>NC_084474.1:83995837-86600004 GCF_027409185.1 Cynocephalus volans | reverse complement strand
TGTATACAGTGTGTGATGATCTAATCAGGGTAATTAGCATATTTACCATTTCAAAAATGTATCACTTCTTTGTTATTAGAGCATTTCAGCTCTTCTCTTCTAGTCAATTGAAAACATATATTAAATTATTATTGTTAGTTATAGATACCCAGCACTACTGTACACCACTAGAACTTATTTTTCCTATCTAGCTGTAATTTTGTGTCCACTAACCAGCCTCTCCCTATCTGTTTTTTGATGAACCTTCATACTGTTTTCCATAATTGCTGTACTAATTTACATTCCCACCAACAGTGTATAAGAGTTCCACTTTCTCTGCATCTTTGCCAGCATTTATTTGTATGTCTTCTTTTGAGAAATCTTATTCGGGTCATTTGCCCAATTTTTATTTTATTTTCTTCCTCCTCCTCCCCCTCCTCCTCCTCCTCCTCCTCCTCCTCCTCCTCCTCTTCTTCTCCTTCTTCTTCATCATCATCATCATTATTATTCTTTGCTGTTCAGTTGTTTAAGTTCCTTGTATATTATGGATATTAATCCCTTGTCAGATTAATAGTTTTCAAGTATTTTTTTCCCACTCTGTCAACTGCCTCTTTGCTCTGTTGATTGTTCCCTTTGCTGTGTCAAAGCTTTTTAGTTTGATGTAATCCCATTTTTCTATTTTTGCTTTTGTTGCTTGTGCTCTAGAAGTTTTCTATATAAAATTTTTACCCAGACCAATGTCTTGAAGTGTTTCTTGTATGTTTTCTTCTAGCAGTTTTATAGTTTCAGGTCTTACATTTAAGTCTTTAATCCATTTTAAGTTGATTTTGGTATATGGTGAGAGATGGGGGTCTAGTTTCATTTTTCTGCATGTGTATACTCAGTTTACTTGGCACCATTTACTGAAGAGGCTGTCCTCTCCCCAATGTATGTTCTTGGCACCTTTGTCAAAAATCAGTTGTCTGTAGATGCATGGATTTATTTATGGGTTCTCTATTCTGTTCCATTGGTCCATGTGTTTGTTTTTATGCTAGTACCATGGTGTTTTGATTATTGTAGCTTTGTAGTATATTTGAAGTAGTCTAATACCTCCAGCTTTGTGTTTCTTGCTCAGGATTACTTTGGCTACTCCAGGTCTTTTGTGGTTTTTTTGAACTTTAGGGTTATTTTTCTATTTTTTTAAAGAATGTCATTGGTATTTTAATATGGATTACATTAAATCTGTAGAACATTTTGGGTAGTGCTATAGATTGGATGCGCTCCCACCCTCGTTGAAGCTTAAATGTCCTACTGTAATGGTTAAGGGTGGGAAATCCCATTATGATAATTGAAAGATGGGGACTTGAAGAGGTGTTTAGATTGTAGGACCATGCTGTAGTCAATGAATTAATCATGGTGGTTGTGGGCATGGTTCTGAGGGCTTTAAAAAGAGAGTGAATGATAAGTTTGCTCTCCCTGTTCTGCCATTTTCTGTCAAGTGAAACCTCCTGGGTCACAGTTGCCACCACCAAGACATTCACTGGCTGGGTTCCCTGGACTTTGGACTTCCCAGCCTCTGAAACTGTAATCAATAAATTTTCTTTTCTTTAAAAATAACCTAGTTTCAGATATTGTGTTATAAGCAGCAGAAATGTACTAATACAGGTAATATTACCTGTATTAGTAATAAGGTCATTTTGACAATATTAATTCTTCCAATCCATGAACATGGGATGTCTTTCCATTATTTTTGTGTGTTCTTTTACAATTCTATCATAGGTTTTATTGTGGATTTCATTGTAGAGATCTTTTATCTCCTTGGTTAAATTTATTCCTCGGTATTTTATTATCTTGGGAGCTGCTGTAAATGGGATTGAAAAAGCAGAGTTTTGAATTCAGGAAAACCCACGTCTTTTTAGCAGTGTAGTGTTTGAAAAGTCGTTTCACTCCTGTGAGCCTCAGTAGCCTCAGCTTTCAAGCAAGGTTGTGATTTCTGCCACCTGAGATGATTGTAGAGATCACGTGCAATGACGTATACAACGTGCCTGGTGCATAGCACTTGCTCAGGAAATGCCAGTGTCCTCCTTTTGTCCCCACTGAGTTATAATAGCAACAAACACCACCTGCTCACTATCAGCCTTCCAGCCTGAAGCCTAAGGAGAAATTGGAGCTTGGAAAAAATTCTAAACCGAGCTACATCCGCTTTATGGATTAAAATCACACCACCCATGCACTGCAACTTGATATTGCTTCAAAAAGGCAGAATCAAAGATGAAGAAACAGAAAAGGATATAGTTAAGGATATTAGGCACTTCTTTTCCTATAGTTGGTAGGATTGTATCCACATCTCTGACCACTGCATAACCAACTCTATTTCTTCCCTTGAAAGTGCTGATTTGTTTCAGAAACAGTCTCTGTCATTCATCCATTCATTTCTTTTTGTTTATTTGAGTGAGTATTGATTTAACACTTATAATGTACTAGAGTAGAGGTTGGCAAACTATTTTTATAAAGGACTGGATAGTAAATATTTTAGGCTTTATGAGCCAGAGGGTCTCTGATATAACTACCAAAATTTGCTGTTATAGCATGAAAGCAGCCAAAGATGAAACCGGAGTGCGTATGCTCCAGTGAGGCTTTATTTATAAAAACAGGTGGAAGGCCAGATTTTGCCCAGGGGTAACACCTGGGCTAGGACCTACATTGGTGCTTGGAAAACAAAGATGATCAGTCTCTCTTGGAGAACTTCACAGAGAATGAAAGAGGCAAATGCAACACTCTGTGATCAGGCCTCTAATAGAGACGTCTTTAAACAAGATGTAGGGACCACCCAGAAAGGAGAGGTAGGTACTTCCTGGAGGTTCAGAAGTGGGATCAACATAGGAGATGACTTTGACTGGGTCTTGAGAGGTCAGTAGGGGTTCACCAGTCAAGGTTGAAGAGGCTTACAGGTGGAAGGAATAGAACGTGCAGAGGCTCTGGGGCCAGATGTCACATCTGAGCACCACCTTCCTTCCCTACCTGCCCTTTAGCATATTTTCTGATTGTTTGATTTGACCTACATGTTCATGGGTGGGCTCCACCACTGGAACATAAGTTCCGTGAGGGCAAGAATAACTCTCGACATGGGGCAAGTTGTCCCCTCCATGGTTTCCCAGTACTCCATGCCTGCTGAACTGTGTAAGCCACTGTCATGTTGGGGTCATTGCTATTGTGTCTGCCTTTGCCTTTGCATTGAGTGGCTCTGGGACAATATCCAGGTCTTCTTATCCATGGGTGTCCCCTCTGCACTGAGATCAGTGACTGAGAAGGAGTAGATACGTGCTGGGGGATGCAACAGTGAAAGCCACTCAGAGTAGTGGAAATGTGGAGGGTAGGGACCAAGGCTGGGGGAAGCCCGGAGAAGAGGCTCAAGAGGGGCCAGGAACCGGGTCCTGGGCAGCCCCCATGAAATGTGAAGGTATTGGGATGTTGACCTGCATGTACTGAGACACGGGTTAGAGAGACCAAAACACAGTCCCTGTGCCCACAGTTGAGGGAGACAGTCCCATCAACTGACAATGTTAATGCATTGTGAGGAAGCCATTGCTAGCACCAGGGGTAGGGGCTGTCACATCATCAGGGTGGGGTATTTGGACCTCAGCACCCATCTTCCTCCTAAACTAGGGAGGTAGGCCTGCCCTTCAGGGACAGAAGATTCACAAGCAGCGTGACTTGAGAGAAGTCCCATTACTATCTGGCCTCTGTTTCTGCATCTACAAAACAGAAAGAATCATAACACCACTGCCCTAGCTCAGGTTCTCCAGGAAACAAACCTGGGGAAGGGATTTGGGTTCAGGAAATGAATTAGGGAGTGGCACTCGCCCATCAAAGCAGAATTGGGCAGAGGGAGGAGCTGGACTGTGATACAGTCACAATAGAGGCCTCAGCTGACCACTCAGGGAGCTCTGGGAATGAATCATCCTGCAGAATTGAGCCAAGTTGGGACCAGAAGGCCTGGCTTTGTGCCCCGCACAGACCAGTCATTGGATGCAGGCAGCCTGGGCACAGGGAGTTACCCTGGGGGAGGCAGCTTCCTTTGACCAAGGGAAATTGCTGGGGAGGGATTCAGCTGAGAGCTCATAGCCACCAGCACTCTCTGCAGCTGAGGGATGAGCCTCCCCTGAATGGGTCCTGGGCAGTTCACAAGAGAGCCCACCATATCTACTGCAGCTGCACAGCATGGAGCACAGAGGCGAGCACACTGTGAAGCCCCCACCACTGTGAGATCGGAGGGTCTTGTCCTAATTCTTGTCTGACAACCAGTTAGGTGACTGCATGGGAGTGGGGCCATTTCCCATAGTGAAATGACTCTCTATGGTTTCCCCCTGAAAAAAATCGAGGCACCTCCCCCGACACCAAAATCAGGGAAGCTTAAAATTCTCAGTGTAAAGTAATGAGTCTCTTTTAGGTACTCGCACCATTACAGCAATGGAGGGAACAATCCAGCTCTTCTAGTGAACAGATAAGAAAACTGAGGCCCAAGGAGAAAAATGGCCAACTTGAATGAGACTGCATTTTGTCAGACCAGTGCCTTTTCATGTCATCTCGCTGCCTTTTCTTCCTGCCAAGATTCTCTCAAAGCTCATATCCAATCATGGAAACAAATTAAACTCAATCCAGAAAGACTTTTTAAAAAATCGTTATGATGTAATCTAGGAATTCAACTCTGTCTTTGGAGTCAGACAGACTTTAGTCATATCTCGGTTCAATCACCTGCCAGCTCTGTGACCTTGGGGAAACCATTCACTTTCTGAACTTGTCTTCTCATCTGTGAACTGAGCATGGTTTAGTAAATTTAGTAAAATACAGTGTGGATAAAGTGCTTACGCTAGGACGTAGCATGCTGCAAGATCCCATAATGGCAGCTACCATTGGTATTTTGTGGTTGGTGCTGGGTCAGGCACCGAGAAGCCTGGAGGAATATTATTTCTCCCTTTCTGGGATTTATGATAAGAAACTAAGATTTACAGTTGAGGATGAATATGTAAAGGACAAGTGTCATGGAAGGTGTAATTAATGACAATATATGTGGAACAGTGAGTAAAACAGATTTTAAAAGAATGGATAAGGGAAAAATGAGTGAGGTTGATTTCTAACTGACATGTAGTAAGCATTTGACATCTTTTTATTTTATTAAAAATGTCCTTGGAGGGTCTGATATCAGAAGCTTTCTTATCTAATCGTCACAGCAGTTCAGCGAGGCAGGGAAAGATGGGGTCCATTTTACAGAACAAGCAACACAGCTCGGAAGAATCAAGGGACTTGCCCAAAGTCACACAGTTAGACGCTGTCAGGATTTTTAATGAAAAAAGAATGTTTATTGGTATCTTTAGTTCTTCTGATGCTTTTTTCCCATTGAGGCAAAATTACGTGACCTAAGTTTAACCATTTGAAAATGTACAGTTCAATGGCATTTAGTGCATTCACAGTCTTGTACAACTGCCACCTCTGTCTAGTTCCAAATCATCTTCATTACCTCCAAACTAAGGCCTCTTACCCATTAGGTGGTTGCTGCCTATCTCCTCCTCCCACAGTGCCTGGCCACCACCAATCTGTGTTCTGTCTCGATGGATTTACTTGTTCTACGTATTTCATATAAATGGAATTTTATAACATATGACATTTTGTATCTGGCTTCTCTCACTTAGCATGTTTTTGAGGTTCATTCATATTGTAGCAGGCATCAGAACTTCATTACGTTCTATGGCTGAATAATGTTCCATTGCATGTGTATTCCACCGTGTGCTTATCCTTTCATCCACGGATGGACATTTGGGGTGTTTCCATCTTTTGGTTATTGGGAATAGTGCTTCCATGAACATTGGCATATAAGGATTTGCTTGAGTACCCGTTTTCAACTATTTTGAGTATATACCTAAAAGTGGATTTGCTGGGTCATATCATAATTCTATGTTCAACTTTTGAGAAACCGCCAGACTGTTTTGCACAGTGGCTGCACCATTTTACAATCCCACTAGCAGTGTCTGAGAGTTTCACTTTCCCCACATTCATGCCAACATTAGCTACTTCCATATATCTGTTCATCTTAGTGGTGTCTTATTGTGGGTTTTCATTTTCACTTCTCTAACGTCCAGCAATGTTGAGCATCTTTTCACGTGCTTATTGGCCATTTGTATACCCTTTTTGGAGAAACATCTATTCAAGTCCTTTGTCCATTTGCCATTTGGTTGTTTGTCTTCTTGTTATTGAATAGAAAGAGTTTTTATATACATTTGGGATAGCAGACCATTACAGATATATGATTTGCAAATATTTCCCCCCGTTCTGGAGGTTATCTTTCACTTTCTTGATAATGTCTTTTGATACACAGAAGTTTTTCATTTTGATGAAGTCCAATGTATCCACATTTTCTTTGTTACTCATGCCTTTAGGGTCCTCAGGGCTGACATTTAAATCCTGGACCTGTGGCAGCAGCTGAGGTCACTCCTGGTGTAACTCAGCAGCCACTGGAGAGGCAATGAGAGTAGCCTGCACCTGATGTGCAATGACCAGAGCCAAGTAGTGGGTCATGAGGGTTTGGGGGCTTCTGTGCCAGAAGTGGTGCAAACAGACAGTCTCAGGTGAGGGGTGGGAGCTCCTGCAGCCATTTCTTCCCTCTCTGCTGGGAGGCAGGGAGTGGTCCCTGTTCTAGATGCTTCAAGGGGGCTGCCCAGGCGGGGCTTGGAAAGGCACTGCCCTGACAGGAGGGCAAACTTCCAGATGAATCTTGGGGGAAGGGAACTACGGGCAAGCATGTGGGGCGTTGGTGACAGCAAGGGAGAGGAGGGAAGGGACAAAGAGAGGAAGAAGGAGAGGAATATTCTGGGCTGAGAAAGGGATGAAAACATGCTGGCAAAGAAACTGGTTTCCTAAATTCTCAAGCACAGACTCAATGCTCCATCTGGGAGAAATAATGAACTGGGACAACCTTGGCCTCTGGCCTCCAGGAGCTTCCTTGGAGGCTGTGAAGTGAGGGCTTGCCTTTGAGAGCTTGCAGACCCAGATACATGCACAAAGAACACATCTCGAGCACTTGCCACACACACGATCTCATTTAATCCTCCCAGCATTTCTGTGGAATAGTATTTATTTTCTCTACAAGTGAAGAAAATGAGAGCTGAAATAATTGGCCAAAGACCTCATTACAGACAAAGGTCAGACTACGATTTGGACTCCTGTTTTCTGACCCATAGCTCTGGGCTCTTTCTGCTACAACACAGCTAGAGATAAATCCATAGCGACCTGTGTGAATGTTAGAGATCATTTAAGGCAGCGGCAATTTGCATAGGATGTGGTCTGGAGAGCCTGACTGTTCAAAGTGTGGTTTGTGGACCAGCAGCTTTGCATGGCCTGGGAACTGGTTAGAAATACAGAGTTAAGGTGGAAGCCGGACCAACTGAATGAGAAAATGTGTTTTAACAAGTCCCTTGGGTGTCTGCATGCACACGACAGTTTGGGAAACATTCTATGGGGTATCATTTCAGACTTTCAAGAAGGATTTTTACCATTAGAAATAAAGATAACAATAATAACCATCATCATAATTGGGCTCAGCATCCTGATTCAACAACAGACCTCTCCAAACTTCAAAATGTCATCTGAAGGGGAAAGTTCATAAACTGTTTTGTTTATTGGCCAAAGGCTGATCTCAGCACCCTTGGCAAGACAGAATGTTCTGCTCTCCCAATGAAATCAATATTTCATTTCTGGTGGGGTATTTATTTAGTTATCATTCTGACATATATTATGCAAAACCCCTCCTTTTCTTTCTGCCGTCACTGGTTTATTTGGATTCCTGACTTATCTGGACGCTCGTCCATGTGGAAGCTTATGTAACAACCCAAATGGCTTCTCCTTCAGAGTCCTCTCTGCCCCTGCAGTGGCCTTGGCTCCCTGCCCTTCTCCCACTGAGACGACAGCTATGTGCACCTGCGATTCTCTAGGCAACTTTGAGATTCAGCAGTGGCTTAGTCTTTGCTGCCTTCCATTCTTTGAGGATTTTCTGGACTTGATGAAGGTTCTTTTCAGATACTTTCCCAACTTTGCTGGGTTAGAGACTCCTAGCAGAGAAGATGCTCAGAATCTACACAGAATCTACACAGGCAATACTGAGCAGACTCTTCCTCCCATCTCTTTGATGGGGAATAGTGTGGAATAGCTGATGGATCAGGATCGAGCATGGGATCCAGCTCTGCCTCTTATAAGCTAGGTGGCATTGGATAAATGCTTACCCACTCTCTGAGCCTCCCTGGTCTCATCTATAACATGAGGACATTGATGCTGACCTCTGGGGGTTAAATTAGATAATGTAGGTAAAATACTGGATACGATGACTGACAGTTACGGATCGAATGTTTATAAGTCTCCCCAAAATTTGCATGTTGAAATCCTCACCCAACAAGGTTGTGGTATTAGGAGGAGGGGCCTTTGGGAGATGATTAAGTCATTGGGGTGAAGTCCTCAAGAATGGATTTGTGCCTTTGTAAGAAGAGATCCCAGAGAGCTTCCCCGCTCCTTCGACCTTGTGTGGACACAGAGAGAAGGTGGCCATCTGTAAACCAGGAAGTGAGCTCTCACCCAACACTGAGTCTGCCAGTGCCTTGATCTTGGACTTCCAGCCTGCAGAACTGTGAGAAACAAATGTTTGCTGCTTAAGCCATCCAGTCTGTGGTTGTTTTGTTATAGCAGCCCGAGCTGACTGACACATACAGATGCTCAGGAAAAGGGAGCTTGTATTTTGATACAGAGTATATCATTGAGGGATAGAGTCCACAAATGTTACAAATCTCTTGATTGTTAAAAAACACATACACACAAAACACTTTAGTATCTTTTCCTGCATGAATTCAATAAAGAATAAGTGAAAGAATAAAAATGCAATGACTCCTTCAGATACTTAATACAATTTCTTAATATATGAAAAATGCAGTGGCTAGTAAATAGCAGCCTGCCAGACAAATCCACCATTAAATATGTATATAATGGCCCATGAACTTAGTATTTTACATTTTTAAAGAATTTATTTAATGTGTGTGTGTGTGTGTGTGTGTGTGTATATAAAGTGTGTTTGTGTGTGTATATGACAGACACCTTATGTAATCAACAAAGCCTAAAATACTGTCTTTCCATTCCAGAGAACTCATGCTGGATTAGGGAATAATCATAAGAACAGCCCACGCAAATCGCATGCACACATGTCGGGTAGTCTTCATGGGTAACCTTATTTAGTCTTCACAATAACCCAGCAAGATAGCAATCATTGTCCCATTTTACAGATGAGGAAACTGAGCCTTAGAAAGCATAAAACAACAAAACTGAGGACTGGCTGAGCCTGGATTGAGTACCACTCCTCTAAACAAATTAGTTTATAGTGGGTCTTCTGAATTGATTTGACAAAGAGCCGGAACCAAAAGAGGAAAACTCACACATGCCAAGGATTCACTCTACACATGGAGGGAGATCCAAACCTGTGGCCTCATCAGAGAGGTTAAAGTCAGGTGGGTCAGGAGTGAAAATGGTCTGGGTCAGCACAGGAGCAAAGGGCCAGGAGAGACCAGGGCGGTGGCTGCCACCAGGGGTGCCGTCGCACTGGGCCAGGACAGTACCTTGGTGGGATGTTAGGGGAAGGCAAATAGGGAATGTGGAGTGCGCCTTGTTCATTATTTTCTCAACTTGATTGATCTCAATTCAGTTGTCAGTGGTAGGGCCCCACCACGTGCTAGGTATGGTGCCAGGTGCTAGGAGAATGCAAAGACGTTTTCCTATCACCTGCCTCACAAGGTCAGGCTAGTGCATGAAAAGCAGGTGCAGAGATCAGGTCTGTGCACAGCAAGCTGCAGTTCTAGTGCAACAGAAGAAGCATAGGCAACATGGGGCTGAGAGAGCAGGGAAGGGAAAGACCTACCAGCAGCTCCACTGGTGTCTCCTTTCCTCCCTCCCTCCCTCTGTCCCTCTCTTCTTTCCTTACTTTCACTAATATTTTCTGAGCATGACCGAAAGACTGACACTGTGCTGGGTACAGAATAAAACACAAAGAGGCAGCAGATCCATTCTCTATCCCCAAAAGCTCATGAGATGAGGAGGAGAAGCAAGGCACAGGACTCCAGAGCAGCGTGGTAGAGGTTTGTGCAGGCATCGAGCAAGTTGCAGGAGCCAGCAGATAGCTAGACTCTTTAACAAACTGGTCGGGCACAATCAAAAAGACTTACCAGCAAGGTTCCATTTGATCTGTATCTTAAAGTGGCACAGTCAGAGCAAGGATTCAAAAAAATGCAAATGTACTGGAGCAACAGCTGACTTTGTGCAGGGTTGTTACAAACGGTTCTGTAGGTTGTGCCCTGCACAAATGGGATGACAAGTAAAGGGTGAAATCGAGCCCACTCTCTTCTGGCCAAATGGTGTGCCCCAGTGCAGTAGTACACCTGCTCAAAACAAGTGGGACTTTTCTTCTCCAAAAAGGGCCACCTGCTTCCCTAGCTCTGCACCTGTGGGGCTGGCCCCACTAAGCAGGTGCACCTTTTCTCTGAATAAATAGAGACTGTATATAAGCCAGCAATGCCCCAGTTCTTGGCCTGAGATTGGGAGGGAACCAGGCCTGAGAGGTCTGGGGAATTAAGGCATTTCCACCTTTAAAGCACAGAGAAAGGCAAAACAAATAGTCCTCCCTGTGTTTTCCGATTTGCCCAAGGCCACAACTTGTTAGTGGCACAACTCGGAGTTAGAAAGGAGGTAGAACCAACCCTCCCTCATGGCAGTCTTCCCTCCAAGTCATGTAGTTGCCAAGGGTATTTCTAGAAATACAAGAAATAGGACAAGGAGGGCTGGGTCCAAGACTCTTTTCCCAGCTTCACAAACTGTGACTGGGCCACATGTTGATGCCATGTCTTTATGACGTCCTAGAAATTAAAATTCCCTGGAGTAGGGAACTTCTCAAGATCTTTGTAAAGAGCCATTATATTATTTATGACTGTATTCAGCACATGCCCAGTGAAAACAATAACAGCAGCAAGAGCAGCAATCCATTGTGGTAATTTTCCAGTTAACTTCTATTTCCCAATGTAGTGCTGCATCTTAAGGTCTTCTGTGTCCCGGCAAGTTATGAGCTAGAAGAAAAGAGAGTGGATGGAAGGGGGTATTGTACATTGGGAGAAGGGAAAAGGGGAAGAAAGAGATAGACACTTACATTAAGAAGTCCTAGATGGGAGCAGGCTGGGGTATTGGGAATGTCATATAACGTGATCAAGGTGACATTTTTGTACACACCTGCATACATGTGTAAGAACTCACTGAGCTTACGCTAAGATCTGAGTATGCTATAGAAGTCATACCAGATACAAAGGGGAAAGGTCCCGGCCATGTGCCTTTCTACCACAGGCCATATTCGTGCATCGTCTGATTCCACCCTCATTGCACTCCCCTGTGGAACGATTAACAGGTTTATGGACAAAGGAGCTCAGCTCTGCCACTTGTCTGTGCAAACTCAGACAGTCTCCTGGAAACTCCACTTCTTCACATGAAAGTGATTCTAGTAAAATTATATTGCATGGGACCGTCTGTCAACCACTGGCCACAATGGAGGTAGGGGCACGTCAGCCTCCATGGCCTCACCCCAGTGCCCTGTTGCTCCTCCTCATCATGTTAATTGATGTGGACACCACTGGTTGCCTGTGAATCCAACAGCAAGCCGGCTGTTGGGACAGTGGGGTGGACTCCATCCAGAGAGCGCTCGTATTCCCCACTGCTCCCGTGCTGGCTACTTCAGTCCTAGAGCAGTCAGAGCACGTGGAAGGATGCACAGAGCTCGTTCTTCCTGCTTGGTGTGAAATGTTTCATTGCAAGCATAATTAAGTCATGATTAAGCAGTTATAAAACTATTTAAAATCCCTAGCTGGAAGAAGGAGGCGGGCCCACTGTTTCCATGCTGCTTGAAATGAGATTGCTCACTCTTAAACCTGGAAAATTACCGCGCGTGTGTGTGTGTGTGTGTGTGTGTGTGTGTGTGTGTGTGAGAGAGAGAGAGAGAGAGAGAGAGAGAGAGAGAGAGAGAGAGAGAGAGATGCACACAGAAGGCAAACATCCCAAATCTCTTTATATCTTGGAGCCTGCCTGTTTGCTTTTTCTGCTGAGCTGTTAGTCCGGGCAAAGGACATGGGCAAACGTGTATTCATTAAAAATGCTCCTCAAGTGGCTAGTTTGTGCAGGGGTTTGAAAGAACTGGCACAATGAGCCTAGAAATTAGGGCAGGGCTGTGCACTCTTCATTAGCATCAGCCCCTGCCTGTACCCACTTCAGGCTCATTGTGGCTGTTAATGAAATGTTTATTGAACTGAACTGAGTACAGAAAAGCTAAAAAAACAATCCCTCTCCACTGTGTTCTTCTGGAGATTAATGCAGTCATGCACAGATCTAACCAAGTAAATCCCAAGTCACCGAGTAATTACTGAGGTCCAATTACAGACCAGGAAACATTCGTGTTGTATAAGTATTTAGTTATTTCCTTCTTTACTCAACGGACATTTATCTATAAAGCTTCTTTCTATGTTGGAAACTGTGCTAGGCTCTGGGGCACTTACCGAGGTAAAATAGAAGCTTTTCCCTCAAATAAATCTGGAAAAGGACAGATGCATGACCTGGTAAGTATAACATAGTGTGCTCACTCCCTAGACATGTGCAAAGTGCAGGAAAGCATCTTGGCTGGGGGCATTTGGAAGGCAGGCAGATAAGTTGCAAACTAATTTCAGTTGAGGTTCAGAAGTTCAGAAGAGGAAATGGAAGAAAATGGGGCATTGACTGAACTCTGTGTTCCTAGCACTGAGTTAGGTGCTATCCTCACACTGCCTACTTGTTCTGACAAGACCCTTGTAAAGGAAGGGGTTTTTCTCCTTTTGCGGATAAAAACATGGAGGGTCAGAGAAGTGAAGATGACTCACTCAGGATCATAGAGCTAGCATGTAGCAGATTCAGGGTTTAGACTGCAACTTTTCTGGTGCAGGCAGAGGCCGCATAGGAGAGAAAGGGGTTGGTGGGGATGTCAACCGCCTGGCTGGGCAGTGCATCCTTCAAGAGTCTGCACTTTATCCTGCAGGCAAGCTTGCAACTTGGAAACACAGGGGCCAAATTTGGGTCATGGTGGGTCTTAAAGAGCAATGAATAGAAATCTAGGGCATGAACTGTAGAACCTGATGCCTGATCTGTAATCCCAGCTCCACCTCACATCAGCTGTGCAACGTGATGCAAGTTACTGAGCTTCTCTGAGCCTAATTTTCCTCATGCATGAAATAGAGATATTCACAGTGGTACCTCTGTCACAGGGCTGTAGGGAGGGTTGAATGGGTTGTACGGGTTGCCCAGCATTGAGCAGTACTTGGAATATAAGAAATGCATAAAAAACATTAACCATGGATATACACCTAGCACAGTCTCTGGTACCTAAGAGGTGCTTAATAAATGATAATTATTTTTATTTTATATTCTATCAAGATTATCAAATCTCTTAAGTGCTTAGTTAACCTGTTTCACAATAAGACAAAGTAGGGGTGTATTCGTCCTCTACTGATGCCACCTTGAAGTAGGGACGTTTGTTTATAAACAGAGTATAAAACTCTTTTTGACACCTAGACATTAGGGAATAAAGGAGAATCCCCTTTCTCCAACCACCATGAGTTGACGCTTCCAGATGCACGGCAGGGATGAGAGGGGCTGAACAGCTGTTTACAGACTGCTCTGTAAAGTTTGCAATGAGAGTTCCTTTTGGCCGCTGGCTGGCAGGAAGTTTCTTACTCTGAAGTGCTGCTTGAAAAGTATTCTCATGTCCCCGGAAAAGCTAGAATTTTCTTTTGGCTCTACCACCAATTAATTGTGTAATCGTGGCTGTGTCCCTTCTCTGCCCAATCTTATTTGATCTTCATAATATCACATTTAGTAAGCAGAAAAGTGATAGAAATTAAGGAATGTGTCACACAGCACAGACATTTAGCGTAAGGATGAAGTTAGAATGAGGAAAACACATTAAACTGGGCACTTCTGGCCACACCTGGGTATCAAGAGGATTCCCCACTTCTATAGGGTGGGTGTACCACACAATCTCCTCCTCCTGGAGCCCGGAGCCTTGGCCCCTCAGCCTCCCCTGTCTCTGCACCCTGGGCCATGTTTCCATCCCAGCTGTGGCTGCTCTACCTCCACTCTGCATGGGCTCAGGCTGCCCACCATGACAGCCTTCTTGGTGGGTCTCTTGTTGCTGCTGAGGTGTGAGATGCCTGGAGCCCCACCAGGACCCTGTCAGTGCAGGAGAGCTAATGACCCCTGGGACAAACCAATGAGCACATTCTTCTCCCTCTAGGCCACCAGTCTTTTCATGAGCAACTTGAAGACAGTCCCAGGAGACAGAACCATCAATGGTACTTGGTACCCGGTGTCGGCCAGTTCAGCAACACAGCCTCCAATTTGTTCTCTGGCCTCCTCTGCCTGCCTCCCTTCTTGTCTTTCTCCAGCTTTTCTGGGCTCATTCTCTTTCGTAAAGTAGCAGTACGTAAGTTTGTCATCAGCCCCTGCTTTCTGGGAAACCCAGGCTGAGACAGCAGGCCTTTTCTAAGAGAAAGTATTTTCTCTCTCATGATTATTAATTGGAAAGGGGGGTGGGAAGGGGGGTGAGAGGGCGAGAGAGAGAGAGAGAGAGAGAGAGAGATTGGCTGTAGTTGGATATTAAAGAAGCGTGGTGTTACAGGAGTTGAGCCCAGGACAGCGATTCAATGCACAGACTTTGGAGCCAACTGCCTGGGTTTGCATTCTTCTTCCAGTAATTATGAGCCTGTAATTAGGAAGTAGCTTGACCTTCGGTTTCTTCATCTGTAGAGTGTAGATAATAACAACCCTAAACATCATAGGGTTTATGTGAGTATTAAATGTGTTAATATTTGCAAAATGCCTTGAACAGTGCCTGATACATTGTAAGCATTGTTTTTGTGTTTATTACACATACAAATGAACAAACCACTCTCCCCTGAATTTACGTGCAGGACTCGGAGGAAGTCAGTGAGTTCCTCTGAGCTGCAGTTTCTTTAGCAATAAAATGAAAGGCTTGAATTAATAATCTTGAAGTATCTGGCCAGATCTGACCCTTGATGTTCTAAGGAGAACCCAGGAATTAAAATGAATCCAGCACTTTTGTGTCTCAGAGATCTTAAGATCTTATATGAATGGTCTCAAGACCTATATAAATTATGCTATAATTAGTCCTCACAAGAGCTCTGTGAGGTTGTGGCAAGTTGCTCTGTATTTTATAGATGAGAAAAAGAAGGCTCAGAGAGGTTAATTAACTCGTCCATGGTTACAGCGTGAACTGTAGGGGGAGACCACAAGCTTGGATCGGGTGGACTTGAAAGCTCTGCTCTGCAATGCAGCCTCTTCTGGGGTCCACTGACCAAGCATGACTGCAGATAGCTAAGCTTTGGTGCTGGGGATGTGAACAGTGGGGCTGGTTGGATTCCTGGTTATTTTTAAGTTATTGAATGGGCAGGTACCCATTGTATACATAATAAAAAGGATGACAGTTGCCAAATGGTCTGGGACAGATGTGTGAGGTGGAATGGATGAATATTCTGCTATGATCAAAATTTCAGGACAAGGAATGAAACACAGTTCTGGAGGAAAAACACCATTTGGATTAGAATTCACTTGTTGTTGTTTCTTTCTCTGCCTGCCAGACTGTGTGTTACCTCTGGCATATGGTGGATGCCCAGCACAGGACTCCATGTGGCTGTGGCAGCTTCTGCAATAATTTTGGATAAGTAAGTAGGTTTTTTGTTTGTTTGTTTGTTTGTTTCTTATTTCATTTTATTGCAAGATGCTGTCTGTGTATTCTCATAAAGCATTTCTTATTTCTTTAATAAATGATTGCACAAAATAAACAATACATATGGTTTCCTTTGTCCCCTTCCTAGAAGAATGCCAATGGAGAATTTCAGAGCCATGGACTTCCTCTGCAGGTTTGGAGGAGAAAGAGGCTGAAAGGTCACGGGTGGGGGATCTGAGGAAGAGAGCCATGCACCCAGGAGATCATCTCCCTGCCTTGGGTCTCGTTTCTGAGAACATCCTAACATTTCCCTTCAGTCCGAGTTAATGGCATTCGCTGTGAGTTTGGTTTGACACTGTCACACTGTCCTCAGAGAGTGGCACTGACATGCTTTCTTTTCACCTTGGTATCACAGGACCAGACTCATTGCTCTCAGATATCAGAATCATTTCATCTTGACACCAAACCCTGGCATCTACAGATTCTAAGTAACAGGCTCTGCTTCTGGGAGAAGCTCAGACAACCCTTTGCGTTCAGGCAAGCAGAACATGACAGTCCGTCTATTTGCCTGAGATTGTCTTTTCATTTAAGGTCACAGTGGGCTTGCACTCAGAGATATATGCAAATACATAAGTTGATGAATGTGCTATTTTAGTCAAATCATGTTTATTTGGGCATCTTAAGTCACTCATGTTAGGCAATAGGGACCCAGCTGTAAAAAAAGAAGACAGTCTGTGGCCTCATCAAGCATCTGTTTAAGAGGAGATGCAGACATTGAACCAATATTTACACCAACTACCAATCCAGTGGGGATAGCAGACTAACAGTCAGGCACGGGAAGGCAAAGCACATCAGAGAGACACTGTGGTCTAGGGAAGACCATGCTCAGAAAATATTTAGGGACATCAGCTCTGTGTCAGAGGCTAGGCTGGCAGTGGGCATAAAGAGATGGAAAGACCCTGCTCTCAAGGAGGTCACATCTGCTGAGTGCCAAACGGGGTTGCGTGCAAAGTGCGATGGCTGTGGGGAAAGCAATTCAACAACATGTCTGGAGAAGTCAGGGACTGTTTTCAAGGAAGGCAACATGGAAGCTGAGGCTGAAGGACAAGTGGATATTGTCAGCCGGCCCAGACGACAGGCCGGGAAGGAATTACACAAGGAATACATAGGATGTAGGAGAAGTCTAGCCCTGCTGGAACATAAAGCGTGGTGGGAGTGGGATTGGAGATGGAGAGGTAGCCAAGAGCAGTCCACGAAGGTCTGTGAGTGCCGTGCTGAGTATTCGTCACCTTTATTCCACAGGTGAGAGGGGACCACAGAAGAACACATTGAATGGTTGCATGCAGATGAGATGCTGCTGCTGAGTAGGAGCAGTAATGGTAGTTCTTGTTTCTCCGCCTCCTCCTCGCTTCTTCCCCCTCTTCTGACCCTTCTTACATTGACCCTTGTGGAATATACTGTAAAATTTTCAGTTTATTTTTCTGTTTTAACAAGAGCCTTCTGAATATCGTAGATCCTCCCTGGATATTGGTGCAGAGTCTGAAGTCACTGTTTTGCACATGCTCCCAAGACCACAGACGTAACTGGAGGAGGAAATCGGTGCATGTAAAGCAGGAAGGATCCCTTAACATAATCGAAGCTAGCTGGTTTTGAAACATTTTACTTAGTGGCCTCTGATCTTACAGTGTAGCTGGTAAAGGAGGTCAAGGAGGTGAGACCAGGGACTTTACTTCCTGCACCAAGGATATCTTCCTTTATACTGGGCTTGCTATGGCCAGAAAACCTTGTTTACGAGAGATAGAAACTAGCCCTAGTCAAAAAGTAAGGGGACAAAAGGAATTCAATGGAATAATGTGGTTTCATTCACGTACTTGAAAGAAAAACTCAGCAACTAGGTCTTAATAATAATAATAATGGTAATGATAAATAATAATAATAATTAACTATTGAGCACCTCCTATGTGCTAGTTATTATTCTAAGAGTTTTACAATATTAACTTACTCCTTACAGTACCGCTAGAAAGAGAATACTATTATTTATTCTGGTTTTATAGATGAGGAAACTGAGAGTCAGAGAAGTTAAGTAACAATGCTAAGGTCACACAGTTAGGAAGCATCAGAGCTGTTATGTGAACACATAAAATCTGGTTTCCAAATCAGTGCTTCTTACTACTGTGCTAACCAACAGGAAGCAGGAAGGGAAATGCTAGTGCTCCAGGTGGAAGGAAATAAAGCAGTCTCTCCAAGGAAGTGGCATGTGTGAAGGGCCTGGAGTGGAAAATGTGCCACCCTATAACCAAGGAAGGGGAGTCCCTCCGCTGACAAACTCCCCAAACTACCTGCCACTGGGGAGGATCATTTCTCAAAACAAAGGCCAACAATGGATTTCTTGTAAAATTTACTTTGTAGCAACAAATAAATAAATAGGAGTTCCACTAATAAGGAAAAAATAAATTATCCCCAAATACCTCTTATTTTGTATATGAATAAATAAAAATAAAGGTGAAGTTAGTTTGAGTTTAAAAATGTACTTATGTGAAAATAAACAAAAATTCAGTTTTCCTTAGGCCTTTTAATTCAACTTGCAAATCTGTTGAAACATAGACTATATTTTAACCATTGCTTTCAAGAGGTCTTTTGTTCAATGTTGGAATAAACCTAGTTGCCTTCAAACAATGAGTTCAGATAACAATTCAATACATTAAATCCCTCCAATATTTACATTTTCTTTTTTCTTTCTTTTCTTTTTTGGTGGCTGGCTTGTATAGGGATCTGAATCCTTGCTTGACCTTGGTGTTATAACACTGCAAACTAACCAGCTGAGCTAACTGGCCAGCCTCCTCCAATGTTTCAACTGATATGACAAGCAAAAGAACTTGAAATATCAGGTGAAGCAATAACTAAACTTATATGTAAGAGTGACTCTCAGGTTCTTATAAACAATCAAACATGGTAATTTAAAAAATATTTTCTTTAAAGTTTCTCAGTGAAAAACTACAAGTCTAAATTAAATGACTACTCAGTTACATTTTAAATTGCTATTATAAGACTGATCTGTCTCTAATATGTCAAAAGCTTTTTGAAAATTATATAGAACTCAAATACCAAACATATGCTGATTTCCCCCACAGTATTATTTGTGTGATTTAGTTCCTCATTTCTATATATAATTCTAAATTTTCTCAGGGTTGAAAGGCACTTGGCACTAAAATAAACAAGTTTTACTCAACATCACAAGAAGTTTCCACCCTAAACTTATGACTTAACAGCCTGAGATTTCTGGCCAGAATTCAGGGACTGAGGTACAGGAACAATTTTTTCTTCGTTACAGTTGGGCACAATCAGTCTTTTTTCTAGTTACTATGGAAACAAGAAACACCAAGTTTACAGTTTACAGATGGGACCAGTTCTTGCACTCTTGACCCTGATCTAAGTTTAGTGATCTGATTTCTTTTATCCTATAGCACAGAATCCCCAAGTACCCATTCTCCTCAGAACATGTATTCCCAGGATAAAGACTGTGTTTAGCAGCATCTCTTGCAGCTAAGTAACTAGGGGTAGCCTGAGGAATAAGATGTAATCAGAAGTGTTGTGGGAAATCTGTAGGAAATGTTCTCAGAGATAAAGAGCATGCTCTTTTCTCTTTCTAATGCCTGGAATAAAGACGTGATGACTGGAGCTGGAGCAGCCAACTTGGACTATGAGGTAAGCTTGGGGATGGACCGTGTTTCTTTATCATACACTCTTGTGGAACAACTGGGTGGAGGAAGCCTGGTTCCCTGATGCTGCAGAATGCCACACCAGCCTTGTCTATTGGGACTTGCAAAAGGCAGAAATTAACTTCTACCTGATTAAGCCACTGCTGTTTTAAATTTTCTGCCATACAACCTAATTCTAAGTGCTGCAGACACTATCACCTGATTTGCATAGATAAATTCTGAATGCTTTCCACCAACCACCCACAGGATTCTTCACCAGTCAGCTGGCTTACTGTTTTATATAATTTGGCCTTCTCCCCATGTCTGGGAAGAATAGAATAGAATATAGTCCTAAAGCACCCTAATGACTTAAATGGTTTTATCTAATTGACACCAAAAATTATCAGCAAGATGTCACATCTCCTACAACTGAGGCATAACTCCCAACACAATTTCAAGGTAGATTTAGATGCCTCCAGAATCATTAAATGCAAGAAACTAATTTTAATTTATTTTTCATATGAGTTTTCAGTTCAAAATATGTAAGTCAACATCAAAATATTTGGTAAATCAATACACATAAAAATAACAATAGCTAACTTACTGAACACTTACTGTATGCATGGCCCATTATTTAACCTTTGCAGCAGTCCTAGGACATTTATCCTATCATGATCCCCATTTTAGAGACAAGTAAGCTGAGGCTAAACATCTTGCCCAAGTTCACACAGGCAGCTCCACTCCACAAACCACTAAGTCATAGTACTCCCTCATTTGTGCATTCTCTGTATAGTTTTAACTATCAAAAAGGAAAAAAAGAAAAGAAAAAAAGGTTTTCAAGTTCAGTCTCAAAGAGCAACCTATTAAACTGCAAAAAATACAGAGAAATTATTTCTGTGCCTCTTTTTTATTTTTCAACAACATATATGTATGTCATCTTCATTCTTTTTAAACACGGAGATTTTATATTCCAAATTTGGATATTTAAGTTTGGTTTCAACTAGGAAAGAATAACTTGGCCTCCTTTGCAAAAGAGAAAAAAAAAGGGTGGTGGGGGGCAAACCCAAAATGTTTAGGCCACCACCGTGAGCACATGTTGTAAAAAAGAATTACAGGGCTTCCTTCCCATTCAGATGGCCCAGCAGAGCTCTGATATCTGGCAACTCCCACACTACGTAATTTTCCATTCTCATTTATAAAACATTTGCAGATATGTTGACAAGTATAATATGCATAGGAAAGATACTTAAATTAATAATAGCCATTACTTAGTGAATGCTTACTAAGTATCTGGCATCGAGCTACTAATTTTCTATATATAATCTTTCTCCTGAAAACGACTCTGAAAGGCAGGTACCATGATGCCCATTCTGCAGATGAAAACCTGAAGACTCGGAAATGTAAACCACTTGCCCAACAGATCTGATGCACTGCTCAAGCACACAAACACAAGCCCAGGGCCCCCACCCCAAGTCTCTCTGCTCTGCTGCTTCCTGCATCAAACAGGGCTGTGTTTCAGTCTTCTGTGTCTGATCTCTCACTCAGTTTCCCAGGTTTAGGTCCTGGTGTTTAGATATCATCAAACCATGACATAAAATATTTTTGATTCCTAAAGAGCCCTTTATTTGCAAGAATGAAGGTGCTAACCTTGGGGTCTAAGACAGATTTCAAATCTAGTAACTGCATTCTGCCCAGATGACTTGACTCAGAGGTAAAGTCACAGAAAGACATCATAGAACATATGGTTTCAAATTGCAATGACCCTTGAGATCACCTAACCCAGTGGTTTCTTTCCTCCCTGAGAACAGTCTGTGCAAATGGCAACCCAAGCAGAAGCACATGCACAAGTAGACATTTGTCCGCTGCTAACGTTGGAATGTGAGAGTCCCTCCAAAAGTCATATGTTGGAACGTAAAGCCCAAGGTGATGGTATTAGAGGGTGGGGCTCCTGGGAGTTGAATAGGCCATGAAGGCTCCACCCTCAAGGATAGGATTAGTGTCCTTATAAAAGGACCTGAAGGAGTAAATTCATCCCTTTGCCTTTTCTGCCACGTGAGGACACCTGGATGGCACCATTTCTGAAGCAGAGAGCAGCCCTTACCAGACACCGAGTCTGCTGGCACCTTGATCTTAGACTCCCCAATCTCTAGAACTGTGAGAAATAGATCTCTATTGTTTATAAATTACCCAGTCTAAGGTATTTTTGTTATAACAGCAGGAAAGGACTAAGCCATTGGTGTACTCTGTTATCCCTTCTCATGGCACCCTGTGCTTCTCCTTTGAAGCGTCTTTCATAAGGATGACTAATCATTGATCCTATAATTCCTGGCCTGCCTCCCTTCCTAGAACATCTGCCTTCTGAGGGCAGATGTGCCTATCTTGTACACCCTTTATGCCCAACATCTAGCCCAGGGACTGGCATATAGCAGATATTCAATGAATATTTGCTAAATTGATTGATGAAGAGAGATGTCCAATGTGGAACCCATCAGGTTCCATAGTGCATAGATAGAAAACACTGCTCTAACTCAACCTCCTAATTGTACAGATAAGAAAACTGACATCAGAGAGAGAAACTGTCAGAAGTCAGGTGCAAAGTAACAGAGCTGGGACTTGAAGTTGGGACATCTTAGCAAAAAGATTGCCTTGACTCCTTGGGATTTATGCATGAGTGGCTGTGTACTGTACTATATCTAAGTGTGGTCGGCTCAGCCCCTGCAGCCATATTACAGGAGGGACTTGTATTAAAAAAGCAGATTCCTGGACCCCACTGTGTGTCTATTGTCTTAGTCCGTTTGAGTTACTATAGCAAAACAACTTAGACTGGATAATTTATAAACAGAAATGTATTGCTCACAGTACCGGAGCCTGGGAAGTCTAAGATCAAGGTGCCAGCAGATTCCTTGTCCAGTGAGAGCCTGCTCCCTGCTTCATAGATGTCACGCCACCTTCTAGCTTTGTCCCCACACAGCAGAAAGGACAAATGGGCTCCCTTAAGTCTGTTTTATAAGGGAAGTAATCCCATTCTGCCCTCGTGACCTAATTACCTCCTGTAGGACCCACCTCTTTATACGGTTGCACTGGGGATTAGGTTAGAACACATAAATTCTGGGGAGGAGGACACAAATGTTCAGACCACAACATCTACTGAATCAGAATCTCTGGGAGAGGACCAGAGTTATGTTTAGAGCAAGCCTCCTGAATTCATTCTTGTGCACATTAAAGTGTGAGAAGCAGAACTCGAAGCGTTCCTTGTCTGACTCCAGGAGGTAACTGGAGGCTGAGTCAGCTGAGATCCTTTTCCTGCTTAGGCCAGATTGAAGAACTGCTGACCCAAGGGGTTACCTATACGGAGTCATGTTCTTGAATGGGTTATTTATGCCATAAGCCTTTATGGAGAATCACCATGTCCTCAGGGCTTTGTCCTTGGCCTTCTTTTCATTCTCCACAATATCCCCAGGCGGTCTTAACCACACCTGGCTTCCACCACCCTATATACGTTGGCTGGGAACCAGTCTGGCTCTCCAGCACTGCAAATGCAGCTGTCTGTGGCCATGTGGCTTTCTAAAACATGACTGCAAACTCTTTCCTACTCCTCCCATTGAGAAGAATAGAGTGCGAGGAAGTGCTGCTATGTTACTTCTGGAGCTAGGTCGTAAGAGGCATGTGCCTTCCACCTGATCCTCCTGGGACATGCCCTCTCACAATCTAGCCCCCAAGCTGTAAGAAGCCCAAGCCAAACAGATGTGCTCTAGGGAGCAGTCCCTGTGGAATCCAGCCTTTAATCAGCCCATCCCTGATCCTAGACACATGAGTGGAAAAGCCTCTAGATGAGTCCAGTTACTCTCAGCTTCAAGCATTACCAGACATGGTGGAGCAGAGACTAGCTATCCCTGCTGAGTTTCATCCAAATTCCCCAGAATTCATGACCATAATGAAATACCTGTCTTATGCCTCTACTTTTTGGGTGGTTTGTTATGCAGGATTGGTAACTAGGATTTGCTACAGCTGAAGGTTCCACAAAATACTGAAACGTGATATATACAAACAGCGCTCATCTCTTCTCCTCCTTCCTGGGAGATGCCATATTTTGGAGATTTCCACCACCCACCCAGTGTCAGTTAGGGTTATACTTGGGTTGCAAGTAACAAAAAACCTCAATACAGTACCCTAAAAAAATAGGGCTGAGTACTGTTGCGTATTTTCTTCCACAAAACAAGATCCCAAGATAAGACGCCACTGGCATTGATTCCACTGTTTGAGAATGCCTTCCTAGATCAAAGATCTTTCTATCTTTTCACCCACCTTTCTCATGCTGGGCTTGCCCCCCAAGGTGGCTGCTGCCTCTCCAGCTACTGTGTGTGTGTGTGTGTGTGTGTGTGTGTGTGCGTGCGTGCGTGCGTGCGTGCGTGCGTGTGTGTGTGTGAGTTTTAAAGTGTGATTCTGTTGCAAAAAAGAAGTAGGAGATGCTGGGCGACAGTATAACTAGCAATGCCTCTGCCTGCTGTGTTGGAAAACTGAAATATAAGCTTTTCCCTCCTCCTCACTGTCCCTGAGTAATGATGGATGTCTACCTATTTAACCTCCTCTGAAATGCATCTACCTCTTTCTAGGCTTCTGCCACTTCCTTAAGCTGGATCCCTGGCATCTCTTATATGACTGAAATTATAGGTCTCATTTCTCCCAGTCTGGACAACCCCTCCACACCCACAAGGCTACCTGGGAGGGGGAGGCAGGGGAGTCTGCCCAGCATGCAGATCTGCCAACACCCACTACGTAAAACTCTCCAAGAGCTTCCTTCCAGCCACTCTCAAAACAAAATCCAGACTCCTCCGCCTGGCTTACAGAGTTCTGCATGATTAGAGGATGGCTGCACATACCCTGCTTACACACTTACTTCATGGTGAGAGTGCAGGGACCTGACCCTAGAAACTGATCCTCTAAGTAATATCATGACACACACTTGCTATCATATCAGATTGTTGGAGCGAGCAGGACTGAAGCCATATTGGGACCTAAAACCGCATTTGCTCTAAAAGATTTTAAAAGAACACAGTTGGTTTTTTTTTTTTTTTTTTTTTTCTTAGTATGCATTTCTCTGAGTTCCCTCTTTTTCTATGGTTATTTGATATTTTGAACCTTGGTTATGGATCAAGATGACATTATTTACATTAATGTAAAGTTGTTTTCCAGCCAACCTGGAGCTGCCGACTTGCACATATTATCTAGAATGCTAGGAAACCAAGGAAAACATAAAAAAAGTTGTGCTGATTCCAGTTCTCCAGCAGGACTTTGAGATAACAGCAAGGAGGGGAGCAGAAATCAGACGAGCCTTGGTGAAACCTTGCACCTGTGACCTTGCATGAAGCCCTTGCTGCTCACGTCCCCCTCCCTCCTGCTTTTCATTTCCCAGCTTCCATTCCTTTGGACCCCTCTTAAAAAACCCCTCAATAAACCTGAATCTTCGAGATGGCTTTAACTTGGCCATTTTCCTTCAGATTTACCAGAGATACAGGTTGGCTTAACATCTCTCCTCAGGTCACTGGTATACCTGAATAAAAGCTGATTTCCATTTTTACCCACATTTGACTTTTGAGTGGTTTGCTTTCATATGGGGGCAAGCAGCCGGACCTGTGAGTTTGGTATCAATTTGGGGGAGCCTCAGCCAAGAGCTGAGTGGCCCTTGTAATGATAGAACTGCCCAAATGTTTGAAATAACGAGAAATTTGTCCATCTCTTTTCAAACTTGAATTCCCTGAGGATGGACACCGTGTTGTTTCCACTTCCACATTGTCAGCACTTAGCACAGTCTCTGGCATGTAGTAGGTGCTCAATAAATTTTTGTTGAATGAAGGAAGGAAGGAAGGAAGGAAGAAAGGATTGCATCTCTTCTCCAGGATTTTTCCACCTAACAGAACACACAGTATAACTTAATAAGCATGTAACTACTGAGGCACAAAAGCATGACAGGTTCTAAGAGAAACAGCATTTTATAAGTAGCAGGTATGAGAGCTGCACAGGGGACAATCGTACCGACTTCAAGCAGGGGCAGCTCTACGTTGAAAAGAGGTGGACACATTAGACAGGAGGAATCAGGTGGTGGGGAGCCTTCTGGAAAGCCACCAGTCCCTGCGCACAGCCTGATGGTGGGTCTTCTAGAATGAATGGTGGGTGTTTGGTTGACCAAAGTGTACAGAACACTGGTATAATAGGTATGGCAGGACTCTTTATTTAAAAATCAATTTGTGTTTTTGAACCCTATGTAATCCTATTTTCCTCATTTCAAGACTGAACTCAGGCCTTTGATGTTTCTTTGCCTCTGGGACTATCGCCTGGGGAAAATTAGAAGTTGTTGATTGTCAGTTTTTCTTAGAAATCAAACTTGAACACATTTACATTGGAAAAAGGGACAGGAGTCAGCTCCTGAGAACACTAGAAAGAAAAAGACAAAAAGGATCTCCAGGGCTGGATGTCAGCAGGAGCTGTTACTGAACCCAAGTCCGGCTGCCTGCCCCAAACAAAAACCTTGGCTTGGCTCACCAAAAATCTGTTACAGAACTCATGGCATGCACCTCCTGGCTGAGGCTTGCCAAAATCTGCTACCCCAGGGTATTCAGCTCCTGGCTTAGTTGGGCTCACCAAAATCTTGTTACTGAACCCAAGTCTGGCTGCCTCCTCCCTGCCCCCAACCTGCCCAAAAACAACTCAAAAGTCTAATGCTGGAAGAATAGGAAGTCAGCTTTTACTCTCAGGAACACCAGTGACCTGAGGAGAGATGTTGGGCTAACCCATCTCTCTGGTAAACCTGAAGGAGAAAGGTCAGACTAAGTCCATCCCAAAGACTCAGGTATACTGTGAGGATTTTTAAGAGGCGGTTGAGGGAATGGAACGTGGGAAATGAAAAGCAGGAGGGAGGGGGACGTCCCCATGGGGGCTTCATGCAAGGAGCCAGGTGCAAGGTCTCACCAAGGCTCTGTTTGGCTTCTGTTCCTGTCCTTGATGTTATTTTAGGGTCCTGTTGGATTTTGATGTGCTTCAGGGTGGAATCAGCATAGCTTTATTGCTGTCTTCCTTAGTTTCTCAGGGTCTGAGTAGTACATGTCTTGTGGTAAGTTTGCAACTCCAGGCTGGCTGGAAAACAACTTTACATTTATGTAAATAATGTCATCTTGCCTTGTAACCGAGGTTCAAAATATCAAATAACCATGGGGAAAGAGGGGACTCACAGAAATGCATGCCAAGAAAACAACTGTGGTGGGTTTGTTTGTTTGTTTGTTTTTTCTAAAGCCCATGTAGTCTTAGGTCCCAAAATGGCTTCAGTCCTGCTCACTCCAACACAGCTATGGAGAATGGAAGCCGCCGCTCCAGGGTAGCACTGTAAAGAGGGGTGAGCAGTGCGGGAGGGCAGTGTCCCTGGTATAGTGGGTTGAATAACGTCTCCAAAAAATTTGTGACCACTGGGAAGCTCGAAATGTGACTTTATTTGGAAATAGAGTCTTCACATATAATATTAGTTAAATAAGTTAAGGTCATTTTGGATTAGGGTAGGCCCTAAATCCAGTGACTAGTGTACTTAGAAGAGGATGGACAAAGACACACACACACACACAGAGATGCACACACACAGAGCCATGGGAAGATGAAGCAGAGATAGGAGTGATGGGTCTACAAGCCAAGGAATGCCAAGGATTGCCAGGAGACACCAGAAGCCAAGAGAGAGGCATGGGACAGTTTCTCTCTCAAAATGTCCAATAGGAACTAACTCTGCTGATGTGTTCATTTTAGAATTCTGTCCTCCTAAACTGTGACAGAATAAATTTCTGCTGTTTTTGGCCACCCTGTTTGTAGTAATTTGTATGGCCGCCCTAGGAAACTCATTCACATGGGATTGCTGGACCCTACCACAAGGACACAGGAGCCCTGGTCTTTTATGGATCCTGCAGCCCAGGACAGGGAAAGACTGCGAACAGTGAGAACAACTAAGAGGCAGGGTTCCTTCCTCATGCAAGGCCCTGAATTAGCTCTCTGGACAATTGTACATCTCGGGGGCTTCATCAGCCCAGAAAAATGGAGATCCATATTGATTTCAAGGACTCAATAACATGTCATTTAATTAGAGGTTCCAGGCTGAGTCATGCCTGCTAATTAAGGGTTTGTAAAGAGGAGTATTGAAAGAAAACATGTGAGAAACATACATTCGGACCACATCAAGAAGACCCTTAACTGCTGGACTCAGAGATTTAAACTTACTTCTCTAGGCAACGGGGAGCCATTAGAGTTTTAAAGATTTTCAACTGGGCTATGACTTGAGGGAAGGAGAGAGGCTTCAGGAAAATGAATCTGGCTGTAGTCGTATATTAGTTATCAAACATTTAGCTGCAAGTAACAGAATCATGACATAAAGTGGCTTAAACAAAAGAATTTTACTGATGCATGCCACAGAGAGCCCAGAGGTAGGCTTCAGGTATAGTGTGATCAAGACTCTGGATTTATTTTTCTTCAATTAGGCTTCCTTCACAGGCACAAAATGTGTTCCAGAGAAACTGTAAAAATACCTTTTTGTTCGGGTCCAGTTGGAAATGAGCTTTCCAAGGTTTATACTAAGATCTTTTTTTCAAGGAGACTCAGGTATAATTCTCTATCTTGGTGGTCTAACTAGCGATTAAATCTACTCATTCCTGAGCCAATTCTGGCAAAGAAATTAGGGTGGTCATGACTGAGACTAATCAGCTGGCTCAGCATGGACAACGGGCCTCATATATGTAAATAGTGTGCGGTAGATTTTATGGGTTCTGCTTAATAGTTCTGCTAACTCAAATGCCCTCCAAGATTCTCATGGTTGGAGGGGGGCTTAAGGGCCGTGTGTCTTACTTTCCCCCTAATGCAAAATCTCCTGTAGGGCTGTCGTTCTACTCTGTTACTCATGGGGTGGGCTGACGCTCCCAGGGCAGTCACTTTAGAGTTGGGTTGGTGATCCATGACCCTGTGGAAAAGGCCTGTCAATCAGTCCTCTCCTGGAAAAAGTAGCACATGAGTGAACCAGCTGTGGGAAGTGAAGCTGGATGCACTGTATGGCCAGTTGCCAAGTTGTAGGGGGACTGGGGCCATAAACCCACAGAAAACTTGAGGCAGATCCCAGGATTTAACAGAGATGGCCTGTGGACAGGGAGAGAACAGAGCAGAGAGACAGAGAGAGAAGGAGAGAAAGGAGAGACAGATGGGCTGTCTCCTTCCTTCCAGCTTCCCATTTTTAGCTTCAGTCTGCACATCCCTACATTGAATCTTTTTTCTAATGAAACTTGAGCGAGTTCCTCATAGCCCCAAGAGCCCCAAGTAAAATACTGCCCAAAACACAAAACACCACATGCCCAGCACCTCTGAAACTCATCTCTGACAAGCAAGGCAGCCCTTTTCTTTTCTGCACAATCACCCAAATGGGATCAGAAGCCATTAGGATCTTTCCACTCTGATGTGCCAAGAAAGCGGGGTTGGGGAAGGATGAAATCCATTTCCTTAACCATTATTACTGAGAGCTTTGCTGGTGCTCTGAAAACGTGGTAGGTGGCGGCGAGCATTAAATCAGTGTCAGGGCTCCCGGGGGAACTCACTGTGCAGACACTCCCAGTAATGACTGTCACCAGTCGTCCTCCAGCAGGGCATGTTGGGAAATACACTCAAGGAGACAAAGAGGAATGCATACACATGCCTCTGACATGTAGCCCCGGATCTGGGCCTCTGGAAACAGTCCAAGGTGTCTAGTCCTGCTTGTATGGAATGTCACAACTCCAGACAAAAAAGAGAGAAAGAGAGGTCCTTGTTAGTGCCTGGGAAGAAATGCACTATAACAGAAAGAAGGGAGGCTGTAAGAAAAGGCCTTGCCTGGGCTAACCCATCACAGACTGGAGAAAGATGAATCTTATGCATGTCTTTTTATATAGATGAGGTGATGATTTATGCATGTTTCACCACAACGTCACTTAGTGAGGAATTTCCATCTCACTGTGGAGTCATCCAGGGGAACTACCAACCCTGAGCTGGTTTGGGTTCTTGGCTGCAAAGTGGAACAGCTGGATGACCTGGGGCTACTTCCTTGCCTAATCTGATCCTCTCTCCATAGAATCTTCCAGGATATAGTGGTATAATCTCATATTAGTCTAGCATTTTCTATTTTTCAAAGTGCTTCCCTATACAGCATTTTATTTGACCCATGCAATAAACAACACTTCTTTCATTAATTCATCTAGCAATTCTTTATTTATTTTTTCTAGAGGATTCATAAAGCAAATGTACTTCACAGGGCCTGGTTTTCCAAAGCCTTGCAGTTTCAAATATTGACTTTGCAAAGGACAAGAAATTTTCCTCAGGCTCTGGTGTAAGATAAAGATTTGTAACACAGCAAGGTTGCTGGCTCAAAGACAGACTAGTCATTGATTGATATGTAAAGATACTGAGAAATTGCTGTAAGAAAGGAATGTTTGCTGAGATCAAGCTTTTGTTAATGGATCACTTAATTGTCTTACTGGAATGTCCTCTGGCTTGTTTCACTGAAAGTTACCAGCAAATATTGTTAGCTATAACCCCATCTATGTTCTCTTCCTATAACTTCCTGGTCTGGAGAATAAATGCAGGAAGAGAACCCCAATTCATGGTTAATTTCCCAAGGAAGGAATGCTTGAGGGTTCTGGGGGAGATTAACCACTTTGGGGCTTCTCATTGCTCAGAAGAGATGGGCTTTGAGTAATCCTTTGTGGCTCCGTCACCCTGGGGAAGTGGGGTGACAAATCCGTGGGGAGCAAAGCAACAATTTTTTGGCAGCTGATTAGGAATGAACCCTTGACCTTGGTGATACAAGGCTGAGCTCTAACCAGCTGAGCTACCTGGCCAACCCAAGCAACTCTTTGTTGAGCATCTATTTTGTAGCCAGCAGGGGGACAGGTGCTGCAGCAGGCAGCGAGCAGGATGCAGCACATTCCCTATCCACAGCAAGCTCAGAGTCAAGTTGAGAGGCAAACAACCACCAGATATAAACCCTGTAAATCAATGAGGCCCTGCAGTCAGTTGTCCCTGTGAGGACAGCATGTGGTGACTTGTATTTCAGATAATGAATCAGAACTGGATGATGCTCCAAGCCACACCTCCAGTCACTAAGAGGTTCAGGGTCCATGTTAGAAGGCCTCTCTTGCTAGAAGATGCTGCTGCTAGAGAGGACAGTAGGTTCCTCCCATACACACAAGCATTTTGGAGAACACCAGGTGAGGAGAACACCCTGGCCTAAATCTCAGAAAAAGCAAAGCCTGTGAGATGCTTCCAGGTAGACCTAAGAGCTCACCCCTCTCTAGAATCCAAACAGAAACCAATGGGATCAGGCAGGAGGTCTCAGAGCAGGTCACAAAACACTCAAAACTCTTCTCTCAAACTCTTGGAGGGAGGGAAACTTAGCCAGGTTGCAGACCCCTATTGCAGCTGGCGGGGGTCCTTGAAGAATGCTCTCAGATGCATGCACTTTTTGTTTCACTGTTTTGTTTTGGCTTTTTTTTTTTTTTTTTCCTGACACATGTTCTTTGTGCATGGTATTCCTCCTTTCCTTCCCTTTCTAGTAGTTAATTTTCTTACCTGTCCCCTGCCTTTGAAAGTTGGTTTCTCTTCTGTTTCTCTCTTCTCTGAATATCTCTCCTTCTCTCTCCCAAGTCTTTGAAGTCTCAGTACCTCCACTCCATCCTCTAGGACAGGCCACCTCCCTGCTGTGGGCAGGGACCTGGCACTGGAGAAGTCTACTACATGCACAGCTAACTATGAGCACTCACTACATGCTAAGTACACCTCTAAGGGTTCCACACCTATGCATGCACTCAATCATCACAACAACCTAATCAGAAAGACACTGTTAATCGGCCTGTTTTCACAGATGAGGAAACCGAGGAAGCTGACAGATTCAGTAACTAGTCCAAGATTACACATGCATTGATCCAGGCTGATCTCTCCTATTGCAGCAATGGAAGCTGGAGGAACGAACTGACCCCTAGGCTAAGCTGTGCCGCCTTCCTCTAGGTACTCCTCAGATAAGTTGCGAAAGACATAGTCCCAGCAAGGGTCTAAGAGCAGTAAACCCAGATTTTTTAAAAATGCCTCATAAATCTTGTGTAAGCATTTAGCGTCTAAGACCTGCACTCTGCCATTCAGCAAAATGGCTCCACCGCCCACTTCCCTATACAAGGGAGAGAGCAAAGTAACCGCAAACCTAATATCCCCAACCCTCAAAGCCCCAGCCCCAGGCTTGTCTCCCATGGCCAAGCCCTTGCCCTGCTCTGGAGCCTGCTGCAGCCTCTGCATCAGGGAGGGGAAAGGGGGAAAGCGGCGGCAGGCCGGCGAGCCAGGGCGAGGCCGGGCCGCGATGTCCGGCTCTGCGGCTCCTGGCCTCAGTCCTCACCAGTCCCCCAGCCCAGCCACGCTTCTCCTTTCCCGCTCCCTGAATCCCACCTTGATTCCCGCGCCCTCAGAGGAAGTCCGTGGCTCTGCTCGGCCACCAGCAGGGGGATCGGCCCCTTCTCGCCACCGCGCCCCCGACCCGAGCTCCTCTGAGCACTGCCACATCCTCTCGGTGCGCGCCTGTCGCCTCTTCCCCGAGGCTGACCCCACCGGTCCCCCGGCCGCCCTTTCCTAGCCTCGCCAGCTCGTGGGCGGCGGCCTGAGAGCAGAGTGCGGAACTGTCCCCGCAGAGCCCCTCTCGGGACGGCGATCCGGTGCCCGCGCCACCACCGCCGCCTCCGGCGTCTGCCGGGCCCGACCTCCGCCGAGCCCGCTGCGGTCCACGTGGCTCGGCGGAGCTATCTTCGGCTCGCAGGAAGCCCCGAGCGAGGGGAAAGCCGAGCCCAGTCCAGGTGGGAGGCGGCGGAGGAGGAGCGCGGGGCCGGGAGGGGGGGGCGCGGGGCGGAGGCGGGGGAGGGCGGCGCGCGGGGACCCGGGTCCGGCCCCGGCCGGCCAGGGAAGGCGGCCCCGCCCCGCTCGCCGCGCTCGCCCCGCCTCCTCCTCCCGTTACTCCCGGGGGAAGGTGTTCCCGAGGCCGCTCCCGTCCTCAGCCCGCCTCCCCGCTTCCCGGGCTCCAGCCTCCGCCGCGGAGCCCCACGATGCCAGACAGTCCCGACACTTTGCAAAGACAAAGAGCCCTAGACCAGAGGGGGGAGGGAGAGGAGGAAGAAGAGGAGGAGAGAAAGCAGGAGGAGGCGACGTGAGCCGCGGAGGGAGCGAGGGTTCCAGGCACCCTCGCCCTGGGCTGCTCCTCGGGGCCCCCTCGTGCCCGCAGCCCGGAAACTCCAGCGTGTCTGCAGCCGCGGTGAGTGCGCGCGCCCAGCCCGGCACTGCTCCGGGGCGCGGGGGCTGCGTCCGCCAGAGTTGGGGCTCGGGCAGTTTGGTGTGTGTTCCCGCCGAGTGGAGCGGTGACTGTCCGGACCCGGGAACGGAAGGGATGGAGGGTGTGACAGTGGACGTGGGACTGAGGACCCCAGCCGCCGGGAGGAAGACACGCAGGGAGACCCCATCTCTCGCCGCGGCGACCCCCGGGGTCTTTCGGAGATGAAGGAGGGCTGGGAGGAGGCTCGGGCTCAGGGGTCTTCCGCGGTTACTGGAGTCACTGCCAGGAGGGAGCTCAGCTGGGATCCTACGCCGGGTCCCGAGCAGCGGTCCCCTGAGCGGCCCCAGTGACATTGCACCCAGCACCCGTCTGGGATCTCCCGGGCCGAGGCCGCCGGTGGGAGGAGACCCCACTGGGTGGCGGGGCTCAGGCGCCCTGGAGCGGAGCCAGGGTCACGGGCTGGGACACCGCGGGGGCGCGCGGAGGCCGCTGGTGACCTGGCCGAGCGGCTGGGGGACAGTGTCCGGATCTAGTCTGAGTATCCCAATCCATGGCGAGCAGGCGCAGACCCGGGAGGGGGCTCTCGGCCCCGGCGACACCTCCAGCCCGCGCTGCCCCGGATTCAGGGGAGAAGTTGGCGCCCGGGACGGGCAGCTGGACGCGGCTTGGGGGGACGTGGGGGGATTCGGGTGCGCGCAGGGGAGCTGGGCGGAGGTGGCGTTGGTGGCAACTCGAAACTCCGAGTCCGCCCCAACCCCGTTAGGCGCCTCAGCTGCCGAGAAATAATCTGACAAAAGTTAGCAACTCGTCTGCGTCTCTCGCGTGAATGACCCGCGCGGGGCAGGGGCGGGGAGCGGTGACACCAAGGCAGAGCGCCACGGTGGGGCTTCTGCTAGTTCGGGATCGGGACGGTGGCGCAACTTTCAGCTCCTCCTGTCTCCTGTCTCTGCGTGTGAGTGTTGGAGCGTGACCTTGCGGGAGAGAGCGCGGCTGAACTTGAGATGGGGGTGAGGCTGCGCTCCCTGCTTGGCACACGTACGCCGGCCCGAGCGCGCCTTCGCCTTGTCTTGCAGCCGGGTCTCCCGGGAAGGGTGTCCGGATGGTCTGGGCTCTGTGCGGAGACCGGAGCCCCGAGTCTCTGCTCCCTCCTACGCGAGGGTCCCGGTCTGCGCAGACCACGCGCGGGGCTCGGTGGTGCGCTCCGTGCGGGTACACCTGGGTGGGGGCTGGGCAGGTCACTGCGTCCCCTGGGTCCGGCGAGTCCTGCAGCGGGAGACAGCCCTGACCCGGAGGGCAATGCCTCCCTCGCCCTGTCGCCGCATCGGCTTTCACGTGTTCGTTTCCGGGGACCCCTCGCCTCTCCTGGCATATTCCCCTCGCGGGTCCCCCACGCCCCGCCGATTTGTGCAAAGGTGGTTCCCCTGGGAGACAGCGAGCGCCCACCCCCGCTCTGCGACCGTTTGTGGGGGGTGGGGAGGTGGGGATGAGATGGGAGGAGGTGGAGTAAGTCGCCGACCGGGAAAACGGGAGGAGCGGGGAATGAGATGGCCAGGTCTTCGCCGCCGAGTTTAGCACATAGTAGGTCCTTACAGCGTGTTGATTGACAAGGCCTCCGCGATGTCAGGCGCTGGCAGGGGCCAGAACGCCCTCTTCCCCCATTCTCCTTCCCATTTCTACTATGGAATTCAAATTCATCTACGCGGTCAAGCCCTGTCGGCTTCTAGACGCACCTTGTACACCTACTACGTGTCAGGCTCTACTGGCACGTTCCTAGAAGCTGCGGGCGGAGGCCCCTGGTCTCTAAATTTATCCGGCGCTGCTCCCGAGCGCTCCCGAGGCTCGAAAAGGCAAGGAACACTGCCCCCTGCCGGCTTCTGTGGAAACTGCCGCTTGGCTCTGCCATGGAAAAGGGGCACCAGCGGCCTTGTGCCTAGGGGGCTGCTCACTAAGCCTCCCCAAACCTCCCCTTCCTGCCCCACACACCATGGCCATGGCCCTTTTCTGAGATACTGTGGTTGGCTAAAAACGAGAGACCAGAGTTCACCCTGCCCCCTCCCTTTGGCCAGTTCTGGGTGTTGAGTGGGGGCTCTTCTAGTCTCCCATCATCTTTCTCTTTTGACTCTGGGCATGAGATTTAACCTCTCAGAGTCTCAGTTTCCATATCTGTAAAATGCAACTATTACCACTCTCTCCTAAATGTGTTCTGCAGAAGATATGACATGTAGTGTGAGTGTGTACACATGTATATGTAATAAATATGTTCACTACATATACACTGTGTGTGTGTATATGTATGCACATATGTATATGTATATGCCTTGACTTCAAGTCTGGGGGAAAGGAGTTCCATCACACAGTTTTTGGTGAATAAATAAATGAAAGAATGAATAGAGGGCTTCTTCTCCCACCTTTGCAAAATCCCACAAGTCCTGAAATTTGCCATCCTTGCAGTTTGCTAGGCCCAAATACTGTTCAGGTGGCGCTGTTGGGAAAAGGCCAGGGCCTGGGCTTGCACAGGGTTTTCACCTCACCTCCCCTGGCTGGCAGGCCACAGCACTGCACAGGGTGTGTTGCTAAAAATGATGGCAGAGGGTCTTGAGGGGGTGTGGATTCCGCTCTTGGTAGCTCTGTAGCAGCAGGCGGCAGCTAACTTCTTGCTAATTGTAGACAGGGCTGTGCTCAGATGTGGAGGTCCAGGCTGGACTCACCGGCACTCCTCCTGAAGTCTGGGGACCTCCACAGAATTGGCTATCACTGATATCAGGAGCCCTTGGCCCTCAGGTATGGGGGGAAGGAGCCATATGTGGTCCAGGCAGTGAGAGGTTCTTCTGGGTCCTAGATCTTTGGGGGTAGCGCTACATGCTTAGTAGATCTCTGTCTCCTCTGTCCACCAAGCAGCCCCCAAAGCCAGGACACCACCCTGAAGGCAAGCAGTTGGCAGTACCTGACGAAGGGCTTCACGGATATGTGACTCGGAACCTCCTGGTCAGTTAACCTTGCTTTAGTCAGTTCCTGTGTAGAAGGTTGCTGACTCAAACAATTTATATTTTGACAGGGCTTTGCCCTGTAGGAACTAAACCTTAAACTTCACCCCAGGCCCCCTACCACACCACAAAAAGCAACCAAGAAAGTGGGAAATAAAATCCATTATTCATCTTGTCCTTATAGGGCTTGCCAATGAGTCCTATATGCATGCGTGCACATACCCCACAGGCCAATGGAAGAGCTGGTCTTGTCACAGAGAATTCTAGACTGAGGCTTACATGCAGCTTTGTTCAGAGGTGTAATCCGTGTGGAAACTTCAGCATCCCTTCCAGCAGGCCTGAGGATCTGGGAGCTCTATCCTGCTCTGATCTGGCTACCGTGACAGCCTGCATTTGAGTCCTGGTGCCAGTACTCAGCTGCTTTGCAACTTGGAGGCCAGACTATTCCAGGCTTTGGGGCCGGCCCCATGGCTCACTCGGGAGAGTGCAACGCTGGTAGTGCCGAGGCTGCGGGTTTGGATACTATATAGTGTGCTCACTGGCTGACTGTGGTGCGGACAAAAAAAAAAAAAAAGAAAGACTTTGGAGTTCTGCTGACAGTGACCTTGGGTTCATTAAAGCCTTTCTTTATGAAGACAACCCTCACCTCATTTATGTTTGATCCAGATTTGATCTCAAAACTCTCCTGGCATCCCAGACAGCCCTGGCCTGGAGAGGCTGGCCTATCCACTACCCTATGCCAAGGGCACCTTTCCTCTCAAGGAGCAGGGCAGGGCCTTTGGGAGTTCACACTTGCTTTGCACAGTTATTTTTCAGCAGTTCTTGATGATGTGTTTTCAAAGATGGCCCAGAAGTTTCAGACTCTGAAGTCTGAAACCTGACAGAGCCAAGGTGACATCTGTGGGGACTCCCAGATGATGCACATTGAGAACAAGAACCATGGCAACCTTGCCAAAGTCTGTTTTGTGGCCCATCTATGAGCGAAAATTAACCTTTTTTTCAACCCTTTTACTTTAATGCAAAAATATCAAGGCCCAGAGGGGAAGTCACTGAAACTGTTGGTAACAGAGCTGGTTTGGTCTCATGAACTCCAAATCAGCCAACCCTTTGTGCTCTCTCTTCCACAAAGCCACACTTTTCCATGCATTTAAATCTGTTTCCTTATTGGAAACCTACATATCCTTGGAAAGCCTGGCATTTTATTGTTTATTTGATTTTCTTGGTGTTAGTGGTGGTCAGATTGTTTTGATTTCAGTTCAGCCAACATTTACTGGAGATTTATTACGTTCCAGACACCATGCAAGATGCTGAGATACAGAGATGGAAGAACACGGGGTCATTGTCCTCTTGCTGTCCCACAGGTCACAGTGTCTTCAAGATGGGACATGGGGACATAAAGAGTTACTCTGCCTGTGGTTTGCACTAGAACAGAAATACACATGTGCTGAGAGAGGATGGGAAAAGTTTCCCTCTGCCTTGAGGAACTACAGAGGACTTGTTGACAAAGCTGAGCTGTCTGGGGTGTTCTAGAGATGAGTCAGACTGCAGGAGAGCAAAGTGTGTTTTTGAATGCTTAGAACCGATATCAGAGTGTCTTGTGTCCTGTTTGTGCAAGAGAAATAAAGTAAAATAAGATAACAGATTGGCCATAAGTCTGTTCTTCCTGGTTCTGGAGAGGGGAGGGAACTGGGAATTTTATGGGCTCAGTGCTCTGGCCCCCATTTTCTCCCATAGGTCCTGGCCTCTGGTTTGTTTACTTGGGATTAATCATTGCCGCCCAGCCAGCCTGCAGGTCCCTAAACGATGTGAGCCTTAAAGGATCTGGGGTCTCAGAATGATTGTGTATAAAACAGAATGGCTGTTTTGCACTTGCTTTGAGAAATAAAACTTAATGCATTATTCTTAATACTTGTCTGTATACTTTATCTCAGATTTATACAATGATTTAGAGGGTAGGGGTCACTGGCATGGCAGGCAACAAGTGGGAGAAAGTACCCAGGTTTAGTGTGTGCCCAGGAGTGCCAAGCATTTTAAACATCTCACCATTCTGGGTTCCAGCAGGAAACGTTGAGTGCAGAGTTTAGCACAGAATGTGTTTCCAGAGATGGGAGCCGCCTGCATTTAGGGAGATCATCCACAGTGCCTGGGCCCTGATTCCAGCCTGGGAGAAGCAGTAAAGGGAGGGGTGGGCTAGGGGAGCTGGGAGAGCGTCGCCGTAGTAGTTGATGGAAGCCTCTGGGGAAGAGTCCCCTCTTCAGCCTGACAGGGGAGGAGCCAGGAGGATCAAGTCTGCCACCTTGGCCTAGTCCTGCCTGCCCACCACAATCCCACCAGCTGAGCCCACCCAGAAGCCAAGGCAGGGAACTCTCCACGGAGCCTGGGGGACAGGGTGGAATGGAAGGGGATCAGGAGCAGGCCTGGAGGCAGATTGAGAAAACCCTGCACCCACCTTTCATCTCAGTTGATTCTGCCACAGCCAGGGTGGGGTAGATAGACAGTCATAAGATGTGTAATTGGTAAAGGGCCACAAACATGATTATATTATGGGATGCTGAATATATTAATCATCCTGATTTGAGCATCATATATTGCACACAGCTATGGATATTCAACACTGTACTCCACAGATATGTACAGTCAAATACGTTTCAGGTAAGAATCCTGAGGATCAGCAGGAAAACCACGTTGCCTCAGGCCATGTAGCTTTGCGCTCTATGGCCCCTAGTAGAATAAACACGTCAGAGGTATAATACACACATCAGACTTAAGATTTGTTGAGACCCTTCAGTTGTTACCAGTAGCATCTTAATGTGAAGCAGAACGGTTTAGGTACTGAAATTTGCCTGGGTTTCAGTCCAAGGTTTTTTACTTAGTCCTCAGGGATCAAATGACTGACTTGTATCGTGAGGATATACTTTGTGCTCTTGATGTGAAAAAGAAACAAGTCTATTCATTAAGGAATCTAGTATAGGTCCTGGCACATAAGGTCACTCAACAAAGTGATCTTTATTTTTTATTCCTAAGAAGATTAAAATTCAGATGGGGCAAGGGCTGGGTTATGCTTTATGGTGGCCTTTTAGCACGTTCAGGGTTCAAAGAATATTTGAATATTCATATGTTAAAAATTTTCTTCTTTCCATTAGTTTGGGGATGTTTGGACCCTTTTGTCTGCCTCTATGTGTGTGTGTGTATTTTTTTTCTTTTCTCTAAAACACGAGGGACCTTCAAAAAGTTCATGGAAGAATTTGTATTATTTTTTAATTCTATTTTTCTATGAGCTTTTTGAAGTACTCTTGTACCTAACAGTTATCTAACCAGGTATGATTTTGAAGTCCTTAAGGGAATATAAAATATGAGTTTAAAATGACTTAAAATAATTAAGAAAATTTGAGGAGAAAAAAACATTAGTTCCAAATTATTGGACAGAACTAAAAGGAGGGTTGCAAATGACGTTTGGAAAGTCTGCATTTGGGTGTGCAAAGAAAGTATTTTCTCTGAATTTCATTAGTAACATTAAAAAAAAAATCAAATCTGATTAGATAGCACTGTAATAGATTTTGCCACATTAAAAAAAAAAATACATTTGAATCCACAGTAAGCTAATAGGCCAGAGTGACTAAAAATTCCCTTTATGCATATTTACTTAGTAGAGAGCTCTTGAGAAAAACCCAACCGAAAAAGCAGAACCAACACAAACCCAGCTACTTCTCTAACTGAGAGGGTGAAATGACTCCAAAATATTATTTCACGCTCAAAAAGCCTAAAACAACTCCACATGAAAGGCAGAAATCCTTCTAATTGAGCATTTACCTTTTCGAAAATAAAAAGGCTCAGTGGAAAGGAAAGAAAAGAAAAAACTAGTCTTTCTCCCCTGACTTTGTGTTGCCGAGGAAGGAAGGACTCCCTCCCTCCCATTGTGTGCTGGAGCCCTAATGACCGCGGAGAACTCCCAGTGGTGTGAGAGCCAAACACCTTCTACAGACACCAACCTCAGCACTCACAGCCACTAGCGTCTACAGCTGTGACCCTGTGTGGCCCTCAGTTCACCTCTTCTGTGTGTTACACTGCAATGAGGGGGCTTCCCTATTTTGCAGATAAAGATGTGGCTTCAGAAAGGGGAAATGACTTACTGAGGTCACTTGGCCTCTGCATCCAGATCTTCTCTGTGCCAGAAATGACTTTCATTCTTCGTGGGTCACACTTTCAACAGCCTAGACCATCCCACGTCTCCACTGGTTTATCCCTTCGGAGCCCCATGCTCTTTCCCCTCTGAACTATACAGGCAAGGAATGAAGCTCAGCAGGGTGACACGGTTGGCACCAGGTCATGTGGCTGGGACAGGGTGGATCCAGGCCTCTAACCCTGAGAGAGCCCCTGGCTTCCTCCCTACCCCCCACTACCTTGCTGTCACCACCTGGCCGCTGTGCTCTCTCCACAGCAACTTTTACTAATAGTTTTACTTGAAGCAGGTTGTCCCCAAGAGGCGCCTATTTAGGCTGAGCCTGGTCACAGTGGCAACAATGCATAAATCTGTCTCCACATCCCAGTAAAACCCTAGAGTCAGCTCAAGGAGCTAAAATTTTATTCTCATAGTAACATAACACAACGTCATGCAGTGACTGCAGCCACCAGTTACAGTTCACTCAGAGTAGTTATGCGTGAACTGGAACCTGAAACAGACTTGGCCAAGAACCAGCCGGAGCATTAGGAAGTCAGAGAGCTGAACTGCAGCAGGTGAGACTCGGGAGGAGCCAAGGGTCTGGATGATATTGTCCAGGCAGGCCCATCACAGTGGAGCCTGCAGAAAGGACCTGTCAAGGACTAACTCAGAGACACTTAGTTAGATAGTTTGCCCGCTAGAAGATGGAGTCAGAGTCAGGAACAGAGGCCTAGGCAGTCTTTATAACAGAAAGGCAAGGGGAGAGAAAAAAAATCCTGCCGACAGTCTGGGAACAGGAAATCTTGCTTGCACATTTTTGGAGGGTAAACTGATTAACTGGCAGCGAGCGAAGAGGTTGGTCTGGGCCCACCTCAAGTAAGGTTTTAAGGAAAATAATTTCAGTGGATGGATTTTCCAGAAGAACTCCATAGTTTAACTTCAGAGCTGAGGTGTTAGGGTGTCTGGGTTTCTGTCTGCCCAGGGCCTCCCAGGAGCACCTCCACCTTGGCTAGGCCAGGCTGCATGCTTTCATTAGAATTTCTCATTCCTATAAGTTTAGTTCCCTAGTCTTGACAACAGCCCTGGACAGCCTATGTTTTTACTTTTTACCTGATCCCATTTTACTGATCTGGAGGCTGAGGCTAAGAGACATTGAGTCACTTAACCAAGGTCACATAGCTAGAAAGCGGCAAACCTGGGATTCATAACTGCCCCATTTCTGCCCTAAGCTTGAGACCTCAGACACAGGGCTGTGTAACTCCCAGGGTGATCCTATTGCTCTCAATCAGAGGGGTGCCATGCCACCCATGTCCCATAGTGGCTGGTTCTGGAACATCCTTTTTGGCAGGAGTCCCTGTTTTATCCTCACTTGCTGCTTCCCAAGTCTTCTACCAGCAGCTTCATTCTCCCAAAGGCTGGAACTCCAAGTCTTCTCCGATTTTCCATTTCGGGCTGGCTCTCTGGGCTTGTCTTGCCTCTTACAGTCTGGTTTGGTTTTGAGATCTCCAGGTCAATCCCTGCATTGTTTATTGCAAGCTCTCATCCTTCGGTTTGTTGTCATAAATTGAATTCCAAGAACCCACCGTGCCTGGGGATTGAGGACGGACATGAGCTGCCCTGAGCCTGCCAGGAGTTAGAGACAGGACTGAGTAGGGAGTTTGAGTTCAAAGTCTGTCATCAGGCAGGTGAACTTACCCAGCTCCCTAAATAGGCGCCTCTTGGGGACAACCTGCTTCAAGTAAAACTATTAGTAAAAGTTGCTGTTGCAACACTGGAAAATTCCCTTTTAATAACATCTTCATGATGGAGAGAAAGGTTTGTTGTACCCTTTACTTGAAAACATTGTTAATCCCACCACCTGGTGGAGGGTTTGCTGAATAAAGACTGTTGCTTAGGAAACATATTAGCTGCCACAAGCAAGAATGTCTTTGTGGGGTATATTCCTGCATGTTTCTAAAGCATAATCTTACATTTTAAAATTTAGTCTTTGGGCAAAAAAGGAAATTAAAATGAAGGTGGGGGAGATTAGGCAGACATTAAGTTCTTCTTTCCACCATCTAATAGAAATTTCAAGTAAAAAATAGACCTTTTAAAATGGCTTGAAGAAAAGGCCTGCTGCTGTTTTTCTTTCTCTGTGACATGGAACAAACTGAGCTAAGCAAGCGTGATCCGTGAACTATAGGATTTTATAAATTAAACTGCTGTCTATGAAATGCCAAACATCCAAATGAGGGGAAAAAAATGTACTGGCCAGAGAGACACTTTTGAATATCAGAATACCTCTGCATCATCAGAAACCTGCCCCTAGGATGCAGTAAAGGAGGTTTTCTCTTTTTCTCTGAGCTGTGGGGTCATAAACCATAACTGTTACTTGAGGAGGGGAAGGTGTGGTTAGATGGTTGAATGATAATGTTATAGAGGTTGCATGATTAGATAGTGTGAAGTGAATAAAGAATTATAAAATTGTAGCATTTGTAAAGAGACTTAGCAGTGCCCTTGTGCAACCTTCTCCTACTCCAAGATTTCAATTATTCATCTACTGAGTCATTCATTGATTCATTGATTCACTCAGTAAAAGCACTGGCTCTGCCTCTTCCTAGCTGTGTGACCTTGAGCAAGTTGCTAAACCTCTCTGTGCCTCCATTTCCTCATCTATAAAGTAGGGATAATGGTACCTACTGCCCAGAAGGCACTACATGAGCACTGCATGAGTGAATGCAGTACTTAGAAAGTGTCTGGCACAGTGTTTGCTAAATGTACACTGTGGGTAATGCGTCATTGCCATCAGCAGTCCGCCTCTTGCTCAGCCTCCCTTGAGCAGAGTTTTCTCACTGATACTCCACCATGTGGTTGTCCTGCAGCTGCTTGAACACTCCCAGTGATAGGGAGCTCTCTGCCCCGCACAGTGACTGGCTCTTTGACCTTTGGATAGCTCTGTGGAGATCTTTCTAGCTCTTCCTCACACAGCTTCCACCAGAGAAGACTTCCTGGAGGAGGTGGTAGGGTGGGGCTTTTCCAAGCTATCTGGGAAAGTTGTCTGGGCTTATACAGCTGGGGTGTGGCCACTGGACATCAGAGGCAGGTGAGACATCCCTAAGGATTTTAGCCATGAAAGGGACCTTAGGACCCTTGCCCCTTATTTTACAGCTAAGAAGACAACTCAGACCAGGCCTGGCTGCTGTGATTCCTCAGTGCGTTGGTGGGCAGAGCCAGGGCTAGAGGCCAGCTGGCTGTAATGCTGCCAGGGCCTGCTCTCCCCACTGGATTCTCTTCCTGCCTTGGGCAGCTCAGAGTACACTAGAGAGCATGCCTCCTGTGCCTCTCTGCCCACCATAGCAGGCAGGAGAAGCAGCCACAGACCATGGGGGCAGGTGTCCTACTAGGACCTCGCTGCACCAAGCCCTCTTCCACTAGACAATTCCCAGTGTGTTTGCAGCACAGAGTCTCCTGGTGCTGCCCTCCTCCCCAGCTCTAGACCTCCCTATGAGCACGTCTGTGACAGTTTTTGTGAATTCTGATGTCTGTCCTCTTTTCCCTCCTGAGTTTCTGCCCAGGAAATACTGTGTACTGGGCTTTCTGGACTCATTTAACCTCTAGGCAGGGCTCTAAGCTCATTATTTTTATCAGTATTTTGGCAATTGAGAAAGGTGAAGTTGGCCATTGCTCTAAGGTCCCCGAGGTTGGGATGGTCGAGTTGGGGGGGCTGTCACACACCCTCTTCCACCATATCCCAATGTTTCCCTCTAAAACACACACGTTGTAGAAAGGGACCCAGTGTGTTGTCTGGTCTCACTGCCTGCTTTAACAGCACCTCTGTCCACCTCCCTCCCACCTCCCTTTACTTTGTCCCTGAGAATCAGATAAGAGGCCAAAAGAATAAAGTCTCCCCTTCACCATGCCATATTTCAAAGGGCTATAAATAGGGCAGTTAGTGGTAGCACTCTAGGTCACATTCACCAGAGACAGACTTTGCATGCTGTCAGCCTTGTCCTTTGGCCCAAGGTTTCCATGGTCAATAGAAGTTTTCTGTCCTCCCTCCCTCCTTGGCCCCCTTCCTTCCTTCTTTTTCCTTCCTTCCTTCTTTCCTCTCATCCACAAAGTCTTGTTTCAAAGTACATAGTTCTGCCTCCTTCATTCGGCTGAGGTTGCCTAGAAAACAGACACATCTTTGTTTCTCATTTCCTCCCGGATCTGAGGAAGGAGCCCAGTTCTGGGCAGACCCTGTGCTGCACGTCAAGCCTGCAGGGAGCTGCTCAGCCTGCAGGCAGCTCCCTCGTGCAGAGGCAAGTTCATTCACCCAGCAGGAGGACCAAGGGGGCACCTCCTGTCCAGCGGGGAAAGGACCCGCTCTGGAGTCACCAGGCCCACCGTTCGTTCACTGTGAGATCCAGGGCAAGTGGCTTCCATGTCCGAGCCTAGTTTCTCCACTTGTGCTGTGGGGATAATGCCACCCATCTTTCTGGGCGAGAGCTAAGATAGGTGAAACACGAGTGGAGCAGGGAAGTCCCCAGAGAAGAGACGGTCTTCAGGCTGGGACTCAGAAGATAATGGTACCTTCTGAGAGCAGCAGTAAGGGTAGAGAGGGCACGTGGACAGGGGCAGGCCCTGTAGGGAACCCACTGACCGAGCCAGGCACCTTTCCTCCCGCGACTGGAGGGAAGAGGTACTGGAAGAAAATGCCAAGGCCCCAGCTTGGTTGTCCTGGTCATCTGTGTTCTTCCAGTAATGAGGTGCGATCAAGGTTGCTTTTTCTTCCTGCAGAAAGGTATTTCATCAGACCCACGGTGTTATAGGAAAATACATGTGGGTGAGGTTCACAGTGGGCGGCAGGGGGACTGGTCTTGCCCCTGACATCCAGGTGGGGGGTATTGTGAGCCATGTCTGGAGCGTTTGCTCCAACATGAGAAGATAGATGACTCTGTCTCCCCAGGGTTTGAGAACAGAGTGCACTAGGGTGCTGAGAAACTGGAAATGGAAAGTCACTTGGAGATTTCCAGCATGGTGGCTGACAGAACTAGGGAGCCATTGATGACAACAGGGAGCATGCCACAGAGGCACACAGCAGGGGGCCGTGCCATCCCTCCCAATAAAAACCTGCTGGATTTGAGACGGGGGAGGATGAACTTCTAAACCCAGCTGGGCTGTGATTGGTGAAGAGAAAGCCGTGGCAGAGGCTGAAGCACAGTTTGGTTCTGGAAAAGCTCGAGCAGTTCCCTGCAGGAAGTGTCCCGCCTCCTTCACGGGCAGTGCAGACAGCGGGTGTGAAATGTCCTGCCACTCCTTTGTCTTCGCAGCCCTCGGTCCAAGTAAAGAAACCCAAATAAATGGGCTCAGCCAGTGTTCGGGAAGATCTCAATGTTCCCTCAATGTTCCTCAAAGCTGAGCCGAACCAGAGGCGGCGGGTGTGGGGAGGAGGATAGGAGGAGGCCGCTCACTCGCTCATGCTGAGCTGGTCATGGGCAGTCACTGTGGTCACTTCAGCTTGGCCTCCATGGTCACTTCAGAAGGACTTCTCTCCTTTACTTCATCCTAAGCTGCCACTCTCCAGCCTTCAGCCCCTCTGCCTGCCTCTGCCTCCATCTCTCTCTGTCAAGTGCAGAATTTTGGGTCGTCATTGTTAGGGGCCAGTGGAGCGGCTCCAACCCCATCCCTGCAGTGTAAACGGCTCGGTCACATTATCTTTTGGATCTGTCACTGCCCCTGTGGGCTGAGTGCTGATGCCAGCAGGGCTGGTGGATCTGGAAGGACTTCTTACGCCAGGCAAAGGTCATGTACTGGGCCCTGGGGGACTGGACGGGGTGTGCTGCAAGGCCACAGCCACCCTGGAGCTGTCTCTGCAGTTGAACTCAGCATACAGCTCAGCGTAAGTCTTCTGAGCACAAAAGTTGGGATATTGTGTTCAAGACAGCCCTGGATTTGGATCTCCCTTCTGCTGATTTGTAATTGAGTGGCCCTGAGTGAATTGTGTCACTCTTTCAAGGCCTCAATTGGCACATCTGTGAAATGGGGGTGAGACCACCAGTCTCAGAGGACTGCTGTGAAGTTTGATTGAAATCGCACATTTGGCATGCCTAGCATGGAGTCCGCCTTGTCCAGAGTCAACCATGGTAGTGACTGTTGATGGTAATAGCTCTCCCAGCAAAGCAGCATTCAGCCTTTGAATTCAGAGTTCCTCTTCCTCATGAGAAACCCGACTTGCTGAGCCCCTTTCTGAGAGGGAAGCTCCGAGCTCAGAACAGCTTGCCCTGCCTGACAAGCACACGTGCTTCCTGCATGAAGCTCTGTCCGTGATGAGTCTCACACCAGCCGGGCTGGCCTCCTTGGGCCCTGGGCCTCCACCCTGAGGGGCCAACCTTCTGTACTTCCCTGCTCAACTTCTCACAGCTCGGCAGTGGCCTTCCTGGTTCCCACACCCAGAATTTCTGCTTCTAAATCCTGCTCATGACACAAAGCCCAGCCTGCAGCCCTGCTATAACCTCTCACTGTTCCTCTATCAGCTTGTTTCTGCCCTTTCTCTTCCCTACTTCTGGGTCACCTGTCCTCTTTGTAAACTGATCTGGCCAGATAGTCTCAGTCTTGATCTCATTCTCCATGAGCATTATGTTCTGGATAGGAATTCAGATGAAGGAACCACCCACTTATACATTTACAGTCATCCCCTGGGTGCAGAGTGGTGTGGGTGCCTGATTGTGCGCCTGTGCACCCCCTGCCCATGCAGTGGGCTCCTCCAGGGCAGAGCCCAAGAGTGTACTGTTGTCCCCACCAGGGCAGATACCAGGCATGGCACAGCCTCAGCCAAGGCTCAGTCAATGCCGATGTGAAGTAAGTTGTGTTAGTCCCAGACTTTACAGGAGTCAGGTTAGGAATTCGTTTCTAATTCAAGCTCCAGTCTTCACTAGTCATATGACTTGGAGTAAGTTACTTAATCTCCTCAAGCCTTCACTTACTTATCTGCAAAATGGTGAAAATAATAGTGCACACATCCTAGGACATGGTGAAGATTAACTGAGCTTTTGAGTACAAAGCTTAGCAAAGTGCTAGTAAGCATCTAATAATGTTAACTGCTGTTACTACTAGTAGTGTTGCTTTATTTTTATCAGAATGATTTCATGTTGTTTTTATTCATTTGCTTTTCAGCATGACCCTGAGAAGTAGTTGAAGCAGGTACAGTTTCCGTTTTGCAATGAGTAAGCAGAGGCTCAGAGAAAGGATGTTTTTCTAAAATCACATAGCTTGACTGGCGCGGCCTCCCCGGCGGGCACACCTAGAAGCAGGCCACACTGTTTTGGAACATGACATCTCCACACGCCTCTGAGAAAAGATTCCTCTAATTTAAAAATGCCAGCCCAGATCCAGTGTTAACAATTATTCAGGTGATTATTTTTACCTTGGAGGGAAAAGCTATGATTTATTAAGCAAATTGGCTCTGTTCCTGCAAGAATGATGTTGAGTTTTACTTCCAGTGTCCCACCATACTCAGAGAGGAAACAAAATTGGAGAACAAAATCTCTTATGAGGTTTGTTGTATTAAATTGTGCAGTAGAAAGGAATATCACATGGCACAAGGGGGCTGGGAGTGGTGGATGTGCTAATAGGAGCAAAGAAGGAATAATTTATGGATCCAGAACAGGAGAAATAAGAACATCACCGTGGTTTGTTTGGCTGGAACGTGTCCTCATCTGTGCTCCAGCTGGAGTTGGTAGCCAGTGTTCTTGCCTTCAAGTCTCCTGGGCTGAGCCCAGCACTACCCTGCTTAGGTCCTGGGTTGGCACTAGTGACTGCCCTTGGATGGCTGGAAGCGACAGGAACAAATGCGCTGCGAGAGGAAGAGTAGGTCAGCTTGGCAGTGAGAAGAAGACCAAACCCAGAGTCAAAAGCCCATGGTGTCTAGCTCTGTGACAGAGGAGCCACCTCTCTGGGCCCTGACTTCCCTATTTGTGATCGTGGAGAGTTGCATGAGGTTTTCTGGGCCTCCCTGAAAATGGGGACTGTATCTGATGTGTCTTCCTTGCATGGTTCTTGTGTAGGAATGTGCCTTACAGATGTTTCCGTGGTGAGAGTTCAGTTGTTGTTCCTAATTGGAAGCAATCTTGGAAGGGTTGGGGACACGGGGAAGCAATGTAGAAAGGCATGGCAGCAGACACTGGTGGGAAGAGAGCTGCGACATGGCATTTTAGGAAAGGTTTTCAGGGCTCCTGTTCAAAAACAAAAGGCAAGTCTAAGTAGTTAATTAGGCTGTTCCTGGGATCAGCGGCAGAAAGACAGTGGGATAATTGCCTTTTCTGTGTATTTAACGCCCCAGTGCTGCATTAGAGAAGCTGGGAAACTGAGGCTGCAGGAGGTGAGCCACATTTGGGGCTTAGTTGTAGTTTGTAAAAGCCCCCTGATTGCAAGCTCCCCAGTTGGGGTTTGGAATCCATTGCAGTTGCCAACTTCCTTTCTGTAAAGTCAGTTCAAGACCACTGAAAGAATTGGTTCAGGATTAGCTTTGCTCCGAGGAAAGTCTCAGGCTTTAATTGAAGATCACAGGTGTCTTCAGGCGCCAGTCTGTGGAGTCAGAGTCCTGAGGTTCAGATGAGAGTAGGACTCCTTGTTAAATTGAATTCACAGACCCCCCCTTTATGTCTTATGTATGGCAGGGAACAATTACGTATCCTGTATATGCGTATATGCATGTGGGTTTTCATATTGTCATGATTACCGGTGACTTAGTAAGATGTAAAATACATAGGGCCCAAACTCAGTTGCAGCTTCCTCTAGGTTATAAATCAGCCACATCCCAACCGATACTCCGAGATTCATCTCTTTTACACCCATTCATTCATTAATTATGATTGTATACCAATACAATAGCCAGTGGGAGCAAGGGTGGGGAAATCTAGTGCCAAGTAACGTACAGCCCCCTCCCTCGCCCCTCAGGTGCTCAGTCTAGTGAGAGCAATTGACAATAGGATTGAGGTGATTCCTGGTGCTTAGTAAATTCTTGCTAAGTGAAAGAAAGGAAGATAAACACATGAATGCAGATAAGCACAGAAAGCCATGGGCACCCCAAGGTAAGGTCCCTAACCCAGCTTAGAGTTTGAAAGGGGGCGTGTCAAAGAAAACCTCTTGGAAGTGTGATACCTGGATTGTTCTGTGCATTCTCCCTTTCAAGGAAACAGCAGTTGACTTTCTGTCATGTGCCAAGCAGTGTGCTGGGTGGTGGCATTCTGTGGTATGTAGGACAGACACACCCTTGCCCTCATGGAGCTGACAAGCTAGTGATACATGCTCTGTAGGAGCGCAGAGAATCCTGGACATGGTGGAAGTGCCTACCCAGTCTGGGGAGTCAGCAGGAATGTCTCTTGGAAGTGCCATTTACACTGAAGTCTGAAGGGTGAGTAGATGTACGGAGGGAGAGGGGATGGCGTGAGCCGGTATTGAGAGGGAGGCAGGTCTGAGTTATCACGTGCAAGGCTCCTTCTGGCTGCTGCTGAGAAAGGGCTTGGCATTGGAGGAGGTGACCATGGCGGGAGCAGTAAAGAGGCTGGGGCAGCGAGCGCCCTGCCTGAATTCTCACTTAAGACTACAGGAGCTGAAAAGAAAGAGTTTCCTTCCTACAGCTTTCCATTCCCTGAGACACTGAGCCCTAACTGCCCTGATGCTGGCCACTGTGTATTTTCTGTATAGACATCCTGCCCCCATCAGCGGGCTCCACATAGAATCTGTTTATAGTCAACACCACACATGGCTTCCAGAGCCAGCCAGATGCCTTTAGACAAATCTGGGCTCAGGTGGTCACTCAGTATTGCTGATTCTACACCTAAAATAGCTCTGAAATCTCCAACTTCCCCTTTTGCAACTGCCCTGCCCTCTGGCCCTCATCGTCTCTGGACAGCCACCAACACAAGCTGACATTTCTTCCTTGACATTCTTCAACATGCAGGTTTACCCTTCTGTGTTGCCACTCCTGGCAGTGTAAAGATAGCCTTGGTGAGTGTATCAGTTAGCTTTCTCTGCATAAGAAACAGCCCCGAACCTTAGTGCCTGAATACAGCAAAGATTTATTATTTCTTCCGTTCCTTTGGGTGAATGAGCATTTCTTCCTATCTGCGCAGCTTGGCTGGGGCTCAATCGTCCTCACCCCCAAGCCTGGGGGCTCAGTTGGGATGGCTGGGAAGCCTCAGGCCTCTCTCCATGTTACTTCCAACCTTCCATGGGGCTAGTTCAGGCTGGTTAATGTGGCAACAGAATGATTTTCAGCAGCAAGAAAGGGGAAATTCTATACGTAAGCACGTTTTAAGCCTTTGTTTGTGTCGTGTTTGCTATTGGACCATTTGCCAAAGTAAATCACACGGCCAAGTTCAGACTGAAAGGGTAGAGAACTGGACTCCATGTATCTGGAGGGGAGGCAAGGCCCCAGCAGAGGGCTGTGCACACAGGTGGCCTGAGCAAACCGGGGGCCATTCCTGCAGTGCTGGTTACCATGAAGACTTTGGAGCCAGACAGAATGGGGGTGTTCTCTGTGTGGTCTGTCCCCTGCCACTCACTGCCTTTGTCATCCTCAGCAAACTTCCTCCCATAAGCTCTCTGAGCCTCAGCACATCCACGATATGGGAATAGGCAGCATGACCATCTCTGTGATTTGTGAGGTGATTAGATGAGAAAATGTATGCCGTGCACACCTCTCGGTGCTGGGCACCCAGGCAGAGCTCAGCTGAGAGTTTCTGCTCTTACTCTTACCGTCTGATGAAGTCTTCTGAAGCCCTTTCCCATCTGGCCTCAGCCTGCTGCATCCACAGCCTGATCTCACACTTCCACTTTCACATCTTACATCGCTCTTCTCCCTTGTCCCTGGGGACACCTTCCCCAAGCCCTGTTTCGTTTTTGCCAAACAGCAGCTCGTTTGTGCTCTGCTCAAGCAGCAGCTGAAAATATCATCTCTTCTTCCAGACTGAGTTGGTCATGTCTTCCTAAGTTCTCCCAAATATCATTCACATCCTTGTATCACGTCACCCTGAACTATTTGTGTGTTTGTCTCTTCTGCATCAGGCTGAGCTCCTGGAAGGCAGGAGTTAGGGCTACTCACCTCCCAGTCTCTGGTGCTTGGCTTGGTGTGTGGAAAAGAATAGGTGCTCATTTAAAACACTGATGTGTAAACAGTTGGGTGAGTGAGTGGACAAATGGGTGAATGCCTTTTCAGTCTCTTGACTCATTTTGAAAGAGCAACATATGAACTAAATGTCAAAACCGTCGTGTGCATTTCTCCTCTTCCCTTCCAGCTGGCACCACTTTCAGACCCCTTTTTCCTGAACTGGAAATGCCAGTGAGAGGTAATTCCCATCTCCAAGGGCTGTGGTGAGCCACTCTTTGAGCTCCTTGGCCAAGACAATTCCATTTGAGGGTGGGAGATGGACAGTCACCCATCTCACTGAGGTAGATGACTAATCTTTCCCTGCACGAGTGAGATGTGCTGTCTTTTCTGGTGTCCTCCATGGATAACAGGGGGAGGGGAGGCGTTCCGCTGTTTCTTGGTCTCTTTGTAACACACCTGCTTTTCCAGAGCCATCCTATAAAGAGGAGTGGCCCTGGAAGGGGAAATGTGCTTACCTGTTAGAGGCTCGTGCAGCCTCACTTTTTCTTCCAAGGAGAGCCTTTTGAGCTCTTATGAACACTGGTAAGGAAAAACCTGCACTGGGAGCATCCTCTGATTACAAGTGCCTGTCATCCCAAGGAAGGTCTGGCATGGCACTCCATAGTGTCATAGGTCAAGCGTCAACAACTGTAACCTATGGGACAAACCCTGGCCTGTTTTGGTAAATAAAGCTTCCTTGGCACCCAGCCACGCTTGTGTGTTCAGGTCTTGTCTGTGGCTGGTTTCACATCATGACAGCAGAGCTGAGTCCTTATGACAGAGGCAGGACCGTGTAGCTGCAAAGCCTGAAATATTTACTCTGTAGTCCTTCACAGGAAAAGCATGCCAACCCCTGATCTGGAGCTGAGCTGTCACCATGGAGCCACTCCATATGTGGCTATTTAAATATTAATGAATTAAAACTAAATAAAATTAAAAATTCAGTCCTCGGTCAGACTCACCACATTTCACATACTCAGCAGGCACATTTGGCTTGTGGCTAGAGACAGCATAGACCGAGAACATTCTCATCAGCATAGAATGTTGGTTTGGGAAAAATGGCCATTACCGTGGGATGTCACTATGCTGATCTCTAACCCAGCTTGGGCATGATTGCAACCATTGCGGAAAAAGAAGGAAGGCTGGTGTGAGTGTGTGTGTGTGTGTGTGTGCGTGTGTGTGTAGCTGTTTTTTATCTAATCTTTGGTGAGAACATCTACCTACCTGTCTAATGCAGGAATGAAGTTACTTTTAAAATTTCTTTGGGGAGCCAACCTGTGGTCTCTGTGTATGACCATGTGTAGTAACTAAGCCACCGGGACACTGGGATTTATTAGTTTTATATATACAAGCAGATAGACATAGATATGAGCTTGAGCCACAGTGTTCCCAAGAGTGAAGATATGGGCAAGAGAGTTAAGAAGCAGGGAGAGGAATAAAATGAGCTAAAGATATGGCATCTATGAGCCTTGGAAGAATGAGGAAGGATGGAGACAAAAGACAATAGGTCCCTGGTCATGGCCACAGGTTTACTTTGAAGATCATGTCGAACAAAGTGATGATCATTGGAAACTTACAAAATCCCAGAAAGAGGCTGAGCACGGTGGGGAGAGCCATGGACGTGGCAGTAGTCCCGCCATCTTGGATGGGACAGGATTGGGGGCACAACAGATTTTACTTGGCGCATGAGCCAGAGTAAGTGGGGAATAGCAAGGGAGAATTACTGAGATGCACGGATTTTAGTGATGAGACCCAAGAGGGAACAGAGAAGCAACTCTAGATGGCCAACGGGTCTGGGCAAAGGCCAGAGGTTGGGTGTTAGGAGATGGGCTTTCTCATTTTGGGGCTACCCAGGAACTAGCAAGAACAAAGCAGAGATTCAGTTGATAAGGAAAAATTCAATTGATGTGTATCCTATACATATAGATCTGAATGTGGCCCCTGCCTCTCTTTCTTGGTTGGTCCTCAAGCATCTCATTTTTGCAAATGAGTGAGTGCTAGATACATTTTAAATAGGTGTTCGCATAACAAACCTTCAAAGAATGAAGTTTATTGCAGATGTTAAGTAATTACGAGAAATACTAATAATACTATTTTTTTTAGTTCTTTCTTGGAATGAAACACTTTAAGAATGATAATAGTGATTTTGATGATGACGCAGATAACAGTGATAATATTTTCCATTTATTTCATGTTTATTATGTGCCAGATGCACTGTTCTGCTAAAAATTATTATTACTCCTATTACTATTAATCATTATCATTATTATTATAGCTTTACATTATTGGGCACATACAATGTGCTAAGCACTGTATTTATTTTTTCTTAGTCATATGAACCCAGAGCATTGTTTTTAATTTTTCAGTTTTTTTCAATTCTTTTATTCTGATATAATTGAAAATTTACAGGAAAGTTGCAAGAAAGCCAAGAAGATTCTGGATAACCTTCACCCAGGTTTTCAAAAGTTAACATTTTACTATATTCCTTTATCCTTTTTTTTTCTCTCTTTTTTCTGGAATCAGACAATTATAACCATAATACAACTATCTAAGTCAGAAACTTAACATTGATTTGATATCATTATATGATGTTCTTACCTTATTCAGATTTGACTGATTACCCCCAATAAAGTTCTTCATAGCCAAAGAAAATCCAGTTGCCGTGTACCTTTTTTGGAAAACTTTCTTAGTCTTGTATTTGAGGACATTAACCTTTTTGACAAGTTCAGGCTGGAAATGGCTAAGAATGTCCCTTGATTCGGGTTTGTCTGATGATTAGATTTAGAGTGTGTGCTTTCGAGAGGACTGTCAGAGAGGTGGTGTCCTTCTCAGTGTGTTGTGTTGGGAGGCACGAGACGTGGGTGAGGGTCCCTCTCACTACTGGTGGAGTTAGCTTGGATCACACGGGTCGGCGGCATCTTCCAGCTGTCTCCATGTGAAGTTGCTATTTCACCTTTGTGATTAATAAGCATCTTCTGGGGAGAAGCTCTGAGACTGTAAATATCCTGTTACTCCTCTGTCTACCAGCCATTAGTTTTAGCATCTGTTGAGGTTTCCTGCTCAAACTACTTTACTATTATCATGGTTGCCAACAGTGATTTTTCTAATTTTACTGTTACTTTTTCATTTACTAGTTGGTTTTCAACTGTAGAAAACTTTCCCTCCTTCATTCATCCTTCCTTCCTTTGTGCCTTCCTTCCTTCCCTCCTTCCTTTTTCATATTAGTGTCGACTCATGGATTTTAGCTTTATTCAATAGGTTTTAATGCTTTGTTATCATTAGCTATTTTGATATTTAAGTGCCCCAAATTTGTCCAGTGGGACCTGGCTCTCATGTCTTTTTAAGATTTCCTCATTGTATTTTGAGCGCTTTCTTACTTGTTGGCACCACAAGAAATTCTAGCTTGGTCTTGTACTTTCCCTGCCCCAGCTGTGCAATCAGCATTTTGTCAAGGAGCCCTGGTTCCTTTCAGTGGAGAATGGAGTTTAGAAACCAACGTCTGGTCACTAGATATGTTCATTGCTACTAGGGTAGCATTGTGTCTAGGTGCTCTGAGCAGGCAGAGCTGAGAACAGTGTACATGGACACACATACAGACATACAGATACAACCCTTTACACACACACACACTTTTATACACATACACATATTTATACACATACATATAGGCATCCACATATACCTCCATAGCATCATCTAGGTCGTTTCCAAATGGACCTGTCTATATATTAAAACCACCATGAGTTCATACTGATGATGCTAGAACATTCCTGAAATTTACATCTGTCTTAGTGATGCTGAGCTGTCACCCCACTCCCACTCTCAACACCACCCCCAACCACCACTTATTAAACTGTGACCAGGTCCCATTTCAGACACTTTCCCTTGCTGCTGTTGCTGACATCAACCCAGTGGCCCAAGTACAGATGAGGAAACCGAGGCCCTGAGAAGCTAATTGACTTGTGCAAAGTTAGACGACTAGTAAAAGTGGCAGACTTACAGTGGGTGCCTGTTTGCCTGTCAGATTTTGATCGAAAGGTCCAGGGTTACGCCACTGTCCCAGGAGAAAAACCAGAAAGGGAGAGGGTGGAGGTAGCATTTGTCCTCACTGACCAGAGATCTCTGGCCCTCAGGATAGCAGGTCAGCCGGAACATGGTGATGACTCGGCGTCCTTCACTCCCCAGCCCAGGAGCCGTGTGTCCTGTCTGCCTCCCTCAGATGGAGCCCTGCAAGGGTCTCTCAGAGGAGATATTTATGGAACCCAATCACACTGTTTATGGGAGAGAACAGACAGTGAGGCATGAAGGACGGCAGGGGCTACTGGTCAGAGCACAAGCAGGGACTGACTTAATCCCCTGCAGGGGCCTGTGGCCTCCCCTGCAGAGCCAGGCCTGGGCAGAGTCACATGCCTCAGTACTCAAGCATTTCCTCCAAAAAAAAAGAGAAAGAAATGTTATCAGCTGGCCCTGAGACAGACTGCAGGTTGGGGCATTCTGATTAGATAGGACGACCTCATGGACGTCACTAGATATTTATTAAAATGGGCAACAGTGAAGAGCTGGTGGAATTTCCACTGCTGAAAACCTTTAAGAAAAGAACAGCAGCTGCAGGTACAGGCACTGTTTCCCTGGAACACAGGAGACTTGGGGGCTCATCTTTGACTCTCTGAAAGTCTGCGAGGAGGAAAAGAAGTAACTTGTACAGGGCGATTTTAAGGGAGGATCCGACTGAAATGAATGAAATGAAGAGGAGAGCGCTTTCTGTTCAGGCTGTGTTTTTCTTTCCTTCTCATTCACTCATTCATTCATTCATTCATCAAACACTCATTGAGTGCCTTCCAGGTCCCCAGCACTCTGCCAAGCGCTGGAGGTTATACGGAATGAGATAAGAGCTGTGCCCTCAAGATGTTAATAATTCAGTGGGAGAAACAGAGAAATTAACAGATCAGTGGTATGCAGGGTGCGGTCCTGGTTCTGGGAGCTTGAAGCTTATACAGTTTGGGATTTCTGTCTAAGAAAAAACAATACAAAGTTATGAATTTAAAATAAAATGCTAGCCCTAGAGGAGCGGAGTGCAGCCAAGGGGCTGGAGCTTAGGCGTCCTCGGCTTGGCCGGTCCTCTGCTGGGTTTTTGTGCTGCACTGGAGGTGAGAATGCTTTCTCTCATGGGTACCTGGAGCCTGCGGGGTTGAGCTGGGTTCAGGGGGGTTGTGTCCTGCCACAGTATGGACAAACACTTGGCAGAAAGGCCGACAGTGGGAATACTGGTGTTCCATGGTAGGATGGATTTAGTCACCTGGGTCCTCTTAGTCCTTTTTCTGGGGCTAATGGAAATCAGGCTAAAGATCTTTGTTCTTAGTGCTGCTGGGCTTTTCAAAGGCACTTTCCCTACAATTTTACAGGCTGACCTAGTGATCCCATCCCTGGAAATGCATTCTAGGGAATCAGCTGCCCTCGAGAAGTAGTGTGTGCTGGTGGCGTGTTCACAAGCACTTACGTCAGGCTGACCAGGTTGTCCACTTCTCTGACAACCCCACGCCCATTGACAGATCTAACCCCACAGCCAGCCCCAGAGCCAGCTGCTGTCGTTTTCCTGTTTCATAGATGATGGAACCGAGGCACACAGAGTGGTTAAGTAACTTACCCCCATCACACAGCTAGCTGGGCTCCAAAGGCACACTGTCTCTCTCCAGAGCCCAGTCTTCTTGCTGCCTCTCCACGCAGCAAGAGCCCAGTCTCCTTGCTGCCTAATCCTTTTATAGCAATAAACACCCTGAATGGGCAATATTAGGAGAATAGCTTAATTAAGTACAGTCCTAAAATGAAATAATGTGTTTGATCTGTGCAAAGAGTTTTCACCAGCATGGTGAAATGCTTTGGTTATTAGGTGTAAAGGTGGAAAGTCTAATTATATATAGACTAAGAAAGTAAGACTAAGTGTTAACAGTGCTTGGATTTCCCTCAGCCTTTTGAACCCTCTCCTGGACAGTTGTAACCAGCTCATTCATTCACATATCCATCCATGAGTGCCTGTGACATGCCCGATGTGGGGAGACAGTGGCCAAGAACAGAGACATGGTCGCTGCTGCTCTCATGGAACTTGCAGTCCAGCCTGCTGTTTGCTCTCTGCCTAGCTTTTTCCCTCCCTGTGGCACTAGGTGCATCTTCCAGCAGCCCTTAGTGGCTCCCCAGTGTCCTCCCTGTACCTGTTTCCCATTTGTAAAACACACCAGGGGACCCAGGGACCTTCTGGACTTCAGAGTGTGGGCTCTTCTCAGTAGTCAGCTGGAGGCTTTGCAATCATGACTGTCTTCTAGAAAGCTCAGGCACCTGACAGCTCAAACCATGGCAGCCAGCAGCAGTAACTATCCTCCTCAGATGCTCTAAGATACAGCCCTGGTCGAGAACCAGGCTAGAGCAGAAGAAGCAAAGGCCCGGGGCTCCTATGAACAAGCTTCAAGATGATTCTGCCGCTTGCCACCTGCGTGGCCTTCATCTGCTTGCCATTGTTTTCCTGATAAAATGGGACCATTCCCTCTCCCCACTGGAGATGGACACCACACGGATGTGAAAGCTGTAGAGGGTTCAAGAGACTGGTGTGTCCATCCTGCCTGCTTCTTTCCAGCTGTTGGAGCTTAGGCAGGTATTTCACTTCTTTGTGACTCAGTTTCCCATCTGTGAGAGAGGAGATACTAATAGTACCCATTTGCCAGGCTTTTGTGAGGGTTAAATGACATGATGACTCAAAAAACTGGACACGGTGCTTGGCCCATAGTAAATGCTCATTAAACTGCAGACATTTATTATTATTTATAGCTGAGCCACACAGTGGCGGGACATGGGTGAGCTGTGGGGACGGAGCCAGGGCCTCCTCCCCTGCCAGCTCTGGGAGGCTATCTGGCTGTATCAAAGTCATTCTTCCATGAAGGAACAGACATGCCAGGCCCAGAGGCCTTGACAACACCAGTGTTACAGGAAGAGGGGGGCCACCAGAAGCTTGGAAATTTCCCATGTGCTTCTAAAGCCAAACCCACAGACTGTGTCTTTCTCAAAAGACTAATTTTTATTCCAGCCATGCCCAGCTGATAGGTATTTGGACATTCACAGTTAACATTTGTTTCTGAAGGGCATCCAGTCGTGTCCTTCTACCTTTCAATGCCCTTATGGCCCTGGGACAGAGTCCAAATTCCATAGCAGGATGGACATGGCTCATCATGACTTGGGCCCCACCAAGACCCCCAGCTTCAACTCTGCTCTCCCTGCCCCATGCCTCCTTCTGCTAATCACAGAGTAATCTTCAGAGTAATATTTACACTGTGGACTCTGAAGGCAGGTGGCTTGAATTCAAATGACACTTACGCTACATACTGTACCACTGAGGGCAAGCCACTTAACCTCTCTTGACCTCAGTTTCCTCATCTGAAAAATGGGCATAATAGATTACAATAGCATGAAAGTTGAAGATTGAATAAGTTAGTGCATGTAAAAGTGATTAGAGTCCTGATAGACACACAGCAATCTTTAACAGCCTGTACTATATATAGGATACTTAGATATAGATGTGTTTATAGATAGAGATACAGATATGATATTACATTAGTCTTTTTTTTATTGCATATAACAGAATACCTGAAACTGGGTAATTTATAAAGCAACAGCACTTATTTCTTATAATTTTGAGAAGTGCAAAATCCAGGGGCACCATCTGCTTACGGTCTCCTGTCTCACAGGGATTCTGGGCAGAGTCCCGAGGTGGTACAGCGTATCACATAGGCAGGACTGAGCAAGAGTGAGTCCTAGTGTACTTCTTCCTCTCTTTATAAAGCCCCTAGTGCCACACCTGTGAAAACCCAATAAACCATTAATACATAAATTCACAAATGGATTAATTCTTGAATGGGTTAATGAAGCAATGGGTTATCAAGGGTGGGAACTGGTGGCTTTATGAGGAGAGCACCTGAGTGCACCCCTGCTCAGTCCTCATTACATGATGTCCTACATTGTTATGAGACCCTGCAGAGTCCCCACAAAAAAGAAGGCCCTCATCAGATATGCTCCCTGTACCTAGGGCTTCTAGCCACCAAATCTGTAAGCAATAAATTCTGTCTTCTTTATAAATTACCCAGTTGCAGGTGTTCTGTTATAAGCAACAGGAAATGGACTAATACAGATATAGATACATCCTATGTTCTCATCACCCCAAATGACTTCACTCCAGGAGAAGTTCCTGTCATGTCTCTGGGACAGGGTGTGTGTGCTTTGCATATGCTGTTCCCTACCTGGAGTGCCCTTTTCCTCTTGCCTTCCTGGTGAGTCATCCCTTCTTCAAAACTCAGCTGGGGTGTTGCCTCTTTGGGAATCCTTTCCCCCATTTCCACCCATCTTCAGCTGCAGGGCTTCTCCCTCTGCACCCCAATCCCCCGTAGGTATCTCTCTTTCATCCTACAGACCACACGGTCTGGTTGTGCAAGGCCCATGTGCCTGTCCATTCCCCCGTTAGACTGGGAGCTTTGTGAGGAACCAGAGTGTGTGCTTCATCCTTCGTGGGAACATACTCAGCGCTCTCCTGGGTCAGGTATGTCTGCATCTCTGGAGCTGAGAATGGAGATCTGAGGATGGGCACAGTTTGTCCACTTGTCTGAGCCTCACAGAGCCAGCCCTGCCTCTGGTTTGCTAAGCATGACGTCCAGCTAGCTGGCCACTCTGCTGGGCTGGACACAGGCCTGGGCTCCCTTGCGGATTACTTCCCACTTCTTCAGCTTCCTCAGGCATCAGCCAGCCTTCCTACATCCGCTCACCTCTTCCTCCAGCTTTAGGAGAATGGGAAATGGGAGAATCTTGTATCTGTGAGCTCCTGGTCCTCTAACTTTGGGACAGGACCCTTCTCTGTCTTGCTCACAACTGGGTCTGCATTCTGGCCAGAATACCTGCTCTTTACAGGTCTGCATGCCCCTGATTAGGTTCTGGAAACTCTCCCTGCTAGAATAGCCCACAGTGCTCTCTGATATGTATGGTACAGGGAGGAGGAGGAAGGAGATGGGAGGCTACCCAAAGCCAGCCTAACTGAAATCCATTTGGCAAGCTCAATGGCACTAAAAATATCCTTCATGCTGGAGGATTGGTCATCACAAAAAGAGAAGGAAGGGAAGGCCTCTGGGGCTGGGGAGATGAGTTTGCTATTCTGTTGGTTCAGTGGAATTGACTACCTGCACTTTGCAGCCTCAGTGGAAGGGCAGCCACTTAACCGGAACCTCCCTGGGGGCAGGGGCCATCTCCTTCCCCACTGAGTCCCCAGTACTCGGGTCAAGGAGGAGAGTTTCTGGAATTGCCCTGAACAATTATGCAATGTGGTTGTATAATAATCTATCAAGTGGCAGTACCATATTTAAGTTACCATCTCTCCCTGTTGCTACATTTTTACATGCAATACATATCAGTATATAGTCATCATTATAAACAGCACAGTATCGCCTTTAGCATTTTCCTTTATTTGAACTGTGTCTTTAGGATAAGTTCCCAGCAGAGAGAGACTGAAAAATATTTCAAAGGTTCTTGCCGTCTGTTACCAATTGTGACTTTTCTGTGGAAGGAAGAGAGGAAGGGACATTGGGGATAAGAGCTGGAAGGTGATCCCTGCAGAGACTGGGAGAAGGACCAGTGCAGAGGCCAGAGCAGTAGTGGGATCATGTGATGGGCAAGTGGATCTGCTTTCAGTGGGGCCCAGTGTCCAGGTCAGGGAGGAAAGAGAGATGGGGGGTGGGGAGGGGGGATGGAGGCAGGCATGAGGGGACAGGGAGTGGGGACAGAGTAACTTGCTCCTAGTATGAGAAAGAGCCCATTCTCATGCCTCTCATTGCCTGGGGTAATGTGCTGTGGCTGGGGAGTGGCAATGAGCCACTGTGCGTAGGCTGGACGGGAGCCCGTGGCTCACCTCAAGTCTCTGAAAACGTGGGGTATTGATCATTCATAGGGGAAATATCACAAAAAAGGATCATGAAATTCTGGGTATATGCAACATAGGTAAATCATTTGCCTGGTCCCACAGACTTGAGGAATTTTGCAGAACTCTAGGGTTTGAAGAAATTAAAGGTCTCCCTGGAATTCAGAGTGCCATAGAACCGGTAGGGGACTAGAATGCCCACATTCCATGGACATTCAGGGGTTCCTAGAATTCCAGCATCCAGTGGAAATCCAGAGAGCCATAGCTCCTGAGTAATTCCTCTGAATTAAAAATAGTCAAGAATAGACAAATTAATTTACTGCAGCTTCATCAGCCCCGACCAGCAGTTAATTTGTTGCTTGGTGGATTGAATGAATGAATATGGGAATGAGGGCGAGAGTGAAAGAGTGAAGCAGCGGTGTCCTTTCAAAGCTCTGCCTCCCGACCTCACACAGCATCTTCCCACCACACACACACACACCGGGGAGGGGCTGTTGGCTGTCCCAGCACCTAGAGAGTCTTCTGGCATTTTGTAGGTGGGGACCAACTATGCTGTACATCCCGCAACAGGGACATCTTGCACTGGGCAGAAAGAACAGTCCTGGCAAATCGCTAAGAGCGCTCTGTTCAGAAACACCAGGATGTTCGTTACTGAGGAGCGGCACAGCATGGTCTCACGCAGCAGTCCTCAAACTGTTTGGTCTTGGGACCGGCCCCTTTACACTGTTGCTATGATGATCCCAAATGGCTTTTGTTTATATCTGTTAATATGTGTCATATTAGATATTAAAATTGAGAATTATTTGAATAGTATTACTTCATTTAAAACTAACAATAATAAATCCATCATATGGTAACATTCATTTTTTTTTTTTTAGCATATCCAGTTTGTCTGGATGTAACATACATTTTCATGAAACATATCTAATTACCAAAACAAACAAAAAATATTAGTGAAGAGTGGTACTGTTTTAAAAATCTCTTAAATGTCTGGCTTTATGGAAAACAGCTGGTTTCTCATCTCCGCCTCTGCTTTCAGTCTGCTGTGAAATCAGATGTCATTTGCCTCTGGGAAATACCACTGTACACTCAGAAAATGAAAATGAAAAAGCAAAGGATGTCTGAGTTACTGTGAAGCTGGTATTGACATCATGGGCTCCCCAGTGGGGGCTTTGATCCCCCCCAGAGGTCCCTGGAACATAGTCTAAGAGCCATGGGTACAGAGGTCAAGTATGTGCCTTTCCAAGCAGGCTGCTGGGTGGGGTGGGGTCACATCCCAGGTCCGCTTGCAACCAGGTAAGTGGCCATAGGCAAGATATTTAACTTCTCTGTGCTTCACTTCCATCCTCTGTAAAATGGGATAAAATCACAAACTCATACGATTATTATAACAGTTAAATGAATTAATATTATAATGTTCTTAGAACAGAGCCAGGTAGAACTAAATGTTGTGAAGTTATATATCTCTGTCTACACATACATACATACCGTGTACATATACTATATATGTGCATATACATGCATATGTACTATATAAAATATATATAATATATTCATTTATATTTATCCTAGATAGAGTACATATACTAAAGCTAATAAAAAGTTGCAAGAGTCACTACAGCAAAAGTCACCCATTTCACATCATTTTTAAGAATCTGAATGTCGGGATGGCTGGTTAACTCAGTTGCTTAGAGCCTTGTGTTATAACACCAAGGTCAAGTGTTTGGATCCCTCTACCAGCCAGCCGCCAAAAAAAAAAAAAGAATCCAAATGTCTAGGAGTCATTTCTGAAGGCAGTGTTCCTGTCCCCTCACTAAAACTGAGGGACACTGAGGGGACAGTCCACTGTGTTTGGGGCTGCCACATGGAGCATGGTCATGCCTGTGGGGAACCCAAGGTGACAGAGGAGGCTTTAGGCTCCAGGGCACTTGCAGACGCCACGTCTGCCTCTGTTTTTCTGGAGCCCACGTAGATGACCTGGTGACAGCTCCTGACTGTTCCTCATTCTCTCTTCCTCTGTCTGCTGCTAAAGCTGCCTGACGGAAAACATCTGGCCCCAGCACTACAGAAATCAAAGAAGAAAGGCCCCAGGAATTCCTCGGCAACTCTGGGCCACTCCTCTCACACTGGGAGCCTTTTCCTGAGATGCTTTTTGTAAGGAAGCTCTCAGAATGATTTGCAAAGAAAGTGCACTCTCCTAGCCTTTGAACATGCACATGGCGGGGCTGGCAGGTCTGCTCCATTGGTTACTGTGTGGTGCTGGTAACACCAAGGCCCAGGGTTCCATCTCTGTACTGGCCAGCCACCAAAGGAAAAGAAAAAAGAAGATACACACAGGTTAAAATACATAAATAGATAAATAAATAAATAAAGCAAGCTGTGGCTTTGATGGTCTAAGCACTGCATTAGAGCACGTGGAGACCGAGTCAAGAAGTTCTCCTGAAGCGCTTGCTCGCTCCAATTCTGACTGCCTTCTGTGCAGCAAGGTCCTCAATGTGACACTTACCTGAAGACATTCCGAATAAGTCCAGACTCACCATGTCACTCCCACTTGGTTTATTTATTAATTCAATGAACAAATACCAATGGAATGCCTAGGAGGGCCAGGCAAGATTCAGAGAGCTGGGGATTCAGTAAAAGAATAAACAAAAATCCCTTGGCAAACCTACAGTCTCATGGGGGAGGCTTCTGATAAACAACCTAGTCAACAAGTGAGAGATTCCAGGATGTGTAGGAAGATGGGAGGTGCTATGAAAGAGCGAGAGAGGTAAGAGGATTTGGGAGCATTGACGGTGGAGGGTGACTGGGGTTGGCTCCATGGAGAAGAGAAAGAGGAGCAGAGACCTGGAGGAGGTGAGAGTGTCGTCCACATGGGTTTTGGGAACACACCCTGCACAGGGCATGGCCATTGCTGAGTGCTAAAGTGGGAGGAATCCGGGCAGCAAGAGCTCAGGGAGCCTGGTCAGCTAGTGAGGAGTTAGTAGGTAAGTTAGAGGAAGGGGTAGGGCAGGTCACAGGGGGCCTAGTTGACCTTCAGTGACACTGCACTTCCAAGAGTGACACAGTCCCCTCGCTGGGCTTCCTATTGCTGATTTCCTAGGCTCCTCTGGGAAAGCAGCCTGAGCCCATCACTGGGCCTGGAGCCCCTCCTCTGGGTCCTGTGATACCCCATGCTGACCTCTAGTCTCACATCCCCAACTTCAGATGGAAGTCAGTCATCTGTCTGTCTGTCTCCCCTGTTAGCTGGGCCTTGCAATTTTCTGTACCACCAAATGGGACAGCCGGTTGGGCCTGAGCTTTGTGACATTGTGCCTTTGTTCAGTAGCAGCGCCCTATCTCGAAGCCCCTGAGGTCCTTCTCAGATGCTCTCTCCCTCACGGAACCCGCTCACTTTCTCTCTGGCTTTCATGCTGCCTGGCGCTTGCCTCTCAAATTCCTCCACTAGATGCTAAATTCCATGGGGCAGGGTCTGAGTCTGCCTTGGAAACTGCAGCCTGAACTCCACCTGCATCACCTGCATCGTGGCTAGACAGAGCTAGAAAGCCATTACCTGGCGGCTCTGTCCAGACAACGTGAGGACCTATCTCTATAGGGTTTGGCCCTGGAGCCCTATCCACCTGGCCTGCCCTGCACTGAGCCCATCCCCCTGCAGCTCTCATAGCAGCCCGCAGGCTCCACAACCCCAGCTTATTCATTGCAGCTCCCCATGCGTCTTTGCACAGGCCTGTCCTCTGCCTGGAACACCCTTCCCCTGCTTGTTCATCTGACAAGTGCATCTAGCAGCCCTTACTAATTCAACACAAGGACCACTGCCGTTGGGAGACTGCCCCTGATGTGCTGTCGTGGCTGTGTGTTCTCATCTGGCCACATTGGACGGAGAGTGTCTGATCTGCTTGAAGCTGCCCTGGGCTCCAGGGTGGTGAGGATTAATGTGATCCTGCTCTCAGAGCCCTTATACTCTAGAGCCAGGGTCAGCAAACGTCTTCTGTAAAGGGTCAGGAGGAATATTTTAGGTTGTGTGGACCAGGTTGTCATCTTTCTTGTGACTGCTCATTTCTGCTGTGGTAGCACAAAAGCAGCCCTAGATAATACATAAACAAATGGACGTAGTTGTGTTCCAATCAAACCTTATTTACAGAGATAGGTGGCAGGCCAGATTCGGCCCATGGGGCGTCGTTTGCTGAACCCTGGTCTTGGCTCAGTCTAGGCCACAGAAGGAAATTGCTTGTGTAACCCAGTGTCCTCACCCAATGCTAATTACTTGTGTCCCCTCACTGGACAGGGACTCCTGGAGGGCACAGATTGTGTCAGGGTCAGAATTGCCCCATCAATTCCTAGCACAGTGCTTGGCACGGGGTAGGCCCCAAGGATGTGTGAGTGAATCAATGAACGAATGAATAGTAGTTCTGTGGGTACTGAGACCAGTGATCTAGGCTACGTGCTGCTCCTTCCCTCCCGGCACAAAATGCTGCAGAAGGCCTGGGTGTGGTCTCCAGGGGCCCTGAGAGTTAAACTGAATCCTCTCTTCTGGGTATACCATTTTTGGAATGATCTTAATGAACTCTGGGTGAGGAGAGGCTTAGTCCCCTTGGAGTGGCCTAGGGGAATTCAGGCTCAGCCTTCCAGCCTCTGACATCCTGAGAATGCCTCCCTCCTGGCAACACCTCCAGATTTCTAAGCACCCAGCCTTAGCCAGGGCCCGTTTGGATTGAATTCTCCATGATGCCCTGCTGGGGGCCAGGCAGGTGGAGGTGGTGAGGCATGAGACCTCCCAAGAGACAAGCTGCTCTTTCTTGCCTCGAGTCGAGTCCCCACACACACTTCTGCAGTGCCTCATGTGTGCCAAGTATTTTTCTAAGGGCTCCACACACATTATCTCATTTAATTGTCATGACAACCTGTGTGGTAGGTATGATCATTATTCTCATTTCGCACAGGATGAACTGAGTCACAGAAAAGTTACTTGCCTGAGGCCACAAAGTGGCTTAGGACAGAGCTGGGATTTGAACCTGGCAATCTGACACCAAGGTTGGTGCTCATAAGCACCATTCCAAGCTGACATGCAATAGAAAGGACTCAGCTGCAGGGGACCAGAGTGGATCACTCTCCCCCCCACCAACTAAACCTCTTTTCTCTAGATGAGGATATGGTCCCACAGAGAACTCAAATAATCTGCCCAAGGTCACACAGCATTAGTAAAGGCAGGATATAAATATGAGTGGTTCAATTACTAATTCAATGCTTTGTCCATAAACCCAAGCCCCCCCTTTGGCTTGGCACCTGTAGGCAAACTGAAGCAAAATTTGTCCCCTCTTCCTCTCTGTCCACCCCACACCTAGAGTACAATAATCTGTCACCTTATACTTTGCCTGGAATTAGTCAGATCTGGAATCAAGAATCAGTACTCAGGTGGGCTTGGGAAGTCTCCTCACCTCCCTGACCTTCTGTTTCCTCATCTGGCAACTGGCGATACAAGGTCTGACCTGGCTGAGTTGTTCTGAGAGCTGAGTCCAGTGATGTGTCTGAGTGTGCACCTATCACGGAGTCTGTCCCGCAGCAGATGTGGCTTCCTGTCATTGCTTCCTCATTCTCCCCCCGGCAGCTCCCTCACTCGTTCTGTGTCAGGGGAGAGCAGCGCGCCCTGCCCATCGTGCTCAGCTGGAAACTTCATCCAACCAGCCCCTTTCCCAGCGACCACTCTGACGTCACTGTGTGCAGCATTCAAAGACCAGGAAACCACACTGGGCTATTTCTGCCCCAGGGGCTGTGGTAGCGCACATTTTTGCTCTTGTCTTGTAATTGCAGGGTTTCACAGTGGTTTCTCTGTCGCCTGAAAGTCCCAGCATTTCCTTGGTTTCTCTCTGACATGTAATTGCGTCTTAGGAACCCACAAGCCATCAGGCTCCTGGCCCCGTGGTGGATGCCCTCTTTTTGGAGACAACTGTCTGGATAAAAAGGAAGACATTGGCTAGTTGAAGCAAACTATATGATTAGGCAAACCCCTTAATGAGGCCACCAGGTAGGTTTGATGGCTCTGGATGGTTGGGGAACCTTATGTATCCTCACAAACTCTTTCTATCTCCTATGTGCACTTCAACAATCTGCAGGAGACTAGACCCCAGGCTCTGGCTGGAGAGTAAGCGATGGATGGCAAACTACACAGCAAGGGTGAGGGTCTCTGGTGTCCAGGACACACCGCGTTTGAGAGCAGTGGTCATGCTTGCAAAAGGGGGGCGTCCTCAGCTTGAAAGCTTGCCAAAATGCAGGCTGCCAGTGCCCTGACCAGCCTTCCCAATTCAAAGCTACCTTTGAGAGAGCTGAAAGAAGTGGCAGGGTCTGCTTACCTGCAAGGTGCTGATGTCACCTGGAGGAGGTGTCCTAGTGGTCAAGAGCTCTGTTTCTAGGGGAGACTGCCTAGGTTTGTGTCCTGGATCTACCACTTACTAGCTGGGTGACCTTGGGCAAATTCTTAAGCTCTCTGTGTTTCACATTTTCATTTGAAAAATTGGGATGATAACTCATTCAGTCTTCATGAAAACTTAAGAGGTAGGTATCTTCTATTATCTCCAGGCTGTCTGCTTGACAGAGGCCTGGCCAGAGTCAATATATGGCAGTGACTGAGCAGAGAGTGTGTGTCAGTCAGTTTTTGCTGCATAACAAACAAAATGGCCTAAGAGCATTCGGTTTGATTTCACGTGGCTGTGGGTCATATGTGGTCGCTCTGGTTTAGTCTTCGAGTTGAGCTGGCCCCCACTGGAGTGTCATAGGCTATCTGAAGCATGTTTTTCTCATGATGGAGGTCAGAAGCTCCCAGAGGGGTGGGCACATAAACCACTTACGATCATGGTCCTAAACTGGCATCCAGCACTTCTTCCCACATTCCATTGGCTAAAGCAGTTCCCATGGTCAACTCAACACCAGTGAATGAAAAAATACACTCTCACTTCCATGGTGGGGGAGAAGGAGTAAATACTGGTGGATCCATAATGAAACCCAGTGCTGCTTAAATTATAGCCTGCCTCAGAATCACCTGGAAGGCTTGTTCTCACCCAGATTTCTGGCCCCACCGCCAGAATGTCTGATTCAGTACATCTGGGGTGGGACCTGAAAATGTGCATTTCTAACAAGCTCCCGGCTGATGCTGGGGCTGCTGATCCATGGACCACACTTTGAGTACCACTGCCTTCCTCTACTACCCAAGGCCCAATAGATCAGGGGTCCAGCTCAGTTGGCAGATGAAGGGATAAAAGTGGGGCCAGAGAGCTGGGAATCAATAGAGCCAACAGATAGTGCTGGACTCCACGTAGACATGAGGAGAGCCTGGTGTGCAGCACAGTGGCAACTCTCATGAAAATGGCAGATTGGGGAAGTGGGGGCACAGCTATGGGGGCCACAGCTCTGTGCTCAGTGTGAGCCAGACAGAGACAGAGTATACACATGCATGAATCTGCTGTCAGACTGCTCCCTTCTAGCTGCCGTGGGCATGGGTTTGGGACAAAGCAGAGAGCCAGGTGCCCTTCCTGAGCCCTGTTGCTCCTGCACAAGGATGACCTCTATTTTGTAGTAGACACAACCTCAGGCTATCTTTGAAACACCTCGTGAGGCAGAACAGGGAGTAAATAGCAGTGTCCCATTTTACAGATGAAGAAACTGAGTCCTGGAAACAGGCCAGGACAAGGGTGCAGCAAGTGAGGCTCCTAGAACACAAACTTGAAGGATATGCTCGCTCTTGGGGTGGCACTTGGCCTGCCTCCAAAGGTGAAGTCACAAAAGGCAAAGCCAACAGGAGAAGCCAATTCTCCCTGTGTTTTCACGTGGACCCTGGTAGGACACAGAACCTCAGCTCCAATTTTCAGAGCTGCAGCATGAGGTAGAAGGCCTTTAACCCTGGAGGTGGGCAGTCCTGGGTTCAAATCCCAGCTCTGGCGCTTGCTGTCTGAGTGAACTTCGGGCCTCAGTTTCTTTTGTTTAGTACAGATGAAAGCACATATCATCCAAGTTAAGACTTGAAGGGAAATAGGATTTGACCCTCAAGGGACCTCCCCCATGGGCTGGTGGCTGCACATGGGTTTGTTCACCCTTAGCTCCTGAAAGAGAAATTGATGCAGAGTGAGAATCTTCTGTTGGGCCCTGTTGGAATGAACTTGAGCCGATGTGGAATGAGCAAGGTGTTTTCTTTGCTTCTTGAAAACACCTCTCAGACCCCTCGCCCTGGGCTTTGGGCTGCCCCTGACTGGAGCCAACTTCTTTGTCGGCCATCCTGGAGAGAGGATGCACATAGCCAGATGGTCAGTGAGCATCGGTGAAGACCCCAGGCTGGGATGACAGCCCTTAGACTAGACTCCTCCCTGAGGCCTTGGAGCCTGAGGTGCCCCCAGGGCCCAGCCTGGGTGGTTCCCAGCTTCAGAATGCATCTGTCTGCCTCCCACATCCTTTCCTCCACATTCTGCCCACTCCTGAGGCCAGAGCGTGCTTCCAGAACTGTCAGACTGGTCATGCCGTGCACCTGCTGGGAGCCATTTGTGACGCTAGGTTGACCTGGGATCATACAGCCCCACCCCCACCTCTGGCCTGGAGCCAAGGTCCCAAGGATGGGGTGTCTTAGCCTCATCTCCCATGGCCCCCCTGCCCAGTCTCCTGCTGGCCTGTTAGTACTTGAACTTATTCTCCAATTGGCCATCCTTGCTTGCTTCCTGGGGACTTTATGGCACATGCTGATTTTATTTCCTAACACACACACACACACACACACACACACACACACACACACACACACACACACACACACACACACACACAGACACACACACACACACACACACACACACACACACACACACACACACACACACACACACAGACACAGCAAGCAGCTTAACAGACATTCTTTGAGTAGTCACAAATCTGTTACCTGGGGATGGTGCCGACCCCCTGCAGGCCTCCATGGATGTCCTAAGAATCCCATGAGAGTTAGCTGTGCCTTTGACACAGCGGAGAAGTGGCCGGCCATGCCGTCCTGATCTCCACCGGCTCCTTCCATCTGTGGTGGGACCCTTCTGATTGCTTTACATAAACTCCTGATCCTTCCTTGTAGTGCCCTGTTGAGGTAGGTGCCAGTTTTAGCATCACCATCCTCACTTTACAGAGCAGGAAATGAAGGCACAGAGAGGTTAAGTGACTTGACCAAGGATGCCCAGCAAAGCAAAGATTTGACAGAGCCAGATTCAGACTCAGGCAGCTTGGTTGAAGAGTCCATGTGCTTAACCACTAGGCCTTACTGCCTTTGGGTATGCAGGGAGCAATGGCTATCCACCTGTGTTGTCACCATGGTGTGACGTGTGTTAAGACAGAGGCATGCACTGGGGTGGGGTGGGGTCTGTGAGTTCAGTCCTGGACCTCCCAGTCTCCCGTGTGCTCTGTGGTGTTTGGGGGACTGAGCTCTATCCCCTACAAAAGGCTGTGACCCACCTTCCCCCAAGGAAGCCTTGCCTCTCCCCTCTCTGCAGCTCAGAAGGGGGAGGCCCCCACTGCCCTCCAGGGCCCAGGGAGTGGGTAGTGACCCAGCAGGGGCAGGGGCGGGGAGCAGCCCCATCTGTTTGGGATTAGATGTGAATTGAGCACAGTTGGCCAGAAACTCCATAAAGCCAGAAAGCCGAGTTGGGAAATGCTATGCCAAATATCTCCTTAGACAGAGCCATCTCTCCTCTGAGCTTCCATCCCTGCCTCTTCCCTCCAAGGCTCGTTTTCCCAGCACCTACTCCACACTGGCTCTGAGGACAGACATGATGAGAACCTGTCCTTGCCTGGTGAGGGTGGTAGGAGGGAGACCATGCACTAGGGCACACCAGGAGACCAGAGAAAGACTGTCCTCTGGGGACAACAGTGTGGACAAAGTAAGAATAGTGTTTAGTGTGTGCTTGCAGGGGCCAGGGGCTTCACATGTTACAGCTTAGGTCAGTACTACATTGTGTCCAGTTTACAGATGAAACTGGGCTTCTAGGAGTGAACTAGCAAGATCTCACAGCCACTGGGTGACTTGGCTGGGATTTGAACCCAGCCTTCCCCATGGACCAGCTGTGGGGTGGGGTCCAGTACTCCAGGAGTCAGATCACTTCCTGATCTGCTCTGTGGCCTCAGGCAAGTCAGTTGGCTTCTCTGAGACTCGGACCCTTGGCAGTGACATGGAATTGCAATACACTCCCACAGGCACAGAGGTCGAACCACACTAAGCCTGTGACAGTGCTTCGAAGTAAAGAAGGGACTTGTCTGCCCCTGGGTGAAAGTGGGTTTTCTAGTTGGGGACTGGAGAGAGGAGTTGGTCCGGCTTCCCTGGGGAGCCTCAGAATCCAGGGACAGTGTTCCTGAGCTCCCTCTGTGGGGAAGCCATTTGTATGTTTATTTGTTTTTTTAAATGTTGCTGGGTGTACATTCCCACACATCCTCTACCTTCCTTCCCTTGCTGATTTCCTGTGTTGCGTCCTATTTTCCATCTCTGCATTGGGCGTAAACCTTCGGCACTAAAATCCCAAATTCTGGGATGGCTCTCCTGTTATACACAGTACTTGGGGGAGTGTTCAGGTCAAAGGCTTCTGGGAGAATCTCCACCCAGCACTGGGTGGCTAGAGAAGCTTTTAAAGATAGCACCATTTTTTAGTTGTTTTGTTTTGTTTGGTAGTTTTATTTTCCAATCAGAAAAGTAGCCTATGACCACTGAAGAAAATCCTAAAAAGAGAGAAATGTATGAAGGACCAGGAAAAAACCCCAAAATCCCACAGAACCACCCCTCCCAAAATGTATATATCTCAGTATTTTAGACTACTCTCTTTCTCTGTGTTTTGGTTTCTATATGGTTAAAACATACTGAACTGTAATTCTGATTTTGAAATTGTTTTCTTTGTTTTTTTTCCCCAATCTAACAGTATCGCTGATTTCCCCATGTTGTTTTAACTTTTTCATGAGCCTTAGTAATGATGCAGAATTTTCCATCCTATAACAGATATTTGAACCTACCATGATTTACTTAATATTTTCCTTAATGTAAAGCATGTAGGAGCTTGCTAACATTTTGCTATTAAAAATAACATGATGATAAACATCTTTGGGCACAAAACTCTGTCTACATGTTGAGCCATTTCCCAGAATAGATTCCTAGAAGGGAAATTACAGGGTGGGAGCGGAGAGTACTTTTTGAGGCTTTTGATACCCTGGTGGATGTCCTTTTGTCATAGAGCGAGGCTGTGGTGGGCGGAGCTGGCAGGGACAGTGCTTCCTTGCAAGGGCTCATGTTTCTGCTGAACAGGGGTCAAAACCCACACGCTCCTGACTCAGAAAACGTAGCGGATGGGCCTAGATTCAGTGAGTCTTTTCTCAAGGATTTGGCTAAGGTATAGGAGCCCTGATGATCTAAGTTAAATTTCACTTGAAGCTGGGACATCTAGGTACACTCGGAAGGAAGAAGTGTTGGGACACAGATGCTTCCGTGGTACTGGAGTAGGGGGCTGCCTCCCACACGATGGAATTCAACATGGAATATACACAAATGGCGCGCGAGCAGCCTGTGCATTCCACACGCTCCTGCACTCACCTCTCGCCTGCTCCACCCACACTCGTCATTTGTCCTCATCAGCCCTGTGGACATCTGACCTATGATGCATTCACATCTTTGCTTGTTCTCTATCTCTCCTAGCATTTAAGCTTTGTTCGTCTGTTTTGTTCCCTGCTGTAGCTCTATCCCACCTGAAAAATTATTACCAGGCCCATTGCAGGTGCTCAGTAAATACATATTGAATGAATGAATAATGAATGGGGAAAATTGTAAAGACCTGCTCAAAGGTCCCAAAACATGATTGATAGAAATAGCAATACTTGATCGCATTACTTCACTGAGTTCTTGATGTGTGCCTGACGTGTTTCTGGACACCTCCCAGGTAACTCTGTTATCCATAAGGTGACTCTAGTGTTGTCCCATTTGCTTCCTGACTCCTGCCACCTTGACACTATAACAGAAATATTTCCCCATGGTATTTTAAATTCTTTGTGAACCAGGATTCTTCTTCCTTTAACATATGTAAGAATATTCCAGAATTTGCTTGATAGTTTGCATAGCTCTGGTTTTTACTCAGGAGTAGAATTGCTGGAGCATGGACCATGCCTATATGTAATTTGCCCCAGTGCTGCCAGAAGCTTCCATAGAGTGGCTAACGAGGTCACCCTCCCATTAGCAGGGCACGAGTTCTCATGTACATACACGCCTGTCAAGACTTGGCATCCCGGTGCCTTCTAATTTTTGCCAGGCTAATGGGTGTCAAGCAATGTCTCATTCTGTTTTCATCTGTGTTTCTCTGATTGCTAATGAAGCCCTTGACCTCTGTGCCTGTCCTAACCTCAGCCTGGCCCCTCTGGCTTCCCTTCCCCCACCCCACTCTGGTCTCCCTCTTCCTTCTACTTGCTCTCCAGAATTCAGCATGGACAGACATTTGCCCCTTATGGAGGATCTGGTCTCAGGCCTCTCCTCTTCACTTCTCAGGCTGCCCTTGTAGCATAACAGGCTGAGGTCATGTTTATAAACCCACCTCTGTAGTCTCTACAGGCTGTGCATCCTCTGCCAAGGGCCTTAACCTCTCTGAGCCTCAGGTTCTTACAGGCAAATCAGGGATTAAAAGTAGTACCTCTTGAGAATTAGGTGAGATGATTTATGTGAATTATTTGGCACATTGCATGATTGAGCAGATGGCAGCTTTGGGGTGTTAGAGTCCTTGCAGTCCTTCCTCGTCATTATCTTTACCCAACTGGCCTCCAAGCCTGGGAGGACTCCTGGGTGGGGCTGCGCTTTTGTATCCCCAGCTTCCACCAGTGCGGGGCAAACAGTAAAACCTCGATCGAGTCATGTCAGCCTCGCTAGAAGAGATCTAAGCATCAAATGATAGATTGAACTAGATGCCTTTTTTAAAGTCCCTTCCAGCACTGAAATTCAGTGATCAGGAAATGACCAAGGAAAAAGTTCTCCTCATGGGGTTCTTTCTAAGATTTCTAAACGGGGCCTTTATTATACGCAGCAGGTAATTACAGGGGGCTGCAGTCACGGAGGAGAGCCCATGTGCCTGATGGCTGGTTGGTGCGTTTCGGAGGCTATCATCTTTCTGCTGACCAGGGGATCAGAACCCTGGCAGAGGCAGGACCTCTCCCTTCCACAGGGCAGTGGGAGGTGGCCCTGAAGGTCTTGGCCTCATGCTGGCTGGCTTCCACCGTCTACCCCAGGGGATGTCAGGGCAGCATCTACTGGCATGTGAATAATGTCAGGAACGTCATGGACAGCAGAAGCAGAGGAGACCTTTAGAACATGTAGTCAAGGGGTCACAGTCTCATAAGTCCTCAAAGACCACATGGGTGATATGAATGGGTAAAAATGTTTGGACGAGCAATAGGGAGTAGTGGTGCCTGCAGTGAACTGTAAAACTGACCAAGCCTAACCAAAAAATGGCTGATGCTCAGCCCCAGGGATTGTTGCTGTGGAGTGTGTGGGCCAGGGTTCCTGGATCGTCCCTTCCCTTTCAAAGGAAAGCAGAGGTCTATATTTTTATCTGGAAAAAAAAAAATGTATTTTTAGAGGTGAAGTTTTCTGATTTTTAAAAGTTGCAGCTAATTGGAAGTTTGGTCAGTTGCTGTATGGCACAGACCAAATATGCCTGTGAGGCAAGTTTCCATACCTCAGATTTAGTCCAATATTAGACAGATTAGGAAACTGAGGCTTGGAATTTAGGGACTTATTGGAAGTCCCTGGAGAGTTAGTGACTCTGGTGGCTGCAAAGCACAGGCCCTTTGTGTCTCAGTCTAGGCGTGTTGTCCACCTCACCACCCTTCTCAAGGCAGGAACTAAAGCCCAGAGAAAGGAAAGGACTTCAAACTCACACAGTTTGTAACATCAGAGTCCAGCGTAGGGCTGGGGCTTTCAGGCCCTCATCCATGGGACCGTCCAGCCACTGTGTTGCCAAAAATGTCCCCAAAATGCTTTCACTAAAAGCCTACCCAGGAGCTCAGGACAGGGCAAATTCTGACTTGCCATCAACCAGCAGGAAACGGCTCTCATGCCAGGGGGCAGGAAGCTGCCAATGTGTTAATCCTGTCCAGGGAGAGTGGTTCATGTGTTTGCTGAACTTACACATTCACCTCTGAAGGTGCAAAGATCAACTCTGGCCTCTTTCTGAAACGTCCCTCCAACTGGACGCCTGGATTCTGACCGAAGGACGTGGTCTTGCCCTTGATCTGGAATTCTTAAAGAATCTGCCTGTAAAATCTCAGATGGAGTGAAAGATTTTATTGCCCTCCTTTGTGGTCAGCCACGTGGCTTAGGAAATGAACCTGAGCTTGGAGTTATGAGAGTTATGAGCAGTTCCAGCTCATGGTGTTTTAGCTGTGACATTGGGCTGGCCATTTTAATAATTGCTGCCCTGACAACATCACAGAGCTATTGTGAGAGTCCAGTTGAGCAAATGGATCTAAATTGCCAAGAAAAGGGCTCAAGAAATGTAAACTATTTTTGGCCTTATAGTTCTCCTCTCCGATGGATGACATTTGAGCTGGGACAGGAATGTTAGGAAGGAGCCAGAAAATTCAGTATGCACAAAGGCCCTGAGGCAGGAATAAGCTTAGGGAGTTCAGGAACAGACATAGAGCTAACAGACTGGAACAGAGGGAGTGCAGGAGAATGCGTGAGGGCAAAGCAGAGAGAGGTGGCCCAGGTACTGCCAGGAACAGGTGTAGTCTGAGGTGGGCCAGTCCCCTGGCATCTCATGGGAAGGAACTCTCCCCCAGGGTGGTGGCAAGAAGCTAACCCTCTGAAACGGGCCTTCTGCCAAGGCCAGGACTGTGGGTGGGAGAGCAGAGGGGTCCAGGAAATGGATAAGCCAGTAAAGTGGGGGAGAGTTGAGTTATTCCAAAAGACATTAAGGAGGGCAGAGATAGGTCATGTGGGCTGTGAAGTGTGAGCAGGGTTTGGCTGGGCAGCGAGAGGTAAGTGGACTTTCCAGATAGGGCCTGGGATCAGCCATAGGGCCAGGCAGAAAAGCAGTGTTGCTTCTCTCCTCTATGCAAACTGTGGGAGCCCTGTGGGATTTAACTGAAGGCCTAGAAGGCTGCGTGAGAAAGTCCAGGGACCAGGAGACCTCAAGAGTCTTAGCAGGCAGCCCCATGTAATGTCTGGATCCCGTTCTCTACCTAGTGCCCCAGGAATGCAGCCCCCTGCTCCATTCCTTGTAGCCTTGCTCACTTGCTCAGAAGTCAGCCTCAGGAGAGAATGTCATTGTCAGAGCATGCAGCAGTACGAGCAGCCTGCAGGGACCCCTTCACTTCTGTCATGGGAGGAAAGCCTGTGGTTTATGATCCCACGAAGAGGGTACACAGTAGAGGAGAGGAAATGCCCAGGAAAAGCCCGGGCATCTATCAGAAGGAGCCAAGGGTGCAGGACAGCCACAGGCCCCCTTCTGTTTTGATTCCTGCTCATTCAGTCATTTCCACAGCATGGAGAGAGTTCGCACTCCAGGCTCCTTGCTGGAGTGGGGAGGGGAGAAAATGGCCCTGGTTTGGTCCCCTCTGAGCCCGTGCTGGGACCCTGAAACCAAACGATGTGTCACTGTTGTCTGTGTCTCTTTGATGATAATGAAGTGGAACTACTCTTTGCAGCTCATTGGTCGTTTGCATTCCTTCTGTGTTGATTTGCCTTTTGTCTTCCATTTTTTCAAATTAGGATGCGTGCGTGTGTGTTTGTGATTGTCGTTTCATAAGAACTCTTGTGTGTTGTGAATATTAGCCAGGTGCCTGACATGTGCTGTAGGTGTACTTCTCGGTTTACCATTCACTTTTCCCTATCGTTCAGGGCATTTGATTTCTTAGCGCAGGGGTCAGCCAACGTTTTCTATAAAGGTCCCCATAGTAAATATTTTAGGCTTTGAGAGCTGTACAGTGTCTGGTATAGTGACTTGACTGTGCCTTTGTAGCATGAAAGCTACAAAAAAAAAGTACACAAATGTGCCTGACTGTGTTCCAATAAAGCTTTAGTGACAAAAACAGTTGGCCAGCCTGCCTGAGAGTTTGTTTCTTATATCTTTTTCTGTATGTAAATATGGAACTTTATTACTAAGCAGAGGACTTCTCCACTCCAAGATTAAATGAAAGAAAAAATAATAATAAACTAGAGAGAAAAGAAAGTACTCAAGAGTGGAACAAGTAAGCTGCCCCAGGAGCGAGGAATTCTGACGGGTGGTCTGTGCAAGGCCTGCTTTGGGGTGGGTCCTGAGCCCCCCATGGCAGAAGTGAGAGAGAGCTTGGCTGCAGACAGAGGCAAAGGCACGAGTCAAGGCCAAGGCATCTGGGAGCCCCCAAGAAGGGGTGGGCTGGATTGGGGGTGCCGCTCCAGATGGGTTTCCTCTCTGTGTCTCTCCCCGACCTTTGCTTTTACCGCTGACCTTGATGAGTGTGTTCTCAGGGGATACTGGGCCCATCGTGTCTTGAGAGACATGTTAGGTCAGCCACCTGGTCCTTGGCAGCCCCAGTGGGACCCCGAGTGAAGACCCCCGAATTCCTTCCATGGGAGCCATCAGTCCTCTTTCTTCCCTTTCCTCCCCCAAAATCTGGACCCTTCCGTGGACTGGGTTGTCAGGTTTGATCTTAAGGAATCGCACATGAATTTTACACTCGGCAGAGACTCCCCCACACTTTTCTTCTGATCCTATTTCGAAGGTTTTCTTACACCAGTGCTTCGTTTGCTGTTCCATACACGTTGCTGCAAATGATAAGATTTTTTTTTTTTTTTTTTTTAAATATAGCTAAGTAGTATTCCAGAACTGGAAACCATCATGTTAAGTGAAGTAAGTCAGACACAAAAAGACAAAGATGGCATGATATCACTCATATGTTGAACCTAAAAAATGAAAGTGGTTCTTATAGAAGAAGAGAGAAGAATAATGGTTGAGGCGAGGTGAGGGGAGTGGTAGGAGGGGAGGAGAGGTGGTGGACTAATGGGTACAAAACTACGCTGTCTATCCTAAGTGAATCATTGTGCAGTATATGCATGTGTTGAAACAACACACTGTACCTACAAATGTGTACAAGTACATGCTAACATATTTTAAGTAAAGAAAAATAAAACTTTCCCATCTTAAATTTTAATCATAAACACAAACACCCAACCTGGTTTTGCAAAGGGCAAGTGGGGAGATGTATTAGATTCTCTGAATTTGAAGGATGGGGTGACTGTCCCACCCTTTCCTCCCCCACCCTTAGCATGTTATCCTCATGATGCGCTGCAGAAAGAGGCCTGGGGGGGTGGACAGACCCTGCATGGACTTGCAGCTGGCCGTGTGACCTGGGAAGGGCCCTTCACCTTTCTGCATCTTGACAGCCTCTTCTTAAGAATGAAGATGATAGAACGTGACTCTAAACATCTGTAGCGAAGATGAAGTGAGACAGCTGGGGATAGTGTTTCGCTGGTGGCATCAGCTCCAGAGCCTGGTGACCTGGATTCAGGTACTGACTCTGCCATCTACTAGCTGTGTGGCCTGGGGCAAGTGACTTTACCTCTCTATGCTTGCCTAGATATGGAGCGACAGTAAGGCACATAATGACAGGTTGTTTGGAAGATTGAGTAGCTTAAATCCATACAAAGTATTTGAAACAGTGCACATTTAAGTAGTTAGTAAATGTTAGCTGTTGTGTGGAAAGCGTGGGGCACATAGTAGGTATTCAGTAAATACAGCCGCACTTCTGTTTTAGATGAGCTGGAACGATTCCATTATATTAATCTTTACTACTTTTGCAAGGACTGCAGACTTAATGCAGGTCTACCTCCCTGTGAATGCTATTAATTAAAGCCCCCAATCCCAGATAACCTTGCTTTTCTGTCCTTAGCAAGCTTGGGCTTGATAAGAATTTTCAAAATGTATTTGTAAATCTTTTAAAACCCCTGAGATGAGTATTTACTGCCTAAATGTGCAAGTATATCAGAAGGATTTAATTCAGGCACTGGATAATAATGCTGGAGATTTAAAGAGGGAAAATGACAAGGTTTTCATTTCTTTGCCCTCTCTCAGCTGTGGCTCCGGGCACTTCTGTTTATCACTTAAAATCTTATTTGGAAAGGTCACTGACTATTTGTGTGACTCATACACTGTGAGGGCTTAGGAGAAAAGAACCAGAGATTGGCCACCTCAAACTCCCACTCTGTTCCCTGTCCTTCCCCAGTGTTGGGTTTTGCCTGTGTCCCCTGCTACTGTCTGCTGCCAGTGGTCGCCCAGGCCAGGGAGGACCACTGGGCCCGGTCACGTGATGAGGAGACCAGACACTGCTCAGAAGGGCACTGAGTTGTGAGTCACCTTCAGTCCACCCTTGTGATTTCTAACATGCCCACTTCACAGAGGAGGAGACTGAGGCTCCATATACTGTAGCCTGGGTTAAAGTTGCCCGGCACGTGCACCGCAGACCTGCCTTCAGACAGGAGTGAGTTGTTGCTGAGAGCCCACACGCTGCCTCAGTTCATCTCTGATGGTGTCCGGCAGGCATTCCTGAGCCTCCTGCAACCCGCATTTCATTTGCTGTGAGATGAAGGGAGGCGATGCAATATTGACTGGAGGCAGGTCTGGTCGACACCTTCGCATGGAGCACAGAGACGCACTTTGGAAAGCAGAGCTGGCGTTCGAAAGGCCACTGACTGGTTTATTCACAGGGCTTAATCTTTGGTATTGAAATGTCCATTGTGATAGATGGTCTTGCCCTGGGAAGTCCAGTGAGGATGGATATGCGGCACATTTCCCAAGGACAGAGTGAGACCAGAGCCAGGAACTAGGAGGGGAATCGTGATGTGAAGTTTTCCTTCACTAACTTGTTGGTGACCAGTCATTGCCCTCCCAGAGTGACACGATCAGGCCCTACTTCCCGTGCTGACCTTGTCCTGTGACATTACCCCATGCACTTTTGAAGCTCGTGTCTGCCTAGTGACTGCCCACTGGCTCTGCACTTGGCCATCCACACCCCATCTCTGCAGGACCCAGTTTCACCATCTCCCACACCGCTGCCTTGTCAGCTGCCGTGTTACCTTGTCTAATCCTCACACAAACCCCATGAGGTTAGACCCGTTGTTCTCATCTTACAGACAAGGAAATGGGACTCAGAGAGGTTAGTAACTACTCAGTCTCGTAGCCAGTAAGTAGTAGAACAAGGCCTGAACCCAGGTCAGTCTGGCCCCGTACCCTGAGCACTCAACAACCAGACCAGTGCTCTGCAATAGAACTTTCCCAGGGATGGAAATTCTATACTTGTACTTTCAAGGTCAGTAGCCACTAACCACAGGAGGCTGTTAAGCACTTCAAATTTGGCTGGTACAACTGAAGAAATGTATTTTAAATTTTAGTTTTAATTCTAATTAAAAATAGCCTCTTGAGGCTAGTAGCTTAAAGCACTGTGACAAGCCTGAGATATCACCCTACCTGCGAGCTAACAAATTAACCTGCTGGCAGATGCTGACAGAAGACAGAGCTTCCTGGATCAGAGACAAATGACTTTATTACCCACAGCCCAGAAGACAGCCTGAGTTTCAAGTTTGTGTCATACCTACTTGCCCCCTAAGTTTCACGGAGTTTTCTGCAAAAGCATTTACTGTCATTTGCTCTGATTTAGTTGATGTGTACGCTTCCAGAAGAGAGGGACTACCTTGTTCATTATTGTATTGCCAGCATCCGAAAAAGGGCCAGGCGTGTCCTGGGGACCCAGTGACTCTTTACTTAATGAGCGATGACTTCTGGTTCCTCCTTATAAAGCCAAGAGTCTGGACCAGGTGGTTGCTGAGGACCCTCCCTGCTCTTGAAAAAGTTGTCTGAACTTGTAAGAGTACCCTGTTTCTGAGATTCTATCTTCTTGATGGTCACTGCTCAGACCAGCCTCACACAGGAGGTCTCAGTTCCCTCCTTGCAGAGCCTGAAGCAGGGATTCAGTGCAGGTGCATTACTGAGGAAGTGTTCCAGGAGAAGGTGAGGGGGAAGCAGGACTGGGCAGGGGGAGTTGCTGAGCAAGGACATGCTCCCAGCTGGAGTTGACATTCAGCCTGATCCCATGGGGAACCCCAAGGCACAAACTGCACTGTGGTGCTGAGCCCACACTGAGGCAAACGGGGCCAGCTTTATTGTAGCCCCACATCCCTTACTTGTGGTCTGTGGGCTGCCCAGGCTGGTAGGGGTTGGGGAGTGGTCACCTCCCAGGTGAGGCAGCTGCTGTTTGCCAGCGGCATCTCTGGAGCAAGGGGAGCTCTGGCAACCATCCTTCATAGCAGCAGAGGGCTGGTGGCCCAGCCTTGGAAAGGCCTCTGGGAAGACTGCCAATAGCATCCTCTCTGCAGGGACCCAGCACCTTCAAGTAGCCTGACCCCAGCTGAGGAAACAAAAACCTGAAACCTGCCTCTTCAAGTGGAGCAACTCCAGGGGTCAGTGGGAGTCATTTGTTACCTAAGGAAAGTCTGGCATCTCTTGATTACTAATCCCCAGCCCTCCGTGCCGCTCAGGTTTCCTACTTATCCTCAGGGCCAGCCCAGAGAGGACAGAAGCAATGGGTTTTCTCTTCTCAGTGTCTCTACTGTGTGCCAAGAACTCTTCTGGGAACTTGGCATATATTATCTCATTTAACTCTCCCAGTCACCCCCAGGGGTCCTTCCGATGCCCATCTGTGCCAGATGGAAGCCAAGGTTCACAAAGGTGAAATACCTTTCTGAGGCCTCACAGCTAGAAGTGGCAGTGTCAGGGTCTCCACCCAAGTCTCGTGGGCCACAGCCGATGCTCTTTCCCCACTATCTCTGTGAGCTTGGGCAGGGGCGGCGGATCACCAGACTGTGCCATCCTCTTTTATCTTCCTCTCTAGGCAGCCCCATAAAGTGCTGCAGAACTGCAGGGAGCACAGAGGGAAGTCATGCCATGAACCTTTTCCTGTGGTTTCCCTGTACTAATCAGTGTGCAGTTGGAAAAAAATGAGACTTTCCAAAAATGCGTGTGAGCACATTCATTTCCCTTCCCTACTGTCACCTGGAGTTATTCAAACACCAAATGACCTGTACTCTAGAGCATACAAAACCCATTTCTTATATTGAATTATTGGAGTCCTGTCTTTCCTTCCTTCTGCCTACAACTCCTGAGGCTCCCAAAGGCCGGACCTTTGGGCTTAGCTCTTATGGTCCCTCTGTAGTTTGCCACCATCCTTCCAACCAATCCAATTTCTTGCTGTTGCCCACCACCACCTCCCTCTGTAATATAGAGGCGAGCTGGTGTTTGCTTGCTCAGTGCCTAAAAATATTAGCTCCTATTTGGGAGCCCTCACCACTTGCCCGGGCTAGACTGAGCACTTTGGTATGTGTTATCTTCTGTAATCGTCACAAGAACCCCATTGGGGTCAGTCCTGTTTTCTCATCTTATAGATAAAGAAATGAAACTAAGAGAGGTTAAATAACCTACTCAAAGCCTTATACCAGTAAGTAGTAGCACAAGAATTGAAGCCAGGTCGTTCTGGCCCTGTATGCTGTGCTCTTAGTGACTAGACCAGTGCTCTGCAATAGAACTTTCCCAACAATGGAAAGGGTTTATGTCTGTACTACCCAGTTAAGTAGTCACTAACAACATGATGCTATTAAGTACTTGAAATTTGGCTGATAAAACTGAAGAACTGAATTTTAAATTTTATTTACTTTTAATATTATTTTAATTAAAAATAGGTATAGGAGGCTAGTGGCTGTAAAGAACTGTGACAAGCCTGAAATGTCACCCTACTTGTACACTAACAAATTAGCCTGCTGGCAGATGCTGGTAGAAGACATGAGCTTCCTGGATCAGAGACAAAGGACTTTATCACTCACAGCCCAGTGGGCAGCCTGAGCTTCATGTTTGCATCATGAGTCCCTATTTGCCCCTAAGTCCCATGATCTTTAATGGGCTACAAGCAAACCTACCCAACCTTTCTACCAGAGGGGACCATTATCCCTACTATACTGGACAGTATGCAGATCTGAGCCCTGCTCCAGGGAAAGACACTATCTCTATGTTCCATGCTCTATGCATCCTTGAAAGAACAGCCCAGAACAGCAGCCATCAGTGCTTTTGCTCGTGAGACACGTAGAGGTGCAAGGGACCTGTGAAGAATTGCCTCTCACCAGTGGCTGCTGCGTGGGTAGCACAACTCCAACTTGTCTTCGGTGTCTACTCTGGGATGTTTCAGAGGTATTACATTATCAACCACCCCTCAGAAGTTTGTGGAGTTAACCTCAGCCTCAGTGTCCCCGTTTTGCAGATGAATGGACTTAGGTTCATTCCAACCCCACTCCCTAAACTTTCATATTGTGGATTCTTCTACCCCTTAGCAATTCCCTCTCCCCCCCTTCTCCAAAATGAAACAAAAACAAAAACCTGGAATAGTTGTCCTCTTCTCTGCCTTTTCAAACTTTACCCTCCAAGACTGGAATTGTTTTTCCCTTCTGCCTTGTCATATTCTTCTCCTCTTTCCAGAACCGTTGACAGTCTCATCTCCTCCCCATCTCTTCTCCAATGTAGAGCAACCTACCTCATACTCTTGAGGGCAGAGCCTGTACTTTCCCATGGACACTCTCCCCCCACATTGCCCATCAAAGGACTTGGAGGAAAACAAACCAACAAATAAGAACCCCAAAACAAAAGTGGAGACCACCAAGTCCTATTTTGTGCCCTGAATTGGTTTCCAAGTTCATTACCTACTTCTGCTTCCAGGATCCAGAGAATGTGTGAATGGGCTTGGCTCTTTCCCAGAAAAGAAAGAGATATTTTGAAGTGACTCAAGAACAGCTTGTTGAATTGTGTTAAGTTTTGGCAAATCCACCCACAAGGGTAGAGAAACTGGACATTTGCCTCCCAAGCTGTTATAAGGGATGAGTCTCATTTCTCCTAAATGAGCAGGAGACAATGGAATGATGCCTGAGCTGGTCTCAGGAGGCCGGGTTTCTAATCCAAGTTCTGATGACAGCTGGCTGTGCAATCTTGGGGAAGGCACTCCCCTTTTCTGGGGCTGGGTTTCTCATCAGTAAGGCAGGACTGGAGATGGGGGAGAGGAGTCAGACCATCCAGGTGCCTTCTCACCCTGCTTTCCATTCCTGCTTCTGTGACTCTCTGGGCCTGGAAGAGCCAAGCCTTCTCTCTACAATGACCCAGTGCCTCCCCATCTTACTTCCTGCTGCCTCCCTGAGCAGGACCAACTCTCCCCTCCTCCTGTACAATGTAGAACTCCCACACAGTGTGGCCGAGGAAGTCCTTGCTGTAAGGATGTGCACTCGACTCAAATCCAGCCCTGTTCATCTTCTGGCTTCACACACCACACCTTCATCCCAATCACCACCCACCATGTCTCAGGCACTGTGCTAAGATCTCTCACCGAATCCTTGCAACAGCCCCAGGACATGGGTACTCTTATTCTCCCCATTTTGCAGATGAAAAAACTGAGGCTCAGAGATGTGAAGTGGCTTATCCATGGCCAATGAGCTGCTAAATAGCAGGACCTGGATGGAAGTCAGAACTTCTGACCTCCTACTCAGTTCTTACAAATCAAACATTTGTTGTCAGAAGATAGAATAATTGCAAAAGGAACTCTGTATTTGTCAGCTTTGCTACATAACAAACCATGCCCAAAGCTCAGTGACTTGCAACACATGTTTCTTGTTTACTTTACGAGTGAACAGACTATGGGTAAGCTGCAGATCAGCTGTGGATCAGTGATGTTACATGAATTTCCTTGATCTAAGGTCCAGGACTAAATAGGGCGTGCATGCTTGTGCCAGAACTGAAAGAACCACGTAGTCAAATATAAGCCTTCTGCTCAGAGTTGGCCCATATCATAACAGCTCACACTCTGTTTGCCAAAGCAAGTGACATGGCCAAGCCCAACATCAGGGAGGTATAGTCCTCCCACAATGAGAGGTGGGGGCAAGAAGTCATTACAATTGGCCATAAAACACTGGGTTGTGCAGTCAGATGCCTGGGTCTGGCTCCTGGCTCTATCATTAGTAGTTCTGTGACCTTCAGCAAGGTACTTCACCACCCTGTGCCTCAGCTTCCTCATCTGTAAAGGAGGGATGATAATTATAGCCCTGTGTTAGTTTTCTAGGGCTTCCATAACAACATACCACACATTGCATGGCTTAAATGACAGAAATTTACTTTCTCGCAGTTGTGGAGACTTGAAGTCCATGATCAAGGTGTCATCAGAGTTGGTTTCTGGTGAGGGCTCTCTTCCAGGCTTGCAGATGGCATCTTCTCACTGTGTCCTCACATGGCCTTTCTTCTGTGCACACAGAGAGAGAAATCTCTGGTGTCTCTTCCTCTTCTCAGAAGGACACCATTTCTATCAGATTAGGTCACTATATTAGTCCATTTCTGTTGCTTGTAACAAAATACTCGGAACTGGATATTTTATAAAGAAAACAAAATTTATTGCTTATAGTTTTGGAGGCTGGGAAGTCCAAAGTCCAGGGAACACATCTGGTGAGAGTCTTCTTTGATTGTGGCTTTACAGAAATGCAGGGATCTCACATGGCAGAAAATGGTGGAGCAGAGAGAGAGACTTTCACGTGGTCTTCTTTTAAAGCCCTCAGAACCACGCCTCTGACCACCATTATTAATCCATTCACTACTGTGTGGTCCTACAATCTAATCATCTCTTCAAGGACCCACCTTTCAATTACCATAATAGGATTTCCCACCCCCAACAGCTGTAGTGAGGATTAAACTTCTAATATATGAACTTTGGGGGACACAATTCAGTCAATCCACAGCAGCCACTACCTATATGACCTCAGTTAACCTTACTACCTTCCTGAAGGCTCTGTCTCTAAGTATAGTTATATTGGCACTAATAGCAACCTAGCTTTTATCCAATGCTTCCTTGAAAGCCAGATACTGTCCTAAGTCTCTAATGCACTTAAATCATGACAACATAGGATCTTCCTAGGGGCTGAGTTGTGTCCCTTCCCAAATTCATATTCTGAAGCCCTTGCCCCCAATGAGACTGCATAGGCATCAGGAGAACTCACTCTTTCTGCCTCGTGTCTGGGAAGTTTCTGAGTCTTGCTTATGAGCTCGAGTGTTTTCTTGACCATGAGTAGCCCCTCATAGATGTGAAACAGCAGGCTCAGAGCGACCTCTTGGGATTCCACGTCAACACTCAAAACTCCTGCATTGGTTTTTCCTTCCTCATTTGTGTTACCTTTCCCACATCTGGACTCACTTAGGAAGGGCTGTGTCTGAGGCTGTCTGTTTAGCAAGGGATTCTGTAACCTGGGGAAAAGAAGATCAGAGGACACAGGGACAGCCTTTCCAAGCTCTCTGCCTAATGTGGCTCAGCCCAGCAGTGTCAGTAGGAGGGCAGCATGTGAAAGTCCTTGGCCTCCCCCAAGTCGCTGCTAATTAATGATTGATACGATGACTAATTCAGCGTATTTTATTCTCTCGGCCTCAACTTCCTTGTCTGGGAAATGGGAACAAAGACACCTTTCATGAGATGTGCAGCATCTGGCCTGGAGTAGATAATATGGTGGTGGTGGTCGTGGCAGTGGTCGTGGTGGCCCAGCCCTTAGAAAGCATTTGCTACATGCCATGCAGGCTTTAAGCACTTCATATGCATTAACCCTCTTAACCTTCTCAACAATCCTAAGAAGTGGCACCGTCATTATCCCTTCTTTACAGGTGAGGAAACTGAGGCACAGTGAGGTTAAGTGACTCACCAGTGGTGTACAGTCAGCCGTGGTGGAGCTGGGAACTTGACCCAGGTGCTCTGGGTCCCCACCCCTGCCCCTCACTCTCGCATATGCAGCCCTGAGGGCCACCAGACACTGGAATACCAGGCCCTGTCCCCACCTAGGCTTCCCTGCACGTGAGGGAGAAAGGACGCAACCAACACAACACGTGTTGCTTGTTCTGGAAAGTAATTACTTTTAATTAAACTATTTTGCTATTTTAAAAAATTCCTCCTTTCATGTTGTTTCCCTGGAAGGTCAAGGGCAGCCCCGCCCCCTCCTGGCACCTCCTCCCTCCCCTGGCCAGGGCGGGCCACAAGGTAATATTAACAGCTGCGGGCCTCTGGGTCACCCATTACTGACTGGGCAGACGTCACCGGCTCAGGCCACCGGCGCAGGTGCACTCAGGTGAGAGGGACAGAAAGAAGCCCAGGCAGTCTTGACCATTCAGAAAGTTGTTTTCATCCTTGTCACCTGGCAGGAAAGTATTTACTCACCTCCCAGGTGACAGGAGCAAAAGCAGCTGTGACTGACGCTGCTGCAAGCCCGCAGCAGAGTCTTATTATCATTTGTTGCTGTCGTGGTTAGTGAGGTCCCCTTCGGCATTTAGAAAAAAGCTAAAACAGCACCACCGCCTCTCTGGATCTCAGATACAAATTTTCTCTCCCTCACAAAACGCACAACCATATTTCCTGCCGGTTTGAAGAATATTCCAGAGTCAGAACCCCCACCGGCCCCCCACCCAATGTCATCTGTGTCCTCCCACCAGCCCTGTAGTAGGTGCCACCTGCACATGCCTCTGCCCGGGAGAGAGAATGGCCTCTGACCTGTGGCCTGGCTTCCAGCCCCCATTCTGTCTTCAACCTCTCTGAGCCTCAGTTTCCTCCTTGGTACAATGGGGAGGCTGGAGCAACCTCAAGGGACTGTTGTTAGGTTAAATAATGTATGAGAGGACTTCAAAAAGCTCGTGGAAAAATAGAATTAAAAGACCTTTTCATGAACTTTTTGAGGTACTGTCATAGCTGAAAGGGCTTAACCCAGTGCCAGGCATGTGGTAGGTCCCAGATAAAGAGCACACCCTCCTCTTTGTCTACCCCAACCCTATTCATCCTTCAGGATTTGGGTCAGGAGCCCCTCATCCTGGGACATCTTTGATTCATTCCTCCCACCACCCTGACTTTTGCGATAGGTTGAAACTCTTTGGGGCAGGCAGGTATCATGTTGTTAGAACAGGAAGTGGTCTTAGAGATCACACAGTGCAGAGGTTTTGTTTTACAGTTTGGGACACAAAACCTCAACACTCAGGACCTCTGAGTGCCACCCATGCTCTTTAGGTAACTGTGCTGTCCTCTCCCCACACTGGGAGGCTTGACAGGGCCAAGTCATCCCACATTAGCATTAAATATTGATTGTGCACCTCTGAGCTGAGGACCCTGAGGAAATTCTCATTAGATCTTTACTGTGCTTCCTGGTCATTGAAGTCTTGGGTATTTTCTTCTATTTTTCAGATGAAGAAACTGAACCTTGGAGAGGTTAAGGAACTGCACTGAGGTCACACAGCTGGTAAGTGGCAGAGCAGGGGTTTGGACCCGGCTCTCTTTGACTCCAGAAACTGTGTGTTGAATTGTCCTGCTTTTCTTGCCTTAAACCATGTTGATAGGTTTGTCATCCTCCACCAAAGTGTGGGCTCTCTGAAGGAAAGACTTGTTACTCTGTGTTGTGTTCCGATGATGCTCAGATTCCTGGGAGGACAGGAAAGAATGCCTAGGCAGAGAGCTCGGAAGGGGAGTGATATTTCATGAAATCAGCCCCATCTCTTCCTGGGTGCCTCGGTCAGGACAAATCCAGAGCCACAGCTCACCTGGGTTCAGGAATGTCAGATGCCTGGGTCCACCTTGCCAGGGAAGTTACTCTGAGGCTCCAGGCGCTCTGGCACCCAGATCCCGTGGGCCCCTGGGGGTCAGGTGCCCCTCACGTGCAGTCAGCTTCACGTCCTGCCCCTGCCACAGAGGAGCACACAGGCAGCACTCATGGTTGCCTGTCACAGATTTGGGCAGTTATACCGTTAGGCAGTGTGGTTTGTAGTATTTTTAGTTTTGTTGTTTTTGCAAAAGCCAAGGGAAGCCTGTAGGCTGAGCTCTGCCTTCCCCTCCCTGAGGCTGGCTGGTCTGCTTGCTCAGGGACAAGCAGAGCTCACCCAGGAGAGGGAAACCTCCAAACGCAAACACCAAGGGTCAGAGGGCACTGGCACCAGCTGGATGCTCTCCTTGGCTGTCCCTGGACAGGGCTGATTAGAAGTTACCATTAAGATCTTCCCATTTTCCATATGAGGACACTGAGGTCCAGAAATGCCCAAGACCCTCCATCTCTCACAATGCATTAACTCAGAGTGGACCTTTGCCCCTGAGCTCTGAGCTTTGCTGTGTCACAACCCACTCTATCTGTAGTCCATAAAGATTTGTTGAGGGCTTACCATTGTTGTTAGCAGAGGGGATATAGCAGTAAGGAGACATGAACTCGTGGCCTCCTGCTGGGGGAAGACAGACAAACAAGCAAATGAGTAATCCAGTATACAGCAGAGCGTCATTTCCTGATGAAGGCTGTGAAGGGGGTTGCAGCAGAGCAAGAGATAGTGACAGTGATACTATTTTAGGGTGACCAGGGAAGGCCTCTCCAAGGAGGGCATTTGGGCAGAACCATAAATGCAGTGAGGGAGCAAGCCATATGGATCTGCAGTAAGAACATTCCTGGTGGATAGCATGTGCAAAGGTCCTGAGGCAGAGTATGCTTAGTGCACCAAAATACTCTTTGAGTCTGATTCACCGCATGTTTGCCTCCCACCCTCCTACCAACAGTTACTGCTCATCTCTACCGTCCCCTCCATCTATTGTCTGTAAGTATCTGTGAGAGTGTGGCAAGGGGAAGTGGTTGTGTAGCAAGAAAATCAAAAACAATTGAAAGGGGCAGAAGATAGGTTTATCTCTAACAGGAACTAGCTGACAATCCTTAATCCTCTGCACAGCTCACTCTGGTGAAATCTGAAATCGTTTCATGTTCTTGCTTTGCATTTATTCTCAAAACCATTTTTGAACTAGGACCATGAGTTTTCAGCACACGGTAATCTGCTGTTTCAGGCCCACCTTTCCAAGCAGAGCAGGAGCCTGGATTCAGAAACCACAGAGATAGAAGAAGCAGTATTGGAGGCTGTATGTTAACCTTGCACTGACCTCAAGAAAGAAAGTCCAGCAGGCAGAGGCAGAAGCCAGAGGCAGACAGATCTCTGCCCTGGCAAGGCCATTAAGCTTAGGCTCCCATCTGTGGGCTCAGTTTCCCCTCCATCAAGTGGTGGCACTGGAACCCACCTGGCTCCTGCTGGAGTAGCTCATGGAGCTGGGTGTACTGAAGGGACATGATTAGGGAGTTAGGGAACCCAAGTTTTGTCTTGTGCCAATAAAACCAGTGTACAACCTTGGGCAAGTCTTGTTCCCTCCCTGCACCTCAGAAAATAAAGCAGAAAGGTGTGATCATCTGTGTGTGCCTCTGTGATCCTGAAATGTTATAAGCCTTTGCCTCCAAGGAAGGCAGCAGCCAGACATGGGCAGAGCCTTCTGTCAGCCCTTTTCTGATTTTGTAGACCTTCTCTCTTAGCAAACAGAAGCCCTGTGAAGGGGGCATTACCTTGATGGTTCTGCCTCGGACACCTAGGCGAGAGCTTCAGGCTGTCCTCACCTCTCCCTGACCTGGGACCTGTGGCTGCAGAACCAGAGACTCATTTCCTGGAGCAATAGAATGTCTTTCTTTCCTCAGGGCCCAGTGGACTTATTAAGTCTTCCATTAACTGAATCTCATTCAGCTGGAAAAATAATAATCAGAAAGCAATTATGCCTGGTTACTGGCTTGTGAGCTCCTGAAGCTCAGAAAGCTCTGGCCCCGTGGGACTCAGAGGCCAGCCCTGCCCCTGTTTCCTCCCTAAGGAGCCGGCAGCCCTATGGTCAACCAGAAAGCTTGTCATCAGGCAGCATCACTGGGCTATCCATCTGTCCATGTATCCATTGAACAAGTGCCTGTGAGTGCTGGGCACAGTACCAGCTGTACAGAACTAAACAACACACAGTCTGTGCCCTAAACAGCAGTTCAGGCTCAACCTGACCACTTTCTCCATTTGGGCAAACACCAGAGAGTTCTTGGATCCACCTACTCTTGTAGTCACAAAAATGTAAATATTCAGAAACTTTCACCTCTCTGTCTTGTCTTTTTTTCCCAATGTCTGTCCGAAATTTATTGGCTTAACATATTCTGTATTTACTAACTAAGGCTAAGATTGCCCTCTACTTCAATCCAATTGCTCTTTCTTCTGGTCCATTCCATCTAATACATCCAAGTAGCGAATGAATCCTGGGAAGAAGGCAAGGAGATGGGGACCAAGGAAAAGTTCCTGGGGAAGGGGATCCCTGACGTGAAGTTCACCAGCTGGGGGGAGGCGTGAGGCAGAAAGTCATTTCATCAACAGGGATAATTTTATTGATAATAAAATACATTAATATGTGGAGAGTACAACAGCATGGGAGTAAGGTCTGGGATTTGATTTTTTCCTACTCACTTACAAGCCAGTACATTAGCCTATTAGTGTTTCATGGAGGTGGCAGAAGATATGAGACTCCTGGATCCGAGATGAGGGCGTTTACTACTCACACTCCAACAAGGAACATGAGTTTCATGTTTATGTCTATTCTCTTTACCCTCTAAGTCCCACAGGAGCCAGGCAGATGCCTGCACCTGCAAAGGGTTTCAATATAGGACAGGAACACTGAATTGGGAATCCATCATTCTGTAGCAAACAGCATGCAAGCCTTTTTGTCCCAAAAGAGACATTTCCTCATGTCCCATGACTGGTTGCTACAAATGCAACCCAGGTTCATAGCAGTCAGAGCTTTGTGATCTTAGTCCACCCAGCAAGATGTGTAGGAATGCAAGAGACCCATGGAGGAGTGTCTCCAAACAACAGGGTGGCACTGGAAAATCTGGATTTGAACCCTAGCTCTCGCACTTACTTCGTGTGAGATTGGGCCAGTTGCAAATGCTGGACTTCTCTTAGCTTTGGTTTCCTCAGCTATAAAATGGGGATAATGCTTCCCTTTCAGGTGACTGTTAAAGATAGTGTACAAATATTGTCATTCTTCTAGGATCACAGTGAGAAATAAAAGAAAGTCCCTGAGCTCAAGAAACTTGTTGCATGGCGAGTCCTTTCAGCTACACATAAATATGTAATTTCGGGTAGTTACAAGTGTGGTAAGGAACACTGAGGTGGGGAAAAGGTAATACACATCAGGGTTCAGGGAAGGTTTCTCCAAGGAGTTGACATTTAACCTAGCATCCTGCACTGAGTAAAGGAGTGACCTTGATATCTGTGAGAAGAGAATTCTGGGCAGGGCAGACGGCCTATGCATGGGTCCTGTGGTTGACGTGCTTGAGGAATAGTGTGGAGGCTGGTGTGGCTCAAGAGAGTGAGCAAAGAGAAGGCGTAGAAATGGAGTCAAGAGTGGGCAGGGGGCAGTTCATGTAGGACTTTGCAAGCCGTGATGAGATCCTTGGAGTTTATTCCAGGTGTGGAGGGAACTCACTGGAGGCTTTGGAGCAGGTGAGAGCATGAACAGAGAATCGCAAGGAGGAGGGCAGGAGAGGGTGCAAGACCTGGGATTTGGCGCAAGGTAGCCTGCAAGTGTTTCATGGATCCTGGCAGGAGACCCGAGGCTCCTGGGTCAGAAACAAGGGGCTATCATAAAGTGGGAAAGATCTCCTTCGTCCCTGTAGCCTGAGCTCCGAGTGAACCCTTCCAGATTTGAGGGACAATGATGGTTCAGCCAAAACTTCTAGAGGCTGAGCTCAGCAAACAGAAGGGAGTGAAGATTCTTGAGACTGGTCCTATGCCTTGGTTTATCAGAAGGTTCTTATTCTCTCTCAGCCTGCATGCCTTGTCTGTGAAATAGGGAGAACCTGGGTACCCAGGCATATTGCGAGGACCTCGTAAATACTAGTTGAATCTGAAGACCATGTGTTTAATATGTGCTTTAGTAAGAGAAAACAAGCTCATCCTAAGAATTTATCCTTCTAGCTTTTTGATTATTCCTTTTCTTTACTGAGAATAATACTGTTTTATATGAGCTCTAGCACACAACACACACACACACACACACACACACACACGTACGTACACACACACAATTTGCCTACCACTGTCTTCCCTGATATGAAGGTGGTGTTGGCCATTCATTTGGAGAAGGAAAGAGAAGAAGATGAAAAGTGGCAGGAGAATAGAGCAAAAGGGAATAGCTGGGTGGCCCCTGTTCAGATCTTGTACCTCACTCTAGCCCTGGGCTGCACAACCAGAGGGCTAGAGGTGACCATGCCGTGTCCCTCACATGCAAACTCATGGGTCCCACCACCAACCTCAGGGTGCTCAAAGACAAGGGTTTGCATTGCCCCATTTTATAGATGAGGAAGTCTCCAGGAGGTTCCCCCAGCTGGCAAAGCATCACAGCTGGAATTCAGGTCACAGTTTCTTGCCTAGTGCTGTGCATGGCCCCCATACCCACACACATCCCTAGGCGTGCCACCTGTCTAGCCTTGATTTCTCTCTAAGATCTAAGGAGTGCAGCCAACCTTTGCAGAGCCTGCCTCCCACCACTGCGTTTTAGGAGGAGGTAAAAGGACATCTGTAAGTTTTAAAGCAAATAGGGCAGAACAAGACGTTTTTAAAATGCTGTGCTCCCAGGTAGGAGGCCCTTTAATGGGCAGCAGGGGACAAGCCGTCCAAGCCCTCAAGACAGACTACAACATGGGGTGGGTGGCAGACGCCCAGTGCTGAACGCCCATTGGGGGGACAGAACAACTTCTTCCCTGCAACACCACTGAAGGATAGACACTATCTCTGGCAGTCAGTCACCCGTAACTCAGTTTACGTCCCTCCTGCGAGACTTGGCTCGTTGGACAGAAGGTGAGTAGCATTTGTGCTCGCTTTGAAGTTGGGAGAGTAGGGCTGAGTGGGGGTAAAATCACCCTGCCCTCATGGACGTGTCCTCAGGAGGGCTAATGAGTCCATCCAGGGTCTCTGGCTGTGAGACCAGCTCAGACTGAGAGGCAGATAATGCTTAGCATGAAGAGTATTGACCCTGCAGCTGCACTGCTTAGGTCACCTTTTAGCTTCACTCTTACAAATGTACAACCCCGGGGCCAAGTGACTTAACCATTCTGGGACTCATTTTCCCCATCTGTAAAATGGGCATAGTAATAGATTCAGTGAGTTAACAGGAACAAAACTCTTAGATCAGCTCTTAGAACTGTACTCAGCACAAAGTCAGTGCACAGACCTATCTGCTCTTACTAGAGAAGGAATCAGACAGGTCATGGCCCTTCTGGAGGTGAAAGCACTTCCTTTTCTCTTTGTATTCTCTTGGAACTCCTGAGGCATGGATTGTTGTCTCTGTTTTGCATACAAAGGCCAGGTGTGTCTCAGTGTGGTCAAGTGGCTTGTCCAAGTCACACAGCTGATGAGGCTTTGTAGCTGCCAGGCCCCATCCTCTTTCCACTTTCCTCCATGGAAATGGAAGCAAGACCTGAGTTCTCTTCCTCCATCCATGGTTTACCAGGTGTGTGACCCTGAGAATGTCCTTGACCCTCCCTGAGCTGCTTTGGTCAAGTAAGTGTTAGATGATGAGACACCTTCATAACTTAATTACTCAAGGTGGGAATTGACAGTGAGGGGGCATGCAGTTCCAGCAAAGGGAGAAAGCCCTCTGGGGTGTTGTCCGACCCCCAGCATCATCCCTGTAGTTTAAATTACAAACACCTGCCAGATCCAGTACTCATCGCAGGCTCGGCCACTGCAGCACAGGCTTCAAAGCTGCCTTGGAACCACGGGTTCATCATTCATTGTGTGACCTTGAGCAAGTGACCTCAGCTCTCTCTGACGTCCATTTCTTCACTATCAAAGAGGAATTAGCACCCCCCCCCTTACAGATCTAATGTGAAGGTCAAATGAGTGACCTAGGAGAAGCTCCCTGCTCGGTGCCTCGCAGTGTTGGAGCACATTAGGGTCAGGTCCCCCTGCTTCCTTGCCCAGCAAGCATCTGCATGGATTTCTCCAGGAGTCTCCAGCTGTGGGTACAAATGGAGAGACAGCAACACTAGTGTCTCACTTTCCCAACTTCAAGCCTCCTGTCCCTTCAGCCACCCGTGGCTCTGGGGGTGCCACCCACCATACACGGGTCATTACTAGCCAGGGCCACCAGGCGTCTGCTGCCCTGAAAGCGCCCTGGCCCCATGATGCCGATCCTTGCACATCTGCTCTGATGGACTGCTCGGCAGCTCCTTGTGAGGGTGCAGGGTCTCCTTCCTTTCCCCAGTGCTGGGCTCAGAGGGGGCCCCACAGCAGATGGCTCGGGCCCAGAGTGGTGCTGCAGAGCTAAGCGTGTGGCTCTCTCTGATGAGAGCTACTGTTCCTTCTCTCCCGGGGACTCTGGGGGTGTTGGGCCAGGGCGGTTTTATCTAAAGACCGTGCTGGAGACCATGACACCACTCCAGCCCTTGGTGTCTGCAGATGGTTCCTGCCAGATGCCTGCTGTCATCTGACGCTCCCACCTGTCTCAGAACCCCGGTGGGTGGTGGGCTCCTTTTTATTTTGGTAGTCATTTATACTGCAATCTGAATCTCCATTCTGGATTTCACTAGAGGTTGCCCCCCACACCCTTCGGGAGCCTTCTGGATGCCGCTGTAAATCAGTAGAATTAAAATATTTCCATAGAAGTCAGGGGGACAAGGAAGAAAGGTATCTCTTTAAGCCGCATGTCAGACTATCTGAATCTCAGCTCCAGAGCAGCCAGGGCTCTCACTTAAATACAAAGCACAAAAACTTTAGAACCAGCCGCAGGCCCCTGCGGGGAGATGGGTTGGAATGGGGGGTTAATTGTTCTCAGCGGTCTCCTTTGTCGTGATTTCTGTACCACCCAAATCCGGGAAATTTTTTCTTTGTCTGGGGACAAGTGTGAGCGTGGCCATGCATATAGGGTGATCCCTTACATTTTTGACCACATTACGTACTTCTAATGTTGTTTGGATGTCTTCCGATTCCAAATTTAGCACTTCTCAGTCCACACGCATGAAGAGATTTGTGGATTTAAATTCCTTTTGTGCAGCTGCAAATATGAAACATACCCCGCTCCTCTCATGTGACCCTAATCCCAGTTCATCATGTTTCTCTGGGCGCTTCTCCAAACTGCCCATTCTGGAATCTGAGCCTGTGACCTTGGGGTTTATAAGGCTGCGTTGTAATCAACTGAGGTAACCGGCCGTCCCTCGGGAGAATCTTTGTTTTCTCCCCCAGCTGTCCAGCAAGCGAATGAGCAAGAGGTACTAGGGGAAGAAGAGAAAGATTTGCAAGCACAACAAAGGGTTCTCCCAACCTGCTGGCACCTCTTGGCAGTGGGGGAAGTGGGCAAGAGTGGGTGCGGGGAGGAGCAGGGAAACTGAGGCCCCAAAGGAGACAGGCTTCCCAAGTCACTGAGGTGGAGACTGGGCTGCTCCCCAGATGCCCACGGGGTGTTGTGTGCACCCCCCCCCAGTCCAGCCTCCATATGCCAGCTACAATCACTACCATACATTGCTCATGAACCAGCTGTGGCTCACCCCTGCCTTTGTCCTCAAGTCTGTGCTCCTGAAGACTTCCATGATCTGGCTCCGTCATCCACTGCAGCCACTCTGAAGGGCACCCTGTTTTCCACTATTGTGCCAAGTGTCCCCATTACCACCCCTACATGCTTTTTGGGGGGTTATCCTCTGCCTGGTTTACCCTACCCCTCCACCTCCCTCCATCAATGCAAAGCTCCCCTGTCTTTGTGTCCACTGCTCCACAGAGCCTTTCCTGTCCCTTCAGTTGCTACTAAATTGCCACTTGTCAATCACCAAGGCCCTTGGTGTTACCTTCTTGGAGGGACTGATTCCTCATGAACAGATTTATACATCTGAACTGCCACGTGCTGGATCCAGGAGCTGGCCAGGTCTGGGACTTCACTGTCAGGCTGTGAAGACAAACATGCCACCAGGTATGTTGAGTGAAGCATTCCAGGTGTCCTTGCATACCCAGGTGAGAGTTAGAACAGTGCAGCATTGAGGAGCAGGCTCCGGAATCTGCCCTCGCCTTTTCTATCTGTGTGACCTTGAATTAGCTACCTAAGTCCAAGGGCCTCAGCTTCCCCATCTATAAAATGGGTTGATAGTACTATCTCCCTCCTAGGACCTGGAACTGCTTGTTTCACACCGTGGCTGGTCCTAAGAAGCTGTGTAGCTTGGGAAGGTGTAGCCTCTCAAGGCCCAGCTGCCTCCCCTGCAAAGCAGAGCTAATAAGGGTACCTGCGTGAAGACCCACTGGGTGCTTTAGCCAGGCATTCACACAAAAAAATGGCTCAGATATTGACACTGTCTGGGATGGGTAGGGCATGCACGGATAAGATAGGGAGGTGGTTGGGGCTGCCAAATAGATCTTGGGATTGGGAGAAGGAAGGAACCAACCAGCGGCCAGCAGATCTGGATAGTGATTTCTGGGGGGCCTTTGTCTGCAGAAACAACAATAAGGATTCTTCCTGATAGCTTGATATATAAGCCCAGCAGGAGCCAGAGAGTGAACTAGTGGGAGAGGATAGAGCAGATCAGATGCAGAGAAGGGCTCAAGAATCGGTGGGTGGTCACACTAAAGTCACCCACTGGAGCAGCTATGAGCCAAAAGGTTCTTGCCCTGTGGCTCCGCTGGCATCGGCTGCATTTCTGTGGGAGGCAGTGCTGGGGAGGGGGCTGGTGGTGTCACCAGGGAGTCTGAGGGAGCTTATTGGGGCCTGGAATGTAGAGAGCCTGGAATCTGGGGGTGCAGAGGGAGCCCCTGGTTCTGTCCCTGCCCCTGGTGCCATCAGTGGCATGAGCCTGATGAGCCTGGATGACAAGACCTACTGAAGGTGAGCACCCCTGCAGCAGCTGGAGCAGGGTGTGGGAGGGGAGCCAGGGTCCAGGGGATTCTGCTGGCCTAATCAGCTCTTGGTGCAGAGCCTCTGAGGCTGGGGGGGGGGGGGGGGGCAGGGAGAGTGGCCCTGAGAGCAGCTAGGATCTCTGGGGTGCAGTGCCAGGCAGGGCTGCCTGCGGGGTGCTGAGGGCAGAGACCACACCTTATTAAGTGCTCCTGGGACTTATGCAATGTGCAGGCTGAACGTCCACGAGATGGTGCACTCAGAGTAGACAGTGGAGGGGACTTTAGCAGAAAGGTTATTTGCAAAGGTGCAGCACAGTGTAGGAACCAGAGGGGTGGTGCAGTCCCTGGGGATGGAAAGAGTGAGGCATTTCCAACCTTAGGGCTGAAGAGAGAAGAGGACGAAGACCTACTGGGACCCCAAGATAGGAACGAGAGGCCTCCAGCCTTTGGCTACCCCACAGGGAGGGCACCAGGGCAATGACCACCCGGTCCCAGTCCCCTCTCCCTTCGGGTTCCTGCCTACTTTCTGCTTGGCCAAACCGCACAGGAAGCCTGGTAGTATGGGAGCCATCAGTGCAGTCAGTGGCTAAGCTCAGCCCTGGGCACAGAGCAGGGCAGAGGAGGTTAGAAGAGAGGACAAAGATGCCCATCTCTCTACTTGAGCACCTGGAGGGCCAGGCTACCACAGCAACAGACACAGCCCCCACCCAGCAGCAGCACCAGGACGTGGGACAGTTCTGTAGGAGGTGCAATCCATCAGCCCCAACTTTGCCTCCTACCAGTTGTGACCTAGGCACACCTGACCTGAGCCTGGTTGGGAAACCCCAGTGGGGCTTCTCATGGCTCCAGGATGCAGCCTCAGCCCTGTGGACCTGCCAGACCATGCCTGGCCTAACCCTGCCCTCCACCTCCATCTAGCATCTTCCTCTCTGGGCGTCACCTCCACTTGACCCTCTTTCTTTCGGTTGCTCAGACTCACCCGCTCTCTGATGGGACTTTGCACCTGCAGCTTCCCTGCCTGGGAGGCTTGTGTCATCTCTGCCCAGTTACCCTCCAGCCCGCAGGCCTCAGGCCATATCATCTTCCTCAGGACACCTCCTGGCCCCTCCCATTCTCTGCTGCACAGAGTGCCAGGCTGTCATATCAGTGAGCGTTCTCCAGAGGAGCAGAACCAGTAGAATGTGTGTACATATATTAGGAGATTCATTTCAAGGGACTGTCTCATGCAGCTGTGGGGGATGGCAAGTTCACAATCCATCAGGCAGGCTGGAGGGCTGCAAACTCAGGCAGGACTTGATTTCTTTTCCAGGAAACCTCAGTTTTTGTTCTTAAGTCCTCCCACTGATTGGATGAGGCCCGCCTGCGTTATGGAGGGTCATCTCCTTTACTTAGCATCTGGTGATTGATTGTAGATGTTAACCACATCTGCACAATACCTGCCCAATACCACCTAGGCTAGTCTTTGACCAAACTGCTGGACACCATGGCCTGTCCAAGCTGACACATCAAATGTAACCATCTCAGCAGTTCTGAGTTTCTTGAGTGATTCCTTTATCTCAGCCTCCACCCACCATGTGGTAAGCTTCAGGAGAAGGATGGAAATACTTTTACTTTCTCTAACCTTTATTCTATGCAGCATTGACAGAGCGACTGCCAGGTAACAGGTGCGCAGTAAGGAATTTTTGAATGAAAGAATGAAAGTGAGAGGCTCTGCAAAGGGGGAGGGCAGCGTCCAGATCAGAAGAGGTGTTGCCAAGACAAAACAAAGGGAGATATTGAGAGCTACGTGTCTGGCACACAACATCCATTCAACTCACATTTTAACCCCACCCCCCCATCCACCATACACATGCATTTGCACACACACACACAGTTCTTAATCTCTCAGAAGAATGGTGGTCCCGGGAAGGTGACATTTTCCTAATATTAAATATCTAAATACTAATATTAAATATCCTTTTGTGAGGGCCAGGAATTGTTCTGGGCAGTTTATACATCCATAAACCCTTTGCACTGATTCTGATGTGTATTCAATATTCAAGATTATAAGTAACAGGATTAAAATAGAGGGGCCATATCTTTGGAAAGTGACTGTCTGGGCTAATCAGCTATCCATTCATTTGTTTATTCCATGGAGTTAGGGGTAAGCAGGGGCTGGGATCATTGTCCCATTCCCAGATGAGGAATTGACTGGCCTCAAGTCCTGAAGTGGCTCCATGTCACGGCCATGCTACCTGGCTGCTGCCCAGGGCAGAGGCTGTCCTTCTGTGCTGGGAGGCACAGGAGGAAGGAGCCTCAGGGCAGCACAGTTGTTGGCTGGCTTCATTTGGGACCTGGATTTTATTCTGTGAAAGGAGAGAAACAGCCAACCCAAGCCCCAGCAATGACAGGGAACTAGTCACCACCTGTTTACCTTGCAGTGGCCAGGGCTACGTCTCATGCCTCACTGTGTCCAGGTTTCTCTGTGATGATGTTTTCTGGAAGGAACTGGATCTGGTTGCCTCCACGCAGATTCTTCCTGACTTGGGGTGGCAGTGCAGGGCAGCATCAAGTGGGTCCAGGTCTCTGCTCGACCACAGGGGCACAGCTGCCAACTTCGTGGGTGGCTCAGGGTGGGTAGAGCTGAGCTGGAGCTAGCAGACCAGGGACAGTCACACTCACCCCCGCCAGGCCCTGAGCTGGATGTCACACTCCCGTATCCCCACCCTGGAGGGGGGTTAGGCTGGTCCCTCTTCTATGACTCAGGAACCCAGGGCAGGGTCCACCCTCAACTTGGCACCACCGCTGGTCTCTGCCTTAGCCAGAATCTCAGCTTCACTGGCCTCGAGTTCAGGCAGGTCACTTGACCACTGTGGGCCTCTGTTCCCACCACTGAAAGATGGAAATAACGTCCAGTAACAACCGATAAATGGCAGAGAGACTCACTGTCCATAGCATTAATATCATGGCTTTGTGTGGCCACTTTGGAAGTAGGGATGGTTTTTAACACCCTTTTTATAGATGGGGGACTTGAAACTCAGGCAGCCAATGTCCCTTCCCCGGGGTCACACAGCAAAGGGCTCAGTTCCTTTTGGATTTTCCCTTCAGTGCCTCACCCCTGGCAGCAACAACCAGACCAACTCCCAGCCTCTCTCCACCCCAAGCTCTGCCTGCTCTGTCTCTATTTAACTGCAGCCCATGATGCCTTCGGAGAGCCTTCCCCAGGAAAGGGCTGAAACAGCCATGCTAGGGCAGTCACCCCACAGAATACAGCAGATTCTTTCTAAGGAGCCAAGTGTGCTTTTGACTTTGGGGATTCACTTCTCTTTTCAGCTCTGGCACGATTTTGCTGTATGTCTTTGGGTGAGTCACTTCCCCTTTCTGAGCTCAGCTTTTGCATCTGTTAAATGAAGTGAGACAGAAGTGTTGCCGGGGTGCGAGTGTTAGTTGGTGCTCCGTGCCAGAAATCCAAAACCACCGAGGGATTTCAGTGATAAAACCAACACTCAGGGAGCACCCGCTATGCGCCAGGCACCATTATCATGCTTTACCTGAATTTATTTATTTATTTCTCTGCACAGCCCTATGAGGTGGGTACTACTCTTATCCCCACATTATAAATGAAGAAACTGGAGCAAAAGCTTCAAGCAGAAAGATTTAACTCAGGGGATCCAGTGCTTACAAAGGTGTTGGAAGGGCAGTGAAGATGTAAGCTCTGAGATATTTGGGGCACACTGCTGCAGGCTGGGACCCAGAGGCCAGGAAGCTTCAGGAAGCCAGTGAAGAATCCACAGCTGCCCTGCAGCCTGGAGGTGGAGGAAGGCAGTACTGAAGTCCCTGGGCAGCCACGCAGCAGCCTCCATCACTGCTGGAGGGAGAAAGGCACCTGCCTCTTCCTTCTTCCCGTCCCAACTATCATGGGCTAAATCTCAACCACATCCAGAGCCTATGGGCAGGGGAGGCTGGGAAATGTAGTTTCCAGGCTTCCAACCCTGCAGTACAGGGAGGAGCCCAAAGGAGGTAGGACAAACCGTCATTCCAGTAGATGGTAACCAGCACAGGGACTCTTGCAGCAGCAAGAAAGGTGCTCTAAAAGACCTCAGAGCAGACAGGATTGATGCGTGGGGATGTTTGAACAGGGAATTTGAGCCATGGGAACTGCAGAGGCCTTCCCAGCCCCAAGTCCCATTCTTTGATCAGAACCGCAAGTGTGCAGAGTTCACCTTGAAGGTTTCTTTCTGCACAATCTCCTGTCACAACAATCCCTTGTGTTCGATAGCCAGGGAGCAGGGAAGGTTAGAGATGTCAGCAAGAGAAGACCTCGTCACCTTGTCACCAGCATAGCTACGTGAAGCCAAAAGCACTCCTTAGCTTCAGGGGGATGGACATGCAGCAGGAGTGCAAGGGTGAGGCTGGTTCTGCCACCCCAGCAAGGCTTCCAGGCAGGAACCTCCTGCTCCGACTCCCTTGGCTATGGTTTCTCATTAGGCCAATTCGCCGAGTGCAGAATTAAAGGAGAGGCCAGACACACCCCCTTGTAATACCACAGAGGCCCGAGGGACTCTGCCCAGGGCACGTGGAAATTCCGCACGCTTGTTTCTATGGCTGGCATTTTCTTCCTGGGACCCCATGCTTAGCATAGAGCGGTTGCTTAGTATACAGGAAAGGAAGGAAGAAGAAAAGAAGGAAGGAGGGATTGAAACATCTAAACATCGGTCCCAAATCTGGGAAAACATTCTGTTCTTGATACAAAAGATCTGAGTCCAAGTCGGCTCTGCCATTTCCTGGCTGTGTAAACTCAGTCCAGTTGCTTCCTCTCTCTGAGCCTGTTTCCTCATCCATAAATTGGCAGTGAAGGTGACCCCCATGTATTGAGCATCCGTTGTATGACAAGTATTTCTGTACTTAATTGTCAGGTGTCCCTTTGAAGAGATCTGATTATCTCCATCTTGCTTGTGTGGGTGCTGAGCCCAGCAAGGTAAACTGACTTACCCTAGGTCCCACAGCTAGGGAGTAGCAGATTCAGGATTCAAACCCAGGTCTAGCTGACCCCTTAAACCTGTGCACAGGGCTGCAGAAAGACTCAAAGAGGTTACAGCTGTGACTGTGCATTGCAAACTATAAAGGACAATACAAAGGACCAGATGGCCCCCAACCCAACACTGGCAAGTGGAGGTTATCATGAGGATGGCCCTGTCCTTCCTGTGGTTGTGTAAACCTTGGATACGCCAGAGGAGGATGCACCTGAGTCCCCAAGCATGTGGGGAGAGAGAGAGTGATTGGCAAGTGGAAAATGGAGCTATTGGATCCTTCTCCCAGGAAGGCCAGGTTAGTTGCACACTCAGGTGTGTCTGACCCCGACTCCTGTGCACCCCGAAGCACGACTGTTGCAAGCCCTCTGGGTCTAGGGACCCCTGGCAACTCTGACCTTCCCCCAGTGCATTAGGACCCCTTCCCTGCAGGTCTTGAAGCAGAAAGCTGCCCGGTCAGTGCCTCAAGGAACTGAAGCAACTAACACAGCCGGCCAGAATCATCATTTTTATGACACCCCTTGTTTGTCTTTTTTGATGCTTGATTTTATTTGGTCTTTTAAACTGACTCTGCCAGTCGGACAGGCCAGGGGTTCTGCTGGACTTTTTACAAATGAGGAGCCTACAACTTAGCGGGGAGGAATGAAACTGAGCTCTGTAGTGAGCCACTCTGTGCTGGGAACCGAGTTGGTCACTTGGTGCAAGTCATTTCACCCTGCAGCAGCCTTCTGTGTGAGCATTGTTAGTCCCATTTTGTGGATTCAGGAACTGGGGATCCGACAGGTGAAGTGCCTTGCCCAAGAGCACACAGCCAGTACTTGAACCCAGGTCTGTCTGTACCATGTTTTATTCTGACAACTATTGGCTGGGATCCACTAGCAAATTTTTCACAGGCCAGAAGAGATGGACTCCGAGTGTTCAGTGACCAGCAGGGCTGGAGAACAGTTCCAGAAAGAGTCATTTTTCTTAATAGCAGGTTTGAGGGCCCTTCACTAATCAGGTCGTACTCTGGGCCACCCTGTGCTACCCCATGGGAAGCCAGCCAGCCAGGACCCCAGAGGCCAGGATGTGGGAGGATTGTTTTCCAGCAATCGGAAGGTTCACGGCAGCTAAATCCACAGATGTGCTGAGCCGGAAGTCATCCCCACTGTGTGTCCCAGAGCCGGAGTGATGAGGACATTTAGACACAAGTCAGAGCAGATGGAGACGGGCCTCCGTGGGGCAGGGGGCTGGTGGCTGCCGAGGCGCAGCTGCCACTTTGCCGCCTGTTGATCTGTCCCCTCTCTCCACCATCTGCTCACTCGGTTGGTGTGAGATTCGCCGGGGCACCTCTGGCAGAGAGGCCCCGCCAAACTTGCCAAGCCTCTGATGCGTACAGACACTGCTCCAGGTACCAGGAACACAGAGATGCAAGGTAAAGGCACCATGGCTTCCATTTCTGGCTACTGCAGAACCTTGTATCACACCATTTTCCCCACCAAGAACTATAAAACTGGAAAAAAATAGAAATCCAGCTTTTTGAAAGCATTAGAGAACAGCCAAGGTAGCCAGGACTTGAGGGACAGAGATCCCCAAGAGGAGGGAAATGAATCGGGGGCGCCCAATCATCTTTGCTTCCTTCCTGCACAGGGTCTGTGCTGATTCGTATGAGATGAAGGGTCTACAGGATGAGCAGAGAACAGCAGCACAGAGGGTGTCTGGCAGCCTTGCAAGGCTGGGGATAAGACAGATAGAGTGAGTGAATGAGTTCAGGACCACTAAGTCAGCCAACACCATAGGGACCAAGAACCTGGAGCAAAAGGACCCACAGAGAAAAGAACTCATATTCTGTGCTTTTTTATTCTTTTTTTTTTTTCTTTTTTTATTTCAAGGCATTTGCCAGTATTTAATTTGCATGGGCCCAGAGTCTAAGAAACCAAACAGAAAGCAGCAGCTGAGAGGCAGAAAAGCTAAACTAAGCTCGTGGCAATCTCACAGTGCAAGGGAGATGGAAATTGGAGAAGAGGACTTATAGGAAAGAGGCACCATGGCAGACATTCCCCACCGTCTTTCGAAAAGGGCTATGCTGCAGGGGTAAGGGCAGACCAGAAATAGACCAGACATCATGAAAAGTAAAACCCCCAGTTGGAACAAGGCAATGTGCCCCTGCCCATTAGGGAACACCAAATCCTCCCTGAATGAGGACAGCCTCATCCAGAGTCTGTACCTCTTTGTCATACACAAAATTGACAGCCACCAGGCATGCCGAGAGACAGAACCAAATGACTAAAGACAGAGAGAGACAGCAAATAGACAATAGAAATGAACCCACATGTCATCCAGGTATCACAGGACGTCAGACATGGACTTTAAAATAACTGGATGAATAATTGCAAGAAGACAGATGTCAAGATGGAGAAATTTACCAGAAAAAAAAATCAGATGGAAATCTCAAAATGTTGGAATGGCAATAAATCAAACCCAAAGAAATTATAAGAAAAGAAATAGTAAAGATAAGGGCAGGTACTGATGAAGTAGAATGATGAACGGTGGCTACGTAGAAAGCCCCCGGAGGAGGACCGGGGTCATGGTGGTGCTGGATCTGCCACTGTCTTGCTGGGTGACCTTGGAGAAGTCACTTGCCTTCTCTGGACCTGTTTGTCATTTCGAAGACGCAAGTCTGATGATTACCCTCCTCACCCAGTCGATTGAGGGTCACATTGGGGGTGGTGGTGGCCACTCTTTATGAGAAGCTTCAACATGGCCAGCAGCCTGCACCGTTCACTCCGGCTTTTCTCCAACACTGCAGTGCCAGGGCTATGCTTTGCAGAGTGCCCGGAGGGTCCTGGGCTATGGCAACCACCCACAGTTCAGGTGTTTACATTCAAAACCCTGTGTGGTTCATTCATTTGGATTTCCAAGAGTTTCAAGCAATCCTCTCATTTGCTGGTAACTGCCCCCCAACTCCGTAGTGTCAGAGAAGTTTAACTTCATTAGGGACCCCTCCTTGGGGAAACCTCGGAACTTACTTTCTGAGTTCTCCACAGGGTGCTGACAGTAGTCAGTATGATCCTGTTGACCCTGTCAGACTGTCGTGTGCACTTTCCAGCACGTGGCCGGGTGATCCCTGCCATTCTGCCAGAAAGAACAGGGAGCCTCTTCTTTCGGTTTTAGGGTTCGCAGCCTCCCTCAGCGCATACTTGCCTTGCAGAGATCTTCAGCCCGTGGCGTGTTGGCTGGGGTCCCATCTCAGCAAGCCAGGACTTTGTCCCCAGCTGCCTCACACTTGAAGGGGCGCAGGAAAGTCACCCAGTCCTCCTTTTTTCCCTGGCCGCAGGAAGGGATGGAGGGGTGTTCTTGCTTTTACCCTGCACTTGTTTCCAGGGCTTTTCAAAGGCTGATTGATACCAGCCCAGAAGCTTCTGCCGCTAGGTGGCATCCAAATGAGCACCCTGGCCTCAGAGATGGGAGGAGAGTGGCGTGGTCCCACAGCTTCTGCAGCTCAGCCTTGCCCCCTGTCCAGCTCTCACCCACCCCTAGGAGGTTGTAGGGAACCTGAGCTCTCATCCAGAATCACATTTGATCAACATGGTTCAACAGTCATCTGTTTAGGAAAACGTCCTGCCCTGGCATTGGGTGTACAGAGTCAGTAAGGGCATCTTGGGCCCTGCTCATTGTGAAGATAATGTAGTGAGACCATGTCAGTCCTCTGCTCATACCCTTCAGTGGATCTCCATTTCACTCAGAGAAAACTTAGTCTTGACTGTGGCTTCCATAGCCCAGCATGCTGTCACCTTCCTACATGCCTGGCTCCTGTCTGACCCTATCTCCTGCTCCTCCTGTCTCTGATCCAACCATAGCCGCCTCCTTTCTCCCGAAGTACCCGGGGCCTTGCTAATGCCTAGAAAGCTCACACGTTAGAGCCTTTCACGATATATCCCAACCACCGATCTCAGTGCCTGGAACCGCAGAGAGACCAGCAAATATGTAGTCAGTGAGTTGGATGGACGGATAGACCTTGACAGGTTGATGTCCCTGAGCAGTGAGCAGAATCTGTGTTGTCAGCCCCGTTTTCCAGTTAAAGGAATGGTTCAGAGAGGTTAGGGACTTGTTCACAGTCACACAGCAGATGGGTGGCATGGCCTGGTGAGAGTTCGCATCCTTTGACTCTTCGTGTGTGCTTTTTTGCTCAGAATTCCCGCTGGATTGTCAGCCTTTGCATTTCCCTCCATTTGTTTCTGCATTCCTTCATGCTACCAGCCACCACTGAACACCGAGTGCGTGCCAGGTGACAGGGCCACAACCTTGGTGAGACCGAGTTTCTATCCTCATGTTGCTTCTAGTCCAGAGGGGAGACAGATAAGAACGCAGTGAGCAGAGTGGAGCCAGGGCACCGTGGGAGCCAGGAGAGGCCCAGCTCACCCCAGGAGTGGGTGGGGCTCCCTCCAGGATTCAGCACGATCTGAGCCCTGAAGAATCCGTCCAGGATTCAGCATGAGCTGAGCCCACCCAGCAAGCAGGGTGCGATGGATTTTCTGGACAGTGGGGACAGCGTGGGCTGGGGCCCAGAGGCAGGAGCAACTGTAACCTGTGGGTCAGGCATGTTGCTTCAAGTTACAGATAATCTGCTTTACACAATAAAGGGGATTTATTCTCTCATGTAACTGAATTATCAAGGTGTAGGTGGGCTACAGGTATGGCTAGATCAGGGATTTAGTGCCACTTTTCTGGGCCTCATTTAGCTCTAACCTCTTCCCCAGGAGCTACTAAAATGGCCAGCATGATGCTCCGTATCTAAACAACAGAGGAGCCAGAACGAAGGAAAGTTTCCTCCATCTTGACAAAAATCCCAGGGTTCAGTCGATTGGATGGATTAAGACAGACACTCATCCCTGCACCAATTGTTGTGGTAAGAGGGCGGGGAACCTCCGCCAGCCAAGTGAAATCGGGGCCTACCTGTGCAGCTAAGGGGGCTAATCCAACTCAAATGACAGAGCTGCTCCTTGGACTTTAAAATAACTGGATGAATAATTGCAAGAAGACAGATGACAAGATGGAGATAGGGAAGTGAGCAGGGAGGAGTGGGCGGGACAGTTACAGACACCAGTAGGTTATAAATACAAGCCAGGTTGTTGTGAGAAGTAAACAGTGGAGCAGTGGACAAGGGCCAGTACCAGATGACATTGCCACCTGAGCTGAGGAGCGGGGACCTTATCCTGCATACAATGGGCTTGGAGATGAGGAAGGTGTAGGGCATTGCACCAAACATGTCTTGAGCCCTGGATGTCTCCAGAAAGGCATTGTGGATTTAATCTGGTTTTTGAGCTGCCATTCTACTCAACTGAAAGGTAATCAATTCTCTTTCAACTCTCACTTTCCTGGAAAAAAAATATCCTTCTCGTTAAAGAGCTACACATTGCAGATGGGGAGGAATGGATCAGATAAATCAGGATGGGGGGGGGGGAGCATCCCAGGCAAAGATCAGAGAGATCAGACTTCACTGTGGAGCTGTGACCACAACTGTACCAGACAGAAGCCCTAAGACGTCAGTGAGATCTGGGGAATTGTGCTATGGGCATTTGAGGGGTCCCCATTTTTCTTTGATAGAATGTGCTCCCTGTTCTCTCTATCCCTCCAACCATGGTAATCTAAAGACTAGTTAACATGATGGGTGTCAACTCCAGAGTAGAGGCCCCACCCACTGTTCCTGGTCCCCCAACCCCTCCAGATACAAGGAATTGGAGGGCTGGGGATTTGGACTCAGATCCCACTTCCTCCTTTCCCTATGACCTTGGGCAAGTCATTTAGTCTCTTTTAGTCTCAGTTTCTTCTAAGACAAAAAGGGAAACTAGTATCTTGCTGGCTGTGTACTTTAAGGATTCTCTGAGGCAACAGATATACATGAATATATATATCATCATGTTGGCCCTTAGTGGATCACTGAGGAATATTCACTCCTTTATCCACTTAAAAAGGAAAATTAGAGTTCAGTAATTGCCTAATAGATACCAGCAGCTCAACATACATCGTTTTATTTGTCTTCATAACCATCCTATAAATAGCCATCCTATAGATAGGGATATTATTATCCCATTTTACAGAAAAAGAAACTGGGGGTGGAGGGGGCAGGAAGGTTGAATAACATTCCCAAGACCACACAGCTGCTAAACCAGAACTTGAACCTGGGCTGTCTAAAGCCCCCTCTATGGAATCCAGGCCAACTGGCAGAGCCTGAATGCCAGGGAAAGTGGAAGCCTGGGTCTCTCCCTAACCATACCATTTTTGCTGCTGTTGTTGCTGAAATTCAGAATCCAGAAGAGAGTGAAGGAGAGAAAGGCAAGTAACATGTGTTTAACAATCTCCGTGTACATCGCACCACGCAAGCATCACTGAAGCATGTCACAAACTTCTGTGGCGTGCTCAAATGTGCTAGGTCTCGATTGTAGGATACATGGATGGGACACCTCCCACGCCCCTTCACAGCCTCTCAAATAGACGCTGATTCCTCACCGTCCACACACACGTGCACACTCACACATACACTCACTCACTCACTGAAGCTCAAGAGGGTAAATAAGTCATCCCTTGCCACCTGTCAAGTTGGCTGATGACAGAGGGGAGGCCCATGGAATGCACCCTGGTGGAGGCATGGAGAGAGATTCTTTTTATAGCAAGGTCACAAAATTTCATCCTCTGTTTTTCTTTTTTCACACAGATGACACACAACCCTCTGTGCCTTCGTCAAGCTGGCCACTTAACCGCCACGTCTCTGGCGACACCAGGGGAAAGACAAAGCTCTAATTAATGACTGTCACAAACCACACTTTCTGGACAAGGGTGGCAAAGACCCTTCCTTCCAGATCCTCACCCCCGAGGGACCCTGGACTGTCACAGAGATTAATTACCCCTCAACCCCTTTGGATGGAAAACGAAATCACTGTTACTAAGTTCGATTAGAGCTTCATCAAGACACACCATTAGCTCTTTAAGGACTGTAGAGGAGGGAGGCTGCTTTACTTCCTGAGACGACAAATTATGGCAGGCACAGCCAACATGACACGAATGGCCTTTGTGGACCACGCAGTGATGTCCAGAACACACGGGTGGCCGTCCCCTGGTGGAAGTGGAGTTGGCCGCAGCAGCCCTTGAGGCCTCCCTGGGAATTCCCGCTGTCCCTTCTGATCGAGTCTCCATCCCTGGGATCTTTCTCGTCCGTGTTTCTCCTCAATTCGGAGGGATTTCCTCTAGCCCGTCCCAGGGAGGCCCCCTCCAGGAAGGGAAGATGGTGGCCATGAGGAAAAGGACCCTCAAACTGCTGACCTTCCTTCTGCTCCTCGTCTCCCTCACCTCCTTCCTCCTGAACTACACCCACACCACGGTGCCCACCACCTGGTTCCCCAAGCAGATGGTCCTGGAGCTCTCGGAGAACCTCAAGAAGCTCATCAAGTACAGGCCATGCACCTGCACCCACTGCGTCGGGCAGCGCGGGGTCTCGGCCTGGTTCGACGAGAGATTCAACCGGACCATGCAGCCACTGCTGACGGCCCGGAACGCGCTCCTGGAGGAGGACACCTACCAGTGGTGGCTGGTGAGGCCTGGGGCTGAGCGTGGGGTCTGGGGGTGAGTGGGGGGGGGGGCTCCCAGAGCCAAATGTCAGGGCCCTGCTGTGCGCCTGGGGCCCTGCCGGGGATTTAGCAGGATTCAGATTATGGTTCATTTATTTATTCATTCAACAACTGTTCATTGAGGATCTATTGTATATGTCAGAGCAGAAGGTGCTACATTAGCTCCCTGTGGTTGCTGTAACAAGTTACCACAGATGTGCTTAAAGCAATAGAAGTATATTCTCCCACAGTTCTGGAGGCCAGAAGTTAGAAACCGAGCTGTCAGCAGGATCGGTTCCTCCTGGAGGCTCTGAGGGAGAATCCACTCCACTCCTGTGTCTACCTTCTGGTGGCTGCTGGCTGTCCTTGGTGCTCCTTGGCTGGTAGACATGTCACTCCAGCCTCTGCCTCCACTTCATGTAGCTTTCTTACTCTGTGTCTCTTTGTGTCTCAAATCTTCCTCTCCGTCTCTTATGAGGACACCTGTCATTGGGTTTGGAGCTCATCCTGAATTCAGGATGGTCTCATCTACAGAGCCTTGACAATTTCATCTGCAGAGTCCCTTTTTCCAAATAAGGTCACGCTCCCAGGTTCCAGGGGCTAGCACTTGAACATATCTTTAGGGGGGCCACTTCTTCATCCACTCTAGGTATCAAAATGAAAAAAAAAAAAAGAGACAAGGTCTTTACTCTTGTGGAGTTTTATTCTGGCTGGGAGAACCAGATGAGAAACAAATTAGCAAGGGGGTTCAGATGGAAGTGCTTAGAGGAAGGTCCAATGAGGTTTGTGATGGAAATAAACTTGGAGAGGGGTCTCTGTAAGTAATTAGGGGCCACACGGAGGTCTCTGAGGAGGCAGGTCTTGAACTGACCCAAAGGCAGAGAAGTCATCGACCATGGAAGGACCTGAAGAATGTGCTGCCAGTCCCTGGGACAGCAAGTACAAGAGCCCTGGGGTGGCACCAGCTGGCTGTACTGGAGGAGAGGAGAGCCTGGTGTGGTTGGGGTGCCCCGAGTAGGGAATGTGCTATGAGAGGAGGTTTGGGAGTAGACAAGCCCATGCTGAGGAGTCTGGGGTTTGTTCTAAGTGCAACAGGAAGCCACTGTAGACTTTTTATCAGGGGAGTCCCATGATCAGATTTACCCATTTGAAAGGTCATTCCAGTTGTTGAATGCAAAATAGCTCTAAGGGGAGCAAGAAATATGCATGCATTCCTTATTTATTGAGCATCTACTCTATGCCAAGCACCACTATACTGAGATGGAAAAGACATTGTCTTCTCTTCTTGGGTTTCAGGGGTGGGAGGGAAAGAAGGGAAAACAGACAATCACAAACCATGTTGATAGATGCTATGCAGGAATTGGGCACAGGAGATCGGGGACCACATAGGAGGGATATCTAACCGCTCCTTGGGGGCTGGGGCTCTGAGAGGAGGCTTCCCAGAGGAGGCAATGGCCAAGTTCATCATGAAAGAAGCAGAGAGGTCATCTGAGTGTATTCTGGAGGAAGGACACTGCAGACAGAGGGAGCCATGTGTGCATCACCTGGAGGTGTGAGAAGGCATGTGTGGGAGCAGGAGGTAGAGAATCATGCCTAAAATCCATGTGTGACTGTGGCCATGGGCATAGCTCATGAAGTCCCTTATAGGCTGTGCTAAGAGAAGAGAGAGTTGAGTGTAGCTGAGACGACCAGGGAGACATCCCGCAGGAGGCAAACTTTCCCATACAGCATTTTCTTTAAGCCATTCCTGTGCTTAAGGAGCTTATGGTCTATTTGAAATGAACAGAAGATGTGCATGAAACTTAGAAGGGTCTAAAGCACTGTGCTGTGAATCAGAAGACCCGGCTAAGTCCTGGTGTTGGAAGGGGGCTCTGGGGATGTGACTGAGAATGGGACAGGCAGGGTCTTTGCCCTCTCAAAGACTTGAGTGCCTGGTGCAGGAGGTGGTAAACTGAGCTTGATAGAGAATAGGGCAGGCTCTCAACCTCTGCACTATTGACATTGGGGCTGGATAATTCCTAGTCATGGGGGGATGCCTTGTGCATTGTAGGATGTTTTAGCAGCACCCCTGGTCACTACCCATTAAATGCTACTATCACCTAGTCCCTTCTTCACCTGGGCCACCTGTCAGCAGGCATTTATTGAGTGCTGATTGTATATAGGGGAATATACTTGGAAACTAGTTGGGGAGATAGGGGAAGGAGTGTCTTTGAACTTTCTCGCCTGTATTCATATCAGTAGCCCTGTAGTACTTTACTGTCATTTACAAAAGGCTGAGAAAAACAATATTTCTTCCCAAGGAAAACAGTGGTGTAGCACTGAGTAACCGTCTGAGATGAGTTATCTGGTCAGTGGGAGATTTAGGATGCTAATCTACAGAAAGGCAGCTCAGTTTCCCACCTGGGTTCTACCTGGCTCTGCTGTTGACACACTCACTATATGACCTCAGGTGAGTCCCTCCCCAGATCTAGGCCTCAGTCTCCCCTTTTGCCGATGAAGGGTTGGAACAGATCCGAGATTCCTAAAGTGTGGGCCACGTGAATTGAGGTCATATGAGGCAGGACATAGAAGAACATTGCATCACGGAGAGAGGAAACCTGCTCTTAATTCCTTTCCGACTCTGCAGTGCAAGGACTTTAATTTGGCTCGATGTTTTATTATGCACCTCTCTAGTACTTGCCAGTCTTCATTCTAGCAAAGAGAGGACAGCTTGCCTGGGCAAGCAACAGGATCAGCTGGAACTGAATAGGGTGGTTTTGCTTTCATCGTATTATACAATTACCTTTTACTTCTGCCAGGTAATCCTCGCTTTCCATTGTGTTAGAGATGTGAGGTTTCCTTTTCAAATAAACTTACTTTGTTTTCTTAATTGAGTCATTAAAGGGAAGTAAGTCAGTGATGGGCATGAGGGCTGTGCACTCGCACCAGGAAGCACAGGACACACTCCCAATACATGTCCACGGCCTCCAAAGCACATGTGTCACCTAGGAGGTGCTCAGTACCTGTCACTGCATGATGAATATAGCATGGTATGCTGTTCCTTAATTCAGCACACAGTGCCATGCTTCCTCCAGGTAACGGCACACATGAGGGCACTCTATGGTCCTGAGCACATCTTCATGAGGTTGGGGAGCCCTTCCAGGTAGGGACCTCTGCTGGGTTCCTGCAGGGGAGCTTGGCTGTGCTCCTCTACCCCAGGGGTCTCGAGTGCTGGACCAGCAGTAGCAGCACCTGCTGCCTTCAAGCAATGCAGGATCTCGGGCCCCAGCCCAAAGCTACTGGGTGAGGATGGGAAGCTTTGCAAGATCCCAGGTGACTGTCTGCACATTCTAGAGCAAGAAGCTTCTCCAGGCAGTCCTATCAGATGCAGGTGATTAATCTGGATGGTGGTTTCGTGTGGTAAAATATATAACAGTATTTATCATTTTAACTATTCGTAATTTAGTGGCATTAAGTACATTCACGGTGATGTGTAACCACTATTTATAAACAGCACTTTTTCATCATTCCCAATAAAAACTCTGTATCCATTAAATACTAACTTCCCCTTATCCCCTCCTCCCAGCCCCTGCTGTCGACCCTTCTACTTTCTGTATCAATGAATTTGTCTCCTCTAGGGCCCTCACGTAAGTGAAATCATACAGTATTTGTCGTTCTGTGTTTGGCTTATTTCACTGAGTGTTTTCCAGGTCCATCCATGGTATATCCTCTATCAAAATTTCCTTCCTTTCTAAGGCTCAATAATATTCCATTGCACATCTGTACCGCCTTTTGCTTACCCATTCATCCATCACTGGACCTTTGGGCTGCTTCTACCTTTTGGCTATTGTGAGTAATGCTGCCGTGGACATGGGTATCCAGATGTATGTTCAAGACCCTGCTTTCAGTTCCTTGGGGTGGGTACCTGGAAGTGGAAGTGCCGGGTTATATGGTGGTTCTGTGTTTAACCTTATGAGAAACCACCAAACTGTTTTTCACAGCAGGTACAGTGTTTTACATTCCCACCAGCAATACACAGGGTTCCATTTTCTTTATATCCTCACCAAACCCTATTATTTTCCATTTAAATATGATAACTGTCCTAGTGGGTGTGAAGTGTGGTTGGATACTGTTGCCTGTGTTTCTCTGCGGCATGTCTAGTGGTCTAGTGCTAGAGGAGATGCCAGATGGTTTTAAGCAGAGGAGAGACCTGGGTGTGGCTCCCCTTGGGGATTCTGATGCCTTCCATCTAAAGGGGAAACTGGGTGCCCGGGACCTTTCTGCACACCTCCCTGGTCAGTAATCTGAATAATGGCCAAAGCAACCGCTAGCCACACCTTCCTCTCCTAGCCACTCACTGTCCCTGGGGCTGGGGTAGCTGATAGGAATCACCTCCAGCCCACCTCCCCCAGCCCCAGGGGCTGGCTTTCCAAAGGTCGAGATTCCCGGGACCAGAGATAGCAGCTGTGTTGTGGGAGAAACCTTAAGGTGGGTTTCTAAAAACCTGGGTTCAAATCCTGATTTGGATTCGGAACAAGTCACTGAACCTGTCTGGCCCCGGAGTGTCCTTCCCCATCTGCAGTTGAGGAGATGCACACCTGGCGTGGTGACGGGGTCAGATGCAGGACTTCTGTGGAGTCTCTCCGGGGATCACTAGGAGCGAGGAAAGCAGACGCATCCGCAGGCAGACACTACACAGCATGACCACAGCACCACCTGCACCAGCGGGCCGACCAGATGTAGAGGGAGGGGACCAGTAGGGTGACCAGCTCATCCTGGTTTTGGCATTGAAAGTCCTACATACAGGGAAACCCCTTTGTCCTGGGCAAACCAGGCTGACTGGTCACCCTCGGGATACAACTAATGCTTGACATTGCCTGGGGGACAGGGAGGGTGTCAAGACAGCTGGCACTTGAGCTAGGTCTCAGAGGATGGAAACACTTCGGTAGGTGGACATCGGAGGCCTTTGTGCATCCAGCTGATTCTTTCGTCTGCTGGAGTCCAGGAGTCCTGGGGCGGGAGCAGCTGTGGGAGACATAAGGATACACAGATGCCTTACTGCCGTCAGCCTGCCTGGCCCTGTCCGGGGCTGCAGAGCTGGCACCAATACCTGTTCTCTGCTCTTCTTGTTAAGGCGTGAATGAGGGCTTGCAGGTGTCTGGGCTTGGGACTCGATAAGGACCAGGGCAGAGTGAGATTGACTCCGAGTTTCCGGCTGTGACTCTTAGGGGAATGGAGGGCCTTTTGGAGAGAGAGAGTGGAGCACCACAGGAGGAGCAGGCTGGGGAAGCAGATGAGCTCTGCTTGGGCAGGTCACATGAGCAGGGCCTGGGAGACCCGGTATGGAGTGAAGATCTGAGCTAGATTACCAGATGCTTCTCTCATGGGCCTGATGCCTATCAGCTGGTCTTCTTGTCGCAGGTAGCCAGAGCAGTGCCTAGCACATAGCAGATGCTCAATAAATATGTGCAGAATGAATGAATGGTCTGTTTCCTTTCTAGCTGCCTGAGTAGCCCTTGAGCTTATCGGGGAGGAGGTGGAGATGGTGTGTCTGAGCTGTCTCTATTTCCAGGGGCTCAGCAGAGGGCAGGGTACCCGGGAAGTCCCCAAAAACAACAGCAGATGGTTTGGGGGCTCAGCAGCCACGAGGTTGAGCCCACCCAGCCAGAGTCAGCACAGCAGACTAAGTGTCTCCTTCTATCCTCTGCCCACAGAAGCTCCAGCGGGAGAAGAAGCCCACTAACCTGAATGACACCATCAAGGAGCTGTTCAGAGTGGTGCCCGGGGATGTGGACCCCGTGCTGGAGAAGGGGTCGGTGGGCTGCCGGCGCTGTGCCGTTGTGGGCAACTCTGGAAACCTACGAGAGTCCTTGTATGGGCCCGAGATAGACAACCATGACTTCGTGTTCAGGTGAGTGCCAGACCCTCGCCCAAGCCCACCATGTTGCCCCTAGGTGGCTTCTTGAAGCAGGAGGAAGCAGCTTTGCTCAGGGTCAGTAGGTTGTTCCTGGACTTACCTGGGACACCAGGCCCCTCACTGCTCTCTCCAGGCCTCAGTTTCCTCATCTCTGCATTGCAGGATGGACTAGATATGCCTCTCTGGATGCAGAGAGGAAACTGCACAGTGTGTCCCCAGTGGGCCAGGAGCATGGCACAGGGAGGCCTGTTGAGAGGGCCAGATTGAAGACTCTTGTTTTATTTTTAAAATTTATCCCCATTTTGCCATCTATGCTATAATAGAGCCATATGCTTTCAATGTAAAGTATATTTTCCCATCACCAAGTAAAAGAGATATTTCAGGAAGATGCCCCAAGTCTGTCCTGGGTTTCTTGTAATCTGCACCACACCACTCACAAGTGCCCCAGGGCGAGAAGCACAGCACAACCTTCAGGAATCGTCTCTTGTTTCTGTGATCTCTGACTTTACATCCTTAGACCACTCACCTGGCCTTTCGGAGCCGATGTACCAGATGTCCAGTGGAAATGTCCCTTGTGAGAGGCAGAGGGTCAGTTTTGCAGTTAAATGGACCTGAGTCCGGGGTGACCACTTAGTAGCTCTGTGGCCTGGGACAACCTCTCTGAGCTCAGGTTTCTTCGACTCTAAAAAAGGACCATAAGATGCCGACTGGATACGGTTGCACATAAGAGGTAATCATTGGTGGAATTGATTAGACCGACTGGAGATCCTAAAAGAGGAAAAAATGATGAAAGCCTTTGAACTGTGTCTTAACTGTCTCCATTTTACAGATGAGGAAGAAGAGGCCTAGGGCAGGAAGGTGACTCACCTGAGGTCACACCACAGGTTGCCCGTGTCCTGCCACCCAGCTTTCTCTCCCTTCTCCTTCCAGGATGAACAAGGCACCCACTGTGGGGTTTGAGGCCGATGTCGGGAGCAAGACCACCCATCACCTCATGTACCCCGAGAGCTTCAGGGAGCTGGGGGAGAACGTCAGAATGGTCCTGGTCCCCTTCAAGACCATCGACCTGGAGTGGGTGGTGAGCGCCACCACCACAGGCACCATCTCCCAGTGAGTCCCTCCACAGACCCGCCCTGCTGTTGCCACCGTGGGCACCTCTGTTCCCACCATGCCCTTCCCTGGCTATGCCTACCCCTGGGATGCCTCCCTCCCGAGCCCCACCTCCTACGGGCCACCTCCCGCGACTGTCCCAACTCTTCCCTGCCCCCCTTTCCTCCCACTTCTTTGAACAAACCACAGGCATTAGCCGTCCTCCTACTAAGGTCTCCCAAATGGACTCCAAGGTTTGCGTCCCCAAGCACCCTGGAAACTTTCCAGTAGCAGAGAAAGGATTTCGCATCTGTTAGCTCTGCCCCGATGGTAGCAGCCCCTTGCTTTGCAAACTGTAAAGTGCAGGAGTGGGGGGATGGGGAGTGCTTGGCTGCCCCTGCTCCCCCTGACCAGCCCCCCATGCCAGGGCAGCACTGAGGACTTTGGCAATGGATAAGTCACTGTCTGCTTCCACGAGAGCAAGGACTCACATTTCCTGAGCATCTGTTTTGTCCCAGGCACCACACTGGCACATGGCACATGATATCTCATTGTATCCTCACAATAGTCATTATTGTTAGCTTCATCCTCCCAGTGAGAAACAGGCTTGGCCAAGCAACCTGGCCAAGGCTGAACTTGACACAGAGCCTGTGCTCCTACCTGGGGCCAATTCCTAAGTCCCTGATTCTTCCTGCAGAGAAGTGGCTTTGATGTCCAGATTTCCACAAGCCTCCTCGTCTTAGGCTGGGCTTCCTGGGAGCAAAGCTGGTGCCAGGGACCTGGGTCCAGGACACTGCTTGGGGCTGTGCCCTCAGGAGAGCAAGGGGGGGCTGCCTAGAGCAGGGGAGGGCCAGGCCAGGATGTGGTCTCTGCAGCGCCTCCTTCCGCAGGAGCATGAAGTACACCCCAGAGTTAGCTCAGCGTGGTGGGGGTTTCTCTACCTACACCGAGGGAAGCTTATAGCCCCTTGGGTGAGAAGGTGGCAGTGTGGGCCGTCCGCAGCCAGCACCCCAGCTGCTGGCCCCCACCCTACTTTCCAACTGTGCTGTCATCGAGCCTGCATGGGGGCAGGAACCAGCAGACCCTCCTCGAATTAGCCAAGATCACCCTCTGCTGTCTGTAATGGAGCTGCTGTGGGAGGGGACTTGGGTGGGGTAGGGAGGTGGTGTCCCTGAGGGAAGGAGTGGGGGGGCAGGAGAGGCCCTCCGCTTCCTTGTACCTCACCCTCTAGATGTGAGCCCCAGAGCTGTGTGCCCAGGAGGCCCCCTGCCCACATTAACCATCTTCTCTTTCTCCAACTGCAGCACCTACATCCCCGTTCCCCCGAAGATCAAGGTGAAACAGGATAAGGTGAGTGCAGGCTCAGGCCCTTTAACTCTAAGCTCAGGTTTTTAAGGCTCTAGGACCCCTGGCTGATGGAGGCACAACCCCACTGAGCTTCCCTGCTGGGGAGAGTTTCTCAAAGTGGGGTCCCCGGACCACCAGCATCACCTGGGATCTTGTCACAGACACAGATCCTCAAACTCACCCCAGACCTACTACATCAGAAACCATGGGATGCTGCCCAGCAGTCTGGGTTTTAGCAAGCCCTCCAGAGATGCCAACGCAGGGTGCAGTTTGAGGCTCGCTCCTGTATGGTGTGAGCTTCTCAAAGCCACACCTCACCTCCTGTCTCTCCATGTCCCCATCTTCCCCAAAAGGTCCTCAGTATGGGGCTGGCCAAGAGATGGGCAAAGGGTAGAAGAAGGAAGGAAGTGAAGTGCACACCACACTGGCCCTTTGCACACGCAGTCATATTTAAATAGGCTCAGCAAGGTCAGGCAACTTGCCCAGGGACACACAGCTAGTTCGTGATATGGCTAGAACTGAAGTCCCCCTGTTCCTCCAGCACCCTGCCCTTAGCACTGGGCCGAGCTGCCACAGGGAAGAAGCCACACATGCATCCTACAGGGTGGAGCTGGTGGATGGATGGGAGAGCTTCGCAGAGGCAGCAGGACCTTAGGGCCAGACTGAGAGATGAACGGTTCACCAGGGACCTCATAGTCCACCCTTCTGGTCCATTCCTAGGGGCTGGAATTTGGCTTCCTGGACATGCACTCACACCCTCTACTGCCTGAGAAGTCCTCTTTGCTGTCCTCGAGGCAGCTGTGGGGTGGTGGAACCAAGACCAAGCCTGATACTGGGACCCCTCCCAGCTTGGCCACTGCCGGCTGTGTGACATTGAGCACGTCACTTAACCTCTTAGAGCCTCGGTTTCCTCCTCTGTAACACGAGGAGAAGGAAACCTAGCACATAGGGTCCTTTGAAGGATTGGCGATGACTCTGGCCAGTGAAGGTAGAAGGGGTGGCTGGGTGTACGTGTCTTCTGATTGTCCCTGTCTACCTCATGCTGTTCCCTGGAACGTCCTCCTGAGCAGCCTCATGTCTCACTCCCTGGCCTCCTTGGATTTTTGTTGAAATATCACCTCTACGTGCTCCTCGCCCCCGTGCCTTAGGGCCTTGCTCCACTTTATTTCTCTCTCCGGTCTTTTCACTTCCAAGCACCCTCTAGTGATGCAGGCGGGGCCCACCTTTCCCACGCTCACGGAAGCCCACAGGTGCAGGGGTATATGTCAGGTCTGTCGTGGCTGTGTCCCCACGGCCATGACAGTGGGGGGGCACCTAATAGATGCTTCATGTCCTTTGCCGACCGTAACTCATGAAGAGCCACATCCTCCTGATCTACCCCACAGATCCTGATCTACCACCCGGCCTTCATCAAGTACGTTTTCGACAGCTGGCTGCAGGGCCACGGCCGCTACCCGTCCACCGGCATCCTCTCGGTCATCTTCTCCATGCACGTCTGTGATGAGGTAGGCCACCCTGCCCCGTGCCCGGGGGGCTGCCCGGAGGAGGAGGCACACCACTCTGTGTTCCTGAGAGAGGGTGGGCAAGAGGGCCTAGCCGTGTCTTCCAGAAGCCCAGATTCCTACAGTGGGGCTTGTGATGCTGTCTCACAGCGGGTGTTAGGGAGTGACAGTGCTCTATGAGAAAGTTCTCAGGAGCACAAGTTCTGGCACATTCTGTGTGAGCGCCTGTGGTAGAACCAGGACCCTCGGATGTAGCAGGGAAATAAAGGATCGGATTCCATCAGGGAGAGTGGTGTCATGCCATGGTCTCCACCTCAGTTTTTCGTTTAGAGTCATCTGGGGAGCTAAATTCCAGCACCCAGGCCACATCCTGGCCCAATTTCACCGCAATTCCTGGGGTGAGAGCAGGGCACACAGGGGTTCCACTGTCCACCGAGGCTGAGAACCAGCAGCTTTGGAGCATGCATTTCCCACACAGCCTTGCCTTGCCGTCCATGGGGTTGATAATCTGAGGCTTGCGGCCACCCCGGGCACAGGAGCAGGAGGGAGGGCCACACCGCCTCCTCCACCTCCCCAGCCTCCTCTCTGGTCCTGGGTTCACGCAGGGCATTCTGATGTCCCTTCATGTCACATGCATCCCAGCCCCAACCCCACCCCTCTGGGCTTGAGGTTGGAAATCCCAGGAAGGGCCGAGGGGGTTGCGCGGTAGGTCCGCACTCTTGGCCTCGGCTGTTTTCCCACAAGCCACTAGTGGCTGCAGCTGGAAATGTGGGTTTCCTTCCCATGTCCCCACCCCCCACCTCCAGCGCACTGGTCACAGACCCCTTGGGGTTGTGCCTCAGAAATGTGACTCTCATCTCCTTCCTCCTATCTGACACTAATGTCCCTGCTCTGGGCAGATTTGTGTCCATGCTGGCATTTACTGAAAAAGCTGCATTTGCCACGGAGCTGTCCCCTGCCCCCACTGTCTCCAGCTCTCAAGTATGAAAATGTCCTTTAGCCCAGATAGCATGCCCTCTCTCTGGAAGTCCTTCCACATGTTCTCTTCCTGGTCATCTTCTACTCATTTTACAAGACCCACCTCAAATGTCACCTCAGAGGAGCTTCCTCTGGCCTCTCGGGTCACTGTCCCCTCCTCTGTACTGTGGGAGCCCTGAATCCAGCCGGTCCCTCCAGGGACTGCTCAGTTGATGATCACCATCAGTTATAAGCTCTGAAGGCTGAGACCTGAGTTGGTCCCCACTTTCCCAAGCACCCACCCGGAGGCCCCTGTGAAAGCTGTGCCTGGACTTTGATATGTCCCGCACTGTGCTCGGCACACAGTAAGTGCTCCATCAGTGTTGCCACCTGTGTGGAAGGCCCCCCACCCACTCGACAGTGAGGGCCCCTGGACCAGGTGATACTGGCCTCAGCAGAAAAGGATCAGCGCCTCCCACCTGCCCTGTTGTGATCCCGATTCTTGGTCCCATTTTCCAGATGAGGAAAGTGAGGCTCAGAAAGGTGATGTGACTCACCCAGGGTCCACCATGTACGTGGCAGAGCTGGGATTTGGGGCACTTTGCCTGGCCCTAGAGCCCTGCTCTGCACTCAGCTCCATTCCACTTCCTCCTTCCGTGGCTCCTCAAGCCTTGGAGAAGAGGTTGCACCTTCCCCAGTGGTGAGACCCAGCCCTTCAGGGAACCCATGTGCAGGTGCCTTCTCGGGCACCTTCTGGCACTGGACCTCCACGCTTTTGCTTTCCCAAGCCCTCAAGAGTTCCAGGAACCTAGTGCAGGGTTGATCTGAATCCTTGGCAATGGTGTTGACTGTCGGGTTGGATTCTGGGAATGTCTACAGGCTCCCTTTCTCAGAGATCCCCCCCACCGCCTGCTGTCTGGTTCTGACCTTGGCTTTCCCCTGCAGGTGGACCTGTACGGCTTCGGGGCAGACAGCAAAGGGAACTGGCACCACTACTGGGAGAACAACCCATCAGCAGGGGCTTTTCGCAAGACGGGGGTGCATGATGCGGACTTTGAGTACAACGTGACAGCCACCTTGGCTTCCATCAACAAAATCCGGATCTTCACAGGGAGATGATGCTGTGAAGAGTCGAGGATGGACGCACCGGATGGCGCCTCTCCATTTCCAGCTCCAACATCTGGCCGGGGTCGTCCGTTCTGAGAGCCTTGAGGTCCAGCCTTGGGGCTGTTCCCAGGTGCCACACACAGCCTCTCGCGCCCATCCTCCAGCAGCATCTACGCAGCAAGGTCATGGAACTCTGCTGGGCTGCAGAGCAGGTCTCAGAACCTGCCTTGGTTGGAGAGAACTTTCCTCCACTGCTGTTCCAAGCTGGGGAGATGCTGGGAAAGGTCCAGTCTCCAAACACGAAATAGTCTGGCATCTGCCGCAGGGGTGGGGGTACAAACACTAAAGACTCCCACATTCTGAAAGTCAGGACAATTTCCTGGGGGAGATGGGCAGAGAGACATGCCACTGCCAAGGGCTGCAGGTTTGACTCTTAACCTCCGATTCTCACTGGGATGTTTCCGAGTGACAGTTACCTCCAGGACAGAGTCACACTGGGCTGCATTGGCACTCAGGGCGAGATGATGTCCTTTGCACAAAGCCTGGCCTCTCACTTGGTATGACAACCCCGTCATTCCTTTCTTCCCAAAGCTCATTTATGATGGGGAGAGGCTGCCCACCCCAAAGATCTTCATAGAAACGTGTTTCTGACTCCCGAAGATCCCTCTTCCCAAGTCGATGTTCCCTGGAGTGATCATTCTCGGTGGTTATGATTATGGCTGAGTGCAGATCTGATTAATTCCACGTGCCTTTGGGGAAGAAATGCATGCGTTGGCTGAAATGAGGCAAAAACCCCAACTCGGGAAAGCCGGTCCCCACCAGCAGCCCCCGCTCCTCTGTAGCTGAGAACATCTTTTCTAGAGTCCTGAGCCAGGGCCTGATTTGGAACAATGCTCAGGTGATACTCAAGGCCACCCAGAGGTACATCAGCCATGGAATGTCCACTGACACTTCCACAGACTGTTGGATTTGGTGCCCGTAACCCTCCAAGACCACACAAGGGACCTCCAGCAGCCAGCACTTTCCCCAAGGACCCAAGTCTCTGCTGGCCACCTTTGTGGCATCCTGGGGGTTGGGGTAGGGGCATCCAAGGAACAACGGTGACTGGCACATACCTCATCTTCTCACTCCCCATCTACTCTCTTTTTCCCTCTTTAGTCTTCCTGATTATTTATTGATTTTTAAAAAATTCAACAAACATTGTGTGCACTCTGGGGCTCTGTTGCTGGTCCTGGTGTTTTCATCAAGCTTGCTATTGCTTCACCAGTAGCTGGGGAATGCGGAGCTTAAAGAATGGTTGTAGGGTTCCTCAGACATGGGGTGTTGGGGGTGTCTAGGGTGTGTGGGTTTGCTGGTGGGCGATCCCGTGATGGCAGGTTGGAGGATTTGTGAAATGCCCTGTGCTGCCTCACTTCCGGCCCGCCTGCTTTCTTTCTCATTGTGCACATCAGTTCATTCTCAGGCTAGGAGTCTACAGAACTCAGTGAAACCTCACTGGGGCCAGGTAGAGAGGGGTGAGCCACAGGCATCAGATCGTCGGCTCCGGTTACTGATGTTTAATCAGAAAAACCACTTTTTCTGTTGAAAGCATTTCCATAAAAGCCACTGCTCCTTTGGGGTGTGTGTGTGTGACATTTTCCTGGTAGAGTGGGACGGATGCAGTCTTGGAAGAAGATGTGGGACCTGCTCTCCCCAGCACAGGGTCCCCCTCTGAAAACTGGGAGGGAGGGATTACAGGATCCTGGGAAGGGAGGACTCAGTCCACAGATGGCTTCCGGCCATTCACAAGAGTCCCCGGAAGTTGCACACCAAAGTTGTTTTTTCCCCAGAGTCTGCATATAAACATTTTTCTGGGGAGAGTTTCCACAGTTTTTATTAGATTCTCAAATATTCAGAATCCCTACAAACAAAAAACAAAGAAAACTTGTTGCAACTTTAAAATTCTCCAAACCATATGACTCTTTTGACTGATAGAGGCTGATAGATTGCTGTGAGGTCATAATTCTGGGCAGACATCCTCAAAGGCTGGACCTCACAGTGTGCTGATGTGAAGACCTCTGTACACATTTGTCAGTTGGCGGTTAATCCTGGGGACAAACTGGAGAAAAGTGAGCAGTGACACAGGGAGCAGTGTTGATCCCTGAACTCTTCCCTTCTCCCACAAGCTGAGTCTAATTAGGAAGTTCGGGTTGAGCAATCTACTTCTTTGGGTTTTACTGAGTGAGAATTGGTCTTCAAAGTGCAGATGTGCCCATGTCTGAGCTGGATGCAGCCCAGGTCAGTTGTCTGGTCAGTATGGTCTCTCCCTCCCCACGTTCAAGCTGTGAGATATCTTCAAGCCCACCAAATTCAGCTCTCCCGTTTTACAGATGAGAAAAGCAAGGCCCAGAGAACGAGAGTGAACCCATCTTAAAAGACAGAACAGGTCAAAGACGTGGAACAAAAATAGGATGTTATTGGTTTCATGTTTAAAATATCCAGATATGGGCTTTCCTAGCATCACGAAAAAATGTAACTGAAAAGTGGGTGACTGAGTCTCTGTTCTGCCTCTCAGCGCTTAGCTCCTTCTCAGGGTGCCCACATGGCCCTCTGGAAGAGACAATAATCTTTCCCTTAGCCCCACAGACATCTCCTTGTGTCCCACTGGCTTAGCAAAGTGTACTTAACTGAATAAAAGCCAGTCATTGTGGCCAGGGTTAAATGCACCAGTTGAGGCAATGGCAGGGCTCCCTCGGGGCCTGAGTCCCAGCCCAGGGCTCTATCCACTCCACAGGTGCAGAGCTCCTTGGACCCCAGCTCGGGGCTCTGGGCAGGGAGCAGGGGAGTCCCTGCCTGCTGCACATGGGGCTGAACCTGAAGCCTCAAAGGCAAGGGCTGATGCGGGTGGCCCAAGCGATCTCATATAACACCCAGCCTGTGGGGTCCCCCAGCGAGCCAGGACGCTGATTTCCTACAGCTGGAGTTGCATGGCCCTCCCCTCCCCTCACCCACCTGTTAGGGGGGAAAGGAGGAAGGATCTGTAGCCCCTGGCTCCCTGGAGGAATCCGTGGCAAAGAAGAAAGTCTTCAAATGGACACCTTTTGAAATGGCTTTGTCAGGCACCATCCAGCAAACCACAGGGGCTGGGGTTAGTGGAAGAAGCCAGATACAAAAAGATAGAACATCAATAGGAAAAGCAGATAAGAAAGGGGAGAGGGCAGGTCAGATCTGGGTGATTTGGGGAAAGGGCGGATTGGGAGCCTTAGATGGAACTGCAATCCTGAAGGGGGCTTCTGAGTCCAAGGTGGGACAGAGCCACAGGGAACGGTTAGAACTGTGATGCTTGCTTTCATTGTTCTAGTCAGGGTAGCCTGAAAACAAGTAAAGTGGAAAACAGGAAAGAACCCACTCTCCCTTGCCTGCTTATGATGGGAAATGCTTTCTCCAGAGAAGCCCAAGCCCTGAGTGGCCACTGCCCAGCTCAAGGTGGCTGGATGCCAGCCATGAGACATTAGCCACTGTCCTTGCCCCTCTGAAGCACTCAGGGATGTTGTCGTGTCCATTGTGGTCATCTGGCTTGCAGCAAACGTGTCCCCACGCCAGGCTGCTTATCCTCCCCGTGGTCTGGGCTAGCCAGATTTGAGGGTCAACTCTCCTCTTGTTTGTAGTGAAAACACCCCCTCTTGCACCCCTGGGTGCTACCTGACACCCGTGCAAAGAAAAGAAGGGAGAGTTGGGAGGAAAAGGCAGCAACAGGCAGAGAAGTATCTCCCAGTTTGTCAATTTCAGGGCATTAGCAACTTTTTTTTTTTTCCTTACCAAAAAAGCACTGAATTTCCTACAGGGAGTGAGCCTGATTCCAGCCTGTTCTCCCTCCCAGCCCATCAGACGATCCACACTCGGGTTGAACTCAGTTCCATCACTCAGCTTCTGTCATAGCACAAAACTGCCATTGATTGCCACTTGCCAATGGTCCTGGGCCAGGACTCCAGCTTGAACCCCCGAACCTGCGTCAGGAATTGCCTGCCACGTTAGGATGACCGTGGGTTCATTCCCTTCCTCCTGCACAATTGCTTTTGTATTTCACTGAATTCCCTTCAAAGCCAAAGTTTCTTGAGCACTTTTTCTTCTTTGCAGTCTTGTCTGCTTGGTTGTTGATGTTTTAAAATTTGCTTCCAGTTCCCCTTCGCTTCTCTGTGTTTGTTTTGCAGCTGCTCATAGGATGCATTTTGAATGACGGTAGCAAGAGTCGGCCTTCCTGGGCTCCTGTTCTGTTTTATTTATTGTTGAATATTTCCAATGATTCAAATCAAAGTGAATTAAAAAGACCTATTTTATCGTTTGAGTGTGTTTTGTTTGTTGTTTTTCTGCGAGGGTCGTGTGTTGGTGCTGCCTCTTGCTGTTTTCATTTGAGATCATTTTAATCCTGAAATGGCTGAGGCTCCATCGCCTGAGGGCCTCCTGGGTTAGTGTCCCCCCTTCCCAAATGCCCCAAGGTTCAGGAGCAGAATGGAGCAGTACACAGCTGCCTGACAATACCAGCCATCGGTGTGAGGTCAAAGCCAAAGCATCTCTGGGGCCCAAGGAGACACACACCAGCTACTGGAGCATGTGCTGAATGAAATGATGTTGGCCAGGCCTAATGTGGGCTGTGTTAGTGTCTGTCCTCCCCCGACAGAGATAGGTACATGCGGGGGTGGACACAAGCATGGGTCAGAGCTGGCACGGATCTCCCATTTGTGTGTGCGTGCGTGCGTGTGTGTGTGTGTGTGTGTGTTTAGTAGATCCATAAATCCATATTGGGACTCTAATGTAAAATTGGTGTAAATAGTAATGATACCTCCCAACTCGTGTGGCACTTTATAGTTTGCACAGAACCGCCCTGGGAATGATCCCTTTGAATTCTTGAAACAGCCCTGCAGGGCTGGTGAGTGGTTGAGCCAGAGGAGGATTCAGACTGAGCATTCCCTCTCTGGATCCAAGCTTCCTGTTCATTCTGCTGCTTCTGCGTTACTCTGTGCTCAGGCAAGAAAACATTTCCTGAATTCCTTTGAGATGTTTATCCTTGGTGACCTGAAGGCAGTTCCAAGAAGGAGGATGGTGCAGAGATTCACACAGGTGCCCTGGAGCCAGGCTGCATGGGGTCCTAATTATTAGCTGTGTGACTTTGAGCAAGTTACTTAACCTCTCTGTGCCCAATCTCCTCATGGACAAAGTCATGATAATGTAACACCTACATATAAACATGCATTAAGGAATAAATGTGTTAAACAATGGGGCTTACAAAAGAGCCTGGGACAAGCCTCAAATAAATGCTAGCTATAATAAAATTGAACACGCAAGTGAAGAAAGAGCTGTCAGCAAAACTGAAATGGATGGTTAGGCTCTGCTGAGGAGCCCAGTCTGACTTTTTTTTTTTTTTTTTTGCCCCTCCCTACTTTCTTGACTCTCTAGATACTACCTCCTGCCCTTGTTGCTGGGGCTTTCATGTTCCCTCTGCATCTTATAGTGGTTTGTTCAATTCCAGAATTCCCTCTCCTCCTTTTCCCTGTCACTTCTCTGTCCCCACCCTGTGAAAGCCCTCCTCTCATCCGTTGTTAAGACACCCCCAGCCCTCCACTCCATCCCAGACCTCGTGTCCCCCAAATTCTTCCCTGGTTGGCCTCATATTACACCTGCAATGTGGGCACATGACCACAAGATGGCGACACACTGCAGTCGGCCCCACTGGGATGGCTCAGCATGGCGTGAGCCCCCAGCCGCCCACTCCTGCACACACCCCGGTCTCAGGGTCCTTGGCATCTGGTAGATTTGTTTTCTCCCTGGAGGCAGGACAGGTAGGTGGCTGGGCATGAGGGGAATCAGGAGGATGCAGAGCAGAACTGAGAAGGGAATTCACATGGAGTCAGCTGGTGGCTGGTGTTGATGGCCCAGCTAAGGTTGGAAGAGCCAGTCCATGAGGCTGGGCCCTGACATAGGAAGTGGACAGCTGGCCTCATCCAGGGGGCCTCTGGGAGGAAGCACCATGGGCGAAAAAGCTGGAGACCCTGCAATGCGATGGGTGCAGGAGGGAGCACGTGGGAATAGAGGCTGGCTGGGGAGGCTGGGCAGGCAGGAGAGGAAGTAGAGCCTGCAGACATTGGACCCAGGATCTTTACAGAAGCCCCTCGAGGGCTGGCAGGCTGGGAGGCCGTGCGCATGTGGTGTCTGAACGAGTGGTTTTCAAGACGGAGCAGCTCCAGGTGATGGAGAGAGGGCACAGAGACGGTGTGGGGGAGCAGACACCTGAGGCCTCCGAGGGCAGGGGCTGTGTGTGAGCTCCACGGGACACTACAGTCACACAGGATAAAGACATAAGCTGGATGGAAACACACTTGTCCATCTGCAAAGTCTGCCATGTGTGAGGGCCCGTGGGCTGCAGGATGGCAGATGCTGGCACTAGGAAATGTGGAAAGGTGGGCATCCAGTTGGCATGTGCAGCAAAGAAAGATGCAGAAACATCAGTCCTTACCCCAGATGTTGCTGTCAGAGTTGGACAAGAGCAGCCACAGGCTGGGGTAATTGCGGGGGGTGGCATTGCAGGTCCCAGGACTCTCCAGGTTTGTTCCATGAGTCAGGGGAGTGACCCTGTCTCTTTGCAGGGCTGGGGGCTCCCTGGATGTCACAGTGCCTGGCTGGCATGCTCCTGGCACACAGAAGAACCAGAAAAGGGGATCAGAACACCGCCTTTGAGCCCTCGAGAGGGGATGTTTCCCTGTAGCCTGTAACTGTGGGAAGCGGGTTGTCCTGAGGTTTCTTTAGATCTCAGATATGAAGGTCCAACTTTAAGCATTCTGAGAACTCTTGGACTGGCTTTTCTGAAGCTTTGTCCAAACAGGGAGGGAGCTATACTTGGTATGGATTTGTAGATGGCTGGAAGATTTCTTTCCTTTGTAAGGGGAAGGGTGAGGCTGGACCATGGGTACCCACAGGTCCCAGGAGTCAAAAGCCTGGATTCAAAGATAACCCTCTCTGCAAAGTGGGAATAATGATTCCTGATTTGACTGCCTCCTGGGACTGGGATGAACTAATGGACTTTCTGTGTATGTTTCATTTGGCAAATATGTACTGGTGCTACAGAGCTGAGCAAAGTCTCTTTCTCCATCAGAAGGCCAGGGATGGAGAAGGGAAGTGGTGGATTAATGGTGCAGTATATGCAGCATTGAAACAACACACCATACCCTACAAATATGTCCAAACAATATTTAAAAAATAAAATAAAAAAGGCATGGGTTCACGAGGGCAGGCAGACAGTAGACAGCAGCAGCACCCATGAAAAGTGGGAGCTCATTAATTATGACCATAGTTCCCCGTCACACGCCAGCAACATGGACCGAGCGCTTTACCTGCATGCATCTCATTTAATCCTCCAACAATCCTGCCAGGAGACAAGACTCTCTGTGGAGGAGAATTTAAAGAGGAAACTGAGCCTCAAGGAGGTTAAGCAACTTGCCAGGGAGTTAGGAGTGTAGACAGGACTTAAAAAGCAAGGGCTGGGGTCCTGAGTCCTGGGTAGTGATTACCAGTACTCTGTTCCCCTCAGAGTTATGGGGACAGGGGATTTTCAGCTTGGCTCCAAACCCAACCTGAGCACTTTGGAGATAAGCGCCCATGGGCTGGTTCACCAGTTGAGCTGGCCCAGCCCTGCCTGCCTGGTTCATTCTGACCCTGGCCGAGAGTGCCTAGTGATGGCCACCAGAGGGCTCCATGGACCCACCTTCAGCTAGATTTCTTTCAACACAGGGTTTGGGTAGGACCCAGAAACAGTTTGAAAGCTGCCTGAGAAAGGCACACCCCTGTATAAGATCAGAACTTAAAAGGACTTGACCTTAAATGCTAAAAAGTCCAACACCTTCCAGAAAAGGAGATTGATATCTCTGTCATTCAACCAAGCAAATAGGTTAAGAGAAAAAGTGCAGGCCCGACTGGAAAAGCTGAAAGCCCACAGCAAGTGTGGACTGGCAGACGAGCTTTCCATGGCCTTGTGTTGCCAGAAAGCACAACTGGCCCGGACCTTGGAATTTCTACTGGCTTCCCACTCCTGCCTCTTCTCCTTGACCCTCCTGTGATTTCCTAGCTGTGTGGTCTATGAGAAAACCCAACCTCTCTTTGAACCATAGTTTCTCAATGGGTAAAAGGGTATGAAATGACATAGTGCATATTAGGCAAACATGGCAGGCATCATTTTGAGTCCTTTTCATGTGCTAAGCTTTAAGATGCATTTTTTTCATTGAATCCTCACAACAACCCCGTGAATTAATAGTGGTGCTGTCCACATGGAAGACGTGAGGCACACAGACTCAGCGTTGTTTGCTCATGGCCACATAGTTCGTAACTGATCAGCCAGGATTAAGGACCAGCTCTGACTCTGCATTGGTCAGGATGCACAGGCTGATGCTACAGTAACAAACTCCCAAATCCCAGTGACTTAAAACAGAACAGCAAAGGCTTATGTCTTGTTGGGTCAAAGTCTAATGGGTTTCGCAATTCTACGTGAGCCTCCCATGTGGCGACTCCAGCTCCCCAGCTGTTTTCACCTTGAGACATTTCCAAGTTTCACTGCAGCTCATGCCTTCAAGGTCACCGCACAAGGAAAAGGAGCTGGAGACCTCTCACTAGCTCTTCACTGTCTCCACTGGAGTTGATGCCCGTCGCTTCCATTCAAGGTCTGGTGGCCAGATGGGCCACGTTGTCCACACAGAACCACAGGGGGAGCCGGAAGGTGTGAAGCAGCATCTTGGTAGTTGAGGGATACTAACTATCTCTACTCAGATCTAGATATTACAAACCCCACACCCTGGCCTTGGATCTGGCAGGTGAGAAGCCTGCTGGAGCTGCTCTGGTCAGTCCTGAGTGAACCTGGGCACGGTGCTCAATGCTTCAGCCTCAGTGGGATGCAGACAGACCTAGGGAGGGACCCCAGGGGACAGGAGGCCCAGAGTCAGAGAGCGGTAGGATCAAGGCTGTTCAACCCAGTCTCAGTCTATGCCTTCTGTTATCCACAGGCTGTTGTGTGGAAGAGGAGCTTTGTGTGCTCCTGGTGGCTGTTACTATTATCTCTACTTGGCTCGTTCTGTGCACGACTGACCTTCCCAGTGCAGACTCTCCAGCGATGGCAAGAGCTGGTGTCTCAGGAGGGACTGAGCCCCATCCTAGGAGCTCTATGTGCAGAGGCTGGAGGACAGTTTTTGGAGATGCTGTAGAGCAATGTGGGTGTCAGAGAAGATATATTGGAAAAGGGATGGATTGTGCTGATTAATCCAGGCCTTTCCCATTCTCGCAGGCATGTCTCTTCTGAATGCCCAGCACCAGGCACAATGCCAGGCACATAGAAGGCATTCAAACAAGAATTGCGCTGGTTGACTAGCAGCCTTTTAGAATGTGTTCTATTTAAATAGAATGAAAGCTGATATCTATTGAGTATTTGACATGCTCCAGCCATTCCTGTGTTTACATGAGGTCACTCAGCTGCTTCTCACACTCCCTGGGGGCAGGTGGTCTTTCTGACATGCACATTTTACAGATGAGAGGACTAGTGCTCTGAAAGGGGAACCACCTTGTCCAGGGTCACACAGCTCGGCAGCCGTGGACCCCAAATATGAACCAGGCGGTCAGGTTCTGAGCCCGCACTCCAAGCCCCCACCATGGGCCACCTCAAAGCTCCCTGAAAATGCTGTAAAATACACCTTCAAGGCACCTGATGCTGTGTGAGGCCCAAGGAGGTCAAGTTCCTGGAGAGAAATTATGCTAGAAGTGATAGAGTCCTGGCTAATGATTATACATGCTCCATCCCCCCAAGGCTGTGGGGACAGGGGACTTTCAGTTTTCCTCCAAACAGAGGCACTTTAGAGGTGAGCTCCTTCACCACCAAAGAGCCAGCCCAGGTAAGCACATTTCTGTCTTGGTCAAGAGCACTGAGCAGAGACAGAGAAGAGCGGGCGGTCATACCAAATTGGGTGCTGCAGGCGCAATAGGCGTTTACCAAAAGAGGGTCTCCATTGCAGGAAAAGCATACTAGTCCCCAGTGAGCAAGGCAGAGAATAGACCACCACTCCTGGTGCTCCCCTTCTCTTTTCATGGTGGTCTTGTCACCAGTCCCTGGCCATTCTGCATCTGTAATAAATTTCTTTCTTTGCTTTTTGTCTTGCCAGTCTCCAGTCCCTCCTCCACACTGTGTACCGACTAGTCTGTCTGAAGCCCAAACCTGGTTATATAGTGAGCTATTGCCACACACTGTTGCAGGACCAACCACAAGACCACAGTGAACCGCAGGGCTGCACTTCAGGCTCCTGCTCACTCGCGCTGGGCTTCAGGCTGCAGGTGGGATCCACGTCTTCTCCATGTGTTTCTCACATTTCTTGGCCTGCTCATCTGTGGAAGCAGGAGCACAGGGCACAAGTCCCACTGCAAAAGCACATTTAAGCCTTTGTTTGTGTCATGTCCTCTAAAATCAGATTAGCTGAAGAAAATTGTAGGTGAAGGCAGATTAAAGTTGGCCACAAATTTTCTGACATCCTCCCACTAACAGTGTCCCCTCCCCTTGACTATGGACAAGCTGTATGACTCCTTTGACCAACACAGACTGGCAGAGGTGACTATGCCAGTTATGGATTCAGGCCATAAGGGTCTGGAAGCTTCCAATTCCTATCTCTGGGAATGCTTACTCTTGGAACTCAGCACCTATAGTGCAAGGAGGCTCAAGCAGCCCCGTGGAGAGAGCCATAAGGGAAGGAACCAAGGTCAACACCAATTTGCCAACCATATGCATGTACCATGTTGGAAGAGGACACTCCAGTCCCTGTCAAGCTGCCCCAGCTGACAATATGTGGAGCAGCAATGAGATTCCTACCAAGACCTGCCCCAAGTACAGATCTGAGATCTGAGCAAATTAGTATTGTCATTTTGAGCCACTAAGTTTTGGGGTAGTTTGTTACATAGCAATGAATAAGTAGAACAGAAGCCAAGCCCAAAGTCAAGGGTGAGAGAAGAGAGTCCTCTCACTGGGAAGCCATGGCAAATTTAGAAAAGTTAAAAATAGACTTCTTTTCAAAGCACTTCATTCATTCACCAAGCACTTATTGAGTGCACACTAGGTGTCAGGCACTATTGTAGGGTTGAAGATACAACAATAAAGAACACAGACAAAAATTCCACCTTCTAGTGGAATTTCTCTGTCTTCAGTACATTTATTAAAGGACAGCGACCTGGTGAGAAACACACGGCTTTGCAGCAGATCCCTGGTCTTCCTGGTCCCTTTTCTTTGACTTGATAGTCATAGCTATAAAATGAGGAAACTTATTTGAGGGACATATAAAGGGTTAATTACAAAGCAGTGTGTATACATTTAGTAAATATTCAAGAGTTACTTATCTTGATAGACACTTTTTGAGCTAATACTGAGAAGGAAAAAAAGGAAAAGACGAAGTCTCTAAGAGAGCCAGGAGATGGTCCCGGCACCCTCCGTTGTCATCGTGTTCCACAGGCCCCACACTGGCTGCATGAAATTCCCCAGGAGCCCTGTGTCTGCTGTTGGCACTTCTTAAAGTGCTCTTCTGCCTCTTCTGGGCTTGGCCAACCTTCAGATCCCAGATCAGATGTCATTTCCTCCAGGAAGTCTTCCCTGATTGCCCCATGGGAGCCCAGAGGCCTTCTAAAGTCTCTAAAGCTTCCTTATTCCACTGTTGAAATGATCTCTCTACTCATCCATCTCTACCCTTGGGGTGGGGTCCCTGAAACCCGGGATCAGTTTGTGTTTGTGACATCCTCAGAGCCTGGCCCATGCCTGGCCCAGAAGGGAAGTCGAGCAACAGGAGCTGTAATACTCAGGGGGCACCTACACTGGGAGCACCAGGTACCACTTCCAATCACCATGGCAACTAAGGGCATCGTTTGCTTCATCCTACAGTGAGGCCACGATGGAGCAAGGCTACAGGTGGAGGGTGACAGGCACTGCCGACAGAGAAGGAGGTGTGCTGGGAACTCTGGCAGTCCTGGTGGGGCAGGCTCACCACCTCCAGACGTCCTCAAGTCTTCCCCATCTCAGTAAAGGGTGCCCTCCACTCAATTGCTGAAGCCACGGGGACTCCCCTTGAGTCCTCTTTCCCTCCCCCACCTGCACCCTTCTCTTCATCTGTGTTGTCTATGTATTTATCCTCCAAACATGCCGTGTTCTTGTCTCCTGTCCCAGCCCATTGCCATCTCCCGCCTGTCTCCCCTGCGTCAGTGCAAGAGCTGCTGGTGCACAGCAGGCACGGGACGCCATGCAGAGCAGGGAGGGCTCAGCGTGTGAGGAGCGACAGGTGGGCTGGTGGAGCTGGCAGGGGCAGCGGCGGGGTGTTCCTGGGAGAGGAATGAGGAGAATGAGACTAAACAGGCTAAATAACTGGCCCCAAGTCACCAGCTAGCTGGTGGCAGGGCTGCGACGAGGACCATGTCTCCCTGATCTCAAAGCCCAGGTGTCTTCCCGAGGCATCTGCAGTGTGACAGCATTCTCTCTTTCTCTCTGGAGCCCATGCGTGGCTGGATTTGGCAATTCGGGGCATCAGAAGGCCATGGAGGTTGGCAAACATTTATTCCCCCCAAAGAAGGGGGCAGAGGAGGGGATAGATGGGCTACATGCTTCCCAGGCCTGGCCTGACGGGGGTGAGGTGGGAGCAGGCAGCATTCAGGCGGCCCCAGCTCTGGCCTGTGTGAAAGGATGGGATGCGGCCAGAGAGCACTGGCTCGAGGGAGGTGGACAGGAGGCTAGAAGGCTGTCAGCTGAGAAGGGGACCTGCCCTTCCCGTAACCACCAACACCTCCCTGTGCATGAATACCTTGGTCTTGGCTGCAGCATCCCAGGGTTTGTGGCAATTGGCCTGGCCCTGGCCTGAGGACACACATGCCCCAGGAGAGCCTGGGGATAAGGAGTGCATTTACTCATTCAACCCAAGTTTATTGTGCTCAGAGCACCATGACAGCCATGGCAGGATGCTCCATTACTGCCCTGACGCAACCCTTGTGTTCTCCGATTGGGGATGGTCAACCCGGCCCTCAGAAGACAGTGTGACAAGTGACAGGAGGGGCTCAGAGTTCCATGGAGCACAGGGCCTGAGCTCACCTAGGGAAGTCAAGGAGGGCTTCCGGGAGGAAGAGGCCATTAAGCCAAGATGTAAGGGACAGGGCTGGTGAGCCAAGCAAGCAAGAGGGGAGGGCGTGCCATGCAGAGGAAAGAGCATGTGCAAAGTCCCAGAGGTGAGAGACAGCAGGTCCCAGTCACAAAGAAGATGATGCTCAGTGTCGTGACACCAGGGACAAGGAAGGCCGTAGCAAGAGGGGGAGCCAGGCTGTAGGACCCAGGCCTCTCAGGATCTTTAGAGAAAGTGGGCTTTATCCCAAGAGAAAGGGGGGCCACCGAAGGGCACAGGCCAGGGCAGATAGGGAAAGCTTCCGTGCCACCACCAAGAGAAAACTGGGTGTGGTAGTTGAACGTGTATGTAAATAACATGCACATTTTTAAAATTTCTTCACCTTCTTGCTCTCAATTGAGCCACCCCCAGAAAGGAGCAACTTAGAAAACCTGGGCTCTGACAGATGAAATATCTGATCTGAGACCACCTGGAGGTTCAGGGGTGTGGAGCCCAGGCTGGCGTCAGGCTCTCTGTGCCCCGCACTCTCCAGACAGCCCTGCTGGGTTTAGCATGGCGGGGGGACGTGCAGCTCCCCTGCTGGACTGGAGTCCCTCAGGACTGGGACCACCCCTGGATTCCCAGAAATGAGGCGAGCCTAGTTCAGGTGTAGCATGCATGGGTGAGGAATTGAACTGGGAGGGGAGGAAGGTGGGGAGGGAGAGGAAAGTCAGGAAAGGCAAGCCTCCCTTCCAGAAGCCCGGAGGCCGGCCCTCCTTTCCCTTCCTCGTGCGTTCAGGTGTATGTTAATAGAATTGCCCTCGTAGAGGGGGTCTATTTTTTGCATTTTATTTCATTGGCCTGTTGTTTCATAACCATTATTCTCCACATTGAAATATTATTTCCCAAACCCCATCTGAACCGGCATGGAGAGCTTTTCTCCAGGAGATGTGCCTTATTGAGTGTCCAGTGTGGGTTGGGGGGTGGGGAGCTCCTGCCCAGCGGGTATTGGGTTCTGTTCTGGGTTAATGAACATATTGTACAACCAGATAGAGCTGGTGGTTACACACCATGAATGTGCTAAATACTACTGAGGAGTGTGCTTTCAAATGGTTAATTGTATGTAATAGGAATTTCACCTTAATTTTAAAAAATGCTAAAAATGATAAATAATTTAAAATAAATAAATACATTTTCATCTATTTTCTCATTTGATAAAATGAGCCCTATGAGGTGGCCAGAATATGTGTTAATAATCGCCTTTCCTGGATGTGGAAACCCAGGCCCTGAGTAGTTAAAAGACTTGCTCAGGGTGTCTCAGGGTGTGAGCAGCAGTGGAAAGTTTAGACCCCCATCCCCTCACTGTCCTGCTTTGGGGGACCGTCTCCTTTGCTGGGCCCATGACCAGAGTTCAGGGAGATGTGAGACCTTCCAGGCTGGGTCTCAGGGCAGCTGCCCAGACCTGTGTTGGATGGGTGGGGATTCTTCTGGAAGCCCTGATTAAGGGGTGTAGGTTATCCATTCCCAGCAGCAGACCTTTGGGATAGAAGGGGCGGGGAGAGAGGGGAGAGAGGAGGGAGGTCGGAACCAGGAACAGCCACAGAGAAGAGCTGAGCCCTTCCATTGTCCCTCGGCCTGTGGAGGTTTCATCTGGTTTCTGAGGAAATCAGAGCCCACAGAATTGTTCCACAAATAGAGCTCTTATTGCATGGCACGTCCTGGAAATTGGACTTCCCGTTACATACATGTGGCTTCCCTTTACCAGCCGAACTTTCCAAGTCAAGCTGGAAAATGCAGCGTGTGCAGACACTCCAGTCATCACTGCACAGACAGCAGGAGCGGAGTTTCCTTGTCCCGAGGCACGTAGGCACAGCAGAGGGTGGGCGTGTTAGAAAGAGCAGGACTGATCAGGTTATCCCTTTGCTTGGACTCTTGCAAAATCGAGTTCAAGCTGTGCAGAAAGGCCCTATCTGCCCCAGCACCCGTCCCCCGGCCCTGCTGAGCTGGTTGCTGGGCTGCCAGGTGTGTCTCCTTCTCTGCCCTTGACCTAGCCGTCCAGGTGGGAGCAGCTTCTGGTCCACTGGAAAACCATCCTCTACCCTCTCCAGCCTTGGCCGGGGGATCAGTCACCTCTCTCTGACCCTTTCCAGGCTTCCAGAGCCCCCACTACAATCATCCGCCCTTATTTTATCAGAAGTGTCTACCTCCTTCGATGGGGAGCTCTTAATCAGTTTTCTTTGTGTTCTCAATGCCTGTCATCCACCAAGTGCTCAATAAGGGTTGGTTGAATGGAAAAGGGCATCACTTTTTTAAAAGTTGGGTGGATACGTAGGTGGGTAAATAGAACTCCTGAAACAGAATGTGAGGGCGGAGGACTAGAAGCCAGGATCAGAGAGCCCTCTCTGCATCATTTCTAACCCACTGGACAGTCATAGGACCTCCCCGTCCCTCCTCCGACCCAGGTGTTTTATCTATAAGATAAGGAGTTTGGGTGGCATGATCTCGGAAGACCTTTCCTGCTCTGATTCTCTATGAGGCTCAGAACCCATGTCTTTAGGTGGCATGGAGGAGACTCTCCCAAGGTCAAAGGCTCGGGACAGTGGAGTTTTCGGCAGTGGCCTTCTATGGAAAGGTCCACCTGGGGTGACCTAGAACAGGGGGATCCTTTGTGCTCACTTCAGGTGTTCCCAGGAATATTGTGCAGTATGCACAAATGCTGACTTTTTTCTTATACTTTACTGTCCACGGTCATATTTGCTTCCCACAATCCTTGCAGAGATGCAGGGTGCAGAGTCCACCTGCTTCACAGTTAGGCAGGTGCAGTGACTTATCCAAGTGCTCACAGCAAAACAGTACAGGCTGTCCCCATTAGATGTTGAAGGTCTCAGTCCAAATGCAAAGCGGCTCGGAAGGAGCTCAGTGGGTCAGGATGTCAGGGCCCCTTTGTGTAAGTTACGCAGCATGTTTTCCTCAACCCTTAGCAGGGTACTGAGGGCTGAGGATGGAGTTCAGATAGGTTTGGGTTTTAAAGGGATCAGGCTAGGCTTGGAAACTCTGGGATGTAGCACCTGCAAGTTTGGGTGCTATCTGAGGGCAGGGGGAAAGGAGCTGCAAGGCCAAGGCTGAGAGTGGGCTGGGAGGGTGGGTGGGGGTGCTGACATGAGCTTTGTACAAGCAACCTCCCACGTACAAAATCTTTCCTGCCTCTGCAGACAAGCCAGCGTTCTCAGCGTGACCCACAACACCTGCCTCTTGCTAACTCTCCAGTCTCTGTGCCCCATCACCCCTTTTCTCCATCTTTCCCTCACTGTACCCCACATCTCACCCTTCTCCCCACATGTGTGCCTGCCCACCTCCATGCCTTCGCCCTGACTATTCCCCACCTCTGATGCCCTTCCCTGCACTCTCTACATGACCCGCTCCTCCATGGTCCTAACAGGAATGCCAACTCACCTCCAGCCAGAACTGGGCCCTTCTGTCCTCTGTCTGCCCTGACAATGACAGTACCCGAATGAGCACTCAGTACAATGTGCTAAAATGGTGTGGTCCCTGCCACCTCTCACCTCCCCCATGACATGGTCCTGGGGACTTTAGCATTCTCCATACTTCCCACACGGCCCTGCACTTAGCTGATTCTGTAATATGTGGCATAACAGCAAAAATTTATTGGAAGTAGACTGGGTGCCCGGCACTGTGCCAGTGCTTCATGTGGATGAATTCACGAGCCTTCACATCAGTGGGCAGGGCTGCTGCTGGCCCAGGACACAGAGGCTCCCTTGAACAGGGAGCAACAGGCATGACTGTGCACGGTGGGCCTGCCTGTAATTCAGATGTCATCGTCATCGCCATTGTCAGCCCCATTGTTTAAATGAAGATTAAGAGGCACAGAGAGCTTCCATAACTTTCCCAAAGTCACAGATCTAGTAAAGGACAGAGCCAGGACTGGAAGTGGCCATCCGACTCCAGAGTTCAAGCTCTTAACTACCATACTCTGCTGTTTTCTACCACGCCTGGCTGCCAACATGTGCGTTTTGAATGTTGGAAGGAAAGAACTCGTGAATTTAATACTTTAAGGAAGGGAGAGCGTGAGAAGGCACTGCAGGTACAGTGTTAGCTGAAGCATTTGGACATGGTTTCAGATGACACCCCTGGCAGCCCCAATGTTCTGCAATGAGTCAACACTGCCCCGTGTTCTCTGACTGTGCCCTTCCCCATCTGAAACTTCCTGGTGTAGCAAAGACCTGACTCTGCCACATACTTCTTATGGAGAATTTGGGACAAGTTTCTCGATTTCCCTGAGCCTGAATATCCTCATCTGTAAAGTATGAAAAAGAATAGCACCTTCCTCAAAGTTTGGTTAAGGATTGAAGCAGGTAATATAAATTGCTGGATATGGTGTCACAAACGTCATGAGGGCTCAGGATATGGTTGTAGAAATCTAATACGGTATTTTGATACATATGGTGAAACTTATGTGTGAGACCAGCACCCTTGTCCTGCTCTGCCTGTGTCCCAGAGGCCTGACTTCTGCAAACTACATTTCTCAGGTTGCCTTGCCGACAGCTTCGGGTAGGAGAAACCAGTGGGAGAGAGGAGATAGGAGGAAAGAAATAGATATGGTTCAGGCAACATCTCTGCAGTGGCTTATCTCCTCCCCTGTTCCAGTCTCTGCCTGACAGCCCCTGCCAGGGTTCCATCTCTGCTGGCCAGCCTCAGCCCCACCCTCCAGCCTCAGGAAAGGAAGCTTCCTGCTGTTGCAACCTCCACCACGTTGCTTCCAAGTCCCTCTGGAGTAGGGTTACCAGAATTAGCAAATAAAAATACAGGAAGCCCAGTTAAACATGCATTTCAGATAAAAAAAAGAAATCTATTTTTTAGTATAAGTATTCACAAATATTGCACAGGGCATACACTTACATGAGAAAAAAAAATGCATTGTGTATCTGAAAAACAATTTAATTGGTAGTTCTGTATTTTATCTGGCAACCCTACATTGTAAGGCTTCTCAACTCTTCCAAAACCATTGTACCTAATTCTCTGTATTAAATTTCCTCTGTAAAACTTCTTGGTAGGAGCTCTTTATTGCTGGGTGTTGCTTGATACAGATACTGGGTCCAATGTGAGCCAATGGCATGTTTCTGGAATCCTGAGGTTACTCCCTTATTCTAGCTTTCTACCCACCTTACCACTCCCCAGGAGTTCAAAGAAGAATACAGAATTAAGACCTAACATTAATTGAGCATCTGTACATACCAAGTTCTGTACCCCCAAAACTTAGCAGATATAAAACAGCTTATCTCAATTGAAGCTATCAGAGCACCTCTTAAAGAGTTTTGTTTAGGAAAACCCCTTTACTGGCCATGTGGGGCAGGGGACGAGACCCTGAGGGCAGCAACAGAGAAAGCAAAAGAGATGGCTGCACAGCTCTGCTTAGGAAAACAGGGGAATCGCCTCTGCCTCGGAGAGCAGGTTGGGGACGCTCCAGCTGCTGTGTAGAAAGCACCCCACAACCTAGTGATGTAAAACAATTTCATTATGCTTGCAAATTCTGTGGGCCAGCAATCAGGACAGGGCACAGCAGGGGGGTCATCTTTGCGCCACAATGTCTGGGGCCTCGGCTGGGGTGACTCAACAGCAGGAGGCTGGAGCCATTGAAAGGATCTTTTCTTCCCAGTCTTTACCCAGGGGGCCTCGGCCAGGCTGGTGACCAGAGCACCTGTCATGGCCTCTCCATGTGGTCAGGACTTCGTCACAGTATGGTGGCTTCTGCTCAGGTTTCCTAAAGCACAAGTCCCAGTGGGTGAGTCAGAAGCTGCCTTGCCTCAGAAGTCAGCGAACATCCCTTCCTCCATATTGCATTCAGCCTTCCCAGAGTCAAGGGGATGGGACAGAGACATACCTCTGGATGGAAGGGTGGCAGGGTCACATGGCAGAAGAGCATGCAAGAAAAGACATATTGTTGCAACCATCTTTGGGGAAAAAAGTACAACCTTCCACAAGGGGATAAAGGAGAGGTGGAAGAGGAAGAGGAAAACCAGAAAACTAGCCCATGGTGAAAACGGTGTGCACAGGGAATTCTCGGTGAAAACGCCTGGGCAGGGCACGGGTGGCCCTGGAACTTTATAAATGGATCGCTGGCTTTATTTGGAAGTTGCAGGCATTGCTGTGGGATGAACGCCTCATTCTGCCTTCCACAGACTCTAGTCAAGTACCTGGACACACAAGGGCCTTGGGCTGTTCTGGTGTGCGTGCATGCGTGTGTGTGTGTGTGTGTGTGTGTGTGTGTGTGTGTGTGTGTGTGTATGTCACAGAAAGGGATGGACTTCCAGATCTGGCTTATTGTAACGTGAATCAAGACAGAATGGCGACTCGTAAACTTAATGAATTCAGCAGAAAGGAAAGCAAAACCCCGGAACTCAGAGTCCTTGAGCCTAACTCCCCAGGAGCTTACAGAAACTTAGGTGATTCTTTGGGCTTTCACAGAGCCTAGAAAGGGGTTTCGGGCCAATTCTATTTGTTCATTCATTGATTCATTGATTCAAGAAGCTTTGGTCATACACCTGCAATGTACCAGAGACTGTGCATGTTGCTGAGGTTAGCCAGGGTCTGCCCTCAAGGAGTTTACATACATTTTAGTGGAAAGGCCAGGCAATACACAAATAAGCAAATATGAGTAGCCAACAACTCCAAAATCTCAGTGTCTTAACACAAAAGACATCTATTGCTCACCCACGGAGAGAGCTAATGTGGGTGTTTATCACGAGGCCTTCCTCTGATTTGGGGGAGCAGGTTCTACTATCCAATGACCTACCATCGGTGAGGAACTCCTGGTCCTCACTGGATCTCCTGTATGTGGTCTTACAGACAGGGTGGAGAGCACACAGGGGCCAATGTAGAGGATGTTCATAAGCCAGGACTAGACATAGGACACATCCCTCCCACCCACGTACCACTGGCCAGGGCATAGTCACAGGGCTGCACTGTTACAGGGCCAAATCAGCTCCTGGCTGAGTCTCCCCAAAATTGTACCAAACTCACAGTTCTGGCTGCCTGCCCTCAGACAAAAGCAAACCACTCTAAAGTCAAATGCTGGTAAAATGGAAATCAGCTTTTATTCAGGAATACCAGTGACCTGAGGAGAGATGTTAGGCCAACCCATCTCTCCAGTAAACCTGAAGGAGACTGGCCAGACTAAAGCTATCTCAAAGACTCAGTTTTACTGAGGGACTTTTAAAGAGGGGAGTGAGGGAATAGAACGTGGAAAGTGAAAAGCAGGAAAGAAGGGGACGAGAGCTATGAGGGGTCCGTGTCTATGAGTCAGTACAAAGTCTTGCCAAGGCCTTGTCTGGTTTCTGCTCCCATCCTTACCTCAGGGTCTGGTAGTACATGCAAGTTTGCAGCTCCAGGCTGCTGAAAAACAACTTCACGTTTATGTGACTAATGTCATTTTGTCCCATAACCAAAATTCAATATCAAATAACCATGGAAAGGAGGGAACTCAGAGAAATGCATGCCAAGAAGAAAACTGTCTTTAAAATTTGCCTACAGCCCATGCAGTTTTAGGGTCCAACATGGCTTCAGTCCCGCTGACTCCAACAACACCTCATGCAAACCAGGCTGAGAGACGTGGTACAGCTGGATGCCTGGGAGGACAGAAATGTGACAAGCGCCATGATGCAATACACAAGATACCAAGCCAGGGAGTAAAGCAGCACGAGTTCACACCTAGGGGTGACTCAAGCCTGTCTGAGGAGCTGAGATGTGGGCTAAGATCTGAAGGCTGGTACAGAGCCAGCCGTTCACATTGCTGGGAAGAGTGTTCTGGGCAGAAGGAGAAACAGGGACAAATCCCAGCAGTGGGACTGAGCTGGGAGTGTTCAGGAAACAGGAAGGAGGCCAGGGTGGCTGCTGCCTCTCAAGCCAAGACCGATGATTTGGGGTGAGATTAGAGAAGGGGGCAGGGATTGGCTCGTGCAGGAGGGAGCCTCTGGGTCTAGACTGTAAGCACTATGGGACACCACTGGAGCAGTTAAAGTGGGGGCACACTGGAATCCGAGCTGTGCTTCTCAGATATCTTGTCCTCACTCCAAGGGGCAAGGAGACCATTACTGGTGTCTGAGTTGTATGTGCACCATTTTAGCCCATCCTCACAATGGCCTTGGTGAGGAGATGGTATTGGGCCCTTTAGTGCCCATGAAGAAATGGAAGGTCAGAAAGAGGCAGTAATTTTTCCAAGTCACTCATGATGACCTTAGCATGGCCAAGTCTGGTTTTAAAACCAAGCCCAAAAAGGAGATGTGGTTGAGAATAGAAGCCAAGGTTCCATCAGGATCCGAGGATGGGGAAATGCTCCAAGGGGGCACTGCTGAAGGGCTGAAGCCTGCTGGCATCAAGACCTCCCCACCTGGAGGCCCAAAGGTGCACCTGGTCACCCAGAGGGAAGGGTCTCCAATGCCTGCTCACACAGCCCGGGGGGTGGGGCCCTAAGAAAGAAGACTGAGATGCTGTGTCTTTGGGTCATTGAGAAGCTTGGTGACCTTTAGGACAAAGGTCTGTCAGTGATTATCACAGAAAAAGCTCAAACCCACTGTGATCTGCTGAAAAATAGCCCCCAAAGATTCCCATGTCCTAATCTCCAGAACCTGGGAATATGCTACTTTACATAGCAAAAGGGATTTTACAGATGTAATTAGATTAAAGATCTTATTAAAATGCAGCAATTATCCCAGATTATCTGAGCAGGCCCAATGTAATCACAAGGGTCTTTGAAGAGGGAGGCAGGAGGGTCAGAGTCAGAGAAAGACACACATTGATGGAAGCAGAGGTTGGAGTGTTGTGGGGCCCTAAGCCAAGGAACAGCGGCAGCCTCTAGAAGCTGCAAAGAACTTCCAGAAGGAATGCAGCCCTGCCTTGATTTCAGCCCACAGAGACCCATTTGAGACTTCTGACCTCTAGTACCTTAACATAATAAATTTACATTGTTTTAAGCCACTAAATTTGTGGCCACTTGTTACAGAAGCCATAGGAAGCTCATACAAATATCAACCACGACCGTGACTGTGCAGACTTTTTGTTTAGCTGTTGTTTGCTTCTCTTGGTAGTCATTTTTCTTCTCTTTTTTTCTATTTCTCCATAAAGATTATTCTTGAAAATTCTGAAGCCAAGAAGACTTTGGGGTTTATCTTGGAGGTACCAGAGAATGTTTGCCAGTGTCCCCAACTCCAGTCCAGCTTGAGGGCCGTAGTAGTGGTGGCAGCTGAGGCTCTGAGTCCAGTGGGAGGGAAGATAGCCAAGCCCCAAAAAACATTCCCAAGGAGGGCAGGAGGAAAGCCCATCTCCCTACAATGTGCTTCCTGGGGTCAGAGGAAGCAGGACACCCAGCAACGACGCCCTTAGGAGGCTCCAGGAGTCAGTGCCAATGTCAAGGGGCCCCCTTTCATGGCTAGTTTTCAAGATTACTGAGAGCTGGGCCCGGAAACAAGCCCGGCCTTTGATCCTCGGCCACCGTGGCAGAGGCAGTGGCTTTGGTCTCCTCCACGATTGCTGAGCAGGTGGCAGGCCTGGAAAGCAGGAGTCTGTTAATCAGTAAGGCTCTTATTTGCTTGGTTTGGCCTTTTGGTGACTTACCACCCCTTGGCCTATTTATGAGGGTTTGCGATATCAGCATTTAATAAAATATAATGAGTAACCAGGGTCTAGGGCCTTCCGCACCTGCCTTTTGTAAACACAGCTGATTAGCCCTATTCTCCCCAGGGACTTTGGGCTGGAGGACAAATCCACCCTGCTTGGAAATATGTGGCCTCCTATGGAGACAAGGCCTGAGCCCCGAGCCAGCTAGTCTTGCATTCAAGTTCCAGCTCTCCTCACCAGCCGTGGGACCAGAATGTCACCCAGCCTCTTAGAGTCTCCATTTCTGTCTCTGCAAGGGACATGCCTTTTTCCACTCTACAAATACTTATGAACCATAAACTCCACAGCCTGTGTTAAGGGGTATATGATATAATAGAAGAAAAGCAAATGAGTGAATTTTTGGCACCTAATAAATACCCAATAGGAGAGAATTCCCTTTCCCTGGGTCCCCTGACATCAGTGAGAGTCGTGTGAGTTTTGATTAGTATGGGGTAGGCAAAGGGGACATGTTGAAGATGAAGAGGTACAGGACTGCCATCCTGGTGAGGCCAGGTTTGAGCTCTGTGTGCCAAGCAGCATGGCGCACAGTGCTGGCCACTCAGGCTTGAGCATCCCAGTTGTGTGTCCTTGAGCAAGTGAACCAGTGTCTTAGAGCCTAGATCTCCTCATCTCTAAAATGGGGATAATTAGCCATGCTTCCCAACAATGTTAGGAGGATTCAATGAGATGGTTCACAGAAAGCTGTGCCTGCACGGCTGGCACCTAGTAGGCACCTAGTGGAGTTTGGCTCCCTTTTCTCCTGTCAAGCTCCATCCCATGCTCTCAGAGCCCCCAACCAACAGAAAATCTTTTTCTGTATGGTAGAGAGCTCCCAGGGGATAGAGGCACTCTGGCAGAGGTTGGACTTCTACACATGGGGTACTAAGAGAGGACTGGCAAATATGGGCATACTCAGTGGCATGAGATCCTGCTGAGCCATGTGGAGCTAGCAGGGCACTCCAGGGAGGCCGGCCCTCGGGGGACAACAAGCAGCAGGGGGAAGAGAGCAGCGGAGGTGATGGGGTCACCAGGACTCTTGTTCCACAGACCTGCCTCCTCCCAGGACACTGGGGTCTAGGCTGTGTGTCCTATCTGGAGGCTCTTCTGTGGCCATCTGGAAGCCACAACTTGTTCTTGAGATCCAGAGAGTTTGAAAACATCAGGACATTTCATAGATGTCCACTGATATGTTAGATCTGGAAGGAGGCTCAGACTTTATTGGGTCCAAACCTTCCTTCAACAGATTAGGAAACTGAGGCCTCAAGGGGCAGGGATTTGCCCAAGTTGATAGCCAGGAATCTGCCAGGACTTCATCACTGGACTGTGCCCACAACAGACCTGAACTCACAACCACACCGGTTCTACCCTGGCAAGCATCCCCCCACCGTCCTCGGGCTCCCCAGCCACCCCCGATGGAGAGAAGATCGATGCTCCATGTTGGGCACCAATAGCCAGGATCATTCCAGAGCACAGATGCGGGAATGTGAAGATGCCCAACTCAGTTGCCAAGGCCAGGGACAAGGGAAAGACACAGGTACCTCCAGGCCACATGGGTGTCTCCACAAGGACAACAGTCAGGGCTGGAAATAGGAAGATACTGTTCCAGGAAATGACATACCATGAGACCTGAGATATTAGTGAGATTTGGCCCCCAAGAACAAAAAAAGGGAACTATTAAGTACCATGTACCAAGTTAATAAGTACTTTCTACAATTCTAGACATTGTGCTTCATTCTTGTTTCATCTAATTCTTAAATCTCTCTTCCTTAAGAGCCTGCCTATTTAAAAGAGTTACTCCTACTATCTTCATCTCAGCTCTTAGCTCAACTTTTGATGTTTTTATTTGTCATTGAAGCAATTCATTCATTCATTCATTCAATACATATTATTAGGTATATAGTATCTGTCAGGACTGAGGATAACATAGTGAAAAAATATTTTTTTGCAAAAAAAACCATGGCCCCTGCCATCCCAGAGCTTCTAGTCTAGAGCCAGGACAGATATATCATAATTAATTATACAAATAGCTCTTGATTTTCTTAAAAAGCTGCGAGCTCTATGAAGACCAACACCAAGCTTGTCCTTTGGGGACAAAAAGTGTGACTCTTGCCAACCTGTTAGACATTTGGTAACTTGAAATCGTCCAAGGTAGGGATATTTACAACATGGAAAGTGGCAAAGGCCACAAATCAGGGCTTTTTTCTCCTTTTGCAGAGTGTGGTTTATCAGCACAGCCTGTTCCCCTCTGCATCGGGTCCACACACATAGTAAGAGCTAAGTGTCTACCAATGGACACTCACGAGGTCCATTCATCTGAGATCCTCCACTGAATCCCATCCATATTTCACATGAGGAGACTGAACTTTAGAGAAGTTCAGTAATTTGCACAGTTACTAAGCCATACAGCTTGTAACTGGTGGAGCTGGAATTCAGACTCAAGTCTTTGGCTCTAATACTGTGCTCTCAACTGTGCACGGCCAGAGCTTCTGGAGAAAGGACGGTCCACATGGCAGGAAGGAGAAGGGTAGGAGCCTGGTAGGCTGGGAGACCGAGGGAGCCCTGCAAGGGGCAGAGGGTGAGGGAGGGGGCTGTGACAGCAGATTGTGAGATCAGATCTGAACTGCCCAAAGTCGGGACCAGGTCCCTGAAAAGAGGAGCCAGAAAATGCTTTTGCTTGTTGTTGATCAGCTTTGTTTCCAAAATTATGAACCTGCACCTGAAAGGTTTGGAGTCCTTCCCGGGAAGGCCTGTTTGAAGCCAGGGCTGAGGTGGGGTCAGCTGGGGCTGATTGCTTCAATGTGCAGCTGTTGGCAGAGCTCAGCAGACAGGCCCATTTCTTTTTATAAGAAAAGGTGGTTCATTAAAATTCCATGTTGCTGGGCCAAATACAGCTTTCACCTCCTCCATAAATCTGAGAGTTCCTTGAAGGAGCTCACGCAAGGTCTTAACTGTCTCTGTAACTCCTGACTTTGTTAGTGCTTGGCACATAGTAGGTGGTTGGTAGATGTTACCAATGGGTGAAACCAGAAATCTCAAATGTCAGTTAAACAAACACACCTATGTTTATTCTGACTTAAAAGTAACATAAACTTAACATAATGTTATTTTGGGAAACACAAATGATTATGAGAAAGAAAATTAAAAACTACAACCAGCCACAGAGATAACCATGCTTAACTTTTGAAAGTGTGTGTGTGTGTGATCACATAGTACATACACATTTGTATTTTGTTAGTTTCATATGATCCTTCATTAGAAACAATGTAGTATGCTAGAAAAGTCTTATACAACCTTCACTTTGTAGCCAGTTTATTTAGCACACCATCACGTGGAATTACCAAAATTTATTTATCTGATCCCCTAATGTTGAACATTTGTGGTGTTTGCTATTCTTGGTTCTTATAAATAACACTATAATGATGATCTTTCAACATAAGCCATTGTCCAGGTGTCTGTTTTGTGTTTGTTTTTCCTTTTTATTATGATTTCCTAGAAGAAGTATTAGTGGGTCAGAAGGTAAGAAGTTTTTAAAGCAATATGTAGGCTAAATTTACTTGTAGAAAATTGTTCTAGGACCTTCAAGAACCATGGGTATTCAGATTTTTTTAACCTGGAGAATTTGCTAGGTAACCAGTGTGTTTATTGGATTGCTAGTGGGGGAACTGCTCTTTCTAGTTATTTATAAGTTGGTCATGCCTCTTCTTGCTGTCCTTTGTGCCTGCAGAGCTGAGGGTGCAGTCCTCAAGCACTGACTCTGGAGATGGCCTTGACAGTCACACCTGGTGGCCTCCCCAAACCCCTGGGGTCTAGCCCCTCTTAGCTGCCTCATGCTGCCTGCTCTCATGGAGGCAGATCCCAGCAGCATAACCGGAATCTGCCTGGCCTGGAGGGAAGGAAGATTCCAGGAGAATCTGGCACAGTGCAAAGATTTCTGGGAAAAGCCACAGCCCACCTGGCTGGCGCCTGAGGCTGTCCTGGCACTCCTATGCCTCCCCTCCTCAGTGGGAGGCTGGGACTTGGGGGCGCTCCAAAGCAGAGGTAGGGGTGCAGCCTGGCTGCTCCCATTAAGCCCCAGGGCCCCAAGCTCTTGTCCTTAGTGCTGACAGCTTCCTTGTGGGGAGGGAAGAAATGGAGAGGGTTAGAAGGAGAAGCAGAGATCCTGCCTCTGAGTCTAGATTAAGGAAAAAACTAAGATTATTCTAGATTCCCCCTCAGAACTGACATTAAAACAGTCAACCGCCGAGTCTCTGGGCCACAGAGATGTAGGTCCCTAGCAATCTTCTATTTAGGGAGCAGATAAGAGCTGAGGCTCTGGAGCAGATGGCCTGGGTTCCAGTCCCCACCTGCCACTTACTACCCATGTGAGGGCTACTTCACTCCTCTCAGCCCTCAGGGATGAATGAAACAGCACGTGCGCCATGCTGAGCGCAGTGGAGGTGCATGGAATCCTTCAGTAAGTGTTAGCTGTTGCCTTCTGCATTGATTTCCTATAGCTGCTGTAACAAATTTAGTGCCTTAAAACAACACAAACTTATTATCTTACAGTTCTGGGGGTCAGTCTTAAATGGGACTCCATGGGCTAAAATCAAGGCATCAGTAGGTCTGTATTCCTTCTGGAGGTGTTGGGGAAAATATTGTTTCTTTGCTTTTTCCAGCTTCTAGAACCTGCCGCACTCCTTGGCTGGTAGCTCTTTCTCCATCTTCAAAGTCAACAATCACATCACTCTGACATCTGCTTTTATCATCACATTTCCTTTTCTGATACTTATGCCTCCCTCTTTCATCTTTTAAAGACCCATGTGATGACCTCGGTCTTACCTGGATAATCCAGGACAATCTCCCTATCTTAAACTTTTCAACTTAATCACACCTGCAGAGTGTCTTTGCCATGCCAAGGAACAAAACCACAGGTTCTGGGGTCGAGGACATGGGCATCTTTAGGGGCCGTTATTCTGACTTATCTCACTATTACATTTTAACACATATTTATTGAGTACCTACTCATTGCCAGGTACAGTGTCTTATTCCAAGCTGGATAAGATCTAGGCCTGTTTTCTCAAGGTACTCACAGTCTAGTGCAGATGACAAACAGGTAAACAAATAAGCAAACTCAAGAGTTTGATATGCAGTGCTGGCTGTAGCTCAGGTGGTTAGAGGGTGGTGCTGATAACACCAAGGTCAAGGGTTCAATCCCTGACCCAGCCATCCATCCACTTCCCCACCCCACCCCCCACTACCACCAAAAAAAAAAAAAACCAGAGAGTTTGAGATGCAAAGATATAATTCTATACAGGAAAAAGTGGGACAACGTGAGAAGAGAAAGAGACCTGGGGCATAAATGAGTCCCAGGTAGATGGAGCAAAAGCATAAACTGGGAAGATGCCAACTACAGGCTGTGTCAAAGAGTTCAGTGTAATTCCAGCTTAGAGCATGGAGATACATATACATAAGATGTTGAATCAGGGACTGGAGCTGCTCTGAGAAAAGAATTTAGAGAAGAAGGAAGAAGCCAGATCACAGAGCACATTATATCTCACAGTAGGGAGCTTGGACTTTATTTGGTAAGCAATGCAAAGAGAATGAAAGGTTGAGAGCACAGTGTGGCATGGTTGGACTTCTAGTTGACAAAGATAAGATGGGACATGAACTGTAGACGGTGATGCTGCACAAGAGGAGACCAGCTCACTGACTACTAGCTATCCATGCTTCCATCTACCTATTTAACCATGCCTATCCATCCTTTCTTCATCCAAAAGACACACATACATACACACATACTTAATTCAACTAATCCGTCTATTCTTTAATTCAACACTCATCCATCCAAGCATCTATTCCACTATGTATCTATCCACTCTAATTCATCACCCATCCACCTACCTATTCCTCCACCTGTCTATTAATCTACCCGTCTACCCTTCTGAGATCCATTCTCAGTTTATCCACCCATCTCTCCATTCAATAAACATTTACTTAGTACTTATTTCTCTTTCTGGCAGTGTGTTTAGAATGCAAAGACGTAAAAGACATGTTATCTCTGCCTTGAATAACTCATCTTCTAGAAGAATTCAAAGTTGAATAAAAAACAATTACTCTGGGCCGAGCCCATGGCGCACTCGGGAGAGTGCGGCGCTAGGAGTGCGGTGACGCTCCCGCCGCGGATTCGGATCCTATATAGGAATGGCCGGTGCACCCACTCACTGGCTGAGTGCCGGTCACAAAAAAAGACAAAAAAAAAACAAAAAAAAAAACAAAAAAACAATTACTCTAAGTATGATAAGTATCAAGATAGAAAAAGTCTCAGGGATAAGAGAAGGACATGTGGTTGAAGAGGCACATTAGCAGGAGATCTAATCCAGCCAGAGCGTGAAATCAGGGAAGACTTCCTAGAAGAAGCGATGCCTAAACTGAGTATTTAAAGTTAAGTAGGATGGCACCAGCCAGCATCCAAAAACAATTTCTTTTAAATAAAAAAATTAAGTTGAGTAGGAGTTAACTAGGCAAAACGAGAGAAGGGTGGGGAAAGTATTCCAGGCATACAGGACACTTGGAAGCATCTTTGAACCTGGTAGGTTCTGGAGATCTTTAAGGAGATCATAACGAGAGCCCAAACTAAGCAAATAGCAGAAATTACCATCATGTACCTATAGAATGTCAGCTCCATGAGGACAGGGACTTTGCAATGTCCACTATTTGATCCTCAAAGACTACAATAGGGTCGAACACATAGTGAGTGCACCCAACAGTGCAAATCTGTTACTCATGATTTTTTTCCTCGTGAGAATTCTCTCCCATGTTCTTCTGTTACTAACTCTTTCATTACGTCGGGGACTGTGATCTTGCTGGTTTATGTTGTTACCGTCAGGGTTCTCAATTGGATTATCCCCCAACCCCCATGACTCTAACCCATGCTAAATAACAGGGAACAGTGACCACATCTCCCCAGGGATTTAGGATAGGAACTACAGATACTTGACCGGACTCTCGTCCCATTGTGGTGTCCGTGTCAGGCTCTAGGCCCATGATCTTGTCACCTCAATCAGGACCAGGAAACGTGAGACTGTATTACATTTTCTAACTTGGCCTTGGAAGTCATGTTGTCATTTCTGCCACATCCTACTTACCGAGATAGTCACAAAGGCTGGCCCAGATTCAACCGCGATCAAGGAGACAGACTCGGTGGCTTCTTGAGAAATCATGTCTTGTAACAAGCTTTCATATCTTCTTTGATTCTAATAAAAATCCTTTAAGGCTGGACAGCAAGGCTTATTATCATCACATTTCAAAAAGCAAAACTGTGCATCAGGGTCAACCAGTTTTCCCAAGACCACACAGCTAATAGGAGAGAGAATGGGAACTAGAACCTTGATATCCAAAGTCAGAAACCAGAGGGCCCCTTGCCCCACAAAGAGACATTAGCAACAGGATTTTTGCTTTAAGGCGTTGATTTCCAGAATCTCTTCAAATACAAATACACCAAGGATAGATAAGACATTAGCCAGCTCATAACGCATGACAAGGGTAACTTTAGAGATTGCTTTCAGCCGTTATGGTTCTTGGAACAGGGAGTCCCAAGAAGTGGGGAGGTTAGTCAGGGCTGGGACCCAATAGAAGTCCTGAACCTGGTGCCCTATCCATGACCCCACTGCCCAAGGGACCACAGACCACCCCAATGCAGGTGCCATTTTGCTAGAGATTTGGGCTTCTTTGGACAGACCAGTCAAGAAATTCTCCTTATGGGAATTTGACGATTATTCAGCCCTCTTTACACAAACACAGTATTCCTTGGAAGCAGACAAATCAGCTGGCAGTGGACATTTAGGATCTCAGGCACAGATGAACGCTGGAGAAGAATCTCATGGATGAAGGGAAGTCTTCCAGCGAGGGAGAGCGCCATGGGTGCTGGCGCCCTGCTAACGTGGATAACTTGCAGTCACACAGGGTGCACATGGTGTGTGGTAGGACATGGGGCTGGAGAGAGAGTCAGTGCTCGGACATGGCTGAGGTGGTCAAAGAGTCTCCTAGAGACCAGGAATTGACAAACAAACAAACAAATAAACAAAAAGACACTTTAGAGTTTTTGTAAAACTTATGCCTGCTTTTTTTTTTTTTTTGAGTACAAGCAATACAGAAAAATAATGACCAAGTAAAGAATATCCAAAATCATACCACCGAGAAGAAAAAATGTTATTATTTGGTAAACATCATCCCATGCAATTTAGGAATGGATAGCAAGACCCTTCCCCTCCTGTTCTGATGCACCCAGGGCACATGGTCCTACGGACAGTGTCTGCCTCCTTCATACCCGTGTCTCCAGCACCTGGAACAGTGCCTGGCACAGAGCAGGTGCTCAGTAAACATCCATTAAATAAATAACGGAAATAATTTAACAAAGATGAGCTCATTAGAGTTCATTAGTGTATGAGTCACAATTTTAATTTAAAATGAAGACAAGGAAATGAAAGTGAAACTCAAGAAAATGAGAAATTTGATAAACTTGCTCACAGTGAAAGATACTATTTTTTGAGGTTTCCTCTACTAATGTTAAAACATATGCATATAGGAAAAATACAGAGAAGTCTGGATTTCTTTTTTGTTTTTTGGCGGCATGTCCCAATGTCAAGCAGTACCTATTAATGTCCCACAGTGTGAACCAAGGAAGTTGTGCCCTCACGTGTGTTTCTCACCTTCCTCTGTTTTTACCACCTGGCTATTGGTACTGTTCGTTATTGATTTTTTCACTGTCAAGTTTGATACAACTTGCACTGTTTCTGAGCCATAATTCTTGCATTTGTTTTGAGTTACTTTGGCATTTAAATGCATTCAGTGTTCATAACTAGTCTGTTTCTGGCAGCTTCTCCAGCTCAATACCCTGTGATGACAGTTGCCTTTACTGCGTCCCTGGGGTAAGGTGCATGAGGGCAAAGAGCGTGCCAGACACCGGGGCAGAGCCAGTGGGAGGCGTCAGGTCTTAGGCTGAGCTTCCCAAGAATTGGACTCCAGCACATGGATTTGTGGATATAGTTTACCCAAGAAATGATGTCAGAAAGCACCAGGGAGTGAGAACATGCGGCAGGGATGGGAGGCACCAATGCTGGACGCATGGATGAGCAGGTTACTGCTGTGGGCACCCATCGGGGGCTCGGTCCTATCGGGCTTCTCTGAGACACTGCAGGGAGATGGGTCTGTGTCCACCAGCTCCTGCTGCTCCTGCACTGCTGGGCTCTGGTCTGCTCCCTGCACAGGCTAAGCAAGCTCCTGCCCAGGCATACAGGCAGGTACTCTGGGAAAGAAGTGATTGAAAGCTGAGGGGCTAAGGACAGTCAATGCCCTGTCAATGTCTAGTATTAGCTGTTGGCTGGATGCAGAGATTTTCCCCAGGATGCTGTTGACAAGGATAAAAACCATGTGTGCTCTGATGAATTACATGTTATCCTGCCCCAACTCCAGGCTGACTGTTCCACTCCTGACCATCACAGGGCCATGGGAAGAGAACTCAGTCTATTAGGCTGACACTCCCTCCCCCTTTACCAGTTGATGGTTTTTCTGGGAGGAATGTTCATTTTCAGCTTGACTGAGGGAACCATAAAGCCAGCTGCCACCTCAACCACATCCCACCCCTGCAATTCAAACCAGGTGAAACCGGTTCCTGCCATTGCTTGTAGATAATATGTATTTCTCTTCCCTTTTTCTGATGCTAGAATTGATGCTTGCCCAGTATGTAAATTCTGAAAAATACAAAAATACGGAAAGAGGAAAATATTGCATCTGAAATCCCATCAACAGAGATAAACATTATTAACATTTTTGCAATTTACCTTTCGGATTATCTTCATTGCACGTTTGTATGCGATTGACGTTGTCTTATATGTACAGCTATCTATCCTGCTTTTTTTTAACCTAACATGCTGAGCATTTTTTTTGTGTGTTATATAAAGTTATAAACATAACTTTTATGACCGCCTATTATTCCCACATGTGGTTTATATGCTAAGTACATAATAGCTGGAAATCAAGGTTGTATCAAATGTTTATTATTATAACAAACTCTCAGATGACTGTCCTTGTGCCCAAAGCTATTTTTGTATCTCGCATTATTTCCTTAGGATTCCACCCCTCATATCGACTCAAGAAATGAGAATATTACAATAAAACATACTATGAACCTGAAATAAGGCCAAGTAGGAGAGAAGCCAGCAATGCATGGCAAAGTCTGCCAGAAACTTTTCAAGAACAGGAGAACACCATGCTAATCCATTTCAGTTTTTCTTTTTTTTAAATTTACTTTTTCATTGTACATGTTTATAGGGTACAGTTTGTTGTTTCAATGCATGCGTATATTATATAACGATCCAATCAGAGTAGTTAGCATATCTACCGCCTAAACATTTATCGTTTCTTTGCGGTGATAATATTCAAGATCCTTTTTTCTGGCGATCTTGAAATATACAAAATATTATTAGATATTGTCATCCTAGGGCACCAGAACTGATTCTTCCTATCTAACTATAACTTTGTAACTTTGCACCAGTCACACTAATACATTTTAGTTTGGGTTTTTTTTTTTTTTTCATTAATATTATTAACAACAAGGACAACCTGAGATAAAGGGAAAAATATCTGTGCTTATTGACAATTTTTTTCATTTATTCTGTCACAAATAATGGCAAAATAGCTTAGAGGTGACTTCTAGCTGTGAATATTCTTTCTTTTTGGTACCAGAACCCCAATTTTTAAGGGGACACATTGCTGAACAGCTAAGAAACTGTATTCCCAGCTTTCCTGGCAATGGGTGGGAATGTAGGTTCTTAGCTGTTCAGTCGAACTGTAGCAGCCTCCTGGGCCGTGAGATGCTGAGGATGGACGCTGTGTGCGAAGATGGAGTTCAGAAAAACAGAACCCTGGGCTCCTGGGGAAGCCATGCCAGCCTGGATGCCCCCCTTTGGGCTTCTCTTAACTGTTTAGGCCATGCTGCTTGGGGTTTTCCACCACATGCAGCAAAGACCTAATGCTAACTGATGCAGTTGTGAAGTGGGTAAAAACCCAGGCTTGGAATTAGCAAACCTGGGCTTGAATCCTGGTCTGCTGTTTCCCAGTGAGTCTGAAAATTTCCTTTCCTCCTCTGAATCTGAGTTCCCTTATTTGTAAAATGGAGATAATAACAGCCCCTATATCGTAGGTTTGTCGTGAGAATTAAAAAAACTAATCCAAGTAAAGAGCTTTGCACGCACTTAGTCCAATGCATTGTTCAATAAATACTAGTTTCTCCCCCATATTGTTCTTTTAGTAAAATGCATGGGATGCCTGCTCAATGCCAGACACTGTACTAAGTGGCAGAGAAACGGCAAAATCTTTGTTCACAAAAAGCTACAGACTTAATAAATTTTGAGACGTAGGCAAATTCAGCAGTCTGGTAGCCCAAGTGCCACGCTGGAAGATGTGCAGGTTCCGAGGGCACCAGGAAGGTGACACTAGACCTCCCTGAGGAGAGGAAGAGCCTGTGGTGGACTAAACTTCCCTTTCAAAAGACATAGAATGTGGGGCTGGCTAGTTAGCTCAGTTGGTTAGAGAATAGCCTTATAACACTAATGTCATGGGTTTGAGTCCCCATACCAGGCAGCCACTGAAGGAACAAAAACCAGGATCCAAGCTTATGCTGCCTATAAGAGACTCACTTTAGATCTAAGGACACATAGGCTGAAAATTAAAGGATGGAAGAAGATCTTCCACGCAGATGTTAACCAAAGGGAGCAGGGGTGCTAATGTCAGACAAAACAGACTTTAAGTCAAACACTGTCACAAGAGACAAAGAAGAACATTATAGGATGATAAAGGGGTCAATTCGCTGGGAAGATATAACAGTTATGAATATTTATGCATCAAACATCAGGGCTCCTAAATAGACGGCAAAACTGGAGGGAGAAATAGCCAGCGACATGCTAATAGCAGGAGACTTCACAGAAGGCTCCACGAAAGGACTAACATTTGACCTGTATCTTGAAATACCAGCAAAGGTTTTCTAAGCTGAAAGGATGAGATAGTGATTATCATATCACATAACATGTATACCACATACTATTCTAAGCTCTACCTATAAAATGTACTAAAACTTCTTATTGCCCTTCAGAAAGAGGTATATTATTTTCCCCATCAGACTAATGAGAAAACAGAAGCCCAGAAAAGTTAAGTCACATGTTCAAGGTCACACTGCTAGGAGGTGGAAGAACTAGGATTATGACCTATCAGAGCTCCCCTTGTAACCACTGCTCTCTCCCATCTATATGGGCCTACCATGGCAGACAGAGGGAGGGGTGGGAGGAGAGGGACCCCAAGGACAGTGGAGAGCTAGACACATTCCATGTCAATGAAGTCAAGGTCCCAGGGGGCCCATGGTGGGAAAGGGCAGGGTCAGAGCAAGAAGGACCTGCATAAGGGCTGGGCCTCTAGCCCAGGGTCAACAGGGAAACTTCAGGGGTCTAAAGTGGGGGGAAGTCAATGCTCAGCAGCCTGGCCTCTTAGATCACTTTAGCATCAAAAGGAAGGAGACACTGGAGGCCAAGGGAGAAGGGTGCAGGTGAGAAATGAAGATAGTGGTGAGGAAAGAGAGGGGAACGTGCCCTCCAGACCTATCCTAACAAGTCCAAACAACAGACTCTCACTGTACCCTACTCTGTGCCAGGCCTTGTGTTGGGCACCGTGGGGTACAAAGTCAACACTGAGAGGTCCTTGCCTTCTAGAGCTGCTTGTGGAAGAGACAGACCTGTCCACCCCACGAAGGTGTCATTATCCCCACATTACAGCCGAGGGCCAGCCAGAATCAGTGTGGCTTCCCAAAAGTCAAGCTGTGGGTAGAGTTGGAACTTGAACTCAAACACAGCATTCTTTCCTCTGGACCTTTCTAAATGTTTTTGGTAACTGTAAAGTGCTGTAGATGTAGATGACTGTCACTGTATAGTTCAGGAGAGAAAGCCAGGGAATTAAAGTCTTCATTCTGCAAATGTCCGTGGGGACACAGGTCTGTGTCTCGTGTCACATACTAGGATTCGAGATGAAGGTGAGCCTGCCCTTGACCTCCAGGAGCTCACCATCCAAGAAGAGGTCCTGAGTTAGACGGGCCACTCGAGGCTCGGCCTTCAGCACCAGCACCACATTCATGGCACTGGTGGTCTTTGCACAAGCTCTCTGTCACAAGCATCTCTCCAAACCCCAGAGTCATAAAAAGGGTTGGCCTCCATGACCTAGCCACTCATGCAATTGTGGCCAACCCTCTTGGGCTGCAGGGAGATTCTGCACCCTGCCATCTTGCTCCTGTGATGCTGGAGTGATCACTCTGAGAGGCTAGAAAATGTTCTTCTCTAACATGTTCTTAGAGGAAGCTCAAGGAACCTGAAAACGTGCATTCATTACATCCGGCATAATATTCCTCCTTTGAGTGTTAGCAACAAGTCCAAACAATCATCTGTACATGTTTGGTCAGCTATTATGAGTCAGGACAGCCAAGCTAAATGTGAAATAAACCTCCAGCAGCACCACACACGTGGAGAGCATGCTGTGGGAACGTGCGCAGAATGGAGTTTCAGGAATGGGAGAGAAGGCTGGAGCGGGTGGGCTTGGGAGAAGGCTGGAGTCAGGAGCCCCAGGACCCCAGCCACAACATGTCATCGGGGCCTGTATTCCTTTTCTCTTGCTGCTGTAACAGTTAGCCACAAATTTAGTGGCTTAAAGCAACACAAATTTATTCTCTCACAGTTCTACTTGGATGCTGAGCAGCCAAGACACATGTTTGCTGCATTTGGGTTGAAGAAGAGAGACTAAGGTGTGGGGAAAAGACATTATAGCTGTCCAGACATATGGACAGGCCCCATCGACGCTGAGGGTGTCACTGCTGGATGACCCTTCGGATGTCACTGTTGCCAGGCCCCTTCTTGTTCAGGGTGAACGCTGAGGTCCAGAGAGAGCGGCATTTTGCTCACTGTCACCAGCAAGAGAGAATCTGTGCAGAAAGTGCGAGCCCAGGATTGCTGCGAGCAGGCAGCGTGGCTGATTGTGAGGAGCACTGTGTACAGCTACACAGCCACCTCTTCCCTGCAGCACTCGTGGGCTCCTGCTGAGAACAGCACTGCACACTCTGTGGGACTGCCCATGTGTCCTCGGACCCGGGCCGGCGCTTCATCACTGGGCCCAACGCACAGGGAAAGGGGAACCTGAGCTCAGAGAGATTGCAACAGCTCGCTCAAGAGGATCCCACTGCTTAGCCAAGTGCAGAAACGCTGCTTTGAGACTTTAAAACCCATGCAAAACGAAAGCAAGTGTTAGGCCTTTTCTCCTTGCTGTTTTGTTTTTTGTGAAATTCAAGGCTGGGTGGGTAAAGTAAGGAATTTGATAAACTTGCTCAAGCCTGGAATCTTTCCCAGAGTCCTGGGGGCAGAGAACCAAGTTGTGCAGACACACCCTCTTGGCCAGAAAGTTCTTGTCAATAGCCATTCCAGCCGGCCCAGTTCCTGTTTGTAGCACTGGGAAGGGGCTGCCTGGAGTTTGGAGTGGAGTGAAAGGAACTGGCTCTCATGGAGGGTCCAGACTGCTCCTGACTCTGGGCAGGGTGGGGCTTCACTCCTGTTTATCCCTGAGCTGGGAATGCAGAGACTGCAGAGCAGAGAGGTTAAGCAACCTGCCTGATGTCACACAGCAGGGAAGTGGGGATCCCAGGATACAGAGTTGGCTCTACTAGACCATACAGTGCCTATGGCCAGCCCCTGAAATGACTCTCAGAACAGAAGTGGTCTTGGGATCAAGGGTTGTATGCCAAGAACTGATCTTGAGGGGCTAGAGGATGGCACCTTCATTGTACTCCAGGCCCAGGGAACATCTCTCTTCATCTCTGGCTTGTGGTAGCCTGAAGCTCCAAACAAGAACTTCATGCACAGAATCAACAATCTACAGGGCCCAGCAAGAGCTCTGCCCCAGGAGACCTTGGCTTGTGAGCAAAACAAGAGTCTACATAACACAGTTTCTATTGTTTTGTTCCCAAACTAACAAAGCAGCATTCAGCAGCAGCCCCAGCTCGCTCCTCTGTAAAATGAGAACTTTGGGGCTGGCAGAATTGCACGTAGAGGCTGTTTGCTGGAAACAGCCTGGGACACCTGGAGGGGTCTCAAGACTTGGGTCTTAGCTCTGCCACTAACTAGTGTGTGTCTTTGGCAAGTCTCGTCCCTTCTCTGAATCCAGAAGCCTTGTCTGTTGGAGAGAGGGGATTGTAGGAGTTTTGAGGGTTCCTACAGGTGACATCCTCTCAGAGTCCTGGCCAAAAGAAGGCTGCCTCTGAAGAGCTCAGCCCTAATTGTCCCCAACACCCTTTTGTCCTGGCATGAGGGCTTCATGTGTCACCTTCCCAAACAGTCTTGGATCCAGGAGGCAGGCAGGGTCTACCCCTCTGAGGAACAGGTCTCAATGCAGAAACCAGTCTTGCTGCAGGGGCTCCTCCTGTCCCAGTGGACATGGTGGGGTCTCCCTACCGAGGCCTTCTCCTACTTACCTGTCAACCTCACCCAGGGTCCACGTCACCCGGCCACACTGGCCTCCATTCAGTTTCTCAAACAAGCCAACTCCTTTCTTACCTCTGGGTCCTCTCCTTGTTGACATAAAGATCCAGACCCCATTCCGCTAGCCAGGCCCTCAGCTCCATCAGTGTCTCTCCACACGACCTGGGCTAATTACTTGTGGGCCCCTTTCCTCATCTGTCCACGGGGGCTCGGGCCAGCTGCAACTAAGGCCACCCATTCTCACAGCGGAGGAGGGGAGGAGACAAAAGAGAACCCAGCAAGCTCCCTGCCATCCCCACTGGTGCGCCCAGGCCCTCCAGTGCCTTCTGCACGGCCCCACGCAGGAGGAGGAGCTGTTCTGCTCACAGTCATGTGTGCAGGGTCACAAGTCACAAGGCTCATGTTTAGAGACCCCCTTTGGGAGTCTGGGGAAGCCTATGGGCCCTGTAGTTGATTAAATGGTGACCCCCCCCCAACCCCCCACCGAAGATATATCCACCCAGAAGCTTATTTGGAAAAATCCTCATTTGGAAAAAGCATCTTTGCAGATGTAATGATGAATCTCTAGAGAAGATCATCCTGGATTTAGAATGAGCCCGAAATCCAATGACAAATGTCCTTGTAAGAGAAAAGAGGGAGATCTGAGACACAGAGGGAAAGACAGAAGCAGAGGCTGCTGCTACCCTCAGAGGTGGGAGAGGCATGGGACGGCCCCTCCTCAGCCTCCAGAAGGAACCAGCCCTGCTGACACCTTGACCTTAGACTGCGGGCCTCCGGAACTGTGAAACAATACGTTTTTGTCACTTTAACTCACCAGCTTATGGTACTCTGTTCTGGCAGCCCTACGAAACTAATACAGACTGCTTATCAGAATGCTTTTAAACACGTACAATAAAATGCTCTGTGTGATAAGGGAGACTAAATGTAAGGAACGCCCCACGCCCTCCCCGCGCCCCACCCGGCAGGCGGCAGGCGCTCTGATCACTCCCGCCCACCGGCTGCACCCTGAGGTGTGTGTGAGGGTGTGTGTTTGTGGGTGAGGGTGTGTATGTGTCTGTGAGATGTATGTGGTGTTTGTGTGTACATGTATAGAGCAGTATATGTGTGTGGTATGTGTGTGGTGTGGTGTTGTATGAGTATAGTGTGTGTGTGTAATGGATGTGGTTTGTGTATGGTGTGGTGTGTCTTTGTGGGTGTATAGTGTGGTGGGACATGTGTGTAGAGTGTGTTTGTGATGTATGTGGGGCGTGTGTATATGTGTGAGATATATGTGGGGTGTGTGTGCGGTGTTCGTGTGTGCGTGGTGTGTGTAGGTATATGTAGTTTGTGTGTGTGGCGTGGTGTGGGTGTATGATATGGTGTGTGTAGTGTGGTGTGTGTGTGTGTGTGTGTGTGTGTGTGTGGTGTGGGTGTATGGTATGGTGTGTGTGACGTGGAGTGTGTGTGGTGTGGTATGTGTGTGTGTGTGTGTGTGTGTGTGTGTGGTGTGTTTGTGGTGTATTTCTGTAGGTGTATGGTGTGATGTGTGTATGTGTGGTGTGATGTGGGGGGTGTATGTCTGTGTGGGGGGCAGTGTCTGTGTGGGCGTATGGTGTAGGATGTGTGTGTGTGTGTGTGTGTGGTGTTGTGTGGTGTGTGTGTGTGTGATGTGTCTGTGTGGCTGTATGATGTGGTGTGTGTGCATGTGGTACGGTGTGGGGGGTGTATGTGTGTGTATGGTGGGGTGTGTGAGTGATGTGTCTGTGTGGGCATATGGTGTGGGGTGTGTGTGTGTGGCATGTGTGTGCTGTGGTGTTTCATGTGAGAGTGTATATATATGTGTGTGGTGTGGTGTGTCTGTGGTGTGGTATGCGGGTATGTGTGTCTGTGTGTGGTGTGGTGTGTACGTGGTATGACTGTGGGTGTATGTTATGGTGTGTGTGGCGTGGTGTGTGTGCGGTGTGGTATGTGGGGGTGTATATGTGTGTGTGTGTTTGTGTGTGTGTAGTGTGTTTCTGTAGGTGTACGGTGTGATGTGTGTATGTGTGTTGTGGTGTGGGGGGGCAGTGTCTGTGTGGGCGTATGGTGTAGGGTGTGTGTGTGGCATGGGGTGTGTGTGTGTGTGTGTGTGGTGTGGTATGCGTGGTGTGTGGGGTGTGTGAATGTGTCTGTGTGGCTGTATAATGTAGTGTGTGTGCATGTGGTATGGTGTGTGAGGATGTATGGTGGGATGTATGTGTGACGTGTCTGTGTGGGTGTATGGTGTGGGGCGTGGGGGGGTGTATGTGTATGGTGGGGTGTGTGAGTGATGTGTCTGTGTGGGCGTATAGTGCGGGGTGTGTGTGTGGGGTGGTGTTTCATGTGAGTGCGTATATGTGTGTGTGTGCGTGTGGTGTGTGTGTGTGTGGCTGTGCAGAACTGAAAAGAGTAGAATTGAAGGGGGCCCAGCTTAGACCCTCTGGATCTCCCCAGCCCCTTTCTGCTCCCATCTACCCACTGTCCAGCAGACAAAGAGCATGGACATTGTCATGACCAGTAGCTGTCACAGGTGACAGAAACACAGCCTGCGAGGGAAGGGGGTCAGGGAATGAGCTCCCGAGCCCACCCCAGGCTGAGCTACGCCGGCCTGTAGTCTTTGTGGGCACCACGCACCTCACGACTTGGCTCAGAGGCTTGTGAGGAGGAAGGACTGAGGCCTGAGCTGGACACGACAGCAGATCCCAGAGGGCTGGCCTGGACTAGGGTCTCTTCTGAGGATACCTGTGTCCCCCCAGGCAGCTGGGGCCTGCACTTCCTGTTGGCTCCAGCCTGGCAGGGACAAGCAGCTGCAGGCAGGCTTCCTGGTCATTACCCGTCCCCACCCGGTCTCTGCAGCTCTGGGGTCTGGGTGCAGGGAGGTGCCTTACGACCAGCTTCCATCTGGCCCCGGGCCTTGGCCAAGCAGGAAGAGGGGAGGGTTTGTTGTGCTGTGTTAAAAATACTGTGGAGAAGTCACACTTCCCTTTCTCTGAGCAGCTGAGAGGTCTGGAGTGAGCCTTGGAGCCTCTCCAGAGCATGTGCCCAGTGGCCGGGACCAGCTTTCCACTCCTCCAGCTCAGGGGGAAATAGGCAGCTTCCCAAAGGGCTCAGGTCCCCTGTCCCAGGCACTGGGGACCCCCAGGTTCCTCAAATAAGGCCACATCCTCCCTGAAGACCTGAGGCCTGGACGAGGCTCCTCCCGCCTCTCAGTCCTCAGCCTGGGAGCCCCCACCACTCCCCTGCCCACCAGCTTTCACTTCCTCCAGTGAGCCAGGTCCTCACTTCGGCCTCCTGTATGCCCGTCCCTCCTGGCACGCTTTGCGCTGCCTTCCTTCACCCTCCAAGCCTCAGCTTGAAAGTTTTCTATCCAGAGAGGCTTTTCTTTAACCACATGTTGATGTTGGCTCTCTTTTCCTCACCCCCTTTCTAGGCCGTCATTTTCCTTCACAGCGTGCATCACGACTCACACGTGTATATGTGTGCACTGTTTGTTCACCTGCTTACTGAGTTTTGTCCTCATAGAGCTCACCATGGGCAAGGATGATGCCTTTCCTACCCACTGATTTATCCCTCGTGGGTAGTGTTTGGCACATAGGAGGGGCTTGTGTCAGTCAGGGTAAAATAGCTTATGCTGCAGTGACAAACATCCCATTAGAGGTTTTCTTCTCACACATACTACCTGTGCAAGGTGGGTGAGTGAGGGATTGGGGGTGAAATCTGATCATCGCTGTCACTCAAGGACTCAGGCTGGTGGAGTCACCATTGTAACCTTCTGCTTGCCACATCAGAAAGAAGGAAATGTGAGGAATCACACACCGGACTTTCAAAGGTTTGCTCAGAAGTGACATACTTCTCCATTTCATTGACCAAAGCAGCTCACACAGCCCTGAAGAGCCAGAAAGAAATAGAAGCAAAATATTAGGGGACATCCCCATGGTGAACTGCAAAAATGGCCACAGTTGTCCAGTCCTCCTGCATCCATTCCTCTTTGTGCTGTGATTTTGTGGTTCTGCCCATCACAAGGTGGAGTCTGTTTCCCCACTCCTGGAATCCCGGCTGGCATCGTAACTTGCTGTGGCAAAATAATGTGGCAGAAGCGATGTGTGCAGCTTAAAACACAGCTTGTGGAGGCCTTGAATCATCCATCCATTCTGTACCATGTGAACGAGCCTGGACCAGCCTACTGGAGGATGAAGGACATGTCAGTGACTTTTGTCACTTCAGCCCACAGCAAGGCAACTGCTAGACACATGAGTGAGGACCTTTGATGCCAGTGGCCCTCCAGCTGATCTAGCAGAAAGCCCAGCCAAGATCAGCCAAACCCGACCAGATGACCACAACCACCCACCAACCCATTGGCTGCTGAGCAGTAATAAATGCTTACAGTTTCAAGCCACTGAATTTTCTGGTGGCGTGTTACGTATCAATAGCAAACATTATAAGCCCTAATGACAATATGGTGCTCAGCAAATCCTTTAAGAATGAATGAGGGAGAGCAAAACAGGTTTTTTCCCTCTCTTAACCTTTATACGAAGCCCAGGTTGGGTTTCCAGAAACTGGGAATCCTGATTTCTAATCTGAAGACTCCTGTGAGTTGGTGGACAACAAGACTAAACTGGAAGGCCTGGATTTTATTCTAACTCCGCTACTCACTCCAGTAGGCCCTTAGCGAAGTCCCTGTTCCTTTGTGCTTCAGATTTCCCAGATGAAAAATGGGGGACAAGTTTTGATGATCTTCAATGGCCCTTCCATCCCTGCAGGTTGCAATATTCTAGGCTACTCCCTAAAGGCTGAACTCTCCTAAAGGAGGGACCTCTGTAGGATGGAACTTTCCAGTGGTGACTTGGCTGCATTAAATTGGGAAGCTATGTCTGGATTGAGCTGGGTTGCCCTGGAAACCATGGCTCCATTTGAGGGATATAGGTCCATGCTGACCCTGAGTGCTCCCAGGAGGGGAGATTTCAGTGCTTTGGGGGACTTCATCTTCTCTTTAGTCACCTCACAGCCAAAATAAAACTCCACTAACACTTAAACAAGCTTCTCCACTGAGCCAGGCCTGGGATGGCCCCTCAGGGTACAGAGATGACCAGGTTTTCAGGAGACCTCTGTATACTGTAGCAGACAAGGGAGATTAATCCTGAAACTAGAATTAATATCAATTCCTCTGTTGAGCCCGTACCCTGGACTTTTTGAGTGTATTTTTCAGTTCTAAAACTTCCATTTGATTCTTTATATCTGTTATTTCTTGATGAGATTTTCTATTACTTTGATGAGGATTTCTGTTGTTTCATTTGTTTCAATCATGTTTGTCATTGCCTGTGGAAGCATTTTTATGATTTCTCATCTAAAAATCTTTGTTAGATAACTCTAACACCTCTGTCATTGTGATGTATTTAGTGTCTGTTTTCAATCAGTTTGAGAGCTTCCTGGTTCTTGGTATGATAAGTGATTTTCTAATGAAACCTGGACGTTTTCCTATTATGTTACTGAGACTCTGGATCTCATTTCAACCTTCTATTTGAGCTGACTTTTTCTGATACCTCTCCAGTGAGGAATGGGGGAAGAGGGTACCTTGTTACCTTGTTACTGCCAGATGGAGATGGAAGTTCATGTTCCTGTCTTTGGCCACCAATGTGGAGACACTGGGGAGCTCCCTGTTCATTATATTTAAATTGATCCTAATAGCACCCTATGAGAGAAGAGGGGTACAATTATTGTCCCAGTTTAGGCCTTAAAACTGTGGATCAGAGAAGGTACATTACTTGCTCAACCCACAGCCATGATTTCACATGATAAGGGCTGGAACCCCAGCAGTGTGACCCAAAGCATGAATTCTGACACTTTTCTCTATGATCTCACTACGAAGGCTATAGTATGCTGTATTTATCTCTGAGTCTCAGTGGCCTAGGACAGAGCCTGGCCCACCACAGGTGCCCAGCACATATAGCAAACTGAGCTGCAGATTCCTGGAAATGCAAACAGAATATAAGGCAGCAAATACTCAAGTGGTGTGAGAAGGTAGAATTACCTGTTATATTAGGCCAGGCCTGGTGTAAATGTCTGCTCTGTCCACTTGGCCCTGGACAAGTCACTCCACCTGTCTTAGCCTCAGTTTCCCTGTCCGAGTATTGCAGCTAATGAGACCTTCAACTTTTAATAAGATAATACATGTTTTTTTTGTTGTTTTTTTTTTTTGTCTTTTTTTTTCGTGACCGGTACTCAACCAGTGAGTGCACCGGCCATTCCTGTATAGGATCCGAACCCGCGGCGGGAGCGTCGCTGCGCTCCCAGTGCCGCACTCTCCTGAGTGCGCCACGGGCTCGGCCCAATAAGATAATACATGTAAGAGCATCAGCACAGTCCCTGGGGTGTTGTAGGCCTACAGTACATCTCTTCCCTTTCCTACTAGTATGGAGTCCTGGTAGAGTCTGAAGGAAAAACAGCTCACTGTGGGCTGAAGGGACGAGTACCCACCAGAGAGATGGGAATCAGCAGAGCCTGGAGGAGATTCAGCATCAGACCAGAGGAAGGTGGGGTGGAGGCCACAGAGTGGAAGGGACAGGACATCAAGACAAAGCAGGAGCAAAGAAGGCCCAGAGGGCGTTCTCTGCATGGAAAAGCCCTGAGCAGCTCTTAGGGGCCTTCCTAGTTCCCCACCTCCCAATTCAGATTCCAAAATCACCCCAGTGATTTGAAAGAAGGACTTTGCAGTCTGGGAGGGAGGACCCTGAAGGGATGGGGCAGCCTTGGGCTTCCCCCTTCTGATCATAGAAAGAAAGGGATTGGGGAGCCTCAGGGTGTTGTGTGACCAGAGGTGTTGTACCTGGAGGCAGATGAGCCTGGGGGCTTGGCATCACTGCAACAGAAGGCCCATGGCCAGGACAGGCTGCGGGCCACTGCGACAGGTGGCAGACTCCTTGCTCTGCCTGGGTAGCCCACTCGGGTGGTCACTGCACAGCAGACCACCTTGAGTACCCAGTCAGGAGGAGCCCTGACCCACAGCAGCCTTCTTAGAACTTCTGAGTTGATTTTCCAGGGCCCAGGGTAGCTTTTACGTGAGGTCAGGGCTGAGGTCAAGAGAAATGACAGTTGTCACTTGCTCCCATGGAAGCTGGGGAATTGGGAAGATCATGTACCTGGATGGCAGATGCTTACTCAAAAACGTTTGAATAAAGCCTGATTTCAAGCCCTCCAGTGGCTTCCAGACACTCTGACATGATCCACTCTCTCTCCAGGGCCCCGGAGGCCGAGCTATGTGCCGGGCCATGCCTCTGCTGCTTGTTCACACTGCTCTGCTCACGTGGCCGGCCTCAGGGCCTTCTCTCACTCCCTCCAGGTCTGTTGGCTGCTTCCTTCCTCAGGACCTTTGCACATCTTCTCATAGCCTGAAACACTGCCCCCTGATTGCTCAGAGATGAATCCTTCTCTTCCTTTAGAATTCTGTGGTCTGGAATGATATTACAGCTACTGTCTAAAGGAGGATTCTTCATATTCATGAAGGGCCTATTGTGCCTACTGTACATCATGGAAGAACGATTAATTTAACAGCTAGGACTTTTCTTCAGCCGGGATTCTCCTAAAAGGGGATGAATAGTTTGAGTACTGGCCCTGATACCTACCATGTTTGTATAGTTGAATAAAACAAAGTCCTTGATCTACAGTGGAGTAGAGTGAAATCAACAGACACACAAATAACCACTTATCAGAAAAGTGGTGATAAGGTATATTGGACAGGTTCAAAGTGTGACAGACAATCTGGGAAGGGGAGCAGCGGGAAGGGGTGGAAAATCCGGAGGGTGGTTTTTGGAAGGTTCCTGGTGGGTGGGGGGAAGGATTAATTCAGGCTGGACTCTGCCAGGGCATGGAGCTGAGTAAAGGGATGGGAGAGGAGCCACAGCACATTAGGATGTAGGAAATGGGAACAGGTCAGAATGGGACATGGTTCAGAGTGGGTCATGTCTAGGTGCAGACTATGATTTGGGAGTTAAACTGAGGCTACTTTGTCCTCCTGGTTTTCCAGGTCTTTTCTGGCTGTGTGACAAAAAGCCACAGAAGGAGCAGAGAGAGGGTGTGCTCCAGGCTGCAGTTAGGGGGCCCTTTGGAGGGAGGGTTAGCAGCAGCAGAGGCCATCGCCAGCCAAGCCAGACAAGGAAGAGAGAAGAGGTCCCGCTCAGGAGATGAGGTTCAGACGGATGGGACAGGGTGGGACATCTGCTTGGGTGAGGGGTGAGGAGGCAGGGTAGGGGGAGACTGGTTGGTCTCAGAAACTCATCACATAAAAGAACATGGGATGAAGCCAGTCAGGCAGGTAGATGGGGAGGCCCATGTGGGACACGCCGGGTTTGCAGAACCTGTAGGATGTGACAGGGGAAGATGGCCAGGAAAGATCCAAAGCTTAGGAAAGCCTAGGTGGCTACATCCAGGTTTCAGGGTTGAGAGTAGTCTCTGGCGTTTTGGCTATTTCAAGACCTGGAAACCCAGCTCTGTATTCTGCCATGGCAGCTAGAGGGTGAGTGGCCTCTAGCTCCAGGCAAACCCCCTCTCTACTTCCCGACCACCTCTGGTAGGCCCTGTTGGCTCCTGCCCTGGCTGCTGGCCTGGGTTGGACCTGTGACCTGTGGGAGTCCTGAGTTCTCGTGGATCCCCCGTTGGAAGTGTTTCTCTAGTCTACCTCCTTCGCAGTTCTTCCTCTCACCCTTGACTTCCCCCTACCTTGGCTTTGTCCTGGGCTTTGTCTCCACCAAACCCTTGCTGAGCTGAGGAAAGACTTTTCATGATTGCCACCAATAATAAGAATCTCAGTTACTGTTTAGTGAGTGTACGCAAGGAGACAGACTACCGCTACGCGCTTTGCAGCGTTCTGTCATTTAATCATCATAGAAGCCGTGAGAGTGGGAGCTATCATCCACATTTTACAGATAAAGAAAACAGGATTCAGAACTGAACTGGCTTATTGAGGGACCCTGATCTCTGTCCTTAAGGAATTCATCTAGTGATAGACACAAATCCATAAACACCTTCAATGCCATCCCATTCTATGTGAATCTGAGTGCTGTGATTTTGAAGTCATGCAATGGAAAAATACAAAATATTCTCAGTCAATGTGAAAAATGGGAAATAATTCAAATTCTGCACCTACCTCCCAAACGTATATCAATCACATAGTTTCAAAGTTGGCATGTGGAGTGAGCTGTAAATTGTGTTTATGCTGTCCCCATATTGCTGTGCGGCTGTAGTGGGAAACAGACACGCTCACCACCACTTTGCAGCACTGGCCTTGAATTAATTACCTATGTTTATGGTATAATAAGATCTGTACAGTGGGTGCTGCAGATGTACTCTGTGTCTGCACCAGCTACTGCGGGTCACGGAGGAGCACGGTCAGGCCAACCTGGGAGGAGAGGGGAATCAGGGGACAATAGTATTGAGAAGTACTGAGTGCTTAGTGTGTGTCCAGGCCTTTCTATGCATTGCTTCTTTTAAACCCCTCCCAGCCTTATGTGTTGGTGTTACTGGCATTTAATAGATGGAGAAACTGTATTTCAGCTGGCATGGATAAATAACTTGCCACAGAGGTCTTAAAATATGTCCATAATTTCTTTGATCCTCCTGTCTTCAAAACATGGAGCCTAATTCTCCTCCATTTGAGTGTGGTGGCCCTTAGTGACTCCATTTGATACAATGTGGCAGAATTAATGGCATTAGAGACTAAGTTACCAGAGGCATTGAGACTTCCTCTTTGTGCTTTCTGTTGGATCATTCATTCTGGGGAAAGCCAGTGGCCGTGTCATGAGGACACTCACACAGCACTATGGAGAAAGTCACATGCCAACAACTATGTGAATAAGTCACCTTACGAGCTTCAGTCAAGCTTCCTGGTGGCCCCAGCCCCAGCTAATGTTGCGTTTAAACATTTGTTGTTTTCAGCTGATAAGTTTGGGGATAATTTGTTACACAGCAATAGATAACTAATCTACTTTCCCTAGGCCACACAGCTAGGAAGTGATGGAGTTGGTGTTTAAGCTCATGTTTACAAGTCTCCAAGTCCGTATCTTAACCACTGCGGCAAATATAAGTTGTCTCTGGATATCCATTCTTCCTTCTTTTAGCTATAGAATTTTTACCTGAGCAGAAGATCATCCAGCTAATATGTACATTTTGAAGAGTCCTCTGCAATTAAGCCATGCATGTAAGGAGGGGATTAAAGTAGAATGCCGTCCAAATTGAGAAAGTACTTTGAGACCGAAGAAGGAAGCAGGAAGGAGGTGCATTCCATAATTAGAAATATTTATTAATTGGAGTGACTTACAGACAGTAAAGCAGTGAAGAATCACATGTCAGCCATGAGAGCTCTGAAGGTCTGAAGTTAGACAAGGTTTACATAGTGAAGCACCTGTTACTAACAATAACTTAAAGGAAACATCTTAAGAAAAATAAGTTGATAACATCATTCACCAAGTGTCTTTATGATTCACAAAGTATGGGGTCTTGTGATTTTAGTGCTCAAATAATTGACACCACCTGCTTTAATAAATTATTCACCCCCTGAAAACTATATTTCTTTTACACCTTGCCCTAAGGTTAAGGTGTAACTGGTTAGTGAAGCAAAGAAATGAGGTTAAGCAGGAGTCAACACAGCAGGTAGGGGGCAGAAAATGGCATTGGTTTTGTTCATCCTCCAACACCATGGGACTAAGTTCTGGTTAATGAGATATGAGAGGAAGTATGATGTGCAACTTTTCCTTCCCCCTGCTCATTAGATGGAATAAGGATGTGATGGGTGGAACTGAAGCAGCCCTCCTGGAACATGAAATGTGAGCTATGAGCTGAGAGTGACAGAACCACAAGACAGGAGAAGCCTGAGTTCTGATTACTGTGGAGTCTTCATATGGGCCCTTGATCACCCACCCGAACATTTATGGGAAGGATAATTAAATTTAAAGTTCTGCCTTATTTAAGCCATTATGACTTTAGGACTATCTGTTACAGTAGCCAAATTGACACACTCACTAATGCAATCACTATGTTCTGCTGGCCTGTGACTGAGATTACCAAAGAGTGAGAGCAGTGAGAGGAGGTCCCCAAAGCCATGTGTGCACCTGGCATGACATACACACAAAATACACTATCATTTTTCAAATGCACCTAGAAATGCCACTGAACTCAAAAGTCTGCAAGAGTAGCAAGTGAGACACACAATGCAAGCAAAGCACCTGGCACAGAGCAAGCACTCAACAAAGAGTGGTCACTATGAGGGCATAAACAATGTTTCCCAACCAATAGTTGGCTCTATGTAGGGATTCACAAAATCTCTTGATAGTAACAGAGCTATTTTACTCCAGGGGCTGGGGCCTCTATACCCATGGGAGTCCCTACTGTTGCAGACATTAACCAAGATAACCCAACATAACTGATATAACTGAGATAATGAGATTAATTGACATAATTTGAAAAGGTCCTCAGTCACCCACACTCACCCCAGTGAGCAGAGATCTTACAACTCGGAACCCTCCTGCCCGCTCCAAAGCAGGGGTCAGGCTGCTAATCATTGACTACCAGCATGTGATAGGCCAGGCCCATGGTCTCAGCGTTCTCATCAAAAATGAGACCAAGACCTTAAAAGGCAAAGGTACAGCCTGATGTGAGCTGGGTTAGAACAAGAACAGTCCAACTTTCTCCTCCCCACATGAACCAAAAACAGAGCATTTGAGTCCCTGGTGGCCCTGTAGAATGGGTAGTCTTAACACCTGTGGAAATGCTCCTTAAAAACCTTTACATGTCACCACTAAATAACCTTATGAAGCATTTCATTGTTAGATTTCACAAGAATTATTCAAGAAATCTTCTGAGAGACAGGAAGTGTATTAGCACCCCCCATTTTATATAGCAGGGACCTTATGCTCAGATAGGATAATTGAGCTGTTCCAGGTCCCACAGGAGACTAGAGGTAGAACCAGGACAAGACTTCATGCCCCTTTCCCCATACCCACCATGTTTGTTCTATCACCTCTTGGCTTATATCGAGTGCAGTCAGCCAAACATAGGGTAGGAGAGCCCCACCTGGGGCCCAAACCCATTGGCTGGTAAATTCATGGGGCATCTATGCCTCACTGGATTTGGACAAAGGCCTAAGGGAAACTGTCTTCGTCCATTTGGGCTGCTGTAACAAAATATCTTAGATATGGTAATTTATAAACAGCAGAAATTTATTGCTCACAGTTCTGGAGGCTGGAAAATCCAAATTTAAGGCACCAGTAGATTCAATGTCTGGTGAGGGCCTCTTCCTCATAGATGGTAGAAGGGATAAGGTGCCCACTTGAGCCTCTTTTATAAGGGCTCTAATCCCATTCATGAGGGTGGAGCCCTAATGACTTAAACACTTCTCAAAGTCCCTACCTCTTAATAATATCACATTGGGTGTTAGTTTCCAACATATGAATTTGGGGGGAACACCACCATTCAGACCATAGCAGAAACTTTGGGCTGTGCATAGTCTTGTGCCTTTTCTGACCCACTTTCTTCGTATCTTACCTCCTGAAGATTAACGTATGACCTCAGTCACACATCAAGAACAGGGAGAATGTTTAACGTACGTGCCTGCACCATGGCAAATGCAATCCAGGGGAAAAGTCCACAGGCACCTATCACCTCCAGTGGGCCAAGCACTTTACGGAGGTGATTTTACTTACTCTCTTGTAGAGACCTTTAATGTAGGCACCGTTCTCTCCTCTTTCTGCGAGGAAAAGAAAGTACAAGAAGTGCTATGGCCAGGTCCTCCAGCCACAAATGATGGGTAGGATTCCAAGTCAAGGCTTGCTGGCTTCGTACCTCGTGCTCTTTCTACACCAGAGTGCTGTCCGCCCACCTTTTCTTGTTTAAGCTTTAATTTCTATGGACTTCAGCTGTTAGCTTTAACTTTTATTTTACCTAGTGTTTTTTTTAATAGTGAGGTTTACTTTCTATGATCCCTCTTGATTATCATCATGTCAAGCAGACTTCCTTGGAACGTATGAGAAAAAAGCAGCTAGAGCTTGTGTTGTTTTGGCCTGTTTTTTTAAATACTGTCACCACCAGAGAGAGAAAGAGAGAGAGAGAGAGAGAGAGAGAGGGAGAGAGAGAAACTCTGATAAGAATGTGACTACTTGTAAGTAAGGAATTTTCCAGGAAAAACAAATCAACATTTAAGGCGGAAGTGATTCCTTCTGTTGGTTCAGCACAGGCTGCCCTCTTACTTAGCCAACTTTATTTCCTGTTACTTCTTCCACATAAGTCCTCAACCCCACCACATGCTTTCTTCTCTTCCCTCCTGTCATTCCTCAACTATATGCCCTGTGGTCATCACCCCAAAGGTGAGTTTATCAGAGGTGAGCCACACCTCTGTGAGATGCTCCCCAGACCTTGGAGAGTGACCATCGTGAGGTCAGGAACCATGTCTTACTCTTTTTTGTATCTTCAGAGCCATGTTCATTGACTGACTGGTGGAATATACTCCACACATGAGAAATACCTGAATGCAAAGAGCCCCAAACAGACAATTCCCAATGCCTTTATCCCCAAGTGCCTGCCTTGGTGAGTCCTCTCTGTCCTTTGAGGAAGTAGACCAGTTCTCCAGGACCCCAAGAGTCAGAACTGAAACCAGCAAGTGGAAGGTTCATGGAATTAGTTTGTAACACAATGTAAGAAAGAGCATTCTAGCAGCTGATACTTCCAAAGGTAAGAAGAAAGGTAGTGAGCTCCCTGCCCTCAGGTATATTCAAGCAGAGGCTGGTGCTCTTTTTCTATACAGTTGGTTTGGACATTCCTTCAGCAAATATTTACTGCTACCACACACAGGAAAACAGGGGGGCAGGCCCTGGATTGCAATTAGGAAGATTCTCGAGGCGTTGTTGGCATCCGTGCTCTTTCTCTGTTATCTTTGGAACATCATCTTTCAGGCCCTCTTTTGCTTCATCTATAAAAGGAAGAGGTTGGGGGAGGCTTAAAAACAACAGAAACTAGTTGACATGAGTTGCATGTGTCTCCCAATGTTTCATGTATCAGAAACTTAATCCCCACTGTGACAGTGTTAAGAGGGTGGGAAATCTATTATGGTAAATGAAAGGTGGGGCCTTTATGAGGTTACTAGATTGTGAGGACTAGGCCATTGTGAATGGACTGATCCATTTGCAGAATAATGTTTCTCATGGCTTTAAAAGGACAGCAAGTGAGGAGGTTAACCCTCTTTTGCTCAGCCATTTAGCCATGAGACACCCTGTGTTGCTGTAGAGAGTCACCGCCAAAAACAAGGCCCTCACCAGTTGTGTTCCCTGGAACTTTGGACTCCCCAGCCTCCTACTGTAAGAAATAAATTCCATTCTTTATACTCCACCCAGTTTCAGGTATTCCTGTTGCAAGCAACATAAATGGATTAGCACACTACTCATCGCACTGTGGAAGTATGTGCTGAAAAATAAAAGTATTACGCCAAGGCTATTTGAACCAGACGTTTATTGTAGCAAGGTTTATATTAGTCGAAAAACAACTCAAAACCTCCTCAGTATATCAGTATATCAGTTTATTAAATGATGATATATCCATACTGGAGTTCGAAAGGCTAGCGTTAAAATATTAAGTTCGAAATCTGTTTACCTGACGTGGGAATTTTACCTTGATTGTTAAGCAGTTACAAAGTATAGCAAATAGCATGATTTTATATGTGTGTGTACATAAATATAACTTTGTTATGAGCATAAAAAAAAAACTTGTAGAAAGATACAATTGTTAATACCAGTTATGCCAAGAAGTGAGACTAGAAGAGAAGAAGTTGTCAGTTATAATTAGATCCAGGCTCACCCAACAGAAAATCCAAAGACCAGTGGTTTAGGCAAATAGAAGGTTTAATCTACTCTTGCAAAATGAAGTTCTGAAATATGAGCGTATTTCAAAAAGTTTGTGGAGAATTGAAAGATCATATGAGACTTTCCGTGAACTTTTTGAAGCACTTTCATAGACGGTCTGGAACGAATGTGGCTGCAGCTCTATGGTCATCAGCTCAGGATCCTTGCATGTGTGTGTTCCACATTCCTTAAGCCTTTGGTCCTCAAGGCCATCCATGGTCTAAAGATGGCAGCTGGTGCTGTAGCCTCCATGCATGGTGGGAGCATGGAGGAAACCACATGTGCCTCCTTAAGGGAGCTAGCCTGGAAGTCCCACCAACTACACCTGCCTGCAAAGGATGCTGGGAAATGTAGTTTTTAGAAGCCCTCAATAGTTGCATTACATGGTATTGCATCGTGTAGTATGGTGTGGTATGGTATCGGGCAGCCCCAGTAATACAAGTGTTTTACTACTGTACTAGGGAAAAAAAAGAAGAATTAATATTGGGTAGCCAAGGAGTGGTCCTGAAACAAGAAAATTACAAGTACTTTTTTTTTTTTTTGAAATAGACTTCTGTATTGTTTGGCTACATACAAAGAGAGTGCGTTGCTTTACAATTTTAAAAGTCCGGTTAGGAAAGGCTTTTTTAGAAAGAGGAAAGGAACTATTTTCCAGGACACACAATGAGCCAAGCTCATTTGCCAGGCATTTCACCTGCTGTCTCACTTCATCCTCACAGTAATCTTATGGGGGAAGTATGACTGCTCCTTCTACTTTGTAAGAGGAAGGGTCCAAGACATAGTGGGGTGACAGGACTTTCCTCGAGTCTTGTCACCAAGGAGCACAGCCAGTTTAGGAATCCAGGTGTGTGTGTGTGATTCTAAATCGTATGCTGCAGTCTCTAGGGTCATTTACAAGACAGGGCGAGAACAGCAACAACTCGTGAGTGATGCTAGAATCCCAGATCTGACAGGGGCTATATTCCCTACCCAGTCATTAGGAGAACAGCAAGGTGAACATGACACTTCTCAAGCTTCCTAATCTCCCATGAACATCATCCAGCAGCTATGCTGATGACAGCAGCCTGTTTTTCTCCTTAGGATGTATTCATTTCTCAACAACACTAATCCCTCCTTCCTCCCTCCCTCCCTCTCTCTTTCTGTCTTTTTGGCTCATTGTGTTAATTTTCATGCAAACATGCCTATTCTGACAACAGAAAAGAGGCAAAAAAATAAAAAACCTATTTTAATTTTTCCCTCATTTTTTAACTTGAAGCTAATTTCATAAGGGTAAGAAGGACAAGACCAGAGTCTTGCATAAACACTGGGCTCCTCTCGAATTTTCATCAGTGTGAATTTATGAAGGAATCATGGAGAGAACATACACAATAATATTATTTCAACCAAGATGCTGTCTGCTTCCTGCTGGGTGGAAAAATATGAGTCCTGTGGGTTTTTTCCTTAAGGCACTTTCAATTCTAGACAGGACAGAAACAGACACGAAAAGGAGGCATGTATTCCTCCATTTTGAGCCAACTTGGGGCTCCATTTCTGGTCTTGCTACCCTACCAGGGATATATTTTAGCCCCTGAAATGCAAGCATTCCTCAGAGAAATATGGACTTCTTTCAAAGGAGTCTTCCATACTGGATCCCAGTGTCTCCCCTTTATTTCCGGCTAAGGGTCTAGTCCTCACCTCTGGAAGCTGGAAGAGGAAGCCAGAACTTCCTCCTCCTGAGGGCTTTTTGAATATTGGCACACTATGGTCATTTCTGCCAGAGTGCAATCTACACTGGCTTGGGAGTGTGGAACGGGGTCAGTCTGACCTGGGTTGGAATCCCATCCTTGTTCCTCATCAAGTATGGAAACTTGGGCCAGTTGTGTAACTCTCCTGGCTCCCTTTCATCATCTGTAAAACAAAGATAGTGAAATTGAGCCTTCACTTTCCCTCCCCCTGTAGACCATAAGTCCTTCAGGGGCAGGGGAAGGTATGTTATTCGTCTCTGTGCCCATAGAAAGTTGCTGTGAAAACTCAGAAAAATACCAGTAACATTGACCAAGGATTTTTCTCTGACTAGTACCATGAAAAATTGCTCCCTTTCCCACAGATAAGTTCACTAGAGGCTGGTTCCTGCCAAGGGAGGCAGCAGGGTAAGATGGTTGCTAGAGAACAATTTGAAACCAGAAAGCCCGGGTTCAAATCCCAGCTCCACCACTTACTAGCTGTCTGACCTTCAGCAAATTATCTGGCCTCTCTGTGCCATAATCTCCTTATCGAAAAATGGAAATAATAGTGACGATGTCATCCATGAGCTGATTCATGTTAAGTGCAGTCTTAATAATACAGACTCGGTAAACATTGGCTGTTGTCTACTATTCTTCCTGAAGCTGCTCTAGAAGATTAGGGTCTCTCCCTCACCCTGTTCTCTCCAGGCAATAGCTGCTCCCAGAAAACACAGCTGCTTCTATGGCCAGAGCTCAGAGGGGCAGGGTGACCACTGGGGCTGCCTCTACAGGGTTCCAAAACCCAAGCTTGGTCCCTGTTCCTAGCAAAGCCAGCAAGATGGGAGTCTAATGAGCCAGGGGTTAGTTGGAACACAACTCATTTAAAAACAGTGAGAACTTGGCCTTGACCTCCCTGCTGTGCTGGAGGTGGTAGATTAGGCTAAGACGAAATGTCAGTTAAGTGAGGCAAACCTTTCCAACCATTTCCTCAGTGGGACATACGTTATTGCGCTGGATTTTCAGGCCCTCCGGGGCTAACTAGGACACTTGTGCCTGATGCATTTATTGAGCACTCTAGAGTGCTGGGCTATGCATGGCTTTATCTCAAGTCAGTCTGCCAGCAGCCCTGAAAGGGAGCTCTTTCGAGGAGCTAGATATTAGTTTTTAAGTTCCTACTGAACACCAAGCCTTATGTTGGGTTCTTTTCATATCCCATTTCATTGATTCTCTTAACAGGCTCAGGTGAGCATCAGGGTCCATCAGTCCTACAAGTGATTCTTAACATACGTGGTCCTGATGCAGCCGGCTGGTTTAGCTGCAAGTTCTGGAGTCGGTCAATGACTGGGGCACTCTGACTTTTCTCTCTAGGCCTCAGCTTTCTCATCTGTCAAATGGAGATGCCCACCATACCTGGGAGCGCAGCATAAGAAAATCCCCATAGAGAAGCTGGCATGCACTATGCACTCGATGGTGTCCATAAATGCCAGTGCTAAGGTGAGGGAACCTGGTACGGTCTGGGCACTGGGGACAGACAGGTGGTAGAGTGGCAGCCCCCAGTTCCCAGATACTCACCGTTTAGGGAGAAAGGTGGTGAAGTGAGCCTGTAATCCCAGTGCCCCGCTTTTGCTAAAGGAGACTTTGAGGCCAGCAAGGCTCAGCAACTTACCCAAGACCACGCTCAGCGTCAGGCAGGGGTCCTGAGTCTGCCCTTGGTGTGCTGACCCTGTCTTCATTCACCAGCCAATCCCAGGGCCCCCGGCCACACACATGCTCCACCTTCTCCTGCCCCTCCCCCACCCAGAGGGGAGGATCACAGCTGCAGAATCCTTTGGGGAGACTCTGCCTGGTTGGAGAAGATATGCTTCTTGGCTGCCATCTCTCCAAGCCCTCATGGCATGATCAAGGAACTGCAGAGGCTTTGGTGGATCTGCCTCTATCTAGAGGTCTCAACTCTATTGCTTTGGGAGGGGAAGGCTAGGGGCTGGGGAGGCCCCATTGGGAGGAGGCGGACAGGGTCAGTGAAGTTGGCCCTGCATGGGAAGTGTAAGAAGGGGGCTTCAGAGAAGTGTGGGGGGACAGTTTCCAGTGTCCACTGCTGCTGGGCCATTTCAACCTTCCCCATTGCTTTTGCAAGGATCTGTGCTTCTGAGTTACTTGGGGATGCTTGGCGCATGTGTTTTGAAAGGGAAACTCAGAAAGGAAGGCACGGGCACTGACACTGGGACTTCCTCAAACTCCTTCAAAGTCTGCAAATCAACAAAGTGCATCCATTCTGGCTTCGAAACATCCTTACTGCCCACTTTCCTCTGCCTCCCAGCTCTCTGCAAATGTGCATGTGTGCCAGAGCCTCCCCCTATCACCATGCTCTGCCCCAGCCAGGCTGGACTCAGTGTGGTGCCCTTGCAGGAAAGAGCTGGTTCCCATACCATTCTGATGCCCTGCGGCGTGGTGCCCTTGCAGGAAAGAGCTGGTTCCCATGCCGCTCTGATGCCCTGCAGCATGGTGCCCTCTCAGGAAAGAGCTGGTTCCCACGCCGCTCCGATGCCCTGCAGCGTGGTGCCCTTGAGCGGGATACCCGATTGCTCTGTGTTTCAGGAGCTGCATCTGTAAAATGGGAATAACAACAGCATGTTCCCGAGATGTTCTTCTGAGGATGAGAAAACATGAACAGCTGGACTCTTGCCAAGCAGTGGCCTAAGTGCTTCCTACAAGTCAAATTTCATCCTTGAAGACAGACTCTGAGGTCGGTAGAAATTATTGCTGCCCCGATTTTACAGAGAGAAGTGGGGCCCAGAAAGTACAGGAGAGTTTTGGTGCCCATGGTGTGCTGGAAAGGAAGATGGAGCTGTGAGCTGAACCGGGTGGTGCAAGTGCTCAGCCTGGATCTTCACCCAAGGCCAGGGAGCAGGAGGGTAGATGAGTACAGACAGATCTGAGTTCAAATTCAGCCACTGTAGCTGGAGAGGCACCGAGCTCTCTCTATGCCTCAAACTCCTCATTCTGGCAAGCAAAGCTTTGAGGGGTTTGAGGCAGGGTGTTGGCATGATCTTTCAGTGAAGCTAATTGTGTCTGCCTTGTGTACCCAGTGGGAGGATTACCCTCCAAACTCCAGCAGGGCGCCCAGGTCTTGGTAAGGGCTCCCTGAGAGTAGTCCTTTCTCCGTGGATGGGTTTTGTCTTCCCAAGCAGATTTGGAGAGAGTCAAGACATCCCTTCTCTTTTGACCACTGGCGCTCTCTGCACTTGGCTTGAGGAGAGATGAGCAGTGATCTGGAAATTCTCAAAATCCCAGGCTCTTGGAGGCGCCTGCCCGAGGCTGACCCCTGTGGGAGGCAGAGGAGAACAGAAACAGCCCGGGGAAGCAAACACACAAATAAACCGACAAACAAGGGATGTGTTTGTCACCAAAAGAGAAAGGGCCCATTCAGCTCTGGGCCTGGGCGTCCAGTGCTTCCTCCGGGCCTGGAGCCCAGGCAGCCCTCGCATCCTTCCCCAAGGCCACCTGTGCCCCCTGGCTGCAGCCTGGGGGGTCCCTGAGCCTGTCGGGGGAAGGCAGCAGTTCCAGGGCTGGCTCCCCTGGCCTGGGTGGGGTCGCTTCCCCTTCCTCCTCTCCGCTTTCTCATCTCTTCCTTCACCTCTGGAGCACCCGGGGCAAGCTGTGGAGCCCCATGGATGGGGAAGGGGCTTGAGATGCCAAAAAGGGAAAAGTACTTGAACAATCTTGGGGAGGAGGAGAAGGCAAAGTGCCATATATTGAGCACCTGCTGTGTGCCAGACACTCTGCTAAGCCCTCTCATTTGATGCTACCAGCAGAAAGGTATGGAGACTTAGCGAACTGGAGCTCTGGATCTGACTAAACATTCCTTCTCTTTCCAGGATAAAATTCATCCCCAGGGCTGTGACGATGAGCAATCGGATGGGGGAGGGTTATGACTGCAATGAATGCGGAAGCAGCCAACACACAGTAGGTGTCCCATGAATACATGCTGTGCCCCCATCTCTGAGTCCCTATGGTATGTGCTGAAGACTTGTTTAATGAAAAGGAGGAAAGAATGACTGCGATCACTCATTCATTTATTTCATTCATCAAATACTGAGCAGCTACTGCACGCCAGAAACTGTGTAGGGGCCAGAATGCATCAGGGACTGAGACAGAAAATGCCACTGCCCTCATGCCGGTCATATTCTAGTCAAGGAGATGTGTTCTTTCTTATACTTACCCGACAGGACTGTGCTGAGTGTCTACTATGTGCCAGGCTCTGTTCTCCGCACTGTGTTCTTCCACCAAAGACTGTCAGGCTAGGGAGCAGCATTGTCCTGGGCCAGATTACACCTTTGTGGGGACTTGGGAAAAGGGGACTTTTCCTCTGGCACCTGCCAGAAAAATTTTTCTAATCAGTACACAAATCGATGATGGCAACTATATGAATGGCGCTCCCTTGGGTTGTGCAGTGAACAAGCTTCCCAACCGTCCCCAGCAGGGAAAGCCACTTTGGACACCCTCCAACCCTAAGGCTAAGTTCCTCAGTGCTCTTTACATCCTGCAATAGCTCCAGCAGGTGCAATCATAACTACTGTTATCAATGAGCATAAGAGGTTACATTTACTGACGACAATAGGGTTATGGTCTGAATTATGTCCCCCTCTCCCCAAATTCATATGTTGAAGTCCTAAACCCTCAGTAGCTCAGAATGTGACTGCATTTCAAAACAGGGTTTTTAAAGAGGTAATTAAGATAAAATGAGTTCATTAGGGTTTGCCCTAATCCAATGTGACTGATGCTTTTGTAAGAACGGGAGATTGGGCACAGATGGGTATAGAGGAAAGACCATGGGAAGAAACAGAGAGAAGATGGCCATCTGGAAGCCAAGGAAAGAGGCCTCAGAAAAAACCAACCCTTCTAACACCTTGACCTTGAACCTCTACCCTCAAGAATAGTGAGAAAATAAATTTCTGAAGTTTAAGCCACCCAGTCTGTGGTACTCTATTATGGTGGCCCTTTCAGACGACTACTGGTGAATATTATTATTTTCCCCATTTGACCCATAGACAAACCGAGTCTCAGAGAAGTTGTGTAACTTGTCCAAGGACACACAGCTAAGAAGTAGGGAGATGGGTTAGAACTCAGATCCATCTGATTACAAGCCCATGTTCTTAGCCACACTGCACTCCACCGATTGTTCTTCTTCAATACATTTTTGGTCCCTTCAGAGATGCATTTTTTAACTGCATCTCTGCAGGGTAATCATGTCTGGGGAGGACACTGACACTGAGACCACCTGCACACCCACAGACCCTTACCCTGCAGAGCCCTCAGCAGTGACTGCTTGTCAGGCCCTTGCCCGTGCTTCTAGGACAAGCTAGAGGAATTTTCTATGCATTCTGTGTTCTAAGTAGTATTGGTCTTTGGAGGCAGTGACCTTTGCAGAAGGAAAGAAAAATGCAAAATATTCCAAAGACAGTGAGTAATCTGCAAGTCAACTCTAGACCAGGGAGAGCAAGCTTTTTCTGTGAAGAGCCGGATCCTAAATGCCTTCGGCTTTGCTGGTCAGGCAGTCTCTGTGGCAACTCCTAACTCTGCCACCGTAGCTCAGAAAGCTGCCATAGACAATATGCAAATGAACGAACATGGCTGGAATCCAATAAACCTGTATTTATAGATACCAACATTTGAGTTTTACATCATTTTCATGTGTCACACCTTTTTTTTTTTTTTTTTTTTTTTGGTGGCTGCCTGGTACAGGGATTGAATACTTGTCAAGAAAACATTCTTTTGAAATTTTCCCAACCATTTAAAAGTGTAAAAACCATTCTTAGCTTTCTGGCTCTATAAAAACAGGCTTTGGGCCAGATTGGGTTGGTCTAGATGCTTGTATTTAACATTTCTGGGATGTGAATTTAGACCGTCAGAGCTGGGAGGACCTAGTGATCAAGCCCGCCTTACCTTGGTTTACAGATGGGGACACAGAGGCTCAGAGCCCCAGTGACTTTAGGAACAAGAGTTCTTGTGGGGTGATCCCCTCCTCCCATCCTGAGGCAGAGTCCCCACCAGTGGGGTGAGGACCCACCTTGGGTCTAAAGTAAACTCCATACCCAAGAGCCCCCTGGCTCAGCTCCTGCTTGAAAAATTCCCCAGAGCAATCCACCCACTAAGGCTAAAGTGCAATGAGTTACAACAGGTAGATGGCTTAGGATGGTGGGGTGTGTGCGTAGCAAGTACCGTATGAGGGGTCTTCAAAAAGTTCACAGAAGGATTTGTACTACCTTTTAATTTATTTTTCCCAAGAACATTCTGAAGTCCCCTCATATAAGGGTTCGTGATTGTATCAACACAGTAACTCTGGCTGAACCATCAGCCCATGCTGGGCACTGCACAAAATGCTCAACAAGTATAATCAGCGTTAATCCCCACAACAACCCCATGAGGTGAGAAATGTTCTTATGCCCATTTTATAAATGAGGAGATCAAAACTCAGCAAGGTTAAGTCGCCTCTCCAAAGACACACGGCTAACAAGTGGCAACCTTGGGCCTCAAATCCAGGCCCAACTGGCTTCACCGCTGGGTGTTGAGTAGTGACATGGCCAGGTGCCTCTCTGCCTGCTGGCTCCCAGAGCACTTTCCTTTCTGTCATGCCATCAGGCCATTTGTTGGGCTTGGTAATATGCTCACCCTAGCTGTGGGGCTGACACAGTGTGCTACGTTCCAGGTGTGTTCACAGGGACCTTTCTCACATCACCGAGAGGCCCCTGCAGCGAGAGAACCAGAAACACAGATGACATCATAACCACTTTCCTCTCTGATCTGTCCAGAACCAGTTAACAGCTGATCCTGACAAATACAGTCACGTAGGAAAAGACGTGGATGGGAGATGCCTGAGGGTACGTGTGTCTGAAACCAACCCAGATGCCAAAGCAAGAGCTGAATTCAGTGAATGATGGTCTCTCCAAATGGCAGGACAGCACACAGCCCTTAAAGTGCGACAAAGGAATATTGTATTTATTGTCCTGGAGAGATGGTTGCAGATCTCATTTAAATGAATAGAAGCATGCATGTGGGATAAAGGTACATGGGAAAATGTCTGGAATTTTATGCACAAAATGTTAGCACTGATACTCTGGGCTTATTTATTCATTTATATATTTATCCAGCTAACATTTGTTGGGTTAATGGCACATTTATATGCCAGGAAGCACATTAAGTGCTGGGAACATGGTAGTAAATACAAGAGAAATGGCTCCTAGGATGATGGGTGATTTTTCATTTTTAAATAGACTTTATCTTTTTAGAGCAGTTTTAGGTTCACAGCAAAACTGAGCAGAAAGTAGAGACTTCCTGTGTACCCCTGCCTTCACTCCTGCACAGCCTCCCCCACTATCAACATCCCCACCAGACTGGAACATTTGTGACAATCGATGAACCTACAGTGAGTGACCCACCATAATCACCAAAGTCCGTAGTTAACATTAGGGTTCACTTTGGGGTTGCACATTCTATGGGTTTTGACAAATGTGTAATGAATGTATCCATTACTATAATATCATACAGACTAGTTTTGCTGACTTAAAATTCTCAGTGTTCTGCCTATTCATGTCTCCCTCCCTCCAACTCCTGCACTAATCTTTTTTACTTTTTTGCCTTTTCCAGAATGTAATATAGTAGAAATCACACAGTATGGAGCCCTTCCAGATAGGCTTCTTTTACTTAGTAATGTACAAATCAGGTCCCTCCATATATTTTCAAGGCTCGACAGCTCATTTCCTTTTAGTGCTGAATAATCCTCCATTATCTGGATGTACCATGGTCTATTTATCCACTCACCTATGAAGGACATATTAGTTGCTCTCAAGTTTTGGCAATTATGAATAAAGCTGCTATTCATATTTGTGTGCAGGTTTTCGTGTGAACATATGTTTTCAGCTCATGTGGGTAAATACCAAGGAGTGCAATTGCTGGAGAGTATGGTGAGAATATGTTTAGTTTTGTAGGAAACTGCCAAGATGCCTTCTGCAGTGGCTGTGCCATTCTGCATTCCCACCAGCAGTGAACAAGAGCTCCTGTTACTGCGCCACAGCACTTGATAGAGTCGGTGCTTTGGATTTTGGCTGTTCTAATAGGTATGTCATGGCATCTCACTGTTGCTTCAATTTGCAAGTCTCTAATGACATGTGATGACATATTTTCATATGCTTCTTTGCTATCTGTGTGTCTTTTTTGGGGAGGTGTCTGTTCAGGGTTTTTGCCCATTTTTTAGTGGGTTGTTTGTTTCTTTACTGAGTTTTGAGTCCTTTGTATATTTTGGGTGATAGTTCCTTATCAGACATGTCTTTTGCAAATATTTTCTCGCAGTCTGTGACTTATATTCTCACTTTCCTGATGACAGGTGATTTTTAATTTCTTCTTTTTGAGTATCTCTATTTTCTAATCTTTTTGCAATGAACATGTATCACTTGAGCACTGATTTAAAAGGGTTTAAAAGTTGGGCTTAACACAGGAAAGTGAAGCTTTATATGTACACCGTTTAATATTCACGTTAAACCTGTGTGGCAAAAATATACCGATCTCTTGTGTGAGTGTTCGTGCATGTGTACCTGCAGAAAAACAAGATCCAGAGAGGAAAAGGACCTGGTTCAAGGGCACCCAGCTAGAAAGTGGCATTGGTGGGTTTGAACGTGGCCTTGTCTGGCTCAGAACCTGGGGTGCTCATTTCACCCAGGGGTGCACTCACAGGGAGATCTAGCTCTGCTGGCGTTTGTGTGGCTGTGGGTTGCCCCTTCCAGTACTCTGCATCCACCAAGACCAGCCTGGCACTGCCCCACCTATTCCAACTCAGCATGTGCCCATAGACCCTAACTCCTGGAATAGCTTTCAGATTCTTTGCAGTGACCAGCCCAGCTTCGAAGCATCGATGACTGTGTCCAGGGCAAACGGAAGATGTAGAGTGGGGAGAGGTGGATGCCGACGGCTAGCAGATGAGCTAAGCCAGGGAGCCTGTATTAGTCCACATCTGGTGATCTTTGGTGGCAACTTCAGTGATGACAGTGTATCGCATTGCAAAATGCCAGAGCAGAAAGAGCAGAGAGACAGACTCTCCTCTCTTTTCTTTTAAAGCCCTCAGAACCACGCGCCTGACCACCATTATAATCCATTCACTACGGCATTGTCCTACAATCTAACACCTCTTCAAGGCCCCACCTTTTAATTACCAAAATAGGATTTCCCACCCTCAACAGTCACAGTGGGAATGAAGCTTCTAATATATGGACTTCGGGGGACACAATTCAATCAGTCCACAGCAGAGCCCCTCCTAGCCCTGCTGGGGGCAGCTCTCCCTGCCCTCCCTGCCAACAGCCAGGCCACCCTGGTCTGCAGCATGCAAACCCACTCATCACCTTGCTTCTGGCATTGAACTGAGCTTAACATGCCTTACCTGAGACCTGGGCTGTGCTAGCCAGACACCGTGACTTAGCGGACGGTGCTGTCCTAGACTTCCTGATGACATTCCTGTTTTAAAAGTCCTAGTGCAGTGCCTGTTCCATGGTTAACCCAAATGCATGTCAGATGCATGACATCAGGTGACTGGCCAACCTTCTACACTCTCCGTCCCCTCCTTTCATGGGCTCTGCATTATTATTGTCATGGTTTTACTGTTTCCACTCTTCATTCACTGAACAGAAGCATGCTGAGTGCCTACTACGTGCCAGGTGAAATGCTGGGCCCAGGAGGTTCCTGGTGAACAAAAGAGTCCAAAACATTCCTAGTCTCATGGAACTGACTTTCCAACTGGGGGAGATAGAGTTTATGCAAAATAAATTCCTACATTACACAGAACTGAGTTTGAAATAGTGATGGACGCTATGAAGAAAATAAGTCAGGAAAGAACAGGGCATGAGGAGTGTGGGTGGATTGCAATTTTAAAAAGTAGTTCCTTTAAATAAGGATTTTTTTTTTAAACTGTGAAGTAATTTATTGTTTTTAAGCCGCTAGGTTTTGAGGTAATTTGCTACACAGAAATAGATAAGTAATTTGATTATTAAAATATCTTCTAAATTCATCTCCCAAAACCCTCCCTTGTACATTATACTCCTACCATCCTGATAAATAAGTAATTTTTTTATTGCCACCAAATACAACTATTTGTTATGCCTTCTTCAGAATTAATCATATGTCAGGTTTTTGCACACAGAATCACCTTACATTTTTATGTTTTCCCTTTAGATTTTTTGTTCCTTTCTTAACGCTGTGTTTATGTAGCCATGACACTGGCTGAGGCATCTTCCCTGTTGCTCTCGCTGCGTCCAGTCAAAACCCTGCGACAAGGCACGTTTGGTGTCCTCAGTTGTTGGGAGGCTGCATCTGCATCTTCAAGTTCAGACACGGACCCTGGGTCCTCAGGCCACTGAGTGACAGAGCTGTGTACAGACCCCATTCCCTCGGCCTCCTGTCCAGCCGTCTCTCTGTAGCTGTCCCTGCCCCAGGCCTGTGGAACCACCTACTGGACATGGGTGGGCTCCTTCCCACCTTCCCCTCCAGCTCCTCAGCACGGTGCCTTTCCCTCTAGCCACGTTCTGTGTGGCAGCCACATGAGATTCTTGGCTTTGCCCCTTCCCCTAGCTTTGCCAGGCAGCAGCGACCACCCAGCTTTACAGCCAAGCCCCATAATGATTCACATGTCCTTTCCTCTCTGAGCTGGGCTTGGAGCCCTTGGCATCTTGCACCTGACTATTTAGCAATCTGCACCTGGGCCAAAGCCCTGAGCTTGCCTCCTGTTGTTCCTCCCCAGGCCTCAGCCAGAGCCATCTCCTAAAGCTCCCATCTGATAGCCAAGGTTCCAGCCTCAACACCTTCAGTGGCCTTCCCAGTGCCCAGATGTTGGCATGAGCAGGACTGAAGCCATGTTGGGACCTAAAACTGCATGGGCAGTAGGCAAATTTTTAAAAGACAGTTTTTTTCTTGGCATGCATTTCTCTGAGTTCCCTCTTTTCCCATGGCTAGTTGATATTTTGAACGGTGGTTATGGGCAGGATGACATTATTTACATGAATGTAAAGTTGTCTTCCAGCCACCCTAGAGCTGCAGATTTGCACGTATTACCCAGACACTGGGAAATCAAGGAAGACATCGATAAAGTTCTGCTGATTCCACTCCTCTAGCAGGACCCTGAGATAACAGCAAGGACAGGAGCAGAAACCAGCTGAACCTTGGCGAGACTTTGTACCCGAGACCTTGCATGAAGCCCCCACAGCTCATGTCCCCCTCCCCCCTGCTTTTCACTTCCCACATTCCATTCCCTTGGCCCCTTCTTTAAAACCCACTCAGTAAGTCTAAGACTTTGACGTGGCTTTAGTCTGCCCACTCTCCTTCAGGCTTACCAGAGAGATGGGTTAGCCTAACATCTCTCCTCAGGTCACCAGTGTTCCTGAAGAAAAGCTGACTTCCATTCTCATCAACATTTGACTTTTGAGTGGTTTGATTCTGAAAGGAGGCAGGCAGCTGGACCTGTGCCTGGTAATGCAGAGGCAAAGGCATCACCCCAGGCCCCTGGTGACAGGAGGGCTGCCCACGCCACACACCCCACACACCACTCAAGCCACCCCGCTTCACATAATACTAAAGGTCTCAGAGTCCAGCTCCAGAATGCCTGGGTTTCAATTCCCGGCTCTGCTGATTTCTAACCATGCAGTACCAGGCAAGGCATTAAACCCCTCCATGTCTCCTCATCTTAGAACTGGGCACTGCTAGCTCTTCTCTCCTAGGGAGGTGGGTGGATTAAATGAGGTAAACAAGTACAGCTCTTAGAGGCGGGCCCACCCCACAAGCATTTGCTCCTATAAGTGAAGCACCAGGTGGGATTTGGCAGTCAGGACACCCACGCTCTCTGGCTCTGCCACTTCCTGGCTGTGTGACCTTGGGGAAGTCTCTTGGACTCTCTGAACTTCAGGCTCTTCTGGGAAGTGGAGATGTGGGTGTTGAGTTTGGAGAATCCAAAGAGCTGATGGGGGCTGTAAACTGCTCTGTCAGTGCTAAAGCACCATGCAAATGATTCCTTATGTCTTGAGATATGTCGACTGTATACAGTATTGATTTTTAATTTTAAATTTAAATGAATCAAATTAAAAATTGAAGTTTCTTTGTCACATGTCAAGTGTTCCACAGCCACTTGTGGCCAGCGGCTGTCAAATCGAGAGGGCAGTTTCAGCACCTCATTCATTCATTCATTCACTCATTCCCCACACGTCCCTTGGGCAGGGTCTCCACCTCTGTGTCAGCCACAGTGCATCCAGTTCTTTGCACAAGCCCCGGTCTCAGCCTCGGCTTCCCTACCCTGGCCCGGCAGGATTGCAGAGAGGACGGCAGGAAGGCTTGTATAGAGCCCTCAGTGCAGCAAACCTCCAGTCCTGCATTTAAAGCCTGTTGGAATGCGGAGAGGGTTGAAAGGAGGCAGGGAGATCCGAATGTGTGAGGTACTACTAAGGAGGAGGGAGGAAACGGGCAGGACAGGCAGGGGCTGATCTGGGGCTAAAGTCCAGGGGCTGTGCAAGTCCAGGTGACTGGCTGCACATTCCGCCCTGGGGGAGGGTTGCCCCGCCCGGAGGGTTGCCCCGCCCTTCCCCCCTCCACGCCCCACGTCTGGCAGGAGGAGCAGCTCACATGGTGCTGAGTCACCACCCAGCCTTGAGGGATTCCTGGGAGGGGCATGAGGCCCTGCACGTCCCAAGGTGTGTGTGTTGGGGGTGGCGTCCAGCACCGGCTCCCATCCCTTACACCTTAGCCTCAGTCTTCAGCTGCAGTCCCCTTCTCCAGCCTTGGAGCTGTGCTAGGCAGGGACAAGCACCCCAAGCCCAGGCAGCCCCAGTGTAGAAAAGACCCCTTTTTCCAGGAACCAGCTAAGGGCTGGCTTAGGTTTCAGGAGTTGAACTCAGACCTTCCCCAGCCCTCCCGGAGCCCATAATTTCATCCCCAGGTGCATGGCTATTGGCTTCCAGGCCCTGCCAATGGCACCATGACCCTGGGATGGGTTCAGGTTTGCACATGAACAACTCCGGCTCTGCCTGGTGCCTTCCGGACCTGAGGGCCAGGTGCAGTGTAGCTGCTGAAGGCCACCCTAAAGTCAGAGGAGGAGGCTCTGAGGGCTGACGCGGGGGGGGGGCTGGGCCGGAGGAGGGAAGAAACTGGCTTCTGGCTGCGTGGGAAGCCTGGCTTTGCCATTTGGAGGATTTGGATGATGGGGAATTGGGGCCTTATTTAATCCCCCACTTTAGTTTCCATCTCTGCCTAACGGGTGAACCCTCCCTTCCTCCTGCGGCAGAGTGTGTGGAAGATAACGTGAGGTGGTGGATGGGACGTGGGTGGGGCTCCCTGTGCACATGGTGGAGCACAGTCACCTTGTTTCCTTACTTGGTCATTGTGGGTCTCACCCACAGACTCTCAGCTCCATGAGGGCAGGGGACTTGTTCCCAGCTGAGTCCCCAGTTCTGGACCCTCAGGAAGTGTTCGTTGAATGAATACAAGGGAGAGAATGGCAGAAGGCATGCTGGGGATCAGTGCACGAGCCCCTCCCATTGCCCCAGGACATCTTTGTATCCAAAAGGGTTGCGGTGGGACTCCAGGTGGGCACCAGATTGCCCAGCTAATCCCATCAGTCCTCCAAGTCCCAGTGAGAGGTGCCGCATGTCCTGGGCTTCATTCCTTCCTAGCTCTTGCCATGCTGCTCACAGAGAGAGAGCAACTGTTTTCTAGCTCCCTCCTTGTGCCCCAAGCTCTGCTTCCCTCATCTCATTTAACCCTGATGAGAGGTCTCCGTTCTTAGGTATGACGAGTCCTGTTTCATGGTGGAGGATATCTCAAGGCCCTAGTAACTTGCTAACGGTCACACAGCTAGTGGGGGCCAAAGCCAGCCTCAGAATCTGGTCTAGCCCGTGGCTGGGCCTGCCCACCGCAGCATGGTGCCAGACGCTATGCTGGGTGGGGGTCTCCACCAGCAAAGAGGGCAGGCTCTGCCTCTGGAAGCTTGGGGCTGCTGGGAACAGCTTCTCTGTGGCAGGCCTGCACAGCCACGGGGAGGCCTCTCAGTGGGGCCTCTTCACCGAGCCTAGAATGGGGACACTTGGAAGCCAGGCTCCTGCCAGGTCTGAGCTACAGAAAGGCCTGCCCAGGGCGGCACACATGAGCCACAGACAGCCCTGCTTTCGCTGTGCATTTTATTTTATTTTTTGGTGGCTGGCTGGTACGGGGATCTGAACCTCTGACCTTGGTGTTATCAACACTGTACTCTGAACTACTGAGCTAACAGGCCTTGCTGGGCATTTTAAACATTTTTAATTTTCTCCCTCCCTTCCTCCTTTTCTTCTTTCCTTCGTCCCGTCTCCTCCTCCTTCCCCTCCTCCTCCTCCTTTCCCTCTCACCCGTCACCTTCTCAGGCCACTGCAAGTCCCTGTTCCTGTCCCTCAGCACTTCTCTGTCCTCTCTGTGCCCCAACCTGTGATTTGAAAACTGTGGGTCTCAACCTAGTCATTGCAGGGGACAGTGAAATGGCTCTGAAAACATTTTAAAGCAAGCACAGCCTGGTTAGGGAGATGAGGCAGGAAGCTCAATGACTATAATCAGGGCGGAGAGGGATAAGGGTCTCGGGAGGGACTTCCAGGAGGACGGCCTGGGAGCTGGCGCCTGCAGCTGAGAAGGCAGGGAAGGTGCCCCTGCTCGGGGTGGCCAGAGCAAAGGTGCAGGAGCAGGAAGTGGAGGGATGGGTCTAGGAACGGCCAAGCCACCAAGTCTGTGGAATCAGGAAGTCTGGGCTTCATTGTCCTCGCTGTCCTGTCCTTGCTGGGTGGCCCTGGACATACTACTTTACCTGAGTGCTTGTAAATTGAGGAGGATGATAGCTATGCTCAAGGCTTCTGCTAGAATAAGGGCACGCGGGGTGAGTGTGAGCATGCGTGTCTGCGGGTCTGCTAGGGACAGGGGCCTGCTGTGCACATGGTGTCTGCATTGTCAGCAGGACTCTCCGTCCCCCTGCCAAGGAGAAAGTCCCCAGTACCAGGGCCTCCAGGGCTGTGGACCACCAGCAGAGACAGCCTAATATCCTCAGCACTTCCCAGAGCCCTCAGACCTCTTTATGTCTTAAGGAATAGTGACAGCTAGCATTTATTGAGCACTTACGGTATGCTGAGCATGTTACATGCCTCGTTTCTGACCCTCACAATAACTCTGCACCCCCACGTTATAGATGAGGAAACTCAGGCACAGAGACAAGCTATGTGCCCCAGTGGCACAGAGCTGGGAGTCCAACCCAGCCCTGTGGATGCCTGGTGCACAGGGACATTCGGTAAATGTTTGAGGATGACTGACAGTGCATATATAAGAAGCGGTGGGCACAGATGTCGAGCATTAGATCCTACATGTGTGGACACAGGAGAATGGGCGGCCCTGAGGTCTCCCTGACTGTCTTTCCACTGTTGGTCCTTGATTACTTTCAGTGACAGGGAGCTCAGTCGGGAAACCTGACTTCTCAGCCTGGTGCAGGTCCCTCTCTGGGCCTCTCCTTTGCCATCTGAAGCATGTGGTGTGGATCTCTCCAGTTACCAGGCTCTGCCCTGCTGGAATCGGGTGAGTATGAGCAAACATGTCATTGCGGGCAGAGTTCCTGTGGCCAAGGTAGGTATGTCAGGAGCCTGCCCTGGCCCCAGAAAGTGGGTCGTGGGAAGAGGCAGGGAACTGTCTTGTGCTTTGGGTTCGGTGGAGCGGGAAGGGGAGGGTGCCGAGTGTTGAGAGGCAGGTGCGGGGCACCCCTGGGAAGGGCAGGCTGGGGGCTGGAGAGGAAGCTGCTTCCTCACCCCCAGCCCCTCCATCCCCACTTCCCACTCTCTCTGGCAGAACTAAAATCTTGTGTCTGTCCCCCTCCCGCCATGCCAAGTGTTTCACATTCTCGCTGAAGCCATCAGGCTGCCTGGGACACACTCTTTCCCGTCTGCCCCTGGTAAATCCTCCTCCTCTTCCTCTTCTAGGAGGGGATAGCGACCTCCTCTGAGCCTTTCCTATCACCATGTGCCATTCTTCAGAACTTCGACTCCACGTGACTGAAATGGGGTATATGTGATGTCGCCCTCTTCCTGGGGGCTGAGGCTGGTACCCTGGGCCTCTTTGAATGTCAGGTCCCCTAGGCTGGTGCTTCGGAGACCATTGCCAAACTAAATCATGGACACAGAGAACAGGAGGCTCCACTGCTCCAAACGTCGAATTCCCCTTTAGTATGTGGACCTAGTCATGTGTGCCCCAAGAGCTAGAGAATCTCTTTCCAGGCTGCTGGTCCCTGCCTCGGATGGCCATTGTTGCATGGGAGGAAGAGCAGCATGGGACATGCTGAGAGTTAGGAAGAGCCCGTGCTGGCTCCTTGGACTCCCAGGCAGTGCCATGCTCCTCTACGGCCTGAGTCGAAGGCCCAGAGCTGTGACCAGCAGGAAGAGAAACCAGGAGCCCTGCCAGGGAGATTCTAGGTAGGCCAGGGGGTGAGTGGTAGAATCCTGATGCCATCCCCTCAGACTCAGCCCTTCATCATCTTCCTGGGGCCACTGAGGCAGAAGAGGACCCTGGCAACATCACAGAGCATATGACATCGGGGGAGTGGCACCTTACACAGAGATTAAATTATAAATCTAAGTGCTTACAAAGAAGTCTTGTATAATCAAAATCCCCTTGGAAAGCTTTTATATTGCCCCATGTAATGCGGTTGGAGACAGACCACACCATGCAGGAATGTCCTGTGTCTTTTCACCATCTCACGGCCTCCTCTTCAGGCCAAGCTGCCATCATCCCATGCTGGGGTCCTACAATGGCCTTCTACACTAGGTCTCTCTGCCTCTGTCCTTATTCCCCTGTGTCTGTTTTCCAATTTTAGCATGGAAAGTCCACTATGCCAGGAATCCTGTCAATCCTGGGCAAACTGGGACAGTTGTCTCCCTACACCATATCTACTCAGGGTTAAAACTAAGCCCTTTCAGTAGTCCCCAAGGCCCTATGTGTGCTGATGCCATTAATACCCTATTGCCAACATCTAGACCCTCTCTGACCTAATTTGATTAGGCATCTTCTATGTTTCAGAACCTGCTATAACATCTCACACCAGCCACAATGATTTTAGCTGCAAGAAGCATTACATACACACAACTAAACAAAATGATGAAAGGAATTTGTTGGTAAAGGGTGAACGATTTGGCAGTGAGGGAGGACTTAAGGAAAGGCTTGATTCAGTTCTTCCAGACCCAGTCACTGGCCACCACCAACAAGCCCCAGCTTCTTCCATGTCTCCATCCTACCTTTCACTTTGTAGGCGTCATCCTGGGGCCGGTTCGCCTTGGATCACAAAGTGGATGCCAGCGGCAACTGGTCTGCATCTTTCATCTTTTACATCCACTGGGGGCACCAAGATGAGCCAGACACCATGCTAGGCACTGGGGTTAGGGATATGAATAAGATCAGACCTAGAAGACCACAATACAGAATACACTTGGTCCAGATTTCAACACTCAGTGTCCACTTGCTTAAATGAACAGCAAACAAGAAAGGCAAAATCTCCATTAACTTGTGTGGTGGGTTCTATCACAGGCTATCTGCCAGATCTTCCTTCAATATAGGACGTGCTGTCTCAGCTGCTATGAATGCTGCCATCAGACAGCCCTTAGCTGTCAAGCCCTTCAGCGATTACAGATTGTCCCCTTGTCTGAGGTCATTGCATGCCCATGTACAGTAGCTAATGGAAATGGGGCATAAATGCCCAACCAACTTGTATAATATATCCCCAAAGATATGTTGAATTCTTAACTCTCAGTACCTCAGAATGGGATCTGGAAATAGGGTCAGTGGAGATGTAATTAATTAAGAAGAGGTCACACTAGAGAGGGTGGACACTTAATTCAATGTGACAGGTGTTGTTATAAAAAGAGGAAAAGAAACACGGAGAAAAAGACACAGGGAGAAGATAGCCATGTGACTATGGAGGAAGATATTGGAGTGATGCATCTAGAAGCCAACAAATGCCAGGATTTCTGGACAATTCCATAAGCTAGAAGAGGCAAGGAAGGGTCCCCCCCTAGAGATTTCAGTGGGAGCATGGCCCTGCCAACGCCTTGACCTCAGACATCTGGCCTCCAGAGCTGAGACAGTACATTTCTGTTGTCTTAAGCTACCCAGTTTGTGGTCATTTGTTTGGCAGCCCAGGAAACAAATTCACCATCTCAACCCGATTCCTGACGACTCTGCAGAGTTCCCCTCCAGGTCAGCCAGGGCTAGCGTTAGGACTGCATCCCAGCTCGGTTTCTTCCTCACCTCAGTCCTCTCCTTTCTCTCGTCTGCTGGTGTGGATCCCAAGGGAAACACCAAATAAATTCTGCTCCCTGTTCTCCATCTCTGCTTCCCAGGGAATCCAACCAGTCACATAATCTATTATTCGGCTAACCAGAGGTTTCCCCTTTTCATCAGCTCTAGAGGACAAAAGGTAATACAAGATAGCAAGAATCAATTCATGTCTTCATCCTTTACTCAACAAGGACCTTCTGAGCTCCTCCCAAGCCCCAGACACTGCCAAGTGCTGGGGTTACAGATATGAACAAGCCCCATCCTTGTTCTCAAAGACTCCAGAATCCAGAGGGAGTCAGGCAGCTAAAACAACATATTTGGCGAGTGATTTGCTAAAGCAACCTTGCTTTCAGGTGAATCCTTTCTAGAGGAAAGACCTCGGTGCTAGAGGTAGTAGCATTAGAAGCCAGGTTATCTTCCATGGGTGAGGGACATGGTGACTTCTGAGACAATAGATGGAGGCGAGAGGTGTGAATGAGAGAGGGACATTGTAGGAAAGGGGAACAGGCAGATCAGCGTCTGGAGGGACATGGGTGCAGATGAGGGTGCAGGGAATTGAAGAATGATTCTATCTCCTCTCAACAAGGGGTCATGTGGGAACCAACTGGGAAAATTATTACACAAATCGTATTGTATGAGTATATGCATGCATAAACAGATACATAAAATAGATGTATAATTAAAGGCATACAACCTTTGTACAGAAAAGTTAAATTGCAGCTCAAGATAACCAACAAATAATATCTTTCTTGCTTTTTTTTTAAACATTGTGAAACCAGGGGACTGACCTTGATGTCCCCTAGCTGTTCCCCCAACCCCAGTAAAAACAGGTTTCAGCTGTGGGGAAGGGGAAATAGCAAAAGTAAATCTGCTTGACCAAGTAGGACAGGCTGGATATGTAGGAATAACACATTCAGTTAATAATAAGAGCAGAGTTGATTAAACATATAGTTCCTTAGGCTAAGAATTGATCTGAAAGGTCAGAATGTTCCTTAAATGAATGCCTTATGGCTTAAAATACCATCCATAACCTCTCTTCTCAAGTTGTCATTGCAGATGACAAATGACTGCAAGCGTGTTTTGAAGTCTGTACACCTCCAGATTCAAAGGAGCCAAAGAGGACCTTAGTCAGGATGCTAGAAATAATTACACTGACCTCAGCACTCAGATTCCCACCAATCAGATTCCCACATGACTCCCAGGAACCCCACTCATGATTCTGCTGTATAAATGCTTCTGATTTTAAGCAGTCAAGGAGTGCAAGGTCTTTAAGCCCCCTTGGCTGCCATCATACTCTTTTGAATCGCCATCCAAATAAATGCTAATCTTCAACATTGCAGATTTTGGCATAAGAGACTTCTCAGTCATTTGGGCGTACCTTTCTTAGTTCAGTAACAATTGCTGTTGAAGACTCTCCTTCCCTTCCCACTCCAAGGGAACATGCTGTGAATTGAATCAACATCATAGGGCTCTTGGTGATCAGTTATCAAACTGTTGACATGTGAGGACAATCAGAGGGAAGTTCCATTTCTGGGTCAGTGAGGCAAGCACTTTTGTGTGGTGCTGGGGTTTATGTCAAGCTACGTGTTTAACATGCATCCTGGACTCAACTTTTTAAAGCATGCCTTTGAATGCCTCCTGTTTAACATGGCTCATTTTTCAGCCCACTGGGCCAAAGTCAAAACCTAAAACTTAAAGGGGAAACAAGAACTGAGCCTGGGCAAGGGGGTCCCAACACTAGCAACCCATTAGCTTCTCCTGGGGACTTACAGTAAAAATCCTGATGTCCCAATTCCACCCCAAACAAATTAAATTGGATTTTCTGGCAAAAGGGCCTGGACATCAGTATTTTCAAGAATGTTCCTTCTATGGTTTGAATGTTGGTCCCATCCAAAGCTCATGCGGGAGCTTGATTCCCAGTGTAGTAGTGTTGAAAGGTGAAGCCTGTAAGAAGTGATTGGATCATGAGGACTGTGCTCTCACGAATGGATCAATCCATTCACGGAGTAATGCATTAATGGCTTAGAGGGTTAGCATGGGTGTGGACTGCTGGCTTTATGAGCAGAGCAGGTGAGCACATTAACAAACTCTTTTTCCATTCTTGCCATGTGATCTCCCATGTCACCACAGGATTCTGTAGTGAGCTCACCAAGAAGGCTTGCACCAGATGTGCCCCTTGGACTTTTGTTGTTGTTGTTGTTGTTGTTTTAAAAAAAGGATGACCAGAAAGGGGATCTTAACCCTTGACTTGGTGTCGTCAGCACCACGCTCTCCCAAGTGAACTAACCAGCCATCCCTATATAGGGATCTGAACCCATGGCCTTCATGTTATCAGCACCACACTCTCCCATGAGCCACGGGCCAGCCCTCCCTTGGACTTTGAACTTCCCAGCCTCCAAACTGTAAGAAACAAATTTCATTTTCTTATAAATTACCCAGTTTCAGGTATCCTGTTATAAGCAACAGAGAAAGAACTAATATACTCCCCACCCTACCCTCACCTCCCAGGAGATTCTGATGCAAAGTTAGAACTGAGAACAGCTCCTCTAGATTCTAGGTTTGGAAAGAATTTTGATGGGACAAAACAATTGTACACAAAAAAAAATACCTGTATCCATAAACAAAGGATGAAGATGTGATGATGAAGTACGACACTTTAGAAAGAATCACTACACAAAATTTATTCCATAAGAACAAAATGCAAGATGACAGATTGCGCTCATTGCATCCCTAATGTTCAGCTGAGCACAGGACTGCAAGAATAAAGACCACATGTCTCAACCTCCATTGTAGCCAGGTGAGGCCAGGTGACTCAGCTTCCAGGGTGAGTCCTTAGTAGAAAGGTGTAGGGAAAATACAGGAAAATGGTCAGGGCCCCTCAGATGTCCAGAATCTTGCCAAGAATTTGATGTAAATATGCACATGCATTCAGGTGTTCCTTGGTTATTGTATAATGTAATTGTGCATATGCACCCAGGTGTTCCTGGGTTGTCTGACTTGCACTCACGTGTCCTGGGTTATTGTACTTGAGTATAAAAGATGGGTGGCTCTGATCCACAGGGCCCTTCCACCCCTGGGTCACCACTGGGGGGACCACGGGGAGGCTGCTATTGCTGGAGGTTGTTGCTACAAGCTGCTGTTTCTGCCAGGGCCCCCAGGATGATCTGGGAGGCCACCACTCCTGCTGTTGGATCTGCTGGAAGCTGCTGCTGCTGCTGAGGAGCTGAGGACTGAGCTCGTGTCATCTGCCAATGGCTCCCAGGATCTTTCTTAATTACCTAGCTCATGGACCTGCTTGTGAGGGGTCTGGTGACCCAGCCAGGCATCGGAGGGTCCTGGTGACCCAGCCTGGCATGGGAGGGGTCAGTGATCCAGTCTGTACAATGAGTTTGAAGGTTCTGTTGGCCCTAGCCCTAACCCCTAGTCCTAGCCCTAGACAATACAATTAGCCCCCCGTAGCATAACCAAACAATTGGCTACATCAGCAGGATTCCAACAATTGCCCTAGCCTAACCCAGCCAGACAGAAGGGATGTCCTCTCCTGCTCCCTCTTTCCTGCTCTTCCTTCTCCCAGAGGCAGAGGTGGGCTGCAGCAGCACATTGCATGACTCCAGAGCACGCCATCCTCAGTGTGCTCCATGCAAGTGGCCCAGGAATTGTGCATCTGAAAGCCCAGTGGCGAATCATCCCCCACTCTGTGCATGAAGCAACACTCTAGAGATGTTGATGCGTAAAGGAAAGCAGTCGAATTCCCCAGGAACAGCCATTGTAGCCAGAGGCTGCTAAAGCCCAGACTGTTGCCTAAGAGAGAAATAAAATACTCTCTTGTTTCAGTCACAGTTCTTTTTGGTCTCAGTTGGAGCAGCTGACCCTGTATTCCTGCAAATAGGCTATATAACCCTCCATGACCAGGAAAGTCAGCTCTGCAGCAATCCATCCCTCAGACACCAAAGGATGCTCTGGGTGAGTAACTGGCAACGTGACATCTTGTTTGATAATGTCCATCCTTCTCTGGACTGTGAGCCCCAGCAGGACAATGATATAGAAAAAATCAGTTTTATTCATCACTGTATACCTGGAGTCCATCACAGCACTAGCACATAGTAGGGCTCAGAGATGCTTGCTCAGTCAAGGACTAAATTAACACATCGATGACCTTAGTCAGTGCATCACCAAGCATGGGGTCAGATGCTCAAGCTCCTCCATGTCTTGGCTCCAGGTGGCCTCTATAGCTGTTTCCTCAACACCCTCCAGGTGATTCCGATGCTGTGGAGTATTTGAGAACCACTGTTCTTCTCCATGACTGTTCTGCACGTTCTCCACTGCAGCCATTCCTTTCTTGTTCCCCATGCCTGGGATGCTTTCCCCCATCTCTGCCTGAAGCAGTCTCACTCATATCTGGAGGGCTCCTAACACGCCCCATCCTACCGAAACCATCTCCAGATCCCCACAGTCTGAAATAATAACTCCCTGTGGATGTCCACAGGGGATGCCTGTCCCTCAGGTCCCTGGTCCATTCTGGCTGGATCCGCCTGCCTCCCCCACTGGGATGTGTGAGCTCCTACAGGCAGGGCCAGGTTTTCTTCAACAACCCAGTCCCTCACCCCAGGCCAGATTTACAGTGGTCTTCAATAAATGCTCTAGGTTTGAATGAGGCTATAGGGCACCGATCTAGTAAGCTCCTAGATACAGACTCACGAAGAAGTAAGAAATGTGGCACAGGGTGATTTTTATCACATTCTTAAGAGTGACTTCTTAACGAACATGCGTTTCCCCAAAGTGCATTTCTGAAAAAGGAGTAAAATGATTTCTAACAGTGAGGACAAAGAAAAAGATTTAACATAAATCAAGCATTGTCCATCTGGCGGCATTGTTTTTGCTTGTTTATATCTTCTTATTTCTCACCACCCAGATGGATACATGTAATTATCTCAGTTAAAGACAGAGATGCTCAGAGATGTGAAGTAACTTGTCCGAGGTCACGCAGCCTAGACCCAAGGACCTGTGATCATAATGCTCTTCCACCATTCCAGTCCACGCAGGAGGGAAGCTTCTAGTGGAGTGAGAAGCCAAAGTTTTGCAGGAACTGACTCCTTCCACCCTTGTTGTACTGTCCCCAAACTGTCATCTCTTTGGGGGGCAGTTTCAGCCAATGGGAGGCATCATATGTGGCCACTGCTGGGGTTGGCAGAAATGTTTGTCATTCCATAGTCTGTTTACAGTCATGTCTTATCTGGTTAGACTCCAAGTCAGTTTATAGGGGAAGTCATAAAGCAAGTGTGGGTAAACAGGCTGATAGCCACCAGGCAGAAACAAACTCCAGTAACTTCATACACAGCCCAGGAGTGGACAGCCATGGAGAAAGAACATACACCCAGGCAACGCCTGCCCCTAATTCTGCCTTTCTGAATCCTCGTGTAAATGCAGCATGATTGTGGGCTGTGCAGTGTAGATGAAGGTAAGGGGTCAAAGCCAGTGTTTAAAAATGCCCACTGCCCTCCAGCTCACCTGGCTGAGAACCCAGGGTTCTTCACTCAAAGTGTGTCTCTTCGATTGTTCCAAACTTTAATTTCTTCATCTGGCAGATGTGATGACAATAACAGGATCTACCTCTGGGTGGCCATGAAGATTTGGGACACAGGATACATTAATGCAACTGTCCCACTGCCTGCCCTGGAGCCAACTTGGTGAATTTTCACTAGCAATGTTTTTCCAGTGCCAAATCTGAGACAGGGTTTTTACACATGCTGCTTCTAAATTCGTATGGGAAAACCAGGAGGAAAATGTGATCCTGAGGCTGAGGAGGAGAACAGCGTCAGGGTAGAGCTGAAAGGTAAATGCACTTCTGACTTCTGGCCATGGCTCTTTCTCTTCTGGGCAAGGTCTCCAGGCTTGGGGAGGAGCTGATGCCCTTTGTTCCACCCCAGACAAAAAAGCCCAGATGAGGCTGAGTCGAGACAATACACACCCTATGCTGCTGTGAGGTCGAAGTCCTTCTTTGAGATCCATGGCCATGTTGTACAGGACACAGAGCCCACCCCCTCCGATGCCTCTTCTCATCCTCCCCAGCAGTGGCATGGTCTCAGAACATGCACTTGCAAACTTGACGTCAGATTTCAGCTCTGTCCTTTAGAGTCTGCATGCCCTTAATGCAAATGTCTTGCTACCTCAGTGTCTCCACTGTGACCTCCCCTACAAAATAGGTAGAAAGAGAAGAATGCAGCTGCCTTGTTCTAAGGATCCCCAGAAACCCAAACAGCCTGTTTGGTTCAGAACAGGGTGGAGCAGAGGCTCGAAAATGGTGGCCAGTTATCCCCCACTCAAACTAAGGAGGAAAATAAAATGCAGAGATGTAAGTGTCTTACCCAGGGATATTGAGGTAATGAGGAGTGGAGCCGGAAGCTGAACCTCAGAACTGCTCCATTGTAAACTCACAATTCTAGCTTCTGCAACCCCACCTGCCTTGCATTACCCCAACCTCTGCACTTAGGAAGTTTCCAGACTCCAGGAAGAACAGAAGCAGCTCACGGGTGGCTGAAATACAGGTGGAATCAAAGCACCTGCAAAAAGATACAAGCTAAGAGCTGTGGCAGATCCCAGGAGGGGCCACCCCAGTTTGGAGAAAGAGTCCAAGCTTCCAGGAGGAGGGGGCACATAGCTTGGATCTTGAAGAGTGAGCAGGCTTGGAGGTGTGGGAATGCCAGGCCTGGCATGGAGGAGCCTGCCAGTGGCTGGGCATCGGGATGGCTGCTCTGTAGGTATTGGAGGGGCCGACAAGGCTGCACTGGGGACTGAAAATGTGTTCTCCTCTCTGTTGCTCTTCCACATACCCTTCTCCCTCCTGGGCCCCAAACCCTGACTTCCACCCTATGCTGAATCTTAGTGCCCCTGAACCGGTAGGGAAACCAGCATCCCTGTGCACCTCTTTGCTAGGTACACTGATAGGTGTTAAATACACAGACACAGCCCTGTATCGGAAAGATCAGGTTGGCAAAAGGAATTGCTTGAAATCACACAGATGGAAGGTCAAGAAGCCAGGGTTCTAGCTCCATTGTCTCTGTTTTCCAAACCCAGCATCTTCCCATTGAAACATGCTACCTTGAAGGCCAAAGGAAGCCTTCATAGTGGAGAAAAATAAAGCCTCAGGCTGGAATGATAGGACCTTCTTAAATAAAGGCACAGTGGGATTGTTAACCGCCTAGTAGCAAACATCTATTGCTTGTTTATTATTACCGTGGTCTTCATGAAGGGCTTTGATGTTTTAACTTAATTCTCGCTGCTGCTTCCCTGTAAGGGAGGCACTATTACTATTATAAGCCTCTATTTTACACCAGGAAATTGACACACAGAGTTTAAGCAGCTTGTCTAAAGACATATGATTAATAGGATTGAAAGGTTGGAGGTGAGTCCAGGGAGCTCGGATCCAGCTTACTGCTCCAACCACAGTAATGTGTGAGGCTGGTCAGGCTGTGCACTGCACAAGGGCACCTGGCCACGGGGGCACCCAGAGGCTGAAGCCCACCTGAAATTCTGCTCTCTGGGCTGTGCATGCTGGCACGGGGCTGCTTGGACGGAGGAGGGTGCACCCCTGTGTGACTTACACGAGGACTGTCAAACTAAGCCTGGCCTGGTTAGAGACAGCTGCCGACCACAGTGGCTTTCGTTGTGTGCATGATCGATTTTTTTTTGTCTTTAAATCGTGACTTTCTCAAAGCCCTCTAAGAGCACAGATAAAAATTCAAAGTGCATGAAGGTTGTGAAATGGACTCCTGCCACCAGCCACAGTGGGAAAAGGCAATGAAACACAACCCAGCTCCCACATTATTCCTCCAGGTGATAGAAGGGAGCAGAGACAGAAGAGAAACAGTCATTCCAGCAGACATCTCGGCAGTTTTGCTGGGGTGTCCCTGTGTACACCATTGGCCCAGGCAATTCTCTTCTTGGAATCAGTCCTGCCTAAATGCTCAGAAGCCTCTGCTGAGATCTCTGCAGAACCATTTTTTGCAACAGCAGAAAATTGGAAACCACCGAAAAAACCATAAAGAGAAGATCGAGCAAATCAGTTATGGTATGCTGGAACTTGGAGTACCAAACAGACCTTGAAGAGAAGGAGGCAGATTTACTGATAGTAACAATGAAAGTCATACAAGATCTACCTGAAGTGCAGAACATTCAGTGCACCATGAGACCACTTCGGTAAATAGTATTTTAACGTAGGCGTATATATTTCATCATTATGTTGGAGGCAGCAGAAAGTGGGGTTAAGTCCAAGTGCCCTGGAATAAAACTGCTTGGGTTTTTTTCTCAAATCTTAGCTCCGACACACTCTAGGGGAAGATGGTGGATTATTTGACTTCTTGTGTCTCAGGGTTCAGAACTTAGACCCAAGCCAGGTATCCTGGGCTTGAATCCCGGCTTGCCACTCCCTTCCTACATGGCCTGAACCAAGTGACTCATTCTTAGTGTGCCTTAGATTCTTTGTGTGCAAAATGGGCATGCAGATGGTGCTGTTTGTGGGGATGGGATCAGTGAAACCACTTTTCTGGAAGGCCTGGAGCACCGTGAGCTCCCAGGGGTGTGAGTTATGCTGCAGCCTGGAAGAAAATCCCGGAGAAATGTAAACAGCCAACACTGGTTACCTCTGAAGAATGTTTATTGTTGAACTCACACATTTCATGGCATTTAATGTTTTTGGAAGAAGAGATAAATTACTCTTGCAGTCAGGAAAAAAAAAGCACTGATTTCAAAAGAATACGTTTGCAGCTGGCCCTCTTGGAGAGGTAAATGCATCCTTCTGTGCCTTCCCTGGAACAAAAGGTGGATAGATTCAGGACTTGGGCACAGGACTCAGGGCCCCAGGCAGCTGCCCCTCTGCATCCCTAGAGCACTGGGCTCCCCACTGTCACTGTTCCTACTCCCTGGGGCTGTCCCTTTATAGGTCAGCCTTCCCCACAGTCCTGGGAGCTCTCCGAGGACAGAGATTGCATTTAATTGATCCTCTCTGCATCTCTAGGACCTGGCCCAGTACCTGGCACACAGTAGGTGCCTAATGAGGGTTTACTGAGTCCTTGAACATGAAAGCATAGCCCAAGGGCTTGTTGAAGGAAGTTACTTTTACAGCCTGACAATAAACAGGCTCCTTCTGACCCCTCAGGAATGCTCTTGGCAATCCTTCTCGAGTCAGTCCTCAAAATGAACACTGTGTTAATTACACAACAAAACAATGCATTCCAGACTCAACCCGGGGCAGGGCAGCTGACCCTTCAGGGGCTGGTGGACAGTTGGCCAGCTGCTGCAGAGGCCGTCCCAGGGCAAAAGACTCCAGCCTCTCCAGTCTAGGGCAACAGCCTTTGGGGCCTCAAGGGACAGGCAGTGGACCATGGAAAGGAGGGATACAGCCGCAGTCACAGACTCACTTTGTATATTAAGCAGGAAGAGTTTTCATTTCCGCACCTGCTTGGGTGTGCCCTTTATCACATACCCAAAGAAAACCAAGAAAAGTTGAAAAAAGGAAGGAATGAAGGAAGTGAAAATTTCTCTCTCCTAGATAAACCCTCTATCTGGTGTTTCCCCCATTTCAGAGAGATACAGCTATTGAGCTGAAATGCAGCAGGAGAGCTGGCATGCTTCTGTTTTGAACTTTAGGACTGACGAAGTTCCATCACAAACATTAGCTAGCTCACTTCATCCTCGCAACACCACTTCAGAGTGGGTGTTATCCACATATTACACACCGGAAAACAGTCTCGGAGAGGTTTGTTTCCTGATGAATATGATTTTATGGGCTGAATCGTGCCCCCTCACCACTACAAAAATTTGTATATTGAAATCCTAATCCTCATAGCTCAGAATGGGAATATATTTGAAGATGGGGTCTTTAATAAGGTAATTAAGTTAAAATGAGGCTGCTAGGGCGGGCCCAAATCCAATCTAATGGGTGCCCTTATAAGAAGAAGAGATTAGGACACACACAGACAGGGGGAAGACCACGTGAAGACACAGGGAGAAGACGCCATCTACAATCCAAGGAGAGAGGCCTTGGGAGAAACCAACCCTGCCCACACCTTGGTCTCAGACTTCCAGCCTCCAGAATTGTAAGAAAATGCATCTCTCTTTTTTGTGAACCACCCATCTGTGGCAGTTTGCTATGTTTTGTTTTGTGCAACTCCAGCGGATTAACACACTGCCTTAAGACTCCCTGCTCTGCTCTCTGCTCCAGCCATCTGGCCTCTACCAAGTTCCTGGCACTGCCTGTGAACTGCCTGCCTCAGGGCCTTTGCACAGGCTGAACCCTCTGCCTGCACTTTCTCCCATATCACCCCAGACAGGTGCATCTGGAAGCAGAGTGTGGGACGCATTAATAGAGAAAGTTAAATGGATTTAATAAATATTCCGTCAGCACCCACCCTGTGCCAGGCACTGAGCCTGCTCCAGAGTCACAGGGATGACTGAAGAGGCTGCCCAGCCCCTAAAGAGGGGGCTCAGAACTGGGGGGAGACAGAATGTTTTAGACAATAAGGGGTGTGGGTGGAGATTTTGCAATCAGGTGGAGAAGCAAAAAGGCCCAACGTATCCTCCCAATCTTGGGGAGTTCTATGGACTGAGTGTTTGTGTCCAGCCTCCAAATACATATATGTGGAAGCCTAATTCCTAATGTGGTGATGTTTGGAGGTGGGGCCTTTGGGAGGTCATTAGGGTTAGGGGATGTCATGAGGAAAGGGCTCTCAGGAAGAGATTAGTGTCCTTATAAAAAGGATAAGAGACATGAGGTCTCTCTCTCTCCTTCATGTGAGGACACAGCAAGAAAGTGGTCATTTGGAAGCCGAGCATTGCAGATGCTAAATCTGCCACCACCTTGATCTTGGACCACGAGCCTCCAGAACTGTGAGAAATGCATGTCTGTTGCTTAAGCCACCCAGTCTGTGGTATTTGTTCCAGCAGCAGGAGCTAACAAAGGCAGGGAGGATGAGGCCCACAATTGGGTTTCAGGAGACTGAGCACACATCGCCCTTCCCACGTGGAGACACTGGGCCTCACTTTCCCCATTTGTGGAGAAGGGACAATAAACCCTACCTATGAGGATTTCCACCCTGATTCTGGAAGATCCCTGCATGTCAGCTGACAAGTGTTGAAGGGCTAGGGAGGACTTTCTCTCCATGAAAGGACAAGCGCTAGGGGTACCCCCAGCCCACGACAGTGGGGAGCAGCAGGCATCCACAGGCAGAAGCCTCACACAGCGCTTTTCTTGGGTGATTGGGGCCATAGCTGGGGCTGAGTCGTGCAGGCTCTGGGGAAGCACAGGACCTACCTGTCCCCTTCCTGTTTAAACATTTACCTGCCTCATCTCCAAAGGAGTTCAGCCAGCCAGCCCAGCAAATCCATTTGGATATGGCCTTGTGCACATGCGGCTTAGGGCTTAGGTAGCACTTTTGCTATTTGGGTTTTTATTTAACTAGAATAGAAAAAGAGACAGAGAGAAAGATAACCTGCTCCCTCTCTTCATCTCCTCCACCCCACAGGCCACCTGACCTTGGCTTCGCTCAAGCCCAAGGTCAGCCAGGGCCTACCAGACCACCTTGCAGGTGAAAGAGCAGCAGGGAATGCTGGGTCCAAACTCTTGCTTGGCCCTTGCCGTGGTGCATCTTTAACAGTTCCCTTCATTTCTCTGAGCACCATCATTGCCATTCCTGTAAAATGAGCTATTAAAGGACTCCAGGCTTGAGTCCCCTATGTCTCGACCCTCCCACCTCACATCCCTTGCTCTGCTCTGCCAGCCTCATTGCAGTTCTAAAGGGCCACCTTTCCCCTTCTTGACATCTGTGTTCCCACCCCTTCCTGGTTGTGACAGTGATGCCTGGTGGTAGGGGGCAGGCTCACGAGGGGGCATCTGGGTTCAGATCTCATCTGCATCACTTATTTGTTAGGAAAAGTTACATAAACTCTCTCAACTATGATTCCCTGTCTGTAAAATGGGAGCTGAGAATCAGATAGTCTTTCTTCTTAAGGTTCTTAGGAATATAAATATAGTGATGCTCATGCCTTATTGACACGAGCAAGAACCTTGATAAAGACCAGCACTATATTAATTATACCACCCCATGCCCAAATCACTTCCCTCAGTGCCCCACCCTTTCCCCTCCTGCACCCTGGGCTGAATTAGATGCTTCCTTTTTATTCTCCCAATGCCCGCCTCTGTAAAGCATGTCCCATGAGGGGCATCTGCCTAACATTTGCCTGTGCTTGGCTTGTGTCTAGAGGATAGGGACCAGGTCTCATTTATCTTCCAACCCCCAGGTCAACAAGCACTTGATCAGAGCCGGTTTCTTGAATGAGTGAATAAATGGACAAATGAATAAATTGACTGCCAATGACCTTCCCAAACCCATGGGGAAACGCTCTTGGTCTTCACTAATCAATAGTGATCTGTGCCCCGGTTTCTATGTTATGCCCTAGAAAATATTTGCCATTTCTAATGCATGACACTGTGTTCAGTGGACCGAATGGCCTGGCAGGGTGGAGGAGGGAGGTCAGAGAGGCTGTGTGAGCCAGGCCCTGGTGTACAGGACATCTCCCACAGTGGGTGAGGAGCATCACACATGCCCACATCCTTTAATGCAGCCCACCCCGGTAGTGGGCTTGCTGGACTCCCAGCCCAAGCTAGACCTGGCCCTCAGAGAGGGTCGTTACATTGTGTCTGAAGGCTGTCCTGAATGAGTCTGTGAGATTCACAAGACCTAGAGTTCAGATCCTCCAAGGAAGAATGCCCACCCAGCTATGCCCAGACCCTGGAGATGTGGCCTCCAACTCACTTTGAAGTTCAACCCTGGGATGCGCCTGTACCTTATCCTACTACAAGGCAGACTAGCATCTTCTGGAAGAGCTTAATAAAATACTAAGAGAGGACCTGAGGAAATTATACCTAAAAGCACAAACATCACAGAAGTCCCCCAACCAGATCTCTTTTTCTATTTATTGTTTCTGCTTTAATTCATCCAATGTGTATTTCCCAAGGGCCTGCTAAGAGCCAGGCACTGGGCTATGCTCTGCAGATACACAGCTGAATGAGACATGGCCCCTGACCGCAAGGAACCTCTCAGGGGAGAGGGGCAGTGGCTGAGACCAGCCCAGAGAGAGAGCAGAGCTGCCTTGAGGCTGCTCAGTCACTGGGTCCTCTGCAGGGCCAAGCTCTGGGCTGCGTGCCACAGCCTGTGTCTCCTCGAGTCCTCACAGCCACCCAAAGAGGTGGACAGGAATAAATGTATCTCCTCCATGAGGAAACTGTAGCTGAGGGAAGCTCCATAACACACCCAACTGCACACAACACACACATGACCACGTCACCAGGACCTCAGGTCCTGACCAGTTTGACTCCAAAGTTCATGCCCTTGACCCCAGCATATGTGGCCCCCAGACTGCAGAAGTGCTTGAGTGAGGGAGGGGTCATTTGTTGAGGTTTCACAAGAAAATGTTGGGGGAGGGGTAGGAATCTCCCATAATTCTCCATCCAAGCACAGCATTTGTATTATGTTGGTGTGCACTGGGCATTGTTTGGAGGAGATTTTGTGTGGGGTTTGTAGTAAGACAGCCTTTGGGCCCAAGTGTCTGCTCTGACATTTGCTCACAGGATGACCTTAGACCAGTGACTTAATCAGTCCTAACCTCACTTCCCTCACCTGTAATGACAATAATGAGGATTCCTAAATGCATGGGGTACTTTGCGGTATCTGCTGTCTTAGTTTGCTTGGGCCGCCATAAGAAGTACTACTGACTTCAACAACAGAAATTTAAATATTTTCTCACAACTCAGGAGGTTAGAAGTTCAAGATCAAGGCCTCTGCATTTCTGAGGCCTCTCTGCTTGGCTTGTTGGTGGCTGTCTTCCCCCTAAAGTCTTCTTCCTCACATGGTCTTTCCTCTGTGTGTGTCCGTGTCTTCATTTCCTCTTGATATTAGGACACCAGTCACAATGGATTATGGCTCGTATTGAATTAGGGTTAGCCAAATGGCCTCATTTCAACTTAATTATCTCTTTAAAGGCTCTATCTCCAAATACATTCACAATATGAGGTCCTGGGGGTTAGGACTTGAACATATGGATTTGGGGGCACACTATTCAGGCCATAACAACTGCTGTCATTGCATTCAACTCTAGACCTTCATGGTTTAAGTCACATTTTTTCACAGGTATTTTCCTCTGCCATCACAAAACTATCTGTGGCTGTGATGACAACATAATATTTCACTGAAGGCCTAGACCAAAACATACTGGACCAACATCCCACTGTTCAACTGAATTCCTAGAGAAACCACACACGGAAAGAACTCGGGTGTTCCTGTGGCTCCGAGTACCCCATCTCCTCCCTCTCACGTCTAAGGCTGGTACAACATCTGCCAATTGTTCCTTTCCTACCAGGCTACCATAGGTTGGCATGATGTATGTCCCACTCTTCAGGAGTAGTTTTCTGGACATTCTGACCCCTTGCCCTGAATACAGGCTGAAGTCAGCCAACACCTCAACCTTAACCCCAATAACTGTCACAGGGAGAGGCTGTGCACAGGCTGAATAAAGAGCATGAGGAATGGCCTCTCTGTCCCATGCAGTCACTAATGCTGATTGCCCAATATTTGCACCCTTTTTCCAAAGCACAAGGTAGAATTCCACTTTCCTGTCACCTTAATGTTAGATGCAGCCCTGTGACTTGCTTTAGCCAATGGATTGTGAGCAGAAATGACATGTATCATTTCTGAGCAGAAGCTGTGAGCCAGTGCTCAGTGTGTCAGGTTCCTTTCCCCTGTGTGGCCATTGTGGAGGCACACGATTACATGGAGTCCCCATCAGCTTGGGTTCCTGCATCACTCTGTGGAACAGAGAGCACTCTCCATCTCCCACCAGTGAACACCCACGTTGGACATGTAATAGGCGGAAAAAAATAAACCTTGTTTTCCTCAGCCACCAAGTTCTGAAGGTTGTTTGTTATTGCAGAGTGCTGAGTACATCATCTTTCATGGAAGATATGGGTCCCTACATGCAAGGACATGCCCTCATTGAATTCTTCACCCCTCCTCTGGAACATTACAGCCCTTAGACTTAGAGTACCGAGTGTACCGAGATTAGCACAGGGCCAGCAACAAGTGCTTTGTGGATGAATACATACTGATTTGATTTGACCACATTAGAAGAAAAGCCACATCAAGGCCATCCCTCCACTCTCATAGTTATGGTCCTTGGAGACTTGGGGAGACCAGACTACAGGGTGCCTGATGGAGAAAACGGAATGTTCAGGGTAGTTTTCCAAGCTCATTTTCATGAGTCTTGGGCTCAGCTGGTTCTTGGACCTCCACTTTGGCCTGTGAGCAGCCTGACATCAAATCGGCTCAGTCCTCCCTTTAAGGAGTATAGGGATCTGCATGTTCCTGCTGTGGAATGCTCCCAGCAGCTCCTAGCCTACTGTCTCCTGCCCCCACATATCCAGGATCCATGCAATACCCAGGAGCCTGAAGTCTGGACTACCCAAGTGTATGCTTTTTGCCTCCCAACATTCTGCTTCCTGCAACATGTCGTGACATCCACACTGCAGAAAAAAACAACTGAGATGGGGATAGAAAATACCACCTAAACAAACAAACAGAAATAATTTTTAAAAGACCCAAAATCCATCCAACAGTGATGTTTCTATGTGTAAACAAAACTGAAATGATTTGGTTTTAAAGCTAGGAGCGGCTGAAAAGTCAAATTCAGAGAGAAGAACTTGGACTCTTTTACAAATTTTGCCTTAATTGGCTGAGGGAGTTCGGGTAGGTCACTTCAGTGACCTACCCATATCGTCTTTGAAATGGGTTTAAGTTGCAAAGGAAATAATATTTATGATCTTTTTATTTTTTGTTTTAAAAATGTTTCCTATTGATTAGTTGATACATACATAGATTATTTGCAAAATAAGTAGAAAGTAACAAAAAAAAAGAAATTACTCATAACACACATACATACATAGTCACTATTTCAATCTTGTTTTTTGTTTTCTTTTTTTATGCTGCTGCATGGAGCAGAAACAACACTATGTGTTCACACCATTTCCTCTTCCTGGCACACAGCCAGGCAATATTTCCCAGCCTCCCAGTAGTCATGCTGAAGTCATGTGAATGAATTCTGGCCAATGGCTATGGCTGGAAGTTGTACACGCCACTACACATCCTGGCAACAGCAGCCCCCACGAGACTCTCTAGCTCTTTTCCTGCTATGGTGGCCCCAGTGGACACACATTGATATGGTGGCAACACAAATCGGAGGGAGCCTGGGAGCCTGGAGACCTGAATCACCTTCCAAAAGAGAATCATCCAGACAGATGACTGACCCACGTCAGGCTCTATTTCTGCAAGAAATAATCATTTTTTTTGTGTTTATCTGCTGTTGCAGTGCAGCCTAGCACAACCTGACTAAAACATCACATAGATTTCTTGATTTGTTTTTATCCATATATTAGGATGTTTTCATTTTGTTATAAATGATTTATATACACAATAATGCAATGTAGCCAAATATTTTAGAATTTATGGTTTGGTTTCCAGTCTTAGCCTTCCATCAATTAACTGTGTGTTCCCATGCCTTGAGCAAGTTCCTCATGCTTCTGTAAATCATATTTCCATAATCTGTAAAAGGAGAATAATACAAGTAACAGTAACTACCTCAAACTTTTCTTTTTTGTAAAGATTAAACAGCATAATGCTTAGTGCAATACCTGAAATATAGTAAGCATTCAACACATATTAGCTATTTTTATTTTAATGGCTGGCTAATATAGCATTGTATGAGTAAGACTTCCTACCACCACTAGCATTTACTGAGCATTTATTAGCTACTATGCCATAGCTTACTTTTCATCCTTACAATAACCCTCCAAAGTGTGTCTTATCACATCTATTTGACACTCCGCACCTACAAGTGACAGGCAGAACTCAAACCCAGCTCTGTCAGTCTCTGATATCAGTGCCCCCCCCCTGCTATATATAACTTGTTTGGTCCCAGTGTAGTGGATTTAACTCTCCAGTCTCCTAAAGTTAGACAGTTATGTTGGTAGAATAGTAGATAGGAAAATAAAAGTTAAAGGGCATTTTTTATTCTAATTATAGTAGGACCTTAAATTATTTCAAACTTAAGCAAAATGGGATATGGAAAATTAAACATGGTGGTTGAGGTTTGAATAAGGAAATTCTTCTTAATTCAGACTTTCTTGGTAACGATCTGAAATGTTTTAGCCCATGTTCTTGCCACAGGGTGCGCAGCGTGGTGAAGAATTCTACAGATTAAGGTTCGTGATGGAGGACTGTCATTCTCAAGAGGAGCATGGCTAGTGCTGGGGACAGAGTTTCTGGCAGAGGGGGTTAAAAGGAAAATATCTCCTATCAGGCTCTGATAGTCTCTGGTCCTATTTACTCAACATAGATGGTTTAGTCCATTCCAGCTGCTATAACAGAATACCATAGACTGGGTGGCTTATAAACAGTGTAAGTTTCTTTCTCACTGTTCCAGAGGCTGGGAAGTCCAAGACCAAGACACCAGCAGAGTCCATGTAAGGTGAGAGCTGGCTTCATGGTTCATAAACAGCATCTTCTCGTCATGTGCTCACATGGCAGGAGGGGCGAGTCAGCTCTCTGATGACTTTTCTTACAAGGGCACTAATCCCATTCATGAGGGCTCCACCCTGATGACCTGACTGCCTCCCAAAGGCCCCACCTCCTAATACCATCTCACTGGGGGTTAGGTTTCAATGTATGAATTCATTCTATAGCAATACACTTGTTGGTCTCAATGACAAGAAATCAGAATATAACACATGATATTGTTCACATTTTCCTTTTATTTGCTGGACCATTTGAAATAAAATGCAGACAGCATGATCACTTACCCCTAAATACTCCAAAAACCCTTTCAAAAATAAGAGCATTGTCTCATGTAACCACAATTTCATTATCTCACCTGAGAGAATTAACAATAAATTTTTAGTGTTATTTATCACACAGTTGCTATTCAAATGTTCGGAATTGTCCCCCAAATAACTTTTATAGCTATTTTTTTTTAAAGTCAGGATCCAATCAAGATTCATACAGTACATGGTGTATAAAGCATTTTAAGTCACTTTCAACCTACAGGTGTGCCTGCTGCCTTCACCTTCATTGTTTTGTATTGTTTTTTTCTGTTCGAGAGCAGCCACACAAGAATGCCCCACACTCTAGAATTGTCTGCCGTTCCCTCATCCACTTGCAATTTTTTCCCATTTGGGCTTGACCTTGGTCATTTTCAGAGCTAGCTCTGGCTTGTTGTGTTGTGAAGGGACTTCTTGTGACCCTCCTGAAGACCAGAAGGTGACACACACAGTAGGGACCCTAGAGGATCTGAGGGAAGATGTACTCTGGGGATGAAGCACACATCATTCCATTAGAGGGGACCCAGCAGACCAGGGCCGATGGGGACATCTGGGTTATATTCCTGACCCTCGCCCACCTGTGTCACCTTCTGCCTTCTCCTCCAGCTAGGTGTGTCACCTCACACCACTTCTCCTTTCCCCATTTCACAACCCCACTATCTTCTCACCTCAGATCCAGAAAAAGCAACTGCGTTTTCCCTCTACCCCTGCCCTGGTTCCATGTAGAGTCTAGATTGATGAAAACTTTAATATTATGCATAAAAATAAATAAATAGGTAATAGCTACCACAATAGCAGAAATATAGATGAATATGATTGTACTTAATTGAGGTGAGAAAGAGTTTGAAGCATGACATCAAAAACTGAAACTATTCAGAGAAAAATCAATAGATTTGGCTAAATAAATAAGCTATAATAAAAAGCCAAACAAACCCCTGGGAAAAAATGATCCATGACAATTAACTTCTGACACTTATATAACCTCAATATATACACCTTAATCTGTAGAATGTTTACAAATCGTATTCTGGTTTTTTATTGGCATGTAACAAAAACTACCCCAACTACTGGCTTGAAATGACAATGGTTTTATTTATTTGCTTGGGATTCTCTGATTTGGACAGGGCATGGCAGGGTCGGCTCCTCTCTTCTCTGCATGTCAGGCATCAGCTCAGTGGCTGGAACGGGGCTGGAGTACCCACCCCCAGGAGGCTCCCTCCCATGGCTGCTGTGGGCAGCTCAGTCAGGGCAGCTGTCTGGAGTCTCAGTTTCTTCCTCGTGTCTTCCCCATGTGGCTAGCTTGGACGTCTCACAGTCTGGGGCTCTCAAGCTAGCTGGACTTGGTGCACGACAGCTGGTTTCCAACAGAGAAAAAGTAGATGCTGCTAGGCTTTCTGCAGGTTTAGCCCTGAAACTGTCCTAGCATTACTTCTGCCACAATCTACCAGTTAAAGTGGGTCCTCTGAGCAGCCCACCCAGATTCAAGAGGGAGGGGAGCAGGGGCACAAATACCAAGGGGCATGATTTACTGGAAACACCAAAGTAACATTCTGCCACAATAAGAACTTCAGGAAAATCCCAGTGGAAAAATGCACCGTGGAGTCAACAAATGCACATAAGAATTACAACTAGCCAACAGGCATCTAAAAGTATATTCAGCTTAACTAATAATTAAAGAAACACACGTCCAAGTTTCACATCATTTTTTCCTACCTGAAGATGGAAGACAATATGACAAAGAGTTGTAGAACACTGTTGGTGTAAAAATTTCTGCAAATCTTCTGGGTGGAAAATTTGATAATATGTATTAAAAACCTCTAAAAATAGTAAATCTTTTGATTGAGAAATTCCACAGTTAGGACTTTCTAGAAATTTTTAGTAATAAAATACTCAAGTCTGCAGGTCTGGATCTGAAAAAGAAGAAAAGAAAATATTCAGAAAAGTGCACAGTGTTGTTTAGAACCATAAAAGATTGAAAGGAACTTGACAGTTCATGAATAGAGAGTGAGATGAATGAATCGTTGCATTGATTTGGTGGGATATACTGCAGAGATATCTTAATCAATTGAGCTTTTAAGCCACTGACCTTGCCTCAGAAAGTATTTGCCAACCCTTCTCAACTTGTATCATCCAGATTTGACCATTCAAATATTCACTCGCTCATTCATTGCACAAATGAGTGCCACATGGGGAGCAGTAATTGTGCATGGTACAGTCCCTGCCTTTGAAGTGTTTTCACGGTCTTTGGAGAAAATAAATAGAAACATTAATTACTAAGTAAATACAATGAGAATAGTATGGATGAGTACACATGAACAACCTCATCTCTTTCATTTAGAAGTCAACTGACCAAGTCCCAAAATAAATAAAATCGTACCTAGCGGGGGTGAGGATGAAGGCTAACAGGACTGAGAGTTGAGAATATTAATTGGCTTCCAACAGAAGCTTGGTTAAATAAATTATCATATATCTGCAAAATGGAACTCTAGAAATTGAGAATAGAGAATGAGTAGAACTACACCCATGGTATAGTTAAAAGAAACAAAAAGATTTTGTTTTATTTTATTTATTTTACTTAAACAATTTGTACAGCATGTCCTCACATGTGTAAAGCCTATCAGTGGGAAACACCTCAAAATATGAGAAAGCATTCTGTGGATAGCAACACCTGGGGAGTGGTCTTGGGAGACAGAAGAAGACTCACTTTTCACTGTATGACCTTGGACACCATAAGGTATTTTGGACCTCGTATGTGTCAGGTGAAGAAGGCAAGACAAAAACCTTGGCCTCCAGCAGAGCAAACAATTTACATTTTCAACTCAACCAGCCTATCTGGCGGGAATGACAAATCTACAAGCCAAAGGGAAGAGAGAAGGGAGGAGAGACATCCAGATTGCGGAGAATATGCCAGACATTTCATAGTTTATCACAGAAGGAGTCACACCTCGTTTTTTTTTTTACAAAGAACGGGAAGCTTCCCTCCCCATCTGCAGTCACCATGGCAACCAAAGACTGCTCAGACCGATGGACCTCGTCTCTTCTCTCCCAGAGTAGCTCATAATGCTATGAAGTTGGGTCCGGGGCTGTGGTGAGGACAATCCACACTCTTTCCTAGATGCTGAAACACATTTCAGTGGCACAGCAGCAGGACACTGGCAGGGTCACCAGTGTCCAGGGCTTCTCAAACTTCTGTCATTCAGGGTCCTAGTAAACATATGGCAGCTCTACTCATGGCTGGATTCCTAGAGGTGTAACCTTGGGCAAGTCTCTTTCTCTCTCTGAAGAAACGGCATTCCTGGGTCCACCAACTGTCAGTATCGGTACAAAGATTAATGTGATATTGTCCTATATCAGGTGCCACCCATATAAAGCTCATTGGCATCTTGGATATCAAATGCTTTAGGTCTATCTTCTAGGCATCTGGATAAATATTTCCAGGTTCCTGTTGCCACAGCCACTCAGGCTTCCCTCTTTTCTTTTCTTTCTCTTCCAGTACCTTTCAGATAAGTCCCTGCTTATGGACTGCCATAGCCACGTCAGTTCCATTTTCATGCTGTCTTGCTTTATAACAGCTAATGGTCTCCCTGCTTTGGCGCTTCCACCACAGAGTGGATGACATCAAAGTCTTTTGAAAACACAAATCTGACTAGGTCACTCGTCTGCTTACAATCCTTCCATGACTCCCAATTGCTCGAAGGGCAAACAACACTCCTTATAAGGGTACACGAGGGCCTCAGTGGCCACTCCTACCTACCCAATCAAACTCAATTCTAGATTTTCTAACTCCCATACTTTATGCCCAATAAATATGACCATTAATTAATCTTAAAACTACAGTTTCTCATGCCTTTATGCCTTTGCACAGGCTCTTCCCACTACCTGGAACTACCATGCCTTCCAGTCCTTCCTCTTGTCTGGAAAAGTAATCTCACGTGTCATGCCTCCTCAGCACATCCCCTGACACTTGCCTCCCAGGCTGGGTTAGGTGGCCCTGCTCTGTGCTCCCTTCCATAGCTCTCTGGGCTACCCTCGTGATCGGTTAGTACACAGCCTGGGCCTAGCTTTTCTTAGTACCCACTTCTTCCATTGACCTATAGAGACTTAGTGGTGTGCCCAGCACAGGGCTTGTATGGAGAAGGTGCTAATCAAATGAGAGAATGGATGCCCCTTGTGCAAACCCAGGGAAGGAGTGAAAGCCCTTTGCCTGTGGCTCTGACACAGTGGCTTCTGCAAAGGAGCTTTGACAGCACATGGAAATGAAAGCTGTCACCTTTCTCTCTGGGAGTAATCATTTTTTCCAAGGCAATTTCCAGATATGTGGAAAATTGGGGCTTAGCTTCTTTCCATTATTAGAGTAAAATGTATCAGGGTTCTTCAGAGAAACAGAGCCAACAGGATATGTATGGAGAGATTTATTATGAGGAATTGGCTCATGTGATTATTGAGTCCCACAATCTGCCATCTGCAAGCAAGCCAGAGACCCTGGAAAGCTGGTGGTATAATTCCAGCCTGAGCCCAAAGGCCTGAGAACCAGGAGGTCCAATGCTGCAAGTCCTAGTCCAAGGGCAAGAAATGAGGTGTCTCAGCTCAAGCCATCAGGCAGGAAGCAAAAGAGGCAAATTCCTCCTTCCTCTGCCTTTTTGCTGCATTCAGGCCCCCTGGGATCAGATGACGCCCACTTGCACTGGGGACGGTCATCTGCTCTACCCAGTCCACTCATTCAAATGCTAATCTCATCTGGAAACACCCCACAGACACACCCAGACAGAATGTTTAACCTAGGCACCCCGTAGTCCAGTCAAGTTGACACATAAAATTAAACCATCATAGAAACTATATTTTCTGAATTATATTTCCCCTTTCCATGGATAAGCCTGACCTTTAATTAATTTCACAGAGCCCTTATGGGCAAGTGCACCTTAGAATACATCTACCTGGGTCTGCCCCTGTGCCTGCCTTGCAGAAGGGGAAACCGAGGGTAAAAGAGCGAAAGAGAAGTGAACCAGCTGGTGGACAGAGCTAGTCCTCAGCTCTTCCGAAAGCCTTGCTCTCCAGGCAGGGCCTGATGGCTTCTTTCCAGTGGCTGTGGTCTCAGCCCTCCTGGGCCTGCTTCATTGTATTCCTATGGCCCTTTATAGACCTCAAAACACTCCTCCTTCAGAGATGGGACTACTGCTCTAACTTTTACAGATGAGGAAACAGAGGCCTAGAGAAATGCAGTGTGCCAAGGTCACCAGCAGAAGAGGACTCCAAGTGAGATCCTCCACCTCCCAGCCTGGCACCTTTCCCTAAAAGACAGACAAATAAAACCCAGCCAGGATAGAAGAACAAGGAAAATTACTTCTAGATACTTTAAAAGGCAAAGATGCGTGGGTATTCCTTGTGCGTCAGAGACTAGAAGAAAGTGCCACGCAGCAGGCCAGGGAAGAGTGACTGAAGGAGACCTTCTCTAAGCAATGTTTACATGCCTGAAATTCCACCACAACGCTTCCACCAGCGCAAGCTTCCTTTTCCTGACCTATTTATTTCCTAGAAAAAAACTAAAACTAGTGACTCCATGTCCCCTTTTTACAGTAAATATCCTTTACTATCCTGAAATCAAAATCAATACAATCTACTTACGCATATAATTTTAAGACAAAACATATTATGCTGTAACTTTTATAAATAAAAGAGAAATAAAAGGAAAATGATTTGTAATACAGTAACATGTAATTCAATATGCAAATGCTCGGGCATGACGGTGCTGGAAGACCTGACTTACTCAGATTACCTATACCTATAAATAAAAACCACTGTGGGTGTGCAGTTATAAACACAGACTGACTTGGGTGTATTTTACTGGTGACTCAAAGACCATGACTAACATTGCTGTGAGTGATATGACTTTCCAAAACAGTGAGAAACTCTTGAAAAAAAAAAAAACCCAGACCAAACAAAGCACAAACTTCCCTCAATTTACACTGTAGTTGCTGCCTAGAAAATTCAGAAAATAGTAATGTTGTGCAAAAACCCTTTTGAGTGTCTATGTAAAATGTAGCTAGTGTCTGGGCCCAGATCATTATAAAAACCAGTTTGGGCTACATAAATGTCCAGTGGCACATTTTTAAGTAGGGTGTAACGTGGGGTTACTTTTGTTCTACAGTAATAAGTGAAGGATGCAGGCAGGGCAGAGCTGCACACCTGTGTAACTCACACTAGCCAGACCATGGTGTATGCAGGAGGGTTGGGGGAGAGGTAAGTAATGATAATATAAATGACAGCTAACACTTGTATAATTTTTACTTTGTGTCAGGGACTGTTCTAAGTGCTTCCATGTATTAAGTCATTGATTCCTCACACAAAACCTATGAAGTTGTTCATAGTCTTATCCCCATTTTATAGATGAGAAAACTGAGGCACAGAGAGGTTATGGGACTTCTTTGAGGTCACCTAGGTAAAAGGTGTTTAGTTCAGCACAAAAAATGCTTATGAGTACCTACTGTCTGCAGGGCTGTGTTAGGCATGGGAAGTGTGGAAATGAATCATGCTCAGGGTCCACAGGAGAAGGAACTGATGTTTACTGAGGAACTGTTATGTGCTAGATTCTGTGCTGGATGGCACACTAGTAACACCTTTCAAATGTACTTCTACTCTGTCCCCTTTCTTCCATGTGCACTGCCCACCCTAGGATGGCCACCACCAGTCACCTAGGGGAGAGTCCCAGCTCCAGTTCACACCCATGGGCCCTGGGGATCCTCTGCCCCTCCCTCACTGCTCTCCAGCCCCACCTGCCTACTTGCTTCTCCTTCTCAGGACCTTCCCATGTGCCCTCCCGGCTGTGCCAGATGCTTCCGCTCACCTCTTGCCATTGCTGGCTCCTCCGTGTCCACAGGTCTCAATTCTGAACATGAGACCTCTTCTCAGCATCTCATCTAGCAGTGGGAGGGCTTCCTGATGCCTCTCTGCTCACTTTGTTTCCTTCTGGCTTGCACTGCTATCCAATGCCATCTTGCTTATTGATTTTCTTGTTAAATCATCTGTCTCCTCTCAATACAATGTAAGTTCCACCAGGGCAGGCACATGCCACATCAGATTCCCAGTGCCTGTCACGTAGTTGGCATTCAGTGTAAATGGGCTGAATGGGCGAAAGGGTAGATGGAAAATACACCAGTTCCTGTGCTTAGTCCCTACCCAAACCCTGAGAGGTGAGTCATATAATGCCCATTTTTTGACATGGATGAGGCCCTGAGAGTACATGTGATGGCCCCAAGATCAACTCCACGGGGACCAGACCCTGAGCAGCCCCAGCTTTTTGGGGTGGTCCTCTCACCCCTGTGGCTTCCTAGCCCCAGCCCTGGGTGGTGGTGTGTGGCTTTCGTAGGAGTGAGGGTCACTCACACATGCACCATGCAATGTAGGCGGGGAGGCCTCTGGGGATGCCAGTGTGTAGTTCTTTGCAGAGGAGATTCCCCAAACCTGACTCACCCTCTTCACAGGAAATTGAGGAACTGCCTTTGGAAAGCTCTGGAAGCTCTACCACATTGTTGGGCCAGAGAGCTGCCCTGGTTTATCTGTGTGTTTGGGAGTTAGTTCTCCCATCAACCCTGGGAGAAAGGAGAGGTCTTGCAGCCTAGCTTTCCAGACAGAGAGGTGGGGCTGCTGATTAGTAAAACCCTGTTGGTAAATCTCTGGGGCACCTCTTTATGCCGATATCTGGCTTTTTGGAACCCACTGTTTCCTTAGCTAAGACTCCAGGTTTGCCAGACACTAGCCAGAAGGAAACATCCACCAGGCCAGGGAAGTGAGTGACATCCTCACCTGAGAAAGGGAATCAGGAGATAGCACAGGTGAGGTACAAGAGTCACTGGAATCAGACAGCCAAGGGCTCTCGTCACCTGCCAGCTGTGTGAGACCTCTGGAGAGGCACCAGGTCTCTGAGAACGTCAGTCCAGCTCACTGGACAATGGAGTGAGCCATAGTGTGTGCACCCCCAGAGGTGCTCCCTCAGGTGTGTTGAGAGAGAGAAGGAGAGGGATTTATTATGAAGATTTGGCTCACACGATTATGGAGGTTGAGAAGTCCCACAACCTGCCACCTGCAAGCTGGAGACCCAGGAGGGCCAGTGGTGCCGTTCAGTCCAACATTCAGGAGAACCAGGGGAATCCATGGCATCAATCCCAGTCTGAGGGCAGGAAAGGTGAGATGGAATGTCCCAGCTCAAGCAGACAGCAGGGAAAAGAAAGAGGTGAATTCCAATTCCTCCATTTTTTTTGTTGTTGCTGCTGCTGTTGCTTTTGTTGATTCAGGCCCTCAATGGATAGGATAATGCACACCCACATTAGGGAGGTCAATCTAGTTTACTGAGCCCACTGACTCAAGTGCTAATCTCACCTAGAAACAACTTTACAGACATGCCAAGAAGCAATGTTTGATCTGGCCACCCCACGGCCTGCTCAACTGGATACATAAAATTAACCATCACAGATCCTTTCAGTTGGTTTGGGGCCATGTGTCTACTTCTGGCCAATGGACTGTTAGTTTGTAAGTGACTTTGTCAGTTATAAGCCAGTTTTTCTCTTCCCTTCTATGCTGCTACAGCAACCTTGCAGGCTGTGTTTTCTGATGGTACAGGTACAGGCCGGACAAGGGCTGCCTGACCCAGACCTGATTCTGACTTGAACATAAAATAAACTCTTATGTGAGGCCCTTGAGGTGTTAGGGATTTTTTATCATTGCTGCATGGCCTAGCCATGCCTGACTAGTACAGTGTTTTAGTCCATTTTGTGTTGCTATAACAGAATTACCTGGGACTGGGTAATTTATAAAGAAGAGAGGTTTATTTGGCTTATGATTCTGGGACAGCTGCATCTGGTGCGGGCCTCAGACTGCTTCTACTCATGGCGGAAAGTGGCAGGCAGCTGGCAGGTACAAGCAGATCACATGGCAAGAGGAAGCAAGAGAGAGAGAGAGAGAGAGAGAGAGAGAGGAGGTGCCAGGGTCCTTTAAACAATCAGCTCTCGGGGGAACTAATAGAGTGAGAACTCACTCATTAATCCCCCTCTCCCAGGGAGAGCATTAATCCATTCATGAGGGATCCACCCCCATGACTCAATCAGTTTCCAACACTGCCACATTGGAGATCAAATTTCCACATGGGTTTTGGAGGGGACAACACATCCATACTCCATCATACAGTGAAATGTATCCATCCTTACCCTGAAACAGGCAATATCTAGTGGTTAAACTGCAGACTTTGTGAGTGAGAGCATTTAGGGTTGGGTTGTATTAGTCATGACACATTAGATTATGCTGCAGGAAAAATCCAAATCTCAGTGACTTTAAACAACAGAGGTTTGTGTCTTACCCTACATAACTGTCATAGAGTGGATGAGAGCTCACACCCTATGTTGTCCTACCTTTAGGAACCACCACCATCAGGAGTGTTGAGACTCATGGTCACAGGGGAGAGAGAGAATCTGGCAGAGTATACACTGGCAGCATCAACTAGGAAGTGCCACGGTCACTTCTGCCTGCACCTCACTGGCCACACCTGGTCACATGGCCATGTGGCTTTGGGTGTCTAGGAAGCTCAAGTCTACCTTGAGCCAGAGAGGAGAAGGTGAAGACCTGGCAGGCAGCATTAATGACAGCCTCTCAAGTCACAGTGAAGAGGCCACCACATATTTTCCCAGCTCTCTCATCCTGACTTGAGCCTCTTAGACCTGCTTTTCTTCAGACCAACTGCCTCTGTTTCTTTAAGTCTATGAAGATTTCTGTGGTTGTTAGAAACCCCATGAACATCTTTCCACCTATTTACCATCAGCGCGAAGGCAGTCCATATACATTTGCCTCCATCGCCGGGCTGTGAACTCCTCAAGGTCATGGACAGCATCTTAATCCTCTGTTTTTCCACTTTTCAGACAGGAGTGGTGCTCAGAAAATCGCTTTTGAGTGAATGAACTCTTCTTGTTGGGTGTTTAGGCTTCCTAATAACCAACACTGGATCCAGCTGGATAGACTCAGACAGAGCTTCGAACCATGGTGGAGCGAAAGATGTTAAGAGGCTGCTTTGACAGATATTGCTGCAATTTAAGTAATGGGTGTATAAATAAAAATGCCACTAGGAATCACTTTCAGATAGTTAAATCTGATTTTATTATCTTACCCTGCAGTTTGGACAAGGCCTGTCCCTCTCCAGACCTAAGTATTTTCCTGAGCAGCAAAAGGAGGGATTTACTCATCTGTATGTACAGGAGCCCTAATCCCAAATCCTTCTGCACAAAGAATGCTGGGCCTTCTGCAAAGCAAGGCACATCTTTACTCACAGCTTCTTCAAACACCATGTCTGCATTCCCCAGGGCTCCATGCTGGAGGAGCCTGACAATATGTCCAAGTCTGTGCTCTCCCAGCAGGGGCCTTTGTGGTTTCTGCAGCCACCAGGGAGGTGAGGGCTGTGGGGCTTTGGGATATTGTGGGTTTAGTGAGGAAGAAGAGCAGGGCTGAGTCTCCAAGGACCAGAGCTCATCTTCCTGCTCTATCCCACCTCCCTGGGTCGTCTCCCCCACCTCCGCCTCTGTCTTTGAAGAAGTCCCTCAGTAGCAGAGGGCTGTCAATACAGCTTTGCTCTGTCTGTTTTGTTGTTGTTTGTTTCCTGTTTTAAACTGGGACAGAATTCTTTGTGCATTCATTCATTCACGTGCAAAATATTTACTGAGTGCCCACAACATTCCAGGCAGTGTTTTATGCACAAAAGATATAGTAGTGACTAAGACAGGTAGGACCCCTGTCCAACTGGCCTTACAGTCTAGTGGGGAAGGGAAGCAACAGACAAGCTGGCAAAGACCAGCTCTCACCATCATTCCATTGGTGCCAAGTGCCATGGCAAACATGGGACAGATGCATGTGACAGAGAGAGAATGGAGGTCAGCATCTTTGCATAGAGGTGATGGGGAGAACTGCAATGCAGCTGACAGTTGACGTGAGATCTGAATGCCACCAATGTCTGCCACCACCTCTGCCAGCCATGTCCTGGTGAAGAAAGGCAGGCAAGCCTTTCTTGCTTTCTTAAGCAAGCTCCCCATGGAAAAGAGATTTCTGAAGCCAAGGATTTGCAGGGAAAGAGAAAAAACTAACATTGGTTGCGTACTTACTATGTGCCAGGTTTTTAACATGTGATACTGTATTTAATCATCCTATGAAATGAATGAGATAGGGATTATTTCTACCTAATTTAAAGATGAACCAAGGTCCAGGGTTCAATCTCTGTACGGGCCAGCTGCAAAATAAATAAGTAAGTAAGTAAGTAAGTAAGTAAGTAAGTAAGTAAGTAAGTAAGTAAGTAAGTAAGTAAGTAAGTAAGTAAGTAGGTAAGTAAGTAGGTAAGTAAGTAGGTAAGTAAGTAAGTAAGTAAGTAAGTAAGTAAGTAAGTAAGTAAATAAATAAATAAATAAATAAATAAATAAATAAATAAATAAATAATGAGAAAACAGAGGCCTGGGTGAGCAAGTGAATTGCTCAGCTGGTCACTCAGCTGGGAGGTGGGAATCGGGATGTGAATTCAGTCACTGAGTTCTCAGTCTCTGAGATCTTCTTGTTCTTTGTGTATCAGATCATTTTACTGACAGTTTGAACCTCGTTGTTTGTTATGGGGCTGCCCTACGCCTTGCAGGATGTTTAGCCACACCCTTGGCTCTGCCCACTAGATTCCAGTAGCATCCTATCTTCAGTTGTGACAACCAAAAATGTCCCCAGACCTTGTCAAATATCCCCTAGAGGCAAAATCATCCCGGGTTGAAAACCACCAGTCCAGAACTTCCATGACTATATCTTGGAAAATAAATTTCTAATCCATGGAAGGTAAGGAGTTGTGACTTGCCTTCAGATGCCACCTCCAACATGTCACTAACTCGAGATCAGCTCAGATCTTTTCTTCTGCACCAGATTATCCATTGGACATTTCCAAGGCTATGACCTCCTGTCCTGAACTCATCTGACACCAGCCTCAGCATCTTCTCTGGTGTTTCTGGTCTCTGTGAAAGGCTACTCCAGGCCCATACTTGCTCAAGCCAGAAATCCAGGGAGTGATCTTAACTCCTCCCTCTTCCTCATCCGTCTCAGGTGCCACCTGAGGAACACCATGCTTTGTCTTGGAACTGTTTGCTCTTCTCCATACTATTGGGACCATCAGTTCAGTTAGGCATCCTGTGCCCAGCACAGAGCACTTAGCCCAAGGGCAGTGAGGCTGGGAGAAGCCCAGATCCAAATGGACACCAGTGTTGACCAGAACATTAGCATGTCTTGCCTCGGTTACTGGAACCATCCCATACCTGTCCTCCCTGGTCTTACCACTCCCCTCACTCCATTGCCCATCCTGTAGCCAGAGTGAGTGACATGAAGCCACCATTTAACCAGGGCATTCTGTTTAGAGTCTTGCGGAAGCTCCTCACAGCCTACACCACCAAGCCCAGCTCCTCCCCGGCTCCCAGGCTCTGCAGGACGCTGTCTCCTCTTGCTTCTCTAGCTCCTTCCCATTGCTCTTCCCCTCCACGGCCGTGTGCAGTTCCTCGAACATGCCATGTTTTCTCTCACCTCCAAGCCTTTGCCTCCACCTCTGACTTTTCACTTGATTTCACCATCTTATGCCTGTATCTACTTTAGCACTCAGCTTAATTAAAAGTCTCTATGTTCAAGAAAACCTCCCTGATCCTCCTTGGTTCCTGCATCCCTCCTTGTGGCTCTTGTGATATCATGTGTTTACACTACAAAAGCACACACCACACTGATGACTACTTGTCAGTATTTGAGGATAAAGTATGTGACACCCATTTCTAGTATTACTTTGCACTTAGCACAGAGAAGGCACTCATCCAATACTTTTAAAATACAGGCTCCTTGACTTATGATGGGGTTATGTTCCAATAAACTGAATTGAAAGTATCATAAGTAGAAAATGAATTTAATATAGCCAACCTACCAAACATCATAACTTAGCCTAGCCTACCTTGTATGTGCTCAGAACTCTTACGTTAGCCCACAGTTGGGCAAAATCATCTAACACAAACCCTATTTTATAACAAAGTGTTAAATATCTTGTAATTTATTAAGCACTGTACTGAAAGTAGAAAACAGAATGGTTGTGTAGGTACTTGTAGTATGGTTTCTACTGAATGCAGATTGCTTTCACAGCCTCAAGTCAAAAAATCATAAGTCGAACTATCTGTAGTAGTAGTAGTAATAATAATAATAATAATAATAATAGTAATAATAATAATGACAACAATAATAACAACAGCTCCATTTCTCTAAGCTCCTAAATGGAATCAGACACTGGGTCATGTGGTTCCCACGCATGAGTTCGTGAATCCTCACAACCACCCTGCGCAGAAAGAACTATCAAATGTGTTTTATGGGTAATAAGACTGGCCTGTATTCCTCGAATAAAAGAAGACCAGAATCTACATATTCAAAGGCTACTCTGTACAAGGAAAACTGACCCAAAGCAGTCATTACTAATGACATATACGCCTACAAAGTTATTGATCTAGAGATAAAGAATTATTTGAAGAGCCAGGCAAAAAGATCAAGTCACATATAAAGGGGTTAAAAATCACACTGGTGCTGGCTGGCTAGCTCAGCTGGTTAGAGCACAGTGTTGTAACACCAAAGTCAAGGGTTCAGATCTCCATACCAGCCAGTTGGCAAAAAAAAAAAAAAAAAAAAAAAAAAAAAATTCAGCTGGCCTCCTACAGGCCACAGCAACATCAAGACAGAAGAGTGTGGAACAACACTGCAGCATCCTCAAGGAAAGAAAGGGTGAGTCAGGATTTATACTCAGACAAACTGACCTTACAGATAAACAGGTTTAAATGTGCAAGAACTCAGGAAATGTTTTCATGAGTCTTACCTGAGGAAACTACTGAAAGTTAAACTTTATTTCAACTAGTCAATATATCACTTGGGAACTTGGGTGAAAGATTGGCCATGAGTATTGAACATATTTAACTGGCAAACTAAGACTAAAACGAAGACGAAATCAAAATGACAGAAAAGAATACAAACACAATTAACAAAAATTGGGGTAAGAGGTATGGTAGTTTTGCTGATACCTTCATCTGTAATAGCGGGGAATCTAAGGATTATTGTTTAGAGTTGACAAATCAAACAGTAAAGTAGTAAGTGTATTTAATAGTTCAAGAGGAACTGCTAAGAAAGATTAAGTCTTAACTAAAATCCAGCAGGGCAAAGGAAGAGTATACATGTGAATTTTATTATTACTTATGGGAGTGAAATAAAAGAAACTGTCTAAAGAAATAGCAGACCAAGGTATAATTGTAAAGGTAATTATTATAATAAAAATATTAAATTTCCAAATTTTATAATAATTACACACACACACACCTGTTTAGACTACCTGTTAAAATTTTAAACTATTAAAACAGCAAATATTACATCAAATCATGATAAAATTAAGACTAAATGTCATTTGTCCTATCAATTAGTATAAACAGGTTTAGCTTGCCTATTAAAGAAAAAAAATTCTTATATTAATTACAGAGAAAAACTCAACTCTATAGTGTTTTACATTTAGACACATCAAAAACAAAGATATTCACACAAATTAAAAATACAAAGAAGGATGAGCAACATTTGTCAGGCAAAAGCAAATAAGAAAAAACAGTGGTCACAATCTTAATATCAGACAAAGTGAAATTCTGGCAAAAAAGCATTAAATGGAACAAAGTTAGAAACATAATGCTAAAGAGAATAATTAATTATGAAAATAAAACAGTGATAAATATTGATGACTAAATATAATAGTAGCAATATTCATGAAGTACAATTATAGGAGCTAAAAAGAGAAATAGACAAAATCACATTCTTTATTAGGAGAATTTAATCCATCTTTATTTACTCTCAGTAGCTAATAAATCAAAAAATCAAGATAGAGAAGAATTAAAAATATAATTGATAAGCTATATTTGGCATATATTTCAAATGCTGAACTTCACAAACAGAAAATAAACTTTCCTTTTTTGGTGTCTTTGGAACATCTAAAACTGAACTTATTCGGCCCTAAATAAAACCTTAATAAATTCCAAAATGTAAAATCAATACAAACCAGTTTTCTGACCACAATGAAATAAAAACATAAAATAATAGTAAAAACTGAAAACAAAAAGGTACTTTTACTTGGAAATTCTAAAAAGTCTGCTTTATAAAATAATTATTTGGTCAAAAAGGTAATACAAACCCAAGTTGCAGAATGTCTGGAAAACAATTCATCAGAACATATGGGTAGATATAAGTAATACTCAGAGAAAAATTTATAGACTTAAATAATTACATAAAAATTGAAGAGGACACACCCTGAGCTACCCACACTGGAGTAGGTAGGTGCCTCTGTGTATAGTACACCAACATTTATAAAGCAAATGTATTTCACAGGGCCTAATATTGAAAGCCCTGTAGTTTCAGGTATAACCTAACCTTTTAAAATTACACATAGAAATGTTAAACTTGCAAAGGACAGGATACTTTCCCCAGGCTAAAGTCTCTGTTGTAGATAAGAATTGTAACACAGCAAAATTGCTGGCTCCAAGGACAGATGCCCTTGGTGCAATTAAATCTAATGACTGTGGCCATGAGAATTATCTTACTGTTCTTTTGTAACCACCTATGTTCCTTTTCTGTAATTTTCTGGCCTGGATAATAAATACTGAGAGAAGACCCCAGTTCATGGTTAATTTTCCAAGGAATGCCTCTCTCTTGAGGGTTTGTGGAAATTAACCCCTTCAGGGCTTCTCACCACTCAGAAGAAAAGGGTTTTGAGTAATCCTTTTTGTGTCTCTGTCACCCTGGGGGAGAGGTGACACCTCTGTGGGACTCCCAGCCCAGGCAAGACCTTGCAGCCCAGAGAGGCCCAAACCTCTGACCTACAGGCACCAAGGCAGCTGTACCAAATTGGCCGTCCCTGTAGGATCCTAGCCAGACACCATAGTTGAACAAGTTGACCATGAAATCCCCTGCCACAATGACTAAACACCAACGGAGGGACCAGAAATATGAAAAATCAAGAAAGGACAACACTACCAAAGGAAAATAGTAACTCTCAAGCTCTAGATCCTAAGGAACACGAAGTCCTTGAAATAACTGACAAGGAATTTAGAGCAACAATTCTAAGGAAACTAAATGAGATACAAGAAAATTCAGTTAAACAACACAATGAAGTGTGAAAAACTATATAGGACCTGAAGGAAGAAATGTACAAAGAAATAAATTCCCTGAAAAAGAATGTAGCAGAGCTTGGGGAGATGAAGAATTCATTCAATGAAATAAAAAACACAACAGAGAATTTAACCAGCAAGCAGAAGAGAGAATTTCTGACCTTAAAAATAGGCTGTTTGAAATTACACAAGTGGCCAGAAAAAAAAGAAAAAAAGAATTAAAAACATTGAAGAAAATCTAAGAGAGATAACAGACAACCTTAAGCACTCAAATATCCAAATCATGGATATTCCAGAAGAGGAGGAAAAAGGAAATGGCATTGAAAACATATTCAATGGAATAATAGCAGAAAACTTTCCAGGTATAGGGAAAAACACAGATCTTCAGATTCAGGAGGCTCAAAGATCCCCAAACATACCAACCCCAAAAGGTCCTCTCCAAGACATGTTATAGTCTAATTGGCAAAACTCAAAGACAAAGAGAGAATATGGAAAGCTGCAAGAGAGAAGCATCAAGTCACCTTTAAGGGAGCCCCAATCAGACTAACATCAGACTTTTCATCAGAAACCCTAAAAGCCAGAAAAGAATGAGAAAATATATGCAAAATACTAAAAGACAAAAATTGCCAGCCAAGAATACTTTACCCAGAAAACTATCCTTCCAAAATGAAGGACAAATAGTATATTTCTCAGACAAACAAAAACTGTAGGAGTTCACTACCACACAACCAGCCTTACAAGAAATTCTTAAGGGAGCACTGGGTTTGGTACCTGAAAAACAACCACCAATGCCATAAATACTCAAGAAAAAACAAAACCCACTAGTAAAATAAAAATGCTAACAACAAAGAGAAAAAAAGATTATCTACCACCCAAAGATACCATCAAATACAGGAGATAAACAGTAAATCAGAAAGAAAGGAACAAAAGATACTTAAGACATCCAAACCAAAATCAATAAAATGCTAGGAGTAAATCAATACCTTTCAATAACAACACTTAATGTAAAAGGATTAAATTCCCCACTCAAAAGACACAGACTAACTGACTGGATTAAAAAGGTGGACCCAACTATATGCTGCCTTCAAGAGACTTACCTCACCTGTAAAGACACACATGGATTAAGAATGAAAGGATGGAAAAAGATATACTATGCAAATAGAAATGAAAAACAAGCTGGAGTAGCTATTCTTACATCAGATAAGATAGGCTTTAAGCCAAAAACCATACAAAGAGATAAAGAAGGCCACTATATAATGATAAAAGGATCTATCCATCAAGAAGACATAACAATCATAAATATATACGCACCCAATGTCGGAGCAGCCAGACTTATAAAGCAAACACTATTAGACCTAAAGAATGAAAGAGACACTAATACCCTAATAGCAGGGGACCTGAACACCCCACTCTCAGTATTGGACAGATCATCTAGGCAAAGAATCAACAGAGAAACACAAGATATAAACAACACTTTAGGTTTAAAGTGTTTAGACCTAAACACTTTTTGGTCACATTGGACTTGGCAGATATCTATAGAACATTCCATCCAACAACCTCAGAATATTCATTCTTCTCATCAGCACATGGAACATTCTCCAGGATAGATCACATGTTAGGTCACAAATCAAGTCTCAACAAATTCAAAAAAATTGGAATTGTTCCATGTATTTTTTCAGATCACAATGGATTAAAATTAGAAATAAATAACAAACAAAACTCTGGAAACCATATAAACACATGGAAATTAAATAGCATTCTACTTAATAACATATGGGTCCAAGAAGAAATTAAACAGGAAATCAAAAAATTTATTGAAACTAATGAAAATAATGACACATCATACCAAAACTTGTGGGATACTACAAAAGCAGTACTAAGGGGGAAATTTATCACATTAAATGCTTACTTCAGAAGAATGGAAAGATGATGGAAAGTAAACAATCTAACACCTCACCCTAAAGAAATAGAAAAACAAGAACAATCCAAACTCAAAGTTAACAGATGGAAAGAAATAATTAAGATCAGAGCAGAACTTAATGAAATAGAAACCCAAAGAACAATACAAAAGATCAATGAACTAAAAAATTGGTTCTTTGAAAAGATAAATAAAATTGACAAACCATTAATCAGTAAGACTAACTAAAAAAAGAAGAGAGAAGACCCAAATAACAAAAATTAGAAATGAAAAAGGTGATATTACAACTGATAACCTCAGAGATACAAGAAATTGTTAGAGACTACTATAAACAACTATATGCCAACAAATTTGAAAATCTGGAGGAAATGGATAAATTTCTGGACATGCACAAACTACCAAAACTTAGCCAAGAAGATGGAGAAAATCTGAACAGACCAATAACAATAAGAGAGAGTGAAGCTGTTATCAGAAGTCTCCCAACAAAGAAAAGCCCAGGACCGGATGGGTTCACTGCAGAGTTCTACCAAACAGTCAAAGAGGAATTGACACCAATTCTCTACAAACTATTCCAAACGACTGAAACAGAGGCCATTCTCCCCAACTCATTCTATGAGGCAATCATCACCTGATACCAAAACCAGACAAAGATACAACAAAAAAGAAAACTACAGGCCAAAATATTCATCTGACCAAGGATTAATATCCAGAATATACAAGGAACTCAAACAACTTTACAGCAAAAAAACAAGTAACCCAATTAAAAACTGAACAGAGGAGCTAAATAGGCATTTCTCAAAAGAAGATATACAAATGGCCAACAGACACATGAAAAAATGCTCAACATCACTCAGCATCCAGGAAATGCAAATCAAAACCACACCGAGATATCATCTCACTCCAGTGAGGATGGCTAATATCCAAAAGACTGAGAATGATAAACGCTGGCGAGGTTGCAGAGAAAAAAGAACCCTCCTTTACTGTTGGTGAGACTGCAAAATGGTGCAGCCTTTATGGAAAATGGTATGGAGGTTTCTCAAACAATCATAGATAGATCTACCATATGTCCCAGCTATTCCACTGCTGGGAATATACCCGGAGGAATGGAAATCATCAAGTAGAAGGTATACCTGTTCTCCATTGTTCATCGCAGCGCTATTTACAATAGCCAAGAGTTTGAAACAGCCCAAATGTCCATCATCAGATGAGAGGATGTGGAAACTGTGGTACATCTACACAATGGAATACTACTCTGCTATAAAAATATAATGGGATACTACCATTCTCAGCAACATGGATGGACTTAGAAAAAATTATATTAAGTGAAATAAGTCAGGCACAGAAAGAGAAATACCACATGTTCTCACTTATTTGTGGGAGCTAAAAATAAATAAATAAATATACAAACAAACGGGGTGGGGGTAGGGAAGAAGACACAATAATCACAACAATTCCTTGAACTTGTTAAGACAAGTGAACAGATATGATGCTGATGGGTAGGACAGGGGAGAAGGATGAGGGAAAGAGGAATGGGTAAAGGGACATGAAAATCAACTGCATCGTTTATTGATAAATTAAAATTAAAAGCAGAACAAAACAAAACAAAAATTAAAGAAAATACATTAAGTTTTAGACACAAAAAGAGAAAGAATATTGAAATCCATAACTAGAGGGAATTAATTTTAAGGAAAAAGCAGAAATCAAACTAATAATTGAAACCAAAATGTATTTATCTGGAAAACAATAAAAGAAAAAGATGAATTACAATCTAACCTGCTTAAGAAACAAAGAAGAAAAAGTTTAAATAAATATGAAATAATAAGTAAGAAGGAACCACCAAAGGAGAGAAAATTAAAAGAATCATGAGACTACATTGTTCAACTTTCAAATAAATTTGACATATCTCCACCTGTAAAGTATTCTTAGTTCTTAGCCAAAACAAAGAAAAACAAACAAAAAATAAACACCTCACTTGGATTTAGCCTCTAGATTATTCAACAATACAAATTATAGGAAGTTTATAGGGAAGGTGACCTAATCTACTAAAGCAAATAAATTTTGAGAAAAGATAGATGGGGAAAAGGAAGTGGGATTTATAGGAAAACCTATAAATTAAAAGACTTAAGACACGTATCCAGTGAGTATAATTGTCTAGACCTTATTTAAACCTTGATTTGAACAAATAAACTGGAAAAATACATGAGGATACTTCATAAAGTCTGTGAATGAATAGAATTAAAAGATAATATGAATCTTCCCATAAACTTTTTGAAGTACTCTCATGTGTATGTGTGTATATATGTATATAGATAGATATTTTACTGGAGAGACTAGGCAATTAATTAAACAGGGAAAATTTCTAAAAGCCATTTAGAGAAAAATTTTGGAAAGGAAGAAGTAAAACAATGACTGCGATTATCTGGAAAATGAAGACATTCAAATGAACAACTACTAAAAACATGAGAATTCAATGAAGTAGGTAAAAAATGCATAGAAACAGTTTTTATAATACCTATATACAGTGAGTAAATGTGCTTTTTTTTTTTTTCACCTTTATCTCTTAGCCCCACATCTACTTTCTACATTCTGTTCTGAACTTAGGGGCTAGAAGACTGAAAACTTCATTTTCCAAGCTCCCTGGGCAGCTGACTTCCTGTTAGTTTCTGCCAATAGGAGGCATCAGCAGATCAGAGTTTCAAGGAAGGGAGAGGCAAATGCTTCTGGCAGATGCTCTCGCGGTGCAGCAGCAGCATGAGTGGGGCAACTGAGAACTCCAGAGGCTCCCACTGCAGTGGCACCTCCTTAGTGGTTCTAGCAGGCAGGACCGCTGGTAATGCAGAGGACAGGACAGGCTCATGAGCTCTAGCCCACGGGTGTTAGCACTTTCCTGATCTCGAGGTCACAGCCCTTCTCTTTTGCTCCTCCACACTTCTAATGATTTTGAAACTAATTCCCATATTAAACTCCCTTGGACTGAAATACCAAACAGGATTATTTTTTTTAGTGACTAACTGATAAGATAGATATAGTGGGAGAAAAATCCATTAGCAATAGCAATAAAATGGTAACATATCTAGGAATAAACTTTAAAAGAAATAAGTAAGGTCTATTATGAAGGAAACCATAAAACTCTACTGAAAGACACTACCTTAACATTTGTGTAAAGGTAAACTTGAACAAATGAAAAGGTATAACCTATCCTTGGTTAAGAAGATTCAATAGCATAACAATGTATTTAATGTAGTCTCAATAAAAATACCAAGTTTTTGTTTTGGTTTTACAGGTAGACTAAATGAATGATTCTAGAGTTTATATTGAAAACAAACAGTGAAAAAAACTGGAGGGGGTACAGTCCTATCAGATATTAAAATATGCTATGAAGCTTAATAATCAATTAATTTAATTAACTATTAATTTAATTAGTATGGCACTGATACATAGTCCAATGAAACAGGAAAGAAATTTGATAAATATAATCAAATACATTCTGTGATTTAGTATGAGATAAGATAAAGATGGCCTCCTAAGTTAGCAGAGCAAAGATTCAATAAAGGATAGTTGGACAACTGGGCATCAATCTAAACACAGCTTACTTCATACTCTAATAAACTTCACATGAGTGAAATGTTTAAATGCAAATTTTTAAATAATGAAAGTACTAGAAGAATATGAGTAAGGAGGCTTAACTATGGCTTAAAATTCAATATTCATAAAATAATTAACTGACATATTTTACTATATAAAACTTTTAAAAATTTCTACTTAGCAAAATAAAACCATGAGCAAAGTCAGAAGTCAAAACAAACTGGACAAAATAATTGCAACTCAAATTATAGACTAAGCTTTTAATCTTCCTGATATGTAAAGAGTTCTCAGAAATAAATAAGAAAAAGACTAATAACCCCCCAAAACGGGCAGAAGATATGAATAGAAAGTACACAGTAAAAAATGTAAATGGCTTTTAAACATATGAAAGATTTAAGACACAACATAAGAGATAATCAAATTAATACAATATTGAGATAGCATTTTTAAACTATCAGGTTGGTAAAAAAATTTAAATATTGACAATACATTCTGTTGGTGAGGTTTGGTGGAAACTGGTAAACTGGTGGTGAGAGTGTATGATGATACGAACTTGAAGATTTGGCAATACTAGCAAAATTACAAAAGCATACACCTTTTGAACAATTCATCCCACCTCTGGGAATTTATTCATCTGAAAAACTTACTCAGTTACTATGTAACAAATTATTGCAGCATTGCTTACAGTAAAAAGTTGGAAACATACATAATGCCCATCAAGAGAAGACTAAATAATTCTACTATATCTGTTCAATGGTATATATGTAGATGCCAAAAAGAATGAAGACATTCTTTATGTATTATAAGAGCTTTAGGATATATTGTTACTTGAAATAAGGAGCAAAGGGTGTTGACAAGATGCTAACTTCTGCATAATAGAAGTGGGGCAATAAGCGTGCACATTCACATTGTCTGTTTTCTGTAGGAAACTCAGGAAGGATATGCACAAAGGCAATAAAGTGGTTATTATGGGGTGGGGGGAGTAGGGAACTCAATGGGTGGGGGACATGAATGCGAATAAGAAATTTTCCTGTGCACCTTTTTATATTGTTTATTTTGTAAGCTATCAGCCTGTGTTCTCAACCTGAATTAAATGACTTAATTCACATGGAAACCTTTGCAAAGTTAGCACTAAGGCACTGGAAGAAGCAGGGGGCAAGTCAGGGCGAGAGGTGGTGCCTGTGCTGTCATGATGAGCCTGCTTAGGCCCCTCTGATTCTTGGTCCACAGTGAGGGCTGGCAGACAGAACACAGGTCTGAACACTACCACTTCTGCTGGAATCAGCAACCCCAGATCACGCCGGCTCCCTGAATCAGCACATGGTTCTGCCTCTGCATGCAGAGAATGGCTTTCTAAGGTGAGTCCGTGAAGAACGTGCTCCTGGCCTGAGCTGACCTGTCTGAGCTGAAACATGGGTTTTTCCCAAACATCACAGGAACCACCCAGCTATCTGTGGTGAACTTGCCAAGCCTGTGCCCCAGAATCAAAGCCAAACAGAGGCCCAAGGAGGTTGTCTGGACAACTCAGCAAGGGCAGAGGAAAAAGAAAGCTTCCTGGAAACACAGTGTGGCCTGATGAGATGACAGCATGGGCTTTGATGTCAAAGCTGGGAGTAGGTCCTGGAAACTCAGTTTCCTAATCTATGAAGTGGGTATGCTAGTGCCTAACTTGCAGACTTGTGGGAGGATCAGAAAAAAATGTACATGAATTGCTTAGCATTCTGTGCTCAGTTCTGGGTAAACTAGCACAGGATCCATGTATCAATATATTTTTCACTTCTAGCTCTGCCTAGCAGGGACTTTTACCAAGGAGACATCTCTGAGCTATTACCTAGCTTCACGAGATAACTGGTTATGTTCACATGACTTAAATTTATTATTTTTTTAAATTACTTTTTTTTTTTTTAAGATGACCAGTGAGGGGATCTTAACCCTTGACTCGGTGTTATCAACACCACTGTCTCCCAGGTGAGCCACAGGCCAGCCCTCACATGGCTTAAGTTTAACCAGATGGTAAGAAGGGACTTGCTCGGGAATGGTAAACATTCTGACGCTTCTACTCTGTCCAGGGTAGGCATCACTGGTCCATATGACACATAAAATTCTTATCAATGCCATGCTCCAGGCAGCTGTTGCTTATTGACCAACATGCAGGAGAGACAAAATTTATTTTTCAGTTCTGGATAGGTCTCCACAGCCCTGTCACAATCTTGCTATTTCTAACTCCTCAGATTCCATCAGAAATTAGAATATAAAATAACTTAAATATTTAATTTTAAAAACCATTAAAACAGATTATCACTTCCAAATTACTTAATTAACATTAAAACATTTCTCTTTGGTGTGATGTGGACCAGGGCAGGGGAAGAGCTTTCCTGCAAGGTCCTGCTGCACCTGCAGGGACTGTTACCTGCATGAACTCTACCCCTGCCTAGCTCACCTTCAGTCAGGAGACTCTGTAAGACCAACCCATGTCCTTCTCGATTTAAGCTCTTGAAATACACTCTATATAGCCAGTTTACTTTGCACGCAAGTCTTCTAGGGGCCTACTGTGGTAGCCCTGGGGGAAGGGAAGGGACAGAGAATATTTATTAAGTACCTACTGTTTGCTAGGAAATCTGACTTCATCTTTTCTTAGCAACATTTTGAGGTAGGTATTACTATCCCTATTGTACAGGTGAAAAAATCAAGGCTCAAAGAGCTTAAACATCTTCTTCCCAAGGTCCCAGAGCTGGTAAGCTGATTGAATGCATTTCTTAACTGTTTAAATAACAGACATGAGGCAGAACAAACCTGTCCAAGCTACACTTGTCTGGATCTGATTGCATTTGTGCCAATAACTTGAAGTGTTGGAAGATTTGGGAGGTGTAGAGTGGTAGAATCTTTAATTTGGAAGCACATGGTTTTGTGATTATAGCTGGTTTTGTTCTGATTCCTCCAGCATGATGGAACAGTCAGATCAGATCCCTATGGACCCACCCACATTTCCAGAAATTTCTCCAAGCTGACAAAGGCTGGAATGTCAAAGTAGTTCCTCATGTGCCTTCTCTTCTCCTGCCTCTGACCCCTTTGATGAAGGCTCAGCCAGAAGTCCTTAGTCGAGTCCTGGTCATGGTCAGCTGTGACAGTAAGTGACGTATGCCTATTATCATCATCTGACAAAAGCCGATCCCACCCCATTCCCCATGCTGTAGCCTGGATGCTAACGGCAGGTTCTCTGCTGAGCATTCGACTGCCTGGGCCTCACAGTGAACTGTATGAGAAGCACTTTATACAATGCATCTCATTTCCTCCATGCACCAACCTCTTGGGGTAGATGCTATCACTAACCCCATTTTACAGATGAGGAAACTGAGACTCTAAAGTGAAGTAACTTGTACAAGGTCAGGCAAGTGCATCTGAATTTATAGCCTGAGCTCTTGACTAATTTTCTATGTGGCCTCTCTGTCAAATGGGTTTTATCATTAGAGACTTGTATTAGTAAAGATTATATTGAATTATGAGTAATAGAAAAAACCCCAAACAATAGAAGTTTAAGCAATATAGAAGTTCACGTCTCTCTTGTGTCCAAGGTGTCCAGAAGAACTCTCCAGGACTGGTACAGTGCCTCATGGTATCAATAAATCAGGTTCCTTCTCTCTGTTGTTCTATGTTGTGTTGGTTTCTTACCTAAGGTCACCTCTTGGTTCACTGCAGCTTCTGGAGCTCCAGAAATTGCATTTCATTCTTGCCAGCCTTAAGGAGGAACAACAATAATTTGTGCGTGTTTTCCCTTTAAGCATATTTCCTAGAAGGCCTCAACCATTTCTAATCAGATCCTATTGCCCAAAACTTACTCACATACAAGGGAAACTGGGAAATATATTTATTTTGGCTGATTATACATTAGAATCTGGTGTTCTATGATGGATGACAGGGAGGAGAATGAATAGGGCCCATTCTTCTTGAGTGATTTGGGCTAAGACAAGGGCTTGGGCTGGGAATTAATGTATTCATTGTTCATTCATTATTTTTTCATTTATTCTTAAAATAAATATGTATGAAGGGCTTCACTTGTGCTCATCTGATTCTTCATCCTGGGGATTCAGGGTAACTAAGACAGGCAGGCTCCACCCTGTAGGCTCACAGTCCAGCTGGGTGTCCTATTTCTGACTTTAATGGGCTTTATGACTTGCCACATCCCTTCTCTGAGCCTCAGTTTTTTCACTTGTACAATTGTCCAATCCTGTCGTGGACATGGACCCTCCATTTAGAATATTCTCAGACAGGATGTCTTTGAGATTTAGGGGAAAGGTAGGATGATATAGAATCTGGCTTCCATTTCTTTCTTTCGGCGATAGCAATCACTAACTCGCAGAGTTATTGTTTAAGTTGGGAAGTGCCTCTCAAGGTGCCTGGTAGAGAGGAAAGTCTTTTCCTGCGTTCCTAATCTGGCTGTCACTCTGCTAAAGAGTGGGGAGTGGGGAAGGGACTCCCTGGCCACGTAAGGAGCATTCATCTGGAGCTTCAGAACACCTGGGAAATGCAGGGGATACAGGATTTGCAGGGCCACTGGAGATGTTGAAGGGCACCACAGTCATTCCCACTCACTCCCTCAGATGCTCCCTGCTCTGGGAATCTTTCTCCAACCTCAGGGTGCCGGATCTCTGTGGGTTCACTACCCAGGGTGGGAATTCTCTGCAAAAGGCAGCACATGGACTCTCGAGCCCTCCAGCTTGTGTTCAAAGCCTGGCTCTTCCACCTGCTAGCTATGATATGGGCTGAACTGTGTCCCTCAAAGTCATATGATGAAATCTTCATCCCCAGTAACTCAGGATGTGACTGTATTTGGAGATAGAGTCTTTATAGAGCAAATCGAGTTAAAATGAGGTCATTAAGGTGACCTAATCCCGTATGACCGGTGTCCCTATAAGATGAAAAATTAGGACACAGACATGTACAGAGGGATGACCATGTGCAAGCTCAGGGAGGAGACGACATCTACAAGCCAAGGAGAGAGGCCTCAGAAGGAGCCAACCCTGCCGACGCCTCAACCTCAGACTTCTAGCCTCCAGAACATGAGTGTTTAAGGTACTTTGTTATGGCAGCCTGAGCAAATGAATACAAGCTGTGTGACACTTTTCCATTTAAACTCTCTGTGCTCACTTTCCCCCTTTATAAAATGAGAGTTATAGTAATATCTCCCTCATGAGAGGGTTCTGAGGCTTCCAACATGGGAAGCACTTAGACCAGGGCCTGGTGCAGAGTCAGTGCTCGGTAGACCTAGGCTGTAGCTACGATCATTACTACCTGTCAGCCTTCCCCAGCAGACCTCGAAGGCTCCTGCCCTGCCTCCAGTGTTCAGTAGAAGAGAATACTCTGCTTATAGTAGGAAATAGGGCTGGACAAATGCCCGACTGAACTGCCTGAATGGTGCTAAATGCATGAATTCTGCTCCACATATTTACTGGGAGAAAGCAGGGCTCAAATGCCGTCAGACGAGGTTTTCAATCAACACCTTTGCTAATCTTCATTGTACATGCTTAAAGACAAAGGCAAAACTGTTGCTAGTGGTTCATGAATGTGAAAATGGGGGATTTCTTTCTTTAAAGGGATGGGGCAGTGATGTTGACAGTCGCCCCTCCCAGCAGGAGAGCCTGGCCAGAGACGCCTGGCCCTGGGCCAGAGGCTTACCTGCGATTTGAGACGCTGCTGCCGTGTGTGTGGAGAACGTGACTGACGAGGAGGACGTGACTGAGCATGCAGCAGGCGTGTGCAAGGTGATGGAGCTGTCAGGGAAGCCGGCAGACACCTGTTGAACCGGGCCACCCTGGAGAACAGCCCCTGCCCGCTGCCGCAAAGATGAGCAGCCTGGAGCAGGCTCTCTTACCTATACCACCAAAACCAAACCTGTGAATCGAAGAAAACAACTGAGAAACCCAAGAATATGATTGTGCCCAGAGTTGGGGGTTGTCGTCAGCAAAGATTTCCTGGAGAAGATAAAGTTTAAACCCAGTTGGAGATCAAAGGCAGCCTACCCCAACCAGTCTGCCATCTGACAATGTGTCCATCCATCGTGTTAACATTTATTAAGACTACTGTGTGCCAGCCAGGCTCTGGATGTGGGGGCACACTGGTGTCCAGGAGATTTTTCCCAAAAAGCTAGACCCCAAAGAGGAGAGATAGACCTGCAAACTGAAAATGAGACTTCAGTGTAATGTTGCCATCTCAGAAAACCTTCACCATGTGAGGAGACGTGAGCAATGAAACTTTACCCGAGATGGCATGCTGGAAGGAGAGACCCACTGATGTGCCTCGAAGAACAAAGTGGCCACAAACTGCCATGCACACCAGGTAGAAATTATTTGCACACGCGTGTGTCCTCCGTGCACATTTTATCCACCTGCAGGCTTATTCTAGGCCTCTGCTTCCATGTTGACTCTTGGAAAGCATTTAAAACTGTCTTTAAAAATGGAGGTGATCTTCATCTGTTGTCCAGAGGAGTAGAGAAATATTTTTCCCAATGCTCCCTGAAGCATTGTCCTGTGTTAATTGATCTAGATAGAAATTTCTAGACATATAGACCAATAGACCATAGAGCTTTCTGCAGTAAGGAAATGTGGGCCTATCAGTCCAGTAGCCATTGGTCATGGGGGTTATTGAGTACTTGAAATGTGGCTAATTTTTAATTTCATTTTATTTGAACTTATTTAATCAAAGCCACATTAAATGGCTGATGGCTAGTGTATCAGACAGTGCAGGTTGGCCATTGAGAATGCCACTCCCTCCCAGAATGCGGCCACTCTATTTTCCCACACGCTTGTCCTCAAGGTGTGCTCTTTCCATGAGAGCTTCACGCACCAGTGCTGCCCACACAGCAATGTGGGGCCCGCTGCACACAAGAGATCTCAGTCCACAAGGCAGGTGTGCAAGAAATATCCACTTCTGTATTTTCTTTAAATCAATGGGGACTTGCAGCCCTCATTTTGCAGTTCAGTGGGAAATTTAGTCCAGTCTTGGGTGGGGCACCCCAGCTCCCCTGCACCAACATCCAGCAAAGCTTCCAGGGTTGTATTATGGAGCAGCCAAGTGCTGGGGAACTCAAGTTTCCTCCTGGGCAGGAGGTGCTGCCTGGGCACCAGGATCTCCAGAGAGGGCAGGCTGAGGACACGGCAGTCCTTCCACCTTCTCACAGCAGGGGCAAGGGTCCCTGCTGCTAACAGGACCCCAGGCCCTGCCCCCACCCCAACAGAGTCTTCTTCCCTCTCTGCCTTCAAATTTCTCTTCTTCCCTTCTGGTAATCTGGGCACAAATCTTTCATGTCTTAGGTTTTACTAGAACAAAAGTCAACAAAGTTGTGTCTTGCTTTGGGCCCAGTAACCTTTACCCTTGGGTTGAGAGGACTCAAAATGGCCAGGTTTCTTCCCAAGAGTCCTGCCAAAAAAGTACAAAGAAGAACCCCACTATTTAATCCTGCAATACATTATCCTTCCTCACAGGACTGTTGCTCCTCATGTGGAGAAAAGGGGGAGAGACCAGGAAAAGACACTCATAGCAAAGAAAGAGGATCCTTTCAGAGCCTGTGGCCTTTCAGTTGGTGACAGTGTGGCAGCCGTGGAGTAATAACACCCACAAGAGTGGCAGCTTACTGAACGCCTGCCATGCGATTAGGCTTGTAGGTCCTCATGACGGGTCAGATGTCGGCGTGCCCATCTCAAAGATGAGGGAACCAAAGTCCCAGGAGGTTAGATGATGAGGCTGAGGTCTCCTAGCATTTAAGCCAGGAGTCTTTGTCCAGAAGCTTCAGTTCCTGCAGCCAGCCTGGGAACGGGTGATGTAGAGGAGGAGGAGCAGGGAGGTCACACAGCATTTGCCTTGGGAATGAGGTGTCCCAGAGATGAGAAGCCAGGCCCACAGCCAGGCATGAGTCAAGGGAGATGGCCTAGGGCTTGAGTCATCCAAGTGACTCCGGAAATAAAGAGACCGAGCTAGCCCGGCATCCCAAACTGCTGACCTGTTGCGGAACACGCACACCTTCTTGGCTTCTATTAATAATCAGCCACAGGAAGCCTCCCACGCTACTCTCTCAATGATTAAACACATTATCAGTCCTTTGGAGAGTCCAGGCCCGCTGCCGCCAAGGGGGCGGGGAGGAGGTGAGATCACTGGCGACGCCCACCCTTTTCCCTTTGAGCAGAGTGGTGTGGGCTAGGATTGCAGTAAGACTGGATACAGTCATGAGACCGGGACCCAGGGCCAGGTACACTCTCCTTGCGTGTCTGGTCCCTCCCACTGCAGAGAGAGAGTGCTGGCTCCAGGCACTTCCTCAGACACTTCATGTTAAGTAAGTTTGTGGAGCCCCTTGCATTTGGAAGCACTTGGTGGTTTAGGAGAAAGAATGTGGGTTTGGGGGTCATCCAGACACAGTGGTTAGGAACGAACTTGGCAGACTGCCTGGGTTCCAATCCCAGCTCTACTTACCAGTGCGGACATCTTGGGTAAATTACTTAACCTTTTTCCTGCCGTGCTATATCCATTTATCAGGTGGGAGTGATAAAAATAAAGTACTCTACCTCTTGAGGATGAGATGAAGATTATAATTACACATGCAAATGGTTTACAACAGTTCCCGGTACCTATGTGCTAAATAAGTATTAGCTATTCTCATTAGCTGTGAATCCTTGGTCCAGGACTTTACCTGTCTGAAGCCCAGCTCCCCCATTTGCAAAATGCAGACATAAAACCTCCTTCTTTGCAGTCAGGTTGCTCATTGCACGAGATGATGTGGGTAAAGTCCCTGGTGGAGAGTAGATGTTGAATCATGGCAGGCACCTGCTTCTCTTTCTTTTCTTCTGAGAGCTTTTTAGGTTAGACGTTCTGAGTTTCCATCAGGGAGGACTTCCTGGACAGGTGGGACTCAGAAAAGCCAAAAGAAGGAGGTGGGAAAGGTTGTGGTAAGTGAGGTCGGGACGGACATCGTCCTATTCTTTGGGAGCTTGCCTCAAACTAATCAACAGGGAAGGCCTTCCAGCAAGAGACATCTACCCCATCCCAGATGTGGGGGTGTAATGGCACCCGAGCGGGGAAAAGCGAGATTTTACACTGCAGGTATAACATCCTCCAGATGACACTTACCGAGAGCCACTTCCTATGCCTGTCCAGAGGGGCTGATGCTGCTGGGACACCCCAGTAAGGGCAGGTTCTCAGGATTCAGCCAGACCTGTCGGGCTTTCCAGCTATGGGACCTTGGGCCAGTCACCTCACCTCTCTGAGCCTCAGTTTCCTCATGTGTAAAATGGGGATTATAATACTTGCTTTGCAGAGTTGTTGCAAAAATCAGAAATAAAGAGCATGAAGTATCTAGTGCAGTATCTGGAATGTAATAGATGCTAAACAAGTAGTTGTTACTAAAAACTGAAGTTCACCGTTCTTTTCCACTTGCATTCTGCCCTCATTTGCTGAGCCCTTGTCAGCTGGAGAACATGAGGCCCTGAGTGAGGGGTGACTTAGCTCAGTCCCCCTAGCTCCTTATTAGCAGGATGAAGGTGTCTGTAATGATGCCAGGTTTGGCTTCAAGTCTGGGAGCTGAAAAATGGCTCCAGAGAGGGAGTGGGAAGAGGATGGGATTTTTATTTCTTATGGATGTACACAGAGATAGGACACGCTCTTGAGATGATAGGTTTTAATAACAGGACCTCTCCCTTGTGATACTTGCAGGCCAAGTATAGATACAGGAGGTAAATGATGTCATTTGCCTTCAGCAGCCAAAAAGATGTGCAAGTGCATTGAGACAAAAATAAGACACTAGCTTTCACCTATCAGATGGGCAAACATCACCGAGGCAGGGACGCGTGTGCCCACGTGCACCTGCTGGGACCCAGCCCTCCTGCTCCCTGTCGGAAGGCAGCTTGCAACAACATACCAAAGCCTTAAAAATATGAATACTCTTTGACCCAGAGGTTTCCCTTCGGTGACTTTACTCAAAGAAGTTACTAGAAGATTATTTAAAATGGAAGTACATGCAGCAGTATTCACTCCAGCAGAAAACTGGAAACACCAAAAATGTCCAACAATTCGAGACATGTTAAATGAATGTGTCCACCCATGTGATGGAACAGATACTATGTGTCCTTAGAAAGGATTACTTGGCCCCTGGGTGGGGGTGGTGGCAGTGGAGAGAGCTCCCGCGGGACAGCCCTGTGGGTGGAACCAGCAGTCAGGAGCCGGGTGGGAGGTCCACTCAGGCCAGGTCTAAGTTGTCTGCCAAGGAAGGCCACCATTTGTTCTCAGGAAGTCAGCGAGCTCCTTCACGAATAAGACAAATGCAGCCTCAGCAGCAAAAAAGAGTAGGTTACAGCTCAGCAAATGCCAAAGAACCATGCCATCTTCTAAGCCTGGATGGGCAAGATAGTTCCAAGCCAGTTGTCTGTACCTAAGACTCGAATCCTCCTTCCTTCCTCCTTTTCCGTCTCCCTCCCTCCTTTCTCCATCCTCTCCGTCTTCCCTTGAATGTAATTAACAACCTCACTTAAGTCTTGTCCAACCTGTGGAAGGTGGTGTGTTCCCAAGATACAGGAGACACTGCCCCTCACAGGGAGCTCCTCCCTGCAGAGGCACAGGCGACAGCACAGAGGGATGACAGTACACGGCAAGACTAGATGTGGCTGGCAGGTGGTTCAGCTGGAAGGTGCAGTGGGAGGTGGTGGTGGAGGTGCATGGTCAGGCGAAGCAGGAAGGTGGGTGGGGTGTGAAGTTTCAGGACGAGTGGTTGCCAAGCATACAAGTAGGCTCTTCAAGGCTCCCAAGGCTTCTCAGAGAAAATGAGGGACATTTCCCAGGGCTCTGCCCACCTCAGAGATAAGGAGATCTCTAAGTAATTGACCTAAAATTATTTGACAGCTTTGTGACTTAATCTAGAACGGACCTGCCTGAGAACAAAGCCAACACTGAGTAAAACTGATCTGGGAGATACTGAGATCTAGACAGACAGAGGCTTGGTGATATCAGAACCTGGATCCAGCTATGCCTGAAGCCAATGCGCCTCTGGACTTTACTGCTACATGAGACAGTAAATACTACCTCCCTGCTCTTTATTGCTTAAGACTTTTGAAATTATATTTATGCCAGGAATACACTAAGGAGTTCTAAGAAAAAGAAAGGAAAGCACACAGTACTCAGGAGATCAGAAGGTGGTAATGTCATGCTCATTCACGCCTATTCTGATGGGTCTCTGCTTCAAATGTTATTTTTCCACAGGGCTTTTCCCAGCCCTCAAGACTAGCTTACATCCTTGAGTACACAGTCTTCTGAGACCCTGCAGCCTTACTTAAAAACCCTTTCAGTGACTGCAGTTCAGTCGCAAAGTCCTGCGGCTTTTTGTTCCGTGTGGCTCCCAGGAGGGCAGGGAATGTGCTTTTTATTCATCCGTTTGTTCCTAGCAACTCACACAGGGCCTGGTGAGATGTAAATTACTAACACGTACTGAATTAAAAAAGAAAAAGAATCCAGCTGGAGGAGAACAGAGAGGGCTCCTGGAGGAGCTGGCATTTTGCATGGCCCTGGGGGCTGGGGGCTGGGGAATCAGTCAGTGTGGCCATGGTAGGCTGCAGTAACAAGCCCCTCGGACTCTTAGGGGTACATGGCAACAGAGTTTATTTCTTCCCTGTCTTAGTCTGTTTGAGCTGTATTAACTAAATACCATAAGTTGGGTGGCTTATAAATAACAGAAATTTATTTCTCATGGTTCTGGAGGCTGAGAAGTCCAAGATCAAGGCACCTGCAGATTCAGTGTCTGGCGAGGGCCTGTTTCCCAGGCAGCTGTCTTTTTGCTATAACCTCACATGGTGGAAAAGCCAAGGCAGCTCCCTTGGGCCTCTTTTATGAGGACACTAATCCCATTCTAATCATCTAATCACCTCCCCCATAGGCCCCACCTCCTAACACCATCTATTGGGAATTAGGTTTTAACATATGAGTTTTGGGGGAACAAAAACAAACAAACAAAAACACACAAAAAACCCATAAAGAAACAAAACACACACACACACACACCAAAAAACAAACAAAAGGCCATAGCATTCCCCATGTTACATGTCCATCTGGGACTGTCTGGGAGCTCTGCTCCGAGTTTCCTTCCTCGAGTCCCAGGTGATGGAGACTTGGCCGTCTGCCGTGTTGCTGGCCGCTGTGGGCAGGACTAAGGGGAGCAGGTGGATTACACACTCACTGTGAAAGTTCACTTAGTGACACAGGTCATTTCCTCTCGCTGCTCCTGGACAACGCAGGTCACACGGACATTGCTGACTTCACGGAGGGAGGAGCAGGAGGTGGGGAACCGAGGTGGGTGGTGTACATTCCTGGTGTGTCCCAGGTGAGTGAGGGAGTGAAGGAGGTGTGGGTGGCCTTCCCAGGAGGAGAAAACGGCTCTGGCAAAGGTTCAGAGGTGGTGGCCGGAAGTGTTTATTCAAAGGAAAGCAGAGAGTGACTGAGTGGCTGGCAGAAAATATGGGGAGGCAGTGACAAGCCTGGACTCCAGAGGGACGTCTCCATTGCCACACCAGGAGGGGGTGATGGACTTGGCAGGCGTAAGGAGCAATAGAAGGTTTTATGAGGCAGGACTCATGATGAAGATGACAGCCAAGCATGAAGTGAAGTGAACTGGGGGTCAGAGGACTAAAGTGGTGTGGCTTTTGAGAAACCAGCAAGAGCTGCTGCAGCATTATACAAGAGAAGTGTCATGAGAGCTGTCCAAGCAGGCCACTGAGTAGGTCTCCCTGCAAATCGGTGACAAATATTTGTAAAATATACATTAATCATACACTAAGCTGAATATCAACACCTCCCATGCCACCCTAAAATTTATGTCTACTCAGATCTTTAAAAGATTACCATATTTGGAAATAGGGTCTCTGCAGAGAGAATTAGTCAGGTTAAGATCAGGTCATACTGGCTTAGGGTGGGCCCTTCATCCAATACGACTGCTGCCCTGATAGGAAGAGGAGAGGACACACAGAGGCACAAGAGGACATATGATGATAGGGGCAAGGGTTGGAGTGATGCATTCATGAGCCAAGGAAAGCCAAGGATCACCAGCAACGACTAGAAGCTGGAGAGGCAAGGGAGGATTCATTCCAAGAGTCTTCGGAGGGAGCATAGCCCTGCCCAACCTTGATTTTGGACTTCTGGCCTCTGGAACTGTGGGAGAATAAATTTCTGTTGTTTTAAGCCACCCAGATTGTGGTCATTTATGACAGCAGCCCAAGGAAACTCATGCAACCAGGAGCGAGGTAAAACTGATTTTCCATGGGCCAAATGTTGTCCACCTTTCCATTAATTTTCAGAGTAAGGGGTTTCTTATGTAACGTGGACATAGCCTATTGTTTAACCTCATTTGGGATTGCTTTTCTTTCACAGTTTTTGCCACTGCTCACAACTGGATATTACAGGCCAGGCATGCTCGCAGAGAACTGGGGTACTTTACACAGGTGAAGACCACACAGGGAGATCACTCCACTCAGGATCATGAAGAAAGTAGAAGGAGCCCTTTTCTTCTCCCAACAGAGGCCAAGCCACAGAGTTCAAAGAGAAACATTTGCATTCACTCATGTCTTCCACCAGTATTTGCTGAATGTGTATGCATCGGGTATTGTGCAAGATGCCAGGAAGGACGGAAGAGATGATGATGGTGACGGTGACGATGTTGATGGCGGCTAACATTTTATCAAGCGCTTTCTCTGTGCCAGACACTTTACATGTATTAACACATATATTTCTCACAATAACCTGATAAGTTAATTCTATTCTTGTATATATCTTCTAGATGAGGAGGCTAAGGCATGAAATTAAACAATAATTTCCCAGGCATATAGAGCCAGGCAGAGATAAGATACAAGTGATTCTCAACGGGATAAAAGTGGTGGCTACTGGGGAGAAGGAAGTGGGACAGAGAGGGGACAAAGGCTGTTGCTTTTCCTAATAAGTCGTGTAGAATTATGAGATCAGGTCCAAGAGGAACCTGATAAATTAAACACTAAAAAGTAAATGAAAGAAAAGAGGAAGTGTCCAGAGGTCTATTTTGGTAAAGCTGGGGAGAGGAATTGGGTTAACTGGAAGGGGACTTGGGATCAAGAGAGGATTGGTTTAGGATGGGTCATTGATTGCAGGGAATGTTTATGTGTTGACTAGAATGATCCAGAAGTGAGGGAGAGATGGATGCTGGAGGAGAGAGAGGACCCCAGGGGAGCACTGTACTGGAGCTAGAGAGACACTGGCTTTTCAGGGATACTTTTGCATTTTAATGAAAGGAAAAAGAACATGGGACTGCAGTGGTGGGCTCATAAATTGTGGTCAAAAGGCATGATGTTTTCTCCCACCCATTTCCTCCATGCTCAGAGAGGTGGGGTAACTTGCCCAAGGCAGCACAGCTCATAAGTCAGGTTCAGGGCTACAGACTACTATGTTTTTCTCAATGAATCCTAGCTGCCTCTTGGGTCACTTGCAACCCTGAGCACCCACAGATTCCAAGAAAGAAGGTTGAGAATAGAGGATTCCTGTGGTTATTTTAGTTAGAATATTCTAGAATAAAATCTAAAACTGCTAAATAGAAATTTCCAGTGGACATTAGTCCAGAAAATCCAATCTTGTCCTGTGATGGATTTGCAGTGCATGTGCACTTACTAAGCCAATCTACTTCCATTGTTGACCAGTGAGAATGAGAAATAATTTCAGCAGCTCAATCCAACTGCACTGACTATCAGCTAGCTCCAAGAGCTGCTGCTGCCTCAGCTGGCCGGGGCTAGGAGACCTGGGTGTGCAGCAGCGCTGAGATCCCTGTGGGTGAGCCCTGATATGACGGGCACCCTCCATCCTGTGTGTGCATCTAGGTTTGTATTAAAGTCATTTTCCTACAGCATGACCACCTCAGAGAAACATGAGGAAACAACTTCAACTGGTGGCCAGTGGAAGAAAGAATCCATTGCAACATGAAAGGAAAAATTGGCTGTGTTGGACCTACTGCGAGAAGGAATGTGAAACTCAAATGGTGCCCTCGTCAGAACTTTTCCAGGTGATTTGGATTCTGGTTTTAGAATGCCACCGCTCTTAGGAATTTCCACTTCACGCTTCAAATTCTTCTTTCCTGCTCTCTCGCTCTTTTCTCCTCTCTCTATGCTCCTTCCCCTGTCCTCTGACTTGTTCAATGCTGATGGTCTTCCAGAAGGTTGGGCTTCCTAAGCACAAACCCAACCTGCCACCAGCAATGTCCTCAGGGCTTCATGCTGCAGGTTTGGGCTGCTCTGTGTGCCCTGCCCCGGGGACTTCCTCAAAGGGACAGGAAATGGCCTCCCTTGAACTGCCCTTCTCCCACCCACACACTAGGGCTCCATTGGTTACTAAAGGAGTGGGCAGCCTTCTCCACACTTTTGAACTTGACACAATGTGTCACTGGCAGGTAGCAAACAATAGGTATTCAATAAATGTTGAAAGCCCATATGAGGGAGGTTATAGTAAAAACAGATGCAAATGGGGTAAAAGGAAATTGTCACCCAGACTGCTACATCTGGGAGGGTCTTTAGACAACAGGATGGTGCCCAAGGATGCAAACTTCTTGTTTATTACCATGTCCTCAGGGTCTAGAATGGTGCCTTCATGTGGTAGGTCCTAAAACAGTTATGGAATGAATGAGCTCAGCTTAACCATCTTGTTTTATGGGTAGGGAAACTGAGTCTTAGGGCTCTACTATGCTATGCCCCAGAAGAAAAGGGCTTTGCCTTTCCTGTCCTTCTCAGTGGCTGAGCACAGGACCTGGCTCATAGCTGCGGCTCAGTAGATATTTGTGGAATGACAGAATAAGTGTCAGGGCCTATGAAGGCGAATGGGACACTCAGAGGAAAGCTGGGTCCCCTCCTTGAGGAAAGCAGGGCCTGGGGGAGTAGAGATTTACAGTTCAGCAGGAAAGGGGCAGGGGAGGAGCACCTGAGCTTGCCCTGGGTCTGACCCTGGGCTCAGTGGCAAATTCAAGACTGGGCAGGCAGTCTGAGGACAATGACTGGGCCTAGCTGTGAGTCAGTCTTCTTCATTCTTAAAGGGATCCTCCAGTGCAGTGATTCTCAACATGGCTGCACATTCGAAACCACCTGGGGAGCTTTATAAAACCCCAAAGTCAGGTCTACATTTCCTGAGATTCTGATTAAATTGTCTGGGGTGGGGTATCCACTCCCTTGGGGGTTCTCATACTCGGTCAGGCTTGAGAACTGCTGCTTTCTTTGGTCGGAGAACACGCAGGCAACAGTTACACCAAAGCTCCACAGCAGAGCAGGACAGCGCTAAGGCTGGAAAGGGTGCTCCCTGCAAGTTCTGGAAGCCAGGAGATGAAGGCGTGAGAATCCTCCCTTCTGGCCAGGACTGTGGGAGAGGAAAAGGGCGGGCGGGCTCAGAACTGGGAAAGGGAGAGGAAGGCGTGGGGACGCGAGAATGAAGTGGGCAAGATGCAAGAGGTTAAACGGGAGCAAAGATTTCAGCACAGAGCTGAGGCACCACAGAAAGGCCACAAAGTGAAAATCCGAGGAGCTGGTCGGGCGGGAAGCAAAGGAGGCAGAGCTGGGAAGGCAGCTAAATGGAGCTCCGGGAGCTATGACGGTGAGACCCGGAGGAAGTGGGAGAGTCGCCCAGAAGAAGGGAAGTCAGAGTTTGGCGCGATGAGACTCTTCGGAGAAGAAACTCTGCGGCAGAGGTGGGGGCCACTGGGCCACGTAGAAACACAGGAAGTCCACATGCACACGCAGGAGGCGCACATGCACACACGCGCGCGCACAAACGCATTCCCCGTGCACACAGGCGCCAGCCGCACACGCCTCCCAGACGAGGGATGGGACGGAGACCGAGCCCCAGCCCGGGCCGGGAGGCCTCTCTGCGCCGCGCCCCTGCAAAGGCTTGCGCAACAGGCTGCGGCTCCAGCGGGCGCCCGCCGCGCGCTGCTCCTGCGGGCCCGGCGCTCCCGGGAGGAGGGAGCGGGAAGGGGTGTGTCCCACTGCGTGCAGGGCCCGGGAGGGGCGGGGAGGGGCGAGGCGCGGGGGCGTGGCCGTGGCGCCTATAAAGACGCCCTCCTCCGTGCCATAAACAAACCTTGCCTGGCTCCCTGCTCACCCTCCGGAGCGCACGCCCATCGTCGCCGCTGTCCTTGGATATCACCGGTGGCGGATTCGCCAGCTGAGGCACCGGCTCCTTTCCTTTCTCCCTCTGCTTTAGGTAAGCCCAACGCCCTCTTCCTTCTGGGCGCGACGAGGAGCAGAAAGAGGTGGCCCGTGGGGTGCTGCTGGGGCTCCTGGACTGCCCTTTGTGGCCCCGTGGGCTTCAAGAGCAAGCACCCGGGAGCTGCAAGTGCGCGACACTTGGGGGGCTTTGGGGCGTAGGCACCGCTGGAGTAGGGGGTTCGGCTAGGGCAAAGAAGGGGGAAAAAAGACAGGTTCCCGCTCATCCTCCCCCCAGCTGGGGAAGTGGCGTTGTGCGGGTCAGGGAGGGGGCGCCGGGTCGGCCCCGGGAACACCTGGATCGCGCTGCCCGGCTCCTGCCGGAGTCACAGCTGGCGCCGCTGGCCGGGGTGCGCGCTGCGAGGGGGCGCAGGAGGGGCTGGGTGTGTTAGGGTGTCTGCGGAAGGCGAGACTGCACGCGCGCGTGTGGATGGGGGTGAACGGGGCTGAGCGGCGCCGGCGACGAGGCTGGAGAAGCGGGCGTGGGTGTGTCTGGTTCCCACACTGGGCCGGGAGCGGGTGTGGATCGGAGGGGCGGGTGCCGATTTGTTCCCGAGGCCGGGGTGGGGTGTGTGAGACTGCGCGCGTATGTGTCGGGGGAGGGCTCGGGGTGTGTCCCAGAGCGTGCGACACGCGCGGGAGCGAGTATCCGCGGGCACCGCTGGGTCGGGTGCGTCCCTCTGGATGGCCCGGGGTTGGCGCTGTGGCGGCGCGCAGGTGGTGGCCTGGGCGAGAGGGGTCGCGCGGGCATCTGGCGGCCCCTGCGCTGGCTGGAGCTAGGAGTGGCGTCATTTTCGCCTCCGCCCACCCTCCCCCGCTTTCCTTTCCTCTCCCGTCTGTAGGTCTGGCCGCTCCTGCCCTCCGGGGGGTGGGGTGGGGGGGAGAACAGCTGGAATTGCTCGGACTTCCCGGGAGATCTTCGCGGTCTCTGATTCAGCCTCGAGGAGGAGATTGGGGCAGGGCGTGTGGGATGTGGCGTGCGCTGGGGAAAACACGCTGTCACCGCCTCTGTCAAATTAGTAGCTGAAGCTGGGATTTAGTGGGTCGGCTCCTTACCCCCACCACCGCACCCAGTCCCCCGCCTGTGGCCCCTGTGTCAGCCTTCCCTGAGGGTCCCCAGCAGTACCTCTGTGTGGCTTGGAAGTGGGAGGTGCCCTGTAGCGCGTGGGGGAGGGAGGGCCCCTTTTATTTTATGCCCAAGAACAATCCTTCCTTACAGATGTCCTGGGCACTTTACCTTGTTTGGTTCCTTTCAACTACTGAAAGATTGAAGATTCAGAGGTCAGCCAGTGGCCATGCAGGAGGGCTGTAGACACCCTACCACTGCCCATCAGCCATCCTGAAAGTTCTCCTAAGCCGCAAATGAACATGATATGTCAATACAAACCCCGTTCTTGCTATGGAGCTGCAGTTTCAAGGCACACCTTCCAGCCTAGCCTCCTCCTGTATAGAAATTCTGGCGTCTTTGCTGAGTTTCACAAATGTGCATTGAAATAACCGAGGTACGGAGAAGGAAAACCCCGGTGCCTGCCTTCCAGGGGCTTGCCAGCTGGCAGGGGGACGTGCAGGTGAAGGCGCAGACTACAGTTCTGTGCAGTATGTGCTGTGGCTGTGCCAGCCCCAGGCTGGGGGGGCACGAGGTGGGGGTTGAGGGAGGGAGAGGTTGCCAGCCAGCTCTGGAAAACTTCCAAAGGGATGGTGCTGTAGGGTGAGGAGCCATACATGGGTGTGCCTCTTGTCTGTGACTTCTTAGATTTGGGAGACCTTGTCTCCCACTAAAGGGTAAGCAGCTCCGGGGTGAGAAGGAGGACTGCCCGCTTTGCCCTGCGACCTGGCACCTGGTCCAGGGCCTGGCATATAGGAAGAGTTCAAGTACTACATTTCAGTCAAAGATGCACCTTATGTATGATGTTGGTCAAAGCAATAGGCCAGGTGACTGGATGTTCACACAATGACGAAATCACCTAAGAACACATTTCTCAGAATTTTTCTCAGCTGTCAAGCATCGCTTGACTATATATACCTGGAATGAATTAAATGGTTCCTTCTTTTCTCCTCATTCCCTGTGATTCAGTAGGTGGAGTCCCAAGGAGGTAGTGGACCGTATGGGTGGAGGTATGGGATTTAGCTTTTGAAGGACCCTGGAACATCTGTTAGGGTCGCCTCTCCCAAGGGAGCTCTCTTGCGACAAGCAAATCTGAGATTGCAGACTGTTGGTTTGATCATTTGGAATGGAGTAAAAAACTCACACAGACCTGGTCCAACCTCTTTCTATTTTATAGATGGAAACTGAGACGCAGAGAAAGGGAGAGATGTGCCAAGGCTGAGCAGGACCTAGACCTCACTTTCCAGACCTCTTTCTGGAAGTATCATGGTCAGGATTAAAGGCAGTGAACAGAAAGGGTCCGGGCTTAGGTTTTGCCAGTCTGCTATGGAGGGGCACAAAAAAACCGTACCTTCACTAAGTTCCTGGTGAGGACACTCTTGAGGCAGAAGAAGTGGAACGTGGATGATTTTTTTAAATGTCAATCAGGTGTTCTTGAGAGATTAGCCATATCAATCTAGTGAGACAGGGACCAAGGGCAACAGCTCCGCTAGGCGGCCTTTGATTGGACTGGGTCGCCCCCTCCAGGATAAATGGCAGATCTGAACAGAGTTGGGGGCCCCTGGGGGTGCATTGAAATCTGCTGGCCTGAGGTTGTCTCAGCATGGACCCAAAACAAAGACTGCATTGTGTTTTTCTGGTGTCCCAAAGCTGCAGTTCTTCCTTGGGGTCTGACTCCAGAGATTCCGGTCCAAGTTGTGACTCAAAGACCCTGTGCCTCAGAGAGAAAGCCCCGATGATGACTCAGCATCTAAGATCCTAGCAGGGAGCAGGGCCTGACTCCAGCCTGGAAGGAAGGGATGGAACTGGGCCGTAACGTCTCTCTCTCTCCAGATCAGTTGTGGTCTCCACTCATCCTATTTAGTCTTTGCAGGAACCCTGCTTGGGTTCTATCAGATCCATTGAATGGATGAGGAAACAAAGGCCAAGAGGGTTTCAGGACTTGCCTGTAGCCATGTGGCTGAAAGTGGGAGAGACATTAAACCTGGAGAATTGAACTTCAAAGGCTTTGCTCTTTTCCACAACAACACGTTGGGGTGCCTGGAGAAGTCGGGCTAGAATGAAAAGTACAGCGAGGTAATCTGGAGCCTCGTGCCTCAATTTCCTCTTCTGTAAAATGAGAATAACAGACTGTCTCATCAGGATGTATAAGTATAAACTGAGTTATTCCCCGTAAAATGAGAATGGTGGGAAGGTAGGTGTTTGCCGTTAGTAACACTCACAAAAGACATTCTCAAGGCATCTCCGACAGCCAGTGTCTGGCTGTCCACTGCCTAAACTTACCCAGGCCTGTGCAAGTGTCTGCAAATGCTGGACCCAGGTTTTGCATTATGGGGTTCTTCCAAAAAGCTAGGTTTATGTAGATTGCATAAAAATGTCATGGGAACCTTGTCTGAAGTGCACATTTCCAGGCCCAGTCTCCTGAGATTCTCATTCAGGGGGTCTGGGATGGGCATTGTTTCAAAGCTCCTTGGGAGGGCTCAAGGGTGGGGTATACTGAAGGCAGCCGGAGTTGAGGACCGCTGTTCCAGAATGATGCGGGAGAGAGAGAGGAGGGAGTGGCGGCACATGCCGTACCTTTTTGGTCACCCTGTGTCCTCAGGGTCAGGCAGTTTGTGAGTGCTCGATAATTAGCTCTTGTCTGGCTAATGTGCCTTGTGGTTTAGTGCTTCACCTCATTCAATTGAGGTAGGAAACACTCTTCCCACTTCTCAGATCAGAAAAGTGAGGCTCAGGCAGGTGAATCTCTTGTCCAGAATCAAATGAGCAGGGTCCGGATCAATGTGAGCCACCCTAATTTTTTCCAAACTTTGGTATTGCCCTCAAAGGCTGCCCAGCCCCTCTGAGCCCGTCTGTTGAGAATGAACTTGGTTTCCTGAGCTTATTTCAGGCTGCCCTTCCTGCCTCCCTGATGGCAGTTTGGTCCAAGGCTTGCCTTTCTGTTTGCTCTTTCTCTTTAAATTTGGAGACAGACAGGCTAGATGGCAGTCTCTGCTGCAGAACTTGGTCTCCTACCGTGTGCTGGCCCAGGCTTGCTGCAGGTGGGTGTGCAGAGGGGGTGGGGACACTGAGGCTCAACCAGAAGGAAGCTGCAGAGGTGGAGGAGCACGATTGGGTGTTAATTGGATGTCAGCGTGGAACTGAGTTCTCCGGAGTGGGCACCATGTGAGAAAAAAAGGTGGGGAGTCTGCTTAGGCACTCTAGAGTAGGAACGGATAACAAAATCAGGTCCACAAACAAGTCTCTTTTTGACCCAGAGTCGTTGACTTTCCCGTCTAACATTTATTAAAGACCTGTCCACCCCTGGCCTGCCTGGGCTCCATCTCTAGGCTTTTTCCATTAAGTGGAGTGTTCCTCCAACTGAATCTGTGAGGCTCGTTAGCAGTCTGGGGACCTCAAGTGCTCTGCTCAGGAGCTCATATTTTATTCTCTAGGACCCCCACCCCCCAAAGTCCATGGAAACCTTTATCCAAGTATAAATCGTTAAACCCACACAAAGATCTCCTTGAAGAGAGGTGAGGGAAGAGGTCGCCATGTTGTTCCCCCATCTCCACCCCCGGTGCCACCGCCTTGGCTTTGAGAAGGTTCTGGTGAGTCTAAAGACTCTCTCAGCTGGAAATCCTCACCTCCTGTCCTTTCTCTTTCATAGTCATGGAAGTCTCCTCTTTTCTGCAGAGTGCCCCCCTGGCTTTCCCCTCCTGCCTGGGAGCGGGCACCCTTCTTGGATCACACTGGCTGTGGTTGTCTCTCTACTTCTCCATTTCCCCATGAGAGCTGAGAGCCTGGTACTTAGTAGGCACTTCATTGTTGGCCAAGAGGAAATCTCCATTCATGAAGGAAGTAGCCTGGGCCATCTTGTGCAGGAAAGACTCGAGGACCATTCTAGAGCATGGAAGCAGCAGGACCATTTTGGGGAAGGATCTTGTTAGTGTGGCGAGCATCCGATCTTGAGGACAAAGGGCTCTGTAGGGAGAATCCATTTCCACGTCCTGTGCTAACACTGGCTCCGTTTGTGTGATTTCAACAAATTATCTCAGACCATTCAGTGCAGCTCACGCCTGTCCCACAGATTCGCAGAATAATGCTCTAATGCGACCAATGTCATCCTTTGGACTTCCAGTTACTTGGCATGTCCCCTTGGATGGTCGTCTTCCCTCTGCCAAACAAATTACTATGAGCTGCCAGAAGGCCACTGAGAATCTCCAGGAAGATCCTGGTTGTACTGCAGGGAAGAGGGGGGCGATGACTGTATTCCCGACACCTCCCTCTTCCTGCTATTGTGTTCAGACACTCTCTCTGACCTCCTTGGTTCATGGCGAACACACAGAAGTTCCAGGACTAGGGACTGGGGTTGGCCTTCTCCTTGGCGATTCCTTTTCTATTTCAATCTGGAACAATTCATTGATGCCTAATGAGTTTCAGGCTCCATGCAAAGCACAGGGCCCTTGAGGAATTCCTAGTCTGGTTGTGTTCTCCACGTGACACTTGGACTGATCAGTCCAAGACTTTGAGAACCCTATTCTTGACTTCCCTTCCCCTAAACTAGGGATCTTTCTTGAAGGTCCAGTGAACCCACCTATGTTGTTTGCTAGGGAATGACATGAAAAAAAAAAAAAAAAAAAAGAGGGCTGCCAACTTCCTCACCCTCCCCAGAGTCTTGAGTTTCAAAAGATCCAGAAAACACCAAGAGAGCCCATGAACTGCATTGTAGCTTGACCTCAAAATCTCTTTCGCAAAGAAACAACAAAAGGATATATCTACAGTAAGGCAGAGTATCCTGGGCATATCCCAAGGCAGTTTTCCTTGAGATTAATGCAGAAATGGGACTGTTCTCTGGAACTTTCTGAGGGTTGCTATATTCGGGGAAATTACTGCCAAAATAGCACCAGCACACATTGATTTTTCCCCTCTTTTAAAAATCTATTCTATAAAGAGCCCAGTGTGCTGGAAAGAACACTGGCTTTCAAGGGGCTCTGAAACCAGGCATGTTATTGAGGGGACAAAATCTGGGCCAGTTGCTGTGATGACAATCAATGTTGGACTCATCAACCGTCCCCTCCTAGTCTGCTTTTCTCTGCTTCGCATAAAGACTTCAGGAGGCTGTTGTCTGCTCTCTCCGAGCTCCACGCCTGCATCCACAACAAATGAGTGAGTTTTTCATCTGCCATATCAGGAAGGTGCTGTTGGGAAGAGCTGGACTGAGACCCTTCTGGGTGTTGCAAAGGGAGAATACAGAAGTCCAAGATGTGGATTTTTCCAGAAGCTTGGGCCTACTCCAGTGGGTCAGTGATGACTGTACAGGGTGGAGGGAGAAGCGTGGGACTCCCCTAGATGACCTCCGCATGCCAGTAGCCTCACAGTCACATGTGGCCCATCCTTAGAACATCGTACTTGGACAAAGGGCATCAACAAGGTCTGTTTGTATATTTAGGGCAATGTGAGGTCATTGCCAACTCTCCCCTTTAAGGTTGCTTTAACCTATGCCAGCTTGATGCTTGCAGACTTGGGCACATACCTTACCCTCTCTATGCCTCAGTTTCCCCATCCATTAAATAAACATGGTGGTGCCTACCCTCTAGGGTTGCGGTGAAGCTCAGAGGAAGTACTGAGTTTAGAGCCCAGTTAGCACCATAGAAGTTCTTTTTGTTATTGTGGTGCATCTGTGTAGGGTTTTATTGTTTCCTACCTGTGGCTGCCCTTCCTGGGGCAGGTAGGTCCTGGAGCTTCCAGAACATGGGTGTTTCTCTGCTGGATGTCCCTGCAACCCATGCCATGGGAATTCTGGGGACTAGGAGAGTTTGCCCAAGAGGGTGTGCAAGTGGGTCCTTCTAGATGGCCTGAGTGAGGGCAGTGACAGAGTCGGAGGGAGGCTCCCCACCCTAACAAACAGGGCTCTAGGCTAGGAGAAAGAGAGGGAATTGCTCCAAGCTGCAGGGCTAATCTGGCTGGAGCTGTGTGCTTGGCAGGGCCCTGGGAAGACCCCTGTGAGCACGGCCCTTTTGTCTTTGTGAAGCTCTTTCCTGCCCATGTTCTCATTTGTCCCATTTGTTTCAGACCATGTGACAGTCATAGGACAGACACTGTGCATACTTTACAGATAGAGAAACTGAGGCCCAGAGAGGCAATGCCTTGCTCAAAGCCATGTAGCAAGAAGGTGGCAGGATTCCGTGCCCTGGATACCTAAGCCAGTGCTCTGCAGACCACTGAGGCTTTTGGGGAATCATAGGCTCTGTGTGTCCCCCCCAGTGCCCCAGTGGCTGGTTAACAATTCTCATGTGGTCTTGGATTGCCCAGGATGCCTCTGCTTTCTGCCTTCCCAGGCCCTGGGTCATGGTCTTTTCTTCCTTGGGCAGGTCCTGGTCTTGGCTTCCCCTGGAACTCATGAGTTCCAGCTGATGGCTGACTGTCTCCTGGGTCTGTTGAATAAGAAGGTGTTTGCCCAGCCCCTCTTGGGCCTTCGTTACTCATTGACTGATGTGCTAATGAGAGGAGACCCGGGGTACGTTGGGTCCAATAGCTGGAAACTCATGTGGCATTTGCTGAACAGCTTCCATGTGTCCCCATCCATGCTGGGCCACTTTGCAACTGACAGTGTGTAAAACACAGGCAGTGTCCTCCCTCATGTCCCGACACAACCAGGAAAGGAAAGTACACTGATTAATTGAGCAGCTGTCTGCCTGATTCTATGTGCCTTTGTTTAATTTAAGCCCTGCTGCTGCTTGCTGGGAGCAGGAGTTATCTAGCCCATTTTACAGAGAAGCAAGCTGAGGCAAAGTGGTTAGATAGCGTGTTTAGGATCACAGAGCTAAGACATGGCCACGCTTGAGGCTGACCTCAAGCCTTCTTCCTAGCTCCTGGCCACCTTTCCTTTCTCTGATGCTGGTTGGAAAGAAAAAGGGGTGACACAAGGCAGTCTGGCAGGTGGTGTTGTGACCCGGAGCCCTGTGTCTGGTGCTGAGCTGGGTTATAGCAGGAGATCTGTCCTGACCTCATTCCCTGTCTGGAGGGGCTTCTGTCTGTTTTTCTTGTCTGAGAGACACGGGTTGGCAGGCCTGAGCCATCTTCCCAGGAGGAGCAGGGTGGCCGGGAGTCAGACTGCTGGGACCCCACCTGCTGTGCTGTGTGTGGCCTTGCCCTGACACCCCATCTGTTAAATGATCACTGTGGCCCTTTCTGGTCCTGTCATTCTGTGATGATGACTTTTTCCACAAGACAGTGGAGAGATGGGGGCTGTAGTCCGGTGCTGACCTCCAGCCCAGGGAGAAGGGGCCTGCTGCACCTGCTGAGCCAGCAGGCCTAGGGCCGGCTGGGGGCGACCCCTGGGATGGCACCACTGGGGGAAGCAGGAGTGGGGGCACTGGCCAGAGGCTCCCAAACCAGGTCACTTCTCACCGCCCTTCTTCCTGGCAAGGAAGAATCACATGTGCCTGTAAAGCAGTGTCCTCTGTTGGAACTGTGTCCCTAAGTGAGCCTCATACTCTTGGGGAGGTGGCTGAACCCCAGAGAAAAAGTGTTCTGAGGCAGCGTGTGTTGGGTGAAGAAGTAAGCGTGTGAGTGGTGACAGCTCCGTCCCGGCCACCCTCCTGCAGCTGGTTGTGCGAGTCCGGACAGTCCTCAGAACCTTCGGGGTCAGCCTCTACCTCTAAAAAGGGATGGGCTGTGTGTGTGAGAGAGAGAGAGAAAGGGAGAGATTGTGTGAGTGTGAAGTCATCCAAAGCACCTCAGTTTTTTTTAAAATCTGTTTTTACATGTTGAATTTCCTTATAAGATTTCCCTTGGACAAAAGCTTCTGAAAAAATAGTTTGAAAAGTTCTTTGGTTGAGGCATCAGAGACAGGATCAGGGCAGGTCTTTGAATGGCCCATGGCAGGAGAATTAGGTGGGAGCAGCTGCCCTCTCCCTGCCCCTCGCAGGGTGACCACATGTTGGACCAGCAGCTGGCTGGGTTCGAGGGGCAGAGGGCACCTACAGCCCTGGGTGTGGGCAGCCTTGGTTATTGCAGGGCAGTGACCTACTGAATAGGGCAGACCTGCTGGTGGGGGCCTCTTCACCCCAACCCCCATGATATTTACATTCAGTAACATGCAGGCTGCCCCCAGGCCTGCAGCCCCACCGTCCCAAAAGACAAATGCAAAGTCTGCTCTGCTTTATCCAGTCTCCTGCAGACTTCAGAGTCCTAGGACCTTACTGGATGGCTCACAGTCAGTTGATCGATTGTTTTGGATACAATCAAAAATGTCCCTAGACATTGCTGAATGTCCCCTGGGAGATGAAATCATCCCTAGTTTAGTTTACATAAACACTGTGATGGTCCTCAGTAGCTTCACTTCTGGATTTCCCTGAGGCCCACAGGACGCAGACGGGTCGAGGCCGGATGAAGCCCTCTAGATCCAAAAAGTAGAAGTACTTGACATTTCTAGGAGACTCGGCCATTTTTCAACCCACTGCCACGAGTGGTCTGGGAAGCTAAGGTGTAGGAAGATTAACAGGTATAGGGGTGTGGTAAAGAGGTTTCGCCTGGTGCGTGTTTAGAAAACCACACAGGCTGAAATTGAACTCTTTTCTGTTCTGAAGTTGGAGGAGGGGGGCCATGGAGACTAACGTTCTATTCTAATGTGACCGCAGTTTCTGGAAGCCAAGGAGGGAGGAACTACGGCACCTGCTGAGTCCATATAAATGTAGAATTGTTTTCAAGGTGTTCCACTCTTGGTTGAACAACAATGAAACATGAATTTAAATAAAAGCACTGCTGTTAAGCTACATCGTACATATGTTCAGCAAGTGGCCTCGCCTGACCGTGCACCTGGTACAAGTGTTAGGAGCTAGAGGGGGGGAAGAGGACACAGGTGCCCGGTGGGGCTCACTGGAGGGGCTCACCAGTGTGGCTGAATAAGGCCTGCTTGAGCCCACCCAGGAGGATAGTGGGAGACCCCCGCCGTCACCCTTGGGTTATTTGCTGAGCAGAATATGTTAAGAAGCCCCTGGGAAATGTGAAGTCCTTGCACTGTCAGGATGAGGGTGGTGTTGCCAGGGCCCTCGGTTTCTGGAAGGCTCCCTAAGCTGTGTAGGCGAGTTGTCCCATGGCCCGGGGTCTCGGGACCACAAATACGCTGAATTAGCAAAGCTAACAGACCCTGGCTTTTCAGGCTTCCTGCCTCCAAGCTGGCAGCTGTCCAGGAATGCTCACAAATATAAAACTGACTTTGTTTTTGGAATGTTCTGGAGCATAGAGTCCAAAAGCTGCATAAAGGCATTCTTGTAGAGCTGGTTATCTACTGGGGAAAACCGTGCTAGGGCCCCAGACCAGAGCATCCCAGTGGAGGGTGGAATCTGCCCACAGAATGCCATGTGTTAGCACAGGGGCTGGGGGTGGATCGGGGGCAACCTCTAAGACGTGTTTCAAGAGGTTCTTATGGGTTCAGGGACCTGGGTCTTCGGAGGAGCCCTGGGCCGGAATTTCAAAGATTTATGCTGTCTGCCATTACATCCAAGGGGCAACTCGGGGCCCAGGCTCTCACTCTGGAAGGCAACATTATGAGAGCCTTGGAAGGTTGTTTCTCACTGAGTTTTCCAGTTCAGAAGATCTGGATCTGTGCACTGGGTGGGTGGCCTGGGCTCCTCCCTCTTGTCACTCCATCTCTCCTGTCCTTTGCTGCTACCTGTAACACTTAACTTTCTTCTAGGTTTTTTGTGCCTCATCCCAGGTACTGGTGGGCATTTAATTGTCCCAACTCAACTGTTGACCCATAAGAATAAATGCTTATACCTCCAGCTCCCCTATTAAGCTCAGTAGATGTCACTGCCCTGTCCAGGCCTTGCTCCCCAGGGAGTTGATTATGACAGTGCTCCAAGCCCCTCCAAACTCTGTTCCAGTCTAGTTTTGCAGCCCTCATCTCTCCTGGTCTTTCTTCATCTGCCCGACAATAGAGTCAATGGGGAGCCCCTCTGGCCCACGGCTGCTTGCCCGCCCCCCTGCTTTGGCTCAAGAAGTACTTTTTGTGTTGAAGTTTCTTTTCCAAAATCCTGCTGCACATTCAGGGCCTGTCAGACCCCTTGGCCTAAGGTTTTCCCAGTTCCCTGTTCCTCTTCCCTTTCAGCATGTAGCTGAGTGTCCTGCACAGAGGTGGCTGCACGTGTGTGTGTGTGTGTGTGTGGCCACCCCTCTGTTGAGGTTAGTGGTGAAGATGAAGACTATACCTTGCCTGCACATGGTGGGCATCCTGTGACCTCATGGGGCACTAGCTACAAAGGGCCTCCTTGTTGCCAGTCATGCACTGTGTGAGAGGTGACAGCTGCTGGGCAGAGAGAAGATCCAGCCTTTTTTGCCCTTTTCACTCCTTAGTCTCGGATTTGCTTCCTTCAGGAAGTGCTGACCTGGACTTTGTCTTCTTGCAGGCAGGTGACAGCAGGGACATGTCTCGGGAGCTGCAAGACGTGGATCTCGCCGAGGTGAAGCCTTTGGTGGAGAAAGGGGAGGTGAGTGGAGATGCTCCTGGCTATCCCCCATCCTATGTGCACACGTACACACAGACATATGCACACAGCATGCACACACACACGGGCATACTCACGTACATGTGCGCATGAACACAGCATGCACAAAAGCATGCATGCACCCACGCACATGTGCACAGACATGCCCACTGCTTCCTTGAATGTAGAGGGGTGGGAAGCATGGGATCAAGTCCCAGCTGGGCCTCTCAGTGCTACAGCATCACTGGCCTGGCCCCTTGCCCACCTCTGTCATCCTTTCTGCCCACACCTTGCTACTCTCATTTGGAAAGTGAGAGCGTTGAACCAGAGGCTCTCTAAGCACCCCCATCTTTGACGTCCTGTGGTTCTAGAACATGCAACATAGAGCCCAGTTGCCCATGGGTCTGCCTACCCAGAGCTTACCAAAAGCCACACCCTCTGGGGCCACACTGCCTGGGTTTAAATCCTGGCTGTGACACCCTTTGCCACTTTGTGTCCACTGGCAAATCCTTCAACCTCTTTCTCTTCTAGTTCCTCATCTGTAAAATGGTGATACTGGGACTTATGTCATGTGGCTGGGTGAGGATGGAGTTTTAATTCACATGGGGATGTTCTGTTTTAATTCATATGCAGCAGTAAGAACTTTGCCATGGAGGAGATGGGCAAGGCATATTAGCTCTTGTGGTGGTTAATGATATCTTTTTGGTCAAACCTCTGAGGTCAGTAGAGGCCTTCTGCTGGAAACAAAAGCCACAGCCCTGCAACCTGGGCTGGCATGGCTTGTCCTGGGCTGATTGTTCTGACGACAAATGTGGCTTTACGTTAGCACCGTTGACACTGTGTTTTTAAAGCGTGTTCGTGTCCTGATTCTCATGGAGCTTCATAACTGCTTATGATACGTTTTTTTTTTTTTTTTTTTTCCTTTTTAAATGTGGAAGCTCAGGCTCAAAAGTGAAGTTATTCTTAGGCCAATTAAGTGCTTTAAAAAATAATAGTTAATGTGCGTTGACCACGTCCTGTATGCCTGCCTCTCAGCTAACCATATTTCACCTGGTCGGTGTAGGTATTTGACTCTGTGATTGTTCCCGTTTTACAGAAAAGGAAGCTGAGTGTCAGAGAGGTTAATTTGTCCTTGGTCACATAGTTAACGAACTGTGGGTTGTAGAATCAAACTCAGGCTGGCTGATGTTGGTAAATAGACTATTCATTTAATTTTCTTTTGACTGTACATGTGGCTGCTGTTTTAGGTTCATAATGTCTTAGACTTTTCATTATAAATGTGTGAGGCAACTATCTCTACTCCCATTTGGCTCATAAAGAAACTGGTCTCAGACAAGAAGGGATTTGCCCAAGTTCATCCAGATGGTTGGCACAGCTCGGGTTAGAAACCAAGCCTGGGGAAGCTGCAGAATTCTTATTATACTACACTAAGAATCTGCAAACCTTTTCTGTAAATGGTCAGATAGCAAATATCTTAGGCTTTGCAGGCCATCTGATCTCTGTTCTTTGCCATTATATCGTGAAAGCAGCCATGGACAATGTGCAAGTGAATGAGCTTGCTGTGTTCCAATATAACCTTATTTACAAAAACAGGGAGTGGTTCATAGTCAGCCACCCCCTCCTGTACATTGTGCATACTCTAAATCTATTTCCTTTCCACTCTGGGTCTATGGTACAGTCTTAAAAAACACTCAAACAAACAAAAAACCCCTAGGTAGTACAAATATATATCAACATTTTTTATCTCTCCTTTTTAAAAATCATATTAAAATAGTATACCATGCCTTGCTTTATTCATACCTTACTTATTTCTTGGAGATGTTTCCAACAGCAGTCCATAGAGCACTTGCTTTTTTCTTTCCAGCTACATATGAGGGTACTTCAAAAAGTTCGTGGAAAAGAAAAAAAAATCATATTATCATTCAATTCTGTTTTTTCATGAACTTTTGGAAGTATCCTCATAGCAACACCAAATTTACCTAACTATGCCCAGTATGTGGACACTTGTGTCTTTGCAACCTTCTGTGGTTACAAACAGTGCTGCAGGGTATTTGTACCATTGGTGTGTCCTGCTTGTATCTCATTTTGTACGTGTGCAGGGGCAACCCATGGCGAAATTCTCAGAAGTGGCATCACTAGATCCAAGGGTAAATGCATTTTAAAACACATTATTTATTTATTTCAGGCAATCCACTGATATCCTTAGAAAATTTAAGAGCTTGTCAGCTCCAAGTTACATGCTAGTCCATCTCTAAGTGGATATTTACCTTTTTCTTCAAGGTTTAGATGGAAATAAATTTCTTCCAATTCCCTAGATTGCCCCAGCAAATTTTTTTTTTTTTAAATTAGGCTTGCTGTTGGGAAGTTCTTTGTCATGTCTGTCCTCAATCTGGACTGCTGCTGCAGACTTCTTGACAGTTTGAAGTTTGGGCTTACACAGAATGGCTTTCCCCACTCCCTCCTACCAAAACACACTTGGGCGCGCATGTGCACATGCACAAACACACACACACATACACACACACACACACACACTCACACTGCATAGATGTCAGCCGCCTTTGCTTCCACCTGAATCTACCACTTCCCTAATGTTCTTATCCACAGCCCAGGAAGTGTGAAGCTATTTTAATCCCCAGCAGCAGGGCTCTGACACCATCTGGTCTTCTAGCCCCTGCTGTCCTAAGGGGCTGTGTTCTGTTTCCCTCACCTCTGTTGCATTTTGCTCTGCTCAGCTGTCTCCTTTCCTGGTGGTTGGCAGTGGGTTAGTCTGGGGTTCAGAGTTTAGAGGGTGTTTGGAATCCATCTCTGGGTTGGGAGGAAAACATGCCAGCAGCATCTCTTGGAAATGTCCACCTAAGCCCCAGTTCATCCCGTGAGCCACACTTTCACCACTGCATAAGAGACGAGGACCCTTTCTCTCTCTTCCTCATCCTGTCCTGCCACTGACAGCTCTGGTGAAAGATGGAATTTGGGCAGAAATTCAGAATTTTTTGATTGAGGGAAATGTTTAGAGGTCTCTACTTTCCTCTTCCCCCCATGAGAAATTGCATTTTAATCCAGTATGACAGCAGCCATGAAAAAAATGTAAGGAGAACAATGACACGGACATGGTGGAGACAGGAAAACCAGTTAATAGCCAATGACAGTCCTGTGATCTCTCAAGCTTGTGGTCACTTTAGACTTTCAGATCTTTCTTTACTGAAACTATTGTAAAAAATGAATTCAGCTAATGTGTTTACTTTCCTGCTGAACTGCTGTTCTTTGAGATGAAAAGGAAAGCCTTACTTTGTAAGGAATCTAGGAGGCGACGCAGAGAAGGGAGGGTAAATAGAGATTCAGGGTGTGGAGAGTGCTGTGTCCCAACATCCTTTCTCCAACCAAGGAAACTGATGAAACTGACAACCTCTCTTGTCTCTCCACAGACCATCACCGGCCTCCTGCAAGAGTTTGATGTTCAGGCAAGTAGAGGACGTGGCTTGCTTGCCTTCTCCCTTCCCGCTTCCCTGCCCCATCTTCTCTCTTTCCTCTTTCTTTCTATTGGTTTGAAGTAGATCATTGTCCCAATGTTGGGGGCAAGGAGAGAGAAGGAAGTCCCTTCCCACACTCAGATGCTGCTCCTGGGCAGGAGCCGGTTTGAGTTCTGGCCAGGGAAGCAGGAGCCAGTCACTCGGCCTGAAAGCAGCACAGAGACACAGCCCTCTTCAGCCTGCATAGCTGGAGCATGTTCTGGGGAGAAATGGCAAGATATTGGGTGGGCTCAGACCCTGTAATGGGAGGGAATGGAAGCAAAGGCTTGATGTTCTTGGCTCTGCCTGGGAACGTGACACCACCTTTCTCTGTGGTTTACTGGCCCGGGACTGAAGCGCGTCCATCCCTGCTCAAGGTTGGCGGGAGGGCTGGTGGTGCGTCTTGAGCTTTGTCCAGGAACGAGCTCTCAGGAGAGCGGGCTGGGCTCTGTCGGTCTAGGGGTGGGTCAGAACTTCAGGAACTTTAAGTCCTGGACTCATTATCCCAAAGCTCAGGTGGGCCTCACACTGTGCTGGGCCTGGGGAGCAGGGTGGGACAGGAAGCCTGAGCCCATGGGAGCTTGCAGTCTCCCCCAAAGGAGGAGAGGAGCACCCGTGGACCAGCCAGGCAGGCTGATAGGTGCTCACCTGAACCTCTGCCAGCGGCTCACCAGGTGTCCCCAGCTTTGGGACCATTCTGAGCTTTGCGTCTCCATGTCTCACTGGCTTCATGACCTCAAAGCTGTGCTCATCTGTGAAAAGATGACACCAGAATCTCCCTACCCAGGGCTCTTATGAAAATTGAGTGCACTTAGCACATTCATATTGTTGTGCAGCCGTCCTCACCACACATCTCCAGAACTCTTTCCATCTTGCAAGACTGAACTCTGTCCCCATGAAACACAGTCCTTTTTTCCCTGGCCCCAGGCTCTGGCACCTGCCATTCTTCTTTCTGTCTCTGTGAATTTGGCTGCTCTAGGGACCTCAGGTAAGGGCAATCATGCAATATTTGTCTTTCTGTGACTAGCTCATTCCACTTAGCCTCATGTCCTCAGGGTTCATCCATGCTGTAGCATGTGTCAGAACATTCTTCCTGTTTAAGGCCACATAATATACCATTGTATGTCTGGACCACATTTTGCTTGTCCAGTTTTCAGTGATGGACACTTGGGTTGCTTCCCCCTTTCGGCTATTGTGACTAATGCTTCTATAAACATGGGTGTGTGGATATTTCTTCAAGACCCTGCTTTCAATTCTTTTGGTTTTATGAGAGTACCTTCAAAAAGTTCGTGGAAAGATTAGTATTATCTTTCGATTCTCTTTCGTCACAAACTTTCTAAAGTGCCCTCATATACAGAGGAATAGAATTACTGGATAACATTGCTATTGTGGATTTTAAAAATCTTGGTCATCAATTCTGGGAAACCTAGCAAGCATAGTTTTTCTGTCCCCTGTGAAGATAATTCCTCACTTTTGGGTCACTCTTGATAGTTTGCAAAGTACCTTTATGTGTTTCTGTGTCAGGACACAGGCTGCTGGTGGAGCAGAAAGCAGGGGCTCAGGGTGGGCAAAGGAGCTGCACCTTAGGACATCAGCAAAGTGGGGAGCACAAAGAGAAGCCTGTGGAAAGGGGGTGGCGGAGGTCAGGGTGAGGTTTACCAACATCAGGCCTGGCCTGAGCCATCTCAGTTAATCCCTGGAACTGTCCCATGAGGTTAGGGCATTTTTCCCTATTGTGCATTCCTTTGTTCCTTTAACAAACGCCCACTTTGTGCCTGGCATTGTCTTAGGTGCTGGGGCTACAGTGGTGAGCATGACAGGCAGTGATCTCTGTTTTCAGGAACTTAGATTCTGGAATAATAGCTCAGCACTATTGGACACTGAATATCCACCAACCATCGTCTGAGTGTGGCCCAGGTTGTGCTTGTGTGATGCTCACAGCAATTTATCCCCATGTTACAGATGGAGAACCCAGAGCACAGAGAGGCTGAGTAACTTGCCTGAGGTCACAGGGCTGGAAAGGGGGAGGGCTAGGGCTTGAACTCAAGTCATGTGCTTCTGGAGCACAGGTTTGACACAGCTTCTTGTGACTTCCTAGAAGGGAGAGACAGACAGACAGAAAAACAAGCAAGCGTGACAATTCTAGCTTCTGTAGGTGCTTTGAAGATAGAAGTGCAGGAAGATGGTGGTGGGATAGGGAAAAATGTGGCACTGTCTTATGTTGAGGGATCAGGGAAGGCTTTCAAGAAGGTGACATTGAACTGAGACCTTTAGGATAAATGGAGCCAACCATGCAATGAGGGGAATATTGGGAATAGATCATTCCAGGCAGAGGCAATAGAACATGGAAGGGCCCCTCTGGCCTGGATTCTGCATCCAAAGGCAAAGATGCGTTGTTACTGTGAGCTCTGAATAGGCTCGATCTTACCAATGAATCACAATATTTGAGCTTAATTTGAGTGTTGAACGACACTTTGTCAAAGTTGTTCCTGAAAATATCTGTGTATGAAATATCATTAATTTGAACTTGGCTCCTAGATCTAATTGGCTTATGATATTTATGAAGACGTCCCTTAGATTTTCATTAGTCTCCAAAATTTTGAGTGTGAGTTCCCTGTAGGATGTCCTTCAGAACAGGTAGCGCAGTGTGACAGTCGAAGCTGTCTGGGTCCTAATGGGTCACTGGTCACAGGGCCAGGAGCTGAGGATGACAGAGCTCTGACCAAGGGTGGCTGCAAGATGTACCAGCCCAGACACTGGCCACATGCTCTGACTGCAGGATGCACACAGGGGCTCCGGCAAAGCGACAGTTAACTGCCTGCCCTGGACTTTGGTGTCCCTTGATGAGCCAGGCAGGGACTTGTAGCATCATCCTTGCTTTATGGATAAGGAGACTGAGGCTCACCCGTGGCTAGCAGCTGTGAAGGGGACCACACTGAAACCATCTCTGTGTCACTCAGACCAGTCCTCTCAACCAAGACACTTTACCACAGTCCTCAACCTGGAAAGGCCAATCTGGGCCTTGTGGACTAGATTCTGGTTCACCTTTGTGAGTTCTATTTTAAAAGAAATTTCGCCAGGCAGATAATCTAAATAATACTTTAGTGGTCTTGTGTTTAACCCACTGAGAGTGAGCTGATGTAGGATTTAAAATTGATGTGCCTTAAAGGAAAGCACTTTTGTCTGTTCATTTAGTTGATTCCTTATCTGCTTATTAAGAAAGAGTGGTTGTGTCTAAGGAACCTGAGCTGCTTTATTGTGTGTATCTGAAAGCAGCCAGTGTTACTTCTCTTAAAATAATTGGTGCTTCAGCGTTCTGACTAACTCAGGCGGACTGTCCCTCCAATTTCTAATGTAGTCGAAAATTTAAGCTTTTTTATTTTTTCCCCGTATGAATCAAAACACACACCATAGCCCAGAGCTCAGCCCTGAGTAGCTGTTGGATGGCCTGTCTTAGGAGACAGGTTGGCTGCCAGGCAGATGGCATTGCGTCCTTCTCTCTCCCCGGCTGACATCATCTTAGGTGGTCTATTTGTATTGGCCTGGGTGATGTTTTAAGGCAAATCAATCGGTGGTGTGCATGGAGGTTCTGCCAGCTGCTCTTGGGACCCTGTATCTCTCCCCTTCCTGGAGAGATTCTGGAGCCCCCAGGGCATGGGGCTAGATCAGATGCTGGTGGCCTGAGGTGGCCTGAATGAGGGAAGGATGCAGTTTGACCTGGTTCTGGCATCTGGCTCTGAGCAGTTGTGTTTGCAAATTTGACGAGTGGGGTGGGTGGGAGTATTTTGGGTTCTTGCTTATTTTCTTTGGCTAGAATTCTGGAGCCCAAGACTGTCAGAACTGGCAGATGCCTGCAAGATAATGCATCCCTACCCCTCCTGCTCAGAGAAGAGGGAGAGGTAGGAGAGGGAGAGATAGGAGAGGGAGGAAATGAAATGAAATGTGCATGCCCACTCTTCCTTGCCAAGGTGAAGGGTGTTAGCCTCCTTTGCAGATGAGACCTGTTTGAAGATGTTAAGAAACTTGCCAAGGGGCACTATCAAAGACAGTCTTCAATGCAGGCCCATCTGACTGCTCAACATGTAATAATCATGGAAGTCATAATGGGTGATGCCCCTTGAGCGCTAACTGTAGCCAAAACTGTGCTGAGCTCTTTTCCAGCGCCTTTTCATTTACTCTGCACGGCAACCTTGTCAGGGAAGCATCATCACCCAGTTGAAGGTACGAGGCTAAGAGGAGGCTTAAGGGATTTGTCCAGTGTCACACAATGATGAGATAGATGGCAAAGGCCGACTCAGTTCCCACCTCTGGAGCCAAAGTCCATATAACTAGTTCTGGGGAGGGGGTGGCAGAAAGGAGCCCACTGCCCATGATTCCTAGCTCCAGGCCGGGTAGCTTTCTGTGGCCCCAAATTGCCTTTCCTGGTGGATTTGCTGTTTCTGATTCTTTCCACCTGGATCTTTAGTTTGGATGGTTTGATTTGATTTGGTTTCCATGGGGATCTGTCTATGTGTGCTCACTAGAGATCCCTGGGGAAGGAACCTGTGTCAGCCACAGGGCCTGCGGGTGGATGGGTGGAGGGGCTGGGGCAGGACGGGTGGGGGGCAGGGTCTCCTGAGCCCGGCCTCCTCTCTGCTCCGGAGCTCCCAGTGTGGCAGAGCTGCGCTGGGTCAGGATGTGTGATCCCTGTCAGCGGGGCTGATTGTTCCCCCACGTCTTGGAGACAGATCAGCTCACAGGGAAAGTGGAAACGACAGCCTTTTACTAATTTTTCTCTTTCCACACGCTGCTTCTTGTTTTCATGCCCCCTGACTGAAGATGGACAGAACTCAGACAGAAGCTTGGAAATCCTCAGCCCACCGCTCCGTGTCCTCGTTCCCCCCACCACCCCCCAGCTCACTTCCTAGCAAAGCCAATGAGACTTAGAGCAACCCCCCCCCCAAGTGACAGATGGCAGAAATACTCATCTGGATCAACACAGAATGAGGCTTTAGAAAATAAAACCAGGGTTCTTTTGCCCTCCTCCTGCGGGTTTTCTAGGACTGCCCTTCTGGTGGGGCAGGAGAGGAGGCCTCGCCCACCCAGCGCCCAGCACGCAGGGCAGGGCTCGGGGTGGGCCTCTGAAGGTCATCCAGGCCAGGCACCTGTCTGGCTGATCTAGTGTAGACGCTCATCCCCCAGTGTCTCAGAAAGGGTGCAGCGGACAAAAGCGAGTTCAGCCACATCATTTGCTAGCCCTGAGTCCTTGGCCACTCGCTTGACCTCCCTGGGGCTTAGTTTTCTAATCTGTAAACCAGGGGGGAGCTTCGCTGCCCTGACACAGTCCTTCTGCCTCCCTCCCTTGCTCTGCTGACAGCAGTTGATCCACCCGTTCTCTTTTCCCTAACCCAAGAAAGACTTTCCTCCTAATTCCTTCTTCCTTGGGGAACTGCGATCTTCGGGGTGGGTTCTGGTTTCACGCCGTGTTCCCAGGCTGACACCCTTCTGCTGCAGCAGCCTGCTTCCTGACTCGAACTTCTTTTGATTTTCTGGATGTGATGACAACAGTAAAGAGGACTGAGGAATTAAGGGAGTAGCCATGGGTCCAGCTTGACCTCTTGGAGGTCTTCTAATCTCACAGATGTCCCCATTGTGCCTACTGCAACCCTGGGGATTGGGTAGGAATTATGCCTTTGGAAGCCTAAGGACCTATTTTGAATCTTAACTCTACTACCTATGGGGGTGCCTATACATCAGCCCCAGAGGCTATCTGCTGAGTGGCTGTCATGATAGTACAGGGGCCAGACCTCGCATCATGGGATTTGCTCAGTAAATGAGGCCTGTCCTTGTGTGCAGGTGCTATTGTGGTCCCCATCTTTCCGCATCACCTTTCATTCTTTCTGTGCTCCTTACTTAATGGGAAGGATCATGAGATCAAGGGCACGACAGTGTCTGCACCTCCCTCTCTGTGGGCACAGGAAGGTGTGGGGGAGAGGTGCATTCTTTTATAAAAGGATGGGGGTGGGGGAGCCCCTGGCATTTTCTCTTGAGCCTTTGTCCTCATGGTTTGCCTTTCTTGCCTCAAGAGGCCTTGATTTAATGCTGGGTCTGATTAGCCAAAATCAGCTTCCGTGGCCTGTTGTTCTCTAGGCACCCTCCCTCCTCTGGCCAAGCCTTGACCCCAAGGCTTGCTAGACCAACTGAGGGCAGGGGCCTCCCAACCCACCAGCTGACTTAGAGCCCGGGTAAGCCCATCATCCTCTTAGAGTCCTGTGCAGTCCATGTCTGCCCGGGGCCTGCTGGGAAGGAGGGGATTATGGAGGGGCAGTAACAGCTGGTCTCCAGAGCCCCTGGATCATCCAACCAGTTGACTTAAGCCACTGGGCCCTCGCGATGTCACACTCATCACCTCTGGGACAGCTCTAACAACTGATGTGGAGGGGACGCTGAAGTCTGCAAACACGTGCAGGTCCCTACCATGGTTTTAGGGTTGGGAGCAGCTCCAGGGAGCAGGTGGGCTTGTTATTGGCCTCAGCATATCGTTGACAGCAGGGATTCTCAGAGAAGGCCAGTGACTTGGCCAGGAGCACATGGTGGCATATCACTAGGATCAACTTCACTCAACAAACGATGCTTTAAACAAGGAAGCATTTGCTATTCTTGCCAACCTAGAAAGCCTGATACAGCAGGTCAGCCCAGCTGCAGTCTGTCCTTCCAGCTTCCTGCTCTGTCATCACCAGCATGTAGCCTCATCCTCATGTTTGTAGGATGGCTGCTGAGCCCCGGACATCTCATCCATGTTCCAGATGGGAAGCAGGTAGAAGAGTGGAAGGAAAAAGAAACAAAAGGCCAAGTTTGACCCTTTTAAAAACTTTTCTCAAGGCCCCAGCAAGTCCTGCTGACATCGCATTGGTCAGAAGCTAGTCTCCTGACCATCCTTGGCTACAAGGGAGCTGGAGAAGGAGAGAGTTTTATCAGGTACATTGCTGCTTGGAACAAAATTAAAATTCTATCATAAAAGAGAAGGGGACACCTACGTTTGGAAAGCCAACCAACAGAATCTGCTGTAGTTTATAAGCCTCTCAAGCCAGGACTGGCAGCCAAAGAGATGCAGTCTTTGAGAAATACTTAATGGGAGGTGCCATTCCCCCACTTGCCAGCTTACAGGCAGTATGGACTGTAGTGGTATGTGCCATGTTTGCTACTTGCTGGCTTATGGGCAGTGTAGCCTCTGTAAATCCATAATTGCCCCCTCTGGCCATATTCTGTCTACAGCAGAGCCAGTTTTTCCCTCGGGATTGGCAGTCTGGTTGTGGAGGCAGCTGTTAAACAGATATTTGTCATTGTGATCAGCGCTACAAAGAAGAGAACAGGGGACCATGTGTTGTGTGTACAGTGAGTAGCAGGAAGGGTCTCCCCCATTCTTGAGTAAGATGATGTTTGTGATGAGGCTTTCCAAGTTCGATGCACCCACCCACAAGGACACATATCCCTGAAGTTTAGTGCCAGATGCACGTTTTAGGAGGATAGGAGGAGCAGATACTCCTTCTCTATTCTAAATGTTAGTGTAACCCACAATGTGCCATGTGGATTGCTAGTTCTCAAAGATGTGGGGGAGATCAAAAGTGATCTGCAGGCAAATAAATGTGGGGACCTGGCTTCCTGCATCCCCCTTTAAAGGTTTCCTTAACCCCTTCTTCATGTACCGCCTGATGCAGAGTATAAAATAGGGAACAGGCTTTGGACTTGGACTGTCCAAACCTAAGATTGGTTCAAATCCTGCTCCACTGTTCCAGCTGTGTGGCCTTAGGCAAATCACTTAACCTCTCTTGGCCTGAGTTTTCTCATCTGTACAGTATGTATTTGAACCCAGGGGGGTGGCTGTGTGGACCCAATGAGAGGACACAGGACAGATGCTCAGGACAGGGCCTGGAGTGAGATTGAGTGGCTGGTACAGTTCTTATTGCCACCATCACAGCCATCACCTCTAGGCCTTGAGACTCTAGCTTTCTAGACTCTTCCAGTGCAGGTGAGAGAAAAACATGTGCAGCCTGGGTTTTTCTTCTTGCATCTCCTTGCTGGACCAGTCACACTGCAGTCTGGTTGTGAACTGTGGAAGAGCTGTGTAGGTTCTGGACAGTGGGGGAGTCGTGCGTGTGTTCCCGGCTACTGTCCCAGACACAGAGCGTCCCTGATAAGCCCTGAAAAAGGAACTTTCTCCTATCAGGCAAGAGTATAGACACTGCACCATGCTGTTCCAAAGTTCTGAGTTCCTTGTACTCTCTTTGGGGAAATGTGGGTGACTCACAATGGGTTCCTCCTTCCAGGACACAGGGTCATTCATCCCCACAGGGACAGAAGGACAGAAGTTCCTTTGGGACTAAAGAGGACAAAGGTGTGTGTTTTTGTTTTCATTCTCCCATCCAGTCTCAGACACATCTTCCTGATTTTGGCCAATGGAGAAGCAGCACCAGGGCTGGCTTATGAGTGTGCACACACATGCGTGCGTGGGTGTGTGTGCGCGTGTGTGTGAGACTTAGGGGATAGGACTTGGGCACAGGGAAGGTCACAGCACTTGATTTTTCTTCTCCTCCTTCTTGTGTGGGTGGGTGGGCCTGGAACTCAGAGAAGGGCTGAAGGAGGTGGCAGACCCCCACAAGGGCCCATCAGATGAGGGTCCCAATCCTGGTTCCACCACTACAACCTCTGGTGACCTTGGGGAAGGCAGCTCAGTTTCTCCACTGTAAAATGGGACTGACAGGCTTGGCTGCAGCTGTGGGGTCTGGTCCCTGCCTGATTCGGGGTGGGTGCTTAGCGGATCTTCTCCCTCACCTGAGCTCACCTGCAATGGGAGGCAGCCACACACCTGTGCACCTTCACCACTTCGTTTCTACTTTCTGAGACTGGTCTTCATCCTCCACAGTGAGACTGGCCACGGCAAATGCCTCTTCTGGAGAAATCTGCTCAGACTGAAGTCTGGGCAGTGTGGAGGCAGGGGCCACAGGAATGACACTTTGTGGTCCCTGAAAAAGGGTGAAGTGTCTGTGTTCTGTGAGGCTCTCACCAGTCCTGGGAGGCTTTGCAGGGAGGGAGCTTGCTGAGTATCTCCCAGCCAGTTAAGGAGCAGAGTGGAGAATGAAGACAAAACGGATCGATCCTCTCAGTGGAGAATGTTCTTTCCTGGAGGTGGTGCTTATCATTGTAACGCAAGTCTCAGAACTGTTCTGCCAGAGATACTGAGCGCCTGCTGTAGGCAGGCAGCTGTGCTGGGACCCGAGGACAGAACAGTAAAGAGACCGAGGTCGCCTTCCCTTGTTGGACTGAGGGGACCTCTCCAATTTAGTCCTGGTTCCACGACTGTATAGTCTTAAGGCCTCCAAAGAGATGAGGACCTGGGGGTTCAGAGGGATTGGGGAAGGGTAGAGCTGGAGTTTGAACCCTCATGTCCACAGGCGGTGTGGACACTGCCTGGCCCAGCCTATTTTTAGAGGAGCCGTGTGGGTCAGCTGGGGAGACAATGAAGAATGTGCCCCCACAATGGACCATTGTCCCCACAGTGTCTTTAGGGCCAGGCTGGGCCCAGCAGATGATGCCTGGCCCCCACTGGGGGCTGGGCCACTGCTCCACGTTTATGGATTTTTCCAGTGATTGTCATGGGCAGGACCGAAGCATTGGTCTTGAGGGGAAGGGGACAGTGCAGGGAGACAGGGTTGTGCTGTGTGTTCCTGGGGACTCGTTCTGTTGGGGTGTGAAGGCCAGAGGCTCCCTGGGCTGGGCTTAGGTGCTGTGGGGAGGGGGCCTTCCCCATCCTGTGCCTGTTTACACAGCCCATCGCCTTGTGACTCTCCTGCATCCCTGTGGGTTCCGGGTCCTTGGCCCTTCCTCAGAGGCATGATGGCAACCTGGGCCTCACCTGGTCTTCACAGCGAGCTGGGAACCCTGCATGACTCTGCCTGGGATGAGGATGGGGTGCGTGCTTGAGATGTATTTCTTTCTTTCTTCTTGAACCAGATTCTCAGGTTGAGAACCACTGGCCTTATGGGATAGGGGATTCGAGAGTCTACTCTAAGCCCCCTCCCCCAGACCCTGGCAGGTTAAATCCTCTCCCTCACTGATTCTGAAGGTTCTCCGCACTAACCCCTACTAGCTTGTGAGTTTTTATCTAGTCAGCCCTCTGGAGACTAAGGGGACCTGGCATGTAATAGGTGCCTAATAAATGTTTGTTGGATGAAGTTGGACTGGCTTCAGTTTCATAGGTACAAAGCAGCAGAGGGGAGATTGGACCCTAGCCTGTATGGGCAGCATGAGGGTGGCTGTGTCACATAGCTTCACCTTAGAGGGGCCCATTCGTAGGTCTGGGAGCCAGGTTCGCAGGCACATCCCCCCTGCTGAATCGGTGGATCTCGGCATCTACAGGAGGTAGGTGGGTTCTGGGCCTGCTCCCATTTCACAGATGTGAGCTGGGGTGGGACTGACCTGCCCAGGTCCACAGGGCTCCTAGGTGGTGAGCTGTCCCATCCCTTCTCCAGCACGAGGCTGTGAACGCTGACCTTTCTCCTGCCCCATGGCAGTGACTGATGTGGGTTCCATTTCGACTGGCTGCTGGAAGCAGGTTAGATGGCACCTGGAGTGTTCTGTATTCCACTTTGATGCCTCATTTATTACTCTTTGGAAAATAAATGCCGTGCTAACCTGAGGTGTGGTTTTGTGTTCCAAGCCCCTCGGTTTGAAGTGGTAAGAAGTGTGGGGGGCACTGAGGCCAGATGTCTACCTGTGTGGCTCTGGCCACCGACTTCATTCCTGAGCCAGAGTGGGTCCTGTGGCCCTCGCAGGGCTCTCGTGAGAAATGCAGGACGTGGAGGGAGGTGTCTCGGCCCTGCTCCAGCAGGTCTCATGTCCTGTCCTCAGCAGCCAGCCCCGGTGGGAAGAGAGCCAAGAGTAGGGGGCACTTCAAAGGGGAGGTCACTGCTCCTAGAGGTGGACATCGCTCAAGTCAGGTGAGAGATTCGGGTCCTCAGAAGCTTCTGTTGAACTTGAGGAGATGGGAACCCAAGGCAGGCGAGTGTCGAAGGGTGGAGTGATGGACTGAGAAAGGTCACAACCACCCTGCAGAGAAGGTTAGATGATCATGGCAGATGGAAAAGGAGTCCCCAAGTGAGCCAAGGCAGGTGGCTTTTGTTCTTAGGATGGAAGGAAGTTGAGTCTGTCTTCAGCTCTTAGGAAGGAGCTGTTAGAGGTGGAGTGTGGAGGGGTGTAGGATGACTGGCCGAGGGAGCCAGCTCAAGGACACGGGCTGGAGAATGGGCCCTGACCAGGAAAAGAGCCACCTGCCCTCTGAGAAGGGAGGACAGGAGGGAGGATGGACGTGGTACCATTTAGGATTCCTTAAGATGTAGGCCCACAGGACAGAAAATCCCAGGGGCTGGGTGCCATCGCCAAGCTCTCCTTTCTTTTCTTCTGTCTCTGGGCTGGCTGTGTTTTCAGGCAGGCCCTTGCTTCGTGGTAACAATTAGCTACTGCAGATCCAGCCCTCCTACCCTTGCTAGGTCAAGTCCAACTCATGTCCTCAGTAACTAGAAGTGGGTATGGTCGGCTCTGCTTGGCCTGACCCCACTCATGCCCTTGTAGCTGGGACATAGAATGCACGATTTGGCCTCAGTCTGGGAAACACAGCAGCAGGGGATTCACTGTCAACAGACCTAGGGCTGAAGGTGAGAGTGGGGAGGATTCCCAGAGGAAACGGGACTGTGCTAGGAAGCAGGGAGTGAATTCTGGGCAGCCCCAAACCATCAAATGTCCATCACAGGTGTAATAACCTGTGGGGCAGGTGAGGCATGGGAGCAGGTACTCCAGGGAGCTCATCCCTTGATGGCCTCAGTCTTCCAGGTGGAGAAAACAAAGGCCTGTGCAGAGAGGGCTGCTGGGGCCAGCCCGGGCTGTTCCCTCTGTCTCCTCATCCAGCTCTCCTTCCTCTGCCCTCCCTCCCTCTGGGAGTGGCGTCTGGCCAGGCAGATCTGCTGCCCGAAACCAGGGCTCTGGAGGCCAAACGAGAAGCATACTCGGAGCTTCCTCAAAACACAGCGGGAGACGTGCAGGGTGTCTGCAGTCAGTAAGTCCAGCCACCCCGAGGCCATGAGCCCCACATGACGGGCCCTCTGCTCTCTTTCCTCAGGAGCAGGACATTGAGACTTTGCATGGCTCCATTCACGTCACGCTGTGTGGGACCCCCAAGGGAAACCGGCCTGTCATCCTTACCTACCATGACATCGGCATGAACCGTAAGTTCTGAGGAGCTGTGGCTCCCTGGTCAGCCAGGTCCCGAGAAGGTGGCTAAAGGGAGCTTAGGAAGGTCTGGGGGCTGGGATCTGCTGTCTCCTTCTCTGGGGACTTCCTGGAGCTATTCTGGGAAGAACTCTTGCCACAGCCTGGAATAGCCTGAAATGCCCTGTATGTGGGGCTCGGAGTTGTCTGTGTGCCCGGAGGTGCTGGGGACACAGGGAGCCCTCTGTTGTCTGTCTGTCTGGGACAATGACTTTTAAATTGGTGTGTACAATGGTTTTTAGTATTTTAACAGAGTTGTGCAACCATCAGTTTTAGAGTATTTTCACCATGCCAAAAAGAAATCCTGCACCCTTGATCTGCCTTCCCCCCAGTCTTCCATACCACCAACCCCCCCCCAGCCCCTGGTGACCAACCACTTGTCTACCTTCCTTCTCTCTGAATTCACCTCTTCTGGAATTTTGTATAACTGAATCATACAATACGTGATTTTACGTGACTGGCTTCTTTCATGTTTTCAAGGCTTATCCATGTCGTGGCACATATCAGTGTTTCGTTCCTTTACTGCAGAATAATGTTCCATTGTAGTATACCTTGCTTTGTTCATTCATCCATTGGTTGGTGGACATTTGTGGTGTTGTCACTTATTGGCAATTATGAATAATGCTGCTATGAATGTTTAGACACTGTATTCGTAAGACTACCAGAAAGTGTTATTACCATATGTGGGTTCCCTGCTTTTCATGGATGGAAATGAAATAGGATCCTCTGAATGTTAAAATTACCCAGAATAGAGGTGGATTTTTCTGTGGTGATTCAGAGGACACTGGCAGGCCTTCCTGTCCAGCAATCTTTGTGAACTTGAGTGTTGCAAGCTGAATGCTTGCTTGATTTGTGATTGACGTGCTACCTGATTTATATTTTTTCCTACAGTTTATTAATTAATACCCTAAAGATGGGAGTGATGTCAGCCACTGAAAACCTCTCTTCCCTTTATTCTCACTTTTCTTTGATCTCACTTCTTCCCCTGTCTGTCCCCCTCATACCCATTATGTGCCAGGTCCCACACTAGGTATTTTGACAGACTTCATCGTATTTTCCTGGACTCTGACAAGGAAATGGAGTTGCCTATGGCCATGTTACACCCCCATTTTAGAGAGGCTCATCGTGTGTTGTAGTGGGCTAAATGCTATAGCAAAAGCCCCCAAGACCTCTGCGGTTTAACAGAATATACATTTATTTCTCTGTCATGTAACAATTCAGTGGGTATTCAGTGGGACATGTTCCATGTGGCAATTCAGGGACCCAGGATCCTTCTAGCTGGTCTAGCTGGTGGCTTCACCATCCTCTGCAGCCTCAGAGGCTTCTGCTGGCAAGTCTGCATTTGGCAGGTATATGAAAGAAGAGAGAGAAACTTAGAGGAGGGGCGGCAGATGTTATGAGAAGATGGCAAGCATCACAGACTGTTCGCCAGAAGCTGATCACATGGCTGCCTCTAATTGCAAGGAAGCCTGGGAAATGTAGTCCAGCCGTGTGCCCAGGAGGACCAGGGGAATGGTTTGGTACCAGCTGGCTGTCTTTGCCTCAGGCCCTCAGCAGTGAGCAGACTCATCCAAAGCCACATCATGCTCCTCCTTGTTTCAGAATTATATGTGCCCTGGCCAGTACCCCAGATGTGAGGGTTTGGGAGAGACAGAGAGAAAGAGAGGATCAGTGGAGCAAGCCCACCCCATACAAGGGTCATCACGGCCTTTACTACTGGGGAGGCAGCAGGAGCTGGACTGGGCGCCCCTCCCAGCCCCAAATGCAAGTTTAAGATTCTCCCTGTGCCCTGGACTTTTCTGACCTTCTCCACCCCCTTCCTCACTCCCCTGCCCTGTGACTTAGTCTTGCCTTTACCACCAGGGGAAAGTGGGAGTGGGGAGTTGGGTTGGACGGGGGAGATCCGGACTTCTCCTTGTGGTTTGTTTTCTGCTGCTTCTCACCTAACTTGCTTCTCATCTCTCTCCCCTGCCCCTTCTCCAGACAAAACCTGCTACAACCCCCTCTTCAACTCCGAGGACATGCAGGAGATCACCCAGCACTTTGCCGTCTGCCACGTAGACGCCCCAGGCCAGCAGGATGGCGCCGCGTCCTTCCCCGTGGGGTAGGAGGCGGGCACCTCGTGCCCCGTGAGCCCTGGGGGAGGGGGGACGGGGCGGGAGAGGGGGCATTAAGCTGGCTTAAAAATTGTTTTTTTCTACTGTGGTGAAATGTAAGATTTACTATTTTAGCCATTTGTTATTATGGTAAAATATGTATGACATAAAATTTACCATACTAGCCATTGTTAAGTGTACAGTACAGTGACATTAAGTGCATTCGGTGTCATTGCCACTATCACCACCGTCCATCTCCGGAACTTTTTCATCCTCCTAGACTGAGACTCGTGCCCACAGAACGCTGTTCCCCGCTCCCCCGTCCTCCCGGCTAGGCTGGCTTGATGATAGGTGCCCTCAACCCGGACAGGACTGAAGTGCAGAGGGCCTTGACAAGAGCAAACAGGGAAGAGAAAAACCTAGATAGGTGGGAAGAAGAAGAGAGGGAGGGAAATAATACTGATGCAACCCTTGCTGTGGGCCAAGCTTACTCATTTTTATTTAAAGACGTCATTTTCACTTAATCCTCAGGGCTAGTCAGGTGTGGCTGGCGTTGTTAGCTCCATTTTCCAGATGAAGAAACTGAGGCTTGAAGGGGTTAACTACCTTGCTGGAGGCTGCACAGCTGGGAATTGGAAGAGTTGGGCTTTGACCCTAGTTGCTGACTCTAAGAGTCACACTCTCATTGGGACATCAGGCTCCCTATCCCAGGCTGTTTACACAGCCTGGCCCTCCTTACCAGGGACTGGCATGGCCTTTTGGCCTTTTGGCTTCCTATTGTGTAGTTGCAAGTCAGGCTAGCTCCTCCTCTCCCCCATCAGCATTGTGTTGGGGGAGGGAGGCAGACCTCAGAGATGCACACCCCCCTCCCAGGTGCCACCCCCCACCCCCATGCTGTGATTAAACCAGGGCAGAAGGAGTTTCTTGGGTTTAAAATTTTCCAAAAGGTGCCTTGTTGGCATTAACAAATCAATATCCTTTTTTCATTAGTGTTTGGTATTACCCTTAATAATTAACCTTTATCAGAGAAGAAGGAAGGGACAGAGTCACATGGGGCCAGGACCAAAAATAAAAAGCTTATTAAAACAATAGGACACGGTTAACTGTTAACCAGCAGATAAAGCCAGAGGCCTTTCAGTGAATCTGTCTTTGGTTGGACCCACTGATTGAAAGATTTGGGGTAAAGTAGAGGCTCTTAGCTCCCCCTGGGGAGGTTTTAAAAATATTCTGAGGCTGGAACCCCACCCCCGGGGATTTGTATTGCATAGATCTGGAGGCCAAGGTGGAGGGTATTTTCCTACCAGGTAATTGGAGTGTGCAGCTGGTGGGAACCACTGTGGAACAGGACCTGGCTTGTTCCTGCCTCCTGGAGTCAAGATCAGGGAGGGGGGTTCCCAGACCCTCCCTCCTGAGGCTGAGACAGCCAAGCAGGGATGGGAACCCCTGATGGGCTCCTCCAGCTCTGGAGTCAGCTTCCCACACGGGCAGGTGCATTGTGAGTACAATACTGTTACCACCTCACTGTGCACGCAGTTCTGGGAACAGGGAGGGTACTGAGGCCCCTGAAGTTAGTGGCTTCCTGTTTTCACACTTTGGGAGCTGCTGGCTCCAAATGGAGCTATGGCCAGTTCAGATGGAGCCTGATGCCTTTGCCCCTCTCCTCCCCTAAGGCTTTTTCTCCCTCAGTTTATACCATCCAGGCATCCAGGCTCTTTCTGCATCCTTCCAGGGCTTTTGCACATGCTGGTTCCCTGTTTAGAATATGTTTGCTAAACTCCTCATTCATTGGGCTCCTGTGCCCACTTTAATGTCACTTCTTCCAAGAAGCCCTCCCTGACCACTTGGTCATCATGGGTCTCCTGTTTCAGTCTGCCCTCCAGCACTCTGCTTTCCCCTGGTAGTCTTTGTTATAAGTCACACCCAGTGACTTCCCTGCCTGACTGTGTCTGCTTGGCTCCCATGGCCTCCCCGTGGCCTCCCCAAGAGCAGACATGTGTAAGGATCAATAACTCCTTTGCTGATGGAATTCATTCATGCCTGTTGTAATTCCTCCTCCCCGAGGTTGCAATTGTGAAATGCCTTCTAATCAATGTTGTCCCCACTCCCTCCAACATCCTGAACCCAAAGCCAAACGCACAGAGAGGACAGATGTTTCTGGCCAACACTCCGTAGGTTGTGTAAGGCCAAGTGGCTCATGTCTTAGCCTCTATGATTTGTGTAATCTTGATATTGCGGAAGATCACAGCAGCCTGCTAGTTGCTGTGGGGATTCAGTGAGCTGGTAATGCTCATAAAGTATTTGCATGGGCCTGGAGCACAGTAAGCAGTTGATTGCAGGATGTGCTGTGGGATTCTCGGATGAGGGTGTGAAGGGCACTAGACAGGGAGTTGGGGCATGTGGGGCAGTTGTCCTGTGACTCCTGCCTGCAGGCTCATCCCCGTTTGGATTTCCTGTTTTCACCGGGCTCACTAAATGCCTCTCTGTGTCTCCCCCAGGTATATGTACCCCTCTATGGATCAGCTGGCCGAAATGCTTCCCGGAGTCCTTCACCAGTTTGGGTAAGAGCGAGGTTTCAACTCCCCCCCAGTTTGCAGAGAAGTGTGGCTTCTAACTTCCTCCTCTCTGGCCTTGATCTGGCCTGACCACTCAAATTTAGGTGGGAGTTTAAAGATAGGCAGGAAAGGAGCTCGGCACTGTTCTTTGCACAGTCTATTTGCTCCTTTCTGCCTCCTGTGACTTCAGCTTTTCTTCTTGAGTGAATACGTTAAGTGATGACAGCCACCCCACCCATCCTGTCCTTGCCTGCTGCTCTTCCATTCCCTTCTCCCTCCAATGGAATGTTCTGGAATAGGGCTACCCGAGACCTTCGCTTCTCTCTCCACACCCTCATTTCTCCAGTGCTATTTATTTCTTCTTTGAGCCTTTCATATGATGATAATTCTCATGGTTCTTGCCCAATGTGTTTTCATTCCCAGTTTTAGAATCCAAAATAAAGCTTAAGAGTGGTAAGAGGCAACTTGGTAATGGGCCTTCCCATAAAATGTCAGATGGGCTCCCAGAGCCTGGGCAGCAGCCAGGAGGAGAAAGGGCGAGTCTCTCCAAGGTCATGGGCTCTGTCGAGTCATGAAACATGATGTATTTCAGGTCTTTGAGGCCAGGTCATGGCGGTTTGCCCCCACTTTGTCTAGCTTGCCAGCTACCCTCAGTGATGACCGGGACAGACACTGAGGGAACAATGCTCCTTCGAGACAAAGGGTGGGGGGAGCTTTAAGTGCGTTTTATGGCTCGCATGACTTTTCTTGTGCGATGTGACTTTGTATTTCTGCCTCCAGGCTGAAGAGCATTATTGGAATGGGAACCGGAGCAGGTGCCTACATCCTAACTCGATTTGCTGTGAGTTCTTTGGCGTATTTAAAAAATTACATTTTAAATAGAATTAATTCAAGATTAAGGAAGACATTTGGAAAAGCATCTAAATGCAAAAAGGGAAAAAGGATCCTTCATTCAATTTCCTGAGGGATGAGCGCCAGAATCGTGGGTGTGAGTGTGTGCGCACATGTGCGAGCGTGCAGGTGAGTGTGTGGGTGCGGGTGCAAGTGTGTGCACACGTGTGTGTGTGTGGACGCGTGTGCAAGTGTGTGTGGAAGTGTGCGACTGTGTGTGCAAATGTGTGTGCTCACAGACACGCTCACAGTTTTTCCTTCTCTGTCACTGAAACCCTGTGCCGGACATGTCCTTTTGTGACTGCTTTGTTCACTTGGCGCCAGTCCCCGCTCACTGAGTGCTCTGCTGTGACATTTCTCTGTAATAGCTGCACAGGGTCTTGTAGTCAGGGCACTCTCGGATCCTGATTCTGAACTAGAATCCGACACACACGAGTTAATATGACAGTTTTCACTGTCATTACTGTGGGCCCAAGTCAAGTGCTACTGGATCCTTTATATCCCCACCAAAGAATTGTTTAAAAATGCAACAATACGCGTTTTGTTCAACCACAGGGATATCGAGTGCCTGTTATTTGCTGGGCTTTGCTAGAGGTTAGAGACGCTGACGTGAATACAAAACGGTTTGGCCATCAGGTTCTGAGCAGATTTTTTAAAAAAGCTCTACTGTACCATGTGTACACACACACACACACACACATACATATACATATACATATGCATATATATATATATATATATATATATATGTTTCCTAGAAGTACTAGAGTTGTTACTGCTATGACTAGGAAGCATTTATGTGCCATGTCTGATTTATAAGATTGATGGTATGTTCTACCTATTTGACAGCTGGGGAAGCTGAGGCTCAACAAACTTCGCCTGCAGCTTCCTCTTTGTGTTCTTTCAAGAACCTGACCCTGAGTTACTGAGTAGGAACCTCAGTTTTGCACGGGGACGGGGGGCTTGATGGCTCTTGAGAGCAGCAGACTGCGTGGGTGCCCTACCTTGGCCCTTTTCTGGGTCCTGCTCTCCAGCTTTGGTCTGACTTCGGTATTAGTTTGTAGTATTTTAGATTGCAGGCTGTCTGTCTAACCTGCTGTTTTGAATTGCAGCTGAACAACCCTGAGATGGTGGAGGGTCTGGTCCTCATCAACGTGAACCCTTGTGCAGAAGGCTGGATGGACTGGGCCGCCTCCAAGGTTAGGCTGGGGCCTGGCTCAGGCAGGTGGGGTCACTGCTTGGGGAGGGACAGGTGCACACAGCCTGTGCCTGGAGGAGGCAGGGAGCCACAGACCTCTCTTACTCCTCCACTACCCCCTACTACCCACCCCCAGCAAAGAAAGCAGTTTTTCTCTGCTTTGCTTGCAAAGGTGAACATGACTGCAGCTATTTGTAATTCAGAAGATTTAGAAAGGACTGTGCTGTCTAAGCCAGGGATACCACTGGGACATGGGTCCCAGGCCAGCTTGGATAAGCCTCACTAAGATTAGTAAGTATTTGCTGGGTGCCTAACACGTGCTGGACTTTGCTCAATATGTTGAGCATTCTATGGGTGAGACTTCTTGAGATGAACAGGACAAAAGCCTCTGATCTTAGGAACCTGCACATTACTGACAAAACACAAAGCTGTGCTGGGTACTGACCATGACAGTAAGTTTTAGGGAAATAGTTGGCTCACCCCTATGACGTTTACTACGTGCTGGTTCTCCTTGGCTTTGTTGTATGTGCATTACTTCACTCACCCCTCACAGTAACTCCAGGAGGTGGGAATGTTATAACCATTTTACAGAGGAGGAAACTGAGGCTCAGAGTGGTTAGGGAAGTTGTTGAGAGCCACACAGAGCCAGGCAGTGGAACTGGGACTGGATGCAGTGCACCTCGACTCCATGTTCCGTGGCTTGACTGTCCCAGGGGCTCCTGGTCCAGGGAGGGCGACGGGCAGGCCTGGGCCAGCAGGGTGGGCTGCCGGACGGAGAAGGGCTGAGCTGTCTCTGCCTTGGCTGGTGTCCTGAGGTTCCGTGTTTATCTTTTAAAAATGATTATTGTTTTTTATTTTTTTAATTTTTTTTGTAACATGGCCCCAGTGTTTGCCAAGGAGAGGGGGAAATCATTCCAATTGAAATAGGACAAAGCCTTTCAAAAAGCTGGAGTGCTCCTGGCTTCTCATTTGTAAAGTATGTTTTTGCCAAGTTTGGGGTGGCTGTTGGGGACAGAGCGTTCAAAGGGGCCATGCCCCTCTCCCCATTTCCCCTTCCTGTCCTGGCCACTCTGATATTGCATTTCTTCCTCGAACATTCCACCAGAATGTGGGAACCCTTCCCTCCTGCCTGCGTGACATTCAGAAGTGGAACATACTCCCTGTTTTTTATTTGATTTTCCAGCAGAGGAAGTGACATTCCAGTCAGCCAGTTTGGCTCTTTGATAGCTGTTCTGAGCCAGACTTGGAGAGCTGGGGGCCTTGATCACAGGCTACAGTGGAGCCTGAGGAATGTTTGTGGGGTTTTGATATTTGCACCATATTCTTCCTTCTCAACCCCAGCCTTGGAGAAAGAAGACCTATACCCAGGGCCTACTGCTTGTGAGGCATTGGTGTCAGATACCCTGACACACGTAGTTGCCTCTTGTAATCCTCACCTTGACCTTGTGCCCTGAAGCTCCTGGCACCCCCAGTTACAGATGAGAGGTCTGCAGCCTGCACAGTGCCACACAGCTGGAGCGTCGCAGTGAGAGGCCAGCTGGGAACCCCCAGATCTAGAGCTTCTGTCCCCTACCAGTCCCTGCTCGATGTTGAAGTCAGTCGGCACACATTTATGGATTTCCTGCTATACTACATAGTATTTATGGAGCTCATGTTAGCATTTATGGAACTCATGCTGTGTACCTAGCATTGTTGCTGGGAAGAGGTAGAAAGGAGAAGGCCGTCAGTGTCTTTCGTAACCTCAGTATACTCAGAGTGAGGAAACTGGCTTTAGGGGAGAAAGCTAGAGAATATAGGGGTAGTTGGGAGCTAAGCAGATCCTAGGGTGAAGGCTAGGGGAGCTCAGTGTGTGTTTAGAAGAGCTAGATGGGACGTGTGGTGAGCATTTGGAGCAGAGTGAACTAGGAGCTAGTTGCTGCATCTTCTGTGCATGGGGCTCTGCAGACAAAGGGTTGGACAGAGACCCAGGCCCACCTTCCAAGGGCTGCCAGTGCAGTAGGTAACCAGAGATAGGAACTGGGTTCCCATTGAGAGGGGTGTCCTCGAGACCTGATGCTGGAGGGCTTGGTACTGCCACTCCGCCCCCAGGGCAGTGGGTCGTGCTGACCTTGTTAGCTACTGTCAACTCCTGGTTTCTGAGCCACCTGCTTTTGATCCTCCCCAGATCTCCGGATGGACCCAAGCCCTGCCAGACATGGTAGTGTCCCACCTCTTTGGAAAGGTAAGTAGCATGGCCTGGCATTCTGTTGTTCACACAGAGCAGTCAATAATGTGGCACCCAGCAGGGGCCACATGTAGGGGTAGAGGTCAATAAGACACAGTCAAGTGGGGGCCATCGTGCCGATGCCCATGAAATGATGCGACGTTCATTATTCACTCAGCATCAACGAGCCTTCCATTCTCTCCTTTTTTTAGACATAGGTCCCCTAAAAACAGCTTTATTGAAGAACAGTAAACTGCACATATTTAAAGTGTGCAATTTGACAAACTCCAGCATAATTATATGTCCATGAAACTATCACTGATGTCAATATAATAAACATCTCCATCACCCCAAAAGTTGCCTTGTATCCCTTGGTCATCCTTCTCTTCCGTCTCCCTGGGCAGCTTCTGATCTATTTTTGTGCCCTATAGGTTAGTTTGCATTTCTTAGACTTCTATATAAAAGGCATCATATAGTATAAACTTGTTTGGGGGGAGGGATCCGGCTTCCTTCACTCAGCGTAGCTGTTGCTGAGTGTATCAATAGTTCACTTATCTTCAGTGCTGACTAGTATTCCGTTGTATAGACGTACCACAGTTTGTCCTTCTGTTCACCTGCTGATGGGCCTTGGTGTTGTTTCCAGTTTGGGACTAAAAAAAGCCCATAGTGAACATGTCCATGGAGTTAGTAGTGTGCCAGGCTGAGTCGTAAGGCCTCTCCAGCCTCCACTCTTGCCTGTCTTGGATGGGTTGCCAGTCTGTAGTTACCCCACCAAGGGGGGACAGAGCCAAACCCCTTGCAGCATGCTTGTAGTGCGTGGACCTATCCTTCCTAGCCTGGCCAGCTGGGCCTCTGACTCTGGCTGTGTGTTTCTAGCCAGGGCTGACAGCCCTGGCGGGGAGGTGCTGTGAGCTCTGATGCAAGCCCCAGATCTGGGAAACCTCTCCGTTGCCTGAACTCAAGGTGCCCTTCTCTGTCTCCTGTGTGTGGTGCACACACCACTGTCTGCTCCTGAGCTAACGTGTGTGACCGTCTGATGTTCCTGTGAGTCCTAGGGAAACCGGTGCTCCACTTTGTGGTTGGCAAGCTGTACCCACTAGGTTTGGCCATTGTATTAGTTTCCTTTGGGTGCTGTAACAGATTACTGCAGACTGGATGGCTTAACAACAAAAATGTGCTCACTCATAGTTCCAAAGGCCGGGACTCTGAAGTCAAGTGTTGGCAGGACTTCACTCCCGGCACGGGCGCCAGGGGAGAGGCCCCCTTGCTGCTTCTAACTTTAGGAAGCTGTCGGCATTCTTTGGCTTGTGGCTGCTCCCTCCAGCCTCTGTCTCCGTCTTCATGTGGCCTTCGCCTTTATGTCTGCTTTAAATCTCCCTGCTTTTCTCTTATAAGAATACGTGCCATTGGATTTAGAACCCACTGGAATAATCCAGGTTGATCTCATCTCAAGATCCTTAAATAATTACATCTGCAAAGATCCTTTTCCTAAACAATTTCACATTCACAAGTTCCAGGGATTTGACATGAACATATATTTTGGGGGCCGTTGTTTAGCCCGTTACCATCCTCTTTTTTATGGTTCATTTCACAGTTTGTGATCCATTTTGTCTGCCCTGAATATGTAATCTGAAACTGATAGGAATCTGGGAAAATTCAAAGCCAGTGTCTCTGTTTCCTTGGAGGAAGGGTGTCAGGTATAGTGCTGAGCGTCTGACCTGATTGCACCCCAAGTGATGCGGAGACCGGGTGGTCGGGCAGTGGTGTATCCGCTGGTGCCCTCAAGTTACTGTAATTGTGTTTTGATCTGAAATCCTCGTGCGATTCCCGATTTTTTCTTGATTTTTCTTTTAATGGCCAATTGGCCTCCTTGTTGCTTAAGTGACCGCAGGCTGTTTTGACGGAGCTCGAGCTTGACATTGGCTTTCTCTGCTCCCTCCCACCCCTGCTGCGGTGGGAGGGAGCAGATCACAACAGAGCCTTTTGTGAAAATGACAGCATCTGCCATTGCACAAATGAGAAGCAGAGAAAGTTCCTAACTTGTTCGTTCCAGATCACATTCAGAAAGCATCCAGAGAGAGGGACGGCTGAAGCTGTCTTCTGGAAGGCTTGGTGGGCCCCCGTGGGAATCGAGATTGCCCTTTTTCCAGCAACTTCCCGTGACATGAGTTGGTTTTATTCTCCAAACATAGAGAACTTCTTTCTACCTCTCCCCATTAAAAAAATAGTTGCTAACCTTTGCATCTGATTTTTACTGTGTGCAAAGGGCTTTTGTGTGTACAACCTCTCAAGTTCCCCGACTTGGTGAAGTAGGTAATATTATCCCCCTTTTTTTTTTTGAGGGAACTGAGGCTCAGAGAGGTTAAAAGATTAGCCCATAAAAGGGGCAGTGATGGAGCGAAGCTCTGTATCCAGGAGGATTGATTTCAAATCAAAACTCCCCAAGTAATGAGCCCAGAGGGCACACTTTGCTCTTCTGGGTGTGCGTTCTTTCCCACTTCCAGCTGGAAGTCAAACATCAGCGTACACCCGGCTATGGATGTGGTGCTTTCCTGGAAGTTTCCTTGGTCCCCATAGCTATTTTGTGGATTAGGCATCCTAGGCCTTTAACCGAATAAGCAAGAGAATGGAGAGAGTACTGAGCAGCCCAGGGCCACAGCACAACGAAGGACATTCCCCCTCTCTAAACGCAGGAAGAAATGCAGAATAACGTGGAGGTGGTCCACACCTACCGCCAGCACATCGTGAATGACATGAACCCCAGCAACCTGCACCTGTTCATCAACTCCTATAACAGGTATCGGGAGGTCGCTCTGCCACACCATTGCCATGTCTCGGGGTCCTTTCGTAGGTCTGGAATACGGGGCAAAGGAAAGGAGGTTTAAAAATCAGTCGAAGATGCAGGCCCTGAATTTGAGCAAATAGATTCATAGGGCGGGGTGCCTGGTAAGGACGCTTGTGTGAGGTGGTTCCTGCAGCTGTGCGAGATTTGTAAGGTTCTGAGCTTCCACTCCAGGCCACGGGGGCTGTGGATATAAGTGGGACACAGTCATGCACTCAAAGGGTTGAAAGTAAAGGCCTGTGCCTGTGGCTGACCTTAGGAAAGGCCAGATGTGAGGATTGTTGAGAGAAAGAGCAGTGAAGCCCTTTTCTCAGCAATCCTCAAAGGGAGAGTGGGAGGAATCGGGGAGGCTCCCGGGAGGCGAGCTCGTCATTCTGGGATGAGGAGGGTCTGAACACAGCCTTTGGCAGGGGTGTAGCCCTCCTGACAGTAACCTAGTGCTTGTCTGGAGCTCAGCTAGTGAAGGGGCCACTGCTATCAGTCAAGGGTTCTGGAATCTTCAGGAAGCTCACTCAGCCTGCCCAGCTAGCTCTGCCGCACTCCCCCAAAAGGGAACAGGATGGAGCCTCAGAGGGTTCAGCTCTCCTCAAATGTTAATAACTGGATTTCATGAAATGCACTAGCGTGTGTGACAAAGTTTAGTATCATTTCCTTTTACAATCCTGCCAGCATCTCACTGCTGGAGGAACTAGTAATATTCTCACTGCATAATTAAAGAAACAGGCTCAGCGGTTTGTTTATTTAGCAAACACTAAGAATTTGAGAGAGTGAAACTTTTGGCTGGGCTGTGGGGACACAGAGGACACCGTCACCAAGCCCCAAACCCCACGTTCTTCCTTGCTCTCATGGAGAGCACAGCGGTTAACCAATTCCTCTCAAAAACCCTGCTACAAGGGTGCTGTTGTCATTTCCTACGGAGGCAGCAAAGGCACAGAGAGGTTCACTATTACACCTGGGGTCACACAGCTAGGAAATGGTGGAGCGTTATTTGAATCCTGCTTGTCTGGCTCCAGGTTGTGAGTTGGAAAAGAGCTTCTCACGTTGGGAGCTACAGGATGGCAGAGAGGGTGGGCACATGCATGCAGAGGAGGGTGGTTGATACTGGGCTGGGCCCACACTGGGCCTCATGCTGGCACAGTGGACACCATCAGAGGGTTTGAAACAAGGGGGTGAAAAGATCAGGCCTGAGTTTTAAAGAGATCATCTGGTGACTCTATAGAAGACTTGGTGCTGGTGGGGGTAGAACTTAGACTGATAGTGGAGGCCGGAAGACCTCCAGCCAGGAAGCTGGTCCATTTGTCAGGTGGGGGCTCTGACTAGGGGACAGGCGGTTGGTACCCTCTGTAGTGGAAGACATGATTTGTACTTCTGTAAGAAAATTAATAATATGCATTTGGGACAAAATGAGGTGGGTTCCACTGGTAATACATGAATCCTGCAGGCCCTTTAACTACCTTTATGGACACCAAGAGGCTGTGGTGTCCCAGAACTGATGTGCCCTAGCACATGTTGGAGATGTAGGTGGTTTTCCCGAGTGGCCAATGGCAGGAGCTCCAGGACTTGGCTCAGTGGGTTGGGGGCTCCCTGCAGACAGGGTCTGCTGCTGCTAATGATGTGTGTGTTGCCTACAGCCGGCGGGACCTGGAGATCGAGCGGCCAATGCCGGGAGCCCACACGGTCACCCTGCAGTAAGTTTTTTTTCCCCAGCTACTTGCAGACAGGGCTGCTGACTGTCTATTTAGCCTTGCTCATGGTTGCTTCCAGGCCCTTCTTCTGAGTGTGGCACGGCTGCCACACTTGTGGTAGGGTAAAGTCAGTGAGAAGCGGATGTCTTCTATCCAGGGATCAAGCATTGCCCTGTCTGACTTCTCCCTGTGCAGGTGGCATCGGTCCCTAGGGTGTCCCCATGACATAGGTTGGAGCCTTCAATCTCTGAGAACATATGAGGACCTCACTTTGGACAGGATTGATTAAGTACCTACTATGTCAATAACTGTGTTAGGCTTTGCTTCACAGAGACTAGAACTGAATGACATAGAACCCACCCCTAAGGTGCTTTATGAATCTAGGAGGAAGAGACAGCCTTAGACACAGCTAACTGAGAATCCACCTGTAACGATGGTGTCTTTCTGTGAACCCTTGATCACACCGCATTGTCTGACACTTGGGAGTTTGCTCAGGTCGTTTCCTCTGTCATTCATGCCATTCTTGTCTCTGTCTTGATTGCCAGCAAAATCCTGCTCATACTGCCTTGAGGAGAGGGTGCTTTAAAATAAAAACCTCAGGGCACAGAAATTCTGGGCTAAAAGTCACACGGAGGTGTAAATGACTACTAACCCATTACATCCTAAGAACAGAGCTGAGGATGGAGGGAGAATGAAGCAAAGAGAGCAAAGCGCACTGGGGTAACCAGAATAAATGTTTCAGAATCTTGGTCCCAGCCTGGCAGGCCTGGGAGTGTGAGGATCTTTAAGCGAACCTTGTTTCTGACTCTCTACCCACTTTCTGTCCTTGCTTCCAGGTGCCCTGCTTTGCTGGTGGTTGGGGACAACTCTCCTGCTGTGGATGCTGTGGTACGTGGAAATTGATAACTAGATTCTATGTTTAATTCCACAGTCCAAGTCCGGGTGACTTTGTGTGCAGTTGTCCTGCCCTTCCTCTCCCCTCCTCTGCCCCCATCAGGACAGTTTTTTTAATGCTGTATTGGCCTTGGGCATAGGACCTAGCCCCAAGCCTCTTTCCCTGCTGATGGCCAGTCCTAGTTACTTGGCAATGGACCCTCCATCTCTCTCCAGGCCCCTCACCTGCTCACCTGCTGCCCATCAGCCTATTTCTATGGGCGTGTTTGCCACTTGGCTTCTTTGCCAAGAGACTCGCCTCTCACTTGGGAAGCAGGTGGATCTTTCCAATGTGATTGGTGCCTGATGTCTGCAGGGAGAGAGGCACCTGGGAGGTGGGGTGGAGGCAGAGCTTTCTGACCCATTTCACCCCTTAATTCCACTCACGATGTTGTGGAGGCAGAGAGAGGACTCTGCCTTTCTGCCATGCCCACAGCCTCGGAGATGGGAGACTTAGGGGCTATTGACCAGAGCCCTAGAGTGGCAGCGTGCCTCATGCAGTGGCTGCAGAGTGGGATTTGCAGATATTCATGTAGTAAAGACCCGGGGTGTCTTAATGAACCATGAGTTTCTTGTGGGCTGACCCACTGGAGATAATCGTAGGATGTGTCAATAGAGATGTATGTTCTCATCAAGGGAGGTGATATCTGTAATTCTACTTTAGGCATTTTGAACATCACAGGCTACCTATGGGTATTCTGACCAATTCTGGATGCCACTTTTAAGAAGGCCACTGACAAAATGAGGAGAGAAACTAGCTTGGTGAATGTGATTTCATATGAAGAATAGTTGTTGGAAACAAGGAGGCTAAACTTGTAGAATGGCTGGTTAAACAAAGCCATTTGTTTAGTAGATATTTCTGGATCACCTCCTACATTTTAGCTAATCTTCATAATAATCTTTGGGGAAAAAAAAAAGATATTATCCACATTTTATCAATGAGGAAATTGAGGCTCAAAGAAGTTATGTCCAAGGTCACACAGTTAGTTATGGCAGGGCTAGGATTTAAAGCTGCATTTGTTTAACCCTGAAGCCCACTTTCTCTCCTCTGTGCCAGTAGAGATGTTGGAGTCTCTGGTGACAGTTGACAGTGGCAGCGTAGCAGGGCAGGGGGAAAGGTTTTGACTTTAGCTCCAGGTAGAAAATTGACAAGTTTCTTCACTCTCGTCCAGGTGGAGTGCAACTCAAAATTGGACCCAACGAAGACCACCCTCCTCAAGGTACAGGGAAAACCATGGGGGGTTGTAATTTTTCTTCCTTGGAGACCCTCAAGTTCTCTGCAAAACTGAGCTGTGCTCAATGAAGGCACAGATGATGGTCACAAACCATAGAGATAATGACTTAATATATCAATTTTCAAACATCTACTGAGTGCTGGCTGGAGATCTGAGGCTACAGAGATGAGAGGGTCCATCTCTAGGACTGCAGGAGTCTATGGGCTGCTGGTCACGGGACTCTGGGGAGTAGTAGGATGGGCCAGAAATGGCTTGGCAGCAGCTCTCCTAAGGGCAGGGCCGGGACGTTCCTCCAAGAGGAGCTCTGCTTGTCAGATAGGAACAACTGTCTCCCAAGGTGAGGCAGACTTCCCCAGCATGCTCATCCAAGCCCGTGGTGTGCTTGCTGTCTTGTGACTGGATCTGTGGGTCTGTAGCAACCTAAGCCAGCTACGTCCTGTCAGTTAAGCTGATTGCTCAATTGAAACCACAGGCTGCTTGTGGCAGCCTTGACCGAAGAGGCAGCACAGAAGCAACCTTTCAGAGAGGTCTCCCAGGCCCAGTCGTGCCCCTGTGAGTACAGGTGACCAGGAAGGACCTGTGTGAAAATGAGACAGTCCCCTGCCTCGTGGGAAAGACAGGGAGATGGCATTGATAGGTCACTGTTTCCTCAGGCTTCCCTGCAGAAGTAGAATGCCTTTGAAAGGCATGCTGGGGGGGGGGTGGGGGTCCCTGGATTGGCCTCTTTGCATCCATTTTCTTTCGAGATTCCCCCAAAAGCTAATTGCAAGATTGGAAGATGCTAGGCTTTGGGCCTGCATCATGCTGGGCTTTGGGGGCTGCTGTAACAAAGCTCCGTAAATTGAGTGCCTTAAAACAACAGAAATTTATTCCCTCGCAGTCTTGGAAGCCGATATGCCAAAAATCAAGGTGTGGGCAGGGCCGTGCTCCCTCTGAAGGCTCGGGGGAGAACCTTCCCTGCCTCGCCAGCTTCTGGCAGTGCTGGCGGTCCTTGGTCTCCTGGCCTGCAGATGCATCACTCCCGCCTCCACCTGCGTCCTCACGCAGCCTTCTCCCCTGTGCATCTGTGCTCACATGTCCCTCTTTTAAGGACATCAGTCATGGATTTAGGGTCTCCTCTAATCCAGTATAACCTCATCTTAACGTGATTACATCTGCAAAGACCCTATTTCCAAATAAGGTCACATTCACAGATACTATACTGGAGGTTAGGACTTCAGTATATTTTTGGGGGGGAAACATCTCAACCCACAACCAAGGGTAGGTGGCCTGACAGGTCAAGTGGCTAATTTGAGGGTGGATCCAGGATCAGAACCCACTTCAGCCTGAGTTTAGATAGACTCTCCCCAATGCACCAGCCTGGTCTGCTGAATCTCCCCCTGGAGTTAAAGTTCTGACATCCCACGGCTGGCATTGTCACTGAGCTGAGGGCCACCCCAGCTTAGCGTGGCCTTGTATACAGTGCCCAGGGTCCAGCCTAGACGCTCCTGGGGCTGCAGATGGCCATGGCCTCACCAGACCTTACTCTTTCCTTCCAGCTCTCTTTCCCCCAGGCTGCCCCCATCCCACCCTCACCCCATTGCCTGAGCGCTCTCAAGCCCTAGGCACAGCTAATTCCATTTCAAGGTAATCATCCACATGTGCCTGAAGTGGGCTCAGTTACCTGGCCATGGCTTTAGGTTTGGTGATTGGATAGAAACTTGGAAAGTTTCAGCATTTACAAAGGATGACCCATCAGGGGCCCCATCAGGCCTGAAGCCTCCAGTCCAGCAGTGTCTTTCCAAGGGAGTTTTGAAAGGCAACATGCGTAACGGGCCTGATGCATAGAACCCTTTTGGGTCAGACAGATCCTGGCCAGAATCTTGCAAGTTCCTCCAGCTCTCTGTGGTCCAGTTCCTGCCTCTAAAATGGGATAGTTTTACCTTCCATGATTTTGGGGGAGTGGATTGGAATTATCCATAGGCCCAGCACGGTTCCTGGCACATTGTAAGCTGCAAGTAGTGGTTGCCAAGGAGACACAGTCTGATGCTGAGAGGGTAGTGATAGAAGCTGCAGCCTTGCTAGGTGGGGTTGGGGTGCTCCTACCCCTAACTTACCCAGCTCCCCCTAAACAGGGTGGGGCAGCAGGCAGTGTGGGTGCCCATTTGGAACTGGCCCACAGGGCACAGATTGCCTTGGCTGAGGTGTTTGGTACTAACCGGTGTCCTTCCCTCCTAGATGGCGGATTGTGGTGGCCTCCCGCAGATCTCCCAGGTGAGTGCCACCTTGGCTTTTGTGTTAAACGCCTGTCACCTGTCCCCAGGTGCAGTGCCTCTGTGACCTGTTAACTCTTTTTTTCTCACTGCCTCACTGTGACATTGGATAACAGTTTGTGGACAAATTACTGTTTGTAAAAGTTGCTTGCACATGATCCGCCAGAAACCCACCCCTATGGAGTAGATGATAGTGGGGTCCCCAGAGGTTAAGGGATGTGCCAGGTGGGCACAGCTGCTCATGCTGGGTTAGAAGCTAGATGTGCCTGCCCCAAGGAACACAGGCTCCTGCCGGAGCAAAGGTCCCCCAAGGAGCTCACACCCAGAGGAGAGGAGCATAGAGGAGACTAAACTAAATTGTGCGTGTGTGTGCATGTGTGCGTGTTTGTGTCTCTGTGTGCACACGTGGGTGAGTGCTCACATATAAACATATAAATCTATATAGTGTGTTTGCTGCATGATAACTGACCCCCTTCAAGTCTCCTCCCATACTTTTGTGTTTTGTCCTGTCAACACTTGGTGGACTGTGTCTTGGGCCAAGTTGCTGGATGAAGGTGACCAGAGGTGACCTCCAGCAACTGACTGCTCGCTGTCCTTTTCTCCTGCAGCCAGCCAAGCTTGCCGAGGCCTTCAAGTACTTCGTTCAGGGCATGGGATACAGTGAGTATCATGTTTTCCAGTGTTTCAGGGGTTGGGACAGGTGTGGGGACTGGAGATGCAATGCCCTGAGCCAGGTTTGGATGCATATTCTATTTCGACTGGGCCAGGCTCAGCTTTTCGCCAGTTGGACAGGGCAGAGGAAGAAACTTCAAGCATGTCGAGGGTGGGCGGCAGTCTAGAGCTCCTAGTCTCTTGATTGTGCCAGAGTGGCTCATTTTTCCCCCTTTGCTGAACAGTTGTTTCACACCAGGGCTTTTTAGGTTTAAATGAGGACTGTCCTTTCAAGCAGCAAGAAGATAAACACTGAAACAATGAAAATCTCTTTAATTTTGATTACATGCTTTCTTGGGAGACTGCCAGTTGTAGTGGTGATGAAACATTATTAATAAATCTTTTATTTTTTCTCATTTAACCATCACGATAATCCTGTGAGATATTGTTATCCTTATTTTACAAATGTTGAAACTGAGGCTTTGAGAGTTTAAGCAAGGAGCAGGTTGGGGCTCCACGAAAGTTCTTCGCAAACTATAAAGCTCTGTATAAATGGTGGCTGATGAAGTTGCTTGTATTCAAGACAGAGCATAGCTTTGCTAAATCATTAGATTTGGGAACTGAAGGATAAATAGAGGCACAAGTTGAAGAACTTGCTACTTCTTGCTTTCTGATTATAGTTTCTTTGTTAGACACATACGGCCTTTTTCTCAGAAATGCTGTCCTGTGACCAAGATAGACAATATGGGGTTTAAATGCTGTGTTCAGTCGTGGCCATGGTCGGTACTGGTTGTTATGTTACCACGGTCAGTACTGCTTGCTATGTTACCACGGTCAGTACTGCTTGCTATGTTAGCCAGGGTTCTGGCCCTGAAGTGGCTCTTTCGGCCCTTCTTGCCCACTGCTTGGGATTTTACTTTTGTGCCTTGCTTGGTTAGGAAGGCTTTAGATTTCTAATCTCTTGCATTTTTTTCCTAAACTGTTCTCCTGTATAAAATAGTAACAATGTGTCTGGAATATCAAGTGCAGTCTTAAGTTTGGCTTCAGCTATGTTTAGTTTCTAGCAAGGTGGAGAGTGGGCGAGTCTGATTTACATGCCTCGGGCGGGACCCACGTCCTGAGGTGCCCTCTTCCAACAGAAAGCATTTGCCTGTGGTCCCTGCCTCTCCAGCCCGCTTTGCCTGTGGGGTGTGTGCAGGCCAAGGCTTTTCTGCAGAAAGCCTCTGGGCAGCCCTGTTTACCTTCAGGGCGTGAATCACAGCTCGTTTGTCTTGGACCTGCCATGGGTTTGGATTTCTACTTTGAAAGTATATTTTGGAGAGAAAGGAAGTGAAAGCAGGCCTTGTGTTTTTCCCCCAAATCAGCTTCTATATCCAGGAAGCTGCAGCAACCTGTAGGTGTGGGGGTCACAGCAGGAAGAGCTACAGTCCCAAAGGCATCAACCAGAGAGAAAGAAAGTAATTATTCACTGAGTGCCTGCTCACAGTCGTGGCTGGCAGGACTAACTCTTTACATGCCTGACATCATTAGATGGTCACCATCGCCCTGGGAGGTCAGTAAAACTCCCAGATTTGGGGTCGAGAAATGGAGGCTCAGAGAAAATCTGTGAGCCACAGGTGTGGGATCAATCCCTTCCTTGCTGGATTCAAAACTAGCTTGTTAAGAGTTCAGTACAGCAAGGCTGAATTCTGTTTGTGGATGTCTGTCCTAAAAAAGCCTACCCATGTGCCTGTCAGGTGAATAATGCCACCCCTACGTGCACATATGTCCTTGAGCTGCCTCAGTCTTTGGTGTGCACACCTCAGTTCAGCCTTCCTAGTGACGCTTCGGTTGGGTGGGGTATTTGTTTTCGAGGGCTGTCCTAACAAATCCCCCAAAGCTAGGAGGCTTAAAATAACAGGACTTTATTCTCTCACAGTTCTGGAAGCTAAAAGTCTTAAATCAAGGTGTGGGTAAGGCTGTGCTCCCTCCCAAGGCTCCAGGGGAAAGTCCTTCCTTGCCTCTTCCAGCTTCTAGTGGCTCCAGCAGTCCGGGGCCTTCCGTGGCTTATGGCCACATCCCTCGAGTGTCTGCTCCGTCTCTGCATGGCCGTCTTCCCTGTGTATCTGGGTCTGTTTCCTTATTAAGGACACCAGACATTGGATTAGGGATCATCTGAATCCAGAATAACCTCATCTTAACTAATTATATTTGCAAAGACCCTTTTTCCAAATAAGGTCACATTCTGAGATTTGAGATGGAGATGAATCTGGGGACATTATTCAATCCCGTACAGATAGGGAGGAGTGTTGGGTTGTCCTTCTACTCTGCCAGCACCTGCCATGCACAAGGGCATTTACAGTTTTAGGGAAGATCCTGAAAAATGAACAGCCTCCCTGCTAGTGCTGGGAGCTAACAGGCTTCTTGGAGGAAGAGAGACAACAACTAACAACAGCTCCGCCACAAACTGGTGGTGTGGCCTCAGTTTCCCACCTGTGATGTACCTGGATTAGCCTGACTGGCCTTAAGTGTCCTTCCTACTCCAGTGATTGCTGACAGTATGGGGTAGTGTGCATACACACAGGCACTGATACTGGCAGGTTGGTATTAGTGTCCCCATTTTATAGATGGGGACAGGGAGTCTCAGAGAGGGAAATGCCCACAGTCACACAGCTGTTTAGCAAGTAGCAGAATTGGGATTCAGACCGAGATCTGGGTTCAAGTCACTTGGTGTGTGATTGCAGCAAGTCCTCCCTCCATCTGGGCTGTCCCCCTCTGTGAGGAGACACAGAGAAAGCAGGAAGCCCCAGCAGCTGGGTCACTGCAGGGATTCAGGTAGGAAGGGAAGAGCACTTGGCCAGGGTCGGGCATGCAGGAGGGCTTCCTGGCTGGCAGCAGGTGCATCTGGTCTTGCCCCTTGTAGAGGTCTCCCCTCGCCTAATCGGGCTGTCTCCTGTCTCTCCAGTGCCCTCTGCCAGCATGACCCGCCTGATGCGGTCCCGCACGGCCTCTGGCTCCAGCGTCACCTCCCTGGAGGGCACCCGCAGCCGCTCCCACACCAGCGAGGGCACCCGCAGCCGCTCCCACACGAGTGAGGGCACCCGCAGCCGCTCCCACACCAGCGAGGGAGCCCGCCTTGACATCACCCCCAACTCGGGGGCCACCGGGAACAGTGCTGGGCCCAAGTCCATGGAGGTCTCCTGCTAGGCGGTCAGCATGGACCACCGCCCCGGACTCTGATGTCTGTAGCGGCCCCTGCTCGCCAGCCCCCTTCCCGCCCCTGCCTGCACACTGCGTGTAACTCGGTATTAATCCAAAGCTTCTTTTGTGAGAGTGAGCTCTGGCGATGACAGATGGGGTCTGTCCAGGGCACCCTCTCTGAGGAGGCCCAGGGCAGTGGACCAAAGGAAAAGCAGCATCTCAGTGGCCTGTTTTCATTAACCAGTGGCCTGGGTGCCACTCTCTTACCCTCTCTCAGAGACACCAAACTGCCAAAAACAAGAAACGTCGCAGTCCACTCATCACCAATCCAAGCCTAGGCTGACCTGAGCATCCTGGTTTATACAGCGTTTGGTCAGAAGGCTAGCCCACCTACTTCCTGTTCCCTCTCCAGTGAAAGAGAATCTGACCCAGTTTCTGGAAACAAAACCCTTCTCTGATTTGGAGAGGGCACAGCAGCGAAGTGTGGGCACGTCTTTTATGTAGGCACAACAGGAAGGGGCAGGAGGAGGTGCAATTGACCTGGAGCTGGAGGCATTTGGAAAAACACATCTCTGTGGTTCACTTGAAATCGATTTTTAAAGTTGGTGCATCTATAAACTTTTGAATGCCAAAGCATACCAGCCTGTTTCTCTGGCATCCTTTCAGTGTACAATGAAAGCAGGCGACAAAATCTCCCGGCTTTACAAAAAACCAGTTTCGGCCAGTGTTCGGTGTCATGGTTTTTTAAGGCTGTAGCTCTGCTCTGCCTCCTCCTCCATAGCCCCTACCTTCCACCCCAGACACGTTTGTGTGTGTTTCGGTTCATGGGGAAGATCATTTAGATTTGTAGTTGCATTCTTTGAAATGGAGGGAATCATTCCAACTAGCCGTACCTGGCTGTGACAGAGTCTCCATTCAGGGGAGGGGGTAGGGGTTTGGGGCTGGGGGTGGCGGAATTTGGGTTACTAGATGAAGGGATTCCTTGTGGTCATGAAGGAATCCAGTGCAGTTGTGATTTCTGTAAATCCCCACTTGTTTCCCAGGAACATTGTGTGATTGATTGAAATCCAGTGTACAATCTTTTGACAACCGGGTTGAATCGGAACTTGATAGCTGAGCATTTCTGACCTGGTAACATTACTGGATCTTCACACAGAACTTTGTGCTCTTGTGGGAGGTGGGAATTCACGTGGAAGGTGGTGCCTGAGCAGATGTCAGGATTCTGGAGTGTGCATTCCATGAGACTTTTCTCCTTCTGCCTCCCACTCTCCCTACTCCCCTAACCTCCTTTTGTTGAATGGGGCACACCACTGACATTTCTGAGCAACGTTGGTGTAGCTCACAGGTTTCTGTACTACTGCCTTTTGATTTTTTTGGCTAACCATGGATTTTCTTATAAAGTTTGATTAGAGTGAATCGAACATTGAGAATCAGCCTCTGGGGCCTGGTCATTTTCAAGACCCCGAGGTAGGAGAAGGAAGTAGTCAAGCCTTCTAGGTGGCTTGAGAGGCAAGGACTCAGTTTTCCTGCCACTCACCACTTTGGAAGCTTCCCCTGACCTTGCCACAGAAAGGTTGGGGATCAGGGCAAGAGTGGCTGAATGCAGACCGGAAACTATTGTGTACAAGTCTTTCCAGAGGAGTTTCTTAATGAGATATTTGTATTTATTTCCAGACCAATAAATTTGTAACTTTGCAATGGCTTGTGTCCTTTGTCTAAAAGGTCGTGTGTGACATCCAGGTATAGGGACTGGTCTTTCAATGAGGGGATTGCCCGTCCTCGATCCCTGGGGTCTCCCGCCACATGCCCCCACCCCTCGACTTTGTTTTAGAGCAGCACTGTCCAGTAGAAACAGAATATCAGCCACACAGGTAGCTTTACATTTTCCAGTAGCCACGTTAAAAAAAGTAGAAAGAAACAGGCGAAATTAATTTTAAATAGTACATTTTGTTATTCAAAATACATTCAATATATTCAAATATTACTATTTCTATAAAAGTTATTAATCAGACATTTAACATTCTTGTTTTCGTGCTAAGGCATCCTGTGTGTATTTCACACTCATGGTGCATCTCAGTTCAGAACAGCCACATTTCAAGTGCCCGGTAGCTTGAATAGTACAGTGATATGAGGATAAAGCTTTCCAACCTATAATAGAGGGAAACATCTTTTTTATACATTTTATTTTTGCTACAGAAAGGCATGTGGAATGACTACTCCTTTAATCATGCCCGATGGCGAGCACTTTAACGTTTGCTTTCTACTGTACATTTTTTAAAATCTTTAAACTTTTTTCAGTATAACCTCCCATTTGATTTAAACTTTTTGTTCAAGATTAGTTTTAAATGTACAGAACAGCTGCAAAGATCATAGAGTTCCCATATACCCCACACCCAGTTTCCCCAATTATCAACATCTTACATTACTATAGTATTTTGTCACAACTAGTTCCTGTTAACTAAGCTCAAGGCTTTATTGGGATTTCACTAGTTTTCTCCCAGGCTCCCTTTTCTGCCCAAGATGCCATTACCCTTCGTTGTCATGTGTCCTCAGCGTCCCCTGGCCTGTAACAATTTCCCAGCCTTCCTTCACTTCTCTACAGCTTTGAGAAGTGCGGGTCAGGCATCTCGAAGAAGGTCCCTTGGTGGAGTTTTGTGTGCACTTTTGCTCTTGGTACAACTGGGGCTGTGGGTTTTGGGGGGAAGGCCACAGAGGTGAGGTGCCCTTGTCATGTCCTTTCCAGGGTACATGCTCTCAACCTGGGTCATCGCTGAAGTGATGAGTCTGGATCCCCTGGCCAGCGTCCTGCTTGTCTGCCTTCTCCACCATCAAGTTGCTTTTTCTGCTTTTCCACAGTCTTTGGAAGCAAGTCGCTAGGTGCAGGTGTGGCCACACCCAAGGCGACCTCCACCTCTTTTTAAATGGCTCTCTTCTTGGGCTGTTGTTGATAACGATTTTCTTTACTTAGATTGAAGAGTTTCTTGGCTGTAAACTGTGTCTCTAGCTGTGTCTCTAGCTGTAAACACTTTTGAACTCCATGCCGTGGTGCAGGGTGGATTTGTCACAGTTCTCGGGCCATGCAGTTTAGGAAATAGATTTGGAGTGACGAGGGCATTCACTCAACACAGGGGGTAGAGAAGGCATTCCAAGCAGAGGAGCCAGCTTGGGCATCAGCAGGGAGGGTGGACACGGTGTGCCTTGGAGGAGCCTGTAGTGCCAACCTGGGCAGGTGAGCTCATGTGCTGCGTGTGGCAGGAAGTGAGGCTGGAGTGATGGTCTTGGGGATGAGGTGACTTCTCTACTGCTCTGCCCTCTCCTGGCAGAGAACAAAGGGAAGGCAGGCTCCCTGGGTCTCTTTGTGCCAAGGATGAGCCCTTTGGTACATTAGAGAAGCCTTCAAACCCCCCTTCTCAGAAGAGTTTTAAATGCGTAAAATAAAATACATAAGATTGCAAGAGAAACCACTTACAGTGAAGTATAATTATCCAAATGTTACAACTGTGTGACATAGTAACATGTGCTTCTTTATTAATAGGCTAAATATTAAGTGTTAAGGCAAGTATCAACATTACTGAGATTTTAAAGTAGTGATAGCAGACTTTGAGGTATCTGCCACAAGGTGATTGTGATAAGATGATTGATTAGCTGTGATTACAACTGATGATATCACTGGGGTCCTTGCCTCCATTTGGAAGGAAATGCTAAGTTGCAGTTCGATTTTAATAAAAACAAAGGTGCATTTTTTCCCCAACTAAGGATGTGGCCCTCTGAATTCTATCCATAGACCTCCGGAGGCCCAAGGACCCCAGGTTAGGAAGCCCTGCTTTAGAGGTCACAGGAGGAGCACATTGGTTCACGCTAATTCCACAGTCATAAGAAATGCCTTTGCTGCTTCTCGTCCTGTGTGAGAGGCAGGAACAAAGATAAGGTGGGTGGGGGATGATCTAGAGAGTAAGCCCCATAGCAGAGGTGCGCATGTCAGCTCTGAGGAGCAGGGGGTGGCACAGAGACCCGCTGGACCTGCCACCCACTGTCAGGCTTCCACAAGGGAGGGAACTGTTACAGATATTTGCATGTACTGGATGCTATTTAGAGATGGTGTGCCCAGAGGCTGTTTTGCCAGCTGGGGGTCTATTTTTGTTCTCCTAGCTCCCTGTATTGGTTTCAAATCCCCTGACCTTGGGTTTCAGCAGCAGTTGGGAGGTCAAGTGTGCACTGAGATCAACCATGTTCAGGGTCTGCAGGGACAACCAGGGCCCCCACCTGCCACCTTGTCAATCTCACCATGAGAGTCATGGGATTGGTCCCCAGACGTAGCCTAGTCTATCTGCTTACATATTTGTATTTGGCTTCTTAGGCTGCATGAAAACCCTTCCACGGTGTCCCACGGGCAGAAAGTGAGGCTCAGCCTGTGGGGTTAGTTATGGGATTGGGGAGGGAGGGGGCATAGTTAACAGACCAGCCTCCCTCTTTCTAAGATCAACTTTTTCTGAAACTCTGAAGCATAAAATGGTGCTACCTGGACTTTTGATTCTTGGACCCAAAGCCAGTAAGGTCTTTGTGTCTCTTACGGGGAAGAATCTAAATGGTCCATCCCTACTCAGGTGTCTACTCCCTGTCCCACCAATTATGACCAGGCTCATGTTACTCCCAACCCCTGCCCCCACATGCATGCAGCAGGGGCTCTGAGTGATTGATGTGGTTGTGACAGGTGAAAGGGCACGTCCTTTGCACAGTCGGGTCCACTGACAGCCCAGCTCACTGCTGCAGCACATGCCCTCCCTACCCCTGCTCTGAGAAGCATTTCCTGAGGCCCAGGTCTCCCAGGAAGCACAGGCCACCTTGCAGAGACGGTGCAGGTGGCACCTGTAACGCACGTCACTTTCCGTGTCCTTTTCCCCCAAACTAGCGATTTCTTTTTTTTCTATCTCCAGGGCCAGCTCAGTGCAAGCACATACCAGGAAGTTTTTATTAAATAAACAGACAACGACTTCCTCTCATAATTGTAATACTTAACGTGCATTATAGTTTCCTTCCTCCTTTTTAATTCTTTATCTGTGAGGAGGAGTTATCCTTGCTTCAAAGATAAGAAAATCAAGGCTGAGAGAGATGGAAGGGCTTGTCCTGCCATTTTGAAAATGGCTAATACCCCTGCACCCTTTCAGAACAGTAGGACAGCTCACTGAGCATGCAGCTCGTGCCCAACCTGTTGGTGTTTTGGGACTGTAGAGCATCAGTTAGTTCCTGGGACAGACTAGACTGTGAATGTCCGTGAGGTTTTTATTGACTGTGGGCTATTTGTCCCTCCATTAAATAGTTTCTCTTTGACTTGGGCAACCTGCTTTTATGATATCTTTTATCTGATTTTCAATTTTTCTACCTGCTCCTTTGCTGGCAGGCTGACATTGTCTCATTGTCACCAGCGAGCCTGCTCCTAGCAGCTTTCTCTCGCTTTTTATGATGTGGACGAAGAAACCCACATCACAGGCATTGTGCAAAAAACAAGAGTAGTCAGGCTGAGAGTGGAGACCTGGAGACGTTCTTCACAGAGGGTATGAAACAGCACGTGGGCTTTGTGCCAAACTTTTCATTGCTTTCGAAGTCTTTTTTTTTTTTTTTTTTTTGTCCTTTTCGTGACCGGTACTCAGCCAGTGAGTGCACCGGCCATTCCTATATAGGATCCGAACCCGCGGCGGGAGCGTCGCTGCGCTCCCAGCGCCACACTCTCCCGAGTGCGCCACGAGCTCGGCCCTCGAAGTCATTTTTGATCAGTTCTACATTTAGGAAGAACACAGATTCAACTAGAGCTTGTCAGCAAGGGCAGTGCAGAGCACTGTCATCTCCATTATATGCTTTTTGTGACAAAATGTTCTGTCCATTTCCCCACATTCCGTTTTCCCCAAACTTCAACCACCTGGTATCCTGAGAAATCCCCCCCCAAAGTCTACACATTCATCTTAATCTGAAGCATCCATGGGACTCCATGATCTAGCTTACAATTCTGAAAACAATTTGCTTCAGGATAGAGGTGTTCTTGGAAACAATTCATGTGACAATTGTTTGTTTATTGGCATGAATTCTCCTCTTGACTTTTATTAGAATATCATCATGTGTTTTGGGGGGGGGCTGGTAATGGACAGCTGAGCATGGGCTATGTACTGTGCTGGGTTTGGGAGACACAGAAAAGTATAACACACTCTCCTGCCTTAAAGGAGCCAGGTTTTAAGTGAAGTTATAGCATGACATGAAAACATAAAAATCAAAAAATTAAGGGACCAGGCATTCTATGATTAAAGTAAAAGAGCATTTAACTGAATGTAGGTGACACTTTTTTTATGTATTTGCTATTTTAAATAAGAACTAAATAAGTTAAATATACAGACATACACATTGACACTAATTCTTACTATAGCCTTGTTGATTACCCTTAGTTAAAGAGAAAACTGAGATTCAGCTAATAATAGCTGTGTTTATTAAGTGTTTACTATGCTGTAAGCTCTACTTTAAAATTTTTCACACAATATGCATCCCAGTGAGAAGAAGGTACTATCATTTTCTGCATTTCACAGCTGAGGAAGCTGAGGCTCAGGTGGGTTAAATGAGGAATTTCAGTAAGGAATAAAGTCAAGATCCACTTGATGCCTAGAGTCAGTACTGTTTCCATTCTGTCATGCTGCCTTACATGACTTTCTATTCCCCTTGGTTCCTAAGGCAGTTGCCAATTTGTCCATCTATCTGACCCCTGCCTACCCAGACCCTGACGTGTATCTGCTTATGTGCTATGCTCAAAGGATACAGTTATAATCCCTGACCTCAAGGTACCCACAATCCAGTTGGGGATATGGAAAGGCATTGAATAAGTAATGAAAGAATGAATGAATGAATGTGTCATGCTATTTTTACCTGCCCATAATCCTGATGACTGGGTCAATTGTCACGCTAGGCCTAATGTCCAAATCCTGCCAATGTCGCCAGTTGTAGCACTCTTAATCCTGTTCATGATGCCAATTGTCGAGCTAGGGCTGGATCTAGAGCTCACAGACCCCTCAAGCCCATTCACAGACTGGGTCACAAATCCTTTACATGCCAGGCCAGGTCACCAGGCCAGGTCACCAGACCCCTCACAGGCCAGGCTGGGTCTCCAGACCCCTCGCACGCAGGTCTATGAGCTAGGTAACCAGCCAAAATGTCCTTGGAAGCCGTAGATTGGAAAGCATGGCCTCACATACAGCAGCAGGTGCCTGAGGCAGTAGTCAGCCAGCCTGCTTCACACACTCTGAAGCACACAGAATAGCAACAAAACTAAAAAGATACATTGGTGTGTATGCACACTAACTACACACACACACACACACACACACACACACACACACACAATTTGCTTAGAAAGGATGTGCTGAACCACACCCAGCTGGACCTGAGGCAAGGGTCCTGACCGAACCATTCTATTTTCCTAACAGAATGAATCAATAAATGCTGGAAATTCCATTTTATATTTACATGAAGTGTCTTCCGGCCCGGATACATTGGCAACTCTGGTCTTCTCTGAATTCCAGAATTCATGTTTCTAAGCCCATCCCCAAACCTTTAAGCTACCTTTATTTCTGTATGTAAAATATCTGCGACATGATCTGCACCATCTGCAAATTTACTGAATGTGCTCAATGCTCCATCATTGCCTCGTAACAACTGAACATACAGAAAACTCACCAAGTCCAGTAAGTTACTTTGCTGAAGATTTATTACTTTAAGGAGAAAAGCTGTAAACAGAAAATTTGAAAAACAAGAACCCTTCACATTGAACAAACATTCCATGCTACACAAATCATAAGAGAAATGAGGAATGTCGTAAAACATGACAGATTGCCCAAGTGCTAGTTTTCCGCTATTGGGAAATTGCAAGAAATTTCTTTGTATGTATTTTTTAGACACATAAAAAAATGGCAGTAGAAATATTTAAATATTAAATCACAGTTCGAAAATAGATATGTACATACATATATATGTGTAGAGACAGTTGACCGTTATGACAATTCATGATTCCCAGCTCTGCAGGGTTATGATTGTGATGCTTCCCATCAAAATAAGTCCTCAAAAAGCAGTGACATAATTCAACATTACAGTCCTTAGCTATATTGCCTCTTCATAATTGCTATGGATACACAGTACAATGTAGTGAGATTATGGACAATCATATCATTTCAATCTACTTTCTTTGATCACTGTCTGAATCACTTTCAAAATTAGAATTGTAGCTATTTCCAGTAAAGCACCTCCTGTAAAGGTCATACCTTCTGATTTGGGGGACAATATAACTGGGTTCAGTGTCAGGAGAGATGGCTCAGGTCAGACTGTCCTGGGTTTGGGATCCCTGTCTGCTATCACTAGCAAATTACTTAACCTCTATGAGACTCAGCTGTCTTATCTCGAAAACAGGGAAATAAAAATAATGCCATATTGCATAGGTTTGCTATGATAATTAAATAAGATATGGCAGTAAAGCACCTAGCTGAAGGCCTGGCATGTGCTAACGGTTCACCAAATGCTTTTAGTAAGGGTTAGCAAGAATTAGGGGCTTGGTGAATTCAGGTCTCCCTCCCTCTCCCAACATCTAGACACACCAGAAAAATTCATCTGAGCTCTAACGTGAATTTCTTCACCAAAGGTTAACTAAACTCAGTGCAACTTTTTTCATCTCGGAACGTGGAGTTCCAAGGGACCAGAGAGGCGATCTATTTGGTCTATTTGAATTCCCTGCCAATGTGATCCTTCACTAGGAGACATTCATATGAGAGCAAGGGGGTAGGATAAACTGGGGTTTGGGTTACAACTTTTGGATTTTTTTGGCTCACTTTTCAGCTTCTTTGACTCTCAGATTTTCCATTTACAAAATGAGGAAGAGTTGGGTATTTAAAGTTGCTGTGATAATTAACAAGATAATGAAAAACTTGGGATAGTGCTCAACAAATGGAAAATTTTCACTGTGATTATTATCCTTAATTTTTATTGAAGCAGGCCATACCAATGCAGGATCATTCTGACGGCTAGAAAGATCTTCATGACTTTGGGCCCAAATCTCCTTCCCCATGGGACTTCAACTCATGGATCTGAGACTTTACATTTGGTCCTGCATAGGGCAGGTCCATTTCTCAGAACCAACAGTAACTGGGTCATTCTGGTCACCCCATCTCACCCATTTTCAGGAAAATACCCAATTCCTCCAACTAGGCATCCTACACTGAAGCTACACTCCATTTCCCAAATTGGGTTACAAATTTCAGTAAGAACCTAGCTCCGGGGTTTCTACTGAATTTTAAATGGAGTTAGCTGTTACCTAGCCTTGCAATTTGTAGATTGCAGGTATTTCACTCTAGGAAAATTCAGCATACTTCACACATTTATGAAAGAGATTATTCATGGAGTAAATTCTCAATACACAAGTATTCTTGCATATGTGTGTGTCTGTGTATGTGTATTCTTGCAATATATATGCAGACATTCTTTAAAAATTAGATGTTTATTTTCCTTTGGCACTTGATATAAGATTTTGGCTGATAAAAATTAGATTTTCATATAACTTTGGAAGAAGAGAGCTTCTGAATAAAAGTAAGAGCACACACATAATTTCCTTTATCCGTCAAATTCATATTGAACACCACTGTCAACCTTGCACTGGGCTAGGTTTTCGGGAGGTCACCATAAGAAGGAAGGACACCTTCCTGGTCCTTTTTCCTGTTTAGGAATCCCTCTGAATGCTGCACCTAATTCTATAAAGAGTCATTTCACAGCATTCAATATGCAGTCTTAGGTAAACAGAATTATCATTTAAATACCTGATGAGAGCTGGTTCTGATTTGAAGGAGAGCATGATCTATCGGGGTGCATAGATTTTTGTCTATCGCTTATTTTTTGGGGATGTTTTGGTACCTAAATTATCTGAAAACCAGACACTTTTCTCTTGGGAAAGGAGCTAGAAACACATTAATAACAGCAAAACCTGAGAGCAAGAAGTGGCCCAATATGTTTTACTATTCTGACACATTTGGAAGTTCTAAAAGTAGGGGAAAAATGTGGGTTATGAAGTCAATCAAACTCGGGTTTGAATCTCAGCTCCCCCCCTCACTGGCTGGGTGGGGTTGTTCAAGATTCCTTTACCTCTCTGAGCTTGTTTTGCAGCTGTAAGAACACACATAGTAATGACTACATGATTGTGAAGATTCAGTGAGCCAGCAAAGCACTGAGAACAGTGTCTGGAAAATAGAAGGTACTAAATAAAAGAATTATTACAGTAAATACTGTATTTTACTAATAAAATAAATAATAGCCTCATTTCCAGTAATAACAACCTTTTTGTCCTTTTAGCTTCAACCCCTTTTGGCTTTTAACCCCCATTAAATATATTTCTATTTCTAAACAACTGGTAAACCTTTGTCTTCTCACCAGAAAACTGGGTCGTTATAGTCAGGAAACCCAAAGGCTGTGAAATGGGTCACTGTGGCAAAAAGAGATGTGTCCTTGGCCTTGTAGTTCCACAGCCTCCAGCTCTGGAGGCCACCTCAGTCTGATGCAGAGTGGACCCACTTCTTGGTTTGACCCACATCAACCTGGACCTGTCTCGGTCATTTCAGGTGGGTCTAACTTGGTATTCAGCTGGGTCTCCCAAGACTCCATAAGAGTAGAGGAATGTTCTGGGATACCACTCTCAGGGGCCAGAGAGGTCATCCCAGGGGCTCCACCAGCTCCCATGAGCTCCAAGCAGGGAGACAGTCAGGATGCAAGGAACAGCCCTGTCAGCTCTGAAGCCCTGGCAATCAGCAACAGACTTGAGGCTAAGATCAATCGCTCCTTCTAAAATTGGCTGACCTCGCCCTGTCCCTGTAGTGTGAACTGGGTTTTTTTTCCCACAAACCATAATGATGTTGATCATGCATTTCTAAATGGGGTGAACCAAATTTGTACCCTTCACAGTGTAGGAATGAAAAGAAACCTGACCTCCACAATGCCTAGGTTAATGTAGACAACTTTTCATCGAAAATCAAAACCACACAACCACTCACCTCACTTGGCAAATGTTCGGTGACCTTGGGGTGCACCCATCTTTGGAATCAGAGCTACTTTTGGTTTGCTCCGGTCAGAACTACCCATTGCAGTGCCACTTGGCAGGGTCCAAATAATAGATCATTCTATAGTCCCAAATCCCATCTGTTTTTCTGAATGGACTAGAAGTGTGTTGTGGTTTGGCCTCTAAAGAGGGAATTAGTAATATTTAATGTCTATCTGATTCCATTCCTTGGGACAAGGACAAGATCTAGCAGGACTTCCAGTGATTTGGACAGGCTGGATCAGGCTTGGGTCTTGTCCAGAACAGCTAGAGACAAGTATTTTCTTTGCAGTGGATGCAGAATGCTGCCGAGGAGGGGACTCATAGTCTGGGCCTGAACAGCACTATCATGGGTCACATTTGGGTGGTTGGAGACAGGAAAGGAGGCCGAAGGTCCACATCAGGGTACTTAGAAGTGACTAGGAAGTGGACAAGAGAAGGCTCAGTGACGGAAAGTTATTGGCCACAGAAGGCTGCTGCTTTGCAGGCACTGGGTCTGGTCCCGGGCTTCTTAATCTGTGCCTGCCTAATTGGCAATTTCTGGCAAATCAGGGTAGGCTTCCAAGTCAGCAAACATGTCGTTGGGATTCTTACAGCCCAGGTTGCAGAAGCAGGCGTTAATCCATAGGACCTGGCGGGAGAAGCTGGGCCCATCAGGACACTGGAAGGGAACATTGATGGTCTTGGACTTGTAGGGGACGCAGCACCTGTTGTCTGTGCAGACCCCACAGTACTTGGGTCGGTAGGTGCGTGTGCTGACGCAGCCTGCGAGAGTGAAGTTCATGGGTACCTCTGGCTGGTACACAGCCAAACACTTCTTCCCTGCCTGCAGGAGAGGAAAGGAGCTTTCAGTTGGGGTGGTCAGGGGATGAGCAGCCACTTGTACCCCTCCAAGCCCCCAATTCCACCTTATCTTCAAATTCACAGCATCTTCAAGCAAGGAAGGACATTAGCAAATACAGTAAGACCCAGCCATATTACACAGGGGAAACTGAGGACCACAGAGGGGATGGCCTTGCTCGTGCTGTATCTCACAGCCTGCAGTTTCCCTTCTCTTTGCATTTATGCCTTGTCAATACCCCGTCATTTATCACAGTTTTACCAACCCCAAAAGCCTCTGTAGCTCCTTCAAGCAACCAAACTCCCTGACTAGCTAGTGGTAGAGCTGGCATTGAGACTCCCTCATCAGGGGACAGGCTTAACCCTGACATCTCCCTCCTCTGCCTCCCATGGCCTCACGCACACACACATACCCTATCCTATAATGTATTCAACTGGATTGACATTATTTAAAGATAGTTCTACCCTCCCATGGGCTATGGGCCACTTGAGACTCAATGCTCTTTCTGTTTCTCTGTGGTATAATTCTGTGCCAGATACACAGTAGGCACTTAACTAAGCTCATTGGTTCTCAGGGTCTCCTACATACCAGCACCATGCCAGAGCCGGGGGTAGAGCAGATCCAGCTGTGTGGGGCATGGGCAACTCTCTTAGGGCACATAATTATGGAGACAAAACTGGGAATCAGGCGTCTACAGCGAGACACTTGCGTCAGCTTCATGGTGGACACGCCGTCCCCAGCACAGGCCTCTGTCCCCGCTCCTCCTGCTCGTGGCACTTCTCCATTCATGCTTTCAGTTAAGAGATGTCTACTGAGTGCCTGCTGTGTAGCAAGCACCGAGAGTACAAAGGCTAGCACGAAAAGGGGAAATGATCAGAGGAAAAAAGAGGGAGAGAAGAGAAGGGGGCGGAGGATCCAGCTGACTGATGTAGACACTGGAGAAGCTGTCCAGGGCACCAGGAGCAATGTCAGATGTCTGACGAGGATCATGGGCAGCCATCGGTCCTGTCCACTGGGCAACCCTCTCCTCAGCATCCCCAAGAGACCGTTCATGTTTGAAAAATGCAATCAGTGCTGAGTTTTGTTTTCTTCTAATGGGACACCAGGCAGTGCTAAGGCATGAGCAGGATGCCTTGAGTTAGGCAAACGTGATCCATTGCTAAGTCTGAAGTCCAGGGCTTAGTCTCCTGAGGCTCAATACATCCTTGATGCTTTATTTTAATTATCTTAGACCATCAAATCTGGAAGGGGTCTCAGAGATCAACTCCAATGTTTTAACGATGAGGGGACTGGGGCTCAGAGGTGGGAGGAGATTGGCCACAGTCATTTGCTATGAGCAGCAAACAGGCACTTGAGTCCAGGTGTCCTGAGACCTATTCAATGCTCCTCATGTCACCCACAGTAATTGTCATATGTGCTAGAGCAGGTGGGTATGGGTTGGCCCAGGATTGGAGGGAGGATGGAAGTTGGTGAGGGTTCCCCAGAACCATTACAGAAGAGCACTTCTTAGGCTCCCTGAGTTTTCTCTAGACTGACTTTGATTATGCTAGTAATATGACAACCACAAAAGCTTCCACTGAGTGAAATTCACAGTGTACCAGCCTGATGACATGGAATCCCAAATAACCTACCAGGTGGGCTTAATCATTACCATTTTACAATGGCCCCCACGAAGAAGTTCAGGAGCCAGGCTCAAAGCCTTCTTTGTCTGCTTGTTAAGTCCAAGATACCCGCCCCTGCCCTGGACCCACCTTGATGTGCGGACGGATGTCCACACCACACGGCCGCAGGTTGCAGAGACGACTCTCCTGTTCAGGCCAGCACCGGGCATTGATGTTGGAGACCCGAGTAGAGATGCCCAGGCCACAGCTGGTGGAACAGGGGCTCCAGGGACTCGTGTAGGTTAAGCAGTTCCTGTGCCATGGCTCCACCTTGCCCTCAGCCACTATGGTAGGGACCAGATTCCCCATGAGTCTCCAGCCTCCACCAGCCCCCAAACCTCACACTCACCACAGTAAAGTCTGGGGTCCCCAAAACTCAGAGAGAGAGAGAGTTTGGTTGTCCCTCCTTCCACACGGGCAAGTTGGCTTTAAGCAGCATGGGTACACAGGGAGAGGAGGCATGTTCTAAGGTCCTTATATTTTTCTGATCAAGAGAGGCAGCCTGGAAGCATGGAAGGACAGCTATCTTTAGAGACAGTTGGACTCAAGTTAAAATCCTATAAGTTCACGCCTACGAGCAGTGTGATCATAGATAACTCACTCTGGGCCTCCCTCAGCCTCCTCCCTAGAATAATATCTGCCTGGTGGGGCTGGTGGGACAATAAAAGCATTTATATTTTGATGAAGTGTATATCAAGCATCCTGCTACGTGCTGGGAATAAGAGGTTAAAAAGACAATGTTCCTGCTTCTGTAGAGACTAAGTTTATTTGGGGGAAGTTCAAAGTCGTATACCTCCATCCTAGCACCTAATGTTTCATCTCAGTAATGTGATGGCATGGTGGTTAAGGGGACATACAGGCTTCACAGGCAAATTGCCTGGGTTCTACTAGCAGCACTGCTCTGCTACTTACTGGCTGTGTCACTTCCAGCTGGCTAGCTCACACCTTCATGCCTCAGGCTGTCCCCCTGCCAATGGGGTAGACAACTGCATCTCCCTCCAGGATGTGTTCAGAAAAAGTGACTTCACACGTGTGAAAGCGTTCAAGCCGTTCTGAAGCATGTGGTTACCTGACTGCTGGCTAACTCGGCTCCCGACTCAACCAACGTTGATCTATGTCTCCCCAGCATCTAGAACACGGTGGGTGCTCACTCTCTCTCTGAGACATGGAAATGGCAGCAAGCTAGAGACAGAGGCAGGTAAGAAGCCAGTAAGACAGAGAGCTGCCCACAGAAAGATGGAACAAGACACACAAGAGCAAGTCCCCAAAAGGAGGCTGGTCCCCTGAGGACACACAGGTGCACAGGAAGCCAGAGCCAAAGGAATGGGCAGAGAGAAAAGGGATGGAAAGACAGATGGAAGGGCAGAGAATAGAGGGAGAGAGAGAAGGGGAGGGAGTGAGAGAGAGAACGAGGCAGGGGGGGAGAAAAGTAATAAATGTGTGGGCGGAGGGGAAGAGAGGAAAAAGAGAGAAACAGGAAAGAAGAGGAACCTCGCTGCCTGCCGTCTCAGGGACAAGCGGGTGAGAGATTGAAAGGACTGAGAGACAGAGGAAGGACGGGGAGGGGCAGGGCTGGGAGGAGCTGGGCTGGGAGCAACTTGGGAGGTGGTGGGAGTGGGGCCGGATTTGCCTAGGAGGATAAAAGGGCTTTGCTTTCTGGGTCATCTCAGCTCTGCAGGGGCTCTGCTTGTGCGAGGTCAGAACTGGGTCACTGGGCCACACACAATGGCCCCCCCGAGCCCACCCATGACCCTCTTGTGGCCCTGCTGAGGGGTGCTGTGGTGGAACAGCTGTCCTGCGGCCCTGGGCCTGCTAGGGAACAAGCTTTCCCTGCCACCTCCTGTCATCTATATAGACCGCTTCTCCACGGCGGCAGTTGTGTCCCGCAGGACACTTTGGCAATGTCTGGAGTATGCTTGGTGGCCAAAGGCTCAGGGGAGGGGGAGGGATGCTACTGGCATCTAGTGGGTAGAGGCCAGGAATGCCACTAAACATCCTCCAATGCATGTGACAGCCCCCACCGCAAAGAACCATCTGTTCCGAAGTGCAGACAGTGCCGAGGGTGAGAAGCCCTGCTTTGCACCATCCCTGAGCAATCTCATGCACTTACAATTCTAGAAATTGATGAATACTCTCGGAACTCCCAAACTCTACTGCCATTTCTGCACTACTTCGTGTCCACTCGCCTGGTAGATGCTTTCCTCTAGAAACATCCTCAACCACCATCTTCCATGGTATCAGACACTTAGTTTTCCTCTTACATCCCTCTCCTCCCCTCTGTCTCTCCCTTGCCTCCTCTTCTTTTGTCAGTCCTTCAAAGGTCGGCCTCCTCAGACCTCCGCCCCAGGCCCTCTGTGTCTCACCCTGCATGTTATCCCTAGGCAGCCCCACCCACCTCCATCAGCAGCTCCAGGCAGATGCCTTCCAGAGCTCACTCTCTGCCCCTCTCCCTCTTCCAAGCTGCCCCACCGGATGCTGTGCCTTAAGATCCCATGGGCAAGACACCCTGCCTCAAACTCAACCTGTCTTAAACAAAGCAGATCCCCTTTGCCCCAAAGTGCTCCATCTCTTGTATTTTATGCTAGGCCAGGACGAGCCCTGGAAGTCATTCTCTACTCCTCTCTTTCCTTTACCCTGTGCACTGGATTGGCAACAAGACCTCAGTCTTTCTCAAGCAATATCTCCTGCATCTTCCCCCTCCTCACCACCTCTACTCCCACTGCCCTTGTTAAGATCCTTATTAGCCCATCTGTCCATCCATCCATCTAGCCATCCATCCACCATTCATCTATCCATCTGCCTATCCATCCATCCATTCATCCATCCATCCATCCATCTGCCCATCTATCCGCCCATCCATCCATCCATCCATCCATCCACCTACCCATTTATTCATATATCCATTCATCTTTCATCTATCCACCATCCATCCATCCATTCATACATACATACATACATCTATCCATTCATCCTTTCATCCATCTATCTGTATATCCATCCATCAACACATCCATTTATCCATCCATCCATCCATCTACCAATATCACAAACATTAGTTGGCTAGCTGCTAAGTTTCTGGCACTAGGCTAGGTTTCAGTAGGCAGGGGTGAAACAAACAGTCCTGTTCCTGCCCTCCCTTTCCAGGGCTTCCTCTTTTCTGGCTCACCTGGCTGAAGCCTCACCTGTCCACCCATGCTCCATAGCAAGGGTGAAGCTTCATGTCAGCAAGAAGCCTCTATTAGACTCATCTCCCACCCCTTGTCCTTGCACCTGCCGCTCATGCCTCCCCTCCCCAGGTACCCACACACACCCACCCTCCCTTCAACTCCACCCACCACCTAGACTCTTTCTTGGATAATAATGAATTGCATGTGCATGGCTTTGTTCTTTACAACACACTTCCTCATTCTATGCTTGGAGGATCCCATAAGACAGGCAGGACAGACGGTATTATTTCCATTTTATGGATGGGGAAATGGGGTCGCAGAGGAGATGTGACTTTCCCAAGGGAATACAGTTAGTAAGTGGTGGACTGGGGGATGGGACTCAGGGGCTTGTCATTCACAGGTGGTCAGAGCTCCAGAAGGGTCCACATCCCGCCCCTGGCCCCCCTGGCCCCACACCCACCTAAGGCTCCTGTATCACGTGGTATGTTCTTGCGTGGCCTCCTGGCATCGTCATCACACACCCACTGGTTGCAGCAGCGGCCAGGCACAGTCACCCGGCGGGGGTGGCGGCACCAGAGGCGTGGGGGGCGTGCGCGGAGGCACAGTGGTGTGCAGCCCACCGCGCCATCAAGACATGTGCAGTTGTACTTGCAGTTGGGCTGAAAGGACTGGCCATTGTTGTAGCGCACCCCGTCTAGGACGCAGCCCACGCCAACCATCTCTGCAAACACAGGCAGTGGCCAGTCAGGCCCAGTGGGCACAGAGCCCCCTGGCCCACTAGGGCTGCTGGTATGGTGGCCCCTCACTGCTGGGCCACACCCAACCCTCAGGGAATGGCTCCCAACATTCAAGAGGGGCAGGAGAACCACGGGCAAAGGCAGGAAGGTGTGAAGGGGCTTGGCAGCACAGGGGATGGGGAGTTGGTGGGACTTCAGCACAGCTTCAGCCGGCACCCCAGAGCCAGTCTCCATGGGCTGGGCACCGGGGTGAAAGGGTGCAGCATCTGCAGGGCAGAGACCTAGGCCGCTTGTTCCTGTAGTATCCCCAGCACCTGGCACAAAGCCTGGTATGACAGATATCTGCTGCTAAGGCTCAGGGTTCTGAGGGAGGCAGACATATGAAACAGATCTGAAGACTTTGACGCTTGTGTTCCATTCATTCAGTACATATTTATGGGGTGTTCTAGGTGCTGGGGAGTCAACAGTGAAGAAAACAGATGAAAGCCATGCCCTCAAAGAGCTTACACAGTAGTGGGGGTGGCAGAGGAAAGGCAATCAAATGTCGATGGTGACAAGTGTCCAGTAGAGAAGTGGAGCTGGGAGTTGGGGGGCAGTGGCAAATATAAATAAGGGGGTCAGGGAAGGCCTCACTGAGGTGCTGCTGCTTCGGCAAAGACTGGAAGGAGGTGAGGACATGAGCCTGCCCAGGTCCTGGAGGAGCAGCCTTCCAGGTAGGGAGGGGGCCACCCACAGGGGTAAAGGCGGGAGGTGGGAGCAGGCTGGGGCTGTGGGTAGGGGAAGGGAGGGGAGGAGACGAGGCCAGAGGATTCCTTGTAGGCTCAGGGGAAGATGTAAGGCTGTTAGAGCCTAGACCTGGGCCTGGAACACAGCAGGTGCTCAATAAGTAACTGCTGAATGAATGGTATGAATTATGCTTCACAAGAACACTCATGGTGCCCAGTTGAAAGTAGACCGAAGAGGGGCAAGGACAGTGTCAGGAGGTCAACCCAGTAACGCAGGTGAGAGGGGGGACCAACAGCCGCAAGAAAAGGGCTCAGAAAAGGGCTCGGCTCCTGGATGTTGTTAGCAGGAGAGCTGCTGGGACAGGCCGATGGAGGGAGTGTCGGGGAGAGAGGAGAGAACCAGGAATGACTCTGGTCCTGTGGCCTGAGCCCTGCAAGGAGAGGAAGGCTCTGTCTTCCTCAGAGGAGCAGGGTTTGGAGAAGGTGGACTCCAGTGCTCGTCATCAGATGTGAGACGCCTGGTTGGCATCCCAGTGGCCACACAGAGTTGGTTCTGCCAGTCTGGAGTTCCAGGGGGAGATTTGGGGCTGTTGGGCCAGATGTCACCCTTGATACCACATCCTGCCTTGAGGATAGCTTCTGGAAATGCAGGCAGAGAGCCCCCAGGCAGCAAGAGTTCCCACCCTAGGTGGGGACAGTTTGGAATCTGCAGTCTGCCAATAGTTCTATTCTGCCCCCTGGATTTGCCTAGAGGTGGTTACTAGTAATAATAATCCCAATATCTAGCTGGAGTGAAGGTTTTCTAAGTACTGTCTGTTGTTGGCCCTTGTCATTGCTCTGTGTCATGCTTATTAAATTCTTTATTTTATCCTATGAGGAAACACTATCACATTATCACCTGTACTTTCACTTATAGCAAAACTGAGTCTCAATAAGGTGAAACCACGTGTCCAAGGTGACTGCAGCAGGAAGCAGAACCTCAGCGTGTGTAAATCTTGCTGTGGCTACTGTTTGTCCTGGGTGTAGTGACCGTGCGACAGATGCAGATAGGAAAGGCGCTAACATTTACTGGCCATCTGATCTTATGCCAGGCACCAGCTGACATGTTATCTCATTCACGTTTCCCAATGACTTCATGTACACTGTTTGATTATCTTCATCTGGCAGACAGGAAAGCTCAGAGAGGTTAAGTGATGTATTTGCGCAAGGTCATGAAAGTGGTGAGTGATAGAGCTGGGATTCAAACCAAAGGACCTGACTCCACAGCTCATTTCCTTCCACCAGACACCAGTAACAGAGGGGAAATAGGAAGGAAGAAAAGCAGAGGAAGGAGTGAGTGATTCACTCATCTGTGCATTCTGAGTCACCCCTGACTGTGCCCTCTCTGTGTGGAGACTTTGGAGGGAGAAGTCAGTGCATGGTGCCTAGGAGTCCTTTGAATGGTGGCTCTCAGCAGCTGCACAATGGAACTACCTAGGGACCTTTTAAAAATTCCGATGCTTATGTCATGCCTCAGAATATGGAAGTGGACCTGGGTCTCAGTATATTTCTTCTTTTGGCCTCAGTATTTTTTAAAGCTCCCTTGGCAAATCCAGTTGGCAGGCAAGGTTGAGAGCCACTGAGCTTAGGAAGTGCTACAGTCTCCTTGGAGCTTTGGATAGGGAAACAGGGTGCTGGAGCGGCTGGTCTGACCAGCCTGCCAACCATGGGCCGGCAGGAGAGCAGGGGCTGTGTGACTGCTATTGGCGGTCCCATCAGTGGACTCGAGGGTCCACTCCTCATGCACTTTCTTTTTAATGAATCAAAGTACTAGTTCCTGGCAAGATGGTGAAGCTAGCCAAGTTTCCTTCACCACCTCCTACAAATCTCAGAACTATAAATGCAGGCATGGCTTGGTTGGCTTTCCTGTTACTGAAGGACTTGCAGGAATTCAAGTCACCTCACTCTGCCATCGAGACCTCCACTCCCCTCACCCACATCCCCAGGGGACTGAGCCTGAGCAGGGACAGTGGGCCCACACCTTGCTTTAACCCCATTTTTGTGTTGTCACTCACCTCTGTTCACTATGTAAATAATCAACGGGTGGATGAATGGATGGATGTGAAGTGGGGTGAGCCCTAATCTTTATGGGGCTCTTGCCATGTACCAGGCACTTGGTATCCCCACGCCCAGAGAGGCAGGCATTCTTTGTCACATTTTTCTTGGTGAAGAAACAGATTAAAATATGAAGTAGCTTGCCTAAACAGAGTACTAGTTAGTGGTATCTTTGGGATTCAAACTCAGGTTGTCTAGTTCCAGAGACCACACCTGAGTTTACTACTCCCTTACTCTTCAGATGTGGGGTCTTGGCCTGGAACTAGACCTTCCCCCTCCTCTGAGGATGACCACGGATAAAGCTGAGATGACTTCTGCAAAGGAGAGTTAAGACAAAGCAAACAAAGCCCACACCAAGGGCTGCCAGTCATACTTTTTTTGTTTCTTTGTTTTTTGCATTTCCTTATTTATTCCTCAACAGCCATGTGGGGTTTGTTTTATGAAGCTCTTTAAGTGATGTGCCCATGGTCACGTAGCAAGCAAGAGGCAGAGCCAGGATTTGAAACCCAACTCTTTCTGCCTGTAAATATCATGATCCTTTCACCAAACCACACTGCCCTGAGGCCTGATCTGGCTGCATTAAATGAAGAGTAGCGTTTGTGCAACCAAAATAGCCAACAGTCTGATCCTTAGGTCACTCTCTGCCCACAGACGTATTTAGTTTGGCCCACAGAGCATTTTGAAAAAGATTTTTGAATGTATTGCCAACATTTACAAATCATACACAAATCTGGACTTCTGGGTTCTCTCGAAAGCTGAGCAGACTGGACAAGACCAAGCCTACTTTTCTGCCTGGCCACGGTGCTGGCCGCAGGAGGGTAACCTCTGAGAGCCGAAGCTTGATCCGCCGGTTTGCCATGGTCCCCACCATCCTGTTGGAGTTACATGTGCCACGGCTGTGATTGCTCATTTTTAACACCTGCCTTGTCTTGGCCTAATTACACGTAAATCTCCAAGGACAGATTTAACCTGTCATGGAGACCATCCATAGGCTGAGCTGACCATTTGCTGAAAGATGGTCTATCAGAGAGACCCTTCTTTTTTCTTTCCCTTCTGACCAAGAGGTGCCTTTCTCTCTAAACCTTCAGACCCAGACCTCTTTTCTTTCTTGAATAAGGGTCTCGTAAAGGCAGAAATGAGACTCACCTTGTTTGCAAAGCCAAATTGTGCACATGTATGCATGTGATGTGTGTGTGTGTGTGTGTGTGTGTGTGTGTGTGTGTGTGTGTGTGTGTGTGTATGGTGAGGTGAGTGTGGACAAAGAGTTTCGTCTGGAGAAAAGAGTTCAGCGTTCAAATGCATTTAAAAAGAAAAAGCTTCTTATGAAGCTTATGAGAGCTCCCCTTTGGAATTTGACATTGGACATAAAAGTTTAAAACCTTTGAGACTTTCTGTAACACCTGTTCTTTTTTATTTATTCCAATGTTTGCAAACCTGTATGACCAGGGAACCCTTGGTAAGTATAAGGCCTATTAAAATCGCCTTTGGACCACAGTTTTTTGTTTTGTTTTGTTTTCTTTTCTTTTCCAAATAAAAGGAAAGGAAATACACAGGCTCATGGTGGTGGGAAGCTAAGAGTCTGTAGTGGGTGAAAGCAAGACCTAAGATGCAAAGATATAGGAGATGAGAAGGTAGGAAAGGTGGTTTTCCAGGCCCCTGGTGGGGAAGGCAGTCAGGAGAGGCAGTTTCTGGGCCTACATAACCTCTGGATCTAGGAAAGAATGTGGGTAAATGTGTGGTACTTATCACACGATAAGATCTCAATACAGCTTTAGAGATTAGTATAATTTCAGTGAACTGAATTATCTTTTTAATGACCTTAAAGAACAGTTTTAAAAGTAGAAAGACATTATGAGACAGTTTCATATCACTGTAGGTGGTACTAGCACAGTAAGGCCAGTCCAGCCTTCCCTACATGAGTTCTGGGAAGAAGGTAGATAACCACGTATATGAGCAATCAGTTTGCAGCTTCAGCATGCATGAGAATCCCTAGGGATCTTGTTGAAGGTATAGATTCCCATCCCAATTTCTGGGGTGGAGCTCAGGAATAACATTTTTGCCTAGTGCATCAGATGATTCTGTGTGGGTGGTGCTGCAAGTTCTCTTTGAACACACTGTTGTGTGGGGCTAATAATGAGTGTCAGTAAAAGGAGAAAAACTGGAGGGAAGCGGGGGAAAGCTGGGGTTCTTACTTGCAAAGCCAAAGACACATGACTTGGTATGAAAGTTGAAGCATGAACTGATGATAAAAGAGAAGAAAGTGCCATAAATTAACAATGAGACTCAGATAGGATTGTCTGACTCGGAATTGTGTACATAACCCCCCTCAACAACCCCCCTCAGGAAACAGAATGGCTTAGCAGAGGATGAGAGATTATGCTGTGTGTGCATTTGTAAGGAGTGCATGTGGAGTCATGGTTATGGGGAAGGCTTGATTCAGCACTAAGAGAAGAAGGGGTTTCTTGGGTTTCTGAGACTTTGTGAAACTTTTCAGAAGATAGGCTGCCATGTCATAATACCTAGCTACCTCTTTTCCTCATGCTGGTCATGTATTTTGGGTAGTGCATGGATGATTCAAGCTAAGAGGATACTAGTCTAGATAGAGGCAGGAAGTCAGAAAGTCCCAGAAAGGATATCTGTGAAAACAAAAAAGGATAGGATACCCATGATGGGTTACCTGAAGAGCAAACAAACAATGAACAACAACCTTCCCTCCAAACATGAAAATATTATAAATACCAAGAGAAAAAAAAATCAAAGGCAATTAGAAACTCCAGGAAAAACAAAAGGCATCATAAAAAAGGAAATTTAAACAAGTACACTATCTCAGGCTTCAGTGAACAATGCTTAAAACATGTTCATAATCTTGTAAATACTAATGTTTGTAGAACCAAGAATTATGACAATGATATTTGGAAGATAGGGAGGTGTTGGGTGGTAATAAGGAGCTGAGTTATCACCTATCATATAGGAATATTAATAGATAATCCAAACTTGATATATCAAGCCAATTAAGATAGAGCAGGAGACATGCATTATTTAGTGGTAACTGTCAGAAGAGAGGGCTAAAAAGTTAAAAGTGACAGTAGTAACTGGAGAAACAGGTGGTAGATAGAAAGGGATGGTTGCAGGATGCTGATTTTTATTCTTTCAAGGCTACTGGATTTTTTAAAAAATTATTATTTTAATTTACAATATTGCTAAAATATCTTGATCTCTTCAGTGTCTGGGAGGCTGTGGACATCTGTCAAAAGGTCCTACCACTAAGAGAACAAAACCAGGCTTAGGTTTTTCCTGGTGGCTCCCTCTTCCCTGGACAGCCATGAGTGTGCCTTAAGGACAGAGAAAAGAGCAAGAAGCAAGATTCTGGAGGCAAAAGGAATGCAGCCATCCCACTCTCCTCAGGAAGAGCCCAGCCTCTGGCCTCTAACCATGGACTGGGGTGGAGGGAACCTCCTGCAGAACAGATGCCTGGCCAGGTGAAGGGCTGCAGGTTTGCTGAGGGACAGAGGCCATGGGCCAGACCTGGGGCACTGGGGGCTGGTCGGAAGGTACAGAGGGTCTCACTTACGTGCACACACTCCTATTGCGTACCTCGGGCGGTCCCCACTGTAGTCGCAGTAGAGGCCTCTGTGAGGGTCACAGGTGGCGGCCTCTGTGCAGTTGTCCCCGAGTTGCTGGGCACACATCTTACAGCATTCACAGCCATCTGTGATGAGGCTGACCCCCAGTGGGCAACGGGGTGGGTACGGTGGGCACTCACATGGCCACTTGCAGAATTGGGGGCGTGAGGACGTGTCCTCCAGTGGTGCTGGGGTGAAGACCATGGTCGTGGGGGCTGGAGAGAGGGCCTGCAGGGGAAGGGCAGAGGTGAAGGGGGCTGCTGAGGCAGGTGTTTCAAAACCCAAAGGGCACTGCAGTTGCTTCCCATCTTCATGGTGTTCAAAAGGTTTTCATAAACTTATTTTTTTCTACCATGCTTTTGATAGCCAAACATCTCCTTCCTTCTCAATGAAACAAATAGAACAGAGAAGCCCCAAGTTCAGAAAAGCTGAACAAAGTGCCCGAATCCCACACTGGTGAGTGGTGGGGTCTGGGTTCTATCTCAGCCCCGTGCTTTTGTCCTTCCTCACTCGATCATCCCCCAGCCCCAGAGGCAGGTGGGTGAGTCTCATCTCGCAGAAGCAGGAGCTGAGGCTTTGAGGAGTTCCTGGCCTGCTGCTGAGTCACGTGGCTGTGGCGGCTCCTACCCCGGCTCTTTTGCTACATCCTGCAGCTCCACCCTCTTTACTCCAATGGTCCTGAAGACCTCCTGGAGTTAGATTACTCCTATTTAGTGCTCCCACTCCTGGGCCATGGAGCATCCTGTGCAGGGCTTCTCAGGCCAGGGCTGCTTGGTGGGGGACCAGCCGGGGGTGGGTAAAAGGCCGCTGGCTGGTTGGGCTCCAGGCTGCTCTCTCCATCTGGTGCTAGAGGAGCTCTGCTCTAAGGGAATTATAGATCCACACTCCACTCTGAACACAGGCTCCTATCCTGAGATATTCAGACAGATTCTTCCCCGCTTTTACCCAGGCTTGACTTCAGGGTTCAGTCATGTCCAGCCCCTCCCACCTCAAGGCCTCTGCGATGCAGTCCCCTGTGGCTGAGATGCCTTTCCCTCCTCCTGGAGGACTATCCTGACCCGCTGCCCTTCTGTGAGCACCCAGTTTTCCTTAAGATGCTCTGCACACTAGGTAATTGTGCCTGTGTTTGGAGGTTAGTGACTGTGAACTTCATGGGGATGAGAGCAGGGTGTGGCAGACCCTCCCTGTTGCCCAGGCCCCCTGCACAGTGCCTGGCACAAGTGCCAATCCTAGTTAGGGACAGGCAGGGTGGCTTCTCTGTTAGGGCAGAGACAGACACCCAGGATAGCCAAGAAAATCAAGCCTATGGCCCCTTCCAGGGAGGAAGGCCTTCTGGCAGGGAACGAAGAGCTATCCCAGGTTGGCAGCCCTGGTTGGCATTCACCTGGGAAGCATTAGTTTGCTTACAACAGGATATGACAACACCCCCAAATTTCCAAAGCAGTACAAACAACGTCCTCCACATACACACACAGCCAGACCCACCCCTCTTTCTGACCCCGTGGAGAGAGACTTTTCCCTGCTGCCCATGACACTAGAAACACCAGAGCTTCATGAGCACCCACGGACCATTTAAAGATGCTCTCTCCTCCAGGAAGCCTTCCCTGCCTTTGCCACATGGTGTTAGAGGTTCTGCCTCCCCCACTACAATGTGCACTTGTAAAGGGCAGGGTCTGGGTTTTACTTCTCTCTGTGTGTCTGAAACACAACACATGGCACACAGCCAGACTTCATAAGTGGATTGGTGGAATAGATGGACGGGCTGGGGATTGGTGGCCAAAAAGGGCTTTGGTGTCACTTTATATTCAGGACATAATGTCCTGGAACCTCTCCTCTCATCATTAAGTTTAGGTGTCAGGAAAAGATCATGGGACCTGAAATAGTCAGACATAGGTTCTTCCCATGTGGCCTTGGGCAAGCTTCCTAATCTTTCTGAGCCTCAGCATTCCCATCTGTGATATGGGCACAAGAATACCCACCTCTGGTGCTGTTGAGAGGGTGAAGGGGCGCTGTATATGTGGAAGCACTGGATAGAGCCTGGAACATGGCAGACACTCAAAAGCATGACTCCTCCTTGTGCTAGTGTGGTTGTGCATCTCGCCCTTCCCCACAGTGCCTAGCACAGAGCTGGGGATCTGCACACTCTGAGCTGAGTTGGAATGGGCTGTAACCTGGTGGCTACCCCACTCTACTATCTATCCTCCTGTCTCTGTTCTAAGTTGAAAATCCCCAGAAGGAAATTTCCTTTCCAAGTACCTGCTTGGGGGACCCAGTGCATGCCACTGGTTAGGGAAAACCACAGAGAAGGCATCCCTTGGACGGGGAAGCTGCTATGAGATCCCTGGGGCAGTGGTGGGATGGGCTCTGGGCATCCGCTAAGCCGAGCCTTTGCTGTGGGCACCATCTAGTGGTGGGAAAACTCCTAGATGCAGTCTGGGGAGAAGGTCCTTAACAGTAGCTGTGCAGTGGGAAAAACCTCAGACCCCAGGGCCTGAGAACTCCTGGGTTTGGTGTGTGACCCTCTGAGTCCTGGCTGCCTTGTTCAGTATGGACACCAAGGGCATGGGACTACAGGTCACTAGTATGTCCAGACTGCTGATAATCAACCCATCCCCTCCTTGCCCGTGTGCACACAGGAGGACAGATGGTTGGCACATGGTTTCTATCCTGGAAGGTTGACAGGTTAGCTGGGGACATATACATTGACTCTTTCCCCCACTCTATCAACAAATGCTCATTGAACACCTACTATGTGCCAGACTTTGTGCTAGGCTGGAAGGAAGCAGAGGTGCCTGGGATGAGCTATTCCCTCACTAGCTCGCCCCCTAATGAGGCCAGCAAATGCTGTAACAATGGCGTCCACTCACTCATTCATTCTCTTTCATTCATTCTTTCAGCACATCTCTTATCGGCTCTTATTTTGTGCCAGGCACTGGGCCAGGCGCTGGGGAAACAGCAGAGAAACAAAACGGACCTGCCTGTGGGTGCACAGAGGAAGGAGCGAGCTGTGTGCCAGGGCTTCACAAGGGAGGGGACCTGGTAGTGGATCCTGAAGGAGGAGTAGGAAAGAAGCAGTGAGCCAGGAGGGGAGAGAACCCAAAGTGCCAGGGGCAGCAGGTGCGAAGGCGCTGAGCTGGGAGCGTGTACGAGCGCCCAGGGTATGGGGAGGGGCTTGGCTTGACCCAGGGGAGGGCGCAGGGCAGAGTGGGTGACAGGGGGTTCCTCAGGCAGCATAGATTGAGGAAGGCCTCGAATGCATGGTTTTGGGCTGGGGTCTGCTGAAACGATTTGTTGAAGGATTTTAACAGGAAAAACAGTGACAGATTTGTGTTTTAGAAACACTGCACTATGTCAAATCTAGCCGTGGTCACTTCTTATGTAACTCCAGAAGTTCACTTCTGAGCCTCAGTTTTCTCCTCTGTAAAATGGACTTCCTCCCACGGCTCACCTCCCACGTGACTGGCAGTGAGATCAGGGCTACTGCTCTTCCTGCTCAGTGGTCCATTGCAAACTAGTACTCTGACGACCACCTGAGCCAGTCTTGGCTAGGCCCAGATCACTCTGGCTGATCCTATTCTGTCTTCCCCATGGTGGCTGGCATCATTACTCCCATCTGACAGATCAGTAAAGTGACTTGCCCACGGCCAGCACCTAGATAGTGACAGAACTTGGATTTGAACCCAGATCTGCTTGGGTTAATGTTTTTCCCACTATTGTGCATGAAGGAAAATTTTCTAATGGAAGAAACTGGCTGAGAGGTAGTGAGAGCACCGTCAGTGGAGGAGATCGAGAAGCAGCTGGACAATCGCAGGGCGGGTGGTTGTGAGGGGCTTCAGGCCTCCCGAGGCCTGGCACATAGTAGGTGTCAATAGCACCTGTCAATTGAATGAGTTAATGTACGTTTCCTTGACTGAACTGTTGACCCGTCAAGGCAGAAATCACTGCCATCTGCCTGTTCACTTGTGCACAAACACAAAGGTCCCTATAATCACCTATAAAATATAGCTAATGTTTATCGATTATATATGGAGGGCTTTGTATACACTGTCTCATGTAAGCCCCCCGCAAATCACAAGGCAGGCCTGCTCATTATCCCCAGAGGGCTGATGAATGGAGGCTCAGAGAGGTTAAGTGACTTGTAGAAGGCCACACAGGTAGTCAGGGATGGAACCCAGGTCTGCTCTACCCAAAGCTCTTGAGCCCCGAACTCTTCAGCCTCCTGTGATCACTCCACAGGGAGGACTGTGTTCCTATAGACTTTGGTGGACAACAAGAGTTTGACTTTTTTGACCATTGTCTTTAAGATAAAAACCATAAACCCATTCCTGTTTAAGCAATAGGTATTTAGGCAAAACCCATAAAGCACAAAGATTAAGCACGAGTGGCCTGGGAGTGAGGTAATTGGCGAAATACAAAGATTTGGAGCAACCTCTTTGTGGCCACACCATAGAAACAGTACATTCGTTTTGGGGGCTGGGGCTCTTCCTTGAACCCCAGGATACTTGCCTGGGCCCTAGGGATTCCTGTAAGTTCTAACCAGGCTCTCATTTTTCCTTGGGGATTAGAGCCAGTCCCTGATTTTCTCAGCCACAGGCAGGAGCCTGTCTCCTGCTCTGTCCCCTTCCCCAGACATCTCTGACTGCTGTGCTTTTATCCACCATGAGCTACCCAGGCTGGAGCAACTATGCCTATTCTGCAGATGGAGAAACTGATCTTTGCAAACACACTGCCAAGTGGGGCATACATCATTCTTTCTAACAGCAGAAAGTAAGAAGAAAAAAGGGCGGGAGGGGGAATCACAAAGCAAGCGGAACAGCAGAACATTGTCTAGGAAAGGCCAGAGAAAGGAATAAACAGCCATGGCACTTCCAAACTGTTCACATAAAAGTCTTTTATGATGTGCTTCTGGAATTAGACTCTCTGCAGACACCCCATGTTTATAGGGAAAACAAGAAGGTGGTGCGACTCCAAGATGTGTCCCCAGGCATGATGCCCAGGGTTCGCTCAGTCACAGCCTGGTTCTGCCTGGTTCCTCCTTCTGCAGCCTCTGAGCTCACAGGCCGCGCGACCCACTCAGACTCCTCCTCGCCGTGCCCTTCCTTCCTTGTGACCCCTCCTAACTACCAGCTCAGCGAATCTCAGACAGAATCACCTCCACTGTGGGTCCCAAACTTTACTGCATGTTAGGGCCACTCTGGAGTTTCAGTAAACACTGATGCCTGGCCATTGTCCCCAGAGATCTTGACTTAAGCGGCTTGGAGAGGAGCCTGGGCATTGGGATTTTTCCAGGTGGTTCTGAATGCAGCAGAAGTTTGAGAACCACCAGCCTTTAGAACGTGTTAAAATACAGATTCTTGGATCCCACATTGAATATTCAGCCTCAGTTCTCCTCAGCTGGGGCTCAGAATCTGTAATTTGATCTGCAACCCTAAGTAATTCTTACTGGACTGAGATCCACTGCCTTGGAATATTGGGCAGGGGGATGGGAAACGTGCAGTGACTCTACACGGTCTTCCGTCTTTAACACTTGACTTTTGTTTAACCAGCACTTATATGTATTAGCCACACTGACAGCCTAAACCATCTTCCACAGTCACATCCATGCAGACCTGCAGAGCATACATCAGTCCAAGATTCCTCAGGGTGACACACTGCTTTGTAAGCAGGTGTTGTGTAGTTCATTGAAAATGATGTATTCTACATTTAATGTTTTCTCAGAATGACTGAAAAACAGGAGGAAAAAGAAGAGTAGCTCACTGTGGTAAGACCCCTAAGTGTCATATACTCACTCAAACCCCTCTGGACAAAGAGAGTAATCAGCAGGCAGGTTAAAGCGATGAATCGATCCCTTTAGTTATATATTTTTTGACAAACTTAAGCTGATTAAAACTGGGAAGGAAAAAAAAATAAAGCCTCTGTAGGAGAAGCTGCATATGTATTTTTGAGATGATGTTTAAAGGTGAGAAGTAACTATGGTTTTTATAGTGTGCTTCAGCTCTCTGAACATGAACCTGGGAACATGTAAGTCTATAATTTGACCTTTGCACATCAGTTTTACTTTATTTTTACAAAAATGCTTGGTGATTCCATGGGGACAGAAAATAGGATGATGGCTGTGGTGGTATGGACCACCCAGGGGACCCACAACGTCCCATTTGATGAAGGAGATGGACCTCCCTCTGTTCTAAGTGTGTGTGCGGTTCATTGGTGAACATGGCACAGGATGGGTGGAAAGGGCCTGGCATCTGCAGCCAGGAGACCCTATCTGACAGCACCTCCACTGCGTCCCCAGCCGGCCATTCCCAGCTCAGGGACCTGGGGCTGTGCTCACCCTCTCTGAGCTTGTTTTCCCACTTGTAAAATGGTGGTGATAAAAACATACTCCAGCAGCCCTAATGAGCAGTTACCAGTATTATTCCCATTTCACAGATGTGGAAACTGAGGCTTAGAGAGCTTAAGTAACTTGCTCAAGTTTTGCCAGCTGAGTAGTGGCGTATACCCCAGAGTGTCCCTCCAGAGCCCTTACTTGCAACCTCATGCTGCATTCCTCCCTCATTCATTCATTCCTCCAGCTGCCTATCACACATATGCAGCAAACATCTCCTCTGCCCCTGGTGCTCAGATGTCTTCATCTGCAGGGAGGATTGTAATGGAGTAGAGCCCAAGTTGCCAAAGGCCCCCAGAAGAGGAGAGAGGAGCCTCTTGTGGTGCTTTCCGGTGACGAGTTTCTCTTTCCTGTCTCCTGTGCCCAGCGGTGTGCGTGGCACCCCCTGGCAAGCTCTCAACGAACCTCACAGGTAGTCAGAGGTCCTGGCTTCTCTGCATTTGGACGGCCGCACTTAGATCCTCCACCAGGGGGCAGGGTTGAGGCAGAAATGGCCTGAGCCAGCCGGGCCAACCCTGGGGGCTTTTAGTAAAAGGTTACCCCTTCTGGAAGTAGTTTCTATTCACTGCTTTACTGAAAGAAGACGTCCTGGGAAGAGTGGGAGAACACAGGTGGGGTTGTGTGTGTGCAGAGCTCGGAAATCACCTCAACCTACCTGCCCTCTCCTCCACACTGTTCTCACATTTCGGGTGCAACTGACTGGGTCAGCCACAGGTGAGCTGTGAACACCTATTTTCCCGGCACCTCCTAGGAGTGTACCCCCAGGCACCTGTACCCCATCCCTGGTGGGGGCTTTCCTTTGGGTGGTGCCTGGAAGAGTGGTTCTGCTTAGGCCCCTTCTTGGAAAGCTCCTATAGACAAACCCCTGAAGTCATCTGGGCTGAGTGTTGGAAGGACCTGCCCCATGTCCCCAGCACTGCCCGGAGCCTCTCTAGGGAGTGGAGGGGGCTGCAGCTGATTCAGCGTGGCCAGTCTGCATGGCATGGGACAGAGATGGTTTTTTGAGATTTCTTACCAACTGGTTTATAAACATGCAGCCTCGTGAGCTTCTGCGGGGGGACGTTGACTTTCTACAGAGAGCATAGAAGGCACGAGAGGCCAGATTTCTTCCCAAATAATGAGCCCTCGTTTGTTTGTTGGTTCGTTCATTTATTCATTTGTCAAGCGTATGTAAAGTATCTACTAAAGTCCAAGTATAGTGCTAAGTGCTGAGGACCAAGGCTCAGAGAACGCGCAGGAATGTGACAGGTCGGAAACGACAGCCCCCAGCGCATCAGATCTTGCGTGTCCGTAAGGGCCACAAATGGTTTTTACATTTTTACAGAATTGTAAGAAGAGCACACATGAAAAGCAGGGAGAATAATAGAATAACCCCCCATATCTATCAGCAGCCTTAATAATTGCCAGCACTGTCTCGATCTCTTTCTTCTGTTGCCCCTCACATGTGCGTGCCTCTTTGCTCCTGAAAATCTAGCAAATCCTAGACAGCATGTGGTCTACCTGAAATTCTTCAGTGTGTCTCTAAAGTATGAGGAATTTTTTTAAAAAGTAACCTGCGTACAATTATCATGCCAGTAAAACTAGTTACGATTTTGTAATTTTCTCTAGTTAATACCCAGTCCATAGGCAAATTGTGCTGATTGTTTTTTTTTTTTTTTTAATCAGATAGTTTCTTGGACACAAGATAGTCTACATTTTAAATAACTAATTTAATCCTGGTGATAACTCTAAGAGGCAGGCTGATTTTGTCATCATCTTCCCCATAAGTAAACTGAGTCACAGAAAAGTCAGATCATTTGCCCAAGACTGCTAGCAAATAGCAGAGTTGAGACTTGAATCCCAACTCTGGGAATCAAAGCTCTGATTTCTTAAGGTATCACACTGAGGGGCCACACGCCACAGTACCTGGGGTCTCAGCATAGTCCGGTGAGCACTGTGAGAACAAGCCGAGAGGGGAAGGCAGGGCATAGGGTCAGGGAGTGCTTCCTGGAGGAGGGGGCATTTGCACCGAGACTTAAAGAATGAGTGAGAATTGACCAGAGGAAGGCAGAGAGGGCGTCCAAGCTGGTGTGGCCTGGGATGACCAGTGGCCAGTGTTTCTAGGTCTTAGGAGCTCCAGGACACAGAGATGGCAGGCAGGGGCCAAGACCCTTTCCTCCTCTGGAGAAGATGGGAGTCTTTCCTAAGTTAGCCAGGCCATGTGACAACCCCGTGAGGTCAACACTGATGGTTGCAATTTGACAGATGGGGAAACCGAGATCACAAAGGTTGAGACACAGCAAGAAAGTTACACACTCAGTTATTTTGGACCCATCCTCCTTCAACAACCTCTAAGGAGCTCTGCTCTTGCCCACTTCCCAGTTTATTCAAGCGGCCAGAAGTAACTGAGAGCCTTCCATGTCCCCAGCCTGGACAGTGGCCCTGGGGTGACCACAGATGGGGGCAGTTCTGGAGCTACAGCCAACTCGGACAAGGGGGAAGAGTTGCTTTCCATTGAGCTAAGCCCTGTCCCACATGCCAAGGAGGAGTCAGCATCTGCCCGGCAGAGCAGAGAGGACAGTGTTCCAGGCTCCTGAGCCCATACCCTGGAGGTGAGAGGCCCCGGGCTCCAGTCCCCACCCTGAGACTTGTGGCCTTAGACAGGTTGGGATGAGGTCTTCCAGCTCTGACAGTGGTTTGTTGAGCAGGGCCGCATATAACGTCTGCCCCTCCCCCACCACCCAGAGCATGTACCCACTCCCGTCCTCCCCCTGGATCGCATCCCTGGCTCAGGTAGGGAAGACTGGACAAATGTAAGGACTGACACACAAGGACACCCCTGGGAGCTGGTCCCGCCAGCCCTGCCTGGGGGACTTGTGGAGTTTTGCAGCTCGGATGGCATGGAATCAGTAAAACTCTCTGTGCCTCAGTTTCCTCCCCTGTAGAATGAGATTGATAAAGTTTCCACCACACAAGGCTCTTGTAAGGATTAAAGAAGATGTGTGTGGTAAAGCTTAGCATGGTCCCCAGCACACAGTAAGGGCCCTACAAGGGCTGGCTCTTTTGATCATTTAAAACCTGAAGTTTGCAAGTGCCAGGACTTGGCCACTTCAAGTACAGGGCAGACACAGTTAGAGAAGTCGACTGGTGTGTGCGTGTGCATGTGTGTGCGTGTGTTTGCACATGTGTGCGTGCATGTGCGTGTGTGTGCTTGCGTGTGCATGTGTGTGTGCATTGGGGGGGTCAGAGGCAGCAGGTAGGACAGGAAGCTGCCGTCTCCAATCCGTGCAGCACCTGCTGAGCTCTGCTGTCTATGAACTCCCAAAAGGACATTGAAGACAACACCCCCTAATCCTAAAGCTTCTTGGTATCCTCTGCCTTGTTGGTGGCTTCTCCAAGTCCCCTCTCAACCCATGCTCAGCACCCAACCTGTGTCCTCCCTTAGTGACAAGGGCTCTGTGAGACAGGCTTTGACATGCATTTTACAAATGGAAAAGTGAGGTCCAGGCGATTTAAGGTCTTGGAGCGAGGCAGTGGTGGAGCTGACTCCTGTCCCAAGCTGTATGCTGCCTCCTCCTTGTACCCACCACACTGTCCTACACAGAATACAGGCAGAGTAGGTCCTCTTGTCCCTTTGCAGATGAAGATATTGAGACTCAGAGCTTCAAGCAGAGGCTGTAGAGAACTGGGTCTCTCGACTCCCAGTTCTGGGCTCAGGAACCAAGCCCAGAAGCTGCTGCCTGCCCTTCAGTCCTCTTAGCAATTGGGCCCAGGCCCTCTTGCCAGACCTTTTCCTTTCCACTCCCCAGCATGAAGCTTCTGTGTCACAACATCAGTGGTTGTCACGCTCCTGCCTCCCCCATTTCCTGAACACACATTCCACCTAGCCCATGCCAAGTTTGGTTCTGGCTTTATTAGATTATTCACTCATTAATTACACCTTGAGCACCTGTGATATGCCAGCAAAGATGGGACAGCTGATCTGAGTAGGGACAATGTCACGTCAAGAAGGGAGGACGCATGGGCAAGGCCAGTGGAGGGCAAAGCACATGCAAAGGCCTGGGGGTCTGGCTGCACAGGAGGGAGTGCGGCTCACACATGCAGCAAGGCAGGCAGAGCGTTCCCGCTGGGTGCCGTGTTTCCTTCCACACGGGTGAGAACAAGAACCTGTGGGAGCCCATGATGGCAGCTCTGCTTGGAGGGAGGCCAAAGGCAGCCTCCCGGAGGCTGCCATTTAAGACGGCATCAATTTCAGCAACCAGAGAATGTTGAGAAAGGCATTGCAGGCAGAAGGAACAGCATGGGGGTGTGCGCAGAGGCTGGAACACATGAGTCTCTGGGAGAACGGCTTATGGAGTAGAAAAGAAGGTGGAAGGAGGCAGTGCCAAAGGGTGAGGCTAGAGACACAGGCTTGCGCAGGGAGGGGAGGTGAAGGCCCTGGCGGGGAAATCGCTGAGACGGTGGGGCCCCGAGGAGAGGAAGCTGCTAGCATGGTCTTCAGTTTGATGAGGATGCTGTGGGCACAGACCAGGGGTACACTTTGTGGGTTAACAAAGGAGATGTGGGCTGAGAGGACAGCACATTTGGACACCTTGAGAGAGAAAGTGAGCATGTCTAAAGGGACATCCCAGAGCATGGGACACACCTTTTTGGCTACAAAGGCCCATGATACCCTTCCTAGAGAGGCAGCAGTGTGAGCTCCCCAGAGAAAAGTGTTGCACAGGAGCCCTGCTGCCAGTTAAACAATGGATCCACCCAGTGAAGGGATGAGTACACTCTAGGACTGAATGGTGACCCCAGCTGGAAGCAAGCTTAGGGGTCAAGTCCAACCTCCTCATTTCAAGACAAGGAAACAAGCACAGAGAGGGCAAGTGGCTTGCCTAAAGTCACACAGCAATGAGCTATACCCCCTGGTCTTTCAGCTATGCAGGGAGTCTACTCTTTTGCCTCAGTGGCCAAGTTACAGGTCCCTGCTGTCTCAGAATATTTCTCTACCCTCAGCACCCCAGCCCTGGGCAAGTTCAGAGGACACATCCCTTCTCTCCACTCCCAGATTCAACGCAGGATCCCAGGAGGGGCAGGAGGGAACCCCTCCCTTCCTCTCCTTTGGTCATGGGCTCCTATTTCTTCTCACTTCTCCCTGAGGTTCAGCAGATGTACAACCGAAGCCCAAGCCTAGACTTGCCCCCAGATTGGCGACTTGGGGTGGGCGGGCCCGGATTTTATCACATCCCTTGGAATGTCCACTTTTCAAGTTTTGAGAGGCCCAGTTTCTTCTCCTCTGATTCCATCTCCATTTCCCCGCCTCCACCTCTCTCTTATTTCATAGAGAGGAGTAGGAGGAGGAGGGTTGGCCAATTAATGGAAGGTCTGAGCTGCAGGAGAGACTGGGGTCGATCTGATCCACTGGTTTTTGAGATCAAGTGTGCATAAGAATCATCCAGGCGCTAGCTAGTGTGCAGGTGCCCGGGCTCTTCCTGGCAATTCAGGTGCAGGCCCCAGATGGTGTGTTTTGCACTGCCTCCTGTAGCCCTCTGAGCTTCCCTCTCCACCAACACATTCCTCTCTGCTAGCGTAAAACTCTGTCTCCAACGTGTAAGCCATCTTCCATGGTAAGGATGGAGTGGCCCATTCATCACCACACTGCTAGGCATTGGAAGTGGCTGGCACATACTAGGGACTATCAGGGCCCATGAAATGAGTAAGTGGACAGGCTCTGAAAACTCACAGTCATGTCAGGGGAGGCTGTCACCCTGATTCAGGTTTGTAAGATGCAAGACACCTACAGGCATCATCATCATCTCCATCATCAGTATTTCCTTCTCCCACACAATAATCCAAATGTGTTCATTGACTCCTCTCCAAATGTGCTGGGGAAGCTGGTGAGGATGTGGAAATCCCAGAACCTTTAGAGGATGCCCCCAGCCACGACAGCCCACCAATTCGTCCGCCCCTCCTTCCACCCACGTGGGACTGAGCCGGGACTTGGGACTTTGTCTGCAGCTGGTTCCACTCAAGCCGGGACTCCCCACCTCTATTAGTGCAACAGGAAGTCGGATCCCTTGGGTGTGCCAGGGACTTCAGGTGCTTTATCTGTATGTCATTCTTCAATCTTCCCAACCACCCAGAAGCCAGTATGAATATATCACTTTTTGAGGACAGGATGCGGCTCAGCAAGGCTGGGTTACATGTCCGAGGCTTCACAGCCTGTGCACAGAGGCGCTGGGTTAGAACCCCTGGCATTTTCCCCTTCTCATCTATTATCGGGTCAACCTGTGTCTTTCTGGCCAACACTTGTCTAGTAAAATGTAATGCGAAGCATGGACAGAATTTTACATTTCCTAGTAGGCACATTAAACAGTAATAAGAAACAGGTAAAATGTAGTTTAATAACTTATGGGGGTACTTCAAAAATCTCAAGGAAAAATAGAACTAAAAGACAATATGAATCTTTTCATGAACTTTTTGAAGTACCTTGTATTTTGTTTAACCCAATATATATTGAAAATATTATCATTTCAAAATGGAGTCAATATAAAAATTATTAATGAGACTATTTCACTCTCGTCTTCATACAAAGTCTTTGAAATCCGGTGTGTATTTCACTATACAGCACATCTCAGCAGGGACTAGAAGTGGCCACTGATTGGACAGTGCTGGTCTATCTCGACAGTTATGACTCTGCCCGCCTCATCGGTGTGGGCAGGTTTCCAGTGAGTGGGCACAGGTACACTGCTCAGGACACTGCGCCCAGAGCAGGCAGGCTTAGTCAGCGATAGCCTTGTTATCGTCCACACTGCAGAGACCCTTCCTACCTGCCATTGCCTCCTGGGCTGTGGTTGGCACCTTCCCAGCCCCTCCCAGATCCCCACCTGGACCCAGGCCACTGCTGCCTTCCCTGCTCCTGTATGGGCACCCACGGTGCGTGGGGCAATCCCTTCCCACTGCTCAGCGAGATGGCAGGCTCCTGGGAGGAATCCCAGGGATCTGATTGTGCACAGCCAAAGGCAGCCTGCTGGTATTGGGCTTCTCTGCTGGCCTGGAGCAGGGGTCTTCTCTACAACCTGGGGACAGATGGGTGGGTTTGCTAAAGAGCCAGGAGGTGCAGCCCAGCCCACCGGACAGAGTTTTGTCTCCCAAGGAGCTGGGTGGGCGGAGGCTGACTCCCATGCCTGCTCCCTCGCCAAATGCCACGCTGAGGGGAATGCCTCTCAGCGCCCGACCATGCCAGCCTCCCGGACACGCCATGGGCACGAGGCGCCCGAGCTGGGAGCTGGTGGGCGTGGGGCCTGGGTGAGGTTTGAAATGCTCGTTCAGACTCAAACTATAAACAGGAGGTGTAAAAAAGGCGTATTGTTTATGTTCTCTGTCTTTTCTAAAGGGGATAGTTTGCCACATATCGGGTCCACATTATTCTGCAGTTGGCTCCAGGAATGAAGAGTGAATTTGTGGAACACAAACGCAAGATTTATACACTCAGACGCAGCACGCTCAAACGTGCGTGTGCACACACACACACAGCCGTGCACGTCCCACACGCATTGACACAGGACAGGGGACATGAGTCTTACCTGTAGACCTGTACACAGATCACCGCAGACCTAATGTTTACCCAGGAATTCTTTACCCCAGCATTTGTTTACCCAGTTGCAGGACTCTGGGAGGTTCCCTCAGACAGTCACAGGCTCACACGCAGCAGCCGGGATCCCCGTGGGGATGAGGCTGGTAGTTGCCATTAGCAGATGAGGAAAGCAAGGCCCGGAGTGGTCAAGGGCACAGCCAGTGGCAGAGCCTGCATCTCAGCCTCTCTGTTCTGGAAGGTGTTGCCCCTGTCACCTGCCTCATTAGCCTGTAAGCTCTGTCAGGGCAAGGACCATGTGCTTCTCATTTCTACATGAGGACCAGGGAGGCAGGAGACTGTATTGTAAAGAGCTGGAACTAAATTAAAATACCAGCTCCGTGGATTACTAGCTGTGTGACTTTAGGCAAATTACTTATCCTCTCTGACCTTCAGCTTTTGCATCTACAGAGGGAGAAAATTACATCTGCTTAATAGGATTGTTAAGGGAATTTGAGGAGGTGCTTACTAAATGTCAATGAGTATTTTTTGGATGAACTGAGGCAGGTCTTCCAAATATATACAGATATGGCATTTGGCACAGTCCTTGGTGGTACTAACTAAATGTAGCCCCTTCCTCTTAGCATGTGGGGGGCACTCAAAAAATTCCAAAGGAAGGAAAGAATAAAGAGACGAAAAAATAAGTCATGTCTCTAACACACCTTCGTCATCTGTTAAATCCCCAGATGGACCTGGCTGTGTGCCTGGGCTCACCGCTCCAGCTGCTCCCACGTTATCTCTTCCTGGGCGGGCGTCTCCCTCCTCCCTTACAGAACCTTTGTGGAATCTGTCACATCTGACAGCAGAGTCCTCCCTCACAACTCTACTTCCCCAAAGTTTTCTTGGCAACTCTCACATACTTTTTATTCCATATGAACATTTGCAATCATTTTTTCCATTAAAATCCCACTGGAACTCTGGATCTGCATTCCCCTCGTATATTAGTTTGGGAAGGATGACCATGCATGGAGTTTGGCCATAAAGCAAGGCGCTGGGTTCTGAGTGGAGCTTGGCTGTTACCATTCATCTCTCAGCCCACACTGGGGGCTGTAAGGATGTCCCGAGAACTCCAGGGCTATGCTTCTCGAGCTTGTGAGTCATGTAGCAAGCATGGGGTCTGGGTTCCTGAGGTAGAGATTGCATGGAGGAGAGGTACCCCGTGCCACTCCCGGGAGCCTTCCCTCCATCCTGCCGTCTGAGTCCATCTGGACTTTCTGCTCCTTGGCTGTGAGACTCCTCTGGCCGAGCCCTCGGTCTGTCCTCCACTCTTCCCCAGCACCGACTGCTCTGGGGACATGACCGGGCACCAGTGTACAGGGACACACCTGCAAACTTTTTTCCTCCTCCCCCTCACTCAGACTCCAGCTACCCTAAAATGCTCTCCTCTTCTCCATCCACACCCTGTCCTCCCAGGCATAGCAGCTTGAAAGTCTGTACCCAAATAAAGGTACAGCTGTGCCCAAAGTCTGAAATAAAGGCTGGCTTGGCTCCTTCAGTTGCTCCAGCCTGTAGGAAATGCTCAGCTTCCCCTAACTAGGAAAGCTCTGGAAGAAAGAGTAGGATCTGGCATCAAAGATCTAAGTTTCAACCCTGGCCACTTATTAATTGTGGGACCCTGGGCAAGTCCCTTACATTCTGTAAGTCTCCCTTTGTTTCATGTGTAAAATGGAGCCAATATCTTTTCCTAGGTGGTTCAGGACCAACTAGAGGCAGGCACATACACGCAAGCTATGGAGTCTGGAACCATGAATCAGACAGACACACTCCTTGCCATCACCACACGCACTGAGACGCTTGGAGGAGTACCCATCACCCAGCTCTCCGCTGGCATCAGCTCTCAGCCTCAGATCTGGTTCAATCAGACCCAGAGCCTTTGAACCCAAGGGCAAGTGCCTTAACCCTGTGCCTTGGTTTCCTGATCTGTCCCTAAGGAAGCCACCAGTGCACATGGGTTAATAACAGCCCCCTCTGTCTCTTGGCTTTGCCCCTGGCAGCAGGCCCTGGGCAGGGCTATGTGATCTTGGATTCAGGGGCTGCCCTGCTGCTCACCTCCTGCCTGCTCTGCACCCGGCTCCAGCACACACTGCCACGTGTCTCGCTCCCCAGCGCCTTGGACACCTTGTGCCTTCCCCTTGGTGTACCATGGATGCAGGTGGGGGAGAGAGGACCCTCAGGACACTCCCAGGAACAGCAGGCTTCTGGTGCAAGATGTAAGTGTGCACGCTTTATAGACTGTACAGGGCTGCACCCACCCAAGGCAGCAGCAGCTGGTGTTAGAAATCACCCCAAGCCCTGTTTCAAGTGAGGAGCTTTTGCTGAAAGCTGGCATTTTCCTTTCCAACTTTTTTGGCTTTTCCCGTCTTCCCTCTTTGTGGTATATCCAACACTTAGAGTCTGAGTTTTCAAACTTAAACACTCTAGAAGTCTCCTAACAGCTTCCTTGCTCTACGCTGCTCCAGGAGGGTGAGTGACGAGCCCAAGGTCACACAGCCTGTCTTGGCAAAGCTGGGTCTGGAGCCCAGACCTCTGACTCTTAGTTCTGTTGATTGCCTCTTGCTTTCTGCTTGGTTTCAGGTGGGAAGGGAGGGCTTAGAGGCCAAACCTGTTTGATTTGCTCCCCTAAGAGTTGTCTCTTCCTCCACGCCCTGCCAGGCTCAGCTGACTCGAGCAGCTCTGCTTCTGTCCCTAGCCCCCCAGGTGGGAATCGCCCTGCCACCACCATTCTGGCCCTTCTTATCCTGCCCACCAGCCTCCGTACAGCAGGACGGGTGGCAGAGGGAGCTGGGTCCCCTCCCTGAACCTCCATAGGCAGGACTCACCGTGGCCAGGACGCTGCCCGCGGCGGCTGCTGTCACTACTGCCAGCGACCAGAACAGGAACCTCCTCATGCCTGGAAGTCAGTGGCAAAGGCATCGACGAAGCAGCCCAGAGGATCCAGCCACCTCTCGGGGGAGCTGGGCCCAGACCGGCCTGGCCCATCAGAAGCACCAGATATACCTCTTCTGCAGCCCTTGGGGGGGTTTATTAAAGCAAGATCTGACGTCAGGGTTAAGGACAAACCCAGCATTTTCCTCTGAAAAAACTTTTCCTGCCTCTCTTTCTTTTTTTTCTTTCTTCCCTCTGTCCCCACCTCCAGCCCGAGCTTGGCCAGCCTCCCCGGCTCTGACAGTTCTTAAAGGGAAAGTTACAGGGCTATGATTTCACACTGGGGTGTTAAATTCTCAGGGAGGAGCTGGGATCATTCTGCTGAGATGCTCACAAAGGTACGGAGGGGGACACGTGGGTGCGGCTGGTGGAGGCAGAGATACAGTCACCCGGGGGCAGGGCCGGGGCTCCCAGTGGAAAATAAGCTCCCTCTCATTTCTTTAGGCTGCTCCTACTTCTGGTTTTCATTTGTTGTCTTTCACTCCTCTGTCTCCCTAGCTGAAGCAAAGGAGGAAGGCTTTCAGTCCACGATCTAGAAATGACAAGAATTCACAAATGAAATTAGCTCTGAGGCTCAAGTAATCTTCATCGCCTTCACTACAAATTAAACCCATTTTTTTAAAACCAATTTTCAGGTTCCTCTTCTCTGCTCATTAGCTAGAGGCCCTTTGGTGCTAGAGCTGTGTACACGTGTCTCTGGGCACTTTTCAGCCCCGATGGGTTTGGGATTCCTGCTGGACCATTGCCACGAAAGTCTCTTCCTTGTGCAAGAAAGGAGGTGAGGAGTCTTCTGGGGGGCTGATCGGCCCTAGTTCAGTCTCATCATCTCCACAGGGACCCCTGCGACAGTCTCCTGACTGTCTTCCGGGACAGTCCTCCCTTCCACCCCTGCACCCACATGTCTTGGCGTGACCAGAGGGATCCTTGAACTAATCCTAGCACACACGGATCACCTCCTGGGTACAATTTTCTAAAGGCTTCCCATTGCACTTAGTGTGGAATCCCCAGGGCTGGTGTGGCCTCCAAGGACGGCTCCCCTCCGAACACGTCTCTTCACATGCTCCCTCTCATGCCCAATTCTCAGCCTCGATGGCCCCTCATAGTTCCTCTAACACCTCAGCAAATGCCCATCTGAGGGCCTCAGTAGGAGTGCTCCACACTTTGTTTAAATAAAAACCACTCCTTCTCTTCCCTTTTCCTATAGCTTAGTAACAGGAGGATGCTGAAGCATGTGTAGCTGTGTGGAGGTGGCAGCAGGCTTGTGTCCATGAAAGCAACTTATGATCACCATAGACATGACCCCAAAAGAGGCGACTGTGATTTCTCCATTCATTGACAGAGGTGGGCCTCTAATCCAATTTGACAAATGAGACATAAGGAAAAAATCTGCTGGAACCTCCTAGAAAGGATGTGCTTCCTCAAGCAAAGAAAGAGCATCTCTCTTCATCCTCTTCTTTGTGTGCAGATGTGATGGCTGGAGCTGCAGCAGCCATTTTGGGTATATGAGGCACAAGACTGAGGATGTAAAGCCAAATACTGAGGATGGCAGAGCAGAAGTAATAAAACAATTTGTTCCCCTGGGCATTAATGTTGTTACTGAACCAAACCTGGAACCACCACTTTCAGACTTTCTATTACATGAAGTAATTCAGTGACTTATTGCATAAGCCATAGTTAGTCAAATTTTTTGGCCCTTGGAGCCAAATGCATACTGATTGATATATGAGGATTTACTGAAGTTGTATATGTACAGTGCAAAGGCTGGGGTGTGTGGGGGGCACATAGAGACTACCCAATAAATGTCAGTCCGCATTTCCTTCTCATTAACTTACTTGATGCTCTTAAAAACAAATCCCAGGAGGCCAGCATTGTTGACAGGTGTCATTGAAGGAATCACTCAATGTGCTAGGTGCCGATCCAGATACAATGACCTTTTGATGAACAGACCCTGTGCTAGGAAATAGCTCATGACCACATGTTAGACAGCACTGCTACCCCATGTTATGTTGGAGGCAGAACAGTAACTCAGAGATGCTAGGTGATTGTAGGACACACATATTAGTGGCTGAAACCAAAGTTTCTTAATCTCAGACAAGGCACAGAGACAGGACCAGACATATCAAGCCAGCTTGACCTGCCAAAGCCTGTCGATGCTATGTGATAGGAGCCTGCAGCACTGAAACCCAAACAACGCCACTGTCATTTTTAGGAAATCTATTGCCAGGAGGATTTGGAACAGATACCGCAAAGCATGATCAAAATGCTGGCCACCTCCTCCTGCTGGTGAAACCTCAGATGGCACAGCTGGCCCCACAGGCAGCTGCCTTTCTTCAGTGCCAGTGAAGCCGGCAGAGAGACGACCCGGTGATCCGGGCAGGACAGTGGACTAAAAGGCAGAATGCTTGGAATGCTACCCCAGTACAGCCACTTACTGGGTGCCTTGGGCAATCAAAGGTCTCTTTGTGCCTCAGTTTTCTTCATTTGAAGAAATATAGCATCCTCAGTCAGCCTGAAGGAGATAACTGGTATGTCCCAGCATTTGTGACAGGGGGAGCCAAAATGGGCCACAGCCAGACCAGTATGATTGGGTTGTGGTATGCTCATCCTTGCATGAGCTGGGCAGACACCAAGTGAATGGCTGGTGGACCAGAACAGTAGCTGTCATTTGCAGCTCATCTGTCATGTTCCAGGTGACACTATTATCTTGTTGGATCCTCATCTCAATTCATCCTCACAAACAATCTCCCACTAGACATTGTTACCTCCACTCTGCATTTGGTGAGTGCATGGCCAGAGTGAGATAAAAACTCATACCTGTGTGGCTCCAAATGTTTTTTTCCCAAGTAGACCAAGCTGCCTTATGTGCTGAACAAATAAATGAATAAATAAGAAAATGAATAGATACAGGATGATGGACAGGCAGATGAACAACTGGGTGCACAAATGTGTGGGGAGGCTCCACTGTATAGATGGAATATTCCATTTCCCAGGTCTTCCCAGGATGGGTTCTGTGTCCTCAGGTTTACACGCAGATGTCCCTTTCCCTAATCATTCTACTTGGATAGGTCCACCTGCATGGCCTGTAGCTCAGTGGCCCATTTGCTTCCTTCATAGTCCCAGCCCAGTTGTGCCATTGTTTGTACATTTAGTTCTTGACTATCTCCTGCATAGATTGTGAGGCCCAAGGGCAAGACCAAGACCACATCTTCCCATCTCTGCTGTATCCCCAGCACCAGCACAGAACCTGGTACGCAGAGAGTATTTGAGACATATTTTAAGCAAATGACCAAATGAACCAATGAAGAAGTAGATGAATGAGGTGGGGAAGGGGCATGTGGATTGGTGAATGCATGAATGAATAAATGAATACTGGGAGGAGGAGACAAACGTGTCCCCATGTTGCTCAGGCCAAATCGTGCTCCTCAAAATGCCTAGAAGAATGTGTAATCCACGGTCAGTCTTCAGGGACCTTTAATCTGAGAGCAAGCAAGGGGGTAAACCAAGGAGGAGGGCTGGGCAAGTAGGATGTGGGGTGGGGCAGGGCTCTGGGGTGATCGTCTGCATTTTCCCAGGCGTGGGGCCCAGGGCATCGCTGGTGACTTATTGTCTGTAAGTTTCCTGTCTGCAGTGCCGCTGTTCATTGAATAATCACGTTTAGAGCACGTACTACGTACTAAGCACTAGTCTGAGGACCTTTGATGCTCGTATCATCTCCTTTTTATATTTGGGGAAATTGAGGCACAGAGAGCTAAGGTAACTTGCCTCCGATCACTCAGCTAGTAGGCATCTGAGTGCAGACTCAAGCCAGAGAGTGGGCTCCTAAGTCCTGTGCATTTGTGAGTTTTTAACACAGGGAAATGGTGTGTTCTATGGCCTCCTTTCGTTTCTCATTTTTCTACTTGGTTCTAAATTTTTCAGGTCTCTCCAGCTGCCTCTTAGTGTGTGGCTCCTGACTGCTACCTCAGTTTACCCAGTGTGTGACCTTCAGATGTGACCTCGTCCATTTCCCTAGTGAGGAGCCCTCACGTTCCCCTGAAACGCCCCACCAGCACGCCCACACAGCCTCTTACCAGCCTGTTGGAGGAGTTTCACTGCCATTCAGGGCTCACCTGTTAGCTGTCACCGTAGCTGATGTCATTCCCATGTGGCAGATGGCTCAGCGTTGCCCTCACAAGATGGGGTTGAACTCACGCCTCCTGCCACTTACCACTGCGTGGATCTTGAAGAAATCACAGAACCTCTCTTTGTTCTGGTTTCCTCATCTATAAAGTGGGCACTAAAGAGGTACTCATCCCTCCCAACTGCTCCTGGCACAGAGAAAGAGCTGCAGAAGGATTTATTAAACAGCTTAGCACATAGTAAGTGTTTGGAGAACTCCTGTCTGTGATGCATATTCTTAACACTCAGCCCCTGTACTGGGAGCACCTCAAGGGCAAGGTCTGTGTGTGTCCCACATCTGGGCCTGCTGCACAGTAGGTATCTCAGCTATGTGTGGCGAAGGATAGCAGAGCCCATGGTGGGGACAGTGCTTGGGCTCGGGCCCCCATTCAGCCATGGAGGTGGTGCCACCCATTTTTGCTTCTCTGGGCCTGGGGTCCCTGCATCCAGCTCTGAGTATAGATTCCAGGAGGGTTTTCTAACAGACCTCCCAGAACAGCTGTAAATAAATTCCAAAGAGGGGCTGGGGGAGAACAGAGGCCAGACAAGAGCATTCCTCCTCCAAACAGTAAGTCTACCTTGACTTGAGCCAGATGCCCAGAAGATTCTGGAGACTGTCCTGCGATCAAACCCCAGGAGACCCCCATGGCTGCCATCTGCATTGGATCCGCTTACAGCCTATTTGTTTGTCGTTTATCTGTTCCATGTACACACAAGGAGCCCACACTACAAGCGGTGCAAAGCCAGCTCCTGGGATGACTCACGTGCACACAACACACCTGCCCGGGCACGGAGGCCATTGCCACTAAGCAGGTCTGGCTGCCGTGGGAAAGCAGAGGAGGGTGGATGGGGTCTGCTCAGCCCACTGCTTCCCTGCGATCCTAGGCTGGTGGCCCAGGTGAGGCTCTGCCTTTCTTCCTGGGGTCCAAATAAGAATGGAGGAATCACTGAAGGGGGTCTCTGGGCTCCAGGCCTGCCTAGACGTCAGAGGGATCAAGGTTAGGTCCCTTATGCCCCATCCTAAACAGCTAGATCTGCTCTGGGAGCCTGGGGTCACTGGGCAGCCCTTGTCCAGCCCCCCTCCTTGCCACTTGGTTCTTGAGCCAAGACTGACTTGGGCAGGAGCTCATCTCTAGCCCCAGCCTTGGTCACAGGTGGGGGCTCCTAGGCCTCCCTACTTCTCACCTGGAAGGTAGAAGGGAAAAGCAAGGGCTTTGGAGCCAGGTTGGTCCATGTTAAATAAATAAACTAACTCAATTTGTGACATGCCATGTGAGAGGTGTTGGGGAAGCCAAGTCTCATTTCTGATCCTCAGTATTCCTATCTGTAAAATGGGGGTAATGATAATATCTACCTCCTAGGGCTGTGGTGGAGACTAAATGAGGCCTTAGCATAGGTAGATGCTGAGCAGATGGTCACTATTACTATTCTTCTTTGCTCATGGCTCCGGGGTGGGAAGACTCCCTATTTTTCCTCCAGCCTGCCTCCCCCAGTAAAAGCCCTCAGTCCTCAGTGTCCTCAGGCAGAGTACTTCTGCTCTTTTTGATGAAACAACAGGGGGTGTACGCAGATGCAGAGGAGGAAAGAGGGAGGAAAACAGTGAGACAGACATAGGAGGGCCACCAGCTCTGACCTGCTCCCCGACCATCCTTGGCTGCCCAGGGAATTCTCTCCCACACGGAGACAGACTCAGCTCACTTGAGCTTCAGAACCGAAGGCAAATGCACCCGGATCTCTCCCAACCAGAGACTCCTTCCCACCCGGACCTGCAAGGTCGCTGGGGGCCCTTGACTTGGAGCATCCGTGGGATCCCCAGGCCTTCAGACTAGGACACAGATCCTGCAGGGATGTGCCTGCCCCGTGTGCAGTCCCTGAGACAGGTGGCTGGGCTCATTCTTCTATTCAAAACTATTTATTAAAGTATAACTTGCACAAAAATGCACACAACTTAAGTGCATAGCTTGATGCATTTTACACATGATTTATGATTACTCTCATGACCCTCTCACCCAGATCGAGATAGGAAGGTTCCCTCATGCCCCCTCTCCGAGTGGCTACCCACCCCAGGGATCACAGCTGCAGCTGCTCTTGCCCTTAATTCCCTTTGTCTGCTCTTGAGCCTCAAACTGATGGGACATGCAATCCAGACTACTTTGCCCTTGGCTTCTGTGGCTCAGCTTTGTGCCTGTGAGAGCATCTGGTGGTTGCTGCAGCAGTAGTGCTTTGGGTTTTCAGGGATGCGAAGATTCTATAGGATTCCTGCTGTCTAGTTCTGGCACATAGTGAGGCCTCAGACCCTAACGCTGGGTCCCTGCCCTTTCCTCAGTCATGGGAGACCCAGCTGGAATTCTGTGTCTAGCTTTTACCCCTCTTGCCTTTGGACTTTGGCTCTAGCCAGAGGGATCCCCAGCTGGATGTGAGGCCACCAGAGCCACACCATGTCCTTTCATCTCTGTGTCCCTGAGGTCTGGCCCTGTGCCTTGCATGCAGTAGGCACTCAACAGATGTTTGTTACAAGAATAGAGCTCCCTCACTCTCTCTTATAAAAGGAGAACAATGCTGTCTACTTCGTGGGCTTTTATTGGGCATTAAATCAGAAAAAGTGAGTACCTCTCTGTGTCTCAGATCCCCTGGGGCAAGAGCCAGCACTAGCCACATGTATGTGATGGGGCTCTACCAAGCCCTCCTAGAGTTTTGATTCATTAACTCAGCCACAGAGGAGGGAGGTGTTAATATTCTCCCCATTATATGGAGGCAGAAATTTGGGTTTACAGAGGTAAGTAATTGCCTCAAATCATGGAGGACAGGAGTTGGATTTGGACCCCCAAATCGGTAGTGTCCAAGGCCCAGCTTTGTGCCTCTGAGCCAGGTGCATTCAGAGCTTCAGGCTCCCGAGCGTTCAGTGGCGGAGGAGGAGAGTGTGGTCTGGAGCCCTTGGCGGGCTTGGTGGAAGAGCTGGGTGCACGCTGGGTCTTGGAAGCTACACTGGTTGGGGTTGGCATGGGCAGGAAGCAGGCATTCCAGGCTGGAATTCTCCAGGAGAGAGCAGCTGCCACAGCTCCACGTGGAAAAGAGGTAATGTGCTTGTCCTCAGGCTGAGGGCTTCCAAGGCACCCCAAGGATGGAGCACCAGAGAAGCAGATTCAAAGCCAGCCTGTGCCAGGAACCATCCCGCATCTGAACCATGCCTGGGGAGCCACCCAGGGGCCAGGCTGGGCCAGCAATGGGACTGTGTGTCTTCATTCATGAGCTCCTGGGGCTGGGTGCTGACCCACCTCAGATACAGCACAATGTTGAATAGGATTCTCGATTGTCCTTGTGCTTGGGATTCACCTGGAAGCTTTTAAAGCATACAGATCCCTGGGATTACAACCCAGAGGCTCTGAGTCAGTGTGTCCGTTAAGGGCTGGCAAATCTGCTTTTAAGCCAACACCTCCTGGGGAGTCTGAGGGGGAGCTTCCTTGAAGCCTGCTCTGAGAACGGGGAGCAGTGGCAGAGCATGTGCTGTGACCACTGTGGGCCTGAAGCTGGTCCCAGCTCCTGACGGCATCTCATCACGGGGGAGCCAGTTGCATTCTCTGAGCCTCAGGCTCCGCGTCTGTGAAATGGGAAAACGTGTTGCACAGGATCTCATGAGGATGAAGTAACTGTATTACTTTCCTGTGGCTGCGGTAACAAATTACCATAAACTTGGGGGCTTGAAACAACAGAAATTTTTCTTTTAGCTCTGGAGGGCAGAAACTGGAAATTAAGTTGCTGGCCGGGCCACACAGCCTCCGACGGCTCTAGGGGAGACTCTCTCCTTTCCTCCTGCAGCTCCTGGTAGCTCGAGGGGTTCCTTGGCTTGTGGTTGCATAAACTCAATTTCCACCTCTGTCCTCTCGTGGCCTTCTCTTTCCATCTGTCTTTCCTCAGTGTTTCTCTTATAAGGACACTTATCATAGAATTTAGGGCCCACCTAGATAATCCAGGATGACCTCATCTCAACATCTTTAACTCAATAATATCTGCAAAGACTCTTTTACCAAATAAAGTCACAGCCATGGACATATCTTTTGGGGAGCCACCATTCAACACACTGCAGTAACATATATGAAAACACCAAGGACAGTAATGCCCAGGGCATACTAGGGTCTCAGGACCTACTAATCTCCTCCTTCTGCCTTTTCGTTGTTGTTGTTTTGGGTACATCTTGTCTTCCTTATCTTAAAATAACTGCAAAATTTGACCACTCTCACCACCACGGCTGCCACCACATGGGTGTTGTGACCTGGACTTTCCTGGTACATTGTCACTCCCAGGAGAGTGGCCACCCTGGCTGTGTGGCTGCTCTGATGGACAAGGCACCTGCCGAGGCTGGAAGTATAGGTGCCAGGAAGCAGCCGTACAGGGGCCTCACCAGGTACAGGATGGAGCCTGGCTGGCCCACGGGGGACCTGGGCTTGCAAGAATCAACACAGCTGCTCAACATTTCCTGAGGAGCATTGGGCAGATCAGTGCCCCCTCTGGGCCTTAGGTCCCCATGCCTGTGGTGAACAGGAGCTGCACACTCTGCCGCTTCAAGGCCACACGGTTCTGAACTTGAATGACTCATCTACTGTGCGGGCAGCAGTGGTTCCGAGGACAAGGAGATTTGCAAGGGCTCCTGTAGAAAGTAGGGTTTCCTATGCATTAGAAACCAGTTTTCTTAGCCTTGTACCTAAGACCTCCCTATCTCCAGCCTCCTCTCCCATCACACTCCCCCTCAGCCTGGGTCCGGCTGACCTACCTGGGTTCCCACAGGGCCAGACTCCTCCCTATACCCTGGATTTTCCCACAGTGCCCTTTATCCTGTTATTTTTTTTTTTGGCTGAAAACTCTTACTCATCCTTTAAGATTCTGCTCAGGGTTTATGTCTTCCAGTAAGCTCTGAATCACTCAGGATTCAATGAGAAAAATAGAGTGGCCATAAATGTTAGAGGAATACTGGATTCCATTCATAGCACATGGCAATCAATTTATGCAACTGATTGCATGTGGGGATTTCAGGCACCAGAGCTTACACAAATGTGCAAGAGGGGCACTGAAGGTCTGGGAGGAAGGAGGGGGCAGTGGGGTCAGAGAGCAATCACTAATCAGTCGACAGGATTTTGATTTTGACCTTGCTGCCCATTTTGATATCTGTGCCCACCTGGGCACTGGTGGATATTAGTCTGAGACTCCACCAACCCCAGTGAATTTGTGGAGCCCGTCTGATGGGAGCACCTCCCTCTGTCAGCACTGGCCTGCGGGGTGGCCGCAGCAGAGGCCGTCAAGGAGGCTGGTGCTCCCCTCATCTATGTGTCTCCCGAAGGCTTAGGGAAAGGAGTGTCCTCTGCACCCTCCTGGGGGGTATAACTCAGGGGCAGGTGAGCAGAGTGTATAAAAACCCATTCCAGCAATCTGAGCTCCCTAAGTTCATTGTGGAACATCAAGGAAGTTCTGGTATCTCAACTTCATTCCATATTGACCACCTTTGGATCCAGGTTTCAGTGAATCTACCAAACAAACTATTAGAACCACTCCCAGCTGCTTGAGCCGATTCTGGAACCCCTAGTTAGTGAGCCCATGTCAATGGACGTGGCCTGTTTCTTTCTTTCTTTTTTTAAAAAATAATTTATTTTGTTTACTGAATCAAAATTTATTATAAATATTTTGGGGGTTCAACATTGAGATATGTTGATCAAATCAATATTACTAGCATACATATTGTTACAAATCGTAATTATTCTTTATGCCCCTTGTCCAATCTATCCCCTTGCCCCATTAACTCCCCCTCCCCCCTCTAATTGCCCTAGATTTCTTCTCTCCTGAAAGAATAATGGTTACTCTGTTAACTTGTTGCCTAGATGATCTGTCCAATGCTGAGAGATGTGATCAGGTCCCCCAATATTATCATAGAGCAGCTGCTTCTTCTGTCACTCTGAAATGGGTTTTGTGGAAAGAGACATCCTCTTCTTTTCTTTGTCTCTGATGGTGACTCTTCTTGTGTGAATGCACTCCAGTGGTTGGCGGACCATCTGCATGGTGGCTGTGGCGTCTAGCCGCTTTTGCAGCAGCCATGGTTATTGTGGTGGCTGTGGTGGGCCACCCACGTGGGGGTGATGTTTTTGGCATGCTCCTTGGCACTGGAGGTATGCCTGGTTTTGGGGTGTGTTTGGTCCCCTTCTCCATGCCTCTGGTTCCTAGGCAGGGCCCAAGGCACTGGCGCCATGTGCCTGGTTGTGGGAGAGAGGTCCAGTCCCCTTCTCCATGTCCTGGGTCCCTGGGTGGGCCCCGAGGTATAGGCACAGTGTGCCTGGTTGTGGGAGAGGGGTCCAGTCCCCTTCTCCATGCCCCAGGTCCCCAGGTGGGCTCCGAGGTGCTGGCATGTTGTGCCTGGTTGTGGGAGGGAGATCTGGTCCCCATCACCATGCCCTGGGTCCCTAGGTGGGCCCCAAGGCACTGGCTCAGTGTGCCTGGTTGTGGGAGGGTGGTCCGGTCCCCTTCTTCATGCCCTGGGTCCGTGGGCAGGGCCCAAGGTGCTGGCTTTGTGTGCCTGGTTGTGGGAGAGAGGTCCATTCCCCTTCTCCTTGCCTCAGGTACCTGGGCAGGCCCCAAGGTGCTGGCATGGTGTGCGTGGTTGTGGGAAAGAGGTTCAGTCCCCTTCTCCATGCCTCAGGTCCCCAGGCAGGTCCTGAGACACTGGTGCAGTGTGCCTGGTTGTGGGAGAGAGGTCCAGTCCCCTTCTCCATACCCCAGGTCCCTGGGTGGGCTCCCAGGTGCTGGCATGTTGTGCCTGGTTGCGGGAGGGCGGTCTGGTCCCCGACTCCATACCTGAGGTCCCTGGGTGAGCCCAAGGTGCTGGCTCAGTGTGCCTGGTTGTGGGAGAGAGGTCCAGTCACCTTCTCCATGCCTAGGTCCCCAGGTGGGCCCTGAAGCACTGGCACGGTGTGCCTGGTTGTGGGAGAGAGGTCTGTTCCCCTTCTCTTTGCCTCAGGTCCCCAGGAAGGCCCCAAGGTGCTGGCGAGGTGTGCCTGGTTGTGGGAGGGGTGTCCAGTCCTCTTATCCATGCTTCAGGTCCCCAGGCTGGCCCCGATGCATTGGTGCAGTTTGCTTGGAAGTGGGAGTGGGGTCCGATCCCCAGATCCAAGCCTCCAGTTCCTAGGCAGGCCCCAAGGTGCTGGTGGTGTCCCTGGCCCGGAACTAATTTTTCGTCCTTTGCTTCTAACATGGGGGAACTTCCTGTGGGAACCAGTACTTGAGCTATGTGGTTGAGCTAAATTGCTACTTTGCTGCTGTTTACCTAGGGAAGGCCTTTTGTGCAGCTCAGGTTGACCTTATAGGTACTTCTGGCTCTCCAGAGACCCGGTAGATCTGTGTTCTGTAGAAACTTTGATCTGGGCCTGAGTTTTTTCATCAAACTGCACCCCATGCAATTCTGCATTCCTGACCAGTCTCCTCTGAGTGATCCTGTGCTGATTTGGGGGCAGATCAGCTGTCCTTACTGTGTCCCAGTGTTCCCCTGATGGGCCCATCTCCCCCACCGCCCATGCTGCAAACACTTCCCATGGGACGGGCTCTGTGCCGGTCCCTTGCAATGACTCACTGGCCTCTGAATGGCTCCCTTTTTTCAGTTGTTCTGGCTCCTTGCTCCTGAGTGGGAGCCCGGTTAGTGGTCTTGGTGTCCTGGGGGCCACCAAGGCCCTCTTCTCTTGCTACCTCCAAGTAACTCCACTTGCAGGGCACAGCTGCAGCTTCTGCCGGCTCCTGCTCCATGCGCTCATCAGCTTGAGCCTTAAAGCAGCTGCGGCCCGAAATGCTCAAAGAACCTTTTTCTTTCTCTCATTGTGGTTTCTCCTGCCTTCATGAACTCCATAGGTCTCTCCTTCTCTTCCCCTGAGCTCCAGCAGCCCCGGCTTGGTTGATGTTACATTTTTATAGTTGTAAATTGGTTGATTTGTGGGAGAGAGTGATGCTGGGGACCATCTATTCCGCCATCTTGATTGGATCTCTGACATGGCCTGTTTCAACATCACGTTCCTCTCACCCTGATCCAACATGATTACAAATCATTTAAATCCTGAGGGTCCAAGTGTCTTTTGATATGAATTAGCAAAATTGTATAAATGAGAGATCGTACCTCCTGGTGCTGCTGGAGATTGCATCTGGTTATAAGCCTAGATGCAATGAAAGGTGGGGGGTGGATCTTGGGGAGAATCAGCACACCCTGCAAGGCAGCTATCTCAGGACACTTCATAATAGGTTCTACAGAGGAGGAAATGTTAACCTCTCAGGGAAGAAGGAGTTGTTTCAGCTGGAAAAGGAAGCTTGCAATGTCCTCAGACTCATTGGAATATGCCCACAAGTCTCCATCTCAGTGGTGAGGCTTCCACTCTCCCAATTCTTCCTCTCTTGCAAGGTTGTGAATTCGATTTGCCTTAAAGTTCAGGCACCCTAGGATTTGGTGTTGGGTTTGGCTTTCAGAAATCTCAAGCCTACATCTGCAAAAGACAAAGCTTTCTTTCAGGACCACAGTAGCAGCTTTGTGTTCATTACACAGATCTTGAGCTGGGAATTCAAAGTCCCAAGATCATCATTTTCTTTCTCTAAGTTCTCCAGTGCACTTGGGAGCAGCCAACCAACCCCATAATGATTAAATTCTTCCTAGGATAGCAGGTGCCAGGTTCCACAAAGCCTTGTATGCTATAGGCACCTGATCAAGGTGACATCAGGTGATAATTTAAGTTATGATTATTTAATATCACACATGAGACAACCTGGTTCTAAGTTCCTTTTCTGTGATAAGCCATTTCATCTTCGAACTTTATAATGTAGATTCTATTATTATCATCCTTGTTTGGCAGATGAGAGACCTGAAGCACAGAGAGGTTAAGTAAGTCGGCCAGGGTCACCCAGTTAATGGGTGGCAAGCCGGGACTGGAAGCCTGGGAGGCCAGTCTGGTTCCAGTCTCCAGAGTTTGCAGTCTTTGTCATTATGCTGTGACTGAATGACACAGGAATGGAAGAGATGAACAAAAGAGAGAAGAAAGGGCAACGGGAGGGAGATAAGGAGGAAGAACACAGACCTGAGAAGAATCTGGAGACTTGATTAAATGAGGGCAGAGCATGCTAGCTGGGGAAGATGGCTAGGAAAGGGGCCGGTGGTGAGAGTCCATTGTCCTGCCTTAAGGCAGGAGCTCTAGCAGATGGTTTCTCTCTACCCCACATCCAGGTGGGAAAACATCACAACAGTGGACTTCAGCACCAGCTCCTATCTATCTACCTACCTACCTACCTAACTACCTACCTAACTACCTACCTACCTACCTACCTACCTGCCTACCTACTTACCTACCTACCTCCCTACCTCCCTGCCTACCTACCTACCTACCTATCTACCTACCTACCTACTTACCTACCTACCTACCTATCTACCTACCTACCTACCTACCTATCTACCTATCTACCTACCTACCTACCTACCAATCTACCTACCTACCTACCTACCTATCTACCTACCTACCTACCTATCTACCTACCTACCTACCTATCTACCTACCTATCTACCTACCTACCTACCTACCTATCTACCTACCTACCTACCTACCTACCTATCTATCCATCCATCCATCTATCCATCCATCCATCCATCTATCTATTTCTATCTCCTACTGGTTCACATCCTTCCTCTAGGAGGAAAAACATCCTAGACACATGACACTCTGCTATATTCCCAGCTCTCCAAGTTCTGTCTGCCATGGTTGGTCTTATCTGCCAACTGCTGGATGCTTGGGACCAAGGGCTGGGAGTCATTGCCTTCTTAAAGCCACACACACACACTCCCCCTGCTTTCTGCAGATGACCCACTAAAGATGAGAAATATGCATGGCCATGTCCTCTCCCAGTATAGGCTGGGGCAGTCCTTCTGCAGAACAATCTGGCGCTGCCTAGTAAAATAAAGCAAGCACATGCTCTATGGACCGGCAACGCCCCTCCTGTGTATATGCTCCTGAGACATTTTCCCAAGGACCGTAAAGGGGTATGTGGCAAGATATTCACCCAGGCACAGCTTGTAGTGGAGAGGAGATGGAGGTGACCTTCTGGTCCGACCTGGAGGCAGGGGGAAGGGACATGTGGGTGAAGCCTAGCATGAGTCCTGTGCAGCCATTAGAAACAGGAGGTGGAGGTGCACAGAGCAGCAGGGAAAGAGCTTACAACCCCAAGCTGAAGGAAAGAGGTAAAATGAGAACGAGGCCTCCAGCCACCACCTCTGATGTGAATTAAAATAAGATGCACAAGACCAGGCTGCCTGTTGTACAAGTGTATCTTCATGTTCAAGGACGCACGTATTAGAGACGCTGCCTGTGGCTGTGAGGGAGAGGATTGAAGTGGGACTGGGGAGGAAGGGCATCGTAAGGAACCGAGAGGAGAGTTTTGAAAGCACTGATGACAGTGAGCTGTAGCCTGCAAAGTGCAGTTAACCTCAGCCCTCTGCACCCCAGGACCATACACCAAACTTAAGAGAAACTGGAGAAGAAGGTGGCTGCAGGGGTGAGGGAGAGGAGGAGGATGGGCAAGGAAGGGAGGAAGGAAAACTTATGTTTGCACAAAAACCTGCACACGATTGTTCATAGCAACTTTCTTTGTAATAGCCCCAAACTGGAAACAGCAAAAGTGCCCTTTAATGAGGGAACTAAGCCGACTCTGCTATGGCCATCCAGGGAATACTATTCAGCAGCACAAAAGAATAAATTAAAAATTGGCCACAGAAAGGAAAGGGAGGGGAACTGGAATTTGTGGGGAATCTCCCAACTCATTCTGTTTTCACAACAATCTTATGATGCCAGGTATTATGATGCCCATTTTGAAGCTGAGGAAACTGGGGATTGAGGAGATGGACCGAGGCTCCGAGAGACCACACGGAATACTAGTTTGCTAGGGCTGCCATAACCGAGTACTGCACACTTGGTGGCTTCAACAACAGAAATGTATTTTCTCACATTCTGGAGGCTGGAAGTCCATGATCAAGGTGTCGGCAGGGTTGGTTTCTTCTGAGGCCTCTCTCCTTGGCTTGTGGATGGCCGCCTCCGCCCTGTGTCTTCACAGGCTCTTCCCTCTGTGTGTGTCTGTGTCCTAATCTCTTCTTTCAGTGACCCCAGTCATATTGGATAACAGACCACCCATATGACCTTGTTTTAACATAATCCTCTCTTTAAAGACCCTATTTCCAAATACAGTCATATTCTGAAGTACTGGGAGTTAGGATTTCAACAAACGAATTTTGGGAGGGACAGAATTCAGCCTATGGTTGTTAAGCAACAGAGCTGGAACTTGAACCCAGACATCTGGGCCGGTTCAGCCTTTTATCCACCCACAGACAAACTTGTCCTAGACATGGTGTGTATGCACATAATGTGCAGGGCACCAGCCCGGCAATCAGAGTTGCAAATCATGATCCAGATCCTGCTGTTGCCTGGCCCCTTCAGGAAAACCACAAACCTGGTCTGAAGCATGCACAGTGTGGAGCTCTGTCCCATTCGCACATCCTCACAAACCTGTATGATTTAAATGTGTCTGAGCTGCTGGGCTGAGGCCCCTGCTCGCTGTGTGTACTCTTGCCAAATTTCCTTAAATCAATCATAAGCACAAATTCTCTGAGCACAGGCAAGTAGACATGGGAAGAGGCCAGCCGGGGCCAGATGCAGCCTGACTTAGCTTGGCGGGATGTGGGCCAAAGTTTTGGAAAGGTGGGCGGCTACTAGGCCTGTGATCTCTCTGCAGAGTGTGGGAGCATGTTCGGGGTTGACAAAAGGCAGTTCTGTGGCAGAGCTGGAAGAAGTCACTAGTCTCTACCCCAAGCACCAATGCTAGGCTTGCTTTCACATTAGAGGCCAGCAGCAGGAATCAGACACGAACTCTGAATTTGGCCAAGGGCTCTTCTCGAGTTTTAAACACTTAGAAGGTTCTAAGAGTCAGACAGTATCCACAGCCTGGAGTCGTTTCTGCCAAGCCCATCTGGGAATTTTGGATATGCCCGTGATTTCTTCCCAGGGCCTCTGTGGGGTGATATTGCTCTCTGGGCTTAGGGTCACTGACTGCTAGATGGTCTCAAAGTTCTTCCCAGGTCTGTGTCCAGCTTCCAGGTCACAGATGGAGACACCGGTGTCAACAGTGAAGAAAGTCATGGACCTCTGCCCACTGCACCAGTGCAGATGCTCACCCGTACTCTGTCTACTCTCTCTCTAGCCTTGGGGTAAAAGTGAGTCAGTTTAACTCAGCAAGTGCCTGTAGACTCCACCATCCATGCTGGTATGGAGAGGGTGCAAAGATGAACAAAGGACAAGCTGAGGTCCAGCCACTGTAGGGCCATGGGGGATCAGAGCAGGTGCACAGGCAACTTTTCCATATGGCACATTGGGGTTTTCTGTGGACCAAGGAGAGAAAACCTAGGAAGGCCCTGGAAGAGCCATAAGGGGCATATAAAGGATGAACAGGAGCTTGGCTGCTGGATGGAGGGATGGGGGAGTGGAATTTCAGGTGGAGGGAAAAAAGTGCACGTTTACAACCCTATCTAGCATTTGCCAGGTGCCATTTAATTACTCATTGGACTTCACCACAAAACAAAATCCAACTTTTCTTGTTTTAGCTCCATTTTATTTGTAAGAAAACAGAAGTGAGCAGGAATTAAATCACATGTCCCAAGTTTCACGACTAGTGAGTGGCAGAGATGGCTGCAGAGTCCGCTCCTTGCCACTATCCCAGCTGAGCTCGCTACGGTGCTGATGGTCGTTCTCCATCTGTCACACAACGCTCACTGAGCACCTACTACGTGCCAGACACTGGGAGGAGCTGAGGCTACAGAGGTCAAACAGTCATAGCCTTGGACCCCAGGGACATTAACATGTAAGCAGATAGTCAAGTTCAAAACTGCATTACAGGATTGGGGTTGAGGCAAGCCCAAGAAATTATGGGACTACAAAGGAGACCCTTTCCCCAGCCTGGGTGCTGTGGGGTGTGGGGCCAGAGGGCAGAGGGGCGTGGGCGTTTGTGGGTGGAGGAATCTGAAACACAAAGGGTAGAGTTTAGTTAGGCAGAGAGAGGGAACGTGGCTTTCCAGGCAGAAGGAAAAGCAGGCGACCAGGGCGGGTAAGGGCTCTGCTTGTTTGCAGGGCCATAAGGAGCTCAGCTTGGTGGAGCAGGAGGCCATGAGGAGACAGCGGCTGGGAGAGATACACAGGGGCCAGATCCCAAAAACCCTATGGCATACCTCTGAGGGTTGTGGGAGCCACTGAAAAGGTGTTCTAGAATATTCCCTATGGCTGCCACAGGAAGGAGCATAGCAGGGAGAGTGTTGGGGGCAGGGGGTCCAGTGAGGAGCCTGTGGCTGGGTAGGGTTTGGGAATGGGGTGCGGAGGGAGTGGCCAGGGCTCAGGGTACTCAAGGGAAGCAGTGAAGCAGAGACTTGATGTGGAAAGGAGAGGCATCAGGATAGGAGGGGACCTCATCTTCCAGGTGATGGGAGCACCGAGGGCTTCTGAGCTGGCAGAGAGACATGATGGCAGATGGATGAACGAATCTGTGAACAAAGGCGCAGTAGATACATGGATGGCTTGGCAGTGCTGGGGAGAAAGACCAGCAGTGGGCAGAAGGGCTGAAGGCCTTTGCTGCCTCTATATTCCTGAGGGTATAGACTGGAGTGGTGACAACTGAGGTGAAAACACATCTGGAACAGTTGCTGAGCAGATTACCTCGTGAATGTGAGCATGCCGCACACAAGAGCTAGACGCCATATGGGCCAGAGCAGCAGGGGCAGTGCAGGTGCAGGAGGGACAAGTGGTGCTCGTGGCTGTCCAGCACTGGGCTAGGCCTGGCGCTGGTCAGGGCACACACTGGCCATGTCACATTCTCACCAAATGCACAGGGCAGAGTGATGGAGGGCAGAGATTCCATACTAGAACCAAAGGTAGAGTTGCAGACTGGATGACAACCCTTTACCTGCCATCTTGCTGCTCTGGATGCTTCTAGACCTTCTCATGTCCATTGTTTCTCCTCCATTCAGCTTTCCCTGAACCCCTTACTGATGGTCTCTCTCCTTATGCCTGCAGAATTTTGTTTTTCCCTGTACAGTTCAAATGACACTTACAAATTTTACACATAAAATACGTATGCGTCCTACATGTACCACAATTATTTGGATATATGGTCAATTCTCTCAATGGATTATGAGCTATTGAGGGGCAGAAGTGAGGTTTCATCTGCTGTATAGTCCCTGTGCTAAGTGTCTGGCCCATGTTCACTTATGGGTTTACGGGAAGGAAGGGAGGGATAAAAAGTGGAAGTGAGGGAGCAAAGAGGAAAGAAGAAAAAGATGAGAAATGGCAACAATAATAAATTAAAAATGAATGAATTGAGAAAATGAATATATGTGGTAATGGATGGATAGATGGATGGATGGATGGATGGGTGGATGGATGGGTGGGTGGGTGGGTGGATGGATGGAGGGTGGGTGGGTGGATTGGTGGGTGGATGGGTGGATGGATGGATGGGTGGATGGATGGATGGAGGGTGGGTGGGTGGATGGATGGATGGAGGGTGGATGGGTGGATGGATGGATGGATGGATGGATGAATGGGTGGGTGGGTGGATGGATGGAGGGTGGGTGGATGGGTGGATGGATGGATGGATGGATGGGTGGATGGATGGGTGGGTGGGTGGATGGATGGATGGATGGATGGGTGGGTGGGTGGATGGATGGAGGGTGGGTGGGTGGATGGGTGGGTGGATGGGTGGATGGATGGATGGATGGGTGAATGGATGGATGGATGGATGGATGGGTGGGTGGGTGGATGGATGGAGGGTGGGTGGGTGGATGGGTGGGTGGATGGGTGGATGGGTGGATGGATGGATGGGTGGATGGATGGATGGGTGGGTGGATGGGTGGATGGATGGGTGGGTGGGTGGATGGATGGATGGATGGGTGGATGGGTGGGTGGATGGATGGATGGGTGGGTGGATGGATGGGTGGGTGGGTGGATGGATGGATGGATGGGTGGGTGGGTGGATGGATGGAGGGTGGGTGGGTGGATGGATGGGTGGGTGGGTGGATGGATGGATGGATGGGTGGGTGGGTGGATGGATGGAGGGTGGGTGGGTGGATGGATGGGTGGATGGATGGGTGGATGGATGGATTGGTGGATGGATAGATGGATGGGTGGGTGGGTGGATGGATGGATGGATGGATGGGTGGGTGGGTGGGTGGATGGATGGGTGGATGGATATGGACAGATGCACAGTGATTAAATGGATGAGTATATGAATGAAGAAGCAGGAATCTGAAAAAACTGAAGATCAATTTTTGAGGTTTTGCAAACTGTAGGGATGGCAAAGCCAGCCTTGCAGTCTATGCTCTGGGGGTCTCAGAGAATAAGAGGGTCACTGGGCTGGTTGCTGCAGGAGCTGTGTCTAAAGACCTGACTTCTGGCTCTGAATTTAGGGCTATTTGTACTTGTGAATATGTGTACATACAAAGACAGTAGGAAAGACCTCAATATTCCTGCTTACGTGGTCTTGGAGCAGGTAGCATCATGTCTCAGCACTTAGCTTCCCTTTCTGTGAAATGGACACATGATGCTTATCTCATGGGCTTGTGGCCTCCATGTGAGTAAGGACCTTATGCCCCTTGCCACTGCTGTACCCTGGTGCCCAGCACGGGGACTGCAGCACAGTTAGTGTGCCTTCCCTTTGGGCCCAGCAGACAGGGTATTTGGGTCTGCAGCGCACATGGGCACTACCTCCTTGTGAGTCCCTGGGCTGGCCCTTCACTCTCTGGGACTCGGTTTCCTGTTCTGTAAAATGAGAGGGGAATCTGAGACAGCCCATTGCCTGGCTGGCTGGCAGCCCCTGGCTGGGAAGGCTCCTGATCCTTTGTCTTTGCAGACTCCCGGGGCATCTTCGGCTGTGTTGGCAGCCTTGCCGGGGAGCACCCAGTCCGCATTGTCCCCAGCCTGCATGCCACTCCTGGGCACAATGGTGCCTGTCTTCTCTCTTCGAGATCTGGGTTAGATAAATGATCCACTTTTTTTCTTTTCTCTTATTTTTTTATGAGTTTCAGCAAATTCTGCCCCAGAACAAGCTGTCAGGTCAGTGGGAATCTGGCATTTGTCAACAAACTGAGCTCGATGTGATCTTCCACAGGAAAAACAGCCCAGAAGAGTTTCCAAAACAACTCCCCTGCCCCACCCCCCAGCTCACTGTGCAGATGTGGTAGGTTCCTGGGTGTGGAGTGGGGATTGGGGCTCAGGGCTGGGCACTCTGGGCTTCAAGGGAGGAGACTTGGGGGTGAAAGTGAACTTTGCTGCCCATTTGTCAGGGGGTCTTCGAACAAGTTGCTCAACCTTCAAATTGAAATTTCCCCATCTGTAATTGAAAATTACTAGTAAATGACCAGAAAGGGCTTTTGTGAAAATCAGAATAGAACATGTAGAAAGAGTCTGAACAAATGTCTGGCACATGGAGATATGCTGGCTGTTTTTAATACCAATTTATGTATATGTGTGTGTATGTGTGTGTAAATATATGTGTGTATATATATATGTTATTTATATATATATTTTTAAATGTTTGTTTATCAAAGAAACTTTTTTAAAAGGAATTCAAAAGGCACACATAAACTCACTTCCAGAGATAAGTATCGTTACATTTTGAGTGACTTCCAGTACTTTTTCTGAAAAATATGTATACATACATATGTATTACATGTATATTTAGAAACTTAAGTCATGCTACTTTTATGTATTTACTTTTTACTTCATATTATAAGCTAAACAGTTTGTGCCTTCAATATCCTGAGAAGGCCTGGTTTGAAATGGCTTTATGCGATTGCCCTGTCTGGACCGACTATGATTTATGAGAGCAATCCCTTATCACTGGACACTTAGCTTGTTGCCAGCTTTCTACCACGCTAGCAGTGCAGGCTCAGGATTTGAACCCACGTTCATCTGAGACTGAAGCACATGATGATTCCATGACCCATAAGGTCTTCTGTATTAGTCAGGGTTCTCCAGAGAGACGGAACCCATGTGATATGTATATAGATCTATGCAAGGGGGTTTATTATGGGAACTGGTTAACGCAATTCTGAAGGCTGATTACCATAGGCCGCCTGCAAACTGGATGCTGGTGGTGCGGCTCAGTCCAAGTCTGGAAGACTCAGAACCAGGGAAGTCGATCCTCAGTCCCAGGCCAAAGGCCCAAGAGCCGGGGCTGCTGCTGGTGGAAGTCCTGGAACCCCAAGCCGGAAGAGTCTCAAGTTCAGATGTCCGTGAACAGGACAGATGTCTGTATCCCAGCTCCAGCAGCCAGAGCGAGAGATTCACTCTCTCGCTCTTTCCTCACTTTTGTTCTCTCCAGGCCCCCAGGGGATTGGATGGTGCCACCCAGATACAGGGCGCATCTTTCCCACCCAGTCCACTCAGCGTTACATGCTAATCTCTTCTGGAAACACCCTCATAGACACGCCCCCCCCAAATGCTTTACATTTGTTAAAATTAATTTTTTATATATATATATATATATATTTTTAAATTTTATTTTGTCGATGTACATTGTGGCTGATTATTGCACCAAAACTTCCCTCCCTTCTCCCTCCCCCCTCCCCCCAACAATGTCCTTTCTGTTTGCTTGTCGTATCAACTTCAAATAATTGTGGTTGTTATATCTTCTCCCCCCCCCGTTTTTGTGTGTGTGTGTGTGTGTGTGTGTGTGAATTTATATATTAATTTTTAGCTCCCACCAATAAGTGAGAACATGTGGTATTTCTCTTTCTGTGCCTGACTTGTTTCACTTAATATAATTCTCTCAAGGTCCATCCATGTTGTTGCAAATGGCAGTATTTCATTCGTTTCTATAGCTGAGTAGTATTCCATTGTGTAGATGTACCACATTTTCCGTATCCACTCATCTGATGTTGGACATTTGGGCTGGTTCCAACTCTTGGCTATTGTAAAGAGTGCTGTGATGAACATTGGGAAACAGGTATACCTTCGACTTGATGATTTCCATTCCTCTGGGTATATTCCCAACAGTGGGATAGCTGGGTCGTATGGTAGATCTATCTGCAATTGTTTGAGGAACCTCCATACTATTTTCCATAGAGGCTGCACCATTTGCAGTCCCACCAACAATGTATGAGAGTTCCTTTTTCTCCGCAGCCTCGCCAGCATTTATCGTTCAGAATCTTTTGGATTTTAGCCATCCGAACTGGAGTTAGATGGTATCTCAATGTGGTTTTGATTTGCATTTCCCAGATGCTGAGTGATGTTGAGCATTTTTTCATATGTCTGTTGGCCATTTGTATATCTTCCTTAGAGAAATGCCTACTTAGCTCTTTTGCCCATTTTTTAATTGGGTTGCTTGTTTTCTTCTTGTACAGTTGTTTGAGTTCCTTATATATTCTGGATATTAATCCTTTGTCAGATATATATTTTGCAAATATTTTCTACCACTCTGTTGGTTGTCTTTTAACTCTTCTAATTGTTTCTTTTGCTGTGCAGAAGCTTTTTAGTTTGATATAATCCCATTTGTTTATTTTTCCTTTGGTTGCCCGTGTTTTGGGGTCGTATTCATGAAGTCTGTGTCCAGTCCTATTTCCTGAAGTGTTTCTCCTATGTTTTCTTTAAGAAGTTTTATTGTTTCAGGGTGTATATTTAAATCCTTAATCCATTTTGAGTTGATTTTAGTATACAGCGAGAGGTATGGATCTAGTTTCATTCTCCTGCATATGGATATCCAGTTATCCCAGCACCATTTGCTGAAGAGGCAGTCCCTTCGCCAGTGAATAGGCTTGGTGCCTTTGTCAAAGATCAGCTGACAGTAAGTGTGTGGGTTGATTTCTGGATTCTCTATTCTATTCCATTGGTCAGTGTGTCTGTTTTTATGCCAGTACCATACTGTTTTGGTTATTATAGCTTTGTAGTATAGCTTAAAGTCAGGTAGTGTTATGCCTCCAGCTTTATTTTTTTTGCTCAGCATTGCTTTGGCTATGCGTGGTCTTTTATTGTTCCATATAAATGTCTGGATAGTTTTTTCCATTTCTGAGAAAAATGTCTTTGGAATTTTGATGGGGATTGCATTGAATTTGTATATCACTTTGGGTAGTATGGACATTTTCACTATGTTGATTCTTCCAATCCAAGAGCATGGGATATCTTTCCATCTTCTTGTATCCTCTCTAATTTCTCTCAGCAGTGATTTGTAGTTCTCATTATAGAGATTGTCACCTCCTTGGTTAACTCAATTCCTAAGTATTTTATTTTTTTGGTGGCTATTGTAAATGGGCAGGCTTCCTTGATTTCTCGTTCTGCATGTTCACTATTGGAGAAAAGAAATGCTACTGATTTTTGTGTGTTGATTTTGTATCCTGCTACTGTGCTGAAATCATTTATCAATTCCAAGAGTTTTTTTGTAGAGGTTTTAGGCTGTTCGATATATAGGATCATGTCATCTGCAAACAGGGACAGTTTGACTTCATCTTTTCCAATCTGGATGCCCTTTATTTCCTTCTCTTCTCTGATTGCTCTGGCTAGTACTTCCAACACTATGTTGAATAGGAGTGGTGAGAGTGGGCATCCTTGTCTAGTTCCTGTTCTTAAAGGAAAAGCTTTCAGCTTTTCCCCATTCAGGATGATATTGGCTGTGGGTTTGGCATATATGGCTTTAATTATGTTGAGATACTTTCCCTCTATACCTAAGTTATAGAGGGTCTTTGTCATGAATGAGTGCTGAACTTTATCAAATGCTTTTTCAGCATCTATAGAGATGATCATATGGTCCTTGTCTTTGAGTTTATTAATATGGTGTATCACATTTATTGATTTGCATATGTTGAACCAACCTTGCATCCCTGGGATGAATCCCACTTGATCGTGATGAATAATTTTACGTATGTGTTGCTGTATTCTGTTTGCTAGTATTTTAGTGAGGATTTTTGCATCTATATTCATCAAGGATATTGGCCTATAGTTTTCTTTTTTGGTTATATCTTTACCTGGTTTTGGTATCAGGATGATGTTTGCTTCATAGAATGAGTTTGGGAGATTTGCGTCCGTTTCAATCTTTTGGAATAGTTTGTAAAGAATCGGTGTCAATTCCTCTTTGAATGTTTGGTAAAATTCTGCTGTGAATCCATCTGGTCCTGGGCTTTTCTTTGTTGGGAGCCTTCTGATAACAGCTTCAATCTCCTTTATTATTATTGGTCTGTTCAAATTTTCTACGTCTTCACGGTTCAGTTTTGGGAGCTTGTGTGTGTCCAGAAATTTATCCATTTCCTCCAGATTTTCAAATTTGTTGGCGTATAGTTGTTTATAGTAGTCTCGAATGATTCCTTGTATTTCAGTTGAATCAGTTGTAATATCGCCTTGTTCATTTCTAATTTTGGTTATTTGAGTCTTCTCTCTTCTTTTTTTTGTTAGTCATGCTAATGGTTTGTCCATTTTATTTATCTTTTCAAAAAACCAACTTTTTGATTCGTTGATCTTTTGAATTGTGTTTTGGTTTTCAATTTCATTCAGTTCTGCTCTGATCTTAATGATTTCTTTCCGTCTGCTAACTTTAGGTTTGGATTGTTCTTGTTTTTCTAGTTCTTTAAGGTGAAGTGTTAGGTTGTTCACTCGCCATCTTTCTATTCTTCTGAAGTGAGCGTTTAATGCAATAAATTTTCCCCTCAATACTGCTTTTGCAGTATCCCACAGGTTTTGGTATGATGTATCATTGTTTTCATTAGTTTCAAGAAATTTTTTGATTTCCTGCTTGATTTCTTCTTGGACCCATATGTCATTAAGTAGAATGCTGTTTAATTTCCATGTGTTTGTATAGTTTCCAGAGTTTCGTTTGTTATTAATTTCTAGTTTTAATCCATTGTGATCTGAGAAGATACATGGGATAATTCCAATTTTTTTGAATTTGTTAAAATTAATTTTTTATATATTTTTAATGCATTCCTTACTCTAGTCAAGTTGACACCTAAAATTAACCATCTCACCCTTTTATGGGGCTGAGGCATCGGTACCCTGTGAATGTCTCTGAAGTTTCTCAGACTCCATCCCTGCTCTCCTTTCGCTCCGCACAGCTGCTCCCTGGGCCTCTCCAGAAACCCAGTAGCAGGGTCAGTGCCTGTCTCTCACTGAGGGCTACAGACGTGGCCTTGAACATGCACCCCACATCACCTGCCTGGAGGGGAAGGGAGGGGAAATGGGGACTTAGGGAAAAGTGGGGTGAGGGGACATGCCCCATAAAGATGGGCCAGAAGATTGTATTTTTTGAGAATCTTTTTTTTTGTCTTCAGGGCTTTGCCCAGAGCTTCAAAGCAAGTTTGGAAATTTTTCTTGTAAATCCTCGAGTCTGTTGCTGTTTTTCTAAGTGAGAAAAACCCAGCACCATGTGTTTCTGGTTCTATTTACTCCACATTTAAGAACACATTGCTGGGGACTGGGAAGGACTCTCAGCAATGCTGGGGCTGGATGAGACCCCTTCTTCCTGCTGTGCATGGACATGTCCTAAAGCGAATCTCAGGGGGACTCAGTAGAGTGGCTTGCAGAGGTCGTTACATCCAATCTCGCATCTTACAGCAAACTCCCCGTTGTTCTCTCTGCAGCTCTCCTTCAATTCATTCTCTCCCGGCTACCATAGCGACTGATCTAAAACAGAAATCTGACCATTTTATTCTCTTTCTTAAAATCCATAAAGTTTTCTTTTTGCTGTCAAGGCAAGACCAAAGTCCTTAAGCCTGGCACTCAAATCCATCTGCGAGGTGTCCTCTGTGGCCCTCTCATGCCTTCCCACACTCTGTGCCCCACCCCAGTCCCTGGGGCCCTCCAGACTTCCCATCCTCTCTTTTCCTCTGCACCTGGCTTATCCTTTCCTCTTGGCCTGGAACATGCCTCCCTAATCTTATCTCCTGCACTGGGTTGAATAGTGTCCCCCCCAAATTCATGCCCACCTGGAACCTCAGAATGTGTCCTTGTTTGGAAATAGGGTCTTTGAAGTTGCAGTTAGTTAAGGATCTCTAGGTGAAATCATCCTAGACTCAGGTTGGGCCCTAAATCCGATAGCTCATGTCCTAATAAGAAGAGGAGAGGACACAGGGAGACTCAAAGGGACGCAGGTCAGGTGAAGATGAGGCAGAGCGTGGAGCGTGCAGTGACAGGAGCGCCAAGGATCACCTGCAACTAGCAGACCCTAGGAGAGCAGCAAAGGGCAAGTTTGTAACCCTGACGACACTTTGGTTTTGGACTTCTGGCCTCCTGAATTATGAGGAAATAAATTCCTACTGAGTTATACCACTCAGTATGTGGTACTGTGTCACGGCAGCCCCATGAAACAGAGTCACCTTCTTTCACCAGCCTCCCCATCTGGCCACCACCTAACGGCATCATTAATGAGAGTGGGCTCTGCGTCGGCCAGCCAGCGCTCTGCTTTTGACTCTGACACTTTTACTTGCACAGCACTTGGCCAGTTACTCAACCTCTCTGAGCCTCACTTTCAGCAACTTCAACTGGGCTAATACTTATGTCCACAGCACAGGGTTCCAGGGAAGCCACATCAGCCCCTGCCCGCCACTGCCCAGGGCCGTGGTGAGACCCCTTTTCTCCCCCTCTCCTGCTGCCTCCCCTGTTCTGTGGCCAGGGCTGCGGCCAGGGCTGCGGCCTGGCTGGTCATGCTTCTGAGCTCACACTTCTAGGGCTTATGCATCTTTAGAGCAGACCTGCCCTAGGGCTCTTCCATGACTCTGGAAGAGGGCAGTTCTCTCTCGTGGCTGGACAATGTGCCAGAGCAATCTGAGCTGATCCTGTGGCTGTCGCCCTTCAGTTCACCCACCATGAGCTCACTCATGAGCCACGCAGGACTCTATAAAGGCTGGGTAAGACAGGCCTGCCTCGGGCTTGGGTAGAGTTGTAGTTGGTTAGAGGCACCCAAAGCCAACACTGGACCTCAGACTTAAATCTCCCGAACCTCATGTCCTTCAGTTGTTGGTTTTGTTTTCTTGCCACAAGTAACTCTGGAAGGGTGACCAGACATTCCAGGAATGGAACAGAACCAGTGTAAGCCTCGTTCATCCTCAAGGCCCCTCTTGGTTCACAGACTTGGAACTGACCACTTACTTCACAGATAGGAAAACTGAGGCCAAGAGAAGCCAAAACCAGACCAACAAGGGAAGCTGGCTTGGACGTTCATTTCCACAGGCCAAGTGTAAACTTGAGGCGACATGAAGGCGAGGCCTGAGCAATGCTATTCTCATCAGACAGACACGAGCTCAGCTCCTGCTCTGCACTTTGAATAGATTTGGCTCCTGGGGAGTCTATCAGCTGCTCTGAGCCTCAGTCTTCTCATCTGTAAAATGGGACAAAAACACCCACTTCCTGGTAGCTTTTGGAAAGATTAAATGAGAAAGCTGGCAGTGTTCACAAACAGTTGACTTTCTCAACTCCAATGACCATGGCAACCTCACCCCTTGAAGGAAGGGCTGGTGGTATTCTCTTTTTGATCAGAGAGGTTAAGTGGGCCAGCAAGCCACACAAATAACATGGGGCAGAATAAGAATCTGAAGTTTGGATTCATATAAAAATGCCAGCTTTCCCAGTATATGACTAGTGGTTATTAGAAATCAGCTCACAACATTACTGTTTGGGGATTTACGTGTCAGTGGAAATGGAATGCTGAGTGTGTGTGATCATTTGGGACAGGGGAGTCAGCTGGGCCCTTGCTGTCTCTTTTAGGGGAAGTACATGGTAGGTTAAGGAGATCACCTTCCTGGAGTTAGTGGTCTTAGGAAATAAAGAGGACCCAGTTAATTAACTTACACTTACTCAGTAGAAGACCTGGATCTCAATTCAGGCGATCTAAGGGTGAGCAAGACACAAGGAGCCCACAGTCTCATGAAGAAGACGGACAAGGAAACCATTAGGAACGGTCCACGCGTCCTGGGCGTGTTCATCAGCTGCTCCTACACCTTCTGCCCAGTGGCCGGTCTTCCACAGCCTCAGCTCCTGCCCCATTCTGGTAAAGCTGTGTTCTCTCTTTAGCCCCTTCAACAGAGATATAGTAATAATGTCTGCTACACTGTACCTGAGCTACCCTACCTGAGCCGCATCCTAGCCGAGCTACACTCTGCCTCAGACACACTCTGCCTGAGCCACGGTCTACCTACTACTCTCACCACCTTTCTCTTTTTGCAGCAATCTCTACCTGCCCCCACACCAGAACCTTCTCTAAGGCTATATCCACCTCACCAGTTCCCTCCAAACCCTGGGCCTGAGGCTTTCTCCCAAATATAATCTCACAGATCCGGCTTTCTCACATTCATTCCAGACACTTGTGACTCGTGTTCACTGGAGCTGTGGCATATGAGAAAGAAGGCAAAATCTTATAAAATCCTTAGGACCTTTCCAGAACGCCAAGACCAAAGTCCCATTGTCTCTGGGCGGAGGTGGGGTGGAAGAAAGGGGACAGGGAGGAAGTGGGACCACGGGGCCTGGCACAGGGACCATTGGAGGAGATGCGGTCTCCAAGCTGGGTTAGCATCCTCATGAGAGCTGGCCAAGGACTGGGGCCAGCAACATCACTCCTGCAGCCAAAGACAACTTGTGAACCAGGCGCCCCAGAGGAAATCCTTCCAAGTCATTTATTTAAAAAATCCTCCAAGATCTGGATATTTTGTTTGGAAATAACTGAATTGGCTTTTGAACTTTTTAAGGGGTCTCTTCTGTTCTTTGGTGACCTCATACATTCCAGTGGCTTTATATACCAACTGCATGCCAGCGACTCCCAAATGTACTCCTCTCACCCGGTATTCTCCTCTGAACCCCAGAGTCATACATCCAATGGATGTATCATGGACATCCTTAGGACAGTGTGTCCCACACTGAGCTCTTGGTGGGACCTCCCACAGTCTTTCCATGTGGATAAATAGTACCACCACCCACAATTGCTAAAGCCAGAAAAATGATGATGTTTCTTCATTTCTTGATCTAATATCTTAACAAATCCTCTTGACTTTACCTCCTAAGTGGATCTTGAATCTAATTATCCCTCTCTTTTCCGTTCCACTGCTCTGGTCCAAACCTCCTCTCTCAGGTCTGTGCCTGCCGGCCTCCAACCCATGCTGCACCCCACAGCCTCAGTGGTCTTTTCCCCCCACAGGGTAATCTTTTAAAAACATAACTTTGATCTTGTAACCCCCACATCAAAAACACACCAATGGCTTCATATTGCCCTGAGAATAAGGTCCCCACTGGTGATGATGGCTTGGCTCCTGCCTGCCTTTCTTCCTCGTGTAGACTGTCTCTCCCCTTCCTCACTTGCTCCAGCCTCAGGGATCACGTGATTCCTCCATCAGGTCAAGCTCCCTCCTTCTCCGGACCTTCCTCCCGGGACTCCCCCTCTCCTGATTGGCCAACTCTTTCCCATCCTTCGTATCTCCATGGAAATTCTGTCTCCTCCAAGAAGCCCTCTAACTACCTGTCTGGGTAGGGCTGAGGAAGCCCCTACCTTCTCGCTCTCTATTACAGCTTATTTCTGATCACCATGTGTAATTATTCACTTTCTCCCGTGGAGACCACACTTGCCTGGTTCATCATTGTAATCCTAGCACGGCGCCTGCCAGCTACGGCAGCCAATAGATACTTCTAAGTGAATATGCAAATGATAATCACACATGCATATAATGATAAAAGTATGGTTATAGGGCCGGCCCCGTGGCTCACTTGGGAGAGTGCGGCGCTGGTAGCACTGAGGCCGTGGGTTCGGATCCTATATAGGGATGGCCAGTGCGCTCACTGGCTGAGCGTGGTGCAGACTACACCGTGCCGAGGGTTGCGATCCCCTTACCAGTCAAAAAAAAAAAAAAAAAAGTATGGTTATATACATACACACACACAGTAGTGGAAAAAAAACATGTTACATGTTTCAGAGTTTAGCATGAAGCCTGCTTTTGAAGACTGACTCCATCTTTAACAAATACTGTAAGTCCAGATAAGTGAAACCTGTTTTGATGAGGACATATAATAAAATTTCCCAAGTTCCTAGTATAGTGTGAACTTCCTTGTAGACACTCAGGAATTAAAAAATAAAACCGACTGATGTAGGGACGCAGTGTGTTCAGGTGGCTCTGGAGATGAAGGGAGGGCTATGTATAGCTTGTATAGTCTTGGCACCAAGTTCTTAAAAAACTTGGCATTTACTAATTATTCATGGAGTTATTTATTGACTCGCAAATATTAACTGGCACACAGGTAATGTGTGTTAGACTCTGTTAGGTCCCGGAGACCCAGAGGTGAACGAGACATGGTTCTTGCTCATGTGGTCCACAGTGTGGGATCAGCTTCCCAAATGGCTACGGGCATCTCTGCACTCACCACCCCCCCAGCTGCACACACATACCTCCACCCCCAGCCCACTCACCCTGCTGCAAAGGCAGAGGGAACAGCTGCTATGGGACAGCTCAGGCCAACCCCCCAGTCATCCTGCTCCCACACCCACTTTAAACTATCAGAGTTGTCATCAATATATCTAAAAGGCATTACTAAAATCCATGTGCTCAGCAACTTGGGGGTCATGTCCACCGGTACACCATACTGGCGTTTTTTTCATGGCCTGCCCAAATTCACAGAAATTAATATTCTCACCTAACACATCATTGTTGAGTATCTCACAAGCAAGCATTGTGCTTTTTAGCCTTTTCTCTTTTTTCAGGAGTCATCTTAGAAGATCCATGTTAGAATCGGCCAAGGAAAAAGGGTCCCAAGACAGTAGCTCAGCCTACTTTTATTAATGTGTCAACCTGTGGACAAATTGCAACTGCAGTCCTGGCTCTAGTTTTGTCACACTTGCAAAAAAAATGTTCTTATTCATTGAAGTGTATTATGGCAGTATACTCATAGACTGAACCTGCTGCCTCTAAGTGTGCATTTCAAAGGTTTACCTTTTTTATAGTAAAATTGTATCATACTTTAGTAAAAAAAAAAAGACAGAGAGGGAATGGGGAAAAGTCAGCACTTGAGAATTTGCTACGTCATGAGATAAAGGATATGAACCTCCTCTGAAGCTTCCTCCCACCTAGTGTACACTTGCATGTAAGGGATTCATGTGCCTCTTTGTGCCAAATGAGCCTGTAAATGTACACAGTTGACTGATGAATTTTGCAGTTTTAGAATATTTGGGAAAAGGAATATTCTAGTCATTTGAAAATGCTGGTTAACTAAGAGGTACGATATTTGTCATCTCTCAGAAAATTGTTTTTCTTTCTCTTTAAAAAACTAGAAAATCAATGTTAGAACATCAAGTTAAAAAAAAAAAGGAAGGCAGGGTACAGCTTATTTATGTCACATGATCTCAACGGCAGAGAAAAGCTTAGAAGGAAAAACACATCACAATTAACAGAGATACTCAACGGTTGATGGAATCACAGCTGATTTTTTTTTCATTCTGTTTTGTATTTCAAATTTTTTTATAGTGAATCCCTATTTATTTTATAATCACAAAAATAAAATAAACTGTATTTTTAAAAATTATAAAATGAAGTGGGATGAGCATTCCAAAGACCTGGAACACACCATACGCCAGCATTTCAGGGTGATGACTGTGAATGTCAATTCACACAGCCTGTGACTGGGGCTGTCGTCATCCTGGGAGGAGAGGAGGGGGCTGAACCCAGGCCACCAACTAAACACAGCTTTTTGGGATCAGTTCTAGAAGATACCTTATCTATTTGCCATTGTTATCAAAGCAAGTCTTCATTTTTTATTTATTCTCTCTCTCACATGTCATGCTGTCCACTTAATAACATTATTTTAAAAAATCATCAGAGGATGATTTTGTGCACAGGGGAATAAAAATGCAAACAGTATGAAAACACAGTGATAGAAGGTAACACCGCAAGTGGCTATTTCTGACCTCTGTGGTCACAGTTACTATGGTATATAATTCCATTACATTAAATACTATGCTTATATCCCTATACTGATCAGTGCTTAACAATATCTATTATCTCCTCTCCTCTTATCTTTTTTCCCTGTCATTCTACTTTTATCACACTGGCCTTCTTTTTGTTTCTAGAGCATTCCAGGCATTTGGGGCTTTCTAGATCATTCCAGGTTCTTTGCATACTTGCTGGCTGCCCTTCCTGGAACGCTCTTCTCTCAGATACCTGCAGGGAGTGTGTGCTGTTATTCACTCAGCTCATGCCCTAGCATCACCTGCTAAGAGAGGTCTTTCCTAACCACACTTTCTAAAATAGCTGCTGTCTGCCCAGCACACCTATCCTCCAGCCCTCACTGTCACAGTCACATGGCATTCTGTTTCACATGTGTTCATTTTTGTCATTGTCAGTCTCCCTCACTAGAATGAAAGTTCCGTAAGATGAATGCTTTTTATTTGTTTCTTTTAATTATGTATTTTCCCCTCCCAGAACAAGGCCTCGCACATGGCAGGTGCTAAATAAATATAAATGAATATTTATTGAACGAATTAATGAGACTGTTAATTCCTAACACCACTCCCTTTTCTCCCCGACTCTCACATTTTTATTGATTATAACTAACTTTTATTGATTATATTTTAATTTTAATTCCGTTGATTATGTTTAGAGTTCTATACATTAGATTTCAAGCTATTATTTTCAAGCCATCACATTCACGTGAGGTCTATTCATTCTACAGAGTAGGATGAGAAAATCGCAGCTCTCATTTCCCTCTCCACCTTTCTGCCTCTCTCTCTCCACTTCCTCACGACTTCTACTGGCCATTCCATTGAACAAAAGCCTTCTACCTTTCGTGGTCTCAGTTGCACCCTTGCTGTCATCTGTCCTGCAGTCTGTTCTCCAGCCATAGTCTTCCTTTGGTATCCCCCGGGATACTAAAATCTGCAGATGGGTGCTCAACCTTCTTATATAAAATGGAGCACTATTTACATATAACCTACGCACATCCTCCATATACTTTAAATCATCTCTAGATTAATCATAATACCTAATACAGTGTAAATGCTATGTAAATAGCTGTTATGCTGTATTGTTTTTATTTGTATTATTTTAAATTGTTGTATTGTAATTTTTTATTGTGGTTTTTATTTTTTTGATTATTTTCTATCAGCCTTGGTTGAATCCACAAGTGCAGAACCAGCAGATGTGGAGGGACAACCGCACGCTCATCAGTGCCTGCTCCAAGCCACTTTCTTATGTCTGTGTCTAGCTTGTCCTTTTGCTGGGGCTGCCCTTTCCATAAGTCACTGGAAGTTCAAGTCCTATGCATTAGCATTTTCACTACAATTATCACTTTTTACTCAGCAATCGATAATACCACTTAGTAATTCAGTGGGCTATAAATCCCATGGTAGCTCTTCAGTTTTCTGAACATTTTACTGCATGTAGACACACATACGTAAACGGGAGTCTGCTGTGCATGCTTTTGGTCTCATCACCCTACTTTTTGTCATCTTTTCCCTTTTTGCTTTCTTTACCCTCCCCCACTCTCCTAGGATTAAGCAGAAAAAAAGGAAACTAACATTTATGAGCACATCTTTACGCCAGCAAATGGGATGGGTAATTTGCAAGTGACTTTATTTAATTAAATAAGATTAAAACATTTTAATACCCATTTGATAGATGAGGAGATACAGAGGCTCAGAAAGGTTAATTTACTTCTCAAGGTCAAGCCACAGAAATGGCAGATACAAGATTTGTACCTGTTCTGGTTCTAAAACCTGTTCTTTCAAATGCTCTCCTCTGGCTCCTAGCCTCACTTGAGGCTCACAGGCACCCTGTGGGATTGTGGGGCAGGTGCCATCATCCCCTTTCTACAGGCAGGAGCACTATAGTCAGAAAGGTGGAATGATTTTGCTATGGGCACAAACCTAGGTGACTTGCAAACCTACTGTTTCTGTCAGGGAAGCTAGAACTGTTTCGACTCTGGCGTCCACCCACTCCTTTTCTCTAGAGTTGGGAGCACTGGGGCAGGATGGCATGAGGAGTCTTGGGTTATCTAGTGTCTTTCAGTGAAATCTCTGCCACCCAGAGGAGCAGAGGGGACACTGCTTTGCCAAGGGGTCACAAGAACTCCCCTCTGAAGGCTTGGGTGGGCGGAGGGAGATGGGAGACACACTTAAGAAAGGAACCCTGAAATCCCCAGGATAAAAATAACCTCATTTTCCCCTACCGCCACTCCCACCCTCCATCCAAGGGGAGGAATGGCAAAGTTTCAGAAACTCTGAAATGACTAGAAGCAGAAGAAAAGTGTTCTGCTTGCCCAATATTTACATAAGGAGCTGTTAAATTTTCCTTTCCTGTTTTTAACTTATGAGCTGGCACACAGACATGGACACCCACCCACATCCACACAAGGGTGCATGCCTTGACACACGTGTCTCACGTGTGCAGACACCATGTGTGTGGTGCCCCCCCCCCCCCCAGGCTGTGCATACAGCAGCGAGTGGTGGCCAGGGCTCTGGGACACGTCTGTTTTCCTCCTCAACCTGAGGTCTTGTTTTTTTTTCTTTTTTGGAAGATGGCCAGTGCAAGGATCTGAACCAGTGACCTTGGTGCTGTAAAGCTGTGCTTTAACCAGCAGAATTAACTGGCCAACCCCATGCTGAGGTCTTGTTCATCACACAAGAGTCCATGTTTGGATTTCTCCAGAAGTAGTCCCAGAGTAAAACATGTGCGAGGGATTTGTCTGGGAGGCGACTGGGAAATATTAAGTGACTGGGCAAATGAGACAGGGACTGGAAGGAAATCAGTCGGGATATTATCAACCTACAGCAGTGACTGTGGGCAACTGGGGCCCAGTCTCACTGGGGAGTTCTGGGAGAAGGTGTAGAACCTGTCTGGAATGATCCCACCCAAGGCGGGAGGAAGCTGGAATACGGTTGAGGGATGCTTCCTGGGGGCTAGTGTAGAAAGAGAATTAATTAGCTTATCTAATGTGCAGGGCTAGGACACAGCCAGGCCCAGAAACCGGTCCTTCGCATCTTTTTCTTTTCCTTTTTTTTTTTTATTATTACGGTAAAATTTGTAGCTCACTACATTAATAATCAGAAGCTTCCTTGGGACGTAGCAAGCTTCCTATCTGAGGGTTTGCAAGGGAGGATAGCACACACAGGAAGCGGTCCCTCTATTTTCTCTGGGCGCAGCTTGGCCTTTGTGGGGCGCTTCCTTCGTGGGCTCTGTGGAGGTCTATGGCTGGGTGGTTCCGGCTATTCCATAGGGCATCCCTAGAATCTGGCAGCAAAGGGGCTTTATAAAGAAATCAAGGACAGCTATGGAACGGAAGGAGAGGGATTTAGGAAGATAGAAAGCTGTGTGACACTTTCCTTCGGTTCTGTTCATGGTTTACTGACTCCTAGAAAGAGAGGGCTATAGGCAGAGATAGATCATTTAGTTCACCCAGAAGAAATTGCTAGCCTGGGGGCGGGGGGGGTGGGCTCTTTGGGGGTCTTACGCAGCGAGGTTCCAGATGCACGAGTGAGTGTGTGTATGTGCGTGTGGGGGGTATGTGGTGGGAGGGGTTCCTGCAGGGGAGACTGTCTTGCCACAGGTAGAGGAGGGGCTCTGACCAGTCAGCAGATGTCGGCCTAGAAGGATGCTTGTGGAGGCTGTGAATAACTGGTGTGGTGGTTCCAGTGCATTCCAGCCAAATATCAGCACTGATGTTCCTGTCATAACAGAAGGTACAACCACAGAACTACAGGATGGCAGAGCTCAGGCAACATCATGCATGGGGACACAGCTGCAAGCACAGTAGGTGACACCATCCTGGCAGTGAAACAGGACCTTCTGAGGCAGCCAGTCTGAAGCCTCCTTAGGATGTGCCAAGACGGCTGGGGCTGAATATGAAGGCTGGTGCTACTGATCAATGTCCTCGACAAATATTCACAAGTCTCACCCCCACACCCCGCCCACTGGACCCTCCCATCAGGGGTGACAAAAGGGATCAGGAGAAGGGGAATGTTCTTGGATGGGATGAGGTGTCTGAGGTGCACATTTCATGGTATTAAAAAGCAGAAATTCTAATGGTTTCTCCATTGGACACAGTCTCTCGTCTCCTGTCCCTCAGGGGTGATGCTGTCACTTCTCCATGCCTCTGGAGCGGCGGGCCCCACAGGGAGTGCAAGGAGAAGAGAAGAAAGGGAGGTCAGAGCAGATGTGGTCACAAGGATGGTGGGACTTGGAAGGCACTCTCCAGGACATCCTCGGGAGTCCAGGGGAGGCTTTAGTTGGGGAGGTCTTCGAACACAGAGTCTGCAGAAGTGGCAGAGTGAGCTGTGTTCCAGGGGAGAGGCCTAGGCAGGAGAAAGGGAGCAAAGGAGGTGGACGTGATCAAGGGTCGCTGTGGCCCCTCTTGAGCCTTGAGGAAGGAATGTGGGTCCTCAGGCACAACCTGAAGGCAGGGTGGGCAGATTTGAGTGTGAGATATGTAGTAGTAAGCGGCAGACTGCAGGCTTTCAGAATGAGTCAGGGACTGGCTGCACACAGTGGTATTTTCCACCCCAGACCATATGGCTGATTCTGAGCGTCAGAGGAAACCACTTGGCAAGAGGCAGCCTGAGAAATCTCAAATCATATACAAATTTCTCCATCTCCCACACCCCATCACACCCCATCTGACCTCCAGCTCTAGCATTCGTAGGCACTGCATACTACCTCTAGCCACAGCTCGTGTAAACTCACATGCATGAGTACCCACACACACACCCCTCCTGGGCTAGCACAAGGGAGTACTGCACACACATGTACACACATGTGCACATACAGACACGCACGCACACAACCTCCAGCCTCAACACATGTATACTCTCCCTCCCCCAGGCATAAAGAAGTAGAGCACCCACCCCCTCACCTGCTAATTCCTTCTGTGCTGCTTTTAGAGGAAGAAGTCACACGACTGGCCACCAGTGAGGAAACTCCACTAGATATGGGACCCCCATAGTCATGAGTACAGTTGGGGAGTGGAGGACAGTGAACCTGCTGAAGCACACACTAAGGAACTACTGTAATGTCAAAGCCTCTGCAATGTCATAGAGGAGTTAAAGATGGTAAACAGGGGTGGGTGGCTCACTGGTTTAGAAAAATGCCATAATGGGCCTTTGGCATTAGTACGAGCAAACTTCTCTCTGTACATGAACGTAAACCAGCTGTAGATAAAGATGACTTACCTGATAATGTAATAGGAATTGCAGATTTTTTTTCTGATGGGCAGAGGGAAAGAAAGGCCAGGGTCTGGAAAAAGGAGAAGAGGAATATAGGAAGAGTTCTCACTAGAGGGTTCCACAGGCTGGTGGGAGGCTGGGCCTGGGGAGAAGGATAAAAAATGATCCTTGTCCAGTGGTATGATGGCCAAGAAATCAGAATGATCTAGTGTCATATATCGCGTGGTTTCCTGATCTTTCATCGGTCATGTCCATTACCCCAGCCCTTAGTAAGAGTCTGCCGCACAGCAGCAGGATTTGGAAAAGGCAGGGTGAGGGCAGAAGCCAATGAGGGGCCAGGTGTCTCAGGAAGAAGGCAGCAGGTGCAGAAGGCAGATACGAGCAAGGAAGACTGGAATCCAGAGGCTTGCACCCTGGAGGGAGAGAGGGTATGAGAATGCCCCTGTCTGGGACATCTCCACACTGCACCCATTGGCTCACTCCTGGGCCATTGCTATCTGCCAGGCATCAGGGTTGGGGATGAAGTCCAGTGTCAAGAGCATGGAGCTGGTTTTCTTGCTGAAGTGGAATTTCCAAGACTGGGTCGGCAGGAGGAGAGGATATCCTCCCATCACCCATAGAGAGGAAAGGGGCCACTTCCCAGGGGAGAGGCATGGTCTCCACTGGTGAGAAAGCAGCCTTGTCAGCAGGGGATTGCACAGGCTGCCAAGTGCCAGGAGGTCTGCATCTGGGTGTCAGTTGTTTGCAGCTGTTGTCTGGGAAACCAGCTGCTCCATGCTTGGAGATCCTGAGCACATGGGGGGCTTCAGTCCTGCTGCCAGGGCCGAAAGATCCAGCCTAGTGGGAAGCTCCACTTGGGGGCAGCCCCTCTTGCCGGGAGGAGAGGGCTCTTGGTCTTAGAGAGCTCACAGTCCTGGAAACTCAGAGTGAGTTCCTAGGTCATTTTCGGACCATTTTCAGACCCAGAGTTTGTGGGGAGGGCAATGGGCTTTCCAAAGTCTGAGGGACAGGAATTTGAGCCATTGATTCTCATTAAAGGAAAGGGGGACAAAAGGATTGGAGGGTTTGGGGAAATATGGTCATTTATATAGGCTCTAGAGCCACAGAAATCAGAAAGACACGTTTGCAGTCCTTGAACTGCTCACCATCGAGAGGAGACAGGCATGTAACTGGTACAAGTCAGCACTCCAAGTGGTGAATGGCAGCCGTGTTCTGTGAGAGAGCAGAGAAGAGAGTGTCCAACTGCCCAGAGGGGCCAAGGCAGCTTCACAGAAAGGGAGACAGGGAGAAGGAAGAGGAGACAGCCAGGGAGAAGAGAGGCGGAGCATTGGTTCCAGGCAGAGGAAACAGTGCAGGCAGAGGCTGGGAGGTGGGAATCTGCCTGGCCCATGGCTGGGGTTGACCTCAGCAAGAAGCTGTTCTGGAACACTATTCTTTCTGGACATCCCCCAAGCTCATTGTCTTTAACCACAAAGACTAAAGTCTCAGCCAGGAAGTGCTAGCTTTGGGTGTTCAAAAGCCCATAGGCACCTACTACCTTCTCCCATTTTCCCTGCAGGATTGAGGAGGGGGTGGCTCGGCTGGAGGAAACTCTGCATCTATAAGACATGGACAATGAACTGTGAAGAGGAAATATGACAAGCACAGATATGCAACCGGCCAGTGCAGTAGAGATCTGCCATGGTCACAACAGAACTCAGCTGAGCAAGTCAGACAAGGCTGCTATATCAGGCTGAGGAAGTTGTGTCCTGCGCAGTAGCACTGGCTTAGTTCCTGTTGGACAGGAGTATAGCTGACCACAGCCCTTGCTGTGGTCTCAGTTCTCACTGAGCCATGAGCCTCGAGGGTTCCTTCTGCTGAGCTGCACAAGTGCTCTGTATGGATGAGCAAAGGCCCAAGAACACTGGCCTGGAGTTGGGAGTCCTATGTTCTAGTCCTGCCCTGGCTCCTCAGTAGGGTCTGCCTGACTATCTCTGGAGAAGTGGCTCTATTTCCCCACTGACTGGGAAGCACGGCATGGCCAGAAGTGACAGGGAAGAGCTACGACGCAAAGACGCCCTGGAGCTGGGATCATATAAATGACTCCCGGGACCCCAGGGGCCAGCTTTGAGATCCTGGGCAAGTTGCTCACCTTTTCTGAGCCTGAGTGTTGCCATCTGTAAAATGGGGATGACAATCTGTTCTCTGGCCTATTTGCCAGAGCCGCGGTGAGGATCAGATCCATTCATAGCCAGTGAGCACTTGCAAGATGCTAGTATTCATATAAAAGGGTCCAGGAGTGAAGTCTGGTGATCCTGTTTGGCCCCTGATGAACCATGTGTCAAGCCACTTGGTGGGGAGCATGTTAAATTATCCCTGAGATTCCTGCCAGCCTTGCCAGTGGCCCCTAATAGTTTGTGTCCTTGCTACATGGGGTGAGGCCCTCCAGGCTCAGCCAGTGCTGATCTGCTGAGGGTTCCTTCCACTCCCCAAGTTTCAGTTTCCACTTAGAAAATGAGGGGGAGGAAGGAGATGAGGTCGTATGTCCCTTCAAGCTCTCACATTCCACACAAACACAGTTCAGTGCAATTCAGCCTGTGTGGGACTACTTGGGACCTTCAGAACATCTTCTTGGTCCTCAGTGAGGAGGTTGACATGGAGCTGAAGAATGTCCTGCAATGGGGGACATCCACAGGGTAAATTATGGCAAAACTGCATCTTATTTGAGTGTAACTTATGAATCTTTAACCCTATGTGCTAGGCAAATAGTAATGATGATGATAAAAATCTGTATTTTTTGCTTCAGATACCCATAAATGCAAGTCATTTACTTTTTCATGATCAACCAAAGAAACAGGAATCTGTTCCGACACTGGAGAAAAAACTGTGTTGGAGCTGAGCGGCCACCCTCTGTACCACTACTGTATTGACTGGTCATTGTAGAAGACGTTCAAGGTCAATTTCTACAATATAGGATTTTCACTCAAGATGTCAGAACCTAAATTCCCCCCAGCAGTGCAAGTACACTACATAGCGATTAAAAGTGATTTAGAAGAATAATTAATGACATAGTAAGTGTCCACATTTTATTAAAAAGTTTTTTAAAAAATACTGGCTATAAAACAGTTCGTAGCATAGAAGCCACTTTTGTTCACATATATAAATAATTATATGATGTAGGAATACATTTCTAAATATAACAAGTCTGTGAAAACTATAGGTAAAAAAATTGTATATGGGACTCATGCTAATGAGTAGATTTTAGCTGCTCTTGCCACAAAAACAAAAAAAAAGGGATAACTGCAAGAGGATGGATATGTTGATTTTCATCACTATAGTAACCATTTTCACTATCAATATGTATCCCATAACATCATGTTGTGTATCTAAAATATACACAACAAAATTTATTAAAATAGGTAAATAAATAGACAAAGTCTAGAAGGATGCATGCCAAAATACTATGAGCAACTCTCTGGGTGTTAGGTTTTGGTTAACATTATTTCTCTTTTTTGCTTTTGTGCCTTTTGTAATGACCTTTTATGCCTCTGCAATCAAACTTATACAATTCCCATCAACCTAAGAAGCGAGCTGGGGAAGACTCTTCAGAGGGATTCCACAGGGAGGGGCGGTGGCCGGGAGCGAAGGACACAGCTGACCTTGCTCATTCTCTGAACCACTGACAAATGTCAGAGCTATTTTGGGTCTATGATGTCACCCCTTGCAGACCAGCTCATGGCTGTGGTTATGATGTCATCTGCTGTCTGGCTGGGCGGCTCTGTGGCCAGTGAAGTCCCTGGGAAATGGAATTTCTGGAGGCCCCTTATCCACTCCGCAGAGAGCTGTGTCCCTGCCCTCCACCCACAGGAATGCTCAGAGAGAGCCTGTGGAGTGCCAGGGCTGCAGAAGGGGCAACTGGAAGGGACGTGGCTGGGCCTGGTGGCATGGGGGATGTTTGTGGCCTTAGGCCTAGGCCCTCCCCAGTCCTGCCCAGCCTGCTGCTCTCCTGCCCCTCCACCACCGACAGGCAGTGTCCGTATCACACCTTAGTCTACTGGACTTGACACGAGATTGTCAAGGCCCCCTGGTGTGTTGACCCCCTCACTTTGCCTCATGCTCAAGATGGGCCCTTTGCCTGACAGTGACCCCCGCTACCTGTGCGCAACCCACCCATCCTCAAAGAGCCTGTTCCAATGTCCCTTGTGCTGATTGCAGAGGCGGACGGCTGACACCCACACTGGAGCCCTTGGGTCAACTGTTCAGGTCCAAATCCCTCTGACAGCCATGTGGCCTCGGGCAGGACTTCTCACCTCTCTAGACTTGGGAAAAATGGGTTTTCCCCCTTCATTTCACATGAGAATGGGGTAAGGAATTTTACACAGAAGCGTGTAGAATGATGCCTGCCACAGGCCAGCTTGCGGGAGGTTATCATTCCTCATGGGTGTGACAGCTGACGTTCCCTCCTGTGTCTCAGAGCCCCTCCTCATGCGGTACATTCCAGGACGCTCTGGCACTGTACTTAAGCTCTCCCAATCTCAGTTTCTCATGGGGGAAGGGGATGAAGACAGTTACTAAGAACAGGACAGATCTCTAACACAAAAACGGAAATGAGCGTTCGGCTTGGTGACCCTTCTCCCCCAGGTGCCGTGGAGACTGTAGAGAGGAGGTTGTGTGTGGGGAGGCCCGGCAACACTTCGGGGTTCTTTAGGGCACAGATGATTGGGCTGGACCATGTCTGTCTGAACTATCATGAGCACAAATTTCTGACCCAGTTTCAACCTCTGTGAGCAAGAATGGAAGTAGAAAAGGTGAGGAGTGATAAACTTTACCTTTCTGGCATGTGGAACGACAACCAGAGGATTGTGACCCTGAGGTGTTTGGGCAAAACCCAGCTGAGATCTCAAAGTTCGAGATGGAACTAGCAACCAGCTCTCTTTCCAGTAAAGTTTCTCCACAGGCTCCCTACCAGCACCAGCCTTGCCGCACAGCCCACCAAGCAGATGTGCGCTGTCACACAGTTGCGGGGCGGTGCCATCCGTGGAACAAACTTAGAATAGTGATACAACATGGGCTGTGTAGAATCTCTGGAGAAAATCTTGACTTTGCCTAGAACATTACTGGGCTCTCGTTGCATGGGATATGTCAGTTTCCTTAAATTCTCTCCAGATTGTCCCAGACAAAAGGTTTCAGTCTTCATATACCCAGCCTGGCACTCTGGGGCCACAGCCTCATGGGCCATGAGACTTGGTAGGCAGAGCAATAAGACAACTTGACAGGTGGCACGATGTGTAAGGGGGACAGGTGTGCGGAGCTGCTACGTGGTGCCCAAGTCTCAGTGGACACCTATAAAAAAGGTGGTAACGGTTGCACTTCTGATAAGCTTGGTACATGTACATACTCATGTTAGCCAAAGAGGGGTTGCTTCTGACATTTTCATAATCTGGAGGCTTTGCATATTAGTTTTTGATTGCTGGCATGAAAAATGACCACAACCGTAGCAGCTTAAAATAACACATACTTATTATCTTGCAATTTGTGCAGGTCAAAAGTCTGACCCCATAACACTAGGCTAAAATCAAGGTGTCAGCAGCACTGCATCTCTTCCTGGAGATGTGGGCTAAGAGTTCACAGCCAAGCTTCTTCAGGTCATTGGCAGAATGTAGCTCCTTGTGTTGCAGGACCGAGGTCCCTCTTGCCCTGCTGTCTGTCAGCTGGGGCTACCATCGGCTCACAGAGGCCTCTGTCTGATCCTTGTGTGTGGCCCCCACATCTCAGAGCCAGCAATGGCACGTTGCACATGAGAATCGCACACTTGCCATCTCTCCATGGCCCCCCTCTGCCACATTTCTTGTGTTTTCTTTCTCCACCACATCTCTCTGACTCTGGTCAGAGAAAGTTTCCTGCTTTTAAGGGATCGTGATCAGACTGGGCTCCAAATACATAATCCAGAAGTCTCCCTATATTAAGTCCCCTTCAATCTTAATCACATCTGCAAAGTGCCTTTTGTCATGGAAGGTAACCTATTTATGGGTTCCAGGTATCAGGGCATGGACATCTCCGTGAGGCCCTTATTCAGTCCAGCACACTCTGCAGTGACTTCTGCCGCACTGTGAGAACAGATGGAGACTCTGAGCTGGGGATATCTGAGCCCTTTACACTTTCAGAAAAATCCAGTGAGCACTCACTGTGTCTCAAGAACTTTTCTAAGTGCTTGCAATGCAAAATAGAAATAAGACAACTAAAAGAGAGGCGGAGGAGGAGCAGGAGCAGCTGACCTCCGACGAACATCTGTAGGCACTTCCTGCATTTGTTCTAATGTTCAAAAGCATCCCACTGTACAGATGACTAAATTGGAGCTCTGATAACTTGGCCAAGGTCATCCAGCTTCTAAGCTGCACAGTCAAGACTCACACTTTCTTTCCTCTCTGACTCTCAAGCTTTGTGACATGACACTCAGGACCCCTCCAGTCTACAGAGGGGGGCACCACACCTGCTGCAGCCAAGCCCTGCCCCCCAGGGGTCATGTTCCTTCTTCCCCCAGAGGGTGAAGCTATCCAGAACCAAAGACCTAACAACCCAAGACTCACTCCGGCCTGAGTTTGTAACCTTCCTGAGGGACCCATGGGAGTTTCCAGGGGCAGCTGAGGGGAGAGCTGGCTGACCTGCGGTTCCTGGCCTGATGTCCAGGGTTCTTCTGCAGAAGCCAGGGGGAGACTGTGGTGATGGGTGGTTTCTGGGGCCTGAGGTCTCTTCTGGCCAAATTTACATGTTCTTGGCTGTCCAGGTGCACTCCTTCCTCTTTTTAATGACCTAATGTATTTATAGCTCATCCTTCAAAGGGCAATGAGCTGCAGGCTTCAGTCTTCAGACTACAGTCTGGTTGAGAACCTGGAACAAATTAGGTGTTTCCTACTCATTGTGGAACAAAGTGAGAAGGGCTATGGTGAAAAGCCAGCAAAATCTATTGGACCATCAGAAAGATTCTCTCCAGTTTGTAATTTTATTCTTAATTACGTCAATCACCTCTCAAGCAGTTGCAATGTTCCAGAGACTTCTGTATGCTTTTTATGTACTTTAATTTATTTACTCCTCACAATATCCCTGAGAGGTGAAGATAAACACATTTTATCACCAACTAGGAACATGCTCAGAGATGTTAAGTAACTTACTCTAGGACACAGAGACAGGAGGTACAGAGTCTGGCTTCAAACCTGGGTGTGCCCTCTGCCGAACCCATCCAAGCTCCTTGCACCAGAGAGACCAGCAGTGCCTCTGAGCCCATGATTTTGTTTTATGCCCACAGTGACTCTGCACGGATGGTAATTTTCTTTCCCCCTTTCGCAGTTAAACAAACCAAGCAGCCTCAGAAGGCTAGAGGGTCTGGCCAAGGGCCCCCGTGAGGAAGGGTGCCAGAAGGGGGAAGGAAGGATGGATGTGGACCTGAGCCCAAAGCATCGGCATTTCCATGCTGTTGTCCTTCTCCAGGACCCGCCTGGTCCAGACACCTGGACCTGTGTCTGAGGTCACAAGGACTTTTCCATGCTAATAGAGCAGGTCTGGAATCCAGGGGCTGTCTCTCTGCTGACTTTTCCTTCTTTGTTCTTGGTTTGCTGTTTTTCTAACCAGAACACCATTCCCCCAGCTCTTCCACACTGACTCCAGCTCATCAATCAGACACACAGATACATCTCTGCAGTGACGGGACCCTGGCCCCTTCCTTCCTTGTCACACCCACCTCTGGCCTGGATGCAAAGAATGTTTGGAGACAGCTGGACAGGGCCAGAGAGGTGGGGTTGTAAGTACCATTCAAAGGGAGGGGAGACCTAATTTGCTCTAGTATGAATAAAAAAGAAACGAAGAGGACAAGAAACATCCCAGGGTTATCTTAGAAAAAGACCAGCAAAGGCCTCAGACAAACATCAGGCCCCACCTCACCTTTCAAAGAAGATGGAGCTCCCAGCAGGCCTGGCACTTGGGTAGAGTCCCTGTGGTCCCAGGTTAGCCCCGTGGCCTTGTCTGTCTCCCCGTTGTGACCATCGCTCATGTCCAACCTCTGACCTCTGACAGGCCAGAAAGTGGCCTTACAGAGGCAAGACTGGGATGGGGAGTGCTGGGCACTGCCTGAGACGCTGCTGTCTAGTTCTGGGGGTGGGAACCCAGGATCACTGAGGAGAGAGATGGGTGGGGTCCCACGAGCCCTGGGTGGACAGGGTGGGAGGGCATGGGCAATTGGCAAGGGACTCAGAGGGTAGGCAGGGGAGGCAGCTCCTGGGGCACTCACCAGGTGTTGGGAGGCCTCACGGGCTCCCGCGTGTTTGGGGACAAGTTGCAGTTTTGCTCACGCAGTGCTGGCACCTGGAACACCATCCCACATGCCTAAACTCTCTAGGCCAAGCTTATTTGTATTCGCCCTTTGGTACTCAGCTCGGGGTCACATTTCTGGAACATTCTCCAATCCGACCTAGGTGCCCCTCTTGTTATTTTATCCCCGTCATCACATTTATTACATGGAACTGTGATTGGCTGTGCATTTGTCTGAGCCCCCTATGGACTTGGAGCTCCTCAAGTGCAGGAATTCCACATATTCGTTCCTTCAGCACTGAGCAGAGGGCCTGGCCCAAAGAAGTGAATGAACTCAGCAGAAATACACGTTGGCAGTGAGAATGTCTCCTAATTATTACTCAGCAACTTCTAATTATGCAGGGCGTTCATTTCCCTTGCCTTCTAAGAGCCTCACAACCATGTTCAGAGAGCAGCAATTTATCCACATTTTCCAGTTAAAGTGAATGCCCAGATCGGTGGAGAGGTTTGTTCTGGGTCATTCGGTTGATGAGCTGCCAAGTCAGAACTTAAACTCCTGTCTGACTCCAAATCCATATTCTTTCCTCTATACTCAAAGCCTGAAAGCACTGATACCCCAAACCTGGCTGAGACCATCAAGGGTGATGCAAAAATTTCACAAATTCCTTGAAGATATGATAAAGGCACAGAGTGCAAGAAAGGTGAGAGAGGGAGCGAGGGAGGGAGGAAGGAAGGAAGGAAGGAAGGAAGGAAGGAAGGAAGGAAGGAAGGAAGGAAGGAAGGAAGGAAGGAAGGAAGGAAGGAAGGAAGGGAGGAAGGGAGAAAGAAAAGAAAAGCAATTATAAATGCTAGATCAAACAAGAAGCTGCACCATAATATTATGGTCTAAACAGAAATTGTTCTAAAGTGTAGCACGATTTTAAAACACTGACAGAATATAATACAAGAGAATCTTTTGATCTTGAGGTGAGAAATACTCCTCCTTAAATGCTCAGGGTCTTAACATGGACCAAAAGAAAACCGAATGTAATTCTAGCACACTGCTTGGCCTCTGAAAGATATATATAAAATCTTAATAAGGTAAATGAAGTTAACTGATTTTCAGTTGTTGCAATTCCCCGTGGATAAAACATGGAAGGCTTAGTTGAGGTTGCAGGACAAAGTAAATCTAAGAGAAAGGACGGTAAGAGAAAGCATGGTCAGGGATGAGGCAGCAAGGCAGGGAGTAGCGTGAGAATGCAAACACGCTCACCACTTAAGCAGCAAGCCCCGAAACTGTTTGCAAATTCACGGAATAAGAGAAGACATGGCTTAGAACTGGAAAAGAAACCAAAGGAAGAAATTAAAATTATACTGCTACCTAACTTTTGGAGGCACAGCAGGAGTGGTATGAACGAGTTGGGTCCTCGTCCCTCTCAGAAGGAAATCACTAGGTCTAGTGTAGAGTGGATGAATCACAACAGAGGTAAACTCACACCATCCGCAGCTACGCGGGTGACGGCACTGAGATGCAGACCGCTGAAAGAAGTTACTTCTGGACAATGGGCCTGTGGAAAACAGGGGACCACAGAAGCTAGTTCCAACTAGAGGTGATATTTAATTGAAACTGTAGGTTGATGAGCCACGCCATACGTCTATTTATCCTGAAAAGCTTGAGAGCGGTGATCTGCATTTTGAATATGCACCTGGGTGATGTTCAAGTGCTCAGGCCTGACTTGGAGCCATTGCTTTATGGCCTTGGATGGCTTGGGAGGAGCTGTTCTTATCTTCCCAGCTTCTGTGAGGACACCAAGAATCCCTGAGCTGGTGGCATTCCTGCTGCCTTTGGAGGGCTGGGGAGGTGGAGGGCTTGCAGGGACATCTTGCAACTCCCCTTTGAGAAGATCACGTGCCTCACCTTCCTGCCCTTCCAGCTGCTTCCAGCTTGGGAGGAAGGTGACTCAGATTCATGACTAGGTTCCTGTTCATTTCTTCATTTCCTTTCTTGATTCACAACTGACTGACCCTGAATGTCACCTTGAATGTTCTCAATGTGAGCAATGCCCCATTGACCTCCTGACTTTTGGGTGACCCTAAGCTTGATACTGGGTGTACTGTGATCTTTCTGACCTTTACAGATGCAGAGAAGAGGTTATGACATCTTCATAGCTGCATTGATGTACACTCACGTGTGCCCATCCTGTTTGGGAATGGCTTATGTAACCCCACATGACTTTAGGGGAATCTCGGTGATGCATGAGAAAAAGCACTGGAGTGGGAGTCTGGAGCCCAGTTCTGAAACCAGCTCTGCCAGGGCTGGCTAGGGGACCCTGGGCACACACTCCCCTCTTTTGACTTAATAGGGATTCAGGTCTCCTCCAGCTCAAACTCCCCAGCTACTGCACACTCTCTTCTGCCAGAGTTTTCTGAGAGCTATTCCAGGACAAGGAGCACGGCGACTTGGCCTCTGGAGCCCTCTTAACTCCATGTCTATCTTTCTCGTGGGCTGGCATGCAGTCAGTGCCCTGAGTCCATTGTTAATTACAAGGGTTTTGTGAACAGCACTTTACTGTTTTTTGTTCACATACATTAGCACCCTTAATCAGAAAGGCGAATCTGCAAAGTAGGCATAGTTTTTATAACAGGATGTTAAGATGGGATGTTTTCTATCTCAGATTTCAAAGGCTGAGAACAAAATAGCAGGTGTCATCCGGTGGTGCTAGATCATATGTGCAGGGTTGACAGAGGGGGTGGCCCAGAACTGGTTCCACTGACATCAGCTCATCACTCACCTCCAGCCAGGTGAAAGAATGTGAACAACCCATTGTCAGGGTTAATTCTGGTGAACTGGGGGTTTTTATATCGAGGCAGAATGGACTTTTTATTATCAGGAAAACAATGCGCTAGCTGTGCCTGAGGTTTGGCTCAAGGGCAGGATAAAATATACATCTGAATAGGTGTAACAGGGTATTAGTTTTCTATGGCTGCTGTAACAAGTTGCCACAAGTTGACAGACTTAACACAACACAATTTTATTGTCTGACAGTTCTGTACATCAGGAAGATGACATGAGTCTGAAATGGGCTAAAATCAAAGTGTCAGCAGGGTATGTTCCTTTCTGCAGGCTCCAGTGCAGAATTTATTTCCTTACCTTTTCCAGCTTCTAGAGGCTTCCCACATTCTTTGGCTCAAGGTCCCCTTCCTCCACCTTGAACACCAGCAACGCCGGGCCAAGTTCTTCCTGCTGCCATCCTTCTGGTCCTTTCTTCCGCCTTCTGCTTTTACAAATCCTATGATTACATTGGATCCAGCTGTGTAATCCCAGATCATTTAAAGTCAGCTGATTGGCAACCTTACCTCCATCTGCAACCTTAATTTCCTTCGGCTATATAGCCTTAGTTATTCACAGGTTCTGGGGATTAGGGTGCATACAACTTTGGGGTGCTATTCTATTTACCACAAATAGGAAATGGTGGGAAAAATGAAATTGCTTTCAGCTTACACCTTGCTATGCTCACCCAGTGAACTTCATTCTACAGGTGAGGAAACTGCAGATCAGAGAGGTTAAGAGTGGTGTCTTTTCTTGAGTGGGCAGTGAAATCCCCTAGTAGCTGGGCCCCATTCTCCAGGAATTCGGATCTAGTTGGTCTGGGCTATGGCTGGGGCATCAGGAGTTCGTAAAAGTTCCCGGGTGATTCTAATGAACAGCCAAGGCTGGAACCACTGGGTCAAAGGAAGTACTCCAGGTCATCCAAACACCCGGCCAGACGTGGCCCTGCACCCAGGCCTGTCTTACTTCAAAGTCCCTCTAAGGGGTTGGTGAAGGAGAAACCTCCTACACTTCCTCTGGAGGGAATTTTCACTTTAACTGGAAACAGACTGTGGTTGAAACCAAAGGAACAGCTTCAGTGGTAGAAATGTCAAGCCCTCACTTCCCGAGGGCAGCAAAAGCCCAGGTCTTCCTTTGGGGGAGAAGAATAAGACGGCATCCACAGGACAGAACTTGGGACAGGGGCAGAATAAGATGGCACCCAGAGGACAGAACTCGGGACAGGGCACGAGATCTTGATATATGGCAAATGTGCCCCTTAGGAAAGTGAGTTAGAAAATCAGTTGCTTATTCGAGAGCTCAGATCAACCAAAAGCTGGGGTAATTCCATTGCTTTGCACCTAATCCCTCTCATTTTCAATCTAGTCCTGTCAATTCCACTTCCTAAAGGGTCCTTGGATCTGTCTACCCCAGTCCCCCACCTCCACCCACACTGCCTTGTCTCTCGCTAGACTGCTGCACCTGTCTGAGTGGGTCTCCTACCTCCATTCTGGAACCTTCATAAGTAAATCCTTTCTATCGCTCAGGCTGTGTGGGGCCTGCCCTCGATGGATCCCCATTTACTGTGTCACTGTTTTCTGTTTGCTTGACATTCTCTCCTCCTGCAGGGCCAGGGTCTTTGTTTCCCAGCACCCAGCACAGAGCCTCGTGCATAGTGGCTGCTCCGTAAACATTTGCTGAAAGGACATAGCAGCCTGGGATTCGAACCTTAGAAAGATTATTAAGATAGTTTTGGTGTCACCCAAGAATTGTCTTGAATTCACAGATCAGAGTCACCAACGCTTCACTGCATGTAGACATTTTATTGAAAGTAAATGGCTATTATAGAGAATAAGGAGACCATGGTGGGCAGCTTGGGGTGGGTCAGCAGGGGTGATGGGGGATCTCAGGGGCTGGTCACTTGCTGTAGCTCTTGGAGCCTGGCCCTGGGAGGCCCAGGAGGTCTTCTCCAAGCCCAGATTCAGCTGTCAGTTCCTCCTCTTCACTGCCTGCCGACTGCCCATCCTTGGCTCCATCTGAAGCAGAAGAGACAGGGGCGGGGTTGGTCCAGACCACATCAGGACGTCTCCTTCTTACCCCCTTTCTCTTCGGCCCCAGGAGACTCCAGCCTCCAAAGGGCATTTTCTACCAATGCCCTACAGAGGGGCACTTCCAGAGGTTAGAGCACCAGATTCACCGCTGGTTGTAGGGACAGGCTAAGGGTACAGTGGCACTTAGGTGTGTCAACAGAGAGCCACCTGGCCTTGGGAGCTAAAAGCAGAGTTGAGAATCTAACTGCAGGACAAGGTCACTTCCCTACTTAATGTGCCACTCCCATCCCTTCCCACCTGAAGAACTCTTGTCATTCTGAAAACCCGAGACCAAGCATCACCTTCCCGGGGAGTCTTCCCAGATGTGCCAGGGAGAAGTGAGTCCTCCCTCCTTTGGGCTCCCATTAGGGTGGCTGCAGACTTCTACCATGGCACCAGGAGAGCCAAAGGACATTCACTGTGTTATGTCACTCACTCCCACACTCTTCCGGAAGCATCTTTAAAGCATGATGGTTATCTCTATATCTCCAGTGTCCTCATTATGATTCATATTCTCTCCTTAAAACCTCTTGAGCAGGAAGAGGTGGAAATGCCCACTTTTACCTGGCTAGCATGGCCTCTCCAAGATTTTCTATGCAGCCATTCAAGGGCTGCGAGGGTGAGGTCCAAGCTCCTACCTTCTCTCCGTCCTCCAACAACCCAGGCTAGAAGCCCTGATGCTGGTTCACCACACAGCCCTCCCACAGCCCTTCCTGCCCCTGGTCCCACCAAGGTCCTCTCCCTGTGCCTCTCTCTTGCTTACCCTCCCAGTCCCCCATCAGAACAGGAGGCACTTGGTAAAGAGAAGCCCCTCAGCCTGTGTTCTCCTCCTGAGAAGGCATTGTGCCTTGACACAGTGACCAAGGTCTCCAACGCAGCGAGCAGGCCTGCCACCCAGAGAGCTCAGGAGATGCTGAGATCAACGCCCAGCCCCCTCCATGGGGCCCCCACCTGCTCTCAGGCATTGCTACCTGCCGAGGTCTTCAGAGACTGGATGTACTTGGACCAGAAGGAGCAGTCAGCTTTCTTCAGGCCCTGCCGACTGGGGAGCAGGGCACTGAACTCCTTGTAGGTCTCTCCACCAGCACGGGGGACAAAGTCAGGCCAGGGGGCTGCAAAGTCAGGTGCTTTCCGTGAGAACTCATGAGGGTAGTTGGGATTTCTGGGAAAATGAGAAGAAAGAACACCCATTAGGGAAACTGGTCTTTTCCTGTATCACTTGGGATCATTTCCCATTTGCGATTGGTCCTGAGGGCCACATTGCACATCTTTAAGTGTCAAAGCCAGATTTGAACCCACCCAGCCTGGCTTCCAGAGTTGTGGTCTGAACTGCAGCACTACAAAGCTCTAGGGATGGAAAGACTCCCCAAGCTCCCCTTTTTTAGGCCATTTCTGGGGAAGGAATGACCTTGAGTTCATGAGCTGAACGTTACTCAGGACTAGTGTTGCCCTTCTGTCTTTCTGAATGCTCATGAGGTCACGGTGTCCCTTTCTATCCTGATGTCCTTTGGTCTGGGCTATAGCCAGTCTGTGGAATGCCCTTGTGTGTCCAAGGCCTGGGCAGGAGGTGAATCTAGAGCCAGGAAACTGTTTGCCACCCACAGGCCAACTTGTCCAGGAAGGGGACATCACATCTGCTCAGACACAGGCTTCTTCACAAACGTGCTGCCCAGTCCCGTCTCCCAGCATGTCCCCCTATGTAACCTCCACACCAGCCCCGCAGACCCCCTGGTGTTAACCACACAAGGTGGGTGTTCTCATCACCCCACCTGTGCTCCCACGTGCCCCCCCGAGGGCCTTTGCCTTTGCTTTTATGAACATGCTATTCATCCTTCAAGGCCCAGCTTAAACGTCACTTCCTCAGTGAAACATTTTGTGAAACCCCATGTAAAAGAAATGTGTTTTTCCACTCAACTCCCATAACAAACTGCACAAAGTTTCAGTTTGTCCTGCTTTGAGTTGTGGTGGGTTTTTATGTTTCAGATTGTCAGGCGCTTGTAGCCGGGCCCTGACTCTTCCCTTTTTACCTTTCTAGGGGACCTAGGCAGTTGTAGGTGATCAGTGCACATCTGGGAAAGAGACAAAGGGAAACAAACTGCCAGAAGGAGGGGACAGCAGGGAGGAGCCACTGTGCAGAGGAGGCCGGGGAGGAGGGAGTCTAGAGATAGGTGCAGAGGGGCCCTGAGCATCTACACATACTGTGATTATCTAAGGCAGTGCCACCCCCCTGGGGGAGAGAGGGTGCTCCTCCCAGTGGTTTGTCCCTGGGGGACACTCAGCAATGTCTGAGACATTTTTGGTTCTCACAACTGGAACAGGGGTGAGGACCACTGGCATCTAGGGGGTAGAGGCCAGGGATGCTGTTAAATATCCTACAACACAGAGGACACAACAAAGACTTGTCCAGCCCCAAGTGTCAACAGTGCTGAGGCTGAGAAACTGATCTAGAGCCACCAAATGTAGCTGACCTAGAGAGCAGTATGATTGGAACCTTTCTCCATGAAGATTAACCTGTGCAAAGGTAGTTTTGGCTACAAGGGGGAGACTGAGACAGGGAGACTGGTGGCCAGTGACTGCAGGGTCTAGGGAGAAAAGGTGATCCCTCGACACAAAATGTGGCCTCTGCATTCCAGGTTGAGGGGAGGGGGAGGGGAGGCACAGGACAGAAACCAGGACAAGTGTTCCACTCACCCCGACCTGATGAAGTTGGAAAAGTACTGCATGATTTTCAGTGACAGGCTTTTCTCCTCCAGAGAAAACTGCCCCTCGTAGGCAGGCTGGAAGGGAAGCCCGAAGGCATACTGAACATCTGCCAGCGATTCCAGGCTGAGACAGCAGTTGGAAAGAAGAAGCTAAAGTTAAAGGAGTGATAACCCACTGGAAAAACCAAATAAGCCAAAAACCTATATTCCCCGCTATGCAATGGCTTTTCTCTTTTTACATTGTTTGGGATTCCTGTTTAGAGCTCAGTTTAGTAGAGATTTGGCTTGGCCTTTAGTCCAATGGCCTCTTGGGGCAGACCCATGGCACATCTGTTGGTGGAAGCATGAACCATGCTGAGCACTGAACTCTCTTGAAATGATGCCTATAGGCAATTTTCCAGGAGAACGTTCTGTTGACTGTATTCCAGCCATGACATGATACTGAAGGTATCACTGAGTATTTCTGTGTCCGTCCATTCACTGAAAAAAGTAACAAGTACAGCCTCTATTTTGAGTCCCTTCCCTGCACTTTGCTCTTGTTTGTATGTAACTCACACTCTCACAACTCTTCCAGGTTGACATTTATCCATGTAGCCCACCCTGGCACATAGAAGTTGTTCAACAAATACATGTTATGACTGAATTAAGTATCTAGTAAGCAGCAGACAGATGGGAATAAAGATTTGGAAGCCAGTCCAATGGTATGAAGCACGGAGCTGGAGCTGGAGCAGGTACTGGCGAGCCCATGGTACATGGGATGTGCAACTGAACACTGTGGGCCTGGGAGAGTATTAGAGAGGAAAAGCTGGAAGGGATTTTGCAACTGCGTAGTAAAGACTGGCTTTGCTCAAAGAGAGTCTGGCCTTTGCCTTTGGCTTCTGGGAGGGAATCTATGTCAGACCTGATAGGAGTGTCTTTGTTTAGGGCAGAGGTTGGCCATACTGGATCTTAGTGTGGATATGACCAAAACCTACAGTCTTAGGGTGGGGACTAGACATGCCACAAAGACCAACAATGTGACTTAGGGTAGGAGCTTTGGGTCATGTGGGGCCAGTCAACCTGTAAACTGAGATTAACTACATGAGCGATCAATGAATCAATCATGCCCACCTAATAGAGATCCAATAAAATCCCTGAACACCAAGGCCTGGGTGGGCCTCCCCAGTTGGCAGTACTTGGTATGTACTGTCACACGTCAACACACAGAGAGAATCATGTCCTGACGCCACAGGGAGAGGACAGTGGAAATTCACATTAGGAGCCTTCCTGGGCTCTGCTATACCTCTCTCCATATGGCGATCTTAATCTATGTCCCTTCCCTATAGTAAATCAGTACCATGAAGGTAGCAGCATTCAGTGAATTCTGAGTCCTACCAGTGAATTATTGAAACTGAGTGTGGTTTGGAGAACCCCTGAATTTGCAGTTGGTGTCAGAAGTAAGGGAGGTCTTGTGTGAAGACTGTGCCCTCTAATCTTGTAATCGGCCCCAATTTATCAAAAGAGCCAACCTCTAATTCTGCAGATGAGGAAAATGAAGTCCGGAGAGGTTTCCTGACTTGTTCAGAGACATGCAGTAAGCTAACAGCAGACGCAGATCAGGGCTGAAGTTTCCAGGAGGCACGAGGCTAATGAAAGGCATGAGAGCCCAGGGCCATCATACCTGAGACTTGGCTCCCCCACCTTCAAGCTGGTGACCTCTGGCAAGTTCCTTGATGTCCCTGATTCCCCACCTCCTCATCTATGGACTGTGTATACAAACACCTACCTCACAGGGCTATCATGAAGATCAAAGTAAGATGGTGTGTGTAGTGGGAACCTACTACTAAGTGTGTGGCCCAGTTCTTCCTCAACACATCATTTGATCTCCTGCTGTAAAAAACATCTTTAAGGTAATGGTGGCATTTGTGACCCAGGGTATGGATCATTGCCAGCGGCTCTCATCTGTACTGGTGTCCTGGGCAGACATGTCCATGGACAGCCTTTCTGGGAAAGGGCTGCAACGGGGTGGGTCCCTGAGAAAGGCAGTTTGGATGAAGGTTAAGCTTTATGAAGTGCAGCCCAACGTTTTGTGAAGAGATAGCTTGACTATTTGATTCACTGTGCTTGCCCAAGAGATCTGGGAGAAAAGATTCTCTAGTTCAGGGCTTTCGAGGGGAACATTTCAAGTGAAGGACACATCTCCCCTGTTGTCCCTGCCCTGCTCAGGCTAGGGACTGTGGTGACAGCTCAGCTACAGGGACCCTTCCTTAACACTGGGGCCAGATGCCCAGACAACTTGCTTAGCCTGGAGGCCTCTGAGGAATCAGGGGCCAGTATTTCTACTAAGGCCATAAGAATTATTGCCAGGTATACATGTGACTGGCAGTAAGCACAGAAGAGTGGACATAAACTGAGCCCCTCATCTGAGACTCAGCTCTGTAACTTACTGCCTGTGTAACTCTGGTTGAGTCCTTTGACTGCTCTACGTCTCAGTTTCCTCATAATAAAGTACCAAATTAAATGAGCTATTGCAGGTGGAAGTTTTATCCAAAACAAGTGTTTTTACACATGCCAGTTATTATGATTGAGGTTACGGTTATTTGTCAGTATTGGGTCCCTACACTGGAAAGCCTCATGGAAGGAATACGAAGCCATGTACCATATACAGCACAGTTAGGAAGAGGAGCATGACAGTCACAATTGCGGTGTCTCTTCATTCAATTCTCAGGTATCCTGGGCCCTCTCGGAGCAGGTTTAAGCTTTATTTGGCTAGAGAGAGAAGCAGCAAGTGGCAAGTGTCATTGAAATCTGTAGGATGCTGGGACTCAAAGAGCTAAGTCCCTTGTCCAATGTCAGAAGCATCTGTGATGGAGCTCAGAAAAGAGCCTCAGATTCCCCGGTTGCCACAGAAGCCTGTTTTGCAGCCAGTTCTGCTCAGCATCTGTTCAGTTACCGTTTCCTGAGCACCTGCGATGGGCCAGCCACTGTGCCTGGCAGACCTTTGACAGCATAGTGGCCACCATTCAGGAGAAGTGAATACTACCATCCACATACCTTCCAGGAGATGGCCCGAGGCTCAGAAAAATAATGGGAGAAGCCCAAGACACGGGACAGTCTGATTCAAACCTGAGTGTCCTGGACCTCAAGTTGTGCTATGTTTAATCTACCTATGGGCAGGGGACTGAGAATCACTAAAAAGTAATAATGTAAATGGTTAATAGAGTATTAAGAGCCATACAGGGAAAATAAACACAAAACAAAAAATGCCAGGCAGACAGAAGTTGTGGTAATAGTGGCAAGAAAAATAATCTCTCATGCAGACCCCAACATAGTAGTTTACAAGTCATTTTCACTCTCATTATCTCAGCAGCCCTGAGAATAGGTAGTATGACTCCTGGCAATGGTGCAACGCCCCTCCTGTGCTGGCCATAGTGCAGCCCGGAGCCAGGGCTATGGCGGCCACCCTTGCTGCTCTCCCCCATGGAGCTTGCTCGGCCCTTCGCTGCAGGGTGGAAGGTGAGAGGTCCTGGAGAGAAAGTGGCTGCATTAGTTTGCTATTGCTGCCCTAAGAAACCACCACAAACCCCGGGGCTTAAAACAACACAAGTTACCATCTCACAGTTCCTATGGCTCAGAAGTCTAGTTCGGGTCTCACTGGGCTAAATCGAGGTGTCAGCAGGCTGGTTCCTGCTGGAGGCTTTGGGGGAGAATCCGTTTTCTGCTCTTTCGGGTTTGTGGCGGAATTCAGTTACTTGAAGCAAAGGACCAGGTCCTTGCTTTCTTGCTGGCTGTAACTGAGGGCTGTCCCTGGCAACCAGGGCTGCCTTTCGGGCCCTTCCTCCATGCTCAGGGTGGCCGTGTCCTTCTCACGCTGCATCTCTTTGACTCACTTTTCGCCTCCCTCTTCTGCTTTTGAGGACTCATGTGCTAAGACAGGCCTACCAGGGTAATCCAGGACAAACTCCCATCTCAAGGTCCTTAACCTTAGTCACATCTGCAAGGTTCCTTTGCCGTGTAAGTAACACATTTACAGGTGTCAGGGTTTAGGATATGGACATTTTGAGGGGCCATTATTCTGCCAACCATAGTGGCCTTGTCTACTTTTTCTTCAAAAATAAAAAAAGCTGCATTCCAAGCAGTCTATAGAACAGAGACAAACTTTCGAGACCAGAGTTCTCAGTTCAAATTCCAGCTGACTCACTTAATATCTGTGCAATCTTGGAAAAGATGCATGACCTCTCTGGGCTTTAGTGTCCTCATCTGTAAAATGGTGACACAATCACACTTACCTTACACATTGAATGATATTTAGCAATAAAATATTCTAAATCTGTGACCCAGTTTCTAGCTCATACACCCATTCCCTTTTCCTTTCCCTGTGAGAGACATCTGACAGCTTAAGAGTGGAGGGTCCCTAAACTGAGGGGTCCATTATAGGGTTTCAGAAGTCCATGAGTTCCCTGAAATTTTATGCAAAATCTTGTGAAACTGTATATATGTGCACCTTTCTTGAAGGAATCTCCATTAGTCTTCATCATGTTCTCAAGAAAGTCTGTGCCAATGGTGTGTTAGTAAATGTTTAACAATTGGCTCTTATTTGTAGCATTTGCCAGTTTCCGTGGTGTAAATATTTCCTCCATAGCCAATTTCAAACTACCAAAGTGGTGTCATCGAACACAGAGCTAGGGAAAGATCCTGGCTTTGCCCAGCACTGTGTGTGACCTTAGAAAGTTTACAGAGTGCTGCCTGGCATTCCAGCCCGTCCGATCTGGTTAATTTGAAAGCCTGCATGTATGGAAACCTCTGCTTTGTTTTTTTCCGTAGCAAAGCTGATCTCTATCAGGATTCTGGAGTTATTTTGAGCAGTTTAAGGCAGACATCTGGAGGAGTGACACATGAGGGTACTTCAAAAAGCTCAAGGAAAGATTCATATTATCTTTTATTTCTATTTTTTCACAAAATTTTTGAAGTACCCTCGTATAGCACATCCTCAGAAGAGGGGATTCGGGATCAGAAGACCACCTTCAGTGAATCTAGGCACTGGCTGAGAATCCCAGCTCCTTTGGAGGAAGAAGAGGGGATTTGGATTCAGCATCAGCAGAGGGAGACAGGGAAGAACACGCCAGGGCCTGACGAGGTAAAAGGAGAAGCTTGTCACCTGCGTGGCCAAGCAGATGGGGACAGAGAGTTGATGCATGCTGATCTGGCTTCTTTGCTCTGTGCTGTCTGATCACTGATCAGTCATACGCCCGAACCCACGACGGTTGAGTAAGTATACGGTTAGGCTGCTTGTATTCGGCTTTTAGTGGTCATTTGCTGTCTTTGGCAATCATACTCCTGTTGAACTTTTCCCTGATCTCATAGGTACTCACCCGCTGCTCAGGCCCGTTCTGGGTCTTCTCACCGTCACATGGAGAGGCAGATGAGGGGCCTAGAAAAGCTCCCTGTTTGAGCTGGGCACGATCAGCTCAAGTCCCACTTTCACCACTGACCCTTGGAGCCTTGGTTTTCCTATCAGGAAACGGATCTGACCATCCCTGTTAAATACTCACAGGTGGAGGGTGGGTGGAAATCCCTCTGATATTGATCAACTGCCATCCAAGGAAGAGTTCATGTTGCTGATGTGGGTAAAGTGACATCTAGCCAGACCGTGGGAGAACTGGCCAGCCACATGCACAGCACTGAGGATGATTCTATGTCCGTGTGTGTACGTACACACGTTTTGTTTCAGTTGTAGGATGTGAATGCCATTCATTCAGTGAGGACTGTGCAAATGAGACATGGGATGTCAGGACTGAGCCCCTCATCTCCCACATTTGATGCATGCCAACTCTAGGTTACGACCCAAGCAGCTGACGAGGGTGTAAAGAGGAATAAATCGGCTGTTCTGCAGAGAAGAGCTCACAGTCTAACAGGGAATGCAGAGAGCCAATGGTTTTCAAAATAAAATGCTGTGAGCTGTAAGGTAGCTGGCTAGATGTCTACCAAATGATAGCATTATTTACAAAGCACCATCAGAAGAGAGAGAAAAGAGACACCACTGGTTCCAGACAAGCAGGTAGAGTGGAGTTCATGGAAGGAAGTCGTGGTGGACGTGTGCCTCCACAGACGGGCAGGCTGGCGAGTGGATGTGCAGGGTAGGGCGCTGGAGGGACTTAGCACTTGTTAAGTTTTGGATGAGCTCTGCTTTGTATGAAGACTGGAATGGAGACTGTGGCTGAGTGCAGGGTGAGTGAGGGCAGGTGAGGGGCTGGTGCATGCAGCAGGTAACAGGGTCCCCAAGGCTCTGGGCCTCACAGGTCCTGCTGAGAAATGCCTCATGCTGAGAAGTAAAATTGGAAGTTTTCCTGGTCCAGAAAAATCCAAAGTGTGGAAACCATTAAATCTGTGAAAGGTGTGAGAGCCAAGGCCAGAAGAATTGAGGGTCACATCTTAAGGGGGCTGGGAACATTGGTGATTTCTCAGTAAGCAAGTTATGGCTGCATTTCTCTGAGAACAATGAGTAAAGTGGAGTGGGAAGGAAGACTAGGACTGGGAGGTCGTGGGTTGCTGCAATGGTGCAGGTAAGACAGAACACTGGTTCTTTTCACATAAGGCCCAAACCTTACCTTCAGCATCCTGCTATCCTAAATCCTGCTGGTGCTACTGTGGCCTCGCAGGGTGGCTAAGCCTGCAGCCCAGCATGCCAAAAGCCCAAAACCACATGGCTGAGGCTGGGCTCCCCTCAAGGTGAGGTGAGGGAGTGCGGAGGATCGTTCTTGACAGAAACAAGACACGGGTTTCCACTACGGATGCTGACCTCATCCCCATAAAATATATTCCCTTTCTTATCTCTAGCTGGTGTCTCTAGATAGCTTCCTCCACAGGAAATTAGGAAACAGAGAGGAATGAAGTCTTTCAGCTTCCCAGGCATCTTGTTCTGTTTTGTTTTGTTGTTTTCCTGAGAAGTTGAGGAATTGTGAAATAACTTATGAATAGAAGCCTCTCAGTATGCCACTTTTTGGGCAAATCTAATATGCAAATTTCAGATTCTGCCTATGAACTAGTGAGGACGTAATTATTTCCAAATGGCTTGTGCTTTACAAAAGGATTTGCTAAGCAATCTTTTAAAAATGAGCTCCCCAATTTACTATAAATAATAAAGTCCCACCTTTGGCCCCAGATGAAATACTTAAAATATTTCTCTAATTCCCAAGAGCCCAGCAAAGCTCTACGATATACTGTTTTGCAGTAAGGATGAAGCTTTCAACTGACATGCGGATTAACCTGAACACTTTATCCCCTCCAGAAAGCAGAACAACTGCTACCTAGAAAAAGCTGTACTTTCTAGGCTCAACACCTCTATTCTCACTAGCTAAGTTGTGTTTACCAAGAGCCAACGCTAGTTGTATTTATCATTGTGATTATACAGCTTAATTAAACTCACTGAATACAAGCAAATGCCCCACTTTCAAGAACCCAAAACTGGAAATTATAGATCATGCACTATGTTTATGGTTTTGCAAGAAATTCAAAGGGAGAACTCCAAACAGCATTTTCCAACTTGAGCCTTTGACCCTGCACCGAAAGAATGGCAAGTGAATGCTGGTTTATATGCCTAAAATTAAAATATTTAAGGTATATAGCTATCTTATTCATTTTTCACAAGCTGTCATTTTAATTAACTTTCTGACTAACCAACCATTACATTGGATAACAGGTTTTTTATTCTGCATTCTATTAAAAAACAAAATGATTGGGCCGACCCTGTGGCGCACTCGGGAGAGTGCGGCGCTGGGAGCGCCGGTGGTGCTCCCGCCGCGGGTTTGGATCCTATATAGGGATGGCTGGTTTGCTCGCTGGCTGAGCACGGTGTGGCCGGTCACAAAAAGACAAAAAAAATAAAAATAAAAAAATAAATGGACTTTCCTTCTAAAAAAAAACAAAAACAAAATGATTGCTGCTGTTTCAGTGAGCTGTGAATAAAAAGACCATTGTGCATTATATATGAGGGTAATTCAAAAAGTTTAAGGAAGAATAGAATTGAAAGATAATATGAATCTTTTCATGAACTATTTGAAATACCCGCATATAACATGCTTTCTTAAAAATCTCCAATGCCTTCTCATCACACTCAGATAAAATGCTGTCTTTTTGCCTGCCATAGTTTATGAACTCCTATGTGAACTGCAAGACCCTATGTTTTTTCCCCATACCTTCAAACACTCTCTTCCTCTTCAGTAGACTACAGCTCCCCACTCTCCAGTCCTTCTTTATTCTCAAACATACCAAGCTCTCTCCTACCTCAGGGCCCTGGCATTTGATGAACCTTCTTTGGGGACTGCTCACTCCTTCCTTCTACACAAGGATCACACCTTCTTGTCTCTCAGCTCTCAGTTCAAATGTCACCTTTTTGGAACGTTCTTCCCTCACCACTGACCACAGCACCCCAGTGTACCCTCTTCCTAGAGCTGTCATCTGAACGTCTGCTTATTTCTGCATGCATTGCATGTTCTTTGCACCCTATCCTTAGACCCCCATCCGTCCCAGCCCCCACCACAGTCGTAGTCCCAGGAGGGCAGCCCTTCCCTGCCATATAGGCTGCTCTGTCTCCAGGACCTGGGAGAGGAGCTGAAGCATAGCAGGCAGTAGGTAAATACTTTTCAAATCAATGTTGAAGAGGATATACAGTATAAACCCTGATATGCCGTGGGATGGAAGTGGTCAGTTTCAGAAAGTGACTGATTTCCATCTATACTGGGAAATAACCTTGTTAATCACACAGGCTGTAGTCAGGCCGATAACACAATTCAAGAATCCAACCACTTAATATTTTCTTTGGCTTGTTAATTCCAGCAATCTCACCAAGACAGTTCACTATGAAGATAATATTTTGAATCTGGAACGTTAAAGGCCCCTGGAATGCAAAGAAATGTCTAGAATGCAAATGTAGTGGTGTACAGAATGTCTACAGCCTAGAATTTATGACTTTGTTTTCCAGGGTTGGGACAACCAATAAAGGAGGAACATTACTGCCTCTTTAGTCATTTTGATTTCTTTTTCCCATCAAGACCTTATTTTTTCTAAAAGTCAATTAACCCTAAGCTGCTGAATACTAAACATCTGCAACGTGCCAGGTGCATAACAACATTACCCTAAATCTTTACACTACGAAGTAGATGTAACCATCCCATTTTATAGAGAGGAAATTGAGGTTAAGAAACTTGCTTAAATGAAAACGTTTAACAGATGGAAGAGATGGGATTAAAACTTTAGTTGATTTAACCCCAAAGGATGTGTGCTTTCACTATACTGGGCTCCCTCTCCCAAAAGTAAACACCCTACAGGGAGCCTAAGTAGGTGTTTAATTACAAGAGCCCTACACCAGCCTCCATTCAAAAATAAGTCAGACGTGGTCTCTCTAAAACATCTTCTGCACCATCAAGATGTGGGGATCACATGCCAGGACCCTGGAGAACAAGGCTTCAGTATGAGCACCCCAACGCAGCACACAATTCAAGTGCGATAACCCACACATAGCCTCACGATGAATTTCCATGGAAACTATGGTCTCCACAGTTGGCACAGTCCCCAGAAATCCCCACATACTGTCTAAAGTGGCCACAGATCCTCCCACAGTGTCTGGAACTTTCTTTAGGATCTGGTTATCTGTAATTTTGAGTCTTCCAGCATAATCCATTAAGCGATATTAATAATAGTCACTGGTTAGTGCTAACTGTACTCCAGGCATCTAGGCCTGGATGCTAGGCCATCTACGTGCCTTGTGCTATTTATCCTGACGCTCTCCTGCAGTGAGCCAAAGTGCTGTTATCAGCTCCTCTATATGCACGAGGAGCCTAAAGCTGAGAGAGGCCCACTGTAAGTGGCAGTGCCAGCTTTAGAGCCCTCTAAGGACAGGTGACATCCGAGCACAAATCATGCTCCCTTCCACTGCTGAGACTGGGTACAAAGAAAGGCTGCAGGTGAGGCTCCCCAAACCTGGGCTGGCCACAGGGTCTGGGAGATTTTTGCCATGAGCTGTGAGAACACAGGTGGGGTCCCCCCTGGATTCACTGGACAAGTGTCCTTCGGAAGGGGCTGTCTAGAGAGAATGACACCAAGTGTGAGTCAAGGGGTTAGAAATTCAGGAGACTGGCAGGCAGGAAAGGCTCCGGCAGTGTGCAGGTGGAGCCTTGAGAGTTGTCTGAGCAGGCGACAGGAGGCTTTTGAGAGAACACCTAGGTCCTTGGATATGGGAGGAGACAGTAGTCCAGGGCCTTGCCTGGTGTGAATGTGGGAGAGAGGCCTGCCACTCTTCCAGTCCAGCTTTGTAACAAGAAGTGCTGGAGCCACCCCACTCTGATTCTGTGGTACAATGGCCATCTGCCCAAGGGGGCTCCATAGGAGTAGGGGCAGCATCTGGGGGTCTGAACTGATTTGGGGCTGGTATCTGGGAGAGGGGCCACCACTTCCTTTCAAGTGCTATTAGTAATAATGTCAGTTTTAATGGATTCCAGCAGTGGTTCTCAGTGAGGGGTGATCATGCCCCCAGGAACATTTGACAATGTCCAGAGACATTTTTGGTTGTCACACTTTAGGTGATGAGAGCTGCTGGCATGGAGTGAGCAGAGGCCAGGGATGCTGCTAAACATCCTGCAATGCACAGGACAGTCCCCACAACAAAGAATTACCTGGCCCCAGGTGAGGAACCCTACAGTATAGTCACCCACTTCTTGAGACAGAGAGCTATAGAAAAGAACCACGGGAGAAACTGGCCCAAAGTTTCTCCAATGGGCAGAACTGAACAAGAGAAAGCTGGTGAAAAAAAGAAAGCTTTGTCTTTGTGTGAATAGCTTCAGTAATTAAAGCTGCCAGATATTTCATGCACAGACACACACAAACACAACCCAAAGGCCAGCTCCAGGCTAAATAACATGCAGGCACTGTCACCCTGAAATCTCCCAGCAGCTTTGTTGGACAGGTATTATTAATCTCCCTGTCATAGGTGAGGAGGCTCAGAGAAGTTAAGCGACTTGCCCAAGGCCACACAGCTAGTAAGTGGACCTAGCCACAGCAAGCACTCCATACAGTTGGGTTGAAATGGGTGCCATTGAAATAAAACTGGAGACAGGGCAGGAAAGAGGGCATGGGTCCAAACTGCCACTTACTGGCATTGGGACTGGGACACAATCCCTTCACCCCCCTGGACTTTTTTTTTTTTTAAATCTTTATTGTAACATAGTTGATTGTACATATCTGAGGGTACAGTTGAATATCAGTACCTGTGTGTAATATGTGATGCTTATATCAGGACAATTAGCATATTCAACAATACACAATGTCACCATTTTTCATGGCTCTTTACCAATTCCTTCATCCCCCACCTCTTTTTTTAATCTGTAAAATGAAGGAGTTATATGAGACCATCTTCCATAGTCAGCAATTCTTTGAATCTGAATTTCAAAGTCAAACCTTCTCACACTATAAATTTTAGTTTCTTTGTCTCCTCTTCAGTCATTATACCTATTCTTTCCTTACAGAAGTTTGCCCTCCATTTCAGGAATAAAAATCTCACCTATAATCCAGCTGCGCAGTAAGAAAACCACACTATTTTTGATCAATTAACAACAGTCCATTAGAAAGCAATAATTCACTGTGTTCTGTTCACTAGCTATTGCCAGGAAAGTTAATATATGCTAACAGAAGTGGAGGTACAAGACAGATGGCTGAAAGTGTTACACACACATATTTTTAAGTATGTAGATGTGAGCCAGAAATAAAATGAGAACTGTGACAGCTCCAAGGCAGACAGAAAGAGTGAGACACACACACACAGAGGTCTTTATGAGATGAAAAGATAAACTTGCCAACAATTAAGCAAGTTAGTTTCTGTGATTCATTCACTGATTCAAGTATATACTGCATAGATGGAGCCATACTGCACTGTGGTGGAGAGAAGATACCTACACGGGGTTGTCAAGAATGCATTCTGATGGCCGAGAATAACGGGACACTCTGGACACTCTTAGCAATTACTTTTTGCCAGGCCCTGTTCTACATACAAATTTGTGCACATGGTAACCCTCTGAGGTAGGTCCTATTATTATACTCATTTTTCAGATGAAGAAACTGAGTCACCAAGGAGATTACATGATTTGCCTTAGCTCACTGATTTGATAAGAGTCAAGGGCATGTTTCTTGCGAAAAGTAGTAGACGCTAGAGTTGCTGTCTTTAACCAGGACATTGCTTTGCCTTATACAAGTAGCGACATCTCTACTACAAAATGGTTCAGTAACTCTGAGTGTCTCTTTCCTCCAAAAATGATAAAACCTGTGAGCTGGAAATTGCCTTAAAGATGGCTGAGCCCAGTGGTTTTCATACCGTTCTAAACTGCATCACTGTGACATATTGTCAAACCTCAGTCTGTGAGAGAAAGGGGCTGGGAGACTCAGACCCCGCCCCCATCTCACCCTCTTCCTCACGGAAGCCTGGAATCCTGGCTCCATAGACCCCAGTGGACAATCAGTGCTTGGGACCTCTCCCACCTCCCTACTCCTACTCCCATTTTTCAGATGGCAAAACTGAGCCCAAGGATCCTAAAAGGTAGGATGAAAAGGACTCATTCCCCACCTGCTAAATGAGGTGGTTAGGCCAGCTGCTGTCTTTCAGCATGATTTCCTGAACACCTACTAAGTCCCCATCTGTGCCAGGAGGGTCACTGGGCCCAGAAGTGCCGAGAGCCCTGAAGACTTGGAGGCACTTTGGGAGGATCTGGTGCCTGAGCGTGGCTTTGTTTCACAGGAGGCCCCTGGATCAGAGTAGTGGATCCCTGTGGATCCTGGAGGGGCGTGAGGAAGCCCATTCAGCAACAGAGAAGCCCAAACTGGCCACCAGAGACTGAGGACATGATCTGATTCTGTTCAAGGATGGCTTCTCGAGGACCACCCCAATTCCAGGTCCAAAACAGACCACCCTGGGTCCTTGCCACTCAGGAGCCTCTTGGCAGGGCTCTGCTATTTCAAGGGTTGAATTGTGTCCCCCTCAAAAACGTATGTTGGAGGGCCGAGCCCATGGCGCACTCGGGAGAGTGCAGCACTGGGAGCGACGCTCCCGCCGCGGGTTCGGATCCTATATAGGAATGGCCGGTGCACTCACTGGCTGAGTGCCGGTCACGAAAAAGACAAAAAAAAAAAAAAAAAAGTATGTTGGAGTCCTAACGCCAGGTACCTCAAATAGAACCTTATTTGAAGACAGGGTCTTTACAGACATAATCGAGTTAAGAGTGAGCCCTAATCTAATATGACTGTTGTCATTATAAAAAGAGGAAATTTGGACTGAGAAACAGACATGCACAGAGGAAGACGATGGAAGGAAGCATAGGAAGAAGACAGCCGTCCATAAGCCAAGGGACACCTGAGGCCACTAGAAGCTAGAGATAGGCCTGGGACACATCCTTCCCTGGAAGCCCTGGTGACACCTCAAGTTTGAACTTCCAGCCTCCAGAACTTGAGACAATATATTTCTGTTGCTCTAGGCCATCTAGTTCATGGTACTTTGTTACAGCAGCCTGTGAACCTGGCCCAGGTGGGGCTCGAGCACTGCAGATTCTGGCTGGAACCACATGAATGCTCTCCTTTTCTCTTGCTTTGACTGTTTTTGCATTCATGCAGCAGACGTATTTCTTTCTTCCTTTTTTTTTTTTTTTTACTACTGTACATTCTGGGGTCCAAAGGTGCATGCACATGTTTAAGGCTTGAACTAAGCTTGTTGTTTTAACACCTTTTGTTACAATCTCTATCATGAGAGGGAGGCAGGCATCTTCCTTTGGGTTCCTGTTTGGTTGCCAGACAAAAGGACCAGTGCACTGGGAGTGAATTCTTGAGCACCCTGGCTAAACTGCAGTGCTGATTCTCAGGGCGACTTCCCATGCTTGGCCTTCCTGGCCATGGGTGGCCACAGCCCACTAGATGGCGAGGCCCCTTTCATCTCCCAGCCGCATGGCTCTCTCCTGCATTCCTGCTCTCCCACATTCCTGCTCTCCCACATGCCTCCACACCAGGAGCCTGGCCTGCCATTTATTTTCCTCCCCTAAGCTGCAGGCAGTCGCTGGAATCTAGGAGGTGGATAGGGTTGAAATTTTAAGTAGTTCTAAGCAGAGAGACCAAGTGGTCTAGTGGGAAGAGAGCTCTGATGCTCAGAGAAGCGGTGGGTAAGAGGTTGCTCTGTACCTCCCCAGCTGCTTGTCCTTGAGGGGTTCAGGTTTAATTTCTGAACATGAGACTCTGCTTTGTTCTGAACATTTGTGTCCTTCCAAGTTTCATGTGTTGAAATCTAATTCCCATGGTGTTGGTATTAAGAGGTGGGGCCTTTGGAAGGTGACTAGGTCATGGGGGTGCAGCCCTCATGAATGGGATCCATGCCCTTATGGAGGAGCTTTAAGGAGCTTGTTCGTCCCTTTGACCATGGGAGGACACAGCTAGAAGGTGGCATCTGTGAAGCAGGGAGCAAGCCCTCATTGCACGTGACTCTTCAGGTGCCTTCTTCTTGGACCTCCAGCCTCCAAACTGTGAGTGACCTTTTCATGTTGTTTATAAATTGCCCAGCCCAAGGCCAAATGGAGGAAGACGCTCTCATTGGTAATAGGCATAACCGTTTGAACCCAACCAACCTCACAAGGATTCTGAATGCTTTTTTGGAGTGCTCTAAAACTTGAATCATCTCTTTGGGGGTAACCAGGTAAATAATGGGTGCTTTGGGCAAATTAGCATGCCTTGGGGACTGTATTAGTGTCTTGTGGCTGTTGTAACAAATGACTACACACTTGGTGTCTTAAAACAACAGAAATGTATTCCCTCTTAGTTCTGGAGGCCAGAAGTCCAAAATCAGTTTTGCTGAGTCCAAATCAAGGTGTCAGCAGGGCTAAACTGCCTCCGGAGGCTCTAGGGGGGATCTATTCCTTGCTCTTCCCACTCTGCTGGCTGCCAGCATTCCTTGGCTGTGGCCACATCCCTGCAATCTCTGCCTCTGTGGTCACAGGGCTTTCTTTCTTATGTGTGGCAGACCTCCCCCTGCCTCTGTCTTATAAAGATACTGTTATTGCATTTACGGCTCAGCCAAGGTAATCCAGGATAACTTCCTCATTCCTAATCTAATCACATCTGTCAAGACCCTTTCTTCCTTATAAGGCAGCACTTACAGGTTCCAGGGATTCGAATGTGATATTTTTAGGTGGTCATTATTTAGCCTACTATATGGACACTGCCAATTATAATGACAAATTATGTATGTTTATAAGACTTCCCTTGATGCCATCCAAAGTAACACAGGTGAAAGCCCTATTATGGGCTGGATAATTTAAGTTCCAGATAATTTTTAATGCCAACCCTGAGAGGGAAATTACTAGACTTATTTGATAGATGAGGATGCTGCAGATCAGAGAGGCAGAGGAGCCTGCCCAAGAGGGCACAGCTGGTGAAAGGGGGAGTTGGACCCTGCCTCTGACGCTGGTGTTCCTTCACCCCATCTTTCTGTTGCCCATAAAGTAGACCATGGACATGGGTAATTAATGCCCTTGACCCCAGATGGCATCACTTTTCAATGCTCTCTATGTCTTTTACTTTCCCTGTCTACAATACCCGAGATAAAGTGGCTATTACTATTATTCCCTTTTTCAGAAGATAAAACTGAGGTTTAAAGAGATTAAGTGAGTGTCCCATGTCATTGAGCCAGGACTTGTGCCTCAGTCCTGCCCTCTTTTCTCTGCTTCCCTATAAATCACAGCAGTGACGGGGACCCCTCCCAGACTGCTTGCTTTTCCTATACCTCTGTGGCCACACAGCCACCTTACCTGCTGTGGCCGTAGCTTGCAGGGGCATGGTATAGAAAGACTTTTCCTCGGGCCTGCCGTGCCCAGAGGATGGCCAAGTCGATCACGGGGCAGGTGATAAAGTAGTCCCTGGGGAAAGGAAGACAGAGGAAGAGTATTCTGTGTAGCTCTCTGGACAGCTGTGTCAGGCAAGGGCTTCACCAGGCAAGCGGTCCCTTGGCCCAAGCCCCCCTGCGCAGGCCTGCAGAGAGTGCCCGCCCGCATGCCCCAGTGCTCCTCTCCAAGGGGCCCTGCTGCCACGTTCATGGAAGAGCCAGGCACGGCATGTTGTCCTCGCTTGTTTATGATGGGCCACAATTGCAAACTGTCCATGCGATGCCCGTGGGATAACATCTTCCCGGAACATCAATTCTACTTAAAGACTTGGGAGCAAAACACTTTAGAGTGAAACAAATGCGGTATACTGTGAGATGGAACATAAAATCATTGAGCATTTTAAAAGGAAAAGGGAACCTCAAAGATATTTCACGCATATGATACCCTCAGACAGTGACTCTCCACCTGGGATGATTTTGCAACCTCCACCCCCAGGGAACTTTTGGCAATGCCTGGAGACATTTTTGGTTGTCACAACTTGGGGTGGAAAGGTTGCTGCTGGCATCTAGTGAGTACGGGCCAGGGGATGCTGCTAAACATCCCATCAGGTGCAGGACAGCGCCCACAACACAGAGTTTTCCAGTCCAGAATGTCAGGAGCAAGGAGGCTGAGAGACCCTGCCCCAGACTCCCAGAGCTTCCCGTGTGCTCCCCTTCAGGGCTAACGTAGCTGAACTGAAGCACCGGCTGCAACGGTGGTGCCCGCGGGGGTGGCGCTCGGGCTGCACGAGGCAGGTAGGCCCTGCTAGAGTCACTAGGCCTGGGCTGAGCTGGGCCCAGCAGGCTCTGAGTGCCATCTACATTGCTGAGGGAAGGTGAGATACGAGCAGCCCTTCACCTCCTTGAGTTTCTGTCTTCCCAGCTGAGGGATGGGGTCAATGGGCCCTACCCGCAGAGATTTTGTGATGGCCAAGTCTGGTGACACCCTCAGTAAGGAGGTCCCTCAGTCCCTCAGTAAGGAGGGTGGCCCACCCCGTTGTGTGGTCACCGAGACAAGCACCTGTGCTGAGTCTGTGGGCAGAGTGTTCATAGGTGGGGCTGTAGGTAGGGTGGGGCCAGCCATGAGGGTCTTGAAGGGCAAATGGTGGCAGAAGTGCCTCATCTTATGGTCTCCTGAGGGGTGAGCAAGACAGAGAGGCTCAGACCTGCAGGAAGAGTCACACACTGGCAGCCCAGCGGAGGGACACTGCTGAGGGGACTGGAGGCAGGGAGGCCGGCAGGAGGCCAGTACTAGAGTCTGGCCAGGAAAGGATGAGGGCCCAAACTAAGGTAGGCCTGGAGTCTACCTCCTCAGTGAAGCCCCCCTTGGTTACACTGCCTCCCCCTGGATCTCAGCATTTACCCCAGTGCACGGGTTGTTCTTAAAGCCAGGTAAAGGCACAGCTGAAGCAAGAATCCAGGTTTCCCAAACTCTAGTCCTGAGCTCTTTCTACAACATGGACCTGGGCCAGTGCTGACTTGATTATAAGCTTCTCAGGGTTAGGCACTGGACATCTGTGAGTTCTCCAGAAATAGGGCTGGGCCTCCAGAAATAGCTGTTGGTTGTTTGGTTTCAAGTGGAGCTCTCTACTAGAGAAAATTAAAGCCTTTCTGGTCCCCAAGATCCAAGTGGGTGGTATGAAGTTTTATTCTGAGCTAGTGACCCTCAGATTGGAAACCACAGACTCTAGGGTGGAGAGACCAGGCAGGGCAGTGGGTCTAACACCCTCCACTCCATCGCTTCCCAACAGTCAAGTCCAGCAGAGGCATCTGAGCCTTGACATCAGCTCTGTTCCCAGGATAAAGACCAAAAGGAAACCACCTCTATCCCAACCACACCCCTCCCACTTGGAGGGGATGCCTGCAAAGGAAACTGAGCAGGTGTCAGAGGCATTGAGAGGCTCAGAGGTGACCCACGAGTTGGAGTCCCCACTGTGGTCTTACCCCCAGGGGCCTCTGATGGAAGAAGGAATGGAACCCTGCTTATTTCTTTATTTTCATCCAAAAACCATTCCTTGCACATCTGCTACGTGCTCATGATATACTGGGAGTAGGAGCCAGGCTAGTCCTACAATAGCAGTGGAGATGGAGGATAGTGCTGTGGGAGAGGGACGAGGGGGACAGTACGGCTGGGGGGCATCAGGACAGGCTTCCCCGAGTGGAGTGAGTGAAGCTTGAGTGATGAAGGGGGACAAGGCACATGAGTAGTGGGTGTAAGGAACAGCAGCCCACAGGGACAGGGCCTGCATGGCCATCGTAGCCCTGGGCTCCTGTTTGAGGTATAACATCAGCACAAAACTGTCCCCTGCCTGGGCCTCCATTTCCCATGTGCAAGGTGAATGCTGGCTATACAGTCGAGTCAGCTGGGGGAGCTTCTGCCAATGCTGGTGCCTATGGGCCTGTGGGTATGACATGCAGCCGGGGCTGAGGGCACTGGGTTGGGTGACCAGGAGGCCGGGCGTGCAGCAGGCATTGTACGGAGTGTACAACAGCGCCCCTGGCGAGGGCTTTGTCTCTGCCCTCCCATGGCTCCTGCACTGCCTAGGAAGAGCTGGGGACACCCCACATGCACCCCAGGGCTTCCCCTCGGCAGGTGGTCACCCCAGGTTGAATGAATGAAGCAGAGCAGACTGCAAGCACAAAGTCACATGCCTGCACTTCTCATTCATGATCTGAATGTCAACTGGATCCTGGCATGCTCTCCCAGCATGGCTTACCGGGTGGCATTCTCCAGAGCCCGGGAGAAGGAGGCGTAGTCATCTGTGGAGTGTTCCAGGGAGTAATACCACGTGGCGGCAGCCAGGACACCTGCGTCTGAGTCCTCGCCACCCAGGGAATTCTGCAGTGCCTGGTAAAAGGCTGTTTTGCTACTGGTCCGGCCTTGACTTTCCTCAAATTGCTAACAAAAAGAAAAAAGACATGAAGTTCCCCAGTCAGATTCTGAAGAGCCCAACTGAGTCCCTCAAATGCTTGTTCTAGAATCTTCTCTCTGGGAAGCAGAGGAATGTGGCATTAAGTGCATGGGCACATGGAGCCAGACCGCCTGGGTTTGAATCCCAGCTCTGCCTCATCCTAGCTGTGTGACCTTATAACAAATGGCTATACCCCTCTGTGCCTTCCTCTCCCATCTGAAATGGGAGCACCTTCCATGTGGGGATACGAGAAAGACTGAAAGGGTTGATACACGTGAAGGGCTTAAGATGGTACCTGGCACTTAAAAAATGCTCAATCAATGTGGGCCATGATAGCACCCTGTTAACAGATCACACCCCTGGGCTGCTCTCAGACAGCTCACGAGTGCCAGTGCTCTGGTGTGGTCAGGAGAGCTCAGTCATCACTCTTGGGATGCTTTATGTGCACTCTCGTGCAGACACACGTCCCCTGCCCCCAGGGCCCACTGCCAACCGGGCCTGGGGAAACGGCCATGAGCACGGGTCAAGCTCCCTGTCTCGTGGGGCTCATGCCCTAGTGGGTGGAGATGGAAAATAAGCAAACAGATGTACAGTCCATCAGGCAGCAGGGGCTGTGGAGGAAAATGAGGCAGAGAAGGCTGGGGCCAGGGGCTGTTTTACACACGATGGTCAGGAAGGTGTGCGCTGCTGCCTGGGGGATGCGTCCCAGATGGGAATGACTTGTTCTTTCACTCTCTGTTTCTCTCTCTCTCTACCTATCTGTCTCTCTGTCTTTATCTTTCCTTCCTTCTTCCCTCCCTCCCCTGCCCTTCCTTTCCCTTTCTTTCTTCCTTTTCTTTCTCTCCTTCCTTCCTTTCTTCCTTCTTTCCTTCTTTTTTTCTTTCCTCCTTCCTTCCTTCTTTCCTTCCCCCTCCCTCCCTTCCTCTCTCTCTCAACTCCCTCTGTCCTCCCTCCCTCATCCTTTCCTTCCTGCCCTGGCTTTGCTGCTGTCTGCACTGTGGGAGTCTGGTGCAGACCATTTCCTTTCCCCAGGGCTCAGTTTCCCCATTTCTGAAGACAAGGGCAGCAGAGTGTCGGCAATGCTGAGCGTGTGAGGCCCAGCCTCCTCGGCCCGGCACAGCCCTTTGATATGTGCTTACATATTTTCAGGATCTTATGTAAACAGTGAAACGTGCTTATCAGCACACCCTGGTGTGTTTAAATTGCTTCTCTAGGGCCGACCCTGTGGCGCCCTCGGGAGAGTGCGGCGCTGGGAGCGCAGCAGCGCTCCCACCCGCGGGTTCGGATCCTAAATGGGGATGGCTGGCACGCTCACTGGCTGAGCGCGGTGTGGCTGGTCACAAAAAAGACAAAAAAATAAAAGTAAAATAAAAAAATAAATTGCTTCTCTAAACATTTCCAAGCACACGGGACCTTTGATTAGAATTCGAGGACTGGGTATGATCAGTAAACAGCCCCTCCTGGGTGAGGACATTCTCTCTTCATGGCATGGGCTGCCTTGCAGCCTGACTTAATGAGGACAGACTGGACCAGGTCGGTGTAATAACTGATCAAAGACCCATCCGCTGGCGGCTCCAGGCCAGCTTCAGAGGAGACCGAGGGCTGATGTAGGGAGAGTGTACAAAGAGGGCTTTGTCTTAGTTCCATCTACTACATTTTATTTCTTGGAAAATAAGTCTGAAGCAAATATTACAACATATTAATATCTGTTAAATCTGAGTTGTGAATACATCATACTAGAGCCTTTCAAATGTTTTTGACCATGATCATGTGAGAAAGATATTCTATACACACACTCTCACTCTCAGATCCGAAAGAACGTGCATGAATAACCTTCATACTATTTTATCTTACTGTATACAATACTCCTGATAGTTTCCATTCTATTCTATTCTGTTCTAATCTAGTCTACTCAAAAAATGCTTACCTGCAATCTATTATGTTGACTTCACAACCTACTAATAGTTTAGGCAAAAAACTGCATTATATTATTCTCTGTCCTTTTGTGTTTGAAATATTTCATAACAAAAAAAGATATTAGTAACCATTTGTATACCTCCTATTATTTCCAAACTTTGTCCTAAACATTTCACATGTGTGTTTTAATGAAGCATCCAAATGACCATGCAAAGTGGGCATCACATTATCCCATCTTACAAACCAGCATGCTGAGGCCGAGAAAATCTACACGGCTGGTTTAGTATCACACAGGTAGAAAGTACAAGCTGGGACTGAGTCCCGGGTCTTACTGTAACTTAACCATGACCTCACATGAGAGCTGTGGACACGGGAACCTCAGCAAACGGCAGGATGGAAAGTCTGCCTTCGGGGTACTTAACCCAGAGCAGTGAAAAGACCACTGAGTTTGGAGTCAAAATTTAGGGTTCAAGTGCCAACTGCCAAATTTGGGGGGACCTTGGAAAAGACATTTTACCTCTCTCTTAACCTTATATCTTTAAAATGGGCATGATGGTATTGACACAGCCCTGTTTTTACCTCCCATGAAGAACAGAACAGCCATCTGCAAAGTGGTCTGCTGCAAGTCATGGCTGCTTTTTTGTGGACGCCGGATAAGAGGAGCCAGCAGGGCTCAGTGCTAGGATCAAGGGCCTGGACTCAGCAACCCAAGTTTGGATCCCATCTCTTGCATTTCCCAGCTGTGTGACTTTGGGCAAGTCACTTAACCTCTCCGATCCTCAGGTTCCTCACGGGCAAAATGGAGTTAATTGAAATCTACCTCACAGTGTTGTTTTGAATATAGAAGCAACTTCTTAAAGTACCTAGCTCAAAGTCTGACATACAGAATTTAATAAAAGAGATCTATTTTTATTATCCATGGGTTTCAATGGCTTCAATTAGAAAACCGAACTGAAGGATGAACACAAGACCCCAAACCACTTTATTAAAAGAGGAAAACACAAAACATGCTATGTGCATCTGTCTTCATAGAAGAAAGCTCCCTCTTGCTTTTATTTCTAAGATGGCTCAGAGATGTCACGTGCTGTATTCACAGTCACACAGTCAAGTAACTTGCAGAGATGAGGAGCAAACCCAGCTCTGCCTTGTCCTTGCCACCCCAACAAATTGCCGTTGACCCTTCCATTTCTGTAACTCCTGAGAACTAGGCTTCTGAAATGATGCTAAAGTGCCCCAGGCAGTGTGAGCAGCACTAAGTTTTCAAATGCCACATATGCTCTCTTACTTTCAAGCCTTTGCACACACTGTTCCTTCTGCCTAAACACCTTACCCCTAGTTTGCTCGGATAATAGCTATTGGACTAGGACTGTGCTTTTAACTTCAATGTGTATCCAAGGAGCATGGAAATCTCGATAAAATGCAGATTCTGATTCAGCAGGTCTGGGGTGGAGCCTGAGAAAGTGCATTTTAACAAGCTCCCAGGGGCCGAGCCCATGGCGCACTTGGGAGAGTGCGGCGCTGGAAGCGCAGCAACGCTCCTGCTGCGGGTTCGGATCCTATATAGGACTGGCCGGTGCACTCACTGGCTGAGTGCTGGTCACAAAAAAGACAAAAAAAAAAAAAAAAAAAAAACAAGCTCCCAGGCGATGCGGCTGCCACTCCTCTGGGGACTTCACCACAGTGGCAAAGTGCTAGAGCATCCAGGTTTTGCCCCGGAGTTATCTCCTCCAGGAAGCAGGACAGACAATGGTTGAAAGGGTGGGTTCTGGAGTCAAACCACCTGGGTTCCAAACCCGGTTCCACCCTTGAGTTCTGGGACTGTGAGCGAATTGCTTACTGTCTCTGTACTCAGTTTCCTTATTTGTACAAGGTGGATAGTTTAAAAAAAAAAATGCCTACTGCATAGAATTACTGTCATGTCCCAGTGAAACATGCATATAAAGGATTTAGCATAGTACTTAGCACATGGTCAATAAATGGGAGTGGTCATTATTAACTTGTCCCAAGCCAGGGCAGAGGTCTGTGGGCCATCAGGACCTTGTGCTCAGTTCATTTGCCTACTGCTCCAGATCTACCATGTAGCAAAGGCGCAGGGATCGTATCAACAGCCATAGTGCTCAGGACAGTGCCAGACACTTCACAGGTAAATATGTGCTGGATGAATGAATAGAGCAGGCACTAACATTTGTAGAGGCAATGCAGGCTAGAGGCTGAAAGTAGGACTTTACAGTTAAACCTCTTGGGTTCAAGTCCCAGAGTTGGAAGGATCTGGGCTTGGATGCTAACTTTGCCACTTCTTAGCTGTTTGAACTTGGGCAAGTTACTAAATTCCTCTGTGCCTCTGTTTTCTCATCTGTAGAATGAGCCCAACAGTGTTATCCTCCTTATAAAACTGTCCTGACGTTAAATGAGATTAAGCCTATAAAGTGCTTAGCACCATGTCTGTTGTTATTGTTGCTAGATATTGTAGAGTCAACCTTGAGCCCTGTTCAGACAGGCCAGGGAAAGTCCATGTCTTAGAAAGAGAGGCCTGCACTGCTTGTCTCCATGGACTGTGTGGGCCCCGACACTGGGAGCCCCGCTTCCAAACCACTGCTAAAAAATGACTGTCCTCACCTTAAGGACAGAGCCTCCTTCATGGGGTCTGTGGAAACTCTTTCCATGATGAGGTAGCTTTTAAGAGTACTGGGACGCCAAGCTCTGGGCGTCACTATAGGAAGTGCCTCTTACATAAAAGGGTCTAAACAGATCCACAGTTCAGAAGCTGAAGGGAGGGGTCCCAGTTTATGCTTCCCCGAGACTGAGAACAGAGTTCCACATTTAAAGGAGATCTGAGTGGCTAGTTGGGAGTGGTCTTGTTGACTGGTCAGTATTTTAGAGATGGCCAGAGTATGGACAAACCCCACGGGGCACAAGGCAATGTGAAGGGGCACATTTTCAGCAAGACCAGGGACCCATATCTCTCCATTCTTGGCGAGGACCAGAGCACAGATGCTGTTGCTAGTTTAATTAGAGAGTCAGTGGGGGGGTGAGGAGCGGGCAGCTGGGGCCACCATGTGACTGCAAGCGCTGACTTCCAGGAGCTGTAATTACAGGCCAGATCTGCCTCACACGGTGGGTTTGTTACAGGCAGCCACTACTGAAGGGGCTATCCAGAACTGGCAAGTCTTGCTTGTATGTTTTTAAAAGACTACCATAACATGTCCTAAAGAAAATTGGAGCCCCTGGGAAACAGTGAGAGATTGCGAAGGGCTCAATGTCATCCTAAACGCCCTGTGGCCGAGTGGATTAAGCATGAAATTTGGCATTTGAGAGACCTAGGTTCAAATATTGCTCTGGTGTGACCTTAGACAATTCCTCTCCAATGAATCGATCTGTTCAGTGCATTGACGTCTCTGTGCCTCCATTTCAGATGGGGCTGATGTTAGAATTAAATGAATTAATTATAAAGTGGCTGACACACGGGAAACAACACATACCACTTGTCTCTCCCTTCTAGTTATTAAGTTATTAAAAATAAAATCAATATGTCAGGTGAGAACTGCCCCTGCACTCATGCCAAGTGGTGTCATGATGAAAACACTGTGTTGCAGGCCCTTGGTCTTCAGTTCAGCATTCATTCAACAATGATCTGTTGGATGCCTACACGTGCCAGGAGCAGCTCTGGGCATTGGGATACGTCTGTGAACCAACAGGTTGTTCTCTGCCCTCATGCGCCTTCCAGTCTAGAGGGGAGACTGACAATATGCACACATCTTTGTGATGTCGACTATATGGGAGGAGCGAGGCTGGGGGAACGGGAAGTGCTGGCCTGGAGGTCCTGATACGAGGGGCTCTTCTGCCTGCTTCACCATGGTGTTCCCAGCCCCGCTATGCACTCGGTGAGCAGGTCTACGTGGGGGTCTCCATTTATCCACCCCTCATTTACTCCTTGCTGCACAAGCATCTGGCCCTGCCCTCCCCGACCCAGATGTCCCCCATCAAGGTCACTGATGGCCTCATGGTAGCCCACCAGTGCACCCTGCCACTGCTCCCCAGCCCCTTGATTTGAGGAACCCTCCCATCTCCTTTCCCTAAATGGGTCAGCCTCAGGCTCCTTTTTGGAAGCCCCTGCTATCTCTGCCCATTTGTGAATGCCAGAGGCCCCCCGCTGCCAGCCCTTCCTCCTCTCCCTCCCTTTCTGTCCACACTTGCTTGTGGGGTGGTGCCATGTCCTCTCTTCGCCTCGTCAGTGACCTGTAAGCTAACGATTCCTAAATCTCTCTCTAGCCTGAACCTCAGAACATTTTATATCCAAATATCTGCCACCTCCTGGAAATCTCTTAGGCCCCTCCAACTCCATGTGTGCAGTTTAACTGCGTCAACTACACGTGTTCTTTTTCTAGAATCATCTTCTCCTATTTCCCTATCCTCAGTGACTAAGACCAGCACCAAGTTACCAGACTGAAAAAAAGATGTTTCCTAATTCCTCTTACTTCCCCATCTCCCAGCATCCTCCTGTGCTTCCTTCTTGACGCTTCTTCTGAGGACATTCTAACCCAATCCCCTTGTCCACCCCTGCCGCCCTATCCTAGTTCATGCTCCCATCAGTCCCTTCCTCATCCCGGGACAGAACAGGATGCTGCTCTGTGGGGTTGGGGCTTTGGGGGAAGAGTGCTTGGTACACAGAAGGCCCTTCATCAATTTTTGTGCCTTGGTTACTCTCAGAGTTTTGCAACATGGTTATGACATCACAGGCTTGAGAAGAAAAATACTCAGAGCAGAGTCCCCAGAGGAAAAACGGAAAGCCTATCAGAGTTCCCCTTATTCTTGCAAGACTATATGAATGGATGAATGAATGAATCAATAAATGCCCCCAGAATTTTCTCAAGGTTGGAGGTAGATGGAGACCCAAACACCCATTTGTTCATTTGATGGACAGAAATGGAAGATGAAGAACTGAGGGCTCCACACGAACACGATGCAGTTCTCACCATGGAACAGAGCCTGGGAAAATGGGGGAGAGGCCAATTTATGAATGGGCAAAGTACTCCGTGGACACTGGTGGACTGTTTGCGTCCAGAAGAGATCACAGTGCAGTGGAAAGAGGGGGGTGTGGGAAGCGACTCCCCTCCCCCTCAGCCCGCTCTGCTCGGCCTTCCCTTCCCCATGTCCACTGCAATGGCCCATCAGGGTCTCCCACGACCCACGTCCCATCAGGTCCAATGGCTGGCTCTCTGAGCTCATCTCACTCAACTCTCAGTGACATTCGACACGTGACCTCCACTTCCTTTGAAAACATTTTCTTGGCTTTTGTGACATCACATTTTTCTGGTTTCCCTCCAAAAATCTGTGTCTACAACCCTGACCTCTGTCCTGAACTCCCAATTCATTTGCCCAAATGTCAACCCAAGATGTACCCCAAGCCTGATCATTTCTAACTGATGCCACGTCTATGACCCTAATTTAAGTTACTAGCTTGCACCCTGGATTCCCACAACAGAGCACAGTCTGGTCTCTACTTCCTTTGTTACCTCTCCTTAGTCAGTTTTTCACATGGCTGCCTGAATGCTCTTTTTAAAAAATGGTAAATCGATATAATCACTTCCTAGCTTAAAAGCATTCCAATAACAGCCCTCTGTAAAGAGAATCAGATCGCTTTTCTGATGGCCTGAAAGATCCCCGTAACTGGTCTCCTCCACGTGCCAGCTTCCTCTCCTACCACTGCCACATTGTCCACAAGGTTTCCTAGCACCTGACCTTCCCATGTCCCCTGAACAGCCAACGCCATCCCTGCCTCAGGGCCTTTGACCAGCTCTTCACCTAGACGTCCCTGCAGCTGGTTCCTCATCAATCAGGTCTCAGTCTAAAAGTCACCTCCTTTGAAAAGCCTTTTCTGACTGTCCATAAAGTACTTTCCTCTATCCTGTCACTTCTACAATTACCTCATTTTAATTTTCTTCAGAGTGCTTTGCAGGATCTGAAATTCTTAATTTATTTGCTTATATGTCATTGTGTCCTCTCAGGAGAACAGAAACTCTATGACTCAGGGGCTTTATCTGTCTGGTTATAGCTTTTTCCCCCAGAGCCTAGAAGAGAGCCCAGAATGTAGGATCCTCTTAGTGATTGTTGAATGCATGTGTGAATTAATGCATGGGTGACCCCCAACTCCTCTGCTTATTATGGTGTTAGGGAACAAAGGGCTGGCTTCTCCATCAAGCACAGCAGACCCAGTGCCAAGGGCCAATCATGCATTAAGGGACCCCAAAATATTTTCATTTTGATTTCTTTTAAAATTAGAAAAAAATCCCACTAATATAATAATAATGAAGCTATAATAAGAAGTCCAGCTTGGTTTACATTCATATTTATACTAATTTAGTCATAAAATGTAATTTTTAATATTTGGGGGGTGACGAGTTAAGCCCTCGGAGTCTCAGCTTCTCTGAATGGGTTCCCCCAGCGCATAGGGCCATCGGGAGGGCTGGACAAGGTGGTGTGTGAGCAGCAGCTTGGAATGGCTTAGGTCACAGTGCTGGCCTGCAGGGTTTAGTGTGCTAGGGAAGCCCAGAGCCTGGAGACCTGCAGGGTTCCCTGGGTCCTGGGAGCTGTTAAAGTTCTCTTTTGACACAGCCTGGACAGGCAGAGTGGTCTCACCGCGCCCATTCGAAGACTAAAGAAACTGCAGCTTAGACTAGCTAAGCAACTTGCTTAAATAACCTGACTACAGCCAGGAATTGAGACCCGCTTTTCTGATTCTGGGTCCCCACTGTGTCTAAAGTCCTGACTCTAACCCCTGCTCAAGCACAAGTGCGGGGATTCAGTACACAGCGCCTCTTTCCAGGAAATCTCATGCTCATTCTCAGGACTCCTGCATGCTCCTCTTAACTATAATCTGTCACCAAAGGCTCGATACTCTCGTGCTGGGGCTCCTGCCAGTGCCCTGGGCTGCCAGGGGCTACTTTCCAACTCTCAAGCGGGCTGCCCCCCACACTCCCTACAGGACTCCCACACCACCTGCTCCTGGACCAGGCAAACTCCTGGCCAAGCTCAGGGGCACAGCAGCGCTCTTCTTCTGATTTTTCTCGCCTTCCTTGGGGATGCTTGTGTCGAGAGGGGAAGGCAGCACATTGCATCTTGGAACAAATCTGCTTTTGATCATGCAAATGAATGCTCGGTTAATGTAGGCAGACTGTCAATTTCACCAGCAAGGAAGAGAGCGAGAGAAAAGGGGGCAAAATTCCCCACCACAGCGACGGATGAAGAATTTCAATGGAAAGCTGCTATTTCAGAAAATAAGATCATTCACCGTGAATGGAGAACATCGCAGGCAGGCTTGATGCTCCGCGGGTATGTTGCTAACTTTGCCAGGTGTCATGAGAACTCCTTGGGTGGGCTGTCACTGCCCTGGGATGCTAGATGGGTGAGGGTCTTCACAGAGACTTCATGGAGCCCCTACCCACCCACCCTGTTTGGTCTGAAGGACTTTGGTGGGTCTCTGCTGAGATGACGGGTGAATTGAGGGGGCTGAACTTGGGGCGGGGGGCTCCTATCCTTCCTGAGGCTTCCCTGGAAGCTGCACTGCATGTGTTTGTGAAGTGGGATAGGATGGTATTTACGTGGAGTTGGCATGAGAAGAAAGTGTGTGTGTGCGTGTCTGCTACGAATTGGAAAATTGGTCTCAGGTCAGGTGAAGTGATTCAGTGATCATAGGTTCTTTGTATTCCTGCTTTCTCTGGATAATTCTCTGGATCAGGGACAATAGCTTGGACACTAATCCTAACATTAAAATTAAAGAATTAAGTGAAAAAAGTAACATTTATTGAGCATAAGCTATTCTCTACAAAATGGTGCATATTTGAATCCTCTGAACATCTTTATGAGGATATTTGCTAATAATCTCCCAACTTTACAGACAGAGAAACTGAGGCTCAGGCTCTGGGGAAACTGAATGCTCCTGATTACAACCCAAGGGCATCCAGGACACATTCCCAGCTCTGTTGACAGACAGCCAAGGGAGCAGGGTCCTGGTCAGGTCCTTGGCTATGGTGCCACCCCAGCTGGCAGTGCCACTAGGGGGCCAGTGACCTCCTTGCTCCCCTGTCTCCTAAGATTCTGGAATAGATGTCCATCTCTCCAGATAGCATGTTCCAAACTGTATTTCAGTTATTTGCTTTGTTTCTTTTCAATTTCCTCACCTGACCATGAGCCCTCTTGAGGGCAGGAATTCAGTTTGTATCTATGCCCTAAACACCTGACCAGCATCCGGCATCCAGCAAGTGGCCTCGTAAATATTGCATGACTACACACACAGGTCTTAGTGTTAGAAAAAATGCTTGATACCCTGTTTAGGTGGATGCAGTGATTTGCTGCAATTGATATGTTCTCCTTCTCAGCCCCAGATGCGGCAGGAGGGGCTGGCGGATACTGAATGACAGAGAACTGAGCAGGAGAAGGAGGGGCCGGGATTGAGGTCCTTGGGAATGTGCCATTCTGGGGTCGTCCTTAACTAACGGTTGTTGGACCCAGGTGCCACGGAGTCTTCTGGGGGAAAATGGAGGAATACACGAACCCACTCTCTAAATGCAGGCCACAAGCAGGCGGAGGCAAGGACGACATGAAACCCATGAGCAGGATGATGTGAGAGGAAGGGGAGCCTCAACACTGCTCTAGAGAGCAGCCGGCAGCTCGGTTTCCACCATGTGCATGCACCACTCTATTGCAGGTGTGTGTTAAGCAGGATCCTGAGGATTCCTCTGGGCAGTGATTGTGTATGGTGGAGGTATAGGTGGTCCCTGTTCTAGAGTTTAGCACAGATGGGGTCACGGTAAATCACTCCATTTGGAATCAAAAACTGTAGTGCAGACTTGGCCTTTCAAATGACTAGTTAGCTGACCTTGGGACAACTGTTAAACCTCTCTAAGCCTTTATTCCTCAGTACAATGGTGTGAAATACTGGTTCCCTACCTCACAGCCTCATGGTTGAGATAAAGTAAGAACGTGGGTGGAATCGCAAAGCCCTTTGCACACAGCAGCCCTCACGCTAGCTGGGTTCACATCCATCTGAGTACGCAGCGCACCACTGTCGGTGGTCTTTGTAGGGAAGGTCTGGCTTTTCCCAGAATGTCAGAATGCAAAAAGATGCCTTTGGAGTCAGACAGACCTGGATTTGAATTCTGGCTTCTCCTTGAACTAGTTTCCCATTTGAAAAAGAGTGATAATAATCCCTGCCTTGTAGGGTTGTTGTGAGGATGAATTATTTCATTGAAGACTCCTGGTTAGGGCCTGGGACAAAGTCGGTTCTCCATCATTTCATTCATTCACCCCAATGAACATTTATTGCACACCTATTGTGCAGCAGACAGACCTAGGCACCGGAGACAGAGATTTCATACATTCTAGCTGGGCAAGAAAGACAACAGACAAATACATACATAATGTATCAGGAGTTGTTAGTATTGGGGTGGGAAATATGAATGCTATCTTAATTTCACATTCCTCCATCTTTTTTTTTTTCATTTAACAACATATCACAGACATCCCTCAAGCCAATAGAGATATATGTAGTGCATTCTTTTTAACATCTACATACTATTTAATACTTCGTATGTATCTTAATTTAGTCAACCATTCCCCCATTAATGGACATTTGAGTTGCTTCCAGTTTTTTGCCACAGTAATTAATGCTGTGATAAATACCCTTGTACATATGTCATGTAAAACTGGCACTTTTATTGCTAAGATAGATTCCCCAAAGTGAGATATATTACCCAAAGGAAATAGAATAATCCAAAGGAATGCAGGATCCTGTTTGGTTGCATTAATGATTTTTTTTAATGCCAGTTATACCAGCGAGTATTCAATAAAAACTACAGAGGCCCATGCTGTGTGTGGGCAGGGGAAGGTGCCTTCTGCCCACACCAAGAGCAGCCCTCTCCCTGTGTCATGCACTGGGGTCCCCACCCCAGGGTGACTACCCAGAGGGCTTTGGTCGAAAGCAGCTGACCCAAGGCAGGGTGCAGCAGAGGGCAGAGGAGTGCATGCTCAGCTTCTCCCGGGGTCAGCTGCATCCCAGTGAGAGGCTGTGCCTCTGGTCAGAGCAAGAAGTGTGTGTTTAGGCAGATAAAAGATCTCACAGCTCACTCCCACTTTGCTGTGCCTCCAACAAGTCGCAAGAAGCTGTGTTTTCCCCAGGGCCATTGTACATGTTTTCCATGGGAAGAAAACCAACGTGGAAGGCTGGGGTTCGGAGATCCCTTCCAGGACTGGGAAATGGTGAAGTTTCCACAAGAGTCCCTTCATCCATCTGCTTCTTCCTTCCAGTTCTCAGTAGGAAAAGCCTCTTTCAAGGAACCTGGGTCTCAGTGGCCCAGAACCTGGGTGTTCCAACTTGGAACCTGGAAGCTGCAAACCTGCCAGGGCAGCTTGTGCTCACTGTTCTCTGTGGGATTCATTCATGGATGTGATGTGTAGATGAATCTGTTGTTGACCACTACCCTGCAAGTGTCTAATTTCTGAACCCCCTCCATTACCACCTCCCAAACCCACATAGCCTTTGCACATAGCAGTTTTTCCAGCAATTATTTTTAAACAAGCAAGTCATTCAATGACTCTTGATGAAAGGTAGACATTGAGGTACACAGCCACCAGGAAACACCCAGCATGAGCCCCATGAGGCCTCTTCTCCACCTACCTTCACGGCCTTTGCCCTGTTGATGAGCCCATCATCCTGAGAACTCCCAAGGAGCAGATCGACCTTCACCAGTGGAGATCTCTGCAGTGCTCTGGCTGGAGCCTCACGGAGGAGCTGGCCATCGACCACAGGACCCCAGTTGTGGAAAGGGCCACTCACAGCCAGAAGCTGTGTTAGATGCAAAGGATGCCGTTATTCACATGGATATTACCCCTTTTTTAAAATAATGGTATTGGAACAATCATTTGCATTGCTTTGCTTAACAAGGTCTTAACCATAGCAAATACCAGTGCGGGCTACCCATCTGGGGCTCTATTAGGAAACAAGAGTAAAACGACCAGAACAACAGGCAGCCGGGACACCAAGAGACAGTGCCTAGAGCTGGAAGGCAAATCTCACTCTTAGCAACAGCTGCTCCCCAGGAGAGCATCCAGAGCTTCCCTGCTGAGTAACAACAGATCCACAGGGAGGCACAGGTAAGCCTGAGCCTGTGGGTAGAAAAGAAAGGCAGGGAGACCGTGATTGAAAGAGGAGGTTGTGCTTTGTGACAGGTGAAATTACTCAGCTTTATTTACGATCAGATTAGTCCACATTTAGGGGAGCTGAAGATAAGACCCACTCTAGGTCTGCAAGTCCAGACTCATTGCTGGGGAAATCAGGCCATCAGCTGAAATGACAACAGTTATTCATGCTACTGTCCCCTTCATTAATGACAGGGCCAACCAAAGACTTGGGCTGTGAGCAAAACGTTTGAAAGAGAGCACACAGCTATCTTGTCTAAGGGAATAGGGTGGCCCAAATCCATTGCCCATCTGTGAAGTCATGTCTATAATGCTCAATGTGTGTAGTTGTGACTTGACCGAGTGCCTACCATGGTCCTGGCACAAAACGACCGTCCACGTGCGTTCTTTCATTTTATCCTTCCACTCTATAAGGTCCAAATCATTATTCCCATCTTATAGATAGGAAACCCAAGCTGCATGGAGCTCTGTCTGCCTTCAGTTTCCTGCTTGGTCGATTGTAGACTGTGGCCTGTGCCAGGCGCTGGGGGTGAGGGAACGTGCATTCCAGCTCCAGCTGGTCATCAACCTACTGTGTGGCTTGGGTGGGTCATGTCTCCTTGCTAGACCTTCATTTTCCATTTGTACAAGATCAGAGAAAGTCCCTCCCCAACGAGCACCTAGTGCCCACCTTGGTCTGGGCGTCATTGAGGATGTTGGCGGGCTTCTGACGGAGGCAGGACATCATATCTTGGCTGGATGAGGTGGGACAGCTGACTTCCTGTGCCAGAGCAGCCGCCTGCTGCTGAGCCCTCTTGGGGCTGATGACAGCAGACGGAGAGAGCACAGAGCCACCCTGGAAGAGAAAGCAGGCTCAGGGCTAAGTGTCTGATAAGCCCACAGACCTCAGGGCCAGCTCAGGGCTCTGCATCCTTCCTCCACTCTTGGGGGTCCCAGGACCCTTCCCAGGAATGCACACAAGGGGGTAGGTTAGTACCGATCAATAGCATATCAACAACATACCAATGCGCTGTGTGGTCTTGAATGGCTGTCTCCCTAGGCCTCAGTTTCCTCACCTGTGAAATGAGGGCACTGGACAAAAAGATCAGTGCTGGCTATACAGCTGGAGTGGTATATAGAGACAAAGGGCTGATGGTTTCTGAACAGGGCCATGGATCCCGACAGTCCTCTGAGAAGAGAACTCTGTAAAGGTGGACCACATCCCACCACCACCTTCTGGGACTCCTTAAATAGCAAGCTTTCTTGGCTCAGTGAAGATAGAGTCGGGTGCTGGGAGCATTTCCTTTCCAAGAATGGGAGTGGTGGGAGCTGCATTCCAGGAAGTGGATCTCTGTCTGGACCATTGGTGGAATCGGGTCATCTGCCCAGGGTGGAACAGATGAGCTGCATAGGTCTTGAGCAGTGCACGGTTCCCGGGCACATCCTCTGTGGGTCACCCCCACCTCTGGCTCAGACACGGGCTGCCCACTGAAGAACCAGGGACAACAAGGGTAATACTAGTGCCACTACTGTTACTAGTGCTACTACCAGTAATAGTAATAACAATAACTACTGTGGGTCAAGGACTAAGATAAATTAACTCAGGAGCGTCTCCTGTTTTAACTCATCTAATTCTTACAGCAACTATGAGAATTAGTTGCTGTGATTGTCCCCATTTTACATTACGGAAATAAGGACATAGGGGAATTAAGTAATGACCAAGGTCAAAATCTTGTAAGAGGTGGAGCCAGCCTGTGGGTCCAGACAGCTGGGCTTTAGAGGGTCTTCTGCTGTAGGACCCCAGGTGGGGAGTGACATGTTCTATGACCAACAAGCTGCGTGGTCTTAGATGAGTCACTTCTCTGGGCTCAGACCCTTCGTTGTGTAATAAGGGGCAGCTGCGGTTCCCCTGGGGCGAGATGCCTAATGCAAACAAGGACCAGCCACGCTGGAGAGTTTTCTCTGCGCCAGGCACTGTTCTCAGCATTTCACAGATATTAACTTATTTAATCCTCACAACCATCCTACAAAGCAAATGATGTTATCATCCCATTTTATAGATGAGCAGGTGGAGGCACAGATTGTTGAATGACTTGCCCAAGATCAAAGAGCTAACAAAAGGGAGAGCCCAGATCTGAACTCTATGGCCAAGGGCTTAGCGAGCATGAGGGTGGCATTTCATACATATACACTTGGCAGGTTCTTGATGAAAGACAACAGCACTGTTATTACTATCACCTCTGTTTAGTTGTCAGGTTCAAGAAGCGGCCTTGTGGCCAGAGTCAGAGGCAAGGCCAGACAGTCAGAAGCTCGGCTGAGGGGCAGGAAAGTATGCAGGGTGTGGAGCTGGAGGGTCCAAGACACAGCCGTCCTTTCCAATAGCTCCAGGCAGCTCAGTGCAGGGCCAGCAGCATGGTCTACAGACTCAAAACAGGGATGGGCCATATACTGGGTTCTCTGTCCTCAATCCATTTAGATAATAATATGCTCATAGTCTCCCCATACTGGCTGTGTTTACCACGAGATGCACAGAGCAAGTTTCCCGAGCTGGGTGATCTCCAGCCAGTAGCTCACTCTGAGCTTCTGCACCCATAAAAGAGGCAGAATCCTAACTCCCAGGCTCATCATGAGAATAAGGAGCAGTAAAAGTAAAATACCCAGCCAGCCCAGGGCCTGAAATTCAGTGATGGTGGCAAGGAACGTGAGTAACGATGAGCCCGTGCTCTTCACACACACACACACACACACACACACACACACACACACACACACACACACACACACGCACACGCACACGCACACGCACACACACAGGCGCGCACGATACTCAGGGTCAAAGCTCCAGGTTCTAAATAACAAACTGCAGGACAGCTGGGGAGGGGCCCTCAGTCCAGCATCGCCCGCAGGTCAGCCATGAGGAGAAGTGAATTTCAGGATGGGGCCCTGTGATGTTTTCAACATTTTCTTCAGCTATAAAAAGCCAGGCTTCCTGATATGGCGAGGAAGTGGTTAAAGGCGTGGGTTGCACTGATAGCTTAGAGAACTTTCCTCTCTTTTATAGTAGTTTGTTTTAATCGATTTTTCTGAAGGAACCTAACCTCTTTCTTCATGGAAAATCGGTGGTTAAGTAAACCAGCGGCCGGCTCAGCCCTCATTTTAAAGCCCTCGTCGATGGGAGACAAAGAACTGGGGGGTGGGAGGAGGGGGTGCTGTGCAGAGTCTGCAAGGTGCGTGGGCTTCGGGGTCAGAGGACCAGGTTCAAACTCCAGCTCTGATCCTTGCTGATGCAGCGACCTTGCGCAAGTGACTTTCTTGGACCCAGATTTCCTCCTCTGTGAATGGGTTAATAAGCCATACTTCACAGGGTGGTTGTAATGACGCTCAAGGCGGATGCAGGTGAAGTTGGCGAGTCCTCCACATTCTACACGGGGGGTGGTGGTCAGCACTGTTGTGAGCACCGAGGGTCTCACGGGACCCCTGCAGGGTTTGGATGTATCGGGCTCCCTTTAATTGGCCCGGTCATGCCAGCAGGTCCGAAGCCCTGGGCTGGCGCTTTATCTAAATCTGACCTATCAATGAAATGGCAATGAGTTTCCTCTCGGGTTTTTTTTAGCTTTAAAAATAGCACGAGCCAAAACCACAATTGCTGACCACTGCTTTGTCATCCCAGAGCCTCTGAACATTGTAAGGTGCCTTGACCTCAGTTAGCCACTATAGTACCCTCAGAGCCAAGACCTGCCCCTGTCTAAAAATTCACATAGACACATATAGTGACACACAAAGACACACAGACACAGAGAGACACAGACACACTCAAACACACACACAGGAAGAATCACACACAAAGACACAGAGATAGACACATTCAGACACATTCAGAAACAGAGACACTGAGAGACAGACACATTTGGAGACACATTCAAAAACACACATAGTAGTTGGTCCGAGCGTTGTGGGTTATTGTTAAGTTGATTTAACAAAAACACACACAGTGACACAGAGAGACACAGGCACACTCAGACGCATGCTCAGAAACACATACAGTCACTGACAGGGACATACACACAGACACAGGGAGACACAGACACACTCAGACACCCACTCAGAAACATGGTGACAGGCAGAAACACACTTATAGACACAGAGAGACACAGACACACTCAGACACCCACTCAGAAACACACACACAGAGACACACACACAGACACACTCAGATAGACACTCAGAAACACAGTCACAGACAGAAACACGTTCACACACAGTCCTAGACAGAAATACAAACACACACAGAAACACAAAGACACACACGTATACATACAGACACACACACAAATGCTCACACACAAGCAACAGCCCTTCTTGAAATGGACACTTCAGTGTTTCCCAGGAGGAACCTCTCGCAGGCCTTCTACAAAGATCTTGCTAATGAGAAAAGCAAGCAGGAGAGGGGTGGCTTCTGTGACAAATTTGGCCGCTGCAGCAGAGCCCAAGTGGCCCTACTGTAGGGGGGCTGGTGGGTCCAAGGGGCATCCTGGGCAGAAAGCAAACCCTTGAGCAAATGCCTGCTCTGACTCCTTCCCAGCACCCCCTCCCTCAAACGTGGATCCTCACCTAAGAGGTGGGGACAGTGACATCCACCTCACAGGAAAAGAGGGGAGGATGGGAAGCTCAATGCCTGCCCAGGAGGAGATACTCAGCCAATTCCTTACCCATCAGGCACATGTTGAATCGACAAGTTAATTCATGCACAGCCCATGCAGTGGTGCCCAGCATGTGGATGTAATACTGATGGCAAGAATTAACATTAAGTAGCACTCACCACGTGCCATGCGCTGTATAAAGACTGGACGTATGAAAGTGCATTTAGATCTCAGGACAACCTTATGAGGTGGCAAAAATCCGAGGTGGCAAAAATCCAAGGCGGAAATGGATCCACTCGCACCAGCTGGGGAGCGACGGAACCAGGATTTGAGTGGGCAGCTGGCTCCACAGCTTTGTGCTCTAAGAACCACTGCGTGTCACCAGACTCATGGTGGTGGTCGTCAGTCCCTTCACTCCATGCGTGAATGTGAGGCCAAAGCAAAGTAGGAAGACCATGGCTCTGGGTCCACACAGACCAGGGTTCAATCCCAGCCCTGTCTGTTACCATTTTGCCAATTCCCTATGTCTTTCTGAGCTTCCAGTTGCTAATCTGTAAAGTGGGGATATTATGGCAACATTCACAGAACTCATGTGCAGATTAAAGGAGGTAATGGATGTAAAATACCTAACATTCAATCTGCACTCAATAAAAGTTAATGGTAATTAACATTATGAATATTGTTAACCATAAATTTAATTCCTATAATTTAACTTATTGTCCTGGCTATAAAAACGTCACTGAATTAAACCCGTCATCACAAACTAGGTTGACAGGTCGCAAGAACCTTGTGATCTCCTTCTTGGAAGCCAGCTTAGGCTCACACAACCCCGTGCCGCTACTTGCTAAGCCAAAGTGCTTTCTTGCCCAGTATCATGATTTAGTTCTTGCCACAGTGCTATGAAGATAGGATTCAGTAGGAAGGACTATGTCTTTTTAAGAAGAAATTATCTGCCACATAGATCTTAAACCCAGAGCTTATTTCCACAACTTCTTGCTGGGGGAAACTGGACGTGTGACTCCCAAGCCCTGGTCAGAGCACTCAGCCTCTAGAAACTTAACCATCTCTAGCTGCCTTATTGGCTGAACTGAAAGCAATGACCATGCATTACTTGAGAGTTACCAGCCTGATATTTATTTTGACTCTATTTTATTCCAGGCAAAGTGAGTCACAAAAAAGTGTAAGTCCCAAGTGGGGGTTAGACAGGTGCTTTTTGAAAATATAGACTGTATCCAGCAGAAAACACATACTAGTGACCTCAAGACGAAGCTCTCTATTACCAGGTTCGAGAGAGCCAAGAATTCTCGTGCTTTGAGAATTCAGAGGGAGGGAGGGATTTCTGGGCACTCTGGTGGCCCTGAGGAAGCTGCAGAGGACCTGAGTGGACTCTGATGAGAGGAAATGATCAGAACAAGGGGAAGGAGGTGGGCACGTAAATGACAGATGGGGTCAGGGGCCTGATTACACAAACGAGCTACAGAGTACAGAAGCTGGGTTCTAGGTAAACCAGCACTGCCAGAACAGGCAACTCAAAAAACATGTATCAAATGAATGAGCAAATGACAGGGAGTGAGGGAGTGAGCGGATGAATGAATAGACGGATGGGCCATTAATTCTCCTGAATGAAGGCAGGAATTTGCATAGAGGGGTAGTGAGGACTAATGTTTAGGGGACGTTAAATCTGAAACTAAGCAAGAGATGCAACTTAGAGGGTGTTAACTCTGGGATACAGTACAGGTATCCTACAGGCCATGGGGAGTAAAAGAGGGTTTTAGAACAGGAGATTACAAAAGGTATTTAGGAATGTCACTGGGTCATCTATCTTTGCTTCCTCAGTGCTAAAAATGGTTTGCAACACTCAGTAGGCCCTCAGTACATGAGTGAGCGTCAACGCCTCATGAATATGAACTTCTGATGTCAGAGGTCACATGGTAGTTATTCCTTTATTCCCAAAGTCTAGCACAAAGCCTGGCACACAGTAGGCCTTCACTACATCTGTGCTGAACATAACTGAAATGAATGGCAGGATGGCAGCTTGTCCGGCAGAGTGTGGGATGTGCTGGAGATGGAGCGTGTGTGGTAGGGAGTCCAGCAGAGACTTGTGTGGTCTAAGGACGAAGGGAGGAGGCCATGAACCAGATTGCCATGTCCACCACCCTGCATGTCCCTCATCCTCTCCAGAGAACGGGCTCAAACTTGGGTGGTGCCACCAAATACTATGGAGTTGTTGGATTGGACTCTGCTATTGAGCAGCCAGTGTAGCTCAGAGAGAAAACTCTAGAAACTAAAGCAGACATCGACTTTTTTTAAAACTGCTACACATCCAAGTTAGTGTTAGTATTCTCTTGAATGTTTTCTACACTGAAATCATCTTCTTTTCTTGATCCTTAAAAGCCTGAGTTTTACTCCAATTTGTAACTCTTCAGTTTTGGCAAAACTTCAGCCAGAGGAATGATAATTGATACATCTTTCATCTTGAAACCCTAATCTTAGGGCATAAGAATGCACTTCTCCTTCCTTCTTAGAAATCAGCAATTTTTGGTTTTACTCAGCGAAAACCCATAGAATTTGTATGAGAAAAGCAAAAGCGTAGGTTAGCCCTTAACGTCCTTCGACTCTCAGGCTGAGATTTCACTCTTGTCTTCTTACAAGGCATTTAAACAACTGGCTGGTCCTAGTCCTGACCGAGGAGAGCATCCAAAATGTGACATTTGAAAGTGGCCTGGTGACTATTTCTCCTTCTTTTATATACATAAATATGTGTTTATATGCATACATATGTTCATACATTTATGTATGTATATTTATATATTTATATGTAGAAAATAAGGGGAACATATTGTTTTTGAACCTGTCTTTTTCACCTAACAGTTCATCATGAATATCATTCTGCATGTTACTTATTCATTTACAAGATTGTTTTTAATGCCAGCTTGCACTTGGGTATTTAGGCTATGAGGGAGAGTCAGAGGGCTTAGGAGCACCTGCGGACCATGCAGTATGGTAGCCTTGGATGCAAATCTCAGCTCTGATTTGTAGCTGTTTAATTTGAGACTTTCTTCATCTGTAAGGAGGAATATACCAATATTAATAGCTTCCCCATAGGACTGTGGTACTAAGAAAGTGAGAAGATTTGCAATTAACAGTACAGTGTATTTCAAATTCTGAGTATTCAGTAAATGATGGCTATTATTATTTTCAGTTTTATGATGTTATAGACAATATTGTAATGCATATCTTTATAGCTAAATCCATTCATATATCCACGATGATTTTCTTATATAAGGAAATTACTGTCAAAAGGTATAGATTTTTTTTTTCTGAAAGATAAAAATTTATTGATTGGTCTATTTACATAACATTTTAATGGTTTCCCTTTAAACATTTAAATGGTGAAAATCTTTATGAAAGGAGAATATTTTTTGTTTCATATATGTATGATGAATATTTATACGTTATTTTAAGTTGTTTCTTGGTACCTATAGCTAATTTCTTAGAAACGGTTTTATTGAGATATAATTCACATGCCATATGAGTCACCCGTTTAAAGTACAGTTTGATAGTTTTTAGCTATACTCAACCATCACCATAATCTAATTTTAGAACACTTTATCACTCCACAAAGAAACCCTGTGCCCGTCAGCAGTCACTTTCTATTCCCCACCCCCAAAATCCCGTCCCCCAGACCCAAGCAACTGCTAATCTACTTTCTGTCTCTATAGAGTTGCTCTTCTGGACATTTCATATAAATGGAATAGTATAATATGTGCCCTTTTGTGTCTGACTTCTTTCACTTCATCTATGTTATAGCATGAATTAGTACTTAATTTCTTTTTATTTTTGAATAATATTACATTGTATAGATAAACTATATTTTATTTGTCTGTTCATCAGCTGATGACATTTGGGTTCTTTCCACTTTTTGGAAATTATGAATAATGCTGCTCTGAACATTCATATTTAAGTTTTTGTGTGGATGCATGTTTTCATTTTCCTTGGATGCATACCCAGGAGTGGAATTGCTATATAATATGGCAACTCTACGTTTAAACTTTTGAGAAGTTACCAAACTGTTTTCCAAAGTGGCTGCATTGTTTTATATTCCCGTTGGCAATGTATGAATGTTCCTATTTTCCATATCCCCAACAATTGTTGTCATCTGTTTTTTTTGTTTGTTTTTATTATTATTATTATTTTATTATCATTATAGCCACACTAATGGGTGTAAAACGGCATCTCATTGTAGTTTTGATTTTCATTTCCTTAATGACTAATGATGTTAAGAATCTTTTCATGTGATTAAGGAACAATTTGTATACCTCTGGAGAAATATCTATTCAGATCCTTTGCCCATTTTTAAATTCAGTTATTCGTCTTTTTGTTATCGAGTCATAAGTGTTATTTATTTTTTCTTGATACAAGTTTCTTATCAGATACATGATTCACAAGTATTTTCTCCATTCTATGGGTTGTCTTTTTACTTTCTGAATGGTGCTTTTGCAGCAGAAAAGTTTTGAATTTTGATAAAGTCCAATGTATTTATTTTTCCTTTTGCTACTTATGCTTTTTTTGTCATGTCTAAGAAACACTTGCCTAACCCAAGGTCCAGGAGCCCCACCTTGCAGTCTATAGATATATACTTTTAAAACTTTTTTTCCAATGTACTGTTAACCTGCTAAATGTACTGTTAACCTGTTAACACAATTTGTGTTCGCTAAACCTCTAAACAGGGGAGCAATGAATGCACCCCTTTTATTAGAGTGACAGAGGCTCAGAGAGGATAAACGACTTGCCCCAAATCACCCACTGCTTGGGAGTTGCATTCGGGCTATCTGTCTGCAAAGCCACGCACTGCTACTCATCTACCACCTGCAACAATGAGTCGTGAGTCTGCACCCACCCTCCCTTCTATGGGCATCTTTGCAAACACTGCCGTCTGCGTGGTCAGCTGTACAATTGTCTCCTTTGCTGTGGAGGCCTTGCTCAAGCCCCCATGGGCAGAGCCCTCCAAGGGGTCCTACCAGGCACTTCTTCAGCTTGGAAAATACAGAGGACCTGAGCTTTGGCTTTGCCCCTTTACAGCGGAGCAAACACCCATCACGTTTTTCCTCCAGGTCTTACAGACATCACAAATTGCCTTTTTCCATCTGTCATAATATGACTTCTAATTACTTCCATTACCTTCTGGCTGTCAGAAGCCATTTAAATGCTTGGCACTTGAAAATGACTGATTTCCCAGGCAAAGGTGTCACACTTTAAGAATGACACCATGAGTGATAGCCGAGGCAGTGACTGCCCTCTTATTTCAGAGGAATTTAAAATGCAGGCTCCTGAGCCTCCCCCTCTGTTCTCAATGAGCACTTCATACATACACATGGGCATATGTTTCCTTTTAAAAATAATTTCATGATTATAACTTGAGAAAGCCTCGGTCTTTCTCTCCAGTCATCTATTCCTACAGCTTTGTCTCAGGGACCAGATGGCCTGGAGAACACCCAGTGCAGCTGGGACAGTGCAGGAGAGGTGATGTCCCAGCCTTTGAGCACCACAGTGGCTTTGCCATTTATTCTTCAGCTTTGAACAAATTAGCTAGCCTCTGTATTAGTCTACTAGGGTATCCACAGACCGGGAGGCTTGTCAACAGGAACTTATTTTCTCAGGCTGCAGAGGCTGGACGTCTGGGAGCAGGGTGGGGGCAGCATTGGCTTCCTCTAGGTCTCTCTCCTAAGCCTGCAGACAGCCCTCCTCCTGCTGCCTCTTCCTTCACATGGTCATCCCTCTGTGCAGCTGTGCCCCTGGAGTCTCCTTGTGTGTCCTACCCTCCTCTACTTCTAAGGAAGATTGCATTAGGACACACCCTCATGGCCTCGTTTTAACTTAATTACCTCTTTAAATGCCTTATCTCCAAATGCAGTCATACTGAGGTACTGGGATTAGAGATTTAACATATAAATTTGGGGGGACACAAGTCAACCCACGACACTTGCTAAGCCTCAGTTCCCTCAGCTGTACAGCGCCTGCCTCAGAGACTTGCTGCAAGGCTTGTATGAAAGACGTGGTGGAAGGAACTGAGTGTGGTGCCTGGAGCAGAGTGAATGCCCTGCTGGCTTCCATTACTGCTATTCCTCTCAGTACTGCTAGTACCACCAGCAAGACCATGTGTGCTAGCACTGCATGGACTCATTCAACATTACCATTATTCTTTAAAACTTTGAAAAAAATCTTCCATTGTAGAAAAGCGGTGAGAACATGGAAATCAAGAAGATGTATGTTCAGATCTCTCTCTGTTCCTTAGTGGGCTTGTCACCTTGGGCAGATCAATGGACTTCACCAGCTCCATTTCATAAAGTTCGGGTTTTATTTGTATGTCTTAGGTGTGCTGTGCATGTTGGTGGAGTTACTACCTATGAAGTACCCAGTGGCAACTCTGGCGGTGGCAGCCAGCCTGCCCGGTGCTGTGCTCTTCTATCTAATCTCAAGGTGGAAAGAGGAGACAAAGGGAGGTGGAGGGGTTTGGCAGACACCCCTGCAGGGAGGAAGCCCACCCTGTATTGAAGCCTTGCCTCTGTGCCACAGGAGGAGACTGGGCTGCTCCTGCAAGTTTTGGTTTTCCCTGCAAGTTTTGGTTCCTGCCATCCGCCTTGCTTTGTGAACTACCCAGGAAACGTGAGAGCTGAGAAGAGAGCAGAACCTCGTGAAGACTTCCAGAGGTGAGAACGCCATGGTCTGAGTGCTACTTTCCTTCCACCCACCTCTAGACTGCCTCCTCTCTCCACGTCTTCCGTCCCTCCCGCCTTCCCTCCCTCCCTGATCCAGTAAACACCACTGACCAGCTCTTGACCTTCAGGAAGGACACCCCATGCCTGCTCTACAAAAGCACGCTGTGTGTGGAAAGCTCTGAGATGCTGGTGGGTGTGAATGGCCTTGAGGGTGGGGAAGAGGAGATGGCACAGAAGGTGCCCAAAGGGGGTCAGCACTGTGAGGAGGCACGACCTGGGCTGAGTGACTGGGACTGACTCTGTGCAGAGCAAGCAGGGAGCCAGGTGGAGAGGTGGGAGCCACCCGATGCAGAGGGGACATCTGAGGAGGAGGCGGTTTGCAAAGGCTGGTCCAGGAGGCTGGGTGCTGGTCCGTGTACACTTTCCAAGGAATGAGTGAGCGAGCTGCTGGGGCAGTTCCATTAGGGGTGCTGGAATCAGGTCCAAGGCTCAGAAGGCTGGCACTGGGCACGCAGTGGGGAGGCTGGCTGTAGAGAGGGGCCTGCACTGGAATGCACGTCTAGGATGCTGACCCGACAACATCCTGACCAGCGGGGAGACCCGCCACACTCTTTTTGGGGTTCCTGAGGGCAAGCTGTCCATTCGACCGGCTGAATCGAAGTCCTTGGCCCTGGCCTGCTTTGGTGTGTCTCTCCAGGCCTGGGGCCTTATGCCCCAGCTCTCCTTGGCATGGTCTTGTGTGTCCAGATGGGCTCAGCACTTCCACCGCGGTGCCCACTTCCTTATCTTGTGGTCTGAGCCTGGCTCCCACCCTGGAATGGGGACAGCTCTAATAGCCCTCAGGCTCGTAGTCCAAGCAGACTCTCACCCCAAACTTTCCCCATGGGACGCTCTGGGAGGTCTCTTGCTAATGTTCTGATGCATCTCTATGAAGTAAATAATTGTGCATCTCAATCCCTGTGTCTCCTTAGATGCTGGGATCCATCTTCCACCATTTCCAATGCCATCACCACCCCCTTCAGATGTGTTAGATGAAAACAAGTATAAATTATTATGGTTTTAAAGAGATGTAGAAAAAATGGACAGAGCATGGGCTTTTGGATTAGAAAAATCTTACTGAATCCTGCACTGACAACTTGGTAATTGCCTTCATTCTCTGCATCTCAGTTTCCCATCTGTAAAATGGATATGTAATAATGTCTCGAGGTGGGGCATCAAGAGCATGGTCCATGGGGCCCCTCAGCCCAGGTTCAAGTCCAGCACTGCCCCCAACCAGCTGTGTCTTTAGGAAAGCTAGTCACCGTGCCTCAGTTTTCTCAACTATAAAATAAGGATAAAAAGAATATGTATCTTATTTGTTTGTGGAAATGAACCGATGAGATGACCTGTAATGTACTTACATGCATCAGGTTTCCAGTAAACAGTAGCAGCCATTAAAATCACAACTGACATTTCAAAGAGTTTGTGTGAAAATTAAATGAAATAACAGATCTGAAAGATATTTCATAACCTGCGAAGCACTATATAGATGTTGGTTTATAATATTCTTGCTACTCAAACTAAGATAAAAAATAATGAAATGTTCTCCAGTTTTAAAAGGCTTCTGGGGTTGAAATTTTGTTTTGGCCACGAGTATTCCTACAGCAACTGACTGAACCTGCACACCCTTCGCTCTCCCCGCACGGCTGCTGGGTGTGATTAGTTGTGGCTCCCGGGGCACCGAAGTCGACGTGGACTGAAAATTTCACACCCAGACAGCCAGTCATTACAGGATGACACTGTTTTCAATTGCATCAAGGCCAGTTTTGAGCTTGCTCTTCTTTGGATAACAACAGCAGCATGTTGTTTTTAGAAAAAAAAAAATGTTATCTCGTAAAAGTAGGAAGGCATCACAGAAAGAGAGCATTAGAGGAGACTTGAATAAAATCCATAATAATTCTGTCATGGATCTTACGTCGTTTTGTGCTGTTCAAGCACGTTTAGAGGTGGTTGGGCACGTTTTATTGTCATTACTATTTATGAGATGGAAACCCTGGGCAGAGCCGTAAAGAGGCCTGAGTCGGGTGGTGGCGGGGAGCTAATCGCACAGGCCTTATCGCTAAACGCTCGGCCACCCTTTCCACTCTCCCTGGAATGCAGCCTGCTCTGCGCCAGGAGCTGTCTGTTATCAGGATAATTCCACGAGCTTCTCTGCGCTCCTCCTATGTGCCACATGCCACAGGGAGTCAGAAAGGGAGGAAGGCCTTAAGGAAGCTTGCAGTCTATGGGGGCGGGGGGCCCTTCTTTTTAACTCGCTCCCTCCTTCTCTCCCTCCCGTTCTCCCTCCCTTCTGTCCCTCTTTCCTCCCAGTGGACATGTGCTGGCTGCTCTGGCCATGCAAGGCCATGCAAGGTGTAAGCACCAGGTGTTGATCACTGACAAAATGGAATTTGCCGTTTTTGAAAGTCAGACCTACAGAGAGATGGGGAAGGGTGCGGCTTTGAGACGCCCTTGAAGAAACCCCCTTCATGGGGCCTGAACCCACCCAACACCACTGTATACTAGCTTCTCTTTCTCATGGGAAGACTTTGGCTCTGGTTTTCGTTCTTAAGTGGAGCTCACAAGGATCTCTGGGCCCTTCCCATAAGATAGACTATATATTGGTGCCAAGAGAAGATGAAATGTAATGTTTCAAACTTCCTTGTTAAGATCTCTCTTTGTTTAGAAATGACACCTGTTTCCTCCTCCATGTTTCTGTTAGAGTCACGATCTCTCAAATAGGGTACACGAGACAAACCACTGGAGTACAGGAAGAAAAATTCTAGAGTATTTACTTACAAACAGCATTTAAGAAAGATGATTATTTTAAAGTATTTTTTATGTTCATAATGCATATAGTAGGGTGTACACAGTTAATGATTAAATATGAATACAGTGGGAATGCTTACTCAAAACAGTTTTGCTGGCCAGGTACGTGATCGGAAGTGTGGAGGTGACCACACTAGACAGGGAGAGGCCCATCTCTCATGGCCTGCAGACGAGTTGAGCTAGGATGTCAGCACAAACCCACTGCTCTGCTCTGCCGAGGGTAATAAAAATGGCCAGCACACCTCCTGCCCCTGGGACAGTTGTAGGTCACTCTGACAAAGGCTCGGCTGCATCTGCCATCCTCTGTCTCTCCTAACGCCATATGGCATGAGCTAGGTCTGAGACAGAGGCCATTTGGAGATCTGAGGAATCTCACCTTCTGGAACAGGACAGGAGCAGGGGTGGGACCCTACCTTTTGCACGCAGCCCTTCCACCAGACACTTGCTCAGTGAGATGAAGGGATGAAAGCCCTGGCTGGCCTTAAGAGGCTCCTCCCTGATTCTGGCTGATCTGAATTGGGGAAAGCCATTCCAGGTCAGTGAAAAGCAGGAGTAAATTCAGAGGCAAAACACAGCAAAGCCTGTCCAGGCAACAGGCAGAAGGGGACCAAAAGGCCGGCTGGGGTGTTGAGGACCTGGGGAGGAATCTATACAAATGCCAGGGACAATGGGAACAAGGAAGGCTGGAGCAGAAGAGGACTGAGACTGAACTGATTTGAGGGTCAATTCATTTGAGAGGGGCAAAGAAAGCCCGGGAGGCAGGATGACTGATGAGTGGCAGATATTGAAGTCACTTCCAACTCCAAACAGGATTCAATGGAAATCTCATAATGCAAAGAAACTGAGAAGGCACAAAGAGAGTATCCTGGCCAGCACTTCAAATGTCGAGCCTTGGTGGATTCCTTCACGTTCAAGGTCTGCTGAGCAGCACCCCTGGGTCAAGTCTCAGGTTCACTGCAGCGTTGCCAGCATTTCCCTTGGTTTCCCTCAGCACAGGAGCCCTCACATGCTGCCCTGTCATGGCGGTTCATTCCTGGCCCCGGTTCCACTTACACTGACTCCTGGAGGACAGGGTATATGTCATCCTCACCCTTGTCCCCACAGCCTAGCCTCATGGCTGGCCCATGGAGCCACTGAATAAATATTCGTATAAGTAAAAGAGAGGTAGATTCTAGGAAATGAGAGGGTTTGTATATTAGTGCAAGTTAATTAGTGTAAGTTGTACATTATGTAACTCCTAGAGGAAATTAGTAAAGAAAGCAAAATCACAAAGTTGCAAAAAACTGAAATTGGGTCCTGCTCAAGAAATACCCAGCCTCTGGCAAAACTGCTGAACTCTTTATCAACCTTTGCAAAGCTAAGGACAGTGAGGTCCCCCCTGACGTAGAGGCAGTGGCTTAGGTTGAGCAAGGGCAGAAGAGAGCAGCTCTGATGAATCAACACACTTGTGCAACTCTTGACAGCAGCAAGTTGCATTGGAAATAAAGCTTCTACTTTTTCCTTTGCCCTGAAAATATTGTTAGTGCCAAGAGGCATCCCAAAGAAACACAAAGATTCTGATGACACTCCAGCAGGAAAATTCAGCTCATTCAGATGGACCACTTTTCCACTTTGGAGACAGCTCCAAGAAATAGGACTCTTATCTCCAGAGAAAGGAGAGGGTCTCCTCTCCCCACAGTGGTCTTCATAATTAGCCTGTTGTCTTCCCCAGCAGTGAAAAGTCAATATCCACAATTTACGTACTTTTGTTCACCGGGCACAACCTTTATCCATTCATTCATTTGATGGATGTTTGTGGATCATCTCTTGTGGGATCGACCCTGTGCCAGGCTCAGTGGTCATTGTTAGATGTGCCCCTGCCTTCCCAAGCTCATGCTCCGATTGGAGAGGAAAGGGAGGCGTTTGTGCTCAGTAGCCCCTCCTATGCCCCGTGCACTATGCAAGCTGGTTTATGCACATATTCTACAAATCCTCCTGACCAGGTAGTGTTAGTAATACCACTTAAGCTCAGAGAGAGATTCAGAACCCTGGGAAAGACCACACAGCTCCTAAAATCCGGAACCCCTCTCTTGTTCTTGATTTCAATATGCAATGTGTCCTCTTTCTCGGGTACAGATACAGCTCCAAGGGGTGTTTAAGAGGGATCAGTAGCTTTTGGTGGAGGGCAGTTTTAGGAATATATATGGACAAGGTGAGCTCTGGGCTGAGCCTGAAGGCACCTGTGCCCTGTGCCCTTGCATGAGGGCAGGCAACCCTACAGGGAGGGAAGAACGGTGGTAAAATAGATGGTGAGGAAATGGGAGGCTTGTGAAGTGCACAGTGGCAGAGTTCCTGTGGGGAATGGGCACAGAAGACTTGGGTGCTGATGTCATCATGGAGCTGGTAAGGAGGGTGGAGAACAGGCTAGGAGCATCGCATGCCTGGAAAAGGAATGAAGTTGGTCCTGGATGAAGTGAACCATGAGTACTGGGCAGGTGCTTGAGGAGGATGGCAATAGAGCCTGTCTGGGGACACAGGACTGGACAAGGGTGTGAGGGAAGCATTGGGGGAAGAGGTAGGATATGGGAAGGCCTGATGGGAGGCTAGTGTGATGAAGACAGTAAGCTCACAACTTCTAGATCCTATGGACATAGACCTAGACAGTGTCGCTCATCAGCTGGGGGATCCAGGGCAAGAAAGTTTAGCCCTACGAGCCTCAGTTTCTTCAGGTGAAGTAAAGACATGTAGAGTACTTGGGAAGAATAAATAGATGCCATAAGCAGGAGCCAAGTTTCTTTCCTGGAATTTCCCAAATATTAGTTCCCACTTTCTTCTTTCTTCCAAGACAAGAGTTCCTCTTACTATCCCCATTTCTTTGGCCACCTTCTACCACATTGCTCACTCTTTTCTCCAACCATGTTGAATGAATGCATAAGTCAGAGCTCATCCAGCCACAGGAGGGGCAGGACTTCGCTCTCAGAGAACTAGCTTGCATGAGATCTTGAAGGTCAAATGCTTTAACCTTTGTAGACACGGGAATCCCACTGACAGTTTTGCAGCACCAGCACAATTCCTTGCCTTCAGTAAGTGTTTACTGAACTCTCCTATTGAACCAGTGCATTCACTCACACTTGATTCTCTCGGTTGACAGGAAGCTTTCTAGTTTTCAGGGTTGCCTTTCTCCTCTTCTAACCTTCCCGACATTTATGTTGAAGGAAGGAAAATAAAACTTTTTTCTTTTTTTTTTTTTTAAGATGACCAGTAAGGGGATCTTAACCCTTGACTTGGTGTTGTCAGCACCACACTCCCAAGTGAGCCATGAGCTGGCCCTGGAAAATAAAGCTTTCAAGTAAAACTGCGAATCTACTAATACTGGACTGAGGTGTGAGCTCTGGCCAGCATGGGGCTTAAACATCATACCCCTTGCCCCATGACATGGAATCACCTAGAAGTTCTTAACTCAGAACCTGGAGCCCTGAGACCTGAAGCTGCAGAAACAGGCTTCTTATTTCTTGAGTTAGGAGACCTGGTATCCCCAGCTGGAGAAATACAACTGGCTTCTGACAACTTTCAGTATGTAAAATTAACTATTTACATGGGGGAATATTTCATATTAATAAAGGTGATGACTACATCCTTGTACTTAACTCAGTGATCCTCAACCATGCATGGCTGGCATCTTGGTAATCTGCCTGTGGCCATTAGTCTGAGCCCTAATACCTAATTAATTTGTAAAGCCCTCTGGAAATCAGATGCATTCTACACAGATGGTCCTGAGTGTCTTCGTGAGCCCTAAAGCACCAGTGCCTCCTGATATGTCATTGCCTGGCCAATGCAGCAAAACCTACGCTGACCCCATACTTATACCTGAGGTCCCCTGTGGGGGCATAACCTGCCAAGTGTTTTTGTCCTTGCTTCTTGTGCTGACTCAGTATATCAATGACCTTGAATGACAACCATGCTGCTAGAATGGATGGAATCCAACCTGGTCCCACCAAGCCTAGTGCTGGGTTCCTACGTGGAACTGGAATCTCTGGGGCCCCCCATTGCCAGCTCCTCTCCTTGTTCCCTCCCTACCAATGTCTTTCTTTTACTCCCTGGGGTTTTGATATGGGTGCCTGTCTCCTCCACTAGATTATAAACTCCTTGAGAACAGGGAGGGATGGAACCACGTTCATCCTGTATCTGTGGATCCCTCCCTGTCTGTCCTCCCAGTGCAGGTTATACATATAAGAAGTTTGCAATAAATGTTTGCTGAATTCAGACATTCAACAAATATACAATGAACACTGCTTTGTGCTGGGTCTGGGAAACAAGGATAGAGAGTGTTGGACTGTGAGCTCCCTGAGGGTAGGGCCTAGTCTTGCCTGGAACATAGAACAGCAAATGTACAGTGCCTGGTACAGTGCTAACAAAGTTTATCAAATGAATGAATGGATGGATGGATGGATCATAAAATGCATGCCTGAATAAATCACAATGTTTTGTACTCAAGGACTCCTTCATGGATTACAAGAGAAAGAGGTGTGAACTATTAGGGTATAGCAAGGAAACTGGCTGATAGAGGAATGCTAGTGTGCTGTAAGAGCATCAGGAGAGCACTGTGGCAACTAAACAATACAGCCCTCCTTTGCTGGGCCCTCCAGCAGGCCCTGGCCCTACCGTGCTGGGCTGGATCCTGGCTCATGGGCTCTACCTTCTCAGTTCCCTCCACCAAACTGCTTTCTCCTTCAAGATGCAGCTCATGTACTACCCACTCCTGGAGCCTCCTGTCCCTGATTTCCAGGGACTCCTGAACAGGCCACATACCTGTTCTTCTTCATGGGCCACCTGTATGATAGTGGACAGGAGCACAGGTGAAGCAGTCACCCAGAAGGGGCTTTGCCATGTTACATTCTTCTAAGAGAGGTACAAGGGAGCACAGGCTGACCCTCTGCAGAGCTGAGTCTTTATATGTAAAAGCAAGAGAACTAACTGACCCAAGAGCAGCACTGTCCACTACATGAAAGAACAACATTCACAGCTTATTTTATTTATTTAAAGCTCTCAGTACTTCTGTGGAATGGGTGTAATCCAATGGTTCTCAATTAGGAGCAATTTTGTTCCCTAGGGCACATTTGACAATGTCTTGGACGTTTTTAGTTGTCACAACTTCGGGGAAGGGGTGCTCCTGGCATCTAGTGGGTAGAGACCAGGGCTGCTACCAAACATCCTATAAAGCATGGGACAGTCTCCCCTAGCCCCCCACTTCCCCACACACATGCACTAGAGAATGGTCTAATACAAAATGTCAGTAGCGCTGAGGTTGGGAATCCCTGAGGTCACTGGAAACAGAGGCCTAAAATCTGAGTCACCTGCCTAGAGTGGCACAGAGTGAGGTTCACCCTGCTCCTGCCAATCGATCGTGGTCCAGGTGCACACCCCACCCATCCCCCTGCTCTGGCCACAGCCCAGGCCCCAGGCAGCATAGTTTATAGTTTGAAGAACATGTCCTCAGATCTGCTGGGTTTGCTCACAGTTAACCCGGAAGTGAAAGGGAGGTCATGAAACACCCAAGGCCAGGGCATTAGCAGTCCCCACCCCTGCCCCCTGGTTACCAGTGACCCGCCAGAAATGGGCAGAGCAGAGGCTGCAACCCTGACCTCTGGGGCTCCAGATGCCACGCCTCTCCTTCCCCAGCAGCTTCTCCTGTCCGTGGAAACCCACACCTCGCAACCTGCCTCTCACTTGTCTGCCTCTGCCGTCAGACTCGAGGTGTCCTTATGGCCAATGGTGTCTTTCCCCCAAACTTCCACAGTGTGTGTGAGGCCAGTACATCCTTCTGTGCCTGCCTCTTGTGCCCTGGCTTGTTCCGTGGCTGGCTCCTTTTCCCCCTATAGGTCTCGGCTCAGTGACACCTCCAGAGAGAGCCCGTCCCCTAACCACTGACCGCCTGTGGAAAGCAGCACCTCCAGACCCTCAGTCACGTCAACCCCTCGCATTTCCTTACAGTAGTCCCCATAATTGATAGCTGCTGTGTTTAAGTCTTTATCATAAGACTCCTCCAGAGAAGGTAAGCTTGTAAGGGCAGGGCTTCTGCCAGTGTTTGCTCATGGCTGAATCCCAGCCTCTGCACCCATGCCTTGCTCAATGGCATTTTACAGAAGGAATGACAAGGGAATGATCCCAAGTCCCACCCGTAGTAGGTTCTCGGTAAATGTTTGTGGAAAATCCGTCACGAAGCTCAGATTTTCTGTCCATAAGTCTAAAGCTCTTTTACTCCTCTGTGTGAATTTGGGGAAAAAGCTCCACTTTTGCATATTTCTGCCTGTCTTCCTCCCTGTTTAGTTGCACTGCCCACTCAATCTTTTGCAATATTTCCTTTGTGCCTTCCCAGCATGCTCTTCACAGACTGGGTATTTTCACAAATTGTCTAAGGAAGCTACCAAACATCCTACAAAGCATCCTCTGTACCTATCTAGTACAGAGCGCCACCTAAATTTAGAAGCAGCCCTGGTGTTTTGAATTTATCTTTGAAAACCATACCGTGTGAAGTTTCCAAATGACTGTCCCAGGGCGAATGCACCGGCCTCACTGGGTTAGGGCTGTGGGTTCCCAGCCCTAGACTCTGGCCCAGGCTCTGCTTTGGGGCTAACTATGAAGCGAGAAGGTCTGCAAGGGGTTCCCAGAGGGCCACCCTCATGCTGTTACCTGTCATTCCCAGCTTAAGCAGGCAATTGCCAGGCAATTCTGGAGTCAGCATTCCAGAAGCTTCTACCTCTTCCAACAACAAACCCTTAGGCCCTGCATACCTGGGTTTCCCTGCTTGAGACTCACACTGTGAAAAGAAAAATTACATATATTTATAATACATATTCATAATACATTATACAATATGTAAATATACATATTCGGATTTCAAACTCATCCAAAAGTTGAGGGAATATAACAATACATACCTATATCCCCTCCCCTAATTCACCAAGTGTTAACATTTTGCCACAGTTGTTTTTTGTCTCTCTCATTCTCTCCATTTCTTGATATTCTGTTTTCCTTTTCATGAACCATTTGAAAGTTGTAGCCATTGTGATCTTTGACCTCCAAAATCATCAGCATGCGTCCCCTAAGAACTAGAGCATTCTCCCACATAACCACAGTATCATTATCATACCTGAGAGAACTGACACTGACACAATATTGTCTAATGTGCAGAACATACTCACATGCCCTCTCCCATCCCCATAATGTTCTTTCTACTACTTTGCCCTCGATCCAGGGTCCAATCAAAGATCACACATTGCATTGAGTTGCCATGTCTCTTCAGTCTCCTTTAATCTAGACCCTGGCTCAGCTAACTATTTTTCATCAACCTCTAGTTTCTTCTGGCCGTAATACAGCAGAGGAGGCGTTGTGTCTCACCCAGGAAGACTGCTGGGCAGCTCCATGCTGTGAAGGGCTTGTTGTTCACTGTCTCGAGCCTAGTTTATGGCAGAGCTGGGGTGGAAGCTCTGCTCTGGGGTCTATTCATTGGTGACATAAGGAAGCTGTTAAAATTGGGAAATTGAGGAAAGAGAAACTGCAGCTCTAAGCCACAGCTTCCTCTAGCCCAGCAAGTTCTGAAGATGCACAAAGGCCAATTGCAGCCCTATCTGCCTTTTATTCAGAGAAAAAAGACCAAGTTTCTGAAAGCTCCGACATGGCCTGGACATTTAGAATCAAGCTGCCCATATTCTCTAGTGCTTTGTAAAAGAATTAAAAATGCCTCTATCTTCCCTATCCTTGCAGAGAGAAGACTGCTCAGAGTGGTTGCTAAAAACAGGAACCTGCCCTGTGCAAGCCCCGTGCCTTCCTTGTTTCTAGCAGAGGAAGTGTGCTGCCTATTTAGTAACTGCAGTTCTTCTTGATAGCATGAGCTTCTCCACACGCACAGGAGGTCTGCCCGCTTGCTCATTCCAGAGCAGCAGCATCTGATGGAGAAGCAGCGTCTGTGCACCTAGCGGCCCCTCTGCAGCCGACTCCAGGGGAGACCATGTTCAGCGTTTGAAGGTATCTTGAGGGATGTGGCAGGGACAGGGTGGGGAGAGATTTCAGTGCCCCAGACACATAGCGGGCAGGGCTTGGCTTTCTGGAGCCAGAGAAGAGCTCCTGAGAACAAGCAGGGCAAGTCTTGTGTGAAGCTAGCACCTATCACCATGCCCAGCATCTTGCACATGCCCAGTGAATGTCTGATGCACAATTCTATGGAAATAAGGGCTGGGGAGCTTGGGCAGGTCACATTCCTGCCAGGGGAGATGGTCTCCCTAAAGAACGACCTGGTACATAGCAGGCTAATTAGAAAGGATAACTAGGACTTGCCATCAAACTTCCTACCTGTGCAGCCTTGGGCAACTCATTTAAACCTCCATAGGGCTTTATTTTCTCATCGGTAAAATGGGGAAATGGCACCTAATTCACACAAGTATTGGGCAGACTAAATGAACTGACATGCAAAGTGCCCAGGCCAGCTTCAGAAACATAGGAGGTGCTCAATAAATGCGATCAGCCTGGAGTCAGGATGTCCGAAGGCTCAGACAGGTTGAGTAATCACAATAGTGCTGCTTGCAGTTTGGTTGTGCAGATCTTCTTTGGAAAGATGCCAAAGATAATCAATAGCAATCTAAGTAGGTGGTATGTGTATGGGGTAAGGGTAGAATTAAAGGAAAGTCCAATATTTGAGGTATATAAATTCTGAAAACATAAAATGTGAGAATTGGAAAAGATCTAGGAGAAGCAGAATTTCCTGAGGAATGTGGCACCCTTTGCATTCTTTCAGTTGCCTACACATCAAGAGAGCCCAGTGTCCAGGAAATGACCTAGGCTGTGGCCTCAGAATGTCCTGATCTGGAGTTGTGCATGCAGCTGTGAGGGGATGATGTCTATGTCTATCATCCTGAGTGACAGGGGAAGGGTGCTGTATGGAAAGTAATTTTCCTGCAGTCCTCAGAACAATCCTGGAAGATTGTGATGGTTTGCTTTTGACAAGTGAGAAAAGGAGGCTCAGAGAGGTTAAGTGACTTGCCCAAGTCATGCAGGTGGTGGGAGGCAGAGGCAGCGAGGAGCTTCTAGGGGCTGAGGCAGGGGGTGAGGGGGTACAGCCTTATCGAGAGAAAGTCGGTGAAGGACAAAGGCCTGTGTCTAAAACAGTGCTCTCCATTTTAGGAGAAACACATCTATAGTCTGCAAATTGTCATTCTGTGATTTGTGATGAGATGTTGAGCTGCAAATCTATCAAACTGTGTGGTGGTCCTTTTAAAACTGGGGAAGTAAGCCCAAATGTAAGTTCTGGAAAATTCTGTTACAAGTGATATTCTCCAGTTAGAAGAACGCTATGCAAGAGTGTTTAATATGCTCTGAAAGTATAATAATAATAATAATAAACAAGTATGGGATAGACAGATCGAAGTCTGTTTAGACTCCTTCATCTTAAACAGATCTAGAATCAGGGCAGTGAGATGGCACGATGGAAAGCCAGTGCTGTCATCAGCTACACCTGGGCCAACATTCTGGGTCAGCCACCAACGAGCTGCGTGACTCTGGGCAAGTTGCTTTGCTTCTCTGAGTATCTGTTTCTTGCTCGTAAAAATAAATTTCCTTGTGTGTTTGTAAGAAGTTTAAATTACAAGTACTACATAGGAGTTGCTAAGTACTAAATAGTAGCTATTAATAGCATTCCTAAACTGGACAAGTACATCCAGTACCTTTGGATTTCTAGGCAGAAAACTGTTAACCAGAAGTGTTAAATATGATGGACTGAACTGCAGAAACAATGAGCTAGACACCCCTTTTCCATTTTTCTGAGTACATATTTCTGCTTGTTCCTCCATCTGATATAAATGAAACAGATGTGGCTATGTTTGCATTGCAGCTAACTGAAGTCATTTTCCTAATATGAAAAGATACTTTCCCATCCTGAGTTGCAAAAGCTGGCAAAGTACTTTCAAGGGGAGTGTGCCTTTCTTGAAGAGTTGGAAATTATTCATTCCAGTAAACCTTGATCAGCTTCCTGCATTAATAGATGATGCTAGTTTTTAATTTTTCATTTGATATTCATCAAGAATTTATTCCCTCCAGCTCTGAGAGAGGTTGGAACTTAAAATTTTCATTAAGGATTTTCAGTATATGCGAGACCAAACCAGTTGGTTCGTGTTGGCAACCTGAGGGTCCTGTTGGTACACTGTCCATCTGTCTGTTCATGCACACACCCGTCCATCTGTCCATCCATCCATCTCTTCCCTCAATAAATATGCACTGAGGCCACACCATGTGACTGACTTCCTCCCTCTCTCAAGCTCCCTAAGTGTTCCGAAGGAACTAAGTACACCATGTCCAAACCACTTCCTCCCATCTGAGAAGCACTAAGGGAGGGGGCATATATGATTACGGTAACTCTAGCTACAGACAGAAACCGTGGGGCCTCAGGGGCTCAGTGGCTCACTCTTGTTGTCAAACAGCTTGCAAAGTCACGCTTCTCTCCTTCGTACAGGGCAGCCAGGACTGTGGCTAGAGGGCTTGGGGTGTGTGTATATGTTGAAAGGGGAGGGGTGGTGGTGAGTGATGCTGGGGAGACTCAAAGAGCTTCCAAAGAAAGTGGGAATTGTCCTCCAGCTTGTCATTAGATGTAAAATGACCACCTCGAATGGGCCAGGATGCCCTGAAAGCAGACCCTTCCTGCCTGCACTATGCCAGGCACTTTGCACACAACACCTCCAGGCACTCAGCCAAACTCACTGAGCACATATTATGTGCCAGGCAGCTGCTAGGTCATGGTTTTCCACTGAGGAATGCAACAGACATGGACCCTGTTCTCAGAAATTTGCCCGGGGTAGGGGGGCAGTGTCAATAAACACTTAATAAAATAAACACATAAGGACAATTGTCGTATGTGCCAAGAAGGAAACAAAGAAAGCCCAGGGAGAGGGAACAGAGAGGGACCCTGGGAGGTGGACAGGTAGATGCACTCCTCCCCAACTTACAGACATGCCATCTCCCCCATCTCCTCTCCTCCCCTAAGTGTCAGGACCCACCTCTCATCTACTGCTCTGTCCATATACCTATCAGTTCACCCACTGAATACCTATTACTTGCATGATCCTGCAGCACGAAAAAAGGTGGCAGCATCATCTTGTCCTAAAGAAGGATAGATTGGGCTCTATGTACTCTCCATCCATTTCCTTATTCCTGAGGGCAGGGTAATCAACAGCCAAGTTCTACACCCAGCCAGCTGGATTCAATCCTGACTCCACTACCTACCAGCCCAGTGAATAAGTTATGTAAATGTTCCAGCCTCAGTTTCCCCAGCCATACAGAAGGCCTAAATATAATGACACGTGCTGCATAGGCTTGTGGAGGGGGAATGGAGAGCACATGTAAAACACGTAGAACTCATCACTCCTCAACACACATTAGCTCCTATTTTTCTCCTGTTGCTCTTTCCTAAGCCTCAGAAAGGGCTGGCACCCATCTGTGATGAACCAGGCAGCGCCCCCATCTGGTCCACCCACTATTTATGGAGAAGCCAAGTGACGCTCAAAGAAGGAAAGTGGCCAGCCCAAAGTCCCAGAGAAGTTAGAGGGCCCACCGTGGTTTCTAAGGACGTAATGGTGAAAAGCAAGAATTGGGAAAACTTGCGGGGGGTGGAAATTGGGTTAACTCTTCCTCTTCACAGTATTGGGGTCACCCATTCAAATGATCTGATGACACAAAGTTGACAACTTCAGGGCTCAGAGCAGACGGGGAGAGCCTCCACAGCTGGGTCTTGGGTCTGGTGGGAAGGGGGGCTTCCCAGATGCAGGGGCAAGGGTGCCTGGAGACTCAGGGCAGCAGGCAGGCAGTCCTTAGGCTCACCAGCTATCCCAGCGCTGAGAGCATCTGCTATTGGAATTTAAGTGTCTTTCAGATGGGATGAAGGTAATAGAAGAAATTAGGGTTGGGAGTAAGAAGAACCAAAAGCTGACCCCACCCCTGAACTGGCTGTGTGACCCTGAACAAGTTACTTCTCTGAGACTCAGTTTCCTCATCTGTAAAATGGTGGGCTCTTTGGGGCATCAAATGAGTCAGTGTATCTCAACATTTAATTCAGGCCCTTATCATAGAAGATGCCTATAGAGATCAGTGTCTCTTTTCCTTTGAAAACAGAGACGTCTGCAGGCAGCTGTCTCAGATAAGGATAATTGTTAGGAGAAAGATTCCATGAAGAGTCTATTCATTCCAGTGGCGCCAGGAGCCACCTTACACTGTCTGCACATCTCTTCCCAACTCTACATTCAGAGAGGTCATACTGCAAGCTGGAAATCAGCCATGCTGAGAGTATTTACCCCACAGAAATCGGCAAACTCTACAAATGAGGGCTCTCCTCCGGGCCCGCAACACTAACTGTTGAACACTGACTAGCGCACACTAACCCACACTCTCCCAGGCCCATGGTGTCTTTAGTGCTCACCTGCTCCTTTTTATTTCCTTACGGAGCACCTACTGTGTTCCAGCTGAGGGTGAAAACAGACCCGGTCGCTGCCCTCACAGCACTTACACTCAAATAGGAGAGATGATCATTAATCAGACAATCACACAAATACCTAAATTCAAATCCTCTCCATGGGCAATGCAGGCCTTCCTGAGGAGGCAAGGACGGAAGGTGAGCAGAAGGAAGAGAATAGCACAGTGCCTCTCACCAGGCAGCACATTAAAAACACCCTGGGATCTCTTCAGAGAGACCAGCGCCCCTCAGACCAACCGCCAGGGATCCCCAGGGTGTGGGCGCTGGCACTGGTGCTTGGACAAGTGATTCAGAGTGAGGGGGAAGGAAGAACCCCAGGCAAGCAGCTCATCACCTGCAATTGCTCTACTGGGTCGAGGACTGATTTCCATCTCACTTGCTAAGGTTATGGGTAACACAGGTGATGCATGCAGTTGTATGAATAAAAAGCGAAACTAATTGTTGCTGGGAAATGTGATGTGATAAAGAAATCACAAACTTTACACTCCCCGCAACTAGAAGCCCAGATGACCTTTAGCATCTCCACAAAATTCTCCATCTACCTCCTCTTTCTCTATTGAAACCTCCATTTCCCAGGTTTCCGCACTTGACGTGAAAAGAAAGGGCCTATTTTGTGTTCACATTTTCCCATTCTGTATAACTGTTAACATCAAAATCATTGTCTTTACAATCTGGTTTCATTGCCGGTGTGGGCTACGTCAGCTAGTGTACAGGTTATGCAGGCATTCAGGACCCGGCCTGGGGCCTAAGCCCACTTACAACGTAGTTTCTGTCAGAAAACGTGTGCCGAGTCCAAAAGAATCACAGACTGGGTCCCACCCTGCATACTACCCCTGCGGATGGGTGGGCCTCTGTGCATGAAAAGTTAACCTAGAAAGGGAAGTTGGGGGAGGACTCTTTATTCCAATGCAGTAATAAAGAGGTGTCAGGAATGGCCTCCCTTGCCCACCTCTACGTGCCAGACACCACGTGCCACAGACTCCCACCCGCGGCTGTGACCTGTCTGGGTTATTGCGTCAGCAGAGCTGCGAGCCATGGAGACTGTGCGTGCTGGGCCTTCAATGCCTACGCTCACCAATCCCTTCTTGTGAAAACCCAGCAAGACAGATATGCCCATGTCCATTAAACAACAACAACAATAGAAAGAGGGTGAAGTTGAAATTTGCCCTAGCAGTGACTGGCTCTAAATCTGGCTTCTTTCTATGATATCTTAAGATGACCATAAACTATGTTATAGGAATCACCTATTCTAATCTGGACTTAGAGTAAAGGTCAGCCTCCCTGTCAGCCTGAGAGTATAATAGATCCCTTCTGGGCACCCAGGGGCAGAAAGGGCCTGAACACAGGCTCACAATGACAATGAGGCAGTGGCTCTCTTGCAGTGGATAGAATGTTGGACACGGAGTCACAGCACTTGTCCAAACTCACTGTGGGACCTTGAGCAGCCCACTTGCCCTCTCTGCGTCTTTTCTCTGTGATGTGAGGGAGTTGAATCATTAGTTTTTGATGGTGCTTTTTGCTATCCCAGGACTGAGATGTCTATCAGGAGTAGAAGAGGAGGAAGATGCTGAGGCCTCAGCCCCCAGTCAGCAACTTGCTTTTATCTATTTTATGTATTGAGCTTCTGGGGAAATTTTTTTAAAAACACCATTGGAACCAACACATTGGAATGGTCTTGGATGAGAGGATCCCACGTTCTCCTCCCAGTGGCTCTTTGAGCCCCTGAGTTTGAGTCAGGCATGAGAAAAAGGTTGGAGCAAAGGCCGTACCTCTTTGAGGTGGCTGCCTGCTCTCCACAGGTCTTGCCCCTGCCCAGTGCACCAGGAGCTCATGCCTGTACTGCAGCCCTCCTCTGCAAGGCAAGAAAGGAGGAGATGGGGGCTGGGTGCCAGTGGCTGCACCTGCCCTGGAAGAAGATCGGGGAACAATGTGGGTCACTGGGCAGGCAGCTCTGGTGGCCCCCGCCTCCCGCTCAGGGAGGTGCACCTGTCGAGCAAGGTCAGGATGTGGTGGGGTGCCCCCGGAAATCTTGTGATATCCTTGGCAGGGAGACCAACTGATGCTAAGCCCCCATGCCAGCTCATATTTTTCCTAAAGCAAAGTGTCAGACCACAGGCAGCACTGAACAAGTCCTGAGTCAATTGTGGGAGTAACAGGTATCAGTCACAGGGTGGAAGAGATAGTTGAGGCAAATAAGCCATGAGCAACTGTCTGGCCCAACCCTCTCCCCATCATATTTGAGGACACTGAGGCCCAGAGAAGGGAAGGGATTTGCTCAAGCCTGCACAGTAAGTTAGCTGGGCACCCAATCCCCCAAGCGATCCAACTTAGGTAAAAATTTAGCTATTCTTTTCCAAACATATCTCTGCTTTAGCTGTGATCTGTAATTTAATCCTCAAAACAACCCTGAAGGGCATGGATTTATATCCCAAATTGATGGATTTAAAAATCAAGGCTCAGAGCAGTGAAGTAACTTGCCAAAGGACACACAACTGGTAGGCTGGGAGCTGGAATCTGAACTCAGGCCTGAATGCTTTGAAAGTCCCTTCCTTAAGGCCCCTCATTCTTTCGAAGCTTTTGATTACAAAAGCGATTCATGTACATCGGAGAAAATTGGGTATTTTAGAAATACGTAAGTAAAGAAGAAATTGATAAATTTACTTATAAGATCATTACCCAGAGAGAGCCCTTGAAAACATTTTGGAAATTTTCCTTTAATACTTTTCTCTATATATGCATATGCATGCTACATTTTTATGAAATTGGTATACTATGAGGACAGCTAGTATTTCTTTTTGTTGGTTTTTTCCATAGAATTAACAGTTCTTTACAATAACACTGTGAAAACATTCCATGCCCTTCACTCCTGCCCCTTTGACCACAGCAGGCCTTATCTAGCCCTTCTCTCCCCTGTCCCTGTTGCTTCCCCAGCCCGATCCCCAGGCCTGGGCTCCCAAACACTGCTGTGCGACATGTGAGAGACTTCTCGGGGCCTCCATGTTTCTTGTGTTAAATGCTCCCACAAAAGTTTATAGTTCCCAAAGTTTGCTTTGATGGCTTTTAAAAATCACTTTTCTGCTGCCTTCTCAGACTGGACCCGAGGGCAGGAGAACAGGGCAGTACCTCACCACAGGTAAGAGCACAGGTTTTGGGGCCGACCCCGTGGCGCACTCGGGAGAGTGCGGCGCTGGGAGTGCAGCAGTGCTCCCGCCGCGGGTTTGGATCCTATATAAGGATGGCTGGTGCGCTCGCTGGCTGAGCGCAGTACGGCCGGTCACAAAAAGACAAAAAAAAAAAAAAAAAAAAAAAAGAGCACAGGCTTTGGAGTCAGGCAGATCTGGCTTGCACCCTGCTTTCCCTCTCCCTCGTTGTGTAACCATGGATGAATTACTTATCTATCTCATCTATTCAGCAGGATTGTTGTGAGCAATCAGGACAGGATGGCTCTCCAGAGTGCAGCCTCGTGCCTGCATGGAGCAAAAGCTATCAGCCAGGCGGTAGAGGCTGTCTTGGGCATCACTGTGGCTGCTGGAGTTGATGTACTGGTGGACACTGGGGTTTCTCCACTCATGGCATTGTGTTCCCACACCTTAGAAGATGGTCATATGAATGGGCTTATAGTTGTCACACTTTGCAGAAGACACTACTAAGTAGGTTTTCATGTTAATTCCAACTGTCACAAAGCATCAGTTCCCTGTCTTACTGCAGCATCATCCCTTGGTTGGAGTTCCTCAAATTCTCTGCCCTTTGCCATACTGTGAAGGGGTTCAGGCCACGTCCCTTCCCCACAGTGAGACCTGGGCTTTAGACGCACAGGTGCACTGTCCACAGATGCCACCCAGGAGTGGAAGGTTCTGAGAAGCCTGACCCCTGTATTTATGAGAAATGCAAAACATATAGTGAAAGAATCCTAGATCTGGTCAAACAGAGAGAAGGGCTGCTGGCAGGCATGTCCCACACTGCTGTCGGCAGCTCAACACAGGCATGTGACCCTCCACGTCACACATCTGCTTAAATGGCAGCCAGCCACGTTGCTGACCAGAATTTCTCCTGTTGGACAGACAGCAGAATGTCCCTGGGAAAAGGGCATGGGGTCTGAGGTCAGGCGATGTAGGGTTTTTAGCTCTGGGACCGTGGGCAGATGAGCTAACCCCTGACTCCCACATTAAGCAGGAGAAAGAGGAATATCTGCCCCCAGAGATGCTAGCAAGACTGAACACAAGGTGTCTGCAAACTGCCCCCCAGAAGGCGGGCACTGCACACGTCAACTGCTGTCCCTTGATCCTGAAGAATCTAAAACAAGGTCTGGATTCTGTCTAAGGGGACTTCATGAAAAAAGTGATGATGGCTTTTTTTCTCTTACTAGTAATTTTCAGAAAGACATTGAGTCTTGCTTGCTAGAATTAAGTGGGGTTAAAAGGCTCTCTCTCTTTGGAGATCACCTTTTCCACTCATCTCATTTTCCAGAAGAGGAAACTGAGGCCTGAGTTCACACAAAGAAGAGAGCATTGGTCCAAAGATTGGAGGGAAATAAGGTGAATACCAGTTACAATCCTTTGTCCTGGAAACCCAGGAGTTATACCACAAAGAAAAGGGAGAAAGAAATCAAGAATTTTCAGAGCCAATGTTAATCAACTCATTTCTCTTTTGGCCTTTTCTTAGTGTTTCAGAAGCAATTATGTCTCTTGTATCCTTTCTCCCACCTCCAGTCACTGCATAAAACTATCACAGACTAAATCAGACTGTTCAGCCCCCTCATTGGGGAGACACCAGTTCTCATTCTCTGGGGGTATTTTCACTCATTCAAATAATAGCCTCTTTCAGATGAGTTAACTCTTTCTTCGAGACTATAGCAAGCCAGTGAGCAGACCACTAAGGCTCTGTTGAGTCCTGATGGTTTTTCTTGGTGGGGTTACAGCCCAGACATACCCGCTGCTCTCACCAAGACTGAACTCCGACTAGTGAGACAGAAGAGGCCAGGGTGCAAGAAACAGGGGTGGCAGGGGGGACAGATGAGAAAAACCCATGCTCCCAGGATTGACTAGACCTTTCTCATCTCGTAACCCTGAGTATGTTGCTTTTCTTGGATGGACCTCAGTTTTCACATCTGAAAATGTACGTTTCAAGTCTTTTTTTTTTTGTTTCTTTCTGTACTGGATTCCAGGAATCCCCACAAAATAGCACATGAGTGCTTGAGAAGAACTATAAAATTGTTGGGAGAAGAGAGCATGTTAGAATTCACTTTGATGGAGAGCAAAGTCTTTTCCAGACTAGTTTTCTGGAAGAGTTGTGATGTAAGGAGAAAGGCCAGATATTGTGGCTGGAGCCTGCTGCTTGGAAATGATTTAGGGGGAGAGAAGGGAGAGGGAAAGGGAACCCAGGGCATCTGAAGGGGTGGAAGGAACTATGAGGATAGGGCTCAAGGCGCAATCTGCTGGGTGTTTAGTGATGCTTGACATCAAGTGTCAGGCTGAGAGGAGTAAAGGGAGGAAGTCAAGTGAGTCGTGTGCTGTAGCATGGGGACGCCAGAGAGGGGGAGGTGGGGATGCCAGCACATGCATTATTCCAGAGTTATCTGCAGGCTGAGAGCTGTCTCCAGAAGACAGATGTCCTCAGTCGTGGCACACAGATAGGCTGAGAGACTGGGACAGCTGGTGGCTTCCAGGAAGCACTAGGAGTGGGACAGAGGTGGTGGGAAGCCGGCATGGGATGACCTGTGCATGTCACATGTGTGTTTCTGAGGCCTGTGTGGGATAGCCTGTGCATGTCCCACACATGTTTTATGCAGGGCTATGAGCTCCTCAGAATTGAGAAGGCTACTTGGTTTGCTTCTTTCCTAGAAATGTTTAAGGCAGGGCCTTGGAGGCAGTATACACCTCTGTTAGGTCAGTGGGATCGTGGTCCCTCCTTGCTGAGCCAGCATGGGGTAGATGCCTGGAACTGTCTGCAGGCCTGAAGGGAATGTGGCTGCCAGGCGTTCCACCTGTCCTATTTTTAAGCATGCTTTTGGAGCATGTTTTCTTGAGCACCATCACCAGGCTAGGGTTGGAGGCACACCCGACTCATCCCTGCCCTCCTGGAGGTAGAGAGGTGCTGCTAAACCTGCATAGCTGGCAAAAAGGGCCCTGCCAGTCAAAGGTGCCCCCTTGGCTGTATTTGTGCAGAGGGTAGGGACGAGAGTGGAGCAGGAAGGGCCAGAGCCTCACATTTGCAAATACCTCACCCTTTCCAGTCACAAAGACAGACTGGTTCTGAAGAAGAGGGATACATGCTGAATTTTAAAAGTGTGGCCTGTTTTAGCCTCATCTTCTGTGGCCCACTATGAGTTTATAGTTTTTGCAAGCCTCATAATTATCTTGGGACTATTATGATACATTAACTTGAGTTATAAAAAAGTTGTTCATGTAAATGTTTAGAATATACACATTTTTCAAAAACACTCATTTTGGTTTTCCTTTTTTCTTAATATACTAGAAACCCCACATCACACCACCCCTCCCCCAAATTAGGAAGTGGTGCAGATCTCCCTCAACCTTTGACAGCATAGTTCTTTCCAGAGCCTATATACGTAGGGCATAAAGACAGGGTTCAAGGCCAGGGTGGGAGTTAGACTGGCTGACTTTTTGACCCTTCCAAACTCATGAGGCTTTGATCCTAAGTCACAGACACAGAATAGGTGGGGTGTAAGTTTCCTGTTGGGTTAAACACCAGCTGGGGACCCTGCCCCGTCTCTTCTCTTTGTCCCTACAAGGCAGGAATAACTCTATCTATGGCCTCTTCCCTGTGCCTCAACCATCCTGGGAGAAGGCAGCTCCTCTGAGACTCTTTTCTGTAATCATCCATGTCCTTTTCCAAAACACTTGGATGAGGACCCAGAATTTGAACATTACTAAGGATGATCAGAAAACAGATTGTAAATGGCAATAACTGCCGTGTACTTTATGCCAAGCCATGTTCTAAGTGCTTCACATGCTTTATCTCAGTTAATTTTGTAGCCATGACCCAATGCTCTTCTATTATTATCCCCCAAAACAGGCAGGAAAAGGTTAAGAACTTGACCTTTAAGAAAAGGTCACCGAGCTTTTATGTGCACAGCCAGAATTCACACCTGGGTGGTCACCCTGGCAATCATCGAGGAGCAAACCAGAGGTTTAGCATCAGCTGTTCAAATCCCAGCACCACTGTTACTTGCCATGTGACCTTGGACAAGTCACTCACCCTCTCTGAGACTGTTTCCTTCACTGCAAAATGGGCTTAGGGGTGAAGGGATCAAAAGTAACAGTCAATGCAAAAGTGCCTTAGCAGAATGTAAGCACGCCACAAGTACACAGCATTGTTATGAAGTTTTCCTTCTTACTCCTTTGTTAAATAAAGCATGTTGAAAAACTCAAACAAATGACAAAAAGTAGAAACAGAAGGCACTCTCTCCTCAGACCCCTGGGGTCTGAGGCCACCAACTCTTGAGCTCTACAGGCTCTCTGTGAATCCCGCGTGCTTGGGAGTTGAGGGGGAGGGCTCCGGGGGCAGGTACCCATGAGCCACGTGAAACATGCTCAACTTCTCGCACAAACACTGTGGGGGGTCCTCTCTGTCCTCAGCTAGGGTGCGGAGGAATGGAAACTTTTGCCACCTACAGCATTTGCTAGCAACTTCCCTCTATGTGGTTTTTCTCTGTCATTCCCTTGATAAAAGAACCCGAGCTGCAAATGTAACCAACATTCACCAATCTCATCTTCCGATGAAAACAGCCGCCTTTCAAGAAGCAGGCTGCCTGAAAATGATGCACAATGCACTCTAAACTGGGTCACTCTCCACTCAGAGGGCTCGGGGCGCGGCTCACTTTCCGTGTGTGTCTCCTGTGCCGTAGGCTTCGAGTGTCTCCAGCAGCCCAGGGAGAGAAAGAGATGGGAAACAGCATGAAATCCAGCCCTGCACCCCCTGAGAGGCCTCTGCCCAGCTCAGATGGTAAGTCTGACTTTTCTGGTAAGGTGCATGACTTTGTCTGTAGGAGCCCATGCGAAGACTGGGCAACGGTGGATTCTGATAATTGTTGAAACAGGGCAGTGGGTACTGAAGGGCTCATTGTACTCACCCCTCTAGCTTAGTTTGCAGTTAAAATATTTCACAATCAAAAGTTTAAAAGGATGAAGGGTGCTAAATTGTAGGCATTTTGAGATGGGTGTCTGACTCCAAAACCTAGACTCTTGCTTCCTGTACCTGCCAGGCCACGACAGAGCATTATTATCCCTTTAGTTAGTGCTCCAACTAGCTTTCTTTGTGTTACTTTGCTAGGCTAGACACTATCCCTATGATGTCTTCCTGAAAATAAAGGAATTCTTGTGTTCCATAGGTGGATTACAAAGTGCCAAGCATTCTGGGTGAGAGTCCAGTGTTACAGGTTAATCGATGAGGACAAAAGTTAGTTCTTTGAAGAGATGCCAAGTCAGGCCAGACTCCCAAATCTACAAAGAGGCCTTCAGCAACTGGCCAGAGAACTGGGTGGGAGCATCAGAGCAGAAGGCAAAGTCTGGATGTAAAATCCACTGTGATCCGGGCTCAGCTGTGCTGTTACTCCTAGAGCCCTTGCCTTTATTTCCACAGATTCCTAATCTTGGTGATGAGAGGCACACTGCGTGGGTCCTTTGTTGGGGGTGGAAAGGGGCCAGTCAGGAAGACCAGGTGTCCATCAGTGTCACAGGGTGAGTCATGAGGGGGGCCTTGGGACACTTCCACCTCCCACCGTGTGTTGTAGCACCCAGGGCCTGGTGTCCTGTCTCCTAGTAGGGGTGACCACACCTGATTCCCCTCACCTCCACAGCACTGTCCTGGGCAGAGTTCAAAGAGCAGAAATGGGTACCTGCCTGGAAGCCAGGCTCCTGCCCTGCCTCCCACTAGTGTTTATCCCATGTCTTCTGTGGCCCCTTCACAAAGGAGCCTTCTCACGTCTTCCAAATGCAGATGCTCAGCTCATGCAGTCCCTTCAGATGCCTCCAAGTGAGTGTGCGGAGACCCTGCCACCACTCCTCCTTCAAGACAGATGCAGGGCAATTCTAGTGGGTTTATTTTTCTAGCCCAGTAAGTCTCCTCCCCAAACCAAAGGGGGGAAAAACAAGAACAATGTTCCCAAGGATCGAGGGGACGGAACCACTGAGATGATGGAGCTGACTATGTGCCCGCACCCCTCAGAAGAGGGGCCTCTACCTCTCATGCAAAGCTCAGAACTTGTACACTTGTGCAGAGTGTCTTTGTCTGCAGCCACTGCCAGGAGAAGGTGGGCTCCCTCCCCAACTTCTCCAAACTGGCTCAGATCATGGGCCCCTCCTCCCATTATAACCACTGTTAAAAAACAGACATTGCAATGCTGGGAGGCCTGGCCCACTGAACCCATCTTGGCACCTCTCAGCCTGGGGCAGAGGGGGACACATGCTTGAGCAAACCTCATGAAAACATCAGCCTCCAAGGACTTGCTCATTTGACTTTATTTTTTAAATGCAAATCATTATGAAAGAAATTTCTCTTTTTCCATTGTGTGGGTGGGATGTCACCTCTAAAAAGGAGGTGCAGGGGTCTCCCCACCCCTCCGCCCCCTGGTTAAGAGAAGTCCCCAGGTCATACCTAGTTTGTGATCTAGGCAACCACATCAAGCACTGGTGGGTTGCTTTCCACCCCCCACCCTTGAAAAGTTTCCTTTATCATCGGTCCTGACTTTATTTCCTCTTTTCTCTCATACCTACTTGAACAAGAGAGGGGAGGGCAGTACAGTCAGTGCTGCATTAATTAGTCCCTACCTGCTTGATGCAAAGGGTTAGGGTTTTCATGGAATGAGCACCTACTCAGCTAGCACTCCCCATGGACACTTATTAGGTTAGTCTCAGATGCCTGGCGGGTGGTGCAGGTTTTGCTGATTGCTTTAGGTCAATGTGAATTACAGCTTCCTCTGCTGTTGGACTGAGCAGCCGAGTTAAAGGCACCAAAGCCCCCTGGCTAGACACAGGGATCAGCAGGAGGCCAACCTGTGGACTTTTAGACAAGCAAGTTTTCTGAGCTTTTGGGGCTCCTCTTCCCACACACCAGGACTGTGAATGCCCTGGACTATGGCTTTGCCCATCTGTTGTCTCCTAAACTAAGCTTTTCAAAACACTCCTGATCGGTTCCCAAGGACTACTGTTATAAAACCCACAGAAGCAGCAGGACTTGATGGAAATAGGGCAAGTTTTAGTAGCAAAGGACCTGATTGAGCTTCAGGTAATGTCCCTTGGAAGCTATGTGACCTTAGGTAAGTCACTCAGCCTCACCCAGGGACCAGCTGTAAAATGGGGATCAGAACAATCCCTCCCTCACGGAGATAACAGATAACACATCATTATCTGTTACTGTGCTGATAACACAAAGGAGCTATCTGATAAATGAGGGTGATAAATGAGGGTGTGAACATTTTTTAAACTCCTCTTGGTGTTATCTGACTGCACTGGGCTGTATCTAAAAGGCCGGTTCTCCAAAAGTTTTCAAGTGGAAGAACTAGCAATTCCATGATTTGTTTTCAAATCATCCCAAAAAGCTAATTTTCTCTACAATTCTATCCATACTTCAGTCTCTCTTCTGTGCCAGACATGGGCAGTTCAGAATTGAATAAGACCGAGGGAGCTCCTAGTGTAGAAATGAAACAGCCTATTTCCACATTAAAAAGAGAGTTCAGTCACTTGCTGAGATCTCTTTTCCTCTTGTTTCTTCCCATCTTATTGCACTGATGTGAAGTGAGATCTCACAGAGAGGTGGCAAAGTAAACCCAAAGGCTGTTCAGACTCCTCCCACATGTGCCAGGGTAGAAATGACACCAGGCAAGGCATTTACATAGCTGCCCTGGTGGAAAGAAGGTGGGTGGGGTCCTGGGGAGGAAGAAGGGGGCAGGGAAATCTCTAGACCAAGCTTGGTGCTTCTCAGGGAGTGGTCCTCAGACCACCTGCATCAGATTCCCCTGGGAAGTAGTTAAAATGCTGATTCCCAGGCTCCACCCCAGACCTACTCATCAGAACCCAGTGATGGTGGGGGTGGCAGAAAGCTAAATTTCTTACAAGTCCCCTGCTGAACCTTAAGCCCCTAAAGCTTGCAGATCACAGAGCAGCTTAGTCCTGCCTCAGCACCACCATGTGCCAAGATGAGAGAAGTGAGCTTATCCTCAGTGTCTCTCCGTTCTTACTTGTAAAACAGAAATAATGACAGAGTTCCTTGGTCCTCGAAGTGTGCCAGACACAGTTCCAAATGCTTTACACATATGAACTCTTAATTCTCACAACAGCCCTACGAGGGAATCACTATTATCACCACCATTTTGTAGTTGAGGAAATTGAGGCACAGAGAAGTTAAATTAAGTGCCTGAGGCCATGTAGCTCAGAAGGGGACAACTGGGATTTAAAGCCAGGTGGCCTGAGTCTAGAGTCCCCCTCTTTACCACCACAGTATTTGCCTGGAGAGGACAGGCTTTCAAGAATTCTGCATATTCGGGTAGAGGATGGGCGTTCCCGGCCCTTGGATTTAATGACACAGACACCCAAGTGCCCTTGCAAGGGGTCCCAAAGATGCAAAACCTGTGTCAGATCCTTGACTAGATTCCTGTTTCCTATTTGGTCTTACTCCAACTGTAGCTGCTGGCAAACGAGATGGTTTTAAGTGGAAAATGATCATTCAACTTTTATGTCATTAAATGTTTAATGAATATCATAAAAAAATATATAACTACTCTATCAAATCCACGATTTTACAGTTCAGAATGGGACTACAGTTTTTTTTTTTTAAGTTAATAAATATTAACAAAAAAAAAATGACTAAGTAGCTAGTAGCGTGGGTGGTACTCAGCCACAACACAGGACGGCTGAGTGGTCCAAAGCGTGATCGACGTGCTCTGCCAAGAGGTGACGCTGTTTTGAAACCCGGCACTCAACTTACTAGTAGTGTGTTCTTGGGCCCGTCTCTGCACCTCACTGTACTCCTATTTCCTCATATCCAGAATGAGGTAGTTACATTATGTCACTTCTCAGGGAGGTGTGAGGACCAAATGCTAACCTATGCACAGCACGCAGCCCCGTGCCTGGTCGCTGCAGAGCGTGGGCCACGCTGCTGCTGGCCACAGGAGGCCTGCGAAAGAGAAGGATGGAAGGAAGACTACCACAGTCTGGAAGCCCTGGTGCCCAAGTGAAACAAACTGGCTTGTTTGTTTCGAATTTGTTTCAAATCTGTTGCAACAGATTTGTTTTGACTATTTCTTGCTTCTGCCCTTTGCTAGCTCCATCTGACTCCTAGTTGCATCTAACAGTGTGGAGACTGACCTCGACAAGCCTTAGTGTCTATTCAGTCCCAATCTGCCCCACTAACAAATGGAGAATCCAAGGCTTTAGGCAGAAAAAAGCTTTCTGGACTACTGGGTCTTCCCCTTCGGCCTGCAGTACAGTCCTTCATGAATAAGTAAGAGGATCCACAGGCCCATGGCTTGTGGTGGCCACTGGTAGACCTTCCATTAGGCCAGCCTGCCCTGCTCCATCTGGTTGGTTAGTTGCGTGTGTGTAGGTATGCATTTCCTGAACAAGGAAAGAAAAGGCTGCTTTCACCCCTCAGGAGGCCATGAGTTTGGGCCTGACTCAAGGGAATGCAAAACCAGAAGTTGAAATCACTGGGCTGTTTAGCTCTTTGCCCACCAGCTGCACTGAACTACTGCACCAACACGGAAGCCCCATGTGGAGTCAGCCTTTGTCTCCCCTGTTAAGGAACAAGTGTTAACTGGTAATCAGGTGCCAAGGAGAGCTATGTGGCTTGGGGAAGTGGCCACAGGTTTTGAAATCTGCATGCTGTCCCTGGGACATATTACCAAAAGTTGTCAGCTTTGGTTTCCTCATCCTTTAAGTAAGGATATACATTTTGGAGGACTGGGTGGAGCCTTGGAGGTAATAATAATTAGTTTTGCTAGACAGTTCTAAATAGGAGCTACTGAGAATGTTCTCGGAATTAAAAAAAAATAATAAAAGGGTTATTATGCTCCAAGAAAAGATAATGCCAAAAAGGGCCTGTCCTCTTTTGACTAATGTTCGTGGCCAGTAAGTTCTGCCTGGGTCTCCTTTCATTTTTGGGCTCATATTCTATTTCATACTTTTGTATATTTTGTTCAACCTGATTCATTCTTGACTTGAGCTATCCGCAAATATTTGGTCTTTTGAATTTCATCTTCTGTTCTCACCAAATGGAGTTTGTTTAGACAATAAGAAGACACTATTTTCAAATCTAAACTATTAATTGGTTCTCCTAATTTCGAGCACTACTGGCTGAAATTGGTCTTGGAGTATGGAACGGCACCCGCCCCCATGGAAGTACAATAAGCTGCCACTTACTGAGGCAGGCCCTCTGCACGGGATGCATCATGAATCATTAACCCACCATATGAGGCAGATTTTGATATCTGCCATTTTTATACAGGAAGAAATTAAGCTCAGATTAGTTAAAAATAAATCCCTCCCCAAATCGCAGAGCTAAAGTGGTGGGGGTGGGATTTAAGCCAGGTCTGATCGGTTTTAAAGCCCATTCTCCTTCCATAAAGCTCTTCTGAAAATTCTCTGGATTTCTCCTTTCGTGTCCAGCACAGATTTCTTTGCTTCATTTGTTTCCTTATCTGAAGCCTGCGAAAATCTCATCTACTTCCTCAGACTCCGCTGCTCGCCGCATTCATTTACGTGATTGAATTCAAATGCTGAGCTCTCCCTAAAGCTGAAGGGCTCCAGGAGTACGTGACAGTATGTTTGAACTTCACAAGCAAGCTTGTTTCCCACCTGTTTTCTACCATTTATTTCACTGTAGAGACCAAAGCTCAGGGAAAGCTTGGAAGGGATCCTGGCACCAGACCCAGCTTAGAATGGCCACCCTTCCCCACAGGAGTACAAACCGAACTGCAGACCCTTCCAGGACTTTGACCTCTGTTTTTCCATCACTGATGATAAAGGTGACAGGGACACGCATGAAATCCCTCGCAGAACACCAGGCATAGGCTATCGGACCCTTCAGCAAAAGCCTAAGTGAAAGATTTTCTCCATGATGATAAGTGGTATAGCTGGAAAAACATCGCTACCATGGAAAGTCCACAGGAAATTGAACTTCGTTACAGTGAAACTGAAACTCTCTACCCCCTTAAGCCCCCTTTTCCCTCAGTGGAACAATTATTTTTGTAATGGGATTTTGCTTTTGTTTTTGTTTCTGTTTGATTTGCTTTTAACACTACGGAAGGATGCTTGTTCGGTTTCACAGTCTTAGTCTGGTCTCAGACATCAAAGCCCCAACCCCTCTGTAGACACACAGTCCATCTCAAGGCTCTGGTTCTGCCACGGATAACACCTTCTCCGCCTGTCATTTCAAAACTTGTTTTTCACAAGGGGCTGGTCCCCTGATGGCCACCCACCCTGCTGCCTCCCACAAATCAGGTTTCCTTCTGCCTGGATCACTTTAAAAATACAACACAGCAGCCGTTTTTAAGGGTGCACAGCACAGGGGCCACTCCACATTTGCGTGCGATAAGCTTGCTTTGAGCATCCTTCCTGGGACAGGCACAGTGCTGAGTCCCCACCCCCAGAGCACGCAGCCAGGTGGGGAGACGGATCTTCCTCTGACAGCCACACAGATGGGAAAAGATACCCTGGGGCAATTGCTTCAGAGGAAACCCCTAGGCCAAGACTGGGTACAGCATGGCAGGAGGGCCACCTCTCCTGGAGCCTCTGGGAGGTGACTTTGGAGTGGATGAAGGAGGAGGAATGAGAGAGGGGAGAGCAGGGCATGTTCCAGGCAGAGGGAACAACAGCCTGTTCAGTCAGAGGCGCTGCGGACCGGGGAGCCTGGCAAGCTTGAGAAAGGCCTGTCACATGCGGAGTGTCACGTTGATAACAGTCTGTTCATATTTGGGGGTCACTAGTCCAGGAGAGACATCTTCATCATGAAGGCATTCAAACCTCTCATTTTCTAGACTAGGAAACTGGGCCCAAAGGGAGAAGGATGTGTCCACACTCACTGAGTGGTAACATCGGCCTCCACGTCTTGGTGGATTTACCAGGAGACAAAACAACTCCCCTTTTTTGAATTCAGAGAAGCGGAATGTGAGGGAGCTTCACCCGCACGGAAGGTTTGCAAGAGGAAAGGTCAGAGGCCTGGTTGGGCCAGCCCTTCAGTGGCCACACTGCTACTTCTCAGAAGCCCTGATCCCTTTCTGAAACTGGAAAGGCCACTGAAGATCACTTTCGGTTTCCAGCTGACACTCAGGAATTCTTGCTTTTACATGATTCATTGCCTGTGACTCAGCTTCCCCAAGTGAACAGTACATTTGCACACGCTGTTCCACTGTGATAACCTGTTCCTGATTAATTTATCAGTCGATAATCCAACCCTTTACCCAAAGCCTCATTCATCTTTCTGACTCATTCTAGTACTTAATCACTCTTTCGACTTAGTCTGTCCAAGGGACTTGTGAGTGGGAGACTATAGGATATATGCATTGTAAGAGGTGAGGTCTGAAGGTCCCAGCAGGGGGGTGTCTGGATCCAAAAAGTGGCCTGTTGGGGCCAATGAGCCCATATGCCTGAGTACTGGGATTTCTACAGATTTTCCTGGGGTGAGGGGCTGGGGAATGACCCCTCCCATGATTATCTGTGCATTCTCTAGAACTCATGCTTTATTAGAGCAGGGAGAGTGGGCTTGCTTGGCTCACCAATGCTTGACTCACAGCAGGTGCTCAGCAAATAACTGCCGAATGAATGAGTAAATGGCATGTCACCCAGAATTTTGAGATCTGATGCCAGCCAGCTGGTGGAGTGATAAACAGCACAGCAAACAATTACTGTATTTGCTGATTTGTAATACATACTATTTTCCCCAAAAGATACTCAAATATTACCTGGCATCTAGTGCATCTAAATTATGGAAAATCACTAAAGATGTAAAACAGATATTGCTTAGCATCAAAAAGTAAATTCACATCATATCACTGTATCTGTACTCTACAGTACACCAGACTCACAGGAATGAAATAGCATTCATTCCTTTTCGAATCTTCATTAGGATGACTTTCAATACATGTACAATGACGATTACTTTATTTTTGTTCCACCATTACCACTGCCAACAAAAGTCTCTGTTAAATAAATCCCCAGGGCCAACCTCGTGGCGCACTCGGGAGAGTGCAGCACTGGGAGCACAGTGGCGCTCCCGCCGCGGGTTCGGATCCTATATAGGGATGGCTGGTGCGCTCACTGGCTGAGCGCGGTGTGGGTGACACCAAGCCAAGGGTTGCGATCCCCTTACCGGTCACAAAAAAGACAAAATAAATAAATAAATAAATAAATAAATAAATAAATAAATAAATCCCCAAAGTGATGCCTTATCTCGTATGAGGAAGAAATGTTTTGTTTAACCTCAGAGTTAGTGCCTCTTGGTCCTGATGGGTCCCTAGAACTCATACAGCCTAACCCCCAATGCCCTCCCCTCCAAATTTTACAGATATGGGGCCCATGAGGCCCTGAGAGGGTAATAAGAAGGTAATAAGAAGGATGTTTTGAGCCCCTTATCATTCATGAGGTGATACCACATACCTTCATCTCATAAGAACCCTGGAATGAGGCCTTATTAGGCCCATTTTAAAGATAGAGAGATTGAGGCCTGCACACACAGGGGTAGAGCCTGAAGCCAGATCCTGTAACTTCAGCTTCAGGCCTCTGGATCCCCATTTCTCAGATGTCACCTGACCCTCAGGGTTGCTTTAAGCACCCTAGGCAGGAAGAGAGGAGGGTCTGCTATAAATTGTTTTTTTTTCAAAAATAAGGACGGCGTCTCATCTGAAAATTCTGGAGAAGTGACTCATCTTCCCACGCTCCACTCCTAGGGCCGCATTTTAGCTCCTCATGAATAAAAACACCCCTTTGCCTTTGTTTCCCCAGGACTGGACAGCGACTTCCTCGCTGTGCTGAATGATTACCCTTCTTCTGACATCAGCCCCCCGATATTCCGCCGAGGGGAGAAACTGCGTGTGATTTCTGAGTGAGTTAGCTTTCCAAAACTTTTAGAATTCCTAAAAGAGGATGACTCAGTTTGGGTAAGAATCATTAGATTTTTAGCTATAGTTGTCCAGTTTCACATGGGCCCTGGTTCTATTGTGAGGAGAGAAGTTTAGCTCACACTGTGGACTCCTTCCTTAATGCTGCCAGTGATCAAAAACATCCAGTCTCCCTATTGCCTGCTAGATAAACTTTAAGTTCCTTAACATGGCTTTTGGGACCCTTTATGATCCAACTTCTACTTCTCATATTGGCCGTGTCTCCCACCACACGTGCAGTGTTGATATTACACACCAACAAAGACTGGGAAGGAAGGCCTGGGGTCTGAAAACACTTCTGATAATAATAAAAAAAATAAATAAATAAATAAATAATAATAATAAAAGTATTGCCTTCCATCCTGTTGTCTCTCTAGTCTAATTCAAAGTAGGCTATGTAACAAAATAGGGACTCTAAGTCCCTTTTATTTAGGTCTTCATTGAGGTAGTCACATGAAGCTATCTTATCTTTGGTTATATTGCAGGGTATGAATATACTAAACACTTATTTTAATTACAGCTCAGTTAATTTTAAAAAAAATTTTTTTTTGTGGCTGGCCAGTACAAGTACAGGGATCTGAACCCTTGACCTTGGTGTTCTGAGCTCTGACCAAGTGAGCTAACTAGCCAGACTAAAGACTTATTTATAAAAAGCCTCCAACTGTGGGACACCAGCTGCTGATCCCTGAGAGGTGGCTATTGCCAGCACGTGGAAGGTTTCTCAGCGTGGAATAGGCGAATATCTATAAAAATACATGTATTTTAAAAACTGAATTTTCAGATGGAGGAACTTGGGTCAACGTGGCCATTGACAGATCTTAAAAAAAGGAATGTCCCAAGTTGCCCATTAAATCTGATTATTCTGTTTATTTATTTATTCAATTGCTTTGCCATTTACCCGTCCACCCTCTCCTATCTGTTTTTATTCTTACAGTGAAGGGGGCTGGTGGAAAGCCATTTCTCTTAGCACTGGCAGAGAGAATTATATTCCTGGAATATGTGTGGCCAGAGTTTACCACGGGTGAGTACATTTCTCAAATGGCATCATAAAAACATGACATTTATTCTGGAGACTCATAAGATGGCACAGAGAGATTCCAGTATGATATAGTGGAAAGGAGGGCGTCGGCTGGAGAGGGAATGTTTCTATTCCCAGCTCTGCCTGTGAGGAATGCTCCATGTTGAACTAACCCCTTCTACTGTCTGGGACTCAATTTCCCCATCAGTAAAACAAAGGAAGTTGAACCTTTCAGCTCTAATATGGTGTTGCTGGCACATAGCAGTGAACACTCAGGAACTGCTATCATAGGATGCAGCATGGTGTAGTAGCTAAAAGCCAGTCTGTCTGGGTTCAAAGCCTGCCTCTGCCACTCACTGGCCATGTGACGGTGGACAAGCTATTCAACATTCTATGAATCTTTCCTTTCCTCACCTGTCAACTAGGGATCACAATGTAGAATAATAGGAATAATAATATATAATAATATGACAGGATAATATGTGTATAGTTCTTGGTGAAGTGCCAGGCATTACTGTGAGTGCTCAATAAATATTGGCTATTCTTATCAAATTCATAGCCAGAAGCACACAGAGAATGCTTCCTGCGAAAAGTGCTTATGTACCCAACTTGACAAATAAATGAGAAGAAAATGGTAGCTTAGCAGATGAGGAAACAAGCACATGGCTTGCTCCTGAAGTTGTGCAGGGGAGGGTGTCCCAGCCTCTGGGTAGCTTTGGAGCCGAGCACACCTGGGCTCAATTCCTGGCTCCCCTCCCTCAAGCAAAGGCCTTGGAAAAGTTATTTAACCTCATTGAGGTATAGTCTCTTCATCTGCCAAGCTACCAGGGCTGGACACTGGCAAAGAAGTACACAGCATATAGTAAATGGGAAGGAAGGAAGAAAAGAAACACCATTTTTACAAATATTTTATATCTTATTCACATCCAGAGAAGGACTTTGCATAACACACGCTCATCTGGTGAAAGAGATAATTACCTGAATACTTTGAAGATTGGACTTTACTATGTTTAATTTCAGTACTAATGATCTTAATTATGAATGCCAGAAACCATTTCCGTGCTTAGGATGATGAAGGTGAACAAAACTGGGGCAGTAGCTCCTGTGAGCACCACATTCTGAAAGAGACGTGAGTCACTCAGCTCTCCTAAATGAGCTGCTTGTCAGTGCTCCACCCATCGCTTCAGCAAGCCAGCACCAGCACCCTCACGTTGAAGATGCGGTGCTGAAGCTGGCCAGAGCTCGGGTGGTGAGAAACCCAGATAAGCAAGACAATTACGACCCTATGGAACCTCTTTAACACTAGAATAGGAAGAAAGCAGTGAAGTATGTGGTTATGGAGTTGGATGTCCCAGTAAAGTGCATTATAATTTTAGCTCTATGAATTGTTGACATGGTAACTTGGACAAACTACTTAATCACTCTGACCCTCAGTAGCCTCATCTGTGAAAGAGAGAGAACATTACTTGTCTGAGGGGCTTGAGATGAGAATTAGATTTCAAATGCTTCGTTTGGTAGGTGTGCCATAATTGGCATTCATACATGGCTGTTGTTATTGTTTTACTGTCTTCATAAGTGGAATTTCATGTAAGGACTTGAATGCACTAACGTTTGTCACACACAGTAAAATAGTTAATATGTCATGTGTTGTGCAGGACAAAGGAAATTGCTGAAATATTTAGCCAAATATAGGATAATCATTAGCTTAACAACAAAAATGAATCTGGAGATCAGTTCATAAATAAACAGAATTTGATGCCACACCTGCGGGTCTTCTCACACACGGTGCCTCAGGAGCACTCATCTGGCCCACTTTAACAACCTGGTTGTGTGCCTCTGTGATCATTAAAGGCTGAGAAACAGTGAAGTACTAATATTGGCCACAGCATACGCTCATTTGGACCTGTGGATTAAAAGCCAGAGGTATTTCATTCCCTGAAGTACGGAGTCAGTTAAAAAGTGATGTGTCGTTGCTTCCCAGCACACACCAGCCACCTGCGAGCAAAGCATGTCCCTGCGATCTGGTGGAGCCTGACCTGAAAAAGCAGTAAAAGCCCTTTCCCTTAGATCATAGACTCCTCTGTGTCAGAGCAGCTTTCTAAGAGTGTTCAAAAGTATCGGTCCTCCTATGCAAGGTGAATATCCCGTGGGAAAACTAGGCTAAAGTATCACAACTGCTTTTTTTTTAACTGTTAAATAATAACAGCAAGAAACACATATACTTGTAAATGTGTAGCACAATGGCAATTTTCTTTAAAATATGTTAAAATAGAGAACAGAAAAAGGAAATACAATGAATGCAAAGCGGGGCTTTTTAGGTTACCGAAATCACACACCCCCATCTCTTTCCTTCTTTCTTATGTCCATTCATTCATTCCCAAATATATACCTAGCACATTACCCTGGAAACGGAGGTGAAACCCAACAAGACAGACACAGTGCCTGCTCTGAGAGAGTGGCAAGGGAGGGCCATGGTGGACAGGATGTAAGGGAGACACCAAAAAGGTACATTGCAACCTTTTATAACGTGTATCTGTTATATGACACAGAATGGGTAGGTACGTTCCAGCTGGCATTTGAGAAATGCGATACGAAAGATATCTTCTGCATCATTGTGTCATTACCCAACATGATACTTGGCACATAACAGGTGCTCTGGTAATCTTATTTAAAAGATTAAAAATATGAATGAATGAGCGGCCAGTCAATTGCCCTCCTCTTTTTAATTCCAGTGGCTTTATATAGACTGGACCTTAATTTCATTTTCACATTTGTATTCACCGGCTCTTAACTGTTACATTCCCATCTTGGGCGCAGGGTGATAGGGTAGGACATGCTCAGGACACTCATGGCAGTCTTCCTACTTCCAGCTGGCTGTTTGAAGGGCTGGGCAGAGACAAGGCTGAGGAGCTGCTGCAGCTGCCAGACACTAAGGTCGGCTCCTTCATGATCAGAGAGAGTGAGACCAAGAAAGGTGAGCAGCCTCCATTCCTCTTTGCACGCTCGGGGCAGACAAGCAGGTTTTGTGCCTGGCTGACTCATTAGGGGCTCTGTTTTCCCTCCTCCTCCTAGGTGCACACAAATCCATCCGATGTGCTTAGCTCCCTGCAGCCCACTCTCTGCTGGTGAGGCCAGCATGAGAGCAAGGGGACTAGAAACAGGGAGCAGGAACCCAGCTGGGCACTGCCTCAGGCCCTGACCGATATCAGGCCCTGCTAACTCCTGCTGGAAAATTTTCCACTAACTGGGAACAAAACTGAATGCTGGACAGATAGAACCTGGATTGTGGTGTAGGCTTGGCCTACTCTCAAGCTCTGTGACTTGGGAGGGTTATTTACTTCTCTGAGCTCAGTTTTCTCATCTATGAAATGAACAGAAAACCCCTCCTTTGTAAAGCTGTGGTTAGATTCAAATGTAATATTTATGGTGCTCTTGCTACGCACAAGGCCCTCAATATCAGTTTTCTCTGTGCCCTACAATTAAATAGACGTTTTAGAGAACCAGGATGAGCATACGCAAGCTCTTACACACTCACCATGATCTTGATCATTATAATCCCTAGCATCTTATGCATTAAGTAGTTCAATGAAAACAGAAATAGCAGGAGCCCTTTGTCATGGTTCAGAGCAGGAGCCCCAAATTCTAGTTTCAGCCACGTGAGTTACTAAGAAGTTACCTCCTCTCTATGTCTGGGTTCCCTTATCTATAACATGGGGTTAACAATAGGAAAGTGCCCAGTACCGTGCCTGGGAAACATTAAATCCTCAAACTCAAGGAGCAAATGCTTAACAAGGAATTGCCAGACTAAATAATAACTTTTCAAAAATAGAAGATATTTTCAAGTTTTAAGCCTGCTTCTTGCACACTTACTATCAAAGAAGACAAAACACAGTACCTGAGAGTATTTCACCGATTAAGTGTCTGCGCTAGCTGGGGCTGAAGCCCGTCCCCAAAAGGAGCATCAGCCTGGCTTTGGGAAAACAGGGACCATATGTATGTCATTAAAAAAAAAAAAAAAATCCCAGAACAACTTTTCTCTCAAAAAACTTGAATATGCTTGGAAGAGCCATATCAAAGCGAAGGCAAAGGTCTTGCTCAAGTCACAGGTGTCCCCTAGGGCAGGACACCCAGACACAGATGGAGCCTGGCTAAGGGGAGGAGAAGCCTAGTATGGGTGCCACCACTCACCTAAAAATAAAGATGTCTGTCATCAGGCAAAGGTGCAGTCGGTCTGGGGTGAGGTGGCAGGCCATCTTGGATATGCAAAGTTCTGACGATTTTCCACTGGCTACCCTTGGCCTGCTTACCACGCTTCCAGTTCCCATTGATGTTACAGGAAGGCACACACGGGCTGACTCAGATGCAGGCCTGGGGCACAGCCAGGAGGCTTGCTGAGGACGGGCTCACACCCCAGGGATGCCCTCTAATGCCCTGTGCCTCTGGCCATGTCACTCAGGGGCTCTAAGCCTGCACTTCTCCATCTAGAAGGTGTTGGTGGGGCCAACAGCTCCCAGGGTCTTTCTGAGAATTCACAGAGATGTTGCTTAGAAGTTAGCCTCCCCGCTGCCCAGCACAGAGAGCAAAGAATAAGGCCAGCTCTCTCCTCCCTTTCACAGCCTCCTGAGCATTTTTCACTCCTGGAATCACAGAAGACAGAGCAGGGAGGACCCCGACACATGACCTAAGTCTGCTTCTCTCATTTTGCATTTGGGGAAATTGAGGCTGAGAGAGGCAATGGCACTGCTGAGGTTCTGCTCATATTGAGTCATTACTCTAATGACACATAAGGAGAAATAACACACCTTTCAGATGTTTCTTGGGGATACCCAGGAAAATGTCTTAACCACCACTTGCTCCAAATTTCCGAGAAAACCAAGCATAAGTCAGAGGGTGTTGGGACCGGGAAAGGGAGCAAAATTGTAAGGCTCCCCCTTTCAATAGGTGGTGTGATGACCAGGGCAGACAGGGCTGAAGGAGGAAAGGGGCAGTGAAGTATCTCAGAGGGTATTCAGGAAGGGTTCCAGAATGAGCACAGGTCCTGGTTCTACAGGCTGCACCAAACAACAGTCCCTCAATTTGACCAAGGAGTCACATCTGCAGGAGCACCAGATGCTTACCTCAAAAAGCAAAGAGGACAAAGCCTGGGGACTAGAAAATGTGCACAGGTGGTCTGATGGACACACCTGGTTGCTAAAATGTAAAACATTCCCGAGGTCTCTAAACAGCGAGCTACATCCAAACAGAGAGGGTTCCAGTGGCTGGAGGGGCTGCCTCAGGGGTGGGGGGCCGGCTGGCCAGTTGCCTATGGGTGGGAACACATGGGCGCCACTGACTCGTCCTCTGCTCCCACAGGTTTTTATTCGCTGTCGGTGAGACACAGGCAGGTGAAGCATTACCGCATCTTCCGCCTGCCAAACAACTGGTATTACATTTCCCCGAGGCTCACCTTCCAGTGCTTGGAAGACCTGGTGAATCACTATTCTGGTAAGAAACACTCAATCGGGACCAATCGAGGAAGCCCCCCCTTCGCTAATTGCCCTGCGGTGCCATCAGTCCGGGCTGTGGCCCGGCCACCAATAAATGCCAGACTGACTCACCTTCTGCCCATTCTGCCGTCTTCCTATGCTCTCGTGTTCATTCAGACTGCAAATTCTGGGCTGAAACAGACTGCCTGTGAACACTGCCTCAGGAGGTAATGCGCAGCTCATCTCAGATTTGCTCTATAAAGAGGCAAGTCAGGATGCCCCTGTGTCACTCTGACATGAGCCACGTTTACTCAGGCAGGACATCTCCTCCTCTCTTCTCTGCCTTATTGCCGTGAGGAAAAAAAGTTTCTTTTGCTTTTTCACATCATCCCCCTTCTGGGTTCGGGATGCTTGACTTCACACGTCTGGGAAACTTTGCTAGCACTGAATTGAACTGAATCGAAGAAGCAAAGAGCATTTCAAGGAGGAAGGCTGTACATGGCCACTGGTTGTCACACCTGGCCTGTGAGAAGCAGCGGCTCATGAAGGAGAAATTCCGGGCTGCACTGAGATCTTGGGCAAGGTTCTCCTTGGAGTCTTGGTTCCCATTCATGCAAGATGGGTGAAAATAGCCTCCTAGCAAGGGACTGAGTGGCTACTAAACACGATTGTTCATGGAACATGTCGTGCTCAGTCAGGCATGTGGCAGATGCAAAATCAATGATGACCAATGTGACTTCTGTGATACTTGAAAACCCAGTGGCCAGCTAAAAATGAAAGAGGAAGGGACTCCTGGAAACAGGCAGCTTATGCTGGTCATGAGCAAAGGTTGGTTGTGGTATTGGCTTTTGACAACAATCATCTGAGAGGTGTGGAGACCATAAGTTTTGCATAGACAAAAGCAAACATGGAAAGGGTGCTGTCCATCCATGCTCTTACAGACCTCCTGGGAGGCCACAAGGCTACCAGGCCAAGAACACCCCAGTCCACCTGGTGCCACTTGGCCACAAGGAGGACCTTACACTAACTGCAGAGCTAGTGCCTTCCAGAGATATGTCCCTGGCCACTGAGTCCATCAGTGGGCTGCAGCCACCTGCTCACCTCTGTGAATAACTGCAAAGGGTCTGAACACCTGAATGCCTCCTGCATTCCTTCAGAATCTCAGAGTGGAAAGATGGCCAATTTACCCCCCCGCCCCGTGCCCCCTAGATCCTTCGTAAAGGCACAGAATCAAAAGAATTATGCACCAGGGGATCTGAACAGACCTCTTTGTTTTACATGTTGCTCATATTTACCATCCTGGTGCCCCCGGGCAAATTACTTAACATCTCAGAGCCTCAGTTTCCTCATCTGTAAAATGGGGATTAAAATGCCTCTTCAAAGGATTGTTGTTAGCAGAAAAAAAAAAAAAAAGAAAGAAATCATGCATGTGAAAAGTCTGGCCTCTAAACCACACGCATGCACGGTGGTTACTGAGAGAACAGAGGAGTAGAGCCTGAATGAGTTCTAACTACGGCCAGGAAAGTAAAGGGAGGGGAACATGGGACCATGGATAGAGAGTCGCTGGAGCCTAAGACTGTGAGAGAAATGAGCATTGTGGCGAGCTGTGCAGACAGGAGTGAGTTAGACCAGTGTGTCCAGACCGTAGATATAACGTAGGATTTCCTTCTTAAGTGGACAATGTAGGATGTCTCCATTTAAGAGGCAATGAGTTGCTTTTGGAACAAGTGCCTGGTTCTGAGTCAATGAGATGGGTTTCAGTCATATTTCTCTAGTCCTGAGCAAGTGACTTGATCCAGGGATCCTGCTTTCTCATCCCAAATATGGGTCTAAAGACAATGACTGCACAAAGTTGATGTGTGGCCTCAATGAGACACAGTGGGGAAGGCCAGCTCAGCCCTTGTCTCCTGTCACATGCTTGTAAGTGTCTGTTTTTTTGCTCTTCCTCAGAATGTATTTTTCACCCTAAATATTAACCTCTCTAAGGAAGGACATTCACAAAATGTCCCCTGCCTGTGCTGTAGATGGCAGCTAATTTCTCTTGTCTTTGTATCTGATTTTGTCTCCTGGCCTCATAACCCTGGAGGTTGTTTCAATTTCCAGCCATGACAGGTCATTATTTTAGATTCCCATCCAGTTCTGCTTCCCTCTAACCTCACAGTCCCACCTTCCATTTCTCCATGGGCACCCATGTGGGTGGATGTTTGAGTTCATAGTGAAAGTCCCACCGAAAACCATGAGACAGGGCACGTGGATTTGCCACCCTTTGATGGCCTGCGTGCGTAGCTCCGGCTGCAATTTCCTTTTGTTCTTTGGCAAGGACACCCTGAGAGCCTCATAAGTCAGAGAGGAGGCAGAGACGGTCAGAGGCAGGATGTGCCTTCTCAGGCCTGGTGATGGATCGGCTCCGGGGTCAGGGGACACGGTCCTGCTGAAGACCAGCAGCATCTCCCCAGGCGGGAGAAGCACTGGGGTCTCTGGCCTGAATAAGACCACACAGAATGTCCTCGATCTCTAAGTTGCCCGAACTCCACAGAATCAAATCTTTCTCATGATGGTGTGGGCTAGGAGCAAGGCTTCCAAGAGATGGGGGCTACATTTTCACGTTCCTGGAAAACTGAGGGACCCTGGAAGCTCAGATACCAGCCAAGGGAAAAAAGAAATGGGCTTATTTAATTTTGTCCTCTTTGTACATGGTCTCTAGAGTAGATACTTAGTGCATGATCTCTAGGGTAGATACTCATGGATCTAGGGAAGAGAGAGTTTCATTCATCCTTCCTTTGTCCACTTTCTCTTTTTTGCCCCTTTGTCTTCTTCCCTCCCTCCCCTTCTGTGTCTTTCACACTTTCTGTGCTCTCTTCACTTCCTCCTCCCTCCCTCCCTCTTCCTCTCTCACTTTCCCTTCTCTTCCTTCTCTCCCTCCTTCCTCCCTCCCTCACCCTTCCTTCCTTCCTTCTTTCTTTCATTGTTTCCTTTACCTGCCTTTCTTTCTTCCCATGTAGCTAGCCCATCCGTGCCGTGCTAAGTGCTACTGCACGTACTCGGGGGAACCTGCATCGTGCAGGCCGCATGCTCGCACACAGGAAGCTCACCCCAGGAAGTTCATGGCTGTGAAACGTTGCAGGCCATGGCCTTGCACAGTCACTCTGCCAGCTGTCCCCATTTGTTACCTTGTCCCTCTCATTTTGCTATGGAGGAAGGTGAGGCTAGAGAGGTTCAAGATAATTAACTATTAGGGGCAAAGCTGAAATTTAAACCCAAGTTTGGTTGGTTCTGGATCCTAAACCCCTCTCTCTCCCTGGGCCTAGCTACATGCAGAGCATAGTCGGGGTTCGTTAACATTTCTCAAACCACTGGCGCACGACTCTCAGCCATGCCACTACCTACCATGCCCCTTTCAAATCTTGGCCCTAGTTTCCCCGTGCCAGTAACCAGGTGTGGCATCCTCAGATCCCTGACCGGCTGTCTGCTTCCCTCCCCAGAGGTTGCTGATGGCCTCTGCTGTGTGCTCACTACGCCGTGTCTCATGCAGAGCACGGCTGCCCCGGTGGCGAGGGCCTCCAGCTCGCCTGTCACCCTGCGCCAGAAGACCTTGGACTGGAAGAGGGTGTCAAGCAGGTGGGTTGTGTGTGTGTGTGTGTGTCCTCCATGAACGTGTGAGCACAAAACAGTGTGTGGGCCTGGCACACATGAAAATGACGGCCAGTGTCAGCCAATCCTGCCGACAACTGGGGGTGGGCCCAAGCAGGTGCACACCCATGGAATCGTGCTGACCTTGAGGGGGGCAGACCCAGCCTCGCAAAACAACTCCCCACCAAGGCCCTCAGTCCCTTGATTCTGCAAATGTTCACTGAGCACCCTATTCAATATTAGCAGTACATTCTCTAGCTTAAATACACCACCTTGCTTTTTCTAATTGTTAGACTCTTAGAGAATAGCACACATACAAATCTTGTGTAAATTTAATGTTATTTAAATCCCACTCAAAAAGCTTAAACTCACCAGCAAAATCCTAACGTGACTTTGTTTTTTTCAAAGGGGAAAAAAATCTTCCACTGATTTGTTCTGTTTATACCATTTTTAGCTATAAAATTTGAAGGGATAACTGTAGTTTTAGATTGGTGTGTTATCTTAATAATTGAACACTGATCCAGACATTCCACTCACAAATTAAAAGAATATCAGAGATCAGAATTGCCTGGGAGATGGATAAAACTGCTCTTTTTTGTAAATATCATAAAAAATTACTAAAATTTACAGTTGGAAGCTTTAGCCACCCAAGAAAATAAATAGTGGTTCAGAGTGGTTAAGTGATTTGTTCAAGATCACATAGCCCATAAATGTAAGGGACAGAATTAGAACAATGAGTTAGAAAAATATTAACCAGGCTCTCTTTTTCTCTTTCTTTTTTCATTCTCTTGTCCTCCGTCGCCCCTCCCCCCCACCACATCCCTCTCTTTTTTCCCTTCCTCTGCCCCCTTTCCCTCCAACTCACAGACTGCAGGAGGACCCCGAGGGAGCAGAGAGCCTGCTTGGGGTGGATGAGTCCCTTTTCAGCTATGGCCTTCGGGAAAGCATCGCCTCCTACCTGTCCATGACCAGTGATGACAACACCTCCTTCGATCGCAAGAAGAAAAGTGTCTCCCTGATGTACAGTGGGAGCAAGAGGAAGAGCTCGTTCTTCTCGTCGCCTCCGTACTTTGAAGACTAGCCAGTGAACACACACCACGGTTTACAACCAAAAGGAACACAGGTTCCAAGTATCACCTGGGATCTTGCAAAAAGCAGGGTTCCCTGGTTCCTGGGGAACCTCCCATCTTCCAGAAGCTGAGAGAAGCCACACAGAGACTCAAATTCACGTCTTCTCTAATCCACATCATGACCAAAGGAACCCTTCGCTGGCGTCTGATCAGTACTGTGACATCACAAAGTGTTGAATCATGACATGATCGGGCAATGCTCTGAAGAGCCTAGCATGTATGTGTGCACACGCCATGTGTGTGTGTGTGGGGGGGAGACAAAGACACTCCCGCAAGAAAGTAGCCCAGCACCCTTCTCCAACCAGCCACCCAGATGGCTACACTCTGGGGTCATCAGAGAGAACGTCTATGTGAGAAAGCCTGAGAGGCAGATGAGCCAGAGCTATGGCCCAGCAGAAGGTCTGGGTTTGCAGATCAGTCCCCTGAATGGAACTTTTTAAACCAATCTGTAAAGAACTTTGGTACACGTCATCTCTCTCTAAGGGAACTCTGTGACACTAATTGTTAGTCCAAAGGACTTGTTAGTCTTGAATCAGGAGATGCCTTTGACCTCCTCATGCACCAAAGCCACGTGGGCAGAAGTCAGACGGCCTCCCCACTTCTGAAGAGGGCAAGACAAATGGGAGAGAGGGAGGCTGCTGGTGGGGAAGGCGGGGAGGAGCTGGAACTGCACAAGCTCGCATGATGTCCCCAGCCACGCACGACTCTGCCGTGCAGAAGAGCTTTTTCTGGGTTGCTAGGCTTCTTGCCTATATTAATGCATCAATTATTCATTCATAACTGCTCAAAGAGGTACTGTGTTAAGGTGTCAGGCCAAGAAAATAAGTAAAATAAAGATGACTAAGCCCCCCCCCCAGAGGTTGTCACAGTGTAGACAGCAAGAAAAGTATATTAACAACAAATATGAAAATAGGTATAGAAGGAGAAATCAACTCATGGCTTAGGATGGAATTGGTGGCAGATGAAGGTACCCAGGAGTTCACGTTTCTGCTGATCTTCAGAGAGTACAAGGGCTGACTGGGTTGAATAGGTAGAAATGGCTATATATATGTATAAATATATATACATATATATATATATATATATGTATAAATATATATGCATATATATATATATATATATATTTTTTTTTAAAGAACAAAGAAAAGAAACTGATTAAGTTCTAAAGAATTAATCCATCCAGTATTTTCTCCTAAGAAGGGTCTGGCATCCACATGAATAAAAATGCTGAGCTCCAGGAAAGATGGGAGCCTGAGCAGATTAATTCTGTCATGTATAATTTAGGAGATGAGGGAGAAAACACAGCGTATATCTAGAGAAGAAGAAGCATTTATCTCCACGCTGTCCGTCTGGATCCTGCTAGGAAAAGAGGGGCTGCACATGACTCCATGACTCATCTTTCCCTGTTTCAAAGGGATTCTGGGGGAGCAGGGATGCGTGCATGTGGTATCTCTCGAGGCCTGAGAAGTCTGTCTGCTGGCTGTAAGCATTCCATAGATCTGAGCTCACTGTGCTGATGGGATGTGTATATTCATTTACATGATTTCCTGTATCATCAGATTCTGGTGTGTTTATACAAGGAGACGTTTGTGGTTTCCTTAACAATCCCAAAAGGCTGTTTCAAAGCGACCAGCCAACGTTTGAGAGATGAATGTAACACTGTGAACGTTGACTTCCACCATAAGGCAGGGTGACCTCGCGAACTCCAGATGTCTGTACAGTGTCTTCTGTATTGTTTTCCGTTGTGAAAAATGTGATTGGAACATTCGGGGGCACTCGGAGGCATTTCTAAGTGTGAAGCATTACACTTTGTTAAATCATGTATTTATTCCTGATTAAAATAAACCTAATACATATTTAACTCTTGGAGTGTGGGGAGAGCCTCTGGATTGAGGTGGGTGGGTGGTTCATTCAGAAGCTCTGCGGGTTTCGAATTTTCAAATAATGTGCAACTATAGAGAGAGAAGAAGCAGCGAAGAACAGCAAGAGAAACCCGGCACCAGCTAGCAGCTCCGCTCTTCTTGAGGAGCTGCTCAGACAACCAGATTGGATGACTTTTGAGGGTCTCTCATTAAACTGGAAAGTGGGCATAGGGCTATGAGGGTGAGAAGAAATTCTAAGTGATTGTAGTGAAAATTCTGTCTCCTATAGACTCTTTCATACATTACTTGTGCTTCCTGAGCTATTCTTTCAGGAATTTCTTTCTACAAATATTTTGTGGACACCTAGTAAACAGACACTGCTGGAGGTGCTGGATTGGAGCAGTGAAAAGCAGATGAGTTCTCTGCTCTCATGAGCTTGATGTTATAAGTAAACAAGACACTTTCCCAGGGTGGTGAGTGCAGGGTTCCAGTGCAGCAGCCTGGCTGATGGGGAGGCCCGTAGATTGATACTGAGGAAAGGCCTCTAAGAGGAGGCAACATTTGAGCTGAGGCCTGGAAGATGAGCAGCAAACAGCCATGCGAAGACCGAGGAAGGTTACTGGAGGCAGCGGGAACGGCGGAGCAGTTCCTGCAAGATTGCATGCTGCAGGAACTACAAAAAGGGTGGGAGGGCGGGGCTGAGTGAGCTAGGGGAGGAGGGGAGAGAGGCCAGGCAGGTCCTGCAGGGCCCTGTAGGGGAGCGGAAGGGGTTTGGGGTCTCTTCTAGGAGAAATGGAAAGCTATTGTAAAGATCTAAGTAGGGGGGTGATATCAGCTCATTTATATATTATAAGATCACTCATGCTGCTGTGTAGAGGATGAATTTTCAAAACTCCATTATTGGATCATGCAGTTGACACATGCTTACAATAAAAGAATGCAGAGAGTTTAAAAATAAAAAGGTAGAACGTTTTTTCATGCAAAAATTAACACAAGGAAAACCTGTGCTGCATTGTGAGACAAAATGTCATTTAAGGTGAAAATAAATTACATAAGGACAAGGAAAGATGTTACAGAAGGAGAGACATTAAGAAGATATAATGATCACAACATATGTTAATAGAATGACACAGTTTCAAAATATATTAAGCAACTACTATAGTGACACAGATAGATCAGTAATTTTATTTGGAGATTTTAATATACAACTCTAAGAAACTTATACAAAGATAAGTAAATAAATAGATAAATATGTAGATAGATTTTCATAAAGCTATACACTTTTCTGCCAATAAATGGTGAATCCATTAGGTCACAGAGGAAGTGATATTATCTAAGAGTCAACATCTTCCAAATCATGTTCTATAGTAATAATGCAATTAAATCAAAATAAATTTGCAAAAGGATGGATAGAAATTCTATGGATCTAAAATCTTAAAAAAAAAAAAAATCCTTGGGTTAAGGAGAAGATAATTTGGGCAAGAGATGATAAAATACTTAAAATAAATGACATGAATTGCTGCTTTTCAAAATTTCTGGGACAAAGCTGATAACACAGTAAGAGGAAAATTTATTGCTTGAATTACTTGATCAGAAAACAAAGAATGGAAAGTAATGAGGTCAGCTTCCTCCTCAAGAGACTAAAGGAAGGTAATGATAAGAGCAGGTGGCAGTGAAATTGAGTTCTAAAAACACAGCCAAAAAGAGTACTTTAACATGCAGAACACGTTCAAATAGTAAGATTACTAAGATAGATAAAATCTCCCACAAGCGTGATCAAGAAAGACGAAGGAGAGCAAAAGTAAATGAAATGCAGTCATATTCAGCAGTTCTGCTGGCAGCTGTGTCTGCAGGAGGAGGTGTACCCTCCTGGCAAAGCCCTAAGACAGCAGGGGTGGCCCTGGCCCTCTCTCTCCTTCCCCTGTTGTCGGAGCCTCCCCACTCTCACCGGCAGGGCAGCCCAGACTCAACCCTGCAGATGAGGGCAAGGCCCTAAGAGACGGCAGAGAAACAGAAGAAACCAGTGCCTGAGTGATCAGGAGACACCTGGACTGCTCACCTTGGGAAATGCTATGAGAGAGAGAGAGAGAGAGAGAGAGAGAGAAGAGAAGCTTATATATTCTTTATGCTGCTTTAGTGTTGGGTCTACTTGTTACAGCAGCAGAGCATTTTGCTGCAACAGGTACAGAGGTAAACCTGCCATTATTTGCAGGTGATACTTCATAGAAAGTCCAGCGGAACCAACAGCAAAGCATTAGAAGTGGTAAGGAAGCTCAGCAAATAGCCGGACCCACTTATCCTATGCCAGTATTTATGGAAAACACAACAGAAAATAAGATACCATTCACAATGCCAACCAACCAGGGAAGAAGTAGGAGCTCGCCTTGCCACGATTCCACAAAACCTTCATGAAAAAATGTTCAAAACTCTATGAAAAGACCTAAGGAGGTAAAAAATACTGTGTTCCTGGTTATAGTGTTAACCCTATTCACAGATGCAAGACTGAACATCATAAAAATGTAGATTTTGTTTTCTAAAATTAATTTGTAAATTCCATGAAACTACATTCAAATTCTTAACAAATATTAGGGGGACAAAACCTCAGAAAACTTATTGTAACATAAGTATGAAGCATCAAAGCCCAGGAATAGCAAGGCCAATTTGAGTAAGACAAGCATAGAGGCAGGTGCTCACAATGTGAGATATGCTGCAGAAACAAGAGAAAACACTTTGAGCCCACACCACCACCATCTGCCCATCAGTTTAATGGAGCTCAGCCTGGTCTCTCCCAGGTGCTGTGCTAAGTGTTAGGGAAGTACTGAGAGGATTGAAGGCATGTAAGGTTTCAAGCACGCAGTCACAGTAGAATTGGAATAAGAGATCTTAGAAAAATAACAAACGTAGAATAAGGCAGGATTCCTAAAAATTGCTAAATAAAAGTCTCCTTACTAAGGTGAGATTCCTTCTGTTTCAAGAGTTGGAAAAAGGTTTGGAGGCCCCGTGTCAGCTAAGCCCCGAAGGATGGGAAGCACTTTCCAGATGGATACTGGACATGCTGACCACAGAACCGACACGGAAAAGCCCAGAGGAAGGTGTGGCATTTCCTAGGAATTGTGACAGCCAAGAAGCCTGGAGTGTACAATCCATGGAGGGATGGAGCAGGAAAGGAGAAAGGAAAATTTAGCTTGAGGCCCATTCATGAGGCCAGGAGTTCACCCTGAGGAATGCAGAACTGGGACAAAGTCTGGGACCCACAAATCATACACAAAGGATTCAATCTTCTCTGTCTTCTCTTAAATCTGGCGGGGGTCAGAACCACACAATGTATTCTTCTTCCTCCAACCTGACCCCCAGAGCAGGTGAAATATCCCAGGACTTACTTTTGCTTGGAGTTGCTTTCCCTTGGCACGGTAAGGGGGAAACTTGGATTTCTTGAGTTCCTATGTTGTACAGAATACTTTGCAAACCTTAAGTTATGACATTATGTGGAGACCTTTGGAGATAGAATTAATCACATTCGTTTGATTTTAGAGGTGAAAAATGCAAGGTAAAGGGTTTCATCCAAGGCCAGAATCTTAATGCAGGTCTATCTGATCCTAGACTCTTACACCTTGAAGCCCAGAAAGAATCCTAAGTTCCTGCAGAAGCAGCCTCATAGAATGGGAAAACACAGAATTTGGCTTTAGGTTCTAACCCCAATGCAGCGCCTTCTTTGCTGTTTGTTCTTTGGCAGGACACTGAATCTCTCTGAGGCTCAGCTTTCTTATCCCCAGATTGAAAATAAATAAAGAACCTGTGCTAGTCAGTGAGAAATCATAAGATAAGATACTGAAAGTGCTTTGTGGCTCCAAACATGCTAAATAAATATAGGTCACTAATCATCATCACAGGAGTTTCTCCCAACAGACATTTCAAGAGTTCTGCCCCCAAGAATTGCAGAGAGACTTAACATTTTATCCAAAAATAAATCACCAACTCACATTCATTCCCTAAACATCTGTTGGTAAAGAACTCGTTTAAGAACTGCTAATATATTGAAGTATTTTAGTTCTCTCAATTCCAAATAATTTCACATGCATCCCAAGGACTGCTGGGAGCAGTTGTAAAAGCTGCTTCCAAATGACTAAAACAGACGGGAGGGTTTATTTTTAAATACACTGTCATTTGTTAAAACAGATTAGTTTTTGAAATTCCCCGAACACCTAAACCCTCAGAAAGAAAAATCTGCCTTCTGCGCCTGCTAGAAGGTATTTTTGGCATCTTCTGGGTCCTGGTGAGTGTTTGGCTGCTGAGAGGGCCCAGGAGAAATTCCTCCAGGATCGGCTCAGAGCAGGATGGTCTGTTTTCAATGTCAGCAATTGAAAGATGTTTGTGCTCAAGCCTCTTGCCACTAAAATGGATGGACTTTGGAAGACACTGATGAAAACCAGAATCAAATGATGGACAACACACAAAAAAGGGGTGGGAAGGAAGGAGCTGGACTACCCTGCGGGTCCCAATACCAAGGGAAACATGGGAACACTCCCCCATTCATATGCTAATTTGCCACCTGAGAGTAGCCTAGGACTGTGAGGTACTTGGGGCCCTGTGGAGAGCGAGGCACACTGGCCCCTGCTCTGCTGGAGCTTACAGCCTGTGAGGGAGCAGACTTGACACTAAGAGAGGTTCCTCAGTGATAGAAATCATGATAAATGCTGCACAGGAGAAGTATAGGCAGCACAAGCCATATAAAGGGGACCGAGTTCAAGACTGAAAAGTCTGGAAGGCTTCCCTTTAGGGAACAAATGGGGCAAGCAAAGAGGAAGATGGAGAAAAGTGTCCCATGCAAAGAAAACTGCCTCTGTAAGGAAGAACAGAGCACTAGCTCCAAGAAACTTCAAAGGCTCCTGTGGTTGAAGGAGAGAGATGGGTGGCAGGTGGCACTGCTTTCTGTTGGGAATGGTAACAATGCTGATCTAGCATCACCTATACCCAGACAATGACACTTGTCCTACCCTCCTTATGATCAAAGGTTTGGATCTGAGGAAGACTGGGCAAGGCTGGGGTCCATTTACATGGCCTTAGAATTGCTAACAGGCCAATGAGAGATTCAGCCTATGGTGTTGGTCTCAACAGTTCTCCATCTTTCCGTAACTTGGGTCACATTACAGTCTCCTAATTGCTTTCTCTGCCTCCAGCATTGTCCCTCTTAAATCCATCCTTCATCCAGCTCTAAGAGAAGTCTTCCTAAAAGGCAGCTCTAAGTAAGTTTCCCACCTGCTTAAAAACCTTTTATGGCACACCCATGTTCATAGCAGCACTAATCACAATAGCCCAAAGGTGGGAACAACCCAGATGTTCATCTACAGATCAAGGGATAAATAAAATGTGGTCCATCTGCACAATAGAATGTTATTCAGCCTTAAGAAGAAAAGAAATTCCGACACATGCCACAACATGGATGAACCTTGAAGACCCTGTGCTAAGTAAAATAAGCCAGATGCAAAAGGACACATCTTGCATGATTAAGAGGTACCTACAATAGGCAAAAAGGTAAAAGGCCTTTTCATAAAACAGAAAGTAGAATAGAGGTTACCAGGGGCTGAAGGGATGGGGAGAATGGGAGTTAATGTTGAACGGGTGCAGAGTTTCTGTTTGGGATGATGAAAACTTTTCTGGCAATTGATAGTGGTGATGGTTACACAACATGGGGAATGTACTTAATGCCACTGAATTAGATCCTTAAAATGATTAAAATTGTAAAATGAAACAAAGCAAACAAATAAACAAAGAAAACTCTTTGATGGCTCGCCGTGCACTCAGAGTCAAACCCAAGCTGTTCAGTGCAGTCTGGTTCTTTTCTGCTTCCACACCGCTGCCCCCCAGGACTCCACCTACAGCCCAATGTCCAGGTGGCCTCCCGCACTCAGCTCAGATGCTCCCTGTCCAGGGAGGTGCGCCTCCACTCTCCGTCCTTCCCCCATGCTTGGCTGAGGCCTTCTCTCTGAGCCGCCCTAAGACCCTATATTAAATGTCTACTTTAAGAGTTTGTCTCCCACCTCCCAGTAACTACAAACTTCCTGAGAACTTGGGCACGTATTATTTATGATGGCATTGCCAGTACCTAGCACAGCACACCTGGAGCAAATTGGATGCTCAATAAAATTAGAAGTTAATCAATGACAGAACAATAGACAAGCCATATAAAGGGGATCAAGCTTATGCTGTGGCCAACCACGTTATTTCCTCCATCGTGATTACTGTCACCATCACCATCATTGTATCATCATCATCATCACCATCACCACCATCATCACTGTCATACCTAGCAGGCACTTCGGACCATCCAGTAGAAGTGTGAGTACTGAGTTCTATTCTTTGCTTCCATTTACTGAGAGAGGAGATAATCAATGGTTTAGACCACTAAACCCTAATGACGCACTGCCGGGAAATAGAGACACTTCATCTAGAAATCTTAGCACTTTAAACGCAAGTGGAGAGTAGTCAGAGGAGCTCTTCAGCCTCCTGGAATCACACATTCATGCAACGATGGCCATAAGCAGGATTCATACACAGGACAAAGAATAACAGAAATCTAAGCAATTGAAACCAACTGGCTATGTGAGGCAGGGGAGAACCCCGCCCCTGGCCAGCACATACAGTAAGACTGCAGCTGGAACACACCACTCACCATCAGCACAGCCCTCCTGAAGAGTCTGGAGTTGGCGGCCCTGGTCGTGAGAAGATGGATACTGGCCACGTCAGCTCCACCACGATCTGCTGCCAGGGACACGCGCCGAGGGTCCCCACCAAACTCTCTGATGTAGGTCTGCACCCAGGTCAGAGCTGACACCTGGTCCAGGAGCCCCCAGTTGCCACTCACTCCGCTGGACCCTTCAGAAAAGGAAAAGGCCTTTTACCTTTTGTGATTTTGCAACCCTGGATTTACCAATCATGGTGCTGTGCATGCCAGACAGGAGACTCCTCCAGGGGCCCCCGGCTCTTGTCCCCACAGGTCAGGACTATGAGGACAGTGGGAAGAACACAGGCTTTGGAATCAGACACACCCAGGCTTGAATCCTAGCTGTAGCCTTTGCTAGCTAGGAGACCTTGGACATGTCCCTTCACCTCCCTGGGCCACAGCTTTGTCATTGTTAGATGAGGGCAGTTGCTGGGGAAGCTGCTCAGATTAGAGGCAATCCATGTTGAGTTCCAGCACCTGGTCAGCCCATCCACTGGGGAGGAGATGAAGTCCCCAACCCCCTGTGGGACCCCGCTGCAGGTGGCACCCTGGCAACCGCCAGGCCAGGATCCCATTCCTTCCCAGCACCTCATCTGTTATGCTTTTAACAGCATGCAACTGAATTTCTCTCTCTTTCCTCTTTTATAGAGTTCATAAATATTTGTTGAAAGCCCAGCATTATTTTCTTTCTGATGAAATGGTTCATACACTCACAAAAAATGTATAGCAAAGACATGCTCTTCTCCTTAGCTTTTTGGGACACGGGCTTCTGGTTGTCTGTGAATTCAACAGACCCTCCTTGTCAGTCCACTCCACTAACGGTCTCCATCGTCATACCCTGAAACAGCAGACTTCATGCTGGTCTCAACCGAGGTTCACACACTTCTTTCCCAACTTCGCCCTGGGAAAACGCATCAGAATCCACGGGTCCCATTACCACCTGGTGTGTAGATGGCTCTCGGGGGAAGGTTAGAAGCCTGGACCACTCCCTGAGCTCCAGAGTCCTCACATTTCTCCATGATGCACCATAGTTATGATTAATAGGACTCAGTATCGACCAAGATCCCATATTCCCAAACAGGAAAAAACAGAAAATTCTTGCATCTTGATTCCCCGAGCTGGTGGTATTCACAAAGCCTAAGAGAAAACCAGCTCAGAATGCACAACATAATACAAATTATTCTTCCATCTGCAGAGACTTTTAGAATTTCTTCAAATGCTTCTCGTCTTCTGGGTCTGGTGAAGCCATTGGCACAACCTGATCCTCATTGTGGACTTTCTGGATTGTGTGTATATTCCATTTGTTAGGATGAATGGGTTGTTTCCTCTGAGGTCTCAGGCAGCACAGAAAACCAAGGCACTAACTGAGCAGGATCAAGTCCTGCAAATTTGGGAAATGTCCTCCATGGCCCACATTTGCAGTGATAACGAGGAGAGGGAATGTTCCCAACTCTACTTCCCATATATCAGCTTCCCACTACCTAATAAGGGCCAAGGCTGACATTCTGGGTCTACAGACTCCTGGAGGTCAGAGGTTATGTAGTGTTTGAGAGTTCTGCCAACAAACAAGCATGAGCTGGGTTTCACCTGGTGCCGAGTACTGTGCTGGGTAATGCAAAGAGCAAGAGAGACAAGATCCTGGCCCCGGGGACGCACAGAAGGCAGTTAGCAAGCAGCCAGGTCTGAAATCGGCTGGTCCAACCCTTTGCTTCACTAGTGAAGAAACTGCAACTTGAGAGGGAAAGAGTCTGTTTTGATGCAAGAAGTGAATTTGAAATCAAGTTGGGACTCAAATGTTAATTCACAACAGAACTCTTTGTTCTTGCAGCTGTATTGCTAAATTAGAGGGCAGGTGTAATACATTCAACCCAAGTCAACAAACATTTGTTGAAAATCTATGATGTGTATTAAGAAATTTAAGCACTCCACTATGAAATTGCTCAAAAAACTTCTGTAACTCCCTCATTCCTATTGCATCAAGTCTGAACTCCTTCCTGGCTTTTCGAATCCTCTACAACTTGCCCTCAGCCTGCCTGATCAGTCTGTGTGAGGCTCAGCCCCGCTTCTGCTCACCCTCAGGGACCACCTCACTCAGCCATTCCACACACGTGCATGCTGTGCCCTGCTGGTATGCTGCATGGCTTGGCCCGGGGCCAGGGACCTAGAGGGGGCTGCTCTCAGCCGCCCAGGTGTGTACAGCCTGGAAAGGAGACTAGTGTGCATGGCTGATTCTGGATATTGAGATAACACTCTTCTCTATGCACCCCTTCCCACCCTGGCCTGCCCCTGCACCTCCAGTCTCACCCCTCTGCTCAGGACCACCCAGCAAAAGTTCAATTGACCCTCATTGTCTGATTGGCTCTCACCTGCTCATTTGATTTTTTCAATGACCCAACATTAGCCCCTTAGCACAGCTCTGGGCCCACAGTAGGTTTTCATCCCAGTCTTGTCAATGAACATCAGTGAGAGGTAGCACAGAGTGTGCATGTGGAGCCAGACCAGCCGGCCGCAGTCACCGCTCCACCACAAACTAGCCGCGTGAAGCCCTGCACAAGTTACCTTTGCGTGTGTGTTGTTACGATGATTAAATTAGTTAAATTTGTAAAGGGAACAGAATAGTGCCTGGCATAAAGCACTTTGATTTATTTTTTGATAAAATAGAATGTTTAGGTCCCAACATTATCTCACGATGCTCTTAGAAGGGCAGCAGAAATAGCACCTGTGATGGGGTGCCTGCTGGGGCAGGCTTCTGTCTGTTCTCCTAGTTAGAGAGGGTAGCAGACCCTCTCAGGGAGCCTCCGAGTGCCACAGGAATGATGAGGTCATGCAGCGTGTGGTTACTGGTGGCAGCCGGGCCTCTGTCTGGCTCCCTGGCAAAGAACACTTGCTCTGCTCCCGTGCCCTGTGGAGGGCCTGCAGGTCCCTTGTCCACTCTCTCCTCCTCTGTCCCTGCAAGCCACGCCCCAGTTCCCCTCACTGCCTGCTTTGCCAGAGAGCAGGACAATCACTGGGCACTGGATGCCCCTGGGGTCTGTCCTGCCCCTAGGGGAAATGGCTCCCCAGCCCACCACCAACCCCCTTGCTTTCTTTCCAGCTGCTCATTTCAAAGGAACCATGGCTCCCTCTAAATACTGGGCTTGGTTCACCTTTTCTCAGCAGAGAGCAGGAGATTGTCTCATCCGCCTCAGGACTGGCACGAGCTTCTGTTTTCATCTTTCTCTTGTCTCTTTTGAAAAGTGCCTCTAGAGCCTGGGGCTCTCAGGGGATCATTTTTGTGCAGGGATACAACAGCAGATGCTGCACACATTTATTATGGCAGATGATGTACACAGAGCGGCTACTCAGCCTGACACAGTAAATGGCAGGGGCTGCAGATGCTGTGATAAGAGGCTGGGCTGGAAATGTCGATGACACAGCCCTGCCTTAAAAGAGCCCCTGTCTAGGGAGAAAAGGGGGGAATTAACAGGTGTGGGCCCGGTTAGGTGCCAGGCAAGGTCCTGGGGCTTGCTTTTCACACACTTCATCTCATGTAAGCCGTCCCACGGTCTTGACATCTTCTGTTGACAGATGGGCAGTCTGCGACAGGATGCAGAGGGTAAGAACTGCCCAGAGCCCCCACCCCATGGAGCAATGGAGCAGCTCTCAGACCCTGTCCTGTTCAGAAGCAAAGCCTGTGCTCCCTGCAGGCCCCCAGGCTGAGGCTGACACTCACAGATGCCAGCTCTTTGCAGACCTATGTCCTGAACTTCAGTTTTCAACTATTTAAAACTATGGAAAAAGTGTGTGGGGGGGGGCTGGTCAGTTAGCTCAGTTGGTTAGAGTGCAGCCTTGTAGCACCAAGGTCAGGGGTTTGACTCCCCATAATGGCCAGCCCCCAAGAAATAAATAAATAAAAATAAAATGGAAAAGGGGGGATTACTGGATGGAGCACAGAAAGTTGTAGGGCAGTAAAACTATTCTGTACGATACCATGACAGTGGATCCATGCTATATGCATTTGGCAAAACCTATAGAATGTCCAATGCAAAGAGTGGACCCTAATGTAAACTATGGACTTTAGTGAACAACGATGTACCAAGACTGGTACATCAATTGTAACAAATGTGCCATAACACCAAATGTGCCATTAACACCAAAGCATCATGTTTATAATGGGAAAACTGAGGGTGGGAGAAAGGGAGTGTATGGGAACTCTCTACTTTCTGCTCAACTTTTCTGTAAACTTAAAACTACTCCAAATAATAAAATCTATTTTATTATTTTTTTAATGGAAAAGGGAATGGTTGTGTCTGTGTTGTAGATTTATTGGGGGGATTAACTGAGATCAAAGGCCTGCCACATTCTCCTTGCAGGAGTGTCCTTTCAGGTGGTGAGCACCTGCTTCCTGCTGGCTTCTGTCCAGAGCAGAGCCTTGTCACCGAATTTGCTCGTGGCAGGTAGGAGACAGGCTCATGTGTAGTTAGGAGGCCTGGGTCTGCACCATAGCTCTGCTCTCCCCACCCACTGCCACTATCTCTATGCCTCAGTTTCCTGATTGGCTTGATGAGGGCAGTAACATCTTTGTTCCCCACTAGGCTGACCTGTTGAAGCAGCAGTGAAAGAGAACCAAAAGCTCAGAAATGTGTGACATGCTAGGAGGTCTAGCAAATGAAACAAAGAAAACCACCTGTGCCTAAATGAATGCAAAAGACGGGTCCTGCCCTGTACAACTGAAGGAGGAACCAAAAAGGCGCTTCTATACATTTGAGGAACAAGCTATAATACGTTACTTCTTGTTGCTGCTGTTTGACCAACAGAGTTTGACACCCAGTATGTCATTTGTGATCTTGGGTAACAAAGTTGCTTAGCCTGCCTGAGCCTCAATGTTCCAACTGTGAGTTGGTCACACGATCCAGCCCCGCAGAGCTGCTGTGAGAGCTAAACAAGGTAATCCAGGCGACAAATCTGGTAAAGAGAAGTGCTCGGTAAGTGCAACTCTCCTCTCTTGTTGACAGTCTTTCCTTTGAGCAAAATGAACAGGCAGCATTGGTGCAAGTCAGAAATGAGAGCGGTTGGGTGTTCTGGAAACTTCTGTCGCCTCCCCACATGCTGCCCCCGCCGGCAGCCAAAATGAGAGATTGCCTCTCCAGAAGCACATGAATTCTCAACCAGATTATGCTCTGTGAAATCACAGCGGCCCACCCCCTCGCAGACAGACGACATATGGAAACTCGCTCTCTTCTGTCTAGAAATGCTCCGAGCCAAAAACTCAGCCATGTCTGGGCAACGCTCCGCGGCCCACAGCTCGGCAGGACGAGTCCTGACTTTCACCCGCCTCTTCAGAGGAAGGAGCTACTGACTTAACAAATTATTGTCAGTCTTGCATTTGAGAAGAGGAAAGAAAACCCAGGCAAGGCGTTTTCCCTCTTTGAAGAAGAAAATAAATTCACACGTGAATAATTCTTTACACTCCACAAAAAGCTTCCACAAGACCCCAGCCAGCATGTTGATGTCTCACCGCCATCTACGCGTGTGAAAGGGTGAAGACAACTCCCTTATTTTACTGGTAAGAAAACTGGGGTTTGGAAGGGCCACATGAGGGACCCCAGGTCTCTCAGACAGAGAATGGAGAGCCAGAAAAGAGGAAGCTACATATATTCTTAGGTTCCCAGTGGATCGGGTTCCTCCTAAAGAAAAATCTGAGATCTGTTTATCATCTGTGTCTCCCACATTGGCATCTGGTTGCATTTTGCCTTAACTTGTTGCCAATTTCATAGGCCAAGAATCGTCTTGTTTGTTACTGGGCCTAGAATCTTCTATGTGACTCTCAAGGCCTCATGCCACATGGTCCATCTGGCCCTCATTCCTCAGCACCCTTGCGTTTCTGCTCATGCCAGATGCCCACCCCACTCGTGTACATCCCAGTCCATTTCGTCATTCTGGCCATCCTAACTCCCACCCGCCCGTCCATACTCAGCACGTAAGACATTCCAGGTCTTAAATGAGATCCTTGAAAAACAGAGATGAAGGTCAGTCTTTACAAGCCCAGTCAGAGACTTGTATAACCCACTGCAGTATCTAAAACCCCTTCACATGCAAGAGTTGAGCCTCACAGTAACTTTGAAAGTTGAGTAAAATTACCCCATTTTATAGAGGAAAAAAACGAGAGATTGGGAGAAAGGAAGGGTTTTGTCAGAGGTCACAGAACCAGTGAGTGGCAAAGCTGCCCTTGACTCTTCAGGTTCCAAGGCCAGTGCGTCTACCCTCTGCCGCCTCAACCTGATGCCTCCCCCACTGCTGCTGGTGGCTGGAGATGGAGAAGAAGATGTGGATGGAGCAGGTTTGGGTTGGTCCAGGGCTCAATTCTGCCCTGGTGGTTGGTGGGGAGAACAGAGAGCATAGAATAGCCAGGGTGATAAACAGGTTTGTTCCTGGATGTGGGACAGGCCAATGTTCACAAGTGAGGCCAGAATTAAAGGGCAGCAGGAAACGTTTTATTGATACAGCCCTCACTCGGAGTCCGATGGCTTCTCTGGGACAGAAGAGCTACAGTCCATTCCTCAGAGATGTCCAGGGCAAGTCAACCCCTGGTGAATCCTGGCTCTATTCCTCACCATATGACCTTGAGCCAGTTTCTCAGCTCCTTGGGCTTCAATTTCCTCATGCACACACCCACACATCACAAGATAAACCACGTGATGTACTTGGAACAGCTTCAGACACATAGTACATTTTCACAAATGGCAACTGTTATTCTCATGTACGGGTACCAGCATTGCTGGAGGGTCTCATGAATGTGCTAGAATTTCCACCAGGTGCCTCACTGGGCTCTAGGAGCAGTAGGGGCAGCGAGGTGTGGGGCTTTGGGAAGAAAGGGCTGAATATACACAGAGGGCGAGCCTCGGCTCAGGGCCAGCAGCTCCATCAAGGCCAGCGACTCACCGGAGCTCAGGAAGCCGAAGACGCCCACTCGGAAGCCGGCAGTGACCACGATGAGGTTGCCAACAGCCGCCAGGAGGGAGCCATCGATTGCCAGCCGCCCTTCACTCCCCTCCCCTGCCATGGCGTTGTGGAAGAACACCAGCACGGACGCATTGGGGGCCTGCGGGGATTGGAGAAATGTGGGGACTAGAGGTCAGCCTGTTATTTTTACCCACAAGAGCTGGGCAAGGACAACTTTCCCACGCTAGGAGCCAGCTGAGCCCATATACACCTCCTCCCGTCAACTCTGCCCTGTAGACACACCTAGCACCGTGTAATGGGCTGAACCGTGCCCCCCAAATCCATACATTGAAGCCATAGCCCCCAGTACCTCAGATGTGAGTGTATGTGGAGATAGGGTCTAAAGAGGCAATTAAGGTAGAACGAGGTCATATGTGTGGGCCCTAATCCAATATGACTGATGTCATTATAAGAGGGGGGAATTAGGACATTGACATGTGCAGAAAGAAGACCATGTGCAGGCACAGGGAGGAGATGGCATCTATAAGGCAGGGAAAGAGGCCTCAGAAGGAACCAACCCTGCTGACACCTTGATCTCACACTTCTGCCTCTAGAATTGTGAGAAAATTGGTTTCTGTTGTTGTTCAAGCCACGCAGTCTGTGATATTTCGTTACTGCAGCCTGAGCAAACTATTAAACCCCATTTTACAGACAAGGAAACTGAGAGTCACAAAAAGCGAAGACACTTTGCCTACACTGCATTTGAGCAAGCAGCAGGAGTGGCGGCTCGCGGAAGACCTGAGCCTGCCCCAGAGTGCCGTGCAGTCCCCCAGCACCCCAGTTCTGGCCCACAGCGTATTCCAGAAGAGCGGTTTGGGTCCTCAGTGATTCCTACCAGTTGGCCACTCTGTGACAGAAACCCATGGCTATGGTGTTTCAAGCACTTACTCTGGGCCAGGCAGTGTCCTTACTCCACGTGTTATTCATTTAGTCCTCACACAGCTCTATGGAGTTGGCATATTATCATTACTCCCATCTTACAGATGAGGAAGCTGAGGCTTGCAGATATTAAATAGCTCGTCTGAGCTCACACAGACAGGAGGTAGTGGAGCTGGTATTTGGACCCAGGCTGGCCCTTTTACATGACAACCTTATGCTCCATCTAGGGCTCCATTGACCGACTCCAGGCCATGGTATATGCCAGGCACCGGGTGGCACACGCGCCATCCAGGGTCCTGACTGCATGCATGTGCAGTGGCCTCTGACACCCAGATGCTCCTACACAAGGGCTCCTCACTAACAGCGAACACTGACCAACGACCTACCTCTGCAGGTGCTGGGCTAAGTGCTCACACCTAGAATGTCCCCTAGATCTCCCACCCCTGAGGAAGATGCTATAATGGCTATAAGTGCCCATTCTACAGGTATAAAAACAGAGGCCCGGAATGGTGAAGTAACTTGTTAAAACACCTGTGGAGAGGAAGGGTGAACCCAGAACTCTGGCTCTGATCTCCCTCCCAGCACGCTCTCCTGAGTGCTTCTGTCTGTGACATTTCATCTCAGGGTCACCACTCGCGGGAACTGTGAATTCTTCAAATCAGAGGCCTTTTAAAATGCCACAGCAAAAGGCTGGCTCAAGTGGTCTTGGTTTCACTTGTTCTGGGATGTTGGATAGGTCATGAATGGGTCCTGTACTCCTCCCTGAAAGTGCTTAGAGTGATTTTTATTGGGAAGCACCTCAGCAAGAGAGAAGGCTGCTCGGCTCTCTGCTAGCCCCTGCTCATGCGGCGAGGGCGAGACGCAGAGATGGCTGTCAGTTCTCAGCCTCTGCGACCATAGTAGCAAGAAGGAAATGTCTAGACACTGGCCCCTCCTCTGAAGGGCCCTCCCCTGGCTGAGGTCAGTGTTCCTCCCCTAAGGCCAGGGTGGGGCCATGGAAACAGCCCTAGACAGATATGGCAAAGCTCTCTTTGGGAACTACCCTGAGGGAAGGAGCCCTGGATTTGGAGTCAGGAGATGGGGACCAAGCCTCCACTCTATGCAGCTGTGTGTCCTTAAGTAAGTCATTTAACCTCTCTCAGTCTCAGATCCTGCACCTTTAAAATGGTGTGTGGGGGGGGAGACGTATATCTCATATATCTATATATTTATTTTATCTATCAATTTATCTTCCTTGGAGAGTTGATGTGAAGAGCAATGAAATCATAGATATAAAAGGGCTGTATAAACTGTGAAAACTGTGAACTACTATCACAAATTTCTTGCTGATACTACGGCAAAAGTAAATACTCACTGGTCACCTCTCACTAGTCCTAGCCATGCACTCTGGGGCCCAACTGACCACATCTATGGCAATCACTCACTAGCTGAGTTATCTGAAGCAAGTCACCTAGTCTCTCTGAGCCTTGGGCTTTACATCTGTGAAATGGGTATAATGTCTCCTAGAGGTGTTATGAGGATCAAAGGACGTATGCTGTGGGGCATGCAGCAGAATGGCAGAGGCCTCCAGGGATGGTCACTTCCTTCCCTTTCCCTTCCTCCTGCAACCCCTTCCATGTTGCCAGGTAGCTCCTACATTGTCCATCTGTTTCTTTTCTCTTCCAGGCTGAATGACTCTCGTCCCCTTAGGTGTCGTCTCAATCCTGCTCACTCTCCCACTCAAACAACTCCAACTCCACTGCCATTTCCAATGTCTCTCTCACTACTTATGGATTAATTAGTATGTGGCAGGCCCACTACTGAGCTCTTAAACACGCATTGTTTTCTTTAATTCTCACGAGAACTTTAAGATGGCAGATGCTATTTCTCTCCCCACTTTCAGACGAGGGAACTGGGGCACCTAGAACTTGAGTTACCTTCTCTAGGACAATGAGGTAGAGCCAGGACTTAATTCACATTGAAGGTGTGGTGTGCCCAGCACTGGGCAGAATGGAACTCCACTATCTTCCTCATTTAAGGCCCCACACTTCCATTAGTGCAGCCAGTGAGAGCTGTCACATTTTTGGTGGTCTCATTGCAAAGCTCATTCAGATCACCTTGCTGTGGCCAAACCTCCCAGGGGCAGTTAGTCTCACTACTAGTAAGATAGACGTCCAGGAAGTGATGGGATCCATCCAGAAACTCATGTTTCCTAAAACTCATCATCTCCTTTTTCTTTCATGCACTCTGACCTTTCTCCACAAAACAAGAAATGAACACTCAACACCAGGACTGCAATGGGCTACTTAGGCAGATGCAGCTTCTGCATAATGGGATTCCAGGTCAGTCCCAAAGCTATCTGCCTTCTGCCTCAAACAAGAGTCCAGAGGGAAAGCGCCACAGAAGTGCTCTCGAGGGGGTCTTTCCAAGGCGAACAGTTTCCTCCTTTGCAGACTGATTGGAATCCGGCCCCTTTCCCACCAGTGGCCCCGTGGCCCTCTCCAAGGTGGCAGCAGCCCTTCCTTCCTGACCCTCGCCCCTGCACATGGCCCAGCACCCTCCCCCTATGCCCTGCTCAAGCCTCACCTCCCAACAACCCCACTGATGCCTCTGGTCACCTGGTGTCTCTCTACCCTGCTATTTTTCTTCACAGTACTTATTAACGCTATAACTTATTCAATATCTACTTGCTTATTTATTTCTGCCCCTCCCACTAAGATGTCAGCCTCATGAGGGCAGCAACTCTGGCTCATTGCGGCCCCACCTACAACAGTGTCCGGCCCCTCACAGCTCCTTTATCAACATTTCTTAGAGAACTGAGTGGGGACAACAGTCCACCCTGCATGGTGTGGCAGGTGAGGATACAGAGAGGATGGGATGAGGTCACATAGGAACCGGGATCCCTCTGCTCACTCCTAGTCATTCAGGTCTCCACGAAGCAAAGAGCCAGCTGGGGACAGCAGCAGAGGCACACAAACTAAGCAGACCATGGAGAGGTGAGTGAGTGGTGCTGGCAGCTGCGGGGACAGTGGATTTCTAGTGGGAGAGTTTTCAGGACAAACATAGTAAGTACTTCTGAACTCACCACGTTCTGAGGGACAAACACGTTGAGATACAAGCAGTCCTCGCTGACCCCGGGAGGTGTGGGTGTTTGGGTGCCCGGCTGCCAGCAGCTGGCCCTGCAGACACAGATCGCGTGAGTCCTGGGAGAAACTAAGGGGACCTGCTCAGTCTCCCCTCCCAGCCCACCACCCATGGCCAGAGCCCAGGGCCCATTCCAGAGGCCTGGTGTCCCACCAGCTCTGTGGCAAAGAGGCAGCTTCAGGAAATGGCAGTGGCCAGTGGATGGAAGGAATAGCAGGGTGCCCATCACTTTCTCTGGCTGCTGGCTGGTGGAGAAACATTCTCCAGGGACAACATGCCAACTCAGAGAGAAGGGGCTGAGCCAACGGCCCAAGACAGGAGACAATGGATAGGGCTCAGGACCTCTGCCTTTCCTCCAGGTGTGCAGACCTTTCACCAGATAAGGTGTCTGACCTGCTTTTAACACCATGGCAGAATGCCAGGGTGCCAGTTTGAGTACCTCCTGGGATACAAGCTGAGACCACATCAGGGACCATGCCACACGGCAGCATAACAGTAATCTGCCCGAAAAGCGATTTGACTCATTACCCAAGCCTCACCAGCCCTGGGCTAGTGTGACCCACGCTCTTCAATCACTCTCCACTCAAGACTGTGTGACTCGATCACCGCATCTGCCAGATGCGTATATCCTAACGTGCACGGTGCTCTAATGAGCGCACATTTGTTTTTTTCGTTTCCCAGGGGTGGAGCACACAAATCCATGCCTTTCTGCATTCCTTCTGCCACTGTCCTAGCTTACGCCTCCATCATCCTTTTCCTGGAGTGTCAAGCACCTGCCAGCTCATCACTCCATCTGCCCATGGGCCTGTGACCTGCTCAGCAGCCAGCCATGGGTGGGAATGGATGTGGAGGACGCAGCTGCTGAGGACAGGGCTGCGGATGCCTTTGGGAGGGAAAGCAGGTGGGAGGGGGAGAGCAGCAGTAATGGGTGCTCTTTCCACAGGCACTCGGAATGTGCTTTAATTAGAAAAAAAAAATCACAATTGTTCTCCAATATGTCAAAAACAAAACAAAAACCCTCCTTGTAATATTGTCCCTATTGGGAGAAAAAATCTTTAAAAAATTTTTTCATTAGCTCATTTAATGCTTTTCCTTTAATGCTGAATTTCCCAGCCCCATTAAATGCGGATGTGGCTAGGAGGCTGAGATCGGCTGCTGCGATACTGGTGCAAGTGACATATGTACGCCACCTCCAGGCTCAGCCCATAGGAACCTCCCCTGCAGATTTTTCCATATCCTCTGTTTCCTAGATGCAATGTCCAGGGCAACTTTTGAAGATTTCTGCTGAAGAAGGCAAGGCTTCTATCAGCCTGGGTCCCTAAATCACTGCATGGAGCAGAACGTGCAAGTCCCTCCATCACCAGGTGGACTTTACACGAGCAAAACAGTTAAGCCATTGATATGTAGCGGTTTCCTGCTATAGCACCTAACACTACCTTAGCTAATGCATCACCACACCCACAGGAGAAGGCTTCTCTGGGCGCTCACCAGAATGTTCTCTACTCAGCCCATACCTTGGCTTGCTGGCATCCCAGGAGCCTGTCCAGTCCAAGGGCCCTGGTGCCCGGAAGCGGTTTTCTGCCAGGGGTGGGGTGGCATATGGAACTCCAAGGAACTGGTCCACTTGCCTCCACAAAGTGCCCACCTGGATGACTTGAGACCTGCCCAACAACCGGCCATGGGGGACGATGGTCACAGAGGGTGCAGATGCCTCAAAGCCAAGCAGAGGGATGCCTGCTGGGAAGGAAGGGGAGGGGAGATGGGGAGGCCACAGTGAGTACTCTGCTCCCTGACATTCTGAATGTGCTCAAGCAAGAGAATAAAAACCACTGCTTTTTGCACCTTGAAAATGTCAGTAATTCATTCAGACCCCCATGGCTTAAGTCTACTTAGTTTACAGTGTGAACAACAAAAAAACTATCAATAGCAAAGACAGCTGATCTTCATTAGGCACCAAATATGTGCAAAGGGCAGTGCTAATCCCTTCTGTACATGATCTCCTGGGTTCTTCCCAGTCGGATGCAAGGCAGATGCGACCCCAAGCCCACGTCCCCTACCCAGCACCCCGGGCCTTGAAGAAGAACAAGAACCATGCAGTGAACAATCTGCAGTCCTCCGAGTAGAGCCCCATCATCAAGGGCATCAATTATTTCTGTGATGAAATGTATGGATTATTCATACTAAGAGGGATGAATAAAGAATATAATTTCTTCAGTCACTTCAGCTCAAGTGAGTTTGCGGCAAACTTACAAAAATAAATTGACTTCTAGAACTTTTGGATTGCAGAATTGCAGCAAAGGGATTGCAGGTCTGTATTTACATCCCACTGGTGAGGAAATAGGTTAGGGGCAGAGGTGGGCATTCTGCCAGGACCACAAGGTGAGACAGGGCTGAAAGCCGCACCTCTCTGGATCCTAACTCTGACCACGCTCCCATTCATACAGGGTCAGGGGCCAGTTGAGAGCTTTGCCCTCTCTGCCCCTGTGACCACAGGTGCCCTTACCTGAGAGACCCTCCTCCCCACACCCAAATCCCACCTGGTCCAGAAGGTCAAGACTGTGCCTCAGTCCATCCTGCTCAGTGTCCAAAGCTGCTCCCATTTCCCTGCTTGGAATACTATCTCAAGCCACATTTATCAGCTTCTCTGCAGCCCTATCTTATTTCGTCTGCTACATTTTCTTTCATTCATTCGTTGGTTCAATAAACTTCTGTTGAGTCTGGGCTCAGTTCCATGTCTTCAGAGACTTAAGACAGGCCTGTGTCTGATTCCCCACTAAATTTAGGGCCTTGTTCAAAGGAAATAATAAATAAACACTCGTGAAGAGATGCACAGTGTGTGTGTGTGCGCGTGTGCGTGTGCGTGTGTGTGTGTGTGTGTGTGTGTGTGTGTGTGTGTGTAAAAGAAGTCTCTTATAATTTCTAGCAGGTGTGTTTGGTCTGCTCCACTCCACTCTCAGCTACTGAAAGACAAAGCCTTTCTGCTTTCTCTGCAGCTCCTTCTATAAAAATATATATGTCGTAGTTGTGACTAAACAAGCGTGGGGAGAAAAGGCAGACAGGCAGAAGTCTATCCAGTCCTTAAAAACTTGATAACATGCAGTGGTTCTCAGCTGGAAGTGATTTTTGTCTCCAAGGACATTCGACCTTGTCTGGAGACATTTTTAGTTGTTACAAGGGTGCAGGAGAGATGCTACTGGCATCTAGTGGGAGAGACCAAGGATGTTGCTAAACAGCCTACAGTACAGCCCTCTCACAACAGAGAATTCTCCAGCCCCAAACGTCAGTGGGTTCTGAGGTTGAGAAACCCTGGTGTGATGTCTGTTCATGATTTCCAGGCCACTGAGGTTGAGCCAATAGATGGTCTGGGGAGTCAAGCACAACTGTGTTTTACATTATGGAATAGCTACCTATCGGAAAAGCTTTGTAATCTTTCTGACCCTCCATTTTCTCACTTGTGAGATAAATAATAGCAGCTCCTACAACACAACAATGTCGGAATAAATAGCAATACCTGTAATGTTCCAAACCCAGTGCAAATGGCAGGAGTTCAACACATGAGTAAATGAAGGAATGAATGAGTGGGAGGAAGAAAGGAAAGAGTAGAAGGAAGGAGGGAGGGAGGGAGGGAGGAAGTGAGGAAGGCAGGAAGAGAAAGAAAGACAGAGAAGAAGAAAAAAGGAAAGAGTGAATAAATCCTTCTCTGTTGCAGAAATATTGGCATATAAATTAAAAGTCAAAATGGAAACTCAGGATGGAAAAAAATAGCTGCTGTTTTTTAATCTGGCCTCAACATAAATCATGACTGATCTCACCCCTACAGCTCCTTCTCACAGGATTTCCTGTTACAATCATAAATGAAAGGGGCTCAGTCAAGCATCAACATTGTGGCTGCTGAAGTGGCAGAACCTTCTTTTGCTTTGTAGGAATGAGCCACACTTTATGAACGTGGCATCATCTGCAAGCAGGAGCAAAGCCAGAAAACACAAAAGCTAAAGAATTTCAAGGGAATGCAAGTCTGCTTTCTCATGGACAGTGGTATTTAATCCTCCCTTCGGAGGCTGCCCACTAAATCCCAAACTAAATGAAATCAAACATGGGAAAAACATTAGATGTGCAGTTCTCCCTTTTAAATTCTTTTGCAGAAACGGTGGATTCTTTCCAGAATGACCACATATTTAGGCCATGTGACTACCTGGGTTAAGAAAATTATCTGTGGGCATGTACATTAGTTGCAAATAAATAATGTCTACGTAGACACACATGTGCATGCACCTTCTTTTGGAAGTGAGCATTTCACATGGAGGTTTAGTCACACTGAATTAATAAAGAAACAACCTAGTTTGTGTTTCAGAACTCAAACCTCAACATTAAGGAAGGCATTTCTCAGCAGCACTGCTGCACAGATTAGCTACACTGTTGGTGAAATGCTCTGCTAAACTCTATCTAGCTTGACTAAGTGATATAAATGTCCAGACAGAAGACACGACTTGAGACTGAACATCTAAAACATCAGCACTGAGGAATCAAAGCATTGCTGGGTCTGGAAGACACTCTGGTGGTCTGAAGGCTTAGGGAGAGGAGGGGGCAAAAGAGGATCATATCAACGGCATCAAGACAGAACTGAAGGACTGTCGATGCTTTAGGACACAGATGGGGCCAAATCCAGCTGCTACCCGGTGTTGTAAATAAAGTTTTACTGGAACACAGTCCTGACCATTAACTTACATATTGGTTATTGCTATAAGAAATGGATGGCTGTAGAGCCTAAATATTTATCATCTGGCCCTCTACAAAGAAAATTTGTGACCCCTGCTCTTGGGGACAAGATGGCAGATGTAGCCAAAACCTTCACAGTCATTAATTTTATCCAATCAACACGTCTAATGGGGGAGCTGTTTCCTCAACTCCCAGTTTATAGCTCTTACCAGTTTTACTTAGGGATGAATTTATAAGCCACTCTTCCCTTGCCTGTTTCACCCCTGTATCCCCAGCACCTGACACAATGTCTGGCATATATGTTTTTAAATTAAGCTCAGCCAGGAACAGCTTCTCTCTTCAAAGTGCTTATGATGTGCTTAATAGGCAGTGTGGGTTTGTGGGAGAGGATCAAATCTCAAGATAGGAGATCTGGCTGCACGTCCCCCCTGTGTCATCACTAGCTGTGTGAAATCAGAGAAGTAACTTAACTTCTCTGGACTACAATCTCCTAATCTCTAAGATGAGGATAAAGCCCCTGTCCTGCCACCTCACAGAATTAGTGTGAGGATCAAATGAAATAAGGCATGTGAAAGAACTTCCTAAACTACAAAACTAACAAAAGTGGCCTATTTAATTATTTTATTAAGAAACTCAAAGGCCGAGATGGCTTCCATCACTCAAAGTAATAAATGAAGAAAAGTGAAACATAAGTAGTTTTTCCTACCTTCCTTCAATCTACACCAGCTCAGGATAACTTTGGCCAACTTTCCCTTAAGTATCTCAAAAGCTACTCCCACCAAGTCACCACGTGCTTAAACAGTCCCTTCCAGCCATACCTAGTTTATCAGGAATGGCCACAAAGGCACAGACCTGGGCTTACCTGGCTTCCGGTAGATGTGGGTGGCTTCTTCACGGAGCAGAAGTTGGCAGTTCTGGCCCTGCAGGCTATGTGTGCAGCTCTGGGTGTCAGCATAGAACACACACCTCACAGCCCCAGGTCGAGTCTGCAGAGTGGTGACAATGCAGGCCTGGTGACGGGAACATTCTGTGCAGAAGCAGGAGAAGAGTGAGGCTTGGGCCTCAGAGATGTTACTCCACTCCATGTATCCATCCATCCATCTATCCATCCATCCATCTATCCATCCATCTGCTCATCCATCCTTCCATCCAATCATGCATACATGAATCTATCCATCTATCCATGCATCTATTCATTCATCCATCCATCCATCCATCTACACATCCTTCCATTCATCTATCTATTCATCAATCCACCATCCGTCCATTCACTCATCCATCCTTCCATCCAATCATGCATCCATGAGTCTATCTATCCATTCATTCACCCATGTATCCTCCATCCATGCATGCATGCATCCATCCATCCATCCATTCTTCCATCCATCTATACATCCTTCCATCCATTTATCCATTCATCCATGCACCCATCCATCTATCCATACATCTATCCATCCATCATCCATCATCCATCATTGCATGCATCCACCCATCCTTCCATCCATCCATACATGCATACATCTATTCATTTATCCACTCACCCATCCACCTATCCACCCATCCATCTATCCATTCCTCATGCAATCACTCACTTTTTCATTTGAGCACCAACTGTAAATCCTAAGCACTGTGCCAAAGGATAGGAATAAAATTGGTGGCAGTGGGCAACCCAACCCCCTCATCAATTTATTTTTCACACAATGTTCAGGGTTTTGTTTATTTAATCAATAAATGTGCCCTTGTCATTTCCCTGCTTAAAATACCTCCATGGCTGTCCACAGGATTAAGGATTAAGTCATACCAGACAAGGGTATCCATACTGCAGCCCTTGCCTTCCTCTTTAACCTTGTCTCCTTATGCCTCCCTCCATTGTCTCCCAAGCCAGCCTCATACCCACCATGTTCTACCAGGGGCCATATCCTTTCCCATGTGTGCCAGGTACTGCACTAGACAATTTAAACTATTTCATGGTATTCAATACTAAGAATAGCTCGGAAATTGTGCTGCTTCATTTGATTGGACAAAGTGTGCATGGCTTAAAGGCCCTATTCATAGCCCAGTCTCCGTGACTGGCACCACCCAGGATGTGCAGTGCACAACTTATACATCTGTGCATGGTGGCCTGGCCCAGTCTGTAAGGTACACAGGTCTTTGTGCTCATTATTTTCCAACCTTGTAGGGGAGAAGATTCATGGAATTCATGGAATTTTAGAGAGGTTCACAATCTTGGAGGGGTGTGAATATTATCTGATGCCAGCCTCTTTCAGAAGATGCAAATCTTGGTAGAACATTCCTATCAAGTGGTCACTAGCTTTTGTTTAAATAACACCAATGACTGGAAACTCTCTAAAAGAATTATGCATCTGTGGACATCTTTGCCCAGTTCTTTAAATTGCACTGAAAAATGTCTATTTAAGTTTGAGTTTTACCTACAGTTCTTAGCTTTGCTCCATGAGCATCTTTCTTTCTTTCTGGCCAGAACAAATGTATCTCCTCACCCTATGGCCCACTTGTTATCTGAGGATGACTGTCAGAGCATCCATGTATTTCTTCTGCCTCAGGCTAACTTGCTAGATTCTTCTGATCTTCCTCTGACCTATTTTAATGTCCTTCATGTGCTGGCTAGCTTATTCTCTTGGAGACCTTGACTATGGGCTGTCCTACGAGGAATGAGGACAGCCCACCCAGGTCTTCTTTCCCAGGTTAATTCCTTCCTGCCAGGCACCCCAGGTTACCTCGGGGTCTCATGGGGTTTCTGAGGTCAGAATCTTAAGCAGCACTTGTGTGAGGCCCTGTCCCACCTATCTGGAGGGTGGAAATTCTCTTACCCAACAAGCATAGGTCTCGGGCAGCAGAGAAGTTGCTAGTGGCAGCAGTGCTGACATGGGCAACATCAAATTTCCTGATAGATGAATCGACAACTACTGAAGAGAGGGCCAGGGACTGCCATAAGTCCAGAGAGACTAGGAGAGAAAGCAGGGGACAGTCATATACTTTTATCATCTAGTGCATAATGAAGACAGTGGAGCACTACCCAATGTCCCCAAAGGCAGCCCCTGGGGCATCCTTCTCATGGTCTTCATTTTCCAGTGACCTTATAAGTTTTCTATGAGCCAATCTCTGTGATCAAGCCTAGGATTATAAAGGTGAAAAATAAGACAAAACAAACAACAGAAAAGCATGGCTGTTACTAGTAAGCAGGTCATAGAATGGGAGAGAATTTGAGAAGACAGGAAACATTGTAATGAAGCTGCTACAAAGCAGTGGTTGGAATAATACTAGGTAATAAGGATAACAGCCTTAGCAGGTCTACCATGTGGTACTGTGCTTAGGTCTTCACAGACACTGCATCCATTAATTCTCCCAGGCCCATTGCTCTCTTTAGTGGACACTGTGGTGTGCTGTCCAGGACCCCCTCAGGACCAAGGCTCTCATTTCTCCAACTGGTGGGAAGTTGGTGACTGGTGGCTTCCAACTGAGTCCCTCTCCAGAAATTGTCCTTGGTTTAAGAGAGCTGCCTCCTCTCCCCAGGGATAGCCTGAACCTGAAAACCAGTCTACATGGTAGACAAAGGCCCGGTGCCCTGGCCCTAAGATAGGACATCTCTGAAGGGCCAGCCCAGTTTCAGGGCTCATGGGGGGATCAGTGGGGCCATTGTCTGATTTGCATGGAAGCTCTTCTTCCTTGGCCACTCTTGCTCCTCTCTTCCCTACAGGCGCTGATCCCCTGGGCACTCTGCACCAAACTTCCAGCATAAGAAACTGCATCTCAGAGTCCATTTCCTGGAAAACCCCATCTAAGACATCCTCTTTTAAAGATGAAGAAAATGAGGCACAGAGAGGTTAAAATGACTTGCCTGAGCACACCATTCCTAAGAGGAGGAACAAGATTGAAGCTGGTTCTTTGTACCTATGGAGATGTGCCCTTTGCTCACCGGTGCTGCCTCCCCAGTCATGTACATAAGACACGGCTATCTCAGCACAAGGGCGGGAGACACAGGTGTAGCAGGCAGAAAGATGGCTTGGGCAGAGGTGAGGGTCTAGTGCAAAGGCCATGGCCAGAGTCAGGCCATGTGTCCCTGCGAGGACAGGGAATCCTCAACAGTAAGCTTAAGGTTCCACTATAAAGAAAGAACTGTGAGTTGGGTCAATGGGTGTATTAGACTGTCCACAAATTACATTAAAGGGGCTAAAATGCTGCCTCCCAATATAGGCTTCCATGGTCACTCAGGAGCTCTGGTTCTAGAGAGATGTTCAGTGGAGACATCACTGATAGTTAATGCAGAAAATCCCTTTCTTCTTTCTTTCTCTCTTTCTTTTCTTCCTTTTGCTTTTGTCTTTTTCCCCCAGAAGATTACAATAGTTTATCCTTTTAATAAATATTTGTCAGCATTTATTTTGTGCTAGCAGGACACTTGCAGTTTACAAAGCATGTCCACTTCATCACCACACTGATCCCCACAGCACCCCACATGAGGGGTGGGGGAGGGGCCCTAAGTGCCCCCTTCACAAATAAGAAGTCCGAAGCTCAGAGAGGTTGTGTGACTTTATCAAGAACTGGGCTCTGCAAAGTGATCAAGTCGGAGCAGAATCAGATCCCTTGGCTCTAAATCAACACTCTTTCCATTCCCTCTGAGTTTCCTAGGTAGCTGAGCATTCTTTCCAGAACATCTCCAGGTAAGAAAGGATCTTTGCCTTTGATAGCACCGTGATCTTAGCTATATGGGGAAGCCTGTAATTGTTATCTCAAACCTGTCTTTGACATCCTGAAAACTAGTGGCAGAGAAGGAGTATCATAAAATTAGAATGGTAAATAAATCCAGCAAAACAACCTAGCATCATATCTTAGTTGGCTCAGGCTGCTGTAACAGAATACCATAGCCTGGGCAGCTTAAATAATAAGTATTCATTTCTCACACTTCTGGAGGCTGGAAGTTGGAAATCAGGGTGCCAGCATGGTTGGATTCTGGTTTACACATGGCTACTTTCTTGCCATACCTTCACATGGCAGGGAGCAGAGAGTGAAAAAGCACCCTGTCTCTTGTCTGTTCTTAGAAGGGCATTAATCTCATCATGAAGGCTATACCCTCATGGTCTAATTACCTCCCAAAGCCGCCAACTCTTATACCATCCTACTGGGGGTTGGTCTTTCAAGAAATAAATTTGAAGGGGACACAAGCATGCATTCTATAACATGCCACCACTTTTTTTTTTCTTAAGAAAAAAAGAAAAAAGAGAAAGAAAAGATTCATTCAGACTTGTTGCCAAATAATGTAAGCAGATTTCACCTGAGCTCAGCTAGAGGAAGACAACCCCCCACACTCTGTCCGGGAGCCCTGGGCATCACCAGCTCATCTTCTTAAGCGTTCTCCCCATGTTGCTACTTTCATGGTCAATACAAGTGGCATTTTCACAGCATGATCAAACTGAGCTGCGTATTTTTAGATGGTGAGTACACTGCAATTTTAGGGAAGAGTTATGATGGGGTTTCAGGACCAAAGTTTCTAATTATGGTCTTAAAATGGAAGTGTTTGTCCCACTCCGTGTTTAGGCTGATGTCTGGGGAAAGTGCTATAACTGAAAAGTGAATTTATTTCCAAAGTGAAATCCAGCTCATCTGTTGCCATTCCAGGGTCTGGAGCCAAGTCCCTGCCATGCCATCTGCACAAACCCCTGGATGAGGCATTGCTGTTGTGCAGAATCCAACACCTGGGTGTACATGTGCATCTCACAAACACTGTAAGAGCAAACTCTTTGAAAGCATGATGAAACATGAAAGCTTGGGGGCCTCAGTAGCATTTTGTGAGAGTTTACTATCTGCCAGGAACATGCAATACCATTGTATTAGTACTCACAATAACCCATGAGGCGGGCACTGGTATTGTCCGTGCTTTACAGACAAGGACACAGGCGATCCAGTAACACACCCTTTTGCTTAACCAGGTGGCTCAGCCAGTATCAGCTTAGCCAATGAACCAGTGGTGCTGGGGCTAGAGCCCAGCTTCCTCAGGTACAGACCCAGAGTTCACTATACTGCTGACCTCCTCTCTGGGTGAACGAGGTGGTAGCAGCTTTCAGGCTCACCAAATTGGGGAGTCCTGTGCTAAAAAGCAGACTCTATGGTTTATCAACTCATTTTCACTTTGTTTTTTTCCTTTCTTTCTAAAAATAGTTTATAGATTGCAATACCAGTGTCATTTATTAAAAAATAAATCTGAACTACATGCTTATCATATATTAATCACTTATATGTAAGTGAATTTGTTTCGGTGAGTATCTCTTCTTTTTCATTCATTTCTTTGTAAATGCTGGCTCCAACCCCACACTTTTAAACTATAGTCACTTTATAATGTATTTTATCATCTAATAGTAAAAGTATTCCCACATTATTTTGCTTTTCAAAATATCTTCTTGACCATTCTTTTGGATGAAATTTAGAACTATTTTGTCAAATTTCAAAAAAGCTCCTTTGGGAGGCAACCTGCAGAATAGGAGAAAATACTTGCAAACTATTCATCGGACAAAGAATCAATATCTAAAATATGCAAGGAACTCAAACAACTCAACAGCAAAAAATAAATAATCATATTAAAAAATGGGCAAATGATCTGAATAGACATTTCTCAAAAAAGACTACAAATGGCCAATGGATATATGAAAAACTTCTCAGCATCACTAATCATCAGGGAAATGCAAACCAAAACTACAATGAGATATCACCTCACTCCAGTTAGAATGGCTATTATTAAAAAAAAGACAAAAAATAACAAACGCTGGCAAGGAGGCAGAGAAAGAGGGACCCTCCTACATTGTTCATGGGACTGTAAATTAGTGCAACCACTGTGGAAAACAGTGTGGAGTTTCCTTAAACAACTAAAAATAGAACTACAATGTGATTCAGCAATCCCACTACTAGGCATTCATCCAAAGGAAAGGAAGTTAGTATGTCAAAGAGACATCTGCACCCCCACGTCTATTGCAGCGCTACTCACAATAGCCAAGATGTGGAATCAACCCAAGTGCCAGTCACCAAACAAAGGGACAAAGAAAATGTGGCACATATACACAACGGAATACTATTTAGCAATAAAAAAGAACAAACTCCTGTCATTTGTGGCAGCATAAATGAGCCTGGAAGACATTATGTTAAGTGAAATAAGCCAGACACATAAAGATAAATACCTCATTTTCTCACTCATGCATGAGAGCTAAAGAAGTTGATATCATAGAAGTAGAGAGTAGAATAGTGGTTACTAGAGACTGGGAAGGGGAGAGGAGAAGGGGGATACGGAGAGATTGGTCAACAGGTACAAAATTACAACAACAGGAGGAATAACTTCTAGCGTGTATAGCACTGCTGGGTGACTACAACTAATAATTTATTGTACATTTTCAGATAGCTAGAAGGGAGAATTTCAAATGTGCCCAACACACACAAAAAATGATAAATGTTTGAGGTGATGAATACGCTGATGACCCTGATTTGATCATTACACATTGTATACACGTGCCTAATTATCACACTGCACTCCGTAAGTAAGTAAGTAAGTAAGTAAGTAAGTAAGTAAGTAAGTAAGTAAGTAAGTAAGTAAGTAAGTAAGTAAGTAAATAAATAAATAAATAAATAAATAAATAAATAAATAAATAAATAAGCTCCTTTGGGTTATTACTTGGAATAAACATTATTTTTTTTTAAATTTGAATTTTATTATATTTAATATTTGATGTCATTAAGGATAGAATAGAATTTTTTTCCCCATTTTTCAAAATGGTAATTGCTGACATAAAGAAAAGCTACTTATTTTTGCATTTGTATTTTCCAACAGGACACCCGTTGAACTCATCATCAATGTAAGTCACCGACATGGGTGAAACTCAGGCTCTTTGCTGTGTGGCTGCTTTGAAAAAAGGACAAAACTGTGTTCCAGATCTAGCAATGGCAGGCTTAAGTGGAGCTCTGGTTTATGAATCTTCTCTATTAACTAATTCAGTCATGTGCTTGTTCTTTCGTTCACCTTTTCACTCAACAACTATTTATTGGCTCCCTACACTCTGGGGACTACACCTGACAGTAAAAGGTGACAGCCTGGAAAAACTGGCTAATTAGCCAAAAATTCAGGATTGTTTGATCCATCCATCAGCAGTTCTCAAACTTTGGTGTGAGTCAGAATCACTTGAGGAACGTGATAGAAATTCCAAAGCCCAGTCCCTGCCCTTCTTTAAGAGCCAGGGCCTCTGTGTTCTTTATTAACTTGCCTGGTGATTCTGACACACACTTACACAATATCTAAACTATTTCTTTGGGTTGTTTTGTTTTATTGGCTGTAACTACTTGAGTAGGTAGGTGCAACAGGTAGGTGCAAAGAGACAGCTCTGGGTTTAAAACCTCACTTGTCTGATACTCTGTATTCTTGGGCAAGTTCCTTAGCTACTGTGAGAAACTCTTCTCTTAAAATTCATGTCTTTGTGTGAGGCATTGCCCTTGCTAAGGATCGCTAATAAACATAATGTCCCTGAGCAAATGATACATTGACCATTGTCATTGTATAAATTAGCTCATTGGCTCTTTTGCTCTGAGTCTCTTGAAGTCAAGCCTCAGGAAACTACCCCTTTTCTCCCAGAGTGGGGAGAAGACAGAGCACAGGAGGGTGAGGAGACCAGAGAGGGAGACAGGACGGGTTGGCTCCTCCAAAATGACTGTCCTACCTGGTGATGCCCCTCAGTGCCCACTGCCACTCTCTCTAGTTGTGCTGGACTGTACGGCCCTCTGGGAACTCCCCAGGAGCCGCCGCTGCTTTGAACAGAATGCAGGGGCTGATGAGTTTGTGGCTCAACTTTGCCAGAAACTAGGGAACAGGTCGAACACACCCAGCAGCTGAAACTCATGATTGGCTGTGAGTGTACGTCCTAAATGAGACGTGCACGGTTAAGGAGCAGGACTGCCTGCTTTACCCTGGCGCCTCCACTTAACAGTGGGGTGAATTTCAGTGAACCACTTCTCCTCCCTGAGACTCAGTTTCTTAATCTGTAAGATGGGGTTGTAATCAGGAATGAATAAATGACTATATGTGAGGTGCCTCGTTAGCGCAGTAGGTAGCGCGTCAGTCTCATAATAAATGACTATATGTGAATTGCTCAGAAGGGAGCTGGCACAGGGGAAATACTCAGCCCATGCAGACCCTCATCATCTCTGGGTCAAGCTGCTGGGATCTTGCTGCAGTTAGACCACCATCTTTTCAAAATGATAAGGTCTGAGCCTGGACTGGAGTACTGGGGGGCACTCTCTAAATGGCACAGGAGCCTGAACCTGTAGGTGATGTCCACCACCGTACATCTCACTCCTGACTCTACCCGACCCCTCTTCCCCTTGCCCCACCCCCAGCCTTGCCCCAGGGCACCTCACCTCCCTCCCTCTGGCCCTGTGACTTCGAGGTCACTAGCACAGTGGGACGAGGCAGAATGCCTGTCCATGCCACTCTCAGGGCCTCAGTTTTCACAGGAGACCTGCTGCTGAGTTGCAGTAACATTTATAAATAGCAGCTTCGAGGTTTTACAACCTCAGCACGTCCCAAAATGAGCCCATTGCTGAACCCTTAATCCCACTCTTCACTCCCACACTGTGTTCTTTTTGTCCTCAGGGAATATTTCCCCCACCCGCCATCGTCCAGTCCAGAAACGCCATCATCCTCGTCACCCGTTCCTGCCGCAGCTGCCTTCTCAGCCCCTCTGGGGACTGTGCTTTCTTTTCCACCTGGTTCTGGCCTCACTGATTTCTCCAGTTACTGCCACAGACTCCACATGGGCCTCTCTGTCGCCGGTCTCGCCCCTGCTCCAGCCATTCTCACGCTGCTGCGGGGTGACCATTCTAAACCACAAAGTCCTCCGGAGTACCTGTGGTCAGCAGAGCCAGTCCACTGAGGTCTCCAGCTGCATTACAGCCCTTCTACTTTCACGGGTTGGGCCTGGGTGCCCCCTACAGTCACCTACTCATCAATCACATCGTCTAATCATAAGAAGTAGAAAGAGATATTAATTTACTATGTAATTTGAGTTACCTATACTAACTCACATCGATCCTCCTTAACAACAGATGGAGACACTAAGGCACGTGGAGGCAAAGTCACAGGGTCCTCTCCAAGATCACAGAAGCATCTCCCAAGGTCATAGAGGCACCTGCCAGGATCAGAGAGGCACCCCCACCCAAGGTCGTAGAGCAGAGCCCAGGCTCAGACCCACTAGCATGGTGCGAGGACTGTGCTCTTTTCACCCTGCCCTGCTGTGACCTGGGACCTCTTCAATGACTTAGTGAAAGGTCAGCCCTCCCTCCAGCAGCAAATAAACCCCTTCTCAGTCTTTGACCCTGAACAATACTGCAGTGGTTCAGAGTCTTGGTGACTCTTTCACTGAGTATGAAACAGTTCACCAGGAGGTCCTAAGACTTCGGAGGAGAATACACCCCTAGAGATAAGAGGACTTTTGCATTAGCAGAGTGGAACTGTGGCCTTGAAGGGAAGAGAGACGCCCCAGTGTCACACAGCCCCTTGAATATGACCAGATAGACTAGCAGCAAGTACTACCATCTACAGGACAGGCATGAAGTGCTCGAGAATTCATTAAAGGCTGTCTGATTCCATCTTACGATACTCTACTGAGATGGACAATAATATCCCTATTTCACAGAATAGGAAAGGCTCAGAGAGGGCCAGTGACTTGCCCAAGAGCATAGAGGTCAAAGGCAGCAAATGAGGATTTGAACCCAGGAGAGCATGGCATTATACCCACCACAAACCAGAGTTGCTGAGGGGGAACGGGGTGGTGGAAAGGAAGGATGGGGGGTAGCAAAGAAGCTGGTGGCAAGGAGGGGGCAGCCTGGGCCCCTCCACCACTCTGGGCAGCATGGCCTGCAGCTCAGCATGGCCTCTAGTGACAGAGGTTCTGCTACTCTGTTCTGGAAAGCATTGTAGCCTCTTTAAAAAAAAAAAAAATGTTTTTTATTGTTGACAAATTATAGTGGAACATATTTATGGGGTATGATGTGATGTTATGATCTATCTATACAATGTGGAGGAATAGCATTTTGAGATCTATTGCACGGCATGGTGACTATAGTTAGTAATAATGTATTGTATATTTCAAAATTGCTAAGAAAGTAAATTTCAAGTGTTCTAACCACGAAAAATGATAAGTATTTTAGATGATGGATATATTAATTAGCTTGATTTAACCATTCCACAATGTATTCCCCCTTTGCTGACTGCCTTTTTGAACATGAATCTAAAAAAAGAGAAGAAAAGAAAAGAAAAGCTAGATTAGAGTATATTAGAAATTTTCTATTGATATATAGAGGACAATTTTTAATTCCTTCCTTTCTTCTCTCCTTTTTTCTCTCTTTCCTTCTTTTCCAGACATCAGGTAAAGAAGGAAATGTTTGATTTCAAATTTTAGAGTATTTTCAACTGTTAAAAGTTGCCAAAAAAAAAAAAAAAGTTACACATTACCACAGACCATGTTAATATGGTAGGAAGAAGTCTGTCATTCACTGGCCAGGTGACCAAAGGTAAACTGTTCTGGCCCTCACATTTCTCATTTGGCAAATTAAGGGAAAGTACCTGTCAGCATTTTTGTATCAAGTCAAAGTGCAGAAATGTCAAACCAGTAGCAAATGCCTGACACTCACTCCAACATTTGAATGATTGTAGACCCATTTTGTAAAATGAAAAGATATTATGATTTTCCTAAGAATCACCAAGAATAAAAACAATGAGTATAAGCTCGAAGGCATCCAGAAGCATACAGGATCCTCACTATTTTTCTTGCGATCAGAACTGAAAAATTCCTTTCAGCTCCTTAGCACTTATCAAAGTGATGGGTCCTGAACAGTTGGAAAAGCTGGAGGAAATGTTGGAGGTGGTTTTCATGCCTGCGCAGCCTGGCTGGGGTGAACAGCAACATGTTGAAGCTTTTCGGCAGGAAAAGCCTTTCAGGCCCCCCAGCAAACCTTTGCAGACCCCGGGACAATCAGAACAGAATAGATTTCATGCTGCTTTCTCAGGCTGTATGGCCACAGTGCGCTCACTGGAGAGGAGAGCCCAGCTGCTGTTCATACCTGTTCACATCTGTTCATGCCTGTTCACACCTGTTCATAGCTGTTCACGCCTGCCCATCATCATCGGGCAGGACCAACACTCAGACATCCTGGCTTCCCACCACAGACCACCTTTCAAATGAGAGTCACATCATACTGGACTATTTTTGCCCTTGATAGCATTCATGAAAAACCAGATGTTCTCTTGATAACAAACAGAATAAAAAAAAGAAAGACACCCTTGTTATTTCATGATCATTTGAAAGATGAAAATGGGACCAGAGCCTCCTGTTGCTTAGCATTTCTCCAGGAACAAACGCCTTACGTGTGCAGCAGACACTACTGGAGCCTCTGTTAACATATATGACACCAGTAAAATACACTGACGTGTTCACCTCTATTCAACCTCCAAACACCTATTTTGAGCTCTCAAGTGAGCATGCTTTCACCTTTAACTCTGTGTCTCAGTGCTTAGCAGAGGGGTGACAGTAAGTGCTACAGGTTAAATCGTGTCCTTCTAACCCTCATTTGTTGAAGCCTCACCCTCAGCAACCCAAGATGTAACCTTATTTGGGGACAGGGACTTTACAGAGGTAATCAAGTTAAAATGAGGTCATTAGGATGGACCCTAATCCTATATGACTGGTGTCTTTACTAAAAGGGAAAATTTGGACACAGTCACAGGCACCGAGGGAAGACAATGTGAAAAGGTGCCGGAAGAAGATGCCTGCTGCAAGCCAAGGGGAGAGGTCTGGGACAGACCCTCCCCTCAGGGCCTCAGAAGGAACCAACCCTGTCTACACCTTGATTGTGGACTTCCAGCCCCCAGCACTGTGAGGACACAATGTCTTTCTGCAGTACTTTGCCATGGCAGCCCAAATCGTCCAGGGAGCAAGTACACAGCCCCCAACATCCATTCGTGAACTCACAGAACCTGCTCTGCACAGTGATGCTCTTTGGCATAAAAATGCTAACTGTAATGAGACTTCCTATCATGTAAAATGCTGCATGTGAAGAAGGCTAATGGTTATGAAACATCTCCTCTTTGCTAGATACAATGCGATGTGCTATATGGGACATTTCATTTGATCCACACACAGCTGTCCAACAGGGCTTTCTGGTCACCTTTGGTCTGAGAGGTGGCACTGCACGTTATAAGGAGAGACCACTCTGGGGCACTTTTCCAGGCCCAATCCCATCTCTGCCTCCTGCAGCTCTGTGACTCTGGATAAATTTTACTGTTTCAATTATTGTCACTTTGTTTTAATCTGTAAATAAGAATAGTCATATTACCCATATCACAGAGCAGGGCTTCTCATATGGTAAGGGTCATAGTTTGCTATTGATCCTTCTGGCCTCTGGGGGGCACGGGTGGAGGAAGCTAGGGCTCCCTTCATCCCATCTGGTTACCCCAAAGAGCCATGGAGAGGCCATCACCTCCTATGTGTCCCACAGCACAAAAAGTCAGCGATATATAGGGTAGAGGCTGAATAGAGGCATGCCTGCAAACTTGGTGCAGAAATGTTCAGTAACATTTGTTAAAAATTTCACCTCCTCTGTGTCTGCCTCCAGAGCTGGAGCTCTTACCATCATGCTGTGTTGTCGAATGCATGGGGGCATGCTTGCTGTCACCTGCAAAACAGGGCATTTTCAACCCAATTGTGAATATTAACAATACTGTTTTACTGTTGCTACCCCTTCCACTTCCTGGAAAGGAATGCCTACATGTCAAAATTGTCACACTGGGGGTGCAGCTCTCGTCTTGTTGCCCAGGAGGGCCAGAAAAGACCCACTTAGATGATCTAGGGACTTGGAAGGCAGGACAGAAAAGATGATGACTCTTCAGGCTAGGACAGGAGGCAGCAGGATTTTTCTGTTGAGAGCCAGGTAGTAATAAATCGTTCAGGCCCCGCGGCCACATTCTTTCTGCTGCATATGTTCTGGTAACTTTACACCCCTTTAAAAATGCCGCAGGCCCATTCTTAGCTCATGGGCTGTTGTAAGGTAAATGTGGGACATAGGCCTATCCACCCACCCTGTGCATACCGGAGTTCCCCCACCCCAAGGAAAGGCACATCTCCTTTAAGACAAATGGAAGACAGTAGAAAGCAGGAGCCCTGAGTAAATTCATTAGAGTGTAAATGGAGTTAGTATACTAATGTTAACTACTCTGGAGCCAGGATCTACTCAGCCAGATCTTCTGTGAGTTCTGAGTCAGGTGAGGGTCTACACATAAGCATGCGAATGATTTACACCTTACACCTCTCGTTTGATCTGTTCACTATGTGATTGTTGTATGTACCCCCGTGGCGATGTGGATTTCTAGCTGACCCGCCACCAGCACCTCCCCGAAGTCTAATAAACCAATGTCTCTATGTATTGGCCCCGGGTGAGTTCTTTGGAATACGCGGACACTACGTGAGTGCCCTTTTAGATTTGGGGCTCCCACGACACAGCCGTACAGAACAGGCTGCAGGCTGTGGCTTGCCGAGCCCTGGTCAGGAAGGCAGAGGCTGGGGAGGATCATGAGTTTAGTCCTTATGCACCGCCATGGGGCAGGAGTCCACACCTGGGAACCAAAACGCCTACAAGCACCTCACAGAGAGTTTTTTCCAGGAGTGAGTAGCCTGGGCGATGCCACCTGGAAGGCAAAATACTGCAATTTTTTATGACATGTTAGGAGTTGTCCTTCCTCACTTGAGAGGTGAAAGCCATTTTATAAAATGATAATGAGGATAGACTCTAGTGATTTTTTTTTGGTTTTTTGGGTTTTTTAAATTACTATTATTGGGTAGAATGAAAGATTGGCAACCATACACTGTCCTCCAGTCAAAAAGTAGAACTTAAGCCCACCTATCTCCCATCTGCTGCTACCAGCTCCCTGAAATCATCTCATGCTGTCTCACTGCTCACACCTGAACCTGTCTCTTCCTTCTCAAATCTATTGTGTCCTGCAGACAGGGTCCTTACTATGACGGATGCCCCCCTGCTCTAGTTTTGGGCCACAGCCCTTGTGCTTGGAGGTTCAACCTTCTGGTTATAGAAACTCCTAATCCTTCTCACCCTTAAGTGGGGATTCCCAGTCACAACTTCAAATCCATTGCCACTGCAACCCCTGCTAAAATCCCTGTGGCTTCATCATCTGCAGTGAAGGTAGAAGCCCATTCAGTACTCTGGCCTTTGTTTCCTGTTCTATTCAATCCCAAAGACCTTTATTTCTCCCCAAGTGCTGCAGCCCAGTACCTCCACGGGCACACCCCTAACACTGTCACAACACTGAACTCCATCGCCATTTACATCTTAGTTTTTCTAAGCTCCACTTGATGATATGTGCCACGGTTCCCTTTCTTCTTTCCACCACACTCACACTTAATCCCACTAAAAAACCAGCTCTTCAATTTCACTGTGATTTCTACTCTCTTACCCCTCCAGTTTCCATCTTCACTGACTTATCATCCAACCAAGACCCCCACACCCCACATTGGTCCATCTGTTCAGCTTCCCTTTGACCCTTAACTTCCTTCCTTCCAAGTAGGATTAACCCAGTGGGCCTGCTTTCTCTGCAGCTTGTCTTAGCCTGCTGAGCATGGCCGAAGAAATGTCGCAAGCCAGACAGACTGGTATCTCACAACTTGTGGATCTTCAGCCTCGACACAGTCTGAGGACTCAGTCACCTGTCTCTTCCATCCTCTGCCACTGCACTCCAGTGCTTGCTCTCTCTCAAGGCCCAGAGGCCGTCACAGCCCCTGTGTTCTCAGCAAGTGCTGGACCTCTTGCCTCCCAGGGAAAAAAGGGACCCTCTGTCAGCATGTGCTACAACTCCCCATCCCCCTCACCACCCTCTATCAGCCTTCTCATCTCTGCCTCTTTGTTTCTCCTAATACAGAGGAAGGGCGGCTGCTGGGAGCCAATTGTACCATCTGTGCTCTAGAGCTCGTTCTTACTCACCCCCCTCAGTTCAGGGATATCCCTCTGTCAATTACCCCCCAGCCCGGCCCCTCCCATCCCCCTGTATCTGCAATCTATCTCTCAATACTGGCATTTGACTTTTTGCATAAAAACATGCTCAGATTTCCCCATTATAAAAACACCACCATACTCTAGCTCAAGGTTCCTTAACTTGGGGTCTAATGAAATGAGGTGACTCATTTCTCTAACAATACAGGCAAAATTTAGTATTATAGAGGGGCATTCTATTTTTAAGATATTATCACTCGTGACGTAAACATGGCCACTAACAAATGTTCCTCAATTCTTTTTTTATCTGTCAATCTTGTTCTCTCTTTTTCTTCATAGCCAAGATTCTTGGGAAAAGTTTATATTTTCCACTTCCTTAAATCACTACTAGACAGTTTCTTCCCTTGTCACTCGACCAAATTTACAAAGGGCTCTTTGTGATTAACCCAGTAAATGTTTACAGTTTCGATCTTCCTTGAAATTACTGACCACATTTCTCTGTCCTGGGTTCAATGACCCCAGATGCCCTAGGGTGACTTCCATTCCTCCAGCTGTTCCTTCTGGCTGCTCCTCCTCTGCTCTTCCCTTAAATACTGCTGTTCCTCGCAGGTCTGTACTTGACCTTTACTGTTCACGTTTGATACACCCTCCACAGGTGATCTCATTACCCCTATGACCATGACATGCTAATGATTACCAAAAACCCCTGACATGCTGATTATCAAACACATCAGGTCAGACCTTTTGCCCAAGCTCCATGCTTACATATTCAGTGCTTACTAGACACCTCCAAGCAGATGCCCCCAGGCATCCCAAACTCAGCCTGTTAAAAACTGAACACTTGATCTTATATCCACATTCTTCAGCTGGTTCCCTCTTACATTCTCTGTCTTGGGAATTGTCACCACCAACCATGGGGCTGCCCAACTTCAAACCCTAAGTGTTGTCCTTGACTGCTGTTCAAATGGACTGAATAGCCAGCTAGAAAGGACATTGTAGAAGGAAAGTCAGAATAAATATCTTTTCAAGTATAAATTTCTCATTTTACCATTATAAGTGGATACTCTCCATAGGGTAAACACATTCCATGTGGGTTTCTAGAAAAAAAAAAAAACCCAGAAAAAAAACCATGGTGCCCAAGTTTCCTCACGATGTCTCTGCTGCCTGCTTGCCTACCTCTCCAACCTCATCTCTCATCAGTCTACCTCCTGCCACCCCAAACCCATGCCTGGAGTTCTATCAAAACACTACATGTTGTATGACTTTATTCACTATTAGTGTGAACAGCACTGTTTACCTACAAAGTGAAGTCACTTTATTCATACAATGAACTCATCATTCTTCAAGCCCCAACTCTGGAATCCCTTCTAAGGCTTCCTTCGTCACCACCACTCCAACACTTCTTATTCTCTAAGTGACTAAATATGTCTGTCGTTCCACTAAAATACTACATTGCAATTATTTTTATACATCCCTGTTAAATCATGATCTCCTTTAGATCAGAGATTCTGATTCAGTTTTCATTGATTCTCCAAGACCTATAATAACAACATGTGAAAAAATTTTAACAGCGGAAATAGTAATACAGTTGTAGCTAGCATTTATTAAGTGTTCACTACATGCTAAAAGGAATGATAATATCACTATTTTTCATAAACTGCCCCAATTTATAAATATGTATTGAATGAATTAAGTTTATTAATTCATAAAAGAGCAATGGAGTAGTAATTTTTCATTTTTCATCTCTATAAAGGTTAAGACTATCATTCATATACCACTAGACCTCAATAAATAATTATTAAAGAAATTAATTAACTGATTAATTATTCACATAGGAAGCAAGTAATGGGGAGTTGATGTCATAATATCTCACTTTTATATAATGCATTCCCGTTTATAATACACTTTCATTTACACTGAAAGAATTAATAACTACATCAACTCATGTGTTAACAGTATTACTATTTTGCAGGGGACTTAATGGAGGCTCGGAGGTGCTACATAACATGGCCGAGATCACAGCTTGTGTCTGGCAAACCAGGGATTTGATCCATACTGCCCCGTCAACCCCACTCCGTCACAGCTGCTTCCTTCTCCTAGTGACTCAACCACAGCCTTACAAATTGGTTCCTTCAGTGGCATGTCCATTGCTGGAAGAAGATGCCAAAGAAACTTGTGATGGTCCAGCCTCTGGTAGCTGTGGGATGGTGAGTAATCATCTTTTACGCTGCTAACTTCAAAGACACTCAAGGGAAATTTTGAACTAAGACAGCAATTTCTAACTTCCGTATTCAGATTTGGAATCTACATTTGAAACCAGATTTGGATCTATACTCCATGTCCTGGTGACAAATTACTAAGTTCAAAATTCCTAGTAGAAATTCAAAGGCTCAGATTGAATCTGATTTCTCTCTAGGAAGTTTGATCCTATCAAGTAGATCTTTCCCCAACACACAAGGTTACCTGAAGATGGTGTGAGAATTGGGTTACCTGAGAGCGTCTGGACTCCTTTCTTAGGTCATTGTGCATGATCCTGGGAAGCTGGGCAAAACTGCAGAAATTCTGATGCACAAATGCATGTGAAGAACCAGCATAAGCTCAACAAAGCACAGTAATTCCAGTACTGCAGAGGCCTCCCTTGGGATGCTTAACAAGAGCATCAGTGAACTGTAAGTAACTTGCCCAAGCTCACACAGCTGGTTTGATCCCAGAGAGTCCCACACTTGGCTCTTATCTCTGTGTTGCATGCCTCTCCGGTCCAGGCATAGGAGCAGCTGCTACTGCTGCATTTATCAACTACTCGCTGTATGTGCTAAGTATTGTGCTAAGCATTTTACATACATGACAACCCAAATATCATTTTATGGATGTAGATAGTACTAGGAATTCCACCGTAAGGAAACTGAGATTCAGGGCAGTGAAGTGACTTGCGTTAGGTCATACACGGAGTAGGAAGAGAACTGGAATTGAAACTGAGCCCTGCCTGATGCAAAGCCTCTGTGCTTCACGGCTTCTGCTTCTGCCAAACCCCATCTGCTTGCCTGTGGGTGAGCTACAAAGACAGAAGAAAAGAAACCACACCCTTAAGCACAACTGGGCCAACCACTAGGATCATGAAAACAGAAAATTTAAGGTGAAATTTAGAGGACATTTAAGTCAACCCCTCACACAATAAGGGAATCTCCAACAACTTGAATACCCCAATAGTGGGGAGCCCAACACCTCAATCTTACTCCATCACAGCAGAATGACCAATGCCTTCCCTTACCTGACCCTACTCCTTCTCGCCTCATCCCCTCCTCCCCTCCCGTGACACTAGATGCTCCATCCATACTGAAGCCCTCATTCTGTCCTCTAGAGCTGGGCCCCTCTCCCCTCCTGGACTTCACATCTAGAGGAAAGGAGATGACTGCTTCTTGACAAATCAAGTTCAGTTCCTCCAAGGAAGTCAGGGAATTCAGCAGAGACTCACCAGTGCAGGAGAATAAATGAATGAATGAATGACCAAAGAATCATTTTAAAAAAACAAAACTTTATGTAGCACTAGCCACCTCTAACATATTATCACTACTTTTAATCAATGGTTAAAATTATCATAACAAATTGAACTTAGAAGAAATCTGTGAATAGACTGCATTCAGGGTGATCTTCAGCAGTGTAGGATGGTCTGAGGGGCCTAGGAAGGGCAAGCTGTCTGAAATACTTCCTCCGAATGCTTGTCCGTGGTCTGAATTTCCACCCTTAGAAATGAAATCTTTCTAGTTTACTCACTTGTTAAAATTAGAAAGCTCCTGGGGAAAATATTGTATTAAAACATCAATAGTTTCACCTTAGTGTGAATTGCTTTGTTAATTCCATTTAGTTCTACAAGAGGCTTCAGCATGGCACTAGGAAATGAAATAATAAATAATGTCCTTCTCCTCCATAATAGTTAGTTCTGATCAAACCGCTTCTAGAGTGGGAAGGAAAGAGAAACCCCTTTTTTCATCATGGAGCCCTGCTGTAGGCTGGCCATTCTAGACAGTAGGCATGGCCTGGGACTATGAGTCATGAGTGTCTCAGAGAGGGCAGATGCTGGTGACAGGAAGGGAGGAACACTGGGCAGCAACAAAGGCCAGCTCCCTCTACCTAATGGTTTTGATGGAGGTTATTTTTGATCATGTGGTTTCTGATTAACTCTAGGCTGAAAAAATATCTTCCATAGCTAAGCAGGAGATTTGAAAGCCTAAACAATCAGGTAGATGCTAAGTTGGCATATTTTGCTCTTGACTCTATCTCCCTTAAATTCAATTGAGCACATTTTTGAAGGACTGGGTATAAAAGTGGTCCTGTCTGGTGAGGAAGCTGCTACAGGAAATCCTATGTTCTCTCCATCCCCTAAGACTCTAAGATTTAGCAAGTGTTTAAGACATAAGCATTCAGCAAACATTTATCAAGTGATTCCCAGGCTCACGATGCACAGCTACACAGGTTATGCACTGTACAACTTCAGGGGCAGCTTACACAAACATCATCTGTGAAAGGGACCCCTTAGAAGCAGCAGTTCATGATTAACCCATCTATTCTGGCACTGCCAACCTTCACCAAGCACTGGGTACATCAACTTTACATATGATCTCTTTTAAGATTAGTAATAACCTCTTTGCGATTTTACAGGTGACTCAGAAAGATCCTTTATATTGGTCAAGGTCATGTACCTACGGAGTAGCAAAGGAAGGACTCAAAACCAGGCTACCTAATGCTGCGTACCATGTGGCTTTCAGTACTCTCCACCGCCACTGCTGCTCATTCATTTGTTCATTCCTTTATTTATTCATTCTTTTAACAAACACTAATAAAATCACTATTAGCTTTTAAAACTAATCCAAATTGGAGGTCTGTATCTACATATAGTATTTAAAACCAAATAACTATAACTAAAATAATATTGAGCATCTACTGTATACTAGTCATTTTGCTAAATGTGAAGAATCCAAATGACAATTACAGATATCTGCACTCTGGGAGCACAAATCCAACAAACAAGCAAGAAGAAAAATCCATTCATTCATTCAGTAGATCTTTACTGAACACTGACTCCTCTAGGTGCTGAGAAGACAGCGGTGAGCAAGACAGAGAAGGTCCCTGTCCTTGCACAGCTTCTCTTCTAAAGAGGGCAGACAAATGAGAAAATTCCACGGCAACAAGATAACAGTGCAGGGCAAAGGGGTAGAGAGTGGCAAAGGGGGCCACTTTAGATGGGTGGTCACAGGTCCCTTTGAGGAGGTGACCAGGACTCAGAGCAGAAGAGGAGCAAGCCCGTCTTTGTTCACTGCTACAGACCCAGCACCAGTACCTGGCACAGAGTAGGCACTCACTAAATGCTTGTTGAATGAATAAGTGAATGAATGAGGGGAAAAGGCAGCCGAAGCAGAGGAAAGCATACTGTGCCCTACACGCAGCATTGCCCAGCCAGATGGAGGCTCCCTCCTGCCCCTGTGGAGAGAAGTGAAGGCTTCCAGGAGGGGGGCAAGCTCCCTTACATTTCCCATCTTCCTCAGCCCTGCTATTGCTGCAACTCCAGTTTGCCAGCTGTTTCTTTATACTGCTCAGCTCCTGGGTCTCAGAGAGGCAGGTAAGAAGTCCACGGGCCTGCCAGATGTGTGGCTGTGCCCAGAGCACACTCGGCTCTGCCCATTAGAGCAATGACAGTGGCCCAGGCAGTTCAGTCCGTAGCAAATGCAGACCCGGCTGCACACACTGGCTTGAGAGTGGAGTTACCACGTGCAGAGTGTAACTAAATGACTAAATGACATGCTGACTAAATGACTAACTCAGGGCACTCAGCCAGAGGCAGGAAACAGGGTGCCAGCCAGCCTCGCCTCACTGGCCCTGGGATATGGAGCCTATCTCTGCTACTGTCCTCATGCAATAGTGACAGAGTATGCACCACGAGCTCCCTCAACGGTGTGCAGCTATGTGAGTAAACTGTGCATATTTTAAAAGGACATTTACGCTTTATACAAACATTAGACAATTTCGGAGTTAGTGCCTGCTCACTTGGGCCTTCTTGCTCTAGGACCAAAGGGATTAAGAATTAGCCTTGTCTTGCTTTAATGCTCCATCTGCTGGGTGGCTACTGTAGGAAGGTAACGGTGCACCTGGGTTGGTGCAGGAGAGCCTGCACAAGGCTTAACAGCACTTACTCCACCCTCAAACACGTCCCAGATGGAACTGCTACAGTAGGAAACCGCTGTGGAGGGTGCTGTGGTGTCCCCCCAGTCCCCCTTCAGGACTGCAGGGCTCTACCCCAGCGGCTGCGAGTACAGGTGGTGGATGGACCACTGTCAGCCCCCTTCAAGGAATGCCTAAGCTGAAGGTCACGCCCTTCTCAGGGCGGCCCATACCTATGAGTGACCAACATAAGGACATCATTTTGAAGGTCATCCCAACTCCTTCATTTGAAGGCCCATCCCTGAAGGGCCAGTTTACACCCCACTGAGACGGCATCACAGCTCAACTTCTCCTTCTGCCCAGTCCTGGGCTTTCCCTTGTTCCCTTCCACCCCTGTTGATAGAATTCCCTGAACAATAGACCTGCATACTAAACTCCATCCCAGAGTCTGATTCCTGGTGAACACAAGAAGCAGCAGTTGCCATTTTCAGTGGAGACTCTGGGCTTGGATTCAGACTGGGTTTGAATGCCAGCTCTACCATTTACTAGTTATGTGGCCTTGAGCCTCTCTGAGCCTCAGCTTCCAAATCTGTAAAATGGACACAATGGTGCCCACCTCATAGGGCATGCATGACAGTTAAAATATGTAAAGCGCTTAGCACGGTGATTGGTATATTTAGTCACTCAATAAATAGAAATTTTAAACATATATCTTTGTACCTCCATTTCCCCCTCTATAAAAAAGATAGGTTTGGAGTTGGGAACTGTGGCTGGCATTCTGTAATACCCACTCTTCCCCAGGTTCTGTGCTGAGCAATGTACGTTATGTACTCCTCCGCACAAACCCAGTAGGTTGGTATTTATTTGTCACCACATTCTCATTTTCCAGAGGCAAAGGGAGACATCACAAGGCTGAGAAATCTGGCCACAGGGTACTCAGGGAAGCTGGGCAGGAGGGCTTCAAAGCCCACATGCTGCACAGTGATGTCCCCTTGCTTCCCTCAGCTAGTCGATGTGCATGCTCCCTGCTGGTAATGACATTTTTTAGGATCACACCACTCTGTCTTCAGCTTAATTAAAAAAATTTCTAGAAGATATTGAGTGACCTCCATCAATTACTGTAATATTGAGAGACCATGCTACCACCTAACTTTCTTGTGAGCATGAAATGATTTATAGATGCCTGTTATTTAATAAATATTTCCTTTTCTCCCTGAATAGAAGGCACACAAAGATGAGTATTTTACTTGTTCAGGGTACATGCATGCATGGGCACACCTCACACACATACAATCCACGTCAGCATCACACACCGGCATGTTAAAGTTCTGAAGGCAGAACGATACCCTCCCTCTGACTCACATCAAAGAAACACGCCCAAACTCAAATTCCAATTTGGGAACTCTCAGCACAGATGGAATGTGGGCTCTGACATCTCTCTTACTCTTAAATCACACTTGTTAAAGACACATTTAAAAATACCGTGAGATCTAATTCTGCCTTGGAAACATACACCCAGATTCATAGACTTTGTGTATACGTGAACAGAGATGCTTAATACTCTCTTTTTTTTTTCTTTTGTTGGTAATACAAGTCTCAACAATACAAATGTTTAATAAAAATAGAGTGGAAGCATTATAAAAGCCCAAAGATGTTTAAGCTTTGTTTTATACATCTCTAACAGTCAGTATTTGACATTTAGATACTAAAGCACCATTTATCTATAAATTTAATAAATAACTTTTTTTAGTGATGATACTTAAGGATGACAATTACCAGCGTGCTTCATAAAATTCATGGAAAGATTCATTTTATCTTTCAATTTTATTTTTCCACGAGTTTTTTACACTTTGTATGTGATGGAAAAAAAGATACTTTCATTCACAACTGGTAAGTATGAAACTGGGAACAACTGTTTCAGATGAATTTAGCAATATAAAGCTAGAGTCTTAAAATATAAATTTCTCAAACCCAGTAATTCTGCTTTGCAGAATCTGTCCCCAGGAAATAATCTGGACTTCAGAAGAAGTCTTAGGTACCAAGGTGTTCATTGTGGTATTTCAATAACAATGAAGAGTCATAACAATCAAATGTCTCAGAACAGAGGAGTGGGTTAGCCAACTGGTGGAATAAGATGACAGCCATCCCTGTTGTGGCTATACTGTCCTGCCTGTTTGTCCATCACTAGCTTGTGAGCATCATGAAGGTAGGGACGTAGAAGAATGAGTGAGTGAGTGAATGAATACACACATGCATGCATGAATGCCATGATCTACAGAGACAGAAAACAATTTGGAAATATATACATGATGCAATATTAGGTAAAAACAACAAAAAAATGCAACATTATAAATAGAGCAATTGCAGCTCCATCAGACCATACAGAAAAGCCTAAGAAGATTAGAAGGAAATAAATCAGTGTATTAACCGACCTGGAGTAACTTCTAAATAACTGTGTGGTGTTTCCTTCTACATCCCTGCATTGTTTGAACTTTCTATAACTAACAAATATTATAACAGGACCTGTCTCTTGAGATTTGTGTGAAGATCAAACACTTAGCACAGTGCTGAGGATAAAATAAATCTTTATTCAGGGTTTGAAAGTTTCAAAAAATACTGTATTATTGCTTTTAACTAGACGCAGCACATGTATCTTTTCTCCTTCCACAAACTTCCACAAAATAAAGTAGAGGAATAAAAAAGTCTAAACCCACAAGGATAATAAACAAAGAAAGAGAAAGAAACAAAGAGAAAAGGAAAGAAAGAGAGAGAAAGAGAGAAAGCCAGCAAGCAGGCAGGCAAGCGGTGAGAAAGGGCAGAGGGCAGTAAGGGATTTCAACACGGTTTGGGATGAAGAAAAGGAGATGCTGACGTGTCAGCCGACTCAGCAGAAGGTAGTTAAGTAACACTGCAGGTGCCCACAGAAGAAAGCACCGACACGACCCTTGCCCCACAGACTCCTGGAGCCCAGGAAGCACGAGGGCCACGGAAGGCAGGGGTGGAACACGGGCTGACAGCAGGAGGACGGCCCCAAATCCCTGCACGCAGGGTTGACAATTACAACAGGATGTTGCTCTGGGGTGAAACATATCCACATGGCCATAACAATTAAATGTTTATTGTTTCAACCCCAAATTTTGATATTACTAAATTTCAAGGAAGAAGGAGGAAAATTACTTAAGGGGTGATAAAAGTGAAAGAGCTCAATAATCATTCTAAAATTGATAAGAAATAGCGATATTCGCACATGATTTAGCAGCATGGAAGCTGGGATGAGGAAAAAAATAGCTGAAAGAGTCAAAAGTGGTGGCTTCTGGGATGGGAGTGGCAGGCGGGTAGAGGTGACACAGGAAACTAGTTTGTTTGTTTAATATATATATATACATTAAACCTTTTGGAATATTTGATTATTTTGTGTTTGTACACTCATTACATCGACAAAACTCAAAACCAATTTTGATCAAAGTCTGGCTCGGACTGTATTATCTGTTTGGCCTTGAGTGTCTTAACCTCTCTTTAAGCCCCACCTCTGTTATCCAGGACCTGTTAATAATGACATTTGCCTCAAAATATTTCAGGAAGTTAACACCTGATCATACATGTAAAGTGCTCAGTATGGACATTCTGTGTAGAATGCTCAGGAAAAAATTATGTGTACGCACACACATACACATATACTCGAATATATATAATGATCTCCAAAGTTAGTTATTTTAATGGGTGAAGGAAACTGATAACATGGTTGAGAACATTTTTATACTTTTAGCCACAGCCTTGGCTTTAAATATTTCCCTCCTACATGAGCTATGTTCTGTTTCTCCAGCAAGGGCCATAATGACAGGTGTCTAGGAGCCCTCAGACATCATGTCACAGGACAGGAATTAACATTACTTGGCCTCTCAGCTGAGCAGTGTCTGGTACCCTGGCCAAGCCTGTCATTTCCTGACAAAGGGAGCAGAACAGGGGACAGGGAAGTGAGGCCCACGCTGGCCTGCACCCTTCCACCTCACTCTCTCCAGAGCACCCACCCACACGTCCCCACTGCACCCATCCTGCCCGCACTTCCTGCTGCCTCCTGGCCAGACAGAGCGTGTTGTGGTGGGGACCTTGTATGACATGCAGGAGGGAGCACCAGCTGCATTCTGGGCTCCTGGGCTCGGGGCCAGTGCTTCATCCTTGGATGTCACCATGATGTCCCGTGTGCCTGATGACTATGAGCCCCAACGCCTATGCACTAATAAAGAGCTAAGTCCTGTCACTTGTTGGTGAGAAATTCCACCATTCTTCACATTGCCCCAGTACCGTGTAGATCTAGTCCCTACCTGATAGGGTGAAGCAATCCTTAGAATAAAAATTGGAAGAACTGGGCTTAAGTCCCACTCTGCTTCTAATTAGCTGCATTACTTGAGCAAATCATTTAATTTCTGAGTCAGTTTCCTCATCTGTAAAGTGTGCGTGTTGCTGGTATTTGCCCTACCTTGAATGTGTATAATTGATAGGAGCTGGAATTAGTGAATGTGGGAGTCTCCTGAGAGCTACACGTTACTGGACAAAAGCGAGGGGAAGAGGAGGAAAAAAGAGGAAGATGAGGTGGTGCTCTCATAAGATAGAAAAGACAATGAACTTACCTTTCTCTGTGAGGGACGGCAGAACAACCAAAGGGCAAAAACTGGGAGCATTATATTGAGCAACTGAAAAGAAGAAAATGGCAGCCTTTTAGCTCTTTTTTGCCCCCCAATATAACTGAGTTCTGAAGGTGTTGTTAGAGGTACAGGATGGCGATAGTGAAATTAGACTTTGAAGGCTACAGACCGCCCCTTCTCCCACGCCTTATCAGTGAGGATGGGTGAGGCCACGCTGTGGTAACAATCCCAACATGGCAATGGCTTAAGCCCCAAGGCTTGCCCCTCTAGCACATCACACGCCTGTTGCAGTGGCGTTGGGCACAGCAAATATTAATCTTGCTTTTGTCGAGCAATAACACACACTGCTTCCACTCACATGTCATTGACCAAAGCTAGGACGGAGATGGTGGGTGAGGATGTGTAGTCCTATCGAGTTCATGTGCCCAACAACACAATGCCTGCCCCATCCCGTCCCCACTCCCCCCCTCCCCCTCCCCGCCACATATTGACTCTGAACTTGGCCAGGCACTTAACCTCTCCAGGCCTTCGTTTCTACATCTGTGAGATGGGGATAGTACTACCTGCCTGGAGACTGACTGTGAGATTACAGGAGATAAAGCAATTTATGACATTTGTCAAGGTGGCAGGCATAAGGTAAGAGCTCAACGAACAGCAGCTATTGATGGCAGGCAGCAAGGCCTGGTGGACAGCTTGAACATTGGAGGCAGACAGACCTGGATTTGAACTTCGATGTAACACTAAGAAGCAGTGTGGGGTTGTCTAACTTCTTCTACTCCCGGTTTCAGCATTGGTAAAATAAGGATGATGTAAGAATTAAAAGAAGACCATTCATCCCAGTAAGTGATTCATAAGTGTTAATTATCTTCTTCCCCTTTGTCTTTCTTTACTGAACAAATCCAAATCTTCACAGTCTCATTATTCTTTCTCTTCCAATGGCCTGGGCCAGTACTGCACACAGAATCTCCTCGCCCACTGGGAGCTGCTGTGTACCATGGTCAGCTGTCAAGAGTAGGGCTTCTGGGGCCAGCAGCCCAGGGCAAGATTGTCTTGGCCCCTTTCCTGCTGTGGATGTGATCTTGAGCAAATACTTAACCTCTCTGTCCTTTTCTATCAAATGTGGGAAATAGCAGTAGCTATCTTAGGTTGTTAGGTTTAGACGAGTTGATGCATGTACAGTTTTTGGTATACAGTATGCACTCAATAAATGCTGACCATTATTCACTCTTAATATTGCCCTTTTACAATGACACACTATCACCATTGTCCCCTGTCCCTATCAGCCTCCATGAAAAGCCTCGGGTCAGAGTCATGGTCTATTCTGGTCCTCAAAGTCCCTGCCTGGGTCCACCTCCTCCCCTGCCTTCTTCACTTTGGTCAGGTGTGCCAAGACTCAGCCTGCCTGGGTTTACAGACTTCAATTGTACTGTGCCTTTTCCTGCTTAGCCTCACCTGCATGGAAGCACCTGCTACCATCATTCTAAGGCACTGGTTCTCAAATATTAAGAGACATTGTAATCACCTGGAGGGCTTGGTAACACACTTTGCTGGCCCCACCCCCAGAGTGTCTGATTCTGCAGGTCATGGGGCAGGGCCTGAGAATGTGCATTTCTAACAAGTTTCCAGGTGATGTTACTGTTGCTGGTCCAAGGACACACTTCGAGGACCATTGAGCTAAGAATTCTGTCATCCCGCATTCTGTAAATTCCTCACACAAATCACTAATAACCACCCCCAGTGGCCAGCTTAGCACTTGTCACCCTGCTTTGCGTCACTTGTTTGTTTAAATGGCTGCTCTTCCTGGAACAGACTCTCAGAGCAAGGATCCTGACAGTGCAATCTTCAGAGAACAATTTGACTGTCTATATTGAGGGCATTCAAATGTCCACACCCTTCCACCCAGTAATTCTGCTTCTAGAAATTTATTTTGAAACTCAAAGCAAGCTTGATTTGCAAAGAAAACATGTAAACAATATGGTACCAGTGGAAAGCTGCAAACGATATAAATACCTGACACTCTAAGAACGGGTGAGTGAGCTACGTCCACTGCATCTCGCTTCAGCAAGAGCTTTCAGAGCATACTTTTGCTACTGTTGCTTCACTTTTTTCACCCACTATTAGTGTTTCTAAATAGGGAGCTATTAGCCTTTTAGGTGGACCCTCTTCATTGTACAGAACTGAGCTGAGCCCTGAGGCCTGACGGTTCTCAGCTTCCCTGGTCCCAGGACACTGAAAACCTCATCACCCTCAGTCCCTGGGGGGGAACCTAAAAAGTCCCCTGGGGACCCTCCTACTGAGAATCTTATTGTGTAAACTTGAGGAAGTTGCTCATCTAATTTACACTTTCTAAAGAAACAATCTAACCTCTGTGGGTTCACACAGGCTTCCTGCAGCCAATTGTGCCCGCTTCTTCCTGACTCTGCCTGCAGATGCAGCGAATTGGTGCTTGAAAGTGGTCGTGGTGGGAGCATTTACACCATGGAAAATGGCAATGACGTGTGATATTGTGATAGAATAAGAAACATATATTGGATCTTCATCCTATTTCCTGGCACAGAACACCGAAAACTCTTGTAATTTCTTGAGTGATAAGGGTGTAAAAGCATCTTTTGTTATATTTGATCTTAGTCGCTGGTTCCTTACACAAGAGCTTCTAAGATATTTGGGACTTTCTGGGTGAAAAAAGTATCTTTTTGTATGCTAATGAGATGATGGGTGGCTTGGGGCTCCTAGATAGCTTTGGGATGGGGGCCAGTTGTCACGAAGTTCAAGGTATGATTAGAGGGTTGGAGCTTTCAGGTGGACCTCGACCTCCAGGGAGGGGAGAGAAGCTGGAGATTGAGTTAATCACCAGTGGCCAATGATTTGCCCAATCATGTATACATAATGGAGCCTCCATAACTCCCCCCCCCTAAACTATGCATTTGATAAGCTTCTGGGTTGGTGAACCCAGGACCCAGGTGCTGGGAGGATGGTGTACCCAGAGAAGGCAGGGAAGCCCTACGTTCCTTCCTCCGTACCAGGCCCTATGCATCTCTTCCATTTGGCTATTCCTGAGTTGTACCCTTTAAAATATAGTAGTAATAGTAAATAAGTGTTCCTCTGAGTTCTGTGAGCTGTTCTAGCAAATTACTGAATGCACAAAGGGGGTCACAGGAACCCCCAGTTTATGTAGCCAGTTGGTCAGAAGTACAGGAGGCACGGGACTTGTGACTGGCACCTTAAGTGGCAGGCAGTCTTATGGGACTGAGGCCTTAACCTGTGGGGTCTGACTCTAACTCCAGGTGGTTAGTGTCAGAATTGAATTGAACCATTGGACAGACAATGATTAGAGTCCAGAGAGTTGCAAAATTGTTTGGTGTGGAGCAAAAAAAAAATAAAAACCATACATTTGGTGTCAAAAATGTTGTGAGTAAAAAATAAATCTCACCTTCACCAGCTGTAAACTACTCTGTCAGCACACCACCAATGGGGGTAACAATTGGTCTTACCTCATTAGATTGTTAGGAAATTAAATAAGATATTGCAGGCAAAACATAAAACACTAGTCTGGTGCCTAGAGCAGACTCTATGCCTGGTAAATGGTAGAGCTGTTGATATGGCATGAGTCATGATACAGAATGGATTGTACAGTACACTGCTACCTACATGTGGGAATTTCTGTATGGGTTGCAAAGAGGCAGAATTAGAAGAGCTTGTCATTTCCTTTCCAGGTTCTGTTCCTGTATATAGAATTGCTGCAAGATCTAAGTGTATTTGCTTAGCAGAAGAGAGAAACTGTGAGGCTTCAGATTGCTTGTTTTTTAGAAGTCACATTTGACTTTGTAAATAAACCAAAGGCCCTACCCCACCTGCAGAAAATGCACTGCTGCAGATAGTATGGGCAGCCCTAGTTTTCTTCAAAGAGCAGAGGATACCAATGCCCTGAGGCCCGCCTCTTCCAGGAAGGGAAGAACAGCCAGGGAGAAGCCTCTCACACCCCCTGCACTCTCCTCTCTGGGTTCTGCTATCTGGAAGGGGCTGCAAGCAGCCTCATTTGCATTCTCAGTTGCTTGGTCTGTACCTCTGCAGTTCTGTGCTAGTACACGTGGAACTTTCTGTTCCTTTGTGGACAGCAAAGTCAAAGGTCTGTTGCTGCAGGCTCTTTGGAGTCCCCTTTCGTTGCTCCCCTGCCCTGCCTTTATGCCTTTCTACTCCTGGGCTCCAGGAGACGATGCAGCTGCATCCTTTCCTCTGTGAACACAGCCCTGTACAAAGGTTATCCAATTGCCCCTTTGAAGCTGTGGGGTACACCAGAGTGAGAACATGCCCACCTCATCTCTGTAACCTGCTGCCTATTGCGAGGCAGCGGCCACTGCTCCTTTCCCTGCTCCCCTTCATCCACATCCAGCTTCCCCCTGGAGTCCCTTTTGCATAGTCCCTTGTAGAATCAGATTGCTTGTTCCCCTTCCATGCTCTGGAGAGGCACATCCGCATCTCGCCCTCCCCTACTTCACCCCCATGGGTCCCACCACAGCAACACTAGCCACGTGGCTGTGTGATTCTCTGATCTCCTCAGGGTGGGGCTGGGAACAGCACCTGCCTCCCAGGAGGCTGCAAGTCAGCAGACAGAAGGAAAGCACTGCAGGGTTGTTTCTGGTGAGTAGCTAAGAAAGCTTTGTTTTCTTTCATGTCTGCCTCCTAAGCCAGACTGTCAACCCTTTGCCGGCAGGGGCTCTACTCCTCATGCCTCTGGGGTGTTGGCATGTGGGAGGAACTCAATAAACATCAGTTCCCAGCCCCTCCCAGTGGTAGTTCCTTGGCAACAGGGGACTTTGTGTTAATAGGTTCACAGTAATCACTCGATATAGATGTTGCTACACTAAATGATCAAATGTGGGTTTGAAGCCAGGCCAGAGTCTAATATTGAAATTCTTCATCAGAATTCCTTTGTAAAAACACATGCCGCATGTACCAGTGCTGACTGAGGTGACAGTGAGGATCCTGTCTGTTCTTCAGGGCTCACACCCAGTGGCTCCTCCTCTATGCAGCCTTCCCGAGCCCCACGGGGACTGTTTCCTACCACGATGGACGTGATGATGTGATTCAAAGATAAGGATGGGGAAGAGGTAACCATGATATCAGCCTGTATGCTGGAATTTTCCAACAGTATACTGGTGTGGTTCTGTCTACTAGAGAAAATACAGTCCAAAAACATACTAATGTTCAGAATCCAGCTAGTGAGTATGTTTTGGCTCAAAATTTATCATGCATCAAATGATGGTTTAGGACTAGGTGACATGACCCAACTGGGAGAAGAGTCTATTTATTAAGCCAGTCTCCTTAAGTAAGATTCCTTTCCTCTGCCTAGTCTTACGTAGGAGGAGATCATTCATAAAGCTTACCCCACCACCCACTTCTGATGAAGACGGCTGAAGGGAGAAGACCCTCCGACCTGCTCTCATGGAGAGCCGTGCTACCCCCTGTGCTCACATCCTTCTGACAGCCCCCCCTCCTACTTCTGTTCTGAAGTGGGAAACCTGGAGCCACTCACACCGGAATGGCCACAGGCATGTGCATCCCCAGGTGTTTCTGCCCAGAGGCGATGGACTGACGCTGTAGCACTTTTCTCTTTCTCCCACATGCCTAACACTGAGAGCAGGTGGCATACAGAGTGAAACTGCCTGCTTAGGCAGCTTCATGCCAGTGGGCCAGGGAGGCTGCAGGGGGTGGTCCTGGAAGCCAGAAGGAGGGCCCATGGGAGCCTTTCAGCATCAGACATCCACGACTCCCAAGCAGCATTAATGTCGTATTCCCGTGCTCCCCCAGCACTGTAAGTAGACTCACTCTAGTACTTAGCCTGTTATGCTGTAGTCAGTCTTATATGCTCATGTCCTCCTCTCTAAGTTGTGTCTAAGAAAAAAAGACTATATCTCTCATTTCTCAGTGCGCAGCAGAGTGTATGGCCTAGTATGAACGCTAAATAATTTATTAAAGCTTCTAGCCTTACTATGGGAGAGACCCAGCACCAAACGGGTTATGTATTGAGTCTGTAGCTCCTCTTCAAACTGTGAGTTCCTGGAGAACAGGAATCATGTCTTATCCACATTCAGGCATATACAAAGTGATTAAGACTTAGAAAGACCAGGATCCAAATTCTGTCTGCTGTGTGACCTGAAGTAAATGACTGAGCCTTCCTGAGCTTCTACTTCTTCATCTGACATGGGTGTGAGGATTAAATGAGATAATGCTTGCAAAGTGCTCGGTATCCAGCCAGGCACACAGCAAGAGCCCAGTAACTAGAGGCAAGATTTGTAGCCAGAGGCACCCCAGGTGTGGGTGATGTTCAGTCAGGGTTTGTTGAATAGGAGCCACTCCGTGAATTTTTAATTCTCTGCCCTGTAGTTCCTGGTCAAAACACCTCAGTCCCCAGACTGACTCCACAGAATATATGTTGGAAAGAGTTAGTGGTCTATGCAGTCAGATGAAAAGAAACAGCACATGGAATGAGTTGGGACAGTGAGCACCTTGGTTCTCTTCCTTGCCAACTCCTGTTAAGATGTTGTAACACTCTGGTCTGATTCCCATTATACTTCTGAGCAAATAAATTACTCCTTAAGCTTCTTTCTACCCAACTCTTCCATGAGTCATATGAAGACGGAAAATGACATTTTTCAGACTTTGGTGGGGTAAAGAAGTGAAAGGACAGATGGGGCAAGGAGGCTTTGAGGGGTGAGAGTTCAGCTCTGAAGCTGCCTAAAAGAGCTGGCATCAGACCTAGACAGGCATTCTTCCCTCCCAGCCCTGTGACTTAAAGCACAGAGACTGCTTATATATGGAACATTTTTCTCTAAATAGAAACCCACCAAGGCCATTTCATTATACAACCCTGATGTTTTTCTTAAAATAATTCAAGATGTTAAAATAAAATAAAGAGCCAATAGAATAAATTCAAATCAAGTCACAAGATGCTGAAGGTGGACCTCAGTGGGGAAAATTCCATTCGGCATGGAAATAATCAACTCTGAAAAAATCTGCCATGAAGCCAAGGAGTACATAGGTGGTTGGTAGGTTCATGAACAAGAAATGGGACAAAATTCTGCCTGGGACCCTCATCTGGACCTTTCAAGTTGGATATGACTCTGGAACAAGAGGCCAAACCATCAACTGGTTTGGTTTGTTTGCTAGGTTTTTTTTTTTTTTTTTTTCACTTTATTAGTCAACTGTTACTCAACTGAGTTGGAGACAAAAACAGTTAGACAAGGTATTTAGACATTTTAATAGCCAATCAATCATGGGATATTGAAGAGCTGCCAGGTGGCAACATTATAAAGGAGAAAAATGTAAGTTTGGGGTCATTAGATCTGGGCTTGCAAACTAACTCTGCTTCTTATTAGCTATGTGGTTTGGGTCAAGTAACTTCAACTCTCTACACCATACTCCTCTCATCTTAAAGTGGAGGAAATAATGCCTACTCCCTACAGGTGTTTTGAGTACTACGTGACATAACCCATGTAGACTCAGCATGTGCCTGCCAAACAGTAGGCACACAAAGAATGTCAGTTCTCCTCTCCTTGCCTACTTTGGGCAAAGTGTTGTGTTGAGTAATGTGAAGAAGGTGATCAAAGTTATGAATCTCTAAGACTTCTTCCAGATCAGACATCCATAACTCTAATTTCTAGGGCAAGTGCCAAGCAAGAGGTCAACATCCATCCTGCATTTACTCTGAAACTAAGGAGGAGGCCACTAGTGGGAGATGTGGGAAATACTGAACCCCAGCTCAGCCTCTACATTTGACTCCTCCCAAGACAGACTTTTTGATCTCTTTGCATCTGGGACATCTTTGTGAGTTTGCTTTTGCAACACAAGATGAGGGTGTCTAGTTTCCATGTCATTGTCCACTGCTCCCCAAGTCTATCCACACCACAAACACCCAGAATATAAGACATGGCAGGACCATAGTGAGTCTCATTCACTTACTTTACCAATGGAGAAACTGAGGAGATGCCATGACTTTCCTAAAGACAAACCCATAGTAGATGGCAGAGTTGGGAAGACACTAACGTCTCCTTATTTGAGTCCAGTAGTTTCTCCACTACACCAGGATGGTCATTCATTCCTTTCTTCCTCAATTTCAAATCAAGCTCCTAAAATGTGCCAGGGCATATGCCTCACATGCCCTAAGGGCCCACAGTGAGCTAGAACTTCCTTGGCCCTGAAATTCTAACTGCATGTGCATTGTCAAATACATACTGCTTGTCTCTCTTTTCCTCTCTGAGACTGACACATGTTACGTGGTCCTGATTAATTGGTAGAGTGAGAAAACCAAGAGAATCCGGCAGAGTAGACATTTGTTGAATTTTCCTGTCCAGCAACAGTATCTTAACAATATTTGGGGGAACTTCCTCTGCCCCACTGTGTACAGTTATTTGGGGGCCATCACTCAAGCTGCCCTACCCTCCCTCTGGCAGTGGGTGGACTCACAGCCCTAGCTGGGCCAAACTCTCTCGCTTGAATTCAAAGCTTGAAAACAACAACCAAACCCTATGGAGCAGATCAGTGATGACTGTAACCCACTAAAGAAGTTGTCTACTTGTTCTTGCTAAATACACTCATGGAGCTGGTCCATTTCCATCTCTTCTGAGACCTAGTTGGTCATCTTTCTTTTAAGTCAATGGGCAGACTTCCAATAAATTCTTTTTCTGCTTAAGTTAAGTAGAATCAGTTTCTGTGGTTTGCACACAGTGAATCTTGACTAATCTACTTCCCAGTCCAAGAACATCGTCCTAATGAAAGGTTGGGAAACAGTCAACTAAAGAGGTGCATGTAGTGTTAGGAACAGGTTACTTACTGGGTTTCTGATACCATCCAAAGGGGTAGGTGCGAACTTCGGTGTCAGGGGATCCACAGTCCAAAATACGCCAGGCACCGTCATTTTCCTCAGTGCATGTCTGAAGTCCCAAGTTGTTCAGAGTTAGACATGTCACCTCTCCCCCTGGAGCAAAAAATAGCCAGGACCAGGAAAATGAGCACAGTGTAAGATTCCAATTGAATGAGAGAAATTCTGCAAATGCATTGTTCAGCAGACATTTGGAGCCCACCACTATATTCCAGGTATGATCTTAGCCACTGCTAAAAAAACTTGTGCTTGAATGTAAGGAGCCTCTGGCCTACGAGCACAGGGACAGAAGTAGCTAATATTTACCAAGCACCTATCATGTACCCAGGGCTGTGCTAGGCTCTGTTTGTATCATCTCACTTGATCTTCACACAACCCTATGAGGAGAACAGTATATATATCTCTATTTATAGATGAGGAAATTGAGACCAAGAGAGATTAAGTAACTTGTCCAGAATCACACTACTAGTAAGAGACTGAAGCAAATTTTAAATACAGATCATATGGATGGATCCAAAGTTCACTCTACCAAGCTGTCTACACCGAGTCTTGAAAGATGAGCAGAAGACAGCTAAGTAAAGCATGGAAGGAAGGCAGGCTATTTCGGTCAGGAGAACTGCCTGTATAAAGTTGACAGATCACTGGACCAGGAGCTATGTCCCAGCTCTCACATTTATTAACCACCTCCTCTCTCCAAGCCCCCACTCCCCTACTTGTGAATAAAGATCACTCTTTCCCACCCTCCTTGAGAAGATGCTGAGGATGAGATAAGATCATAGATGTGAATGTGTTTTATAGACTGTAAAGTGCTGTACACAGGGGAGAGGGAGTTGTTATTATCACCTTTTAACTGGGAAACATTTAGAAATCCAAAGCCGGTGCAGCATGGGTCCACATCACACAGTCTTTCACATTCAAAGAACCTGGTGTAAGAAGAGAAAGAGCAGGATTGAAGGCTTTCGTTGGTGACCCAAGACCTACTGAGTGGGCTGAATTGTAGCCATTCTTACTTTTGGGGACCAGCTTTTGTTATGGCTGTCGAAATTGGGAATGCTTTGGTCAATGTGCATGAGTGGATTCCTAACTTTGAGGTTCTTTCTTAAACCAAAATTCTACACTTTTCTCAGGAATGTTGTTTCCATCTTCCACTCTCTCATTCATTCATTCATTCAGCATATATCCCATGCCTATCATTTTCCAAGCCAAGCTAACCCGGGCTCCTGAGTGTGCTTCTGCAATCCTCTCAGGTAAGGAGAAAGTCTCAGCTTTGGACTCTGGGCAAAGGGAGAAGCAGTAGAGAAAGCTTCTTTAGAAAGGGGAGATTTCCTGGGCTTAGAGTCAGTGTGACCGCACCAGCAAAGAGCTGAGTTGTGTGCCCCTTGGCTTCCCTCTTACCAATCACACCTTATGAACACAGTTCCGCTTTCTGGGCCAGCCCATCCGAGCCATGAGGACCTACCTTGCTTACAACTCAGTGTGGCTACTAGACCACACCCTCGGCTTCTAGGACCAGTCATAGCAGGAGGGACTTAGTGGCTCCAAACCAGTGGCACCGGGCTCAGTTCTAAGTCACCTCTGCTCTGACCACATGTCACAGTCTGATCCCTCATTCCTGATTCCTGAGAACTTGCTGAACCCCTTAGTCCTTTTTTGATGTGGGGCCCCTGCCTTGTTCTTGACATTCTCCTTCCCTGAACCCAAGTCCCATTCTGGCGGTTGAAGCTTCTGTCTACTGGGCAGCTTCTCCAGTGCGGGCTGCATGTCCATCCTGATGGGGGTGAGCCCTCTCCCTCTCCTCCACTCTCCCAGAACCCTGCCCACCTGCCACTTGGAAGCCCACTGCTAAAGTCCAGCCTGACCATGCGCTTTCCCAGCTAACTAAGCTTTCCTGGGTCCAGATACATATGCTCTGCTACCCTAGTTTCTGTCCCAACACCATGGACAGCCTGATCCCTGGTTCCAGCCCTCCCTTTCGTCCACTCTACCATCAGCACAGCAGTGTCCAACCAGATCTCAAGACAGACTAGCCTATATTATCTTCTAACCCCATTAAGTAGACCTTAAAACGCCAGAACGTGATGCAGTTTCATAAACCAGCACTTCATAGATCAGCAGTGCCTGGATCAACGACTCTTGAATTTTAACGTACAGAAGAATCACCAGGGGGACTTACTCAAAGTTCAGATTCTTGAGCCCCACCCCAGGAATTGCTGATTCAGTAGGTCCAGGAATGAGCTTAGTAAAAAGCCTCCTGGTGATTCTGACGGGCCAGAGCCACAGACTACGCTGAGGGAAACCTCATCTTGAATTAAAACAACTAAATAGCAACTAAACAAATAAATACATAATAAAATAAAATTTAAAAATAGCAAATAAAATAAGTAAAAAGTCCTTATAAGCCTACGGTTCTGTTAAAAGTTATACTTGCTGTATAGATTCTGAATACAACACTGCGAGCTTTGAGATCAAGTTCATTACCTTGCTTGACACTTTTTACTAATTGACAAGATGCAGCTCAATGTGGAGGCTCAGGGCTAAATTTTGTGTTGAATATCAGTAGTTTACCTTAGCCAAGGTTTTTAGATATGGTTATCTCCCTATTACCTTTTTCCTGAGTCCAGATACACATGCTCTGCTACCCTAGTTTCTGTCCCAGCACCATGGTCAGCCTGACCCCTGGTTCCAGCCCTCCCTTTCGTCCACTCTACCATCAGCACAGTATAAAAAGTTTTTTTATACTTCTGCCTTTAACCGTTATGGCATCACCTTCTTCACGGATGTAGAACAATCTTAATAATAAATACTCAGGATGGGGCAGAAGTAGCTTACCCATTGGAAATGGATTTTTCAGACATGGGCACTTTGTTTCTAATGGAAATCCCGGTCAACTTTTGGAATGGCAGGCGAGTATAAAAGCTCTTCACTGTATCTTCCAGCACAACTACACAGAGGAAGAAAGAAATTATATTACTTAAGAGAGATTTGTTGTATCCATGAAAATATGATAACAAAAGAGTAAAAGCCAGACCGAAAAGCTTCCGATTAAAGACGGTGTATTAAACTCATGTACTGACTCTCAGCTCCTACCCCAAATCTCACTAAAATAATAGTAAAGGCATTCTTGTAAAGGCATAAATATACCAGGGAAAAAAAGAATAGGAGAGAGGAACTAGCAACAAAATTTTGGAAGCTAGAAAGCATGCAGAGGAGTAAAAATTTATGTAATAGACCTCAGAAAGTTGACTCAAGTTTTCTGTGAGAAGAACCAAGAAGCAACTCCATACGCCTTCTGGAGTCCCAAAAGGTTTAAGCATTGGCAGCACTGGGGGCAAAGAAGGTCTACAATAGAAGGACTGGCTGGAAAACTCTGTAAGAAGCAATTAAATCTGCAGATGGCTCCTCTACTTTCCACAGCTGACAACTACCCCTCCTTACTATGCAGAAGATGGAAGGTTATTCTCTGGAGACAACAGAAGAGAGGGTCTCATGTGCACCAGGCAGCATGGCATGAGCACCACACTGAAAGTAGGAAATTCTTTCAAGTCAGTCTGCACAGTGAACACTGAGACTCCCCCACCTTCTAATCTTGTTTGGTGCCCGAACCACTAGCAGTCAGGCTTTTGCCCCCAGGCCAGGTATTGAGAGATTCCTCTGGATGAGGGACCTAAAAATATTGATATGAAGAATCCCCCAAAGGGTGCCCGACTAGATTATCCTGCCGAGAAACCTAAAGTCAACAAGCTCCTGCCACGTACATGGAGCTTCCCCATCAGCCTGTGGGCCTCTCTTCCCTTTGATGGAAAACCAAGGGTCACCAGACATCTGAGAAGGGCCTTCCACCAAGAAAATCAAACAGTAAGAAGAGTGGCAACATCTGGAGGAAACAGAGACTGTACAAGGAGAAAAACTACCTCACCCCCAACATAAAAAGCATCATTCACGTCCTTGGAGAGAAAAATTGACTTCAGTCTTGTTAAAGACACTGTTGCTGAACTTTTCTCTAGCTGACAGGTGCACTAATGGCGGCTCTCTCTGAGAGTATGCAGTGTATGCAGACCCCACCAAGAGCTCACCTTTTTTCCGGAACAGGGCCTTTGGCTTGTAGGGAAGAATCACCCTGCAACCCTGGGCACTGGACTCCAGGATGTCGTCACACACCTGGGCCTCTGGGTAGAGGGTGCAGGTGAAGTAAAAGGGCACACTGTCTGCTATCTCAGCGAGCTGACAGAAGGAGGGCTCCTGCATACAACCTACACACAGACAACAGCTGGTTTTTAGTTCTTGGGGACCCTAAAGGGAGAATTACCTCTACAGGATCCTCGGGGGAAAAAATTGCCTGGTATGGACTCTTCCTCGTTGGAGCAAAAGCCCAAGACAGTCAAGGCCATTCAGTCTGGAAAGTCCAAGCAAAAACACGGGTGTTCTGCTGGCTGGAGGGGGCCCAGTGGCCCTGAATAAAGGCAGAGTCTAAGAGGAGTGAGGCACTAGTCTCAAAATCAGCAATGCAGGAGGTGAAATACCTATGGCCATCTCAGAGTCAGGATCTGCAGACCAGAGGCTACAGGATGATAAATCTGTGAACTTTGTGAATGATCTCCCCCCCTCCCATGTGTCCATGTCAGTCTTTGCCACTGGTACATGAGCTCTCTGAGGACAAGAAACATGGTTTATTCATCCATTTGTCTCTTTTTAGCCCCAAAGGCAAACACAAGGCCTAGAACATAATGCATACTCAATAACTGCCAGATGGATGGATGGATAGATAGATGGATGGATGGCGGATGGATGGATGATAGGTTCTGGGAGCAGAATTGAGATTAACTACACTGTAACCTTCTTGAAGAAAGAGGTTATGTCCCATCTTTCTGCTGTATCACCCATGGTACTAAGAGTATAGTGGTCCCTCAGTGATGCCACTGAGTTTGATCTCATCTGTATCTCAGGAGTTGTTAAGCCAGGCCCGTGGTGCCTGACCACAGGGTCTGGAAAAAGAAAGATAAGGGATAAGGACACTTACGAGAAAGGCACCACAGGTTTGCCTGCTGGGCTGAAAACAGGTATTTGAAAAGCCAGTGCTGCCGGCTGGGCAGGGATCGGTTTCCATTGAAAATGACCTGGTTAAGGTCCACAGGAGAGAAAAGTTCTGTTGCCAAATCTGAAAGAGAAGGAGAGAGTCAACTTCCTTTGCCTTTATCTCTACAGCAAATATGAGAGAAACAGAAGAAAGACAGACAGAGACAGAGATAGAGAGAGAGACATTTTTAGGCTATGTTAGGTCAGAGCAGGTCTGGAGCCAATAGGGCTAAAAGTCTGGTCAGGCAGAAAGGGTTCAGAAAGTCCCAGAAAATCCTAAAAATTATAGAGTTGCAAAGCCTTAGAATCTAGGCTTGGAAGAAGCCTTGGAAACCATCTGGTACACCTTTTCACCCAGTGTAGGACTTTTCCCCACAAGATTTCTGGCCAGTGCCCCTGTAGCCCTGCATGACATCTCTCTGCTGACCACAGCAGACTGCCCCATTGAGGGAGCTGTGGAGTCCAATCCATCTCTTTGTAACTTTTAGCCACTGATGTTTCTTCTTTCATCTGATGCCACATGGAAATCCAACATCTCTCCCAAATGACAGCCTTAGTCTATGAAGACAACTTCCAGCTCCATTCAACCCCAAACCTGAAAGTTTCAGTTCGGCCATTCCCCCAGTCTTTCCCTGTGTCTCCACTTGGCTAGCACACTCCTTCCCCTGCATTCCCATTGCTGCCCCTGCCACACTGTCCTGCAGTGGCTGGCATGTGGGAATTCTCACTAGTCTGCGATCGTTCAAGGGCACAGCATACACATTCAAAACACGTTTGTTGAATGAAGGAATGAATACCATAGCCACTTTATTTTGTTACTGGCTTACACTTCATATTAGGAAAGAGCCATCTCCTACTTGTTCTCTTAAAACTTTGTGCTCTATTTAAAGGCAAGGGGATGAATATGGGGCTTGCCAGATGATAGTTTGCTCTCTTGGCTTCCCTGTGCTTGTCGCAAACACTCATACTGATTGCAGTAACCTGATACAGAAGGGAAAATTCCTCTTTGTGCTTTGAATTGGAGAGGTCATTCTCAGGGACCCTGAAAAGCATAGTCCAAGTAAATGAACAAATGGAGAAGCTACCTGGCCCTGATTCAATGGAATTTCTCCTTAAGGCGCTTTATCTTCTTAAGCCCAGGAATGTAATCAACTGAGAAGCTGATCTTTGTCTATTCACCCTGAATCCCTCCAAGGTCTTGGGCAGGGGCCAAGCTCCCTTTCTAGGGAAGAGGGAGAATGGGGGGGGGGGTCTTTCTGGTGGGAATCACGTGATAGCTTTGTAAATGCAGCCCCAGCAGTGTACTGTATAATGATGGATTTTATAGAACATTCTCAAGTGCCGCTGACTCATTCACATTGACATTGCCACGAGCTGTATGACTACCCCTAAAAGACACTGCTGATGTGATTAGGGATCACAAAGGCAAATGCCCTGGATCAGGCAGGGGAGGGCAGGAGTGCAGGGTGCTGGGCATTTTTCAGGCATCTGTGAAGTACCAGGCAATGTGCCAGGTATTGTGTCACCTAATGAGAGAAGACATAGCAAGATCCTTTTATTCTGCACAAGAATCCAGGACCCTTAGCAGGTCAGCAAATTACCCATGGCCATGCAGTTAGGAGTAAGTGGCAGAGAAGTGGCTCAAGCTCTGGGCTACCTGTTTGTAATGTGCTGTTCTCCCATCACACCATGCTGCTTCCTGTGCCCTGTGCCCACTGCTCTGCCTCCCTCCCCCACCTTCTTCTCCCTCCCTCCTCTCCTCCTCTTCCTCCTTCCTCCCTCTCTCCCTCTCTGCCCCCCTGAGTTTTGGCTTCATCTTACTCATCACAGTTGCAGACCCTGGAGGTAGAGAAGTCTCAGAATCACATATGTGCTGTCTGTATTAAAGTTTGGATTCATAGCCTCCACTGCATGTCACGACTCTCTTTAAAATGATTCTCATAGACAACTCATTCATTAAACAATTTCAGAATATTTACATTTTGCTTACACTCTTCAGGATTGATAGAAGTGAAGTCGCTGACCACAGCCAGGTGAACGCTGCTCTTTAATAGTGTTTTTCTGATTTTGCTATTAAGGTTGCTTTCTTTTCTAGTAACAGTGATGAATCAGCAACAATTTCACCTTACTTTCTGTGCCAGTCGACCATCTGAGGAATTGTACACATTTATGAAATGGATAATTGGCTGAGAAGTTTGGAGGAGAGCCTGTGGCTGCAGAACAGAGTGGTGGTAATGGATCCATTCATTGAATAAACCCTTCGTACCACCATCTTGCCTCCATAGTCAGATACCCAAGTGTGTGAAAAGGTTTCTGGTCTGGTACCTGTTTCTGTCGGAGATGCTGGTCTTGGTACTATATCTCTTCCACATTCCATAGACTCAGGTCGAGACCCCATGTCAGAATCTAGGAGGGAAAAAAAGTAGTAGCTGTAATGTTGGGGAGAAGGGATGATATTCCTCTGGTCAAAAAGTGATAGTAACAATGTGGGAAACTCTCATGGCTCGTGGCCAGGTGCCTGGATGGGACCTGGGACAGATGCAGTGGCACAGGTCTGCTCCCTGGCCATTTATGGAACGTCAGTCAACCTCTCAATAACAGAACTGGCATTGTGTGTGATACTGATATTATTAACATTTCCAAAGTTCTTTAGAGTTAACAAAATACGTTCATAAATGTTGGGGTTTACAGCACCATTTGAAGGTAAGGAGTAAGATTTCTACTTTACTCTTGAGAAAACTGAGACTCAGAGAGGTGAAGTATTTTATCCCAGACCACTCAGTGGTCAGTGGCTAAATTGGAATTTGAAAACATTTAATGAAAAGTCCACATCAGAAACAAGTCTTCCACGAAAGCAGAGGGAGCCTACAGGGAGACGAGGGCATCGGGCAGGGCCTCAGGCACTTCCGTGCAGTGTGGTGAGCACCCTGGGGAGAAGCAGCTCTTTCACTGTCACCAGCTAGCACCGTACAGACCAGAAATTTCTGATAACTGGGACGCACTGGGCTTGGGACACGCCACCAGTCAGACACCCTATGGGCATTTCACTTTGCCGCTCCAAGTCTCATTTTTCTTGCCTGAAGAATGAACAAAATGTCACCTTCTCTAGACCCAACTTATAGGTATGACTACATGAGAAAAGGGGCGCATCCTCTCATTGCATAGCTTTAAAAGGAAACATGATGGTAAGACCTTCCTTTCCTTTCTCTCGCCCCCTCCTTTTGTTCCTTCTCCTTCTCCTTCCTCCTTCTCTCCACTGTCACCACCACCAGTGACATTGATCGGTGCGTACTTGGCACTACTCCAGCACCTTACATGCACGACCACGTTGCTGTACTAGGGCTCACGCAACTCCACAAGGACAGTACTACTTTTATTGCCATATTTCCCATGGGAATGTGGGCTTAGAGGGACTGATTGATGTCCTCAAGGACACACAGGTGGCAGGTAAGAGATGGAAACATAATTCACACCCCATCACTCCAGGTCTGTACTCTGCCCCACTCTCACTTCATGAGCGTGGACACACAGATCCCCAGTCCTTGCTCAGGACACTTAGTGAGATCTCAGTGAGGAGGGATGCTGGGGAGAGGAGGGGGTGATCTGGGGCCAGGGACCTTTCCTAATGCCGCTCACCTAGGGCTTGTGACCATGAAGCCTAAGTGGCCACTGCCTTGTCTGCTCTCCCCAAGGCTGGGACCCCTTAAAGGCCAGGGCTGTGCCTCACTCACCCATCTCTCCCAAATGCCTTTCCTAGTCCCTGTAGGCATGGGACTCCATGTAAATTCCAAGGAGGACAAACAAGCAGAAAGGCAGTGACAGGTGTACACTTTGTCTGAGCCTTCCTATTTTGCCCCAACCTGTCCCATGCACCCATGGTGGCATTATCTCCTAGCAGGAATCTATGCACCATCCTCCTGTGGTCCTGTCCCCTCATCCTGAGCCTGAGTAGAGAGGCGCTTGGAGCCAAGTCCCCGGGACAAATGCCTCCTGTTGTCTGCGTTAGCCTCAGAACTCCTATCCTGGTAACAAAGAGAGCTTGTGGTCTGTGAGATCTATCGCAAAGGAACCCAGAGCTTCCTTCCTCCTTTCTTTCTTGGGTTTCCACACTTTCCACTTTTCTTTTAGATTCTGGTATCTTATCTGATGAGGTGTTGAGGCCCTTCTGTTCCACAGAGAGCACTCACCTAGAAAGCAAATCTCTTCATTTTCTCTGTAGGAGCACAGTGCACTGTGAATAGGAGGTGGGTCCAGACAATTGCAAGTAGCACATAATCAGTGTCCTGCTAACGCCACCCCCTCCCACCATGGAGCTTACCTTTCCAGAGATAAACCTGCTGGAAACTGGTAATAGTGTCTTGAGTTCCTTCCAGCGGTGTCAGATCTGCAAAGGAAGATGTTTATTTCTATGAGCTTGAGCATGCCTGCTCTCACCGGGTACCCACCGTTATCACAACTGCCCCATCTTTCCCCCAGCTGGCCCCTCCTGGGCCCAAGAACTCTGTTTCCCACACAGGTATGCCCCAAAAGCCTCTTGGAGCTCTACTCCAGCTCCCTGGAACAAAACCAGAGCTGGTCAGACCTCAGGTGGCATACTCAGGACACCAAGGGACTATTATGGTGGGGGGCTGTGAACCTGTGACACAGGAGAATGACAAGGAACTGGGGATTGGCTTAAAGAATGCAAAGTGCCTAGGAGGCTGGGAATAATGTATAGAAACAGACCTCTGGAGTTCTCAACATTTGATACACGCTCAATTATTGGCAGCTGCCATTATTTAATTTATTATTAATATTAAAATTTCTTCTCTGACAAACTCCAGTCTCCCAGATGCCACCCTGGATGACACTGAATTTGCCACACCACTTCCTGGTCAGGGTTGCCTCTTTTGCTCCTGTTCAGCCTCCGTTCCTGCTGATCCCTCTGTGATATGGCAGGCTGAGAAAAGAACTCAGAAAACAGCGTCTGCAAGCAGATGGCCCCACATGCAGCAGGAGACCGTGGGCAACTTCAGACATTGAGACAGGGTCGAATTCTGTTTTTAATTATTAATTAATAATTTTTAATAATCTTAAGAGTCAGTTATTGATACAGTTATTACCATTTAGTTGGCACTATAATGGACACCTTGTGTACATTACCTAATTTAAACCTCAAAGTCATGCTAAAAGGCAAGGTCCCCAATGTCCAGATGAAGAAATCAAAGTCAAGAGAGGTTAATGCCAGAATTCAAATCCCATCTGGCTCCACATCCTCTGCTCTTAACCACCACACTAAGGAGTGGATAAGATATTTTATAATTCTGTTCATCTGCAGTGGTGAAAAGGTCGAAGGCTCTTGTGTTCATGGAGATGTACATTGAACTATATGGAAAACTGAGCCATGGAAGTGATGTGCCCCTCACTGTGGGGGTGAGCCCAGACACTGAGTGTGCTTCCATTTGGTTTTGCTTCAGAAATGGGAGTAAACGACGATGCTAGAACTTCTCAGACCGCCCGATGTTGGGATAACACGTTTCCTTAAAGGACCCACTGATATTTCTCTCATAGCATTCTTCGGAGGGTGAAAGTCACTTATGAAAACTGAGGAAGTGAAAACCTGTGATATCGGGGAGGCCTAGACGGATCTTTAAAATGTGGAGACTTGTTCTCCACATTGAGGAGGACTACACCACATGTGACAGCACATGACACCATCACGGAGCAGGCGGCCACCTGCTCAGCTCGTGCCCCATCTTTACCATCTCCTCACAATATCATCACCTGCTTCTTAGAAAGGTCAGGCCACAGCCTGACTTTGGAACTGGGCTTTGGTCCTCATTACAAGAAAAACCAGAGAATTAATTTTTCAAATCTTTCTATACCCAAATCTCTTTGATATACTGATTCTCTCCAGATAGGCAGGTACACAGATACGTGGATACAGAGATATGATATGCTCATATGCAGATATACATTTTACGTAATACAGATGTAAATAAAGTTTTCGAATCCCATTAGGTTACATATTTTGATTCTTATTTAGACTGTAGAAGTTGGAGAACCAGCATTTTATCTCTGGGGTGCCTTATTGCTCTCAAATCAAAGACTAAAGCCAATGGCCACTTCTGACCCTTCTTTAATTCTCCAGAACTTCCCTAGCACCATCTTGTTGATTGTGAGAAGATACATAAAACTGAATCAAACATCATTCCTCCTCTTCCCTCCTAAATAGTAATGGTTTTGACTGCCCAGACGTCCCTCCCATTCCTTCCCCAATAACTGAGTTAGGATGTTCCTGCTACACAGTCCTTCCTCCAGACTCTGATTGATACAATCCCTGTAACCAAGGCTGCAGGAACACATACACACTTAGAACTCAGGGGTCTGGCATGGAGCCTGGCTCTTCAGCGTGGATGGGTGTCGTGTGGTCTTAATTCACTTGAGAACATTTCCGCTGAGATCATGTGCTACATCCACGGTGGTTAGTTTTAATCTATGCCTTTGGAGTGGGCAGGGTCCTAAGTTGGAATACATACTTTAGGAATGGTCAAGTAGTATTGAAAAGCTGCTCTCCAGGAGCTCCATCCTCCAGAGAGGAGCCACAGATATACCCACTCTCTTTTTCCCCAATTAACACCATGGGCTTTTTTATTTAGTCCAATGAATGCTGGAATTATGTATTTATTGGTCAGATTAGGAGTGTTCAAAACGGGGATTGGCTAAAAGTGTTACAGTATCACTCCTGCCCCTGCAAAAAGAGAGTGAGGCAGCTTCCTGAGACCAATAGCCCTGATGTCCTTGGCTTGATTCCAAAATCAGTCTGTGACCAGTCACTGATCTGGAGGATTCTTGTTCATTTGATTTTGATGAGAAGCTGAGTTGAGTTCTGCTGTGAGAATTTCACTGGGTCTATATTTTAAAAACCTATCAAACAAGGTACCACAGGAATACCTAAAAGGATAGAGAGCTGTTCTATTGGGCTCAATGAACAGGTGACAGGTTGTGCAGCAGTCTCTGTGCCTATTTGCTAATAACTGTTTGGACATGTGGCAGAATCTAGAGACTTGCTTTCATTACAATCCACTAGTGAGCTGGGGGGAAAGAGCTCTCCACTCTTCAAAGATTACCATCCCTAACAATAATCTAACAACTATGAACCTCCATCATGGTTTAAGTAGGTTCAAAACAGCTATTGTAGTCTTGGGAAGTCTAGTCAGGTGGGGCCTAACTCCGGTGACCTGAGCCCCCTAAGGTTCTGACCATTAAATGGTGCCCAGCCTAAGGGAAATGGGGTCTGGTCAGCTGTGCCAATACAATGGCACTCACCCAAGAAGTGAGTTACCTGCTTGCCTGTCTCCTCTCCTAGACAGTGAGCTTCCTTAACAGGGGCCAGATATTAGGATCTCTAGGTCTTCACCTCCCAGCATGAAGCCAGGGCTGAATAAATAACCATGAACTAAATGAAATCTGTGTTGTGCAACTTATGAGCTGAGTAACCTTGAACAAGTTACTTAAATCTCTCTATGCCTCACTCTCCCCCTCAGTAAATAGAGAAAAGACTACTTATCTCCAGGTCTTAGAGGGTTAATTGAGATAATATATGCAAAATGAACTGCTGGTTTCTGCCTCTATGTCCCAGGCTTTTTGTGGAACTGCAGAGAGCCATAAGCCGCACTTGCCACAGTGGCAGGCTGGATGCACAAGGAGTCAGCAATGCTTCCAGCAAAATAATCCTCAGCCAAGTGCTCTGAAGAACTAGTGCATGAACACTCCAGCTCTTCAGCCCATTGGGTGGGATAATTCTGATAACTCTGTGTTGTGCACTGATCCATGGGATTAAGCACAACTGCTCTCAGAGTCCACGCTTTATTGGCTGTCTTATCTTCTCTGTACCACATCCCCCACGTCTCTACTTATATTCCTTTTCCTTCCTACATAAACTACACTCCGGAATTTGTGTCTCAAGGTTGATTCTGGGAGAATCCAAACTAAGACACAAAGCGTAGTGCTAAGTAGATGGCACCACACAATCAAGGACAGCTATTGTAAATAACTAATACGGTCATTTTTCAACGTCCATCTTATTTTTAGGTACTCATCAGACATTTAATCTATAAGCATCTGGTTACAGTGAATATCGTAGATCATAGATCATTATATCAGTATCACTGTAAGTTGTTTCACCTAGTTCCTGGCACCCCAAGATAATGACAATCATTGATAAAAAACAGCCTCCTATAAAGAGAACGTCAGGCATTAGGCTAAGCCTCACAATTGCTCAACATTAATCCTTTTGAATTCAGATGAACCCAGGAGCATTTCTGCCAAGACCTTTTTTTCCTCATCAAATTTTAAGTCTCTGTGGGCACTAGGGAACATTTAATCTGCCTGTCTTTCCCTCATTTGCACTCAAGACATTATCAGAAACAGCCACATGTAGCCCCAAGAGCTTTCTAAGCCTTCTTTCTCAGAAATAGGAAGGCTGAGCCAGCCAACCCCAAATACAGTCATGCGCCACATAGTGTTTTTGCTGTACTTTTTCTATGTTATGATTAGATACACAAACACCATTGTGCTACCGTTGCCTGCAGTATTCGGTACAGTAACATGCTGTGCAGGCTTGTAGCCTCGGAGCAAAAGGCTACACCACACAGCCCAGGTCTGTAGTGGGCTGTGGCGTCTTGGTTTGTGTAAGTGCCCTCAGTGATGCTTACACAGTGACGAAATTGCCTCATGACACATTTCTCAGAATTATTCCTACTGTTAAGTGACGCATGACTGTAGTTGAAAACATGCTGAAATGCTCGTTGGAAATTTGGGAGATGCAGACCCTGGGTAGACTCCTGTCTTGAGAACACATGTCAGCCCAGGCACAAAGGCTAAACGGAAATCTAGTGTTCTCAGCTGTCACTCATCACCGATGGCAGGAAAGAGAAACCTCACAGCAAAAAGTGCTATGTCTTCTAATGGGGTAAAATTACCTCCAGGTATTTTGTGGGGTTGTTTGTCTCTGGGTGTGTTTGTTTGCTTCATGTTGGCTTTTGTTGCCTCGGTTTCTTCAGCTCTAAAATGGGAATAGAATTGTGCCACCCTGGAAGCACTGTGTTGAGGATTCATGAGCAAGGATAAGCCCTGGCCTCGCAGCAGAGCCTGACTCACGCTGTGTGCGGCATGATGCTCTTGTCTCCTTTCATCTCCACAGCCCTGTGGATGGCTACCGTCGTTACTCTCATTTAATAGACAAGTAGTTAGGCCTGAAGAGATGCCCTGACTTACTCGAGGTACACAATGGCTGTCCAAACCCAGGTTAGGACACCACCACGGGCCAGCTCACGACACACAGGCAAGTGAACAATGCCGCGCTGATGGCTCTGCAGGGTAGAGGAACGTGCAGAGCATGTGCCCAGCTCCACAGTGCAGGAAGCAGAAAGATCTGCAGGTAGTCATGGAGGGCTCGTGGAGGAGGTGGCATTGCACCCTCTGCCATTACTTCAGTCACAGGGATGTGGGTCTCGGAAGTCTCCGTGGGAAGCAATAGACAGCTTCTGCCAGCTCTTGGGGGACCATGTCCTATAGCAACAAGAAGTCCCCAGGGGCTCCCCTGATGATGATTCCTTTGATACTCTCATCCCAGGGGCTCAGCCTGTCACAGACTGTGCAGATTTCCACCCCACCCAGCTCAGAGGGCGGCATGAAAGTGTGACGGTGTTTCAAGGTCAGGTGCTGGCAGATAAAGAGAGCCAGCAGAGAGTTGGCAACAGGAGCAGGGTCTGCAGCCTCCCAGTGGAACCAAGGAGGGTTGTACAGCAGGGTCCCTGTTCTCACCAGGCCGTCAGTGCTGGTCAGACTCCACCTTGTCCGGAACACTTGTTAGAACACAGCTTTCTGGGGCCCACCCTGGGGCAAGTGGTGGGGGGAGGCTGTGAATCTGCATTTCTAAGCTGCTCCCACTGCTGCTGACCACAGGAGTAGTACTGGTCTGGCCAGTCTCCAGGTCAGGACAGAGCGGGAACCCACATTTCCCTGATGGGATCTGCTGGGATAGAGAGCCCAGGGCTGAGAAGACAGAAAGATCTGACTGGACGTGGGGCATGTGGCACTAACTGCACTGGTCTGTAAATTGAGGGGGTGGGACAGATGATCCAGAGGTGCCTTCTAGCCCTAACCTTTGTAAAATTCATAAAAAAGAAAAGTTGGAACAGCCTCTGAAAGAAAGGGAAGGAGAAAGATCAATGGTCATTTCTGTTGAGCCCATGTAAGAAGTTCATGCAGTGCAATTAGTACCACTTGGAATGTTTTAACTCACAGGGGGGAAATACGCCCTAGGGGACACTGATTTGGGGACAGACTGCATTTTAGGTTCCAGTTCTTCATCTATCCTTGTATTCACATATATTGCTCGTGACTATGCAGTTCCTCTCACTAAAGGAACAGAGTTCATTTTCCACCCTCTGGCTTCCGGTTTGCCATGTGATTTGCTTTATGCAGGAGAATGAGGCAAAAAGGACAGGTGTCTGGGCCAAGCCTTCACCTTAAGAAGCCTTCCTTGTTCTCCTGGTTCTATCCAGCTTCTGCCACCTACAGGAGAAGAACATGTTCATCCAGAGGAGGCTGAGACTCATGGTGCAGGGCCAGACCACCCCAGCCAAGTAAAGGCAAGATCAGCCAACTACCAGTCAAGCCCTGGGTTCAAGGTGAACCCAGCTGAGAGCAACAGACCTGCCCAGCTGGGCTGTCCTGCCTCTGGTCAACCTGAGGCATTGTGAGCTAAATCCATGCCTCTTGTGGAATGTTGCTGGGATGCTGGGGCTGTTTTCTATGTAGTGCTATTGGTATAGTTTTCTTTTCCAAAGTATAAATTCCTCAGGGAATGGAGAAGGCTCATAAGAAAGTAGCAGAGGGCCTTTCTGGTGGATAGAATAATTTTGAAGGAATATAGATAAGAGGCAGAGACTTACTCTTAATGAACTCCTGGCCTCCCAGACGCAAGGTCACCTGGTGGCTCCCTTGATCATATGTCACACCAGGACATGCAGCATTAGCTTGGGCTTCAGAGGAGTCCATCCAGTCTTTGACATTGCAAAGCAGGACATCGGGGGAGCTCAGCAGCCCACAGATGATGGGACCTGCAGAGTCACAAGAGGGAGAAGAGGTTGGATTGATGGGGAACCACAGGGCCCTTCAGAGACTCACCTCTGTGCCCTGAGAGCCCTACAGATGGGGACAAGTAACAATACCTCAGGGTGGACAGGGACACTGGAACTCAAGAGCCTGGTTTTAAACTGGGGTTAATCCTCTCCAAAAAACCTGCAGTTGTCTTACTGGCAAATTCCCGAAGGGAGGGCCACCACCATGCCTGCTGGGCCTTTCCCCTCCATGAGAACCTATGCTCCATGGGGCCAGCAGCAAAGACAACACCTCTGGTACCCTGGGGAGGAGATTGGCAGAATCCTTAGTCACTTCTTGCACCCCACCCAACAGTGTCTTTCTGAGGCTTCAAGGAATAAACAGTTGCTACTGTTGCAGCTCCTGCTGCTGCTTCATGATTATTGTCTTCTTTGTTCTCTCTCTGTCTCTCTCTGTCTCTCTCTCTCTCTCTGTCTCTCTCTCTCTCTCTCTCTCTCTCACACACACACACACACACACACACACACACACACACACGCACAAAGGAGATCAACCTTGAAGGGACTCAGGAGGAGTATTTGGATTATAAGTAAGGAACCATTAAAAACTAAGACTTGTGTGCCAGTGACACAAACTTCCCTATTAGGAAGTGAGCTCCTCGTCTGTGGATGTGTGCAAGCAGAGGCTGAGAGCCCATATGCCTGGGACGTGTAGAGAGAAATCTGTAATTAGGGGATCACTGGGATATTTCAACTCTGAATTTTTTAAAACTGTCCTAAAGTTATGACTTTATTTAGTATCAGGAAGACCTACTGTCAAGCTAACCGAATTTGATAGTGATTTTACTTGGATCAATTCAAGTAACTTAAACGTTTGAGATGTCTGTTATGTGCCAGCCACTATGTTACATGCCTTAAGTACATTAATTTCCTTAATTCTTATAGATATTTCTATCTTCATTTTACTGATGAGAAAACTGTCTCATATAAGTTAAGTAAATTGCTCAAGTTTACTCAGATCTATAAATAATTTATATCATTTGGATAAATAACCTTTTCCAATTGTATAGTTGTTCAGACTCTCCTGGAAAAAAAAAAAGAAGAAGAAGGAGAAGGAGAAGAAGAAGAAGAGGAGGAGGAGGAGGAGGAGGAAGAGGAGGAGGAGGAGGAGGAGGAGGAGGAGGAGGAGGAGGAGGAGGAGAAGAAGAAGAAGAAGAAGAAGAAGAAGAAGAAGAAGAAGAAGAAGAAGAAGAAGAAGAAGAAGAAGAAGAAGAAGAAGAAGAAGAAGAAGAAAAATACACCATCCCACAATTCCTCCTCCCTTTCTTATCCTAATTTTCTAACTTATGTTCAAGTCCAGATATAGTTTCAAACATTTCTCTCATCCAAATTTCCCCAAAAGAAATGACTCATGGATATCTGGCTTACAAATGTGACATATTATCCTTATCCCTTCCACTGTTCGCTTTTAAACTGCAGTCATTAAAAAACCAGCAGCAGTAGCAGCAGTATCTCTGTATAAAATAATTGTCTTAGAGTCACTCTGCCTGGAAGCAGGCAAGAGAGCAACACCCAGGGTCTTAGGCAGGAGCCAAGGGAAGCCACCCCTTCCACCCAGAAACAGGCAAGAGAGCATGCAGACCACCACAGCCACAGCTTGATGCCATTGCAGTAGCCACAGCCACCATGCAGGCGGCCCCCCAGGCACTTAACTGCATTGACAGGAGGAGAGTCACCAGCAGAGACTGGAAAAAGAAGAGGATGTCTCTCTCTTCAAAGCCCACTCCAGAGTGGCAGAAGAAGCAACTGCTCTGCCAGATGACCAGACATCATTGTAGAGATACTAGAAATATGAAAACCCAAGGAGATATGACACCACCAAAAGAATGCAATAATTCTCAAATACCAGACCCTATGGAGCAAGAAACCCTTGAAATGACTGAAAATGAATTCCAAGCAACAATCTTAAGGAAACTCACTGAAATATGAGAAGATTCAGACAACATAATGAAACAGGGGGAAAAAAATCCAGTATATAAAGGAGGAAATTCACAAAGAGATTAATACCTTAAAAAAGAATGTAGCAGAACTCATGGACTGAAAGATTCACTCAATGAAATATAAAATACACAGAGAGCTTAAGCAGCAGGCTAGAACAAGCAGAAGAAACAATTTCTGATCTTGAAGTTAGTCTTTTTGAAATAACCCAGGCAGACAGAAAAGAAAAAAAAATTTTTTTTTAAATGAAGAAAATCTAAGAAAGCTAGCAGACAACTTTAAGGGCACAAACATTCAAATCATGGGTATTCCAGAAGGGGAGGAGAAAGAAAAAGGCATGGAAAACCTATTAAACAAAATAATAATGGACTTCTGAGGTATAGGAAGAGACACAGACTTTCAGATCCAAGAGACTCAAAGATCCCCAAACAAATTCAACCCCAAAAGATCCTCTTCAAGACACATTACAGTCAAACTGGCAAAGCTCAAAGACAATGAGAAAATCTTAAAAGAATCAAGAGAAGTGTCAAGTCACCTACAAGGGAGCCCCATCAGACTAACAGCAGACTTCTCAACAGAAACTTCACAGGCCAGAAGAAGATGGGAAGATATATTCAAAATACTAAAAGAAAATTACTGCCAGCTAAGAATAGTATACCCAGCAAGGCTATCCTTCAGAAATGAGGGAAAAATAGTGTATTTTCCAGATAAACAAAACTGTAGGAGTTTACCACCACATGAAATCCAGTGCATTGACAGGAGATCCTCAAGGAAGTTTTGCATCTGGAATCTGAAGGGCAATGATCACTACCACAAATACACAAGAATGAACAGGGCCCACTGGTAGAACAGAGATACAAATGAGAAAGAGAAAGAAAATAAATCTTATCACCATAAAAAAACCATGATGACAATGTAATACTGCCATGCTTTGTTTCTGATTTGGGTAATTTCAGTCTTGTCTCTTTTTCCCTTGGTCAGTCTAGATAAGGGTTTGCAAACATTGTTGATCTTTTCAAAGAATCAACTTTTGGTTTTGTTGTTTTTCTCTATTATTTTTTAATTCCCTATTTCATATATTTCTGTTGTAATCTTGTTAATTCCTACTTATATTTGCTTTTGTTTAGTTTGCTCTTTTTCTATTTTCTTAAAGTAGAAGTTTACTTTACTGATTTGAGATTTTTCTTAACTTTAATATAGGTGTTTACAGGTATAAATTTTCCTCTAAGCACTGCATAGTCCGGCATCCTACAAATTTTGATATGTTGTACTTTGATTTTTATCTCAAAGTACTTTCTAACTTTCCTGTGATTTTTCTTTTTATCCATTATTTAGGAGAGTGTAGTTTAATTTCCACAAATTTGTGAATTTTCTAAACTTCCCTGTTATTGTGGCCAGAGAACATGTCTTCTATTATTATTTTCTATGATCTTAGTCTTTTTAAATGTATTAAGACTTGTTTTATGGACAAAAATAAAAATAAAATTTTAATTTTAATTTTAAAAAATGATCTTAGAGGTCATCTAATATAGTGGTTCCCAAACCAGGGTGCTTAGATTGATGATATCAAAATATAGGGAGAGTTTTGAAAATGCTCATTCCTAGGCACCACCCACAGAGTTTATGACTTGGTAGGCATGGGTATGGGTGTAGGGTAGGGGTGGCTGTGATTGGGATCCAGTGTCTGTAAATAGGACAGCAGATGATTCTGGTGCAGAGCCAGAGTCAAGAATCACTATCTAGTTAAACCACCTCATTTTACAGATGAAGAAACTGAGGCACAGAAAGAGAGACTCATTCTTCAGGTGGCTGAGAAATAGTGGAATGGCCAGCAGGCAGTGAGAGCCTTGGCAAGGTGCAGAATGAGGCCCACGGAAGCCATGGGCAGCAATGGAACAGTAAGCACCTGCTGAGATCTTGGAGGAAGTCTGAGCACTGTGGCCTGACCCTCTTGCAAGCCCAAAACAGGATAAGGTAATAACCAAGAGACAGGGTATATCTTTCTTCTGCTCTCAGACCTCGGTAGACAATCCCATGAAGCTTTCTTCTTTAACCAGTGCTAAAGTGCCAGTGAGAACTTGGTGTGACTGAGGGGTGGGGGCCAGCTAGAGGCTAGTGGCCACTTTGCTGATCACATACTCCCAGCTGCAATTACACTCACGTGACCTTAGGCCATGCAAGTCCCTCTGACCCCCACTCCCAAGTAGCCTCAACTAAGATGTAGGTTCAGAAGCCTTCTGATTTCTCACTAACGCCTGTTGATGGAAACAAAGCCATTCACGGGCTGGAGGTTGGAGGTGGCCGGAGGTTGCTAGGAGAGTAGGGTGGGAGGGGAGGGGGAAGAGGAGGGAGAATCTACTAGAAACTTAAATGACTTTTCAGATTGTGGTAAAGGAAGTAGCAGGATTCTTTTCCTGGTCATCAGCAGATCCAGCCAAAGTTTTATGAGTCAAAACCCCAAACCTGCCCATTGGACAGTTCTGAGAAAAATATCTGTCTGATGCTCTATGGGCGCTTCGAAGAGGGTTCAACTTTCAGCATTGAGAGGTGGTCGTTCAGCCCAACATAATTCACAGATCACAGATTAAACCTGGAGAGAAAAGTGATCAAGCTGCTAGCCAGAAATGCCACAGGGCAACAAAAGGGTTTTATGGGCTTCCTGCTCCGTGGAATAAAACAATTCTCATATACATGATCCTAAGGAAAATAAATTAAACCTTTTATGTTGGAAACATGAAAAACCATACAGTCTGGTGCATAATTGAGCACCTGGGAAAATTGTAGTGACCTCAGAAAATACATTTAGTTCAAAGAAGGCATCCTAGATTTGTGTTAAAGTGCTTCTAAATGCAGGGATACATAAATACATATATTTGTGTGTGTATATGTGTGCGTGCATGAATGTGTTTGTGTGTATAACATATTTTTTCCCTATCTAAACATTAACATGAATCCACATTATGTAATTATAGAGCATTAAACCTAGAAGGAATTTTAGGAATCAGTTTATTCTAATCTGGGTTCCTGCCCCACGGCTCCAACCAAACATTCTTATTTTAGCTGCCACTGACCACTCTGAGCTAACCCAGCATTTTTCCGTAATCACCTTGTTTGAAGTCTCAGCAGCATTTAAGACTGCTGACAGCTTCCTTCATCATCCATCCCTCTCTCACCTTGGTTTCTATGCGGTGCTGCTCCATGGGCCGCCTCCTCCCTGTCTAGCCGCTCCTTCTCTGTCTCTTTGCAAATTCCCTGCCCATTATGTAGCTGTTCACCATAATCAGCCCCATCCCCTTTATCTTCTCATTCCATGCCCTCTTCCTAGGGAATCCCGTCCATACCCACAACTTCTGATACCACCTCGATTGCATGATGGAGTTTCATATTGCAGGGTCTGGCAGTGGTAGGGAAGGAGAGAATGGAACAGGAGCCAGAGAGAAGACAGGAGACCCAGGGCTCTGTCATACCATGCTCATTTTGGCTCTCAGAAGGGAGAGGGGCCAAGCACATCAGACGTGCCTCAGAGTTGGGAGCTGGCGGGGGCAGAGGGTGTGGGGAGAATTGGGCTGGTGGAGGTAGAGAACAGGCCGGAAGGAAGGAAGGAGCAAGGTCCCTGGGAAGGTGGAGGCAGTCAGCTCCAGTGCCTGGGAGGCAGGGTTAGTCCTTTTCAGAAGGAGGGACCCTCTTACCTCTGAGCCTGGAGGGAGTAATGTGCAGATGCTGGAGCTGACCACAGGCCTGGTGATCATACATGGTAGGCACTTAACAAATACCTGCTTACTGACAAGCCCAATGTCTCCATTAATATTCTTCAGAACACATGGCATCTCTGCTTCTAGATTAGCTCGGCTCACATGGACACCCACTCTAGGTCAGATTCCCTTTCATCTCTCTCTTATCATCTAAATACTGCTCATCCTGCAAAGCCTGGCCAAGTCTCTCCTTCTCCAGAAAGCCCTTCCTGACCACCCAGTCCCCTTGCTATCTCCCTCCTCCACACTCCAAGGCTTCTACAATTTCTACCCCTATCGGGCACTCCCCATATGCTGCCTTGTCTATCCAGCCTGGTGCCAAGGACTGTTCAAAACACATCCACTCATAACAGCACAAATGAATGAATGAATGAATGAATGAATGAATGAATGAATGAAAGTCATGAACACTGCCTCCCCCATTATACTCTAAACCCTGCTTATCTATTCCTAATGCCCAGCACTTTGGATTGCGCAAATATGTTGATCCATTTAAGTTGATTATTGACTGAATTGCGGGCCATAAAAAGAACAGACTACTTTGATTTTTAAAAAAATCTTTAGAACTCTCCATAAGCTTAATGCAACCAGTCATATCACTGGTTACAGTTTGATGCTGCTAAGATGAAGGTACAGTTGATTCTCATGTGAAACAGTTGTCCCTTCATTACTAAATTAATAGTATACCAGGATGTTCAACATTTTGCACTCATTATCTTTAAAACAAGCAGTCAAATAGGAAGCATCATTATCCACATATTACAGACGACGGAACTGCAACTTAAAGTTCCTTGTTCAAGACTGCACAACCAGAAAGTGACGAAGAAGTGACTAGAACCCAGGTCTGTTACACCAAAGTCCCTTCTCAACCACTAGGCTACACCGCCAACTGCATGGATTTATTTCTATAAACAGAAGTGCATTCCCACTGCTGAGAGACTGTCAGAAATAACAGTCCTATTGCTCACAGGACCTGGCATACAGTAGGTACTCAACAGATAATTGTTGAATAAATAATCATGTGCAATAGAAATGAGCTAAGATTTTTTGACCAATTGTGACCAGTCCAGGCTTCACAGGTGGCAGCAATATGCTGTTGGAGATACACCTTTGGTCAAATCCCAGATCTGTCACTTTGCAAGCTATATGAACATGGGCAAATGATTTAAATTCTCTGAGCCTCAGTTTCTCAGTTTGTAAAACAGAGCTTGCAATACCTCCCCTGAAGATCGCAGTAAGGAATAAACCAATGCTACAATGTGAAGTGGCTAGCACAGGAGGTGACATGGGGAAGGGTCAGGGTTTGTTCTGACTTTGCATATGTGAATATCACCTCTTCGGGTGTGGTTACCTCATGGATCCAACTCCCCAGGCCAGGCTCCAGGTTGTACATCCTTCTTCTGCATCCCTACATGTTCCCTGGCTCTTGTTAAGCCCAAGCCCTCGCTGTCAGCATTACCTCCTTGGACCTGTGTGATGATGAATCCATCGCAGCAGGAATCACGGTCACATGCAAGAAGACAGAAGAGGTAAGCATCAGTCAGATTAGCTCCTGATGCTGAGAACACAATGGGGCTGTACAATCCGGAGAGCACGTTTTGGAAGCCAGTTGGTACAAAGCTTTTCTGACTTTTTGCAGTGAATTCTTGACCTGGGGAAAATGCAGAAAAAAATTTTTAAAAGACTTTGAAACATGGCAGAGTTGAACAGAGTTTACCGATCTTATGACGACAGTTTGTGGAACTAGCTCTGATTGTGCTTGGGGCACAGTGTGGTCCAAGACCAGATGCTCTCTGTGCCACAAAACTTCTGGACCTGCTTGTGTGTGAAGACAGTGGAGCCAGCCAAGGCCATGACCCCAAACCCAGCAGATCTGGACAAATGCCCATCATACCTTCGAGGGTCTATAGGGTATGTGTGGAAAATGGGCACATATTATTTTCATTATTGCCAGCCAATATTTATTGAGCTCTAACTGTATACACAGACACTGCACCACATGCTTTACCTACATTATCTCATTTAATTTTCACTGCCCCGCACTGCCATCCCACGCGTTACTCTAACATAAATTAGTTTGAACACAGGGTAGAAGGGAAGCTCGGCCTCTGTAATGCTGTAGTCACATTGGTCTCTCTATCTAAAACTTTCCCCAGCCTATCACTGCCTGTGGGATTAAAAATTAATCTAGGAATATGGCGTAGACAAATGCAGTGAAGGCAGCAAGCTAAGGGAAACTGAGGATGTTACACAATGCCCACCTACCCCACATCCTCCTCTTGTCTCACACTGGCCCTGGGGCTCTGTCTTCACAGTGATGGCTGCAGTTTTCCCTCAGCTTTGTGCAAAGTGATGGTGGCGGTTTTCCCTTGTCCCCATAACTCAGCAGCCTCAACAAACCTCCTCATCAAGCCCCTTTTACACCTACTGTAGTATTCTTTATTACAAATTCAACATGCCTTTTTTAAAACCGTGCTAGCATTTTAAGTAGGACTATTACTGTTTTTGCCAGTCCTCTGGTTAAAAGTGGCATAGTTTGGATTTTGCCTATCCCTAAGTCTGGTCTTCCCACCAGCCTTGATATTTTTAGAGCATCATTTTGCAAACATGTGATTTTTCAGGGATATAAATATATATTGCAATATAGCCAAAATGTCTTTTCTACTCTTATGCCCATTTTACACTTGAGAAAAGAGAGTCCTAACACATGGATTGTCTTGCCTAGGTTTACACTGCTGGAGCATGGCGGAAGGGACACCACAGCCTATGCTCTTCACCACTCTAACCTGCTGCCCGTCCAGCAGTCCACCAGGTTTTAACTGACCCACGTACTGGAGGTAGTGGACAAGCTTACAGTGTGGACCCTGAGAGCACAGACAAACCTGAGTGCAGATCCTACAGCACCCTTGCTAAGCAAGTTCCTAATTCCTCAGAGCCTCAGCTTCCCCATCTGTACAATGGGGATCATAATATGTAATCCTCATGGATGTTGAGCAGATATATAAAAAAAAAAATACTGTACATAAAAAGGCTGAGCAGTGAGCCTGGCACTTAGCTTATGTTCAGCAGATGTTTTACACGTCTCCAAAGAGCCAGCATCTTCCCTCTCCAAGCATTGGCTCACTCAGCCCCTTCTGCCTGGAACACCCTCTAACTATGCCAGGCAAGGCCCCTGCCCATCCTTCACCAAAGCCCAGCCTTAAGTTAAAAGGTCCCTCCCCAGATTTTTAGTTAGAATTCATCTCTCCCTTCCTTGATCTCTCTCACATTCTGTCTGGGCCTCCAGCTAAAGGCTCTATCATCCATCACCCTGTATCCAAGCTACTTGAGATGGTGCCTGCCTCCCTGCCAGTTTGTGATTCCCTGATGCCTGGAACGGTAGTCACTAGCCATATTTGACTATTTAAATATCAATTTCAATTAATCAAAGTTAAAGTTGCAACAGCCACATTTCAAGTGCTCAGCAGCCACATGTAACTGAGGACTACCATTTGGACAGCACAGACTTACTTATGGACCATGCAGGAAGTTCTACTGGACAGTGTTGCCCTGGAGTCTAGGGCCATGTCTCAGCTTACAGTGGTGTCCTCCACAGAGGGCCACCTACTGAGACCTTTGCATGGTGGGATCCTTCCCATCCTTCAGGTTTCAGTTGCAATGTCTCCTCCTCTGAAGTTCCTTCCTTGACCTTCCTAAGCAGCTCACGTCCACCTTTATCCCACTGTCCTGTTTCATTTTCATCCAAGCACTTATCACCCTCTGAAAGGATCTCACTGCTGGACCAATTCCTTTATACACCCATGATTCTGTCTGTTTTGTTCACAGCTGCACCCACGGTGCCTACAAAGGTGCTTATCATGTTGTGGGTGCTCAGTAGCTATTTACAGGTTGTGCCAATGCTGAGCTGCCCCACACAATGGTCGAGTCCTAGCCAACAGAGCAGGTTGGTAGATCTTTCAGAGTTGGGGGAGGTTCAGCCTTGATGTACTGGGTAGCGAGATGTTTCCTCTGTCTAGACTTCATCTCTGAGATGAGAGATTGGGCCAGACAATCTCTAAGGAGACTTTGGGCATTGACTTCCTTTCATTCTGAAAGATCCCATGGCTCCTCCTCTGTGCTCAAAGCCCACAGACATTAAATGGTGGTAGACAGCGGGATGGTACTGGATGACAGGTCAGGCCACGGGTCTCTGGCCCTTCCATTAGTCCCATCTTCCAGGCTGCTTAAGGTGAGGGATGTGGATGGATGTGATTAACTGCCTATTAGGAGCCAAGGACTGTGTTGGAGACTTTCAGAAACTGTGTTCTTTCCTCCTCAGTTGTGACATATTATCCCCATTTTACAGAAAAGAGACTGAGCTTCTAGTGAAATAAGCATGTCGTTCCTAATCAGGGACAGAGCTGGCAGGAGGGAGGCGGTGGGAGGCTGAAGCCAGGTGCAGCTGGTGCCAACCTCTCTCCTCTTTCCACTACACCAGGAGCCAGAATGGCAGCTTTTGGGCATCTTCCTCTTTAAACAAAAAAGCAAAACAAAACAAAACAAGCAAAACTCAGTTCTGCCCTTGATTTAGTTTGGCAACAAAGAAGATTCCTAATTTCCCTTGCAATCTTACACCAAAGTATAAAATTTTAGGAGAAAAGAAAAGAACTTTTAGATTTTTTTTTCAGGTTTTTTTTTTCTTTTAGTTTTAAACTTTTTAGGAGAAAAGTAAAAACTTTTAGGAGGAAGAAAAAAATAAACTCTTAAAAAGAAATTAGAGTGCATCTTAATAAATGTATATATAAAAGGCCAAGTTATGGTTTTAAAGGACATTTTTGGTAGGGGTTACTTGTTTTATTTTCATTCTGATTTTTAGAAAATAATCCCTATGCTTTGTTATTTTTTAAAATGGATAGTAAAAATAATTGGAATCAACACTAGAGCAGAAATTTTAGTGACTCTGGCCACAGATCAGAGAAACCCAAGCTCCGGCATTCTCCAGCCTCCCAGGCAAATTCCACTAAGTCAGGGTGCAGGCCAAAGAGGACCAGCGAGAAAGCAAATGCAATGCTGCCCCTGCCATGGGCTGAGGGTTGCTACCAGGGTCAGATGAAGCTTTAGTCTCCACTTGCTGCAGGCTGTTTCCGGCACGAGTCTGGAGCTGCTGGAAACCCCAGGCCACCCAGCCTGAGCTACAGACCTAAGAGAAAGTCACCCTCACCCCACTTCATTCCAACCCCAAGTCTCAGTCTAAGTCCCATTTGGCTGTCTTCTGGTCCACAGCCAGCGCCTTGGGCCATCAGGAAACTTCTTAGCAAGAATAAAAATGATCATAGAAATGTGCTACACTTGCTGTTTCCTTTTTTCTTTTTTTCTGGCCTGTACAGGGATCTGAACCCTTGACCTTGGTGTTACAACACTGTGCTCTAACCAACTGAGCTACCTGGCCGGCCTGATACTTCCTGTGTTTACCATGTGCCAAGCACTGCTCTAAGAGCTTCACACGTGTCACCTCATTCCAGCATCCCGATCACTTTGGTACATTTATGACTCCTGTTCTATTAATGAGGACGCTGAAGCCTAGAATGTCCAGGAGAGTGCCCAGGACCACACAGGTAGCACGTGGCAGAGCTGGGGCTCAACCCAGACAGACGGGCTCCAGCGTTGTCACCCTTAAAAGCTGTGGAGGGAAAGCCCGAAGAGCTGGGCTCATGCTCCTGCACCGCTGCCCCTCTTGTGGCTCTGGAGAGGAGGCAGGAGGCAAACACGGCAGAGGAGCATGGGCCACAGGGTCCCGACTCACCGCTTGTCCCCCACATGCTACCAGCAGCCCAAAGTGTTTCCCTGCCCTCGCTCTGTGAAGCCCAGCTTACTAATGAAATGACCTTGGACAACTGTTACTCTCTCAGCTTCCATTTCCTCGTATGTGAAACAGGGATTATGTCCTGCCTTTGTCTTCCTCCAAGGGTTTCTGTGAGGATGACCGGGAGAGTAAGCTGTAGACTAAAATACCATGCTTCTCACTGCTCCATGTATTCCCTGAGCCGGCAGCCTCGGCAGAGGTTCTCAGACACATAGCATCTCGGTCTTGCTCATTTGCTGACTCAGAACCTGCCCTTTGCAAGCCCACGGGGAATGTGCATGCATATCATGTTGGAGAAGGTCCCCCCACACAGGGGAATGGAAGAGGAAGCCCTTGGAGGTCTGCACGGGCTGTGAGGAAAAGGTCCGACAGTGTCCAGAGAAGGTGGAGAAGGAGAAGCCTTAAGAGCCAGAAGGCTCAGGAGGGGCAGTTGCAGGGAGCCCAGAGCCCAGGCCTATGAGGGATGTGCCCCATGTGACAGGCAGCGTCCTGGGCTGGCATGAGGGCACACAATCTGCCTCAGTCGGTTCTGCCTGGATCCTCCACACACTGAGTTTTGTGTCTGCTCTGCAGTTTACTTCCTCACCTGCAGAAGGAGGCTCCCAGCCCCTGCCAGATTGTGATAAGGATCACATCTGATGACACAAATGACAATGATGTGTGAAGCCCTCTGCAGTAGTGGGGGCATCACTATCTGCCTGTGGAGGACATTGTGACAAGCCTGCCAAAGGACAGAGGAGAGGGAAGCTGAGCTTAGTGCATGCAGTGGGGAAGGAGACAGTCTGGTCTCTCCCTAAATGCACCCTGCTGGAACCAGCTCCAAACTTGACCGAGTGAAGACACTGAGTCCCTGAGCCATCAAACATGAACAACGTACCCTTCTTCAAATACACAGCCACAGAGTCTTGATTGCGGTTCCTTACTTTCACCTGGCACCGAAGACTTCCAAAGCTGACAGCCTCCAAGTTTCCCAATGCATCTTGTTCCTGGAGATGGAAAGGGTGTGCATTATCATTCCACAGTGGAACTCAATTGCACAAACATTTGTCGGACTGTAACCAGGGCTAGGCACTGGGGCTGCAAAGACAAATAAGAGAAGATTCCTGCTCATTAGTTTCTCCTGATCTACTGGAGCACACAGGTAAGCAGTAAACTCCAGCCCAGAGTGTTAGCTGCAAAGACATATGTAATTAGAGAGGAGGGAGTAAGTAATTCCATAAAGAAAGGGGAGCTAGAAGAGTTTCCCAGAAAAAGCGAATCTGGGCAAGATTCTGATATGTAAGAGTTTGCCAGATGGAAATAAGAGAAGGGGGATTTTAAGCAGAGAAACAGCAGACACAGAGACCCAGAATTTCATTGGCGTTTTGAGAACTAAACCCAGTGGTCCTGGCACTGTCAGTTATGAGGGAAGAGTGACAGGAGAAGGGAGAGGCAGCAGCCAGCTCCTGGAAGACCTTGTAGGTGCGCAGCTTCTATCCAGCGAGGATCTGGGAGATGGTTCTTAAGCTTGGAAATAGTGAGTTCAGACTTCTAAAGATCTTGTCATTCGCAGTTATCTTTGATCTCCCTGACTTATCTTCAGCAGTCTTGCTGTGTGGGTGAGGTAGGATATATCTGACTATATCAATTTGTATTTTGTTGCCAGAATTTGCTTTCCCCATCAAGGTTGCCAGACTTTGAGTTCCCTGTGGGAATTTTTGGAGGGCAGGGGCTATTTGAAGGAAATAATTCTTCCTGCTTTTTAGAAAGCCCGAACTCACTGAAGAGATGATGGCCTGGTGCTGTGGATTGAATGCCCCCCAAAACTCTTTGAAGCTTAGTCCCCATTGTAACAGTGTTCAGAGGGTGGGAAATCCAATTATGGTATTTGAATGGTGGGGCCTTGAAGAGGTGATTAGGTTTTGAAGACTGTGCCCTTGTGAATAGACTGACCCATTCATGGAGTAATGGGCATGGTTCTGATGGTATCATTCTTATAAAAGTAGGGCAAGGGAGAAGGTTAGCTCTCTCTTGCTCAGCCCATTCTCGCCATGTGACACCCTGCATCGCTGTAGAGAGCCACCACCAAGAACAAGACCCTCACCAGACACACTCTCTGGGCTGTGGACTTCCCTGCCTCTAAAACTGTAAGAAATAAACTATATTTCTTTATAAATTACTCAGTTTCAGGCATTCTGTTATAAGCCACAGAAAATGGACTAATACACCTGGGGAGGGAGGGAAGGGCGGGCCTCGGAGAGCATGAAGTGGGAAGATATTGCTGCAGAACTGGGGAGGACTCAGAGGGGTTCCCAGAACATCAGGAGCCCTCGCCCCTTCTGTAGTCATGCCCTGGAGGAACAGGGGGCAGCAAGATGTCAGATGGACAGCTGGACCTTGGTAGGCTAAACCCATGTGTTGAGGCTCCTGCCTGGTCAAAGAGTCCCCCCCACATCCCAAGCCTGGCCCAGAAGCAGTGGAGCCAGGAAAGCTGAAGGCCATGGGCCTCCGCATGGCCAGTGTGGACCAGTCACTGACGACCACTGACCAAGGACTCCCACGCCCACCCCACGGCATGAAGAGCCCAGGGCCTTGGAGAGGAGCATTAACAAAGTCTGAGATGGAATTTCCCGTTGATGGGGGCATAGTAATATTGACAGCAATGGTGATAATTATAATAATGGTCACTGAGCATGCACTCTGTGGCAGACACTGTTCTGTTAGCTTTTCCATGCGGGACCTTATTCAGTCCTCACAATGACCCTGCGATGCAGGTACCATCATTATCCCCATCTTATATGGAGGGATCTGAGGAACCAAGGGGTTAAACAGCAACAAGCAAGTTGTGCAGCTGGGATTTGGACCCAAGACTCCTCCTTGCCTCTTCCCTATATCTTGTAGCTACAAAGCCAGCTTAAGAGCCCTCAAATTCAGGGATCCACCCTCTATTCCCCTTCCGGGATGTTGCGTACGAATACACTCTCACATACGAGTACACGGGCAAAGGGCACGCAAAGCACTCGTCCTGGTGATGATGCAAAACTGCCTCAACTCCACGGCCCCTGGCTGAGGGAAAGACACGCATCCACAGGGTGGGCTGGCATGCCGCCATGGAAAAGAATAAGGTTAGCTTTAAAATACACGTACAGAGAGATAAATACCATGAGAAAATCACGACAGGAAATAACACATATTAGCACGTAAGCAAACAAAAACCATGCTTATAAATATACAGAAGTTTTCGGGAAGGATCCACAAGAAACCAGAGAGTAAAATGGAGATCTGTGCATGCTTAGGAGTTAGGAAATTAGGAGACAGTAGACTTTTGCTTTTCACTGAATGCCTTTCTATCCTAATCTGATGGTACCACATAGAATTGCCAATATTCTAGCAGTTTTGACTTACAGAAACAGCAGTTTCACATGGTTCTAACAGATATTAAACTTTTTTTTCATTTTAGGCGACAATCATGTTTTACTTCTACAGTGGAAAGGAATGCTGGGGCCTGGGACTCAGGGGGGCAGATAGTATTCAGGGCTCTGGACAATGCCCCCATCGCCACCAGGAACCAAGCTGCCTGATGAGGTAGGCAGTGGGAGGAGGAAGGGGGTGCTCTTCTGGCTAATGTGTCAGGAAAGATCCTGCTCCTGACGTCGGCTGCATCCTGAGCCCATCTCTGGTCTGTTGCAGTTTCCCAAAGGCTCATGGCTTTGAGGAAATGGAGGCAACAGGGGATCAGCTTCCTACAGTCTCATTCTGTCCCCTGATCAGCCTGGTATCAATGAGGAGTGTGTCTGACGTAGAACAGATGAGAGATAGAACCACCACTGGCCGCCACGCCTCACCTGACCAAAAGTTGTGCAGGCGACGTTGTCACTTGTCCATGCATAGAAATCACAGGAGACCTCTGACCCTGTCGTGGACACCGTGAGAAAGCCGCAAGCTTCGTCCTCAGAACAATCTACAAGAACCACGGGACAGTCACCCACCTGGGTCTCTCAGATGATGCTGAGGACAGGACAGACACGGACCCCTACCCCTGTTCCAAGCACACACACACAAATATACCTACATACCTAAATACATACACCCAGACACGCACAAACATACACACACGTGCATACACAAAATACAGACACACGGGAGACATTTATTGAGCTCATACCGTGTCCCACATGCTGTGTGAAGTGCTCTCTGTGTTACTGAATCACTGATCCCTGCCTGACAGAGGAGGAAACTGAAACATAGTTCAGTCCAGTTATGTATCCACGGTCACAACCCCACCAAGTGCTAGATCTAGAATTTAAATCTAAGTAGTCAGACTTCAGCTTGTGGTTACTAAGCTGTATCTGCCTAAATTAAACCTTTTTTACATTTTAATTGCTTCTCTTCTGTAAGAACCCACATCCAAATATCTGTTGAGATCACATCTTTGTTCATGGCTATATTCCCTCAGGGAGCTGATGATGGTCCTATTGGGAGATTTAATGATATAATAAAATCCCCACTTCTTACAAGTGCCCTCTCATGATGGCAGGAGACCACACATTTAATGAGGGCAGGGACCATGGCTGCTACATTCACATTATATGACAGGTATGAAGCATATTGCCCAGCATGCAGGAGATTCTAAAAATGTGTTAAATAAATGAATTAAGTTACAATTATATTTTTTTAAAAATGGGCCATATTCAACTGTGTAATATTCTGAACACTGATAGCAACTAATGATTTATGAGGGATAGGAAGTTCTGGTAGAAAGTGTGAGTTTACTGGAATAAAAAAACAACTTACACTTATAAATTTACCATTACAAAGCACTCTTACATATATTATTCATACTGATTCTTACATTAGGTAAGAGGCAAATTTAGAGATGAGGAAACCCAGGCTAAGACGTGGCAAGGTCATGTGGCTGGCTGGTGGCAGAGCAGTTATTCAGATTCCTCTGCCCTCCAGTCCCTGAGCCCTCCCACTGCATCTTCCCAGCTGAAGGGCAAGGGAAAGCCCCTCGTATCTGGTGACTAAGGTGTTCCCCCTTCTCTAACAGGACATCTCATAAGCTGTGGCTCTCCCAAGATCAAACCTTGGGTGCAAATGTGGTCTTTGGGGGTTTCCAGCATCTCCTGATTTCCATCTCAGCACTAAATGGCTTCAATGCCCTCATTAACTAGGCACTGACTGAGACCAAAATGGTGTCCTTTTACCCACAAACTGCCTGGCCCATTCAGAACCCAAAGAAAATAATTCTTATTGGCTCACTCAGCCCCTGGCCCTGAAGCCCTCCTATCCTCTCAACTGAACTAACTTGATCCTCATTGCAAACAGATCCTGCTTCAGGCTCAGGGACAAATCCAGACAGGAAAACAATAAAAGTTCTGGGTCAGCATAAGAACACAGCACCCTCAACTCCTGTTGGCCAAGTACCGACCTAGAACCAGGGCTCCTGCCATGGCTCTAAGCACACTTCACCTCATGCTCCCACTAAACCACATGTCTCTCCTACTCCCCGCCATGCTGTTTAGTTATCTGGATGACTTGGTTTTCTTACCAGTCTCCTTTCCCTCACCAACAACAGTATCCACCCCTCCCACTGCCATAGTGGCTTATTTTCCTACCTCTTAAATGGCCCTTTGTCCTACCATAAAATCTTTTTGATGCTTGTAATAGGATGAATTGTGTCCCCTGCCCATAATTCATATATTGAAGTTCTAACCCCCAGTATCTAACACAGAATGTGACTGTGTTTGGACACAGGGTGAGTGCAAAATGAGGTCGTATGGTGGGCCCTAATCCAATCTGACTGGTGTTTTTTATCAGAAAAGAGTTTAGGACACAGAGGAACACAGAGGGAAGACCTTGTGAAGACACAGGGAGAAGACACCATCTACAAGCCAAGAAGAGAGGCCTTGGAAGAAAACAACCCTGCCAACACCTTGATCTCAGACTTCCAGCCTTCAGAACTGAGAAAACAAATGTCTGCTGTTGAAACCCCAGTCTGTGGTACTTTGCTACAGCAGCCTGAGCAGACTAGGGTGGATCCCCCTGGATCTACAAATACTGCCTGTCTTGGACTGCCCAATTCTCATTTGGCTGATAGGCACATCTTGAGAGACCTTTCTAACACAACTACCTGTTTTCTCTCACCATAACTTGGATGCCCAGTTTGGCCCATGTAGTGTTGGAGGTTTGGTCCCCCCTGTGCCAGCATTAAAAGGGTGGGACCTTGAAGAGGTAATCAGATTGTAGGATCAGGCCGTAGTGGATGGATTAATAATGGTGGTCGGGGCATGGTTCTGAGAGCTTTAAAAGGAGAGCATGCAAGAGTCTCTCCTCTCTTTCTGTTTCACCATTTTCTGCCATGTGAGTCCCCTGCGTTGCTGTAAAGCCACCACCAAAGAAGATACTCAGCCCTGGACTTCGGACTTATAACCTCTGAAACTGTAAGCAATAAATTTTGTTTTCTTACAAATTATCCAGTTCCAAGAATTTTGTTACAAGCAACAGAAACAGACTAATAACAGCCCAGTTGGCTAAACCATCTCCTGACACTAACAGATGGACCTGTCCTCCCTGCTCGCCCCATTCCCTAAGATTCTGCATCCTCTTTTTCTTTTCATCCCACAAGTTTGCCTTTCTAACTCAAGCTGTGTCACAACATGTCTGCACACACATGGGTACATGCATGACGCTCCTTGTCGAGACAAATAATTGCCATAGTTGACCATCAAGTTTCCTGTCTTGGTGCCAGTTCCTCACATTTACTCTGTTGACCCCTTGGTCCTGTCCCTCCAGTTCCTGTGAATATTGTTCATTCTACAAACATTTTTTTCAGTTCTTACTTCATGCCTTGCTCTGTGTTTGTGATACAAACAATGGGATATGCCTATCATAACCGAAGCGGATATCCAAAACAGATTCATACTCAGTATTAATTACTTAACAACTAAACCACATGTCATTACTGAGGGAGGCATAATGCAATGGTTGACTGTAGGCTTGGACATCCCATCCCTTAGCCTAGGTTTGAATTTAAGTTCTGTCACATACAAGCTCTGTGTCATTGAGTAAGTTACTTAAACTCTCAAAACCTTGTTTTTCTCATCTGTAACTTGGTATAACAATGGCTATTTTATGGGTCATTATAAGATTATGAGATAATCCTTGTAAAGATACACACTCAGTAGCTGTTCATACCACCTCTCTGTTCTCACTGCTGAAATAAACAGATACATATCCTGACCTAGACAAATAGCTCTACACCAGATTAATTTTGTCCATTTCTGCTCCATAACATTCAGCATACTTCTTGGCATATAGCAGATATACTATAAATTCTGCATCAACATTCTGAATTGCCTGTACATTTTAGAAAGCAATTGATTTATGCTGTTTTTGATAAAGCATGTTTTTTCATTATAGTTTGAATATTTTAATTTTATTTGTCTTGACAATATCAGCAGAGCATACTTCTACACCACTCTTCATATGCCCATCTCCCCCTCACCCCTTACCTGCCAAGCACTGCACCAGTGGAGATTCAGAATCAGGAACTTTGGACCTGACCACCACAGGAACATCGCCATTGAAGATCACCTTCGATTCTGGTGCCTTCTCAAATTTCTGCATCACTGAAAGTAAAGCATATTTATGAAATCTGATTCTGAAGGGTATAGAACACCTGCAAAGAAGCTAACAAGTGTTAGGTCATGAAGTCACTTCCCACTTGAAGCCCTTGGTGACATAAATATGCCATGGACAACAATTCCTTTTTAGGGTAGCACCAGCATGACGCCTCATATCTAATACTTCGCCATGTCTCCCTTTTTCTACTTGGCTGTCAAGAAGGAGGGGGAAATTTAATGTTATGCTAGTATTTACAAATCATTTCTTCTCATTGACATTAATTTTTCTATCTAAACTTATATTTCCCTGTCCTTGTCTTTGAGCGCTAATTATGTGATAAAATTATTATATTGAAATTTTTTTTCATTAACTTCGATTCTTTCTGAAATGAGGTATGTCATTTTTAAAAATAGAAATAAGATACGTACATATGTGCTCATGTAAATTTCAAAATGTGTCATGTGGCTCAGGTATTTTTGAGACAGTATTTATTTAAGCAATATATTAACATCTGTTTTTTCAACACACTTGAGCCCCGTTTGGTAGGGAAAACACAGCCACACACTCATGGAACTAGACAAGCAAGGGAACACAATTTCTCAAGGCTAGGGGACTTGGAACTTATTCTTCACCAAGCAAAAAGCCATAGAGGGTAACTCTCAAGGAATGAGATTTATCTTCCAAGCCACAAATGCCCAAGAGTGTCAATATTTTGCAGTGTAACTATCAAAAAACAAGACTTACAAGCCCAAGAGCACATGAGTATCGGTTCTTTGCAGACATAATTATAAACACGTATGTAAGCTCTCATGATCACACACATCCATTGCTTTATAGAAGACACTTGTGCCTGGACTGGTTTTCATCCAGTCAATAAATTCAAGGCCATATAAAGCAATCTTTTCTCGGCTTTCACAATAAGCACAAAAAATATGTTTATTCCTTTTGGGATGGGGTTGGGAGAGAGGAGCATTAATATAATAGAAATGACATGCTTTAAGCCTTCAAAAATTTTGCTGTAGAAAAAAATTTTAATTTTACAAAATGGTCTTTCCACATTGATCACTGAAGTTGCCTCGTTCATGTGCTCTGCTCTTCTCTCAATTCCTTCTCTCATTTTTATTTTGTACTCCTCGGTACCCTCTTTGTAGAGACTGCAAGCTCCTGTCCAGCAAACTCAATGCTATCATCAGCACACTGTTCGTAAGGCACAATTGGTATAGACTTGAAGCTCAAAGCATTTTAGGAGACTAAATAAAATTTGAGAGGTCTTTCAACTTCTAATTAAACTCAGACGAAAATGCAGTAAATTTAGCACTTCAGTAGAGAATCTGCTGGTTTTCAGAAAAAGGACAGCTTGTTGACAAACACCTTCACATTGCAGCATTCTATGCAGAAGTTCATGAACCAAGTTGCCAATGGAATACTAAGTTAGTTTGCAGATTTATACATTGTGTTGGTATAATTTCCCACGTATCAAATTTCTACTTAGCAGATATTTACAAACGTCTTGGGGAAAGCATAAAGGGATAACATCTAATGTTATCTAATGATAACACCTGAGCACAGCATATATTTAATCATGATTTTTCCATAGTGTATTATGGCTATTTATGCTCCTGTCTCCTTCCAGGGCCAGGACAATGTTCTGATCATATCTGAACTTTCACTAGCCAGGACAGCAGAGATACTAGTTTTCTGTTCATTGGGTAGGCAGAAAACCAGGAGAGAACATTATAATGGTGTAATTCCAAAAGGACGCATGTATCTTTGTTAGGCACTGGACGTGGTACATAAAATCTTTAGCATGGGTCAACAAAGAGCAGAGTTAGGAAACTGGATCTAAAGTTAAAGGGAAAGTGAACTTGAAATATTTGTATTGGCCAAGGTCAGACTAACTCTGAGAGTAAACAAAGGGAACACGGAGGAGATAAAGGGGGCACCGTGAAGCTGCAGCAGGTGGGATTTAAGACAGGGAGTAGCAGACAGGAGGGAAAGAGCACCAGTGCTCAAGTTCAAGTCCTGGTGCCACCACTCCTTACCAGCTCTGTGTCCTTGGGCATACTCAACCTCTGAGAGTCTCAGTTTCCTGGTTGTAAGAATTAAATAAAATAGCATTTAATATCCAGTACATGGTAACAACTCAGTAAATGCCAGGCCCCTTTGACTTCTGCAAGGACAGCTGCCTCCACTTGAGGACTTATAAAATTGGCCACAGGAATTTGGCTAGCAGGAAAATCTCCTTCCCTGAAGACCTTTAGGAAATAGTTTCAAAGAAGCCAGATAAGTGGAGCAATTCATTTATTCTGTCAACAAGTACCTACTGCCCTGGAATAGAACAAGAAATAAGATACGGTTCTGGCCCCAAAGGAGTATACAATGTAATGAGGCTAGAGCCCAAAGAGGAGGCTGGGATACTGCAGTTTTACTTTGTCCCAGGAGCGACAGAGAACTACTGAAGACTTTCAAGGGGCATTACATAAGCATAATTGCCTTTTAAAATAAGTGAGCTGGAAGCCTCATAGGAAAATTGCTGGACTGGAGCAGGAAGATGAGTTAGAGGTAATTGTGTGGGTAACAGCAGAGGCTAGACAAGGGGGTAGCAGTGGGGTGGAGAAGGGGCAAACCCCTCTCAAGTAGACCTGTTTGGAGAGGCATAGAGCTGACCGGTAAGTCTTTTGCTTTTCATGAAGGACAAAAGTCTCAAAAGTGAGACTATAATTCCACTCCAAAGAGAAAGTGCTTCTCAAAGACAAGTTGAGGGATTTGGAGAAGAGAAATGTTGACATCCCAGTGGGGGCTCAGCTTATTCACATGGAAATCTCCCTGCACATCCAGAAAAGGAAACTTAAGCTCAGAGCTTTGCATAAGAAGCCAAAGACGCTGTGGATCAGTGTGGAAGCTGTTCATCAGCCAGCCCTCGGGAGCATATCCACGTCCTCAAAGCTGAGCTGAGACTCACAAATGCCCCCACTGCCACTGATTAAACCGTGCTCTCTCCTCCGAACACTGGGCAGAACAAGCCATGCAATGCTTTGCAAACCACATATTACAATTTTCAAGCTGAGCCATTGACAGGGATGCAAAGAGGGCTTAGAGCACTCAGGCAATGATCCCTGAATGGCACCTCATCACCAGGGCCACTGGGCAAGTAGCTTCCCCTCTATGGGCACCCTCTCCTTTCCTGTGAAGGATCTATGTGATTGATCTCGTACCATACCTTCCAGCTGTAACTCCCCTGATCGTTATTCCTGCCCAAGACGGGGTAAATTGGAAAAACACATAGTAAGACTTTCTGTGGATTTGCAATTTATCCTTAGGGACACACACACACACACACACACACACACACACACACACACACACAATCCTTGGGATTTGTTAGCTCTTTACTAAAGAAGGGAAATGATTGCTCTGAGCATTAGAAAATAAAAAATGTCTCACTTGGATTATCTCTGGTATTTTATGTCATTAGCTGTACCAACTTCCCTAGAAGATAGGCAGGACATGTATGCACACACACGTGTGTATTTAACGAGGAAGCAGATGAATCTAGATAGAAGCACAGATCAGTGCAATGGAAAACGCAGGGGTTTGGGAGTCAATGCACACCAGTTCAAATTCTACATATATTCTATCCTAACTATAGGATAAAGATAAGCACTTAAACGTTCTTTGTCTCAGTTCCCTTAACTGAAATATTGGTGGTAATAATGCCTACCCCTCAGGACTACCATGGAGTTTAAATGTGGTCAGGATATGAAATGCCTGGCACATAGCAAGCCCGGGTACATCAGGCCCTCGCCTCACACAGAAACCCTCAGAGACTCTGGCAGGCAGGGCTGGCTCTGGCTTGTCAACTGTGCAAAGGTGAGCCACAGGACCTCAGCAGAGGAAGGTGACTATATGACAAGGTGGAGCAGGGTCCTGAAGACTTAGAGGAGGTCAGGATTAAGGGACCTTGCAGGTTGTCCCAGCCTTCCTCCTTGTTTAAGGAAGAAACAGGGCACCTACTGTTGATGAGCCTTCTTATCATTCTGCAATAGTTACCACCTCTGGAAGGCATGTCGCTGCCAATGCACTCAACACCCCTGCCAGGTAGGCACTAATATCTCCATTTTACAGATGAGCAAAGTGTTGAGGGTGAGTGATTTTTCCTTACACTACACAGCCAGTGAAGGGCACCGTTGTGATGAAACTCCTTCTGATCAACAGACCGTGCTCTTCCCTTCCATCGTGGGAATTCCCATCACACGGACAGTAGGACATTCGATGGTTCACTCAGGACTTTCCCACACACCATCTCCTTGAAGAACTGAGACTGACACAGGGTAGTGCCCCATGAATATCTGTTGACATTGTAAGATGATGCTGATCCTCGCAATGTCTCACGAGTCAGGCAGGAAGCCACTGGGGGACTGAGGACCGGAGAGGTTGAGCAACTTGCTCTGGGGCACTCAGAGAGTAGGTCCTAGATAAAGGACTGGCACCCAAGTCTTTCCACAAGCTGCCTACAAGAAAGGAAGCCCCAGCAGATTATCTTTTTTTTATAAAGTATTTAGGGGTGAGGATTCGTGATGTCTGAAACTTACTTTCCAAAAGAGAGATTTAAAAAAGAGAGAGCAAACTATTACCAATTTTTGAACCTAGGTGACAGGGATTTTTCCAACTTCGTAGCTTAAAATTGTTCAAAATAAAAAGTTAGAGACAAATGCATCACATGCATCTTTCCCTTTCTCTAAGGCCCTCGAGACCACTCTCCCTCTCCCCAGTGACTGTGGCTGATGTGACCGCCAGCACGTACTCAGACACTGAGAGTCCTCAAGTGGGGCCTCTGTCTCCGACCATGGCAGCCTCTGCCCTTTGCCATCCAGGCAGAAGCCCTTCCCACTGCCCCTGTCCCTCTGGCTGGCTCGGTACTGGCCATCCTGGTCACACTGCAGGCCCGCCTCATTCCTCTGACAGTCAGTGACACCTGGAACCGAGAGATGGACACAGCAATCAGTGACAGGCTCTGGAACCCTCTTCCCTCCCAACTCTCAAGCTCCAGGTCATTGACCAGATGACCCAGACATTCTAGTTCAAAACTTTTCAGTGCCCCCACCCTGACCAAAGGATTGTACCCAGGGTCCTGTTTGGGACAATAAGGCCCCTGTGATCTGGGCCCCACCCATCCTGAACCCTGCACATACACCCTATGCCCCCCACAATATCAGTTAGCCTCAGTGCCCCTGATCCCATGTGCTGAACACAGGCTTTGCTCCTCTGGCCCTCTCCTGGCCCCCAGTCCTCCCGCTCTTCACTGCGTGAACTCTTCATCACTCACCAGCTTTGCCCATCCTCATTGCCTCAGGGAGGCCCTGCTGCAACAGTCTGCGTGTTTATGACTCCCCTCCTCCCCAGTTCCCAGTGCCAAAGTATTAAGAGGTGGGGCCTTTGGGAGGTGATTAGGTCATGAGCATGGAACTCTTAAGAATGGGATTAGCACCCTTTCAAAAGAAGCACAGGGGAGCTTGATTGTCGCTGTCTAGGATGCCTTCATCAGACACTGAATCTTCTGGCACCTTGATCTTGGACTTCCCAGCCTCCAGAAGTATGAGAAATAAATTTCTGTTGTCTATAGGCCACCTAGTTTTGTTATACCAGCCCAAACAGACTAAGACACCTCTGGACCCCCTCAACAAGGTCAGGTCCAGCTGTTGTACACCCTCCTGGGACCACTCCTCTCCTTCACAGCAGGAAGCATGGTTGTCATTTCCACTCATCTGTGTGAATAAAAGCCTGATGACTGCCTGCCTCTCACTCCACAGAAGCTGCATGAGGGCAGGACCAGGCCTGGTTTTGTCACTATTGCATCTCAGTGCCTTGCTCAGTGTCCAACACATACTACAAACTCAGAAATCGATAAATAGTAGTCAAATCCATGCACGAATACCTCCATCCCAGTGTTCATGCTGTTTCCTCTTTCTGGCTCCATCATCATTCAAGACCTAGCACAAGATGCTGTAACAGCATCTAACATGTACCCCCATTATGTTATTAATTACAATAAATTATATTTCTATACTTACATGTTTTATTTTTGTATCAGACTCTAAATTCCTTGAGGACAGGGACTTTATCTTTACTTGCTTTGTATACCCAGTATATACCTGGCACAAAGCAGGTGCTTGATAGATTTTTGATGAATGATATATCAAAAGAGAGTACCTTGATTTGGTTCTCCAGGGCTCTGAAGTAGGTGAATGATAATCTTTTATGGCAGCCCAGAGACTTGATAACATCTGAGTTTCTATATTTCAAGACTATCAGTTAGAAGATTAATAATTAATAACAACTTTTTTGTGGGGAGGTTACAAAGGCTACTTTTTAAATAGAATGATTTGCATACCAAACACAAATTAATATATCAGTAAACAAACAAAGAACTACTCAGCTACCAACAGAATCTCAAGGATCTGTGCAGGGGTCAGTCCAATAGATCTGCTAAGTTAGGAAATATAGGGAAAAAAAAGCATAAGTAAGAACTATAACACAGACCTCAACTATACAGAGGAGGTGAAATTTTAAAAGCTATCCTAACATGAAAGGAAGTATTATAGTAACTTGCCATCATTTAAAACTTAGCAGACTCTACTGCCCTGTGCTTCTCTTCAATATGATTCTATCTAAGACACAGATGAGATAATTCAACAGGTGGATATGATGGAGTTAATGAGTCATGGAGAAGTTCTTAGATATGGACAGACCCTTACCACAGCCTCCAGCCTTGACCCTAGAGAACCATTCCCTAGAATCTATTCTATTACTCAAGGAAAATGTCCTGAAGAGTCATAGCAGTGCAGCACAGCCCTCCACAGTACGTGGAAAGGCAAACAAAGCTCGCTGCAAAAGTGGGGTGAGAATGACCACTCATTGTTCACATTAGACATTTTGATTCTGGTTGCTGCGGACTGCATGTTTGCATTCCCCTGAAAGTTATATGCAGAAGCTCTAATCCCCCTCCCCCGTGCGATGGTATTTGGAGGTGAGGTCTTTGGGAAGTAGTTAGGTTTGGATGAGGTCACAAGGGAGGAGCCCCCAGGATGGGATTACCATCTTTATAAAAAGAGGAAGACAGGAGCTCTCTCCATCTGTCTGTGTGTCTCCCCCTCTGTGCATGCCAAGCAAAGACCATGTGAGGACATAACCAGAAAGAGAGCCATCTCCAAGAACCTGATCATGCTGGCATCCTGGCCTCAGACATCCAGCCTCCAGAGCCAGGAGAAGTAAACGCTTGTCGCTTATGCTGCCCCGTCTATGGTAATTTGTAATAGCAGCCCGAACTATGACACGCTTTATAACCTCCCTGTGAGGGAGGTATCGCTGGCCCCATCTAATAGATGAGGAAGTTGACATTCAGAGAAGGAAGATGACTTGGCCTAGGTCACAGCACCAGTAAGAAAGGACAGCAGGGATGGAACAGGGTCTGGCTGGTGCAAGCCTTGGCCACTGCCCTCTGTTGCCCACCATTTCTGTCATATCCCTTCCATCGGCAAGGATCAGTGCATTACATCCATCTCCTTTTAAGAAAATGCTCCTCCAACATTTCAATACACTTCAAGTCATCTCAACCCACAAGTACTGAGTCAATGTGTACAAACTGAGGGGGACACCCTGATGTCAAAGACACTCCACCAGTATGTTCCTGGTGAAGAGCTTCTTCTCCAGGAAGAATGTCAGACTCTCAGCCTATAAAATTCCTCTCACGTTTACTTTTTTGGAATTACTGTCCTATTACCCCTGCTCTCCTGACCAAGAAAACTTCCCTTATCGAAGAAAGTGATGTGATTTCTCTTGACTACTTGTTTTAAAAATTCTAGAAATTATTCAGATTTTAAGCAATAACAGTTTGTCTCGTGTTGACACAATTTCAGACTAACGTGAAAAGATGCGAAAGAAGATACGTGTGGGTCCTTGCTAGGAAAAACCCAGCAGTACCCAGTTGACTATCAAGTATGTAGACCGAGTGAAATCACATGACATACAGGAAGGCCACACGTACTGACAAACGCATAGGGCCAGAAAGAGAATACGAGTAGCGATGACTATAGGTGGAAAACGTCTTCCACTGCTCAATCTGAGAAGGTAGACTTACAAAAATCAGAAGTTTCAGAATCACACAGAACCAAGATCAAAGGCCAGCTATGTCATCAGTTAGCTGAGTGACGTTGGCTAAATTTCTTGACTTCTCTGAGCCTCAGTCTTCTTGCTGGTAAAAGTGGAGCTAATAATATTTACCTGGAAGGGGTGTTTCGGGCACTGAATGAGACACCACAGCTAAATGCCTGGCCCAGAGCCAGGCAGGAGATAGGTATTCAAAGGCCTCCTTTGTTATGCTGTGTACACAGTGGTTCTCAGTAGGGGGCAATTCTGCCCTGCCCCCCCACCCAAGAATCACTTGGCAATGTCTGGAGACATGTTTGGTTGTCACACCTTGGTGGGGGGCGTGCATCAAGTGGGTAAGGGTTAGTGTATTAAGGGTGCTAAGCATTCTACCATGCGAAGGACAGCCCCCCCCCACAACAAAGAATTATCTACCCCAAAATGTCAATAGTGCTGGAGGATAAGAAACCCTGCTGCATCCCATGGTATTGCAGGGTTTCTCTTTCAAAGCAGGACCCTACAGAACTTACAGTGAGTGTGGCTGAAAGCTCCAGTGGAAATGGTTGTTCTGCCCACAGGACACAGGACACAGGATGAGCTACCTGCCTGTTCTTGGTAGAATCCAACAGGACAGGGAATACATTGCTCATCCTGTGAATAGCTTCCTTCGGGACACTTAACTGGAAAATATAAAAAAAGAAATGATGTTAAAGAACAAGACGCATGATTTACAGTTACAATCCCAGAATACGCAGGGTATGTGGAATCCTAAACCCAGTTTAAGAGCTCATTGATTTAGCAAATGTCCATAGAGAACTGTCGGTGCATCAGGCTCTGAAAGCCAGGACACAGCTGTGCAGAAGGCAGATGAGCTTCCTGCTCTCCAGGGCCTGACGCGTTGCAGGAGGTGAGAGGGTCCAACAAGTGTTTCTGATACAGGTACAATGAAGCAAGGCGACAGGGGCATGCTAGTGAGGGGAAGCCCCTCCGAGAGGTGACACTGGAGACTTGGATGAGGAGGAGCACCCCAGGCAAAGATCCAGGAGAAGAGAACTCCAGGCAGAGGGAACAGCAAGTGCAAGAGCCCTAAGGTAGGCATGAGATTGGATTATTCAAGTGATGGAAAGAAGAGAGCCAGTCGATGCTAGCTACTGAGCTGGAGCTTGTTTACAAAGAGGAGAACAGAACGGCGGCGTGAGATGAAGTCGGAGTGGAGAACAACTGGAAAGACAGGGCCCATCTGCAGGTTGCCATGGAAACGCTTCCCAAAGTTAAGGGCACCATGGAGTCAGGTGGGAGTGCAAGCTCCAGGGTGGGACAGATTGGGTGAATCCCACTGCCCGCTCTACCTGTATAACTGGGCTTTCCTGAAACTCCACCTCCTCCTGTGGCACATGGGGATTAATAATACTGTCTCACTGGGGTGTAGTGATCATGTACATAAGGTATGTGTCGTAACACCAGGCTCATGTATATAAATGGTAATTCTTTCCACACTCGAGGAAGCCCTTCCTTGCAGACAGCCTCAACACCCACTTCGTCCCAACAGAGTGCCCCTTGTATGTGAGGCAGTTCCACCAATTCAGCACCATCTCACTTGACTCAGCGGTGCCCTCTGTTCCCGTGGTCACTGAGAGCACTGCTGAGACCCAGGACTAGGGTGAGGTGCACGAGGCACAAGGCACAGGATTTAAGGAGGCTGTCGCTACCAGGGGTTGGGTTTGTGAATGACTCAGAGCTGCCAAGTCTGCCCTGAGGTCGAGAACCTCCTTAAATCTTGCGCCCTGGGGACCTCATTCTCCTCACCCTCACCTCTCCGGGTTATGCTGTTAATATGCTTTCTGTGCCTCTGATCCTAACATTCCCAATCTCTCCTAATCTTCCTCCTCTAATATGATATAGACTGAGAAACCAGAAAACCAGCTGGAAAAAGGTTTCTCTCATAGGAGGTGCACTGGGGTCTGAGGAGCATACCAACTCCACGCTGAATCTGACAGCTCAGGGAAGGAGCTGGGCGCGGGAGGTTCGTTTTGCTTTCTTTCTTGGTTCAAGGTTGTGTTCCTGAGAGTTTGCCAAGTAACTTCCAGAAAAAGTGAGCTTTTACCCAGTAAAAAGTGCGAGCTAAAATTTCACCCACTCTTGGGAGCATTCCTCTGTGCCTGGCACTCTGCTGTGTACTTCAAGCGCCTTAACACATCACCACCAAGAGTTAGTATTTTATGCCCATTTCACAGATGAGATAGTTGAGCCTCAGGACATTCATGCATGACTTCCTAGCATGCTTTTCTGCAAAGGGCAGCATATTACAGAATATGCAAAGCACAGTGCCAGACGTTTTAACGTGTTAACTCGAAACCCTAATGAGAAAAGTATCATCTCCACTGCCCATCTCCAGTTGCCCAGACTGGAGAAAACTGAGTTTCAAGGTCAAGGTTGACCAAGCAGTGATATGACAGAGGTGGAATTTGAACCCCATTCATTCACCTCCAAACCAAAGCCTTTGTTTTGCCTACCAATCCAACCACCTCCCTCTGACGACGAAGTCGGCACAAACAAGTGGGACGTGCTGGGACGGAGTCAGTGTTGATTTAGCAACCACCATATCTGGTCTGCCTATGTACTTGGCATTTCTGAGTAAATCAGAAACTTGAGCCACATTTTAGAAATTGAACAGTGTGTTTTCCAGTCTGCCTGGAGCAATTAATATCCTCCCTTAGAGAGTGGAGTTTCAGTACTTCTATTAGTCAGGTTGTTAATGATCATCTCTGGCATTTCAACCCCAAAACTGTGACTATTTTTTCAAGTAAGTCACCTCCAAACTCATTGCTAAAAGCAAATAAAAGCTTTTTGGCAAGCCCGAGTTGCCCTGCTTCTAAAACCCGAGGTGTGGGTAAAGGACCAGAAAGAAGAGAGCTGGGACCCAACTTTCGCTGCAAGCCCAGTAAGTTCCAGGCCTCCTGTCTGTGCTCAGAGAATGTGCATGCCATCTCCTCCCACCATTTATCTCCATCTCTGACATCAAGAGTCTTTTGCACCCAAAAGAACACTCCTGTAAGTCAGAATGAGACCGTGGCTGGGTTATTGACATCCGTCCCTCAGCACAGGGCCCTTCCTGAAGACCATTGAATTCACTGCCACAACTGGGAGCTGCCTTCCACTCAATTCCTCCTTCGAAATCTTCAGAAAATCCCTTTGGCATAAGTTCCTTCTTTTGTAAAATGAGACAATTTGGCCTATTTGAGTTTGAAAGTTTCACAAAGCATTGGGATCATGCAACCCTTCCTGCTAACCCTTCCCCACAGCCCCCCAATAGTGAAAGCTACGTTTCTGCTGAAGAAAAATATCTGCGAGGAAACACAGGGGTCTTTCACCAGTTAGGAAGTTGGCTCAAGCCCACACTTGTCCCTGTCCCCCTCCAGCCTAAAATTCTTCCATGGTGCCCCATTACCAGCCCAAGCCCGCTGCTGTGCCTCAAGGCCTCTCCTGCCCTGGTCCCTGCCCACCTCTCTGGCCCCAGCTCCTTCCACATTCCTCGAACACCCTGTTCCTCAGCTGTGTAAACCGTGGGCACTGTCTTCATAAAGCTACACTGCTTCATGATTCTCTGCTTTTGCACTAATCTCCATTTCTGGAATGTTCATAATTTATCACTTTAGCACCCAAGCACGTGCACACACACACCACCTCCTGTCTGCTCTTGTCTGAGCAGCAATTCCTACTCACCTTTCAAGACCTCATGCAGCATTTGCTGCCCAGTAAGTCCTCCCTGACTTCCCTGATAGGATGTGAAGACTTTTGACATGATGTTCTAGCTGTCTCTTCACCTACCTCTCCCCAAGTAGACTGCAAGTTCCTTGAAAGTGGAGCTATGTCTTTTGCTTCCCTGAGCACATAACATGGTGTTTGATAAATAATTGTATTTCAAAAGCATGGATGGATGGATGGATGGATGGATGACTGTATGGATGGATGAATAAATGGATAGATAGATGGATGGATAGATTAATGGATGGAAGGAAAGAGGGAGGGAGCAAAGGAGGGAAGGAAGGAAGGAAGACAAGACATAGCATATTACTTCAGAAAAAAATCCTTAGGGAACTGGCTCTATTATAGGAATTTACATTGAATGAGTGAAAGTTAATGCCATTCAGAATGGAAATAGAAAATCCAAACAATTCTCTGGGTTTCCTCTTAATAAACTGATCTGCTTTAAAGGCTGGAAGCAGGTGATTCCAAGAGGAAGCCATATAACTATCTTTGGGCGAAAGGGTGAACAAAACTGACCTATCAGAACTGCCAGCAAGGCCTCAGCTCCTGGCAGTACCCAGCTCCCCAGATCAAGGCTGCCACACCTACCTGAGTCATGGGGAATGGGTATTCCCACCAGCCCCCTGAGTCACTGCCCTCCAAGGAGGCCGTCCAGATTAGCCCCCCTGAAGTGACACACAGCAACCCTGCCTCATCGCCACAGGACAATGCTCTGCCTTGTAACTTTACAGCTGTGTCCCAGATGTGTTTAAGAAGGAAAAGAGCCAAGAAGAATAGATACAAGAATTGGAGGGTGTGATTTCACTAAGAACCCTCTTGTTGAGAAGGGAGATGTGTGATGCAGAAGACAGAACAAAGAACTTGGAGGCAGGCAGAGCTAAGTGTAAATCTCAACACTGCCAATTAACACCACAATCCTTCATTGAGAGTTCTCTGTGTGCCAGGTGCTGTGTTCTTTGTATCAATTCTATACTATCTAAACCATAAACCCATGAAGTAGATATTACTACCCCTATTTTTCAGATTATGCCTAGTGGGGCTTGGTGACTTTCCCAGGATCCCACAATGAGAAAGTGTTGGAGCCAGGACTCCAGCCCAGGTCCGCATGACTTCAAAGAGTAATGTCCTGACACTATACACAGCTATATGCCCTTGGTTTCCTCATTCATAATATGGGCTTAATAATACCTGACTCTCTGAACAGAAAAATGCTAGCAAGGCCCCACTTGAATCAGCAACTCAACAAGGGACAGAAATTATCATTGATAGTGGAGAAAACCCAAGGCTTTTGGTACTGCTTTTGTGACTTTCAGTCTAGACTTTTCTAACCATTTGGAGTAAGGTGGGGGGTGGAGGGGAGCTGAATGATGTGGTTGAGTCAGTAAAAGGCTACGGCAGCTGAAAGCAGAATGTAGTTTTATCTAGAGCAAGAATAGGCGAATTACAGCCTGTGAGCCAAATTCAGCTCACCTTCTGTTTTGGTAAATCAAGTTTATTGGAACACAGGCACATTTTTCTTCCTACAATGGCTGAGTTAAGTCATTGAGACAGAGACCATACGGCCTACAAAGCCTGAAATATTTGCTGTCTGGCCCTTTACAGAAAAACTTTGCCAACCCCTGTCCTAGAGCAAGCATATCCAGGCAAATCTTTTATGCAGCCACTTCCCAGGCCCGACCCTATGCCCCCCACAAGAGCCCCCCGAAGCCCTGGCCACCCTGATGCCAGCTGCTGATTCCCAAGCCCCACAGTGACACACACAGGGCTTCCCTCTTCAGGCAAAACCTTCCCTGCCCTGAGCTAAGCTTCCCCCTCTCATTTCCAGTTGACAGGAACTAATACTTGAGTTCCCTAGAAGAAAACTTGGGATCAGATTTCTGGTCTGGCTCCTTTTTTTCACCTGTGTGTGTTGGGGGGCTAGGGGGTGTGGAAAGGAGGACCCCCAGGAGGGGATAGGACTTCCTTAAAGGCAGAGTCAGCACAGGTTCTCCACCCTGCCCTTTGACCTCTATCATCTGCATCTCTTGTTGCTTTGCCTCTTAGCTCCCAGCTCCCTCCAGAGGGCACACCTGAGGCCAGTGACTCTCCCCACCCTGCTTCTAGACCCCCTTGTGACTCCACCTGGAGAAGCTATAAAAGCAGACTCCTGCAGTTCTCCCACCCCCAGCCCCCGTACCCACAGCATACACATATGCACACACATACATGTGCACACATATACATATATACATGTGTCCACACGTACACACACCACACACATGCACACAGTCAGACTTGCAAACGTACACCCTCAACATACACATACACATCCACACTCCACAAACATCCATGCACACACATATCCTACTAGTTCAGTGTCTGGAGGTAGAGCCCGGGCTCTTCACGTCTGAGCACACAATGTAGGTGTTCTCTGTGTGGCTCTCTGTCTGCGACCCTGTTCCACCCACCCTGGCAAGCGGCACCATCCACTCTTGCCCCCACTTCCTGTTCTCTTTGTTTGGGCTGCTATGGTGAGGTGGAAGGAAAGACCATGCGGTCTGGCCCCAGAGGATCCGGGGTTACCTACCCACTGATAATGGGTTAGGTGAACTTGAGTCCCTCCCATGAGTCAGCCCCGCTCTGGGCACTGTGGATGCACAGTCTCATTTAATCTAGCCTCAGCTTCTTCATCTATTAAATGGGGAAATGACCTGCCACGAGGGGCTATTGTGAGAGGTAAGTATTTGCTAAGGTGCGATGTAAATGGCAAACTCCTCTGTAAATAGTAGTGGGCAGTGGTTGTGTTTCTGTTTTTTGTGTTAAGATTTAGCTGCATCTTAAATCCAGTATGGAATTTAGAATTTGGCGTGGATTTCAGAAAAGAATAGGCCATGCAGCTTTTGTGTTGCAACCAATATAAATAACGGAAAAAATATAAATAACAGAGAAACATCTTCTCTATCTTAGCTCGATAAAATGCCTTTTTGTCTCACTCTACACACAAAGATAGCTTCTCATCATGAGACCCTCAAAGCTTCAGAGGTAGACAGAATAGTGCCCACCCACCCAGATGTCCACGTCCTCATGCCTGGAACCTGGGAGTATGTTAGGTTACATGGCAAAGGGGAATTAAGGTTGCAGATGGAATTAAGGTCACTAGTCAGCTGACCTTAAAATGGAAGTGTCCTGGTTTCTCCAGCTGGGTGTAATTACAAGGTCCTTAGAAGAGAAACACATGACCAGGGAAAAGGGGTCAGAGAACTACAACATTACTGGCTTCGACAACGAAGGATAAAAAGAAGCTACCAGCCAAGAAATGTGGGAAACCTCTAGAAACTGGAAAAGGCAAGAAAGAGATCCCTGTCCCCCACCCCCAGGCCTCCACGAGGAATGCAGCCGTGCCGACACCTTGATTTTAGCCCAGTGAGACCTCTGTCAGAATTTAAACCTACAGAACTGTGAGAGAATAAATTTGTGTTGTTTTAAGCCACTCAGTTTGTTATAGTAGCAATAGGAAGCCAACATAGCTTTCATTCAAGGAATCTGCAGGGGCATTCCAGTGAAAATGACCTCCAAAGCCACTCATTGGCAAGGGCAAGTTCAGCCCAAGTAAACCGCCACCAAGAACTGCTTTCTCTGAGTCATAAAGGCCTGGACTGATAAGTGGCCATTTGGGAATTGTGGTGAGTAACAAGCTGCCATAACTGGCCTAAGAACTGTCCACCCAGGACAAAGGGTGTACATCAGCCTTCTTCACAAAAAAAGTGCAGCCCAGGACCCGGGATCCCAGCCTGCCGAGAACTAGCAGAAAGGGTAACATCGAACATCGGGTTCTTCCTTCTGCCGTGCCATCTAGTGAGTAAAGACCACATGGCCGTGCACAGTGGGTGACTGAAAACTTGTGCTGACCAAATAAATGGATGATTCTCTGCTCTGTGTGTACAGAGTAGCCTCTCTCCAGAGCTCTGGTGGCCTTTCCCCAAGCCTCATGTGGCTCCATAATAGCAGAGGAGAGGTGTGGACTTACCGCAACCCAGTGTGTCCTGACTGGCGTTGCTGCTGGTCATGACTCGGTGAAATCCTTCCAAGCACCCAAATCGTGTCCTGGGAGAGGTGCCAAAGTGGTCCCCTTGGAGGAAGCTGATGGAGGTATCTGCTGGGAACATCTTAGAATCCAGATGAAGTCGGAACATGCCACTTTGGATGAGATCTGTGAAGCGTCCCAGGAGATCCTTGCCCACAAAGGCCCTCTCTGTAAGACACAGGACAAGGCAGAGGTCATCTCACTGTTCTCTGCAAGGGCAGGGGGGTTGAGGAGGAAGAGCCACCTAGAACGTTCTGGCTGAAAGGAGACATAGGCATCACCTGGTGCCTTATTTTATAGAGGGAGAAACTGAGGCCCAGAGAAGGGGATTGACTAGGCCAAGGTCACATAGGAGTCAGAAGCACAAGTAAGACTCCAACCCAGGTCTCTTGGCTTCTGTCATTTGATGGCACCAATGTGACCCACATTGGTACAGAATATCATGTCTTCAGCCACTAATCCAAGGTTCACTGTCCAAATACTCATCCTCCTCAACTTTTGACAAGGCACTGAACCCCTCTGAGCCTCAATTTCCCCCTCTGTAAAATGGCCCAGGAATGCCTCTCTTGTAGCTAGTGAAGATCCTGGGAGAGAACATGTGTGAAGAGGCCACTCATAGGGAAGGCGAGGACGTCAGGAGGCAGAGTGGCCTTCTGCCTCAGTGCTTGGCTGAACAGAGAAGCCTCCAGCTGTCCAGCTATATACACTCATCTTCTCTAGGATGAAAGTAGATGAACATCCCGTCAGGAGCCTGGGTGGATCCCCGCTTGCAGCAAACGTTCATGAGACAACAGGCTACCGTAAGACCAGCCATGGCCTGAAACCACAGTCATCACTGTCTCACCATAGAAGCCAGTCATGAACATCTCATGCTTTTGCAGCTTCAGACATACCCAGATTATTCAGGCTCTCTCTGGAGGAAGACAAAAGGGCAACACTCATCCATAATGCTGTCGGGGGGGTGGGGGATTCCTATTACACAGACGTGAAGGTGAATTCTAGGTGTCAACTAGGTTAGATGAAGGAATGCTGAGAAACATGGTAAACCTCTCTTTTTTGGTGTGTCCATGAGGGTGTTTCCAGCAGAGACTAGTATGAGAGTCTGAGTGGCCTGGGTGGGAAAGACCCACCCTAGTGTGGGTGGGAACCATCCAATCCGCTGGGGGTCCGGAGAGAACAAAAGACAGAGGAAAGAGGTGAAGCTCTCTCTACCTGCTGGAGCTGGGATACACTCTTCTCTCCTGTCCATGGATATCAGAGCTCGAGACTCTTCAGCTTTTGGGTTCCAGAACTTACACCAAGGACACCATCAGCTTCCCTGGTTTTAAGGCCTTTGGACTTGGACTGAGCCATGCTACGGCATCCAGTTTATAGACGGCCTATCGTGGGACTTTTCTTTCTAGTCAAGTGAGCTAATTCCCCTAATAAAATCCCTCTCATATAATTATAACATATCCTATTGATTCTGTCTCTCTGGAGAACCCTGACTAATACAACAGATTGTTGCCATGAGGACTGGAGAGTGACAGAGATGTAGTCTGCCCCCGGGGTTATATCCTGGCAATGTTTTCCAGAAATTTCCCCCATAGAATAGAGGGCAAGCTCCAGCTCGTCCTGACCCTGGGTGTTTGGCCCCTGCATGGTAGAAGAAAGAATGGAGCTGCCTCCCACTTTCTGCCTCCCACTTTATGGATTATTTCTTACCCTGCCAGAAAACTCAGAGTTAAACATGGCACATGCTCATATTAGCTATTATAAAATCCATTCTGCTCCTCTTAAATCTTTCTACTCCTTGATTCATCCCTATCGTAGCTGCCCTATTTTATATGTTGTGAGTGCTCTGAGATGTCTGATAATTGGAAGTAGGTGGGACATAAGTTATAAACCAGGGAAAACTCCCTTACCCTACTCTTAGAAGATGTTCACAAAAGCACCATCAGGCCCTTTGTTGTGGACGTTAACTCTAGTAAGCTATTGACCAGAACTAGATTGATTCTCATCTACGCTTTAATAATTAGCTCCACTTGCGGGCCAGGCACACAACTCGCTTGCTACATCCGCACAGGAGGACATCAGGGGCTTCACTAGCTCCACTGGACAGATGAGGAAACTGAGACTCACAGAGGCTGTGTAGCTGCTTCAAAACACGGTTGCAGAAAAACATACCAATGTCATACAAATCAGGAAGAGAGGCCACTGGGATGTCCTCCAGCCGTGATTTCCACGTGACATTCACTCCTAAGCGCTCCGTGGTCAGGCACCCCACCTGCACGGAGGAGTTGTTGCAGACAGGAATGGAAACCGAGGTCCCAAAAATCTTCACCTACATGGAGACGGAGGCTTTCAGTTCAAGAACATAGAGTGGAGGCCAGTTTTGTGGAGCTCGCCCCGGGAGCCAGAACTTGGCTTGTGTTTCCTTTAATCCTCAATCAACCCTACATCAAGAGAGGTGGCGTTAGAGATGCCTTTTTTGCACCTGAGGAAAATGAGGTTCAGAGAAGTTAAATAAACTGCCCTGGCCACATAGCTCACAGAGGGATACATGAGCCTGGCTCCACCGTTTCTTAGCTATGTGGCTCTGGGCCAATTATTTTAGCTCTCTGGTCTTCATTTTCTTCATCTACAAAATGGTAATAATAATAGGGTCCATATGAGGACGGTATTAGCTAATTTATGCCACAGGACATAGTAAGTGCTCAGTACACAATTGGACATCTTTATGTAGAAAGAATGGCCGTGATGAGACGGGTATGGATTCCACCTCCACTGCTACGTAATTCACCTTGGCTAGTTACTTTCCATTTCTGAGCCTCAGTTTACCCATTGGTAAAATGAGTGAGGGTTGAATCTGATCCATAGGTTCCTTTGCTCCCTGAGGTTCTGACACGGTGACTCTGTGGGGAAGCTAGGCGCATACCTGGATCTGGCAGAAGCCGCGGGCTGTCAGCTCATCCAATATGAAGACCTGGAAAGCCCACAGCAGGCCTGCATAGTCGGCACTGCACATCTTGCCCGGCGGTAGCTGCAGCTGGAAGTGCCCTTGGGCCTGGATGGTCTGCCACGGCTGGGGTCCTGCAGGTAAGCACCAAAGGTCAGCAGACAGAGGTGACAGACCTGTGGGATTCTTTTCTTTTCTTTTTGGTTTTTCCTCTGCAAAAATAACCCTTCCTCATTTAGCCCAGAACACACAAGCACTGCCATTTTGCATTGTCATCCTCAGAAACTAAATGCTTCCTAGCATAACAACTTGTCTCTCAAATTACTTAGAGCCCTCACAGCAAGCTCAGTCCTGCTTCAGCCACTAAACCAGGATGCTCTACCTTCTGGGGTCCTGGACAGTCTTCTTGGAAAATCTTTCTTACTATCTTGCATAGAAACAGGGCGGCTCCACGTGGTTTTGCAGATTAAGAACAGTCACCATAGACGATGTGAATGACATCCTCTAAGGTTGGTCAGTGCACAACCTACACAGTCATACACAGCAGCCCCATATTCAGCTTCTGAGGCTGACTCATGCCTCTCTTCTCCTGAAGTCCGTTGCTCTAGATTCAACTGCGACCAGCCTGGTCTTGATTTCATCTTATTCCACCCTGTCACAGTCAAAGTAACAGGTCACTAATTTGTCCAAATCACATTTCGAACTTCTTCTGGATGGGGGCCCTCTGTATTCCAGAGTGCTTTACAGCAGATAGTGTCCTTGACACATTGGCAGCCACCCAGAGCTTTATGACAGTCAGCCCCAGGATCTGGGCCTCTCTCCCAGACACCCCTCTCACTGCACCGGTTGGACTGAGTACTAGGTCTCAGCTGTCCCTTCACTGTCTGACTGAGTGATGGAGTTTGGGTGTGTTGTCCCCTCCAAAACTCGTGTGGAAATCTGATCCCCAATGTGGCAGTGTTGGAAACTGATTGAGTCATGGGGGCGGATCCCTCACGAATGGATTAATGCTCTCCCTGGGGGAGGGGGGATTAATGAGTGAGTTCTTGCTCTATTAGTTCCCGCGAGAGCTCGTTGCTTAAAAAGACCCTGGCACCTTCTCTCTCTCTCTCTTGCTTCCTCTCACCATGTGATCTGCTTGAACCCGCTGGCAGCCTGCCACTTTCCGCCATGAGTAGAAGCAGCCTGAGGCCCGTGCCAGATGCAGCTGTCCCAGAATCGTAAGCCAAATAAACCTCTCTTCTTTATAAATTACCCAGTTTCAGGTACTCTGTTATAGCAACAAAAAACGGACTAAAACACTGAGTAACCACAGATGGCCTTTACAAAGGCAGACGAGGTCAGATCCTGGTGTTACCACACAGCCATGTGCATGAGTCAAGGCATTCGGCGTGAGAGCAGGAGAATGTAGTTCTACACAGAGCACTGTAAATGAGCACCAATGTTTAAACACGGCCCAGGGCCCAGCAGTCAGATCTGACATCCCACCTGGAGCAGGATCCAGCCCCCTGCTCTCCAGGCATTAGCCCTGGAAGTCCAGGTGGACCCCGGGAGAGGCTGGTGGGCAGGTCACTCTCACAGCCTGGACGAGCAGCTCTGCGCATGTGAACACTATTGTCACCAATACAGTTTTTGGAGCACCTACCTGCTAAATAATTGTCCTGAATCTAACATATCCCAGGAAATGGCAATTCTCCTAGGAAGCAGATGCCTGCAGATAGGCCAAAAATAAAGCCTAACTCCAGGGGTCCAGGAAGCACACCTGCTCCTTCCAGAAGAAAATGCTATGTGAGGTCCTGTTCCCTTTCTGGGTGCCACCCAGCTTGCCATGAATATGCTACATTTGGGAGGTGGGAATGAAGCAGCCTCGCATCCCCATTCGCATGCTCAGCCTCAGCCCTGAGAGGGGCCGGTGCAGGACAGACATCCCAAGGCCACTCACGCTGGCAGGCACGGGGCTGAGGCGGCTGTGACTCCCAGCGTCTCCTCTCGAGGCTGCACACCAGTGGCCCCGGCAGGAATGCGCTCTGATGGCCCTGGCGGCACAGAAGCTGGCACTGCTGGATGGCAGTCCCCCCTGGGCCAGAGGCTGTCGCACACAGGACTGCTCCATTAACCACACCCAACATGTCGAAGGGCAGTGGGCACTGCGGGCCTAGGAAAAGGAAAGAGGAGCTGCAGTGGGCATCAGCCGGCACTCGGGAGAGCCAAGTGCCCCTGCCTGTGGGCTCCCTTCTAGTGACACAGGCCCTTCCATTCTTCCCTTCCCCGGGCCCGGGCCTGCTCCCCTCCCTCCCTGCCCTCTTCTTGGAAAGACCAGTCCTCTCTTAGTTTTAGCAGACACCTAAGCAAGGATGATTCTCATAGCTTCACCTCCAGCTCAGGCTCCCTTTAGCTTCTTCCCATCTCTAAGTCCAACAAATGACCAACTAGTCTCTCCACCTCAAAGCTCATGTGAACAAGCTTGACGTCAGCAGCTGCTGCCCAGGCCACAAAGAGTGGCACCTCCAGACACCCAGTTGTCCCAAGTTAGAAGCTTGACTGCCTTCCTACGCAGCCCCATCTCCTCTGCCCTAGATCAGCAAAGGCTGTGGCTTCACCTGCTCAACGTCTCTCCGTCCCCACTGCCGCCCCCTCATTTACACAGTCCTCATCTTCTGCTCAGCTGCTCGTGAGGCCTCCGCCAGGCTCCTGCATTTGTGCCTCAGCCCCTGCCCTTCCCTCCCACGTCTCCTCTAGTCCCCGCTATCGCCATAGACATTGTGGCAAAGCTACAGTATTTCTTAACCCTGCCAGGCCCGCCATCCCAATTTATAATAAATATTTTGTAATGTCTCCATTTCCTGTCCTGAAATGAAATTTATGAATTGTCTAACCTACCTCTTCATAGACATTTGAAAAACGTCTGTAATGTCCTGTGACTTGAGTGTGTAGGAGAAATACTTACAAGAGATAATTTATAATTAAATAATACATTTTAATATTTAATAACATATGTCAATATTCTAATATATATTCACAGGATGCATATTTCAATCTTTGACATTTATACAACTTTTCAACCAGAAATAAGAAATAACAGGTCAACATCTCCACAAACTCCTGAAACACCCAGGAGGGAGGGAACCATCTGCACTGAGATCCTGTGCTCAGGCCCCTTCTCCCCACTCAGCGATAGGAAGACTGAGACCCAGGACTCCTCAGCAGGCCAGCGCCAGCCCTTCCTGAGATGCTAGCTCTGGAAATTCCTGGCCAGGCTCTTCCTGATTTCAGTTCCCCAGGCTGAGCATTTTTAGGAAGTAGACACAAATTTCAAAATCAAGGGAATCAATCACAACTACATGCCTCCTGCACTTCCTGTCTCCCTCCCACCCCCACGGTCCTGCTTCTTTGGAACCCCACCCTGCCTGGGGAAAGGAAGAGATGTGCGTCCCCTCGGGCCCTCTGGGGGATCCTGACTTACGCTCACAGGAAGGCTGGCTATCGGCCACACGGGTCCCGGGCACCTCCTCTCCTCTGTCTGTGACACACCAGCAGCTGCTCTGGGCTGGGTCGCACTGCATTGGGGAAAAGCCCCCGTCCTCTGCCCTGCAGTCCGGGGTATAGCCTGGGCCCACTCTCCTGGAGAGGACTCCACTCTTGAGCACATCGCAGAAGCTTGGGCCTTGACACAGAGACGAGCCAGATGGGTCAGGCGCCATCTGCTCGCATAGCTGCCACAGCCCTCCCGCCACTGCTGCCAACCCGCCTGCAGGGCCTTCCAGGGGCTGCCTCCCCACTGGGATGCTGAAGCAGAGCAGGGCAAAGCCTGGGCCTTGCTCTGTACTCTCTCCACCTCCACTGCCTGCCCTCAAGGAGCTTAGAGTCTTAGAGGAGTTTTAACCAGTAAGTAAGCAAATGTAGTTCAGCAAGATAAGAGCAACAAGAGAGTGATTCAGGAGCCACAGGGGTTCCCTGAGCTGAGTCATGGAAGAGAGGCCAGTGAAGGCTTCCTGGGGGGACTGGTGTGTGGTCTGATAAGAACTAGGGAGGTAGGAGGGGGAGGGGATGGAGACAGCAGAGCCATACGGTGAAGGCCCCAGGGAAGACAGCGCCCGCCTTTTTTAAAAGTCTGACCAGCGTTCATTACAACTGGATCTTGCAGCAAGAGCGATGGAGAAGCAAGAGAAGCTGGAGAAGACACCCCGGACGCAGATGCGCAGGCCCTGAGCCATGCTGCGGAGCTGAGCCCGGCCCTGCAGATGATGGGAGGAGCTTCGTGGTTTTCAGGCAGACGGGAGACATCAGCACTTGCTCTTTAGGGACATCTCCTGAGCTCCCCTGTCGGAGCAGATTACAGGGCCAGATAGAGGCCCAGGGCCAGCTGGTCACCTCCCAAAGCGCCAGTTCCTCTTTACAGGGATGAGACTCGGCAGGTGCTCTTCAGTCACAAAGCACAGCCAGCTCCCTGTGCATTTGCTCCTCCCAGAACCTGCTGAGCCAGGGGATTATTGCCCCCATGTTATAAATGGGAAAACTGAGGCACAGGGAGGTCAGTGGCTGTGCCTCACAGCTATGCAAGCAGCAGAGCTGGGACGTGAAGGCAGCCCTCAGGACTCTACCCCCAGTGCTCACCTGGAAGGGGCTGGGGGGCGATGGAGGGAGGGGCAGCTACTCACACTGGGCGCTGAGGTTGGTACCAGGCAGTATCGCTTCTCCTGATGCCGCGTCCAGGCACCAGGCACCGGCCCCCGAAGCCTGCAGCGGGGCAAACTCTCCTGTCTGAGACAAAGCCCAGGTCATGTCAGCCGTCAAAGGTAGATGCTTTTGCTGCTGACCTGTCGTTGTGTGGATGTAAAGAATTTCCCTTCCAGAGCAACAGGTGATGACCGGTGATGGCGTCTCTGAAGAGAGGTGGGGGAGGGGCACAGGTAGAGAAGTGCTACCCTGTTTCCAACCCTCACATACGCTATTGGAATTGATGGCAAGGACCACGGTTACCCCATTTTAGGGTGGGGGAAACCAAGGCTCTCTCAGAGAGGGAAAGTAACAAAGCAGCACCCCACAGCTGGTGAGTGGCAGGTCTAGGCCAGGACCCAAACCCATCCAGCCCCAAAACCTTGCCACTCTCCTGAACCAACCCAACCAATTCCAGAAATGATTTCAACAAGCAGCCCTAGGAGAAGGCCCTAAGCAGCCATAACAGGAAACAAAGAAACAGTACAAGGCGGCTAACTGAACCCAGTGTCTGGCCAGGTCCCAAAGAATAGAATCCCATCGGTGACAGTGCCTCCCTTTCTGTCCTGTCCCAGGCTAGCTGGGGAGGGCTGGCATGCCACTTCAACTCTCTGGCCTCAGTTTCTCCATCTAGAAAACAAGGAAGGGACTAGATTGATCCTTGAGCATGTCCCTTCTCCAAATGTTTTTGGTGGTAGGAAACGTCCTCTCCTACGATGGTAACAGAACATGAGAAGCACAGCAGGGATGCCGGAGAAAGGCAGTGGCTGGAGCTTCCCGGCCGCTGCCAAGTGTTTCCTTTAGTGCTTGTTTACCACTTGCTCATTTTATAATCTGCCGTGCCTTGTCCACAGAGGAGCAGTGACAATAATAACAACATCCAATATTTGCAGAGAACATGACTGTGGGGCTCACCCCATGCTAATCACCCCCACCCCGAGTGTGTCATTCAGTTCACACAGTACCTCAGGAGGCAGGGACCTGCCTGTCCTCATCACACAGACAGGCCCAGAGAGGTGGTGATGTGCCTCTGATCACACAGCTTGTAGGCTATGGAGGTGAGATTCAAACCCAAGCAAAGAATTTTTTCTGGGATAAAGACTTAAAATTGGGAATATTCTAGCTGTGAAATTGATTTTTCCTGGTAAGTTGGGCCAATGACTTAAGCATTGGGTTTGGGCAGTGGGAGTCTTAGGGGCTGTCTCCTGGCACTAGGGTCCCCCACAGAAGCCAGCCTGAGAACCACGCAATCAGAGCCCCCAGGCCCTGTTCTGGAATCACTTTTCCCTCCCTCAGAAGCTGTGGTTTCTACCTCTCCTTCTCCAGGAGGGAGCATTGGTGACCAGGACAATGGGGTAGGTTTGTATTTCAACAGTAGGTGGTTGTCAGCCAAGATAAAAGACTCAATAATACTGGTTAATTTGTCTAAAAACTGGCTAATTTGTCTAATCATAATTGGGGTTCATGTTTCTTCCACCAAACAATAAGGAAACTTTTGCTCAGCACTTTATAGTTCCGTGAGCATATTCATTGCTGATTTTATCTGCTTTTCATAAAGCCCCCAGGAGCAGAGCAGAGCAGAGCAGGTGGTGGTATTTCTATCATCCCTATTTTAGAGAAAGGAAACTGAGGCCCAGAGACTTCTATCACTTAGCAATTAAGAGGTTAAGATTCCAGGCATAAATCCTTTCTCTAGGAGCTTTTACCTCAGTACTTCACTGAATCATTACAATCATCCAGGGAGCTGGGGAGGGCGATATGATATCATCCACTTATGTTGGGAACCTGAGACAGGGTGAGCTTAGTGACCCAGCCAAGATGACTTTGGGAAAAACATGGTAGCAACTGTATGTCAATTATTCTCCAAACAGTTTTCATGAAAGATATTTCCTTGGAGCCTTAAAATAACCCTAGCCCAAGATAGGACAAAAATACAGCCTGATCTTATGATTTAAGAAAACCAACTGGAGCCCAGAGACCAAGTAAGTTGAGCAAGGTCACAGCCAGGGCCTACCAGGCCCAGGACAAACCTGCAGGTTGAAAATTCACTGTGAGTTTTTAGCTAATCTAAATGTACCAAAAACTAGAAAAATTATCTTCAACCAGACAGGGCAAGTTCTGGCTTCCCCTTCTCACACCCTTCCTGGATATTCAGAGCCTTACCTCTAGGCAGGTTGGGATGAACAGGTCTTTGGGGGATGGGTTTTCCTGGGATCCAGCCTGTTTCCAACTGGAAAGCAGCCCACTGGCTTGATATTTCTCACAGGTCGTGGGGCCTATGGGAGAGACAGGGATGCTCTTAATGGACTGGCAAAGGGAAGTGGGGAGCCCAGGCTGACCCCTACTTTCAGAGCCATGCATGGAGATGCCCACCACAGAGAGCCAGAACTGCTTCTTCTCTCAGAGGAGAAGCAGGCTGAAGTTCAAGGACAGAGGTACACGGGACGTGCCAGCTTTGAGATGTCAGGTGGGCCATTGACCACACAGGGCAGAACCTCAGGAGAGGGTTGTGGGCTGGAGGTACAGATGGGAGGTGGGTGTTGAAACTGCAGGAGTGGCTGAAGCTGCCAGGGAGCAAGTGCAGGTGGGAGGAGAACCAGGCTCCCTCGCTGCTGTCAGCTGTTTCTTTCACCTGGGAACTGGGAGCACCAGTTAAGAAGGGCCAAGGGTACTGCGAGCCTCCAGGCCTGGGGACTTGGAAACTCGTGACTGGCTGCATTGGGGCTGTTCTGAAGGGCCACGGAGCCTCCTGCGGTTGAGTAACCCCGCTGGCCGGCTCTACCAGCCTGGAGTGCCCGCCACTGGGGGCCAGGTGGGAGAGTTCCATGGGCATCACTTACACTGGGGCATCTGTGGGGAGCGGGCAGTCAGCGATGCAGGGACGAGCTCTCCCTTCCCATCCACACACCAGCAGCGCCCTAAAAAAGAGACCCGGGCCAGAAGTTCAGGAAGTGCACTGGGGACTCGCTCCTGAGTGTACCATAAACAACTTCCTTGCATTCATAGTGGTGCCAGCAAGGTTGCCTGTCTAACCCCTGAGTCAGCTCCCAACATTGCCCACAGTCCCAGTCCTTAAATCCTGATGCCCCAAGCTCCCACTTGACCTTCAGGCTGGATGAAGGTCACTGCTCCTGTTACACAGGTGAGACACTGGAGGCCAGAGAAGCTAAAGAGTTTGTTGCCAGCTGCCAAAGAAGGACCCGAGAATCCAGCTCACTTGCCTCCAGCATAGAAAGCAGGGGTGCCCCTCGGCCTCCTGAGGGTTCCTGTCCCCCTTACCAGTCCTCGCATGGCACTGCACATGCTCCCAGCTTCCAAAGGCATCACACTGAGGCACGTAGGGTCCTGACTGCAGAAGGGCAGATGTGCCAGCCAAATCGCCCTGGGAAAAGCTGCGTCCCTGATAGAAGTTCAAGGCTGGAGTCGGGGAAAGAGCAGAGCAGAGTGTGAACACCTGTGCAGTCTGGGCTCCGTCGCTGAGAACAACAAAACCCTGTTCCAACATAAGTAGGCCTTCTTTATTTGACAAACATTTCAACCCCAAATATTACACAGGTTCCTTGAACAATGGTAGGCACTTAACAGATTTTCCTTTAAAAATAAAACAGGCTGAAGGTTGAAAAAATCCTTGTTGTCCCCTACAGTAACTTCCAGAGAGAATTGGCTAGGTCAATGAAGTGTCTTCGGGCACATGAAATAACAGTAGTGATAGATAAGATTTACAGGCATTTGTTATTTGTCAGACTCTATCTAAACACATACATTAATTTAATCCTCACAACAACCCTACAAAAGAGGTAATATAATCCCATTTAACAGAGGAGAAAACTGAGGCACAGATGGATTAAGCAACTTAGCCAGGGTCTCACAGCTAGGAAGCAGAGGGGCTGTCCTCTTAGCCTTCCCTGCCAAACTCTTACATTTAGTTCTTTACACCCTGCAGGGCACTGCTATTCACACAATCTGATGTGATCTTCACAGCAGTTCCGTGAAGTCAGGACCTTTACCACCATGAGGAAACTGGCTCAGTGTGGGAGGTTACGTGATGAACCCATGGGCACCCTGCTAATGAAACTGCACCCCATGCACAGCTCTCAGCACCCCTGCCCCGCTAGGCTTTTCTGCATGGCCTTCTCCACCACTGACACACTGTTGTACGTGTTTATGTTGTTTAGGTTTGTCCCTCCCGTGACTGCAGTGAAGCTGTTTGGTGCAGGGATTCGTATTTATTTTGCAGATAGAGCACTGCCTGGCTCAAAGTAGGCACTCAAGAAATAATTAAGGGGGAAGAAAAGGCTGAATGCATGCATGACGCGGGAGTGGGAGAGAGAGGACGCCAGTGGTCAGGACACAGCACCAGTGGGTCTGGGCCTCGCAGTCCCCAGGCTGATTTGCCCCACTGCCACTCTCCTGCTAGGGGGGCCATGCAATGTCTCCCCGGCTTTTTCTCGAGTGGTACCTCCAGACTCCTCTCCACTCCTCCTGGTGCTTGGGGTGGGATGGGGTGAGGTTGCTGTTAGGGATCTGGAGGAGAATGGCCACATCTGGGCTAGCCCAAGTAGCAGTCACTTGCTGCACCCTGGGGCAGTTCTCTCCAACTCCTCAACTCTTCAAAAATGGGCTTCATGGCTCCAGAAGGGAAAGCTTGCAGACATAACGATACCACCAGCCCACAGTCAGAACCCATCTGGGGACACCAGGATCTACCTTTTAGGCAGCCTGGTACAGTGGACAGGGCTCTGGAGTCTGATAAGCCTTGCCTGAATCGTGGTGCTGCACCTCTTAGCTGTGTGGTCGTTAGCAAGGTACCCAACCACTATGAGTCTGAGTTTCCAACTATGGGAGGGGTTCAATACTTACCTAACAGGGTAAGTGTGATATGTATATCGAAAGAGCCAACAGACATTAAGCACCACGCTCATGCCAGGCACAGCTATGTGCATTTACTTACTCCTGTATCCCTCTCACACCTTATTAGGACATCACTGCCATGTTCCATTGGCCAGAGACACTTTGTGGCCCTCAATCTCTTCTTATTCCGGGAGCTCAATCTCCAGACTCCCAGGGAAAAGAGCAGCCCTGGGCCTTCTCTGTGGAAACTTCCTCTTTTCTCTACAGCCTCAGACATGCAAAAATCAGAGAATGTGGCTAGTTGGAGAGGAACTTCCTCAGCTTGACTTCTGAGGAAAATGCTGTCATGCTGCATTCACTGTCAATCTCCACAGCACCAGCAACATTCTCTCCTCTTCCTCCACATATCTCTCCCTGAGCAAAGTGCTCATGACTGAAGGGGCATCAATCCCACTTATCTCTTTGATGATATCAAATCCTGTCTGTGGCACACAATTTAAAACTGGTTTCTTGTCAAAAGCAGAAGTTCCCAAATCTCTGAGGAACAGAGCACAAAGATGCCTGGAAGTTGGGCGAGGGTATTAGTTGGAAGAGGAAGAAAGAGAGAGGAAGGACGGGATGGTTCACTGCCTTTGACTGATCTCCTACCACGTGTCAGGTGCCATGCCAGGCACCAGGGAGACAAAGATGAATGAGGCATGGTGCCTTGTCCTCCAAAGGAGACGTCTGGTGAGGGAGATGGGCAGGAAACAAAGACAGTACCTGGGAGATTCTCACATGGGGTTAGGAGAAAACCAAGACCCAGATGCAAGCCAGCGGCAGGCATCCCAGGGAGGTGCTGGCCTTCTGGAGTGGATTCTCTTTGACTTGGTAACAGATGTTATCTGGGGCAGGACTGCTTTGCAGTTTTGTATCCAAGCCCAGAAAACTCCAGAAAAGGAATCAGCTGAGACAAGTTGAAAGGGATGGGGAACTCAACTCAGGTAAGGCTCGGAGACATGTGAAGCACTTGTCCTTGCCAATTGGTGTAGGGTCAGTGAGGGAACTGGGAGGGGACTGGACCTGCTGCCAGCACAGGCTGTGGGGTGGTGGAGGAAGGGCAAGAGCTCTAGGATGAGACAGATCTGGGCACCAACCCCAGCAGCACCTGGGGTGAGCCGGGCAGGGCACAGAGGCACTAAGAGCATGGGCTGGAGGACCAGACCACTGGGCTTCCTATCCTGGCTCCACTAGTTACTAATTGGGTGAACCTGGGAAAGTGGCTTAACTCCAGACTCAGTTTCCCCATTTGTAAAGCATCACAGATAGTGATTATAGCAACGTTCTCCTGGAACTGTTAGAGGATTAAATGCAAAGATCTGGTCATCTACTTAGCACAGTAAGTGCCTGGTCAAAGGTAAGTTTCAAGTAGTGTTCAGCTGTTATTATGGCCTACTGGATTGTGGCTCTCTGAACCTATTCCTCTGTCATATGCAGGTGATAATGTTGGAGTCGGCAGTACTGAAGCCATCTTGGGACCTAAAATTGCCTGGCTGTACAAAAAAAAAAAAAAAAGGAGACAGATTTCTTTTTGTTTTTTCTCAGCAAGCATTTCTCTGAGTTCCCTCTTTCCCTATGTTATTTGGTATTTTGAAACTTGGTTATGGGGCAAGATGACAACGTTTACATAAACGCAAAGCTGTTTTGCAGTCGGCCTGGGGTTGCAAACTTGCCTCAAGACATGTACTATCCAGACCGTGAGAAACCAAGGAAGACATCAGTACAGCTCTGCTGATTCCACCCCTCCAGCAGGACCCTAAGATAATAGCAAGGTTGGCAACAGAAGCCAAACGGAGCCTTGGTGAGACCTTGCACCTGGCTCCCTGCACGGAGCCCCGCCAGCTCATGTCCCCTCCCTCCTGCTTCTCACTTCCCATGTTCCATTCCCTCAGCCCCCTCTTTAAACCCCCTCTGCACATTTGAGCCTTTCAAATGGGCTTCACCTGGCCACTCTCCTTCAGGTTTACCAGAGAGGTGGGTTAGCCCAGCATCCTCTTCAGGTCACCGGTGTTCCTGAATGAAAGCTGACGTCCATTCTCACCCACATTTGACTTTTGAGTTGTTTGGTTTTGGTTGGATCAGGAAGCTGGACTTGGGTTCACTAACAAGATTTTTACAAGCCTGAGCCAGGAGGTGAACACCCTGGGGTAACAGATTTTGGCAAACCAAGCTCGGGCTTGTGTTCAGGGCAGGCAGCAGGAGTGGGCCCGGTGACAATACTTGTGCCTTGTGGAGTTCCTCTCGGGACTGGGTGATGGGTGAGACCGCCCGTGTCGCAGCTCCCCAGTAATGAGGGTCTCGCCCTTCCCACTCCATGGTGTTCCCGGAAACCGAGGGAGCGTGAGGGCTGCAGAGCTTGTGGGGCGGGGTCCCTAGCACTGTGACGAGCAGGCCCGTCACAGACCGCTTCCCCTTTTCCTTCCCAGGGATCAGCCCGCCCGGGGAAACCAAGGCAGCACAGTCCTAAAGGTGACCGAGGGGAGAGTGACGTGAGTGCTTGCTTCCCCAGAGACCCGACATGTGAAGGGCGTGACACTCACTGGCCCAGGCCGCGTCGTCACCGCCTTGCAGGAAGCGCTGGGCTGGCGGGAACAGGGACCTGCTGGAAGCAGAGGCCACCGCTTCCGCTTGAGCTTCCACTTCCACTTCCTGAATAAACCGCAGGGTGCGAAGCTTCACTTCCTCACAGGAGCCGGGACCTAGCAGGGCAGCAACACCATGGACTGTCGCTCAGCACCCCACGCCCAGGACTGCTGACGTGCGATGAAGTGCATGTGTGCACACATGACACACACCACTGTACATGTACACATGCCACACCCCAGTGCATGCACACACACCACTGTACACATACACACACACACCCCAGTGTATGCATACACACACCCACACACCCCACCATACACAGACACACGCCACACACACCACTGTACACATACACACACACACTCCAGTGTATGTGTACACACACACACCACACCCCACTGTACAGGTACACACACACCCCAGTGTATGTGTACACACACCACACACACCACCATACACATACACACACATACTACACTGTATGTGTACACACACACTACACCCCACCATACACGTACACAACTTACACCCCAACATACATGTACACATGTACCACATACCCCACCATACATATACACACACACCACACTCCACTGTATACACACATACACCACACACACTACCATATACATACACACACCACTATAAACATGCACACACACCACACACCACTGTATGCGTACACATACCACATCCCACCATACACATACACACATAACCATACATATACACACACCCCATACCCCACTGTATGCATACACACACCACTTCCCACCATACACATACACACACCCCCACACCCACTGTACACATAAACCACACACACCCCACCATACCTATACACACACACCACCACCACATACACACACACATACCACACACACACCATACACTCACACCACACACACCCCACCATACACTTGCATGTACACCACACACATACACACACCATACACACCATGCAGACACACCACACACACTCCACACACACTCCACCATACTCCTACACACACACATCACCCCTCCCACACACACCACACACACTTCTGCCTCAGCTATTTCCTTCTCATCAGCTCTTTCCACAACCTGGAATATTCTTTCTGTTTTGCCTTCACAATTTAATTTACTCAACATTTGTGGACAACCTACTACATAAGACTAAATGCTTACTCCATGGCAGGAAACATAGTAAACCCATTGGCACAGAAAATCTAATTAAATCTATGCAACAGCCCAATAGTATATTCTTATCCCCATATTACAAATGAAAAACTGAGGCATGAAGAACTCATATAACTTAAACAAGCTCCCAGCTAGCAAGTAGTTGATTCAGAATTCCAATCTAGGAACAGTGATCTTGACCAGCTGTCTCTAATGATAGGATGGGCAGATGATGGATGGATGGATGGATGGATGGATGGATGGATGGATGGATGGATGGATGGATGGATGGATAGATGGATGGATGGGTGGGTGGGTGGATGGATGGATGGGTGGATGGGTGGATGGGTGGATGGGTGGATGGGTGGTTGGGTGGGTGGATGGGTGGATGGGTGGGTGGATGGGTGGATGGATGGGTGGATGGATGGATGGGTGGATGGATGGATGGATGGATGGATGGATGGATGGGTGGGTGGATGGGTGGATGGGTGGATGGATGGGTGGATGGGTGGATGGATGGATGGGTGGATGGATGGATGGATGGATGGATGGGTGGATGGTTGGGTGGGTGGGTGGATGGGTGGATGGATGGATGGGTGAGTGGATGGGTGGATGGGTGGATAGATAGATATCAAAAGCTGAAGGGAGGCACTGTACGTTAGACAGTTTTCTTGTGAAGAGGAAAGAGCATGGTTCTCAGAACCCCCTGGGTTCCACTGTTTGGTTATGTCTTAGCTGTGTAACTGTGGATAAAGTACCTAACTGCTCCGAGCTTCAGTCTTCTGATGTGTGCAATGAGGAAAATCGGGGCAGCACTCCATGGGCTTTGGTAATGATTCTATGAGGTGCTGCGGCTGAAGTTCTTGGCACAGAGTCTGGCACATGCTGTCTTTTTAATTGTCACTACTAGCAAAAGCCACTCTCACCATATTTATTTCAAATACATTGTGAAATCAACACTGAGGGTGTTTGGGCGGATTCTTTTGTGAGCATGAGATCATCAGAAACCTCCTACCTCTAGAATCTGAAGACTTTTTTCTTGTTCAAATGGTTATTATTGATCGAATAATCTATTCTATTAATCCCAGGAATTTGGAATCTCTAAAACAAAACTCACATTTAAAAACTTCTGCTCACTGTACATCTCTTCCAGGATAAAGTGGGAATTCCTTAACTGGGCTCATAAGATCTTTGAAAATCTGACCCCAATTTACCTTCCACCTCTTCTCCTAAGTCCCTTGCTTCCTACCACCCCCAATGAAATAGACTCCCTTACAGCTTCTCTACTTGGCTCATGCTATTTAGGAAGGATCCGCTACGCCTTTATGCTGAACAAACACCCCTCAAGCTTCATTACAGAAGTTGGCAGTCGGCTGCGAGCACGGCTGTCTGGGCATCGTCCATTGCATTTTTGGTATGTGTACTTCCCTTCCACCACTGTCCTTTTTGCTATTTACCTGACACCATGTCGATTTCCCCCACAGATCTCTGAGCATCTCAGGGCAGCCACCACTCTTTTCATGACTGTCTCCCCATCACACAGCACAGTGCACACAGTGCTTAAATGCATGTGAAATGAAGAAAGCAGTACTGCAAACAGGCCAGAGACAGCAACGTGGTCTCATAAAGGCCTGAGCCGTCACCCCCGCATGCTTGTAGGAGGTTACTAGTCCCTTCATTATTATCAATTGAATTACTCCTGCTATCACTTATTAAGTGCTTCCTGTGTACCAGGCCTGGCACTTACATCTATCCTCCTTTAGAAACCTCACAGCTACCCTTTAAGGTAGTTATTTATTATAACTCAGATTTTACAGATGAAACCAGGATTCAGAGGAGTTTCCCTCCTCTAGCTCACAGTGGTAGATGGCAGAGCCAGGATCCCAGACAGCTAGTGCCCTGTCCGTAGGCCAGTCCTTTTCAAGCATTCGGGTGCTTTAGATTCACCTGGGAATATTGCAGAGACACAGGTTTTGATTCATCACGTGGGGCCTGAGATCATGAATCTCTACCAAGTTCCCAAGGTGATGCTGAGGCTGCCGGATCACACTTTGAGTATCAAGGCTCTGGACCAATAGTCACCAAACCATTTTAATCACATACCCTTATCAACAAAAGAGTTTGAATATGTACCCCCAAGGTATGGGTATTTCTTTATATATAAACCATATACACGTACCACTATAATATACTACACACAATTTTCTCAGCTGTTTCAATTGTGAACACCTAAGTGCAAAAACAAAAATAGAAATGTACAAGGAAGAGATAAAATACTGATTATAGATGGAAGTTCTAATATTTGCTTCCTAATGAATTATCTAGTGCACCTAGCTGTCTACTCTACATGGCCTCCTGTTACTCAATGAAAAAGCCAATATACTCTAAGCCTAGATCTGACACTGTGCCCTGCATTCAGACCAAGGTGAATAAGACTAGTCACTAAAGTTACTAGTTACTTTTGGTATCAGCAACTCAGGCCCCTAAAGTTGCATGCAGAGAGGACCAAATTTAGTTTCAGAGTATGTAAAATTATAGGAACATCCCATGTAGGAAAACTGGCCATTGGTATGGGGGATGATTCCACGGTTCTCACAAAAATAACTAAGACTTCTTATATAACAGTCACACCAACATCATGTGCTGACTTTGAGGGTTCTGTTGCTAGAACTTGACACTTTAATGCAGAATCCCAGTCGTGTTGTCTCTAGGCCGTTCAAAATGCAAAGGGTATTACTGTCCTCATCACGTGGTCATTCACCTAACATTCTAAAAATCCAGTTGCTGCTAAAGCCTAAAGTTTGGCTAATATCAAAATAGTTTGAATATATCCAGAATGGTCCAGACAATGTTAAACATTGTAAAGAATAAATTAAGAGATTTCACCGAAATTGAACAGCCATAATATTCCTATACTTGCAACTGCTGGATAGAGAGATTCTGATTTGATAACAACAGTGTTGAATCTGCCTTCTTGTTCTTTCCAACCTCTGGCACGGCTACTTGGGAATAAGGCATTTCAATTTAAGATGCAGATTCAGGTCATTCTGTTTATACCTCATATTCCACAACTTTCCTATAAGTCTGCCCACCACTAAGCTGCCTTTACAGACCTCTATCAGTGGCTCTTCAATTAGTCCCTTAATTAAATCTCTCAGAGTAAATCAAAGGCACTTTAAGTGTCACTTTTCCTGAGGTCCTGAGCACCTGGCAGTGTTCTATGCAAGTAGCAGGATGGCCATTATCCTTGTTGATTAATCAAAAGGCGCACCTAACGTGTGAGAGATTATTAAAGCATTAACCATACGAGGACAAGGACCAGGTCATATTCACTTTTATAGCATTCACTGGCTCTAAGACAATGCTTCATACACAGAAGACATCCAGTGAAAATCTAAGGCAATGAGTTAAATAATCAATTATATGAAAAATTTTAAATGTACTCTATTAATCTTGCCAACACCTGACTGTGTACATGTGTGGAAGTCACTTCCCCTCTCTGAGCCTTGGTTTTCTTAGCCATACACTGAAGGGATGTACCTGGCCACCTCTAAACTCCATCCCAGCTTTGACACTCAATTCCCTCCCACCAGACATCCTTGCTCTAAGAAACACCCATTCAGTTCTTCACATGAGTTGACTCACATGCTGGGACCTTGCTTGGCTCAGCCCGCGTTCCTCCCAGCTCTTGCCCAGCCTCATCCACACACCAGCAGCTCCGAAGGTCAAAGTGTGCCAGAGGAGTGCTGAAGTCTGAGTAGGGCCCTGGGTATCGGGTGAGCTGGCCATTTAGGATCTGCCAAAAGAGGTAGGGCTCCAGGAGGACGTTCCCTCCAGGCTGAGTCAGGCCTCCTTCCAGCACTGCCTGTGGGACATCTTGGGGAGAAGGGTATTGAGCCAGCACCGGGAAAATGCCTTGTTGGCCAGCCTCATATAGACTTTGAATAAAAAGACGGAAGTTTCCAGAAGCTACTTCTCTGTAGTTCATGATCTTCATTAGCAGCTCGGCAGGGCTCAGCTCCTGGCCATCCTTGCTCTGAGCCCCCCATCGTTCGTACCACTCGAAGACCTGCTCGGGGGGCCCATCACATTGCACCCGTCTCCACGGCCCGTTGGCACTGCATTGGGGGATGTAGATGCTGGAGAGGGCAGGTGCTGTGCTGCCATTCAAGAGCAGAGTCTGCACTGTCCCAAGAAATGCTTGCTCAGCCTGTAACTGACAAGGTGTGGGGCCTGGGGAGGAACAGTAAACAGGTACTTCAGTTTAAAAAATGTGATAAGCCAGAAAGACCATGATGAAACTACTTAACTATCCAAACTCCATCTAAAACCTTCTACAGCCATAGAACTCCAATCCTGTCAACCCTAGATTTGTAAATAACATCTAGACAGAGAATACCACATGACTAAATCAGCACCATTGAAACCATCTGTTGACCAGCACTACAGAAATGTATGTGGCAGTTCTACAAGGCCCACACAAATCTCCCTGTTCGTGCATTAGAATGGTTAACAGTATCCAGGCTTTTCTGGATAATTTTTAATTTAAGCAGCTAATTTCGCCATTAACTGAAGTCTGTGCTTTAGCCATGAGTGGATTCTTTTTCTGTAATGCATTGGGGCAAGGCCTAGAGAGACTCAGAATGTCTACAGATTGAATACCCAACAGACTTACATTGCTTGGGTTCGCCAATTTTGCTTTGAGTTCCAGGAATAGCCTGACCCTCAGCGTCAACACAGTAGCACTCTGAGTTGAAGCACTGGACTGGTAGGAAACGTCCCTCACTAGTACAGGAAGGGACAAACCAGCTGGACCCAGCAGGCTGGCTACCCATGAGGCTTTGCATGCGAGACCTTTGCTTTTCACACTCTGTGGGGCACCTTGGTTGTCCACCTCTGACTCTCGAGCCAGGAAGTTCTTTGCCCCGGGAATCCACACACCAGCACTCTTCAGCAAAGCACTGGACATGCTCATAGCTTCCTTCCACTGTGCATGACGGGACAAAAAGCTTTCCAGGTGTCTGCTCACAGGCCTGGGAACTGAGAACCATTTCCATCACATCACCTAAATCCCTTGCTATATCTTCTGGCACAGAAATAGCATGCTGCAGGAAAAGAAGAAATTCTGGAAGCTCCAGGAGAGAAGCAAGGAATTGTAGAGCATTTTGGTTCTCTTGTAAGTTGATTTCAAAGCCAAAGCTGCTCATAATTGGCTTATTCGTAGCAACATCCTTCTTAGAGGCTTCGGGAGTTTCCGTGGTAGGATTTGAATCCAATCCCACAGAGAGCACCTTTTCTGGATCTTCTAGTCTCCCTCTGTTTTGGAAGCCTGGGAGACCAAGTTGCTGGAAATAATGACTAAAGTTAAATGTGCCTCTTGTGCCAATGGCTCCAGACAAGTTAAACTGTCCAACATTCACCAAAAATTTCCCTCCAAAGAGGTTTTGCTGGAGTCGCTTTGGGTTGGTGGTAAACTGAAGGGCCAGACGAGCCAGCTCTCGGGAGGGAAAAATTGCTCGGATGGCTTCTCTGAGGAGGCTTTCTGAGGCAGGAAGCTGTTGGTCCTGCCCTTCCACCACTGGGTGCAGGAGCCCAGAGTCAACAAAGAGCTCCTTGATCGTGGGTGGGCAGGACATGGCAAATGTGGCTATTCTCCTAGAGACCCGCCTTTCATTAAGATAGGAGAACAGGTCATGTTGGCTAAAGTAGCGTGAGGCTCCAAAGTAGAGTCTGGACAAGGCCTGCTGCCTTTCTGAGGCACAGGATTGGTCTTCAGCTGCATAAGACAAAGCAAAAGGAGAGAAATGGTTTGAACATCACAAGCAATCTTCAGAAAACCCACCAGATCTTTCTGGTTGTAAGATGCCAAACAATCCAGCAGAGGACACCTTTTGGATCACTTTCTTCTCAGTACTTTTTGAATTTTTTCCTTTCCCTCTGAGCTGCCTCTGTGGGGGCCGTTTTGGGGGATTGGCTATTCCAGTTGACATGACCACTCTCGCAGAATTTACTAGAGACTGATCCCCTTCTGAAGCAAGTATCATAGAAACTGGCCTGTTTCCTGAAAATCTGACTACATTCAGCAAATGTACTGGGTTGAATACTTCTCCCCCACCCTGCACTCTCCCACCCCCAAATTTGTGTCTACTTAGAAACTCAAAATGTGGCCTTACTTAGAAATAGGTTCTTTGCAGATGTCATCAAGTTAAGATGGTGTCACACTGCATTAGAGTAGGCCCTAAATCCAATAACCAGTGTCCTTACAGAAAGACTAAGTGAAAACACAGAAAGACACACAGAAAAGATGGCCATGTGAGGACAGAGGCACAGACTGAGGCAGTGCGGCCACAAGCCAAAGAATAGCAAGTAGTGCCAGCAACCACCAGGAGCTAGAAGGGGCAAGGAAGGATTCTCCCCAGGGCCTCCGGAGGGAGCATGACCCTGCCAGTACCTTGATTTCAGACTTCTGGCTTCCAGAGCTATGAGATTACATGTCTGTTGTTTTAAGCCATCTAGCTTGTGGTGATTTACAGCAGCCCTAGGAAACTAGTAGACCATCAGATTCCTATTTGTTTTCCAGCATTCTGTTGTTAGAATTCTTAAAGGACTTTCCTTCACTCTACGCTTTTTTTGTGGTGTCTAATTTCTCCTTGTAGGTAGTCTTGTCCAGGCTAATTGACTTATAGTCTCTTTGAGGACAACGGCCATACCTTAAGTATTATTAGTATTTCCTATAATATGAAATATTTTCCTATATTGTAATATGTAACATAATACAGGAAGTATAATATTTCCTATAAAATAATACAATAAATGCCCACCCAGCAGACACATTTAGGCATATTCTTCTGGGCTTCTTGACCTTCCCTTGAAATTACTAATTAAACATTGATTAACTCAGTCAACTCCATGCATGGTTAAGTCAGTCTACCTAAACATGATTGTAATCACATTAAGGAAAAAAATGTAAAATTTGAATGCCAAGTGGCTGTCTCAGTCACACAGGTGGAAATAAGTAAGCTCTGTTTTTCTTCATAAAACCAAAAATCTTAGAGGACCTACCCCACCCCCAACTTTTTAAAATAATTTTTCTTCTTGATTCACAGGGATGCCAATAAGGAAGTCAGCCAATTTCCCTTTGTAACCAGGCAACAGAGAAAGAACTGGAACATGTGGTGAGAGGGGGAGGAAAAAAAAAAAATAAAGACTGGCAACATCAGACCACATAACCCAGCCCTAAGCAAGGCCATGGCTGCCTTGAATGGATATCACAGGAAGGTGTGGAAGAAATAATGCTCATGGCTTTTCTTATTTGCTTTCCAAATTAAGAGCTTATCCCTCCCATCCATGTGTTTATGTAGTGTTACCAAGGCAAAGAAATTCAGATATTGTTTCCATGGGACCTTTATTTCCACAGAAACAGAACTGATATGCCAGAGAGAAAAAGTAAAATTATACGACCCATTCATGCATTTGATAGAGCCATTGAATTCAATTGGGAAAGTCATAGTTCTTCATTTCCACCTGGAAGTCGGAGGGCATAGCATTCGCTGGGTGTTAATAGAGCCAAAATGTGATTGTAAATGCCTTGAAGACAGGGCCTCAACATTTTCTTTTTGACATCTTTATGCTTAGTAGGCAAAACACTACCAAACACTGTGCAGAATATTCAAGATGTTAAGCAGAAAAAATTAAATGACTTAACAGGAATTATTGAATGAGTGCTGATACGTACCTATTTTGAAACTATAAAAAGACTTGTGTTCCTCCTTCACTGTTTCAAATCTTTCAGAATGTACCTAGCTCACCCAAACTGGAAGCCTGTGAATGCTCCTGGATCCTCCCAAGCCCTCATCACTAACATCCTTCCAAGTCTCACTGGAAAGATGGAATGGGGTCTTAATGAAATGCCTGGTGATAGTTCTCAAGCCTACACCCTTCTGCCCCGCTCACTGCTCCTACTTCAGAATTGGTTCCCATACTGAGTGAGATAGCATCCCCCACAATTTATGTTCTTCGAAGATCTTCAGACTATGGCCTTATTTGGCAAAAGGGTCATTGTACATGTAGTTAGTTAAAATGGGGTCATACTGGATTAGGAGAGCCCTTAATCGAACACAACTGGTGCTCTTTTTGAAAAAGAAGAAGATACAGAGACAGACATAGAGAAAGACAGCCATATGACAATGGAGTTATGTGCTGCCTCGAGCCAAAGAATGCAAGGATTGCTGGAAACCACCACAGGTAGGAAGAGCAAGAAAGGATGCTCCCTGGAGCCTTTGGAGGGAGCACAGACCTGCCACCACCTTGCTTTTGGACTTCTGGCTTCCAGAGCTGTGAGACAAAAGGTTTCTGTTGTTCTAAGCTATCCAGTTTGTGGTGATTTATTGCAATAGCCCCAGGAAACTAATATAGTCCCTATCAACTCTCTTCAGGACGTTACAATGACCTTCTGATTGGCCACATTGCCTCGGGTTTAATGCTCCTTTCAGACTCTACTCCAAAATTTCCGGGTGGCCCATCTTACACACAAAACCCATCACGGCATGCTCCAGCTTAAAATCTCTCAATATCTTCATCCGACCTCCAGGATGAAGCCCCCAGAGGCTTCGTTATGATGAGAAAGATTGCACTGTCTCACTGCTGCCTTTCTCCCCAGTCTAAAAGGCCAGAGCACCACGCTACTCAGACTCCAACAATTTTTTCTCTATCCTTCTTGCAGATTAACTCTCCATTAGCATATCAATATCTATTATTCATGTTCTTATAATTTTGCCTCTCCTGCTCTCTATCTAGAGAACATCTTCCCTTACTTTCTTCCTTCAGGAAACCTCTTCATTTTAGAAGACTCTGATCAAACATCACCTCTTCCATGAAGATTTCCTAAATGCCTCCTTCTCATACATGCTGCAAGATAGAATTGACACCCACTCCCCATGCTTTAGTTAATTGTACATGCTTCTCCCATGGCACATGTAAACTCAATTCTCTTTTCTTTTTCTTACCCTATGAGCCCCCCAATATTCCCTGAGCTCCCTAAGAAAGCAAATAGGAATGACACAAGATGAGACACATGTTTAGGGTTAATGATGATAAATTGGTTTTCAGTCATGTTAATCTTGAAGGGCTTGTGGGGCACACTCCATAGGTAGTTGAATTAATGGGTTCTAGAGAGGTGGGTCTGGAGAAACAATTAAAGAAATGTGATCTGAGGGGACCAAAAGAGAAAGCCCTTGGGAGGCAACCCACCACAAGACGGCAGCTCCCCTTGCCGCCGAGTTCCATGGATCTCTTTCCCCTGGGCATCCACACACCAGCACGGCCCTTCTGTTTGACACTGCACTGCCCGGTAGTCCCCATTTCGGCGGCAGCTCGGAATATAGGAGTGACCAAAGTTGGTTGCTGTAAACCGCTCCACTTCACATTTTGTGGGGCCTGAAAGAAATCCACAGGGTAAGGAAGTGTCAACACTTGATGTGTTTACCAGGTACGTTGCTGTTTGCTGTTAGAACTGTTTAAATCTCTGCACTCACTCTGGTGAACAACCATGGAGACTGTGGCAACTTTAATACCCAAGCGGTTTCCCTCTAGCAGCAGCAGGCACATCTGTTGGCAGCTTACTACTTACATCGGAATCTGCCGGAGATGACTAATTGAACTGCTAGGAACCGTCTCTGTAATATCCGGTACAGTGTGGTTTCAGTGAAGGTGGAAGCAAGGTCCAGGCCAGCAAAAATGGTGTCATAAATTTCATCCAGTAACAACTCCAAACCTGAGCAAAGACGGCAAGCATTTCAGGGCTGGGCCCATTCAGAAAGGAAGCCCCGGCCTTGGTGTGCAAACAGATATTAAGAGGGACAGAGACTTCACAGCATCATTATGCATTGGGTCTGAACAATTCTTTGATAGTTTCCAAAGTCAGGGCTGCTATGTATGTTTGTGCAGGTTGTTGGCAGCACAAAGGAGCATTGCCTACAGGATAAAACACTGAAATCCATCCTGTGTTCCACTCGCCAAGCTTGGAGTTGCATCTGCCCAGAGGGGGGCGCCTCTTTCCAGTATGCAAAAAGGGGCCATAGGACTGAGCTAGCAGCAGCTGCATTCAAAGTACCACAGATGAAAGTTCACTACAGCCACTTCCTCTTCAATATCCACAGCAGCAGGCAGTCACTGCTATTTCTGCTGTACAGGTAATGATACTTAGGCTCTCACACCTGGTGAATTGCACTCCCCTTCTTCAGATTGCCTGAGGTGTGCTCACTCACCTGTCTCAGCCAGTTCCCGCCCTTGGCTGTCAGCACAGTGACAATACCCAGATATATCGGGGAACTTGCTCCGGAAGGAACTAAAAGTCACAAATGCATCTGGAAACCTGAAAAAGAATGAGATTTATGGTCACTATTTCATAAAAGGCAAGTCGTCACAAGCTTTTCCTATAGAAATCAATGTGGCCAGGTCCTCTCCTGGGGAAAAGGAATGTCTGCTTTTTTATCTCATGCTATTTGCTCCATGCTTCCTGCATTTCTTTTTAAACTGGTTTTGTCTGGCCAGAAAGGCTGGACCTGGTGAAATATCACTGTGCATAGCTGTCATCTAGTAATTAGCCATTTTCCTCACTCTTGGCATTTGAGCCATTTATGCCCATGCATGCGCCTCTCGGGGCCAGGCAGAAATGGGTAATGAACAGTGCATTAACTGGTTCCTTTACTGGAATATAGCTCTAGAGACTAAAGGCCAAGTATGCTTTACAAACATATGGTACATTGTAGATGATCTCATTTTGGGAGATCAAACGACTTCAGCACCCTTTACAACTTTCCAAGAGCTTGCAAAGAAGCCAGACTCCATAATAGGAAATTCTTAAGAAGGAACTTTTCCAGTTCTATGGTTGAAAAAACACAAGATCAATATGGCATAACTCATAAGGGTTATCAATTTCTTTTCGTAAGCTGAGGAAAGGTGTTCCCTAATCATGTCTGGTCTGGGTATTTCTATAAGGAGCTCATTGCTGGGTTTTCCATCCCAGAACAATAGAAAGCTAAGGTTTAGAAAGCCATGTTGAGGAGTTCTTCCCATGTGAAATGGTTTAGCAACCAGAGAGGAATTTTTCATCTTTACACAACATTGGAGATTTGTTTTCGTGCCCTGTATCGCTAGTACATGAGGTTCAAGCATAACATGTTTCCAGCTATGTCTGGAAATATATCCCCAAAGAATAACTTAATAGAAGCAGTAGCTTTCTGCACAAATAGATCTATTGCTGTGTAATCTATTCTAGCAAAACATTGGAAATAATCTTGATACCCAATAATGGAAAAATTAGAACTAAATTTTAGTAAATCCCCAAACGGAATAAAACGCTCCAATTGAGGATGATACATATAAATTCTAGCCAAAAGGAAGCATGTATGAAAAAGAGTGAAATATAAAACAGCATGCATGTACCCTGCAATTACTACTATGTAAATGAACTGGTATGGAAGGCAATATATGGTGTAGGAACTGCTCAGAGCCTGAACATGCGGCTGCAACAAGTATTAGGTAAATTGAATGAAAATTAATATGCAAAACAAAAGCAATGAAAGCACTATAGGATTATGGATTATCCCCCCCCCCATGTTGTTGATCTGTTATTGTGTGTATGTGGGTAAAACTTTATCAGCACCACACTCTCCCGAGTGAGCCACGGGCCGGTCCATATGGGTAAAACTTTAAAGAAATTTTAGAGTGAGTTGCATAACAGAAACTAAAAACTCACTTTACCTAGGTGCCACTGATAGGGAGCATATAAAAAAAGTTTATTCATTAGAATCTGGGGTAGTTAAATTCTGAAAGTGCTAACGGTAGTATAACATCACTTGCACTTACTGAGCACTACTTTGTAAAAGACTATTTGAAAAATAAAGTACATTGACTCATTTAATCCACTTAACACTCCTAAAAGGAAGTTGATATTGTTTTCATCCCACTTTTAGAGGTTAAGAAGGTTAGGTATGTGGGCCATCTTCTTAAACTAGTGGTGGAACTGGGTTCAAACCCTGGTCTTACCCACCACATGATGTCTATCTCTGCCAGTAATGTTACCCAGCATGTGTTTGGCTGGACCTGGCTCCCGCCCCACACTCTGCAAGGCACGTGGCTATGTTCTGACACTCTTCTCTGTATGTCCAGCACCTAGCTTTTCCTGGAATCTCATAGATGTTGGAGACACATGTGCTGGATAAATTCATTGATGAATCCCTTGGTTGGCCTGAGGTGGGTTCTGAAACCCATTCCAGCATGAGGCATGAGAAATTTAAATCACTCTAGTCCCATGCTCTGCCGGCTCAACCAGAGGCCCACCTTACTGTCTCAGCCCAAGGCAGACATGACCTCCAGGATCTACGAGCCATTCTCATCCTGCCGCTTTATGATCAAAGTCCCTCTCTTGGGGTTTATGATCTTATAAACTGCCTAGTATCTGGACCTACCAGTGCTTTTTGCATGGAGCTCACTCTCGATAGCCCCTCTTCCTGCATATTGAAGATCATCCCATCCTCAGCTCCCAGGACCACCCTAAGGCCAGCTACTGTCACCTTGACTCTCTAGGGCAGTCTTCTGCTTACCTCTGGGGCAGACAACCTGCACTGTCATCTTTACGGTCCTTGCCAATTCTGTATGTAGTGGAAAGAGCTGAGGGTCTGGAGCCAGACATATCAGAATTCCAGTCCTGGCCTAGCCACATATGATGGTTGCTATTAATTACTATTTGTAAAAATAATAACAGGCAATATGTATTGAACAATCAGACGCTACACTAAGCACTCTCCATATTTTGACTAATTTAATTCTCACGAAAACCCTTTAAAAATCCCCATTTGACAAGTGAGAAAACAGGGATTCAGAGAGGTGATGTGATTGGGTGAAGATTACCCAGCCAAGACCAGTGGCCAGGTATCCCAGATTCACTTCCAATGTTCTTTGGACAATAGCAGGTGGCTGGAGGGTGAGGCTACCACTTAAATGCATCATGGTCCGTCAGGGATCCTGCCTTGCAATCAACCGTGAGTTCAAGCCTGATACATAACTAACTGACCGCTCCAGGTGTCTTGTTTGAGGGAAATCAGATGATTCTTTTACGAGGATTTCTCCATACAGTCCCTTCCATGTTCCTGTTACGATGCCCCTTGACTACATATGAAGTCCCATCCTTCCCTCTGGACAATCCGGATAAGGCATTTGAGATGAGACTCTTGCTAAGAAGTTTGAGTGAGCTTAGTCATTAAGGATAAGGATTAGTAAAGAAGCCAAGCACCTGAATTTTAGCTCTTATCCCTAAGGCCTTGGTAATGGATCAGCGCTGTTTGAAGACTCTTAAGACCTTTACCTATAACCTGCTTAGCATTTCCATGATTAGTGGTTGGGCAAGGACAATGTGAAAGATGGGGGCTGAGTACGGAGAACTACTGAAGCTTACTCACCGTCACAGCATGGCTTTTTAAAAGTCACCAGCCAAGTAGGTGCAGTGAGCAGTGGCCTGCTTCAAGGGCAAAAGGACCTACTTCAAATAAGCAAACACTACAGCCAAGTTCAAGTGCAAATCCTCACCAGCACATTAAGAACTCACAACAGGTTAGCCAGTGAGCTGCCCACAAGTTTCCAGCCTTCCTGTGGCCCCGTGGAAGTAAGTCAACTGCCTATGCTACTTCTTCATTCAAATTTCCCAAAGAAATCTCTCAGATTTAATATTCCAAAATCAAATTTGCAGCTTTTCCTTTCCAAACTCATCCTCAACCATCCATCTAGAAACCAGACCTTGGAGCCATCCTGGACTCTTCCTTTCCCTCTTCCTTTGCCAAGTTCTGTGGATTTCAGCTGGTCAATATTTCTCCCATCCACCCCATCTTTCAGTCACCCTCTCCATCCCCTACTCTAGTCCAAGTCAACATCATCTCTAACCCAGACTGGTTCAGCAGCCTCCAAACTCAAGAGTCACTTCCCAGCACCCACTTTGCTCTTCGCACACCCCAGTCCATTCTTTTCCAAGTCCATGTCCAATTGTGATCACGAGGGCCCTACCATCTCCCCAGGCTTCAAATGCTTGACACAATACTGGGGACACACTTAACGCTAGAAAAATGACTCTTTGCTTACTGAAGTTCAGATGCAACTGGCCATCCTGTATTTCATCTTGCAACCTTGGTGCTGAACCTTCCACTTTGCCCAGTGGGAGTCATCGGGTCTGGGGCTGCCAGGTCCAGTCAAGAAAATCCTTGACTACTGCTGGGTTTCTGGAGACCAACCCCCTAACTTTTCCCATGACCTTACTAAACCAAAATTTGCTCCGAGACATGCTCGCTTACAAAAAAGAAAAGGATCTCGTTTCAGGAGTAAATGTTTTTGTTTGTTTATTTTAAACAATGGATGCTCAGTTCTGTACTTTTGCATTTAACTCGACTGCCCTCTTGTGGAAATAGCTGTGAATTGGGCCTCACCATCCACGTGGCAGCCACAAAGTCCTCTGATGTGTTCATCTGCTCAGTAAGCATAGACTGTAGACCTACTGTGTGCAAGGCTCTGTGCTATGGACTGTAGGGGAACAAAGATGAGTCACAGGAGTGTAGAATAGTTAAGGGGGCCAAACAGCTCTAGCACCCACTAATTATGCTTCTTAGAGTGAGTTCCTTAAACTCTGTGTCTCAGATTCCTCACATACTAGAGACTATAATTATGAAATTATTTCTATAAGTATTCAAATAAGTAAAAGGATGTAAAATTTCCTGTATATCATAAACACTCAGCTGAACTTGAACTGAGGACACACTGGTTTGCCTCTGTGAGCATTCAGTAAATCAGGTTGAGACTGACATGTGCTCACAGGCAGGGCATTCTCTAGGCCTGGGGAAGGAGAAGCCTAACCTACATTGGTCAAAACTGGATGATGTGTGAGAACTCCCTAGCAATGTATAATAAATGACAATTTGTGAGTTCACAGTGGTTTCACAGATGAGGTCCCTCAGATCCTCACTGGGACCGAATGAGCAGGGCAGGGTCCTCCACTTTACAGAGGGGAACGTTGAGGCTCTGAGAGGTCAGTGACCAGGCCACCATCTGAGAACACCAGAGGCAGCCTGTGGGTCACAAAGGCAAATGCTACCTGCCAGGCAGGTAGCACAAATGGACGGAGCAGGCGGGAGTATGGCCACAGAGCACAGAGGGACCCAGAGCACAGAAGGGTGAGCCCTCCATCCAAAAAGGGCAGCTTGAGCCCAGTTTCTCGATGCCATAGGCAAATGCACACAGCGCCCACCCTTGTTCTTTAAAGTCAGGAATTCAGAATTTTGAGTGTTAAGTTGAACATATGTAATTACTGGTGCTCAACTATTTTTTTTTTAACCTACAAAAACGGACATTTCATAAGGTATAACCTAATGAAAGTTTCCAGTTTTTAAAATATTACGCAGTTCAGACAAAGCCTGTCTATGGGACAGTTCCTGTACACAGGCTGCTAGTCTGCAACTGCTGGCACAGCCCATGAGAATTTCCTCTCCCACACAAGGAAGGAAACTGGAAAGTTTGGAAGCCAGCCACATAAAGGCTCAAGTTCTCCAAGAGAATTCATATCAGTATTCCCAGACTAGTGTACTTATGTCTTTTTACTCAGAATGGTTCAATTACATCTGAAGTCTCTGTGGGCCCTTTATAATAACTAAGTAGCTGTCTTGAATAACCAGAAGCTACCTAGCTATTTGAGCCAAGATCTATAATGCATCTCCCTTTTTATATTTGTTATTTAAATCTTTAAAGTTATTTATAAGTGCATACATACACACAATTTACAAAAATGTGTAAATATCATCATATCTGTGCCTTATATAGTGCTGTTCTTTCTCCTTTTCCACTGCTCTCCATTTTGCCCTCTCCTCCTTCTCCAGAGCAGCCCTGATCCTCCAAGTGGCCAGTGATGACCACCTAGCATGTGCTCATTCATATTACCCTCTGTGCTCACTTAGTCCTCTGCAGATACCAGCATAATCACATAATCCATATACATACATAAAGAATATTTTTGCTAAATATCTAAAAACTAAAAACTAAATCATATCTGTGTATACTTTGTATCTTGTATCATATTATCATGATCCTCTGTGGAATCCTCTCCAAGTCCACTCTTCTAGCTCTACTACATTCTTTTTAATGGCTGCATAAATATTTATGGTGGATACACATTTACCTGGCTATCCACCCTTTGGCAGTCAGTGACTTCGTGCCCCAGTGTTTTGCTACAATGAGAAAATGATGCACTAGATACCCTAGTACATATGTCTTCACATTCTGCTGTTTTCCATTCCATGGACAGGCTGGGTCAGAGGGTACCTATGAAGGTTAATTCTAGGTGTCAACTAGGTTAGATGAAGGAATTCTGAAAAACCTGGTAAACCTCTCTTTTTTGGTGTGTCCATGATGGTGTTTCCAGCAGAGATTAGTATGAGAGTCTGAGTGGACTGGGTGGGAAAGACCCAACCTCAATGTGGGTGGGAACCATCCAATCCACTGGGGGTCCGGAGAGAACAAAAAACAGAAGAAGGTGAAACTTTCTCTACCTGCTGGAGCTGGGATACACTCTTCTCTCCTGTCCGTGGACATCAGAGCTAGAGACTCTTCAGCTTTTGGGTTCCAGGACATCATCAGCTTCCCTGGTTTTGAGGCCTTGAGACTTGGACTGAGCCACACTATGGCATCCAGTTTATAGACGGCCTATTGTGGGACTTTTTTTCACAATCATGTGAGCTAATTCCCCTAATAAATCCTCCTCATATATTTACAACATTTCCTGTTGATTCTAACTCTCTGGAGAACCTTGACTAATACAGATTTTGGTACTAGGAGTGGGGTGTCGCTATATATATATAACTGAAAATGTGGAAGCAGTTTTGGAACTGGGTAATAGGCAAAGGTTGGAGGAGTTTGGAGGACTTAGAAGACAAAAAGATGAGAGAAAGTTTGGAACATTTTGAGTTAAATGGTTAAATGGTTGTGACCAGAATGTTGATAGAAATGTGGACAGTAATGGCCATGCTGATGATGAGGTCTCAGAAGGAAATGAGGAACTTATCAGGAATTGGACAAAATATTACTCTTGCTTCACCACAGCAAGAAACTTGGCTGCATTGTGTTATGCCCTTGGACTTTGTAGAAGGTGGGACTTAAGAGTTATGAACCAGAATGTTTGGCAGAAGAAATTTCCACACAGCAAAGCATTAAGGAACCTGCATGGTTTCTTCTAACAGACTATGCTGAGTTATGGCAGAAAAGGCATGGTGTAAAGCCAGAATTTAAAAGGAAAGCAGAGCATAAAGATTTGGAAAATTTGCAGCCTGTCCATGTTGTAGAGAAACAGAAAACAGGAATGCAAGGGTGAAGCAGATAAACTGGTTGCTAAAGACATTAGCTTGGTGCTAAGGCAGCCAGATGCTAATACCCAAGACAATGGTAGAAAGGCCCTGAAAGCATTTGAGAAATCTGGAAGGGCACCCCTTCCATCACAGACCCAGAGGCCTAGAAAGATGGAGTGGTCCTAAAAGACAGACCTGGGGCACATCTGCCCTCAGGAACCTGCTCCTTGCATCCCAGGTGCTCCAGCTGCAGCCCTGCCTCAAGCTGCCCTAAGTGAGGTTCATGCAGAAGATCTGGAGAGCACAAGCCTGAAACCTCGGTGGCATCCACATTGTGTTAAATCTGCTGGCCGGTAGGAAGTGAGAGCAATGGAGGCATGGCAGCCTCCACCCAGATTCCAGAGGATGTACAGAAAAGCCTGGGGGACCAGGCAGAGAACTGCCTCAGGGGCAGAGCCACTGCAGAGGCCATCTACTACAGCAAGCCAAGCAGAAAAGTGAGGTTAGAACCCCCACAGAGAGCCCCCACCAGAGAAATGTCTAGTAGAGCCAAGGCAGCGGGGCTGCGACCAGAACCCCAGAACTGTAAGACCACTGGCAATGTGCAATGCAGGCCTAGAAAAGCTGCAGGCAGTGGGCTGCACCTGGCAGAGCTGTGGGAGAAAGGCTGCCTGAGGCTTTGGGGGCTCAGATGCCCCACTGTGCCCAGGATGCAGGACTTGGAATCAAAGAAGATTATTTTGGAGCTTTAAGACTTAATGTCTGCCCTGCTGGGTTTCAGACTTGTCTGGGACCTGTTTGTCCTTTCTTCTGGCCTATTCCTCCCTTTTGGAATGGGAATGTGTACCCAATGTCTGTTCCACCATTGTGTCTTGGTAGTAGGTAAATTTACTTTTGATTTTTCCATTTTCACAGCTGGAAGGAGTTTTGGTCTCAGATGAGACTTTGGACTTTGGACTTTAAGTTGGTGCTGGAACAAGCTAAGACTTTGGGGACTATTGGAATGGAATGATTGTATTTTGTATGTGAGAGGGACATGAGTTTTGGGGGGCCAGGGGTGGAATGATGGAGTTTGGATGTGTTGTCCCCACTAAAACTCATATGGAAATCTGTTCTCCAATGTGATAGTGTTGGGAACTGTTTGAGTCATGGGAGCAGATCCCTCATGAATGGATTAATGCTCTCCCTGGGGGAAAGGAGTCTGAGTGAGATCTTGCTCTATTAGTTCCCATGAGAGCTGGTTGTTTATAGGATCCTGGCACCTCCTCTCTCTCTCTTGCTTCCTCTCACCATGTGATCTGCATGTACCCACCGGCTGCCTGCCACTTTCTGCCATGAGTAGTAGCAGCCTGAGGCCCATGCCAGATGCAGCTGTCCCAGAATCATAAGCCAAATGAACCTCTGTTCTTTATATATTACCCACTCTCAGGTATTTCTGTTATAGCAACACAAAATGGACTAATACAGAAAATTGGTCCTTTTTTTTTTTCTTTCTCTCTGGAGAACCTTGACTAATACAGTAACTATATTTTAAATTTAATAGCCATAGCACATCAGATGCCTAGCAGTGGCATAGGAGAGTAAGGCGTCTCTTCATTCATCACTGGGCTGCATGACTTGTTGAAGCCCCCGGCTCCCAATGTGAGCATGAGCTTTGGCAGGGGATGGCCCGTGATCGGTACAGCCCAGAGGCCGGCCCCACTTACCTGTTGTAACTGTGGATCAGATCAAAAATCATCATGTCTGTGGTGTTGACAAATTTGCACTGGACAGGCATAAACTCTCCATCTGTGGAACACTGGGGTGGCGACTTGTCTCCCACCCCATGGAGAAGACGACGGTTTCTTATCTCACAGCTCCTGGGACCTAAACATTTTTATATAAAAAAAATGTTATGTATGAGTTATGTCATACATTTTATGTATGAGTAGGTGCATATGTTTCTGCAGTCAAGATGAAGAGATTTACACTACACACATGACACTTAGAGACCCAAGCAGTGACTATGCTCTGCAGCAGGAGACTCAGACATTCATTGTAACCCTGCTTATGCTCCTAGGGACCAGCTGGGGAATACCAATTGTCTACCACACAGAAGGATTAGAAGTAATAAAACCTTTCTTCCTAGTGTTGAGGGCCAGGTTCTTTGCCCTACTGTCAGGGGCCATGCACGTTTTGGTTGACCGTGAGGAAGGCTGCATGTCCCTCCTGGGTGCTGGTGCTCAGGGAGACTTACATTGCAGTGGCTTCCCCAGCTGGCGGGTCCCATACACCTCCATCCCCTCCGCGTCCACACACCAGCACTGCACTCGCCGCAGGTCACACTGAACAGGTGCATAGTCCCCTGAATCCAGACACTGAGGGAGGTAGGAGGTGGCTGTGCTGTTAACGTAGCCGCTCAGCAATATCCGCTGCTTCTGCAGCTGACAAAATGACAGACCTACAGGTGCAGAGAGCAGTGTCAGAGGAGTGCCACAGGGAAAAGTTCCAGGGGGCTAAGCCCTGCAGAACCCAGGCTCCCTCCCTAGAAGGAAATGGCCTTAGGGGCAAATGATTGGATCAAGGACACTCATTGAGTTGGTGGTAGCCTCGGGACTAGTGGTCAGACTGTTCCAGCATTCTGTAGACTTGAGTCAGAGAAGGGCACCTTTTGCTAGTGCCACATCAATCGACTTGAAGTCCTGGCACTGCCGAGGGGTGATGGCAGCAGAGGCCTGATGTAACAGAGCTCGTCTGAATCCAGATTTCTCCACTCCACGTGCTTGCTGCATAACCTTGGGGAAGCTGCTTCACTACTCTGTGCCTCACTTTCTTTATCCACAGAGTTGAAATATAGCTGCCTTCAGGGGGCACGAGGGCTTTTGACATTAACAGTCACTGCTGCCTGTTGAGCTCCTCCTGTGTGTCTGGTGTTTTATGTCCTCACAACATCACTCTGGGGCAGATCCTGTATTCATGCTACAGATGAGGAACTGTAGCTCCAGTGAGGGTGTGTCATTTGCCAAGTTCAAGTGGTCAGAGAGCGTGAGGAGCCGGCCTGAACCCCACGCCAGCCACACTGGCTGCATACAGCCAGTGCCCCAAACAGCCCTCATCCTTTAAAGGACAGCTTTGGTTCCAGGCTCAATTTCACTACCTTAAGGTGACTGACTTAAATGGATCTTCATCTTAGGGTTAAGACATGCTTTAAATGGGGACTGTGTTTCTTTGACTATTCACCATAAAACCTATCTTAACTGGACAGCTTTCACCTAAGTCTCAAATTGTAGAAACACCTCACACCACAGGCGAGAAAACACTTCCTCTTCTCATGGCTGCTTTCTGGTTTCCAAGGACTTTGAGGTCCATTTGCCAGTGTTTTCTCAGCACTAGGCACAGAGCCTGGCTTGTGAGAGACACTGTCACTACTTGCTGCACAAATGACTTGATGGTCTTGTTTGATTTTCGCAGGGGTGCAGTAGGAAGCAGTGCTTGCCCGGCATGCAGGGACTGCTCTTATTCGGAGAGGAGGAGCCAGCAGCCCAGAGGGAGACTCCCCTGGCCACCCACCCAAACCCAGGGCTCACTCCCGGGTATGGGCGTGGGTTATCCTAGCAAGGCCCTCTTGTCCCAGCAGGAACCCCTTTTTGCACTTACAAGCCACAGGCCGCCCAGGCTGCCTGCTGCCCAACACTTCCCTGCCGTCAGCACCCACGCACCAGCAGGAGCGGCCATCATTCTGGCACTGGACAGTCCTGATGAGGAGAGTCACACCAATGACACTGTTATGGTTCCCGAAGCCTCACACCAGCTCTAAGCCAGGTTACCTTTCTTCTTCCTTCCCATTCTTCCAAGTTTTAGCTCATTTAAATTAGGAGAGAGTGGAGTGGAAAGGGGAGGGTGACTTGGGAAAGAACAGGCACTGCTTTTCCTGCTTTGCTGACACCTGCATGGCACCTACCTTGGTCATCCATTCTCTACCCAACCAGTTGACAGCCCTGAAGCAGGTGGCTCCCCTGCAGTGCGAGGCTTCAGCCACATCCACCAAGGCTCTTGGTTACTGTGAGGCTGAAGAGGGTGAAGGCAGGGCCCTACTAATGTGGATGGGGGCCGGGGGGCCTCAGCAAGGTCAGGAACCAGCAGATTATATGGGAAAGCACATAGATAGGGTCAGGCCAGGTCCTGGATGGGTTCCCTAGGGGAAGTGATGGCTAAACAGAGCCCTGCAGGATGGTCAGGAGGTTTAGGAAGGTAAAAGATGCTCCAGGTAAAGAGAACGGCATATGCAAAGCCTCCTGAGGATGGTAAGCTTGAACTTCATGAGGCTAGAACAGAGACATGGGAAGAGGAACAGACATAAAACTGGCAAAAGTGAGACGTCTTCCTCATCTTCTTCCTCACCGCTCCAGAAGTCCCAGAGACCCAAGCAGGGATTGGACTGGCAGTGTCTCTTTGTACTCGTGGGAGTGTGTAAGAGTTTGGTTAGGTGCATCGAGAGTATATAAGGTAGTGGTAGGGAGGGATGTTTCCCAGAAAACAGTCATACAGAGTTTCCCTAATTCCACATGACTGGAATAGCAGGGGGAAATTTCAACTGCATGCACATTACAAAGGATTCTTGTCTATTGCAAAGGAGGGAGTTGTTTAGATTATTATAGCACTCTACACCCAGAAAGTCCCAGGACCAAAGTTTGTGTTGGGGCAGCTGGAAAAACCCCTTTTGGAGAGGAGCTCCTTAGAGAGACAGCTAGACAGAGCAGGGGTTAGAGGCAGCATGGGCCTGAAAGTCCAGCCAGCCTCAGCTTTCCTTCACCCCTGGCTTTTCCAGAAGATACCAGGAGGAGGGGAATGCGCCAAAGCATAGATCATCCTCCCCTATCCCCCAGCACATATCACTTATTAAAGTGATGACAGTAAAAGTGTTGGCAGGAAGAAAAGGAGTGTCAGTGGTCAGTAGTTGGGATGACGAAGCATGGTTGGGGCTCTCTGGAGCTCTCTCAATCACAAAATGCAGTGATAAGCCTGGGGAACCGAGAGCACCCTCCAAATGACATTGGCCACGTCATGTGCATAGAGCAGTTGAAGGGCGTAGTATGGGGGGAAGGGAGAGAAGGCATGAAATGCTCCTTGAGGCATCTTAGGACCCTGACAGTGCAATTGCTGAAATAAGCCTTACTGGAAGCTGCCATCTTCTGAGCACTGGGGAATGTAGTCTGCTCGCTCCAGAAAGGCCCTTTCCCTCTGCTGCTCACACAGACGAAGCGGCTGGGCGTCCACCTGGTATTCTTTGGAAAGGGAAGCAATTCATCAGAGGAGAGTGGGACTGGGTTCCAATAACAGAGATGGGCTCCCTTAAGCACAGATGCTTTTCTAGCAGCAGCATCATTAACTATTACAGTCTAACTTGCAATTTGGTTGCTATTCACACTTTTCCAAGTATGTCTTTAGTACATTTAATCCTCAACATTCCCCGAGAGGTGACAGGTAGTATCTCAATGTTACTGAATGGCACCAAGACTCAGGCAGCAAAAGCAACCCTCCCAAGTGTCACACAACAAGTGAGGGATTCCAAAGTAAACCCTGAGACTGCAAATTCCCCCAAGCCACCATTGAGTTAGGTCAAAACACCATAAGGAAGTTCTTGAATTTATCAGGCCACTCCCTGCAGAGAGCACTTTCCTGGCACACAGTAGGAATACAAATTAATTAATAACGTACATGTGTCTTAGTCTCCATGAGAATCCATGTAACATGCAGGATCTTACACAGAAATCACAACCACACCATGAAATAAGTGCTGTTGCTTACTTTTTTAATGAAGAAACTGAAGCTTGGCACTTTGCCCAAAGTCACACAGGTGAGTGGCTGAGCCAAGGATAGAACTTAGGTCTATTTCACTGCACTGGTAGATATATTTTTTCTACTATTTGCTGGCTACTTCTCAAATACCTCACATGGATGACATAGACTCTGGCACAGCTAAGGGGATAAACAACCAACTTCAATGCCAAAAATTTACTAAAAGGGTGGGGTGAGGGGAGCTAGAATTGAATTAGGAAGATCTGGTTGCCCATCTCTGCTCAACTATCACTAGCTCTGTGCTCTCAGGAGATTCAGTTCACCTTTCTGAACCTCTGTCTCTTCATTTGAAAAGAAAAGAGCAAACAACTGACCTCTGGGCAGTTGTTCGAAGGCCCTGAGGCAGAGCCTGGCTAACACAGGAGCTCTGTGCCTGAAAGCTCCCTCCCCACCCCCTGATCCATGGCCTTGACCTCAGAACTCACCAAAGATGTTGGCTGACACTGAGCAGACTAAGCCCAGCAGGCTGAAGACCCATAGAACCAGGGCCATTTTTGTGGCCCTTGCCAGAGATGAAGGGCTAGAAGTCACTGCCCTCCCTAGAGCCTCTGGCCAGGGAACCTTTATAGAACCCCACTGGTTCTCCCACCCACAGGAACTCAGCAAGGCAGCGGCCCACCCTGTTTTCTCTGCTGGTCACAAGGAGTCCCCTCCATCTGCGTATGCTCCTTCTGAGGACACTTGTGTGGCCAGTGGGGCACGAGAACCTTGTCTAGACTGTGCGGGAGCAGAACTGGGTGGGGTGGCTTCAAAATCCTTCTTACAGGTAAAGGTCAAAGCTCTGTAGCTTTGTGGATGACAGGCTCAGGCCCTCTGTGGGAAAAAAGCAATCCCTTCCTCTCTCTCTTTCTCTTCCTTCTCCCTCCTTCTTTCCTTCCTTCCTCCAATATTTTTATAGAGCCCAACAATAGCAGGCACTATTCTAGATAATGAGGATATGGCAGAGAACAAAACAGGCAAAATCCTGCCCTCCTTAAAATAGAATATAAGAGCTATAGCAAGGGAAGCAAACACACGCACATACGTTCATGTTCGTATTTCTATTCCTTTCCTCTTTTCCAGCTTCAGAATTTTCCAACCAAAAGAGAGCCGGGACTGCGTCTTCCACATAATGCCTGAATTTCAGTGTGTTCTCTCCTAGTAAACCCAGCTCCCTTCCTTCACTCTTGTTCCTGTGTGACCTGGGAAACTCACCTCATATCCCTGAGCCCCAGCCTTCTGCTCTAGAAAGCAGAGATAAAAGGAAAATAATAATGCATCCCTACTTGTTAGTGTAGCTGTAAGAGAAGAAATGAGACATGGAAAAGTATGTGCTCATTAAATGCTAGCAGTTAGTCTTACTGACTTCCTCATCTTGCAAATGGCATCACACTTGGCAATGACGAGGATGTGGAAGAACCACCCAGTGGGGTGAGGGGCTAGAGTCGGGGCAGGGGTTGGTGGGTGACCAGGGAAGGTCACTGAGCACCTGGCACCTGAGGAGGGGTGTAAAAATCTGGAGAAACGTCGTCCCAGGGGGAGGCCAGAGCAGGAGGACAGGCTGGGCAGTGGAGAAGGCTTTGCATCTGGGGGGAAATGAAGGGGCCCTTACAGTTGCAGTGCAGAGGACTGTACCATGTGCTAGGAACAAGGTTGCTGTGAATATTAAATGTGTCAAAATATGCACAGTGCTTACGCAGGATTTGGCACACAGTAAGTACCCGGCATTGGCTGCTGTGTCATTTTGCTCCTGCCACCATCACAAAGTTTCAGACTGAGTGGCCTAAACAGTTTATTTTTTCATAATTGTGGAGGCTGGAAGTCTGAGATCAAGGTGTTGGCAGGGTTGGTTTCTTTGGAAGCTTCTCTCCTTGGCTTTTAGACTGTCCTGTCTCTGTGTCTTTACATGGTCTTTCCTCTCTGTGTGTTTGTGTCCTAATTTCCTCTTCTAAGAAGAACACTAGCCCTATTGAGTTAGGACCCATCCTAATAGTCCCATTTTAACTTACATACTTCTTTAAAGATCCTATCTCCAAATACAGACCCTATCTCCTCAGTCATATTCTGACGTCCTGGGGATAGGACTCCAACATACAAATTTTGATGGGACAAGATTCAGGCCATGACAGCCACTGTCATCATTGTTATACTCACAAAGCAAATTAGAGAGAATAAAACTCGACAGTCACTTTAAGTATCAGGGTGTGGGATTAAAAACCGGTGAGGACTTTGCTCTGCACATCCTTCCTGGGGATCACCTGTGCCCGGGGCTCCCACATCTCTCTCTATCGCAGTGTCCACCCAGACTTCTCCATTGAGTTCAAGTCCACTCTGCCTGGACATTCCACAGATGTTTTGAATCCAGCATGTTCCAAACAGAACCCCTCAGCCCTTCTCCCAACACTGCACTGCACCTTTAACTGTCTCTGTGAGAGCAAACCCGAGCACCTTCCTAAACCTCTCCCCTCATGTTTCATCAGCCTCTAAATCCTACCAGGCAACTGCTCAGTCTTATTGCTTGGGTCGGACCCCTCCTCTACATCCTCATTCTTCCTGCCTCCTTCAGGTGCCCACAGCTCCGGACTAGCTGACCAGGCTTCTTCACCAGCTGCAGGAACAGTCCTATAAAATACGACCCTGACTGTGGGGATGGAGACTCACTCCACAGAGGCTCAGGAGGAGCGATGGGCGGGGAGATCAGTTCGCCCTGGACAATGAGGGGGATCACAATTAATAAGGAGACTTAGAGTTTAGGAAAAGATGACTTGGGGAGATGGGTTGGCATTTACTGGAAAAGGCAACACAAACGAGAAAAAGAACCCCCTGCCTGGCCCTCTGCTGCCCAGTCACACAGGCCAAGTTCACCCTATGCTTTGAAGAGCCAGGAGCAACCTTCTCACACAGACATAATAAGCATGCATCCTGCAGCCCCTTGCCATTTCTCCATTTCCAGGTGTTCTAAAGCAGACGAGTCACAGAAAAAGTCAAACGTGGTTAGAAGCTTGCCACAGACCCCGCTTACTATGCTTCCCATCGCCCCCAGTTGCAGCCAGTGTGCTGAGTCATTCATGCTGGCCTGGCCCTGGGGAAGCAACAGAGTAGAACTGATATCTCCATACCCATGCCAGGGTGTCTCTGCTCCACTGGGTTTGGTGCTTTAGGAGCTCTGGGCTCAGGGCCCATGGAGCAGCAAGCATATCGCTGACATGAAGAGTGCTATGCTGGAGAGGAGTAGCAGACCAGGGAGCTGCCTCCACTTCAGACCCCACCAGGGGAAGAGCAAGGCGTCAGGAGTCTGTGAGAGCGAGAGCACTCAGTGGGCCAGAACTGCATGGGGCTTCCTTCGGAATCCATGCAAAGAGTTTCCCTGCATACCTAGGAGGAGAAGTGCTTCTCTCTACCCAAGTAGCAGAGCGATGAGCTTAGAGAGAACCAAGTGGGGCATCACCTCCTCCACCAAGAAACCCTCTTCCTCATGATGCCTCAGCTATTTGTCCCTGCTTTTGCCTCCTCTCCAAAGAGCTCCAGGAACTTCCATGGTGACTTCACATAGCCATACTGTGGTCCAGATGCTGTGGTCCATTTTCACCCACCTGATCCTGGCTCAGGCCTTCATCACTGGCCCCCTACCTCGCCCAGTATCTTCAGCCCCAAATACAACTGCATAACCTTCTCCTTCATCTCCTTTGTTCTCTAATACTAGGGTGCTGTATATAATAAAAGCTGACTTAAGATTTGGGGGAAAATGGAGAGTCACTGGAATACAGAGGAGGCAATTGCTCCAAATGGAACATCAGGCACTACTGTGTCTGATATCCATCTATCATCATCACCTATGACAGGGAATTACTTCCCAGCCCTCTCTCCCCTAGTCCAGCCTGCCACTGTATTGCAGGATCCCATTCTACTGCTGTGAACAGCTGCTCCCCGTCTCATACATACGCTTTGACTCAGAGTCACATCCCTCCTCTTGGGTTACCTGGGCAATAATAAAAATTCTTGGTACTTGATTTCTACATCCATAAAGATAAAGTAGAAATACTTTTCCCTATCCCTACTACTAGGTATGGTTGAAGCCATAGACATTATATATAAAACAAACGTAAGAATATATTGAAAGGTGGATAGAAGCGACAGACTGGCTAGCAATCTCAGGACCAGAGGACCAATATGGTAGGAAGTTCCCTGGGTATTACTTTGGTTCATGTGTCTCATACTTGTTGGAGAAGCTGGCAGCTTAGAAATGCCAATAAGGACAATCAAAAAAAAGGCCTCAAGAAAAGCCTCTAAAGCCAAAGTTCTAGGAAAGGAAGACAGCCTGGCAGAACAGAGCACTTTTAGACAATAACCTCTCTACTACATTAAACATCAGAAAAACTGTGGTTGTAACACCAACCAAGCCAGAAAAGGCCAAGTAGAGAGCCTAGAAGTCCACCTTAGCCAAGCTGTAAGGAGGTTTGCCAAGCCCCCCTGACATTGTAGTATCAGTGGAGACCTCATGAGCAGCTTGAAATTCCACCCCCACCAAGTGGTAATAATATGTCACTCTTCCCTTGCTACTGGAGTGGTGTCACAAGAGACCTAGTGAAGAGTCAGGGCTTCCACCACTGCCCAGAAGTAACAAGGCCATCTCCCAGTGGTATCAGTGAAGGCCACATAGGGAGCAGTGACAACGAACCTTTAATCCTTCCAGTTAGGATGGCATCAACAGAGGCTGAGTGGAGAGCCTGAACTCCCATCACTGCACAGCAGTAATGAGAACATCACTTGCCAGCTGTCAATGGATTTGGAGCAAGAACGTATGCTTCTAACTCAATTTGGCAGTAATGAAGTGGTATCTCTCTTCCCCTACTGCCGTAATGTCAGGGGAGTTCTGTTAAAATAAAATATTTAAATGAAATTCAAAGTTTCTTAACTTAAAACACCCAAACCACCTGGGTATTGATCAAAAATCACTCATTTTAAAAAGAACCAGGAAAATCTCAACTTGAATGAGAAAAGACAATCAACAGACACCAACACTAGATGACACAGATTTTAGAATTATCTTAGCAGTCATTATAAAAATGTTTAAATGAGCAACTATGAACATATTTGCAACAACTGAAAAAATAATGTCTCAAATATAATGATATAAGTAGTTGAAAGTAAAGGATGGAAAGAGATGTACCATGCAAACATTAATAAAAAGAAAACAGGAGTGGCTGTTTTCTTTTTATTATAAGAAAATTTTATTTCTATTTATTAATCTGTTATATTTGATATAATATCAAATATAACAGATTTCAAAGCAAAGAAATCTTTGCAGGGACAGGGATGGACATTACATATGACATAAGAGTCAATCCTCTGAGAAGACATGGCAATCCTAATGTGTTTGCATCAAAGAACAGAGCCGCCAAATATGTAAGGCAAAAACTGATAGAACTGAAAGGAGAAATACACAAGTTCACAATTTTAGTTGGAGATGTCAACACCTCTCTCTCAACAACTTACAGAACAACTAGATAGAAAATCAGCAAGCAAACAGAAGAACCCAACAACACCATTAACCAGAAGGAGCTAATAGACATTTATAGAATACCCCACCCAATAAAAGCAAGAGACATATTCTTTTCAAGCATCCATGGAACATATACTAAGATAGAACATATCCTGGGCCATAAAGCAAACCTCAAAAAATTTAAAATAACTGAAATCATACAGTGTGTGTTATCTGACCACAATGGAATCAAACTAGAAATCAATAACAGAAAGACAGCAGGAAAAGCTCAAAACACTTGGAAACTAAATAACATACTTTAAAATATTCCATGGATCAATAACGAAGGCTCAATGAATATTTTAAAAATACTTTGAATTGAACAAATGTGTAAATAAAACATATGAAAATTTGTGAGACACAGCTAAAGAGGGTGGGGAAATTATAGCAAAAAATTTACATTCCAAAAAATGAAACAGACATCATTCTCCCAAACCCATTTTATGAGGCCAGAACCACACTGATATCAAAACCAGACAAAGATACAACAGAAAAAGAAAACTATAGGCCAATATCTCTGACAACATAGATGCAAAAAGTCCTCAATAAAATATTAGCAACTGGAATATAGCAACATATTAATAAAAAGTATACACCATGATCAAGTGGGATTCATCCCAGTGATGCAAGGATAGTTCAACATACATAAGTCAACAAATGTGATATACCACATCAACAATATCAAGAACAAATAGCATATGATTATCTCAATAAAGGCAGAAAAAACATGTGACAAAATTCAACATCCCCTCATGATAAAGACTCTCAGCAAACTAGGTATAAAAGGAAAGTATTTCACCACAATAAAAGCAATATATGACAAACCCACCACCAGTATCATTCTTAAGGGAAAAGCTTTCAGGGACAGGAAAAGACAAGGATGCCCACTCTCACCACTCCTATTTAACACAGTATTGGAAGTACTAGCTGGAGCAATCAGGCAAGAGAGAGAAATAAAGGGCATCCAGATTGACAAAGACAAAGTCAAACTGCACCTGTTTGCAGATGACATGATCCTATACACAGAAAAACCTAAAGACTCTACCAAAAAACTCTTAGAGCAGATAAACAATTTCAGTAAAGTTGCAGAAAAAGAAACACGCAAAAATCAGTAGCATTTTTATACTCCAATTACAAACTAGCAGAAAGGGAAATCAAGAAAGCAAGCCTGTTTACAATAGTCACCAAACAATAAAATACCTAGGAATAAACTTAACAGAGGAGGTGAAAGATCTCTACGATGAGAACTACAAATCACTGCTGAAAGAAATTAAAGAGGACACAGAAAGATGGAAAGATATGCCATGCTCTTGGATTAGAAGAATTAACATTGTGAAAATGTCCATACTGTCCAAAGCTATCTACAGGTTCAATGCAATCCCCATTAAAATACCAATGACATTCTTCACAGAAATAGAGAAAACAATCCTAACATTCTGATGTTAGGAACAACAAAAGACCCCAAATAGCCAAAACAGTCCTGAGCAAAAAAATAAATAAATAAATAAATAAAGCCAGAAGCCTAACCCTACCTGACTTCAAATTATACTACAAAGCTATAGTAACCAAAACAACATGGTACTGGCATAAAAATAGACACTCAGACCAATGGAACAGAACATAGAACCCCAAAATCAACCCACATACTTACAGCCAATCGATCTTTGACAAAGGCAACAAGAACATACATTGGGGAAAAAACTGCCTATTCAGTAAATAGTGCTGGGAAAACACTATTTTAGACATCCATATGCAGAAGAATGAAACTAGATCCATACCTCTCCCCATATACCAAAATCAACTCAAAATGGATTAGACATAAATATTAGACCTGAAACTATAATACTCCTAAAAGAAAACATAGAGGAAGCACTCAAGAGAAGGACTGGGCAAAGACTTATGACTAAGACCCCAAAAGCACAAGCAAGAAAAGAAAAAATAAACAAATGGGATTATATCAAACTAAAAAGCTTCAGCACAGCCAAAGAAACAATTAACAGAGTGAAAAGACAACCTACAGAATGGGAGAAAACACTTGCAAATGGTGCATATGTCAAGGCATTAATATCCAGAATATACAAGGAACTCTAACAACTGAGTAAAAAACCAAGTAACCTGATTAAGAAATGGGCAAAGGAGCTAAATAGGCATTTCTAAAAGGAAGATGGTCAACAGACATATGAAAAAATGCTCAACATCACTCAGCATCAGGGAAATGCAAATCAAAACCACATTGAGATATCACTTCATGCCAGTTAGACTGGCTATTATCAAAAAGACAGAATAACAAATGCTGGCAAGAATGCAGAGAAAGGGGGAACCCTCCTACACTGTTGGTGGGACTGTAAAATAGCACAGCCATTATGGAAAACACTATAGAGGTTCCTCAAACAACTACATACAGAACTGTCATACAATCCAGCAATCCCACTGTTGGGTATATACTCAAAGGAATGGAAATCATCATGTCAAAGGAATACCTGCACTCCCATGTTTATCATAGCTCTCTATTTGCAATACCCAAGAGTTGGAGTGAACCTAAATGTCCATCAATGGATGACTGGATAAAGAAAATGTGGTACACACACACACACACACACACACACACACTCTGAAATACTACTCTGCCATTAAAAAAATAAATTCTGCCATTCATAGCAACATGGATGAACTTGTAGAAATTAAGTTAGGCACAGAAAGAGAAATACCACGTCTTCACTCATAAGAGAGAGCTAGAAAAAATAAACAAATAAAAAAGAAAGAAATATACAACAATCACAATAATCCATTGAATTTTCAAAAGGAGAAAACAGAACTGAGGCCACCAGAGGTGGGAAAGTGGAAGGTGGGAGGTGGGAGGTGGGGGGTGGGAGGTGAGGGGTGGGAGGTGAGGGGTGGGAGGTGGGGGGTGGGTGGGCGGGATAGCAAGAAAATGATAAAGGGCCACAAAATATGATTACATTGTGTGATGTTGAATATACTAATTCTCCTGATTTAAGCATCATATATTGCACACAGGTATTGATATTCAAGGCTGTACCCCACAGATATGTACAATCAATTATATTTTAATTAAAAAAAAAAGAGAAAAAGTTACCAAACAGGCAACTATCAACATCTATGGAAGAGGGATGAAACAAGAGGCCAAGAGCATTTTGGGAAGAATCCCTTCTCATAGACTGAAAATCAAGAACGAGGCAGGAGCATTCCCCTCCTAACAGTTTCCTATTTAAACACCTCCCACCTCCTAAATCCAATGGTCTTAACCATCAAAAAAATAACCCTCAGAGAGGAAAACACCATCCTTTGGAGTAGTTCTGTTCTCCACAAGATTTTACTTAAGAGTACTAACACAGTGACCTTGGACAAGCTATTTAATCTCTCTGTGCCCCAATCTCTTCACCTATAAAGTTGCAATACTATTAGTGCCCAATCTCTTAGGATGATGTGATTATAAATGAGTTAATAAAGATGAGCAGCATATTCCCTGGCAAGCAATAAGTACTTGACATTTTTCTTGCAATAATGAGAAATTTTCAATGGTGGCGACCCTAGACGTCATTCTTATTTAAGGTGCATTACCTTGCCTTCAGCATAACTTAAAATCCCTCAATTTCTATTTCCTCTTTTGAGCCCAATGTGCTGTACTGAAGATTGGTGTATCTGGCAATACCTTATCCACTAGCTGTTGTCGGCAGTCACTTACAGCCCTATCCCACATCTGTTGCTGCCCTGGACGCTGGCCCTGCAATTTTGCAACCCTTTGAAACCTTACTGTAGGGAATGTTTCCTCCTGATCTCCCATTTTTCCCCCCAGCAGAAGCATCACTCTCAGCTTATTGAGGTCCGTGAAGGCTGTGGTCCTATGGGATTGGTTATATGACCAGAAGCATTGTTGTCATGAAAACACTGCTTTTCCTTACTTTTCAACTCTTCTAGGTTTTGAGTAATATTCATTTTGCTACATTATTTTCTGCAGCAGAGAAGTATGGCATTGACATTTTATTTTCTACTGTGGTTCCCCTTTTGCTTTCATGAAGGCTCAGCCTGTTTTCTAATAGTATAGTTTCTGAAATCACTTTATTTTCTTCTGATTCATTTTGGACTGCTATGTTTCCCTGAATCTGAGCCTTTCTTTCTTTTGTTTCTTATTTAAAAAAAAACATACGTATTTTAAAACATATGCCACTAGATTTTGTCTACTTGTAACTCTTAGATTAGAAGAGATAAAATCAATAAACTCTGGGTCTGGGAATAATAAAAAACTTAGAAATAAATTTAACAAAGTAAGTGCATAATCTGAACACTAAAAACTGCAAAAAACAAAACAGAAATCCCCCAAACCCTCCAAAAAACCAAAGCTGCTGAGAAAAATGCATATATCCTAAGCAAATGGAGAAATATGCCATGCTCATGGATCAGAAGATTCAATAGTGTTGAAATGGACAGTGATCTATAGATTCATTGCAATTCCTGTCAAAATCCTAACAGGTTTTAAAGGAAGCTGACAATCTGATTCTAAAATTTTTATGGAAATGAAAAAACCTAGAGTCGACAAAAACAATTTTAAGAAAAAATAACATAATTAGAAGTATGCTACCTAATTCAAAACCTTACTATAAAGCCATGACAGTTTGACATTGGCATAAGGACACATACAGATTAATAGGAAAATACAGAGGGATGAAATAAACACACATAATTATGGTTACTGACTTTTGAAAAGGGCATCAGGTAATTCGAAGGGAAAATAGTCTTTTTGATAAAATAGTGCTGGATCAATTGATAATGACATGCAAATTAAATAATAAGATAATGTTGCATGCCTAAATGGCTAAAATCCAAAACACTGACAACACCAAGTGCTGACAAGGATGTGGAGCACAGAACTCTCATTCAATTGACCATATTTTTTAGGTCTATTTCTGGATTCTCCATTCTGTACTATTGTTCTAGTATATCTATCTTTATGCCACTTCTACACTGTTTTGATCACTGCAGCTTTATAATAAGGCTTGAAATCAGAAGTTGTATGACTTCCAATTTTGATCTTTTTTCTCAACATTTCTTTGGGTATTCCAGGTCCTTTGCATTTCCACATAAAAATTAAAATCAGCTTGCTATTATCTATTGCAAAAGCCTTCTGGGATTTTAACTAGGACTGCATTATATCTGTAGATCAGTTTTGGCAGAAGCAGCATTTGAACAACATTGAGTCTCCCAACCCATGGTCCTGGTACACCTTTCTATTAATTTATGTCATCTTTAATCTCAGCATAGTCTTGTAGTTTTCTGCATACATATCTTTGCACATCTTTTCAAATTTATGTCTAAGCATTCATATCTTTGATGTCATTGAAAATTGTATTGTTTTAAAGTTCTAATTTTCAATTGTTCATTACTAAGGTATAGAAATATTAGTTCTGATGGAATTTTGGAAGATCCCTTAGACTTTTCCACGCATATGTCACCTGAAAATGTTTCATTTTCCTTTCTAATTGGTATACCTTTTCTTTTTCTTTCTTTATTGTCCATTGCCATTTTACAATGGCAGACCTTCCAGTACAGTGCTGGACAGAAATGGTGACAGTGGACATTTTTGCCTTGTTATTTATCTTAGGGAAGAAAATATTCTTTTGCCATTATGATATCAGATTGTTTCTTGATAGATGGCCTTCATAAACTTATATAAATTCCTTTCTATTTCTTGCTTTCTGATAGTTTTTAATCATGAACACATGTTGAAATTTGTGAAATACCTTTTCGTTTATTAACATAAATTTTTGTTTTATTGATAAGGTATATTACATTAATTTTTGAATATTAAACCAACTTTGTATTCATGGGAAATATCCAATCTGATCTAGATATATTACTCTGACTACATTGCTGGGTATGGTTTGCTAATATTTTGTTGAAGAGTTTGCATCTACGTCCAGGCAAAATACGTATTGATCTGTAATTTTCTTTCCTTGTAATGTTGATTCCTGGTTTTGGTATAAGGTCAAAGTTGTTCTAAGAAAATATTAAAAGTTCTTTTCTATTTTCTGCCAATGTTCATATAAAATTGAGATTACTTTTAAAGTAATGTCTTAAATTTCTGATAGAATTCAGTCAGGCCTGAAGTCTTTTTTGAGGAAAGACTTTTCATTACAAATTCAATTTCTTTAATTTCTTTTTGGTAATGTGTCCTTTGAGAAATCTTTCCATTTCATCTAAGCCTTAAATTTGTAATTGTTCATAATAACCCTTTTTAAAATTCTGATGGATACACAGTAATGTTCTCTTCTCCATTCTAATTTTTGATCAGTTTCCTTAGGAATTTATCAATTTTATTGTTCTGTTCAAAGACCCAGCTTTTTGGTTTACACTGATGTTTCCCTATTGTTTGTCCATTTAATATTTCATCGGTTTTAATACGTATAATTTTCTTCCTTTTCTGATTATTTGGTTTTAATATGCTCTTTTTCTTCTATTTTCTTAAGGTGGGATTTCAGGTCAGCGATTTTGTTACAACTTTTCTTCTTTTTAAATATAAGCATTTAAAGCTATAAGTTTTGCTTTAACATTGTTTGCACTGTCTTGCACACATTTTAGCATGTTGTGCTTTCGTTTTCATTGAATTTATCTTCCAATTTTACTTTTTTCTTGAGCTCATGGGTTATTTAGAATTACGTTACTTAATTTCAAAACATTTTGGGACTTTCTAAGGTATATTTCTGGTATTAATTTCCAGTTTAATTCCACTGTACTCAGAGAACATATGCACAATTTCAATTTTACATTTATTGAACCTTGTTTTATGGGCTAATATAGACTATCTTTTTGATTACTCCATGTGCACTTGAAAAGGGAATTTATATTTTTGTGTTATTGGATGGAATGTTCCATAGATTTCAATTAAGTTCGGTTGGGTGATCATTTTTGTTTAACTCTCCTATAGCCTTACTAATTTTGTCTACTTGTTCTATCAATTAGTGCTAAAGGGCATTGAAATTTCCAACTAGATTTTTCTGTTTCTCTATTCAGTTAATATTTGTATTTGCTTCATATATTTTGATACTCTATTAAGAAGCCTATAAAGGCATTTTAAAACTGCAATGTACCATTTGTTTATGAGAGGACGATAAAGGTGCTGTTGGGAAGTAAAATCAAAAGTAAAATGGAAAATACTTAAAACTTCCAAATGTTAAGGGACAGATTGCTCGTGCACTTTTGAATTAGACATTGGTAAGTAGCAAAAGTGTATTCAGATTCTATTGTACACATTTAAAAATGATGCAACTGGTTGATTTCAATGTCAATATTTACAAATTAAAAATCACACCCGTTGTAACTGTTTAAAATGAAACAATCAAAGCCCCACTCCATAAAGTAGTATCAATTGGAAATATTTATATTTGCTTTTTCCTCCCCTTCCTCTTTTCCTTCCCCCTCACTCTGACGTCCTTGGATCACCTTCTGAATAAACCAAGTACACCCAAGTCATGTCTCTGGCCCTGCTTTCACAGGTATCCAAAGACAACAAGTACTTGGAGTGGACTGCAATTTTTCAAAATCCTTTTAAAGAGCTCACACTAAAAAGACACTCAGAGAGAACTGTTTTAATTAACATACATCATCTATTTCTCCCAGACTCCTCTACCTACAAGTCTCTTTCCTTTCTTTTGCCTCCTTGACTCCTTGTACACTTTAATAACAACTATCTGAATGAAAATGTTTATGTTTTCATTTAGCTTAAATACTATGATCTTAATCATATTACTTCCATATCCACCCCCAGCTTCTTAACTTAATGGCTGGCGCACTGATGACACTCAAGATGTGTACTAAATTTTTAATTTATTTCATAAAAGTTTCTAGGTACATTTTGCTTTATTTAATTCTCAAAACCAGATTCTAAGTTAGGCATTACTCTCATTTTATAGACAAGGAAACCAAAGCTCAGAGAAATTGCACTGCTAGTAAATTGCCAGACTGAAAATTTGTGTATAAGATTGCCAAGTTCATATGCCCGTTCCCCTATACCAAATTATTATTTACTGATGCAGTTCCTCTATAACTTGGTACAATGCAGGATACCATAAGAAGACGTCAATAATGGATTGCTTCTTATAGGAAGAGAAAGGGAAGCTTGAAGGATTGTCTTGGCTTATAGAGACACAACAAACAAGGGAGAATGTTCCAGAAGAGGGAAACGGTATGAAGGCAAGAGATGGAAACAAGCACAGTCCACGTAACAGTAAGGCTATATTTAAATAAGTCTGAGAATTGGTTAGGTAAACTGCAAAAGATTCAGATTACACAGACCTGACATGGTTTGAAACAGGGAATCACTAGACATTTTAGAACAGAATACTGAAATAAGAATAGCTGAAGCACTCACGCTAGAAAATAGCACAGGGTTTGAACCCTGAACCTGCTCCTTATTTTTTATCCAGGATAAGTTTCTAAATGTCTTTAAGCCTCAGCATCCTCATCTTGGAAATGATTGTTCTACCCATCTTACAAAAGAATTAAATTAGATACTTCAGGTAACATGTACAATACCTGGCACTGAGCAGGCATTCATTAAGTGTTAATCCTCTAGGCTGGCAGTTAGGATTTTGATGGATTAGAATTAAGACAAAGTTAGAATTTCTGAGTTCAGCAGCAGTATCTCCATGACATTATTTTATGAAAAATGGTGAGCTTTCAGTGGGATTGAGAAGGAGAAAGATGACATCATCCATTTCGAGGAATCACCACATCTAGTGATGAAATGGATATGAGGCATGACAGCTTTTCAAGCCTGGGCTGTTAGTGTAATGTTAACAGAGACAGTGAAATTCGCAGGAGATTGAGTTCATTGGAGAGGAAATAGTATGCTTCATTTTGAACGTGTGAAATACAAACATCTGGGAAAGTAAGTCAGTGGAAATAAGGTAAGTGTTAGGAAATGGGGCTTTACCTGAAATTATAAGAATAATCAAATTCCTTCAAGGAAAAAGTACATTACTCTTAAGTTTGAAATTAAGTCAGCAGAACCACAAATGAGCATGAGGAAATGCAAATTATATGTATCGGTAACATACAAAGAGGAATCCCTTCCCATCAATGCTCATTCTATTCTGTCTGGGTGGCAAATAGGATGCCGTCTTGTCAAGAAACACTCTCTCCACTTTATTGTTTATATTTAAATATATATACTGATATTTTTAAAGTAAGATTAAAAGGAAAGAAAATCATCACATCTGAGACTTTTCACAAAGGACATACTTCTCAGAAACTAATTCACTCCCTTAAAGGAGAATAGGCTCAGCCTTTTCTCCCAAAGCTTCAACCAACTGTTGACATATAATATATTACATGGATAAGTGCATACGATTTGATAATTTGAAATCTATAAACTTATAGAATTTTAAGGATCTAAATTTAAAAATTCAGACTTCCAATCCATATACGTATAAGCAGAGCAATAATTTTAGTAATCTAGTTATTAATGGATCTTCCAATTTGCTGGCTGTTAACAAAGTAATCTAAGATACCACAAGAACAAATGTGCATTAATTTACTATGTTCACTAGGGACTGAGAAGATTAATGTTATTAGGTACAAAGAGTCTACTGTGAATGTGACAAGAATCTAGGCAACACTACTAGTCATAAGTTAAGGATGCTATTTGCACCATTTCTGAAAAAAAGAATGTCTACAATTTGGCCATGACATGGAAATTATCAGAATGATTATTTTTAAACACAAATGAAAGATACAGTATCAATCTTGAAATGTAGACAGAGGAAATTTACTCCACACATGAAACATAGGCACTATTTTTTACTTTAATATGCAAATTTAAGCAACTACCCCATAATATCACCTTATTTATCAGTAAGATAAAGGCTTTTTATCTTTTATCAGTAAGATCTTTGACAAAGTTAATGTATAACAAGTAAATACACAGGGCTATATTTATGTCTGTTGATCTTTGGCACATTTGTCAAGTTGGAGAATCTCAAAAGGCAATAAAATATTCTGTTTTGCACATTCTTTTAATCTTTACATCAAAAGATAAGGCCGCAAAAAGGCAAGCTGAAATTTTAGAATATGTGGAATAGTTTTAATAAAGAGTTTTACATACAGTACCTTACATATAGAACAGTGTGTTTGCAAATTTAAATAATATCTGAATGTACAGTGGCATGTATTCTTATCAAAGATAAATTCAAGTTTGCTGTCTATCAGTTCTAAAATGCATTTATACAGATCGCTAGAACTGATAAACAGAATGAGGCATAAAATATTCAAGTGTTACATGTCATCAAATAGCCTCCTCTTAACAGTCTTCTATCCTTTTTAAAAAATTTCAAAACCTGTACATACATTTTTAATTTTTAAAAACAGTCTGTTAAAAGGTAACATTTCGTGTTAACCACCAATTTGTATAGTCTATAGTAATAAAACTAGATATGTGTGATATAAATATGTGTAGATTATGTACATATGTACGTTGAGTGTTTGTTTAAAACAAGCATACACACTTACACATACCTGCGTAGGTAGCACTGGGCGCATACAACTCACATGAGTACTGGCAGACATAGGACCTAGGCTCAAATCCAGCAAGAGCTAAGACAGCAACTTAGTTGCCTTTGGTTTCAAAAATTTGTCCATTTGTGATCAAAGCTACAAGTTTTGAGTGCGCATGTATTTTTTAAAAATAAAATTCATCTTCAGAAATGAAGCTTTTCCAGTATTCCACTACTAGCAGTTAAAAAATCCACAGCTACAAATTTCAGATATTTTGTATCTCCTCATCCCAGCTGAGGTTATTTACAATTTTTTTTCTGAAAGCAAACCACCAAGCATACTCAGGATCAAAATGACATTGAAGCCTGAATATAGCCATTCAACTAGTATATGTGACATACAGGTTTTGGATGGACTGATAGCATTATGTAAGACTTGAGGTGGGAAAACTCCCACGATATTTAAAATCCTCTTTCCAGCAGTATCATCATCATTTGGCACATCAGACCCTTCTGCAAGCCAGTTTGCTTTTAATGAGCATAATGCCTGCAATAAATTCCAATTATTTGGTGTTCGTTTTTAAATACATTCATAATGAAGAATTCCACAACTGTTTTCCCCCAAAGTGACACTTCTCCTGTCAGTTTTCTGATTAAGGACATTCATCACCCAAAAAACAGCTCATGATCCTTTAAAAGTTTAAATACCCTAAATTTCCATGCAGCTGGATCAACTGCTGAGAAAACAATTCTTAAAGCAACCTTGTGAACTCTCCAGAATTTAAATTTCCTTTACAATTTTGATTCTGGCCAAATGCTAGTTTATAAATGTGGATCTTTCTACTAAAAACGATATAAATACGCCATATTTCTTTCTACAGGTATCTTGAGCTTCGTGTAAGCACCTATTTAAATATCCCACTAATTCGATTTTCTTATATAGATTATGTGCTACTTCATTGATCCTTGGCATATGATGCATTATCATTTGCAGCTTGCTCATACATTTTATTAATATTAGATTCCTTGATAAGGTCGTTCTTCATTTTTCTTTCCAAGGTGCCATCCTACTGATGTCACAAATCAGTAAATGACCAAACATTACTAAGCTTTTTAATTATCCACTTAGCAGTCGTGGATAATAAAAATGATTCGACTGAAGAAAGCCAAATTCTTTTCATTAAGTTTTCACCGCTGTCATACAGAGCAAAGAGTTGCTATTTGTTGTACTTTGCCCATGTCAATTAGGAGCTGTTTTATGTGGCGTTTAAGTTGGGGCAGTCTTGCGAGAGGATCTGGTGGCTCCAACTCCCCTGTAAAATCAAGCCAGCTTTCCAGAACTAAAATAGAGAAGAGAACAAACAAATTTAAATGAAAACTGGAAGAAGAGTCAGAAAATGGTAAATGAGAAGGTTAGATAGGTGATGGAGGAAAAGGTTCACGTCCCTGTCTTTAGAAGGGTGGTATACGGAAAACATTTCTGAGAGGCTCAGCATCCTTTATATCCCACCCCACAAGAGTTCTAGTCTCTCTTGATAAACTTTATCTGTTATTTTAGATAATTTTTCTCTTTATATAACTAAATTCATTTTGAATGTTTCCTTTTACTTTCTTCTGGAACAGGAAACAATCTGCTGTGCCTGCTCAAGCTTTCTATAAATTTAGACTTAAATCATCTCTACATCATTTGAGACAAAACTTAGCTACTCTAACCACTTTTTAAAAAAAATCCAGATCTTTTTAACAAAAGAAGGTAACAATTTTTCAGTGTCTTTTTCAGTTCTACTATTTTATCATTTTTTTTTTTTAAGACTTTATTTTTTTATTTATTTTATTTTTTTTTAATTTTTTGTCTTTTTTGTGACCGGCACTCAGCCAGTGAGCGCACCGGCCATTCCTATATAGGATCTGAACCCGCGGCGGGAGCATCGCAGGGCGCCACTGGCTGATATCATTCTTTTTTTAAAAAACATACAAGCACAGTAAAATTGTAAGCAGAATGCAATTACATTCTAAATTTTTAAATTAATGTTTCCTTTGCAAATCTACCCTAATGATATGGAATAGTGTCAAGTCAGATTTTCTGTTCTTAAAAGATCTACTCAAAACATTAAACCAACTTTTTAGTTAGCTTATAACTAAATGAAAGATGCTTCTGAAATGGGTTTCCATTTTCTCTCTTCTCAGGGGGAAATAAAAGCAGTAGCAGCTCTGACTTTAGAAAGCAGAGTGGTATCACACATTTTGCAAAATGAAACAAGGGGGAAGGCAGAATACAAACTATGAGGCGAGGAGAAAAAAGGAGTCAGCATAGGAAGAATACTGGATTAGGAATCTGGCAATCTAAGTTACTCAGATATCTCAACTATAAAATGAAGATAATCTTTCTTGCCTTCTCTTCAGAGTTCCTGTCTGATGATAAAATTTAAAAATGTAAGAGAAAACCATTTGAAAATCTGGATGCAAACCTAAGGTTTACATACCTTGTGTTTTTTATTAATTTCACCTAACGAATACTAAACAAAATGCAAAGTATTCAAAATTTTGGCCCCTCATATTTCAGGTCTGCTTAAGTTCCTTATTCTGACATTCAAAGAAAACACAATTCACTGCAACTAATAAATATCCCATAAGTGTTCGATATTGAAGCTGGCAAATGAACAGTATTTAATAAATATCCACCTTTTAAAAAAAAGAACCACCTAAGAAATACCCAGTCATATTGCTTGAGCCTAAAAGACCTCAGATGTGTTAAATACAATGTAAAGGAAGCAATGAAGCTCCATCAGTATGAGGAGCATCTGTAGTTCTCAGCCTGTAATTTAAACACTTTTAAATAGCTTGTTCATATTAACAATAAACACACTATAGTAATTGTACTTCAGTTCGTTCTTAAATTACCATCAACTTCTTTTTCTATGAGGTCCATCCTGCTGGTAACTTCATTCTGCACATTTTCTATGTGTGTAAGGAGATTCAGCTGCCACTGAAGATGTGAGTCTCCTGGGTCTCCAGTGCTCTTTTTATCATTATAAAGAAGTATCGTATTCCCTTCAGTTGGATTCTTCTCCAAAGGACCATTAAAAACAAACAAACAAAACAACAACAACAAAAAACATAAAGAACTAGATGAACAGAATGTCATAAACTGAAGAATATATTAAAACCTCATCACCCATAATGATCAGTGAAATCCAATCTGACTACTAGGATATCTTTAAAGGAAGTGTAGCCCATAATCAAATTACATCTGGTGGTTCTTAAGAGCGGACATGCCCACTACTCTTCACAGTGCCTGGGATAGTGCTACACAAGGGAAAAGTCTTCAATGAAATGTGCTAAATAAATGAAGTCATACATTCTATTATGTAATTATAATGCCAAGCTAATTTAGACCAGCCCCTACCTCAACTGATCTCAACTAGTAACAGAAATACAGTGAGGTCAAAATCAAGAAAGTTGTCAAAGACCAGTACAAAGTCTAATTAACTAAAAAATGGACTTTACTGGTGCAGTTAAATCAATGAGGTGAGGGAAAGGTAAAAATCTTTTAAAAACTTCAAAAGTACAAACTGCTTACCATACAAAATCTGAACTTGGATTTGCTAGAGATAACTAATTTCACATGTGTAATATTAATCTGAAAATAATTTACCACAAATTTCATGAAACATAAGCTTTCCAAATTCTGTTAAGTACTTATTTACAGTGATTACTTGATAAAGAAGCCAGAAAAATTAAAAAAAAAAAAAATTAAAGTGACCTTGCTAATAGAAAATCATTAAAAAATGGTGGCACAACATTTCTAAAATAATTTCGTGAACAAGAATTAAATTTATAGATATTTAATATACAGAGCTGTGAGAATTCAGCTTAACTGCAAAATGGGATTGATGTGCATTTACATATATGCTGAAATTTTAATAAAAGACAATTAGAGTGCCACCTTTTATTTAAAACACATAAAAAAATGAAGACAAATTATTACACCTATATATACTTTCATGTTCTCACACACAGACATTTTTCATTTGGAATACAATGTGGCTCACTATTTTTTGGAGGCGTTGAAGTGTGCTTATAAAATTGAAATTTTTGTTACAGTAACAGTTTACTGAATTACTGTAATTCTGAATTAGGGGATAGGTTAATTGAACGTTCAAATGGCCAGTGTTTTCCTGTAGAGAAAACAAAAAGCAATGTCCTTACCTTAATGAGGTACTTATGACCTTGGAAATAAAAGTAAAACCTGGGAATTCCATACGTTTTATTTTATAAAATTTTCCATTGCTGTCCTATTATATTTTCCAAACAAAGACCAACGAACCAGTTTTACCTTTTCTGGCGCTCCACGTTCTTTCACTAAGTACTGTAAATGGTTTTTATCTCTCGTGTGCAATTCTTGTTCTTCTTCAAAACTACTTATGTCATCATCATCTGAGCTCCCAGGGTCTATGAGAGATTTGCAGTCCTGACCAAAACTTTGTGGCTTTTGATAGCTGTGCTCACTTGTTATGTAAGTCCCTTCTATTTTTAGGGGCAAACGAGGTGATTCTTTATGGTTCTGTACATATTTCTTTTCTTCTAGATTAACCATATCTTGCAGTGTTGTTTTTTTCTCTGCCTCAGCTATTCCTTGATCTTGGTCTTTTCGCTTCCCAGAACAAGCCCAGAGATGGAGGTCAGGATGATGTTTATTCCTTAAAACAAAGTAGGAGGAAAAAAAAAAATCTAGTAACAAGTTCAATATGATAATAAATTTCAGAACCAGGTTAGGAAGAGGTCAGGGACTTAAGACAAAAGTAAAGGTATACTTTAGGTTAATTTCTTCCAGTATCTTATTCATAGTTTGAATTCTCCGTTTTAAAGAAATAATACTCAGAAAAAGCAATAATGAGTTTGATTCTGTTGATAGTTCACATCATTTGATATATGCATCTTTTTCTACTGATTTTTTGTTGTAATTTTTTTCATTGTATGACATGAAAAACTTACATAAGCATATTTTAAAACTTTTATCCAATCAAAACGTGATAAATTCTCATGACAAAAAATGTGACCATAAAAGTATACAAAGTAAAAATCTCCTTCCCCATGGAAATCATAAATAACTGAGATATAATCTTCCAGACTTTTTCTATACACATAAAATTATTTTTAAAATGGATAAGCATATACTTTTTCTTTTTACACAACTGGGACTCATACAATTTGCCTTTTTCACATATAACACATTATGGACACCTTGCCACATCAGTGTATATAGATTTCCTTTTCTCTTACTCTAGTGGTTGAATAGTACTATCTGCACTAGCTGAGTCTAGCTAAATAATTCTCCACTGATAGATGCGTGTGTGTGTATTTTTGCTCACAAATAGGATTATTTCAATCAGATAAATTCCTAGATATGGAATTGCTGGATAACATATACACATTTTATTTTGACAGTGTTCTCCAAGAGGCTGTACTAATTACACTCTCACGAATAGTCTATGATAATGCCTATTCAACCCTATCTTCACTACATATGTGAACATGATATTGTGCAGTTAATTCTGTAGTAATTAAAATTTTGCAATAAGTAAAACAGGAATCCATTCATTAGAGGTAAAGTGAAAGAAGGACATTAGGGAGGCATAAACCTTTCAAAAGGTTCAATAATATTTGTGAATTAATAATATCTATATTAGATGAACACTAGGAATCAAATGAGTTTTCTTCTAATAATACACAAGTATTGTTTTTAAAATTATAAATTTTATCTTTCGGATCCCTAAAACTTGAATATCTAGAAAATACTAAAACTCACAATCAATTAAAAAGCATAATAGAAAGAAAGCTAGCTTCGTAGTCCAATAGTTCAAGGGGTTGAATCCTGCTGTGCCACTGAGGAGACTGGACAAGTTACATAACCTGTCTTTGACTACCCATCTATAAAATGAAGATCTATTTTTCAGTCTTATTGTAAGTATTAAATATCTCATGAAAGCACCAACTTCTGGCATGCAGTAGACTTTCAGTAAATAGTAGATAATAATAATCAACACTATTATTGTTAGAAATATTAACAGAAATAGGGCTTATAGACATATGAGACAGAAATGGTCCAGTTAAAATCCTTAGCAAAATTATGAATGAAGAGAAATTCATATTGATACCAAGAAGGAAAACCAGGTTTGAATAATTACCTGGAAAACTAGACTTGAATAAATTAGTCCCTATCTCAAGTCTTAGCATTTACATTTTATAATGTATGGCCTTTTTATAAAGAAATCTATACTCAGGTTTATGACACACAACTGAAGCAAATTTCAGTTAACAAACGGTTACTGAATACTTACCCCCTACACTATGCACTAGGGATAAAATGATTAATAAGACACAAGCCCTACCTTAAAGAAACCCACGGGTTTGAAGGGGAGACAGATATTAAAAAATTATGTGCACCAAAGTGCACACCAGTGTGTATGAAGTTTGCCAAGAAGTGCATGGCCAATCCTAGTGGGGCAGGTAATGATGAAAAGGCATCTGCTAGGGGGGACCAGTGGCAGAAGGTGATTCTGGGTATGAGTAAAGGCCTGGAGCTCTGAAAAAGCATGCTTCATTCAGGGATTATGGTTTGGTGCAGATAGAACATTTGGGGGGAAAAAACTTAGGAGAGGAAAGACATGGCAACAAAATGGTAGACATAATATGTATCACATAATATATATCATGGAAGGACTCAGAATGCATGCTGTAGAGCTCAGACTTGGTTCACTGAGCCACAGGAAGACACTATGATAAATTAAGCTAAAAAGAAACAAGCTCATGTTTATCTTTTATTAAGGTCATGTTGGCAAGATTATGTAGGATGAACTGAAAGGGTATGGACTAGAGCCACAGAGAATTAAAAGGTATGGCAATTGTCCATGTGAAATATAACAGACTAGCTGAGACAGAAGTGAAGAGAGAGAAATGGACTGAACAATGATCAGGAATTACAAAGGTAAGATGTGGGAGACACAGGGACGGGGATGGAAGGAAGAGAAGGGACAAGTTTCTGGCTGAGTGAAGTTGAATCCAAATGAAATCTTGGGAAGAATCAATGAATTATCATATTTTTATATAAAATATGGTTTTTTGTTTGTTTATTCTATTCTTTTAAGAAGATTCTAGCAGGCATTAGAAAGGGCTGAAAACAAGGACTTGAAGAACATTCTGATACATTATTTAGAGAGGCTCAGGTTCTTTTTTTTTTTTAAAGGGAAAATTGGGATGACTAAAACACATTTTGGGCACAGCAGAGAGGTGGACTCCATGATCTGTCAGCTCCCTTCATCCCCTCTAAATCAACCTTAATGTAATTTAAAAAATTCTCACCCTGCCTAGAATCTATTTCATCTTGACAGAATTCCCAAAGGAGGACACAAGATATAACATTTACCACAGCAACTGCACTTAATTTTGTGTACATGGTGAGCACACAAATCAGTGAGATGGGGACTAAAATTTGTTAAAATGCTAGATGCTATATCTATCTTTAACCGTGCTTACCTATTCTAGAACAATAGGCAAGCAGCAGCTAGTGATCCAAAATTAGACTTTATTTAATTACCTATTCTCTCTTCCAAACTGCTACTGTGGACCTTCAAAAGGCCAACTGTGTTCACTTCAATTAAATTGTACACTAAAGTGTGACCCTCCCTTTGCCACCCCTCACTTACTTTAGTATTCCGATCTTCAGCTGTAACCCATGTAGTACTTCTGCAACACCATAGACATCAGCAAGCAGATGATGTGTGGAAACTATTTTTTTGGCATTGAGATGAGAATAATTTTCTTTTAAAAATGATAACCCGCACATTCTCCCATTATTCAACCAATCCTTATCGTAACGGTATTTTGCACTCCACCTCTGACCTGTAGATGAAGTTGACATTAAAGTCACAAAGGATTCCACTTATTTAGATTTCCCTTCAACTGCTACCTATGTCACCTGTTAAGCAAGGCAAGCTCTAGCACTAAGCAAGAGCAGGCTCAAAATAAAAGAAGGTGTTTTGAAGAACTGGTGCTGGGAGAGTTCCTCCACACCTTCAGCGTTCCTGCCCACCAAGGAGAAGAAACTCCATTAAGGATGTGGTCAGTGGCAGAGGACACCTGCAAAAGGAACCTTGAGTGTATTGCTTTTCATTTTTATGTAGCAGTCATCTGTCCTCTAAAAAGGTTAAAAGGGCTGAATGGAAATTAAGCAGGGGTCTTCTGTCTCTCACTAACTTTTGTTTTGAACTGGATGAAAGAGTTCTGGTTGAGTGAGGACAGACTCTTCCCCTATGTCTGTGATCTCACAGCATCCTATATAATCCTATATCCTCCATGTTAATACAAATTAGATCCTCCTACAATTGGAGGCTTTCATATCTGTGTCCCTCCTATACTACAAGACAGCTGAAGATATGGTATGAATCAATCATCTTAGCACAGGATCTGGCAAATAGAAGTCATCCAATAAATGCTGCTGAATGAATGAATAACAAATGCCTACATTTGTTACTGAATGAATACAATGAATAAAAAATGCCTGTAATAAATGCTGGTGGATAAATAAACAAATGTCTGCATTCATATAGGTCTGAATATTTCTCTTGCCCCTTACTGTGACTTTTTTCTTTTCTTTTTTTGATAGGCATGAGAACAATTCACTTGCCTTTTGTTTGAGAATACCTAATTATTTTCTGCCTTGGAGGCTGAAATTGTATTCAATATGAAAAACATGCTACTCAAAGACCCTCTAGCATGGAGGAAGGCACTAAGTAGAAAGCCATGGACTGGCAGTCAAAAGGCACAGGTTTCACCTCAGTCTGACACATCTAGTGCTATTCCTTTGCACCAGGCATGAAACTTTCGGTACCGTAGTCACTTCATTTGTAAGATAAAGGGATCACAGGCAATGATCTGAAACCCAGCTGCTCTACAATGACCTGGCTATGCAGCACTAGCACGTTAGGAGGAGTACAAGTTCAGAATGCTGGTCCATTCAAATCACTATAATGAAGCCTCACCAGAAATCAATGCATAGGAATAGACAAAAGCTAATTCTTCTCCAGGAAAAGCCATACTTCTGCCCTTCCAGCAAGGTAGTAATTTTGTTGATAAATTTGTGCTAATGTATTTGCCTAAGTAATTAATATAGAAAATAAAACTATACCATTAAAAAAATTTTAATTTTAATGTGGAAGTAGAGTTTAATAAACCAAGAAGTAACAGCATTTTATATAGCTGATACACTCGGGAATAGGTGAGAAGATACTTAGGCATCCTGCCCTCAGCCCAGTGAAGCAAGCCTTACCGGGAGGGTCTCGGCAGACGTAGCAGATGTACTGCTCGGGAATGCTCTCCTCCAGCAGCCCCATGCACACGCTATGCTGCCAGCACAGGCACTCTTCACACTGCCGGAAAACAGAAGAGTGCTTATTGTCAGCAGCTACACATTAGAAGGAAGGACAAATGCCCTTCCTTTCAATTAACTGGCTTGGTTTCTTGCTGCCACTACCAGTTCAATTCTTATTCCAGGTAAAAAAAAGAAAGTCAAAATTTAAGGTGAATTTTATCTTTGGAATAGCAAACTATTTAAAGAAGTTCCTTTTGTTGCACCAATTAAAATGTGCTTTGATAAATTACTTAAATCATAAAAAGTCATAATTTCACTCATTCAGTGCCATTGATTTTTACGCAATCACATCCTTAAAACTCTTAAAACTAGCTTAAAAATGAGATTTTTTTTTTTTAAAGCAAGTTTATAGTAGTGCCTTCAGCAATGACCCCTTAAAATACTACTTGTGTTGTGAAGCTATAAATTTATAGTTCTCTTACTTGAAAAAAACCACTGAAAAGGGGGAGAAATAGAGGTGATTATTCTTTTTTCATTCCTATAACTAACATTTCCAAATCTTCCATATATCATCACAAAATATAAGTTTATGCTTCCTTTTTTCTTAAAGATATCCTACCTACAGGGAGAAGTTGTTAACCCTTGTAACAAAGTCTTCCTTTCTTCTTTGAGAATACTGGAAACTTTTAAGTTTCCATTTCTTCCTACTGTAGGCTGACTGTTAATTATTAAACAACATAGATTCAGACCTGTAAGAAAAGGATTGCTGTGGTCTACCCTTCAATGTGAAAGGGCAGACCCACCCCTATGGCTCTTAAAAAGAGTTTCAGCTTGAAGACCTTAGAAAAGGGAGAGTGACTTAAAATAATAAAATTGTCTACTTCACTTGGTGAAGAGATTTCCTAATCATTATTACTACTGGTATTTTAAATATAACAAAAAGTTAAAAACCTCTATCTTCAGTAAGATGGTTAATCAAAACAGAAACACTCTGATGTACTTGCTGAGCACCTAAAATAATTAATTCACTGCAGTAGGGAAGATAAGTTTAACACCTCTGAATCACTGAATTCAATTACCTGGATCATGAAGCCATTCTCCTCATCCATTTCACAAATACATCGCACAATTTCATTAAGAGCATCATCTTCGTCCTGAGATTCCTCAAAATTGGTTGAATCGAAGTCCTGATTGTATTCATCCCCACTCAGAAGCAAACTCTCTGTTGAAGAATCATCTAGGAATTCCACGTCTGATAAGTCTAGAATATACATAAAAAGTATACTCAGCACATTTTTTCCCACTTACATGTCATTTTCCAAAAGAAAGGAGCCATGGGAAGTGATTACAAGTTATGAAGCATTTAAAAATGGGGGGGAGGGGACAAACAAGTGGGAATAGAGTACTTATCTCTGGATGAAGAAACATGATATTTGGAAGTTTAGGTAATTATGACTGCTGTACATCTTAAGATATACAGTACTATAAGTAACTCAAAGTAGCCCCTAGTCTTCATCCTTACGGAGGTTATGGCTAAGCCTGATATTAATAATCTAAATTTGCATAGATTCCATACACTTTCACAAACATTATCCCTTTTGATCCTCATAAAAATCATGACTTGTAAAGAGAACAGGTTTTATTATTTATACTACAGAGATAACTTCAGAGAGGTTAGGAAGCTTGCCTAGGGCCTGATACCAATAATACTATTATTAACAATATCTGTAGCATCAACTACCATTGTAGTTAATATACACCAGGAACTATATTAGGCACTTAAAATATAAGATCTATAACTTGCATGAGTAATGCAGCCAGGGAGTGGTAAAGCTGACTGGACACTAGGACTGCCTGAATCCCAAGTCTATGTTCTTAATCATTTCACCAGTTTCTTAAACTGAGATCATGAGTTCCCCAAGAAATTTTTTTTAATTTATTAATTTCATTTTGATAAAAACTTTAAAAATTAATAAGCATATTCTAGAAACTAGACTATATAAATGACAACTACATAGATCTCAACTTAAATGCAAGGTTTTAGTTTTGTGTAGATGTCAAAGCCTACCATTTTGCTTAAGCTACTGAGAAAAAATATTGAGTCAAACATAAGGGAATCTTTATTTACGACAAAGGGAAAGGAATGATGATGGGACACAATAGAAAGTTTTGCAGTAGTGTGGACGGAGAAATGTTGGGAAAACTGGGTCACCACAAGATACATAACGTTGCTGCGAGCTCCTAAAACAGAGGCTAAGCAGCAGAGCACTTGAATGACAGAGGGGTTTCCTTCCTACCTCACCATCCAATCCTCTAGTCACATTATGAGTTATCCCTTCACCTGCTTCTCATTTATCTCCCCTTTTTAGAATGCCAGACTCCCTGAGAACAAGCGCTTTGCATTGTCATTGAACGCTACATCCTCCAGTTCTTAGAAAGGCCTGATACATACATATGTGTGTGTGTGTGTATATATATATATATATATATAAATATATAAATGTAGCAGCCACTTCAGAGTGTTTGTGGAAGAGGTAAGAAGGAGGTCCATATAGACAGAAAATTTTCTCTTTAGACTTAATAAGACCGGATGAAATTGGCTAGATTCAAACTTAAAAAATCACACTATTTATACTGTAAATATTTCACATGACTTAGTGTTTCTTCTATCAGCTTCTAATCTTGCTCACTTTTTTCTGACTCAATGTTTCGTTTTTAATTTATTAAAGTTAATGTTTTATAGAAAAATAAATAAATGTTTTCTTTGGTTTCTTAGGACATCTGAAACAAAGTAAGGTTAATAGAAATGAGATAATGGTAGAGAAATACCTGAAAACATTCAAGGAGCAAGAAATAAATCAATTAGATATAGAAAATCTAATATTAACAATATGACTAGTTTTAAGAACCTAAAGAGGAAAACTTCAGCTATTCCTTAATCTTCCTGGCTCAAATCCAAAATTAGTATTTTCTCTTGGGCTTTTCTGAATACAAGTTCTTATTTCAAAATGGCAGACTTGAACACAGATAAACAGTTTCAAATACTGTTGCAGCATATATATGGTAGTGAATGAAATATGGTAATGAATACAGTTAATAATGAATTTAATTAAAAAGTATATTGTTAAAAGCAATTAGTGTATATCTAACATATACATGCATGGCCAAAATTACCAGGTTTTATGGTGTCAGCATGCAAATTTAACATATTGTGCAGAAAATCCAGCTTGAGTAACGAACTCCCAAGCACTAAACATATTATTGGTTGAATTCTGGGGGTTGAGTAAATGGGTCACTGGGTTGAAAATTATATAAGAAAAACAAATAAAAGTTCCCTCTTAACTAGCCACATGAACAATGGCTCTGAGTGTCCCCAAGAACACCTGCTTCCTTCCAACTGTTACCCCTTGAATTATCTTGCTGTTTCCCCAAGATTGTACTCTCCAAGTGTGGTACCCAGATCAGCAATGTTATCATTACCTGGGAACTTGATAGAAATCAGAAATTCTGAGGTATTTTCACAAGCTCTCCAGGTGGATCTGACACATGCTAAAATTTGAGAACCTCTGACCTAATAAAACCTCTGACCCTTACTAACATTCCTTTTTTCTCCTAGCTCAGTGCTGGATCACGTGAAGGGCCAGAGCAGAGACAAGGAGAATTTAGGGTGTCATCTGTGACTCACGTGTTCTTGTTCCCGCACCACTGCTAGCCCAGATATAAAACCCTGCTCTCTATCACTACATCACTCCATCTAGCAAGAGACAATCTTCAAATCTTGATGGCTCACAGTATGGGTGTTCTTATGTGATTTTCAACTCCTGCTGCTCCACAGAATCACCCAGAAGCTATATCTTGCCAGGATCCTCCCAGAAATCTCATTTAATTGTGCGCTGTGGTAGGATCCAGGATCAGCAATGATTACAATGCACACCTGGGGTTAAGAACCACTGGACCAAATGGGAAAAAGAGGACGTGTGTTTGTTGGAAAAGAGAGGGGGTGACTTTGTCTTAATCCTCTCCCCCCATGGTAAATTTTTTAAAATTAAAATCTCAAAAGTGTTGTGTGCTTATATCAGGGTAAAGAGAAGAAAATGTTTTCCACAGAGAGCCAGGAAAGAGTTGGGCATGGAAAAGAGTAGGTAGTAACAGTGCAAAAGAAAACATATAACCTAACATCTACCATCTAGGGTGCTCAGAAGAAAGGAAAAGACAGGAAATGACCTCACCCATAAGAACCCCTGGGTTTTACCTAAGATGAAGACCTCACCCCTTATTCCTCATTCCCTGACTCTGGTCCCTACTGTGTTGGAATTCTACTCTTAAGCCACTGCCACCAGTGTCAACAGATAGGAAATTCCTCCTACTGCTTATAATATTAAAAGGTAGGTAAGAATCCTTGCTACCTTCCACTGTCAGGACTGGACGTGCAGGAAAATCTGGCAGATTCCAACTATGGTGTTCTTTTCATCCCTGACATGGCCTTCTGTCTACCCGAGAGTGCTTAATTACTAATTGTAGTTAAATCACTGACCTGACTACATTCCCAGACCTTTGGTTACGGATGTATCTGTGACCATGGATTCAAAGTGCATTTTTAAGGCTATGATAAATATTTGGTAGACAAAGCATTATCTTTGGAATTAAGATAGCCCTTGGTTTGCATTTTAATTCTAACACTAACTAGCCCCAAAAGGTACTTAACCTATAAGTCCCTGCTTACTTAGCTATAAAATGTGGATAACAATACCTACTCTAAGTTGGTGGTGAAGAATATGAAAATCTATGTAAAACATGTATTGAAGACCAGTATATAGTAGACATTAATACTAGTTTCCTTACCATCTCTCTCAATTTCAAAGCCAATTTTTCTTTACGTAAATGAAGTATAAAGCCAATTTTACTTATATAAATTAAAAATTAGTAGCTCAAATTTCTAATATTGAGATTTTTATATTAGTTTATGTAACAACTTTTTAAATTGTGCGCCCTTCTCAAAAAAGGAATTCAACAAAGTACGTTTTACTCCACATTTAGGAATCTTAAGTCTTATTTTAACCATTACACGGTTACACATACTTTCACCACTAAGATCAACAGACAGAATTGCCCTTGGGTACTGATAGGTTGTAGTTTTCTCCGTAAACATGCTTCGCGGAGCCAGAGAACTCCCAGAAGATCGAGTTAGTGGAGAAGAGCACCTTTCCAAAAATTCTAGGGGACTGTCTTCATAGTCTGAATAGTCTGCAACATAAGATACATAAAGAAATATTAATGAAGTGTCAGGTAATCAAGAAGTGTCACTATAAAATTAATGAGAAAGTCATGTTTCACGAAACATAAAATAATCATGCCACCACTTTCTCTTCTCATCCAGAAACAGCTAGATCATTATGTATTTGATAAATTGGGCTTGGCAAGAACACTTGGGAAATAAATATTTCCCAGATAGTATATATACAGTAGGATCACCAGTTTCTAACTGGTATCAGTAAACCCTTCTGAAGTAGTCCAGAAGTGAAAAAGGATTATTTCTATATTTTATCTCCATTATAATCAAAACTACGTCTGCAGTAAGATGTGCAAGACGGAAATTAACCTTTTCTTGCAATTTGTAAAGAGGTTCTCCTAATGCACACTGATTATTATAGTGTTATTTTGATCAATAAATCCTTCAAGCAAAAAACCTCTGAAGGAAATTAACTGGTCCTGGAAGACATCTGTCAACATTCTGTTCTTCTCAGCTTGGGATGAGTCACACAGATGGAGACAAGCAAAGAAACCACCTGCGGTTGATGGGACAGTGTGGTGTGGCGAGGGAAGGAAGACCAGGGGAGGTGTGGCTCCAGGCACACAAGAAGGCTCAGAAGCCAGGAGCATATGACACATCTGACACACAGTAATGCTGTGGCTGGAGCACAGTGAGTGAAGGAGATATGAAATGAGGCTAAAGTAATAGGAGCCAGATCAGGTTAAAGGTTTGTTTTTTTTTATTATTATTAAGTTTTAGCCTAATGCAATAAAAAGCCATTCAAAGGCTGTGAGGGGGAGCAGGATGTGACGTACGCCAATTCCATTTTTAAAAGATCACTCTACTGGGGAATGGATGGAGTGCAGAAAGGCACACAGAGGAGTGGGGAGACAGTGTAGAAGCTACTGCAGCAGTCCAGGCAAGAGACACTGGTGGCTTGGACTGGGATGATGGCAGCTCAGGGGCAGATGTAGAGGAAGGTGCAGTGATGTTATCAAGTAGAGGCAGAGAATGCAGATGGCATCATCAAGACTGATTTCCAGGTTTCTCCTTGAGCAACTAGGTGATGAAAGTGGGTGTGAGATGGGGCTGAAGAGTAAGTGGGAGGCAGAGAAACCAGAGAAGAAATATGAGTTCAGAGGGCTTTGTAACGGGAGATCCTACACATCACCTGCATGAAACTAAAGATGAGGGTCTGGAAGGGTGTTGGGGGAGCAGGTGGATGGCAATAGGTGGCAAAGCCAGGAGTTTAAGAATAGAAAAACAGATATTTCCTCCATTTTAACAGAGGCAAAAAAGATGAATACATTCAGATAAGGAGGAGATGTGGTGGACAGAAGTTGAGCAAGTTCCCACCTGATGGTGTCTATTTCCTCAACTGAGTGTAAGGAAAAGGATATCAATTGAGGCAGTTTAGGGAATAAATAAGAGGTAGAAAAGAATGGAAAAAGCAGAGGAAAGGCAGAGAGTGGAAAAGCAAGTTTGCATGAAAAGAGTAGTAATAACACTAGTCTGTACTGAGTATCCATTTGAAGTTGGGGTTTGCGGTAGGCAAAGTAACGGCCCCCCTGAACATGTCTATGTTCTAATCCCTGCAATCTGTGACTACATTAAGTTACATGGCAAAGGGAAATTAAGGTTGCCGATGGAATTAAGGTTCCTAATCAGTTGACCTTAAATAGGGAGAGTATCCTGGATTATGTGAATGGGGCCAATGTAATCACAAGCATCCTTAACAGTGAAAGAGGGAGGCAGAAAAGTCAGTGTCAGAGAGAAGTAGTCAAGCAACTTGACTGGCCACTGCTGGCTTTGAAGGTGGGACGGGGACAGGCGCCAAGAAATGAGGTGGTCTCTGGAAGGTAGAAAATGCAAGAATATGGAGTGTCCCGTAGAGCCTCCAGAACAGAATGCAGCCCTGTTGATACCCTGATTTTAGGCGCGTGCGACCCATTTTGGACTTCTGATCTCTAGAATGTTAAGATAATAAGTATGAATTGTTTTAAGTCACTCATATGTAGTAATTTCTGACAGCACGGGAAACGTATAAAATAGTCATCATAAATACTGTAGCATAGCCAATACTGACTGAGGTCTCTCTATGTGACAACAAATTTTAAATACTTTATGTTTATTAACTCTTAATCCTCACAGCCATCCAACAAGGGAATTCAACTGCTAGTGCTACTTTACAAATAAAAGAACTGAAGCAGAACAAGTTAAGTAAGTTGCCCCTGGATATACAGCTATCAGTAGCAAAGCCAACATTCAAAACCAGACAGTCTGACTACAAAAGCCTCACTATTAACCAACAAGCAATTTCAATGGCTTTTGATATTGAAGGTGTACACAAACTGCAAAGCTTGTTAAAACCCAGTCTCCTGGGCCTCACCTTCAGCATGGGAAGATTCCCAGATGTTGCTGATATTGTCAGACTACAGAACAATCTTTGAGCAGCACTGGGTTATTCTGCCTCTCGTGGCCTCACGGTAATGGCAGTTTGCCCAACACCATGTCATTTAAACACACGCATGGAAAGGGCATTATTAAATGCTAGGTACCGTGTCAAGTACTTTACAATGATTACCTTATTTCATCCTAATATTAAACATATGTAGTAGAGACTATCACTACCATTTTAGAAGCGAGGGAATTGAGACTGAGAGAGGCAAATAATCTGCCAAAGGTCTCCCAGCTATAAGTGTGAGGACCAGGATTTGAACTCCTTTGCAAAACCTCCACAGCTGCCCTGTTATTGACTACATTCCATATTGCCCTCTCGGCAAAAGTACAAGTATAAGTAGAGTAGGATTGTAAAAATAATGAAAGAAATATCAGTTTGGTGCTAAAAATAAGACATGGCTGACATTTAATCTATGTTATATTAACAAATGAATAAAATTTCTTCACATTTTACACCCTACCAGTATTCCAAACTCCAATTCTCCCTGGCTGTGATGAATAAAAGCCTACCATTATGTTTCAAGGTTTAGATCAGAAGTAATCTCCTACATAAAGCACTTTCCTTGATCACTCCAGCTTTTATAAATTTAAACAGATTTCCTTTGTACCACTGTTGCCACATATACCATACCTTCCTGGTACATATTTATGTACACTTCTTATCACTCTTACTATATACTTTAATGTTTACTTGAAGCTCCTTAAAGAGAATCTTTGCTTTTACTATACAATGGTTTGGATTCTCTTTGCATTTCTATCTCTAATTCTTTTTAGTCTCTCCATGCCTTCAGTTTCCTCACATTTAAAGACACATGAAAGACAGAGATGAAGTAAGTTGCTCAAAGTAACAAAGCTACGAACTGACAAAGATGTCACCATTAAATCCCAACATGGCAACTTCTCATATACAGAGACTGACCACAACGTTAGTTTTAGACCTTGCAAACTAATGCTAGTAAGCAAAACATAAGTTAATCCACTACTACTTGGAATAATTGAAAAAAAGTACTTAACTAAATTACTACTTTTCATAACTTCATTTAAAATAACAGATAAAGATAGGAACTTACTATACCCACAAAGACGAGTAAAAACTTGTTAAGGGAAGAATACACAGCCTGGTAAACAATCTTTAAGGTTCAGGAGGTGAAATTAAAAACACAGCATGGTGATAAAGTTAAAAGTTCAGACTCCAAAGCCAGACTGCCTGAGATTGAATCTTCTTTTCACCACTTGCTAGCAACGTAAGTTGGACACTCTCTTTATCTCCCTGGTGTAGCTTACTGTTTGTAAAATGAGAACAACCGGCCCTACTGTAAAGGGTTAACATGAGGATGAAATGAACTGATATACATATAAAATGCTTAGACAGTGTCTGGACACATAATAAGTACCAGTAGGATATGCAAACTAACATTGAATGGTGAATAAAAGAATTTTTTAAACTCCCTGGTGGTGCTAATTATATACTAAAAGACATACTACAGTAGGAAACTCAGAGTAATAATGTGAATTCTTCAACATTAAGATGCCTTTAAAATTTTAAAGTTATTTAAAACTTCCTATTTTCCACTTAAAGGCCATTCTTCTAATTTAATCATCTGGGAAAAAGTGTCACCTTCAAGATAAATGTAAATAGCCCTGAATAAACTCTTCTCAAATGCAATAATTAATTACAAAGATGCTGGTGATTACCAGACTCAACACCTGCTGTTTATAAATAGCAATGCTTCTGTGCATCTTCAGTATTTACCAAGACTCTATTTGCAAAGTTAAGATTTTCATTTACAGGCCTGATTTTAAAATGTATACAAAGATGTAAGGTCCTTTTCTTTTTCATTAAAAAAAAAAAAAAATACACACACACACACACACACACACACACACACATATAAACACTTAAAGTATTATTTTTTTAAATGGCTCTTTGTGGCCGATTGAAATTCTAAGGTGCAAGTTTTCTTTGCAATTGTTTCTATTTATCCTAATCACTCTTCTTTCTCTCAAGTTACCACTTACTGCATTGTAATAAGCTTTCTCTAGCCCTCATTTTGCTACAAAGTGTGGTCCCCTTCTTATTTTATTTTTTATCATTTCTTCACTGTTATCTCTTTCTTCACTTTCATAGGTATTTTAGCATATAAGATTCTGTGTCTGCTACTAAATACTGGAACAGACCTCAGTTCACTGATGTGGGTGGCATAAGTTGACTTCAATGGCTGGCTGTTCCTGCACTGACAATTGGGTGTCTAGTTTATTGGCATAAAGTTGTTTATATGATCTTCTTTATAATATCTGGAGCATCTATAGTATATATTTTTTATCCCTAATATTGTTTATTTGTGTATTTTATCTTTTTTTCTTTATCAGCCTTCACAGAGGTTTGTTGATTTATTTAGTTTTTTTCAAATAACTAAATTTTGTATTTTTTAATTCTTCCTAGCATATTGTTTTTTAGTTCATTAATTTCTGCTATGTTTATTACTTCTACTTTTTCGGATTTATCCTTGTTCTTTTCTAACTTCTTTAGCTGCAGGATTAGCTGATTTTCATCTTTTTCTAATACAATATAAAAATGTATGGAAAATACATTTTCTTTTTCTAACTTCTCCATTTTAAGTACATTCACAAGTTTTGACATACAATATTTTCATCATCTTTCAGGTTCTTAACATCACTTTCACTTTCCCTTTGGACTTGCTTTTTGATCCATGAGTTATTCAGAAGTGTGTTGCTTGATTTCTAACCACTTGGGCCTTTCTTATTTATCTTTTTGATACTGGTTCTAGTTAACTACATTGCAGTCAGAAACTATAAGTTTCTATTACACCAATCTTTACAATCTGTTGAAATTTGCCTAAAGCTAGATCATATGTTCAAGTTTAACAAACACCTGTGCACTTTTCTCTTGGTACTGGGGGTCTCAGGAGGCGGGACTACATGTAGCCTCTGCCAAGAGTACAGCGAGGTGAGTTGCTCAGGGCACGCTTAAGCTAGGGGCTGCCGCCTAGGGAGGTGGGCAACCAGAAACCAGACACAAAGTTCTTGGGCTTAGCGCATGCACTAAGCAACTTTACTGTCTACAAGCGTTTATTATATATGTTTTAGCCAGCTGTAAGCCCCTCCCATATCTCCCCGTCTCCTAGGTAACTCAATAGGACTTTCGTGGCTTGCAGTTAAGCCTTGAGAATTCTTGCTGACCCAGTCTATTTGCATTTCTGCTGACACAGTCTAAATACTGGAGAGCAAGAGTCCCTCCATCTTTAACCTGTGTTCTCCTTCATTTTCCTCCACACCTGTGTCTGTTTGAGAAACCTACATACTCTGTAGCTGCTGAGTGCAGTGTTCTGGATAGATCAACTCTGCAGCTAATATCTTTCTTTTCCAAACAGAATACTTTTTAGTTTTGTTAATTTATTAATTACCAAGAAAGATATAATGATATATTATTTGTGATAAGATTTAGAAATTTTATTTTTTTATTTTATTTTTTTTTTAAGATTTAGAAATTTTAAATCTAGGAAAATATAAAGTGAACTGAACCTTTTATCATTATATCATTCTGTCTCTAGGAACAATTTTTGCCTTAATGAATATTTTATCTGTTATTAAAATATCTACTCCAATTATTCTTTTGGTTAGCATTTGTTTACCATTCTTTTATTTTCAACATTTCTCTGTTCTCTCTATCCTTATATTTGGGTGTGTCTCTTATAAATAACAAACAACTGGATTTTGAAATCTTTTGATAATCTTTCTTATATAGTTATAATTACTGATACAGTTGGATTTATTTCTAATATCTTATTTTGTAGTTTGTATTTTTCTCCTTTTCCTATGATTTTCTCTCTTTTTACTACTTTCTTCGGCTGGTTTATTCAATATATTTTTTTCCCTTCTACACTGGAAATTATATCCTATGCTTCTATTCTTTTCATGTTTATGTTAGAAATTTTAACATACAAATTTAACTATTTAGAGCCTACGAGCAACACATTTCTTTCATTCCTTCAAAAGACTACAAGCTTAAAAACACTGAAATACCAGTACGCCCCTCCCAACGGATAAGCTATTACTATTACATATTTTGTTCTCATTTTGTTTTTCCCCATAAATCAAATTGTTTTATATGGTCCATGTTTAGATGTACCCACATATTTACACATATTTGCTCATCGTGTCTTCTGGCATCTCAGAACTTCCTTATCATTTTCTTTCTGCTTTCAAGTAGGTCCTTCAGGATTTCCTTTGGAAATGGACTACTGACAGCAAATTCTGTTATTTTTTCAAGTTTTTCTTAAAATATCTTTATTTCACCTCATTCTTGAAAGTTAATTTAAGGGACTTTACAATTCTGGATTGAGAATAATTCATTTATTATGCTACAGAGTGCCTGGTCAGGGTATACAGTCCAACATAATGCTGGAAAATTAGAGAATTTTTCTCTAATAAGTTGCAATGATTAATTTATAGACTATAGTAAAACAGAGTTGTATATTTTCAAAATTATAAGATAAAGTAAAGCTACAGACCCTTCTCAGCAACATGGGGATCTTGTCATACCCCATGTTGGTAAAAGAAAAGGGGAGAGTTGAAAGAATCTTGAATTTTAAAAAATGGGAATAACCATCTTAGCACACTTACCATGCTGCTTAGATTTCTTTTTCTTTTTTTTCTTCTTCTTCTGTTTTGGTTTGTAGTGATCTTTGTCTCTCTTCTCTTTTCTTTCCTTATCCTTTTCTTTTCTTTTACCTAAAAGATAAAAAGGAACACTTTAGTGATCATGACTAATGCTGTGTTGTTCCTTTGTGGTTAACCTAAAAGCAGCATTTATGTTTTAATCAGCTAATCCAGTCACCTGCCCAGAGTGGATGGATTCAATTAAACTGTTCATGTCATGAGTCTGGAACTCCTTATTAGCTTATTGGACTATAAGAGGGGATCTTCATTAGCAGTGTTGAGAAATCCCAACTCCTGACACCTTAAAGTTAACACAGACAGTAGTTAAAACCTTTCAACGAGTAATATACTTAATTTTTTGAAGTGGCAAGAAGTTAAAATATGTAATTTTAAAAAGGCCTGACTGAGGAGACTCAGCACTTCCATATATAATTTAGTGAGAAAATATATTAGAAGATTAACAAAAAAATTGGATGGACTTTTTTTCTTTGGAAAAGTTAAAAACAAAAAAAACCAAAAACAATTAAATCAATCCACAAGTGACTCCTTCAGTCTTTCAACACTTTCCCTGTGTACACTAGAATGAAGGCTAAGAACGTGAAGAATAAAACTTATTTCATTAAACTGATTTTTCCTAAAATTTTTCATTCTTTTCCCCAACTATAAATACTTTAAAGAAAATAAGTGGATGTTAGAACAGTATCTTAGAACATTTTATTTCAAATTAAAACATCACATATATTCTAGTAGCTATTATTTCAACATAGAATGGGGTAACCTGCAATTTACCAACCATATTTAATCAGCTTTCAATGATTTAGGTTCCAGTTAGCTAATCTACAGAAGATTTAAGACTATTATCCATAATTTCATAACTTTAAGTCATTACAGCACAGAAGACAGAAAAGACAGCAGGAAACACAGTGATTTTTTTTTTATAAGGTATACTGAAAAATAAAGTCCAAAAAAAAAAAAAAAGACTATTTTAATGTATCATCCATCTTCTAAGTCTCAACAATATTAAATGTAGGTTTATTTTTAAAGACCTATAATTTTAACTAGAGATGTTCAGAAACACAACAGTTCTCATATAAAGCCAGAGACTTCCTTGACAAAAAATACATATAAAACTACAAGAAATGTATTTAAGAAACTATGTATCTGGAGCTGACTAACACTAATAAGTACTGAAATAGATGATCACTTACACCTAAAGAAGCATTAACAGGTAAAAAGTAAGGGACAGACTATGTCCTCCCTCTCTGTCAAGCTTTAAAGTCTTTTGCTTAGAGATTATTTTCTGTTCATACCAAATGCTGTTGAAGTTTTTTCTTCCAATTTCACTTTTTTTTCTGTTTTCAATATTCCTGTGGGTTAAGAGGAAAATATATAAGTTTAGTCCTAAAGAGCTGAAAGTATGGGACAATGTTTTAAATTACCATTGTTCACAAAACTCTACACAAGACTCTTCTTCTTCTAAAGATCAACCTTGTTTTACTGTCTGAACTAAAATAAAAAAGTGGGATTTCTTACTTCAAAAAACTTATAAATTAAGAGTAATTTTTGTTCCTTCAGACTACCTAGATTCAAATCCTCATTCCACCACTTACTAGCTGTATGACTTTGAGAATGTCATTTAATGTCTCTAATTTGAGATTACACCATTTCCACAAATAGCAAAAATATAGGTCTAAGCATAGAACACACACACACACACAAATAAATTAATTAATTAATTAAGATAATTGTACTAGGCCATTAGGAAAGATCTACTTTAACATCACAGCCCTTAGCAATCCAGAAGACGTCAAAGTCCATTTGAGTAGTAGGTCCATGTACTATTTCTGCTTCGATGATAGGACATAAGTGTTATTCAGATCATCCAAAAGAAAAATTAAACTTCCTAATAAAGTATACTGGTTTTCAACAACCTGTATAAAATTTTTAAACTTAACTTACTGTTGCCTAAAACAACTTGTACCTTTGAACTCCATTATGAATGTGTTGTTAGGTAATGATAATAGTAAAAATAGACCTAGTCTACAAACCTATTTTGGTCTATGTAAAATACAATAAATGTAAAATACAAAGGCATATTTACACATAAAAATATTCAATCTTAATGACACTTAGGTATTATTATCTAATAGTCTAAAACACATTTTAAAACCAGTACTAATATTGCACCTTAATAACTATGTAGCTATCTGACACAGACACATTTACCCAAACTTCTCAACTCAACCATTTATGATCTAATATCTTATTTGTGGGTAGGGTTAATCTAAGAAAAATACTATAGTGCATTTAAAATACAACTGTAGTTTATTAAATTTTGCTTTAACACCATTTACCAGTTTTTGATTTTTTAAATCATTCTACGACAATATCAAAAAAGGTAGATTTCACTCATCTTCAAATATTTCATATAATTTAAATTAAATATAACAAAAATATAAAAATACCACTCAACTCAAATCGAATGCCAATAAGTAAGGTTCAAATTAAGAATATTGATAATCTCCATTTGTTATGACAGAAAAAAAAAATGAGACATCAGAGCAGAGAGAAATATGATCAAATTTCCTTATTATCAAAACTTGAACAAATGCATCACTTCCTTCTGTCATAGACACTACAAATTTTATAAAATTTTCTTGAAAATGGTAAAGCATTTACAATGCAAACAATGAGAAATGTGCTTTCTAAATCATCAGTAGTAGTACAGATATACTCAGAAGCAGCACTTGAAAATGATTATTGCCTCCTTGGTTCCTACTTCTCTTGAGCGCTGGGTCTCCAGGGCGAAAGGTGGGCAATGATGCTGGGAATCTCCCGGGGTGGGGACGGGATGTCAGAGTACAGGAACTTCCTTACTGGGCTACCTTGACTGACTGGAATGTGTGCCACCCCTCAGGTACTTCAAAGACAAATAAAATGGTTATGAACTACGGCTCCAGAAAAAGGAGTTAGCACAGAAGATTAGATATGCAGTCATTCCCAGAGTGTTCTCAGGAGAGCCAGTTCTAGATTCAGTTTTTACATGTTCTAAGTGGTTCTCAAAAGTAAAATTGGGGGATGAACAAAACGTCAACATTTTACACAAGTAAGAATATTAAAATAAATATTCATATATGGAAAAACGGCAGGACTTTTAAAAATATTCACACAGAAATAGAAAAACAAAATATACCTATTCTAGAATTCAACAAAGGAACAAATTTAGTTTTACGAGAAGTTCACTATATTTTCCTTATTTCACCATGTGCTAGAATTTGGAAACCAAAGTACTAGAATATTAGTTTATAGGATAGTGATTTTTAGAATAAATGTTATCAACAGAACATTTGCATCAAATAAAATATTACGTGGCAGTATTGAAACCATCTAAAACCAGCTGAAACTAGTTCTATCTCCCTATCTCAAGTTATTTTATAAGCTGTCTTATAGGACATAAGCTTAGCATGCACAGAGAAAAGGACCTTGACCTCCAGATGCCGTGTATGAAGGGAGAGGTTCTTTAACAAAGAAATCTGGCATCCAGCAGCTTCACTGCCACATGCTGATTCTGAGCTAGCTAATCCCTCAAACATTTAAAACCTGACTAGCCCTGGATCCAGGAGATACATTTGAGCTTTTCCTTCTATCTCCTTGCTGATCCACCTTGCAATAAAGTCTTTCTTTTCTCAAAAACCTGGTACTACAGCACTGGCTTTTATGTGCATTGGGCAGAAAGCCCTTGCTCTATAAAATAATACAAATACAAAACAAAAAACAAATACAAAAACACAAATGTAGCTACTTTGATTAAAGTAAGAGAAGTAGATCTCTGAACCATGCCTGTATGCACACAATTTAAAAACTAGTAATGTAGAGGGATTTGACTTCTCAAGCCCCTTCCAATATACTAAATATCTCAGATTCTTCTGGCTAAAAAAGAGGCAATCCCTGAGCTCTCCATGGAAACCCAAGGCTCTGTAGAAGCCAAGAACATTTGGTATGGGGGTGGAGGTAGATTACAGAATCTCCAGTTGCAGTTTTGTTTTGAACAATTCCGGAAAATAAATTGAAAACAATTTAAATCAAAAAAGCTTTTAAACAGTAAATATAAAGTCGATGTAAGATACTGGAATAAAAATGAAGGCCATTTCAAACCAGCCACAGTCAGATTAGATAAGAGTTTAGGACATGCTTTTCCATCATGCTAACTCAGACTAATCCCATGACCTACCTCTGTTTTTCCTTGGTGATAAAAAGTATTATATTAACCAATCAATAACATAGTTCATGGACTCTCTACAGAGGATTCAGTAAAAAGAGTCCAACCATCTTAACTCTGATGATAAATTTACACAATATTTACCTTTATCTACATTTCATTCAAAAACTAACAAAAGATATGACTTTGACACTGAAGAAAATCCTAATGAATTTCATCTGACACTGCTGTAAAACTTAGTGGCACGCTAATGAGCATCCTGGCATTATAAAAATATAGTCTTCATAATCATGTCAATACAGTATTTATATCCATATTCACTAAAATATTCTGCAGTAAAACAGAGGTAAAAATATTTCTTGATACTGGTGTACTTTATTTGCTTAAAAATAAGAAAATAAAGATGTGTTACTAAAGGTATTTCTTTCGACATAGGATGACCTAAAAAGGCTTAAAATTATATCCATACAATCTATTAATCCCAATTTTGTCCTCACGGGAGTTACTAAGAATAGAAGTTATCATTTCTAAGAATATTTGAAAAGTATAAGTTGAAAATTAACTATCCTACCATATCATGATCTTTCATTTGGAATAAACTTAGACTCTATCAACTGTATAATTAATGATATAATAAATTTACAAAATCAAAATTTTAGAGCCAAAAGTGACACAGACATCATTGACTACAATCTCATCATCACACAAGTGAAAAGTGGAGTTTCAAGAAGGTTAATTTATTTAACTTTTGCTAAACGAAAGGAAGAAGAGAGGCAGGTGGGTTTTTCTGACCTTAAGTCCTCTTAAGAGACTGTCCTGCCTCTTTCACTACCTGAGGCCTCCTGAGGGCTATATTTTCCTTTGCACCCAACAGCACTCTATACCTCTTAAGGCACTTACATTAAAATAATTATTTATATTTCAGTTATTAGCTTTGTGCCCCTTCTAGATTTTAAATTTCCTAAAGGCTGATTCTATATCTTGTACACATTGTGCTTCCTCCCTTAAGGGAGAATTATGACAAGGGAACAATAGATATCTGTTGGCCTGAGGTGCCTGAGAGCACATGAAAAGTTTCTTTTTTAAAAGGCTACTTATTAAAAAACTTGATCCACTCTACCTTCCCAAATATTAACAGGATTAAATCATTCAGAGACTGCATCCCTATCTAAAATTGGTTGGCTCTGTTAGATAAAGAATTTTGATAATAAAATGAAAATAAAGGTATCAATTTTTACAAAGGTGCCCATTGTTGTTTTTGGTAATGTGGGAAGCAATAGTATTCCTAACCTTGGTTAGTCACGTTGGCATTCATCCCAGTGGAAGAATGCAGATAGATTAGTACAAGCTCATTATCTCTACTCTAAAAACAATTAAAGCAAATATTAACCTGTTATAAGTAGGTGTATATAATAATTGGATCATTTGCATCATCTCATCAAGCCATTAGCATTACTGTAAAACTCAGCAATGTGCACGTATCTTGCACACACAAAAGTAAAAACCCACATTTGTTATTAATGGCTAACATCCGCATCATTCTAAACTCCCCAAGAGTTTCAGCTTGACAAAAATAATCCAGGAAATGTTCTACATGTACTACATGTTCTGATTACTTTTATATATAAGACAGACACCAACGAACAAAACACATTAAAAAAACCAAAAAACATAAAAACCTGGCACTTTTGACATGAGATGTAAGACACTTTGGAGAGCAGACAGAAGTCTAACAAATACAGCAAAACAGTGTAGAGAGGGTGGATAACAAAAATGTTGAGAGAGAAAAGCATGCAGACCACTCAGAATTTCAATGCAAGTTAGATACACACACAACATTTTGATCAAAAGATGTCCAATTAGAATCTGACCTAAATTCCATTATGGCCTTCAAAAAATAAAAATGTATAATGGCTCATAAGAAACAAACTAGAATTTCACCTTCCCCCATTCAAATACTGTGTACAACCCTCTAACAGACCAATTTTCAGTAATTAACATTTAAAACCATGCACTTCCTTGACATAAGCAATTAAAGTTGGACAGCCACTGTGCTATTAAGCTCACCATAACCAGATGATCCTCTCTCATCCACAAACAAATCTACAAATTCATCATGTTATAAATCTAAACTGTCTTATGACTTTTACGTTCCCAAATATTTATTGTTAAAGTTTAAAAAGACAAGAACATTGGTGTGCCTTTCACATTTTAACCATTATGAGAATCAACAAGAACCAGTCATATCTCCACAAATACGCCAGAAATCCTGAAAAAAAGACTAGGCCAATAATCTAGTTAGAAGCAAAATCATCTGAGTCAAGAATTTCCATGCACAATCACTAATTTGAAATTTTAGGATATGTAAGCTGGCTAACATAACACTCTTAGTTACCATATAGCTATTTCTATTGGTTTATATTTCAGTCTTGTTACTATTATTACAATATATGTATTTCAAGGAAAATATAAATATTTTCACATGCACATCCAAAAATAATTTTCCCAGTGGATATACATCACTATATTTTTCATTTATTCAGTTACTAGTAAGTTCCAGATTGTTAAAGAACTGCATAAGACTGTCATCAGAAAAAATATCTCAAAGGGTCAATGATAATTCAGAAATTTTGTGGAAAAAGGAGAAAGAAAAAGTAACTACCCTACAGAAAAGACCGGGCTTAGAAAATGAGTCAAAACACAATTAATCAGATTTGAGAAACTATAAGAAATGTTTTAAAACCTACGAATCTTCAGATTTGGACACTGTTTTTCTTTCTTTTTTTATTTTAAACAAGATAAACACCATCATGTGTAAAATAACTTCAACATTTATAGATAGAATGAAATTGTAGAAAATTGTATATTTAACCTTAATTAAGTAACATTTTTACTTTTAAAGAAGGAATGATGTAAAGGCCATAAACTAAAAAAATAGGTACATGTTTGCTAAGTTACTTCAATTATTTTATTTCAATATACACGATCACTAGAAAAGAGCAAGCTCTATTTTATGTTTCATCCATGGAGCTGATAAAGTGGTTTCAGGGAACATGCTGTTAAATACAATTATCACCAATACACTTGGCTGCAAACCAACAAAGTGCTTTATGTTTTTCTCCATTTCAGAACTGATTCAATTCAGACCTCCTTTAGCCATCTAATTCCAAATTAGTAATTTACCAGAAAAACATTTGAAAATAGTATCTGTCTTTTACTTGCTGTATGTACCCATTGGATGCGGTTATAATTTTATAAAACTTCTAAATAAAATAATGCAACCATATAAGAGAAATATAAATTTAACATTTGGTTAGATTTAAAATATCACCTTGGTAAAATACCTCTGAATGCTTTCAGATTATAATAAATAACACAAAGTCATCCAAAAAATGTATTATTAAGCATGGCTAATTTTACATATTAGACTCCCCCCAAAACTTTACAATAAATTACATTAAGCTTGTGAGATTCTGCCCCAATGTGGGATTATAGTTAAGATACAACTATATAATTAAATTTAAACTACATGCTTTTTAGATATTAAATTCTATTAAAATCTTTAAACATAAGTATTGATCCTGTTAAGTATTTTCTGGCTTCAAAAGTAAGAATTTCTACAATTACACGTAGCTCTAATAATTTCTATTTAGTAGAAATAAAGATATAAGAAAGAAGCATGGAGAAGGAAATAGATTCAAGTGACAAGGTAACAAGTTATGGCCAGGGAACGTGACAGTAAAATGGTCACACAAAAGAACTTTAAAACAGAGAAATCCTATATTCTATAAATGTTACATAAAACTATTTATGAAAAGGAATTGTACAGGAATTAAAATAATGTAGTTAAACATCAAAATGTTTACATCCAGTAACAGCAAGCCTAGCTTATAAAATGAGTCCTTTTTACCTGCTGTTGTTGGAGCTCCTCTTCCATCAGTTATTGCTTTGGAAGGAGGATTTGTAACCATCTGTGTGTCTTCCTTTTCTGCCCTGGGACATTCACTGTGGTAAGAGGAGTCTGGGGCTAGTGGTGCTGTAACTTCTGAACCACAGCTTAAGTCAAGAGGGAGACAGGGTCCCAGCTTCTCAAGTGGCAAATGTGCAACATCAGGCACTATGCAAAAAGAATATAACAATATTAACATAGATTAACTGGCTAAGTTAATATTAATGTGGATTAAAGTGTTACATAAATCAAACAGTGCCTGGCACAAAGAAAGCACTCAATAAATATTTGTAGAATAAATGAAGTGCTTATAAGCCCAAAAAATGTAAGAAGAAAAAAGTAGAAATTTCTTAATATTCTAAATAATCTTTATCTGTTAGTCTTTTATCTTCTTTTGTGTTTGGTTCTATAGAAAATCAATATACATTACCCTCTGGTACTGTAGAGTCATGCTGATTTTGAGAACTGATGGAGAATACTCTCCCATCAGTGACTGGAGAGGAAGAAACTTTTTCTACAGAATCATCAGGTATAGGTAAGGTGGCTAAACGCTGAGATCTTCTTCTCCGTTCACTATGCTTGAAAGGTCTAGGGGGATTCACAGGCTGTGGAGGACCTAGAAAAAGATCTTCAATGTTCACGAAGCAGATACATACCAGGATCATCTTATAATATTTACGGAGATAAATGGGAAAAATGATTCATATTCTGCCCTCTGATGTTGTTATAAGATATCCACAAGAAATGGCATGTTCCAAAGGTAATCAAAGGCAAGAACTGTGCCCTCATTCATAAAAAGAGTTAATCAAAAATTCTAATATTAGTCTAATACCTACTAGAATTAAAAGAAAATAACATGGAACATTAATTTCAAGTAGCTCCCCCAAGTGACAGACTATATTTCTGTAATTGTAGATCGTTGTGTAAATTGCCATTTTTCCTTTGGGAAAATAGTCTCTTTACAGCAAAAAACAAGGAAAAAATAATATATATATATATATTTCTCTCTCTTTTGCTACATTACACATCTAGAAACTCTAAGAAAAAAAAAAGGCAGGGGCATAGGTGACAAAAATCTGACACACATTATAGAGTTAGTGTTTTACTTGCCAAAGTAAAATTAATATAAATAATTTTATCCCATACTTGTTTCCCCAAATGGATATTTATAAACATATGTCTGGGCCTGATTCATTAAAAAAAATTGAACACAAACAACTTTATGTATTTATTGTGGGCAAAGATAATTTTTTTTTAAAGTATGATATTGCTAGTGCCCTCATATGTGTGTTTTGTTTGTTTTTTAATAACTAACCTGGTGAGTCGTTAAAGCACCTTCTAACGATATAACACAAATATCTGGAAATCTTTTAAAAAAATTTTTAGATTTCTTCACTGTACATGGCATATAAACACACTTAACTATTTAGAATAGGCAGGATTACATAGGCCAAAAATTTAGAAAGAGGAAATAAGAGTGTTCTGAGGAGGTTGATGTTTTGGCAATTTCACAACAATCAAAATGAAAAAGACATGGTGCTAACTAAAAAAGTGAATAAAATTCAATTGCTATAGTACTGTGGATATAAAATAATTTCAAAATAGAATGCCTATCAATGTCATGTGACATTCTAGTTACTATTAAAGACATTATTTCATAATAAATGCCATAATGAAAAGAAGCTTAGGAAGAAACAATTTAGTTTTTCTGTTCCCATTCTTCCTACCCATTTTCTAAAAAGAGCGAAATAAAAACAAAAACAAAAAAACAAAACTTGATCAAAAATTGAAAAGTTAAGGTGTAGAAAAAATATGGCAATCAAACAGAAAAAAGTTAATATGTTTGATAAAAGTCTTTTCAATGCCATCATCTTTAATTATTCTGGAAGTAATATTGGATAGTTCATAAGGAAATGTGTGACATTCATTTACTGATCATGTTATTAATTCATTTGTTGTATAAAGAGTAAAAGAAATGTATCATTACCCAGTGACTTTCCAGTAACTGTTTTTTATATCTCTAACTTAGAACACTAAACTAATATGAGAAACTCAGGGTCAACACAATCTTGTCTTATGTATATCCAAACCCATATTGAAAGGCTCTTTTTAAAAAGATTGTTAACTCTTGAAAGATTAGCAGTACTGAAACAGTAAAATCTTTAAAAATATGATCAAGAAAGAATTCTTCATTAATAAGATTAAATTGAAGTCTGCACTGTAAATATTAGAATAAAAATGAATAAAATGCAGAGGGAGATTACAGACAATCGGGGGACACGAAATCTATCCACAGAAATAGTCTTAGGAGTTGAGTAAAAATACCCACCATGGGTCTTTTCACCTCTCTTTCTGTTGTTATTTTTCATTTTCTTTTGTTTTTTTGTAATGAATCAGGCCTCTCAATGTGCTTGGATTTAGTTGAGGAGAGTCAAACTACTGTGGAATTTGTGTTACCTAAATAGTAAGGTTTCTCAAAAAGCAGTACTCTGTGAACAATCAATCAGTAAGAAATGTCTATGGTTTTTGCCCCTGAAATAGTTTCAAGCCTTCCCTATCATATCCACTTAAATTTGAGTTTTTAAAAAGCAATTTCATAAAAAATACAATATAACTACAATCAAACTGTTTTTAATGTATCTTACAGGATAAGTAACTATTTTTTAAAAATCTGTGCTCACTAGTTTTATTTATCACTGAAGAAGAAAGCTGAGATACAAGCGTCAAATCCTCGACTTGTATTAATTCTGGGGAAAGTGGTGATTTAGGGGGTTTTATACACCCAGAAGAATCTCCAGATTCATGTTTGCATTTCTTGCTGCGAGCCTTCCCTGAAGACAAAGTTGAGGATAACAGTGCAGGTTTCTGAGTGTTGGCAGAACTGCTAATGTCAGCTTCATTTTTTTTCTGACTTTGAGGTTTAGGTGAAATCGCCTGAATAAATAATAAAAAATTGATATTTTTATTTTGGTTTCTTCATTTTTTGTTCTTGTATTCTATTTTGATCGTTAAGCAACTTTAGTATCCAAAAACATTGTTAAGCAACATATAACATTTCTATTACAAATGAAAAACCAAAAAGAACCCCACAAATTATTAACTAAAAGTTGAATAGGCTGTCTTTAAAGGGATGCTGTCAATTTTTAGTCTAATTATTATTTTTTTTTAAATGTTACTCATAATATTCTCAGCATATAAAATGTTACCTTATTGGACAAATATTGTGTGTTAAATTTAAATATACCTCTTTTGGCACCATAATTACCAGTGACATTAATAATAATTAGGTAAATAAACAGCATTTTCATGTTTTAGGGCATTAAGGGAATACATGTAAGCTTTTGACTTTCAGATATTTTCTTATAAAATAATTTCCTTTATCAAGTTCAATGTGGAGGTCTAAGTAGACAGTCTCCCTTTAAAGAAAGATCTCAACAGGAAAACAATGACCAAATTAACAAAACATTACCTTTAACTCATTTTAGTGCTGAAAGCTAGAGTTTCATAAGCGTAATGCATCATGAAATCAGAGCCACCAGCAATATAGAGTTAAAAGACTAAAAAACAATACAAAACAAGCAAGAACAACAAAAAAAACCAAAGAGAAAGTGTAAGTTAAAAACATTGGATTTAAAAACAAAATACGTCGCATTCTTAAATGAAAGTTTTTACCTTCTTCCTGCCAACTGATACTTTTAAAAAAAAATTAGAACTTTGTCAGTTCTTTCATAAAGAATATATTTACTCATTTGGCAGTAAAATATCCTACGTAAGTAAAAATATGTGTTAATGTGTCCACTGTTCCAAGACAACAGAGAATAGCCACATTGGATGGATTTGTAATCTATGGTGCTGGTATGCCTATACTAAATCTCTTTCTGATATACTTATCTAAGAGCAAAATATATGATATACATTTTTTTAAATCTATACTACAATAGGCCTCTACGAAGAGTCAAACAGCTAACACCATGAACAACATGCTTTTCCCCAAGAAACCTTTTTACTTCCACATCTTTTGTGAGGGACGACCATCAGGTCTGTGGCCTGGAGTTCTCTGGAATATAAAACATCACTGTCTGGGGACCAAATAAATAAATACTTCTGTTCCCACTAAAATGCAAGGCACTCCAATTTTGGTGGGGAAAAAAGTGTATATTTGGTATTAAGTAGGGCACCTTTGAATGCTCTACAGATGGGCATGTTGGACATACCACATAAAAGGCCTGGTGTCAAGTGTCCCATTCATTCAGTTGCCATCTCTATTCTTGAATTTACTCATTATACATGTGTTTAAATGCAGATTAAACATTTCAAAAAGTACTCCATAAATGGAAAGTATTCCTAAACTTATCATAAAAGGTGTTGCCAGGAAAGTAATTAGAGCCACTACTTGTAAATAAACAATTTTATTGTTCATCTTCACATATGTGAAAGACATCACTACAGCATCCATTACTCTTGAATTACAAAGTTATAAAACAAAATTTTAAAACTTAAATTAATATCTTGATAAGGTCCTTAACTTCTAAACAAGGAAAAATTAACATTTAAAAAAACTTACTGAATTATTATGCATCTAATGCAATTTTAATCCAAAAGTAAATATAACATAACATTTCCCTAATACAATTAAATAATCTATTATCAATAATCTGAGAATTCGGGTTCAAGACCACAGAGTTTAGGTTTTTAAAAATATAAATAAACCCATTAGCACAGTAAGTTTTGGCTATAGGCCTGTTATCAATCTATATTATGAGTGACATTATTTTAACTCATTAGGACGGCAGAGGTTAATGACAATCAATATCTCTCCTTTAGGTCTATTGTTGATAGCAACTGAGATGTAATTAAGAGTTTTATAACTCGGCTTTTTACCTCTGAAGCACAGTTTACATGTAGCATAGTTACAAAACATTTCCACACTTAAATCAACCTGAATGACAGATAAAAAATGAGGGAACAGCATGATGTTCCTCAAAATCTAAAGTAATTTACAAAGTTTCATTAATGATTATTGGTCTCTTTGTTACAAAACTGGCAAGGACTCTCAAAAATTTTTTAATTATGCAGACAGAATAGCCGAGTTACTCAATTTTCCTTTCTTTCTTTAACCCAATTTTAAAATGTTGTTTTCCGTACTTCTCTCTGAAATGGGCAGTGCCCTCTACGCTAACTTCCACATATAATAAGTATTTTTCACAATCACATTCACCTCAGCAGGATTGTGTAATAAAAAGATTGACATTGTAATGAATTTTCCAGAAACATTTTATTACCCAAGTCCCTGATTTATCGCATTCTGAGAATACCATAAACAGTGGTGAAAATACAAAATACTGTTATATCTGGGACGTTGAATATAATAATACATAGTTTAAAAAGTCACTTAAAATTTGGTTGATATACTGACAATAACGGCAAAGACTTAACCGTTTGATGATCACAGAAAATCAGAAGGTATGATTCATTGACATATTAATCAATTTAAAGGACTATCGATTTAATACAACATTAGTGGAGGCACCAAAACAACTCACTGTTATCAAATTAGGCCTGAAATAACCCTGAAAAACTCAATACAATATCAATTAAATTTGGATTATTTTTTAAAACGCATATAGAGAAGAGCAAAGATACTCATTTTAAAGCCTTCTTTATTAGGTTACTAATAAAGAAAATTAAAACAATACAAAAAGGATATATTAAAACTACATTAAGGCTCAGATTTTAAAACAGGAGAACCAAGGAAATTCAGTTATGGCTATTACTGTGTTCTTACAGTCTTACAGTGCCTAAGAAGTTAAGCCCTTAGAGAATGTAAAAGCATGCACAGTTCATTATGTACAAGTATTGTGGGAACCTGAAGGTAGCGAAGGCAAAATCTAGCAACTGCAACCTTCACTTTGAAATTCCTCTATTAGGTGGTTTAAAGAAAGACCCTTAATAGTTTTTTAAACTCTCTTTTTTTTGTAGTTATTAAAATATACATCCTAGCAAAAATGTATGGCTCATTGATCAATTCATAAAACACATAGTCAGTCTAACAACACCAATTATTACAATATAAAAGAAACTTCTTACAAAAGAAGCTTTATTAGATGTCAAAAAACCCTGTTTTAACTCACAAATGAAAAGTATTTGTGTAAGGGTCTTTTTGTAAGCTAGTTAAAGGTGATCCGGTTGGATGGAAGCTTATACCCTGGGATGCCTGTCTCCAGGCCTTCAAATTTTGGAGATAAAAGCTTTATCGAAAACAAACACTAATGAAGTCTGTAGTTTATCTGTATACCTTGGAGAAGGCAGATTAAAAATATATCATCAATTAATCATCTTCCTATTCCCATATCTGATCAAAAGGGCAAATTCAATTACGTGGATATTATATCTCCGTGATCATTCCAGTGGGAACCTTGAAAAAAAGCAAATGCTACCATTTCATACCTGCTCCAGCATTGGAGCTGTTTCATTGTAGTCTTCTTTTTTTTCAGCACCATCCACCCCAACAGCTTTGGATGCCAACAAACCTTGAGAAAAATTGTACAGAAATTGCAAATTAGAAAAAATATTGATTTTCACTCTAATTAACTTCTTAAAAATGTTAGCAATTGAAGCCTCCCATACTTTTTAATACATAGGAAGTAAATATTCTAAAATGTTTGCTTTTCAAAAATACAAACACTCATAATAATAATTCAAGGGTCTGAATCAGAACTTGAGAGTTATTGGGGGTTTTTAAAATATTAATCTTAATGAGATCCTTGCACACCCTCAGACACACACACACACACACACACACACACACACACACATTTATTCTATGAAAATTTAAAATTCTATGGCTTAATATCCACATTAAGATTGCTTAGAATGCTAATACTTATAATATGGGCTTTGTCCTTACAACTGAAATAAAATATAGAATTAACATTGATACATGAGAAATCCTTCCAAATATCTAGAAAATAAAATAAGATTTTTTTTGTTGTATTATCAAGTTAAAAAAAAAATTCTCCCCATTTTTAGTTTCACTTGGATCTTTTATCCTAATCTTTGCATGTCTATCTCTATGTCCAGTTGTATCTTATCTTCTAACAAGAGATCCAAAAACATTGATGGATCCATTTTATGTTAAGAGGGAAGAAAAAGTGTGGGTCCTTCCTAGAACATGTGAACTTAATATTATAGCTTAATTCTACAAATAATGAAAAAAGTCCAGTTTTCTCCAACATATACCACTAACTCGCAATTTTAGAAGACAGAATATTTTATCTGAAATAAGCACAATTAATTTCATGAAACATTAAAACTCTGTTTTAATTAATAAATTAAAGACATTTACTTGGTTAAAATTCCTTGCTCAGCCTGTCAGATACAACCTCAATGAAGCCAGGTTTATAATCCTTGTAAAATAACAAGTACTTGTCTTTGTTTATGGCCACCCTGCTCACAAAAGGCCAAGAAAAGTCATTTCAAAGTCAGCCACACTAAATCTCTGCTTCAAAGGAAGCATGTTTAACAACTGACAACTTAATAGCAAACAAAGTACAGCAATTATATCACCTCTATTACTGAAGTTGTTCACAACATATTTAATAGGGAAAAAAAGGCGTCCCCATATACCACATAACGCAGAGCTAGACAAAAGGCAACGTGTCCTTATCAGATAACTACCCCAAAGATGTCAAGTGATCTAGGTAGGAATTTGCATTTAAAATGATATTCTTAAAGTAGTACTAGAGCGAAATATTAAATTGGGCAAAAGGCACCTTTCCTTTATTAGAAAGTTGAATATTTAAGCACTCGGATTGTAATTTAAAACAGAAAAGGTTGAGTGTAAAATAATGATTTTGACATATCAGTGACTGACATTAAAACTGGTATTTGACCCAGTTTAAAATAACAATCTACATAATTTGTTCCAGTTTCATACCATATCAAATGTAGATTTAAATGGAAAAAAAATGGCATATAAACAATTTTACAAAAATAGTGCTCAATCCATAAATTCAGTCCTAATTATATTCTGAACATATTTTTACATGACTAAAAGAGATGTAGCATTGACTATTTCTTTAACATTTAAAACCACATTCACTAGGTTTTCCTTGTCCAGCTAATATTCTTGAGAATCAATGAACTATTGAAATAAAAAGAAAAATGATTAGAAAATCCAGTTCTTCTTTTGCCAGGAGTTGAGGTTCTACCGGTATTCCTGAGTGCTATTCAAATGGGACAAATATTTGCTACTCAATATATTAAGTAATTATATCTTTTTTTTGTTTCCTTTCATATAGGTAGTAAAATAGTTTTTAATACTCATCAATAAATAAAACAGATGACAAATTACAATACTAAAAATAAGGTACAACAAGTTAAAAAAAAAAAATAAACCAAAAAAATTCAGCCATAACCTGTGAATTTATGTTAGGATATTATAGACCCAATTAACTAAAAGCCATTCCCATTTAATGGTTTGGGAAGGAAAAATAAAGCCTTATAATGTGCTCATAAAAAGTAATGGGGCATTTAAGAAAAACTACTTAAAATTAGATAGAAAAAAATATAATAGTTGGTATCTAGAGAAATCAAAAGCCCCGAGTATTATCCAAAAAAAGTTTTTTACACTTTATATGCACAACTTACAAAGGAGTTACTAAATATGAACAAGAAAAGGGGACAAATAATAAAATAGGTCCTTGAGGAGAGGACTCTAACTTCTGCCTTAAGAGGCAGTCCAAAATCTGTTATCTTGACTTGCTAACATTCTGGAAAGAAATGCAAAAGCCATAGAACATGAGAAGAACTAATCGGAAGGAAACAGATACAAATGAAGTTAAGTTTAGTTATTAGGAAATACTTATTAATTATCAATACATTATTAACAGGCCTTCCTCCACAAGAATATATCTATAGAATAAAATTATCCTAAAAGAATGCATTATGCAACCTCAACAGATTATTTAAACATTAGGTAGAAGAACACAGAATATCAAATATTTATGAATATCACCCACAAATAAAGCCACAACTTCACGATACTCTACTTCAGCAATAAAACATACAGTTGGTCTCTCCTTGCCGATAAGAATAAATAGAACAGAGGCCACGGCTCTCCAGAATAGATTTTAAAACACAGATTGAAATGGTAAAAAGGAACAAAGAAAGAGCAAAGTGGTTACATTCTTGACCTACTTTGTATCCAGGGATTTCAAAATACAATCTTTTTGTGGAGATCAAGAGTCCAATATTTTGATATTATCAATAACATATTACTTGTCAATTAAAACCTTGAGATTTTAAAAATTATTTTAAAAATTTCTTAAATAGCACAAACATATCTAAGCTGGCTGAACTTCCAGGAACTCTTAGAAACTATTAAAAACAGGTCATGTACTAACTTAAATTTCTTTTTTTACCCTCTCGACAATCTGTACTTTTAAATCTATTCAAACTGTTTGCTTGCAACTTTATCCCAAAAGTATAAACTCCTGATTTTGTGTAAAACTGTCTATTTTAAATCAGTATGCACAAAGCATACGTTATAACTATCAACAAGGTACACTGCATAATGATAAATAAGATCCCAAAAGAATATATATGATGGTACTTCAGAAAGTTCAGGGAAAGATTAGTACTATCTTTTAATTCAGTTTTTCCACAAACTTTTTGAAGTACACTTGTATATACCGTGCAACTCTATTTTCAATATCTATCTATTTGGAAGCTTTGAGAAAAGCCATTAGTTACATCATTTGCTATACATTAATCAGTTTTAGAATCACTGTAGGGCGTGTATGTAGGGAAGAGAACAGAAAGAGTGAATAAATACATGAATTAAAATTATCCAGTGGCTGTTCCACTTATTTTCAGCTAGAACTATTTAAAAAATAAATAAAATGGATGGGTGGGCAGAGGGGAGATGGAATATATCAGAGCAGGCTGCAATGATCCCAGCCCCGTTCCTCTCAGTAATGATGGGACAAAAAGACACATACAGGTGAGATTGATAGATTCAAAATATACCATAATTCCAAAACAAAACTGCTGTCTTACATTAGTTCTCATTTCTTCTCATGAACTACTAATGAAATTTACTGTAGAGGCAAGCCTGAGTTTCAGCTACTGAAGACAATATTACAATACCTATTGCCTTTTTGCATGACATAGTTGTAACATGAAATCAGAAACAGATGCAGACGGCGACCACCAAAAAAGAAAAAAAAAAGGAAACAGATGCAGAAAGGAACTATTAAAAAGATTATCATATATTGTACACTTTAATCTTCTGAGTAAATAAAGGGAAAAGATCTCAACGGTCTCACATTCATAAAATTTTATGCTTTGCTGCTACTGCCAAACTATCACTTATTCACTTGAGATTCCCAAAGGAAAGTGAAGAGAAAGCCCCTCCACGGGGCACAGGGTGTTACTAAGCAACCAGTATCATATCTTGAGGCACATGGTAAAATGGTATTTTTTTCTTCTCATTACTGTCTTTTCAAGGCCATGCAGAAATAATACACCATTATGGGCTCAGCTGTTTTCTTTTCTTTTTTTCTTTTTTAACTTCTTTAAACGTTGAGCTTGAACCTGCCAGTAATGCACATGTAAGAGTATATTGACTGAAACTAAAAGCAGGTTGTCCAGATTGAAGGAATAAAACATGGTGCTGGTAAGCTGGCTGTTGTACCATGTCAGTCTCACCTCCATCTTCCTTCATCTCGACTCTTCCCACAATGCTGTTTCAATCTCTGTATCACAGGAGTTAGAAGTACTATTCCACTTCCACCCAGCATGTAGCACAGGGTTCCACATTTCGAGGCAAAACTGCTGTCTGAAGTTGCCACAGAATAATCCCTTAGTGAACATTTTGGCTTTCTCCAAGGCTAATAGTTTCCAAGGAAGAGGTGTAATGGGGTGAATTGATTTGAAATAATTCCTGTCCTGGGGCCAAAAATATCCTTTATCAGAGAAGGGCATGAAAATAATATAAACAAATGGAAAGAGACTAAATATTCTCACCTGTTGAAACCAATTATAATCACTTAAATGACCACTACAGTAAAACAGGGGTTCTAAAAAACCCTCAGCTCCAGAGTCACCATTCAGTGGACTTCCTCTCTTTACAAAATGGTCGAAATGTTTAATTTATGTTTATTCTTAGATCTGACAGTGAAACCAAGCTTCATCAATTTATTTAAATAAATGCCAACAAAGGTTTATGCAGCTTTATTAAGGCAAAGGTGCTAAAAATAATTTTGTCCTTAAAATAAGAACGTATGACTGAATCATTAAAGAATTTAAACTCCTCTTTTAACATATAGACAGAAAAATAAAATATGTTTACAGTTTCTTTTAAAGACTAGAATCATTAGGTTGAATAGGACTTGGAAGTGACGAGGTCTAGTATGACTGGTGCAAATTCTAATACTTCAATCCCCTCCTCTATAAACGCTAACCAGGCTAGAACTTCAGTGTTCTCCATCACCCTAACACTGATACTTCCCTTCCTATAGCACATGGAAATAAGTCCAGATTCTAGAGACCAACCTGAAGATAAATGTAGAAATAAAACAAACAACAACAAGAAAACTCATAGAAGTTCTTTTACGTTAGGAATTAATAAATTCAGGAACTAAATTTAATCCAGATATTCATCTTTCCAACCACATATGGTACTGTCCTTAAGTGAGCCTGGTCAAGTGTATGAATGCATAAAAATATTTAGAACCTCTAAAATTATATCACCATAGACTGACAGAAGCAGATAATTTAATTCTTATAGAAACTACTTTTACCACCAAGGTGATTTAAAAACTATGAAATTTTGTAGCATTTAATCTTATCAATCCTCACAACATCCCTGTGAGGTAGGAAGAAGACATGTGATATTTTTCACGTTTCACAACAGAAAAAGTTGACAGTGTTGAAAGATGTTGACCCTGAAGAACCAGAAAGTAACTGTCTTTCTTATTAACCAGTTCATGACATTGATACAAAATACGCATTTTACTTTAATAAAAATAAACTACTCTAAACTCAAGCCCTCCATTCCCCCCAAAAATAATCATTGTAGTTTACCAGTAATCTTGTTAAGTCGAGCTCTCTTTGCCTGAAACGAGTTGCCTTGATTATTTTTCCTCTTGTTTGATAATGTGCTTTCTGGCTGTGGAAAGACCATCTTTGGAACGTTCTCTACATGAAGTCCTACTTTTAATAGAACACATATATGAGAGTTTATCTAGGATCCAAAATTAATACACATTTCTTTTAAATAGCAAGATAGTAAAAATGTTTTGCACATTAGCTTTTTAATCTGTTTTTTAACTTTAAAAAACACAAATCCCTCTAGCCTAAAATATTAGAAATAAAAGATTACTAAGTGATTATTCATTAAGAAAGAAAAGCAGGAAGAGAATAACTTACTGCTTTTTTCATATTACATATTGAAATATATGAGAGGCATTTAAAATGAGATTGAAGAAAAAACACAAAGCAAAAAAAGCTCAAAGAAAAACCTACTACACCAAGAAGTTACAAATCAAAATCTCAATTCACTTCTATTGAAGAATATTAAGAGCATCGAACATCAAGTACCCAAATTAGACCATTATACTTCAGATCTCTGTGTAAGATGCTAAAAAAGTTAGCCATCATATTATGCTAAGATAAAAGCCTATTAATTTACTTATATGTTCAAAATTACAGGTAGCCAAGCAAGGGATTTGACTTATTCCCTGCATGAATTTACCAGTGTCATAAGGAATGAATGTAAGAACGTATTCTGTACCAAATGTTTCACTAGATGTAGGCAGATCTTCCTTCTTCTCAACTTCTGGTGTGGCTATGCAAGTTGAAGTTTCTTCCTTCTTTGAAGGGACTTTAAACCATTTTCTCTCATCTTTATCTTTATCTTTATTGCTGTTAGCGCTGGTTCGTGGTTTACTCCCTGTTTTATTCTTTGCTGCAGCTGCAGCAGCTGCTTTGACTAAAGCTATCCAATCCTCCAAAGGAAAAACAAAAAACATGTGAAGTATTACAAATTAATCAAAATGTTATTACACTAATGAATATATATCACATTTTTAAAGCTGCTTTTACATAACACAAACATAAAAATCAAGTTAATTATATTTACAAGATAGACCTTCAACATGGTAGATTATCAAATCTAATAATCTAACGGGTTAGTTGTATGGCCTCCCATAAAATAGCAAAAATATTCAATAACAAGTATTTCTTTGACATGTTTTCACAGGAAAAAAAAAACCTAAAACAACAGAGGAAACCTATTGCAAATATGGAATACTACATGACATTCCACCTTAGCATTTTAAGGTTTAAGGGCTGCATTGCATTTCTTGTCCGTAATACAATAGAACATAAAAGGAGAGAAAAATGCTAAGTTGCAATTCTGCAAAGATTTAAAGAAATGTATTCACATTGAATGAATTACTATTCCTCACTAGAAAGAATGTACCATTCAAATTACAGTCGATTTCACAGAAATCAAGCTATGATTTTATTTTCTAAAGCTTTCAATGTTCAGATACCAATTTCTCATAACAGCTTAATTAATATTACTGATGAAGAAAAAATGAGCTATGAGACTTGACCAACGTAAAGCACACACTGTCAGTCTCCAGATTAATTTCTCTCCCTCTATAACCTCCTGGGTTGGTGTTAGTTACCGTTCTTCTGAGGTGTAAATATTTATTTTTCCTGAGTTAATTTTTTTACTTTGTTGCTGAATAAATTTTACTATCTTATTTTTAACTAAAAATGCTTATTGTAAAAAATATGAAAATGTGTAAAGAATTATAAAGTGTGCTAAAATTTCAATTTTCACAATCTGAAAGATTACTTCAAAACAAACATTTGGAGTATCTACAAAGTTAATCTCCCACTACAGCCACTAATCACTGCCAAATAGACCCCCAATGCAGATTCATCCAAAATGTATATTAAATTCCTAGTCCAAGCAACAAAAAACAATTTCATAATATCAAATGAATTTAATTCATGGGTTATATTAACAAATATAATATAGGTAAATAAAATTAAGCAATAAGCAACATAGGTTGATAGCTATCCAGCCTTGAAAATAAATGGTGAAGACAGTAAGCCATTAAAAAAACAAACAAAATCTCTCTCGCTCTCCCCATGATTGAAATGAACTGAAAACATCATGTGATTACACCTAACACATTCATTCATCAATTTTCTATTGAATATCTTGCTATATATACCAGGATCCATGCTAAGCATTCAAGAGACAACAGTTAATAAAAGAGTAGTTCTTCCCATAATGAATTCACAGGCAAATGAGATTATAAGACAATGTGACAGAAGATATGTTAAAGGAATAAACCAAACACTATGAGAGAACGAAAAGATTAAGTTTGACTGATGAGAAAGACTAGTGGAAGGCTTCAGGGAAAATAACGGATGAGTTGAACCCTGAAGATAAGTAGGAATCTGCTAGGAAAGAGGGCAGTAGAAAAGGAGAAAATGGGCCCTCCTAGCAAAGGGAAAAACATTAAACAAAGGCATGGACATCAAAGTGTGCAGGAATGGGAAAGAGTCGTGGAAGGCTCAAGGAGCATCAAGTGTACCTAAAAGCATTATGAGTAAGTTGAGTCTTGAGACTACTATTTAAGTAGTAAGGAAACCACCACCAATGAAAAAAAAAAAAAAAAAATTGAGAGAGATCAATCAACAAAGTAGAAAGAGAAATAAGAGCAAGTACAACCAGATAAGCAAAGTGTTACATGCAGCAGAGATCATAAGTCTGCAGACTTATTAACAGCAGAACATTTAATTCTGAGTTTCACACTGTGGGGGAAATATTAAGTTGTTAGAGAAATCTTGACAAATATCAATGGTAATTTCCATTCCAAGTTGTTTTCTACCTCAAAGAGAAAATTAGAAGAGAATCATGCTGCATCTTGTAAAATTTAAATTATTTGGTATTTAAAAAAATGATTCTTGATCATATGACTTGTTAAACATGGGAATCACTGAAGCCATGTGATTGAAGAATTCTATTATTTTGCTCTTGCATTTTTAAATAGGAAAGCTTCACTGTCAAAAATAACTGGTGTGATCTTTATATGAATTAGAACTAATGATGATACATTTCCAAGTTCTCTTTAGAGAACATAATAGATTAGTGCAGTAAACTTAGCACTATGCTTGAAATCAGAAGATTTGGGTTCAAGGAGTCACTGTACATGTAATGGGTCAGTAAAACTTTAAGTCAAGTTACTCAATTCTCTGAGATTGGAATTCCTCAACTGTGAAACAGAAATATCAGCCATACTTATGTCAAAGGATTTACTGTGAGAATATAATAAAAAATATATACAGAAAATGCTTTGTAAATAGTAAAGGACCTTATGAGCCAAACTTCAACACCAGTGAGTTACAATGTAAACTTTATATCAGTACACTCTCAGGAAGAAAAAAGTAGGAGAGAAAATGTAAGTATATGCCCTGTTATCAGCCTCCAAATTAAAACTATATTGGCTCTACTCTTATCCTGTAATTACTGCTGTTATGTTCTTATTAAGGTGGAGTATCAGAAGTAACAGTAAGAAGTGAAGTATCTCATTAGATGGAGGAGTTAGTCTTCATCCTATAAAATATGTCAGTTCCATAGCTGTTTACGTATCAACACTACCATTCCACTAACAATTATGTAAAAGAAGAGAAAAAGGAAGGTAGGGAGGGAGAGAGGGGATCTTCTTAGGTAGTCAATATGTCCTCCGTACCTTCTTTCCCAGTGAGAAAATGTCTATAGATACAGTGTAAGAAGAACTATAGCTCATACTTCATCCACTATAGTATTAAAAGATCATCGAGGTAATCAAGCTAACCTCTTAATGCAAGAAGAGGTCTACCAGTAATAACCAATTGGTTCAAAGTGAGAAACGACAGCATCAAGACATTTATTTAGGCTTAAGAATATTAATTAATACAGGGGTTCACATATATAAAATTGTTATTCATGTCATATTTTATACAGGTCCTATAAAAAGTTTAGGGAAGAGAATTTCCACACTGCATTTATTTGATGCATTATTCTTTGCTATGTTAATAAAATAAATTTTACTTTATATCTTTATAAAGGAATTCACAAAGTATTCAAAATCTAGGTAATACACAAGATAGGATTCTCTTAGCCTTGCCCAAACTATACCTGATTTAGCACATTTCCTAGATGAAAACAAGTCAAAAACACTCATAAAATGGGAGCAATTTATAAAAGCCAATTCTACAAGTATCTCTAAAGTGCTTGTCATTAAGAATTATGAAGAAAAAATGAAATATTAAAGGAAATATAGCATTACCCCAATATTTTTTCCAGTAGTTTTGTATTTTGGCATTGATTTTAATGTTAACATACACCATAATGTGACAAAAATACTTATTAAAAATAAACACTGTAAACATCCAATAAGCTTAATTTTTACAACCTATAATTTTGCCACAAACCAAATTGGCTCAATGCCCCACTTTAAAAAAAACAAAAAGCTTTGAGGCATTAATACTAGTGCCATTTCATGAACATCTGAATAACCAGAATAACAAAATAATAGTTTTAAAGCAAAAAAAAAAAAAAAAAAATTGAGACTTTTGTTTAAATAGGTATATACTAAACTATGTTGCTAAGACTTTAATCAATCTCTTTATGCAGTAACTGAGAAATCACACCACCGAATGCTTAAAAGAACATTTTATTTATACATACATGTAAGAAGACATGAAGCAATTCCCTGATCAGAAGCTTTTTCATTCTGAATAGTATTTACATATTAATTGGGGAAAAAACTCTAATAGCTCATCATTTCATAACTAAATTTTTGAAAACCAAGTGATTGAAAACAATCACACCTCTCAGATTTCTTTAGGAATAATGTTTTTAAATGTGGTGGTATACACTTCTAGACTATTAAATGTTTACATTTGACTGAAGATGACTAGATGAATTTCAACGCATTCCAGAATATTTTTCCCTGCACAGTATGGAACAAATATGTAGCATATTTCCATATTAAACATTTATGTAGACTACTTTCAAGCTCTTAAGATTAATTGTAGGTCCAGGTGCTGAAAATCCCAAATAACAGCAGAACAAAAAAGAAAATACTTTAAATTTCTAATGGCACCTTTTCTTTCCAGTATTTCAGGAGACAGAGTCAACAAATGGAATCATGATTTTAACTCCATCCCAGATGCTCCCTCATCCCAGATGCTTACCGTTCATTCTTGCTTTGAGCAGTGACAAAGCATGTAACTACACTGCTTCATCATGTGACTCAGAGAGCCCTACCTGAAACAGCCTACAGAGCGTCAGGTAAGCGCCTTTTAAAGAAGGATGAATGACTATGATTTGTAGAAGGAAAGAAGAGGATAAGAAACTCAATAAAAATTAACTTTCTAAGTGATACTATATACCAGGAAAACAAAACAAAATTTTTAAAAAAAGGCACTTACCTCACTTCCCATAGACTGGTTACACGATCCAGCTGGGTCGATAGGACAACACCAGCTTAGTGGATGCTGGGATTTCACCTGGAACAGAAACTAGTGACCTATAACTTTAGCAGGTCTAAAACCAAAGAAGCAAAAATCAAGTGTATAATTTATTTTACATTCTAAGCTTCTTTTTCTTGCTGCTATTTGGGGCTGTCAGCACATAACCCTACAATTAGTTCACTTTTTAAAAACATATATATTTTGATTTTCACCATTCAGGATGATATCTCCGGGTAGCCAGGAATACTGAACACTCTTACCTGCCCCTTAGCATCCTCGGGCATGGCTTTAATGTGCATTCTTTTTAAACAACGAATTACTCCATCATAAAACTGAACTGTGAATGTTCCTGAAATAGGAGCAAGTCAGAATCATCAGAAAATATAACTCAACCTTACAGCAGCAACTCTTGAAATCTAACAAATAGACCTGATATAAATAAACGCTCTGAGACTGCAATAACTGCAAACATACACCTCTTTTAAGGACTCCATCAAGTTAAGTTTACTTTCTCCCTCTAAAAACAACACTGAATTCATATTTTCATGAAAAAGTGCACAGATTTAGTCTTGATTAAGTTAGTTCCATGTAATTCTGAATTTTACTGAAGGATTTTAAAATTTATTTTGTAATCATTTAAATATGTTTTGACTTATATCTCACAAAAATAAAATCATTATTTACAAAAATGTGTAATATTTCCAAAGGAATTATCATTTGGTCTCTTTGAAAATTTCTTCAAAATAAATAACAGAGAGAAAGATCTGATATACAGAAAAAATCATTTTCCCAAAAAGAGATTACTCCTTTGGCAATAGTAATGAACTGACAAATAAGAACTATAGAATCCTATACTTTTAAGCTAGAAAACACCTTACAAATCCTCTCTATAAAAGTCTTCATGTGCAAATCAGGACACCGAACTCCAGGAAAGCTGAATGCTGCATCCAGTGACATTCAGCTAAGCAGAAGCCCAGCCATAACTATCACTCCCGATCTAGTCTAGCTATGTATGCCTTTCCTACTGACTCATCCTACTTTCAGGACTCAAGATTCTGTTTGCATGTCAGTTATGAAGCACAGGCAGTTCTGTTGCAGATCCCATGCTCTCAAGTCAATATAAGCCAGTACTATTGGAAAATACATAAATTACATAGATTTTATACTTATGAATATTCATATGTTTTTCTATCATTTCATAGATGAATGTTTTTCTACCATTTCACAAATGAGGGCAGAGTGCCACTTTAAATAAACAGATACTTGGCCTTTACAAAAGAAGTATAAACAAGAAATGTAATAATTATTAATGGTTTTGGAGTTGGCACCAAAACCAATGGCATATACGTGCAAAGATTTTTCTTTTTTTGTCATTTGAACAACACCATTTGTTTTCATGGCTTTCAATAATTAGCATAATGCTAAATATCACAGATACAAAGATCTAAACTCAAGTTATAACGACTGAGCAGGTGAATAGCAAGGATGTAAAGATGTTGGAAAAATTTTGAGAATGCCTACTGTACCTTGCACTACCATCATTTCTGTAACTGTCTGTCCTCGTTCATCTTCCATACGGCATTCAAGATGAGCCCAGGTGGCTCGCTAGGCCACCCAAGCATTCAGCCCTCCCTGCCTTTGCTCATACTATTTCCACTGCTGTGATCCCTTCCTCCTTTCCTCATGCCTGTCTCACTCCAACCCACTCTTCAAGGACCATCCCTAAAGATGAAAACTTCTCAGACCACTCCAGTCCACACTGATCGGCCCCTTCTCTTCTCTTCTCTTCTGTAAACTGTGTTACAAAAACCTAAAAGTTCACATTTGTTAGTTTTGTTTTGCTTTTATACTGAATTGAGGGCTTCCTTTGCTTTTATTTCTTTTTTGAGGGGGGCGGGGGGAAGCAGGCTCATCCACCATACAGGGCATATAGAAATCACAAAATTAATACCTCTAGTGGAGATTTTTTAAAAATGAATATCTGCCAATATTTCACGAAGGGTTCACTGAAACTACTCCTGAAAATGGCAGGGATCACAATGAGTATCATCACTCTTCCACTAATGTAAGCTTAATTAATTTAGCATTAATGTCTACATTAAATGCCTGTGAATAAATGGGGCAGGAAAAAGAATGAGTGATTTTGTTTCTGAGTGTGTGCTGTGTGTGTATGTATGCATGCACTTGCATATGCATATATTCAGGCAACTTTATGCACAGAAGGAAGGTCCCAAAGCTCTCCACACTTAAAAAAACTGTTTTTAATTAAAGTAGAGAGTATTGTTTAGTTTAGCTTTATTTTGTTTTGGGGGGATCCCATTAACCAACAGAAAGATTCTTTACTTACTTCCCTTCCATGAATTGTTACTGACTGCCTACTCTGTGCTGGGCTCTGGACTAGACACTGGGAAGTCAATGTGAATAAATAAGACTTGCGAATGTGAGTGAGCTCCATAACACAGGTATATAGGAGTTTAAGTGCATAGTGAAACATACATCCCACTAGAAAAGGAGAAATAACCTGCACACCTAATGACTTGAGAGGTTTCTCAACACTTCCTGCAGTAAGATAACTGGTGGTAATAAAGCCAAATTCATGATTTCAATTCATTGAAACAATTAATTGGATTAAGGTGCTTGTAAAGTTATAACATGATATCTAGCTAGATTATGATTTACTTTTTCACACCTAACATTCCTTAATGTATTTTTTAAATGTCTTCCTCTTCTTTCTCTCAAAGTTTGTGGTTTAAATCTCTTCCATGGCTCCCATCACTTCTAAATAAAATTCAAATTCTTCAGCAAGATTATAAGACACTTCATATATCAATTCTTAACTCTCTCTCCAATCTCTTAGACCCCTATTCTACCCCCTTTAAAGGAATCCTTCACTCCAAACAATGTGCAGTTACTTAAAATGACATTCCTTTCTCGTCTCTATTATTTTCTACACACCATTTCTTCTGCCAGAAGCCTTTTTATCCATTCTTTATCTAGCTAATTTGTCTTTCAAAAGTCAGTTTAAAGGAAGTGCCCCTTACTTAGATTAAACACCCTTCTTGCCAAAAAGCTGTTGCTCAATGTTTCTTTAGTGAAAACAATGAATAAACAGACATTTAAGAAATAATTGTAATAGAAAACTAATGTATTACTGACTTGAAAAATATAAAATAAAAAATAAAATACAAGTATTTCACAACAATTTTAAATGAGATTTTTAAATGAGAAATTCAAGAAATATTTGTTTTCAATAACAATTTAAATATTAATTCTCACACCTTTCCAAATTAATCAGTATAAAAGTTCTATTTTTTAAATTCATTATCTGTCCAATAGATTCATCAGTCTTATACCACACTAACATACCTGATTTCTGTTATTGTCAACATTTTTGATCACTTCAGTACCTTTTACTCAGCATCTGATATTCTAACAAATGTCCACAAAAGGTAACTGGGAAAATTAATTCAATTATTTATAGAAATGAATGGAAGGGGAGAGGGAAGAGACACAATAAAGAAATTCTCAAATTGATAAATTTCCATACCCTTTCCTCAGAAAATATTGTACGTATTTCACTTGCAAGTTGAACTGATTTTAATTTCCCCATATCTTTACCCTGTTCTCACACTCTGGTTGAGATGATCATAAATACAGCTTAGCCACAAATGGAAACAGAGAAGTAGAAATAAAATGCATATAACATAGCCTGTAAACTGAAAGTCGAAAATTTTAATCAACTATTTACTTCTACTAATTAAAAGTTTATTTAGGCAATAAATCATGTGACATCTTATTCTGTACAATATATAACAAATTAAATGCTCCCCCAAAAGAATACTAGTAAGAAATTCATTCAGAAAAATATAGAGAGGTAAAATCTATATGTAAAAACTATATATGCTACTTAAAATTAAAAATACAGCAAAATTTTACTATTAATCCCATTTTAAGTTTCAGATAATTTCAAACACATACCTTCTTTGTTAATTGCTTCAATCTTGGCAGGATAATAGCGACAGTCTGTCCAACGAGCCAGGACTTCTTCTCCAGCTTTAAAATCCTATTTTAAACAACTTTTTAAGATCAATTCCATGTATAATAAATAAACTTTTCCTTAACAAAAACAGGCTTTTGAAAAATCTAACAGAATCCTTTTAAAATATGTCATTATATATGTACCAAAATTAGCAAATGGAAAAAGCTTGCTTACAAAGAAATCTTCCTCATCTTTTAGCCCTTCTTTTCTCAGTGCAGGTCTCTCAAGGGGTCGCAATCTATTGCTATCCCAGTAAATCCACTCATCATAACGATGACTCCAGCGCTCAAAATGGACCAACATCTTGCCCTCCTCATAGTCGATTTTTTCAATTCGTGATGGATACCTCAAAAATAAAACAGCTTTATATGAAGTGAATATCCTTATATTTCTTTATACAAAGTATTAAATACATTTAACTGAAATACTGCTTATCATTAGTATGTCCATATTTTTAAACTATAGAACCAACAAAGTTTTCTTTATTATTGTTGTCTTTTTTAAATCACTGTTCTCAAGATCTGAGGAAATAAACCCTTTGATACACTCCAGTGGAAATATAAATTACTGCACTCTTTTAGGAAGTAATGTGGTAACGTGTCAAGAGTATTAACATATTCCTACTTTTTGAACCAATAATTCCAAATCTGGAACTATACACACAAAGCATTATTTATAATAACAAAGAAAACAGGAACCATCACAAAATATGGTTGGAAAAACTGAAGACTGTCTTTAGCTATGCTATACACACAATGGTATATCTACCGAATGGAATATTATTATAGTCTTTAAATATGGAGTTTACAAAGAATTTATGATGTGAGAAAATGTAAAAAATAAGCTCTGTATTTATTAGAATTATAAATGTGTAAATTTTGTCTAGAAAGAAATACAAATATAGCAACATGTACAGTTGTCTCTATATGGCATACACACACTTTGTTCCTTTTTTCTTTACTTTCCAATATTTTATAGTGAGCATCAATTATGGTAAGAGAAAGGTCATAGTAAGGGAAAGGTCAATAAAACCTTAAATTTAAAAACATAAAAATAATATTTCATTGTTCTGTCTTCATGTGTGATGATCCTCCTGTGATTAATTCCAAACTAAAATGTAGTTAACTCAAAACTTTCTACAAGGAAAACTGCCTCATCATCCCTAGTGTCCTGTATCAAAATGTTCACAGACGACTAATTTTCTTAAAAGTATGATTAAATGACATTAAGAACTCAATAGCAGCACAAGGTAGATGATTCAGCAGTAATAGCTTATCTCATATTTTTGGTAGTTTCTGATAAATTTGGAATCTTTGTTTTCCCTGTGGAAAACTAGCTTTATGTATAGAGCACAACAGACCTTACATAACTTTGAAATTTAGGAACTGATTACCACCTGCTTTATAGATCATGCTACTCAAGGTTTTCAGACATTTCGATGGCTCTGAATCATTCTCTGGTATGGCTTCTTTCTTCTCTGACAGTCAACCCCACTTTGGTCTAATCATACTGAACTACTTGGAATTTCCTCGAACACATCATGCTCTATCAAGCATTTGTGCTTTTATACATTTTATTCTTTCTGCCTAGCCCTAAACTGTCTTTCCCTCCTTTGTATACTCATAGTTCAAGACTTGGCTAAGCAAGTAATCACTGTGTGAAGACTTCCTAACTCCCCTCCCCCCAGTGCTCTCAGCACTCAACACCTTACAATCATCTCTGTATACATTCCTAAACTTGGTGCTACAGAGCATCTATATTCCTTCAGATGTTGATACATGTGGCACAAAAAAGGGTCCATGGTCAAATAAGCTAGGAAAATACTTGATCAAAAAAGGTACCAGCCAGCTGCCAAAAAAAAAGAAAAAATGCTGTCTTTATTCTTGGTACTGTCAAAAAGATTAAACAATCAGTATTAATAAACTTAGGGAAATACGTAAACTCTTTTCTCACAGTATAGTTATTCACATTCCTCAAGACAGTAGAGAGCTAAGGAACATGATGTTAGAAACGCTACGCTGGCCTGGGAGCTTTTGTGGATAACCAAGTCACGTTCACCTTCTTAGCCCTCAGCATCTAGCACAGTGACTGGAAACACAGAACAGCCACTCAGGGAATGTTCAGTAGGAAAAGGAAATGATGCTAAAGAAAGACAATCTGCACATTTCTTCAGAATTAAGAAAACTGTTGACCCAACAATAACCTTAAGATCTTAGTCTTAGTCTTTTTAGGGGAGTGGCTGTGGGTAAGGGAATATTTTGCTAAACAAATGCATAAAAAGAAGAAAATCTAGTAGATTAACCTACTTCCTGAGGTGGAAATGCCTACTCCAGTCACTCCTAATCAATGCTATAAAATGCTTGTCTTCTGCAGTGTTGCTCTGGTTTTGTTTGTTTTTTGCTGCTCTGGTTTTTAAAGCATAAGCATTGTCAATATCATTAAGGGAAGTCTAGAACAAGGCTGTCCTTTATTTTTCTATATTCACTAGCCACTAAAGTACTATAAAGTGATTTTTATCAATTATATAAGTTGATAAATTTGTCTCAAAACATAAGAGCCTCTAATTTCATATGCTTATCATCACATCTTTTAAATTTTGAATAAAAAATAAGGGGTTTACTCTCTAGGTTTCTTCAGGTTCTAAATGTATACAACTTTACATATTTGAAACATTTCTCAAAGTAAGACTAGTCCCCAGTAACAGAGTTAAACACATTTTTATTTTCATAAAATGATTCAATTCAGTAAAGAATCAATCTAAATGAGTTCAAATAATTTAAATCTGGACTGCATTTTTAAGTATGGTTTTTTTAAAAGATTTCAAATTCTGTTGGCTGAGAGGATGCCTGATACAACAAGATTAAAAACTATATTTTGGGGAAGCTCTTCAGGATAAGTTACAGCATGTTATAATCTAGAGATTAATATGTATGTACACTTGGGATGAAGGCCAAGAATTAAATAAGTAACACAAATTACTCAAGATTATAATCTATTTTAATTTTTACAATGTTTACTAATCAGATTTTGAATCTTAAATATGTCAGAAATATTACCATTATCAAGAATATCACATTTCTGTTTATTCATTCAACATAAATTTAAACATCTAATAAGACTAAAGCATTTGCTAGGCACTGTCTAGATAAAAAAAGAAACGTAACTCCTACCATCAATGAGCTTAGCTTAGAGTCAGGTGAGGAGAAAGAAGAATCAGAATATTTATTGTCACATGTATGCCAGACTCTATGTTCTTTACTTACTGAGTGTCAACCGCTCTTTATACACTTTATCTCCTTTGATTCTGGTAACCATCCAAGGTGTAGATAACACAGTCCCCACTTAACACACGAAGACCTGTCCAAGAATATACATGGTGCAGCCAGTATTCAAAGCCAAGACTAACTGGCACAAAAGCTTATGCTCCATGCCAATAGGAGAAATGGAATAAGGCCTGTATCTAAGGAATTATATCATACACAGCAAAAATGGTAAGCGCATACAAAATTTTACCCCAGATGAGTTAATAGTTCAGAGAAAATTACATGAGATGTTTTAATAGTTCAGAGAAAATTGGGGAGATCACTAAAGGTTCTTGGGACACTTTGTTGTACTTGGAGGGGATTTCTAGGATTTAGACTTAATGAATATAGCACAAAGGTAAAGTATATACACAGAACATAATTCATTTAATCAATGTTCATTTACTTAAACTATCATGTGACTTTGGGTTAGGCAAGCACCCAACATGGATTCAGAGACAAGGAGGATGTGGTGTCTGTCTTCAAGAACCTCATGTTCAGAGACCGGAGGGGCACTCAAAGGAAATAGTAATATACCCTTTGGCTAGATGACATGTAAGTAGTAATGTAAATGAAGGAGGATACTGGGACATCAGATTGGACTTGTCAGCTTGGTTCAACCTTGAAGGGCTTTGAAATAGCAAACTAATGAAATGACCCTTTATTCTACAGACAACAGGGAGTCACTTAAAGTTTGTACTTAATTTGATTATCAGTTACACCTTAGAACATAAAAAAAATAACATGAAGATCTTTGCAATACACCTGAAATGTACAAAATGGCAATTTAGCATATAATTTTATACACTGAAATGATTTCCCTGTTCTAGCAGATGGCCCACAGTAATAAGGTTTTGATACACACAGTAAAAGAAAAATACTGACTGTTAAATTGTATTCACAAATGCCTCTCTATCTTGAACTACAATATTATTATTTTTATGTACTATTTATATTTTATTATAATTGACTGAATTGAATATAGGATTTTTCTCATTGAATGTTTTTTGTTTTGTCATCTTTTAAAGGCTGAGTCATAGAAAGTTGTTAGAGTAAATAACAGCGATTATGCTCAGTCCCAGACATTTGTAAATGATTTGGAAAAAAGATTTAAGAAGTGGGAGACTGGGGTTTCACAGTTTAAAGTGTCAGAAATAAGATGCCAATAACAACAATTAGGATTAAGAAGAAAACAACCATAGCTGGCATCTCTCAAGGGTTCAACAGAACGAGATGGACAGGCAACCTCACTAAAAAGTATGATTCCTCAATACCAAAATTCCACAGAGTTCTTTTACCTCTTTTCTGTTCTACAAAATACCATAAAATTTCCACTATCTATCCTTCCTACTATAATCCCACTTTGAAATGCACGCATTGCTTAAATATCATTTTACTGCTGTAGAAAAGAAGGGATTGCTTCTACTGCTCTGGGTCTATCTTGAGCTCATACGTCTTTTATGATTGAATCCTGGAGAGCAGAGTTTACCCTCAAAAAACAAGAAAAATAATTCACCCTAAAACTGGTTCTTTCTAGCTCTTTTGGCTTAATGGAAATGAAGAGCATTATGAAATACTGAGAAGACTTTGAAATGATTCTTGTTGAATTTAACAGAATTTTCATATATGCAATTCAACTGATCTCTCAAGATTTCTTGGGACCCTTTCTGTATCAAAGTCCTCTAATGGTCAAGTTATACTATAGCGATAACCAGAGTACAGCAAGTCCATCATTAAGAATAAAAATTATTTTCATCTTCTCTGAACTCTTATAGCATTGCATTGCTTTATCTGATATACTGTCATTTTAACACTATGACTTGTGCCTCCCACTTGTACAATTGTTCAAAGAGAAGCAATATCTGTTCATTCTAGACTAAACCTGTAATCCAATAAGAACCAAACACTGACCAAAGAGGTTAGTTATTCACTGAATATAGTGTATTGGTTTTCTACAGTATCAACTCTTGAGTACTGTTAAAACACAAAGAGAATATGAGAGACCTAAAATGGGAATCAGCATTGCCAGTGAATTCCTATGTTCACTCACATCCTTAACTGTTTTACATGGGCAGGTCTTGACTCACCCACTAGGTCAAGAGACCATCAATTCCCTGTGGCTATATACAAAATAGTATGTGTTTGGCATAGATGTGTTGAATATTCTTTTGAGGTGGGGATTCCCAAGTTTAATCAGATTTCCAGAGGGGTCCATGATCAAAAAGAACAAAAACTCCTGAAGGCAAGATCATCTACTACTGGTGCTGCTTTCTCCTTGGATAAAAGAGGGAAAGAATGATGGGCATGCAGCTATGTCAAAAATATAATCCGTTGGATTAATAAAAAAATTCCTTTGTCTTCAATAAAACAATTAAATATTATATGAATTTAAGAAACTCATTCTGATAGTTTGATAGTATCCACACTTTTTACCTGTATTGATAAAGAAAGTCAACCATGAGAATGATAAGGAAAATTCCCTGATACGCTTATGGCCTAGAATTTCCTGCACTTAAGTCAAAGTACAGTTGATAACAACCTATGGATAGGTTTCAGTTCACTGAGCAAGACTGCAATATGTTATGCTACCAAATGTCCTGAAGACTTTTAGAATTCACTAAATTTGAGTAGAGATTTGACTAATTATTTGAATAAATGCCATATCAATCAAAAAGGCAATATTTTAAAAAATTGTCCCAATAAGTTATTCAGATTATGCATTTTAAATAATAGTCATTTTCTTGTTTATATTGATAATAAAATTTCTAATTTATGTAAATTTAGAAACTGACAGTTCTGCATTCATTTCACTTAATCGACAAAGAAAAAGAGAATCAAATACGTTAACACAATTACCATATAATGTAACAGCTACTACAGTAAAGACACAATATTACACTAGCAGACAGAAAGAGTATCTAAATAAGGATGTTCTCTCAGACAGGTGGTTCTTTAAGTTTTTAAAAGATAGTAATGTATGAAATACACTTAAAATAAGACTTAAACATGATCTAAATGTTAGCAGAATCCTAGGGAGCTAAATTAACAATTCAAAATAGTTTTGTGGATAAGAACTTCATCTATAACATGGCATTCATAAAAAAAAAAATTGACTAAAACAGAAGAGCTAGAAACAGAGGGATAAGGACTGCCTTTCACACAATTGTCAGGAAGAGGATTATTTGCCAAATAACAAAAATTAATGTAGAATGTAATCCAAAGCAAACAACATATTCTTGTAACCTAGTAACTCCAAAAATTTTAGCTTCCTGGAAGCACTTTAAACTTACATTATGCTTTGTAATTTTCAGAAGTGTTTTCTTACCCATTCACCCATTGATTATAACTGTAATAAGAATGTCACCTATTATTAGAACTCAGTGCTTTTAGATACTGCTTGTTAATTTGTTTCACACTTTAAAAACAATGCACTGAAAAACAAAACCCTTTTGATTAATTCAAACGATATTCCAAAATTAAATATAAATATAAAATAATCTAGAATTTCGAGAACATTCAGATAATAGCTTATAGGTCAAAATCACATCTTCTTCCAACACTGAATTCTAAGGGCCTCTTCACATTATTTCTCAGGTCCGCTTTTCAGACCTATTCATCTCCATGGTCCATGTCTAGTACAAGCTGCCAGTCACCCTGTTTCCTACTTGTCCACAACCTTCGAAGTAAAGAGAAGGTAAGAACAGATTTAATTATGTGTTCTCCTTTAAAACCAGTGGCAGCCACCCTTCAAATTAATGTTTCATTTCAGGTCACTGGACTTAACATCCTGTTCCTCTACCCTTTAGCACCTGAATCTCCTGCCATGCCTACCACTCATTCATACTGTCAGTTCTCACCCAAATCAAAATACCTGCACCACAGCCTTGCACTCATTACCTTCTCGCACCATGAGAATCCATTAGACTACTAAGAATTTCTTTCCTGCTCTATTAAAACCTGCTCTTCCTGTAACCAGTATTTGACTCAAAGTTTATGTACTTCATATAATTTTTTCAGGCTACTACAATCAAAGTTTTTGTTACTTAATTATACCAGCAAAACTCAAAATTATAGCAGGCTGCAGTCATCCAGTTCCATTTCTTACTATTGAGCACTTAAAATTTAACTATTACAATCATATTTGTCTATACATGCATTAAAGAATTTACATAGATTCTTCTTCCATTTGACTATACCTTCTCAAATTAACTAATGCTCATGTTATTGTTATGACTATAGCTAACGTTTATTAAGTGCCTATCATCGGGCAGAAACCATGCTAAATTCTTAATATGCATTGTCTTGCTTAATATTCAAAGAACCCTTTGAGTGATGCACTTATTACTATTCCCAGTTTTTAAAAAGAGGTCACAGAGGCTCTGAAAGGTTCAAGTTTAAAAAGGTAATAAGTGGTGGATCCCCGAACTCAGGTTTTTCTGTCTATAAAGACTATGTGTTCAATCATTATAGATTCTGCATCCTGCAACTGATGCTTTTCAACTCTTGTCACACTTATTGCAGTGTTTCAAATATAAGGGGCTCTTACCAATAGGTACTGAAAACAGATAAATTAAATAATTTGATTTTTTTATTGTTTTTATTTTATTTTGCAAATTTAGTCTGCTTTTTATACAAACAACATACCTAAAGTGGTTTTTGTTAGCTTAAAGCGTATGAAGAACATCTTTTATCATATTTTACAAAATAAATACCCACCTATGCATAAAAGGACTAAGCAAAGAAAAAAGGCTCTTCTATTTTATTATTAAAATTTCCCAAAACGAAAGGGGCACTAGATCTCAACTATGCCTATGTATGAAACATCACATTATTAAAATGAAACACTCTGAAAAGAGAAAGTGGCTTAACTTTTATCATGTTTGAAAATTGACATAATATAAATTTTAAAATTAAGATAAGAAATCTAGGATATAATTTGTTATAGAACTAAGAAAATTCCTGAGTGACTTTAAAAGTAAAATTAAATCTGGTAATCTAGATTGACAAATATCCTATGCTTTGTTTTCAGTCCAAGTCACAATTCATTTGCAATAATATTCTGCTATGGTAACCATCTATTTCAAGATATCCCCGAAACTTTTGTGTTCATTCTTTTTAAATCCACCAAAATTCAATAAACTTTGCCGGGCACCTTTTATGAGTTAGTTACTATGTTAGGCCTTATATATATCATTTCATATAAGCAGCCTATACTTCAGTACCCTACCTAATCACGATGTACTAGATATGTATTCATTTTTAATTGAAGACAGGTTTGGGTTTTTTTTTTTTTTTTTTGGGCAATTAGAAGACAGACTGATAAGACACTCTGAATATTAAATAAATATCTATATTCTCCCTTACATTTTACTATAATAATTTTCCCAAAGATGAGTTAATTATAATTTCTGAAATAACATAATACTTGCATATCAATTTCTAATTTAATAAAAAGAATATTCACATGTACTGACTAATGATCCATGGTAAGTAATGGCAGGCAGTGGTCAATAGTTTTTCAAAATATAAAGTTATAGTAAAAATAAATACGAAAAAACTAGGGCTTCTATGACAAATAGCAAAACTAAGCTACCTTTTCAAAATCCCATTAATTTCTTTTTAAAAATACTACTAATATTTAAAACTTAAAATTAAAACTAGTATTTTCTCCCTTCAATTAAAAAAATCATTTAAAAACAAAATTAAAAACACTTAAGCATCTGCAGATACCAGTTGTCTATTCTATAAAACTATAATTGCAAAACATTCTCTTTTAGTAGAGTTTACCACAACAAATAAACTATTTCCCAGCTAGTGATTTTAATCAACTTCCCCACCAAAAAATAAACCAATGTCTCATGTGATATAACAAGTGTGAAATCTTACAACACATAACAATAACATTCAGCAGGAATGATGTAATGAATAGAGAGTTGGATGTGTGTGATATGTGATAGCTGGACTTCAACCAAATGTCAGATAAGCCAATAAAACTGTCTTTTCTCTTGGTCCAACCTTTGTCACTATATGAACACACACATAGGCACACAAAGCACAGCGCAATGAGCCTGAGATCCCTGGACTTCACACCATTATAGATTTATGAAGGAGGCTAGGAAATCATCAGCTTGGAAGTCTGATTCTAAGGTCAGCTTAGGAGGAAGGCTCTCTAGGATAGATAGATAGGCCTAAAATTAACCTGCCTTCCTCAAGCTCTCTAATTCCAAGGAGCAAGAATGACATAGGCTTGCTGGATTTTCAGGGCCCTTCTAATTGCCAGAGACACACATATCACTAGAATAGGTCAGGAATTAAGATGGCCTGTGAACACTGAGTCCATTTGATAACTAAGGCTCAAAGCTTCAGGGAATCTATATGTGAGGCAATGGGGTTGTAGTGGAGAGATCACTATACTTGGAGGAAAAAGGCTCCACACCCAATATGACTATTCCCTAGATGCTTCAAACCTCTGTGTCTTTAACTGAAAATTATATTCACCTTTCTCAACTCATTTTCTCTTCTTTTAGTGACCGGACAGTTTTGAACAAACTACATATGATTTCTTCTTGTCAATCTTACTTCTGCCTCAGGTCTGCATTATTTACTAATCTAAAAATGAGATTAAAAAACAAAACAAAAAAAAGCTGTCACCCCTGAATAAGTGAAAATATGAGGGTACTCAAAAAGTCTGTGGACAAATAAAATTAAAAGATAATATGAATCTTTCCATGAGATTTAAAAAAAATTTTTTTTAACATTTACTTGTATATACTTTTGGGGTACAGTGTATAGTTTCAAAACATGCATAAACTGCACAATGACTCACTTAGGGTAGATAGCGTAGGTCTGAAGTACCCTCATACATAAAAGAAATGGAGTTTGGAATTGAAAAGGACACCTCTCCAAAGTACATAGTTCAGGGCAGAATAGCACTTAGAACCCATATTTTCTGACTTCCAGTTAAATATACTTTTTTTAATATTCTTTTTCTCTAGCTTTTCAAGAAAACTAGGATAAGCACAAAAAGCATTACAGATTAGAAAACGTTCTATAAAAAAAATGAATCAACATAATGAAAGGAAGAACATTAGAGCAAGAACAAGCAGGTGTATTTTAAAATAAATAAGTCTACTCTGCTCCTATTTCTAACCTTGCTTTACTTTTCACTTTTTTTGGAGGGTGGGGGGAAGAGAAGCTTTTTTATCTTTAGCATTGTTGAAAGGAATTTATGGGGCTTTCTTTTGCGTAAATTTTAAAAATTTAAAGAACTAAAATGTTTGGGCACTGGTGCAAACCTGCTTGATGATTAAACTGGATGTTTCACTTAGACCTCAAGATTGAAAATTTGTGACTGTCTGAATGTAAAGAATCTCATAATTTAAAAAAAAAAATTACAGATTTCAATTTGAATTCTCTGCAAGAAGTGTAATTAACCTGAAGTCCATGAATAAGTTATGAACTTATGAACATAATATATAATTAAATTGTTTTGGTATATACATGTAATTGTACATTTTTTCTGAGTCTATAGCCGAAATGAGATTTTCAAAGGTAATTAATGACTCAAAATAATAATCATTACTTTTCAGGTATATACAAATTTAGGAAAATCCAATGTACAAAAAGCTAAAATTTGTATTCATATTAGCAGAAGAATCTCTATCTTTAAAGTATTCACCAAATGTTCCTACGAATTTCAAACTCATCTAATATAATTTAAATATGATTTCATTTTTTCAATTTGATCTACATACTACTTGTCAGGAGCACCCTCCTACCTTAAATATAGATCACACAACTTATTTCTACTAATGTTTTCCTTTGAATAGCTAAATTCAATCAGAAAAAAACAACTCTTTATTCAGAAAATATGTACTTTTGATTAAATTAGAAGGTATTTGTACTTGCTACCATCAAATTTCCTCAATTCTCCTGGCCTATTATAATTTTGTTCATGAACATCTTAAAAACTCACATTTGCAAATGTTCCATACAGTTCAAAAAACTCCAAATGTGTGGAAACAGCATTTGCCAATTCAAATTTATACTGTTCTATCAAACTCTGATACTTGGAGACATCTCCACCTTTTTTAATCTTTCATTTTTCTTTTCTTTAGATCTAGAAGAGAATTAAATAGAAATATTCCAAAAGAAGTCAGAAGAGCAGCATTCATCTGAAGATTTTAAAATGACTCTATATTTCAAAATTTCTTTTAAGATTAACACGAGTGTATTATTTGATCTGTTGTGTTTTTATAACTAAACCACTTACTACAGAATAACTATTTTAATTCCAAACAAAAGACAGAAGTTAAATAAGTAGTCAAAGCCAGTTTGATTTTATCAATTTTTTACTGAACAATATTCGGAATAATTAGATACTTTAATATTTGCAAGGGTGCTCTGTAAACTGTAAAACTCTGTGGAAATATGAGGATTTTATTATCACCTCAAGAAGACTATCTATAGCTTGCTGCAATGACATGCTTTTCATTCTACAATTCCAGGCCACACTCGTGTCAACACTAAAGTTACATTTAAAAATTTATACACTTAATCTTCAGATCCCCAAAGATTTATTTTTCAACTCTCCCTCTTCCCTTGCATTTACCTCAATGCTTTATAATTATGTATTAATTTGCATAATTTAAACCAAGATTAAATATATAATTTTATTTGATCCTTAAAATCAACCTGCAAATAAAAGCCAGTAACACTGCTTCCACTTTCCTGTTAAGCAAACCAAGTTAAAGGATTTCCCATATTTACAGGATTAATAACGGCCTGAATTAAAACCCTCCTACTTACTGTCTCCAATATGACCTCAACTATAAACTTTTTCTATCCCCAAATATATTCCTGTATCAACACAACACACCTGTATCCATTTTCATTCTTAGGATGTTACTGCCTTCAAGAAATAATAAACCTCATTGTCAAGGTTTGTATGTACAGAGGTTGTGGTGGAAAATATGATGGAGATAAAACAGAAAATGGTTGAGTGTGTTAGTTGTTAAACATTAGCATGTTTAAGTCTTTATGCAGATTGTTGAGGAAGAAATTAAAGAAAATGTTTTAAGTGAAACTACAAATTTTTCAAAACTTAAAGCAGCCCAGCCCATCCTATTCAGTAGGAGTTAGGTTCAGTTGGTATAGAGAAGATCCAAGTATCAAAAAACAAATACCAGAACAAAGATGACTAAACTCTCAATGGCATCTAAGTGCCTGCATTCATTAGTACTGGTAAATAATCAAACCATCAGTGAGTTTTCTTATGTGGCTATCAAGTTACCTTGAAAACAAAAAGTAATAAATCACTACTTAAAAATATAATGTATTAACGAATAAGATATCTTTATAAACTTGAACGAATATGATTTGTTCAAGCAGTAACAATATACTTTTTCTAAGAAAAAGAGATTGAGTCTTCCTCTTCAATTAAATCTACCCCAAACCTAAAAGCAGGAGCTCAACTGCACCTTATTTCTGTTCACTAAATTTAGAGTTTATCCTTTTATTTCTAGGGCACATACTAAAAATTATTTTCCTTTTTCATATATGAAAACTCTTTTACACATAAGACAAACAAATTGGCATTTTGGGTGCTCCACTATCACCACTTTCCTTCTGCACTTATCTTTAAAAGGTAATTGTATCAACATGTGATGTTAGTTCCTTAATAATAGATATACTGCTTACTGTAAATGTTCTGAGACAGTAAGCAAGCAAGATTTGTATTCCTGCTCCTTGCTGTCCAATGCCTGTAATAGTTCAAACTACATTAAAATATGACATCAACTTTTCAAACTGAATTTAATAAGACTATGCATTCAATAAGAACACACAAAAAAAGAATATGAAGAAAAAAAAGAGAAGGAAGAAGGAATTATTTTAGTATATTTTCAATGATAAATTATTTTGTTCCTCACGAGAATGTCGAAGTTTCTCAACAATTAAATAATCCTACATTTTAATCTGATACTAAAGCAAAAATTTGTAGAATTTATATGAAATAAAGAATGGTTTCTTACAAATGGAACAATATGAAGAATAAAATTTATTATCCCATTTAGAAATAAAATCTGTTAAGAGCATTTAGTCCCATAGAACTTTACACCCTACATAAAATCCAATGCATCTTAACAATTAGTTGACCATGGCAAACCACTTAATACTAAATTTAAGGGTCCGTCACCCAAGCCTAACTAGTTCTTCAGACTAATAAAATTAAACAAAGTCACAATGAGCAAATTATTTATTTGAATTACCTAGAATATGTATATACAACACTCTTAATTCTTTTTTAATTAGGAGTCACCTGAAGCAGAATGTTATAATCTTTATATAAATGAGCTCATAGAAAACAAACTGATGACAAGTTTCAGTGATGAGCATATGTAATTATTCTGGCTAATGTTTACTTATATTAAAGAGACCATTATTCCAGGGTCATTAAAATCAAGTCTAAACTTAATTTAGGAGTACACGTGTACAAGGAGTTATATTTATGTGATAACACCCTATCTAATAAGCACTTACAAATTTTTTGGTGAGATGCTACAACTTTCATTTGCTCTCTGAAATTCCAAATACAGGTACTTCAAAAGCACACAATACCTAAAAGTACATTTGGTCACGGTTTTAAAAGCAGTTCTTTTTGTAATCTTTTTCTTTTAATTATGGGATCATAAATTTAACAGCTGTTGAATTAGAAAATATTTCACCATCAAAATTAAATTGCTCTCTAATACCAAAGTTTATGTTAATATCCCTGCAAACTACTGACAGAATTAATGAATTATGTGTTTCTCCAAAATTGGAAGCTAGTTCAATTACAACTTTACCAGCTGGGAAGGCTAAGATAACATTAACACAAATTAACGAGTTATTCAAAGCCAGTAACTTAAAAAAAATTAAGTTAAATTAAAAAATAAATAAGTAAATAAGATTAACATCAAAGAAGTAAAAGGTAGGGCCGACCCCATGGCTCACTCGGGAGAGTGCGGCGCTGGGAGTGCAGTGGCGCTCCCGCTGCGGGTTCGGATCCTATATAGGGATGGCCAGTGCGCTCACTGGCTGAGCGCGGTATGGCGACACTAAGCCGAGGGTTGCGATCCCCTTACCGGTCACCAAAAAAAAAAAAAGAAGTAAAAGGTATTATTTCTCATACTCTTGTGTCACACAGAGATTCGACAGTGTGTCTTCAGAGTAAAAAACTCCTCTTGGAACACCTATACTCCCATGTTTATTGTAGCTCTATTTACAACAGCCAAGAGTTGGAACCATCCTAAATGCCCATCATTGGATGAGCAGATATGGAAAATATGGTATATTTTTACAATGGAATATTACTCTGCCAAAACAAGAGAATGAAATTCTGCCATTCACAGCAACATGAATGAACTTAGAGAAAATTACGTTAAGTGAAATAAGCCAGGCAAAGAAAGAAAAGTACATGTCCTCACTTATATGTGGAAGCTAATTAAAAAAACAGATGAATGAATGAATGAGCAATGAAAGTGAGACAGAAGGAAAAGGGATGTATCAATCACAATAATACAGTGGGCTTTTGGGGAGAAGGGAACAGAACTGGGGTTGCAGGGGTTGGGGAGATAAGGGAGGAGAAGTTCGTGAGGGAACGCAAGGATCAATTATATTGTATAATGACAAATGTGCTGATTATCCAGATTTGAACACTGTATGTTACACACTGCTACTGATGTTTGATGTTGTACCCCATAGACACATACAATTAAAAAAAAAAGCCTCTTGGTCAAATCAGAGCCACGATAGCCACTTACTGTCTAAACTGGCGTCTTTTGTTCAATGGTCTAATGCAATGGTTTTCAATTGGTAGCATTTTTGTCCCCCCACACCCCCACTCAGTGGACATTTGTCAATGTCAGGAGACTTTGTCATTTTTTACTAGGAGGAATGCTACTGCCTGGTTATCAGATGCTTCCCAAGCCCCTCCTAAGAACTACTGTGTACACTCTCCATTTGATGAGAGTAACAATTAACCCCCTACAAAGATCTACCTACTGAGATGCAGCTAGGAGCAAGGGGCCAAATAACTGTGCCTCTCCACCTTAAACTGCAGATTCAAACTGTCCCAAAGCAGAGGCCAAAACAGAGACCATTAAGCTGGGGGTCCTGGAAGTGTGCCAAGCTCTAATGCCAGATGCTAAGAGACAGAAACTCCAGGCTAATCTAAAGTTAAATATCATGACTAAACAAGATTTCTCTGCCTGCCATTGTCAACTCAGGAAGTTGACTTAATGCAAATCAATCAAAAGAAAATCTATAAAACAACCACTACAGTTTTAAGAAGTTGTAGTGAAAGAAAATGTCAAAAAGTCTGGTAGATGAAGTCCTGGAGTTGCTAAACCACTACACCCCTCATCAAACTATATGGGCTTCAGGAGGAACAAAGACAGTACCACTCCCAGAAGGGGAGCTTCTAATGCCCCTTTCAGGTTAGAAACCTGAGAACTGCAACAATAAGACATCTGCCAAGACAGCAGAAGTAGGGGTCAGCTAACCTAATAAAGAATGCATTCCCTAGGAGAAAGGAGAACCCTCCTTATTCCTACTATGGCCTGGTGACCACTGTATGTTGCTTCCTTTCTCTCCTTTCCAGATGGTGATTTTATACCAGTTAATAAACTTTTCCTACATCATTGTATACAAGGTATGTCGAGGGTATTTCACTTAACCATTTAACGGATAGCCAGAATAGGGGAAGAAACAGAAGATCTAAGAGGACGGCCCATGTAGTAGTGGAGGCAGTAACAGCCTGACCTTAGTTTACTGCCCTCTGGGGAAGGAGGTTAAGTGTGATTTTGGTTTTAAGTGAGAGAGTCAATAGTGGAGATATTTCTGAACATGTACACTATGAACAAATTACTAATTAACCATTAGTATAATCTGTAGTTTCAAGACTATCTCTGACACAGGCCAAAAAGCAGACCTACATCAAAGTTTATCCAAAACTTGAGAAGCTGGTTATCTTGATTAATCCCTTCTCCACCTCCACCAATATAACTCATGTTAAGCATGCAAGGCTATTGATATTCTCTATATACCTCATATTCTAGACAATTATTTTCAGTTCTTAGCATCTAAAAATGATTATACTAAATAACTGACTAAAAATAGTTTTTAAATGCTAAACTTGAAAAGTAGAATTAAAAAAATAATGTATATGTGTATTAAAAATGTGAATACACTCGTGTTTCTGCTGCCGTCAGTAGAATAGATGGCAATTAATCAACATAAGTAAGATTACAGATATTGTGCTTTAGGTCAAAGTTCTATGTTTTCCATACCATTTTTGTAAGTAGTCCAGTGCCTCCAAACGAGCACCAATCTCAAAAGTGATGCCAGGACGATTCGGGGGCTTTTTACTCATCTTGAGATCCTATTCTTCAGTATTCTCCTTTCACTACCTCAAGAGAAAAAATTTAAAAAGTTAGATTTTGATGCACAAAACGCATAGGGAATATAGTGTAAGGGAATGGGCAAAATTAAAATTAAACAGAATTTTTAAAACAATACATGAGAAGTAAAATACTTGCCAAATTTTTAAGAAATGATTACCAACATCTCTAGGTAAAGAACTGTGCACCTTGCAGACAATTTTGATGAGGAATTAAGAAAAAGGATATAGAAAAGATAACTACTTAAAAAGAATGAATAGATGGACCATTAAAACTTGCTAATGGCTAAAATACTTTCAATTTTAACTTTAAAAGGCCCAAGAAAATTCTCCACAACAACAGGTGAAAATGCTTTTCCATCTTTGAAAAATTAAGTCATCTGACTTCTGGAATATGAATACTGAAATTCTTGAGAGAACAAATTAATCAGGTTTTTCATTTAGTTTCAGCAAATATTTACTGAGTGTCTCATAATACAAAACACTAGATAAGACACTAAAGCACACAAAAATGGAGGAAACAGTAGACACACTTCTCCACCAGTGAAGATTCTAATAATTCCTCTTGTGATTAGGATTTTTCATTACCTATGATCTCCCACCATTGTAGCAAATGACTCAATAATTTTAATTTAACATACAGTATAGAGTTGCAAGGAAATTCCTTATACTTCATGTTCAATAAGCAATAATACTGATTTTCTTAACTCTGAGAATTTATTTCTTCTATATTTCAGTATAGCCAGTGCCCAAAGTCATAATAAAAGTGGTTGGAATGTTAAAAAGAACAAAAATTCCAAAGGAGTATCTATTCTCTCTAGATCATTCACAGGTGAACTATTTACAATCCTTTTGGGTATAGTGGCCACCCAGCACACTTGAGATGACCTCTTTTTCACTAATGGGCATTTGAGGAATATGAATACTTTTTGAATTAGCCTAATCAAAATATAGTAAGTCATCAGGAATGCAGACTTATTGTTAGTGGGGTAAAGGAGAGATACCTAAAACATTTTTTGATATTTAAGATTAGTAATGACCATGCTCGCTCCAGTTTAAAAAAACACACACAACTATGTCATTTTTTATAATGGTTTGGTCACAATTTAAAATACACAAAACATAACAGCAAATATACAATTCCAGCTGCCCCTTCCTCTCTCTTCGAAAGAATCTGATAGGTAAGGGGAAAAAATAGCATCAATACTCTCCATGAAAATACGTGAAATCAATCTCAAATACTCGTGGTTGGGGGAAGGGGTTATCCTCCTGGCATGGCATCAGCAAAGGTTAACGCGTTGAAAAGTTAACAGGAAGCTTGGCCAGGGTGTATTTGGTGTAAAAGGAACAAAGATATGAATATTTTTAACAGAGATCTTTTCAGTGTGTAACATACATGGCAATTACTTAAATGTTTGTGCAGAAATCTAATCAGCCTGTTCTGCTGTACTTCACAGGAAGAATTCAGTAAGTGGCAGTTCACCAGTTGAACTAATATCTTTTAGGATCAAACTTAGAGCTCATAGTAAGTGATAAAGAAGTATAATCCCCCCAGTGACACTTAGGTATGAGGACCGGAAAAGCCAAGAGTTCCTTTTTCTTGGGGTGAGGGAGAAGGATAAAAAGGGGTTTGAATAAAAAGACTTTTACAAAGTAAGAGTCTATGGGCTGCGGGGGGGGGGGGAGGAGGGGGGGAAGCAGAGAGAAGGGGACCGAGAGCACGGACAGGTATAATAAAAGGAAGGAACGCCGAAAAAAGAATGGCAAGAAATATACGGATGGTGGAAGTTGTGGGAGATGACAAGTGGGGAGAGAAAATTAGCAAGAAAACATAGACACAGAGAAAGTGAAGCAATGGTCAGAGAATGACCGCGAGGCCAGAAAAGGTGGAGGAGTGAGACGGTACACGGAGGGAGGTGGCAAGAGACAGGCAGGAAGGGCTCAGACAGGGCTGGCGGGGAGCCTGAGAAGACTCCAGGTTTGACAGCCGACCGGCCCTCGGCAGGGGGGGAAGGAAGGGAGGGGGAGCGGGAGCGGCGGCGCCCAGACAATAGCTGCAGCGAGTTATGGGGAGGGAGGCGGGACGGGAGCGGGCCGGAGAGAGACAGCAGCGCGGGGGCGTCCCAGGCGGCCAGGCGCGGACCAGGCGGCCTCCAGGCCCCGCCACCGCCTCTTACCGACTCGGCCTCCTCTCCGCACAGCAGCCGGGCAGTCCGGGGCCGAGCCGGGGCACGAGCAGGGCGGCCAGCCCGGGCCTCCGCCTCCGCCTCTGCCCGGGCAGCGGCCAGAGAGAGAGCAGGAGCGGAGAGAACCGGGGCGCAGTGCCCGGTCGGCCCGAGGTTGCGCGGGAGTGAGCTGGGTCTGAACCCTCAAGCCCGCTCGGGGTCCACTGCCATCGCCTCCACCACCGCCGCCACCGGCCAACCCTGACGCGACGCCGGGCCGGGCGACGTCAGCTGCCCGCGACACGCCGGAAGCGGGCCTGGGCTCGTCACGTGACTCGCGAGGGTTGGGCCCAGGCCGCGTAGCCGATTGGAGGGCCGCCCTGGGAGGCGGGGCTTTGCGGCAATTGGCCTACGGCTACGGGAGGGGCCCTGGTTAGCAAAGGAAGGAACGCGAGCTCTGGTCGCCCATTGGCGGTTGTGAAGTGTTTGACCTTTGAGAGAAGAAGACAAAGTCTATTGATTATTATTGTGGATTTGATGGAACCAGGTTCCCAAAACTCCTCTCCTCAGGACCCCAAGCAAACTTTCATAAATGCACTATACGCTTTCTTAGGTATCCACCTCATTCCACATAAAGAATAGAGCAAATGGTTACTGTTACAGTCAATAAATGCCTCTCGAATGGATACTTTGTGGTAGACTCTATTCTGTATGTCACATGATAATCACAATTGCACAAGTGTGTTGTTCTCCACAGTTGAGAAGATCATTACCGTGCAAAAGACAGGCATTGCTACATTGTGTGTATGTAGCTGAAGAACCTATGGCTACATTCATGTGACTTCCCCAAGACTACACAGCAAATGATGAGAGAATACTTTTATTGAATACCTACCATGTCCCAAACTCTGTATCAAGCACAGGAGATACTGTCTCTGCTGTGGGGAGAACCAACAAGTGAACACATTCAAAGTAATACTGAGATGAAATATCTTTTTTCTCTCTCTTTTCATTATACTTCTATGGCTTTCAAGTTTTCTAAGTGCAACACTGCATACAAATGACACTTATATTTATCTTGTTTCACAACGTGTAGTTAAAATAGGAAAGAACTCTCTTTAGGCTTCAATTATAGTGAGATCTGGTAAATGAAGCAACCACATGCATATTTACCCTTTTATTCAAAAGACATTCATTCAGCACTTACTATGTTACTAATATCCACTGTGCTGCTCTGAGCACGGTAATACATAGAGAAGAAATAAATAAGACAGTCTCTAATGGATATTGGTCTTCTTGTATTTTGGTAGCTCAGCATCTGAACTCCCTTTCCATGTTTGGGAAACTTCCCACCATGGTTTTCATAAATTCAGTATGCCAAATATTTCTAGAATCTTCCTTCAGACACATAACAGGATTATACGTTCCACCCTCCTTGTCACCCTCCTTAGAATTATTTGTGGCCACTGATTTTCTATAAAATGAAGTTAGAAGTAAGCTTTGTCATGGCCAGTAGATACTGTAAAAAGCCAGTTCACCAAGCTTTCTGTCTCTTGGCAAAGTGAAAAGCAATGTTTGAGATGATAGCTTCTCTGGTAACCCAGGTTCTAGACAGATTGTAATGAGCCCAGGACCCACCGATAACCTACCACTGGTATGTGATGTAAAGAAAAAATAAATATTTTTTGTTTTAAGCTATAGATATGGGGGAGGGGTTGTTTGTTACACAGTATAACCTTATCCAAACTGACTGATACACCCACCTTTTGAATATCGGAGGCAGAGTCAGCCTCCCATTAAATAAGATGAAAATGTCAGAAACTCATGTTCCCAGTCTCCCTTGCAGCTAAAGTACTGGCCTCAACTATAATAGCTGGACTTTCTTATCGAGGACTTTGTATCAGAAGTTCCTAGTAATGTTCAAAAAAAGGAAAATGTTCTCCAGCATCAGTAGCAGTACCAGCAATCAAATCAGAAAGACTTGCAGCCTAGAGCTAAATCTTACTAAACCCTGGTAGAATGCCTACTAATCTACAATCTAGGAAGGGAGAAAAAATAAGTATCTATTATTATACACCACTGAAAATTTGAGATTGATTGTAATTTAAATAAAATACTTGTATGAAGGATGACAGAGATTCTATCTACTCACCATTATTTCTTGAGAATTCACCAAGCCACCCTAAAAGATGACTCTTTTATTTTAATTGGGACTTAATAAGGGGTCCCTCCAATAATACAACTTTAAAGAAAAAAACGTGGAAATGAGACCTTATGTGAACGATTCCTGGCTTGACTGGATTATATAAGCTAATGGTTCTCTATAGAATTAATACTAGAAGACAGTTTGGAAACGGCGTTGTGCGGGGGGTGGGGGAGGATTAGTTGCCACATCATTAGGGTAGGGCACTGCTACTGTTTATTGGGAAGGGACCAGGGCTGCTAGCCATCCTGAAATGCACAGTGAAGTCCCATACCTTGAAAAATTGTCCCTGGTCATGCATGACTTTTGAATGTCCTGCCAGACATTCATGTAGGTGAAAAACCTGTTTATAATTGTCTGTGCTTAGAACTGAGTTTCACACATAAGCACAAAGTATTTTTGCAAAAGTTTTAACATACATTCAATTTTTCACGAATGAAGCAATTATGTACTATAAGGGAAGATTGTCTTTTTTTCTGAACATTGCCAAGAGCTTATCCCATTTTTAAAAAGTCATGGCCAATCATCAATGAGTAAGCCACTCATAGTTTTTGAGTCACTGATAAATCACACCTGTATCAGTCTATATTTGTAGTTGTTACATGCAGGGCAAATCTAAATTAGGTGCCAGCACTCCACTACTTCATTATGTATCTTTGTGAGTCATAGCTGAACATTATGAATTGAAATATATACTACTTATTATAGATTATTTCCATAAAGTTTATTCTTTATATTGTTACATCATGTTGATTTTTTTAATGTGTGTAGCTTGATTATATTATCTATGAATTTAATTTCAGAAAAGTGGATAGAGTGTTATAGAATACTTACTTTTAAAGGAGGGCATCAAGTCTGTTTAAAACTGATGAAAAACTCATGTAGGCTGTCATTTCCTTTTTTGACCACATACACTCAGAGCTCAGGCTCAGGGCAGAGAAACAGGATATAGAAAAGTCTAACGATGACTCCCCAGCGATGTAGTGAACATATGCTTTGCTATGTACCCTCTTCTCTTCTCCACCCAACACACCCCTCTTCCAGATGGTTGATGCCTAGCCATCAGTCACTCCATCTCCAAATATAGAAAGAAAGGACTTACAGCTGTGTTGTAGCCGAACCGAACAAGCAGTGGACAAATTATCTTGAAACAACAGTTGTTAGGCAGAAATCACTGAACTAAATTCCTCCAACACTAAAAATATCAATATGGAATCATGATATCTCCTGGAATATTTAACAATTGTATACCTATTTCAAGGGAAGAAAAAGTCACTACTAAATATCAGATATTCCTTGATTACATATAAAACACACAAAAAAGCTATTTTGTGTGTTTATTTAATATCTGTAATTAACATCAGCAAAGAAAATCAAAGCAATTCAAGGTTTTGTTTTTTTTTTTCTTAAATAGACTAGTTTAGTAGAAACCTAAACTGCTGCAATAGTCACCTCTGGCAAATCTCTCCATTCCAGGTGCTTGAAAAACATCACTTCCTTCATCTGCCAAAGAGCTCACTTGTCTCTCTGTGACCATATCTCTTTGTCAACTGACCAGAAATGATAATTGTTCCAGAATTTATCCCTGGCAGTTGGACCTCCAGGCCATGTGTGTACTGGCAGAGGTATCATCTATCCTGATGTTCAGACAGCATTCTGTTCACATTCCTAATGCATTTCCCATTGCGACTCACAGGTTTATATGCCACTTTTTTAGAATGAATCAGTCCTAAAGATGATGGGGCATTCCAAACAGTTTTATGTTTTGTATACAACCGTATACATACATATATATAACTGTACATGTATAACTTCATGTGTGTGTGTGTGTATACACACACACACACACACACACACATATATATACAAAACCATAAGTTCATATCCTGCTCACAGGCCACCTGGGTTTCTGAAATTTTAAAGACTTTTAGACTTGGCAGTAACAATTTTAAGATATCACAGTCTCAGGCTGGCTAGTTAGCTCACTCGGGAGAGAGCATGGTGCTCATAAAACCAAGGTCACAGGTTCAGAGCCTGATACCAGCCAGCCACCAAAAAAAAAAAAGATATCACAGTCTCTGTTATTAAAGGTCATAAAACAGAAAAAATAAATATGTTTGGTGCAGCAAAGGAGACAAAGAACTCCTTTAGTGCAGATTTCTCTGAAGTCAATTAGTGACCATAAAATTTATTATCCAACCGTGGACACCATTGAGAGTGGAAGGAAGAGCTATTAATAATTAGCTTGGAACAACAGGTGGATCCCTGGGCAGTTCCAGACAAAATGAGACATATGATATAAAGCAGAAAGAAAATAGGGAGAAATAAGGTTAAAGATTCCCTGAATAGAAAAGCATTGAATATGGAATCCACTCTTGATTCCTCAATGGATTTTTCCCTTTGCAATACCAGAACAAAAATGGGTTCCTTTCTCTCAGTTGCTACGTGGATACTTTGCACCTCCTCTGATTTATTTCCTGGTATCACTTCCACTTCAGTGTTTCTCAAGCTTTGGACTATCAATTACCTGCATTAGATCCACCTGGGTTGTTTGTTAAAATGCAAGTTCCAGGCCCTAATTTGTATCTTGGATTTGGGGACTGTAAATATGCATTTTTACAAGCCACCCTAAATAATTCTTATATACATGAAAGTTTCAGACCTGGAGTGTGTCAGGATTCTTTTGGTTGCATGTGACAGAAAATTTAATGGAAACAGGCTTAAGCATAAAAGGATTTATTAGTTTGGGGAAGTAATAAGAGATAAGGGATAAATCTTTCTTCTGGTCAGTTTGTTTCAGGGATCAAGTTATAACATCTTTCACTCTGCTTCCAAGGGTTTGGCTTGGTTCTTAGGATCCACATCCTGGTCCCCAAAAGCTTCAGAGTTATCATTATGACATCCTGTTAAACAGAAAAACAAGTCCTAGAAGTCATTCTCTCATTGACCTTAATTAAGTTAGGTGCCCAACCCTGAGTCAAGCATGGTCATGGATGGGAATGACTTGTACTGATTTGGCTTAGACCTGGGTCCAGTTCCCAATCAGGCATGTGATAGTGGAGACTGGCCTAAACCTTGTGGACTGAGAGATGGGAATGAGTGGGCTCTGTAAAGGAAAATTGGGGTTCTGCTACTTGAACAAAAGAGAATGGACAACAAAAATAACCAATATTCAGTGCCACTGACTGATAGTGACTGTAACTCCAAATTAATATTTACAACCATCCAACAAAGCTGAGAATACTCTTCTGGTTTGTAAAGTTAGAAAACCAAGTCAAACAAGAGGCAAATCTAGCAAGAGACTGCCCTTAACATTCATATTCCCAATTCCTTAGGTGTTTGCTTTTAGAGGCAGTCTCTACGACGTAGAAACACATTGCTGGGCATTGCTAAAACTAGGGAGGTGAGGTTGAGCCACTGGACACAGCAGCTGCACAAATTAACAGTTACCAAATAGTGAACGCTTTTAATCTCCTCCTCATCATTATTGTCTTTGAGAACAGAACTAGCAGATACTCAGCAGCATCCTCAAATACAGCGACAGCAAGCACACATACATCCATTCATCATTCATTTATTTGTTTAATCACTTAATGTTTTAGTGGCTTTGGGCTGCTATAGCAAAAACACCATAGCCTGGGTGGCTTACACAAAGTAATTTATTTCTGACAGTTCTAGAGGCTGAGAAGACCAAGATTAAGGTACCAACTGATGTCACTCCTGGGACCCTCTTTCTGGTTTGCAGTTGGCCTGCTTCTGTGTCCTCACATTATGGAGAGAGATTATCTCTTGTGTCAATTATTATAATGGAACTGTATTAGTCCATTTCTGTGGCTTATAATAAAGTAACTGGAACTGGATAATCTGTAAAGAAACAGAATATTTATTGTCTATAGTTTCAGGGGTTCAGAGGTCTAAAGTCCAGGGAAAAGATCTGGTGAGAGGCTTGTTGGTGGGTAGTGACTCTTCACAGCAAAACAGGTGTCACATGACAGATGGCAGAAGCAGAGAGAGACTAACCTCCTTATGCACTCTCCTTTTTTTTTTTTTTATTATGTTTTTGGGGTTTTTTTGACCGGTGAGGGATCGCAACCCTCAGCACGGTGTGGTCTGCACCGCGCTCAGCCAGTGAGTGCACCGGCCATGCCTATATAGGATCCGAACCCACGGCCTTGGTGCTACCAGCGCCACACTCTCCCAAGTGAGCCAAGGGGCCGGCCCTGAGCTCTCCTTTTAACGTCCTCAGAACCGTGGCTACGACCACCATTAAACCATCAACTTATTAATTCATTTACTAGGGCAAGGTCCTTACAATCTAATCACCTCTTAAAGCCCCCACCTTCCAATTACCATAATAGGATTTCCCACCCTCTTAACACTGTCACAGTGGGGGTTAAATTTCTAATACATGGACTTTAGGGGACATCATTTAATTCACAGAAGGCACTAATCCCATTCATGAGGGCTTTACTCTCGTGATCTAATTACCTCCCAAAGGCCCTACCTCCAAATACCATCACATTGGGCATTATGGCTTCAATACATAAATTGGTGGTTGGGGGGTCCAAGCATTCAGTCCATAGCACTCAACAAACTTTTATCGAATTCCTACCTAATGCTAGAAACTGGGTGATGTAGAGTGAGGGAACAGGAAGAAAAATAAAACTGAGTGCCCATTCTAAGGTGACTTGCCATGATGGATCAATGGATATAGAAACAATCAAACAGAATATGAAGCTAAATATAAATCAGTTTGAAATAGAGATACTATAAAAATGTTCATGCTGACTCAACAAATCAGGGAAGATTGCATAGAGGAAGCAGCATTCGAATTATGCTTTGAAGGATGAGTAACTTCAAATGAGAGTTCTATGCAGACTCCATAATTATTAATGCCCTATAGTTCTTTATAGATTTGATTCAAGTGGAGACAAATAAAATATATCATTCTACTTCTATTTCTTTTCCACACGCATTTATTGAACATCCACAATGTGCCAGGTACAGTGCTAGGTTCAAGGAGCATAATGATGAATATGCTTATTTCCTGATTGTAAGGCCCTTTGCAGTGTAGTCAAGTAGACCAACATGCAAATAGGGTCATGTACAGGGTCAGCATATGTACTCTAACTGGTCACTTGTGATTCATCTAAATGTCTGTACTCGACATATCTAGGGAGTTTCAAGATGGCGGTGGCTGCGGCGGTTGGCGCGGAGTAGCTGAGGTGGAAAAGGTGGCCACTGGGCCTCAGGCAGCCGGGAAACTTGTGGACATTCCTCTTGCCATCTCTTAAGGGAGGACCGCTGCTGGTGGCCGGTTGCGGGGGGTGACCGCCACTTTGCCCCTGGCAGGAGAGGCTGCCTCATTTACAGGCAACAGCTTTGAAGTGTGGAGCAGGAAAAGAACTGTTTCTTAGCTGCAAAAGCGAGTCTCGAAACAGGGAACACAGCGCCAGGGCTGTTGTGGATGCAGACAGGATCCCGGAGGCCGGGGCCGTGCTGAAGGCGGCCAGCTGCCCTATTCAGGATTCGAGGTTTCAGGTCGGCATAAAAGAAGATTCCTGGGAGCGCCCGAGCCGCGCCGTGACTGAACAGCCCGAGGCGGCAGCGGCCAAGAACAGGGAAGGTGACAAACCAGAGACAGAGAGTGAACACCCGACCTGGCAAAACCCTGTGAGTGACCCCTGGCCCAGCTCTGTTCGGGGGGATTATGCCCACCCGGCTCCCGCCTACATCACCAGGCCACTCACCACCCCGGGGCTGCCTCCATTTTCCCAGGTGCTGGCAGCTCCACCCGGCTCAGCCATCACTGAGCCTTCCCACTTTCTTGGCCCGACGCGGGGCTTTCTGGAGCCTGCGGGCTGGCCTCCCCTCCCACTCCCTCCGCAGTTCTCTGGCAGGGCTGGTGGTGGGGGGCGTCCCGGGCCAGTGTCGGGAGGGCAAGGAAGGACGGGCGGGCCGACTGTCACTCCACCACACCCTGGACTCCGGCCCCCAGTAAACTTCCTGTTACTGGGAGGCAGATACCATCTCTGCAGCCACCAGTTCGGAAAAAAGCATAACGAATTTCTGGTTGGGAATAGTGTGGTAGGAGAGTTCCCAGGTCCACTTGAACCTGCCGGAGAGCAGGCTGCAGGTGGGCGCTAGAGTCGGTCTATGCCGGGAGGATACAAAGCTGAACAAGACCCGAGAAAGATCTACACAGTGCTACAAAGGCACCCAGAGCGACCGGTCATCTGTGCCTAGCAGAAACCTGGTAGACTTCCTGGGCGAGGCGGTGCCAAGTAGGGTCTTGAAGGCCCAGCTGATAGAAGAGGGGCGCAGAAGACACGCCCCAGCCCAGCACAGTACGCACAGAGTGGGGAGTCGTGCGACCTGGCAGGCAGAGACTCGACAGAAACCACACACCTGGTGGGGTTGCCACTGCATGATCCAACAGCCTGGGACAGAGCACACGGAACAGGGAGATGTCCTGCACAGGAAGTGAAAGCTCAACAGAGATCACACACCCTGTGGTACGTGATCCACCAGCCCAGCAGAGTCCAAGCTGACCAGAAAGGTGGGTCCCCGGAGAAGCCCAAGACCCGAGGCAACCACACACACACAGCACTAGAGGCCAACTGAGCAGTCACAGAGGGAGCCATACGAAATTGGCAACCATAGCAACATCCTAGTTAGTCATTAGTCTCAAAACGGTGGTCTGTGAAACCCCGTGCCACAATGAATAAACACCAAAAAAAAAGATACCAGAAATACAAAAAATCAAGAAAGTACACCACCAAAAGTTAATAAATCTCAAACTCTAGATCTTATAGAACAAGAAACCCTAGAAATGACTGACAAGGAATTTCGAGTGATAATTCTAAGGAAACTGAGTGAGATACAAGAAAACACAGCTAGACATCATGATGAAATGAGGAAAAGTATACAGGATCTGAAAGAGGAAATGTACAAGGAAATCAATGTCCTGAAAAAAACTGTAGCAGAACTCGCTGAACTGAAGAAGTTATTCAATGAAATAAAAAACACAACGGAGAGTTTAACCAGCAGGCTTGTCGAAGTTGAAGAGAGAACCTCTGAACTTGAAGATGGGCTGTTTAAAATAACACAAGAAGACAAAAAGAAAGAAAAAAGAATCAAGGACATTGAAGAAAATCTGAGAGAGATATCAGACAACCTCAAGCGCTCAAATATCCGAGTCATGGGTATTCCAGAAGGGGAGGAAAATGGAGATTCCATTGAAAACATATTCAACAAAATAGTAGCAGAAAACTTCCCAGGTATAGGAAAAATCACAGATCTTCAGATCCAGGAAGCTCAACGATCTCCAAACGTATTCAACCCAAAAAGGCCTTCTCCAAGACATGTCATAGTCAAATTGGCAAAACTCAGAGACAAAGAGAGAATCTTAAAAGCTGCAAGAGAGAAGCGTCAAATCACCTATAAGGGAGCCCCAATCAGGCTAACATCACACTTCTCATCACAAACCCTAAAAGCTAGAAAGGAATGGGATGATATTTTCAAAATACTAAAAGACAAAGATTGCCAGCCAAGAATACTCTACCCCGCAAGGCTATCCTTCCGAAATGAAGGGCGAATAGTATATTTCTCAGACAAACAAAAACTGCGGGAGTTCACTACCACACGACCACCCTTACAAGAAATCCTCAAGGGAGTACTGGGTTTGCTTCCTGAAAAATAACTACCACTGCCATAAAAACCCAAGAAAAATCTAAACCCACTAGTATAATAAAAATGGCATCCATGAAGAGAAAACAAGCTAACAAAAACACTATCTACAACCTAAGGAACCAACAAACAAAGAAACCAAACAGTAAATCAGAAAGCAAGGAACAAAAGACACCTAAGACAACCAAACAACCAATAAAATGCTAGGAATAAATCAACACCTTTCAATAACAACTCTTAATGTAAAAGGCTTAAATTCCCCAATCAAAAGACACAGACTGGCTGACTGGATCGAAAAGGAGGACCCAACTATATGTTGCTTACAAGAGACCCACCTCACCCATAAAGATTCACACAGACTAAGAGTGAAAGGATGGAGAAAGATTTACCATGCAAACAGAAAAGAAAAACGAGGTGGAGTAGCTATTCTTATATCTGACAAAATAGTCTTTAAACTAAAAACCATAAAAAGAGACAATGAGGGACACTACCTAATGATAAAAGGACTGATCCATCAAGAAGACATAACAATCATAAATATGTACGCACCAAATGTTAGAGCAGCCAGATCTATAAAACAAACTCTATTAGACCTAAAGAAGGAAATAGACACTAATACCATAATAGCAGGGGACCTGAACACCCCACTGTCAATATTAGACAGATCATCTAGGCAAAGAATCAGTAGAGAAACACAAGATCTAAACAAAACTCTAGACCAATTGGAATTGGCAGATATCTACAGAACATTCCACCCAATAACCTCAGAATATTCATTCTTCTCAGCAGCACATGGATCATTCTCCAGGATAGATCACATATTAGGTCACAAATCAAGTCTCAATAAATTCAAAAAAATTGGAATTATCCCATGTATCTTCTCAGACCACAATGGATTAAAACTAGAAATTAATAACAACCGAAACTCTGGAAACTATACAAACACATGGAAATTAAACAGCATTCTACTTAATGACTTATGGGTCCAAGAAGAAATCAAGCAGGAAATCAAAAATTTTATTGAAACTAATGAAAACAATGATACATCATACCAAAACCTATGGGATACTGCAAAAGCAGTATTGAGGGGGAAATTTATTGCATTAAATGCTCACTTCAGAAGAATGGAAAGATGGCAAATGAACAACCTAACACTTCACCTTAAAGAACTAGAAAAACAAGAACAATCCAAACCTAAAGTTAGCAGACGGAAAGAAATCATTAAGATCAGAGCAGAACTGAATGAAATTGAAAACCAAAAAACAATTCAAAAGATCAACGAATGAGAAAGTTGGTTTTTTGAAAAGATAAATAAAATTGACAAACCATTAGCATGGCTAACAAAAAAAAGAAGAGAGAAGACTCAAATAACCAAAATTAGAAATGAAAAAGGCGATATTACAACTGATTCATCTCAAATACAAAGAATCATTCGAGACTACTATAAACAACTCTACGGCAACAAATTTGAAAATCTGGAGGAAATGGATAAATTTATGGACACACACAAGCTCCCAAAACTGAACCATGAAGAGGTAGAAAATTTGAACAGACCAATAACAATAAAGGAGATTGAAGCTGTTATCAGAAGGCTTCCAAGAAAGAAAAGCCCAGGATCAGATGGATTCACAGCAGAATTTTACCAAACATTCAAAGAGGAATTGACACCGATTCTTTACAAACTATTCCAAAAGATTGAAACGGACGCAAATCTCCCAAACTCATTCTATGAAGCAAACATCATCCTGATACCAAAACCAGGTAAAGATATAACCAAAAAAGAAAACTACAGGCCGATATCCTTGATGAATATAGATGCAAAAATCCTCACTAAAATACTAGCAAACAGAATACAGCAACACATACATAAAATTATTCATCACGATCCAGTGGGATTCATCCCGGGGATGCAAGGTTGGTTCAACATACGCAAATCAATAAATCTGATACACCACATTAATAAACTCAAACACAAGGACCATATGATCATCTCTATAGATGCTGAAAAAGCATTTGATAAAGTTCAGCACTCATTCATGACAAAGACCCTCTATAAGTTAGGTATACAGGGAAAATATCTCAACATAATTAAAGCCATATATGCCAAACCCACTGCCAATATCATCCTGAATGGGGAAAAGCTGAAAGCTTTTCCTTTAAGAACAGGAACTAGTCAAGGATGCCCACTCTCACCACTCCTATTCAACATAGTGTTGGAAGTACTTGCCAGAGCAATCAGAGAAGAGAAGGAAATAAAGGGCATCCAGATTGGAAAAGATGAAGTCAAACTGTCCCTGTTTGCAGATGACATGATCCTATATATCGAACAGCCTAAAACCTCTACAAAAAACTGTTGGAACTGATAAATGATTTCAGCACAGTAGCAGGATACAAAATCAACACACAAAAATCAGTAGCATTTCTTTTCTCCAATAGTGAACATGCAGAATGAGAAATCAAGAAAGCCTGCCCATTTACAATAGCCACCAAAAAAACAAAATACTTAGGAATTGAGTTAACCAAGGAGGTGAAAAATCTCTATAATGAGAACTACAAAACACTGCTGAGAGAAATTAGAGAGGATACAAGAAAATGGAAAGATATCCCATGCTCTTGGATTGGAAGAATCAACATAGTGAAAATGTCCATACTACCCAAAGTGATATACAAATTCAATGCAATCCCCATCAAAATTCCAAAGACATTTTTCTCAGAAATGGAAAAAACTCTCCAGACATTTATATGGAACAATAAAAGACCATTCATAGCCAAAGCAATGCTGAGCAAAAAAAATAAAGCTGGAGGCATAACACCACCTGACTTTAAGCTATACTACAAAGCTATAATAACCAAAACAGTATGGTACTGGCATAAAAACAGACACACTGACCAATGGAATAGAATAGAGAGTCCAGAAATCAACCCACACACTTACTGCCATATGATCTTTGGACAAAGGCACAAAGCCTATTCACTGGGGAAGGGACTGCCTCTTCAGCAAATGGTGCTGGGATAACTGGATATCCATACGCAGGAGAATGAAACTAGATCCATACCTCTCACCGTATACTAAAATCAACTCAAAATGGATTAAGGATTTAAATATACACCCTGAAACAATAAAACTTCTTAAAGAAAACATAGGAGAAACACTTCAGGAAATAGGACTGGGCACAGACTTCATGAATACGATCCCAAAAGCACGGGCAACCAAAGGAAAAATAAACAAATGGGATTGTATCAAACTAAAAAGCTTCTGCACAGCAAAAGAAACAATTAACAGAGTTAAAAGACAACCAACAGAGTGGGAGAAAATATTTTCAAAATATACATCTGACAAAGGATTAATATCCAGAATATATAAGGAACTCAATCAACTTTACAAGAAGAAAACAAGCAACCCAATTAAAAAATGGGCAAAAGAGCTAAGTAGGCATTTCTCTAAGGAAGATATACAAATGGCCAACAGACATATGAAAAAATGCTCAACATCACTCAGCATCCGGGAAATGCAAATCAAAACCACATTGAGATACCATCTAACCCCAGTTAGGATGGCTAAAATCCAAAAGACTCTGAACGATAAATGCTGGCGAGGTTGCGGAGGAAAAGGAACTCTCATACATTGTTGGTGGGACTGCAAAATGGTGCAGCCTCTATGGAAAATGGTATGGAGGTTCCTCAAACAATTGCAGATAGATCTGCCATATGACCCAGCTATCCCACTGCTGGGAATATACCCAGAGGAATGGAAATCATCAAGTCAAAGGTATACCTGTTCCCCAATGTTCATCGCAGCACTCTTTACAATAGCCAAGAGTTGGAACCAGCCCAAATGTCCATCATCAGATGAGTGGATACGGAAAATGTGGTACATCTACACAATGGAATACTACTCAGCTATAAAAAACGAATGAAATACTGCCATTTGCAACAACATGGATAGACCTCGAGAGAATTATATTAAGTGAAACGAGTCAGGCACAGAAAGAGAAATACCACCTGTTCTCACTTATTGGTGGGAGCTAAAAATTAATATATAAATTCACACAAACACACACACACACACACACACACACACACACACACACACACAAAAAAAAAAAAAAAAAAAAAAACCGGGCGTGGGGGGAGAAGATATAACAACCACAACTACTTGAAGTTGATACGAGAAGCAAACAGAAAGGACGTTGTTGGGGGGCGGGGGGGAGGGAGAAGGGAGGGAGGTTTTGGTGATGGGGAGCAATAATCAGCCACAATGTATATCGACAAAATAAAACTTAAAAATAAAATAAAATAAAATAAAATAAATGTCTGTACTCTTGGCCAGAACCACAAAACAGAACCAACATCTTCAAGGTAACTGCCAGATATTCAGATGAAAGAGCTTCCCCTCTGCAGGAGTGGAGGGTGGTGGGCAGGGCAGAGAATTTGTCAGCACGAGCATTGCCACAGTCCATGGTTTGCCTTAGTAAACATATTGAGGCAACACACCCTGTGGTCCGGTATTGGATTACTTCCTCTTCTGTACTTTTACAAAACATTCAACAGAGCCAATTTCATCAGGGTGAGAGTAAACACCATTTCTTTTTTCTTTCCTTCTTTTTTCTTTTTTCTTTTTTTATCAATCCATTAACTTGCTTCTCGGTATTTTTTTTTTTAAATAGCAACTTAAAGTAAGTATATAAGAACCAGGGATTTGGAATAAGACCAGAAATTTAATGTTAAACCTGATATATTACCAGTATGTTTGGAGACTAGACATTTTTCTGATTCACCTTTCTTCCCACATAAGTGGGAATTTTAAACCTATTTCACAGAGTTGTGAATGAGGACTAAATCAGATAGAACAAGCCTTACATGTTTTGCAAACTATAACTGATACACAGATGTGTTTCCTGATGTTCCTTTCCCACCTTTTTCAGGGACTCATATGTCAGTCACTGTCATCTCTGAGGGTCGTATCAGTTTCACTCTCTCTGATTTCATGAAAATACACATTTTCTGAGGACTTACTTTCTGTGGAGCCCTGTGATTGCTTCTGGGAATTACAGAGATGAATAAAACACTGTTCTTGCAACGCAGAATGTAAGCTCTTATTAAGACTTTATTATAGGGTTTTCACTAGATAATCAATCTCACTCAACTCCCTCTTCTTCCCCCCCCCCCACCATTTTCTACTATGTCTCTCTCCATCTCTCTCTCTAAAAACATAAAAATAAAAAATTACTACAATTCAAATATGGACCTCGAACAAACAGTAGAGATATATTTAGTAGACAGAAATTCTATTTTCAGGAAATATTGTATAAACCCTAAAAAGACACATTAGTAACAAAGTTTGAGAATATCACTATAAGAAAATTGAATCTAGGCAAATAGTGAAAGTGCTGCAATGAATTAAACTACATAGCCATTGCAGATTCTACAGATCAGAAGAAACCGTTAGGTATTTCATTCTTCTATCACTAGCTAGACATAAGACACTCAAGTGTTATTACAAGGGAACTAAAGTGAGCCAGTTTAAATAAACACAAGTCTATCCTGGTTTGCCATTTTTCTGATTTCCTTATCTTTTCTTAGTATATCACTTACAACTGAATTATTATTATGTTCTTCAAATATTTGTATATAGAATCCTCATCCTCACCCCCATATTACCTAAAGGCAAGATAACTCCTTAGTTTCATTCTGATGTCACAGTATAATAACAACTCATATTGCCAACATAATCTTGTAGTTCTCATAAAGCCAGACAATTTGAAAGTTCTTCAAAGACAGTGCTCACAAATTATTCCTATGACACATGACAGAGACTCAAGAAATAAACAGTCTGATAAATTCAAGTTGCCAGCAACTAAAAACAGAGAGATAGGGTATCTCAAAAGAACTATAGGAAATTGGCACAGGGAGCTGGATGGGATCAAATAGATGTTGACTATGTTTTTGATAGGATGTCCAGACAAAAAGGTGACATCTTGGTATCGAAGAAATTATGACAATTAAAGTTTCAAAGTATCATTCCACTTTCCAACTTCTCTAAGCAGAATGTAGGATGAGAAAGTTGCTTAGCTTCCAAGGAAGGTGTATTCTCTAACCTTCAAAGGTGGACAAGGGGAGCAATGAAAAAGGAATCCTTTTACTTTCCAGAGGGTGGAGCAAGAGCCACAACCAATAACCTGAGTTGCTACACCTGGAGAGCAAAATCAGGACTGTGTCCAGGAATATTCCCTATTCACAGGGTACCGGGCTCTTGTAACATGTGATCATTCAATTCCAGAGTGTCCATGGAAGAGCCATAGCCACAAGTTTCCCATTACTCTCTTTTCTAAATGGGACGGTTTGCAGAAGTTATTCTGTCCCTGTACCAGTAATGAATGTCAGACATAGGGTGCAAGATGATTCAGAAGTTTCCATATCAAGATAAACCACATTGATGTAGAGATTACTATGAGATCCTGGACTTGACGTCTGTTGCCATGATTGAATAGGATTCTGAGGTTTCCTCTGGAGAGGAAGTGAATACAGCATTTTTGCAAGTAAATGTAAATGTTTGTGAGCAAGATGGAGGACCACAGTAAATTACATAACCATTCCCAGCTATTCCCTATCATATACACATCTGCTATATGTCCCCGCCCATTACCCTATGATTTGCTGTGCTTCCCCCAAGAGGAGTATTCTTCCCTACCTCATTGGTATTGAGCTTAGCCATGCAATATGCTTTGACCAATAAAATAAGGTGAAAATTCCAGATGCCAGTTCGGAAAAGAAGCTTTAAAAGCCATTACATGTTTCCTCCAGCTCTCTTGTTCTTTTTGAAAAGGAGGTGTCCCCCAAGGGGTCAATCCTTCAGCATGGCTCCTAAAATGATGGTACAAGAAGCATAACTACAGCCAACTTGCAGCCAACATGAGACAAGGTGTTAGTCAGATTCTAGAAGGGAAGCAGAACGACTAGGAAGGATGTAAAATGTGCGGTCGTTTGAAATTGGGATTGAACCTCATACAATTATGGACACTGATAAGCGAGTTCAATTTGGCTGTTTCTCATGAGGGGTGCTGAATCTGAAGTCATAGGACAGGGAGAGTGGGGAAAACTGCAATCCACAAAGAACCAGTTAGAACACGCATCTGTCTCTCACGTAAAGCCGTGGTGGCCCCTGTGCATCTCTGAGCCTCCACCCTCCTTGCCAGAAATGATCTGAAGAGAAGACGGTGTTCTTGCTGTGAAGCCACACCCACTCCTGGACCAGGATTTGTGAAGCTGAAGGAAGCTATCCCGTGGGGACAGTAGCTTTGGACCAAGTCCATACAGTGAGACAGCAGATCTGTGAAAATGTGCATGAGCTGCAACACAGTCTAACCTTCATGCCCCTTCCAAGAATAAACACAGCTCTGGCTCCACTTGTGCCTTCCAAATTTTGCTCTTCTGGCCCCTCCTAACCAGGAACATGCAAGGAAAGGAATTCTGGGAAATGTAGTTTGGCTTAGCCAAGCTGACACATTACAAAGCCACCATTTGGGAAAATAAAAGTTTATTCTTATAAGCCACTGAGATTTGGAGGTTGATTTTTACTACAGCATAACTGTTGTGATAAAATGGCTAGCCTCCAACTCCTTTGACATTCGTAACCTTCCCAGGCTATGGCCTATTTACGAGTATCTCTTTCTGGCTCTGTTAAAGTTCTGCGAAGAGCTCAGCTAGACTTAGATGATAGGAAATCCTATTCACATATTATTAAATGCCTACTGTGCATTTGAATCTATGCTAATTATAGAAACCATAATTTCAAACTAGAAAAGCATGGCTCTTATTGTCCCAAAGCTCACAGTATAGCAGGAGAGACCAACATTGATAAAAACTTGGTTCATCAACTGCAGTTGTAATGAATGCTCCAAAAGAACAGTGCAGAGAGCTATGAGACCAGTAATCTGGTCTGGGAGGGTCAGAGAAGCTGCTCAGCGAAAGCTAATTGGGAAAGAGATGGGCAGACAAAGGAAATAACATATTCAAAGGCCTCAGGTGGGACCAAGTTAGAACAAGCTAGAGGAGCTGGAAGAAAGCCAGTATGGTGGATTTCTAGAAGAAAGATGGGGTGTGGTGAGGGAAAGATGAGGCTGGAAAATAGCCCATAAAGAGGAAAGGAGCAGAGCAATGAAAAGCCCCTGAAGGATTTAATCAGAGGAGTGACATAATCAGACATTCAAGTTGAAAAGATCTTTTTGGCTGTGGTTTGGAGAATGTATTGGAGAGAGTCTTAGTGGCAGTTAGAATACTTGTACAGAAGTCCAGGAAAAAAAATGCAGTAGCCGGATCCCCAGGGAGACAGTAGAGGTGGTGAGAGGGTCGCATTCAAGAGCTACTTAGAGAGTAGTATTGATTTCTCCCATTTTTCTGGCATGAGCAATTGGATGGATTGTGACGCCATCTAATGGGACACAAGATATCAGAGGAGGATGAGGCTGGGAGAGGAAGGAAAATCATGAGTACATGAGGGAGTTAAGCAAGCAAGCAGGTGTGTTTTTTTATTGGTTATAGTGTTTTTTTAATCAATTTTACAAATTCACCTATCTACGTTAGCATTTCCCAAAGTGTGTTCTTTAGCCTCCTGCTTGTCAAAGAGCATCCTATGGGCTCACATACTTCTACAAGATCCTAGGCGATCCATAGCACATTAAAGTTGTAAAACACAGCTCTCAGACAAAGGTCCTGGGAGATGTTATGTGACCAAAAGTTTCCCAGAGAAATGGTGAGACCAGGTCTACAGTAACCCCTATTTTTTAAAAAAACTATTTTTCTGGAACTTTTTGTGTTTACATTTACTTCTCACCCCTTTCCCCATCCATACACATAACTTCAATTAATAGAGGAGGACTGAGCATTCTGTGGGACACACTTTTAGAAGCACTGATTTATAGCATGCAGAATAAAGCTTCTGAAGTCAGATCTACTTGGCTTTTAATTTATTTGTTGATTTTACAAATATTAATTGATAACCTAGTATACGGGAAGCACCGTTGTTGATACTGGGACTATAGAAATGAGGAAACACGACAATATTCTCTGCCCTTATAAAGCTTATGTTCTAGCTGCGGAATGTGTTTAGCATTGCAAAGAATAAACTGCCTGGTATGTTATGTGGTGAAAAGTGCTAAGGAGAAGAATAAAGCAGGGAGGAACAGGGAGTGCTGTAGAAGGCAGTCTAGTTATTGCCAAGCAATGGAGTAAGAGCTGAGGGAGGTGAGGAGAAAGCTCTGGGACTTTTAGGAAGTATCCTGGGGCAGAGAGAACATCAACTCAGAGATCTGGAAGTAGGTACACGTCTAGTCTTTGAGGAAGGGCAAGGAGACGAGTGGGCCTGAAGGGCAGAGAGAAAAGGGAGCCTCAGGGTAGTAATTGGAGCTCTGGCCTTTGCCAATGTTGAGAGACTTTTGCAAACTCTAAATCTCCATCCAGCATGTGGATGATAATTGTGCTTATTTTGTAGGTTGCTGTGAGGTTTTAACAGGATCTTGTATGTGCAGTGTTCGATGAAGTGCCTGGTTCATAGGAAATGCTCCAGCATGTTGGCTACAATCATCAGTGCTTATAGGTTAAGAATGCAGACTCAGGAACCATCCTGTCAGGGTCTGAATCCTAGCTCAACTGACTCACTGCTTACTGGCTATGTGACTTTGGGCAAGGTGTTTAACTCTCTGTGCCCCAGTTTCCTCATCTATAAAATGGGCATAATGACAGAGCCTCTCTCGTGGGGTTGGTATGAGGATTCATGTGTTGATATATGGAAAGGCTTAGAACACTTCCTGGCACATAGTAAGGTCTCCATAATGTTAACAATTATTGGGATCATTAATGAGGTTTGAATGTATGCCATAACTTTAAAGAAATAGACCGAAGTCTTTCTGATGTGAGCTCTACGAGGTAGAAGCTTTGTAGACACAGGTAGAGCAGACGGTCTCAAAGAAGTTGGAAGGATTTTCCCTCCTCAACTAGAAGAAATTAGCCAAGGCTGGAAGAAGGAGGGTGAGGAATAGGAAGAAAAGGAGGAACAGGAAGAGGACAAGAATAAGGAGAGAGCTGTGAGTTACAAGAGAGAGAGAACCAGACTCTTAGAACAGCCGTAGAGCAGAATGGCTATCTGGTAAATCTAGGCAAATGTGATCAGAGGCAGCCTTGAGTAAGTGTGCCTATAGTCTATGGGAGGCACTGGAGCAGCAGAGAGCCACAGGGCAAGTGGTCAGGAAGAATGGATGGCTCAGGACGTAAAACTTGTTAGGACTATGTATGAGTTATCTATGCTGTGTAACAAATTACCCACAAAAGTTGGCATCTTCAATGTTTTCTTTTCTCTCTCCAATGCTACCTTAATGTCACTGGAATGTACATTTCTTTGATCACTTGTAGCAGCACAGATGTGTAGGACCCCATGAACAGCATCAAGTTCTTAGAGCTCTACTAAGACATAGATACAAAATATAAAATGAAACCCACAGAGGTTTTTGTAAAGCCAACCTTTGATGTTTTAACATATTGCCACTACAGAATTTTTCATAAGACCAAGCTTCTGGAATTTAATGGTATTCTGAATTTAATAGCGTCAATGCATTATCCTCAATAAATTTAAGTGATTGAGCATAGAATACTACTATGCACTACTCCTAACTGAATGAGACCAGAAGATGATCAGCAAGAAGTTTTGCTTTGCTGAAAGTTTTCTCATGTTCTCGCAGTCAGGGGTGACAAGTTAGCTCTGAAAATCATCCCTCTGGTGACCATGGTGTATCCAGCTGGCCTGACTCATGGGCTGCACATTCCCGCTGCTGGTCCAGGAGATGGTCTCAGATCTTCACCACGATCCTCAGCATGAATGCCACAGATGTGAGCCCCACAGGAAGTGTGACCTCATTCTGCTTCTCTGTCTCTGATTACGCAGGCTGTTTTTGAAAGAAAACAAGAGGGGTTGTAAGGCCGACTTTCCTAAGAACTACACACTCTTCTATTCTAGGAAACAGCCAAAGGAACAAGAGGCTGCTGAAGACAAAACTTCTCTGCAAACGCTGGCACATGGTGACGTGCGCAGGCATCTATTAGAAGCGAGGATGAGATTCCCTTTATGAAGAGACTTCTGCACCTGGTGACATTCTGACTGAATTATTCTCAGCTGAAGAACTGCTCAGTCCTCAATTTCTCCACTGTCAACCACAGGAAGCTTCGTATTTCAGTAATTGTTTTGTCATTTACCAATTTGAAGAAGAGACTGGGAATTTCTTTAGTAGAAACATGTATGGGCAAATTATTTTTTCAGAATAGATGTGTTGCTTTGGTGGAACTGGAAGATGCAATCTGTTTCTTGAAAAGTTTTAAAGCTGTAACTGAAGTCTCTCTCACTGTTACTAATTCTCAATTTACTGTCTGTATACTGGCTGTAGCCTGCTACAAGTAAGATATAAGACCTTGTTTTCTTTTTTTGTTGGCTTAAAATTAAGCTTAATGCTTGGGAAAAACTAACAGGGTGATTTGAGCTGGGCATAGTCATATTATATTGATCAAAAATGAAAAGGACAAGTGACATACTAATACATTGTGACATTGCAAACAATGTTATTTAATACTGGAAACAAATGAAGTTTGTAAATGTGTGTTTTGATTTAGAGATCTTCCATAGATTGCCAGAAAGTTATCTTAAAATCTTAAAAGGTCTCTGTAAGCCAGGTTTTATATTTTCTAACAGGATTTGTATGTCATTTATTGAAATAATCAATTTGGAGATATAGAATTAGCCTTATTAGATTGATTGTATAACAGCTACAAAAACAATCCAGGACTAGTTATCACATTTAAGAAATGTGTATAGAGATGGTGAATCAGAAAAGAAGTTAGTTCTACTTTGTAAAACTCTTAGGATAGTGCTATACAGGAAGTTCAGTTATCAACAGGAGGTAGGTCTATGTGATGAGTGGTAAATGATCAAAGTCTACATAATTTATATACTTTTATATGTGTTTAGTTTATAGTTGAGAAAGTAAATTGTATGTTTTTGGGAACTGAGTTTTGAAATCTGCCCAGTGATACGGTATTTTTAGTGCAATGCTGTTTATGTTGTGTAGAAATGTCCAGGCAGATAACAGGCTGATAACAACCACAAAAGAGCACTGGCCCTGTGTGTGACTACCTGTTAGTGGTTCAAGTTGTTGGGCAAAAGACAGACACCAATCCCCAAGCATTGTTTGAACTTGAACATGAGGTCGATTTGTATTGGATGATTAAAACACAAATAAGTTTGTTTGGGGTATTTTAGAACCAGTCATTTTTCAGATTTCTTAATCAAATAACTCCCTTTCATTATTTTATTTGGATTACAAAACAACCTTTGTAAGTCTAGCTTTTCCAAATGAAATGTTGTTCTTATTTGCAAAAAAAGATTATTTAGATGCATGAATGAGACAATGAAAAATCTAACCCAAATCACAGAAGCAGACAAAACCTTAGTGAAGTCCTTCAATCTGGTCTCCTGCCTTCAAGCTTATATCTCTGCATCATTTCAGTAAGCAGACTGACTAGTGCAATTAGTAGATGCCATCTGTTTTGGCACCATTTTTTCTATTTTTAATATATAGTCCACCTTTTTTTAACGTCTTTTGCAGAAAATCTGTGAAGTTTGAGCAAGCGGCCTTCCCAACATGTACCGAATGTCTCAACTGATGTCAACACCAGTCGCAAGTAAATGTAGAACTGCTATATGCAATTATCTTTTTGAGCGATTAGACTCCTTTTAGCAATTTCCTTGCTTTGATTTTGCTGATACTCAGACCATTAACCATCTGTCAGTATCTTGTGCTTCTTAAATGCCAGTGCTCACTTTGGCAACAATTTTGACTTCATTTCTTTCCTTGAGAGAAATGTGGTATTTTTCCTTTTAGTAGGAAAAAAAATCACCATTTTTTTTAGATGCCTGAGCATAAATGTGAAAGGAGCTTGTTTATCAGCTACTATTAAGATGCAAAACTGTTTGTCTATAAAAAAAAATGCTGAATGATTTTGATAGCTACTTGCAGAAAATAAGGGCGTTGTTAAAACGGTAGTGGTTTCAAGTTTCTTCCTTCCTCTTGTTATTTTCTCCCAAAACTTCACTTGTAACCCTCCCTCACACACCCACAATTTTCTCCTTACAAATCAACCAGCCCAATCTCAAAGTCTAAATGCCTGTCTTTGTCTTAGTAATTGTCAGTAAAGGAATCAAGTTTCACTGAGCCTATTAGAAGTATTGACACCATCACTGTACATTATAAAATTCTGCTTTAGGGTTTAGAATATTAATCAGCTGCAATTCTCCCCGAGTGAGGTCTATTGCCATGCTTTTGGTTAAACTGGAATGAATGAATGGATGATTTTTTTATTTTTAACTAAGAATTCTCACAGGCTTCATACATTGGAAAATCATATATAAAACAAAACAAAAAAAATACACTAATGAGGGAGAGTCTGAGTCAATGATTAAATTCCTCAAACTACTGAGTAGCTGCAATAACCAACACATTGGGTAATTGATTTGGGTTTCCTCCAACTTCACACAAGATGTTTTCTTCCTTTGTTTCATGAGCTCAGTTTGATGCTAATGATCTATCATGGCCTCATTCTACACTAAGGAACCTCTACAGGAGTGTTGTGTGCAAGAAGGGACAGGGGATAGAAGCCCCTCTGTCATCTCCTGCTTCCCACTGAGGCCTGGTGATGAGTTGTGTTCAGCTGATTCTCTGTATGGCTGCACTAGCTGAAGTCTTTCTGTCGAGGCTGGCACATCAGCTCTTCACACCTTCTTACATGCCTCCCGTGTTTGCAGTCATGCATCCTGGTGACATGTGATAAATGTCTACTTCTCTCTCATTTGCTTATGCAGGTTCTTCCTGGTTGAAGAAAGAACACACTAGAGAGCTGTCTCCCGCGTGCATTTTTCCAAGGTATCCCCTGGGGCTGTCCTCAAGAAAAAACAATCAAATTCTCTTCCTGAATGTCTCATTTTGTTGCACTCTTGATTTTAAAATATTATTTTAGCTGTCATCCAGTTTTGGTATGGTTATACATTTTCAGTCCCAGGCACAAACAAAATGAAAATGAAAATGTGCCTAATCTAATAATGAGTGTGTGTGTGTGTGTGTGTGTGTGTGTGTGTGTGTGTATGTGTGTGTGTGTGTGAGAGAGAGAGAGAGAGAGAGAGAGAGAGAGAGAGAGAGAGAGAGAGAGAGAGAACGTGTGGGTGGACGTGAATTGTTTCTTTGTTTATTGAGTGGAGAAATTATTGAATTCTGATGGATGGTTACTTTTTCTCAAATTGATGTTCTCATACGTTTTCCTATCTCATTTTACAAGAGCCACAGGATTCTTCACCAATGCGCAAGCTGGCCAAATCTCATGCTCCACTAAAACTTGTAGATTCTACCATTTTGTTCAAGTACTGCAATTGAAGTCTCTTTTCTTTTCTTTTTTTTTTTTTAACCGATTCTTTCTCTGTCTCTCATTCCTTATGCAGGCATCAGTTCATGTTTCCCCTGGAATTTTGTGAAATGTGCCCATAGTTTAAAGAAATCATTCATTTTTATTAGAACCTGCCCCTTTTTTTGTTATTCTAGGCCTCCTAATACTACTAAATCAGTCAGCCAAGGATGAACAAGCAGAATGTGTGGAAAGAGCATATATTTTAGATTCAGATAGACTAGGGTTCATATCCTAGCTCTCCCACTTACTTACTATGTAAAATGTTCAAGTGATTTGCCCTTGTGCAATTCATTTTTTTCCTGCTGTACCATGATGATACTAATAATACCTAGCTTTGGGAGGGATTTGTGAAGAGTAGGTAAAGTGTAAAGTCTGAGGCCAGACCCATAGTAAGTGTTTAGTAAATAGTATTTATTTAAAATAATATTTTATTACTAAGTTGAGTGCATGTATTAATTTTGCATAGGATTTTAATATTTAAAAAAATCAGAAATTCAGTAGAGCATGAGGGAGATGTATAGAAGGATGAAAGATATTTTACAATCAATGTGTCAATAATTATCTAAAAATTTTGAAAGGTCCTAATGGTATTTATCTCTTCTTTAACCAGTCTTTGTGCTCTCCTAGAAGGCGTGAGCTCTAGACTCTCCCAACACCTGATGAGAAGCCTCACAAGACAAGAAGAGACTTTGTCTTTGGGTGGTTGAGCACATCACTGGGCTTTGGTGTGGGGCCGGATTTCTGAAGCCAATTGGAAAGGACCTGCTAAAAATAACCAGTTACTAGGATTATTACAGTGGAATTGAAGCGGGAGTCAAGATCTGGACATAATTTTGTTATCCCCTTAAAATGTTTGATATTGTTGGGGAAGAACCTGTTTGTTACTATAATCCAAATGTTGGAAGAGTTTACAATCATGAGAGGAGAGACAAATGGGCATTAAAATAGAAAGATGACAGGGGTTAGGGAGGCTGCAGTTGATACTTGTTAAATTTTGAAACCTCAGAAACTGGAGTGCAGATAGAAATATAGGTCTAGAACTCAGTAACCTCCAAAGTGTCCAGCACATTATAATTGCACCATTAATTCTTGAGAGGCAAAATGGTGTAGAGGAAAAAGCACTAGGGTAGGAGACAAAAGATGTAGATTCTTACCTTGCCTCTCCAGCTCATCAACCTTATGATCTTAAACAATTAATTTATGCTGCAAGAGTCTCCATTTTCTTATCTACTAATAGGGGCAAAAATAACCAAAATGTGTTGATAAAGTAGGTCAGTGCATATCTGGACAGTAGTCTACTCTGGCGTTTCCCAAGTCTCAGATTTTTACCTCTACTATTCAATATTTTCATCAGTGGTTTCAATTAAGAACATATAGATGCCAGAAATAACATTTTTGGATGAATCATGTAAAGATATTAAAAGTGTTGAATCCCTCCAAATTTCAAGAACATAAAACTATGAGCTATTTAAATAGTAACCAACAGATTTATCTTACAGCACTTAGACTACAGAAGGCATAGGTGTTAATAACCTTTCACGAAATTATGACATTTAATCTTTATGGCAACTCTATGAGGTTTGTTTTACTCCCCATTGTATGGATTCTCACTTACAGGAAACCAAGTCTTGGGGGAATAAGTAACTAGCAAGTGCTAGAACCGGGATTCAAATCCAGATGTAAACTTAGCTCTATCTAGCTCCAAATACTTTGCTGTTAGTCTGTATTATATATTAACTTTCTAAGATAAAATTGGTCCAAAAGGCCAGGAAGGGTAAGGTATAACTAAATATATGAGGGAAAAGACTAGAAATTGATATTCGATTCAGTAGTATGACAATATATTGGTGACTGTGGAAAAAGAAAGAAAAGAATCGATCTAATGCGACTTAAGCTTTATTACTAAAGAAATGGATTCTATAATGAGGGAGGAAATAGTCCAGTCACCACTAGGCAGACATACCTAAAGGGCTGGCTTCTGTGCTTGGCATGATACATTAAGGGTGTTTAAAAACTGTAAAATATAGACGAGCAATCAAACTAAGATAGAGATGGGATCAAAACCACAATGTGTCGTATAATGATGAGTTAAACGAACTGGAAAATTTTTAATATGGGGAAGAGAGGACACAGGAAGGACGTGGAAACTTCCTCCAAATAGCTGAATAGTTCTCAAATGGAAGGTAGAAGAGACCAGAAAGGAAGGGAAGGGAAGAAATTTATTAAGCACATACTATGTGCTAAGCACATTCCATTCATTTTCTCGTTTAATTGTCAAGTCAACTCCATAGGGGAGTTGCTATTTCTTCTCATTTTACAGCAGTCTGAGAGGCTAAATGATGGCGTTAAGGTTACTTATCTAATCAATGACAAGACCATGGATTTAGGGCAGATTGACTCCAAATTCCATGTCTTTTTCTCTACACCACAGTCCATATTTGTTTAGTGCAAGTCAGGGGGGCTTAGTAGATGTGGGGTCCTTATTACTGGAAGTGTGCAAGCAGAGATGGGATATTGCTCATCAGAAATGCAACAAATAGGACAAGCAGGATTCCTTCTGATCCTCAGACTCTGTGATCCTCTGGAGACATATGCTCCCAATTTATGCAGTTAAGGGGCCAGCACGTGAGAGCTATAATTAGTGATACTGGTTGATTGACATAAAACTGCCCCAAGAATTCAAATATATTCAATTTGAATATATATTTAAAAGGCCATATTTCCATAGCTTGTCAGGTGATTTCATTCAGCAACTGGTATTGAATTTATTTATATACCAAAGATTGACTAGGCACCCTGCCCCTGCCCTCCAAAAATACACAAAATAATTATAGAGGCAGACACACATACATACGAATCACAATGAAATTAGTTAGACTTTAGGACAAAGAAAATAATAACTTTTGTGGAAGAAAAGAGTAAAAATCAAGTAGTTTTGCCTGACGAAATAACATATTCTTTTATGTAATATGGCCCTGTAACTGTTATTATCAGGCTTCTGCCAGACTTCATCTCAAGAAATTTTAAATTTCCAGGATCATAATATCTTCATAATTTTGGCTGCCTTTCAATCATACAGGCATGTGATTATTTTTACACAGAAGACACATACAGATTTACCCAACTGAGTGGGAGACTCTCCTGGACTCCACATAAGGGAATGTAACTGTGTGACCATTTGTGTGGTCAGCCTAGAGGAAAATTTGCAAAGGCCAAAGCGATCTCTTTGATTTCATGCTCAACCCATACTTCACATGTTTCTGGTGGCTGCATGGTTACAATTTCTCTATTACAATGACAAGAATAAAGATATGGTAATTAGAAAGCTATTCAAAGTAAAGGAATGGAAGGAATAACGAGCTTCCAGCATCCCAGAAAGGCTGTTTTGCAATTTTTCCATCTAAGAAAATGGAAAAATGTCAAGAGTATTGTGAAGAAACTGATTAGCTATAGTGTTTTCACCAAAATTTAAAACAGGAAAAAGCACCGAATGTCCTGCAGTTCAGTGCTCTCACAGGTAAGGAGATGAAGCCCAGAATGTTAAGAGTGACATTCTTAATGGTTGCAGAAGTAATTGATAGTCATGAATGCAAAGAGGTTGTTTTTCTTCACAGTGACTAGATGTGTGGCTTTGAGTGACTGGATGTACTGAAGAGAGATTTAAAGGACTTCCCTTTCTCCTTCTTTAGTTTTGCCTGTGATTTCTTAGATGGTGACGGTTCCTTAGAATGCTGCTCCACTGACCCTATGACAGGCGCCCATTATCCTTGTCGCCGAAGTTCCAGACTCCTCACCAATGGCTACTACATTTGGACAGAAGACAGTTTCCTCCATGACAAAGATGGCAACATAACTCTGAACCCATCCCAGACCAGTGTGATATACAAGGAAAACTTGGTCAGGTAAGTAGAGGACATTAAACACAGAAATATCCAGTCCAGTCCATCTATTCATTCATTCATTCATTTACTCATTGAACACTTATTTATAAGGAGCTCATTATTGCTCCAGACTGTAGAAATAGAAAGGGTAATAAGGGGTAGGGATAGATGACATGAAAACAAACAAAAGTAATGAAGTGTTACAGATTCTGGGACAGAAATCTGTGTAGGGTACAGTGGAGGGGAAAAGGAAGGGAGGTCTATTTAACCTGAGAAACAGGTAAAAACAAGCTTCCTAGAAATGTAGATGATTGATTTGAGTCATGAAAGGTGTAGGATAGTTAAAATAAAAGTAGAAAGGGGGGCTTCTGGAGAGAGCAAACAGGCATGGGGTTCTGAGAGACCCTGATACAATTTGGGGAGTGGCAAGTATTTTTTTAGTGGTACAACTTAGAAAGAGAAGGGGAGCTTTGCAAGAAAGGAGATGGAGAACAGAGGCAGGAGCAGGATGCAGGGGGTCAGATTTCAGGCTGAGGAGTTTGGGTTTTATTCTGTAGAAAAAGAGGAGCAATTGACGAATTATCACATTTATTCTTAGAAAGATAACAGTGATTGCAAAGTAGAGGACGGATAGTTGGAACTGTGGACACGTGAGTTGAGAGTGAGTAGAATGGGAAAACCTGCAGGCAGGATATCTGTGGATTCAAAGAAAGTAGTAGTAGCAAGGATAAAGGAGTGGAGGTGGAGAAATAGTTAAAAGGGATGGTAAAGAGGTAGGACTTGGTCATTGGGTATGGGAGTTCCAGCAAAGGAAGGGCATTTGCATGAAACTTAGGACTCTGGCTTTGCCAACTGGAATGTATAGAACCATTTATCAGGATCAGAAATAAGGAAGGGGCTTGCATGGAGGAAAGAAGATAAATGAGTTCACTTTGGATCAGTGAATTTGGGCAATCACATCCCTTTTCTTTTGCTTCAGAACCACCTATATACTCACTGCATCAGTCAGCTATTGACACAATAATGCTGTGTAACAAAAAACTACAAAATCTTAGTGACATATAACAACGAGCACACACATGTTTAGAAGTCAGTTGGGTTAGGTTGGTCTAGTCTAAATTAGGCCTAGCTTGGCTTTAGGTTGGAACCAAGTCTACTCCATATATGTCATTCTCTTGGAACCAGTGGACTACATGAAGAAATTTTTTTCCCATTGTTGTTGCACAAATGCAAGACGACATGCCCCAACAGCAAGTATATTTTAAGCCTCTGTGTACATCAATCTACCAACATCCCGTTGGTCAATTCTAGTCATATGGGCAAGCCAATGTAAGGGGTCAGGGAAATACACTCTGCCCATGTTGATGGAGAGGGAGGGAGGAGAACCATATTTGACCGCTATTCATTGTTCATCATGTCACTTTCACTTCTTCCCAGAATATTCAGAAAGAAAAAGAGAATCCGCCGTTCTCTTGCTTCTCTCTTCAATCACAGTGCCTCTGAATCCCGGCTGCATGGAGGTATCCTTGGTGCTGTTGACTCTTCTCCAAGTGAGGACCACGAGCTGGAGGGGCTCAGGAGGCTGGATATGCACCACTGCAACGAAAGTGGTGAGTTTGAATCTTCCTTTCCAGGGTGAAACATCTTTCTGAATGGGTGGTGGCAGCTGTGTGGTTCTGGACCAATGTCAAATCCAGAGTGGACAGGGATTTTGGTGGGGAGGATGGGCCACATTTAAAAAGTCCTCCTAAAGTTCTCTCTGCACTACTTGTGTGATTGAAATACATATATGTTCATGTCATGCAAAATAGCCTTATTTGAATGTGTAGATTATTAAATTGATAATACTGGGAAAATATTTGCACATCTTCAATTTATCTTTTCTTTACAGACTACAGGTGAAAACAGTGTAGTGTAGTCTGGGCTCAAGTCCCAGTTTGGGCACACTATTACTTAACTTTGCTGTCTCAATTTCTTCATTTTCAAAACAGATATGTATATGTAAAACAGTATATTCCTGTTGAAGCATGTAGTGTATATTATATTATATCATCTGTAAGTATGTGTGTATGTCTACATATATACACACATATGTACACAAACAGTGATGGGAACTCAAAGCTTGTTTTAAAGATTAAATGGGAAAATGACTCAGGCACAGTTTAACATCTGGTGCTCAATGAATTGTAGTGATAATTATTTTTATGACTACAGTGGAAATAACAAATATTTATTGGGCACCCCCATCTTCCAGGCATTGCACTAGGTCTGAGGATACGAACGTGAGTACGAACAACATAGCCCTGTCTTCTTGGGTCTTCTCGTTTACTGAGGCAGGGGGTGGGTCTCAGACCTGTGTTAAACAATTGTGCGAATGAACATGAAATAATACTTTTTGGAAGTGCCATGAAGAAAAGGTATATGATATAAAGGGAAATTTGACCCATTTGGAAACTCAGGGAAGGCTTCCCATGGAAGTGGCCATGGAGCTGAATTTTAGACAGTGAGAGGGGCTTTCCCTTCAAAGGGGAAAGATAAGAACATTCCGGGTTGAGGAGCTAAAAAAAAGGCTAGGATCTGAGCAGCCTAGTGAGTAGACTTGCTGTGTGAGGGAAGACCACATGCATGGTTTGGAAAGCATTGAGTTTAAGTTCCTGTGGGTCATCCAAGGGACCATGTCAAGGTGGTATTGATATTTGTAATTTAGAGGTCAGATGAGGAATCTAGATTAAAGTTATACATCTGAGAGTCATTTCAGTCTAGGTGGTCGCTGAAGTCTTTGAGTGCATGATATGAACCAGGAAGAGGGTATGACATTGGCAGAAGAGAGCCTAGAATGGAACTTTGTGCACTCAGACATTGAATGGCTATGTGGGACAGGATTAGCCTGCAAAAGAGATAGAAAGGAAATCCAGAGAGGTGAGTGGAAGAACAAGAGAGTGTTGTATAAGGAATGTCCAGGGAAAAGAGTGGTTCAGGACAGAGGGAGCAGTCAACAGTGCAAAATCATGCCAAAAAGTGAATAGGATGGGGACTGGGAGTGTACGCTGGATTCGTTGGCCTGGAGGTGACTGGTGGTGGAGTGAAGGTGGCAGAAGAGATGCAGGAACAAGGTGAAGAGGGAGGCAGAGAGAGGGAATGAAGGCATGCCTTAGAGAAGGCTCTTTGACGCCTGCTGGCCAGGGAAGGAGAGAGACCTGATGGCAGGTGAAGGAGTGAGGAGATGGAGGGAGCCATGGCCATCTCTTCTTCCCCTTCCTCCTCCTTCTGTCAGTGGGGGAAATTTGAGCATGCTTCACTTTATCAACAGATGGGCCTGAAATAAAAGTAGGTTTGTAGGCCTGCACTGACATGTCATATATTCATTTAACAGTCATTCTTTCGTTTAGCCCTCTGCTCGTCATGCTCACTGAGTGCCTCCTGCATGCCAGCCACTGCACTAGGCACACGTTCCTCAAAGCTGAACAAGACATAGCCTTCACCTTGAGAAATTCCTGGCTTAAAACAGGGAGATAAATATGTTTGCACGTAATTAGAGAATAATGCCTTAAACACTGTAAGAGACTTATGAGCAAGGTGCAGAGAGAATGCCAGAGGGTTAGCCAGAGGCAGCGTTAGCTCTGACTGGATGAGGCCGGGAGGGCTTCAGTGGGAGGTAACGTCTAAGTGGGTCTTAAAGGATGAGTCGGATTGCTAGGCAGAGGTGAGCTGGAATGATATATCCAGGTTCTGCATTCCATCTTCCAAACTGCTGAGACGGTGGGCTTTCTAAGGTGTAATTGTGGCCTTGTCAGTCCTTCTTAACACAGCTTACAAGATCATTTGAATATTTCCTACCTCTCCAAAAAGAACTGGCTGCATAATTGTTGGGCACAGTGCAAAATACAATGCAGGGACCCTTGTTCAAAAAGGTTTAAGAATGTCAAGTGTCAACAGCAGAGCTTCAGACCAAGCGTGAGCCCCTCTGAGCATGGGGCCTCGGATGCCTGCACTTGCCCAGTGCCCATATTGCTGGTCTTGTCTCCAACTTCATCTTCTTTCTTTCCCTTGTATGCATTCAACTCTGATCATGCTGATCAGCTCTCAGTTTCCCGAATGGACCATGCCCTTACACATACATGTAGCTTTATTCACATTGCTCACTCTACTGGAAGCCATTCATTCATTCATCTGGAAGATTTTACTGAGGACCAGCTGTGCACCAGGCACTATTCTACACACTGGCACATAGTGATGAAGGAAACAGATGAAACAACTTGTTCTAGTGAAACTTGATTTTTTGTAGGGGATATAGACCAATAAATTACATAGCATGCTAAAAAGCACTAAGCAGTATGGAGAACAACAAGGGTGCAGTGGCAGGGACTGAGGTCTAAATAGGGTGCTTTGGGAAGACCTCACTGAAAAAGACTTTCGAGTATTGACTTAAAAGCAAGAGCAAAATAGCTGTGCCGATATCTGGGGGAGAAACAATCCAGGGAAAGGAAATGTGAGTGCAGGGGTTCTGGACTACAGCCTGCCTGGAGCTGAGGGAGTGACAGGGAGGACCTGGGGCAAGACCTGGTTGGAAAGCTCCTAGGCGTGTGTCAGTGGCAGCAGGTGCAAGAGGGGAAGGACAAGGAGAGCTGTGAGGTGATTTCAAAGGCTTTGCCTGCTACTTTGACGGACAGGAGAAGCCAGTGGAGCATTTGGAGCAGAGGAATAACATGATTCAATTTACATTTTGACAGGATAACTCTGGCTGCTTTGTTCAGATTATATGTCAGGCATTGGGGACAGAAGCAAGGAAACCAGTTAAAAGGTGGTTGGAGTGATACGGGTTGGAGATAATAGTAGCCTGAACTAAGGTGAGAGCAGGGTGGTGGTGAGAAGTGTAGGATTCTGAATACATTTCCAAGTAGAGCCAACAGGAATTGCCCATACTGGGCTGTAAGAGAAAGAGAGAAGTCAAGGGTGCCTATTATATGCTGAGCACTTTACATTCTGTCTTGTTTACATATTCCCTTGGTTACATACCTTATTGTATTTAAATATTCCAAAAACTCCTAGGTAGTAGGTCATATTATTGTATTTGTTATAAGTATGGTGAAACTGAGGTTCAGAGTTAAGTAACTCGCCCAAGGTCATTTAGTTCATGAACAGCAGAGTTAGAATTCAATCTAGATCTGTCTGATTTGGAAGCCCAGACTTTGCTCTACTGCCAGGAAAGGTTTTCCTCTTCTTTCCATGGTGAAGTCTGGCATGTACCTCATAGCTCAGAACCAAAGTATAAGCAAAAAAATCATATAATATAACAACATTATAATTTAAGTGTACAGTAATTTTACACACACACACTATATATATACTATTTTTACTCAACCTGCTTCCTGGGCAGAAATCTCAAATACTGCATTTTTAAACATTTTTAAATTTTAGTAATTATAGATCCACAAGAAGTTACAAAAAATAACAGAGAGGACCGGTGTACCAGGAAATTGACACCGGCACAATACCGTGAAGTTTCCACTAGTTTCTACACGCACTCATCTGTGTGTGTGTGTGCATGTGTAATACTAGACCAGTTTTAAAATAGAATACATGCTTGTTAAATGAAGAAACATTTCCTTATATGAACAAATGATTAATTAAAGTCATCATGCTGTCCGATAGCTCTCCAGAACTTATTCATCCTGTCTGACTGAAGCTTTGTAGCCTTTGACCAACATCGCCTCATGCCTCATGTCTCTCCATACCCATTACTTTTAAGGCTGCCTCTTCCTTTCCTTAGCTAACGCTGCTTTAGAAATGGCTTGTTTATGCTGACCTATCATGTGCCTTTTCAAGTTTCCATCCCTTGGTTCTAGGCTGGTTTAGCACACTTATGCTTGGGTGACTAAAGTTTGGGTATCGTTGTGCTAAAGGCAGTATTTCTCACATTTGGAAATGAACATCTAGTTTACCCATAGTTGCCTCTTCAAAATATGTCCAAACAATTTTAAAGCAATTGGGCCACAGCAGTGTGGCACGTGCATGAGGTATCTTATAATTTTCATGGTTTCCAAATATATTCTAAATATAACAAGTCAATCCACCCCCTCCAAAATCCATAATTAGTTAACCTGGGTGCACACAGAACTTTGAAATCTCTCATCTCTGCTGTCAACTGTAATCAAATCTTCCCCAGACTTCTTGTTTTCCAGATTTCCCAAAGACCCTGTGACTTTTATCTGCAATTTATATTTCTTTGGAAATGTCACCTTGTTAGAAGACTCCAGAAGAATTCAAAATTAAATTATTTTGCTGTTTTCTCTCTGTGCAATGGATGCAATCAAACATTACTTCCCCTGATTTTCTCTTGCTTCATTTTTTAGGCGACAGAGGATTTATTTTTTATTTTTTTGCTTATTTTGTTGTCCTCAGTTCACCCCTTCCGCAGCTGTGCTGAGACACCTTTCCTCATTAGCTGCAATTCATTTTGTAGCCATCGCATTTTGTATCTCCCAAGGCCCCAGTACTGCAATTTGGGATGTGTTCCCAGAGCCTGTGAGTCATACTGAAAGACAATAGAGGATTCACACAGAGAGGACAGAACAGGACCTTCCTGCTCTATTTTTGCCAGCCCTGGGAAAGGCAAGATGGCCCCAGGCATGTCACTCAAGCTTGAGGTCTGTGGGTTTTCTATAGAACTAATGCCTCTCTCATAAATATCTTGGATGGCAACATCTGTATGTGGCTTTGTGCTTCTCTCTATAGCAAACATTAATACCTATTTTACATGCAAGGATATGGAAGATGTGCTTGGAAGATACAGAATTATCCTTTTTCAACAGAAGTAAACCACATTGAATTTAAAGAAATCAGGCAAAACAGAATGGAAGGGGCCGGCTGTGGCTCACTTGGGAGAGTGTGGTGCTGATGACACCAAGTCAAGGGTTAAGATTCCCTTACGGTCATCTTTAAAAAAAAAAAAAAAAAAAAAAAAACAGAATGGAAATTAACGTCTTCAAATAGAATACAAATAGAACTATTTCCTGGAATGTTTTCTGCATTATGATCCTTTAATTTATTATTAAGCTTGGAGAAGAAAATTGAATGTCAGTTATGGAAACTGTGAGTTGGGGGCAAATCATATCTTTTCAGAGATGAAAAAAAATCCTTGATCATTTTTGAATGTTAACATTTTTGTGTGTGTTTAATACCATCATTTCTTTTAGAAAATTCTATGTAAATTTCCAGAATTTCACATAGGATACATTTTTTATTTCATCTAATACTCAGTGTCAAAGATCTAAGTTCAGCTGGGCAGCCTTGGGAAACAGCACGGGGATGTTTTGACTGTTGTCAGTCTCCTCCCCATCTTCCCAGAACGCAGTTAAAGGCCACTCACGAATACATAATCAGCCATGAAAGTTCCCAGCTCTTTCTCACTTCCACATTAATTTGACCATCTAGGCTTTTCTTTTTTAAATAGCTTTACTGAGGTATAATTTATATCCAAAGAACTATACATATTTAGTGTGTACAATTTGATGAATTTGAACATATGCAAACACCCATGAAGTCATGACCACAATCAACACATCCTGGAGGTTCCTTGCGCTCCTTTTGTGTGTGTGTTTGTGTATATGGTAAGAATGCTTAACATGAGACCTACCTTCTTAACAAATGCTGTATTGTTAGCTAGAGGCGCCACTTTGTACAGCAGATCTCCAGAACTTACCCATCCAGCTTAACTAAAACTCTATACCCACTGAAGAACGACTACCCCTTGCTCCTAACTGCCAACCTCCAGACCCCAGCCCCTGACAACTACCATTGTATTCTCTGCTTCTATGAGTTTGATTATTTTAGATAAGTCATAAAGTGGAATCATGCAGTATTTGTCCTGTGACTGGTTATTTCACTTAACATTCTGTCCTCCAGGTTAACACATGTTGTTACAAATGGCAGCATTTCCTTCTTTTGAAACACAGAATAATATTCCACTGTGTGTATAGACCATAGTTTCTTTATCCATTCATCTGTGGATGGACACTGTTGTTTCTGTGTCTTGGCTATTGTAAACAATGCTGCAATGAGCATGTTCCAGGACCTCCTCTGTGGCGTGGCCATTATTGGATGATCTACATGTTTTACTTTTTGCTGCTTCCTTTCTCTATAGCAACTGTCAGGGATGCTTCCACAACTGCTTTATCAAGTTGCTGAAAATTACAGATGAAATAATGGGAGGAAACCTGCAGGGTGGGTAGGAATTCCCTAGTCCAAAAGCACCAGCTTGTTGACTCACTATCCAGCCTGAGCAGGACAGTAGATGAGTCAGCCCACAGCCTGGGCAAGGAGGCCATTCTCGCTCAAAGCCTCGATCTTAGGCTTTAGCCTTCATTGGGTGAAAACTGGTCCAGTATCTCTATGGTTACTGTTGCCCTGTTAGAACAGGCCCAGGTTAGATTTTGGGCATGACAACATCACGTCTCATCCTCCCACCCCCCCAGAACTCTTCATTCATTAACATAATAAATGTTATTGAGTGCTAACTATGAGTTAGGTCCTAATTGCTGGTGTCTGGGACAGATGAGATGACCTTTCTGCCATGGAGCTTTGAGTCTAGTGAGGAAGGCAGACATGAAGCAAAAATCACACAAATTATGTATTCTATAGCATGTGTTTATATAATAATTAGAAATCATAAATTATGACTTGTCCTATGAAGGCAGAGAGCAGAGTGTTTTGACAAGGATAGGCAGAACCAGGGAAATACAAACATGTTCTTCACTTGCAAACACTCACCAGAGGTGCTGAAAGAGCTCTTAGATCAGGATGCCTTATATATTTAGGTCTTCTCTCTCAATGACAGGGTTTATGAACCTCGGCATTACTGATGTTTTGGGGCAGAAAATTCTTCCTCATGGCAGTTGTCCTGTGAATTATAGAATGCTTAGTGGCATCCTTGATCTCTATTCACTGGATGCCAGGAGTACTCTTCTCCCTACCCTGAGCTGTAGCAACCAAAAATGTCTCCAGACATTGCCAAATGTCCCTTGGTAGAAGAAATCATTTTCCCCACTCCTCCAATTAAGAACCACTGTTATATGAGGACCCCAAGTGTCTCCTGGAGTTCCACAGTCACTCATAGCTCCAAGAATGGGGGATTGGGGACCTCTGAAATCTCTCTCTGCTGAGTGAGCATTTTAACATGTAAAGCTTCTCATGTTACACACAGGCTCAGAATCTTTAGTGACACCACAGAGTAAATCTTAGCTCCTGAGTGTGACCTGAGGCCTTCCATGATTTGGCCTCTGCTTAGCAGCCCAGCCAGAATCACCTCTCTGGACTGCCCCCATGTACCTGTTCCTGTCTAATCTCATGGGAGAACTCGCTCTTCTGGAAGCCCATTATCTTCTCTTGCAGATTGATGTCTTGTACTTTTTTCCTCCTCCTCCTCTTGTCTACGTGGTCTATCCTCTTCCTGTTGTCTCTTCAGAAGAGCTACTCATCCTTCAAGTCTCCACTTAAGTACTGCCTCCAGTATGAGGCCTCCCTGGATTCCCCCAGACAGACTCAGACACTCCTTCCTAGACTCCCACAGGATCACTTGTGCCAGCCTTCATCACAGCGATGACCTTACAGCATCCTAATTGTTCACTTGTATGTCTGTCCCTCTCCAGACCATGAATAGGGCACAGCAGTATGTAGTCTGACTTCCTTTTTCCTGTTCCTTGTACAGAGTGGTGTACGCAGTATGGACAGTAACTCTGCATTGAAGCAATAAATAGGTCTGCCTGGCCCATGTCCATGAAGCTTTTGTCTACTCCTCTACTCTTGTTCCACTTCCCCAGCTCCTCTGGCTTGGGGTCCTCTCAGGGGCTGTCCCTTGTAGGCTGCCTCAATCCATCTTCCAGCTGGTATCTTTCCTTCGTCATTTTATGCTTCAGAAATCTGACGAAAGAAACCAAAACAGAGAAAACCTTTGTATTTATTAGCTAGGCCTGCTCAGATTCCCCTGCTTGTTCATCTTGAAGTTTCTACTACACGGTAAGAATAACCATCTGGATTCCATCATTTCTTCTCCCCTGCTCTTCTTTCATCCCTCTTTCTAAACCGTTCCAAGGAGCTGTGGCTATGAAGTCTGCCTTTCCTGAGATCCTCCTGCTGCGCATATTCAGTTCTGTGGCGGGGCAGGTGGCAGAGGCTGCAGTCCTTTCCCTCCCCTGAGACATTTTCTTCTAGAAGGGACCTTGTCATAGAGTGACTGAGGGGAATAAAGCAGCCATCTGGGATAAAACCTGTGTCTAGAAATGTCTGGGAAAAGGTGAAAAAATCCCTTCACAGACAGCAATTTCTTAAATATCCAATTCAAAGTAAAATATTTCCCTTTCCCAAGTTGAGTAATAAGTCCTTTTTCTACAGGATGACACATTCTTGGGAAACCCATAGACCTTGATACATCCCTTGATGATTGGCCAGTGCCCTCCCACCCCCGCCATGGAGTTGACTATCCTGTTTGGTCATATAACATGGGACTGTACCTATTATAATCGCCATTAATGATAGAAGCTTCAGTACCCTCCATCTATAGTATATTTCAGGATATTTATTTTTTTTCCTTGTCTTATTCAATTATCGCAACAACTGTGAAAAGTAGACACTGTTGTCCTATTTTAAAGATTAAGAAACTCAGGGTCAGCAAAATTAAGCAAATTTGCCTATGTTACTCATGTTAAAATTTATGTTTTGGTCTTTCTGAAGCCCAAGCTCTTGAAGTTTCCACCAAACCACTTTTTTTTTTTTTTAACAAATATCTGTTCATATGTATCCCCTATCCATCAGCAATGCTTTTCTCACCACCTCCCACTGGTGTCTCATGCACACACACACACACACACACACGCACACGCACATGCGCACACACACACACACATGCACATGCACGTGCACACCTAGGATTTTGACTGCCTTTGGGACAGTGTCTGTGTTATTTTCCTGTGTATTCCTGCATCTGTCTGAGAGTCCTACAATTTATGGGTTTGGTAAGACAAAATTCTCATTCCAAAGTGGGGAAATGAGCCAAAAGGAAGGAGTAACGAGTTCCCAAACAAACCCAAAACCCAGCAGGGCAGGCAATAAATCTTAAAGCTGGTGAATAACCTCACTCGACTCCATGTTTGGCAATCTCTGCATGTTGGTGAGGGGGTTGGGCCTCCAAGCTCTAGGGCAGCCCCACACACTCCTGTGGTTTTCCTGGGCTCCGGTCATGCTTTAGCTCTCCCAGGCTGGCATTGCACACTGGGAGCTTTACAATTCTGGGGTCTCCATGGCAGTCTTGCTCCTACAGCTCCACCAGGCCTCTCCCTGGTGGGCATTCTCTGCTGCAACTCTCACCTCACATTTCTGCTCAGCATTGCTCTAGCGAAGACTCTGTGGTGACACTGCCCCTGTGACAGATCTCTTCTTGGGTCCCAGGCTTTTCCATACATCCTTTGATATCAGGGTGGCACAGCTCTGGCATTCTGCGAGCCTGCAGACAACACTCTGTGGTTGCCGCAAGGCTTCTGGCTTGTATCTTCCAAAGCTGCAGGTCCAGCCTAGAGCCAATTTAGCCACAGCTGGAGCAGCAGGAGCAGCCAGAGTTTTGGGGAGCAGCATCCCAAGGTGGCCCTGGGCAGTAAACCTATGGCGGGAACCTTGGGCCTGTTCCCCAAAACCATTCTGTCTGGTTAGGCCTCTGGGTCTGCGATGGGAGGGACAACCTCAAAGATCTCTGAAATGCCTTCAGGGTCTTTCTTCCATTCTCTTGATAATTTATTTTTTCTGTCCTGATCTCCTTAGCAATGGGCTACACCCTTGGTTTCCTCCCCCAAATATTCCATTTCACTTTCTACATGGCCAGGCTGAGTTTTCTAATTTTTTACCCTCTTCTTTCTTTTTAATCATGAATTTCAGCTTTGTATCATTTCTCTGCTGCCATAACTCAGTGTAGGCTGTTACAAGTAGCCATGCAACTGTCTGGATGCTTTGCTGCTAAGAAATTTCTTCTGCCAACTACCCTGGTTCAACACTCTAAAGTTCTATATTCTATAAAGCCCTCTGGCATGGACACAATTCAGCCAGGTTCTTTGCCATTCAAAACAAGGGTGAACATTGCCCCAATTTCCAATAAGCTCCTCATTTACATCTAAGAACTTCTTGGAATGGCTTTTACTGTTCATATTTCTGTCAGCATTCTGCTCACCACCATTTAAACACTCTCTAAGATGTTCCAAACTTTCCCTGGTCTTCTTGATTTTCATTTTATTTTTAAATTTATTCATTTATTTGTTATTATGAATATTCACGAGATACAAACTGATTGTCACCTCTCATGCCCATGATGTGAGGGCCAGATTCATACTGGCAGCATACCCATTACCACAAATTGAATTTGTACCTTGTGTCCCCCACCCAATTATCCCCAACCTCCCTCCCTTGCTTTCTTTCTCCCCACTCCACTTTGTAGCCCAAGGAATGTTCTCTCTTTCTCCTCTCTTTCTTTCTTTCCTTCTTCTCTCTTAGCTCCCACTTATGAGTGAGCACATGCAGTATTTATCTCTCTGTGCTTTGCTTATTTCACTCAACATAAGTTTCTCCAGGCTCATCCATGTTGTTGCAAATGGGAGTATTTCATTCTTTTTTATGGCAGAGTCGTATTCCAAGGTGTATACATACCACAGTTTCCCTTTCCAGTCATCCATTGATGGACATTTAGGCTGGTTCCATGTCTTGGCTATTGTAAACAGAGCTGCAATGAACATGGGAGTGCAGGTATCCCTTCAACATGATGATTTCCATTCCTCTGGGTATATACTCAGAAGTGGGATTGCTGGATCGTATGGAAGATCTATTTGTAGTTGTTTGAGAAATCTCCATATTGTTTTCCATAGTGATTGTACTAATTTACATTCCCACCAACAGTGTAGGAGTGTTCCCTTCTCTCCAGACCCTTGCCAGCATTTGTTATTCACTGTCTTTTTGATAATAGCCAGTCTAACTGGGATGAGGTGGTATCTCAATGTGGTTTTAATTTACATTTCCCTGATGACTAATGATGTTGAGCATTTTTTCATGTACCTGTTGGCCATTTGTATGTCTCCCTTAAAAATGTCTATTCAGCTCCTTTGCCCATTTTTTAAATTGGGTTATTTGGTTTTTTACTGTATAATTGCTTAAGTTCCTTGTATATTCTGGATATTAATTCCTTGTCGGATGTTCACAAAAATTTTCTTGCATTCTGTAGGCTGTCCTTTCACTCTGTTGATTATTTCCTTTGCTGTGCAGAAGCTTTTTAGTTTGATATAGTCTCATTTGTTTATTTTTTTCTTTTGCTGCTTATGCTTTTGGGTTCGTGCTCCTAAAGCCTGTGCCCAGACCTAGTTGCTAAAGTGTTTCACCTATATTTTCCCTTAGTAATCTTACAGTTTCAGGTCTTATACTTAAGTCTTTAATCCATTTGAGTTGATTTTGGTGTATGGTGAGAGATGCATATCTAGTTTCATTCTTCTGCATATGGATATCCGGTTTTCCCAGCACCACTTGTTGAAGAGGCAGTCTTTTCCCCAATGTAGATTTTTGTTGCCTTTGTTCAATATCAGATGGCCGTAAGCCTAAGGGGTGATTTCTGGGTTCTCAATTCTACTCCACTGGTCTGAATGTCTATTTTTATAACAGTACCATAATGTTTTGGTTATAATAGCTTTGTAGTATAATTTGAAGTCAGGTAGTGTTATGCCTCTGGCTTTATTTTTTTTGCTCAGGATTGCTTTGGCTATTCAGAGTCTTTTGTTGTTCCACGTGAAAGGTAAGATTTTTTTTCCCCACTTCTATAAAGAATGTCATTGGTATTTTGATGGGGATTGCATTGAATCTGTAGATCGTTTGGGGTAGTGTAGACATTTTTGCAATGTTAATTCTTCCAATCCAAGAGCATGGAATATCTTTCCATCTTTTTGTGTCTTCTTTAATTTCTTTCAGAAGTGGTTTGTAGTTCTCATTGTAGAGGTCTTTCACCTCCTTGGTTAAATTGATCCTCAGGTATTTTATTTTTTTGTGTGACAATTGTAAACGGGCTTACTTTCTTTATTTCTCTTTCTATTAATTCATTATTTGGATATATAAATGAAAATGATTGGGGGCTTTTATTTTGTATCCTGCAATAACTGAAGTTATTAACAAGCTCTAGGAGTTTTTTGATAGAGTCTTTAGGTTTTTATATGTGTAGTATCATGTCATCTGCAGATAGAGAAAGTTTGACTTCATTTTTTCCAATCTGGATTTATTTCTTTCTCTTGCCTGATTGCTCTGGCTAGTACCTCCAGTACTATGTTAAATAGAAGCAGTGAGAGTGGGCATTCTTGTCTTGTTTCTGTTCTTAAGGGAAGGCCCTCAGTTTTTCCCCATTCAGAATGATACTGGTGGTGTGCTTCTCATAAATGGCTTTTATTGTGTTGAGATATTTTCCTTCTATACCTAGTTTGTTGAGAATCTTTATCATGAAGGGATGTTGAATTTTGCCAAATGCTTTATCAGCATCTATTGAGATAATCATATGGACTTTGTCCTTGAGTTTTTTGATGTGATGTATCACATTTATTGACTTTCATATGCTGAACCATCCTTGAATCCCTGGGATGAATGCTACTTGATCATAGTGTATAATTTTTTATTATGTTGCTGTATTCTGATTGCTAATTTTTTGTTGAGGATTTTTGCATCAAGGTTCATCAAGGATATTGGCCTGTAATTTTCTTTCCTTTGTTGTATCTTTATCTGGTTTTGATATCAGTTATGTTGGCCTTATAGAATGAGTTTGGGGGACTAGCTTCTGTTTCAATTGTTTGGAATAGTTTGAAGAGAATTGGTATAAACTACTCTTTAAAAGTTTGGTAGAATTCAGCAGTAAGACCATCCAGACCCAGATGTTTCTTTGTTGGAAGATTGCTAAAATAATTACTGCTTCAATCTCCTTGCCTGTTATTGATCTGTTCAGGTTCTCTATCTCTTCTTGGTTCAGTCTTGGTAGTTTGTATGGGTCTATAAACTTACCCATGTCTTCAATATTTTCATATTTGTTGTCATACAGTTTATAACAGTCTCTAATGATTCTTTGTATTTCTGTGTTATCAGTTGTAATGTCTCCCTTTTCCTTTCTGATTTTTGTTATTTGGGTCTTCTCTCTTCTTTTTTTTTTTGCTAACATAGCTAATGGTTTGTCTATTTTATTTAACTTCTCGGAAAAACAATTTTTTGTTTTGCTGATCTTTTCTATTGTTTTTTGGGTCTCTATTTCATTTAGTTCTGCTCTGTTCTTAATTATTTCTTTCTGACTTCTACTTTTAGCTTTGGATTGTTGTTTTTCAAGTTCTTTGAGGCATAATGTTAGGTCATTTATTTGAAGTCTTTCTGTTCTTTTGATGTAAGTATTTATTGCAATAAATTTGCCTCTTAGTACTGCTTTTGCAGTATCCCACAGGTTTTGGTATGATGTATCTTTATTTTCATTTGTTTCTAGAAATTATTTGATTTCCTGTTTAATTTTTTCTTGGATCCATAGGTCATTCAGGAGCCTATTATTTAGTCACCATGTATTTGTATAGTTTCCAGAGTTTTGCTTATTATTTATTTACAATTTTAGTTCATTGTGGTCTGAAAATATACTTGGAATGATTTCAATTTTTTAAAATTTGCTGAGACTAGATTTGTGACCTAATATGTGGTCTATCTTGGAGAATGTTCCATGAGCTGATGAGAAGAAAGTGTATTCTTTAGTTGTTGGGTGAAATGTTCTTTATATATATGCCAGGTCCAGTTGGTCTAAGGTGCAGATTAAATCCTGTGTCTCTCCGATTATTTACAAACTATTCCAAAAGATTGAAACAGACACAAATCTCACAAACTCATTCTATGAAGCAAACATTATCCTGATACCACAACCAGGTAAAGATATAACCAAAAAAGAAAACTACAGGCTGATATCCTTGATGAATATAGATGCAAAAATCCTCAATAAAATACTAGCAAACAGAATACAGCAACACATATGTAAAATTATTCACCACGATCAAGCAGGATTAATCCCAGGGATACAAGGTTGGTTCAACATACGCAAATCAATAAATGTGATACACCATATTAATAAAATCAAACACAAGGACCGTATGATCATCTCTATAGATGCTGAAAAAGCATTTGATAAAATTCAACACTCATTCATGACAAAGACCCTCTATAAGTTAGGTATAGATGGAAAGTATCTCAACATAATTAAAGCCATATATGATAAACCCACTGCCAATATCATCCTGAATGGGGAAAAGCTGAAAGCTTTTCCTTTAAGAACAAGAACTAGACAAGGATGCCCACTCTCACCACTCCTATTCAATATAGTGTTGGAAGTACTTGCCAGAGCAATCAGAGAAGAGAAGGAAATAAAGGGCATCCAGATTGGAAAAGATGAAGTCAAACTGTCCCTGTTTGCAGATGACATGATCCTATATATCGAACAGCCTAAAACCTCTGCAAAAAAACTCTTGGAATTGATAAATGATTTCAGTACAGTAGCAGGATACAAAATCAACACACAAAAATCAGTAGCATTTCTTTTCTCCAATAGTGAACATGCAGAATGAGAAATCAAGAAAGCCTGCCCATTTACAATAGCCATCAAAAAAATAAAATACTTAGGAATTGAGTTAACCAAGGAGGTGAAAAATCTCTATAATGAGAACTACAAACCACTACTGAGAGAAATTAGAGAGGATACAAGAAGATGGAAAGATATCCCATGCTCTTGGATTGGAAGAATCAACATAGTGAAAATGTCCATACTACCCAAAGTGACATACAAATTCAATGCAATCCCCATCAAAATTCCAAAGACGTTTTTCTCAGAAATGGAAAGAACTATCCAGACATTTATATGGAATAATAAAAGACCACGCGTAGCCAAAGCAATGCTAAGCAAAAAAAATAAAGCTGGAGGTATAACACTACTCAACTTTAAGCTATACTACAAAGCTATAATAACCAAAACAGTTTGGTACTGCCATAAAAACAGACACACTGATCAATGGAATAGAATAGAGAATCCAGAAATCAACCTACACACTTACTTCCATCTGATCTTTGACAAAGGCACCAAGCCTACTCACTGGGGAAGGGACTGCCTCTTCAGCAAATGGTGCTGGGAGAACTGGATATCCATATGCAGGAGAATGAAACTAGACCCATACCTCTCACCATATACTAAAATCAACTCAAAATGGATTAAGGATTTAAATATACACCCTGAAACAATAAAACTTCTTAAAGAAAACATAGGAGAAACGCTTCAGGAAATAGGACTGGGCACAGACTTCATGAATACGACCCCAAAAGCACGGGCAACCAAAGGAAAAATAAACAAATGGGATTGTATCAAACTAAAAAGCTTCTGCACAGCAAAAGAAACAATTAACAGAGTTAAAAGACAACCAACAGAGTGGGAGAAAATATTTTCAAAATATACATCTGACAAAGGATTAATATCCAGAATATATAAGGAACTCAATCAACTTTACAAGAAAAAAACAAGCAACCCAATTAAAAAATGGGCAAAAGAGCTAAGTAGGCATTTCTCTAAGGAAGATATACAAATGGCCAACAGACATATGAAAAAATATTCCACATCACTCAGCATCCGGGAAATGCATATTAAAACCACACTGAGATACCATCTAACCCCAGTTCGGATGGCTAAAATCCAAAAGACTCTGAATGATAAATGCTGGTGAGGTTGTGGAGAAAAAGGAACTCTCATCCATTGTTGGTGGGACTGCAAAGTGGTGCAGCCTCTATGGACAATGTTATGGAGGTTCCTCAAACAATTGCAGATAGATCTGCCATATGACCCAGCTATCCCACTGCTGGGAATATACCCAGAGGAATGGAAATCATCAAGTCGAAGGTGTACATGTTCCCCAATGTTCATTGCAGCACTCTTTACAATAGCCAAGAGTTGGAACCAGCCCAAATGTCCATCATCAGATGAGTGGATACGGAAAATGTGGTACATCTACACAATGGAATACTACTCAGCTATAAAAATGAATGAAATACTGCCATTTGCAACAACATGGATGGACCTTGAGAGAATTATATTAAGTGAAACGAGTCAGGCACAGAAAGAGAAGTACCACATGTTCTCACTTATTGGTGGGAGCTAAAAATCAATATATACTTTCACACACACACACACACACACACACACACACACACATACACACACACACACACACACACACACAAAAAAAAAAAAAAACGGGGGGGAAGAAGATATAACAACTACAATTACTTGAAGTTGATATGACAAGCAAACAGAAAGGACATTGTTTGGGGGAAAGAGGAGAGGGAGGAAGGAGGGAGGTTTTGGTAAGGGGCAACAATAATCAACCACAATGTATATTGACAAAATAAAATAAAAAAAAAAAAAAGAAAAAGAAATCCTGTGTCTCTTTGTTGACTTGTTGCCTGGGAGATCTGTCCCATACTGATAGAGGGTTGTTTGGATCACCCACTATTAATATATTAGGTCCTATTTCTTTCTTTAGGTCTAAGAGTGTTTGCTTTATATTCCTGGGTGCTCCAATATTGGGTGCATACATGTTTATGATTGCTATGTCTTCTAGCTGGATAGATTCCTTTATCAGTATGTAGTGGCCTTCTTTGTCTCTTTTTATGTTTTTTGGTTTAAAGTCTATTTTGGCCAATATAAGCATAGCTACTACTGCTTGTTTTTGCTTTCCATTTTCATGGTATATCTTTTTCCATCCTTTCACTTTTAGTCTGTGTGTGTCTCTACAGGTGAGGTGGGTCTCTTGAAGGCAGCATATACTTGGGTCTAGCTTTTTAATCTGATCAGTCAGTCTGTGTCTTTTGAATGGGGAGTTTAGTCCATTCACATTTAGGGTAGTTATTGATGAGTGTTGCTTAATTCCTGTCATTTAATTGCTACTTGTTTAGATGGTTTAAATACCTTTTGATCATTATTTCCCCTTTTATTTCTCTTCTTTGATTTTAGTTGGAAATTTAGGGTGGGATGATTTAGGTTCTTTCTCTTTCTTGCTGGAATTTTTGTTTTAATGGTGGGTTTTGCTCTTTTTTGTGTATCTGAAGTAGTGGTCACCATTATTCAGATTCCAGATGAAAGACTCCCTTGAGAATTTCTTGCAGGGCTGGGTGTGTGGTTGTAAACTCCCACAACTTTTGTTTGTCTGGGAAATACACTATTTCTCCTTCATTCCTGAAAGAGAGCCTTGCTGGGTAAAGAATTCTTGGCTGTCAATTTTTATCTTTCAGTATTTTGAGTATATCATTTCACTTTCTTCTGGCCTGTACAGGTTCGGTTGAGAAATCTGCTGTTAGTTTGATGGGGGTTCCCCTATAAGTGACCTGGCACTTTTCTCTTGCTGTTTGTAGAATTCTCTCTTTGTCTTTGAGCTTTGCAAATTTAACTATAATGTGTCTTGGGGAGGATATTTTTGGATTGAATCTGTTTGGGGACCTTTGAGCTTCCTGGATCTGAAGGTCTGTATCTCGCCGTACACCTGGGACGTTTTCTGTTACTATTTCCTTGAGTAGTTTTTCAATACCTTTTCCTTTCTCCTGCCCTTCAGGAATATCCACAATTCAGATGTTAGAGTGCTTGAGGTTGTCTGCTATCTCTCTTAGATTTTCCTCATTATTTTGAATTCTTTTTTTCTTTTTTTTTTGTCTGCCTTAGTTATTTCAAAAAGACCATCTTCAAGCTCTGAAATTCTTTCTTCTGCTTGCTCTACCCTGCAGCTCAAGCTCTCGGTTGTGTTTATTTATTTATTTATTTATTTATTTGTGACCGGTAAGGGGATCGCAACCCTTGGCTTGGTGTCCCCCACACCGTGCTCAGCCAGTGAGCACACTGGCCATCCCTATATAGGATCCGAACCTGTGGTGGGAGTGCCGCTGCACTCCCAGTGCTGCACTCTCCTGAGTGGGCCACAGGGTTGGCCCCTCAGTTCTGTTTTTTACTTCACTGAGTGAATCTTTCATTTCTAGAAGTTCTGCTACACTCTTTTGAAGGGTATTAATCTCCTTGTAGATTTCCTCCTTCATATTCTGGATGTTTTTTCTTGTTTCATCATGTTCTCTAATTGAGTCTTCCTTTATTTCTTCAAGGTTTCTTAAGGTCATTGCTCAGAATTCTTTTTCAGACATTTCAAGGATTCCCTGTTCCATGGAGTCTAACTTTGGAGCATTACTGTATTCTTTCAGTGGTGTCATTTCTTCTTGTTTATTTTTAGTTCTAGTATTTTTTTCATTGACATTTGGTCATTTGGTAGAGGGTTTGCTTCTTCTATTACACTGAGGTTGGCTGTGGAGTGGCCCTGGTTGTTACTGTGGTGGTGAAGTGTCTTTGCTTGACAGTAGATGTGGTGGTGGTTAAGTTAAATCACCCTGGGTCTTCTTCCAAAATCTGTGGTTGTAGAATGACCCCCAGTGCCATGCAGTTCTGCTGTGCTCACCTCTGTTGGTTGGGCCACCTGGGCTGGCACTCTAAAAGTGATTTTCTCTCTTCTTGTTTTTTAAACTCTCACCAGAATCTAGGCTTTTTCTAGCCTGCTCCTTCAAATTCCTCCACTCTCTTCCGTTCACCCAGTTCAAAAGCTGCTTCCACATTTTTGGGTACTTGTTATAAGCAACACCTGACTCCTTGGTACAAATTATCTGTATTAGTCCATTTCTGTTGCTTAAAACAGAATACCTGAAACTAGCTAATTTATTAAGAAAATGAAAATTATTTCTCATGGTTAAGAGGCTAAGAAGTCCACAGTTCAGGGACACTTTTGGTGAGGGCCTTTTTCTTGGTGGTGACTCTCGGCAGCAATGCAGGGTGTCATGTGGTGACACAGGGTGTCAATGTGTGAGCAAGAGAGAGCAAACCCACTCATTCACTCTCCTTATAAAGCCATGAGAACCATGCCCATTACTCCACAAATGGATCAATCCAATTCAGGATAAAGTCCTCTCAAGCTAATCACCTCTTAAAGGCTCCACCTTTCAATAACCATAGTACAATTTCCCACCCTCTTAATACTGTCACAGTAGGGAATAAGTTTCTAATACATGAAATTTTCGTGGACACATTCCCCCCATAGCAAACAGAATACCTGAAACTGAGTAATGTATAAATAAATGAAATTTATTTCTTACAATTTGTAGGCTGGAATGTCCACAGTTCAGGGGATACATCTGGTGAGGGCCTTGTCAGTGGTGTCTCTACAGTGACTAAGGGTATCACATGGTGAATGGCTTGAGCAAGAAAGAGAGCTAATCTGCTCAATCACTCACCTTATAAAGCCATAAAAACCATGCCCATTATCCCATGAATGGGTGATTCCATTCACAAGGATTCAATCCTCACAATCTAGTCACCTCTTAAAGGTCCCACCTTTTGATTACCATAATAAGATCCCTACTCCCTTAAAAGTGTGACAGTGGGGATTACAACTCTAATACAAGAATCTTTGGGGTGACATATTCAACCCATATGAACGTGTGCAGTCTTTTAGATATCACCCTAGGGAACACCTATGTTCCGTGGAAGAACTTCTGGCTACTCTTTCTGAGTGGCTTTGCCTCCAGGTCCATGAGCTCTAAACTGGCTCAGATTCTTACACAAGGCCACCATAGTAAAATTAAGCCCTGGGTGGAAATCACAGAGACCACCAAAGACAGAACCAAGAGAATTCTTAGGCATATTTATGCAAGATGAAACAAATGGGAGACTTCCAGTGATTGAGTCGCAGATAAAGTGCTTAACTTTCCCTGTGGTTGAAAGTCATTCTGAACACATTCATCCTTTCCAACGAATCACTGACTTGGGGAGTTTCAGACTCCTTAATTCCTGACTCAGCTCAAGAATCAAGGATTAAATTTCGTCCCTAGGTGATCCATATTGAAGACATCAATTGTTACTAGGAGTTATCTTAGCATGTTTGAAGCTTGGTATTGCGTGCTTTTGAGATGAACTTGACTTTTTATGAGGGAATGTCAGGCTAACTTTAGGGCCAGTAAAATATATTTATGTATGAAACATCATAGAAGAGCACAGGTATATGTTCATGAAACTATGTATGCATTCAATAGCCTCTTTGAAAGAACTGAAACAAGTGTTGCTATATGTTATCCAGCACTTCAATGTATTTTATAGGAGGAGGATTTCCTTCATGACACTTAAGCACAAGATATTTTCTCCTCCACCCCCCACCAGAACATAAGCCATATGAGGGCAGAGATGACATCTCTCTAATCCAGCAGCTAGGTCAGTTTCTGATATATAGTCACATTCAATAAATATTAAATGAATGAATGAATGAATAAGAAGGAGAAAAGGGAGTCAGCTCTGCTATAACGTTTGGTGCTATAAAGACGTGAGGCTCATATGTCCACCACACATCCTTCAAATCCATTCACACAACCCCTAACGTCACTTGAAGATTAAGGGTGAGTGAGATATCCTGTCTCCTTCTGTACATGGGTCTTAGGATACCATTTCATGATTTCTTTCAGGGCCACCTGGATTTTATCATATATCAAAACCACACGTTATTATACCTACATTAAAAAGCCACATAAGTGTGTGTATAGTGCCACTCTCTTCCAGAAACATTCCATCAGTCCCACTGCCTGCAGCACAAATTCCCACCTCCACAGCCGGAAGTCAATGCCTTTCACGACCAGTCCTCAATCTGGTTTTGCGGCTTTATCCTCCACTGGGCTCCCCTTGGTCACTTTGTTCTAGCTGCATTGGAACTGGCTTCCTTCACCAAACTTTCCTGCCTCTGGACTTTGCTTATCTCTGAACTCGAGAGCCTTCTTCTCTTCAGCAATCAAGGATGAAGACCCTTTGAAATACCATCTCATCCAGAAATCCTTGTCCCATCTGACTCCAGCAGTGTGTCAGCATTACTACTGTTATGATGAAGAACTGTGCATTGAGCAGTGAGCACACACACACGCACACACACACACACACACACACAAACACACTGAACGCTTCTGCTTTTCCAGGAGGTGATTTTGACTCTACTTCTCTCACTGATGACTGGGAGTCAGAGAAGCTGAATGCAGAATCTACAAAAGCCTCCTTTTCCGACCACATCACATCTCAACCTCCCAGAGAAGACTCCTGTGACTCCTGTCTTCAGTTCCAGTTAATGGTGTCTAAACATTTCCAAGGGAACATTTGGGATCATTCAAGTGAGTTCACATTTTGTTTGTTGCTGTTTTTTAAATCTTTGCCACACCCTAAGTATTCTTCCTTTCAGGGCCCGGGGATGATTTTGAGATGACTAATGTACACTTAGGAACTGGTATCAACCTGTGTGGGGAGGGGAGGATGCAGGGCATCTGCCCGAGCCAGCGTGAGGCATCCCTAGGGGGGTGGGTGTCACCTTAGAGGCATCAGAAGCATTGGATCTGCAGTGTCTACAGTACTTTCTGCTTTTTTAGGGACCCTACAGGCATTTGGCAAAACTTTAGACTTTAATAATACAGAGTAGAGGGTACACAGGTGTCAGCTATTTTTCTCTTTATACTTACCTATGTATTTGACATACTTGAAAAAAGAAGAAGAAGAAAAGAATATTTAGAGGAAAATTTAGAAGATACCATAATATTGGTATTTCCTGTCAGGAATAAATCTGCAATAAATTCAGCAATCATGTCCCTTAATCTCTAGGTTACTAATAGTGGGTCAATCATGTTCGAACTCGGTGTTGCAACAAGGTGGAGAGTCAGCTTGCCTAGATTCCCAGCCCAGCTCTCCACTCACTGGCTGTAACTCAAAGGCAGTTGCTCTAAGCCTATGGTGTTATGTCTATTGAATACTCAATGAGTGTGAGGTTATTACGTAGGATTGAGGTTAAATGGAAAAACAATATTTTCCCTTTATTTGCCTTCACAAAATCATAAATTTCACTTCACTGGCCATCTCTTCTTCTACCTGCAAAGACCGACATGCCATGTGCATTTCATCCTCAGTACACCTATTAGATAAGTGTTAAAGGGCGTTTTTAGTTCCCTTTCTAGGTGTTGGAGTAAGAGAGAAACAGATTTTACTGTTTAGACAATTTCCAGGTTGTCAACACCTAATAAGGCTGACAGATACCTCCTCCAGGAAGCCCACCCTACTTGGTGCTCTTTTAGCTCCCAGGGCTCCTTTACCTACCAGGGCTCCTATCTCTCATGCCCATGATCTTCGCTGCTCTTGCATGTTTTTTTCTGTGTCTCCCTCAACAGTCTGTGAGCTCATTAAGCATGGGCACCAGGTTGTAGCCACCTGTGATTTCCAAACTACAGTTGCTCTGTTGTGGACCAATTAAAAAGTATGCTACCTCTGTATTACAAATAAGAATGCTGAAATTTGGACAGGTCAAGTAAGCCTTTGGACTCTGCAAAGATTTTTGCAAGATCAAATGTATGCTCTTCACTGTGTCTGGAATGTCTCTCCCACCTGCTGTACCTCAATGGCCCCTACTCTTCCTCAAGGCCCATGTTAAATGTGACCATCTTTGTGGAGCCTTCTGTGCCTGCTTGTGGCTGGTGGAGGTAGCACTTTACTTCCCAGTGATGCCCTAGCACTCTGTATATTATACGCCTCTCTTGACACTATTTATTTTCTTCTTTTTCACTAAGCTATGAAGCCCTGGGTGGACAGATCTCCGTCCTTCACTAAGTCCTTCTCATGTAGGTTTTGAGTGTGTGTTCTGCTCCAGATGATGCTCCAGGTGTTAAAGGTGTAGCGTGTATAACATCATCTACATCAGTCAGGGCTTCTTGAGTTCCAAAGGACAGACACTCAACTCAAAGTGGATTAATGGATCAAGTGGTTTATTGGCTCATACTAATGAAAATTTCAGGCATAGAGTCCAGGATTCCATGAGTCTCCACCTTTTGCTGTCTCTTCTCTTCTGTGTCAGCCGTTACTCTTTAAAAGGATCTCTCTCCATGGTAGCTTCTGGTGGCTCTGTGCCTTCACCTTTCCAGTTTCCAGTCCAGAAGAAAGAGATTATATCTGTCTATGACAAGAGACCCAGAATTGAGTTTCATTGGTTCTGGGAAGGTCCCATTCATATGACAAAACTGATCACTTTGTTGATAAGCAGGGAAGCTCCAAAAGGCCTGGAATGGATCAAATTGTGGAAAGGAAATGAGAAAAGTCAATCACTCCACCTACATCATGCACTGAGAGGGGGAGAGGTGATTCCCCCAGGAAAATATGAACGTTCTCTCCAGAGAATAGGAAATAGATGCCAGCTGTTCTGAACAAGCTTGCGGTCTAGTGGAATGTAGAGAAATAAAACAGAAATTGAATTCAACAGGAAAAGAGAGCTAACAGAGACATGAACAAGGCATAATGGGATTCAGGGAGGGAGCAGCTAAGGGCCGGGGGGGAATTGGAGAAATCAAGGTAGGCTTCCTGAAGGAGGTTATTTTTGAGCTAAGCCAAAATAGGTTCTAAGTAAATGGCTACTGAAGGGAGGAACTGGTGAATAACTCATCTAAAATCACATAACCCATAACTTTGTGGGACTCGGATGTAAACCCATTTATCTTTCAGTATCCAAATCTAGTGAACTTTGCAGTTTTTCAAGCTTGATTTCTTTTTGTGAGGAAATGTTTTCCAAATTTCACATGGAGTCAAGGGAGGCTAAGAATAGAAACACCCTTCAGAAGGATGGTTGAGTGTTTGGTTGAACCCACAATAAATAATTTAATTCACAGTATACATGGAATACTGTGTTCTTGCAGTGACATAATTTATTGCCGCTATATTTTGAATTGCCAATCTTCAGTACTCCACTCACATTATGGGCTAAGTGGATTTTGTTAGCTGTTTCAATTCTTATTCATAGCATAAATAGCAAAAATAAATACATTTATAGCATAAAGTCATTCCAAGTTTTAAACAACTTGCAAAATGATCTTTTAAAGCGTTTGGCAAAAATTAAGTTGAGGTCTATTTACGCCTTCCTTTAGGTCTTTATGTGGTAATCCTTAAGCTAACTCTGGTTTCTTTTAAGTGATTGGAGTAATACTCAGGCTCATGATTGGTTTAACTTTTATGTTTATAATTGCTGGAAGATTTGCAGTCATTTCCACTGTGGCTTGATAAGACAAATATTTTACTGATTTCAAAGGGTTTTGCAAGGAAAAATATTTTATAATATATGTTTTCTTTTGAGACCTTTAGAAACTCCCATTATGCAAAGTTACAATTGTCTTTCCCTGCCCCCACTTCAGACAAAACATTACGTTCTGTCTAGATATGGTTTTTAATTCTTGGCTCTGGCATCGCATAGCTGTGTGACCTTGGACAACTTCATCATGTCTCTCAGTCTCAGTCTTCTCATTTGCAGGACTAAGATAATAGTATCTACCTCACAAAGGTGTTGTGCTGATAAAAATAAATTGATGTATGAAAGCTCTTTGTGAATTATTAGGCACTCTACACATTTTAGGCATTATTATTATTATCATCATCAAAGTTAGATTTCTGACATTAGCGTAAACTCTACAAAGATTTTCCCTAACATTAAAGTAAAAGGAAAGCCCAAAACTATCCAAAACGTATATAGCATAGTCTTTAACTTTATAGTAATAGAAGAAACTGATTATTTACAGAAATTTTCTAATGAATGGCATTATGTACTTATGCCAAATTGCTTAAACTGACATACATTTGAAAAATAGGGTTTTTTTGGTGTGTAGAGTCATTTTAGTATGATTTTGTTGTTCCAAGATTATTTAATTAGCAATGATTTCTAATTTATTTGTTCTCATTCTTCCTCTTAGAAACCAGTTTGTTACAAGAGGTCTCCTGTCAGGTAATCCTGCTTGTTGCCTGCTTAATCATTTCTTCATGTGTAAGGTAATTCAGATTTTGTTTGCATGCAGTGGTATTTCATAATTAATAAAGCCGTAATCGATTGACGATTTCCTTCCCTTATTCCACTAAGCATTTTAGGCAGCTCTGTGGGTAAGATTTGTTCATCAGTCCGTTCATGATAAGTTCCCTTTTATCTATCACCTCCCTCCTCCCATCCTGTTACAAAGCGTACAAAAGCCAGTGTATCTTGCTTGAAGAGGAATTTTACCATGTATCATCCTTTGTCTAAAGCCTCAGTGAATCCTTTTATAGATACAGTCTAAGTGTCCCTGCCTGGAGTTCAAGGGTACTTGAACTAAGGGACTTGGAGTCTCTGCTGAAACTCCTCCTTTCCCATTGTATTTGTACATCCTAGTATAAAGTGCCTGTTCATGCCTTATTATAGGCATGTTGATGCTCTTTGCTTGTGTGGCCTGTCCTTACTCTGCCTTCCTGTCCTTTCCTTGCCCAAGTCTCCAGGGCAGTGATCAAGCCCTTTCATTGCAAACCCACTCATGCCACAGGGACTTTGCACTTGCTGTTTATTCTGCCTAGTACGAGTTTCTCCAGATAGCCTCATAACATGTAACACCTCACTTCTTTCTGGAATCTGATCAAATGTCACATCAGAGAAAGCTTCCTTAACAACCCGATGTACATAGCACAACACTCTCTACCACACACAGCTTGCTTTACATTTCTTCAGAGCACTTATCAGCACCTGACCTGTTACTTGTCTAAAGGTTAATGATCTAGCTCTCCCTACGAGAATGTAAGTTACCTGAGAGCAGAGACATTGTGTGTCTCCATACCAGTGCCAGGAGCTCACTGGTGTTTATTGAATCAATGAAACAAGGGTGAATAGAGCAGTCCTGGGGTCTTTATGGGCCTTGAACTCTGGTTAGCAAGTGAGGCTTGCTCTCAAGTCCTATCTGCTGAATGCCAAATACTTCAGCATCACTTGGGGGAGTTGTTTCTTGAAATACAAGGTCCTAGATTCCCATCTCTTGTGCTACTAATTTAGATCGAGTGAGAATCCGCATCTTAAAACAAGCTTCCCAGATAATTATGAGGTTTGAAAAGCATTTTTAGATCACAATGAGACCAAAAGAACAAAGAGGGGGAGGTCCTATGGTTAAAAATAAATTTGCAAAATTCTGCATTCTATATCCCAAGTCAGAGGATCATAATGTGCATTAGTATAATAAGGGCTCTGTGAAATAACGTAGTGAAGAAACATGTCTAGTTTTATTTAACTTCGTGTTTTCCAAACTTTCAAGCTGATCATGGAAGACTTTCTTTTATTTCTGCGACCATTCATAAAATGTTCCTCAGGTTAGTTTATGTAGATACTCTCCTTAGGAGGTAGAGCCTAATTCCCCATCCCTTGAGTGTTAGTTGCATTTAGGAACTGGCTTCCAAAGAGCAGTGTAGAAAAAAGAAGAGAGGTAACTTTACAGTGGGGAAGCCTGGAGAACACCGCCTCGGGCACACCAGTGATAAGTTATGCTGATGGCGTGTGACCTCCATGCAGTACGCGAGAGGGGCACTTCACCTCTCACGTTTTCAAATTCCAGACTGAGCATGAGAAAAACAAAAGAAAAAACCCAAATCGAGAGACATTTGACAGGTTATCTGAGCAGTACTCCTCAAAAACTGCCAAGGTTATCAAAACCAAGGAGAGTCTGACAAACTGCCACAGCCCAGAGGAACCTAAGGAGACATGGTGACTAAATGTCATGTGGTAAACTAGATGGGATCCTAGAACAGAAAAAGCACGTTAGAGAAAAAGCCAAAAAATCCAAATGAAGTACAGTGTTGAGATAACAGTAGTGCACCAGCGTCGGTTCCTTAATTGGGACAAATGCAGCGTAGTAGCGTAAGATGCTAATAATGGGGAAAGCTGGTTGAGGGACACATGGGAACTCTCTGTACTACGTTTTGCACCTTTTCTATATATCTAAAATTATTCTAAAATAAAAATGTTATTTAAGTAAAAAAAGGATTGGTTAAAAAAGGACCATTGATGTGGTCAAGAGCATTGACAATTCTCACATATATGTAACTGATGAACAAGAGTCACAAGAATCTCTATGATTGCGCATATATGAAATTCAAGAAGAGGCAAAACTAATCAATTATTATATGTGTAAGGATAATGGTTAATTCTGGAGGTATAGCCTGGAAAGTACAACAAAGGAAACTTATAGGGTACGAGGCTTAGTCTATATCTTGATCTGGGTAGCAATTACGTGGGTTATATAAAAAATTTAAGCTATGTATTTTAATATGATTTACCATACATATGTTAGAACTCAGTTTAGAAAAAAAGTTTAAAAAATGCATGTATTGGTTAAAGTGTGGTGTTATAATACCAAGGTCAAGAGTTTGGATCCCCATACTGGCCAGCTGCCAAAAAAAAAAAAAGTGCATATAAAGAGATGTCTGAAAAAATATTCATCAGGTTTTCATAATGGCTGCTTTCAGGTGGTAGGAGTTTTTGATGATATTTTTGTTTTCCTGTGTATTTATTTCTAATCTCTTTCAAGTGACTTACATTTTGAAAATAAAAATAATTAACACGATTCTTTTTTAAAAAATCTGCCCATGATCCCATCATACTGACAAAAATCCAAAGGTTTAGTAACATGCTTTTATGGCAAGGTTGTGAAGCAGCAAGCAGGTTCCTTCATTGCTAGTGAAATTTTTAACATTTTATGTTTAAAATACCTAGGTAGGGCAGTTTGGCAATTTCTACCAAACTTAAAATTGCATGTTCTATTTGACCTGGCTCTACTTTCTAGGAATGTATCCTGTACATGCACTAACACATGTATGAAATGACATGTATAATGCTATTTGCTGCACTTTTAAAGTTTTTCAAATTATTTTTAAAGTGTACATTCCACTGATTTTTAGTATATTCACAGTTGTACCACCACCATTACTGTCTAATTCATTCCATAGCAATTTCTTCACTGAATAAACTCTGTACCCACTAGCAGTTACTCCCTGTTCCCACCTCCCCAGCCCTTGGAAACCTCAAATCTATTTCCTGTCTCCATGGATTTGCCTGTTCTGTACGGTATATGTAAATAGAATCACACAACATGTGGTCTTTTGTGTTTGGCTTTAGTCACTTTGCATAACATCTTCAAGTTCCATCCATATTGTAGCATGTATTAGTACTTCATTCTTTTTATGGCTGAATAATATTTCACTGTATGAATCCATCTCATTTTTGTGTATTCATTCATTAGTTCATGGGCATTTAGGTTGTTTCCATTCTTTGGTTATTACAAATAATGCTGCTATGAACCTCAGTGTACAAGTTTTCGTGTGAACATATGCCTTTATTTTGGGGGGTAAGTACCTAGGAATGGAATTTCTGCGCATATGGTAACTATGTTTAAAATGTTTAGGAATGCTGAAATGCTTTCCAAAAGGATGGCATCATGTTACATTTGCACAAGGAATTTATGAGGAATCCAAATTTTCCTCATTCACAATACTTGCCACTGTCTGTCTTTTTGATTAGAGCCATTCTAGCAGATGTGGCATGGTACCTCATTGTGGTTTTGATTTGCATTTCCCTAATGACTAAGTTGTTGACCATCTTTTCATGTGCTTATTGGACATTTGCATATCTTCTTTGGAGAAATATCTGTTCAAGTCCTTTGTTCATTTTTTAATTTTGCTGTTTATTCTGTTTTTGTTGTTGAATTGTGGGAATTTTTAATATATTCTGGATATTGACCCCTTATCAGAGACATAATTTGCAAATATTTTCTCCTATTCTGTGATTGTTTTTTTACTCTCTTGATTGTGTTCTTTGATACACAGAAGTTTTAAATTTTTATATAGTTTAATTTATCTACTTTTTCTTTTGTTGGCTGTGTTTTGGGTGTCATATTCAACAAATCAACATCAATTACAACGTCATAAAGGTGTTCTCCTATGTGTTCTTGTAATTGTTTTGTAGTTTCAGCTCTTATGTTTGGGCTTCTAATTCATTCTGAGTTAATTATTGTATATGGTGTAAGGTAAGGGTCCATCTTTATTCTTTTGCATGTGGTATAGTAAGTTTTGAAATTGAGAAGTGTGAGTCTTCCAACTTTGTTCTTCCTTTTCAAGATTGTTTTGGCTATTTTGGGTTCCATGCACATCATTTTTGTAGTAACAAAACACTGGAAGCAACCAAAACATCCATAAATAGAGGACTAGGTAAACAAATTAGGTGTGTGCACACAACAGAATGATGTACAGTTATGAAATACAATAGAGATAGATTTAAATGACAAAGTTGGAGGGAGACAGGTGGTCAGACAGACAGAAACAGAGAGAGGGAGAGAGAGAGGGAGGGAGGGAGGGAGAGAGAGAGAGAGGAAGGGAGGGAGGGAGGGGGGGGAGAGAGAGAGAGAGAGAGAGAGAGAGAGAGAGAGAGAGAGAGAGAGAGAGAGAGAGATCTGTACGAATAAAAAAGGATTTCCAAGATAGACATTACTCATTATAAGGAGGTGCAAGCACTGAATATTTCATTGTACTTTCTAGTGTAGTGATACCTATTACTATATTACTTTGTTTTAATTTTTTTTCTATATTTCTCACTTACTGTAGCTCTTTTATTTAGATGTGTGTCTTTAAACATTTTATTCCAGAATAGGAAGGGTCATTATAGTTACTAAGGAAAGTGCTTGTTATTAAAATGGGGTGCTAGGTCTGATTGGTCAGAATGCATTGTGACAGACTGTATATGCTATGGGATTTAGAGGAGTGGGTAAGCTGGACCTCCACCTCCCACTGCTGTAACTCTGGTTGAGGTATATCTTGAGTCTGGACCACTACAAGTAGCCTCTTATTTCATTTTCCTCCCACCAGTTCTTGTCCCCCCTTCACCCCCTGCCCAATCTAACTCCTTATGCTGCCCAGGGTGACCTTTACAAGACTCCACAAGCAATAGGTTCAAATCCAGCTTCTTAACAAGCTTCAGATTTGCTTCTCCTATCTTCCTACATCCCATCCATTCCTCTTCTCTTAGGTCCAGCCAGCAATGTCAGACCACTTGCACCACCTGCCCCGCCCATTTAATCTATTAAACATCATCCTCTTTTATACACCCCGCTTTCCTAGGTACTTGCCTCATGCATGGAATAGCTTTCTTCTTAATTCTACCTCTTCATTTACTCTCCTCTTAGCTTTTGTTCCCAGCGTTCCTTATTTACTTAAACATTTATTTATATCTATCTGTATTCACAGATTTTTATTTCATAATTTGGGGTATAATCCAATACTATATTATTTATTTTCTTGCTCAAATTATTCCTGCTTTGGCCATTGGGAGCCCTTTTAGGTTGATTCTTGAATCCCTTCAACATGCTTCTACCCTTTTTTTTTTGGTGACAATTTCTTGTTTTCTGGCAAGATAATTCAGGCTCATCAACCATTTTTCTAAGAACCCCTGGTGTCTTTTATTGCAGAATGAAATGAGAAACCAAGATCTAGATGTTGGGTGTGCTTATAGTTACCGGCCCTGTCAGTAGACAGAATGGGGAAATAAGCGTGTGTATACCAGTCCATGTACACATACATATTAAAACTTATTTCTGTATCTGTCTCTATATGTGTGTGTGTGTGTGTTAGGCTAAACATGATTTCATATTGATTTATCTGACTTTAATCCAATACCACATGGTTTATTCTGGCCTTTCCCCTTACCTTTCTTATTTGTAACCTCCTACTCTGACAGCTAGAAAACAGGTTCCCACCACCGGCCATCTATTTGCTAATTTGTTCAGTCCTAGTATACATGTACAGAAGTCTCAGAATCGTTAACCTATACCCTCTGTGAGAAAGAATCTTACTGACTAAAGTACAGTGTTTATGTACAGTTCCTTTCGTCTTTAGTCTTAGCGTTTCAGTCGAAACTATTTTCCAAAATTGTTTAGATAAGCACCTCCCCCTACTGTCTTCAGTGAAATTACATCATACGTTTGTAATATAGTTAGATTCTTTTGTTTGCATTCCATCCTGGGATTTTCCCAACCTCCTGATTGATTTTTTTCAATTTGCGTACATGAAGGTTTGCTCTTTGTGCTAGAAAATTCTATGGGTTTTGACAAATGTACAATGCCATGTATCCATCATGACAGTACCATACAGATTAATTCCACTGTCCAAAAAAATTCTCTGTGCTTCCCTAGTTAAACGCTCCTCCTTCCCAAACTTCTAGAAACCACTGATCTGTTTCCTGTCCCTATAGATTTGTCTTTTTCTGAATGTTCTATTAATGTAATCATGGAGTATGTAGCCTTTTTGGTTGAACTTCTTTTACATAGCAATTCGCTCATGTTTTTGCATTAATTAATAGCTCATTCCTTTTTTTTCTGGAACTTTAAAATAAAAATTTATAAGTAACCGTTACCAAAAAACAACAACAACAACAAAAAAAAAAATGGAAGGTGAGGGAGGAGGTGGAAATATGAGCTTGAATCTCACATTGAATTTTGCTTCATGTGGGGCTGCAGGTTTTCCCAACATTCTATCTTCCCTTCACTCCCTAATCTACCAGAGTGAATTATTTTTCCCATGGAGTATTTTGCTTGTATATGATTAATATAGAAAACTATTCACCTCCTCTAAGGCACATCTTTTTTAAAAGAAAAGGTACCAACCCATTGGAACAATAAATGTGCCATTCTAACAATTAGCTCATTCCTTTTAGTTGCTGAATAATATTCAATTTTATGGATGTACTACAGCCTGTTTGTACATTAACTTATTGAAGAACATCTTGGTTGCTTCCAGTTTTTAATAATTTTGAATAAAGCTCTTACAAAGAATCATATGCAGGATTTTGTACAGACACAAAGTTTCAACGCAGTTGGGTAAATACCAAGGAGTGTGATTGCTGGGTTGTATGTTAAGTGCGTGTTTAACTTTCTAAGAAACTTCCAAACTGTTTTCCAGTGTGCGTACACCGTTTTCATTTCTACCAGCAATTAATGAGAGCTCCTATTGCTCTGCATCCTCTCTAGCATTTTGTGCTGTCAGTTTTCTGGGTTTTAGCCATTCTGATAGGTGTGCAGGGGCATCTCACTGGTTTTTTTTTTTTTTTTTTTTGCATTACCCTAATGTTCAATGATGTTAAACATCTTTCTTTTATCTACTTGCCGTTTCTGTATCTTCTTTGATGAGGTGTCTGTTCAGATCTTTTTCTCATTTTTAAGTGGGTTGCTTTATTTTCTTATTGTCGAGTTTTAAGAGTTCTTTACATATTCCAGATAAAAGTCCTTTATCAGATATGTGTTTTGCAAATATTTTCTCACATATTATAACTTATCTTTTCACAGTACAAAAGTTTTTTTTTTTTTTAATTTTGATAAAGTCCAATTAATCAATTTTTTTTCTTTCCTGGATTGTGCATTTGGTGGTGTGTTTAAAAATTCATCACCAAACACAAAATCATATAGATTTTCTCCTATGTTTTCTTCTAGAAATTTTACGTTTTTATTGTTTGTATCTTGGTCTATGGCCTATTTTGAGTTAAATTTTGTGCAAAATGATGTATATGTGGACGTTCGTTCTTCTGCATGTAAATATCCAATTGTTCCAACACCATTTGTTGAAAAGACAATCCTTTCTCCTTTGAATTGCTTTTGTGCCTCTGTTAGAAATCAGTTTTACTGTATCTGAATGGGTCTGTTTCTGAGCTCTCTACTGTCTTCCACTGATCTGTATGTTTATCCTTTTGCCAATACCGTACTATTTTTCTTACTGTTGTTTTATAGTAAATCTTGAAATCATAAGTCTATGGTAAGTCTAAAAGAACATCTCATGTGTTGGAAATGCCTAAATAGTATGCTAACCCTGAGCAATCCTGTTGTTTCAGATGGTTCATGGGAGGAGTATTCGCCAGTGTCTTCACATGCTCATTGATGATAACCATAGCGTGTAAGTAACCGTTTCCCAAATTATTGCCCTGATTCCTGTATTTCATTTCAATTGTGGTCATTTTAAAATAACTTTAAAATATTTTCTCTCTCACCGAAGATGTTGTCAAATCACTGATTCTCCACCTTGCCAGTTATGTTGAAGACACCGCCTGTGCTCAGTAAGTGTCGCCTGTGTTGCCATCATTGTCTGGAAAGATGACTGTAATCTTATATCTGAGAATGGCTTTTGCTGCATAATAGTTGGTGGTGACTACATACTGGAAAAGTCCTGATTATTCATCCTGAAGAATGTATTCTATTACTGCTAAAACCTCATAGTTTTATCATCCTGCCTCCTAAATTCTTACACCCAAAATAGATAGAATTGATATCTAAAACAGTGGGACTTAGAAAACAATATGAAGAGAAGTGTCCTTTTATATCATTTTAAAGTGCTTTCATAGATTCATAGCACTGCACTTTATAATTACCTCATGTTAAAAGACCTTTACCTTTTAATTTCCAGATGCTGGCAAACTGCCCATGAAACAATCTCAGTTATAGACTGTGACTTCTCTGCCCTCTCTTACCAATTAATGATCCCCCTGTGTGCTGACTGCCCTGGTTCAGCATATTTCAAGGGGTTACTGGGGTCTGGGTGAGATGCTCACAGAATTTCAAACCGTCATCTTATTGCAACATGGACTGTGTTAATTATCTTCATTTCAATATGGCTGCCAGAGGCAAACACTCCCATGGCGTGGAGATTGAGGTCTGTAATTCACTATGACACTCTTGATATTGTTCCCCTGTTTATGAAATTTTTGTGTTGATTCCGAAATCAGAATGGTGCTGAAGAAGATCTGTTTTGTTCAGGACTCTAGCCAATATTGATTTACTGACACTTTGATGTTTCCCACAATTTCTAGGCATTTCAGGTTTCTGGATGTGGACATTAATGTAGCTAAGTTTTGTTTAACCTGATAACTAGAAAATCGGGTCTTGGCATCACCCAAGAAATCCTTATTCTTTAACAATTAGAAATTAATGACATTTGTTTGAAACTTCTAAGATATCCACATCCCTCTCTCTAGCTACAGGTCACTCTCTAAGGCTGTGCACAGGCTTAGAGGTGTATCTTGCACAGTGTTATAGAAGTTCACATGTGTGCTCACCTTCATGGACTGAGATAACATGCTAGTTAGGACTAGACAAACTGATAATGTCTAGACAAAAGATTTTCACCCAAAGAGCCATTTTGTTACCCAATTTTCAGAAATGAAAACATTATTATGGTTGGTCAGACAATGCAAATTGTGTGAAACTCTTCTCTCTGGGTTTTAAGATGAGCATGTACAATTAATCAGAAAGACAAGTATCATCTTGTTAGGAAGCTCTGTAATAAGAGCAGAGTTTCTCAAAGTGTGGCATGGGGACTTTCTGCTCTGGAATTAGCTGGGGAGCCTATTTAAAGAGCAGATTTCTAGATCCCAACTCCAATCCTTCTGAATCAAAATTTCTGAGAGGGTCTTTATTTTTAACAACTTCTCCAGGTAATTCTTTGCAAAATAACTGAGAATCTTGGAAAGATGATTTCTAGTAAATTTGCCCCTTGGTTTCTAAAGTGGCATCACTTAACTTACCAAATCTTTACTGAGACATTATGATATATTCTATACCATACGGGGTTCCCAGTTAAGATCCGCTGACATTTACAGAGTCTCTACCTTGGGCCAAATGCCATTTCAGAGTGCCGAGGTCACAGTGCTAAGGCGTGTGGTGGCCTCAAGATTTCTGAGTCCAGTTAGAGTAACAGACATGTAAATGGCATGGCGAAGTTGCTTTTTTAAATGATAAGTGCAAACACAGAGTTAGCACAGAGGCCATAGGAAAACCTGGAGGAAGGTTTCCCCAGAATAGGAGGGATGGGGAGCAGGGCAGGGAGGGCTTCCTGCAGGAGTTATATCACCTGTTATTTTCTCAGCACCTCTCACTGTTCTGCACTCATGTATGTTCTCTTTTGAGAGAAATTGCATCAGGATCTTTCTATCCTAATAATCACTCTCATCTACAGCCTCATTTATGGAATAAGATCCTTTCTTGGACTATTTGTGTGTATATTTATTTGTATACTTGTTCTTCTCTTGTTCCCTCTCCATTTTTTTTCCTGTTTCCTGCTTACCCGGCCTCATATAAACACATGATTGCACTTAAGACAGACCTGTAAAAACAAGGTCTATTGACTTCGTTTTTGTATCCACCTCAATGCCTTGAAAAGAGTAGATACTTCATAAATATTTATTAAACCAAATATATTTGCTGCATCATTTCTTGAAGTACTTCATAGCTAAGAGCTCTGCCTGTATATTAAAGATTTTGCAAACCTCCCGCTCTTACATAAACATACCCAGAAGTTAATAAGCCAAAGACATGGTTATTAATATCAAGAGTCAAGAATGACTCATAAGTTTCCTCTGACAATCAGTGATGAAAAACTAAGGAAGTGGAGGGCAAGCACTAAATTCAGTTCAGCAAACACTGATGCAGGAGCCTTCCAGCAGCCATGCTGCTCTGTGCCGTGTTAAAGTAGATTAGGTATCTCTTCTTTAGAACTCCTTAGATTTCAAGTCATACCTCTTTTCATAACATAATGCAATTTGTATTCAACTGCCTTCCTCATTAAAACTAAAGTCTGACTGTAGGGACCACGTATCTTGTTCACCATTGGTCTGAGTGTCCTTTGCAAATGCAGGTCAGCACAGGTATTCCACGTTGCCAGTAATAGGTTAGCATCAGTGGTGCACATTTTGCAGATTTATGGCTTCCTAGTAACGAAATGAGTAACATCTGTTCTCTCTACTCTTAAGTGAAGGAATGTATGTGCATACACTTGGTGAATGAATGAATAAACTTCAGGGAGTAAAACTATGGGGAAAATTCACATGTTACCCTGTAGGCTGTTCTACAGTGGGTAGTGCAGGTGGAGACAGAAAGCAACAAGAGACGGTGGTTACCAAGCTGGGCTGAGGGATTGCAACCTCTGCAGCCTTCAGAGGAAAGGGAGAGCACTAACTACTGCTGGGGAAAAACCAAAATAAAAATTTATTCTAAGTCGAGGTTATGCTCTTCCTACTTGTAATCATTCAAGCCGGTTATATATATGTGTGTGTGCATGTGTATGTGTGTACATGCACACAGTGATTAGATACTGCATTTCTTGTGTATGTAGATGAACTACGCATTTTTCTTCTTTCTTTGATCTAGGTCTGCCAAAATTTGACAAGCAGTTAGGAATGCGTCTGATGAATGTCTTCAATCTGAATATACGGAAATTGTCTGACATACTGTCTACTTGGAATCAGCTGGTTTATTGAAAGGCAGTGAGCAACTGGATAATTGGAAAAACAAACATTTTAATTTGGCTATGTTATTTTTAAAAATCTCAGTTTTCCCTTCATAATTGAAATATGCTTATGAAAATAATATTAATTTACACTTCCTTTGCAAACACCGGCAGTTGAGAGGAAAGGACTGGGGAATGTGGTAGAGAACAGGCCACGTGGAATAAACGTTCTCATATTGTTTCCTAAGGCAGTGCTTCTCAAACATTAATTTTTATTAGAGAATTCTGTGAGGAGCTTGTAATAGTGCAGATTCCTGGGCTACTTAATTGTTTTAGTTGAATAATGAAAGCAAATTTATATAATCAATACCAACATGAAAGTAAATAAAAATGGTTTGTATATACAATACAATGTTGTAAAAGTTCATCATTCTCCCCAAAGGAGAGGCTTGGTATTAGGAGGTGACAGTAGGCAATGGCTGATGGAAAACAGGCCAGAGCTGATAAATGATAAATGCATGAGATGATGGATTCTCTAAATACCCTGATTTGATCATTATACAACATATATGTACAGAAACATCAAATTATACTTCATAAATATGTACAATTACAATGTGTCAATTAAATAATAAATTAAGTAATTTTTTAAAAATGGGCAGGAGAGAGCCATTTTCTGGAAAGTATATTCCTCTTTTGAATCCTTTTCTTTACCAAGTTTTTAACCTTCCTTGGGTTCATGACTACCTTTCACTCAAATTTCAGTGAAAATAAAGACATATAATACAGAAAAATGCCATAAGGGTAAAATAAAGGCAAAACATCAGGGTGCGCAGAAACACATGACAAAGGGGCAGACGTACAGCTGACTGAGGACTACAGAATTTGCGCCCTTTCTGTCCCTCTCACCTAGTGTATGTTCAGAAAGCAAATATGTTGGCGGGAATCTGAAAACTGGCCACATTAAGTACCATCTCCCATTTACTGAGATCAAGTGCACTTTGAGTATGAATAGGACAAAGGAACTGAAAAATGAATACTTGACTGGCATTGAGACAGAAGAGTCTTTACATTTTAACACAGGAAAGGATGCCATTAAAAACTCATTCTTGTCTGAAAAGAAAGCAAATATGGTCTGCAATTCAAATTTGTTCTATGTGATATTCTCTGACTAGGAATTCTTGTGTCAAGAAATTTATCTTTGCTTAAAATGGTAATGCCAAAATATCATTTTTTATATCCTTTGTATTTAGTGCACTTTTGGTTAACATAATTTATTCTAATAAATGGAGTAATCACCAAATTACATACATGTGTGTGTGTGTGTGTGTGTGTGTAATTATATACATATTATTTATATATATATATATATATATATATATATATATATAATAGTTTGTTAATATCAAATAGGCAGTCATGGAGGAAAGTTATTAATTGAACACTGCATTAGTTTCCTGTTGCTGCCTTAACAAATGACCACAAACCAGGTGGCTTTTAACACCATAAATTTATCGTTTAACAGTTCTGGACATCAGAAGTCTAAAATCAAGTTGTCAGCAGAGTTGTTTTCCTTCCGGAGGCTTTAGGGAAAAATATGTTTCCTTGCCTTTTTCAGCTTCTAGTGGCTGCCTGTTTTCCTTGGCTTCTGGCTCCTTCCTCCACCTCCAAAGCAGCACACAACTGCAATCTCTTACTCCCCTCATCATATCACCCCCTCTCCTCCAGTAAAATCTCCCTCTGCTCTTTACAGAACACTTGAGATTACATTTAGGGACCACTCTGATAATCCAAGATAATCTCCCATCTAAGTTCCTTTTGCCGTAAAAAGTAACATTTTCAGACAGGTGTCTGTGATTAGGACCTGAATATCTTTAGGGACCATTATTTTAGCCTACCACAGTCAGATTTGAGAGAGATTTGCACAGAGATTTAATAGGTCTGGGATGTGCCCCATGTATTTGCTTTTTTAACAAGTAGGTAAAGTAATCAGAAGAAGGTTCCTCAATGCACACCCATGGAATGCTTTGAGGAGGGATTTAATGGAGAGCTAAATGCACAGGGAGCCTTTCATTTGATGCCCCAACAGGAGAGTTTCCATTGAGAATTGCTTATGTTTCCTGTGTCCATGTGCTGCACACATTTTTTTACAGGGTCATTTGATTTGAATGATAATGCCTTTAAAAGTAAGATGCTGAAATAACAATAATTATTTACATGCATATAGTACTTTATTGTGTACAAGAATCTTTCCTCCCAGATGGTATGAGTTTCCCATGGCTGCTGTAACAAATTACCACAGATGTAGTGGCTTAAAACAATACAAACTTATCATCTTACAGTTCTGTGGGTCATATGTCCAATGTGAGTCTTACACGGCTAAAATCAAGGTGTCAAGAGGCTGCATTCCTTCTAGTGGCTCCAGAGAAGGATCTGTTTCCTTGCCTCTTCTGGCTTCTAGAGACTGTGGCATTCCTAGGCCCATGCCCCGTTCTCTATCTTCAAACCACATCACTCCTTCCTCTGCTTCTGTGGTTGCATCTTCTTTTCTGACCTGAGCCCTCTTACCCCCCCTCACAAGGATTTTTCTATTGACCTTGTGCCCACCCAGATAATCCAATATATTCTTCCCATTTTAAGAGTTTTAACTTCATCCCTTCTGCAAAGCCCCTTTATAAAGTAACATATTCCAGAGATTAGGATAGAGACATCTTGGAGGGACTTTATACTGTCTACCATGTAGAATCTATAACCCTTACAAACATATGATTTAAGTGGAATTTAACTACAAGTTGTATTTCTAAACCTGTGTGGTTTTTCTCTACACACATTGTAACTAAATTCATTAAATTTATAGCCTTTGTTTAAAATTTTTTAGTGAATATGGGCTGTTCCTTTCTCATCCCAGCCTTTATATACCGATTTTTAATAAATTCCCTATTTCTTTTCAATATATGACTTTACTACACTTCCAGTCCAAATGTTTTAGGTGACACTAACTCCACCCCATCTTCAATGGTTGAAGTATGCGAGGCTGGTCTTAGTCAATCAGTGATTGGTTAAGGGATGGGTGTATGGTCTAAATTAGACTAATTGGAACTTAAGACACTTAGTCCCAGAATTTTTATTGAGATATTAAGGAAGCAGACTCTACATTGTTGTTGATTTGAATCTGAAAGGAAATAAGTTGTGGCCACTGCAGCCTTTTGCAAATATGAGAAATCCCTTTGGGAATGGACCAGCATCAGGCAGAACTAAGGAGAGACAGAGAAGTAGATTGGGTCTTGATGAACCTGTCTCAGATCTGTTCAAGGTGCACCTGAAATTAGAATTTCCCCTGGAGTTTTCTTTATGTGAGTCAATGCATTCTGTTTGGGTTCAGTTTTCAGTACCTTGTAACTAAGAGCCTACCTGGCCCAGGATCTCTCTGTCCTTGCCTCTGCTGTCCTCTGTCATCATTCCCTCACACTGGTCTGACAGTTTCTTTTCAGATCTCCTTGCCCCCATGTTTCATGGCCTTTCTCACCTCTCATCTCTGCATTGCTGCCCATGTGAATTTCTTGAGTCTCATTTTTCCCTCCTTAAAATTCTATGGCCTTGGTATCAAAGCAGCAACTAAGCTGGTCCAGAACAGCAGCAGTGTGATTTATTGTGACATGGCCACCTGGGTTTCCTTCTCTCCCTTCTCTCCTCTGCTGTCAACCTTCCAGACCTGGGGCATGGCAGGAGGTAGGCACTGTGGTTTACAGCTGGGTCAAGGTCGACTCATGTCCCCTCCAACAGCATCATTGCTTCAATGTACAAAAGACAGAGTTGATCAGGGAGGATAAATGCTGATCAATTGACTGTTTTTAACACTGTTATTTGAAGTTGACATGAAAGTGTGCAAAACAACTAGGATATCTGTGACATAATAAGAAATACATATGTTTTCTGCCCCTGGTTCCTGACACAGAGCTTCTAAAACCCTCGTAATTTCCTGAGTTATAGGATGACAGGAGCATCTTACACAGAGCTCCCAAATCCCTTGGAATTTCCTGGATGATAGGAGTGTCTTTTGTTCTAATGAGGCAACTCTTGGTGGGCTCCTGGACAACTTCAGGATGGGGGCTGGTCACCAGAAAGACCAAGCCACAGTTAGAGCTTGGAACTTTCAATCCCATTGCCCATCCTCTGGGGAGAGGAGAGGATCTGGAGATTTAGTTAATAATTGATCATGCCTACATGGTGAAGCCTCCACAAAAATCCCTGAACTATGGAGTTTGGAGAACTTCCAAGTTGATGAACGCATCTACATGCCAGGAGAGTGGCACACCCCAGCTCCACAGGGACAGAACCCTTCCAGACCCTTCCATACCTTAGCCTATATACCTCTTCATCTGGCTTTTCGTTTATATTATTTATAATATCCTTTACTATAACCTGGTAAATGTAAATAAAATGTTTCCCTGAGTTCTGTGAGCCATTATAACAAATTATCTAATGAGGGAGTCATGGTAAGCTTCCATTTATGCCAAATCAGACAGAACTGTGGGCAACTGGGGGACCCACTACCTGCAACTGACATCTGAACTAGAGGACAGTCTTGTGGGATTAAACTCTTAACTTGTGGGGTCTGTGCTAACTCTAGGTAGTGAGCGTCAGAATTAAATTAAATTGTAGGACACCTAGTTGGTGTCTGCAGAGAATTAGAAAATCAACTACAATGTATATTGAGAAGTTAAAACAATAAAAAAAAAACTTATAAAAAAAACCCAATTACTAATTTCTGTGGGTAACTTGATGGAGTATTAGATCTTTCATGTCAAATCCAAATCTTTACATGACCTAAGGGACTTTTATAGTCTGCCTAGTGGGTAACGTTAGCAACATCCTTAATGCAAGTGTTTGTTTAAATTATATTAGCTATCCCTTTTTATAAAGTTAGACTTCTAGACCTAAAAAAAAAACCCAAAAGACAACTGCTTGGTGTGGAAAATCCACACATTTGGTGTCATAAGTGTTGTGAGTAGAAAAACACAGTTTTCCTTTAATATTTAAGATTTACTTAAAGCTTTGTGAAGATGCAAAATCCTAAGATAAAAAGAACAGGGGCTTTGGGGAGACACAGAGCTGGAATAGAATCCTGCTCCCTTACTTATCTGGTGATATTTATCACTTTGAGTCTTAGTTGCTTTTTCTATAGATTAGAGAGAAAAATTCCCACTTCACAGGGTTGCACTGAGAATTACAGATCATATATTTGGGGGGAGGGGGTGGCTTTAACCATCCCCCCACAAAAAGCACAAACATAGCAGTTTCTGTGGTCAGCAGTCTGGACACAGCTTAGCTGAGTCCTCTGCTAGGCTCTTCTTGACGTGTCAGCCAGTACTGGGTTTGCATCATCTGACGGCTCAGCTGGGGAAGCAGTCACTTCCAAGCTCATGTGGTCGTTACATGTGGTTGTGACCCAATGGCTAAGGCCTGACCCTGTTGAGCCTTCAGGTGAGAGCCCAGACGTGGACAACACTTTGTTTGCAGACTTGCAGAGGACCCAGTAAAGCTGTGGTCATGAAACATAGAAACTGTGAGATAATGAACGTGTATTCTGAGCTAATATTAATAGATTCGTGCTAATATTGTTACACAATAGTAGTAGTAGATAATGAATACAATATCCACAAATCCTCCCACAAGTTACTTTATGAATTGTTTTGCTCTGCAAATGGCTTTAGGACATTTCCCTTAGCAGTGGCCTCCAGCCAGAGGTCTGTCCCAAAGCCCCATCACTTACAGCAGTGACTCTAATCTTAAACTCCTCCAGCTCCACCTGTGAGAGAGGTGCACGGGGCATGTCTGCTGACATGTGTACAGCCAGGACCACTGTGCATTGCTGGATATCATCACTGCCAATAGCCAGCCTGACTCTTCTGAGGGTCCCATTTGTCACTGCAGTCCTAGCAGGAGCAACATGAGTATAAAGAACCATGTCTTAGTGATCTTTGTTATAAAGAACAAATTCTCAATGATCTGGAGTCCACTCCTTGGGAAATTGTAACTTTGCAGAAGTTTATAATAGTAATCAGAATATGACCTTAGGTATACTTTTGATTCTACTGTCTCATTTATTCATTCATTCCATAAATATATATTTAGTCCAACCATGTACAAAGAGCCAATCTAGGCCATGGGGATATGCTAGTGAAGAAGACAGATGAGTTTCCTGCACTTATGAGATATGTTCATGTAGATATGTTCACTCCGTGAAATAGGAAGAACACCCATTTTTTAAAACTTTTACTGTTAAAATACCTCTGCTTGTAGAGGCTTAGGTAGCGACAGCAGCTCATGATAAGAGCTACTGTTGTTGATGGAGCATCTACTCTGTCCCGTGTGCTTTACATACATTCCCTATAGTCCTCACTGGAGTCTCACCAGGGTAGGCAAACCCACGTAATGTCTGATGTAGAATGGGCAGTCCTTTATCCTGTAACCGTGCTGTCAGCCTCTATGGCCTCCAAGTCTGCTTGGTGTCCCCAAATGCCTTCCCTTATGGGATTAGTCACATGACCCTGCTTAGGCAAGGTGGTGGGGAAAGTGGGGGAGCCCACGGATCTTTGGTGATCCTGGCAGCTCTGCCACATCCAACCCCATATTAAAGATGAGGAAACAAATCTCAGAGAGGATGTGTGGCTCGCCCTAAGCCCTACAACTCAGGAAAGGTAGAGCCGGGCTTCTTCCACCCCATCTTTTTGAGGCTTTTTGAGGTTTGTGTGCCATTCTTGCCCACACCCTCACTGCGATGCTTCTCCAAGCACATATCTACTGTAGTTTACTTCAAAGCAACTCAGATGCAAAATGATCTGCCTGTGCTGCAGGGGATGCCAACTACCACCCCCAAAAGGAATTCCACTATTGCTCACACAACATAGCAGACGCAGACACCTGCCGACTTGGCATACTTGGCATCAATGCCACATTTCCCTACCAGGCTTTGATGAAGGTCTGATGATGTATTTTTAAAAATCTTTCCCACTGTGCTGGCTGTATCCCCTCCATCTGTCCCATGCTGGGTGAAATCTGCTACAGATGCAAGCTACACCTGCTAGAAAGTCAGACGGGGTAACTTGGGGGTGGTGGACAATTTGGCAGGTGGGTGCTAAAAGCTGGCAACCATTTTGCAAAAAATGTCTTATTCTTTAGCAGCCATAAAGAAGATGAAAGCAAAGTAAATAAAATGCAGGGAGAAAACAAAAGCTGGTGTATCAAGACTTACAGCATTTTCAATGTAAAATGTCATTTTTCATTTGCATTGTGGAGAGAGAGGGAGCTCCTGTCCTCCAGCCCAATTCAAATGGAAACAGCACACCTTTGTGTAGGTGAAGCTCACAGTCAGGTTGCAAGTGAGCTGCTGGGGGGGAGACAGCTAAAACTCAGCACAAGGAGTTCAATTTTTTTCTCTTTTTTCTTTTTCTTTTCTTCTTCTTCTTCTTCTTCTTCTTCTTCTTCTTCTTCTTCTTCTTCTTCTTCTTCTTCTTCTTCTTCTTCTTCTTCTTCTTCTTCTTCTTCTTCTTCTTCTTCTTCTTCTTCTTCTTCTTCTTCTTCTTCTTCTTCTTCTTCTTCTTCTTCTTCTTCTTCTTCTTCTTCTTCTTCTTCTTTTTATTTTAGTGAAAGAAAGATCAAAGACCACATTCCGGAGCCTCCCACCGTTCCCTTTTTCCTTGGTTCTTCTCCTGCTGAGCCACATCGTTTGAATACGAGCATCACAGTACAGCGTGATGCTCCAGCTCTGCAATCAGACCAGACCTGGGACTGCGCTGCGCCCCAGCTACTTAAAGGCTGTGTCACTTTGGACAATGTACTTCACCTCCCTAAGCCTTTATTTCATATTCTTTAAAATAAGATAAAAATATTTCCTAATTTGTAGCATTTTTATGAGAATTAAACAAGCCCATACAAAGGTCCTAACACTTAACCCAAGGCTAGATACATCATAATGTCTTCCAAAGTGATAGCTGCAATTATTTATTTTTATTTTTTTATTGTTATTATTATTATTATAGTAGGAGTGATAGTACAGTGTGGTAGCAGCAGAAGCCACAGTAGTAACACTACTACGAGTAGTAGTATTTCTGATTCTGGGACCATGGGAATTTTTCAGTTAACAGATGAGATGGTGGAAAGGAGAGCTCAGCAGTGGGCTGAGGTTTGGTCAAGGCTCTGTTAATCAAGCTGAACAAATACTTCTTCCGATATTTAATATGAGACAGGATGGTATAAAGGCAAAATACGGATTTTGAAGTCAGGCAGAAATAGACATAGACTTACGAATAGACCTAGACTTCTGCCATTTCTAACTTTGTGATATTGAACTTACCACTCAACTTCTCTGAGCCTCATTTTCCTTATCTATACCACAGGCATGGTTTCATGACTGGTGGCCTTCTCTGAAGTGCTAGCTACAGTATGGAGGACAGTGTCACTTTATTGACATGGAGAAGACCAAATAAGAGAAAGTGAGCTTATACAGTGGCATAAGAAAACATTGACTTTAAAAATAGCTTCTTTAATTCACTTTTATTTTGAAAGTGAATCACCATCATTTTACTTAAATGAAAGAAAATTTAAGTAACTGAAAGAGAAAAAATGACCCCTCATCTCTCAACTCAAGAATAGCCACGGCCAACACCTTGGTCTTTGTCCAAGAACTCTTCCTGGTTGCAAGGCTGATGAGATAGGAAAGCAGGCCACCTAGAGAGAAGAACTTTGGACACAAGAGCAGCCGCCATCTGGGGTCAATCATGTGGCCTGTTAGAAGCAGAGGGCTCTACCAGATGACAGGCCCGGCCACCTGCTATGACCAATTGCATAGGCAGTGCCATCAGCTGTCACTCTCTGCCCCTCCCCCCCAACATGGGGACAAGATGGCCACACAAGAAAAGTTAGCTTTAAAGGCACTTTATCAAAAGGGAAGAGAACATAAACCAAAATCTAGTATATTCAATATTTCCTCCCTCTTTTTCTTCCTCCCTTCCTTCTTTCTTTCTATTCTCAGCCCCTGTGTTAGTTTTCTACTCCATGTAGCTCAGGTGCTTACAGGCTAATGAACAAGGTAGACAAAGAGTTAGTGACATCAGTGTGACAAGCGATAAGATGGAGGCATTCCCATCTCTGCCTGGATAACAGAAAGACAGATGGAAAAGTTTCCCAGGAGTTCTCTGTACTTCCCTGCACTGCGCTCAGCCCACTGGCCCAGGTCCAGCATCCCTCTTTCCTCATGATTACAAGCTCTAGGAGGGCAGAGACCATTTCAGTTGTGGTCATCACGCTATCTCTAATGCCTAGCCACTGTCAGCTGGCGGGGGGGTGGGCGGTCAGTAAATACTGACCAGAGAGATGTAATTGAAAGCTGGGTTGTGTTTGTAGTAGACATCTATTGTCTTGTTCTGTATCCCAGTGCTATGGTTGGAATATTTGTCCCCTCCAAAACTCGTGTTGAAATTTAATTGCCATTGTAACCATGTTAAGAGGTAGGACCTTTAGGAGGTGATTAGGTCATAAGGGCTCCACCTTCACAGGGGGGGATTAGTGCCATTATAAAAGGAAGAGTTTGGCCCCCTCTTGCTCTCTCTTTCCCTTCCACCTTCCTCCATGGGATGACAAAGCAAGAAGAGCTTTGCCAGATGCTGACCCCTTGTTCTTAGACTTCCCAGCCTCCAGAACTTCTGGAGCCAATAAATTTCTGTTCATTATACGTTACCCAGTCTGTGGTATTCTGTAATAGCAGCACAAAATGAACCAAGATACACATTATCCCTTCCTCTCCTCTTCTGGTTCCTTATTACACCCATTGCTTTGGGCAATTACACCTTCCTCAGTCCATAGACTTTAGTGGAGCTGCTGATTTCAAACCCAGACTCCAAACTCTGAGATACAGCCTTGGCTAATCAGTTCCCTTCCTCCCAGGGACTGAAGGAAGGCCATGGCAGTGTCTTTCCAATAGATCCCTCCTTTTTAATTTATGTTAGTCAGAACACATTTATCTTGCCTGCTACTAAAAATACAAAATATATATCTAATATATGCTCTTTTTTCTTTAACAATTTTAATTAAGATGATATTCATATGACATAAACTATACAATTCAGTGGCATTTAGTATCATCACAGTGTTGTGCACCCAGTACCTCTATCAAATTCCAAAACACATTCATTACACAACCCCCCCCCCCCAAAATAAAACCCTATGTTCATTAAGCAGTCACTCCTCATTTCCCCATCCCTGCCCCTGGCAATCACTCGTCTGCTTTTTGTCTCTATGGATTTACTTATTCCGGATATTTCATATAACTGAGAGTGTACAATATATGACCTTTTGTAGCTGGTTTGTTTTACTTAACATAATGTTTTTAAGGTTCATCCACACTGTAGTAAGCATCAGCACTTCCTTCCTTTTTTATGGCTGAATAATATTCCACTGTATGGATATACCACATTTGTTTACCCATTCATCCACAGATGGGGATTTGGCTCATTTCCACCTCCTGGCTATTGCGAATAGTTCTGAAATACTCTTGAAGAAGTACAAGTTTGGCAGCAGAAGGAAACAGAAAAGGACATTTGAAGAAAAGGAAGCAACTCATTCCAGAACAGAGACATTTTCCTAGATGGCCTCCCCTCCTTCCACTCTTCCAAACTACAGTCCAGTCTCCACAGAGCAACTAGAATGATCTTTCTAAAACGTTCATCATATCTCTTCTCTTCCCTGTTAAAAACACTCCATTCCACTCTCCATTTCCTCTTGCTCACTACTCTGTGGCTGTAACACTGCCCTCCTTTCTGTTTCTACCACGTACAAGGCTCATCTGCACCCCAGGGACTCTGCACCTGTGGGACACTGTAGCAGAAATGCTTTTCTCCCTGAACGTCTCAAAGCCAGCTGTCTCTCATCATGCAAATACCTCCTCCACAGAGAGGCTGTCCCTACCACCCTAGGGGTGTTCTCTCCATTCACCCACACCACCCCGGGTCACTCACATATCTTACTATCAGGAATTATTGTTCCTCATTTGTGGTGTATGATTTTTGTTGTTTGTTTTGGTTTTGGTTTTTGGTCTCCCTCTGCTCTGTTCTTTTTTTTATTTTATTTTTTTCACCAGAACAGAATCTCCAAGAATTTGTTAAGTCCCCAATGTCATTGTTTAATGAGCAGATGGCTGGGCATTACGCACTGGAGAACTGGCAAGAAATATATTATGTTTGGTGCAGAGAAAGAGAGCCTCGGGTGGTACAGAGTGCGGTGAAAATGTTGACTGCATCCAGATTTTTAAAATGCACTCTTTAGACCAGGCTTTTTCTAATTTAGCTTTACAAATTCTGCGATGTGGTTATTTCATAGTACTGAAGGGTATTAAATGCTTGTCTATGACTTCTATCTCAGATTCGGCATATATTTGTCATTCTGGACATTTCATATAAATGTAATATATAATATAATATGTGTCCTTTGTGTCTGGCTTTTTTCATTTAGCATAGTATTTTCAAGATTCACCCATGTTGTAATGTGAATCACTATTCATCCTTTTAATAGAGTAGAATAATATTCTATTGTATGGATATACCACATTTGTTTATTCATTTACCAATTGATATGATGTTTGGTAGGTTAGGTGTGTTAAATGTATTTTTGACTTACAATGGTTTTATTGGAACATAACTCTATCTATATTCTACATTTGTTGAATAAATTAATGGCATCTATCCATATGGAAAGAATGAAGCAATAGTAGTGAAATGCTTTCACCCTCTGCATACTCTCACTCCGACACTGTGACTTTTTGTCACTTCCCATGTCCTGCTTGTTCTCTGTCTCTGTGTCTCCTCCTGTGTCGCTCTGTGCTCCTTCATGGCTCTGCAGCTACCTGAGGGAGCCTCTTCCAGCTCACTTCTGCAGCCTCCCCTATCTTTCCTTCATCCCCACCCATCTCACTCACCAGCACGATGGACTTATAGTCATCAGGGCAGTATGTGGTTTGTCCTACAGCTGTGGGCATGTCCACCTCTCATTGTTGGAAGGTGCTCCTTTTGAGTACATGTGTGTTGATGGAAAAATTTTTAATTACATGATTCTGCACCATAATAAACTCATGTGTTGTGATCATTTCAGCATCTTCATGTTTTTTTCAGCCCCCACAGATGATTGGTTCAAGGATACTTCTTTCTCCCAGGGAAATAAGAAGAGGAAAGGAAGAAGTTAGTACATGGCAGCCCCTGTCTAGGTGGAGGTTGGTGGATGGACCCTAGGAGCAGGGATGGCTGGGAATTAGTAGAGGGCCAGATTTGAGACAGAAAACATGCACAGGGTAACAGAGTGGTGCCAGGTTTGGACAGTCTTCAAGTGGTACTGGGCCAGAGCTTTATTTTACTGCCTAATGATGCAAGTGTGTTGGTACCTGGATGTCAGAAATATTGCTTGGTCTGTGTGCATTAGTCTTTACTGCTGTGCCATTCCTTCTGGATTAAAATCTATTATTAGTACTGATCATTTAAGAGATTGACTGCCTGCACTCAGTTCTGCAGACTTGCCAGCTCTGAAACTTACCAGACTGATGGATACTCTGGAATGATCTCATCCAACCTCCTCTTTTATTAATGAGGAAACTTAGATCCAGAGAGGGAGAACTGAATGACTAAGGTTACCAGGAAAGCTAAGCATATTTATGATACAATTTCTTATGTTTAAAAAACAAAAAACAGATTAGTTTATATACATGATGTGGGGGGCATCATCCTTGATTTCTTTCTTTATCTCACCCCCATTCAAATAATCAAGCCCTTTTGGCTCCCCCACCCCCAAGTTATACAACAGTCGCCACTTGTCACTATTTCCACTGCCACTACCTTCTATAAGACAGCACCATTAGCCCCCAAACTGGTCTCCCTACTTTTGTTCTCACTCTTTACCCAGACCCCTACTATTCATTATTTCATACAGCAGGCAGAACAGTCTCTATAAAAGTAAACCATTTCACATCACTCTCCTACTTAAACCATGCATTGGCTTCTCATTGTTCCAAATATGCTCTCTGAACGCCTCAATATGGACAACAGGGCGCTGTATCTTCTGCATGGTTCTGCTCTGCAGTCTCGCCTAGAACACTCACCCACTCACTCACTAGCCTTCAGCCACATGCCCATTCCTCAAACTCCTCAAATCCATCTTGGTTTCAAATATGGATTCCCCAATAAAAGGAACTGGTGCTCCTTGGAGCAATGACTGGGGATATGAAGTATACAAGATGAGCCCAGGTGATCTCATAGTGCCGGAAATTAAAGCATTACTAAAAACAAAAACAGAACAAAACAAGAGAACACAATGATGGGTATATGTCAAAGTGATATAGGAACCAACTGAAAGACTTCCCAATGGCCAAAGTTGAGCTAACTTGACAGGAAAACAAAATGACTTTGGATTCTAACCCAAAGTATAAAATAAATATTCATGATACTGGATTTATTTATAGCAGTGAACAAAAGATAATAGACTAATCTCCTGTGCAGAAGTCCAAATAAATAAGTTAACAGAGGAGAATAGATCAACCTCCCGTGCAGAAGAAATCCAAATAACCTTTGCTGATACTCCACACCAATGGAGCATAGTTTCCTGTTCCTGAAGTGTGGGCCACACATAGTGACTTTCTTCCAAAGAGCATATAATGGAAAGGAGGCAGGGAGGAAGGGTGAGGAAGAGCAACTTTACAGGGCAGAAATCTGACAGCTACTGCTTCAGCCAGGAGATCAAGGCTCAGTCATCTCTGCAGTGCTCTTCTCCAAACCCATAATGCCAGTTTAATCATGAGATAAACAGCAGATTATCCCAATCGAAGGACAGCCTCCAAAATACCTTACTAGTGGCTTTCAAAACTGTCAAAGCCATCAAAAACAAGGACAGTGTCAGTGGCTGTCATAGCCAAGTAGAGCCTAAGGAAACATGACTAAATGTAATGTGATATCCTGGGTGTGATCCTGGAGTAAAAAAGGACATTAGGTAACAGCAAAGGAAATCTAAATAAAGTACGGACTTGACTTTATAATAATGTATCAGTATTGATTCTTCAATTGTAACAAATATCTATTCTAATGTAAGACATGAATAATAAGGGAGACTGGGTGTGGGATATAATGGGCACTCTTTGAACTGCTTTTGAAATTTTTCTAAAAATCTAAAACTGAAAATCTAAAAATGTAGATTTTCTAAAATCTAAAAATTCCAAGTCTAATTTTTAAAAAAGGGCCCCAATAAGTTAGGTAACCCATACTAATGCATATTTAGCAGTTTTTAAAAATATGAGTCAAATCACTATTTATTGTCATGGAGAATGGTCATGATATATTTTAATTAAACAAAAGCAAATTTTAGAGTAATGTATATAGTATATTACTATTTTTATAAAAACAACAAAAAGAACATGTGGCTATATAGGAATGAGCATAAAAGAATGTGAAAGATACACAGGAAACTGTTAATAGCATTTATTTCAGGGCGTGGCATTGGATTACTGGGGTGACATTATTAGTGATTTTTTTCTATACTTTTGTATTGTTGATGTGCATCATGAGCATATATCATTTTAAAAAAAAATTTAAGTCAATAAATAAAGAAACAAAACCTGGATGATTCTGATGACTAGGTTTGGGTACCAAAGATCCAGTTCCACTCCTACCTCTATGGCATTTGCATTTCAAGTATGAATAAGAGCAGGTGATATTTGCAAGTGCTCCAAAGCTTCTGAAATCTTTTAACAGAGATGTTTTCCTTTGATGTCCCAGTAGCTCTTAAGAAGGTTTTATTACTATCCTGTTTTACAGAAGAGGCAAAGAACTGTTCAAGGAGTTGCTCAAGGTTTCACAGCTCATCAGCTGGACAATAAGAAGTGACCTTGGGTCTTGGGCCACATGCCATGTTTTCTTTAATCACATCACCTGGGCATGAATACCTCTTTAAAGCCTACACAGCAGATTATTAAAAAAAAAAAAAATTATTGAGCAAGATTCAAAATCTTCTAGAGGATACAGACTATACTGTTTTAAATTATCTTGAATTAAAATTCTAAGGAAACTGGCAAAAACACTTAGTTCCATTGCATGTATTAGAATATATATCCACTAGTTCTTCATATATATATCCTCTAGTACTTTTAACTTAAGTGATTCTGAGTATATTAATAAGGGTTCTTTCAGTTGCAGGTAAGTGATATTCAACTCAAACTGATTTAAGAAAGGAAAATTAATGTCTTATGTGTACAAAAAGTCCAGGGCCTACCTTCAGGTACATCTTGATCCAGGTATGCATACCGTGTCCTCAGAGAACTCTCTCCACCTCTTTGTTTTTCTCTGCAATATGCTGGCTTCATTCTCATCTAGACTCCTCTACTGCAGTGACCAGAGAGCCACCAGCAATCTCAGCAGAAAATAAAAGTGTCTCTAAAAGTTCTAGCAATAGTCTTAAGTTTGATGCTCATTGGTTATGGTTATTTGACTTATTGGCCCAGCTTGGGTCATGTGTTCACCTACTAACCAAACACTGTGGTTAGCAGAAGGCAGAATTCTTATTACCAGACCTTAGACAGAGTACCATTCTGCAGCCTAGAGGTGGGGTCAGCCATATCAAGACCATATGGAGAGTACGGGGGAAACTCCTTGGCTATTATTTGGGGTGCTGTTACCAGAAGAAGAGAGAATGGATGTCTGGCAGGAAGAGCCAAGAGATGTCTTCTACACTAAGTGTAAAACATTCCCCCCATGGGTTAACAGGCTGGGTAATATCTAAGATGTGATATGAAAGAGAAAGGGGCTAGCAAATATCTACCTATTTAGTATCTAATGCATTCTAACTACAATGACAGGCACTCAATACCTGACTTGGAAGTATTACTATCTTCATTTTATCAGGTGAGAATATTTAGAATCAAAGTAGTTAAGTAATGTGCCCAAAGCCACATTGCTAGTAACACATTCAAACTTTGATTTGAACCCAAACTTTATTCTTTGCATTACATCGAGAATTAAGAAAGAAAAGAAAAAAGCAAAAAAATGAATTAGAAATGTATGTGGTTATGGAAAAGATATCACGATGTTACATTTTTATATTGCTTCATAGTTTACCTGAAGTAATTTAGTATCCTCATTAAGTAGTAATTTAATATCCTTTATCACTTGTCCCCTAAGAGATGTGAAAAAAACGATGTAGATCCTGGAGGAACGCTTTCCATTCAGTGTTTAATGGGTTCTGTGGTGAATTAGCAGACAGTTAGTGCAAGTAAATATGGAAACCAAAAGTAGCATAATTTGGTGATTAAGAACGAGCTTTGGAGACAGACAGATGAGTTCAGGGCCTGAGCTCCCCACCTTAGGCCTGACCCTTATCCCCTAAGCTTCCATTCCCTCATCTGTAAGGTAGGGACGATGATGCCAGCTGCATTATGCAGGTGAGGGCTAAAGAGGAGAATACACGAGAAGCTCATTGCATAGGGTAAGGATGCAGTGGAGGCCTGGGTCCACCTGCCGATGACAGGACCTGAAACAGCTGCCTGTCTAAAGAGACGCACTCACGTGCTTACAACAGTGCCTGGCACGTAGGGGCTGCTCAGCACTATTTGTTGAATGAATGAATAATTTCCATTCTGATACTTGGCCACCCATGTAGGCAGGCCTAAATGGAAATACCTAAGAAATATATTGTTAGTATATTATCATGTGTGATTTTTATCAAATTTCCCTCCTTGATCTTTGCTTTGCAAGTTTGACTAGAAGTGGCAGTAGTTCTAAAGTCTAGGATTGAAAAGTATTCTTTCATATAATTATGCATTCAGCAAACTTTTTTTGATTTACCGAGTGTCATATATGGGTGAGGCACTGTGCACGGTGCTGGGGAAGCATAAATAGAAAGGACATGGGTTCTGTCCTCGTGAAGTTCACAGTTCAGGAGAGACAGAGTGATGACAAGATAATAAATTAAATGTGGCCATTGCCACATATAAGAACCACTGATGGGAGGGCAGAGGTAGGCATCGCAAAATAACACACTCAAATCCATTCCTCCTCTGTTCCTCTCCGTCAGTCTTCTTCATTTCAGTCAACACGGTCAGCAAGAAAGTAGGAGGCATTGTTGATTCTTCACCTTCCTCATCAGTAAGTTTAGAGTCTCATCTTATAAAACTGTCCTGAACCCGCTGACGTCTCTCCATCACGACTGCCATCTTCCTGGTCCAGCTGACTCACTATGTACCTTGTCATCTGCTTCAGAAGCTTCTTTATTGCTCTCACTGCTCCTGGTCTTGCCTCCCCCACCCCCAAACCCACCCTGATTCATTTCCCACACTGCAGCCTCAACAATCTTTTAAAGATGTGCATCAGAACCTGTCATCGCCAAGCCATGCAAAGGTTTCCCACCCCACTGGGGATAACACCCTGTCTCCTTACTAACACGATTTTACCTGCCTCCCGCCTACCCCTTAACATCTTCTCCCTGCTCACCTGCCCCACCACACTCACCTCCTTTTTCTGTTCCTTTAGCAGGCCAAGCTCTTTCCAGTCTGAGAGCTGTTTCATTTCCCTCTCTCTAAGAAAAACCTTCCCTTAGCTCTTTACATAGCTGTTCCCCTCTCATCCTCAGGCATCTTCCCAAATGCCACCTGTTTAGCGATGACATTTGATGACCTGCTTTGACTACCAAAGTAGCCCCCCTCTACATGTATTCTATCACCCCATTTTTTGTTCATACTCTATATCATAATCTGCAATCTTCTTATGGAGTATTTATTTGTTTACTTGTTTATTGTCTCCTCCCCCTTTATACCCATGAATATAGAATTTTCATGATGTGTCATGGTTATTGGGAGCTCATGTTTATTGTCTTTTCCCCCTTTACACCCATGAACACAGAATTTCCAGCAAACACCTTTTCAGTCTGGGTCCCCAGCTCTCACCAGAGCTCCCAGAGCTCAGTAGTGTTTGCTGAAAAAAAAAAAAAAAATGAGTTAATGGGTTAATGGGACCCTTGCGCCATCCAAATTAGAAATCTTTACACTAACTACGTCAGCTCTTGAAACATAATTATTTGGATATGCACACACACACATATTCAAGTAGGTGAGAGATAGAGCAGGTGGAAGATTAGATTAAAAACAGATTTCAGAATAGACAATTCAGTCCTCTTCATTCATTTAACCAAAGCCTAGAAAATACAACTTTTCTCTAGGCTGAAACAGGCAACAATGAATTCTGGAAGATTTTGTGGGTAAGGCTTCTCTCTGCTTTTGGACAAATGGTGCCCAGCAGAGCTGTGTGACAAAGAAGGTGAGATCATTTTCAGCAACTGCCACCAAATTTGAAAAGGGTTGATTGATATGACAAAAGTCTCTTCACAAAGAACATAAATCAAAGAAGATGACTGACAGTGAGGTAAACATTTTAAAACTAGAGTAATTAGGAATATATTAGCAATTAAAATAAACTTATTATCATTAGCAAAATTGGCAGCTACTTGCAATTTCCCCAGGGGCCTTATTTTAATTTTATCCTTGTAGGTTATATTAGGAAGGATGAATGGTTTTAGAGATACAGTTTTAATTTGTATGAACTTCATTTACAAAATGTCCCTATCCATAGTTAGCAGAGCTCAGTGGTTCTCCAATAATAATCTTGAGGATACCAGGTTTTCTATGAGCTGGACTCAGGTGTTCTAACAGTAAAACTGAATAAAGCTGCTTTTTACTCATTTCTCAGAGAAAATTAAATTAGCAGGTAAATTTTTAATTTTTTTCTGTTATAATTTTCTTTAAGCCTTTAGCACCTGCTACCACTTGTCTGCTAGAAAGGGTCAGAAAATGACAAAACCACTGAACTTGAAGAAAATAAATTAACCAAGGAAAACCCTTGGACACCACCCTTCTCAGATCAATAGTGTCTTCATTCTGTGGAAATGTATGCTGATGGGTAAGACCGTGTGGGGACAGGGGCAGGACTGAACTCTCTGTCTCCTTCACCCTTTGGCCTTGTTCCTCTCCTTTCACCCCCTAATGGGGAGGGCATCTTTTAGCATCATAAGGCATCCGTGTTTTATTAGTTAGGATTCTTGGCTGCTGGCAATGAAAACAACCCTGACAACAGAATCAAAAGTAATGAAAAAATACTGGGGAACTTATATAAATTATAGAAATCTGGATAGGTGTGTAGTAAAGAATTTGGCTCTGGCCTTTGACCTGTCCTCAGTTTCTAGGAGATAATCTCAGTGTTTGTTTCTCTGGGGACCTTGGGTCACAGTGGTTAGTGTAACAATGTGATTTAGGGCAGGTGCTGACCACACCCATGTAGTTTTAGGGTGGGGGCTGTGCATGCCAGAAAGACCAATAAAAAACTGGGGGTGTGGGGGGGGGCTTTGGGTCACATGGTATCCATCAACCTGGAGACTAAGATTAACCACATGGGCAATCAATCCATCAATCATGCCTATGTGATGAGGCTCCAATAAAAAGTGTGGACACCAAAGCTCAGGTGAGCTTTCCTGGTTGGCAGTACTCCACATGTGTGGGCACACATTGATCCTAGGAGAGTACCTGTCCTAACACCACAGAGAGAGGACAATGAAAGCTTCTGGACTCTGCCTTATGTGTTGCTTAATATCATCCTTTCCCTGTAGAAAACTAACTGTGAGTATAACAGCTTTCAGTAAGTTCCGTGAGTTCTAGCATACTGTAGATACTCAGAGTAGTTTGGGGAACCCCTGAACTTTCATTTGGTATCAGGAGTGAGGGAAGTCTTTTGTCAAGCAAGCACCCTCTAAACCTGTATAATTGGCCTTAACAACTTGCACTAGGGGCACCAAAATTTACAATGGCAAAAACTGGAGATGCTCTGGGGTGCCATGAAGCTAGAAGCAAGAAGCATATCAACCACCTTTCAGGTAAAACAGTCTGACCATTACACCACAGTGATGACCTCCCCCAGTCTCTGTCAACAGATGTTCTCTCGAGAGAAGATTTACATGAGCAAATTTAGGTCATGTATCCGCACACTGGCTGCTGTATCAGGGTTGGGAGAAAAACAGTAGGGCCACTTTAGCTTCTGTAGCAGGAAACTGGCACCTGGAACTGCTCTCCAACAAGACCCAGTGGAATAGATGCTGGGTACCAAAACATGGCAAATATCTGCTTCAGAAGCAACACTATGAAAGACGATCAATATGAACCAGATTCCATTTCATGTTAGAGATTCTCTATTCAGAAGAATCTGAAGACTCAGTCTCCTCCACTGAGGCTAGGGAGGATCCAGAAACAACAGATGCCTTGACCTCCTGGGCACTGGCAGGATGGAGCTGGGAGGCAGTGGAGAAGGCTGGGCCAAGGGGCAACGAAGGAAATAGGTCAAGAGACCAGAAGGGGAAAGAGCATGCCAAGTGCCCATCCAAGACAGGCTGACCTGATGGGAACTGAAACATTTTATTCCATCCCGTGCACTCTGAGTGCACTTGAGACTTGCCAGTAATGAAATTGTGTTCTTTATGGGAATGACTAACTGGGTCCGAGCTTTCTCCCTAGGGTGTTACAGGGATGTATCAGAGGGATTACTCAAACATAATCCACGTTGACAATAAAGGGTTTAAGTTTAATTGATGGGATTTAATACACCCTCCAGTATTTTATGCTGTTCTAACTTTTCAGGTAAGAATTACTGGCTTAGTTAAGCAGGGAGAGAATCTATAGTTATGGAATTTGGAACTGAGAAAGGACTGTGGAGACTACATTGGGGGTACAGCGTGGGGTTAGTTGATTTGGGCATATAGAGGATGGTCCTCAGCAGCCTCAGAAGGAACCAAGGGAAGACTTGGTTTTCAAACCCTAATACTGTGGAGTTCCCCATGAGCTGAGCCCATGTGCTCTACCTTCAACATCAAACAAAACCAAGTTCTGTTCTTTTACCAGGTTTACATACATAGATCATTGATTGGATTGCCCCATTTCCCTCAGGTTGGTTATCAATGTCATTGATACCTGCTTCAACCTGAGAAGATCCTCTTTTAAGTGTTTTATGCATTAGAACAGAAGACTTAGACTGCTCAAACAAAGCTTGGAAAATACTGAATCCAGCTTCCTACCTAAAGGAAGCATCTCCTTCTACAGAATCCCACACAGATGGCTCATCCCATTAAACATGGTAGTGAAAGGGGTTTATCCACTTCCCGAGGCAGTCAGTTCTAACATTTCATCTATATTTTGCTGTACTAAAGCTAGCCACACATTTAAAACAAATATTTTAATTTATCTTACAATCTCGTGGGTCAGGAATTCTGGCAGGGATCAGCTGGGTGATTCTTCTGTTTCATGCAGCTTGACAGAGATCATCATTCAGTGATAATCAGCTGATGAATGGGCTGGTTTAGAGGGTTCAATAGAGAGGGCTGGAAGGCTGGGCGTTGGCTAAAGGGGGCATCCACACTTGGCTTCTCCAGCATGGTGGCCTCAGGGTAGTCAGACTTCCACATGGTGGCTCAGGGCTCCAAGAACCAGTGTTCAGCAAAGTGGAAGATGTAAGAATTTTGATGAACTAGCTTTGAAAGTCATGTAGTGTTTCTTGCCTTGAATTCTATCGGTCAAAGCAGTCACAAGTATGTCCAAATTCAAGGGGATGGGAACAGGCATCATCTTTCAACTGGGAGAAATGTAAAATAAGTTTTAGTCATGTTTTAAAAACTTCGTATCTCATATTGGGATGTATCGAGCACTTATCATGGGCAAACACTTTACACATCGTTACTTTTAAACTTTGTTAAAATTCAATCATAAGCACTTTAATTTTTTCTACTTTACAGATGAGAAAACTGAGACAACATGAGGCTAAGTAATTTTCTTAACATCCCTGTATCTGAGCCCTCAGTGATATGGTACGACATCATAGTTACTATCCTCTAAGTATATTCAAATTAGTAAAATTCCTAAAATGTCAACTCTTGCTTTTATTAAACTAATGGAGATAAGCAAAAGTTTGGACAAATAAATTAAGATAATCATTTAAAAAACATTTACACTTGGTTTTGAGATATGATTTTTTTTCTTTTTTTTTACTTCTATCTGATTATTGAAGTGTCTGATATTTGGGGAATTCATATCTAATAACACAAATTTATACCCATAGAAATTGGTCAAGGAAGCACTGGAAAATTATTTTGTTGTTCTATTCTGCCTCTTTTCACATTTACTGTTTTTGTCTACCAGATAAGAGAAATCACCCTCAGATGGATGCAATAGACCAACTTAAATAATGCTGCCCTTTTCCAATCTCCTCTAAGCAAAGCAATTAAGTTTTATTTTCTCAGATATTTTTACATAGGGTTGGTACAAAGCAAACTGAGTTTCCTTATCTGTGTCAACCTGAAATAACAAAGAAGCTCTCTGAAAGAATAAGTTTAATTGGGAATAGAAGATTGCAATGGGAATACATGTGCCTTAGTAAACCATATGCACATTCAGGGAAGTAAAGGAAGACAAAATATTTTAAAAGAAAAGTGATGGAGGGTTACATAATTTTTTAGGGACAATTATCCCTTGCTGTAAAAATCAAAAACATGCATGACACCAGTGTGAGGTTGGACAGATAGTTGCTAGGCAAATGTCCTCACAGAAGTAATTTTTGTTTAAGGTTGCAATGGCCTCTATGCAACAATGTAGTTTTGTTGAGTCCTTTGTGATAATTCCTGTTATCAGGCATACATGCATGAGACCCCTTCCCTTCCTGGCCTTTCCTGGCACTACATACTTGTGAAGTTCTTTTTTTTTTTTTAAATGCCAGTATGCACTTTATTTTTTAGGGTCTCCATCTATGGAGGACATTACTTCATTTTCAAAAACTGAATAGTTTATCCATACTGAGTACTTTTAACATGTCAAGTACTCTTCTAAGGGTTTTACATGTTGTTTTAGTTGATTTCTTTAGTCGTTAGTTGCTTATAACAAAATACTTGGAACTGGGTATTTTATAAAGAAAAAAGAAAAATAATTGCTTACAGTTTCTGAGGCTGGGAAGTCCAAAGTCCATCTGGTGGTGGCAACAGTGACCCAGGGGGCTCACATTGCAAGATGGTGGAAGCAGAGAGAGCAGAGAGAGAGAGTTCCTCATGCACTGTCCTTTTAAAGCCCTCAGAACCATGCCCATGACCACCGTTTTTAATCCATTCATTGTTGCACAGTCCTACAATCTTATCACCTCTTCAAGGCTCTGCCTTTCAATTACCATAATGAGATTTCCCATCCTCAACATTTACAGTGAGGATTAAGCTTCGATGAGGTTGAGATTGTGGCATCCAGTCTACAGCACCTGTATTGTGTCAATTACTCCCCAATTACTCCCCACAGTGTCTTCTACATGGAAGGTGCTTGATAAATATATGCTGATGGATAGAAAGAAGGAAAGAAGGAAGGGAAGGGGAAAAGGTGGGGGAAAGGAAGGGGAAGGAAGGGATTGAAATTGTAGAGGGGCTGATAAACTTGTGAGTATGGTTTACTTGTCATAAGTTGCAATAAGGAAGCTCTTATGAAAGAAAATTAATGCAAAGTACAATGAAATTGAAACCATAGTATTGGTTACACTTCATAAAAGTATTGAAGTTTGCAATAATGAAAATAAAAAGAACCAAATAACTTTCTAGGTCAATGTCCCTGGAATTTATCAGCACAAAAGAAGTAGGAGGACTATTTTGCTGTTACTGGAATTTTAAAAAACCCTCTTCAAGGTTTATTTTTTTTTACTTACATACACAACGTGCTGCAACAGTTTGCTTGGGAAGCACCACTCCTTTTGATGTATTTGAGGGAGCCAAAGAAACAAATCTATTTGGAATAACATTTGCATAAACAGACAGAAATTGTGACTCTAAATTATTTCACTCACTTTGAGTGAAACGAACTTGACTTTACTTGGAGCTGTTGCTTTGTGATTTATTTCTCAATTTTCCTTCCTGTCAGTGCACTTTAACAATCACAGCATATTGTACACATGTCCTTCATACCCCATGGGTCCTCTGTTTCTAAGGAACACTGATTCCAAATTGCTCCATCCACAAGCCCCTCCCCACACAATCTCTTAAGGCTGGGACCGTAGCCAGGGCTGGAACAACCTCTCTGCACACAGAAACCTGTCAGCTTTGGTTTTGCTCCTTGACCAAGAGGTCAAAGGACATTGAAATGGTGAGATAATGGATGTGGGGCAGAGATAAGTGGCTTTAGTTCCAGGCAGTGAGAATGGAGAGGAAGCCGTTGACATTCTTGGGGACCCACCATATGCTATGTTTATGCTGTGCCAGCCAGAACTCTGCTACTTACTTGCAGTAGGGCCTTGAGAAAGTCCATTCTCTAGGCCTCAACTTCTTCACATGTAAAGTGCATCTGGGATTAGTCAAGACCCTTCCAGGCCTGACATGCTCTGGTCTAGGTGTCCCAATAATCCATCACCCAGGGATCAAAGATTTGCAGATATGTGGGGTGAGATGGAAAGGAGGGGGCTAAGAAATGTCCAGTGGGTGTCCTAGTGAGTTTAGTTATCTGGAAGGGTGGGGGAAGGAGAGAACAGTAGGAAAATATGGTAAAAAGGCAGAAGAGAGAAGGACGTAAGAGAGGGAGATAAGGAGAGGGGGAGCACAGAAGGCAGAGGCGGCCACCACAGTCGCCTCAGCGCTCCTGACGTGCCTCCTGCAGGGGTACTTTTGTCAGTGATGGGTTCAAGTAGTGGTGGTATAGCAAAGTGTATTTTCCAAAGAGAGTCAAAATAATATCACCCCACGTGCTCTTTCACAATGTGATCTTGCCATTTCCCTATCCAGAAAAGTGCAGTCTAGTTCCTCTCCCTTTAAATTGGAGCTGGCCTGTGACTTGTGTAATCAATACAGTGTGATGGGAGTTATTCTGAGTGACTTCTAAGGCTCGGTCAAAAGCAGCTTCTACTCAGTTACCTTGGGACATTTGTTCTGAGGGAAGCCAATCTGACTACTGAGGCCATCATGCTGAAGAGTCCGCATAGGTGCATTCCTGTTGACAATCCCAGCTAAGTCCTGCCTTTCAGCCGTTTCCCTCAAGACGCAGATGTGTGAATGAAGCATGTTGGACCCTCCAGCCCAGCACATGCTCCAGCTACGTACTACTGATCAACCTCACTTTATACCGCAGGGAGTAGGACAATCACCCAGCTGAGCTCTGCCCAAATTCCTGCTGTAGGAGTGAGTGTCTATGAGATAGAAGAAAATGTCTGTTTTAAGTCATCAAGTTTCGTGATAGTTTGTTATCAAATAAAAGGTACTGAAACAGGACAAGTAGGAGAGATTTTTTTTAAAAAGCCTCTATGTCTCACCTAGTAATGAAAACCCTTCAAAATGTATAAACAAGACTTCAAGATTTCAGAGATGTGTGAAATTTTAAAACTAATTTGGAAACCAACTTTTAATTTTGCCCATTAAGGACATTACAAGGAAACTACTATCTTCTATAGGTCACCTTATTATATTTTTTAGAGGTTTACTTTATCATGAAAAAGGGAGAAAAGATACTACATCCCACCAGAATGGCTGCAATGAAAGAGAGAAGCAATATCCAGTGCTGGCAGGGTGTGCTCCTGCTGGGCGTGCAGAATGGCACAGACTCTTCGGAAAATAGCTCGGCAGCGGCGGCGTCCCCTCCCCCACCCCCACCCCAGGCCCCAGTTTATTTGTGTATTTATTTATTTATTTTTAGCTCCCACAAATAAGTGAGAATATGTGACATTTCTCTTTCTGTGCCTGACTCGTTTCACTTAATATAATTCTAAGTCAACAATTATAATTCCTCGAAATTGATAAGACACGTGAACAGATATGAGGTTGTTGGGAGGGAGGGGGGAGAGACAGAGGGAGGGAGGTTTCGGTAATGGGCCACAATAATCAACCACATTGTATATCGATAAAATTAAATTAAATTAAAAGAGAAAAAGAAAAAGAAAACAGCTCGGCAGTATCCACTAAAGGGAAAAGTGTGCACACACATTGATTCTAGGACCTGCCACAGATACTAAAATCCACGGATGCTCAAGCCCCTTACATAAAAAAGCAAACATAGTAATGCATAGTATTTGCATAGTATCCGCAATCCTCCCACATACTTTAAATCATCTCTAGATGACTTATAACACCTAATACAATGTAAATGCCATGTAAATAGTTGTTACACTGTATTGTTTCTTATTTGCATTTTTATTAAAAATTTTTCTGCTTATTTCTGATCTGCAGTTGATTGACTCTGTGGATGTGGAACTCACAGACATACAGGGCCAACTGTGTATTCAGTTCCATTCCTAAGTACAAGCATATTTCAAAAAGTTCACGAAAAGATTTGTATTATCTTTTCTTTCCATTTTCCACGAACTTTTTGAAGTACCCCTGTATACGCCCTAAGGAAAATGAACATTTTTACCAGATGATCTGTATAAACATGTTCATAGTAGACTATTCTTAATAGTCCAAAATTTAAAATAAGCCAAATGCCTGTCAACAGCAGGATGAATAAGCAAGCTGTAGTATGTCCACACGATGGAATGCCATAGCAATGAGAATGAATGAACTCTTGCAGGAAAAAACATGGACAAATTTCATACACATGAGGTTGAGGGAAAGAAACCAGAGTCAAAAAAAAGTGTCTACCGTGTGATCCCATTTATAGAAGTTGACAAGGAAGCACAATTAACCTACAGTGTTAGAAGTTAGGATAGCAGTTACCATCAGGGGTAGTGACTGAAAGAAAATGTGGGGAGTGTCTGAGGGGTCTGGATGTGTCTCGATTCTTTTCCCAGGTGCTTGTTGTACCTGCTGTATGCGTGGCTGGATTTCACTGCGTGAAATGCCATTGAGGGGTGTGCTTTTGACTTGTTTGCTTTTCTGGGAGTACGTTATAAGAGGGTACTTCAAAAAGTTCATGGAAGGATTCGTATTATCTTTTCATTCCATTTTTCCACGATGGTTTTGAAGAGCTCTTGTGCTTCAAAATAAGACATTAAAAAAGAACAGGAGGAAGGACATGGTCTCAATAGGTCTTTAAAAAACCAACTTAGCTTTATGAAAAGTTTTACGGAGAACTTACTGTGCTTATTTGTCCACATTTTCCTCATTTCTCCTTGAGCCAGGGTGAGACGCTTTATGGCAGGGTTCCGGGGCTGTGACATTGTCAGAGGGAAAAGAAAACGGGTGACACTGTGGGAGTCAACTGACCCTGCGAGGGGCAGGCCGGCTCCCGGGGAACGTGCCCCGCAGCTGCTCCTGTCGCTGCACCGTTCCCAGGCCCCGTGTGGGCCGGTCTAGAAAGACGCCTCCAACCTCCCACAGACCGCTGCACACCCAGGAAATGACATCGGGATGGGGCTCCCCCGCCACCCTTCATCACCTCCAGGGTGAGGGGTGTCCACACCTGGGCACACCTGTGGGGAGGTCCGCTAGAGAGAGTCTCGGAAGACAGGGCCCTCCATGACACATTGCAAGTTCCCGAAACTGGCAACGGGAGTCCAGGCGTCCTGGGCCCTTCTGCTCCTGGAGAGCCCGGCTGTGCACGTCCCTCACCCTGCATCACAGGTCCCATTTGTAGTAATGAAGGTCGGGGGTTCAGGAGAGTTATGTGGGGTTCGGGGTCTCTTCTCTGTGGAGATCTGGAATTCCACCCTTCCTCATGCTTTCCTGGGAGCCTCTCTTCTTGCCACCCCCTTTACAGACCAACAGTCGCCACGGGGGGAAGAAGCCACCACTTTGTTAGTCGCACCTCCTTTCTGGGCCTCATCTCTCCCTCCAGCCTCATTTTCATCCCTCCCTCACCCCTGCCCACCGCTCACACCCCCTCTCCCCCCCCCACACACCTCCACATTGCGCCCCGGGGCGCACTGCACTTGCCTGTCGCCTGTGACTAGCCCAAAGCTTCCAAGTTCGTCTCCTTCCCCTCACGTCAGGAGTGCTGGGACCGCTCCTCCTCTGTGAAGCCTCCTTCTGCACACCGTGTGTGTGTGTGCGTGTGCGTGTGTGTGTGCGTGTGTGCACATGTGTCTGTGCACATGTGTCTGTGTCGGTAATAGACGCTCCACAATTGTTTCTCAGTTGATCCCCAGGCTGCAGAGGGACCCTGACATTAACTCCACCTCCACTCCTGTTCTTGGTGGTCGCTCATTGTCCCCTTGGATCCGAATCTCAGGCTTCTCAGGGGACCTGTCAGTGGCCATTCCACTGTGCCACCCCACTCCCAGGGGAGTAGAGCTATGCAGCCTGGACGAGACTCATCCACTTCACCAGCTGGCATCTCTGGCCGCTACCTGCCACAGGGGTGGCTGCCCCAGAGGGACTGGGCTGATAACCAACGAGTCAGCATGAGGCTAATTTTGGTGTGACAAAGTTGAACGGGTGACTGTGACTCAGCCTCAGTCCCGGCTCCCCTCATTCCAGAGTCTACCTGCAGTAACAGCACGTGGCCACAGGGGCTCTACTGGACGTCTCAGGCCAGAGGAGGCGGCAAGGGGGAGAGCGCCCGGCCAGCTCCCCCCGCAAAACGGAAACACTCAGGGGTCTCTAGTCTAAGTGACCTCCCACGCTGAAGCCCCACAGCCCCCCTTGGTTGCCTTATGCTGTGTTTGACCCTTAGCTGTCTACAAGCTGTTTTATACCTTCCATTCCTCCTTGCTTTCTGGAAAGCCTCTCTCCTTCAAGTCCCCTTTACAGACCAGCTGTCACCACAGGAGGAAGGTTAGTTCTTTTGTTAGTTCCACCTCCTTTAAACAAGTGCCAGGCCTAAACCATGAGTTCCCTATCCCTTGGGACATGGGACATGGGAAAGACAACTGCCCCCATCTCTGGCCAGGAGGAACCCCATCCCTCCAGACAGCCCCTGCCCATCAACTCCCACCCTGGAGCCAGAGAGACCTCGCTGCCATCAGTGGCCCTCAGTGGCTCTCAAAGGCCTGTATGTTCACACTGCACCCTGGGCCCCCCAAGGTCCAGCTGCCAGGTTCTCCAGCCTCACGTCCATCCTCTCCCCTTGCCCTGCAACCAGCAAGACTGAAATACTTGTAATTGCCCCAACATAACATGGTGCTTCCAGCCTTTGTACTTTGCCCACACCTTTTCCATGGCCTAGTCCTTTGTCCCCACCCCTTCCCCGAAACCTCCTCCACCCTTACTCTTGGTCCCTGTTCCTTCTTCACTACAGAGACCTGTTTGTCCCTCAAAACTGCCAATTCTCTGGTGAAGCCTGACCCACAGCTCCCTCCCATGCCCCAGAATCCCTCTTCTGGACAGATCCTGTTCCCAAACACGCATCTCTCATTGTATCTGCTCCTCGGAGCTGTAATAACTACTCATGCACCTGCCCTGTCTCTTCCACTGGCTCTGTGCCTCCGTGCAGACCCAGGGCCAGTCCACAGTGGGTACGGCTCGCAGGGTGATGCACTGGAGTTGCTCCCTGTCTGCCCGCCACCTCCCACTTTGAGAAAGTCCTTTAAATGCTCTGAGCTCTGGCTTGCTGATCTGCAAAATGGAGAGATGTGAGACTCAGAAGACAGCACGTACACTAAAGAACTCTGTGGACGGCTAAGTGCTATGCAAATGTCTTTATTGCTTGTTCTTTTTCCAGGCTCTTGCTTACCTAGTCTTACTTGCCTGTGAGGAAACTGTAAGATTAAAGGAATGTGAAATGATTTTTTTGCAATTTCCCTACCTTGCATCAAGGGAAAAGCTGGTCAAGAATAAACCATTAATTAGTTCCCTGTAGGCCCCCAACCTTTTCAGGAGCTCTGGGTTAATGATTCTGAGGTTTTTTCCTCACAGGGCCAATTTGTATCTAATCTTTGGCATGTTCCCCCCTTAAGAATAATTTGACTCCCATAATTCTTCATCCTGGGGTCAGGAACTTTGTTTTGCAGAAGGAAATGGTGGATGGTGTAGGTCTTGGGCCCTCTTCCTTTCTCAACAGTGCCCCACCTAATGCCCACAATTTCCTCTACCAACAGAAGAGACTGCTCCCTACCCTCAGGACTTTCCTCAGAAGTAGCTCTAGGAATTAACTGTGGTCTAAGCAACAAGGATGCTGGGCCCTAACTCATAACCTCCCTCACATGAGGTTTAAGGATTTGTTTGGGGAAGCCCAGAGAAAGAAAGTTCCTGAAGATGTGGTACGGAGAAATTATTCTGGACCTGGCTTTTAAGAGATTAATTAGCAGCTGGGGGAGGCCTGGGCTGCAGAGAGATGCAGCGTCAGTCAGGAGTGGTGCTTGGTGGGGAGTAAGGCCTGGTATCCCAGGCGGCAGGTCTGTTTATAGCTGTAGAGCCGTGGCAGAGGCTGGGGACGGAAGCCTGGGAGCCAGACACAGCTCTTTAGATAAGGCCAGCTAAGGGCTGAGAGTGCACAGAAGCTGGAAAACCAGCTCACCGTGGCTCACTACCAGTGCTTCCCCCAGCTCCCACCTCTCCCTCCTCCCAATCCCATAAATTTGGGGCTCATCTCTGTAGCATTTTGGAACTTGGTGGTAAGAACCTGGCAAGTCTCAGGTTCTTGTGGTGCCCCAGTCTCATTGGACTTGCTTTGCCTACTTTCCAGGCCTCAGACAAGGCTTTGCATGCATAAAGAAGTGGGCTGGTGGATCACTGTTCTGTAAAGGTCCCCCTGGGTGATTGGGGTAAGTTACCTTCTTGAGCCTCAGTTTCCCCATCTGTAAAATAGGTATACTCCTCTTTTTTGAATAAACAAGGCTTCTTGTAATAATGCCATTTACAACTTAAATCTTAACAAGCCTTTCAGACTTATATCACTCTTGTGTATACATAAAAGTGAAAGCATGAGGTGAAGGAAAGGTTAAGGTATGTCTGGGACAATCATTTCATTACAATGGACATGGTGATTGCAGGACCATCCTGACATCAGAGATGTTGAAATGTGGAAAACAACAACAAACAGTAGTAAACACCCTTGTACCTGCTTCCTTGCTCGAGAACTAAAACAATTCCCAGCACCACTGGAAGCTGGTGTCTGCCTCCCTGACCACAACCCTTGTCTTCCCACCCTGGAGAAAGCCACTGCCCTGAATTTTGTGTTCACTGCTCCCTTGCTTTTGTCTTCAGTTTTACCAAGCATGTATGCAATGTATTATTTGATTGAACTGTTGTATTAGTGGAATTATATCCTACTTTGTGACTTGTTTTTAAATAACAAAATTTATGCTAATATGTGAAGCTCCTGTTCATTTTTAACTGAATACCCCCTTCCATTCATATTCCACTGTATTATCAGTTCATCTGTTGATGGAAATTTGGGCTGTTTAATGGAAGCAGAACATTGGAAACAGCCCAAATTATTTTGCTATAAACATCCTCATAGCTGTGTCCGAGGACAAGTGTGCTTCTCTGCGGTACATACCTAGGAGTGGAATTGCTAAGTCTAGACAATGGCTGTCCCTGTTCTGATGCCAGCAAATGCTGCTGCTCCCCTTCCCCCTCCCCTATATAGTCTGGGGGATGAAAGTCCACTTGTCTTCCAACAAGTTTATAAGAAGGATAGGGAGATGGTGGAAGTAGAGCTTCCCAGCCCAATCTGGGACTTTCAGCCATAGCCCTGGGGAACCAAAGCTAGGAAGGGGCTGAGGTGAGATGGAGCGCTCATACGGGCTCTGCTGAGCAACCCCTGCTCTGGATCCCGGGGCCTCAGGCTGCAGCACAGCTGACATCACAGAATCCACTGTGAGGTCACTACCAGGCTGTGGGTCATGGAAATTCAGACAGAACACAGCAAGCTATTCTGAGATTTAACGGTTCTTTATTTAAACTGCAGTAAAGAAGGGGAATAGGCTCCCTGAGCCTATTTAATGGGCTTTAAAGGTTAGCCTATGCTTCCAGATGTTGCAGAATAAGGCAGCCCTGGGCCACTCTCCGTTGCCTTCACGACGGCCTCCATGCTGCTCCTGTACAGTCTTGGCCACGATGTCCATGTCTTTGCCGTGTGGTGCAGCTAAAGGCCCCTGCTACAGCTGCCTCTGCCATCGCCCCTGTTGCACAGTCTATGGGGGTGGATACATCGGGCTCAGTAGTGGGCTTGTGGGAGTCGTGGGATTCCCTCCCCTCCAGCATAAGAAGCTGAGGTGGCCCCAGTTACCTCAGAGACCCCGTGGCTGACCTGGTCTTAGGAATCTGCTGTGTCCAGTCTCGTCCTGTCTTCAAAGTCAGGCATGCATATTCTGTCTTCAGCTGGAATAGCATAGGTACCGCTGTTACTGTCCATGGGTGGTCGCAGGAGGGAAATTACCTGTTCCCAATAGAGGAACAAGTCTTCCTGGGCTTGAGGACACAGCTGAATGTAGCAAGAACCAGTGGCAAACTGCAGAGCAGCAGTTGCTTCTCACGGTGATGAGCAGAGTTCCTTACAGACTTCAAAGGAATGAGTCTCGTGAGCTCTAGACTTGTCGCCGCTTTGCAGTTTCTCCACTTAGTGGCCTGGCCACGCTCAGCATCCTCATCACAGTCCACGACTGGCTTCAGTCATGGCGGCAGCACTGGCGAGGAGGGTCCCAGGTCTTCCTTGGCCTTGGTGGCAGATGAGGAGCAGCAGCGTTGTATATACATTGTATAGGCAGGATCTGCTGTACAGCCACCCGGTAGACGACATATAGCCGATTACCTGGTATATGACGTATAAACAGACACATGGCCGGCTTGTGTCTGTTTATACGTCGTATACCAGGTAATCGGCTATATGTCGTCTACCGGGTGGCTGTACAGCAGGTCTTGCCTTAAGGCTCCCTCCCAGAGGCCGGGTTGGGGATGGTGGCTGTATGGATTCTGTAGGGTTCCTGGATCACAGGCTGTATCTTTTCAAAGATGTGCAGATGCAGAATGAGCTCCAGAGAAATCTTCATCTGGGTCTAACTCCCTACCCTGCACCTCTAAATTATCTATTTGAGAGTGTCCAAACTCTACTCCTGGCCAGAGAAGTGAACACACTCTGAGCCTGTAGCCCCACGCAGTCCTATTTATACTCTGCTGCCCTTTGTGACGTCATCAGTGTCACAAACCCCTTTGATCTCATCCTTCCCTCTGTCCCATCTCGGCAGGGCCACCATCCTCCCCCTAAACACCCCACTGCCCTCACAAAGGACAGCCCCACCCTGTCCACTCAGGTGGGGGCCAAGGTACAATTTTTTTCACATAGGACAATTTTGTGTGGATGCTTTCCTCACACCAAATTTACAAGGTTCAGCACTAGAAAGTCTACAGGAATCCAAGATGATGGGAAAATTTGAGCCATTTGAGATCATGGTTTAATTTTATCGAATAACCTGGAATTGACAGTCCTGATACTTAGCTCTTCCTTCCATTAAATATCAGTAGTTGTTGACAATGATGATCTTTCACAGTAACCTTAACCTTTAATAATAACATTAAAGATCGCTTCTCCCAGGCGCCACAATATACAATTCGCATATTTTTGTAAGAGCTCCTTGAGTTTGATATTATTGCTACTGTCCCAACTTTACAGGTAAAGAAATTGACATGTGTCACTACACTCACAGAGCTCACAGGTAGTGGAGGCATTATGTGAATCCAGGGCTAGCTGATTCTAAAGTTTTTGTTCTGAACCACTCCAGTAAAGAAAGCTTGGGCCAGACCATGTTTTCAAGCTGAACTGATTTCACTGTCTTCAAGAAAACCAATTTGGTTCATTATTGGAAGTTGCATAATTAATCCCCCCTCTGTGTGCCTGCATGCATGCATAGGTGTGTGCTTGTGTGCGTGCATGCGTGTGTGTGTGCTCTTTAGAGAACCCAGGACCAACCGCTTCAGACAGTGGCTGGGCTGAGCTGGAGACGAAAATATCCAGGGTCCCCTCGGTTCCTCTCCTGCATCATGCTTTTCTGAACAACCTATGTGTGGGAGCCCAGCCATTCTCTTAAGGCCCCCAGTTTTTGCTCCCTGCCCACTGCCCAGTGAAATGCTGAGGGTGGGGTGGGAACAGAGGAGGAGGAGGGTAGGACTGGAGGTGTAGGCTTAAATTCCAGGAGCCTATCAAATGCCTTCCTGTACTGACCTCGATGCCATGTGTAGGTCGTTGAGAAGTTGTTTGCACCTATGGGGAGCACATGCCACTGTGCCTCCCGCCTTGTCACCATTCCCACGGAGCTAGCCACAGAATAAGGGATTTCCCAGTTGGATGTTATGCCTGAAATCCCACCTTAGACAATCATCCCTTGAGGATAAAGGCTATCTCTCTGTTAAAATACACACCATCCATGGATGGATGGGTGGGTGACCAAAATGTAGAATACCCATACAATGGAACATTACTTAACTATAAAAAGGAATAAAGTATTATCACATGCTGTCACATGGCTGAAGCTTGAAGACATTATGCTAAATGAAAGAAGCCAGCCACAAAAGACCATATATTACATTATTCCATTTATATGAAATATCTGGAATAGGCAAATCCATAGAGAAAGTAGATTAGTGGTTTTCTGGGGCCAGAGGGAGGGGTGAATTAGAAGTGACTTCTTAATGGGTACAGGATTTCGTTTTGGGGTCATGAAAAAGTCCTAGATAGTGGTGATTACACAGCCTTATGAATGTACTTAATGTCACTGAGTGGTACACTTTCAAATGGTTACAATGGTAAATTTTATGTTATATATATAGTTGACCTCAGACACATACCCACACACAGAGAAAGAAAAAAATATATACTATTATTTGAAACCATTGTGGTTAAAAACATAGGCTTCAGCTTTCGAAAGCTCAGCTGTGTGACTGGACCAAGTTACTGAACTCTCCACTTCATCTGTAGAATGGGGATAACAGATGTCTGGAGGATTAAATGGGATCATGCATGTAAAAGCGTTTAGCATATGGCCTTACTCAATAAATGTTAGCTATTATTAGCATTAGTCCTCAATGGTCCTTTGAACTTGTGTGAATTCCTTCCTGAGAGCAATTCCCGAGGAGACCTAGGAAAACTTCTGGGACTGAGCCACCGTGAGAACAGATGGACGCTCAACACGCAATGGTGGCCTCCTTTCAGGCAGATCCGGACTGAAGACGTCACTCTCTCTGCAGAGAGACAGTAGGGGATCCCAACCAGAGGGCATGAGGTTGGGGAGAGAGAAAAAGTGTGATACGGGTTTGGGTGTCAAGGGTTTATTCAAAGCCCATGGGGGGAAATTAGGATAAAGATGGAAAATAGTCAGCATTTTAGCTTTTGACAGGAAGAGGAAGGGTTCAATTCCAGAGTACCCTGTCCTGGGCCAGAACCCTTTAAAGCTGTTTACTCTGAAACCAACCAGTAGCAGGCCAGATCTCAGGGAAAGGTCGGGGGTGGGGGGGCAGGAGCAAGGCAAGAAGCTCTCCATCCCTGCCATTGTGATGTCACCATCCCCAGAGACGTTGTCAAACCAGGTGTTTGATCCTGGTAGTGGCTCCATGTAAATTTATTCTCTCAGACCTCCCAATCTTCCCTCTGCTTGGAATGTGAGACAAGATAAACTAAACAACTTGACAGTAAATATGTATTCACCCTTTTCTTTATTAAGGCATCAAAACATAAACTTGGCTATAGAAAACAAAACTTTTTTCAGCATCTGTTGAAAAGTCTTAGTTATACTAGCCATACAAGGTGCATTTCTCGGATCAATTTCTCTTGCCCCAGGCGCTCCCCTTCCTGGCAGCTAACTAATTGTCTTGAGTTTCCTAAGGGCTGGTAGGTGGTACCTCTACTCATAACCACAGGAGAAATGTTAAGTATGCTTCCCCTTCACCAACTTAAAGAATGCAGATTATCTCCTACTCTCCTATGGTGGTGAATGGTACTAATACCTGATGACTCTTTACAGATTAGGAACAACTCCTGATGTGCAATTAAAGCAGCAAAATTAAAACACCTGTGTCACAAGTGATAGTTCAATGCAGCAGGCACACCATTCGTGTGGCTGAATCTAACATATAATGAAGCCAGTGCTTCTCTGAACAAGGGCATTGGGAGCAGAGATGCCATTTTTTTTATTTCTAGCCTGTGAGTGTTACATGTATGTGCACAGGCAAAAAGAAGGGAGCCTGGTTCTTTTCCAGACCTAAGGAATCATCTACCCTGGAGAGTCCAGAAAATTTGGTGGAATATCTTTCTTTGAATTATCGCACCCATCCTGTCTAAAATTATTCTTTCTTTATCCCCATCCCCTTTCCACATCTGGATCTTATAACAGATGTGATTCAAGTGAACAATTCTTTAAGAGGAGTTCTGTGGCAGAACGTAAGGTTTCCAAGGCCCAGGTTGAACAACGGGTGTAAGTTTCAGATATTTTGTTCATTCAGACAAGATGATAGTTGAGGTATTTAGCAATTTGGATTTTATATCAAAAATGTATCTTAGTACTTGTGCTGTGTTTTAGGATTTGTCTGTGAGAAACTGAGCATCAGGGGCCAAAGACTAAGGCACAAGATTGAAAGTCAACCATCCCTTCCAGTGGTGCCCCAAAGAACACAGGGGAATATTTTGTAAGATCCGTGCACCATGCACAAATCCCACAGACCAGGATGGCTCACTTCACAAAGACCATGAGACTGAGACCGATGCAATCAAGCAAGAGGGGCTTTATTCCAGCATGCTGGGGTCACTTAGTCTCCTGGACAGAAGCGACCCTTGGTTTACAATACAAGCACTTTTTATACAGTTTCTCTGGACAGACCTTTGTGACAGGATGAGTTGTTGGTTATCTGTGGCGCCTTTAGATTTACAGGTGGGCTTTAGCAGGCTGGTACCTCGATAAGGAACAGCTCATTTCTCAATGTTTATCTTCCCTGGGGCCTGGCCAGGTGGCGTTTAGATAAGGAACTAGTCAGTTCCTGGAACCTGGTGGGGGTCACTCCCTTCCTTGGAATGTTTAGTGTGCTCAGGCCTGACCTTTATATGGCCCCTTAGAAGCTGCTTTACTTAAAATGTTTTTAGCAAGCATTTGTTACAAAACTGCGGACATTAAAGTTATAGTTTTCAACTATTCCACTACAATTTTTTGCGATTCCCCTACAATTTCAAGCTAAACGCCTCCCATAATGGAGAGGGGAGGGGTGCGGAATGACTGGATCTCAACAACCAACAGATGTGAAAGAACAGAAACCAGCACAACACTTACGTTAACCATGTCTTGGTTCCAATATTTATTACATTGACAGGAATGTTCAGATAAATACATGATATTTTCTTTTACAGAAAATTGTAATGATACTGTTGAATCGGATTCAACACTCTGAGGATTTCACAGAAACATCCGAATTTAACAGACAGTAGACAGTCCTTGTAGCCAGTGTGAGTGACTTCTCACAGCTGCAAATGCTCTGAGCCAGATTTGTTAAAACAGCTACATGACAAAAACGATGCCATTGACATCCAATAATGCTAAAGCCCAGGCACCACCTGGCTTCAAACATGTCCCCACTGACTGTGGTTTTTGACCACAAGGAAAGGAAAATGGAGTATTCTTTGGCTCTTCTGGCCTAGAAATGACTCCTGACCTAAGTCACTGAGCGGAGAGTCCTAACCCTTTGGAAGTTGGACTTACTTTTTGCTTTCTTCCCGTGACATTGTAACTGAGTTTGCAACAGAGGACCTGCTGTCATGCCCATGGGTTTTGCATTAATGCCAGCAGAATTATGTTCTCTGGAGGCTGACATGCTTTTCTGGCCACTTGAACATTCTGTGAGTCACTACACATGATGACAGTCCCCCAAACTCTCGGAAACCAGATCTGAGGAATATCATGTAAATGTCACACCAGTGTTGTGCGAAACAGACATCAAAAGAGCACAGTGCCTAGTTTTGAAATGGGTGGCTTGCACACAGTCATTCCCAGACAGAACAGCATATTTGCTAGAAAGCACACCCTTGGCCACTGCACAACTTGGCTAAAAGCCGTCCTCACTCCACAACTCCTACAAGTGACAGTGGCAGCCGCAGTGGAGGAGATGACCCACCCCATCCACCCAAGGTACAAACACTTCTGCATGAATCCTAATGGTGGGCATCCTGGTTTTTGTAGAAACCTGATGAAAGCTGGGCAGGACCCTAACCAGGAGCCACCTGGAACATCTGAGAATGGCCAAGATGTTAAATCCTGAATCCTGGAGTTGAGGCAAAAGATGCGCTTGCCACAGGCCAAAGTCCACCTGGGCAGAGTGGAAAGGCCCAGCTGAGTCACCGCGGTCCCTCTTGCCTCGATGGTTCTCTCCTGCTGGGATTCTAGAGGTGCACAGGAAGTCAGCTCTCCAATGGCTTCAGGGTTTGGGGTGTAAAAGGAGAATTTGATAAGTTCTCCCCAGTTGCCCCAAACCGGGCTGCTTAGCTCTGCAATGTCCCTTCTTTTATCTGTTGGTTAAAGAGTTTTCTCTCATCTTCTGGAGTCTGCCCATTGTGAGCCCGGACGATACACGTGGGCCGATGAAGGTTGAGCGTGCATATCAAATGCTGCTTCTCGTTCTCGAGCTTCTCGATTTCGGCCATCGGTTCGGCGTTCACACTCTCCAGCTTCTCTGATTCCTGGGGACAAGCAACAGAGGCGATCGCAATGGAGCCAAGGGCCAGTGGGGAGGGGGTGGTCTGGGGGCGCTGCTTGGATGGCGGGGAGCACCTGGGACACCCTGGGGCTCGTCAAGCTGGGAGAGACCTGCAGAGGGAATGTGTGGGCTCCCTGTTAGAGTGCGCCACAAGAATGGGACGGCCGTACGAGGTTTGGGAGAAAGCAGATCCTGGAGAAGTCCTTGAACTTGGGAGCCTCTTCAGAGAATCCCTAGGGGTGCCTTGGAGGTAGGCTGTGACTCTGCTAGTACTGATGCTGCAGTAGAACAGTCCAGAGATCTCCTCTGCCTCTGTGCAGGTCCTCTCTGAACCTGAAAGGGCCTTGGGAGCTGGGGAGAAGTCCAGACTCATGGTGCTTAGTCTTTTGTGAGTCACTGATCTCACTGAGAAGCTCATGTCTCCAGAAAAAATGTACATGATGCTGTGGATTGATTGAATTGTGTCCCCCAAGGTTCATGTATTGGAAGCTTAATTTCCACTGTAACTGTTGAGGGTGGGAAATCCTATTATGGTCATGGAAAGGTGAGGCCTTGAATGGGTGATTAGATTGTAGGACCCTGCAGTAGTGAATGGGTTAATAGTGGTGGTCAGGGTGTGGATCTGAGGGCTTTAGAAACAGAGCACATGAGGAAGTTAGTCTCTCTCTGTTCCTCTGTTCCAACCGTGTGACACCCTGCACTGCCATAGAGTCACCTCACCAGATGTGTTCCCTGGACTTTGGACTTCCCAGACTCCAAAACTTTAAGCAATAAGTCTCATTTTCTTTATAAATCACCCATTTCTAGGTATTTTATTATAAGCAACAGAAATGGTCTAACACATGGCAACAAAAAATTTCCTAATTTTCACTGGCCCCCTGAAGCAATCCACAGATCCCTTGGGGACCTGAGGAACCTGGGTCAAGACTCCTCCCTGATCTGTCTACACATGGGGAAACAGACACAGCCATTGGACAGGCTGCTGACACCGTGGCCTGCCCCACTTGCCCACAAATGCTGTTCCCCCTAGAGTTTTTCAAGGGGGGCCACCTGCAGGCAGCCAGCAGCTCACACACTGGCCAGGGAGAGGGGCTACAGGCAGGAATGTGAGGAAAGTGTAACCACAGTTTGCAGATTAGGAAATAACTTGTTTGAAGAGATTAATTACAGGCTTTTTCACAGTGAGTCAGATGAGAGCTGGCAGCTTCCTTTTCTCAGGAAAAAGGGCAAATGAAGCCTCCTTAACTGGGCTGGCATGTCCTGCAGCCTGGAAGCTGCTAGACATGTATGGACTGGCTGAGGCTGCTGGGAGCCTGAACACCAGATGATCCTGTAGTTTTTAATCCACACACCTGCTTTTCATACATCCAGAGTCATGTCCATTGTGCTAACAGCTTTCCTACCTCCTCATCCTGCAACTGGCATTTCTGCTACCAATTATGGGGCTCTTCTTGGGAAAACATGACCAGGCAAGGGGCTTTTTAACTCCCCTTCTGTTAGCAAGGCTGATGGGAACAGGCTCGAGCAGGAGGCAGGGGCAGGTGGAAGGCACTCACTTTCTGCAGGCACTTCATCTTTTAATTCTTTTTGTTCTGGCACTTGGCATCTGCAATCTTATTCCTTTCCTGTCACCCCTTTTTCCTTTCATCTTCTTCAGGGGCTGCCTATAAAATCCAGAAGGTGCATGTTTAATGGGAGGCAAGAAATACCACCCACCTCAGACAAACTGCCTTTTACTGCCAGAAAAAACTGGCAAATTAGGGCAGCCCTAATGCTAAGGAACCCAGAAAAAGCAAAGCCCTAGACTTTTGCATGAAATCCCTACACATGCAGGCACACACACACACACACACACACACACTCTCTCTCTCTCTCTCTCTCTCTCTCTCTCTCTCTCAGGAATTAGCAACGAAAATCAAAAAACTGTTAGTTAAAATAAAGTTATATTGGCAAAGTTAGTAAATTGAAATTTAAAGTACTTTAAAAATGCACTTAGATTTTGAAATAAGAGCCTGATATTTAAATTGATAACTATTGGTACCAACTATAATCATTTAGAGCAGCAAACGGATTCTGTTTGGCATATATGTCCTTTTCCCCAGAACCGGAATGACCTCAGCTTCATTGCTTAGCCACCCTCTCCTCTTGCCTCTTCTTCAATTCAGGATCCAGTGGTAACCCCATTCCTCTCTATCTTCACCTGGAACATCATAGCACCACTTTCCTAAATTTGGGAGAAGCCCATGGAGATCCTGGAGGAGAGGGACCTGAGCCCATTCCCAACCAAAGAGACATTAATTAGCCCATGGCTTGGGTGCCACCTACGGGTGGTGAACTAGAACCATTCATTGATTCAGTCAGCAAGTACATACTGATCTCCACCCCGGTAATCTCACCCTAAGCCAGCCCTGGGGATCCTTGGAGAACAAAACCCTGTCCTGCTTTGGGATCTGGTCAACCCCACCCTGTACCCAGGGCCCGTTTTCCTCATGCATCCCTCACATCCCCTCTGATCCCACGCTTTTGTCACCTCCTTCCCGCTGACCTCACTACTCCTCTGACCCACACCTTCTCCTCCATAAGAGCTCCCTCTCTGATCACACATGGCAACAACTTCTATCTGACCCATCTGGGGGCTCCCTTCCTCTCCCTTTCCTCCCTCTGGAAAACTGGATTTCCCAGAGGTCACTCTGGACAATAGTGCTGGCCTCTGGAGTCAGTGAGTGCTGGAGCCTTCCAGAGCCTTCATTCTTCAGGCCTCAGCAATTATTTAGCCATTCCTTGAATACTCACCATGTTGGCTCCAGTGAAGAAAGAGGGGTGACACATGGTGCCTTCCCTCAGGGAACTCATGGTGCAGCAGAGGAAGGGGACATAGAAATAGGCCATTGCAAAGTGCTGTGATAATAGGAAGATGTCCAGGGTACAAGGTACATTAGAGGGCGTGCCAGGGAGGTGACATCCAAGGGGAGGCCTAAAGAATGATTAGAAGTTGGGAAAATACAATTCTATGCAGGGAGCAGCCAGAGAGAATATGGGGTCTTGGGGAGCTGCCAGCAGGTCAGTACAGCTGAGAGCCAGTGGGAAGTGGGGGGGACATGAGGACAGAGAGGGGCAAGGGGAGATTCATGCTGCATCAATCCTGAGAGCAATGGGGGGTTACTGAAGGGTCTTAAGCAGGAATGATGTTCAGATACTGAGTGGCCAATGTTGGAAATATTCATTTCTATTCAAACAGTGGGACAATTCAGAAGAAGGAGCCTTGACTGTTGCCTAAGTTCACATTCGATGAGTTGACTGAGGAAGAGAGTTCTACAGCCCTGTCCCAAGTCCACAGCAAACAGGCTGGAGCTGGTGCTGAAACCCGCTCCTTCCCAGCTCCACCTGGGCTGATGTCTGTGCTGGGTGAGGTGGGGGGGTCTGCAAAGAAAGGTCTGCAGCTTATTGAGTGGATAAGTTCAGACTCACAGGTTGCAACCAATGGAAACTTGATTTGACGTAAGCCTAAGGGGACATTGGTTGTGAGGGTGCAGGACCAGTGCAGGGTAGCAGTACGACCTTCAGAGGAACCCTGCTCAAGAGGCAGAGGCATCATTGGGACACTTTCTTCACCTCCCCTTCTGCCTGCCCCTGTCCCCTTCTCCACCCCCCCACCCTCCTACAGCCTTGTCCTGGGCCCTCTGGATGCCAGCAGAGCCTGCTTGCCCCACCGACTTTGAGATGGTGAGTTGTAGCCTAGCTCTGGGTTCCACGTTCAAGTTTCTGTGAGAGAAACTCTGAGCACCCCAGAGCAAGAGTACGCTGATGGGTGAGGGGAATGGGGTAAATAGTTCTGGGTACTTGGGGAAGTCATCCTCCAGCCTTGGTCTCCTCTTCCGTAAGGTAATGGACGAGAGGGTCTCCACAGAGTCTCCCCGCCCTGGCCCTCCACAGTTCTGTGAAATGATTTGCCCAAAAGTGAGGGCATGGCTAGAAAGCTAAGCTCTGACTGCAGGCAAGTAAATGGACAGTAGCAGAGGAAAGGAAGGGAACCCAGGGAAGACATATGCAAAAGTGTAAGACACAGCAGTGCCTGGCCCTGTGCCTTTGAGGCTGATGCAGAGAGGTTCCAAATCTGACGGATATCCTGGGACTGATGCAATAAAGGACACCATCAATCTGTCTGCCTCAGGGTCTTAGCCCAGAAGACCTGAGATGGCCCCAGGCCAAGCCCTGCCAAGCTCTCTGTAGGACATGTTTGCTGTCTAGTTGCCTTGACACTTTCCCTGACCCCAATTCAGGTTTACTATTAACCAGACAAACAAATTTAAGCCAAGCATCAGAAATGCTGCATGTTCTGTGTGGGCCCTGGCAGGCCATGAAACACCTGCGCAATCCTCAAGAGCATGATGTCACCCGGTGAAATGCTTGGCCCACAGGCAACTGTGGTCATGTGACCTGGCCTGCATGCTCTGGTCACACAGTGGGGGGATTTCTCCGAGCTCAGCATTTCCGGTGGAAAACCAGAACACTAACAGAAACTGTCCTGTCACCATGAAGTCCAGAAGTCATGTCATGGAATAGTTTTCCCCCTCAAAGTTTTAGTCACAGAGCAAAGATTCATAGCAAGCATTGCTGAGTTGAATCAGGCCCTGCTGGGATGCTGGCCTGGTTTTCACTTTGGCTGGGCAGGCAGCTCCATGGCAATTTCAGTCACTCTCCTTCCAGGAAAGAAGCTCCTGTGAAGGGGTTCTCTTAGAGGTACCAGCTCCAGGACTTCATTAGCAAAATCCTGATCCCAATCCCAGGCTTTCCCTACCAGCTACTATGTCCTTGTGGGGTCACCTTGGGCTTGGCCTCTGTGTCTGACCCAGGGAGAGGCAGGCAGCCTGAGCTCAACACTCAGTCATCCCAGCCCTGAGTGACCCACATGGGGGCTTCAACAATTGCTGGTTTAAGCAAAGGGAAAGGTTTGGGGTTTATGCAAACAAAGCATTCTGCTCGGAAAACGCCTGGGGGCAAGTTACAAGATTTAGGAATCAGGAAGATAGGAGGTGTTGGCGTTGTGGGGGGGGCAGACAATGGTAAACCCTGTTCTCTTGCCCCCATTCTCCCAGACTCTCACCATGGAGGTTGACAGTGCTAGCCTCTCTCCTGGAGCTGGGGGAGTAGGGGAGCTGGGCTTGTTAATGTTACTAGGATGGCTCAACACGGGACAGATGTCAGGGGCCATCATGCCACATCACAGCAGTTATGAGAAGTTAGGGATGGGTTTGGCCCAGGGAGGACAGGGTTGGGGAGCTCTCACCTGTTACAGGTAGAAGAGGTGTGGCTTGGTTGTTTTGGGGGGTGCTGCAGCTAGGTAGATCCATCCCTCCCCCAGGTCTGGCCTCACCCAGGGCGCTGTCACCCAGGAGCCTTCCTACTCCAGGGCCAGGAAGAGCCACCCCATCACCACCAGGAGGAAGGGTCCACCAGGACTTGCACCCCTAGGGAAAGTGCACTGGGTACGTGGGGCATTCACTATGGGACTTCCCCCACCCCCAGGCTAGGTGAGAGCTGCTCTTCCAGCAGCAACACCTGCCTACCCTTCCCCTACCCCCCACCTGTGTCAGGGGAGCTGTCCGCTCTTGCATCAGGCTTCCCAAGTGATGAGACACGGCTCCCAGCCTGCCTCCCCAAGCCGCTGGCGGTCACACCCTGTCATCTGGGGTGGCTGCAGCTACTGGGGTGCTCCCCAGAGCCTCTCTCTGCTAATGGCTCATGACTGCCTCAACTTCTCCAGATGGTAGTGGACCAGGGCCCCAGTCGGTGGACTGTAGGGAAATGAATTTGCAGGTGGACAAATCCTCTTCCTATAACTGGGGGATCAGTTCTCCCAGCCTCATACCCAGGCCCTGAGGGTGAGGCTGAGGATGGGAAAAGGGATCAAGAGTGAGTTAGCCTGGACCGACTCAGGTGCAGGTCTGGGTGTGGCCTACAGACTGGAGTGAGGCCTGTACAGAGGGCGGATTTTGGTTAAAATGTGCACGCACAGGTGGGTGTGTCTGGACTTGGCTTCTGGACACAGAATCCATTTGGTCTCTCCCAGGGCTCCCTGCGGGGACGAGGTGACACACTCATCTCTCCATTCTGTCCTCTCTTCTCTGGCCTTTGTAAGGGTGGCACGTACCTGTCTGGTGGCCCCAATTCATAATTTCCCTCCTTCCATGTCTCTCTCCCTCAGGTGATTTTTGGTTTTTGTGGGGTTTTTTTTAGCCATCGAGGTACATCTTATGTAAAGTGCATGGACCTTAAGTGTACATCATGATGATTTTTGATAAATTTATAAAAATCAAGATGCAGCACATTCCCATCACCCCTGAAAGTCTCACCCTGTGAATGGTAACTGTGGGTCCCTCTATCCCTTGGCACCAGGTGACAGTTTGTACACAGAGGGCATTTTCTTGATTGACTTGCATGCCTTATACACAGAGGCCTCCCACACTCTCCATATTGCTGGGGGTCTCTGAGTTCCCAGGCTGTGTCCAAAGATATGCATGGCTTGGGACCACCCCCACTGAGCTCTTAGCACCCAGACTGAATGCATTCCCCCTGGTCTGGGTGCTCGCATCTCTGAGCTCTCCCTGCAGCTCTGCTTCCCCTCACCCCCACTTATCATACCTCCCTGAGCCCACAGAATCCAAGAAAGTGAGGATCCAGGAGCAGAATGCCCTGCCCATCCTGGGGATGTTGATGGCCGAGGCTTGAGTCATCACTGCCTGGGAAAGCTGTGGGCTCTGACCCCTGTGTGCCAGCAGCCACCTGCTCCAGGGCTGGGGTTCCCACTTGTGGCCATAAGAGCTGTAGCTTCATTGTTCTCTCTATGGTTCTGGGCAAAGCCTCCATTTCCTCAGTCTATAAAATGAGGAGGTTATAAAGAAATGGCTTCATATTTGGGGGCACAAATGTAACTTTTCAAACAATATTTTGAACCCTAATACATAAAGCAGACAAAAGTGGAGCAACTCAGAATTCAGTGTGAGGAATGCAGAACCCCACCCACCAAGATCAACCTCTCTCCCTCTGCCCCAGTAGCTCCAGGCGACCCCAGTGCAATCCTTGGGTTCCATAAAACACACTTGGAAGTTCCTGGTGATGAGCCCTTGCTCCAGAGAGAGGCATATGTGTGCCAGGCTCCACTGGGCACCCTAGGATGCCCTCTTACTGTGAGGGAGGAGGTGATGGCCAGTAGGCTGTCCCTTGCAGAGAGATCTAGCAGAAAAGGGGGTGAGGCAGTGACCAACCACTGACAGAGCACTTTCTATGTGCCATGAGTCTTTATACCATGACCTTATGTAATTCTCATGACATCCCACAAAGTAGGTGTTACTGCCCCATTTTACAGACGAGGAAGTATGCTCAGAGAGTAGAGAGGAATCCGCCCAGGATTACACAACTGGCTAGTGGCAGAAACCCTGCTCCCTCCAGGAATGTTGGATTGTAGCGAGGAGTCCAACAGGTGGGAGAATATGGTCTAAATGGGCGTCTCTGTTGTGCTGGGAGATTTACATCACTCACAGTCACTCGGCAAGCATGCCAGGCGTCAAGTGGAGAGTCTGCGTCATGGCAGGAAGGGGGTAATCTTTGCCCCGAGATTGTCATGTTTCCATCCTCAGGACAGCGGTACATGGGAACTGACTTTACTTCAGGGATTCTGTGACCAGGCAGACCAGCTTCACTGGGATGGAACTAAAGGTGAGCAGTGCTGGGGGACATGGGAGCCCGGCCCTGGTGAAAGACATGGCTTCAGGTGGACTGAGGACACCATAGGTGGCAGGTGGGAAGCAGAGGACTCGATTCCTGAGGCCAGCTTCTCTTTGGGCAAGGAGAAACCAGGAGTTGAGGAGCTGTTCCATCCTCCCTGGGCATCTCCAGGTCTTGGACTCTTTCCAGATTAGTATGAAGCCTCAGGAGCACCAAGCGAGTCTGCTACACTCTGAAGTGGGAGCTCTGTGAGGGCAGGGGCTTGTGTGGGCCACTTGCCACTCCTCCCCAGGCCTTGTTACTGGGCCATCACCATAAATATGTGCTGAATGAAGCTGTGGGGAGGAGATTCGGGGCTAGATCCTGTGTCCCTAAATCCTCCAGGGCTAGAGATGCAGAAGGGCCTTTTCTCCGTCCCTTTTTTTCCCTTTCCCCCAGGTAGGGGATCTGCTGAGAACAGAGTTTGAGAAGGGGACCCACGACGGGGCTTGCTGCCTCACCATTTCACCTAGAGCCAGGGCTGGGAGGGGTGGGGCAATCACACAGCAAGGGGAACTCCTGCACAGAACCTGGTAGAGGTAAGTTGGAGGAGCTCATGGCTGTTGAATGAATGGAAGAATGAATGAACAAATATGTTATTGTGTTTCCTTTGTCTACACCGGTCTCTTCACCATGATACTCAGTTTCTCTGTCTTGAAAATCTGTGCTGTCCAATACCACATGTAGCTGCAGAGCACAGATTTCAAACACTTCATAGGAGAAAAAGAATGTAAAATATCTCAATTTTTTATATTGATTATATGTTAAAATGCTATCATCTTGGGTTAAATGTATTAAAATTAACTTTACCTGTTTCTTTTTATCTGTTTAAACTCAGTCACAAGCAAACCTACAATTACACATGTGGTTCACATTGTGTTCTGTATGACAGCCATGATCTACATGTGTCTCTTCTCACTTCCCACCCACACCAGAATCCTAGGCTCTGTCCAGCGTGCAGCCCAGCCTGACCCTCCTGACTGGCAGATAGTGTCCAAGGCTCCATCCCCAGCAGTGTATGGCTGGAAGCAGAATCGTACAATAACTAAGTGATGATGGAAGTTTATGGGTGTTGAACTTTTGCATCTATCTGTGACATATTTTTGGTCACATCTCTGGTTTATTTGACGGCGAGTTTTTAGGAAAACAATCCTTGATTATAAAACTGTTGCTATTGGAAATTATGATCTGCTTTACAATAATCTGTTCTGCATGTGGCCACAGGAATGCTTTCGAGGGAAAAGCTGGGGTTTCCAACATATGACACCCATTCCTCTGGAAGTGAGTGAGTGACCTTCATGTGCTCTCTGAGATGGTCACAGTCTTCTTGATCCTTCCTTGGCGTAGAATTCCCAACAAGCATAGCTTTCTGATTGTACCAACCTCTGCAGATTAGAAGGGTGAACCAAAAGTGAAGCATGTGGTTTGTGAGTGGCAACTACAAATGACAGAAGAGTGACAGTTGTGATAGCATCTCATGGCTGGTGGATACTCAGAAACTAAGAAGCTGACTGGACTCCACTGCTACACAGTTCAGTAATGGATGTGTCGAATGAGAAACCCGAGTCACTGCACTGCATCAAACACGTTCAATGTCGTTTGCTCGAGGAGGAGCAGAATGGATATTATTTAGAAAGATTTCCAACAAAGTACTTTAACTCAGCTCCTGTTACACACCACATTCACTGCTCTGAGCTACCTCCATGCCTGAGGAGGAAGCTGTGCGAATGAAACATCACTGCACATGTGTCCTCAGAGGTGTGTGTGTGTATAGGAGAATACACACGGTAGTCCTAGAATAACAAGTCCATACTGGGGTAGTTTTAGGGGAGAGGCAACTTTCCAGTTTTTCAGCAAGGATCTGGGTAGGATTCATGTTAGACTTAGTTTACCTTAAATTAAATTAATGAGCCTACATTCATTCATTCATCCATTCAAAAATATTTTTTATTGAGTGCCTAACATATGCCAGGGATTGTTTTAGGGGCTGTGTATGGAGTTTCTGAGAGGATCCACTGTTCATATGGTATTTTACCAGGGCATACCCATGAGTGACAGGTGGACACTTTGTGGTTTTGTATCTCAAGTCTGGTCCTTGATGTGGCCTTCCTGCCACTGCCCCACCCCCTTCAGACTCAGGCTGCCTTAGATAGAATGGGTTGCCCCACAAGATTGAGCTCTTCCTTTGCGTAGGAGCGGTGCTTCTGCCATCTTCCTGGTAGCCCTCACTGACAGCGCTGGTCTCTGCCATGACCTCAGTACAGAGGGAGATGGGCACCTGGGTCTTCTGGGGGAGGGGGTCAAAAGATTCCTTTTTTCCTTGAGGGAGGTCCCCCTCGGTTCCTGAGCGCAGCACATACTTTCTCTATGAGCAAGCAGGAACAGGAGAGAGGGGCATAGCCCTGGGGACTTATCAGTGCCTGTGATGTTAGGGTGAGGAAGGACACAACATAACCAGCTCAGCCTGGTCACAAATTACAAAGAAGATATTCCTGCTTTCCCTGATTTATCATCTAAGGCTTCTTTTCTGCTCCACTAGAGTGGTGGGACAATATGTCAAGACCCTGTCCCCGGAACCAGCTCTTATTGCAGATTTTGGCAAAAAGGTCCCAAGACGAGGAACCATCCAATGACTAGAAGAACAGGACCCCATTCTGAGTAGCCTGTTAGATCCCCTTACAACATGGACACCTCTATGGTAATTGTACTGAAGTCTCAAGGTGTGGTTCTCACATCCACGATAGCCAAGCTCTTGGAGAGATTGGCTCACTAATTCATTCCATCATTCAACAAATATCTATTGGACCCAATGAGTGTCAAGAATCATACTGAGAACTAGGACTCCGATATGGAAACAAACAAATGAGCAAAAACTCTCTCCCTGCCCTTGAGTAGCAGTCTACAAAATGATCCGGTAAAGAATTCATATGGGCGCAAAATCCTGGCTCACTATGTGCTAGTAATATAATGTCACTGGGCTTCAGTTTCCTTATCTGTAATATGTTGATAATAACATGACTTACCTGCGAGGGTTCTGAGAGAATTGATTGGGTTAGCAATTTCAAAGTACATAGACACTGTTGAGAATACAGTGCTTAAAAGTATCTTAGAGATTTTTACTGAGTGATATCTCTAGTTCTACAGATATTAAGTTTCATGGGAAAAATCCAAGGCCCCTGTGCTAGTCCGTTTGCGCTCCTATGACAAAACACCAGAGACTGGGTAATTTATAAAGAACAGTAATTTATTTACCACAGTTCTGGAGGCTAGGAATTCAAGATCACGGGTCCAGCAGGCTTGTGTCTGGTGAGAGCCCAGTCCCTGCTTCCAATGTGGCGCCTTGTTGCTGTATTCTTTGGATGGAGGAACACTCTCTCTTCATGTGGTAGAAGAGACAGAAAGGGAAGAAAGAGGAAAACTGCCTTCACCAAGCACTTTTAGATGGGCATCTAATCCTATTCATGAGGGTGGAACCCACGTGACTCAATCACTTCCTACGGGCCACACCTCAATACTGCTGCATTGGGGATTAAGTTGTAACACGAATTTTGGAGGGGACAAAAACATTCAAACCATAGCAGCCCCTTTGACAACTAGGGAGTTTAAGAGTAAAGTTGAGAGTTTGAGAGTGAATAGGTCTGAGGGAGAGAATAGGAGCTCAGAGCCAACTTATCAGACACCTGGGTTGCCACTACTCTGGAGAAATTTCTAGAGTCCTGAACTGCCTCCCTCTGTCTCTTCTGACCCAGAGGCTGAGATCCTCTATACTGGGCCTGACTTCATGCCTCTGTCAGCTTAGAAACTAAACTTTCTATCTGGAATACCCCCTGGTACCAGCTTCCTGCCATAAGCTAGATCCTTTTTAGCCTCAATGAACTCCTTGCTGTCAAAATGCACAAGTTCAAGCACAGGCATATTTGTTACACTCATCTGCTGCTCATGGCATTTTATCTCCTACATGAGTAATCAGACACCAGTGCTCTGACCTCTCCCTGGCACAGCCATAGTTGTTTGCCCATATTATCATCTGCATGTGGAAGTGGGGAAGTTGCAGCTCCTAAAAGTGGGGTCATCTCTCCAGTGACACACAGTCATAAACCCGTGGATATGAACCAAGTTTCTTTCCAGTATCAGAGCTCATACTCTTCACTACACACTGTCCTGCTTTCAAAAAATAGTGAAAAGATAAGAACCAGATTTGGGGGTAGGAGCAGTGAAAATCATCTAAGTTTATAGTTTGAGTGACTTTAGAGGTTTCCTTGGAACTCCAAATAGTCCTCCCACTGCAGGGACGTAGTGACTTAAATCCCATCATTCCAGTTCAGTTCCTCTGGCTTGGTACTTAAGGCCTCCCTTACCCCCAATCTAATCTCTCAGGCTTCCTGTTCAAAAATCCCTTCTATGCAGTTCTCTCCATTGCCAAACGGATCACCAGCCCCAGCCCCTCCTTCACTCCACCCTGTCTGACTTTTCCTGCCACTCTGTCCAAGTTCATGCCCTTGTCTCCACTTGGCAAACCCTAATAATTGCCAGTAGTAAATGCCTCACAGGTGTCTGCTGAAAGGATACATTTCTTTGCACTCAGCATTGCACTATGAATCTTTCAAAATGCAAACATAATACACATGTCAAGATAAGAAGCGTGCACTCCATATTGTGTACTGGGATGGGAAGAGGTTTTATCTTTTATATACTGCACTTTTTTTTTTTTTTTTTTGCCAGTAGGGTAGAGAGTAATAATTACTTTTGTGGTAATAAACATTAAAGAATTCTTGGGAGGTGTAATATATGAAAGTGCTTACATCTGAACATCTGGGGATGAATGAGCTTACTGATGTCCTTCCTACTCTGGAACTGGAGTAAAGTGTGTTGGACGCTTTTGGAGAGGGGCCTGCAGACATGTGAGAGGGAGTAGTGGGTGCTGTGGGCGGCACACTTCCTATACCTTGTGATTAAGAGTGGTGGGTACGGAAAGTTAACCGTGGGGGTGGGGGGTGGGGAATAATAGGCGGTAACTTTAGAAAACTTGTTAGCAGGAAATCGACTGGTGTTGGGTGGTGATTTTAAACCCATGAGATAATAGCAATGACAACTATCTTTTATACTGAGTCTGTCATTTTTTCAAAAGTGTCTTTCATTCATTCACATTATCTTATTAAAGCTTCACAGTAATCCTTTGAGGTTATTATTATTACTCCTGCTGCAGATGTGGAAACTGAGGCTAAGGAACTTTGTCACACCGCTAGTAAATAGAGCGGAGGCCAAATCCAGATCTCCTGGCTCTGGAAGCGTTAAATAAAATAAAAAGAGTAAAAGTAAATGGCGAGGCTGCCTAGGAGGCAGATCCCATCAGGACATCAGAGCCGCCCGTCTTTGTTCAGTCTGGACAATTGGTCTGGGGAGAGGGAAGACGACTGCGGAAGGTCGAGGGCGGGAATGTGCAGCAAGTCCAGGTCTGGGCTGGGCAAAGACTCCCGTGTCCCCCGGAAGCCCCTCCACGCGGGTCTCCTCCATTGGCACCTCCCGGAGCGGGGTAAATGCGGCGGCGCCTGGCCCCGCGCGGCCGCCGTAGCGTCCCCGTTGCCATGACTCCCGGATCCCGGTACCGACGCGCTGAGGTGTGGCTGTGAAGGGCGAAGGGAGGCCTTGGGGGTCCGGATCGAGCTTCCCTGGCCAGCGAGCCGAAGAGACGCCATGGGCAGGAGTAAGCGCCCCTTCCCGCCTTTCGCCTTCGATCGTCCCCCTTGCAGGCGTCGTCCCGGGTCCCATGGGACCCTCACCGCCTGCGCCAGGTCACCGCCGCCCCCTCCTGTCTGGATCCTGGCCCAGGCCGGCCCTTTGCCCTCTGCAGATCCGCCTGTGCCAGGTCCTCCGCAGCCTGGCCTTTTCGAGGCTCAGGTTCCCCATCTGTAAAATGGGCTGTGGGGAGGAGAGGGGAGGGGACAGAAAGGCATTGGACTTGACAAAAGTGGGTAGTGGAAGGTACACGGGTTTGGGTGTCAGACACACCGGATTCGGGCCTGCGCGTGTCCTTTCCAAATTGTGTGGACGTGAGTTAGTCACTGTCTCCGAGCCGCAGCCCTCGGACTCATTCAGGAAGGCAGTGTCGCCTAGTGGTTGAGGGTACCGACTCCTGAGCCAAGGTTTAGATCCTGCCTCCTTCGCCCCCTAGCTACCTGACTTTCACTGACTTCACGCCTTTGGGCCTCAGTTTCCAAGTTCCTCATCTCCAAAATGAAGGCAGTATAAGTCTTGTTTGTTGTGAAAGTGTTTGTTTAAAAATATATTAAGAGACTGCCAGGTGATGGGATTATCACTTATTTATATTAGATCGAACCATTCTGATATCCACAACGTTTCTGACCTCCCCAAATGGCAGTTCTATACAGTTTTGTACTTAATTTATCACTTATCATTGTAAAAGTGTCATAATTAATATTTTTTAATCAAGAGACTGTACTAGATGATAGGGTTTCTGCCCTGGAAGACCTGATAGCTTAAAGGTAGAGGTCTGAGTAGGAGGTGGTGGGGAGAGTGATATGTAAATGTTAAAACTCTGTTCCTAAACCAGTGACTGATATTTCCTCCGGGGTGGTTTCCCCATTCCCTGGTCCCACTCCTTTTTCTTATCAACCATTTTTACCTTTGTTTCCCCAGAAATTATTTTAGCATTTATTTTTGCATATTTGTGGGGTACAGTGTATTGTTTTAATATATGCTTCTACTGTACATTGATTCAGTTAGGATGGATAGCATAGCTTTGTACCTGTTCATCTACCACTTCCCCTCCCCTCCTGGCTTCTGGTAACCATTATTCTACTCTCTACTTCTATGAAAACTGACTTTTTTTTTTTTTTTCGTTTGTTTGTTTGTTTGTTTGTTTGATTCCACATATGAGTGAGATCATGCAGTATTTGTCTTTTTGTGCTTGGCTTACTTCACTTAACATAATGTTATCCAGTTCCATCCTTGTTGCTGTGAATGACAATTTCTTTTTTTTTTTAACAACTGAAGAGTATTCATTATGTATATATACCAGATTTTTTATCCATTCATCCATCGATGGGTATTTAGGTTGATTCCATCTCTTGGCTATTAACCTTTTTTACTTTCTTTGTAGAATATCTTTTGCCCTCTTTCTCTGACTCCTGCCTACTTTAATTTGTTAAATCCTTAACTTACTGGACTTACATTGGAGAGCATTCCTTGAGTCAGGCACTGAGGACGCAGTGATGAGCAAGACAGAGATGGGCCCATCCTCCTAGTGAGGGAAAGGCAAACACTTACAAATATGGTGGTTAGAGAGGGTGGGAGAGGGTGCCTGAGCCTTGAGAGTAGGTGAGTCCAGGGTAGGTGGAGGCTTCTCTGAGGAAGCAGTGTTGTCTGGAAAGGAAACGCTGAAGGCAAATGAAGCCCACAGGTGAGAAAGAGCAGGGCCCTTTGATGGGAAAGTGCAAACAACTGGAGCTCGGGTGAGGGACAGAAAGAAGGGATGGAGGCCAAAGAGGGAAGGAAGACCTGAGAGAAAGGTAGGCAGAGATCGGATGATACAGGTTTTGTAGGTTGTTCTTGTCAAAAGAGAGTAGAGAAACCAAAAGGTTTGTTCATGAGCATGACTTGACAATGTAGGGAGTTCAAGTGGGAGGTAGTGGCCTGAACTGAAGCTGTGGCAGCAGGACACATAACAAGCACTGCTCCTCTTATGAGTGTCTATTGTGTGTCAGGCCTGGTTAAAATGATTTACATGCCCTCTCTTGTTCCATCTTCCTAACAGCCTTTGGAGGCAGGGAGGAAATACTATCATCTCCATTTTTTTTAGGTGAGGTGACTGAGGCACAGAGATTAAATAACACAGTCACTGGATTCTCTGGATCCCACATCACACTGTACTGCCTCCCATGGGACAAATGCTCAGTGGACAGATCTGAGAGAGGTGGGTGGAGAAAGTGACCCTCCCCACTGCATCTTACAACCCTTCTTACATATTCTTTTTCCCCCATGCTTCCTTAATAAATGGCCTTCTGCCTCTTGCTATCATCTCCTTACTCCCATGTGCTCCTTGATGCTGCTTTCCTGTATTTTCCAGAGAAAGATGCTGGGATGTCAATAGTACAGGTTTTACAGATGGTGCTTGCTAGATCATCTAGTGTACCTCTATATTATAGAGATGGGGAGCAGGGACCCTCGAGTGACCAGTGATCCAGCTGATGTCCCGCTTATCAGTCAGGAGAGAGTCAGGACTAGAATACAAGATTCCCAGTTTTTGCTGCTCTTTCCACCGTTCTGAACTCCCTACAGCTGAAGGAAAAATTTGGGTCTCTGAGGGAGGATGATAATTATGATTAACATTTATTGAACCACTTACTACCTTCTGGTCAGTTTTTAAGTGTTTCTGTGTATTTACTCCTTGAATTCTCTTAAAAATCTTTTGAGGTAGACACTATTATCACCCCCTTTTTGCCTATGAGAAATCTAAAGCACAAAGAAGTTAAACAGTGTGCCCAGTGTCACACAGTAAGTGGTAAACCTGGGATGTGAACCTAAGGAAATGAGGCACTCTTGTGTATGTTGCTACACTGTCCCTGGGAGTAATGGAAGGTCTGATGAGAAAGAGAAGTCATGGTGCAACGTCTCATGTTTAAGTCAAAGAGACTATTGTTTCTCAGGAAAAACAATGTCGAGCCTGGGGGCAGTGGCTGGAAGAAAATGAAAGAATTAGTCCTCTCTGTACATTTAATCTGCTGTGGATTATGACTTAGAAAAGACCTAACCTCTTTGCTTTTAAATGTCATATCATAGTAATGAATTCATTTTTATTACTGTGATATATTGTCATCCATACATCTTCTTTGGTGAAGTGTCCAAATATTTTGCTCATTTTTGATAATGACTTGTTTGTTTTGTTATCACTGAGTTTTGCTTTTTTTTTTAAGTGTTTAAATTTTTTAATTTTTTGGCTGCTGGCCAGTACAGGGTTCAAACCCTCGACCTTGGTGTTACCAGCATCATGGTCTAACCAACTGAATTAATCAGCCAGCCTGGTTATCACTGAGTTTTAGGAGTTCTGTATATATTGCATGTAAGTCTTTTATCAGATATATGATTTACAAATATTTTTCCCAGTATATGGCTTATATTTAATTCTCCTAAGTAGATTTCAAAGAGCAGAAGTTTTAAATTTTAAGTCTAATTTATTAATTTGTTCTTTTATAGATTTTGCTTTTGGTCATATCTAAGAAATGTTTGCCTAACTCAAATTCACTTAGATTTTTCTTTTTTTTTAAGTTATATAATTTTAGGTTTTATATTAGTTTATCATTCATTTAACTCAATGTTGGTATATGTTGTGAGATATGGATTAAAGTTCTTTTTTTACATGTGGAAATCCATGTAGTACCAGCAGCATTTATTGAAGACTATGCTTTCCTTATTGTAGCGTACCTTTGCATAAATCAGTTGCCAATATTTATGTGCTCTGGACTCTCTTTTCTGATTCACGGGTCTATTTGTTTTTCTTTATGCCAATACCACATTGTTTCAAGTACTGTAGCTTTATAATAAGTCTTGAAGTTACGTAGTTTGGTCCTCCAAGGTTATTTTTCTCTTCCAAAATTGGTTTGGCTATTCTAGATCCTTTGCATTTCCATGTGAATTTTGGTATCTTCTCAATTTGTACAAAAAAAAAAAAGTCTGTTGGGATTTTGACTGTGATTGTGTTAATTCTGTAGCTCAATTTGGGGAAAATATTGAATATTCTGACCAAAGAACAAAGTATGTATTTCCATTTATTTAAGTCTTATAAAATGTGGTTCTGCAGTGTTTGTTGTAGTTTTCAGTGGACAGGTCTTGCACATATTTGTCAGATTTATCCCTACGTATTTTACATTTTTGATGCCATTGTAAACGATATTAGTATATAGAAATATAATTTATATTTTTTATATAGATCTTATATCCTGCAAACTTGCTAAACTTTCTTAGTACTGGTGGCTTTTTATGTAGATTCCATTGGATGTTCTCCATAGACAGTCATGTCATCTGTATACAGAGATAATTCTACTTCTTTCTTTACTAACTGGGTGCCATTTTTTTCCCTTGTCTTATTGCTAGAACCTGCAGTACAGTGTTGAAGTGGTGAGTACAGATATCCTTGCCTTTTCCCTGATCTTAGGTGGAAAGTCTTTCTCCATTGAGTATATTGTTAATTGTAGGTCTTTTGTGGATGCCACTTTTGACCTTGAATAAGTTCCCTTCTATTTCTAGTTTGCTGTAAGTGTTTTATTTTTATTTTTTTTAAATGAGGCATGGATGTTGGATTTTTGTCAAATGCATTTTCTATATCTACTGATATGACTGTGTTTTTTTAGTTTATTAATAATATATATGACGTGTATTTCTGAATGTTAAGCCAACCTTGCGTACATTGGATAAATCCTACTTAGTTATGATGTATAATCTTTTCATTATATTATTAGATTTGATTTGCTAAATTTTTGTTTAGAATTTTTACATCTGTGTCCGTGAGGGACATTGTTCTATAGCTTTCTTTTCTTGTAATGTATTTATCTGGTTTTGGAATCAGGGTAATTCTGGTCTTATAGAATATCTTGGGAAGTATTCTTTCTTTTCCAATTTTTGTATATATGGGATATTATTTTTCCTTGAATGTTTGGTAGAATTTATCAGTGGAGACATCTGTGCCATACTTTTCTTTGTGGGAAGGTTTTTAACTACATATTCAATTAGTTTAGTAGATATAGGGCTGTTCAGCTTATTTATATCTTCTTGAGTCAGCCTTAGTAGTTTGCACCTTTTAAGGGATTTACTCATTGAATCTAAGTTTTTGAATTTATTGGCATAAAGTTATTTATATTATTTCCTTATTATATTATCATTTATTATCTGTACAGTGTATATGATGTCCCCCTCTCATTCCTAATATTGGCAATTTGTGTCTTCTACCTTTTTTACTAAGTGTGGCTAGAAGTTTACCAGTGTATTTTCTTAAAGAACTAGCTTTAATTTTTATTGATTTTTTCTCTATTGTTTTTCTGCTTTCCATTTAATTTATGTTATAATCTTTATTATTTGCTTTCTTCTGCTTATTTTGAGTTTAATTTGTTCTTTTTCTAGTTTCTTAAAGTAGAAGTTTATGTTTGACCTTTCTTTTTTCCTACTTTAGGTGTGTAAGTGCTATAAATTGCCCTTCAAGTAATGTTTTAGCTGCATACCCCCAATTTTCTGTATTTTTCTGCAGTTTCTGTATTTTTTTATTCTGTTTAAAATACTTTCTAGTTTCCTTTTTGATTTCCTGATTTCCAACATTTAATTTTAAAAAGTTACTTTTATATATTTTGTCTGGATTTTTAGTTATTTTAAGCTGGAGGGTAAATCCTGTCCTATGTCTCTATCATGTCTGGAACCTGAAGTTTCTGCTACTGTTATGATTAAATCCTGGTCGTGGTCCTCAGCTTTCTCTGCCCTCTGGTTTCAGGTAATGAAAACCTCTTTATATGCAGCCAGTGCAGTCCTTTGGTTTTCACGCTTAGGTTTTAATAGCTGCTTAATGTCTCTCAGCCTTTCCTTATCAATTGTGTTTAGCAGCAGCCACCTGATAAGTTACAATTTCCCCCGTATTTCTCTAATGCCTGATATGTCACACTTACTAGTGCATCCCCATGCACTGGTGTCCCATTTCTGTTTGACACCAGTGAAAGTCTTAACAACTACACAGCTACCTTGGGCCTGGCACTGTCTGTGTTTCACCTAGCACCAGTAATGATGTCCTCTTTGCCACTCTGGCAGCAGGTGATCTGACTCCCAAATCCCATCTTAGCTAGCATCTGCTTTTATGGTCCACTTCTGATATCAAGCCTTCTAGGTCATGTTCCCCAGGAAGCAGATTTTTAGATGGAGATTAACATGCAGGAAGTTTATTAGGAAATGTTCTTAGGGCAGGTAGGAAAGAAAGCAAGATTGGGCAGAGGGGGAAGTTGGGCTGTGATGCATTTTAACAAAGGCCTCAGCCATGGAAGCCATCCACATTCCAGTAAACTGTGCTCCTTGGACAGCCCTGGTTGTGAGAACATGTACCCGATGGCACAGGAGCTCTAAACTTGGAATGAAACCTCTGAGTTGCCCAAGTTGGGGTGAAGGACCGGACCTTTCCAGCCCCACACCACCTGGTCATTGGATATGGGCTTTCCTGAGAAAGGGCGTGACCTTGGTGGAGGTGTCTCTTCAACTGAGGTGACTCCGGAAGGAGAGTAGTAACAGCTGTTGCCAGGGGAGCTCCCAGCTGCCGGAGGACGTCGTTGTTAGTGTCAAAAGGAGAGCTGGACCATGCAGCATGTCATCCACAGTGGCCCCGGGGTGCCTTTTCCTCATGTGTGTATCTGGCAAACATCTGCTCCCATTTCAGGGTTCAGCTCAGGCTTCTCCATGAAGCCTCTTCTGACCTCCCTCCTTTCACTCAATAGCACTGATGGCTCCTCCTCCGTGCTCATTATACTTGCTGTCTGCTTCTGTCAAAGTGCCCCATTGCACTTTCTCCATGCTTTTGAAAAGCATGCTCTATTTCTAGCACCTAAAGGTATCACTGGATTGCAGTACCGTGTGGCTACTGATGCTCATTGTGATGACCCCAAGTCGGTAAGAAAAGGCAGGGAAAATGTGTAATCCTGCTTTTAAAAGTTTCCACTGAAAATGGTAAAAGAGAAAAAAAGTTTAGAGGCTATTAAGAGGTAGCTTTTACCTATTTGTAACCCCTTCATTTCTGTTAAATCTCTATTTCATATATGTATCTGCTAGGTCTTTCAAGGTGTTTGAAAATTCTGCAAAGCCTATTATAAACATATATTGGTTGATTTTATTCTAAGCTGGCAAGAAAGAGAGGGCTGTTTACAAAATATGATATAAAGCCTGAAGGAATGAACATTAAATTGTTGGCTTTGGGAGTTTCCAGAACTTTGCTCAATACACTGAAAAGCTTTGTAGAAGCAAACACAGCACAGCAAACTCCAATATCCCCCAAACCTTCTCCTGTCCTTTGCCCCCACTCACTGCAAAGGCATTTTACTGAAACTTCCTCAAATTATAGAGAATCCAATCATATTAGGAATTGAAAAGAAGCCTAGGCTGGCTGATCAGTTTTGATTAAACCTTTGGATTCCTTAGCAACATCTTTTAGCGAGATGAGTATGTATCTGTGGTTAAAGCTGTCAATATCCTTCATCAACCACTCTTTCCTTTAGACATGCAGATATTGGTTAACACCTTCTTTGGGCAAGACACTTCTCAGAATCCATCTGTCCTGTATTTTGCAATTTGAAATTTTCTAAAATAAGGAAGTAAAAGCAATATGTTTCCTATAGTACCTTGGCATGTTCTTCTAAAGCACATAATAGGTTTTGTAATTCCACCTTTCTTGAAATAGTCTTGTGATGACACATTAATGCTTCTAAGCATTTTTAAATCTCTGGAATGATCTCATGTAAGTGCAATGCTGCATTATTTGGAGTAGGAATTTCTAAAGGTGAATAATCCTTCTTGGAGTAAAAGAATGTTTGGTCTAAATTAGTTTGAAAAACTGCAAAATGTTTTCCCATTTAAAAGTGTGAAACACTATAATCTTTATGCACCATGTAGACATTCTTACACATTTCTTCTTGGGGACTCTGGTTTTTGTACTGATATTTGGCATTGGAGGTGAAGTGGTATTGTAACAACACTTCCCTAAGTGCTATAAAACAGAATACTACACAGCTGTTTGCTTATAATAGAAGAATTCAGAAAAGGGCCCCTGGGAAATTCTAGACCTTCACAATTCTACTTTCCTCTGTAATTCACCATTCTCTTTTAATCTATACTAATGTGTATAATTGTTGCCATTGGGCAAACTTCCCTGTTGTGCTGAATGAACTGTTGTGTCCTTCCTCTCTTGTATGTGTGTGTGTGTGTGTGTGTGTGTGTGTGTTTGTGTGCGCGCGCGCGTGTGTAAATTGGTTATTCATGCTAAGGGAGGTTCCCCCACCCACACTTCTTAATCTAATGGTGATTTTTATCATCTTAATTCTCCTGGTTAGGAGATACAGATCAACATAATTCCTTCCTACTAGTTATGTACCTCTGAAATGGAAGGTTTGACAATTGTATGTAAATGATCAATTTTACACACATAATAGCATGATAAAGAGTTTCTAAATTTTGAAAGGAGCAGAAAGAGAATACAGGAAAGACATTTGGTACCAATAGGAACTTTGTCAACACTCTTAAGTCTTGGAAAAGCCTTTAGGATTGTAGAGCTTGGAGGAACCTATTATACCTTTAGCAGCCTTGAGAGCCGGGAAGCCCATGTGGGCTGTGCAAATGCACATGTGGCTGCAGGAAACCACAGACCAGGTAATATGATGCAATCAGAATTCCCCTGAGCACATTCGTCGTAACCACAGAAGACAGTGTCTATGGGGTTCAAGTTAGGTTTTATCTTCAATATGGATACCAAAGTAAGCCTTCAACTAGAATCTGGGGCAAGAATATAAGTAAAGGCCCGTGTGTCAAGTTATAAATCAAACTGCTAGATAAAATGCATCTTCCTCCCTTGACAAGTGTACTTGCATGACATTCCAGAAGACTGCATTTAATATGTTTCTCAGACTCCTTGGAGTTCTATGCCAGAGTGTGGTGGCTTAGGGAGAGCTGGTCCCCTGGTCCACTTCTCCCTTCTCTTCCCACCCCTGGCTCTGTGTGGCCCTTCATGCCTTCAGATGAGGGTGGATAATCCAGCCAACACATGGAAGCCATCCACATTCCAGCAAACAGTGCTCCCTGGACAGCCCTGGGTGTGAGAACGCATATCGGATGGCACAGTCTGTCTTCAGCGGCCAGTGCAGGGCTTGGAAGCAGAGAATCCCGTTGTTCCCTACATGGGATGTGGTCTAGAGGGGAGGGCATGGGCTCTGGATGGGCACGTCCTCCTGACACCATGGACTCCAGGTCTAATGGCAGCAAGGCCTCCAGCATTCCACCACTTGCTCTGTGGAGTTGTGTGGTTTAAGTCACAGATACACCATCATTCATTGAGGCTCTTACTAGTTGTGGTGAATTATTCCCACATTTTATTAAGTTAGCTCAGATGAGATTGGTAGTGCCATCTCAACCTCTTAACCCATGTTGCATCCCTGCTAACATAGTTCTTATAGATAAATAACATATAGATAATGGATTTTACTTTACACAGCAGCTTAGCTGTATTTTCAAACTGGCTGTACCCATTTATTTATTATCAGTTGATTTCAGCTATGTGAACCAACTTTGGGGTTGGAGGTGCAGTGGGGTGGAGAGTAGTTTTAATGCCCTGTTCTTACAGGCTTGGTTTTCAGGATGTCTCCCCACCCCTCCACCCTCCACCTCTTTTCTTTGAATAGAGCAGTCTATTTAAGCTGGCTTGCAAACTAGTAGTGGCATTTTGGGACAGCGGAGTATAGCTGGCAGTGAGAATCCCAGCGAGCCAGGGCTGGTGGGGCTGCCTTCTCAGCCTCCATCCCAGCCACTTTGGCCTGCCCCTTCCCAAGACTTGGTGAGGAGCCATCTCTGCCTGTTAGTTGAGCCAAAGCTTATAGCAGCAGGGACATTCCCCATGTGTGTGTTTTACTCTTTTGGTCTCTACATTCTCCTTGTCTTTCTTCTAAAGTACTGTCATTGCAAGCAACCCTGTCTCCTCCTGCCAGAAGTAGCAGAGAGCTCAGCTAACTGCACAGAAGGGATCGAGTTTATACATGTTTTTACATTTAAATAAAGGGAAAGTTCACTTTTAAGGATGTGGCACAGAGGTGGGGCAGGTGAAGTTGCTGTGAAGAGCTTTGTCTCATCCAGGGGAGACTGCACATTCAGGAAGCCTGAGAAATCTCAAGAGGCTCTTATTTGCTCATGTTTGAGGTTCTATAGCATAGTGGTTAAGAGCACGTGGTCTGGCACTGGACTGTGAATTTAAAACCTGGCTCTAGCACTTACTACCAAGACCTGGGCAAGTTATTTAAATTCTCTGTGCTTCAATTCCTCATCTGACAAATATAAATAATAACTCTACATATTTATACATTAACACTTGCAGATCATTTCGAATAGAGCTAGAATATAAGGGTTCAACTACGTTAATAACATTTTTAGTAGCCCTAGAAAGTGCGTGGTTTCCCTACTGCCGTAGCTCTTTGATTTCAGTGCATCTTATGAAGATGGTTCATGATTTTGTTCTTGGCTCCAAGTGTAGACCATAGCATTCTATCCAGTCTTCTGGTGCCACTGTCATCACATATCACCGACCTTCTGTGTCAGAAGCCCAGTGCTACACATCGCTCTTGTCAGAGGGGTGGGAGATCCCATTACTCCTCCTGTGAGCAGCTTTTTCTATTTCTCTTGGAAACAGAACGAGTGGTAGCTGCTTAATACAATTGTAATGCAAGATCTGGGTGTTCCTTTCCTTTCTCTTAAGCTTTAGTTAAATTAGCAAATATTTGTTAAATGAATGAATGAATGACCCTTCCTTAGTGAATGGTGTGAGATGTTTTCATATTTCTTTCTTTTCTTTTTAAAAAAATTTTTATTGAATCAAAATTGATTGTACATATTTTGGGGGTTCAACATTGAGATACATGGATCAAATCAAGATTACTAGCATATATATTGTTCCAAATCGTAATTATTCTTTATGCCCCTTGTCCAATCTCTCCCTATTCCCTTCTCCCTCTCCCCTCCACCCATGAATTACCCTAGATTTCTTCTCTCCTTCTGAAAGAATAATGGTTACTCTGTTAATTTGTTGTCTAGATGATCTGTCCAATGCTGAGAGGTATGATCAGGTCCCCCAATATTATCATAGAGCAGATGCTGCTTCTGTCACTCTGGAATGGGCTTTGTGGAGAGAGACATCTTCTTCTTTTCTTTATCTCTGCTGGTGATTCTCCTTGTGTCAATGCATTCCAGTGGCTGGTGGACCATCTGCATGGTGTTTGTGGCATCTAGCCACTTTTGCAGCAGCCATGATTATTGTGGTGGCTGTGGTGGGCCACCCACATGGGGGTGATGTTTTTGATGTACTCCTTGGTGCTGGTGGTATGCCAGGTAGTGGGGGGTGTCCAGTCCCCAGCTCCATACCTCGGGTCCCCAGGCAGGACCTGAGGCACTGGTGCAGTGTGCCTGGTTGTGGGAGGGGGGTCTGATCCCTGGATTAAAGCCTTGGGTCTCCAGGCAGGCCCCAAGGTGCTGGCATGGTGTGCCTGGTTGTGAGAGGGAGGTCCAGTCCCCTTCTCCATGCCTTGGGTCCCTGGGCAGACCCCGAAGCACTGGCATAGTGTGCCTGGTTGTGGGAGTGAGGTCTGGTCCCCAGATCCATGCCCTGGGCCTCTGGCAGGGCCCTGAGGCACTGGCGGTATGAGTGGTTGTGGGTGGGGGTCCGGTTCTTGGGTCTGGTCCCCAGTTCCATGTCTCATGCCCCCTGGCAGACCCCAGGACACTGGTGGCATGCCTTAGCCAGAACTAATTTTTTGTCTTTTGCTTACTTCTAAAATGGGGGAACTTCCTGTGGGAACCAGTACTTGAGCTGTGTGGTTGAGCTAAATTGCTGTCTTGCTGCTGATTCCCTAGGGAAGGCTTTTTGTGCAGCTCGGGGTTTAATGGTTGACCTTACAGTTACTTCCAGCTCTCCAGAGACCTGGTGCACCTAGGTTGTGTAGAAACTCTGACCTGGGCCTGAATTTTTTCATCAAACTGCATCCCATGCAATTCTATATTCCCGACCAATCTCCTCTGAGTGGTCCTGTGCTGATTGGAGGGCAGATCGGCTGTCCTTGCTGTGTCCCAGTGTTCTCCTGGTGGGCCTGTCTCCCCCACCACCTGGGCTCCAAACATTTCCCATGGGGTGGGCCCTGTGCTGGTCCCTTGCATTGAGTCACCGGCCTCTGAATGGCTCCCTTTTCTCAGTTGTTCTGGCTCCTCTCTCCTGCATGGGTCCACGGGAATCCTATTAGTGGTCTTGCTGTCCTGGGGGCCACTGAGGCCCTCTTCTCTCCTGCTGCCTCCAAGTAACTCCATCTGAAGGGCACGGCTACGGCTTCTGCAGGCTCCTGCTCCATGCACTCAGCAGTTCCAGCCTTGAAGTGGCCGTGGCCTGAAACGCTCCAAGCAGTTTTTTCTTTTTCTCATTGTGGTTTCTCCCACCTTCATGAACTCTGTAGGTCTCTCCTCCTCTTCGCCTGAGCTCCAGAGGCCCCAGCTTGGCTGATGCTACATTTTCATAGTTGTAAATTGGTTGATTTGTGGGAGAGAGTGACGCTGGGAATGCTCTATTCCGCCATCTTGACCGGAACTCCAGATGTTTTCATATTTCTGTTCTCTGTCAGCCTGACTGTGCCTCTCAGTGGCAAGTTGCTCTGTTTCGGATCAGTTAGTGGATCTCATCCAGTTTGACATGGTATCACCATGAGATTCCATATCAACATTCTTATAGCCATGACTGTCAATTCTGTCTCCATCTATATAGCAATATGTGTGTAGACCCTACACCCACACATACAAAGACTAATGAGACTTAAGATATCACCATGTCTCTTTCTTCCCTATGACTTACAGCATGGCCTCACAAAAACTCCAGCAAGAGGCAGAATTCTTCTGATCTCTTTGTTTTTGAAAATCACCTGGGCCTGGAGAATTGACATTTAACTGCAAAGAGAAACCAATGCATTAATGTAATAACCTGATGCTGAATGATGGGGACAGAAATGTAATATGTAGTGTATTTTCTTTCAGTCACAGAAGATCTTATTAGACGGAATGCAGAACACAATGACTGTGTGATTTTTTCCCTGGAGGAACTGTCCTTGCATCAGCAAGAAATAGAAAAACTAGAACATATTGACAAGTGGTGCCGGGATTTAAAAATTCTCTATCTTCAAAATAATCTTATTGGAAAAATTGGTAAGTTTTAGTACTTTGTTCTCATAGTTTCCTTAACATTTTGAATGGAAGAACTTTGAAACATGCAGTGTTATTCTTAGAGGAAGGCAATAACTCAAAAAGAATTACATGGGAAATAGTCATAGCCATCTCTCAGTAGTTGCATATGGAATGTTCCCCTGAACTCTTCCATGTGTGGTCTCATTGCCCGAAAGAATCTCCATCAAGGAGTTGGGAGAGCAGTAAAAGCAGGGTATGCATTAGTTGACCTGATTTTTTTTAAAGTTTGAAAGGGAAGAGGACGTCATCTAGGCATTTGTCATGGTTTGACATCACTCCGCAAAACTGAAAAGATTATGTAGGAATCGACCAAGTCCTTGTCAGGTTACCACTGAGATTGTGAGCTCCACCACGTTTATTGTGAATGTATATGTGCAAGGCATTGTGCTCAGTAGTGGCTAGTGAGGGGGTTCCAGTTGGGAATGAAAGTGAGAGGTAAATACAGAAATTAGATGGATGAAGATCAAAGCATCAGCATTATAACTGATAAAACTCTTTGAAGATGTGGCTTAGACTTGTAGCTAAGTGGGCTTGTTAATACTACCCTCAGAATAAACCTATCCACCTGGTCGTGTGCAGAACTGGACAACCACAAATTAAGCATGTAGCTGGGTAGGGGACTACCCATGTGGGCTCTTGCTTTATGGAAGGAGGGGTTTGAGACCATGTGCTCTCTGCTGGCAGGAGGATCCTAGAAGCCAGGAAAGAGGGTGGGACTGGGCATGCTCAGTTTCTTCTTTCAATTTACCCATCAGATAAGCTGGTACTTCCCCTGCTGCCAGCACCCTACCACCCCAAGAGAATGAATTAAGAGGCAGGGAGAAGGCAGGCCTGTGGAGTCACTCCAATGGAAGTCGTGTCACATGGAAATGGGGAATATTCTCACTACTCAGAGAAACAACAGTATAGTTTAGTGGTGTGAGCAAGCACAGCCTCTGACATCAGGTAGACCTGGGTTTGATCCTGCCTCTCCCACTTATAAGGTGTGTGAAATTAGACAAGTCAGTTAACTTGTTCCACCCTCAGTTTTGCCATCTGTGAAATAGGGCTAATAACACCTAACACACAGAATCGGTATAAGGATTACATGAAATTATGTGCTCAGCTTTTTGCTCACCATGAGATAAGTGCTCAGTAGGTGACAGCTCCTGTGCTACTGTTGTTATTAATTTTATCATTTATCCCAAGAGTAGCCCAGGCTAGCCATATGAAGGTAGGAACAGAAGGGAGAAGCAAACGGAGTTGGAAGAAAAGGGACGGAGTTAGGGTTGATGAGGCAGAGAGAGTGCCAACCCTTCTGTGCTCTGGCACTGGAGCCCAGGGGTCCGCTTTTAAGGTCATATTTGACTTTACATGGCAATGTGCAATGGTTCTCAAAAGGGGTAATTTGGTAATGCCTAGAGACATTTTTGACAAGAGCGTGTGTGTGTTTGTGTGAGATGTGTGTTACTGGCATCTAGCATATAGAGGCTAGGGGTACTGCTAACCATCCCACAATGCACAGGACAGCACCCCATAAGAAAGAATTAGATGGCCCCCAAAATATTAGTATTGCTGAGGCTGAGAAACCCTGATGATGTGGCTGCCCATAGTTTTGTGGATAATTGAAAATTGGCTCTAGGTTTGTAAAAAGCCTAGATTTCCATCATTTTTTGAATATTTACTAAAATTCCCTGTATTTCTTCAGAGAATTATTTTTGGCATCTTTTACTTTGCTAGAAATTAGAAACTCTGGCACATTGTTCAATTAAAAAGGCTATTACAGAAAACCACCAGCTTTTATACATGGGGGCATTAAAGAACAGTCCTAATTGTACAGATCTAAAAGCGTTTCTGAAATTTTAATCTCCACAGCTGGGTCCATCACAATCACTAATTAGTAGCATAGTATTTCAGTCCTTTTCAGAGCTGTGAGGAAGCTTAAATTTTTGCTTCCAAAGTATTCTTAAACACTCTTTTAAATCCTAATAATGGGATTTTTTTCAATGCTACTCCACCCATAGGCATTTAGGCACTTATTTAGCAAGTAAAATGACTTCTCTGGGATTCAGACTTGCTCTTGTGCCATTGAGGTAGAAGTTTATGAAGCAGTTGCCTTTGCTAAAGCTCTGTCCCACACTGGGTGATGCAGATGGGCTGCGGAGGAAGGCTCTGCTTACTGTTGCTCCACATGGTAGCTGAGGGCCATCTGGGGTCTCATTCAAGTGTGGGTTTTGGGCCGCACTCCAGACCTATGGAATCAGAACCTGTAGGAGCAGTCTCCAGCAATGGACTTTTGCAACAGTGTCCCAATGGATATCATGCCTGGGTAGAGCTGAGGGCTGCAGAGCTTCTTAAACCTGAGAAGGGATTTGGTTCACTACAAGCTGCAGGTCTGGTCGTGGCACTTTGTGAGAACTTCTGGAAGGATTTGGGTTAGAACTCTCAGACACCCTGCCTACTGCCCTAGAGGTTCTATACATCTTTACTTACAGAGCCTCCCCATCCCCCTGGACCAATTTGGCCACTGTTTTTCCCGAAGAGTTAACTTAGGAAGTCCGTCCTGAATAGATCTTACCTTTTTTTCTATCAGCTGACTCTTTTATCATTTAGAGGGCTACACAAGTAACAAAGGTGGGGAAGGGAAATTCTACTTTGAACAGGTATTTTGCTGTGGGATGGCAATTTTAACAATGATAACTTTAAATATTTTTGTTCAGGATACAGACTAGACACTGTGTTATAATTCTTGGCACACAGAAACCTCCAAATCTGTTGACTATTGAATGCTCAGATGTTGCTAGAGAACCTTTCGTAAACATTGGTATTACTTTGAGTAATTTAATTGCTAAGAGAAACGTTAGTAATTTATTCCAAAATCGTCATTTGAAAAATTAGTAAACTGAAGCTCAGAGAGGTAAATGTTATTCTCAGGTCTATGGAAGAAATATATGGTGTTTTGTAAACTTTAGATGAACTATGTATGGTGATAAGGGTGATGGTTATAAATCACCATGTTTGATCTTTGTAGTTTCTCTGAGGCATGACCAGAGGAGGGAGTATTTAAGTGAGGCTGGCCCAAACGTACATTCCTTAGCAGGGTTTTCTACATTCATGTAATCTTAGAAAAGACTGTTCTTTTAAGGTGTAGTATAATGATTTAGCGCTAGGCTCTGGAGCCAAGCTTTCTGGCTCTGTCACTCAACCTTGGACAAGTAGATTACTTCTTGGTACCTTGGTATTCTCATTTGTAAAAAGGAGACAACAATGGTTTTTACCTTACAGGGTTATTATGAGGATTAAATAAGATAATATATGCAAAATTCTTAGAACACAGTGTGGCATATAATAAATATTCAGCAATGTCAGCTATGGTATTATTAGCTGTTTTTAAAAGGCCTCATTCTACAGTGATTTCTTGACTTGGTTATGCTTATTGTTTTGCCTGTATGGGCTTTCATATTTATTCAAGAAGGTAATCCTGTATCAGGTTTGTTTTGGCTTCGAGTGGGAAAAAAAAAAAAAAAAAAAAAAAAAAAAAAAAACTCAATGTGGCTTAACAGAAAGGAAATCTATTCACTTACCCAACTATGTTCCTAGAGGTAGGACAGACTCCAAGGGCAGGTGATTCCTTCTGTCTGCTCTAGCAGCTGCAATGTGGGTGGGCCTCATCTCACAATTGGTTTCCTCATGATTAAGTGTGAATACCAATACAGATAGCACTTCCTTTCTTATTAAAGTCCAGCAGGAAAAAGAGATAGGATATCCCCAAGCATGGAACATAGATCTTTCCCTTTCATCTGATTGAAAGTACTTGGTGTACATGCCCTCTCCTGTACCACATGGTTGCCAGGAGACTGCCATGAGCTGGTTGGCTTGAGTAAGCCTAGGTTCCTGGGCTGTTATTAGCAAGAGAGATTGGATTGCTATGTACTGGTCCAGCTTGGTTAAACTTCACCCCCTGAAGTTGGGGCAGGGTAGAGACATGAGCCAAACTGGGTTCCATTAGGAAGGATGGAGGAAGAAATGGATACTGCAAAGGCAACCACATAGTCTGATGTACAGGTATGAATTTGAAAAAGCAACATGGTTTTAATAATGATAATAATAATCCTTAGATTCTCTTTACCATTTTCACAGTAGATTGTGTAAGAATGTCTTTTATTTTGAGGGTTAATTAACTACATTATTTGTTTATTTCAGAAAATGTTAGCAAACTCAAGAAACTTGAATATTTGAATTTAGCTTTAAATAACATTGAAAAAATAGAAAATTTGGAAGGTAAGACTTTTCTTCTTTTATTTTATTCTAAATTAAAATTAAGATTTAAAATTAAGCAATATTACATAAGCAATAGGTATACTTTTAAAATTAACATTTTATTTAAATCTTGTATTATAAATTCTTGTTATAAAAATTCAAACAATGAAGTGATAATATAAATTAAAAAATGGAAGTCCACTTTGACTCTTCGTAACCTAGCCCCCCATTCCAGAGATAGCCAGAGTTAACACTTTGGTGTATAGAAAGTGATTTTGTTTTATTTTACATTCTGTCAATGGGACCATACCGTGAGCATTGTTTTGAAAATTAATTTCTTCCTTGAAATTACCTTGCTCCTTTGATATCTAAGAAAGTGAGTGGGAGGTATATAATGGAATGATTGTGGACTGATTTATCTAACCAGTTGTCTGCAGGTGAACATTTGAGTGGGTTCCAGCATTTTGCTATAATAAACATGGCTGCAATGAGCATCCTTCTACATTTCACTTTGTGGTCATGTGCACAGTTTTTTGGGGGGATAGATACTGAGAAATTGAATTCCTAGATTTAAATATGCATATTTTGAAAGGTATTGCCAAATTCCCCCCCCAAAATTGTATAAATTTTATACTTGCACTGATAGTCCACGTGAGTACCCATTTCTACACAATTTCATTAATACTTCTTATAAACAATATATTTTTAAGATAGGAAGACATTGTTATCTACTGATTGTTTTAATTTGCAGCTTACTTTTAATTGAGTTTGTATATAAACTTTAAAATGTTTATTGAATATTTGTATTTCTTATGTGAATTAGAAGATATTTTATAGCTTTTGGCCATGTCTTTTTTAATGTGCTCTTATACATTTCATATATGTTGCAAATATTTTCTCTTGATCTGGTACTTATTTCAATCATGATACTGTATCATGCAGAAGTCTTACATTTTAATATACTCAGTTGTCAGTCATTTTCTTTATGGTTTCTGAATATAATTTATATTAAGTTCTAATTTTAATGATTTTATGTTTTACATTTAATCTCTCTAATCCATCTCAAAGTTATTGTGAAAAAAATGAACCAAAATGTATTTTTTTATATGTCTCTTAATTGAAATATTTGGAACATTTAGTTTTTTTAATTGAGATATGACTTACATAATATAAAATTCACCATTTAAAAATAGACAATTTACTAGTTTTTAGTATAACTCACAAGGCTGTGCATCTATCATCATTGTCCAATTCAAACATTTTCATCACCCTAAAAGAAATCCCTTATCAATTAGCATTCATTTCTCAGTCACCCTTGCCCTAGTCCCTAACAATCACAAATCTACTTTCTGTCTCTATGGATTTCCCCTTTCTGAACATTTAATATAAATGGAATCTCATGGTATGTGGTCTTTTGTGTCTAGATTCTTTCACTTTGCATAACATATTTAAGGTTTCTCCACATTCTGGCAGATGTCAGTACTTTATTTATTTTTGTGGCTGCATAATACTCCACTGCATGGATATACCACATTTTGCTTACCCTATTCATTAATTAATAGGTGTTTGGTTGCTTCCACTTTTTGGCTATTATAAATAATGCTGCTAAGAACATTCCTCTACAAGTTTTTGTGTGAACATATGTTTTCAGTTAATTTGGTAAATCTAGGAATGGAATTGCTGGGTCATGTGATAGCTCTATGTTTAACGTTTTGAGGAATTGTCAAACTGTTTTCCAAGGTAGTTGCATCATTTTACATTCACACCAGCAATTTATAAGAACTCCATTTTCTCCACATCCCTGCCAACAGTTGTTGTTTTCTGTATTTTTGTTTGTTTTTATAGAAGCCATCCTAATGGGTGCAGAGTGGTATCTCATTGTGGTTCTGATTTGCATTTAGCTAATGACTAATGGTGCTGAACGTTTTTTTATGTGCTTATTGTCCATTTGTACATCTTCTTTGGAGAAATGTTCATTCAAAAGTTTGGCCCATTTTTATTTGGGTTATTTGTCTTTTTACTGTTAGGTTGTAGGAGTTCTTTATGTATTCGGTATAGTAGGCCCTGATCAGATATATGATTTGCAGATATGTTCTCTTATTTTGTGGGTTTTCTTTTCAACTTTCTTGATGGTGTCCTTTAGAGCACAATCATCCTTAATTTTGCCTGTAGTTTTCCTTTCTTGAGATGTTTTTGTCTGGTTTTACTGTCAGGATATTATTGGCCTTATAGAATAAATGAGGAAGGGTTTCTTCTTATTCTACTTTTTGGGAGAGTTTGTAAATGGTTGGTGTTAATTTTTCCTTAAACACTTAGTAGAACACACCAAGAATCCATCTTGTCCTGGGCTTTCCTTTATGGAAAATTTTTTGATTACTAATTTAATCTCTTTACTTGTAAAAGCCTATTCAGATTTTCTGTTTCTTCTTGAGTCAGTTTTAGTAGTTTATGTCTTGCAAGAATTTTTTGATTTCACTTAGCTTATCTCACTTATTGGCATACAATTGTTCTTACTACTCTCTTATAATTCTTTTCGTTTCTATAAGGTCAATAGTAATAGCCTCTGTTTCATTTCAGATTTTGGTAAAGTTGAGTCTTCTCCCTTTCTTTCTTGGTTAGCATAAGTAAAGGTCTGTCAATTTTGTTGATCTTTTCAAAGAACCAACTTTTGATTTTGTGGATTTTTCTCTATTGTTTTGTATTGTCTGTTTTATTTCCACTCTTATCTTTATTATTTCTTTCCTTCTCTTTGTTTTGTGTTGTTTGCTTTCTTTCTTTTTTGTTTTTGTTTTTGTTTGTTTCTTACAGTGGAGGTTTAGGTTATTGATTTGAGATCTTTTTCTTTTTTTAATGTCTGCATTTGCAGCTATGAATTTTCCTCTGAGCACTATTTTTCTTGCATCTATTAAGTTTTTGTATGTTGTTTTTTTTAAAAAAATTCATCTCAAAGTATTTTCTGATTTCCCTTGTGATTTCCTCTTTGACCCATTGCTTAGATAGGAGTGTTGTTTAATTTCCACACATTTGTGAATTTCCCCAATTTTCTTCTGATAGTGATTTCTAGTTTTATTCCATTGGGATCAGAGAACATACTTTCTATGATTTCAGTTATTTTAAACTTACAAAGACTTGTTTTGTGGCCTAACATTTGGTCTATTCTAGAGGATGTTACCTATGCATTTGAGAAGAATGTGTATACTGCTATTCCTGGGTGAAGTGGTCTAAAGATGTCTGTTGAGCCTAGTTGTTTTGTTTTTTTTTTGTATCATTTTGACAGCTTTTGGTGGTGTTCTACTCTTCTATTTCCTTGCTGACATTTTGTTTATTGTTCTATCCATTATTGAAAGCAGGTTTTTGAAATTTCCAACTGTTTTTTGGATGGTCTATTTCTCTCTTCAATTCTGTCAGTTTTTTTTTTTTTTTTTTTTTAAAGATGACCGGTAAGGGGATCTTAACCCTTGACTTGGTGTGGTCAGCACCACGCTCACCCAGTGAGCGAACCAGCCATCCGTATATGGGATCCGAACCCGGGGCCTTGGTGTTATCAGCACCGCACTCTCCCGAGTGAGCCACGGGCCGGCCCGAATTCTGTCAGTTTTTGCTTTATGTATTTTGTGACTCTGCTGTTAGGTACATATATGTTTATAATTGTTTTATCTTATTGATAAATTGATCCTCTTTCATTATAAAATGTCCTTTATTGTCTCCAGTAACAAACCTTTTCTTAAAGTCTATTTTGTCTGTTACTAGTATAGCTACTTCAGCTCTTTTATTGTAGTTGTTACAATTTGTAATTTGTTGTTGTTACAAAAATATATTCCATCCTTTAACTTTCCAACTATTTGTGTCTTTGAATCTAAAGTGTGTCTCTTCTAAACAGCATATAGATAGATCATGCTTTTATTTTTCATCCATCCTGCATGTTTGGAGAATTTAATTCATTTACTTTTAATGTAATTGGTGATCTGTTATTTTCTATATATCTTATGTCTATTTTCTTCCTCTTTTCTTTATTTTTCTTAGATATCTTCTTGTGTACCATTTTAATTTTTTTGTTTCTTTTAGTATATAGTTTTGGGTTATTTTCTTAGTAGTTACCATAGAAATTACATTTAACATCTTATTTTATAGCAATCTAGTTCAAATTAATACCAACTTAATTTTAATAGTATACAAAGCTTTGTTTCTATATAGTCTTGTTTTCCTCCCCAACTTCTTTATGCTGTCATTACACATTACATCTTTATACATTATGTGCCTGTCAACACAGATTTATAATTATTTCTTTTTTTAGTCATCTTTTAAATAAGTTAGGGAAAAATAGATACAAAGATATATTTATATTGCCTTTTATATTTACCTATGTAGTTATCTTTATGGTGGTCCTTATTTTTTCATATGAATTTGAGTTGCTCTCTGGTGTCTTTTCATTTCAGCCTGACACATGTTCTTTAGTATTTCTTGTAGGGTAGATATGTTAGTGACAAGCTCTCAGTTTTTGTTTATCTAGAAATGTCTTAATTTCTTTTTCATTTCTGAAAGATAGTTTTCACAGATATAGAATTCTTGGTTGAACATTTTTTTCACCCATCCTTTCTTCCTGCCTTCCACCCTCCCTCTCTCCCTTCCTTCCTTCAATTCTTCATTCATCTATCAATCATCTTTTTTGATAACTTTGTCTTTTCTGTTTTATTTGATCTTCCCTAGAACTGCTTTTAACTGGATTTTGATTGTACTGGTGATCGTCTGTGCCTCTTAACTTGCATTCCTTATTTAAGCCCCATTTTTCTTGCTATTGCACATTCTGGGATATTTCATCAGATTTATATCCCAGAATAATTATTTTATATTCATCTCTGCTCATTCTATAATTCAGTTAATCTGTAATTAACCCTTTATTTTGGCCATAATTTTTATTCCTCTGAATTCATTTCTGTGCTCTGATTGCTGCTTTTCTATAATGTCTATTGTTATTTTATGGGTGAGATATTATCTAAAATTTCTTTGGTGGAACTTGTTAGAACACTTTGCTCTCAATTTCTTCAGTTCCCTGAATTATCTCTTTTCATCTGAGGTTTCCTGTTTTACTGCACGGCCTTCTATTTTGTGCTATTTTTCTTTAAATGTCTGGTAACACTTAGTGTCTGATTAATAGGTGGCTGGTATGGGCTTATTCTGCAGTTATGAGGTTCTCTTTCCCCGTCCAGCCTCTTGCCTGCCTGGCAGAGCCACTCTGTGAGTGGGTGGGGTATGCAGACTAATGGGCTTCACTTTAGAGTGCAGGGGCATGGAGCAGAGGCAGGCAAGCTGCTCTCCACACCCCACTGCCATCTGCCAATAGCTAAAATTAGGAGAACTTCACTTAGGTCATAATGGATTTTAGCCTATTTGCCTCCTAGTATAGAAATGAATATTTCAGTGATTATCAAGGGTATATATCAACCGTGACATAAATATGCAACATAAGGTTTTAATTTTCATCCTCGAAACCTAGAGAATTACCACTATCAAAGCCTCCAAAACCAACCTCAGTGCTGGAATTGAGATGATTCTTTCAATTACTGTCATTTTTCTGCATTAGAAATGGAGTCATTGCTCTCTCCCAGCTAACTTCTGCAGCCCTATTTCTGTGTTCTCTTCTGAACAAATGGAATAGCAAAATTTGCTATATATCCATGGTTTGTGATAGTAAAACTTCAATCTAAAGCATCACAGAAATAATTAAAACTCTCACTCTAGGTTAGGTTGTCCAGGGCTTGTCATTTTTGTTAAGAAAGTGTCTTATAGGATATGGAAAGTTGTCTTTGCAGTATGTTTTGTTCATTTACCACTAGAGGGCATGATTGTCACTATTGTCTTTCTAAACTTTGCAAACTTCATTCAGTCCACAGTCCACATCCAGCCATTTTTTTTCTGGACAGGTCTTCCTTTTGGTTCTTTGCCTTCCAGCTCTAATATGGATGAACTGCATACAGCGTAGTCTGAGAACATTGTGGCGGGTAGGGGAGTAGAAACAGAAGATGCATCTCATCTACTGGCAAATTAATCATTTTTGTTTAATTTTAAGAGTTTGAGGTGAGAGGTAGGAAGATGCATGCATATACACTACACACTCAGCCCATCTACTTGAGTAAATCTCAATATAATTTAAAAGGTAAGTTTTTTTGTTTGTTTTTTTAAAATTTTATTTTATTTTTCTTTCTGGATGGCAAAAAATAGCAAGTATCCTTTTTTCTTTTTTCCCTGTTGAGAATTCACCAGGGTAGAATAAACAGTCTTCTTTATCCATCCCTCCTCCTTATCCCCCCCCACCCATAACCTGGAAGGAGAGGTGGGGTTTCTAATAGTGTGAGCTTTTCCTGCCCCCAGGGGCAGTCAACGTTGATCTCACTGACTTTTAGACCCTGGAGCGTCACTGAGCTGGACTTTTGCAGAACAGGAGATAAAGGCTGGGACTCAGCTGAAGGAAGGACTGCTTGACTCCAGAGAGGAGGTTTCTAAAGCTCAGCCAGCTCGGCAAGAATTGTCCATCTTTAAGATGGCAAAGTTGATTTAATTTCTCATGTCTAGGCCGAGTAGAAGGAAAATTAAGATTTGTCACTTTGCAAAATATAATAAACATTTGGAGGGTTCTTTATTTACATAATTACAGCAAAATTTTAAAAAATATGTGAATTTTTTACTTCATTAGAGTCTTTCAAATATCAGCCTTTTCTTATATGAAAGAAAAACATAATTTAAATGTCTTCCGAGCCTCCCAAAGTAAACGTAAGAGATACCATATCACCTGCATTTTAGGTCAGACTACCTTAAACATATCTTCTAAATTCATAAAATCCATATAACATTTTTGCCAATGTAAAACAAACATGTAGGTATAGAGATGTAGACTTCATTGTATTTATATATGTAGTTTTACATGAATTCTTCATATAGTGGATGAGTCCACATTTTCATATTTAACTACTGCATTATCATGTGTATTGATGTGTTTTAAAAACTCATTATTTGGTGCTTGAAATGTTTTTAATTATGTTTGTCATTATGAATACAACTGTTCTCAATAGCTTTGTACAAATTACTTCTGTTTGCAGTAGAGGTATTTAATTGGGACCTTTTCTCCCCAAATGAAATTTTGGATATAGGAGGGAGAAGCAATTTAAAACTCTATTTCATGTATTGACAGATTGCATGCTGAAAAGTATAACTATTATCTCATAGGCTTGTCAATATTTTTTAAAACGTCCATGTATGTATTTAGTAATTTAATAGAAATAGAAATAGTAATTTAATAGAAATCTGTTGTCCTCTTTCATTTACATAATTATTTTTGAAGATGTGAAGTTATTGAATTTCCCTCACCTATATAGTAAAATACGGAATATTTAAAAGTGTTTATTTGTTCTTGGACATTTTAGATTTCCATCTTTTTAATAATTAATATTTTAAGCATAGTAATACAATAAGTTCAAAAAGTCAAAGGGCTATATTTATGTTGCAAAACGGTAGTTCCTTGTCGATGCCCTCAGATCCCCAAGTGCTGCTCCCTAGAGGTGACCACTTTCAATTCCCCTTGTTTCTTCTGCTACATGTGACCAAATAATGCATTCATATAATGCTTATTTCCATATTTCCAAGTAAAGCATTTGTATCAGGCCTATCTGTTATTTCCTGATATTCCCAGTTTAAACGTCATCTACTGACTTCCTGATGTGTAAGATGCAGGCTTTGTTCCCTCATACAGTCCTCGGGTTCTCAATTCCCTCCTACCCATCTTCCTTATATTATTATATCACAGAACAGGGTACCATAATGAAATATGGGATATGGACCCATTTATGGTGACTGCTTTTTAAAATTTACATTTTATTTTCTTGGGAAGGGAGATTACACTCACTTCCCTGCTGACCTGACCTATGTCTAATCTCTGGCCTTTCTTATCCCATCTTCCTCTTCCCACCTTCCTCCAGGTTGGTCTGTCCCTCTCTACCAGTGTCATGAATTCCAGGCATGTCCTGCCCTGGGTCACCCCTCTGCTGAGCAGTGACAACTGCTTTTACTTATAGACCCAAATTTGTGTTTCACATAGTTTTAGCTTGAGAATTTTAAAATGATGATGATGATATTTTCATAATAAATAGCAAACATTGGTAAAGAGATCCCCAGCATACCAGTCTAGAGAGGCTTTTCCATTGGGCAGACCTGGGTTCAAATCCCAACTCCTCCATTTTGGAGCTATGTGAACTTTGGTAATTTCTTAGCTCATTTGCTTTACAGCTCTAATATCAATTGCAGTAGGGTGGGGGGAGAGGGTGGGGAACTATCTCAAAGCTTAGTGCCTCAAAGCAAGTCCCCTCACCCCACATGCATGATTTTGTGGGTAAGGAATTCAGAAGGAGCTTGTCTAGGTGGTTCCCCTCTGGTCCATGGCATCGGATGGAGCAGCTGTTGCTAGAGGATCCACTTCCAGGATGGCTTCTTTAGTTACCTGCCTGGGGCTGCTTCTTAGCCTATTCTCACAGATACAGACTTTGCTCTCTCATGCTGCCTTCATAGTTTTCCCAGGTGGCTCAGGCTCTCACAGCGTAATGACTCAAAGTAGCCAGACACTTTACAGGGCTTCTGACACCTCCCGGAGTAATTGTTCAAAGAGCAAGCTCCCAGCGCAAGCATGCCAAGACATCTAGGCAGAACCCACAGGCTGCTACTGACCCAGCTTCAGAATTCCCAGATATCTCATTGCCACTACTGCCTATTGGTTAGGCAAGTCACTAGGGCCAGCCCAGCTATGGGGAGAGAGGAGAAGGAATAGATGCCATCTCTCATGAGGAATGGTGGGGGATGCACATAATGGTGCCCGTCTCGGAGCCAAGTGCCCACACTTAGCTACCCGGCCTTAAAATAGGGATAATAATCATAATATCTCTTTCATAGGCCCGGTGTTAGGATTAAGTAAGATAGTATATATACTGCTTAATACAGAGTAAACACTGAATAGATATCAGCCATATAGTTAATAAGCATATTATATGCCTAGAAAGCATTTTTGTGACATTTGAGAAAACTATACTAGCTTATGTCTTAGTTTTCTATAAATTTTATGTATACTCTTTTTTTGTGTATATTTCAAAACTCTCAAACATAATCATGTTGCAAAATTTTGAAAAATAGAGTAGAATTTTTTACTCTTAATTCTACCATTACTGTTATCATTTTGTTATATTTATTTTTCCTATTTTTATTTTACATTGCTATAATTATAGTGTATGGGCAATGTTTTATCTTACTTTTTCTCCTTTCATTATATTATAAATTTTCCCCCATGCTGTGATGATAGTTTTCATAGTCATCATTTTTAATATTCTTATAAGAGCACATTGAATATATATGCTAGAATTTGCTTAACCATTTTTTAAAAACTGAGCATGTGGGTTTTTCTTCTCTTTCTACATGTGCCGATTCACTTTATATCATGCAGTTGTGCTTGCTGTAATTTAATATCCAACCTTAATAGTGATCACCTGGTGGTGCTGAAGGAATTTGACCTCGGCTCAGTCTTTGTCAATTCCTTTTTCTTCAATTGCCTGATTATCTTTGAAGTTGTACTATCTTTAGTTTTCATCTGAGCCACTAATTTCCCTGATGACTGATCTGCTCCAAGTACCGATTTATCCCATTTCTTTGTCTTCTTCTCTTATTTTTTCTTTTCTCCCTCCCTCTCTTTCACCGTCCATCTGTTTCTTTCTTCTGCAGGCATCTAGTAACCTCCTATCTTATGCCAAGGAGTCTCTTTGTTCATGATAAATAAAGTAATGAATAAGACAGTTTCCCAGTCCAAGGAGCTTAAATTCAAATAGGGTAAGACAAGTCATAAACACTAGCACAATAAAAGAAAAATATCAGCTATGACAAATGCTGTACAGAGAATTAAAACTGGGTAATGTGTGCTAGAGAGTGACTGCTTGTCACAGAAGGAACCAAAGGAAAGGCAGTGTCTACCAGGTTTCTTTACTGTAAAGTTTCTATATTTCACTTCTTAATTAATAAGTAATTTGTTGCAGGATTCCTTGACATTATATAAATATCCTGTTCCTCATCATACTTTTATGCACTAGTTTAACATTTGTTAACAACTTTCTAATCCCATCATCCTTTCTATATTTATTAGATGACATTCTACTTTAAGGAAGAACATTGTCTTCTGCCCCCTTTATTTATTTATTCATTATTTCTTATATCAGTATGGACTCATGCATTCTCGTTTTATTCAATGGACTATGTTACTACCATTATTTAGTTCGATGATCAAATTGTCCTGGTTTGGCCAGAGGAGCCCTTTCAGGTAGGCCCTTGTGCTTTGACATGTTCTTATCCTCTGAGTACTTCCTTGCTTTGTGGTACATCAGAATGATTCAGGCTCCTCTTTTATTTTCCTGCTTTTTTCCATTCTTGCCTTCTTCCTTACTTCCTATATTCTCAAAGTTGGTAGATGATTTAGGATATTATTGCCATGTCCCATGCAAAAGGTTATAAGAACATGAACTGGAGTGTTGGTAATGGGATTATAGTGGACAGGAACTATGTGAGAAGAATTTAGGAGTTAAGTTCTGCAGGGCTTGTCTGATAACATGAAGAGATTAAAAGAGTAATTTAGGTTAGCTTTCAAGTTCATGACTTGACCCTTGGTGTCAAATTCAAATTCACATCTGACACCAAAATGGTGATGGCATTAATAGAACTTAGACATAAAGAGGACAGAGAAGCTGTTGTGGATGGGAAAATGAGAGGGAATATGGAGAATTTTGCTTTGAACATGTGGAATGTTATTTGTCTTCCAGGCATTTGGAAATAGGAGTCTGATATTCAGTTGGAAGGCCAGATATGGAGTTTTCATTTGGGAGTCATCAGAATCTGGGGGTTAGTTAAACCAATGACATAACTGTTGCCATCAAGAAGACAATGAGGAGAGAGAATATTGGGTCAAGGGTGGAACTCTTAGTTACATCACTATTGAAAGGATGGAGAAGTCCATAAAAGAGATCAAGTGGTACAGACTACACTGTGAGGACAAGAAGGAGAGAGTAGAATCAGTGTTGCAGTGTTACCAAGACAGTTGGGAGTTTTAGGAGAGAGTCCATGGTCAATCACGCCAAATGCAGAAGATCGTTGTAGTGATGTAATGGGTTGAAGAAGGTCTATTAGACTTGCCAATATGAAGGTCCTTGCATACCTTCATGGGGAAAATTTTGTAGAATGTTTCAGGTAGAAGTCAGGAGCAATGGGTTGAACTATGAATGGGGATTGAGAAAGAGGAACGAATGGATATAGATTTAGGGTAACTTATAAAGTGTGATGAATATTGTCTACTTCAGGGTCCCGCCTTGCTTCTCGATGCCTTTGCACAGTAAATTTTATTTTCCTGGAATGCCTATCTTTTTCTCCTTTCTCTATGCTGGACGTAAGCTTGAGGTCAGGAATCATGGATTTTTTTTTTTTTTTTATCACTGTATCCTGAAGACCTAGCTTAGTAACTTGTACATAGCAGGCAGCCAACAACTCCTGGATGGCTGGGTGAATGGATGGACGGATATAGAATGAGGACCTACATCTGGAAGCACTAAGGTAGAGCTAACTTCTTTGGAGGAAACTGGCTTGGGATCTGACTAGATAAGAGGACAATGTGGAATTCTGGACAAGGTGGCATCAGGTGCTAGAATCAAGAAATCCGGGGAGAACACTTTCATTTAATGAAGCTGGTTCCATTGTATAGCCTTCAGAAATGAGGAAAACCTTACCAAAGTTGACACAGTTGCAGAACTACGAACAAATCTAAATCAAGTTCATATTGGCACCTTTAATCTAAGATACCAGGAACCAAAGTTTGCTCTAAGTTATATAGCTTCAAAACGATGGTAGAAAAGCAGCACACAATGAGGAAGTGTAAGGAGGGCAGGATGTGTAGAAGTTTGAAGAAATTAGTGCAGAGCAAGGTAGAGCTGGGTTGTCAGCTGGGGATGGTGTTCTAAATATTGAAGGCTGTGAAATCTGCCATGTAAATCCCACAAGCATGAGTCAGTCACAGGGAGAGACAGCTTTATACTGAACCAAACCCGCAGAGGCTGCCATATAAACCAGGTCAACTCTTTCTAATCTCACAGTAAGAAACTGAAAACTCTTTAAGAAAACTCATTAAGAAACTGGATCATAGGACAGTCATGCTTTTTGCTTTTCCATAGGCGCATTGTCCAAGAAGCCATGTGATGATCAGAGGAGTGTACATTGTGCTGCTCTAATCATAGCTCGTATTTACTGCAGCTCTCTAGGCAGCAGGCACTATGCTAAGCACTTTACATGAGTCATCTTGGGTTATCTTCACAACAACTCCTGCACTGGGTAGCAGTACTATTACAGTCTGAGGAGATGAGGAGGAAGAGGCTTGTAACTTATCCAACGTCACATTAGCAAGGATGAGCTAGAGGTAGGACTTGAACTCATATCTGTCTCATTACAAAGTCTGGACTCCTAACCATCAAGTTCCCATGAAATGTGAGTGAGGGGAGTTAATTCAAATTCAAATTCGATTCAAATTTCTACAGCATGTGTTTATCTCTATAATGAAGGTGGATGGGTCAGACTTATTATAAACCTCTACTTCCGCGGCTCGCCCTTTTTCTATTATTCCTCTGGGCATCAAAGCCTCTTATTCTTCACCTTTGCTGATACCTTCAGTTCAGTTCTTGGTGGTCTTGGAGCCATTCTCTTACTTCTAGCTGACTTCGTAAATATTGCTTCTGGTGCATTCGTTTTATGAAATGCCTTTCCTTTGGGGAAAACTTCCCACCATCACCCGCCATGGTGAGGTGTGTCCTAACTGCTTTATAAAACTCTCAGGAGGACAGATCCCAGATGCCCTTTCTAGTGCAAGTTTTGTTCTGATGCAGTGCCCACCCTAATGGCAGCTTATACTTGGCTTTTTTCATGCCAGATAGTGACCAACATCAAATGTTAGCCAGCTGAGGCCTTGCAAGTGCAAGCAGGGAAAGTGATTTCCTCCAGCTAGGGGGCTTAAGGGGTTGAAATCAAGGAAGAGGCAGAGAGAAAAGTGAGCTATTACTAAGCCTTTGCATTGACATTTCTGAAAAGACACTTCTTGGGAAGGAATGCAATTGATCAGCAAATTTGAAATATTGCAACTGTTACTTCCATTATGTGCAATTAGACTTTATCACCATTGTGACTTTTGGTTTTTATTTGCTGTTGTCTTTTTATTTTTCTCAAAAGGATGTGAAGGGCTGACAAAACTAGACTTGACTGTAAATTTCATTGGAGAGCTGAGCAGCATTCAAACCCTGCGGCACAACATCCACCTGAAGGAGCTCTTCCTCATGGGGAACCCCTGCGCTGACTTTGACGGCTACAGGCAGTTCGTGGTGGCAACTCTTGAACAATTGAAGGTATGCTTATTTTAATGATGCAAAAAACACACACAGAAAAAGGAAAATGAGCAACTTTAATAATTCCTGGTTTATTCACAGCGTTTTCAGAGAATATGTTGCTTCAGAGAATGGAATATTCCAGAGAATCAAAACTAATTCTTTGACTTATTATATCTTTAACATTGTTTCCGTAAATTTTTGAAAAATAGATTGCATGTTTTTCTTTTTTCTCATTCAAAACACACAGAACTTAATTTAACTATTTCTTGATGAATTCAAGTCACCATTATAAAGGCCATTCATTCATCATTATTAATAATAACTCATCATAACTAGTAGCAAACTGAAACTAGGGTCTTAGAGCTACAGCTATGTACCTTGGTATCACATAGTCTTAAACTACTGTGCCTTTATAATTATTATTTTTTATTGCTGCTGTTTCTTAACTCATTCTCTATGGCAGGGGTTCTCAAACTTTGTGTACTTACAGGGCTTTTAAAAGCACAGAAGACTGTGCCCCACTCCAGAGTTTTTCTGGGTCAGGTCTGACAAAACTCTCACATGAGGCCAATGCTACTGGGCTCTCCAATCTAATAATTTTAGAACCTAAGAAAAAATAGAATTTCTAGATAAATTATATAATTTATACTTAAAATTTATGATGTACAATTATAAATTTATACAATTATACAGTTATACAACTGAGAATCTTGAAGCAGTAATGTTAATTTTCATGTAATCCCAAGAGTCTCCAGCCTGCATATGGCTCCGTGCTGCTGCAGAGAGAACACGTGGGGTACATTGGCTTTGTAACAGGCGTTTTCCTCAGTTCTCAGAGGACATTCATTTTTTAGACTTCTGTGTTCCTTGTGGTCGAAAGATTGCTGACTGCTGGATTAATGCAACATGTTTCTTCTAATGTAAATTTCTTAGATTAAGAAAATGGGTGACAAGGTAATTGAATCTAGAAGAAATGATAAATTTTCTTGAACATAACCCAAACTGATCATCATTGTACAATGACTTTCTAGAAAATGAACTAAGAACCAGAATATCATAGAAATATGTCCTGTAGTATAACGCCATCAGCCACTTCCCTGGAAAGGTTCGGAGACCAGAAGGCCTTGTGATTGCCACAGCTGAGCCTGTGTCAGTGCTAGAACATGAGAGCTGTCACACAGGTGCCAGAAGCATAGGCAGGTGTTGTGCTAGGTGCTTTACACAAGTATCTTGGATCCTCCCAGACCCTTGCCGGGCAACGGTTAGATGAATTCAGAGATGAGGAATCCAGGGCTCAAAGAACTGATGATGCGCCTTGGTTAAGTTGGCATGCCTGGCAAGTGGCACAGGTGGGATTTGAACCTATGTGTATCTAACCCAGAAGCCACTGCCGTTCACACTGTCCTCACACTCAGTGCTTCTCTCTGGGTTAATGTACAAGCTTTGGACTAAGTCTTTCCTTTCAGAAAGACTGATCCAAATCAGCTGGTACAATAGACCACAGCCTCTTTTTGAGAAATAGTATTCATAACTGTGTTACTAGTATTTAAAAATAGTTTGATAAACTTTAGAATCTTAATTACCATTTCACTGAAAGCTTGTGATCTGCTTGAAAGGAATTGTGTTAAGAGATGTATTATTTTTCAAGGCTGCTGTAACAAAGTACCACAAACTGAGTGTCTTAAACAACACAACTTATTATCTCATAATTCTGGAGGCCAGATGTTCAGGAGGAAGGTCGGAAGGGTTGCTTCCTTCTGAGTGCTGTGGGGGAGAACGTGTTCCATGGCTCTCCTGGCCTCTGGTGGCTTGTGGCAATCTTTGGCATTCTTGGGCCTGTAGATGCATCACCCTGACCTCTGCCTTCATCTCATGTGGTGCCGCTGTCTCTGGCATTCTTTTGTAACAACACCAGCCATTTTGGATTGGGGCCCACCCGACTCCAGTATGATTTCATCTTAGCAAATTCCATCTGTGATGACCTTATTTCCAAATAAGGTCACATTTTGAGATACTGGGGAGTAGGACTTCCACATCTTTTTTGTGGTTAACTCATCCTAACAGAGCGGTCATTTCTTTTAGACAGCCACGTAGAAGAGGTGTGAGGAGTTTCAACCCTATCCAGTATTCTCTTCCCGACGTCTGAGCCGCTCCCTGTAGTAAGCAGGCACCGATGCAGAGGGAAGATTTGTTAGCAGACAGACCAGGGCTTTACTCATGTTTCCTCTACCTGTGAACTGCATGCCTCAGTTTACTCATTTGCAATGGGGTAACGATTTCTGCCTTAAAGGAGTTCTGTGAGGCCTTCAATAATCTTAGTTTCACTTTCTCTTCTTTGCTGCAGTACATGCACAGTCATTATCAATAATTGTGGTCACTCTGCATCTGTGTTGCAGAATCTTGAGTTAAGCTCGACTTACAAAGGAATCTCTTTTCATCAGCCTTCTAACCTCACATGTGATTTTGGCTGGCAGGAAATTTGGGTCAATTGTGAAGACCGCCTAGCAGAGATCATCAAATATATTGAGGTTGTTGGAATAGGTGCTGGAGCACAGTCTCAAAATTGTCATTAGTTCTCATTAGGAGGCCGTTTGCCTCCTGTCTGTAAGGTGACAAAGAGTTCATTTGTCATAGTTGTTTACAAACAGTAGCTCTAGTTAAATCACTGTTTACTTAAATCAAGTATAGAGACAGATATAAATAAAATAAATAAATAAATGCACTTCAAACACAGGTTAGAGAATATCACATGCTTCCCAATGTTTATCCAAATCTCAATTGAAAGAAATTATATTTATCTGGAATTTTCCAAATTGTTATAGTAGTATATATTTATATATAACATATTCATATTAATAATATATTTATATAAGTAATACTATATAAAATACATTGTGTATATATTTTATATAAATATGCTTATATATTTATATATTTATTTATATATTGTATTTACTACAGATTTATATAGATTCATATATTAGATAAATTGTATTCAGAATTTTCCAAATTGATTAGATCCTAATCCTAGGTTAAACTAGGTTGATTTAAGTATGTAGACCACAATTATTTGTCACCTTAAAGAACAGGTTTATTGAATTGGATTTTATCATTATGGCCTCATCTTTCACTGAAGGACTCTAGTAGAAACAGACTTATGAAGCCTATTTCTGGACAGACATATTTCTACAGAGACAATGTAGTACATCTTTCAAGATCTTCATTATGAAACTGTACTTTAGAGGAGGAGGAAATGTATTTTAGTATTAGAGGAAAGCTAGAAACTCATGTATTTTTTCATTAAAGACCATGAAAATTGTGCAATTAATCATGTTTTTCCTTTTTGCTTTGGCTGCTGAGAAGCTCAGAACCAAATATGCAGCCCATCTAAAGCAGCCATGAGTTGTTGTGACCAGAACATATTTGAAATTATTTTTTCCAAACCTCCACATTATAATTTTGATTTTTAATTTAACTGATCCTGTTAGTTTTTTAATTTATATTTCACTAAATCTTTATGTGTGTTGTTTTCCTTTTGTATTAGTTTCCTATTGCTGCTGTAACAAGTTAACACAAACCTAGTGGCTTAAAGCAATACAAATTTATTATTTTATAGGGCTGGAGGTCAGAAGTCTGAAATGGTTTAACTGGGCTAAAATCAAGGTGTTGGCACTATTCCTTCTGGACGCTCTAGGATAGAATCCCTTTCCTTGTCTTTTCAGCTTCTAGAGGGCACCTGCATTTCTGGGCTAGTGGCCCCGCTCTCCATCTTCAAAGCCAGCAGTGTAGAATCTTCACATCTCTTCTTAACTCTGACTCTGACATTTCTTCCTTCCTCTTTTACTTGTAAGTGCCTCTATGATCCTTATAAGAATCACCCTGATCATGAAAGATCTTTAACCTAATCATATCTGCAAAGTCTCTTTTGCCATGTAAGGTAACATTCATGAGATCAGAACATGAACATTATTGAGGAACTATTACCTGCCTACCACACCTTTCAAATACCTCATCTCTTTTTGTAGAATGAGACTGGGAAAATAAATAGGTATCTTTAAACGGGCTGCTTTGACACTTCACATTTCAGTTGGTGTTTTATATTAATATTTTAAAAAATACCAGATGTAATCAGTGACTATAAAAATTAATAGTAAACTCTGTGTGTCTTATTGTCAGGAGTAGAACATGGGCTCATTTGTATTAGAGCTCAGTTACATGTAACATTCAAGGCCTATTTTTGTAGAGAGCATTTGGGAGGTGTCATTGTTATACTTTGGAGCTGTGATTTGACTTAAGTGTTTAAATTCTTGGTATAGTGAGCACTTATAAAATTAATATAAAATATTTTGAGAGCTTATCATTAATTATTGGTTTTAACAGAAGGCCTACTTACTATTATCAGTAAAGATACTTGTAAACCGTGTTAGTTCTATGACATAAACATTGGTTTAGGACTGGCGGCTTAGCTCACTCAGAGTGTGGTGGTTAGTGAGGTGTTGATAACACCAAGCTCAAGTGTTCAGATCCCTGCACTAGCCAGCTGCCAAAAAACCAAAAAACAAACAAAAAGTCATTTATTTTGACCAATGTTTCTGATATTTCCCATTAATGACTTTGTTTTAATTCTCTGTCACTATGGTACATTATTATTTCTACATTTAAAATATTCTAATCAAAATCAACCTGGGTCTAGTTCACATTGCTACTTTTGAATAATTGTACTGTTTGTTATTTTTTATTTAAGTGGTTGGATGGTAAAGAAATAGAGCGTTCGGAAAGGATTCAGGCCTTGCAGAACTATCCAGTAATTGAGCAACAAATCAGGGAGCAGGAAAAAGCCTACTGTCTCAAACGAGCCAAAGACAAAGAAGAGGCTCAGAGGAAACTCCAAGAAGAACATGAAAATGAAGGCAAGAAGAGAAGTAACCCAGGCTTTGATGGACACTGGTGCACAGACATCAGTGCTACTCTGTATGTAAATTGTTAGTTTACTTCCTAGTTAATGTGTGTTAAAAACAGGAAACTGTGTTCTCTTCCGAAGGTGTTCACAGTATCACTTACATGCAAAAAGATTAATTTGAAGAATAAAATATGACGTTAATTTTGGGGGAAGAATACGAGTATCCCAATGTTTCTGACAATTCTACAAGGCATTCTTCCCTTGGGGGAAAAAAAAATGCCTTTCCAAACTAGCAACTTTAATTTGCATCCAAAATTATCCTCAGAGAAAGCTCTATAAAAGATGTACAGAAGAGATGGATACACAGGTGTACTTTGATTTATAAAATCAGAATATTTTAGAAAAGTTAAATGCAATTCACATTATTATAAATTGAGTAATTCTGATTGCATCATAAAAACATTCTATTTTGTGAATTACATAATGAATACATTTTAATGTGATTAATAACCTTCTAATTGATCTTTTTTACAAATCTAAATTTTCATGCTTGTTTACTTTATGTCAGTCACAATTATAGTCAGTTGATTTGATTCCATATACTGAAAGCTTTAAATATTTAGATAACAGGATTATCTTCAAATTGAGAAAATAATTATTATAAAATCCTTCAGGCATACATACATGTTTTAAAAGTTTAAATAGGCATCTATAGTTTGACCACCAAGATTTAATAAATGACAGTAGTTTGTATGTTTACTTTAGCTTTTTTTACATAGGAAATAAAATATTATCGAGAGAGTAAAAGCTCCTTAAGTTCCTCTCTTCCATCCCACTCCTCCCTTCATCACCAGTGAGATCCACCATCCTGAAACTGATACATATTTGGCATATGCTGATCTCATCCATATTTTTAATACTTTTCCTACATAATTATGCCTTCTTAAGCAAGAGTAGTTCGTGTTGTGTTTAGCATGAATGGTATCTCTCAACAGCTTTGCTTTTCATTCAACATTTTGTTTTTGAGATTTCTGCATATGAATACATGTAAAATTTATTCATTTATTTTAACTATGGAATAAAATTCCATTGAATGAATAAATTACAATTTATCCCAGAGGTGATATTCAGAATATTTAACAGCCAGTGATTCTTTGACCTTGACCCGTCAGAATGTGCACCAGCCCTAACAACCTGCATGGCCCTACCTGTGGGTGCCAGCTGATCAGCCCTGGTGCAGTCGTCTCTCTTTGATTGGTTATTTATTTTGTTTTCCCTATTTCATTTTCTCAAACAACGTCTCTTTGTGCAGGTGTTTAAGTCTTCCTACGATATTTAGCAATGATATTGATACATCATCAATTATGACATCTTTTCACCTTTACAGTATTGCCAAATCGTTTTCTAAAGTACTTGTATTAACTTATACCCATATAGCAACAATATACAAGGGTATTTTTAAAAGTTCATGGGAAAATTGAATTTGAAGATAATAAGAATCCTTCCAGGAACTTTTTAAAGACCCATCTAGAAGAATTTCCAATCTTTGCCAATACTAGATAATATGTTTAAAAATGTTGACCAATCAAGTTTGTTGTTAAATATCACCTAATATTTATTTAATTTGTGATTCTATAATTACTAGTGAGTTTGAATATTTTTAAGTATCTTCTTATATGAATATTGGCTATTCAGATTTTCTCTATTCAGGTCTTCTGCTTATTTTAAATATGTTGTAAGTTCTTTTCTTGTTGATTTGTAGTTCTTTTATATTCTGGATACAAATTCTTTAGTGGTTATATGCTTTGCAAATATTTTCTTCCAGTCTTTGACTTGTCTTTAATTATAAGTGCTTCTGTTTTATAGAATTCAAAAGTATTAATGTAGTTAAACTTATTTTTGTACTCTGTTTATGAAATTTTTCATTATCCTGGTGTCATATCTGTCTATCTGAAATTAACCTTTGTCTATGGTGTAGGGTAGGGTATTAATTGTTTTTGATAAGGGTAGCTGATTGTCTCTGCCCCTTTTATTAAGGTGCTATTCTTTTCCCACTGATCTGAAATGTCACCCTTACCATATACCTTCTAATTATGTATTCATAGGTTTCTTTCTGGATTCCCTAGACTGCTCCAGGGAGCACCTTTACCTGGTTTTAATTTTATAGATTTACAGTAAATCTTAATATTTGGTAGGAGATATTCTAATTTTAAAAATTATCTTGGCTATTCTCAGTTCTTTACTCTTCAGTAAGAATTTTAGAATCCACTAATAAAATTTTCTAAAAATCCCTAGTGGAATTTCGACTGAAACTTAATTTAATTTATATGTTAATTAGGGGAAAGTTGACATCTTCATGACATTGATTCATTCCTTGCTTGAACTTTGGAATGCTTTGTCTATTTATTTAGATCTTCCTTTGAGTCCTTCAATAAGGTTTTTAATTTTCCCTATAAAGATCTTACAACATCTTTTATTAGATTTATTCCCAAGTATCTAGGAGAATGGGATTTTAAAAATAGACGAGTAATTGGTTCTTGCTGATGTTTAAAGAGACAAATGATTTCTGTATATTAATACTTAGCTGACCTTTTTTAAAAGATGCAACAGGTAGTCTGTAGATTATCCTGTGTTTTCTACGTGGAAAAACATATTGTTTGTAAACAGCAACTTTAAAAAGTTTTTCCAGTCCTTCTACCTCCTCTTTATTTTTTTTTTATAATGCCTGTGAAGGCTCCCACTATAGGATATAATAGCAGCAGTAAGAATGGGCATCTGGATCTTGTTCCTGACTTTAAAAAGAATGTTTCCAATTTCTTGTCATTAACTATGATGTTTGCTATAGGGTTTTGGTAAAATTAAGTTAGTTTCCTTCTATTCCCAGTTGATGAAGAGCTTTTATCAAGACAGATATTGGATTTTTATCAAATACTTTTCCTGCAACTATTGAGATAATTGCATTTTCCTGTTAACGTGCTGAATCACATGAACAGATTTTCTAATATTAAACCATCCTTGAATTTCTAGAATAAACCCACTTTATCCATGAGTTATTAATGAATTGCTGAATTATTTTGCTAATATTTACGTATTTATAATTAAAACATAATTGATTATACATATTGATAAGGTACAGAGTTGAATATCAATACCTGTATACAATGCATGATGATCAAATCAGGATAATTAGCATATTCATCATTACAAAATGTGAACATTTCTTTGTGCTGAGGTTCGATCTCTCTTCTGGCCATTTGATAACATGCAGTTAAGTTAATGTTAATTATAGCTGCCTAATTTTGCTAACATTTAATTTATAATATTCAAACTTACATTCGTAAGTGAGTTTATACTGTAGTATTTTTTTCTCATTGTATTTTTCCTGGTGTTTTGCATTAAGTTTACAATAAGCACATTAAATGTATTTGAAATCATTTGCTATTTTTGGTTTATAAAAGTTTATAAAAGTTTAAAATCATCTATTTCTTGTATTTTAATAGAAGCTTACATTTGGGTTTCTTGCAGGTACCTCCTTGCTTCCCCTACTTGCTGAAGGACTGGCTGATCCTTCAGCTGTCACTGCTATTACCCCATTTAGCCTATGTGAACAGAAACCCAGATATTCTGGAAGAGAGTCATTGAAATAGTGAATCAGTGACTTAGTTGGGGAGGAGTAGAGTGCTACTCCCCTTTCAAGGCTGTAAGGAGAAATACCACAGAGATTTGGGGCTATAAGAAGGGGAGGTGAACATCTCACCTCTTGATTAGGTAGAGCCTGCTTCCAACCTGGAAAACTGAAAAGATGAAAAGTGGCTTGGAGCAGCATGGAGCAGAAGGATCAGGAAAGAGGGCATTAATGGAAAAAGCTTATACTTCAAGCACTTTGCATGGCAAGGATTTGTGCATATCCCATAGGCCAAGTATGTATGGTGGAAGAGCTAGGCTTAAGCTGTCTTGAAGGGATACAACCCAGGAAGAGGTGGCCGTGAGAGAGTGGGGTGGATGATTGGTGGCAGAAGCTGAGGAATTGTCAAAAAGGACAAGTATATTGACCACGTTGACAGGGAACAATGCACTTTGAGGGCTCTTACAATGTCTCCAAGAACGACCAAGGTGTGCACAAGAAAAGAAAGCCAGTATCTGGGCATCAGCCCCAGACAGGGTAGCAACAGCCAGGGTATAACAGCAGCAGCCATGTAAGAGATGTTTACCTTCTTCTCCCCATCTACTCAGAATTCTGAAGTCAGGAGGAGCCTGAAGAGGCCCAGTGAGATGGGATACGGGTGCAAGGAACAGATGACCAATGAGGGGTAGGAGCAGACAGTGCACAGCCCTCTCCCTGTGCACAGCCCAATCTTGAGCTGGGTGAGGGGAGAAAGGGATTTGGAGAGGGAGGGAGTGGCTTCGATTTGGACATAAGTCTGAAGTTTTATTTAAACTGTTGACCTTTTAATAAGGAGAGTGCTAACTGAGATGAGACTGGTCTCTAAAGTAACTATAGGGTGCTTATGGGTGGGAAGAGAGTTCCAAGGGAGCAGGTTTAAAGGCAGTGGTTGAAGAGAAAGTTTTTTGCTCATGTCCTAATGAGCTCAGTCTATTTTATCAACCCAGCTACATGCATTTTGCCTTTGGAGACATATGTTATTTAGCTGATATTTCTGACAGTTTTTAAGTACAGTTATTTTTGTGAGTTTTCATTATTATTTTAGATCACAAAAGGTAAAAGTGAACCAATTAATCACTTTCTGGGAAAAAAAACATCATCTAAATGAGAATAGAACCAACTGTATCAGTAGCAATTAGCTACAATAATATGGAATATTATAGATCCACTTCATAAATTGTTTTATCAGTACCATTAGGAAATATAACTGTATAGCAAAGCATTTATTTTCAGTACTTTATATTACTTTGTTTATTAAAATATCTAGTTATATTTTATAATATGTAAAGAATCTAAGCAGAATTTTACTCTTTGTTCTATTTATACTACTTAAAATTCATGTTCTAGTGTTTTTGGTCCATCCCTTCAAAAGAACAACTTATTTGAAGATCAACTAAATTTGAAGCCTTTTGTGTCACCTCATTTCAGTAAGACAACACCACCAAAATCTAATATTTACTGAGTACTTACTATTTGCTATACTTGGTACTAAAGGCTCTATGTAACTTTTTTCATTTAATGCCATTCTAGGGAGAGGTGAAGGGAGAGAGACTATACTCAATGTTTCTGACTATGCGTAATGTTTAAATGATGTCATTTTGTCTCCACTAGAGAAGAATCTGCTGAAAGTAGTGTTGTGGAAAGTAGGGTTGTCCCCAGTGACTGACACACAGAAGATGTTCAATGAATATTTCTTGAATCCCTGTGGAAAGAATGTTGAATATCTTATATAATACCCATTTTATGACATATAAGGACATCATTTAATTCTCTGACAGTCCACAAAACATCAACAAAAGCAAGAACAGAGAACTGTTACTGTATAAATATAATCAGAAGTTATCCCATGAAAAATAAAGTAGGCAGAGGCCATACCATAGAAGGTCTCGTATGTCCTGCAAGAGAAATTTGGAGATAGAGAATCATTAAAGAACCTGGAAATGATACGATCAAATTTGCCTGCTAGTAAGGTCCCCCTGGGAGCAGCGTGGAGGGTGGAATTGATGGTTCAAGACTGGAGGTGGGGTGATTGGTAAGGCCCAGTGGTCCCCACGCTTGTCTGATCATCAGAACCTCCTGCAAAATACTGTAAAACACAGACTTACAGGCCCTACCCCAGACCTAATGAGTAGATTCTCTGATGAGAGCTGGGGAATGTGTACTTTTATAAATCTCCCCAGGTGATTCATATCAACCATATCTGAGAACCCTTGACTCTGATTATTGCAATATCCCTGGTGAAACAGGATGAGGGCCTGCCCCAGTGCTATGGCAGTAACTTCCTCCAACATCAGAGACATTTTGTCATTCAAGGGTAAGAAGGTAACATAAGAAAAGCGTATGAGATATTTAAGGAGCAGCATTAAGGATGAAACTCATACGTCTGTTCCTGGTCTTTATATACTCTGTGTCTTTTGCTTTCCCCAGCCCATCTCTAGAAAGCAAACACCACTTCCAGGCACCAGAAATACAAGAGGAGCACAACAAAAATAAAATAGATGAAAGTGAAGATGACCTGGAATTCTGGAATAAGCCCTCTTTGTTTACTCCTGAATCTAGACTGGAAACTCTTAGACATATGGAAAAACAACGGAAAGACCAAGAAAAATTAAGGTATTCCTATTTTCATCACTGAGAGTGAAGGCAACACTCTTGTACGGGCTATATTTTCATGATTGCACATTATTTTATTTATTATCTGTGTTAAACCTTTGCTATCGATCACACACGGATTTTTTTTTTTTTTCTATGTACAGCTTTTTGTTGTGTTGTATTGGCTAACATTCATTCATATCAAAGGACCTTCTTTCTAATATCACAAATTATGATATTTTAGGTACAGTTTTGTTTGTTTGTATGTCTTTAGCTTTTGAACTACTTTAAATATATCTCCTAATAGTACGAGTTAGATTAGAAATACCAGTTATCACAATATAAAGAAAAAAGTAATCTTGTGGTATGAATGAGCTCCTTTGAGTCTTTTCTGTTAATTTGCAAAATGAAGAATTAGAAATTGGTTTCATTAGGAACTTATCTTCCTAATTCAACTCTCTTGGACATTTAACAGTATGATTTCACTTTTGCATTGTTTAGATATAATTTTTTGATTTATTAGAAGCTAGGATGCTTAAGCTATGACTTTCAGAATCACTTTTTCAAAGATAGACTCTATGGTATTTCATTTCATGTCATTGCTAAGACTAGCATGTAAAATATATCACTTGTTGGAATACTTCTAGTTCATGAGCTTGAGAATGTGATCAACTATCTGTGTAATACAGAAATCTGGATAGCAGTGACACCAGTGAAACAATATCTCTCCCTGAAGTTATCAACTAAAAGCAAGAAGCTAAAAGGGTAGAAAAACTATTTGAAATCTCTGCCGCTTTCATAAAATTTTCTTCATTAATTAGAAAGATAGAGAGGTACAACAATCAAGAATCAAATTTTATCTAAAATATTTATTTGTGAAACATGGTGATTTGTACACTGAGAAACCACCCATTTCTGTGATTATTTCTGAATAACATCAGAAACTGTATTCATATCTTGACTCTGCTCTCTGTGTGATGTTAGCAAGTACTTAACTTCTCATCTGCTTCCTCATCTGTTAAACAGGGATTATGATACCTGTCTTACCTATCCCACTGTATTGTTAAGAAAATCAGATAACAAATAAATGTAAACTTGCTTTGCAGACTCAAAAGCCCTTTGAGATGGAGGCTCTACGTGTTTATGGAATATGTAATATTTCTAACATATATACCCATACACACATATATATATATACACACATGGTATATGTTATATTTATATATACATGTGGGTGTATACCATCATGTGTTGCTAAATGACTGGGATATGTTCTGAGAAATGGGTTGTTAGGTGATTTCACCATGTGCTAGCACCATAGCGTGTGCTTATGCAAACCTAGATGGTATAGCCTATGGCTCCTAGGCTGCAAACCTGTATGGCATGTTACTGTGCTGTAAGCGGTTGTGACACGATGGTATTTGTATATCTAAACATAGAAAAAGTACAGTAAAAATACAGTATAAAAGATAAAAAATGGAACACCTGTATAGCACACTTACCATGCATGGAGCTTGCAGGCCTGGAAGCTGCTTTGGGTGAGTCAGTGAGTGGTGAGTGAGTGTGAAGGCCTCAGACGTTACTGAGCACTGCTGTAGACTTTATAGACTTATAGAGTGTAAAGATTATAAATGTAGTCTTTTAAATTTATAAAAATAATTGCGCTAAGATGTTATGATGGCTATGACGTCACTAGGTGGTAAGAATTTTTCAGCTCCATTGTACTCTTATGGAGCTATTGTTGGTCTTTAACCAAAATGCCCTTATGCAGAGCATGACTGTGTATATAAATAATATGGAATCTATATTGTATTGAGCCTGAAATCAAGTGGTTTTTTCCCTCCTTGACACCTAAAAAAATAAGGCCGCATTGGGTGGATATCTGAGTCACTCTGTTTATTGTGCTGCAGTCTGCTTGACCCAGTGGGTCCCTGAGATGTTTGCCTCTTTAGTTGTACAGTCATTTCATTAACTGGGAGAAAGCAGGGACAAGAGCAATCCTTTGATCCTAGCTCTGTGCTTCTCTACACTGCACAGGGTGAAACCACTTACTTCCGGATGCACCTCAATTGTCCTGGGTCATTGAAACATTATAAACTGAAGGTCCAATTTAACATGCAGAAGAATGTGAATGATATTTTTAAATAAAGTTAATTGATGCAAAATCTATATTAAAAGTACAATAGAAATTTAAGGAAAAGAATTGTCTACAATTCCATCATCTAAGCAAATTAGAACATCTGATTTTCTAGATCTTGTCCATATATACCTTTTTAGGTTTGCATATACTTTTAGTAATATTTTAAATAAAATTTACATACTGCATTTTTATTTCATGTTATTCCATGTATCTTCTCCTCTTTGCTCCCTTTCTTTTCCTCCAGTCTTGCCATTCAATGTAATGAGTGTTAACAGGCTTGGGTCAATCTCATCACACGTTTTTTTACCCTCTGTAATTGTATAAGTCATCTCTGCAAATGTAGCATTTGGGTTCTTTTTTTTAAAACAAAAATGGGCATATATTTGTTCTTACTAAATACATCATTATCACTTTTCTAGATCAGTAGGTAGAGAGCAAACACATTTTAAATAGCTGCAAAATATTTCAGAGCATGAATATACTATAATTGATCCAGTCATTTCTCTATTGATGAACATTCCAAGGTTTGACACCTATAAATAATACTGTGAGAATTATCCATTTACATAGATCCTTATGCACTGGTATTTTTATTTCTATAGGATATATTCTGCTTGGTATTTTAAAAATTGTAATTTTAAGTAAAGCAGAAGCTCTATACACAAATGGAGAATTGGCAGTTATCTGGGTAAATTCCTCATAAAGTAGACTCACTTAAATATTCACGGATACTTCATGAAAAGGAGTTTTCTTCCCCCATTCAAACTATCTGGCAAATTGTCTTGGTCACATTTTTGCTTTACAGATATAGGTACGACCATGTAAAAAATCTGGCTTGATTGTCAATTCTCAGCATAGAATTAAACGAATAGACTTCATGGCAGTGAAATGTTGACACAAATGTCTGGTTAATTTTTCTTAAACTGTTTCACAAAAATATATTAATTGCTTTTATATTCTCTTTGTTTGTTTTTCCCTCCCACCCCCAATCTCCCACTGCCCCTCATTTCTACCCAACCCTAATCTTAAGTGAAAAAAAGAAGAAAGTGAAACCACCCAGGACTTTGATCACTGAAGATGGGAAAGCCTTGAACGTAAATGAGCCCAAGTATGTGAATAAGTGAGACTTGAAGATGCAAAATTAGTTGTATTGCTCAACTGTTTCAATTCCAGGTTTGCTCTGCAAAGAATATATCTGATTGCTCTTAACAAGTTTGATGAGTCTAATAGTAATGTCATTTTGTGCATATTTAAAAGCAAAACATCTATTATGTTTTTAAGTGCATAATTTTCTTGGCATCCAGAAAATGATTTTGACATATGGAAATCATTGATATTTATGTATCCCATGAAACTTTGAAACATATACAGTTTTATAACTAAAAATTGCCACTGCATTAATGTTGTGTTTATGAATCTGTAAAACTCTGCCATGAACAAGTTGGCTGAGAATACTGAACATCTCCTATACATCTACATTAGGTTCCAGAACACATCACAAAGCATTCAAGAGCTAGGGAAAAAATTGATATAAATATCTCAATGAAGTTAATGAGAGGAAAAATGTTCAAACTGGAAATCCTCAAGTATAATAACATCTGATCGGTCCTCTCTGTCTGTCTTAAAGTTTAAAACTAGAAAGCAAACCAAAAAAGGCCTTTCATGGTCTAAATCTCACTCACTTCATTACTCAAAACCTACTTACTTTCATCATGTCACTTGCGTCATCGCCATGACGAAGGCACTGTCTCCAGTCATTTCCAGGTGTCATTCATCTTCACAGCAATCACAGGCAGCAGGCAGTGTTTCTTTATTACAGCTCCAAACCCTGAGTCTGAGAGAGGTGAAGTGACCTGCCCAAGGTCACATAGCTAATATGTGCTGTGTCTGACTTGCCTATGCTAACCCAGTTCTAGTGATTGCCATGATCAAGTTTACAATCTCACCCCCTCCACCATGCACCTTCTTTATCCAGCAGATAGCACGAGACACAAGCTAGGCACTGGGGACACATCAGTGAATGTGGCAGTTTTCTGTCTTCACAGAGCTTAGAAACCTAGTGGGAAGACCATCTCTCTTCAGCCTACAACAGGGCTCCAGGGAACCTCAGAGCTCCCTGTGGCCCTTGTAAGGCCACCATCCCTCTCAGCACACTGACCACCTTACCTGCTCCTAAAACCAGTTCTACCCAGGTGGATTCCATGAGGCACTGATTACCCGCCACCTCCCCCACTTCCACCTTCTCCCCCCATGCCTTGGTCACTCCTTATTCCCCTCCCATGTCATCCATTGTCATCCAGAGTCTTACTTCCATATGGCTCTAATCCAACTCCTTCTCCCCCTGCCTGACCGCCCCCCCCTCCCGTGCCCTCTGGAGCTTACGCTTTGTCAGCAAAGCCTGTGTCTTCAAGCTTTTCTCTCAATGTCCCTTCACCTTCTTTCACTCACTGAGACTCAGGATTCCGCTTCTACCGCTGCGCTCTATCTTTCTCGCCACATACACCACGGGGGAGTTACATCCCATAACTACTACCAGACCACCTGTGTCCCCTGGCCCACAGTGTCCCAGCTGTGCTGCAGCAGAGGCGTCTGGATGTGTCCCCCTGCATTTCCCAGGTCAACCCCAACCTCCGCCTCTGCGTTCATGGACGATGACCATAGCACCCAGAGCAGTGTCTCTGTCTGTGTCTCCCCTCCCATCACCAGTCTTGGTGACTTCGTCATACATGCAGACAACCCACAGAAGGCCCTGGCCTCTCAGTTCCTCAGCCGCCTCACTTGGACCGTCTTTTCCTCCACCTCGGCTCAGCTACACGATTCCATTTTCACTCCTAGATTTGCCGTCATCTCTTCAACCTCCAGAATATTCACCTCAAGTGTCTCACTGAGCACTGTCGCCTGTGTTCCCGGGGAACTCCCCCCACTCCAACAATCACATGCCCCCATTACGACCATGAATCCTTCTTACTGCCCACCCCCCATGTTCTTACCTTCTGTCACCCCGCTTTGGTTGAACCGCTCATCGCAGAAATCAGTCCTTGGGTACACCTTCACGTCCCTTATCCTGTCCTTCCACCCTCCTCACCTCACAGAAACCCAGCCCTACTTACATCTAGCGTGGTGCCCACTCCTGGCTCGCCCTTGCATGGATGGGGGAACAGTTCATGGTCTTACTGGTCTTGCTGCCAACTTATGACCACAGATCTCAGATGGACTCGGGCGTTCTTCCAGTATTTTCTCAGGCAGTCCGTTCTCTTGCTCTCCTGCTGGCTGTTCTCCCCTTTTCCTCCCTCCTTACTTCCAGCACCACCTCACAGTTCCGCAGGTGCAACTGAGGACCTCCTTTCTTAGTTCGTTGAGAAAACAGAGGCAATTCTAAGTTTTCTTTTCTCCCCACCACCAGTCTCCCAGTGTGTTTGGACCTGTAGCCACACTCTCTTCTCTTCTGCTGCCATGGGCGAACTCCCTATCGGAAGTCAGCCTCCCTGCCGACACTTTGATCCCGTCCCCTCCTGCTGGAGAATGACTTGGCTCCTCAATTTTCCCTGCTCTTCTGCATCAGTCCTCTCCTCTCTACTAGGTCAGTCTCACCAGCATACAAACAAATTGGGATAACTTCCACCTTACAAAAATTAAAAACAGAAACCCTTGCTTTCCCCAGTTTTCCTTCTAGCCACAGCTCTATTTCTCTGTCCCCACTTGATAGCCAAAGTTCTCAATAGAGTTGTGTGTACTTAGTCTTCAATTTTTCACCTGGCATTCCTCCTCAAAACCACTTCTGTGTATTTTGTTATTCCTAAACTTTTTAGTCACATCCTTTCTATATTCCGTGTTCAAACCTCAGTCCCTGTCTTACTTGGCCTAGTAGATTTGGATCAAATTGATCATTGCCTTCCTTCTTAAAGCAATTTCTTCCTTTTGCTTCTGATTTTTCTCCTACCTTACAAGCTGCTCATCTACTTATGATTTACTGGATCCTTTTTGTTTTGTCTCCGAAGTGCTCTGGGGCAAGGTCTTTACCTGTTTTTTCTTTTCACATTCACTCTTTGGGGAACTCAAATCTCATGGCTCACCAAAGATCTCACCAAGGATCTCACCAAATCTCAAGGCTTTAAACACTGCCTTTACATTGCTCACAGGCAGATTCAGCCTCTTCTTTGAGCTGAAGGCTTGTATATTCAGTTAGCTGTTTGACATTGTGTGGATATAAAATAGTTATCACAAACTTGTCATAACTAAAACAGAACTCCTGATTTCCACTCTTCACCGTAAAGTGCATGTCTCCCAGTGTTCTCCATCTCAGCAGCAAGCACTCACCCATTTGTTAAGACCAAAAACCTTGGGTTTATTCTTGATTCTTCCCTCTCTCACTTTATCAGTGAGCTCTATGGCTCTATGAACTCTTCCTTCAATATTAGCAGAAGTCAACCATTTCTCACTAACTCCATCACCACCACCTTAGAACAAGCCAGCACCATCTCTTGCCTAGACAATTGCAATAGCTTGTTAAGTAGTCTCTGTGGTTCATCTGTTGGCCTCCTGCAATCTATCGTACTCAGCTGAGTAAAGAAGGAAGGGAAGAAAGGACACACACTCCCTTTCTTAAGGAAAATTCCTGGAAAGTGCCATACAACACAGTTGCTCCCATGACCTTGCCTAGCTGCAAGGGAGGCTGGAAAATGTAGCCTTTGTTCTACATAGCCATGTGCCTAGTTAAAGTCATGGGTCCTATCACTATAGATAAAGGGGAAGCAGATAGTGGGGAATGAATAGCAATTCTGTCATAGAAAACCTCTCTGAAATTACCTTTTAAGTGATATGTAAAGAGAGAATACAAGTTGGCTGGCTGGAGAATTGGGGAATAAGTAATCAAGGCAGAAGGGACAGCACATAAAAAGGCTCCTGAGATAAGATAAAGAATGCATGGGTCATCTGAGACACTGAGGAAGTCCAGCACCACTACTATTGGAGGCAATGAGACCACACCCACCACAAGCAGACATACCACTGACAGCCAACCCTACAGCTAACTTTACATTTTTCCAAACAATGTAGCTTATGTTCTTTAATGTTGTTAAGTATATTACAGAATAATATAATAAATGAAGTTCTCAAAAGAAAATCGACCAGGTAATTCTAAATAGTGTGTTGACAGTATGGAAATTATACCTAGGACTTAGGCCAAGGGTACAGCTGAAAGACTGAGGGCTTTGCAGTCCTGCCTATCCAGGCTCCTGTGGCCTCTTCCCAGCTATACCAACCTCAGTGAGCCTCTGTTCTTCATCTGTAAAGTGGAGATAATAGATAATGGGCAGTGTCTTGCCTTTCCCAGAGTGATGGAAAGGAAAAAAGGAAAACAGTACTGTTTAAAACATCAGGAATAGAATGCTGGATAAAAGGGAGGCAAATACAACATTTAGTTCTCCACAAATAATTCCAGTATTTTAGTTTGCTTCTAGCAAAGTCAATGAAATGGAAAAGAAAACTTTAGCCACCAGATGTCTCTGTCTCTGCACCAAAGCTAAGTTTTTGTATGTAATTTACCTTAAAAGTCTCACATTTAAACAATGTAAACATAAATAATTTATTGATATGTTGTAAGTCTCTGTAGAAATTTTAAAATTAACATACACATTTTATTGTCCAACTACCAAAATAAGTTTGTCATTGGAGATTATTATATGATTATTATAAAATTTACATTTGATTATGTGATGGGGTTATCTATACAGTATCCTAAAGACATCTTTTTTCCCCCAATGTGTTATTCTTAGACTTGACTTCTCTTTGAAAGATGATGAAAAACATAACCAGATCATCCTGGACCTTGCTGTCTATAGGTAAAGACTTTACTATGTATCTAATTAATGGCATTTCTGTCTGTTTTCATTTTCAGTAGCAATCTTTTGAGTTCTGAAACCTTTTGAAATGGAATTTGGTTTGCCATGTAGTTAAATGAGGAAGAACTGTGTATATTTTGTTATGACAGAGAAGTTACTATAATTTTTTTAAAGTGTGGAAATGAAAAGAAAAGAAAAGTAACTAAACCCTCAATTCCATGGCTGTGAACTCCAGAATGTCTAAGGCAGAGTTTCGACAGTTCGCAAAGCTCCACTGTTTTCTGATGCTGATACCACAAGGACCCCCTCTGCTGTCACTGCTGCCACTTTACTTTTATATCCCTCGTTGTTATTTTTCCAAAACACTTTGCTGTAACAATAAACGTCAGTTGTTTGGCCCCCACCCAGTCCCATCCTGGGGGTACATGGCCGCCTGTGGGTCACCGCAGCTCTTCCCCTGCCACTGCTCATGCCTCGGCTGCTTTCCCACCATGCTTTGTTCCAGTGGGCAGGTGTGGCACAGGTGTCCTGCCTGCCCTGACCACCACTGTTGTTTCTCTGTCCTCCCTGAAGCTCCACAGCTTTGACATTCACACCCTCTACCTATATCACCTTCTGCCCTTCCTTGTGGAAGTCATCGAAGACACCAGGTCACTCTGCCTCATTCTCTAGAAACTAGAGATTTTAGTTTCTGGCTCACTCTCTTTGTGTCCTTCTGGTGACATCAGTGTCCACTTGCATGATCTCAGGGACCACTTCCTGTGTCACTCTCACCCTAGGTCCCCTTGTTGCCTCATGTCCTTCCGGCCTCTGTTCAGATGTCACCTGATCAGAGAGGTGTCTCTGCCTTACCACCCAATATAAAGCAGCACCTACCCCTGCCCCAGGTCTTCCTTCCACCTCTCTCTGCTTTTCTGTTTCCTTTGGACAGAGTATAAATTTTTCTGTATTTTTAAAAATCTGTGGTCATTTTAGGAACTTTGATTTGTTTGTTCTTCTCTCCCTGTATCTCTAGCACCTACAACAGTGCCTGGACCTGTTAGGTGCTCAATAAATACAGAAATGAATGAATGAATGAATGAATGAATACGATTATGGGAGTCAATGAACATTTACAAATTGTAATAAAGGCTTATCTCTTTTTCATGGATTTTTATGTGCTCTATGTTATTTAAGCTCTCTGTAGCTTTGGGAGGTAGGAGGAATTGTAATCCTGGAATTACTCAATAGGGGATGCATTTTCAGAGGGTGAGTCTTGTCAAAGAGAACAGTAATTGGAGGAGCCAGAACATAAACCCTCAGGGCTTTGTCCAACTTTACTTTTTTAATTGTGGTAAAATACACATAAACTTAAAATTTACCATTTCAACCATTTCAAAGTGTACAGCTCAGTGGCATTTAATAAATGCACAGTGTTATTAAATCATTATCATTGTTTAGTTCCAGAAAATTTTTATCACCCCAAAAGGAAACCTTATACCCATTAAACAATCGTTCCCCATTTCCCCCTCCCTGTGGCAACCACTAATCTGCTTTCAATCTCTATGGATTTGTCTATTCTGGATATTTCATAAAAAGAGTCAAACAATATGTGGTCTTTGTGTCTGGTTTCCTTCACTTGCCATACTGCCTTCAAGGCTCATCCATGTTGTAACATGTGTCAGAATTTCCTTCCTTTTTATGTCCACTAATATCCCACTGTACAGATAGATCCACATATTGTTTATCTATTGTCACTGATGGACATTCACATTGCTTTTGCCTTCGGGTGATTGTGAATTGGAGCTGGCTGTTAGTCTGCTCCTTCCTCCTCCCACCAAACGGTCTTTCCCACACCTCCTATCAACCCTTCTGCCCACTTGCAGCCAACTTACTGGCTGCTCACCTGCCCTTAAAGAGTGTCCAGCCGTTCCTGCAGCTCTCCAATCTGCCCTTTCTGTTGTGTTTCAGTTAAACATTCACTATTTCATCCTTTTAATTTCTTTCATGTGAGGCCTTAGTTCTGGAGTTTCGTGAATGTGTAACCCTTTCTCTTTCAGCTCTATTGGCTGCTTCCTATTCAGTCCTCAAATGGAAACTTTCCTCACCCCCAGGCATGTGAATTTTGAGGGGTGGTGATATTTCTCCTGTCGATGTAGTAAAACTCTTCCATTCCCGTGATTCTGTCTAAAAGAAATATGCTAAAATTCCTTTTTTATTTTTATTGGTCCACAGGTATATACATGAAAGTTAAATTCATTCATTCATGTATGCTTCCTGCCTTTATTCAACAAATATATGTAGAATACCTACTATGTGCCAGGCACAGGGAGACTGTAACTGGGGTATTCTAAATACAGTCCCTGCTCTCCTGTAGCTTATGGCCCAGTGGAGAAGGGGAGGGGATAAATAGCACCTAGTGAGTAATTACAAACGGAGAAGAGTGCTGCAAAGGAAGGGGACAGTGCAACAGTGTTCAAGGATGGAGAATAATGGTGTATGTAGGGTCCGGGGGTTGGTGGTGTGGGTTGGTCAGTGAAGGATCGAGACAGGAGCAATAAAAATTAAAGGATGAGAAGTAATTTGCTGTGCAGAAGAACTGGCAGAAGAATGTTAGAGGCAGAGAAAAGCTTTGCAGGCAGGGACAGCTTGGAGGAGGTCAAGCAAGGAAAAGAATATGTAATCCATTAAAGTGTCAAATATTACACGTAAAGTTGTAGGAAACCATGTCTCTATTTTTAATTATATTTTTTAAAAAAAATAACACATAGTAATTATTGACACTAACTGTATATTGACACTAACTGTGCATGTACCTTCATAGCAATCTTAGGGGGCAGGCACTATTAGTATCCTCATTCTAGAGGTGAGAAAACTGAGGCTTGGAGAGGTTAAGGGACATGGTCCAAGGTAATAAAGCAGGAAGGGGTGGAGTCAATTCCTCATAAGTCAGTGTGACTCCCAAGCCTATGCCTGTAACCCTGTGTTAGCTTACTTCCCTTAATATTTGTGATTTTTGAATCATTGTTACATTTTCTAATGTTCACAATCAGTATTTTAAAATACATACAAATAATTATGCAGCTAAACTTCATAGTGTAACAAATAATGTGAAATCTAATCCTTAATTTGCTCATGAGTCAAGGAGAATACTTGCCACCTGATCTTAGAGTCACTGCCATAAATGGGAGGCTTTGCTTGTTCAGCAGGATGTGCCTTGTAGGGGAGAAGGAAGCTAGTCTTCCAGGAGAGATGGTATCAGGGCAGCTGCAGAACAGCTGCAGGGAATCCGGAGCCACCAAGGAACAGGAGCTGGTGGTTGCAGGCCCCAAGCAGAGTGGATTCAGCATTCCTGGCTACTCAAATCCTAGGGGCTTAAAATAGAATATTCATGAAATAACATGGCAAGCTGTTTTTTTGCAAACCTCTGGTGTTTCAGACCTCAGATATTTTGGGGTTAGGGACAATCAATGCCAAGTGTACTTGTAGGTCTAAAAATGAAATTGCTGATATATTGAATGTCCTTTGGTCTGGGGATTAATTTAAGACTAATTTTTTAAGACCTGTTTAGCATGGAAATTTTAAACCTTCTTTATTTTAAATGGTCTCATAACTTTGAATTTTTATTTGTACTTCTTTAAACTTAATATTTTTGAAAATTATAAGATTTGGCATGTTTAATTTTGAAGGTATATGGATACCTCTTTAATTGATGTTGATGTGCAGCCAACTTATGTGCGAGTAATGGTCAAAGGAAAGGTAAGTATAACTCTGCAGACTGTTACAGTTTCAATGGCTAAGGCCTGAACTAAGCTGTGTTGCTTCAATTTTTAAAAGGTATTGTTAAAATAGAAAAGAGAAGCCCAATCAGAGAGCTATTTTTTTAGGCAATGGTTTTATGCCATGGTAATATGGTATACAGTGGAAATGTCTGCTGATCATTGTAGGGCTTGATAAGATAATATTTTAAATACGTGTCTATTGTGTTGTGCTTTTTCAAAGCTGATACCATGATCATAAGTGTGGTAGCATACACGCAAGGTTAAATAGTATACCTAGTCTAAAGTGTCATTGTTTTCATTCATAGCAACTATAATCTTATCATCATTTTTGAAGTGGTACTTTTTTGCTGATTCAGAGCATTCATATGGGTTAGACTGAAGACTTTAAAATGAAAATATGTTGATATTTTATGACAAAAAGTTTTATCTATAAAACTTTTCAACCATAAATGGACCCATGAGTGTTTCACTGTTTGTGATTGATGACTGTTCTTTAGGCTTTTCATTAAAATAGTAAAATAGTTAATGCATATCAAGCATAGCTCATGTATTATTTTCCAATAAGTCTAAGCAGATTTCTTAACTGAACAGTGCATCTTGAATTTGTAATGAAAATACCTATTAAGGTCACTCTCTCCTGTAACATGCCCGCACTCTCCATGATCCCTCCACTTATTTTCAGCCGTTTCAGCTTGTCCTTCCTGCAGAAGTCAAACCTGACAGCAGCTCTGCTAAAAGATCTCAGACAACAGGACATTTGGTAATCTGCATGCCTAAGGTAGGTAATGTCATTTGGATCGATTTCAAGTCTGGATATGTTGGTTCCAATAGGAACTTGACCCATCAGGATTAATGACTTCTCATTAAGGTACTTTTAGTTAAGAGAACCAGAAAATCTACTCACACCAACTTAGATAGACCAAAGGCCTGTGAGAACAAAGAGCTGGGCCTGGGATGTAGTTGGGTTTGAGGTGGCTCATCTTTTCATTGCTTCACCAGCAGCAGTTCTGGTCTCTGCAGCCTTCTTGTATCTCTGCAGACCAGAGTCTGGGTGGAAATTGGGTTGGATAAATCACATGGTTCTGTCAAGTGGAACAGGTACCCTTGAACATGTCTGTTACATGGTGACCAGTACTTTCCTTACAAATAATTTTGAAAGGAGATGTAGTAGGTCTTGGATCACTGAAAAAAAATGTATTTGAATTCCAAATTTTGGGCTTAATAGTTTTGTGACTTTGAGCAAGTTACTAACCTTTGTAGGCCTGTTTCCTAATATCGCTCTTAAGAGAGAGAATGCACTGCACATAAATTAATAGCATGGTTAGCCCTCAATGAATATTGTTAGTATTATTTTCAGTGGTATTTTTATGATATGGGACAGATGGTATTTTGGCTAAAACTACTTTCTTTTCCCCTGGGGGCTGGTGGTAGTATACGTGTATTTTTTATGCGGCCTGGGGTTAATTTGGTTCAGTTCAACTCAGCAATCATTTATTGAGGGGTCTCCACTGTGCCAGTTGCTGGCCTAAAGATGACCAAGAAACTTCAGGTCTTTAATAAGCTGATAGTCTAGTAGAGGAGACAAGATTATAAACAAGTAATTTCACTACAGTCTGAGAAAAACAATAATGGAATAATGTACTAGAAATAGTGGAGTTACGGGCTCTAGTTTGGAGATAAGGCAAAGTGGGGCTGTGATTTCGAAAGGGGTAAAGGGAAAGGCCAAGTGGCAAGGAGGCAGGAAGCGTGAGGCACAGTCTGCCAGCAGACAGGGGGTCCACGTGGCTGTGGCACACAGGACAAATGTGAGAGAGGGGAGGACCAGGGAGCTAGAAGGTCATCATGGATGACCTTAGACAGAAACATCACTCGATGCAATTTGGTATTGGGATATACTGGGGAAACCAGAGAGGCAGCTACTGGAGAAATCGAGATGGAAAATGATAAAGGTATGAACTATAATTTGATTCTTTAATATTTAATGAGTGCCTAATGGAAGCCAGGTACTGTTTTAGGTGCTGAATGAACCATGGTCTCCACTCTCATGGACCATAGAGTTGGAGAAGGGAAGACAAACCACACACAATTCAGCAGACAAGGTTGTTCCAGATGGATGTAAGCACTGTGATGAAAATAAAGCAGGCGATAAGACTGAGAGGGACAACTGAGGGCATGTGACTGATCACTTTAGGTTGAATGGTCAAGAAAGGCCCCTGTGAAAAGATAACATTTAAACTGAGACCTGAATGATAGGAGTAACCCAGGTGTGTAAAGATGTGTGCAAACAGCTCATGCTGAGCAGAAACAACAGCTGCAAGAGGCCCATGGTGGGAAGGAAGCTATCATTCCCGGAACAGGAAAAAAATTCAGACTATCTGGAATGTAATGAGGAGCAGAAAAGTGGAAAAAAGATGATGCCTGAAACATAGGTAGAAACTACCTTGTGCACAGCCTTCCTGGTCACAGTGGAGAATATGAGCATTATTGCAAGGGTCATGGAGAGCCATGGGGGGTTTTAAGTAGGTGAAGAATCAAAGGGTAGAAAGAAAAGAAGCAGTGGAAACAGTGAGAAGGCTCTGTGAGGTGGTCTGGACGTATTTTGGTGGTAGTGCCAACAAGACATAGGTTGTGAGGGTAAGAGGTAACTCAAGGATGCTCTCTAATCTTTGTCTTTAGCTAATGGGTAGATCATGGTGCCATTTTCTGAGATGGGGAAGACTATGGCAGGAACAGATTTAGGAAAGTAAATTATGGGTTCATCTGACCATTTTAAATTACAGATCCTTGAGGCATCCAGGTGACATCTCAGACAAGCATTTGCATACATAAGCCGTGAGCTCAGTGGAGAGAAAGGGCCAAAGATATGAAATTGGAAATTATGAGCAAATAGATGACAGTTATAAACATGAGACTGAAAAAGATCACATCTGGGGAGAGAGACAGTGAGCAGTGGGGCATTCCGTCATTTTGAGGTTGCATAGAGAAGGAGCCAGAACAGGAAATAATGGATGGACAGCCAAATGAATTAGGAGGAAAAATAGAAAAATTAGAGTTGAATATCAATACCTGTGTACAGTGTGTGATGATTGGATTTGCCGAAACGGAGGCCATCAATGGTAGTGATGAAAGTCTTTTCAGTGGGGCAGTGACAATGGAAACCTGTCAGGAAGGGTGGCTGAGAGAATTAGTGGTATGGAAGGGGAGACAGGAATTTCAGACAACTATTTTAAGAAATTTTGCTGTGATTGGGAACAGAGAAATGGGCCAGTGCCTGGAGGGGGATGAAGAATCAAGGCAGGGTTGTTGAGGTCAGCGATGATACACCTAGAAGATACATTAAAGAAATAGAATAAAAGACTCATTGAATGTTGAGTGCAAAAAAGAAGATAAAATATAGGTTTCACCTCCCTGGTGAATTAAAATCTTAGTGTTTATAGCTTCTAAAAACTGGTAGTATTGCCTCTGCTGACTTAATGACTTTCAGAGTCCTTAACAGACTCCTTAATCTCAGAGTTAAGTGTCTGAGACAGAAGTTGTTTGGAAGCTTGGCAGGCTTAGCAGAGATGACAAGCCTGAAAGAACTTAAGGAAATTAAACATAAAAAAAAATTAATTTGTCCATATCTGGATTCCACATTACATGCTCCGTGAATGAGTTAGGATGTTTCCTGCAGTAAACTGTAGAAACCCCAAGTATAACCAGCTTTAACCAGAAAGAAATGTTTTCTCTCATAACAAGATAGGAGAAGGCAGGGAGAGCCCCAGGCAGATAGGGTCAGTCTTTCTAATATGTCAGCTTTGTCCTTCGACTGACCTCCTCCCATGAGATGAGCACTAGCCGTAACTTGGGCACCATGCTTTCATGTTCTTACTTTATTTTTGTTTTGTTTATGAAGCGTAATTTATTACATGTATTTGTTGGACACTGAGTTGAGTATCAATACCTGTGTACAATATATGATGTTCAAATCAGGATAATTACCATGTTCATCATTACATTTCTTGTGTCCATTAACCTTTGCATGAGATAAAAAGAGAATCAGAGAAACAGACACAGAGAGAGTATCTCTCCCCATCACCATGGAATAAAAATTCCTCAGGATTGGTTATGCTTATCTAGCTGAAGAGCCCAGCAAGCCTTGAATAGTTGAACCAGTCTGTGGCCAAAGGGATGGTAGTACTTTGATTGGTTCCTATTAATCAGACCTTATCCCATGAGTTAGGAGTGGGATCAACTTTGCCCAAATCACTCAGATTTCAAAGAAGAGTAGATCAACCAGTTAAAATGGAATTGTGCTGGGGAGGAAGAAAGAAAAATGGGGGTAGGAGTGTCTGGTGCAAAGAGTATAAACTTGATTAGCCAATAAGATTTCCATAATGATGTAATAATTCTTCCTTTTCCGGTAGCCAATTTTCCAGCAGATTGATTATAGGTAATCAGTTTTTACTTTGAGGCAATAAAACAGCAAATACAATTAGTTGTCAAGCAATAAAATAACAAACACAACTGTAAGAATCACATTGTTCTTGGTGACTACAACAAATTAAGGAAATGCTTCTATAATAACTAGAATATCCTGCAGGGAAATCTACATGATAATGTAATTACTTCAGTATTTTGATACAAACATTTGTATGACACTATGATCAGCAGCCTTTTTTTGGAAACTTCCATTGTAACTGAAAAGCCAAAGATTAAATGGTAACTCTGCAATTTCCTAAAAGGAATCAAAACACAGGACTTGTGCACCTTTTGCAGAGTGTCGGGAAATTGATGAGAGAACCCTCACTGTCACTTCTTGTGAGTCTTTTAAATAAATTCAATATTCTATCTCCATTTTCCCTTCTGTTTTTATATCTGTCTAAATTTTTCACATTAAAAACATGAAAACTATAATAAATGGATTATTAAGGAAAAAGTGTTTGGTGGAAGATGAGATCATTTATATAGAAGGACTAAGAATTGTTCTTTTTTTCCCTAACAATAAACTATGCACAACTTTTTAAGATTTTAGACTACTATGTTAAAGTAACATTGGCGTATCAGTTAGAGTCGTCTTCTGTCATTATTTCTTTTAAAAGGCAGATAGTAAAAACAAACTTTGGAGATTAATAACTTGCCCCCCAAATTAGTTGTTTTTATTTTTGAGTAGTTATTTGCAAAGACTGTAAAGCTCAAATAACAAAAGGTTTTTTTAAAAAAAAATCATCAAAAGTTAAAAAACAAATCTCTATCTTTATACTTAGTATTAAAAATGTGTATTACTGAAAATTAACATCATAATTCCTATTGATGGAAATATTTTAGGTACTGAAGTTTAATCCACTGAGCTATTCTGTATGTCTAGATTTACTCACTTATTGTGGAATTGTTTGAGTGTGGCCTGCATTATAATTACTGAAGTGTATTTTTGGAATCTTAAAGGATATTGTAAGAATCAACCTAAGCCATCTGTCGATGGACAAATTGATAAACAGTGGGATAGGGAGACTTCAAAAAGTTTGTGGAAAAATAGAATTAAAAGATAATACAAATCTTTCCACAAAGTCTTTGAAGTACCATCATATATATACAATGTAGCATTATTTAGTCCTTAAAAAGAACAAGATCTTGTCACTCTCCAGCACGTGAATGAGCCTAGAGACGAAACAGTGGTTACCAGGGGCAGGGGGTTGGGGAGGATGTGGGGAGATGCAGGTCAAAGAATGCAAAGTAGCAAATATGCAGCATGAACAAGTCTAGAATCTAATGCACAACCGGAGGACTAGAGGAAATAAAATTGTTCAGTACGAGGGTACTTCGTATTTGGGAGTCATGCTGAATGAGTAGATATTAGATGCTTTTGCCACAAAAAACTACAACAACCAAAAAAAGCGCATCTATGTGAGATGATGGATATGTTAATTTACTTCACTGTGGTAACGTTTTTACTATCTATATGTTTTCCTAACACGTAGACCTTGAATATACATAATAAATTTTATTTTTAAAAAGTCCTATAATTAGGACGCTTTTGGCTTCAAATAACAGAAAATACTGACTCAAAGTGGTTTAAATAATCAAAAAAAATTACCTTACCTTAAAAAAAAAAAAAAAGAATCAGGTAGACAGTTAGGTACAATTTCAATTTATTCATAGAATAGTGTTGTCAATATGTTAAGTGAAACTTCGTACTTCCAGGAAATCTAAAATAGCCCTTAAGGGTTTATAATATTTGGATACTCTGAATAAATTAAAAGAATATCAGATTTGATGTTTAGTAGTTCCCTCTTTGTGACAGTATTTGTAAAGAATACTGTGACAGACTGACCTATTTGATGGTGTCTGTGGGTGCGATGATTATATCATGTTTATATGCGGAAATTCAATGATGAACTTCGTATACATTTTCTAAGTACACCAGTTTTGTCACTGAAGCCGCAAAACTGTGGTATTTTTTATTAGACACTTCATTCAGCATTTTTTTCATGATGTCAAATTGTTATTTTTCTCTTACCCCTACATGGGGCTGGATCTATACAGACTGGGTACTGATCGATAGACAAGATTCAGCAACTTTAGTCTGTTCCCTGTTACATGGGTCATGGCTAAATTTTCTGTTGCTGACTGGTTTGTAGGTGCCCCCATCTCAGCTCCTTATTCCCGGAGGCTTCACCTCACGCTAGCTCTGCAATCCTAGATGCTTCCTAACATCCACCGCAGAGTCTATGCTATAGCATGGATTGATGTAATACACAAATATCACAATCCCTAGCATGCTGCTAGGACTTTCCAGTCATCATTTTTATAGCTTAACTTGTGGGTAACCACATCTTCCAGAAATCCAACTCCCACTGTGCCTTGTCTACCATTTCGTTAGAGCTGCTGTCTAGGCTAGAAGTGGCATGCGGAATGGCAGCAGATAGAGAGTACTCTGGCCTTCTCATAGAGGTAGCCTCAGACAAGGGAGGATCACCTGCCCAGGACATGCTGTGTTGCGGTGGGGGAGGGGAGTTCTCAATCTTGTCCACTGGTCAGTAGAGGTTCTTTGGTAGCTTCTGGCACTGTTTTATTCATCAGTCATGGCTTTTGGAAGTGATATAAAGAGTCTCAATCTCCAGTGCTGGTGGCCTTTTATGACATTAGATATATCCAGTCAAGAAACATGGATCGATGAGTGTCATCTATCAACCAGGAACTCACTTCTTTGGAGAAGAGTTAGTAATTCTTTTTTCAACACAGTGGCCAGAGTGATCATTTTATCACATATGTAAGTCAGACCAAGTCACTTTTCCCATTTCATTCTGAGTTAAAGGTGAAATCCCCTGAGAACTGGCACCCACCTCCCATTATCTCCCTGACATCATCTTCCACCACTTTAAACTCTAATCATTCGGCCACAGTGGCTGTCTTGCTATTTCACAAACATGACAAGCATCTTTCTACCCCAGTGACTTAGCACCTGTTGTTCCCTCCGCTGGATGCTCTTCCCCCAGAGAGCCTCATAACCTGCTCTCTCATCTCTAAGGTTTCTGCTCAAGTTACATTTTTTTAGTGAGGCCTTTCCTGATCCCTGTGTGTAGAAAGCATCTCCTCCTCTGTCCCAGCATTCTATATTCCCTGTTTCTGCTGTATTTTTCTCCATGGAACTTACCACCACCTGACAGTCTAAACATTTAATCATTTATTCCCTATTTCCCCCAATAAGAATTTAAGCTTCATGAGAACAGGGATTGTCTGTTCTTGTCACTGCCACTGCTGTGTCATTGGCACCTGGAACAAAGCCTGGTGAAGAGTAGGTACTCGATAAATTTTTGTTGAATGAGTGACTACATTAAATGCATTTTAAAAATACATTTTAATATTTAGAACATGAATCTCCCCTAATTACTCTTCCTCTCAACCATTTCCTGATTATTTTTCTGTGCATATTATTCCAGGTTAACTTTAAAATAAGTTTATCAAATTCTGCTTTGAAAAAGGCCATTGGAGTTTTTATTGCCATGGATTTAGTGGCAGTGGAAAGAAGTGATTAAGAGAATGAGCTCTGAAGCCAGAGACCCTGAGTTAAGTCCTGACACTTTCACTCAGCAGCTGTGTGACCTTGGCAAATTATTAATCTCTCTGTGCCTCAAATTCCTCATCCATAAAATGATATTAATAATTCAGGCCTCAAAAGGTTGTTTTGAGGATTATGTAAATAATGCAAGTAAAGCACCTAGAACAGCACTTGGGACATAATACACATTGCATTAATGTTTACTGTTAATTAATATTATTCATTACTAGTAATTAATATGAAATAATTAATATTCATTGTTTTTAGTTACATTGTTTTATAATTATTGAGATTACATTGAATTTATAGGTTGTATTTGCATATAACCTACACACATCCTCCCATATATTTTAAATCATCTCTGGAGTACTTATAATACATAGTACAATGTAAATGCTGTGTAAACAGTTCTTATACTGTATTATTTAAGGGAAAATGACAAGAAAAAAGTCTGTACATATTCAGTGTCTATACATGTTCAGTACAGATGCAGTTATTTTTTGTTTGTTTTGCTTTTTCCCGAATATTTTCAATCTGAAGTTGGCTGAATCCACGATGTGGAACCCATGGATATGGAATGCTGACTATCTTAACATTATCAACACTGGATATCCAGTAATGTATTTCTCCATTATTACTCTAATTCTCTGTCCCTCAGAAGGTTCTTTTGTAGTTTTCTTTCTATAATTGCTACACACTTTCTAAAGGTTATTTATAGATACCATACATATAATTTTAGTTCTTATTTTGAGTGGGATTATTCTCCATCACGTTTTCTAAGAGTTTATGCTCACCCTTCAGTCTATTTTTTGAAATGTATAATCAGACTAAGTCATATGCACATGAACAGTCTTATCGTCATCAGCCCCTACGTCATATGAGATCATATGCCCCATCACTTGGCATATGATCTCACCACCGTCCAACTTAACAAGATTTAACTGATATTTTGCATTCCCTGAGAGCCCTGTTCACTTGCATCAAAGTCATTAAATTAAACTCCGATCTAGATTTTCAATTGACAAGTTACAAGACCACTCCAAGAATATACTTCATGATTTCCTATGGGTGTTCTTTTAGAATAATTAACTGAGATTAAGGAAGTTGCCATCTGAACTGAACAGCAAAATACATTTACCACTTCAGTTGGTAAATATCTTGATTGATTCTGTTTATACACAGGAGGTGTATTTGAGCACAGGAGGTGAAGGTCACACATCAAGTTCAATAAAACTGACCATAATTTTAAAAAACAAAGACTTAGATTCCCTTCTCTTTATTAGCTGGACACATTTCACAGTACTTTCTCTCTGCTCAGGTATGATTGTGATATATCCAACATAAACTCACTTGTATTTTCTGATTGTCGGTGGATCTGTAGTGCTGCCTGGTCTTCTTGCTGGGTCTCCCTGTTTCTTTCAAAGTTTTACTCTTTTATTTCTCATTCTCAGCTAATTACTAAAACTTCCAACACTGAAATAATAGAAGCATTCAAGGGTAATTTCCACATACTTCAACCATCATATCTACAACCCACCTGCATTTATATTCCCTTGCTTGGCCTTCCTCCCTTCTGATTCTCTATGAATGCACTGCCTGTGGTCTATCCGAACCCTCCGGCGTGTGCTGGATCTTATTTCCACTTGCCTTCGGAAGACTTATTTTTCTCCCTTTGGCAATTCTCTCCTCTCTGTACTGCTTCATTGAATTTTTCCCCCTGGATCTTACACTAGAAAACAAGCTGAAATATCTCCCCTCTTAAAAACAAAAAAAGCACAAAATAAAAACTTCTCCCTCTATTTATTGACCTGATCTGCTTTACTGCAAAACTCTTAAAACAGACACTAGTAAGCCATCCCACTTTGGGATGTGACTCTGAAGGATTGTAACCTAGGAGTCAGGTGAGTAAGAAAGAAGCCAGTCCCCAGGTCCTGCAGCCCATCTTTGCACTTTCCCAGTGGCCCCCAAACCGGGCCTTCGACTTGGGAGAATGTAGTCTCGGAGGAGTAACAGCTGCATATTCCTGGCCAAACCCACTGAAAAGTCTTTCTAGAAGTTAACAGCACCCATGGACTCAAACTTTACATATGTATATATGATTTCTCTCTATATATAATTATATATATATATATATTTCAATTAAGTGGCACATAAAGATAAACTAGCCATACATGGAGACATTATTTATCTATAATATAATTTCTCCATAATACATATTATTATATATATGTATATTTCAATTAAGTGTCTGGCACACAAAAATAAACTGGACACAGATCCAGAAGAAACCCCGTTCAGTGTTTTGGAACGCGGTTACGCCAGATTGTTGCTCTTCCTCCTTCAGGATAACCTTGAGAGTCCCACAGTTATTGCAGATGTTATATTGTGAGACACAGACTGTAAAGCACTGTTTTAATGGGGGTCTCCCAGAAGCAGAACCTACCATAGAAATGTAGTTTATTTGCTGGTCAGGAAGTAGGGAAGGAAAGGCTGCCAACAGCAAGAGCTCTATGAAACCAGCTACCCCAGGGGAAAACTCCAGGAGACGGTGCAAAACACATGGCTCAGGCTAACTCTGCCTAAGGGCGATGGGTCTGGGATATCTTAAAGCAGCACCTGAGAGTCTCTGACTGATGGCTGCTCCCTGTTGTGGATTGCAGGATGGTGGCGGTGGCAGTGGGGACATCAATTCCCCAGTACTTCTGCACTGCTGCTGGCATAGATCAAGCAGATCTCCAGGGTTCCGGGAAAAACGCTCCAGCCACAGAAGCCCGACAACTGGCAGACACCGTGGGCATTCATAATTACCTGAATGTCTGTCCCTCATCTGGCATATCTCACCATAGTCCCCCGAGGCCGGGAACCAGGCCAATGCCTCCATCACTCTGGATCCTTACCCGGGGCCACAAGAGAGGGAGCATTGCTTTTATTTTTTTCATTCCAGTGTTCCTGATTTTTAGGGTTTTCTTCTAAGCAGGGAGGCTGGAGAAGGCCAGGCAAGGCAGCCTGGATATCTCCTGACACTTTTTACCTGAGAGAACTCTGCCACCATCAGTAGGAGAAGCCTAAGGTCGTGGCTACTAGGCCTGATCAGACAGGGCTGCCCACCTAATGGTCTCGCCAAAGGAGCGCAGCCCGCGCCATGTGGCTCTGGCTTCTCCCACTGTCACCTCGTGCACGAGCTCACGCGCACCGTCCCACGGTTCTGCCTGCTCTTGCCCTCTCCTCCGCCTCCTTTCTCCTGCGGAGGTTTGTAGCTTCTCCTTAAGGTTGTGCTCACCGACACAGTGTCCCCAAATTCGCTCATTTAATTCCTCTGCTTCTCTTAGCTGACCTTGACCCTTTCTCCTCCGTCGACACTCCCACTCCTTGGTAGAGTCTGAGCTCCTTGTGTCATCTGGCCGCAGCAGGTGTTCACTGTGGGAGTCCTGTCACACCTGGGCCCGGCGCTTTGGTTATGTCCCCTCCTGCCCGCCCCCACTCCCAGGAGTCCTCTGCCTCCGAGGAGGTGCTTACTTCTCTTTGTCTTATTTATTCCTAAGAGGTGCTGGAAAAAGTGGAGCCTCGTTGTTATTGGCTTATTTGGCCTCATTTTACTTCAGGAGAAAACAAGACTAACCCCCACTGCAAAGAAAAATATTTTTGTAGCCACGTGACCTTTTCCTCAGGTGAGATTATCAGAGTCTTTGTAGGAAAAGCATAAGTTGGCATTTCCTTTCCTTTTGTTCTCTTTTTGTATCTCATGTGAGATAAGGTCAAAGGGAAATTGAAGAAATCTTCCATGTAGATGAAGAAGAACAGAGTAGTTTGATGGGAAGCACAGCCAATGGCAGAATATTCTATTTATTTATCTTTCCAGAGAGCTTGAAGGACAGGGGACACAGCCCATGAAGAGAACCTGGAGAGGAGACAGGAGGGACCAGGTCCCCCAGCATTGGGGGAGGAGATTCCCCAGACATTGCCGTGATGATAAAGCAGGTGACGCAGCTGTTCTCAGGTGGAGGAAGAGGAGAGGGAGACTTGGCAAGAGCAGGGCGGTGCGGTGGTGAGAGCAGAACATTCAGGATCGGAGCCTGGCTGGCCCTCATTTCTCAAAAAAGCTGAAAACATTTCTGCAAGCGGGAAGGGCTGCCATGAGTGTCTGAAAGAAAGAAGAAGGTGTACATCTCCCCTTGTGTTAGAAACCACACAAGGTACGGGAAAGCCAAGGGTGACAGAGAGACAGCTGGAGGACGACCTGGACCCCCGTCACCCTCTCTGCACAGCTTACACATCAGCAAACCCTGCTGGTTCTGTCCAAACTAAGTCCAGAATCTGACCACTTCTCACCACCTCTGCCTGGCCCAGCCTTGTCCCGCCCTTGTCCCGCCCTTGTCTCTCTGTCCTGGGTCACTGCCATAGCCTCCCACTGAGTCTCCTTCCTTCTGCTCTAGCGTGTTGCAGTGTGTTCTCAACACCACAGCCCAGGGACCTGTATCACAAGAGAGGTCATGTCCACATCCCTCCCCTGCTCAGGATGCTCCAACTGCTGCCCATCGCACACAGAATTCAAGCCCGGGTACCCCCAGTCCTCCAGGGCACCTCGCAGACATTGCTGCCTGCCGCCCGCCCTTGGCCCTCTCCAGTGAGCCTCCCTGCCCCCGGCTGCTGCGCTTCATGCCGGGCCTCTCCGCTCTCAGGGCCTTTGCACCTGCTGTTCTCTCTGTCAGGATAAATCCTCCCCTGCTCCTCGAAGGGCTTGTTCTCTTACCTCCTTTAAGTCTTCCCTCAAAAATCTCCTTCCCAGTAGGTGTTCCCTGAAACCCTATCACCCCACTAGAATGTAAGCTCATGAGGCTCAGAATTTTTGTGAGCTTTGTTCACTGCTGAATCCTCATGACCAAAAAAAAAAAAAAAAATTGCCTGGCCCGTAGCGGATGCTCCATAGTAGTTTGCTGAATGAATGAATGACAAGCAAGAGTAATGAACTTTTTTAAGTACATGGATGATGTTTCCCACTGATATTATCTCTAGCAAGGTTATAAAAGGATTTTTTTTTTTCTTTTAAAACATTATCATTCTTGATGTTTGTTCCAGCTTAATAAAACAGCGTTTTCAATTTCAGGCTGCAGTGTATGAATGATCCTCCACGAGGAACTGTTATTTTATACTATACAAGTATAAAAGAATTTTAAGGAACTAGTTGATAGATTTGTCTTACATTTTTTTTCAAAGCCATATAGCTGTCTTATGTAACTGTCAATATTAATTTTACACATATCAGTAATTACACATTTTGAAATTTTCCTCAGACAACTTGAGTATCTTTGGACTGAAAGGAGAATAGCACTCTCATCCTTATTTTTCCAGTTTTTCCAAATTTTATTTTTCTTTCCTGCAATTATGCACTTATTTGAGAGAGAATATACTTCAAAAATGGTTGACTTATACAGCTATTTTCTATCGCCTCAAAGATTTTAAAATAATGTGCCAATGGTAATTTACAAATTTTCTAATATTGTGAATTAATGACCTCTTTTAAAATAGAAAAAAAGATCTTGTTTTCCTTACAGAATGTTTTTTTTTAATATGCCCAGTGAATTATGAGCTTTTCTTAGAAAAGTCAATCATAGCACAGTTAAGAAACAACACATCTGGAATCAAAATATCAACAATAAATTGGCATAAATATGTGTACATGAAGGTACTTCAAAAAGTTCATGGAAAATTTGAACTAAAAGATAATACAAATTCTTCATGAACCTTCTGAAGACCCCTGCATACCTCCTCTAGTGCCAGGGGATTTGTTGATGCTGAGGTTTCAGATTATCAATACTCCTTTCTGGGAGTCAGCACTGGTATTATGGTAATTAGCTAATAAATATAAACACCAGCAATATGTAATAAGATGAACAATTTGTAAGTGAGCAGATTACTCTGGAATTAATATAAGGATTTCTAGAAAATAGCAGTCCGTTTGAGTCGTGTGGCTGGTCCTCACCACTGAACACTGTTAACACAGCCTGATTGAACTCTCCCCAGCCGCAAAATCGTATAATTGGCTTATGTCAAAGCAGGCTGGTATGTAAAGGACTTAGACGGTTTGGGAGCTTTATAAAGAAAAAAATGTGGGGGCATTTTTAGAAATTATTTATGAGGCATAGTGAAGACATTGAATGTGGATACTTAAGCAAAATGATGATGGGAAAAGATCTGCTACATCCATAAATAAATTATATGGAAGTTATTAATATCAGATGAGGGAATTGTTTATCAGGTTTGGGCTGCTACCCATGGAAGTAAGTTGCTAGAACTCAGAAATAGAAAACCTCCCTCAAAATTCAGAAAAACTTTAGACCATTAATGAATTGTTAATCAATTAAAATATTCATTCAACAAAGATTTAGTAAGCACTTAGTATATACAAAGCACTGTGCAAATTACTGCAGAAGAGAAAAAAACATAATATGGGTCTCTTAGGTCCTCCTTCCTGTGTCCTCCTTGTCAAATTGACTGCCAGTCCCTCCTACAGACCCAGATCTGCCCTTGCCCCAGTCTCTAAGGCCCAGTTTCAAATAGGCTTAAACTCTTCCTAAGTAGCTTCTCTTCCCTTCACTTAGATTTGAATTTATGTTGCTGGTTCAGAGGTTAACATCATAGTCATTACTGCTGAGATCTTTTATGGCTTCCCAAATTCCTCTCTCCCCCACCCCCGTTAGACCCAGCACCAGCAAAGCCCAACTTACACGAAGCTTCAGCATACAGAATTCCCATCTCCTTCTCATTTACAGATACAACAGGCAGGAATAGGCATCTCCAGGGGTCTCTTCTCTTTGTTATAGTCTGTAGCTGTTTATTCATTCATTCAGATACTCCATAACTTTTAATGAGCTCCTACTGTGTGCTAGGCACCTATGTTGGGTTCGTGAAAATGCAAAGAAAAAGGAAGACTTTCACTGAATTGTATAGCCCAGGGATATATCCTCTTGAAGAGTTAGGACAGAGGCTGTGATACTTTCCTGAGATGTGGCCTTGAACTGAAGACCTAGTGATGGATTCTCATTTCCCAGTCTCTATTATGTCACTCCCCCATTACCCTTCTCCTGCTGTGACACTCTGGTTTTTCTCTAAAGTATTTCAATGGTCTTATATAAATAGTTGTAATTATTTTGGATAAGGTTTCACAAAGACCCTAAAAGTTATTATTTTCCTTGGAAGAAATAGTGAAGATGAGATAAAAAGAAAATTATGTTATTTATAAAACTCAGATGAAAACATGAAAATAGGAAAATTATGGGTGGGGAGAACAAATATATAACACTTTCTCTCTCACAACTTCCAAATATATACAATTGCACTTTATTCATATTGATATTTAATATACATATTTTCAGAGAAAATGAGTAAATTTAAATAAAAATGTGTTAATTAAAAAGCATTACAGAAAATAATTATAAACGAAAGTCAATACAGTTTTATGGTATAGAAAAACATTTGTAAGGAAGTAACAGATATAAAATCAATTATGCTATCCAGCTTACAAGAACACACCCAAATCTAAAAGACACAGGAAATATATAAGGAAAAGAATAGAAATCTATATTAGGTGAGTGCAAGCAAAATTAGTTATGGAAAAATTAATATCAGATGGCAGAATTTAAAAGAAAAAAGCATTAAATGGAACCATGAGAATTATTCTACAGTAACAAAAATAATGTAAAATAAAGAACTAACTGCTTTTTATTCACTAGATTTTTTATTATTTAAGTGTAAAAAACATAAGATCCTAGAAAGGCAAGGAAAAATCTACAGAACCATCCTACAAGAAGACTTATGACCAATTTCTGCTTTTAATATATGTGATCAATAAAAAGTAAGACCATTTATTATTTGAATAATAATTTTTTTTTTCTTTGGTGGCTAGTCGGTACAGGGATCCAGGCCTTTTATTTTGGAATATCTACATCCCTTATGAGGAGAATAAAAACCTTCTTTTAAAACATTAATAATTTTAAAAGTTCATAATAAGCAAAATGCTATGACAATGTCATTTTTATTTCCAAAAGAAAAAATTATAGAAATTTAAGTACAAGTCAATAGAAATAAAATTGAGTATAAAATAAAGAGTAAAGCAACAAATAAAACTGAGAAAATCAAAATGCTGTCCTAAAATGCTACTATAAACCACAAAGGAAATAAAAAATGTAATTGCATGTTATTCGGAAAATGAAAAATGTAAATATTAGCAAAGCTCATAGGCTTTAGAATCAAAGAGACTATTTATGCACCTGCCTGCTGACAAGCCAGGTGAACGCGTAACTGTCACAGACTTGCTCCTCTGCCATCTTGCTGGAGTCCAGCATCAATAATTTCAAATGGCCGAATGAACCCATGATTTTCTTCTCTAGTCCTGCTCATCCCATAAGTCTTCTCTGTCTCAGAAAATGGCATCATCATCTCTCCAATTGTCAAAGTCAAAGATTAGAAAGCATCCGTGACACCTCACACCTTACATCTTGTTGGCACTACCACAAAAAATACCCTGAATTCAGTTACTTATCACCACCTCACCCCTTACCCCTGCTCGAGCCAGTATCATCTCTCAACCACACTACCTCATTCAGCCTTCTAACTGCCGTTTGATTCTTTCTCCGTAGAGAAGCCAGAATCACCTTTTAAAAATGTGATCATTTTATTCCCTTTTTGAAACCCACCAATGGCTTTCCATAACACTTGGAATAATATTCACATTCCTGTTGTGACCTGGAAGGCTGTGTATAAGGTAGCTTCTGCCTATGTTTCTGGCATCTTCTTTTACCTTCCTCTTCTCTTTATATTCTGGACACAGCTTTTTTCCTCTTCCTGGAACATAGTGACCTCACTCCCACAATGGGACTTTTGTACCTTCCAGTTTTTTCTGCTGAGAGTACTCTGCCCGCCTTTTTCACACCTGTCTCCTTTATATCATGGAGGTCTTAGCTCAGATGCTACATTTTCAAAGGCACTTTTCTTGAATACCAGAACTAACATGGTCAGTCACATTTTCTTAGTCATCTTTCTCAGCTATATTACCTGGTTTATTTTGATCACAGTATTTATTACTGAATGAAATAGCCTTATTTGTTGTTTATGTATGATTTGTCTTCATCTATCTAAATGTAAGCTTCATGAAAGTAGAGACCTTGATTCATTCAATGTCTGGAATAGTCCCTGTCTTCTAGTGGGTAAATACTGGTTGAAAAATGAAACTCCAAAAGCTTCTTATTTATATCTTATTGTACCTTATACATTTTTTGAATATTTTCTTCCAGCCATTCATTTGCTTATTATTTTCTTATTGGAGAATAAGTAGAGGTTTTTAGCTTTGATTAATTCTTATGTGTTATTTTACTTCTCTTTTGGTGATTGCCTCCTATTTTCTGTTCATGAAATCTTTGGCTTCATAGATATTCTCCTATATTTTTTTCTAGAAGCTTTATAATTTTAGCTATTACCTTTAGGTCTGTGATCTATTTGAAATTGATTTTTATGTATGGTATGAAGCAGTTGTTAAGGTTAATTTTTTTCCCTTATGGATATGCAGTTCTAGCCCCCAAAGATTTTACTTTCCTCATTGTATTGCTTTGGCACCTTGGTCAAAAATCAGTGGCCTTATAAGTAAGGGTCTATTTTTAGGCTTTGTATTTTGTTCCATTGATCTGTTTATCCTTGTGCCAGTATCACACTATGTTGATTACTGTAGCTTTATAATAAAGCTTGAAGGTTGTAAATCGGACTGTGTGACTCTGTAGGTGAACCTGGGAAGAACTGACATCTTAACATTATTAAATTTGCCAATCTATGGTCCTTATTAAACTTTCCCAGCTATGGTTTTTCTCCATTAGGTGTTTTAAAATTTATCTCTCAGAAGCAATTTTTACTTTTAAATGTAGAAGTCATGCCCAGCTTCGGTTAAAATTATTTCCATTTTATGTTGGGTTTTGTTTTTTTTTTTTTTTTGTCACCATTATAGATAAAATTATTTTAAAATTTTTATTTTTTCTATTATTACTGCTAATATATAGAAATAAGTGAATTTTGTGTATTATTTTGTGTTTTTTGTGTATTATTTTGTGAAGTTTTGTGTACTTTTGTGTATTTATCTTATTAAATGTTCTTAATTACTAGAAGTAGTAATTTTTAATTGCCAGAAGTAATAATTTTTTCAAATGTTGTTTAGGATTTCTGTTTTTAAAAAATCATGTCATCTGTGAACAGAGTTTTATTTCTTGCCTTTCAAACTTTATTCCTTGTTTCTTTGCTTGTTTATCTATCTATTGTTGGAAAGTTATCCCAGAGAAAGTCCAGACTATCACAGGTCTCCCTTCATATATTCTTCTCCTTCCCTAGATTACATTCCTGCACTGCCTGGTACCCACTGTCTGAAAATAGCTGTTTTATTTATTTTTGTTTAGTTTTCCAGTTATTTATAGCAGTGGATCAAATCCAATACCAGTTCTTTCAACATGGTCAGATGTGGAATTTGCCTTTATTTTCAAAGAATGTTTTCACTAGATATGTGTTACTTTCTTTGACAGGTTTCTTTTTCATTGTTCAGTATTTTAAAGGTGTTGTTTCATTGTTTCTAGAGAGAAGTAGACACTAGTTTATATTGCTGTCTGCTGTATGTAATGTGCCATTTTTTTCTGGCTGCTTTCAAGATTTTGTCCTTATCTTTTGTTTTGATTTGTATGATTGTATTTGTTTTTATATAGCTTAGGGTTTTATGTGTTTCTTGAATCACTAGGCATGTGTATTTAATCAAATTCAGGGAGTTTTTAACCATTTCTTTAAATATTTGTCCTGCCTAATACCCTCTCTTTTTTTCTTTACGATCATAGCCAGGCATATGCTGAACCATTTGAATTTAAGAATCACCTGGAGAAATCCTGTTTAAAAAAAACTGGATTCTCAGGCACCTATCTATAGATTGATATTGCCCCACCTGACAATGATGCTCTGTGCATTTTTAAAAATATTTTTCCTTCTGTTATTCAGATTGGATAATTTCTATTGACCTGTCTTCCAGTTTACTGACCCTTTCTTTGGCCATCTCCATTTTGCTGTTAGTTCTATTCAGTGAATTTTTTTTTTAAATCTCCAATATTATACTTTTCAGTTATGGAATTTTTATTTTAAAAACGACCTGGTTTTCTGCCGAGATTCCTGATATATTTATTCATTTTCCAATTCCAGCATCTGGATCATCTTGTCTGTTTCTCTTCTTCCTGGCTGTGAAGTCAGAAACATTTTTCTGTTTCTTCACATGTCTAATAATTCTTTATTGTGCTCTGGACATTGTAGATTATATGTTGTAGAGACTCTGTTTTCTTTTATCCTCTGAGAAGTTGATATTGCTGTGGCAGTTAATTTGACTATACTCAGTTTCTAAACTCTGTCTCCTGCAGCAGGCTGCAACTGGAATTTCTGCTTAGTTTGTTTATTTGTTTTTAGCCTTCTAGTTTTTGCATTTTGCTGAGCTTCTCTGCATGCATAACCAGCCAAGGACTTCTGGAGTTTATATGCATGTTTTGGGGCCCCTTTCTGTAGATTCTTCGCTTTTCACCCACTCTGGTGGTCTCAAATTCAATCTTTTAAGTCCTCAAGCCAGTAAGAGTGCACCTTTCTGCTAGAGTTCCAGCTACCGCATCCAGCAAGGACCAGGGAGTGCCTTGCAGTGACAAACCATCTAAACATGCATCTTACTAATTGCAGTTCCTTCTGTCAAAGGTCAACTTCCCACTAGTTTTTGCTCAGTTTTGGTTGCTCTTTAATACCTTTAAATAGTGTGTGTATGTGGTGTTCATGCACACTCACATAAAACATTGGCAGAGAGTCAGTTCTCATTGAACTTATAAAAATAGCCACATTGCCATAATAATCATAAGGATACTTAAAGTTATTAAATTTTGGGGGGGATCAAGTAGGGAGAAAACACATGCTTTTATCTCTGACATTTTACCACACTGTTGTTAGTTATAGATAGCTTAAGAGAGAGAGAGTTTTCTTACATTTGGAAAACATTAGGAGAACCAGCAGTATTTTAAAATAAGGAAATTGTAAAAACCCATAATTCTTTTTAATTTACCAATTAACTTTTGTGGCTTTGAACTTTGTGAACAATTTCACAAACCCATCAGTTTCTTCACTAGAGTTTTGGAACTTCAGTTTAAAGCTGTTAACTCAAAGTTTGTAGGGAAACTGTACCTATCAGAGTTTTTTCATAAAATATTTGAAGACATTACATTTTAAAATTATAATTAAACCAAGATTATGATTGGTAGCATTTATATCAAGGCACAGATATTTAAGAATCTTACAAGATTTTGGAACACATATCCATACCACCTTCAGTACTGACAATGCTTTCTCATATAGTCTAATTTATTAAATAAGCCAATTACTTTTGATACATCTTTTATATATCCTTTGAGAAACTCCAGGGCCCTTGGAATTCCTCAAAGTTAAAGTTAAAATGTTGAGCTTTCAGAATTTGGTTTTGGAAAGTTTTGTTAAATAACAAAAGGCTTAAAACATGTAGTTGAATAAGATCACAAATTATTACCAAAAGTAAAACCAAAATGACAGAGCGCTTCAAAGGCAGAGAGCACAAGAACTTATCATGAAATAAGTTTTTTAAACCAGTTATCTAAGGGACAAAGAAAACCTTTTACAATTTTGTATTAAGAGCAGTCAAGTGTTTTTTTTATCGTTTTTTCGTGACCGGCACTCAGCCAGTGAGTGCACTGGTCAGTCCTATATAGGATCCGAACCCGCGGCGGGAGCCTCGCCGCGCTCCCAGCGCAGCACTCTACCAAGTGCGCCACGGGCTCGGCCTCAAGTGTTTTTTTTTTTTTAGAAAATCTGGTTGTTCCATCGCAGGAGAGCAAATTCTAACTCTGTATTAGAATACTTTTGACATTAATTTTTAGAAAAACACACATAATTTGTTTTTAAATCCAGTTAATTTTTTTACTGTAAAACCCTTTTAACAAACTTATCTACATAAACGATTATCAAGACTTACTCAGACATTCAGTTTTTGTCCTATACTTCCTACTTTCTAAATAGCCAGTCATTTTACTCTAGGACAAAAATACACTGTACCAGATGCTTTCTTATATAAAAATTATTTTTCTTTCTCTCTAGCCCCTCCAACCATAACCATATTCCCACACCCATAGCCTTCTTTAAACCACCTCCTTTTTACATACTTGTTTCTTTTTTATCAATGTTAAATTGGCCTAATTTGTCTAAAAATTATATATAAAAAGGGTTTGGGTTTTTTTGGTTTTGGTGGGGTTTACAACTTAAAAGCCTCTAGCAAAGACAAATGTAGTCCTTTTTGATTAGTAAACTCAGGCAACAATGTGTGTTGATAAGAACATTTTTATACATTCAGGTTAGTAAATAGGCGTCCGTTTATCAGAGCAAATTATACAAAGCCCAGTTAGAGTTTTAGCTATATTTACCAAATACATATTTATGGTTTTCCAGCCAAAAACTTGGTGTATTAGATCTATACCCTTTATCAGTTAATGCTAACTAGGGTCTATGCGATATTTGTCATAGGTTTCCTTTCACTAGCCATTTTAGGTCCCGGGTTTCCACGTGGCATTTGGAGCCAAGTGGAATCCAGAGAGGCAGAGGGCAGTATCCACTATCTATGTCTAAAAGATGTTGTTTCTCCCAGCATGGCCAGGAGGCAGAGCTGAGATAACAAGAAGACATATTGACCTAGAGACAAATTTAGGTAAAAGGTTTAAATCAAATTTTGAAAATATATTTATCAAAACTTTAGAAGATTTAAGTCATGTGAACCTGAAAAGTATACTTATTTATTTAATGAGCGTGCATTAATTATAAGCCAATTTGGTACCTTGCACATAACACAATTACACAAACAGACATGAACATATAGAAATAACATACATCTTACACATGCATATATGCTGACATAAACAACAAGAACAATTAAGGATCTTATAGGTTTTGTTTAAACTGTAATAGAAAAGCTCACTAGTAAAAAGGACAGTCTCTGGTTTAGATTGTGTTTTTTCAAAAAGACCTATTGGTGAGGCCTCACCCTACCTTAAATAAAGCAAGATAACAAATTTACATTCTAAAGCAAAGTATGCAAGCCTTTTCAAGAAGATGCAGAGAAGACGTTCTTCCCTTAAGAAAATAGCATAGAATTCTACCAATAGGATTTTGTGAAGAAATACATAGGTGAGACTAGAAGAGAATTTAGAAATCTGTTTAAGATAACCAAGTGGATGCCAGAAAATTTGAAACCATCTAGTTAAACAGGTAGATTTTAGTCTAGTTTTTGTTTTTTAAACGGCTTACTGAGCTCAAGAGCTGAGCCACCTATCAGAGATGAAATCACTTGACTCTTGAGGTTTTTAGGAGAAGAGCAGAAGACCCAAAAGGGGTCTGGTTGGCACCATGGCTGCTTTTCTTCATAAAACTCCAGAGTCTTTAGAGAAAAAGAGTAGCACATGCAGTTAAGAAAAGACCCACTGCATTTAAGAGAGGAGAGAAGCATCGTGCAGATAAAAACATGCTCAAACAATACCAACATTGTAAATATTAAATTCTTTTACTTTAGATTGTCCAATTTAAAATTTTCTCAGTCACTGGCAAAGATTAAGTTTTATCCTTTTTTGGTGACATAAACATGTCTTAGTTTTTGTCAAGGTCTTGGATAGGTTTCAGAGTGACTTGACATAGATTCCTAGTTGTTAGGTGGAAAGCCTTAACAAGACCCACTGCATAAATGACCAGTGACCAATTTGTTCCCAAATTTTTATGTTAAGGCTCCCTTCCCTGAGGTATCAAGGACATGGTTGTTTAATATCCACTAACAGTTTTACAAGCTGCCATTCAGTTACTTACAGCCTGCTGCTTTAAGGAGACATTGGAGTTGTAATGTATGTTCAGTCTCCCCTTTCTTTAATGAATTATCCATACTTTAAAAGTAAAGACAAGGAAAAAATATCTCCAGGGTTGAAAAAGACCTAACTTTGACCTGCCGCAGGTGTGCAATTACTAATCGAAAGCCACCTGTGATTCCTGTACCAGGATGCATTTCCCTTACTAGGGACTGCCTTGCTGGGATGAAATCAGACGTCCATTTCCTCTCCAATGCTTGGCAGGTCAGTCTCCAATCTGTGGAGAACATCCTCACATGGGGCACCATTTTGTTGCTTTGTGTTGCTTCACCCCCCATGGATTTGTCACCCCACTTCCCCTGGGTGATGGAGATGCAAAGGATTACTCAAAGCCCATCTCTTCTGAGCAGCGAGAAGCCCCAAAGTGGTTAATCTCCCATTGGAACCCTCAAGCGAGAGGCAACCCTTCCTTGGGAAATTAACCCCAAATTGGGGTTCTCTTCCTGCATTTATTTTCCAGACCAGGAAGTTACAGGAAGAGAACATAGGTGGGGTTATAGTTTAACAATGTAGGCTGGTAACTTTCAGTGAAACAAGCCAGATGACATTCCAGTAAGGCAATTAACAAAAGCTTGATCTTAGCAAACATTCCTTCTTACAGCAATTTCTCAGTATCTTTACATAACAATCAGTAACTAGTCTGTCCTTGAGCCAGCAACCTTGCTGTGCCACAAATCTTTATCTTACACCAGAGACTTATAGCCTGAGGAAAATTTCCAGTCCTCCACAAAGTCAATATTTGAAACTGCAAGACTCTGGAAAACCAGATCCTGTGAAGTACATGTGCTTTTAGTATATTCCACAAATTGTATGTTATTAGTATTTTCAGAGTGGGTTGGGGAAGGGGGCATAGGGAGACAGAAACTTGACTGTAATAATCTGAAAAGAAAGAAAAGTCTATTTTCATCTAGTGAGGAAAGAGATGCTTCTTTAGAAAGCTATCACTCCACTGAACTTAGTATTTTTATTAACATCACACACCTTGTCTAAAGAAAATAAGCATGTTTAAAATATTGCTCTTGAGCTGAGATAGGTAATTATATAACTAAGAAAAAAAAAGGCACTACAAAGATCCCATCACCTTTTGAGCAAAGTCCAATCACCTTGAAATAAATTCCCCAAGATCTGACCTTTTCCAGTTCTTCAGCCTTATCTCCAGCTACCATCTGCCTAATATCCTGTGCTTATTTGTGTGGTCATTTACTTTCCTGTCTTTGCTCATGCTTTTCTCTCTTTGGAATGTTCTTTGTCCCTTGCATGACCTCCATCTTCTGGAAAATTTCTACTTTTTCTTTAAAATTCACATCAAACTTCACATCCTCCAGTATGCTTTATTTGATCCCTTCTCCCTCTGCCACCCGTTACATATCCCTCCCTTGGGCTTCCGTAGCAGTCTATGCATACATCCATCAAGTGTACTTTTTTCAATGTATTCTAAATGTTATAACTTTCTCCCCCATGAAATGATCAGGGATACCTTTTTAATCTATAATTCCATGTCTACAACTGGGTTCTATGCTTGGTATATAATAGATGGGACTTTCTTTTTTATTTTATTTCTCAGCAAATATCTATGATTATATTCCATTTTCTTTGGCCATTTACTCTTAATTTACGAGTAGCAAGTATTCATCTGCAATGGAGTGATTGATTGCTCATTCTTTAAATTTATATAAATAACTACTAAGTCGAACCATGTGAAATCACGGTTTTATGGATCAAATAGTCAGATATTGGCAATTTCTATGGTTCAACCAAAGCAAAAGGATTAAGAGCTAAGACTCTTCCTTGCGCCAGTTCGGTGTAGTTTTACACAGCTCAGATAGTCTGTGTTTCTTTGTATGAGTAACTTCTATAGTTGGTAAAGCAGCCGCACACATTTAAAGTAGATACAGATCTTCTCAGTGCAGGGAGCTGCCTCAGGAGGTGAAAGGACTCCAGCCCAGGGTACTATATAAGCAGAGGCTGGAAAGTCATCTGCCAGATAAGCCTTAGGAGCGACTTTTGTATTCTGTAGAGAAGTGAACTGTACATATTACTGCTCCGTTCACTCCAACTTTCAGTTGCATGACTCTGTGAGAGTTAAAATAAGGTAACATCATTAAAAAGTTAATTTGTACTTTTGTGCCTATCCTGCAATTCAATTTTTTAAGTAGTCGATTACATTTCTCTCTGTATAGATTTAGGAAATCATTAGTCTCATGCTATCTAATTTATTAAACATATTTTGGCCCTTACAACTTTTCCATTCGTCATCTCTAAACACACAGTACAAATGAATAGACGATGTTTGATGTTAATAAGCATCACTTCCTAGAGGAAGAACGGCCCGGGACTGCAGGTACAGTAGGACACCAAATGTCAGGATTGTAAAACCTTGAAACTCTGAATCTGCAGTCCTCGGCTTGGGCAAATTAGATCTCACCAGGAGAATTTTACCTGCCATTGACATGAGTCTTGGAGGTAAGGGGAATTGCAGTGTAATACGAATGTTGGTGTTAATAATTTTTTACTGCCGATTCCTAAATTCCCTCTAACTTTTAAACTTAAAAGAATCCTTGAAACTAAATGAGCCAAAAATATCTTTTAAAAATAAGAAACACATTTAGATTCTGGTACACAGCAAATTCCCTGTGAAGGAAAGTTCCAAATTTGTGACTCGATTTGCATTTCCATAAACACAGAGAATCTTTGTCTGTGCTTATGATGTGACAAATAACAGTGTTAGAAATGGGGTGTTTTAAGACTAATTATGCATATGCTCTCATTCTTGTTGGTATATTTACAGCGTGAAGCAATACAAAGCTTGTACTTTGGGTTCAAGGGTTGTTTTTTAAAGCTGATATTTTAGTGAATTTTAATTAGTACTGACCTCATTTAAGTTAATTAAAATATTAAAAAATAAAAAAGGTACTAAGGTGCCACTGCTCTCTGGGAAGCAGATTCTGAGATGGACATGAGCATGCAAAATATTTAGTAAACAGTGCCCTAAGGAGCAAGAGCTGGGATGGGAGGGAAGGAGCCAGGAATGGGGGAGGGGAGTTGAGCGGCTATGCAGGCCCAACAGAGGCCTCAGCCAACACCTCAGAGAGCTCTGTGGCTGATACGGACATTTACAGTTGTCCGTGTCAGGCTAAGAGGAACATCCTTTAGACCCCACATTGATCAGAGAGATTGGATTATAGACTCCCAGGTTCTCACACTTCTCTGACAGTGCCAGGTCCCAGGTATGTCAAGGAAGGAGCAGAGAGTTCCAGGACTGAAAAGCCCATGTGGTCCAGGACCACAGATGAATCAGGGCTAATTGCTATGGACAATGTCCTTCCTTAGTGAAGAGGAGTCCTGGGAGCCCATCACACAACCACCACACATGGTCTGGGGCTGACTCTGGTCATGTTTCTACCTCTCTGGCTAGACAAATGTAAATTAAAATTAATTAAAATTGAATAAAATTAAAACTTCAGTTTTTCAGTTGCACTAACCACATTTCAAATGCTCAGTAGCCACATATGGTTAGTGGCTATTGTGTTGGATAGCACAGAACATTTCCGTCAGAAACGTTGGAATAAAATAGAACTGCAGGAAAGTCCACTGACGGAGCTGCTGTCCACGTGCTGTGCAGCACCTCACTCGGGGGCCTTGCTGCCTCCCTGGATGTGGCCAGAGCAAGTGCCAGTTCTCACTGCTCCAACACCCTTGGCCTCTCTCTCCTCCGCTAAAATTAAGCGGAATTTTGTTTTAGTCTCTCTTCTTGATTCTATTTTTCTTTTCATTCACAATCGACATTAATCTGGTTTGGTAAACCATAACTTGAATTAATAGCAACTGAAAAGTGCTGCCTTTTCCTTAAGGGTAGGTCAAGATGAGAGAAAATATTTGTATTCAACCCACTAGTTCCATTAAAGAAAAGGAAGAAAACCAGTTGTTTCATATTAAAACAGTGTTAAATACCCTGCCATATATATATATATTTTGACTGGTAAGGGGATCGCAACCCTCGGCACAGTGTGGTCTGCACCACGCTCAGCCAGTGAGCACACCAGCCATCTCTATATAGGATCCGAACCCGTGACCTCAGTGCTACCAGTGCTGCACTCTCCCGAGTGAGCCACGGGGCCGGCCCTACCCTGCCATATTAACATCCAAAAATATAACATCATTGGCCAGCAAAAAATTAATGGAAAATGATAAATTTATGACATCAACTGTATTTGAAAACACAGCAAATAAAACATTTTAGAATTATCTTACTCCAAAGCAAACCATGTTTGATCATGAAAACCTTGGTTGGGTGACTCTTTCCTTCTGTCACCTTCTTCAGTCACTCAGTAAACATTACCTTGGTGGCTTTGTTGCTGATTCTTCTGCAGCATTCTTCTACAAGTTTCTGTAACACAGATTGTACCTCTTTCGAAACATTTCTGAGTAAACTCAGCCTGAACATTTAATGTCTTTAGTGGCATTCTTCATTTTTCTCTTCTAGAGTCATAGCAAAAGTCTGGCTACTGCACAAACCATTTGTAGTGCTTAAGGGTCTTATTTTTCCTGAGTTTGGTGTTTAATGCCTACAAGAGGGCACCTCAAAAAGTTCATGGAAAGATTCCTATTATGTTTTCTACAAAATTTTAAGTACCCTCATATTGACAGCGTGGAGCTTGAGCAGATTTTTCTTTTTGTGCCATACATAGGCCTCCCACTAATATGGCTGAATTCCTTGTCCTCCCCTTCTTTAACCCTTATGTTAATTTTTTCCAGCTGATATTAGCCTGTATGTAAGTTTCTATCTAGAGTTGTGTTAAGGGTTAATAGCTGAATGCCTTTTTGCTCTCCGTAGTTCTGTGGTTACAAGCCTGTCACTTTTTTTGCCTTCCTATGTTAGTACTAAACCACAGCCTGCCAGCAATTTCCTGTGTAGATGAGAATCAAAATTGCTTTTTAATTTGTGCTGAAGAAGACCCCTACTCAAGATCTCATGCAAGTAGTCTTGCTCTTTGACCACACTTCCTGCCCTTGCTCCCAGCTGTGATAAAGCCCCCTCCCCAAAGCCACTGACCTAGTTAACCACCTGTTAAAGACCCCTAATTTAGGTAACTCTGCCTGAATACAGACAGAGCCAATAAAAATGCTTGCTGTTTACCTACCCAAGAAGAGTATGTAAGGCTAGTTCTCCCTGCATTCTGGGCTCACGTCTTTGGAATGCTAATTCCCCCTGCGTCTGCTGGCATAATAAATCTGTGTTCTCTGTCTCTCCAAGTGACTCCGTTTCTTTTGGCATCTCCTTCCACAACACCACGAGGCCAATGGGAAGAGAAGGACGTACTTATGTTCCTATGTGAAGGATCCAGACTATACTGCACATACATACACACGTTGCATTTTTATAAAATCCGATAGAAAATTATGCAGCTGCACTATGTGAAAAACTGGCTCTTGTGCCAGTGTGTTATGGTGACATAGGAGAATTGCCACCTAGGGGCGGACGTCCATGAGAGCACCCACCTCCCGAGTCTGATGCTGCAGTCCCCCAGATTAGGGTGTATTCCTTTACCTGTTCATCCGTCATTCATCATTTGAAGCAGACGCATGATAAACAATTGGCTAGGCTTGTGGGGTTCTGACCAGTGGAGCACACAACCAAGAATCCTTAGTCAAATGAGAAACAAATTACCCCATGTACTAATTTGATGAAGTGCCCAGCACTCCAATGGCAAAGTCTAGTAAAGTAGGGAGAGGAGAATGTGGCCTAGAGTTGAAGCTAAACTGAGGCTCCCATTTCCCTTCCCAAACACAGATCGGGAGTCCAGCATGCTTGCCTGAGCCAGCAGATGGGAGCCGGGAGGTGATACGCCCTCAAAGTCCAAGCCCACACTTTTTCCTTAGTGGTTGCATGGACCTGGATCACAGGTGCACAACACACCCAGTTCCAGGCAGAACAGGGAAAGGCTGGCAGGTGGCCCTCACCCTTCAGAGCAGTGGCCTGCTCAATAGGTGTGGCCAGTGAATGAGCCCGTCCCACTCAGAGGGGGACTTGATGAGGGTGGAGAGAGGAGTGGACACCTACTCTAGATCACCCTCTCCTTGAAAAGAAATAGCAGGAGTCCCACCTCGGTCACTGGACGCAGGCAGCACGAGGAGAGAGTGCTAAATTCCTTCTCTCTGCCTATAAGGAACCCCTGTCTCATAGGGATGTTGGGAGGTGGGGGCTTAAACGAAGTAAAATACCTCGTATTTGTAGGCCTGTGCCTAGCATGTGGTCAGGGCCTCATAAAGGATCAATTTCTCTGCTCTCCACTCTTGGATATTTCATGAGCTTCTTGAGGGGAGGTGCTGGGTCTGAATGATCTTTGCAGGCTGTTAAATGGAACCAATCAGTTGTATTTATTTATATCTCAATGTGCTTAGCACTGAGCCTATTTAGTTTAAAAGAAGTAGGATTTTAAAAGAATTACAGGATTTTTCAGATCAAGAAGAAACGTTTGAGATCATGATCTAATTCCTTCATGTTGCAGAGGAAGAAACCAGGGCCCAGTGAGCTGGGGGAACAGGGATTGAAGCTTCCAGCTCAGTGCTTTCCAACACAGCGCGTTTCACTGGGAGCACCTCAAAGGAGCGTCTCAATACCCGCTGTGTCCCAAATACCCGCTGCAAAGTGTCTGCCATGTTATTGGCTTTCAGATAATGTTTATTAAATAAACTAATTTGTCATCTTCCCCTGCTTGTCCTTTGGCAATTGTAAGATAGCTTGTGGCTTTGCAAGACTACTGTGAACAGATACAATTTGTGATATAACCATCTCTATACCACATACAGGGGCTTAAAGTTTGCTTCTTTCAGGGAATATGTAGATAAAAATTTAAATGTTTTAGCATCTTTTAAAAATATGTATATCTCCAACTATATATATGTAACGTATATTTTTGAGGATATATCAGGGGATAATGCACCACTTAGAGTGCGTTGTATTTTTATTTTAGGTAGAAGAAGTGATTGCAAGTGGTCGACAAACATCCAAGAATGCGAGAACTAGCTTGAACAGCAGCAGAGAGCAAACAAGCAGAAGGTACCTCCTCCCCAGCGTCCTCAGCTTTGTTAAAAGGCTCTTCACTGTTGTTTGTTGGGTAGAGTACAGCTTCCAAAATGATACAATTATTTAAAGTTTAGTGATTCACACCATGAATGTTAGTTTTCCAAACCTTGACTTGATTTGTAGGGCTCTCAATCCCTAAACAACAAATCTGTATCCATGCAGGTCCCAATTTCTAATAATAATAATAATGATGATAATAATAGTAATAATTAATAATTTCTAATAATTATTAATAATTATAATTATAATTAATGATAATAATAATAATTAATGATAATAATAATAATTATTATTATTACTATTATTATAGCAAGACTGATAATACAACACCAGTGACTACTAACATCTCTGAGCACTTGCTTTGTGTCAGCCACTATTCCATGAGCTTAACCTGTATTTAACACACTTAATTCTCACAGTTTTTGTCCTCAGTTTACAAATGGGGAAACTGAGGGAGAGAGACATTTAGAGTGTTCTCAAGGTCACGGAGCTGTGACATGTTGCGACAACTCCCTGAGCCCTGCTCATGACATTGCTCCCACAGCTCCCCTTTTATGATCGACATGTCACTTCATAGACTCCTCGACTCTCGGGGCTAAAAGGGCCCGAGAACCCCATCATCCTGTTGATTGACATCATCATCCTGTCAATCTCCTGATTGTAGATCACCTTCCAGCCTTCGTTTAAATCAATTTCCCAGTAGGACCCTCACCCTCCCTAAAGAACCTTCATCGCATTCTCAGTGTTCCCCCATGTTACAAAGCCTCTCTCTGATTCCTACGTGAAGATCCTGTCTCTGGCCCCTGGAAACCCTCAGACCAAAGCCAGTCCCCTGTAAGCAGTGACGTCCTTTGAGGTATTTCCCACAAAGCTCTCCTATTTCTTAGTTCTTCTCTGGAACCAGACCCCAGTTCTTTCAACTGTCCTTCTACTTCTCACGACTTCAAGACTCTTACCATCCAGATGGTGAAATCTATTTTGAACTAAGGCAAACTATCTTTGTGATACAAATGTGTATGCTAGAATTACCATCATAAAAATACCTGAGCGAGTGCTATATTTTTGTCTTGCATAATAAAGCAGTCAGGCATTCTTCTATTCAAAGACAACTGTCAAAGTTTTGGAGAGATTTTAAACATGGGGTTTATTGGAACAACAGGTATGAAATTGAATTCCTACTAAAAAGTGAGTTTCTGCCTTTAACCTTGGAAATCCACTCTCATATTTCCCAGCTTGGTGATTTTCATTGCAGGTACAAGATCCAAAAGTATTATAGCTATTATGGATATTCACAGTCATAATTAACCCCCAGCAGCCTCAACACATGTAAAGAGTCTGAATCTAATTTGTGAGGAATCGCACGGATGGGAAGTGAAATCACTGTAAACAGTTTGAAGCTGGTTTTCAGACTCCAGGAAAACTATCATTACTGTGATTACACTTGAGGATTTGAGATGTCTTAGCGCAATTCCTCAGTCATCTCTCCTGTAGTACTTTTGCAAACTCTTTTTCATTTTGATTACTGAGAAATGATCACCTCACAACCACATGGAAAATGTCTATGTGCAAGTTGTTTGTGGTCCTTCTTAATCCTTGACAAACGTCGCTGTACACATTATCTCAGCCTCTGTCTGGCAACCCCATTAACCAAACAGCTGCCTGTTAAGGTTGCACATGGGGCTTGCAGTCAGGCAGGGTTACCGGTTGCAGGGAAAGAAAGACGGCAGGTGCAGCAGTACGCCGGGGGCAGAAGAGGCCTCCCAACCCTCCCTTAGCCAGAGTGGTCCCTTTTTCCAGCCACGGAGGCAATGAGGAGAAGGGCAAATGTGAAAGGGTTTTATTCCTTGGGACTGGAGGGTGACACTTGCCGAACCCCTGCAGTCCCATGACACTGTCACACAAAGGAAGACGCACAACTTCCTCAAAATTGAAGGTATGGATTGAGTGCTGACTGTGTTACGTGATGCTGTGTGTGTGTTTCATCTTCAAAATAACACTGCAAGATAAATACTATTATTTCTAATTTGCCGAGATTCAGAGAAATTGAATTTGCCCAAGATCACAAAGTTGATGCGTGGTAGAACCGGGATTATAAAACTTTGGGTTCACCTTCTTACTCTCGTCATGGTATCTTTTAATAAACCGAAGATCTTGATTTTAAAATAATCAAAAATATTAACCTTTTTTTATGGTTAATCCTTTCTTTGTCTTGTTCTAGAAATCCTATCATACCCTGAAGTCATAAAGTTAGTCTCTCATGTTGTAAGGCTTCACCGTTTTACCTTTCACATTTATGTATAATCTGTCAGGAAGCGATCTTTATTGAAGATATGGCAATTTAATTTTTTTCCAACATGGACACTCTGGTGTCCCAATGTCTCTTATTAAAAAGTTGGTCCTTTTTGCATTGGTCATCAAGGCCACCTCTGTCATAGATCAAGTGTCCGCGTACATATAGATCTGTTTCTGGACTCTTCTGTTCTAATTCCTTAATTTCCCATAATTTTATAATGAGTCTTTCTTTAAAACTGGTCAGAAAAGTCTTCTCACCTTAATCTTCTTGAAGAGTGAGTTGGCTATTCTTGGCTCTGCAATTTCATATATATTTTAGAATCAATTTGTCGAGTTTTACACACACACACACACACACACACACACACACACACGTGTATTGAGATTTTATTTGGAATTGTATTGGACATATGGATCAGTTTAGAGAGAACAATTCTTATAGCATTATCATCTCTAAGTCTTTTTCAGTCTTATTTGATTTCTCTCTGTAAAAATTTATGATTTTTCATAAGTATACTCATGTTTTCTTAATTTTTAGGCGTGTGCTGTTTTTGATGCTGTAAAGTGTATAATTCAGTGGCATTTAGTATGTTCACAATGTTGCCACCATCACCACTACATAATTCACTTTTCTGTTTGTTTTTGTTCCCAGCAACCCTACCAATGTCTCTTATTGTTTTATTAATTTATTGTGGGTTCCTTTAGATTCTCTACATATCTGCAAAGAATGATAGTTTGTTTTCTTTCCAATCCTCATCTCTTTTCTTTCTTTTTCATATCTTACTGCATAGGGAAATGCTCCAGTATAATGTTGAATGGAGGAGTGGTAACAGATATTTTTGTCTTATTGCCAATCCCAGAGTGAAAGTATTCAGCATTTTACTAAGTCTGTAACATTTTATTTAAACATAGTAGTTGTAGTGGTTTTAGCATTCATGCTTTTGTATTCTAATATCTGAAGTTTTTATGATTCTATTTTGGTTTTCATTGCTTCTGCTGGTTCTCATGCAAAGTATCCTTTTTCCTTAAATGTTGTTTACTTTTTAATGTGAGCTGCATGCAGAACAGTTCTCCGGGTAACTTTGGACCGGCCAAGTTTCCCTCCTTTCTCATTTGTAGTTCTCAAGAATAACTGTAGAATGTGCTGGGAATGCAACATTTTGAGATAAGGGGGAAGTGGCAGGAATAGCTAAGTCTTTGTTCCAGTCCCCTTCCCTGCCCCAGAAACAGGTTGTCCTTTAATTCTTTAGCCCAGCAATCACATCACCCTGGGGTATAAAACCCAGGGTGGGCTGCTTTCTGGGTTTCTCAACTGCAGTGCAACCGGGGCATAGGCAGCTTTTCCAAGCCTTGGGGGACCAGCACCCAATGAGTGTCTCCTGGGCTTCTGTTGTCCCTCGCTGCCAGTCTGTAAGTAATACACCTGCTTCATGTAACTTGTTCTGTGTGTGGGTGTTCCATTTCGCTGGACTCAGACAAGTCGGTAGCCAGTGCACAGTGAACCTGTTTCACACTCCATAGCCTTAGAAAATAGTTTGGGGGCTTCTCAGAGGCCTGGGAGGTACTTGACAAGGGAGCATTGGCATGTGCTTCAGAGAAGAACACTGCCTATTTGAAACTACGTTCATTGAAATTTAAGATTGAGGGTTTTTAACCACCAGCTGCTGTGAACTTGCCAGCTTGTGGTGACAATTCAGCCCTCTTCTGCCCCACTAAAGCAGCTGTCCTGAGTACGCTGGGGAGGTGGGCAGAGAAGGTTGATTTTTAATTCACTCTTAATGATTAAGAGAAGCCCTTTGGCCCTGTACCCTTATTATGGAGAGGGTGTTTTGTTAGACTGCCCACAGGGCATGCTCAGGACTTTGACCTCTCTCCTCAGACTCTGTAAGGTCAGAAAGACCAAAGCACAACTTCCAGGGCCCAACAAATGCCCTCAGAGCAAAGGTGGCTTCAGGGCTCTGCTTCTCCTTCTGTGCTCTACTTTCACTGAGTTCTGACCTTGTAGATCCGTATGATCTTATCAGACCTTTCATGATCTCAAGAAAGTTTTCAGTGGCAGCGTGGAGTGGTCCAGATAAGCTAGCTCACCATATTACTAGGAAAAAAGTTCTTTTTTTTTAATGTTCTTTAATAGAAGGAATTGATCTCTGATGTGTTTTACACCTAGGCATTGACTTTAGACATTTTTTTTCTTGCTTACTTCCATGATGATAAATCTGATCATTTTGTCTTCCAGCTATTCTTACTAGACTGCAGAGGTTCTGGTTCTGACAGTCAGGTGTTGGGTAAAACCAGTGATGGGCATCTGTCCTTCAAGCCTCTGACACTGAAGCAGGAAACAGCAGGGAAGAAAAGCCCCTCGGCTCTTTGTGTTGGGGATTAGTGCAATCCTCAAGTGCCCCAGGCTTAGCTGCTCCCTGTTTACTACCCCTAGAGATTCATGAGTAATTAAAGTCCTCCATCGCAAATTAGCCTGTCCCTCACATCTGAGGCAGGTGAGCTGCAGATAACTGTGTCCTGGCTAAGTTCATTGTTTATTGCTAAAATCCAGAAACTAGGGCCCAAGAGATATGCCTGGAACTGTGATAGGCTGTTTTTCCTCAAAGTCAAGGACAACATAATTATAATAGATGAATTCAGATATTTACTTAAGACACAGATGACCTTTTAAAAAAGAACATAGTAATTAAAAAATAGGGTTTTATATCAAAATGAAAGGGGAGAGAAAGAAAGAAATGTAGAGCTTTATTTAATGACTGTAACATAGGTCCTTGAAAACTGTAATTTCCTACATTTCTATGAGAACCTATTTTCCAAACTGAAAAGTGCATGTCGGTGTCAGTGATTGTTATTATTACTATTACTTATACAATTAAATAATTATACTAAATGAGAACTATAAGTATGAAAACTTAGTGACAACTGGTTCAGTTTATCTTAGAGCTATGCAAAGATTCATGTTAGGCTGTGGGATTCCTGGTTTCAGGCAGAGTTGGTGTTCTTTTTCCTGTATTTCTATACATAGGTGACATTTGGACGTAACTTGTGCCAGTTAGGTTGCCTTTGCCAAAGGATGTTTAATTATCCCAAATAACAATTAGTCTAGAAGTAGGTAGTGCCACAGGGGCTCAGCTGCTTAGTAGTTAAGGCTCCAGGTTAGTATCTCTGTGATTTTTTTGGCCTTTCCTTCAGCATCACAGAAGACTTCTGAAGCTTCACATAGCAAGTTTTTATGTCAGCATCCTGACATAAGGAAGTCATGGTAGGCAAAATAGTAGCCCACAAAGATGTCCCCATCTTACAACCCAGAACTTGTGAATAGGTTACCTTTCATGGCAAGGGGGAATTAAGGGTGCAGGTGCAATCAGCTGACCTTAAGATAGGGCGTTTCCTGGGTTACCCAGGGGAACCCAGTGTCATCACAGCACCCTTATAAATGAAAGAAGGAGGCAGGAGAGGCAGTCAGATGCAGTGTGAGAAAGACTAAACTGGCCGTTGCTGGCTTTGAAGGTGGGCAGGGTTATGAAACAGGGAATGTGGCAGCTTTGAGAAGCTAGAAAAGGCAGAGACGCTGATTGTCCCCCAGACTCTGCAGAAGGGATATAGTTATGCTGACCCATTGATTTCAGCCCAGCAAGAACCATTTCAGAGTTCTGACCTACAGAACTGTGAGATAACACATTTGCATTGTTTTAAGCCACTAAGTTGTAATTTCTTATAGCAGCAAGAGGAAACTCATACAAAAGGGAGCTGGATAGGACTTCCTACTTGCCAGGCTCCAGGCCGACAAACTACTCCTGCTGCTGGTGGGCAGCCATGCATCTGCAAGCACGAGTGTCGGGGTAGAGTTGCCCGGGGGGGTTGGGTCATTTATGACTCTTCCCTTGGTGCTGAAAGCCCTCTATCGGGCTAGGGATCCAGCCCCTTCAAATCCATCATGCAGATGGGGTCACAGACCCTTCATATTCAGTCTGCGAGCTAGGCAATTGGAAAAGATCCTGTGAGCCATTGGCAAAGTTGACATGCTTTACTAGGATGTGAGCTCAGCCCCAGCCACCTCGGCAGCAGGTCCAGCAGCAGAGGCCATGGCCTCCTGGGGGGTGGGGGAAGGGGGTGTCTCCAGGTCCACTGTGGATCAGAGTCATTTGTCCTTTATACTTAAGTCAGATAACCCAGGAACACCTGGGTGCACATGCCAATTACATCAGGCAATAGCCAAGGAACACCTGGGTGCATGTGGGCAGTTACCGTATCTGCGTCAATCAGGATAGATCATGCTTGGGAAGATTCCGAACAGCTGAGGGAGTCTGACCATTTACTTAATTTTCCTTACACCCTCCTTCCCTGTGATCAGGGGGTTTCTGCCAGGGCCTGAAGTCAGAGAAGATGCAGGTCAGTAGCTTCTGGGGAGGTGCACAGAGGGGCCTACAAGCTTTTTCAGCTTTAAAATTAACAGGTAAAACCTAAGCTGTTGGAAATCAGGATAGTGATTCCAGGTGTGGGGTAGGACATCGTGACTAGGAGAGGCACTCAGGGGCTGGGGGCTTGTAGAGTGCTGACAGCTTTCTGTTTCTTAATCCACAGGGTGTTCAGTTCATGACAGCTTGACGCTTGTGATTTGGGCACTTTTCTGTACCTGTACTGCACTCAATAAAAAGGTTTAAAAAGTTATTAGGATGACCACATATTAAGTGAAATATCTTCACTCACCACAATCCTGAGCCTGGCCTTCAGCTGCAGCTTCACACTCCTCTGTGGGGCAGGCTCAGGGCTGGCGTAGCTTCCAGAAGGCTGTTCCTGCACAGTGAGGTCAGCAGAAGCAGCAGCACATCGCTTTTAGCTCAGGGCAGCTGGGCAATTTGGTCAGTCAGACTGTCTCACTTGGGCACAGATCATAAGGCTACTTTAAAAACAATAATTACTGTTATTGTAATAGCTCCTGTTGCGAATACCTATAATATCACTTGATATACTTAGTGTGAGTGTACTAAGGATGGGAAGAGGTCTCTTCAGTCTCCAGGACCCAAACAAATCTGGGCACATACTCAGGAGACGATAGTTGAATGAATGGGCACATGAATTGTGAACAGCTAAAGGAGAGACAGTAAATAATCTTGTCTGTGACAATTAGCAATTAAGGAAAAATGTGAAATTTGGAAAGCAGGAGAATAACAGAGAATGGTATCAGTGTTCTGTTTTCTGACTAAATTTATGTGACTCTCAATATAATTAATAGGTGGTTACACATTATTCTTTAAAAAAATTACTGGCTGTAATTTTCCTAAAAATAAACACACACCTAGTGCTTGGGTATCCCCAATATGAAAAGAAAAATATGGTGGGGTGAGGTGGTCCAGTGCCCAAGAGTTGGGGCATTAACACTTGCCATGTATCCAAAGCCTTTCAGCACTTGACTCAAACATAGTTCTCCAGGCAGCCTCCTCAACGTGTCAACCCAACTCATCTGTCATCTTGTCCTCAGTTTCTGAGGCCCTACCATGGCCATCCTGGGCCCAGTGCTCCTACTCCCAATGCCCTTCCCCCTGTCGCAGGTTTCTCATTCTCGGGAGGTATCAGGCTAAGAGGGAGCAGTGCAAATGTTGTCTTACCTTTTGTCTGTGTTATCTCTCTGGAATGTTCTTCCCCTTCAAAATCTAGCAAAATCCTATCCTCCCTCAGTGCCAGGTGCCACGTTCCTTTCCCATATGATTCCTTTCCTAACTAATTCTTTCCAGGCCTTGGTGATCATTTCCTCCTCTGTGCTTCAACATGATTTCTTTATCCCACTTGCAGAGCCCCTGCCATAATGGTGCATGACAGCCAAGTATGTGTGTGTCCTTCTCATTTGATTGTAGACACAAGCCATGTCTTACTCATCTTTAAATTCCTAGCACTGGTTTTAGCACTGGACACCTAAAGGATGTGTACCGACAAGCACGCTGAATTGAATCTTGCCCATACACTACTGCATACAGACGTAGGCACTCTTGTAGCACAAAGTACTGAACATTTACTGAATGCTCACCAAGTTTCTGTCACTGCTCGTTGTCCTCTATACCTGTGAACTTATTTGATATTGTCCACAGCCTTATATTTATTGTCATCATCCCGATTTTTAAAGATGAGGTCATAGAGCCACAGTGTGGCTGAGTAACTCATCCAAGAGCACTCGGCTCAGTGGGCAGGAGCCAGGGTTTTGCAAGCTAACCTGGTCACTCTACTGCCTCCTGACTTCCAGTAACAGATGTAACAGACTTTGTCACTTGATTAACTAGAAGTGAGGTGAAAGAAGGCCTAGCAGGTAATGGATTTACTGTTGCTATGACACAATTGGTTTTAGAATTAGTACTGACTTAGAGGACTTTTCTGAGGGATAAAATCTTATGTGCCAAATGCTAAGGATAGAAAATCCACTATTTGTGCTGTGTGGTCCCTAATTATTCTACAAGTAACTGTGTGTGTTAATACCACAGGCCTTGCTTCAGCACCCAGCCCTGCCTGTTTATCTGTGGGACCTTGGCTGACTGCTCTTGTCCTCCCCGTGTCAGAAGGAGGTGATAACAGGGTTGTCGGAGGATTTAATGACACAAAAAGCTTAGCACAGGACTCAGAAAAGGGCAGTGTTTCAGGAGTCCCCAGAATGACTCCAGGTTCAATGATTCATTAGAAGCACCCACAGGACTCAGCATATGGTAGTACTCAGGGTTAAGATTTATTATGGCAAAAAGACACAAAGCAAAATCAACAAAGTGCAAAGTCCAGAGAAAACCAGGTGCAAGCTTCTAAGAGTTCTCTCCCTGTGGGACCAAAGGACACACCTAATTCCTCCAGCAATGAGTTGCCACAACATGCATGAAACGTTCATCAGGGAAGCTCATTAGAGACACTGTGCTCAGGGGTTTTACTGGGGGCTGGTAGGCACCTTATGCCTAACATTTACCAAAGCTCTGTGCTCCCAGAAAGAGAGCATGAACCATGTTGCCTGCATATATTGCTAGCCAAAGTGGGCCACACTCACTGTTTAGGGAAAGTTGCATGTCGGTGTAGGGAACTGTTTACCAGCCAGTGCTTGACCTTACAGTCAGGACTTTCTAAAGATAGTCATCTCTGGCCTGCTATGTTCATGCTTTTCTGCACAGTCATCCATGGCTGTTATTTCCTGTGTATTGATGACTGGCAACATCATAGCTGAAGCCACAACTCTGTCCTTTTAAATGCAGAGGAGTCTGAATACCATGGCACAAAGGCATCCCAGAGGAAGTGTGTTCAGGTCATGGCCACAGCACCATTCATTTATCTAGAGCATTGGTTTCCCTTCTCTGCTCATCCACGTCATTTATCATCCTTCAGAGCATCTTTGGGTCCCCACCTGTTTCACCTCTTTGGAGAATGCACAAGCCCCTTTTGATTTCGTCTTCCTCCTGTGGCATACGTAGTTTATAGCGTATAATCTGGGTCTTCAAGATATACTATTCTATATTCTTTGTAGACTTTGTATTTTTCTCTGTCAGTTCCGTATGTATTAGTCTAAGAGGAATTGAAAAATCACATGTTTTCAAGGGCTGAGCAGGGTACAGAAATGGGAGGGAGGGTTGCAAGGACAATGGAGAGTTCACACTTACAAGAGAAGATTGAACCTTTCTCTCCCCAACAAAAGGTGTGTGCTGGATAAACTTAGCAGTCCAAGGACACCAGTTTGTGGCTCCTGGATTAGACTGGCCATGATTTTCTTTGGGTCAGAAATAATTTCTTATGTAATTTCAGTATTTCCCCAATAGAACAATAATAATTTTTTTTCACTTATTCAACAAGTATTTATTTGGTATGGTTTTATGCCAAGAGTACAAGATGTAAAATTTTTGCCTCAAAGATGTCAGTTTTATAGCAAAACAGACCAATAATGACACAGTGACATGACCGTATAATAAATTCTTTGTTAGAGCACTACACTGCACTATTAAATGTTACTAGGAATCTTGTCTATTTGTACAGACCGTGGAATCCATGGTGCCTGCTATAGCACCTAGAATATAGTAGGCACTTAATATGTATCTGTTGAATGAATGAATGGTGCTGGGATTCCAAAACAGTTTCACTGATTATCAAAATTACTAGGGAAACTTTTATAAACATAAAAATTACTAGGCCTAACTCCAGACCAATTGAATCAAAATTTCTAGGAAAGCAGTACAGGGACCTGCATTATCTACAGAGTTTTCTGTATGAACAAGATATTGGAAATCATTGGCCGACGGAGATTCTTCCTTGTTTTGTTTTATTCTTGCTATTGCTGAGAGAACTGCGTGTGGGCAGTAGGAACAGGTTCTTGTGGGAGGGGAAGTTCTTGTGGGAGGGAGCCTTTGGAATTTGTAGTATAAATTCCACTGCTAAACCATGACAGCTTGGTTTGTCTGAAGCAGCAGGGTTCAAAATCTGATCAGCTGTATTCAGGAGTAAGACCTACCTAGAGTGATTGTATTATTGATCCTGCCTGTGGAGCTTCGCCTGCTATAGCACTGCAAGTATCAAAAGAACTCTTAGTAAGCAGAGTCTCCCAGGTGACCTCTCCTCCAACTGCCTTGCATTAGCACAGCCCTGTAGCACTTTTTGGCACTTTATTTCTCCACTGGCCAAAATCTTGCTCCTACAAGGTTCTAAGCTGCTTGAAGCCAGGAATGGGCTCTTACTTTTATCTCTATGCTCCAGGGATAGCACTTGATAATATTTGCTGAATAAATGAATGAATCTATCTGAAACACAGTGTTAAATGATGTAACATCAATTCCCCTTTGCTTTTTTGTTGTAGAAATAAGCAAATCGAGAAACTAGAAGTAGATCCTAGCAAGCATTCGTTCCCTGATGTGACTAACATAGTCCAAGAGAAAAACCACACACCCAGAAGGTTGGGATCTGAACCCAAAATTATACCAAGTGAGGAAGACCCAGACTTTGAAGATAACCCCGAAGTGCCTCCACTGATTTGAAACATCAGACTGCGTTGTCGTTGGCTGTGACCTACCAGATCCAGTTTTGCTTGGTGCAGAGAGTATATGCATTATCATTTCCAGGGTAAAAATGGTGTTACTATTACTCCAACGTTTTAACTCCTACTTAGTACAGTAATATTCTTAAACTAGTTTAAGTTAAAATGTGCTCCTTAAATATGCCATAACTCATCATTTGTCTTTAATAAAGGGTTGGCTAGTAAAAATGCTCAGTGAAATCATAGAACTATTACATAAAACATTGATTATACATCATATAACTGCCTGCTTATGCAATAGATTGAGTCACAAATAAAATGACTGACTATTAAATTGGTAGTTCAGCAAATTGGTGGAGCTCAGAAGTTAAAACTGTAATTTCAGACCCAATTGGATTGCTTTAATATGATTTCAAACATGGTTTCTTCGTATGACGTGTTTGCTGTCTCTGGTGGAATGGTGGAATGGCAGGAATATGAGTTTGGAAATTAGACACCCTGGATTTGGATTCCAGCTCAGTCCCTTTGTGAAGACCTTCAGCAAGTCCTTTAATTCTCTGAGCTGTAGTGGCTTCATCTGTGACTGTGGAATAATTGTGCTCGCTTCAAAAGTCTGTCTCAGAATCAGCTGTATAAAGCACTCAGCGCGGCGGCAGCCACACGTTCAGAGCCCTTCGTTCTTCCCCCTCCTCCCCCTCCCCTCTCCTCCCCTCCCCCCTCCTCCCCTTTCCCCACCCCTCCCCCTCCTCCCCCTCCCCCACCCCCTCCCCCTTCTTCCCTCTCCCTGCTTCTACCCTCCTCTCTCCCTCCACTCCCTCTCTCTCCCCCTCCCCCCTCCTCCCCCTCCCCTTCCTTACTTTTTCCATACTTTTACCTCTTCTTCTTTATCTAGAACATTATGAATTCAATAATCCACATACACTGTAGGAAGAATCATTGTTACTCTGGTCATGATATGTCAGCATTTAAATCAGGCTTTCCCAAATATTCATTCGACAAATACTGAGCAGCTATTGAGTGCTGGCAACTGCTCTGTTGATCAGGGATTCAGTTGCAGCAAAGCAGCCACATGTGTAAACGTAGACTATGTAAGGTGGGATGAGAGCTGTGAGGGAGTCGGGCAGCATGAGCAGCTCAGTCGTAATGGGGAGCATTTTTGGATAGGACCTCTCTCTACCAGAAACTTCCAAGAGAAGGCTCTGCTCACGTTTTAGCAGAGGACCAAAAGGTATCAGTCAGTGTTCAGTTGGGAAACTGAGCCACTATAGATAAAGATAAGAGACTGATTATACGAACATAATTTGACACTAGTGTGGGAGGAGCTGGAATGTGAAGTTCTAGAAGGGAGAGGGGAGAATTGGAGGAAGATGACAGGTGCAGGTGGACGAGCAGAGCTTGCACACCACTCTGCTGAAGTGCTGCCTCTGTTCAGCTGCTGCCCACTGGGTCCATGGCCAAGCTCCTTGTGGGTGGTCTTGGGGCAGCCTTTGTCAGCAGGCCTGCAGTAAGAAAGATAGATGGGCACAGAGTGGAGAAGACCATGGGCAGGCTGGGGCCTGCTAGGTACCTCTGCCTCTGTCCTGTGTCTGATGGTGATGACTGTCCAAGGATAACACCTTTTGCTTTAATTCCACTTCCCGAACTTCATGCAGCTTCCTCTTTTGGTCAACTCTTCCCATCAACCAGGGAAGGGGATTCTGGAAAACAGAGGTCCCATAGTCTTATCCAAGTCCACATCTCACAGTCCAACAGAGCCCAACCCGTATCAACTTGGCAACCATTTACATTGATGAGACTATATTTAATTTCCACATAAAGACAAATCCAAATTATCCTTCTGACTAAACTAATGCAACTATCCCTTAAACAACCAGAAGCATGCTATCTATTATGGACTGAATGTTTGCATCTCCCCAAAATTCATATATTGAAGCTCTAACCCCCAATGTAATGGTATTTGGAGGTGGGGCCTTTGGGAGGTAATTAGGTTTAGATGAGCTCGTAAGGGTGGGGCCCTTATGGGATTGGTGTTTTTATAAGAAGAGGAAGAGACACCAGAGCTCTCTTGCTCTCTCAGCCATCTGAGGACACAGCAAGAAGTCAGGAAGAGAGTCTTCATCAGGAACCTAAGCATCTGGCACCTTGAAGTTGGACTTCTGGCCTCCAGAACTGAGGGAAATAAACTTTTGTTTAAGCCATCCAGTCTATAGCAGTTTTTGATGGCAACCCAAGCTGACTAAGACACTGTCCCTCTCCCAAAAAAAGATACACAAAGTCCCATATGTGATCTTTTCCATCCTTGGGTGATGGTTTTATCCCTTTTCTAAAGGAGTCACACTCTTCTTTTGATAACCTATGAATTAAAGTTAAACGCTATTAACACATGTTAGAATGGGAGCAGGAAAACAAAGTAAAGGTAATTATATAAATTTTATCCATACACTTAGAGATAGATTTTTATATATGGATAAATATATACACATATATATTCATATGAAAGCAAGGAAGAAACACCATCACTAGTAGAGTTCTTGTTTCTGCAGCTGGTCTCATGGTTGTAGCTGATGACTGTACTGTATTTATAGTTTCTTTCTCCCACCACCTATTTCACATTACCTTTCCCTCAGCAAGCACCTCAGGTGGTGATTAGTTTCTGGCCTGGTGGAACAACCAGCCTTCATTTCTGCAAATTTTATGCCGCTCACAGTCCTGCCTCTATTGGGTTATTTACTTTTCCATTTACTGTTACCACAGGAATTGAAGGTACTAAGAGATGCCCCAGGTAGCATCTGCATTTTAGTTATATTTTTCCCTGTTCTCCCCCCACTTCCCCTGAGTAGTAGCCATCCCATTTTCCTGTGGTAGTCACATCACACAGCCAGTAAACTAATTTCCTTCTTAGTCATTTTATTGGCACAAGGATCCCAAAGCGGCCAGATTGGTCTTAATTCCCAGTTAGAAGGCAACATGTTGTGTTCTCAGATGGAAGCACGCTTTCCTTTGGAACTAATGTCTCTAAGCCGGTAGAGCCTAAAGTTGCAGAAACAGGGAGTAAAACTGGCTAGTTAATTATTAGAGATAATAGTGAAAGGAGTCACTTCCATTTCAATCCCTTGGTTCCAGATCCATGCATCTCGGCTATGGGAGAGACAGCATCACGTACTGAATGGGAATTTAGAGCATAACTTTATCCTAGGGAACATTACCTCACCAACACAAAGTATTACACCCCATTAGCACTGTAGTTGAGTTTTCCAAAGGCCACTTTACTGTTCTATCAAGTCAGTTTCTCCAGGATGCTGAAGAATATGGTAAGTCCACTGAATTTCATAACATCATTCCATTGGCATACTTTATTTACTGTAAATTGAGTTTCCTGGTCAGAGGCGACATTCCATGAAATACTATGACAGTGAATATGGCATTCATTATGTAAATTCACAGATAGTGATTTTAGTAGAAGCACTGTAGGAAAAGAAGGCAGATTAATATTCAGAATAAGTGTATCTTGCAGTGAGAACAAGGCTCAGGCCCTTCCATGATAGAAGTGTTCCAGTGTAATTAACCTGCTGCCAGGTGGCTGGCTAGTCCCTTGGGGACTTTAAAGGACTGTATAAGGAGCTCAATGTTAACTTCTGGTATTGTCATATTGGTCACTGTGGAAGTCTGAAAACATTCCTACAAATTATTTGACACTGTTTCCATCAAGAAGTAGAGTCTGTCCTCTCACCTTGAATCTGGGCTAACCTCAGTGACTTGCATCTAACTAGTAGACATGATGCTACACTGCTGTCAAGACTGTACCACTTCATGGTGAAAAAGGCCATACCACATCTGCTTGGTTCTCTTGGAACACTCCCTCTGGGGGAATCCAGCTACCATGTAAGAAGTCCAGCTACCCTGTGACTGTTATGCTGGAATTGTCACATGTAGACATTCCAGTTGAGCCCCAGCAGCACTCCCAGCTGAACACATTAAATTCTAACCAAACAGTATGCCATCTTTGACACCAGTCCAGTCAAGATTTCAGATTACTGCAATCCTGCCAACATCTGACTGCAACAACAGGAGAGACCCCAAATGAAATCTGCACAGCTGAGGTTTCTCAAAATCTAACCTACAAAATTGTGAGCAGAATAAAATGGTTGTTTTAATTCCATAAACTTGGGGGTAGCTATTTTTGAAGCAAGAGCAACTAGAACAGATTTGGTACCTGGAAGTGCAGTGCTACCATAAAAAAAACTTAAGACATATGGTCATTGCTTGGGACCAGGAAGCAGTCAAGCTGAGAGGACCTTGAAGAGTCTTATGTATTTGGATCTTCCAGGAGGAAGACCCCAAAACAGAGAAGTGCAAGAGATTTATTGGGGATAATGCCAGAGAAAGAAGGAGCAGAGAGGGAGCAGAAGTAGGAAGAAAAAGCCTTCAGGCTTTTGGCTTTAGACACAGGCTTGACACCTATAAAATGAGGGAGAAGGAAGATTGGCTGGAAGGAGCCTCTGACTGCAGTGCAGCTCTGAGGAAGTCTCAGCCAGCCCAGCGGGGAGCTTTGGCACAAAGACTGTCCACAGAAGTTGAACACGTGGAGCAGAAATGGCCTTGGCTCCATTGCTGCAGTGGATCCTGGAGGCACTGCAGCTGAGGCTGTTGGCTCTGTGCTCTCCATGTGGCAGGTTCTCTCTGGAGAGAGGTCTGAGCCACACACCTCTGTGGCTGCCACAAGACTATTACAGAAAAGTGACAGTGAGGGTGATGGAGTTTGGATGTGTTCTCTCCTCCAAAACTCATGTGGAAATTTGATCTCCAATGTGGCAGTGTTGGAAACTGATTGAGTCATGGGGGCGGATCTCTCATGAATGGATTAATGCTCTCCCTGGGGGAGGGGGGATTAATGAGTGAGTTTTCACTCTATTAGTTCCCGCAAGAGCTCGTTGCTTAAAATGACCCTGGCACCTTCTCTCTCTCTCTTGCTTCCTCTCGCCATGTGATCTGCTTGTACCCACCACCTGCCTGTCACCTTCCACCATGAGTAGAAGCAGCCTGAGGCCTGTGCCAGATGCAGCTGTCCCAGAATCGTAAGCCAAATAAACCTCTTTCCTTTAGAAATTACCCAGTCTCGGGTATTTCTGTTATAGCAACACAAAACGGACTAAAACAGAGGGCTTATAGGAAATAGGAGAAAGCTCTTCAATGCTGGAGGAAAAGAGGTTCTTGTTATGTAGTAAAAGAAAATTTAGTAAAACCGTTGCCTATGGCAACATGGAAAATTATTAAAATATGCCTAATAACTTGATGCATTTCATAAAAGACATTTTCAGGTAGCATGCTCAAAGTGCTAACTAGTGTCTCTCAGCTGCAAATGATAGGGTAAAAGTAGAAATAAACTAAGGAGGAAATTAATCCGTTTTCAAGCAGAAGTTAGAAGAAATGTAAAGGAGCTAAACTGGCTAGGTTCAAAAATAAAACTTTTTCATCCCTATCACTCCCAGTGGATGTGAAAAAGGAGCTCACCCTGACTGTGGGCCACAATGTTGTTTTGGGTCCCCAGAAATTACCATTGGTTCAGAGATAGGATCCAATAATCCCTGAAAAGTCGAGAGGTTTTCTTTCCTCCCACTGTAGTCACCCTGGTTAGTGTGGGCCCTTCTGCAGAAGCCAGAAGGAAAATTTCAGTATAAATTTTGGGCAGTGTAGCAGGGTCCTTCCCCAAGGGGATCCAGCTGTGAGTTAGTGAGCCAGGTGGATATCTAGGGGAAGAGTGTTCCAAAAAACCAGAAACAGCAAGTGCAAGGGCCCTGAGGTAGAGCAGGCTTGACATGTTTCAGGAATAGCCAGTAAACCACTGTGTTTCAGTCCGTTTTGTATTGCTATAACAGAAACACCTGAGACTGGGTAATTTATAAAGAGAGGTTTATTTGGCTTACGATTCTGGGACAGCTGCGTCTGGCACGAACCTCCGGCTGCTTCTACTCATGGTGGAAAGTGGCAGGCAGCCGGCGGGTACAAGCAGATCACATGGCGAGAGAAAGCAAGAGAGAGGAAGCGAAAGAGAGAGAGAAGGTGCCAGGGTCTTTTTAAGCAACGAGCTCTTGCGGGAACTAATAGAGCAAGAACTCACTATCCCTCCTCCCCCAGGGAGAGCATTAATCCATTCATGAGGGTTCCACCCCCATGACTCAATCAGTTTCCAGCACTGCCACATTGGAGATCAAATTTCCACATGAGTTTTGGAGGGGACAACACATCCAAACTCCATCACAGTGTGACTGGAGCCAACTGAGCAAGGCAGGGAGTGTGAGGAGAGGAGGTGGGAAGTTCATGGACAGCCACCATGATAATGCTGTACTACGGGTACTTGATCTAACAAGATCATCCCAATACTGGGAAGTTGCACTGACCCCAAAAGAATATCTTTGGGTTTTGTAGTGTTTTCTTTTGCCAAATGTTTTCCTACACCCGTCTCAGTTTTGATCTTCAGAGAAATCCTCTGAAATAAGCATTTGTTCATTCTTTCATTAAATATTGTTTGAATGTGCCCACCATGTACCAGGTGTAGGGAATGTGATGGTGAGCAAAATGAAACCCTGTCCAGGGTTCACAGAGCTTGTATCTTTGCGGCACAGACAGATGTTAATCAAGAAATTACATTAACAAACTGAGCTAACTTCTTTGCAGGAAACTGAACTCACTCTCACATTTTATAGTCACAGAATCCTGAAAGTCAAGTAACTTGCAGTAAGATAGTATAATAAGTTATTAGAATGAAATTTTTTGCAGGTTGTTTTTGACTAAGTTTCCAATATGAAAGATTTTACCTGTGGAAGCGAATGTACCAATCCACGTGGCAATATGAAAATGGTCACACACCTACTTCTTGAGTCTTGGAGCTACTCACCCTTTTTGAAAATATAGAAAGGGGTCTACTGTGGATTGAATTGTGTCCCCCAAGGTCCATGTATTAGAAACAACCCCCACTGGTGATAGTGTTAAGAGGGTGGGAAATCCTGTTATGGTAATTGAAAGGTGGAGCCTTGAAGAGGTGATTGGATTGTGAGGACCATGCCCCAGTAAATTGATTAATCCATTGATTTAATGGTTTAATGGTGGTCATGGTCGTGGTTCTGAGGGCTTTAAAAGGAGAGCACATGAGGAGGTTAGTCTCTCTCTTGCTCTGCCATCCATGATGTGAATCCCTGAGTCACTGAATAGAGTCACCAACAGTAACAAAGCGGTCATCAGATGTGGTCCCTGGACTTTGGATTTCCCAGATTCCGAAACTGTGAGCAATAAATTTCATTTTCTTATATATTACCCAGTTTTGAGTACTTATATTATAAGCAACAGAAACAGACTAATACAGGATATGAGACTGGAGGGACTCTGTGGAGGAGGATATCTGGAGGGATAACTGGTCATAAGTCCTTGGTGGTGGGTGGGGTTCTACGTCTTCAGTCCCACTGAGCATGGCTCCCAAGGAACTTTGGGGGGCAAGATGGGTGAACAAACAGCTTTGGAGAGAGCTGTTACCTTTCTGTAAGTTCCATCTCTGTTTTGGAGTTTCTACTTTGTTATCCAAGCTTAGTGAGAGATCCTTCAAAGGGTCCCGTTGGGCAAAAGTGTTTCCTGAAGTTGGGGGCACAGAGGCTGGTATCCCACTCATGCCTGAGAAACCTGAAACTGACAGCAGGCTGAGGTCTGATCCTGTCAGGCAAATCAATTTAGAAGGCTAGAGAAGGTCTGGGGCAGCAGGATAATGCAGCCTCTCCCAAAGCTGGCCGAGCCTTTCCTGAGTACAGGACGGCCTGTTCATCTGGACGGCCTGCATTTGACTGGGCTGTCTGAAGAGGTGAGCAGTCCTGCAGGAAGAGTCTGGAGGTGTGCTGCTGGATGCTGGGGGCTGAGGAAGGACTCTCAGAGGGCTAGCCAGGGCCAGAGATGTGGGAGAAAGGGGCACACAAAAGGGCCTCAAGAAGAGGAGTCAACTCCCCCTACCCCAAGTCCAACAGAGCAGGAAGCCTGACCAAGATTCCTAAGAACTCTTTTATCTGTGCTAGTCAAGATCCGGGCAGTTCCTAGCCTTGGGCTTGAATGGGTGAAGGGAGGGCATCGTCACCAGGACCCAGAGAGGCAGGTGCTAGGACCTTCTTGCAGGGAAGTGGCCCGCCTGGAGCCACCCACAGGGAAGCAGCCAGAGGAATGGACACCCACCTTGACCTTACTTTTCTTCTTCCCTCCAATCTCTTGCTAGAGCTTCCCCACTGGCCAAAGCCAACTGGAGGCCAAGGACAAGGGAGCCTACCAGTGGGATCCTTAGAGGTCATGCTCCCGGGCTCGCAGCATGGTGAAGATAGGCAGTGGGAGGATCCAGCATCCCCCGTCACCTCCCCTACTGGAGAAGGGGTGAGAGGTCCAGAAGTCTGGCAGAGGACTAGGGGAGCAGGGAGAGAAGAGAGAAGAACCACATTGAACCCTCTTTTTCAGTTGAATTCCCAACCCCCAACAGCCAGAGAAGGGGACAGAGGAGGGACAGGAGCAGAGAAGATTTATTGCGAGGGTTTTGACTATTATAGGGACAATCTCATAACTGAATGGAGACTGAGCCTGCGATTCAGATGACTGGAGGCTGTTTATTAACCAAGAATGTTGAGGAAATGCCATAGGATTTGCCTAAATCTTCATCCAGGGGCAGGGACAAACCACCCCTCTGAAGAAAGGTAAAGGCATGGTGGGAGACAGAATCTGCTGTGCGTGGGTCACTTCTACAAGGTGAACACTCACCCTTCAGATTATGTGGGTAATAATAACCCATGATTCCAGAATCTGGTGCCCTGGCCACTCTTTCCAAATTCTCCCTGTGCTGCCCTCATCACTCCCCACCTCTGATCATTTCCTCCTTACAGAGGCTCCTTTGCTGATGCCTCTCATGTCACTTCCACAAGGGGCAAGAGAGGCCTTCTCTCCTCTCAGTCCCCAGGAGGAAGAAAATCGCAGCCGATGCGAGGCCCAAACACTGTCCCTCCCATGCATTTTTCTTCTGCTTTCCTTCCAGGCTTTTCTGAAGCTGCATGAACTGGCCCTTCTTTATGACTGCCCACCACGCCCCACTGTCCCCAGCATAGCCATCCCCGTCTCTGCATTCTGCTCCCAGCCACCATGACAAGGCTGGCAGTGGGACACCGCTGCATGTGAGTGGCCTGCCAATGTTGGGAGGAGACCACTGACAGTGACCACGAGGGGAGGTGTGAGCAGGGCTCAAGACTCCAGGGCCCGAGCTGACATGTCCTCCTTCCTAGCTCACAGAAAGGCTGCCCTCCACTTGACAGCGGAGGCTGTGCACAGAATGTGTGTCTGTCACCGTTTGCAGCCTGTCACAGCTTGCCTGACACATTTGGATGAAAAGTGCTACCCCATCTCTAATTGACACATGTCAGGCCAATGTGTCTGCCACTCTGTAGCAAACCTTGACTGAGATGAGCTGTTCTTGTATACGTCTACTTGCTAATTATGGTGCTTTTCATTTGGTCTGATATTTTCCCGCATTAGAGACCTGCTTCAGTTTGCCCAGCTGCTGGGTCTCTCCACTGAGCAAACATTTACTGTGCACCCACTAGGTGCAAGGAGCAGTAGCAGGTGCATGGGAGATTCTCGAGACTCCAAGAGCCAGCTCTCCCAGTTCTTGGCGTCTTTCTGCTGAGGACTCTGCTTCCTCTGGACATGGCATTGGACCAGCTCCCCAGGGCGGCTCCTCTGGTCCCACCCTCTGCTCCACGTGCACCCTCTCCCTGGGCAGGGCCCAGTCACCTGGCTTCTGCCTCCAGCTCTAGACTGGTGCCTCTGAAATCACCGTGTCAGCCCTTAGGTTTGTGCTCAAAGTCCCCCTGTCTTTTCCTGGATAACTTACCACTGCTCCATTGCTCAGGGCAGCATCTCCCTCCCCATTTTTCCTGCCACTCCACTTTATCCTGCCTCTTATCTTCTGGCTTTTGTTTTGTGGATTCACTTTCCAACCACCCAGATTAGAAAATGCCATCACTACTTCCTGTGTTCAGCATTCAATTGAGAACTAAATCCTGTTGATTCTACCAAGAAAAAGCATCTCCAACTTTCTCCAAACCCATTTCCACTGTCTGCATTCATTTCCCCATCCTCAGCCCTCTCCCATATAAATGCCGCCCTTGGACTGTTACCCATGGATAAGTCTGAGCATGTCAGATCTAGGCCCTAACCTCCTGGGAGGCCACATCTCCGCCACTTCTCCTTGGGCACCCAACTTGCCATTACACCAAAGCTATTGCCATTCCTGAGAGCCACAGAGGAGTTGTGCATACGCTGACGCTGTGTCAGTGGCATGACTGAACTGAGGCAGGTGGTTTCTGGGTCCTAGGGGCCCAGGTGAGCTTCTCTCTGGGTTGGATAGGAGTAGGGAAGGGTTGTCAAGGCTCAGGGACAGAGCAGAAGCCCTGCTGGGGGAGGGGAAGGCAGTACAAAGCACACAGGAGCATCAGTTGTTGGAACAATTATAAACAAATGGAGCTCTTTGCAGAGAGAATTGAAGTCCAACATGACGGACTTTCATGCTGCCTCATGTGCACAGGGTAAGCACACCAGTCCTCGGCGCTGTCAACGGGGATATCGCTGGCCACAGTGACCCACGAGCCCCCCGCAGCACCCACTGTTATGGAGAACAGTGGTATCTGTTCACTCTGCTCACTTCCACCACCAAGAGAAAAAAAAAATAGCATGCCTGTTCTGGTTATTGCTGCCACATGACAAGCCATCTCACACTTAGTGACTTAAAATAACCATTTTATGTGCTCAGTTTCTGTAGGTCGGAAATAGCAACAGGTATAATCGGACAACTTGTCTTTTCTCTGTCTGTCTGGGGCTTCAGCTTAGAAGACCCAAACACCAGGGATAGCTTGAAATCTGGAGGCTGGAATCACCTGGAGGTGTCTTCACTTACATATTCAGCAGTTGATGCTGACTTTTGAGCAGACCTCAGCTGGCCTGACAGCCAGAAAACCCACCCGTGTGCATGAGGGCTGCCCCAGGCTTCCTTGAGAACAATGAGGAAATGCAGGGCATTTTCATGCCCTGGCCTTGGAAGTCACATAGCTCACTGCTGCCCTACCCTATTGATCAGGGCAATTACAAAGGCCTGCTCAGGTGCAAGGGAAGAAGACAATCTCCACCTCTCACCAGGGGAGTGGCAAGATTCTAGAAGAACACGTGGGACAAGAAACATTGTTAGAAGACCTTTGGAAAATACAGTCCACCACAATGCGCTTATCTCCTCTATGAATCTCAAGTCTCTTTGGTAACACTGGGACATTCCCTGCTGTCAAGGGAAAGAGGAGGTGGTTACTCTCCTGTTCCTGTACAAATAGAAGGTATAGACAATGCTGGGGGGAGATGCACATTTAGTCTCACCCCAGGGACGTTTTTATAACCTACACCACTGCCTGCCTCTCCTTCCTTTTGTGGGTTCTATAAATAAAAATATTTACAAATCAATGCAAGGCCAAATAAAGCTCCTGACGCAGTTTAGAAGGTTGTTCAGAATTATGAATTAAGTCCCATTTAATGTTCCTCAGGTGATGCAACAAAAGACAGAAAAGAATTTTTTTCCTTTCCTCTGGCTATTATTTTTTCTTTGAGAGCTACACTGAACTGTGATACTGTGCTTACCTTTTATTATTACTTTTTTGGGGCAGTATCTTTGCATTCTATCTAATATGACTCAAGTTTCCCAAGGCATCAGCATGTGAGTTCATCTGAGATCACTGTCTCAGCCTTACTCAAACTTTTCTCACTGTATTCCCACTTGCTGCCAAAGAGAGACCCATCCAACTTGTGTTCCTGAGTGAGGAACCTCTTAGTGTCAATGCTCCTCCACCTAGATGGGCAACACCTCCCCGGGACATCCTCCCACCCAGGCTCCAGTCTCTGCTGCTGTTCCTTGGGCCACCACACACACCCCAGGGCTCTGACCATGCTAGCATGCCCAACAATTGCATGTCATCCTTTACTAGAAGGGTTCTCAGAACAGTTCTTTTGGGGACCCCAGACTTGAAAGAATGGACTACATCTGCATGAATCAAAGCTGTTCTTCTCTGCCCTGTGTTGTGTGCACAGTTGGGGGATGTTGGGGTAGAATTGACAATGTCTTTCCCCTCTTCTGTTATGTCTTCATCTGTGGGTGGACAGTGGCCACCACCCGACAAGTAGTACTGTGACGGAGCTTCCCCCTGCCGCTAGTGCTTGCCCGTCCTCAAAGCAAAAACATGAAATGGATCTCCAGAAAAGTTAGGGAATTCTTTCAAAGGAGTTCAAGTGATTGACACAAGATTGCACAGAGCTAGCAAAGATTGGGCCTTATCCAGACCCTTCACTGTCATTCCAGGACAAAATATCACATCCTAGGACTTGATTTGATGCCCTAAATTTATACTTTTTTTCCCATAATTACCTTTCATTCTTCTCTCTTTGTAAGCCCTGTCTTATTAATCCTCTTTCTCAGCATGATCTCAACTGCCCCATTTCCTCGGAAGTACCAGACGTCTCTACAGAAATAATCAAGTCTAAGTCTTCTATTGTGTCTTAAAAACTTTGTCACACACATCATCCTGGGAGCTTCAGAGGAAAAGATAAGCTCTTGTCTTACTGTGAGCTGACTCAGAGGTTTGGGTGGGTCATCCTGAAGAGTACACTCTACTCCTTAGAACAAGGCGGGAGGCAGGGTGGAAGCTTCCACTCTGAGATACAAAATAAAACCCACCTCCACATAACATTCTTTCCCAAAAAACCTGATTTGGACTCCTTATGATAGTCATACTCTTTCTGGTAACACAACTGTGGCCTCATTTCTTATGAACAATCCTCGTCTTAGTTTGTTCATAGATTATTCACATAATCGCTGTCTTGGGTAACCAACAGATTTGTACCACATTATCAGACTGAAGGATTCTGTGCCCAATCTCTTTTCCTGAATTCCTAGAATTCCCCCCAAGTCAGAAAGGGGGCAGGATTTTTATTTAAGTAGCCAAACTATCGAAGTCCTATCTCTCCTTAGAACTCAGCAATTTCCCCAGGGTCTGCTAAAGACAGATTTGGGAACAGTCACTGCTGGGTCTGTTACTGCTCAGCATGCTACTGCAGTTCTGACCCCCCAAATCAACAAGTAAGAAATTAAGAGGTAATAGGAAATCCTTACAGATGATGTGACCATCTCATAGAAAGCCTTCCAGTAAAAACAGCAGCAGAATTTGGGGACTCAGCAAATGGCCAAGACAAATTTTAAAATAAAAACCAAAATAGACTGCAAATTCACCTCACTACACATGAAGACATTCCCTTAGTCCATAACCATAAATAAATACTAAAAAATACAAATAAAGGTATTGTGATATCAAGTCAATAAAAAAGAGACCCTTGGAAATACAGTATACGATAGAAGTGACAACATTAATAAATGGGTGAAAGATGGATTACTTAGTAAATCATGTTGGGAAGGAGAGAAATAAGAATCCCTACCTCCCAGCATAAACAAAAGTCAACTCTAAATGAATGAAGGCTTTAAGTATGAAATATAAATTTGTAAAATCAGTAGAAAAAATATAGGTGAATATATTTAGCATTTCAGGATGGGAAAGGATGTTTCCAACAAGACTTCTCATATCAAAAGTTATTCACAAATGTCCAAAACCACACAAGTTTAATGTCCAAAACACATGAAGAACTCACAGATATCAGAAAGAATGAGGAAACTGACAGAAAGCAAAATATAAATGGCTAATAAGTAGATTTTACCTCAAAGAGGTAGTAAAACTTGTTATTAAGTGCTGGGAAGATACAGAGAAAAGGAACATTCTCTCTTGAAACTTTCTTTCTCTCTTGAAAACTATCTGCAAAGGATGATTGTGTTTTGTAATGATGAAAATACCAATTATCCTGATGTGAGCATCACATATTGCACACAGGTGTTGATATTCAATACTATACCCCAAATATATGTAGAATTAATTATGTTTCAATAAAAAATAAATAAATAAATAAAACACAACTATCTGCAGTTCTTGACTTTAGGTAAGTAAGGGAGAGCGGTGGTCAAATCACTTCACAATTGTCCCCCATGGACAACCAGCAATTGGAACAGATGCCCCACCGACCACCTAGAAGTCACTCCTGCAGTCCATACGCCAGCAGCACACATGCTGAACCCAACAAAGAAATGTGAGCTGGGTTGCAGAACAGTGTTGTTTGTGATGATAAAGAGTTGGGAGATCCCATGTTCAGCATGCAGGGAAATGGAAAGGAAGGCACAAAATGATGCCTGTGCTTCCAGTGCTGTTCTTTTAGGGTCAGATGGCATGAGCTGAATGTGCACACAGAAACACGGCTCAATCTTGAAAAGTAGTATCAAGTGAAAAAAGTAAGAAATCTCATGTAAGTTAAAGCACAACACAACCTTTGTAAATTTTAAAAGTTACGCACTCAGTGAAACAATTTTTTAAAGGATGCATATATACCAAAATGAATGTGAGAAAGATGGCTTGAAGTACAGAATTGAAACAGAGTAAATTGGATGTCTATGGAAGAGTGGACTGAGTGTGGGGAAGAGAATAGCTGAGTGTGGGGAAGAGAAGTACATAAGTCAATGAAAGAACCACGCAGAGGCTTCGCATGTGGTCATGATGGTGACGTGTAATGAGCTGAAGAACCTGGTGAACTCTTTTCAGGAAAGCTTAGCCTCTAAGTGGGAGAAGAAGGAAAGGGAATCAGCAAAACAATATGCGTTTCTTATTTCTGTACTGCTCTTAGGAAATCTAAGGAATAATTCACCCAACTAGAAACAGACAAGCTCAGATTGGTGATCACTCAAAATTTTGTTCCACAAATATGAGGAATGCTGTCTATGCAAAAGCGCTGTTCAAAGCCTCTGAGGCTACACCGGTGACCAATGAAATCTCTTTCCTAGGAGAGCTCACATTCTAGCAGTGTCTCTAAAGAGACCTGTCCTCATGCATAGGAGCTCCGCAGGCCTGGCTTTATGAATGGAGACAGCACGAAGAGGAAGGATCTTCTGTGTCCCCTGCTACAGAACGGGGACAAGCCTCTTTGGAGACCTGCTCAAGACCTTTTTCTTTTCTTTTCTTTAACACATCCTTCAGTGCCTGATTCAAAGAGCACTTGAAATGGCTGTCAAAGGAAGGAAACTGAGGCAGAGGGGAGAGAGAGGCAGGCAAACTATGTGATTTCAAAATGTCTGGGAAGATGTTGAGCATTCCAGAGAGCACATGGGATATAGAGCTGCCAGTATTTTTCCTGACTTGTGAACTCATTTAAAGGGAAAGGCACACACCATACAGTCATTAAATCATCACTTTATTTAGTTACACATTTAAAATATTATGTTTACCGAAAAAAGAATACATGAGACTGAGTAGCAAAGATTACACTGAGTCAATATACATGAGTTTATATACCAAACACACACACATAGGAAACATATATTTAATTTTATATCAGTATAATATATATTTAAAATTTTATATACATAGATTTTTTTCTCAACTTTTTGTTGCTGTTACAATGCCTTTTTCTCCTTAGCGCTCAAGCAGACAGGGCACCTGCTGTATTTGGCCTCTTGAGGGCCTACATTGGTGATGCGCCCCTCAGGACACTTTCTGAAGACTAGAGCAGGGATCAGTAAACCACAGACAAGGGCCAGATCTTGCCACCACCTGCTTTTGTACAGCCCATGAACTAAGAATGAGTTTCACATTTTTAAATGGTTCAAAAAAATATCAGAAGAAGAATGTTTCGTGACATGTGAAAATTATAGGAAATTCTAATTTTACTGTCCACATGGTTTTATTGGGACACAGCCATGTTTATTGATGTTTTGCCTGTGGCTGCTTTTGTGCCACAGGGGCAGAGCTGAGTAGTTAGTTGCAACAAATTTCCTATGACCTGCAAAGCCTAAAATATTTACTGTCTGACCCCTGACAGAAAGAGCATTTCAACAGTTGGACTGGAGAATTATTTCCCACTGAGAATCGTTCAAAGGAAAGCTGTGAAAATATACAATTTCTATATTGGTTGATAGGCTATCAAAGCCACGTCTCAGGTCACCTCAAGAGAACCGTGCCTCAAAGGGCAGCTGTCAGCTGATAACTCATCCTTAAACCAGAGCCCGACCAGCCTCCAGCATCCCGTGGATGCAGACATTCACCACGGTATTTTCATGGCCCTCCATTTGTACTCCCTGCACTTAAAAAAAAAAAAAAAATTACCCTCAATCATTTGCCAGTCTTACATGAGGTCCAAGCTTCTGCCCTGGCAGGAAACCAGAAGTACTCTGTTTCTTTTTTTCTCTCTAATTTATTTTCTTTCCCATTTCCTCCTTCTGGACTCAGGAGGGAGGTGAGGTTTCTCCTGAGTACCACAGAGAATCGAGAAGGGCTGATCCTCCAAGTCCTATCCACTTGCCACCCTCTCCTTGTCCCCTGACCAAGACTGCTAGTCAGTTCTTCCTCTGCTCCCCTTCAGAGCCCACGAGCCCCTGAACTGCGTGCGCAGCTCTGACAACTGTGGATCCAGGTCTCTGGCCACAGCCCCCGTTTAAAATATCCTAGCAAGTTCTCACAAACCATTAAAATAACTTCAAATGTCTTGGATTCCAGTACCCAAACTATATCTTTCAGGCTGCCCTTTATACACAGAAGTGGAACAATAATTTTCTGGAAGATAATTTTACTGTTTTTTGTTTTGAAAAATGTGATATCTTAAGTTTAACCCCAATTGCCTCGGAGTGAGATGACTGCTCTTCTGTCTATGTTGTCCTCAATCGCATGCTCAGGAGGGCAGGGACTGGATTCAGGTCATCGCAGTAACACCAGCACTCAGCACAGTACTGGGGGCAGAGGGAGCCTGTGGGAAATATTTGTTGATTGAATTTAAAAAAGGTTAATCGTACATTTGCCTTGCTTCTCACCTCCCCTCAAAAGCGCATGTTAATTTTGCACACCCTGAAACTCTACAAGGTAGGGATACTGCTCTCCACCCTGCTGTGGATTTAACATGTGACTTCTACTCTCTGCAGTTTTCACACCTTGTTTTTACATCTCAGAGACATCCACTGAGACCATCCCTGTGCCAGGGACCTCAACAGAAGGGCACAGCATGGCATACAAAGCGCTGCAGCCTCTCCACAGGGTCACCTCCCTTCTGCACCTGACCCACACTTGCCCCTTTGACCTCATGCCTCAGTCTTGGTTGCTTTCAAGGCTGTCTCCAGTACAGAATTGACAGCTACTTGAGGGAAGCCTGCGGTCAGATCTGTGTACCCATGTCCTCAGGACCTGGCACTCATTCAATCACCTCAACAACTTCATGTTACTTACGTCGTGTTGCAGATGAGAACAGCGAGGCTTGGACAAAACAGGGCTGGAAATGGAACCAGGTTCCTGTGACCCCACAGGCTGTTCCTTTTTACTCCTGGCTACCTGCACATCAATGTGGCCTCTGGTCAGGTGGCCTTTGCTCTGGGCTGTGGTTATGTTAGAGGCTAAATGTCAATTCACTTGGCATGAGATGTGTTAGGTAAAATATAACTTGCACTTACCACAGCCATCACTCCCCATCAGGGTATAGAAAAGTAAAGCTCTTGAAAACAGAAAAGATACAGAGCACCTCAGCATCGGGCAATATGGCAGACTCTGGGCACGCAGAGACATTGAGACCCCGGCCCTGTCCTTGGCTGCTCACATTCTGGGGAGACCTACAACTGCAACTCAAGGTGGTGAGCACTGGCATGCAGGATCTGAAACCTGCCAGGATTTTCCTGCCTTGTGGACTCATTTAAAGGGATATACGCAAAGCATTAAAGTTGCATTAAGCATTAAGCACTTAGCATTAAGGTTGGACCATAGACGGAAGTCATTAATTCTGATTAGAAGTGCTGAGAAGGAAGGTGGAACTAGATGAGGAAAGTGGAAAAGAGAAGAGAGAACCAGAAAGTCAGAAAATGTGTGGGTTTCTCTCCAGATTCAGATTCAGCAGGGCTGGATTCAACAAACATTGACTGAGCACCTGTCTTGTCGCAGAACCATTCTAGTTCCTTTCATACTCAGCATCTGCTTGTGATACGATCTCTTTTTACAGATGAGTGAACTGAGGCTCAGAGAGGCTAGGATGCCGGTACAGGACCACACAGCTAGTGTGAAGTTAACCAGAACTTGGATTTAGACTTGACTGTAAGTCCAGAGCTCTTTCCTGTGTGCCACAATCGCCGGTCCAAATAGGAAGAAAGAGGAGGACACCTTGAGAATGTGAAGACATCCCTAGCTCTCACGGTAGCTCACTCTCCAGCTGTCCATCGGACTTGACCAACAATGTAAGTGTGGGGCCCGCTGCCTCCAGCTAAGCTTATAAACCAATAGCACTGGCAGGTACTGAGTTATATCAGATAGGACTCATGCTGTGTAAGGATTTATTTAGTTGCATACAACAGAAAATAAAGTGAATAAAACAAGAGCAATGTTTATTTCTCCCTTGTTGAATGGAAGTCCAGGGGTAGGGAATCCAGGGCTAGGAGGAGGTTTTGTGGTGTCATTAAGGAGCATTCTAGTTTCTGCTCCTCCATTCCAGCATGTGGTTTCTCTCTTGGATGTTACCTCAGGGTCTGATCTAGCTGCTGAAGTGCCAGCCATCACAGTCATGGTCCAGCCAAACAAAACAAAAGTACATGTTCATAATTAGCTGACTTTAAGAAGCCTTCTTGGAGTTTGTACACACTTCTACTTCCCATCGGCCAGCACTTAGATATATGGTGACTCTGAGCTCCAAGACAGGCTGAGAAATGGAGTCTTTGTTCTGCATTATAATCTGCCCAGCTAAAAGCAGAATCTTGTTATGAAACAAAGGCTAGCAATTTCTACCAAATCTGGCAACATGAGTGCATATGGAACTGAGTTGAACCAGGAAAGGAGAGATTTCTATGCTGCCTTGTTGCAGAAATATGACCTCACACCAGTTGCTCACTGCTCTGAGCCCTGATTTCCTTGTTTATAAAATAAGGCTAACCAAACCTATTTCATACAGGTGCTTCCAGGATAAAGTAAGTTAATGCTCATAGCAAAGCATCATTCCTTGTTCAGCTACCTTCTTGGGCAGGGCTGCCACATCTGGTTGTGCAGGCATGGGCTGTCCAGCTTCAGGGGTTAATATTACATCGACCAGGATGTGAATTTTCCCCCCTACTAGGTGTATTTCATGGCCCCATTTTACAGAAAAGGAAACTGCGTCCTGGGGTGGTTAAACTATTCTCTTGAGTACACATTGGTAAGTGGCAGAGCTGGGATTTGAATCATGTCTTTCTGGTTCTCACACTCACATTCTGTCTTATCTCATGCTGCTTACCTCAAAGGCTTGAGTGTGCTCACAGGCTTTGATCATTTAGGATTCTATGACGTTTCAAATACTCTGTTTCCCAGTCAGATCAGTTGTCAGATTTTGTGTCCCAACCTGTGATTTTGAAAATTGTTACTGCCTCTGTCTCTCCAAGCAGAACAGTTGGTCATAAAGCACCATCCACTCGGCATTTCAACTCTGCCTCTAGTGGCCCCCTGTGTCAGTCAATGGCTTAGCTCCTATCTTAATCTATGCCCTATAAGTTAGACAGCAAAAGAACACACCTTCTTTTAATGTAATCTAAAATCTCAAAATTACACCAACTGGGAATGCATTTGGGTACAAGTGACAGAAAACCCAACACGCAGTGGTTTAATAAGCAAAAGGCCTAAGAAGTCTAGAGTCAGGCTGCCCAGGGCTCGTCTGCTAATTCAAAACACTAGGTCTTTCAATCCTCCCATGCCATCATCCTCAGCAAGCAACTTTCATCTTCATGGTTACGAAATGGCTGCTGTACCTTCAAGCATCACATCAACATTCCAGGCAGGAAGAAAAAGAGAAGAAAAAACAGAAAAGGGAAAAAATAGGAGGGGGCATGCTCACCATACACCAGGCCCTACCTCACTCACAGCTCCCATTTTTATCTCACTGGCCAAGACTGGGATGCAAGGCCACACTTGCTGCAAGGGAGGCTGGAGAGTCAGTATTTTAATGGTGCACTGTTGTGCTCCAAAGAAAAGCAGCGTTCTGTTAGAAAGGAGGAAGGGGAGTATGCATATTGGATAGACCAGCAGTAGAGTCATTTACAAAAATAAATTGAGCAATGCACCTACAATTAATCAAAGCAGTGATAATTTTAGGAAATAAAATTCCATTTTGGCCCTTGAAAGAGATATTTTTACTTTATCATGAGACAGCTTAGTGATCCTTGAAGCTGATTGCATGCCAGGAGCACAAAGTACCATGTTGAACATCAACTAGGCTGCAATGTTTTCTTTTCAAATTGCTGTCAGACCCCTTGTTGGAGGTACCTGCACTGCCACTCCTGATGCTCCCTCCATGTGGACAAATATTTATTAATATTACACTTTTTGCTTCTCTCTCATTGACTTCGAACTCAGGCCGTAGAAACAAGGGTACCACTTATTACGCCCCAACATATCTTAACACCATAAATTCTGATGATATTCCTTATCCCCCAATTTATTAAGGCTTCCTGGTCTCAGTCTTTACTTCTATAAGCCTTAGCTAAGGCAACGACCTCTGAATTATTCTGCTTCATTTTCTGCCCGTCTTCCCCGGGAGCAGAGTCTGTGTGTTAACATGAGTGGTTTCCAAGAGCCTGGCCCCTAGCAGGCAATTTGCATGACCCCCACACTGACCTCAGAGTTTGTATCTTTCATGTCACTGTCCTACTCAAAACCTTCTGGATGCGTAGGCCTGACTCCCCTGTAAAAGCTTTGCTGGCTCCTGTGCTGGATCCAGAATGCCCAGTGGAGCCAGCACTGGACGGCAGCCCTTCACCTAGACTCAGAGGCTTTTTGACTCCAGTTTGGCCAATTCCTTGTACAGAAATATAAGCAGAAGATTTTATGACCAAAGAACTCTTGATCCACAGAATCCACTTCAGAACGTATTTCGTCTGTAAAGTTCTCCTATTTGGCTCTCATTTGTAAACCATTTATAAAGTGCCTACTGTGGGCCAACCCAATGCTAAGCACATCATATATAGCAGTCTCCAATCCCCAGAATAACCCTGCAGTGTTGGGAGTATTATCCACATTTTATAGATGACAATGGGGTTCATCGAGATTGAATGGCTTCTTCAAGTTGATTTAGTGAGAATAGTGTATGGATTCAAACTCAAATATCTCTTATTTCAAACACACGTGCTTCTCATTATATGTTTCATTTTTACTACACCATACTGATTTCTAAGAAAAATGAACAAAATTCCATATGTATGTATCAACAAGATCATAGCTTTACCACAACTGAGATATATGGAATCCCAAACTCCCTCCTTGTATTAAAACACTTACAGTGACTCTGTGACTCCTTTTTTTTTTTTTTAATTGCAATGTCTCTTTAAATCAATCCTTTGCTCCTTTTTTTTTTCCCCCTATTAATTAGCAAGGCTGCTAAGCTGGCACAGTGAAGTGGTGCTAAAGTGTCCCCAAATTAATAGTGCCTCATCAGCACTGAGGCAGGGCGTGAAATTACCTTCTGAAGTGTTACCTGAACGCAGTTAGCACCCCCTCGGCTGCTGACTGCAGACAAGAATGGGCACTCAGCAGAAACATCAGCAGGTTTGTATTAGCCATCAGCAGAATCCCAGGGTCAGAGAAGGCAAAGTCCTCCTTGCCCACCACTGTCCTTCTGATCACTCTGCTCCCTCAGTCTATGCCATCCCCTGCACCAGCAGACCCCCAGCACCCAGGGCACATGGCATCCAGTGCTTGTTGTTTCAGGTTGGGACTGTCCTGTCCCTAGCTCACCCCTTCAAATGGAGCACATTGCATCTCCAAGCGACTGGATGGATCCACTGTGAGGTGTGCTACTGGGACAGGGCCAAGGCAACTCTCTGGCCCTTTGGTCAGGGCTGAGTTTCACCTCCCAGGGACCCCCAAACAGATGGGAGAGAAGCTGCTGGTGTGGCAGGATACAGGGATGCTCAGCGAGAGCCTCCATTTGGAACTTTCTCCAAGTAAGCTTCAGCCTGTCGTTGGTGTTGCCTGCATTGTGAATTTCCTCACCAGCATAGATTTTAGTGATTTTTAAAGTGGCCAATCTCACGTGTCCAAGCATTTCACAGGTTCAAAGTCCCACTGAGATAAAATTTACTCATCTAGCTGTTCACAAAATAGAGCAAACTCAAGCCATGGTTCTGTCCCACGGCCTGGGAATAGTCTTCTCTGGACCAAAGGTAAGGCACATTATTGATGGGAGGGTTATGGCCGAGGGAGGCAGGGTACCCATGGAGAAAGTCCTGGTGGACTGGGCTTTCCCAGATCTGGGCTACCTTGTGCAGCCATTTGCTAGCTATGTGATCTGGGGAACACTCTCCACTGTCTTCAAGCTTCAGTTTCCTCATCTGTAAAATGAGGTTTATAATAACACCTATCTCACAGCGGAGGCGGGACGATGAAGTGCATGTACAGCTGCTGGCACACAGTGAGCACTCGGTTACTGTTAGTTATCCGGGTGATGATAATGGTGATGCTGATGGTGGTAGTGCTGCTGATGATGTTGTTGATGATGATAATGATGGTGATGTTGATTATTGCTTGCTTGGCCTGTCTCCCGCAATATCCCATTCCTCCTTGAAATTTTTCTAGGAGTTCCAGAGGACAGGGGTCGTGCTAGCGCTTCCTACCAAGAGCCTGATGAGCTGCCTTTGTGTTCACTGGACCTCATGATGGCCATTCCACGATCTTGGAAAATTAAGTAAGAAATTTTAATCTATCCTTCTTATGGAAGACTTATTTTTTAAAATATAATTAAAATGTGTTCTATTAACTATGACTTAATTCACAATAAACCAGAAAATTAAGCTCACCAGCCATTGTTTTTATGACATATTTGGTTAAGTGAAGTTAATCTAATATTGTAAAACTGATAATAATAACTAACATTTGTTAAGCAGCTATTGTGCACCCTTCATTTTGTTCAAGCAAATATTGATTGAGTACGTATTGGGTTCCAGGCTGAGGACATAGCAATAAACAAAAGGGACACAAGTCTCTGCTGTTATGGAGTTTACATTCTAACCTGAAGACAGAAAATAAGTAAAGAAACATAAAACAGAAAACCATACTGTGCATGAGGTTAGGCAGGGCCTCCCTTAGAAGGCCACATTTAAGCGGAGAGCTCAGTAAGTTGTCAGAGCCAGAATGGACTTCTTGGGGAAGAGGGTTCCAAGTAGATAAAGGAATAAGTGCAAAGACCCTGTGGTGGGAATGAGCCAAGCTCCTTGGAAGGGTAACCAGGAGGCCACATGTATGCAGAGGGAGAGGCAAGTCACATGAGGGAGATGTGGCCAGAGTTAACAGGACAGATTGCATGGTGCCTCACAGAACACCATCAGCACTTAGCTTGTATTCCAAGAGAAATGGGGATCAGGTGGAAAGGACGCTGAAAGACTGAAGGGTTGGAAGCAATGTGGAAGACTGTTTCCAGAGGACTCTGGCTGCTCTATAGGGGCAAGGGGAAAAGATAGGGACCTGTTAGAAGTAGTGGCAGCCATCCAGAGACAATGCTGGCTTGGGCGGGGGATGGCAGTGGAGGTCGGGAGAAGTAACTGAATTCTGGATGTATTTTGAGGAGAGACACATCAGGATTTGCAGATGGAGTGTATGTGCCTTTTGAGAGAGAGAAGAGTCAAGAGTGGAACCGGAGTATTTGAGAAACTGGAAGGATGTATCAGAGTTTACAGAGATCTGGAAGTGTGGGAGGGAATTACCCTCAGGGACAGTGGGAGTGGTTCAGTCTTGGGCATACTAAGTTTCAAATGCCCGCTGGATTCCCGAACAGAGGTGTTGTGTGGGCAGAGGGAGTCTGGAGTTCAGGGGAGAAGACTGAACTGGAGTATTTCAAATCCTTTGGCAATACTTAGAGGTGAGTGTCATTAACCTTACTGCACAGTGAAGGAAACTCAATTACTTTCAAAATCATCCAGCTAATGAGTCAGGATTTGAACCCAGTTTGGAAGCCATCTCCGAGTGCAAAATGCATTCCAATTCCATTACAGAAGGTTTTAGATGTAAAAAAATAAAAAAATAAAAAATAAATAAAAATAAAAAAACAAAAACGTGAATCTCCCATTTAAAAGTAGAAAAAAAAAAAAAAAAACCATAGCTCAGTTCAAACTTTCCTCTGTCTAAGCTCAGATCTAGAGCCAGCTGGCCTCCCACTCACTTGATAAAAAAGAAAGTAAAATCCTATTTTCAGACAGCCTTCCACTGGCTTAAAAAGCAGTCACACTTCACAGCCCACCCAACAGAGAACTGTTTTTGGCAGGGACATCAAGAGATGATGTCATTCCCTTAGGGCAGGGAAAACCCCAGGTGCCTTTCATTTCTCCTTCAATATCCGTTGAATCTGGGCTTCTCATACCTGTTTCTGGCTGCAAACTGGTACAACATTTTTAGAAAGAATACTTTTGGGGTGCCGCAAGAATATTAAATATATTTATGCACTGTGACCTCAAATTTCTAAGTCTGATTATCTAATCTTAGGAACTAATCAGAATCACATAAACATGTCTTATGCTCAAAGATATTCATCCCAGCCCCATTTATAAAGTTGGCATTTTTTTTTTACAGCTTCTAATATCCAGTGAAGAAATGGTGAACTAAATTATAAACATTTAAAGTTATTATTAGAAAGAATTTGATAAGTCATGGACGATGTTTCTATTAAAATATTAGGCTTGAAAGGAAGGATGCAGTGTTGTGTTTTGGTATAGTCTTGATCTATATTGCAGGGATATTTAAAATCTATTGGTAACTATTGGGATACAGAGAAAATGTTATGGATATAAAAGAGTACTGTTAGGGGTTGAAGGGGACTTCGCTTTCTTTCCCTAGAATGGAAAACTAAGGGCAGTACTGAAAACAGAAGATCTTAGGAGGCTTCCATTCTGACTATCCACTGCCTCATGGGCTTACTGAGAGGTGTCATTTCAGCAGCACAGTCCCACCACTACTACCGCTATGCCCCATCTCCAGCAGCACCCTCCAGCCCATATAAGTGGAATCGTGAGATGACAGGAGAGATCTCAGGAAATACAGTAATGATACACAGAAGTTTTGCTCATCCGTTCCCATCCTGTCCACATCCATCAGCTGCGGGATGGAGGATGTGTAGAAGCTTCCCCTCCTCAAAGCCAAGGGGAAAGAAGGATCAAGGGAATTGCTCATACACACTGGTGCAAGCCAGCAATAGGCAGAAACTGATTTCCCATTCGGGGTTCTGCTTGTCTACTGCATTTCCTGGCCTGCCCCTAGATCACCAAAGAAAGGAACATGAGCACTGGGGAGAAATTGTGTGTTGGGAAAAATGCCAAGCAGAGAGGGGACCCCCTTAAATCCAAGGCTCCTAAAGCAGACATAAGATAGGTCCTGCCTGTGCCTGTTGGCCTAGGAGCTGATCTCAGTGGTCAGGGGAAGGGGTATAGATCCTACCTCTCAAGGGGAGGGGTGTTGAAGAATTTTGGGTCATATTTACCATAGTCCATCTTCTGGTCATAAATTAACTCTCCACATGCAAAATACAGTCATCCCTTCTCAAGATCCCTCAAATCCCATACTATTCCAGCCTCATCTGGAAGTTCAGGATCTTGTCATCTAAATTAGATCTGAGTGTAGATGGGGCTCATTGGGCACGTTGGGTGTGCTTCCTTAAATTTGGTTCTTCTCAAACTGAGGACCTGTGAGCTAAAGAGGCAAGTTAACTTGCTCCTAAACCCCAGCATGCAATGGTGAAATAAGCATAAAATAACTGCAACAGACATTACAATTCTAAAAGAGCTTTTAGGATGTCGACTAAGCAACCTGATGGTTCCTCAAGTCTCTCTGGCTGATTGGAACTCCTATGTTCCCAGCACTGTGTAGCCTCCAGAATCTCCATTCAGCTCACAGCTCCTTTGTAGTTATTTTCTGCTGGGCTCAGTAGAGTCTCATCCTCTGCATGAAAAGATTAGTATTTGGTCAAAGACTTAAGTGGACCCTATGCACATCTCTGGAGCTCTCTTCCTTTCTCTCCTCCAGTATCTGACCCCACAATCTCCAGCCTTCTCAGCAGCTCCTAATTCTGATCTCTGTCTCTACAGTTCACCAGAACCACTCTGCTCTGTTGGGCTTTATCTCCCTTTGCCATATTTTAGAAAATTCCCCTAGGCAGAAAACTGGAAAAATCATGAGGCTCATCTCATGTATTTTCTCTCTATCAGGAATCATAGTTGTGCAATGTCTACTGTTTACTTTGCCTAGATTTTCATATACAATGTATGGAACACAATAAAAAATAACCAGGCACACAAGGAGACAAGTTGATATAGATAGAAAACAAAACAGACAATGGAAACAGACCCACAGATGATATGCATAATGGAGTTATGCAGTTCTGACTAGAAAATAGATATGCATTAAAATAGATATGCAAAGAAAAGGTTGAGAATTTTGGCAGGGAACCAGAAACTATCAAAAAACTGAAATTTTAGAACTGAAAAATGAAGTAACTGAAATTAAAAACTCAGTGGATTTCTTGAACAACAGATTAAACCAAGCTGAAAAAAGAATTAGTAAATTGAAAGATATCTAGAACAAGACAAGAAGAAAGAAAAGACAAGTAAATGCAGGAGAGAGGGAAATCCCTAAAAAGATAGAAGGTAAAGGACAGAGCAGAGGCAACATGTAAAGAGAGAACGGTTGGGGATTTTCTAAATCTGACAAAAGACATCAAGCTAAAGATTTAAAAATCTCTACAAACCCCAAATTGAATAAATATAAAGAAAATTACACTTTAGAACATCATGTTAAAAATTGCTAAAAACCAAAGGGGGGACCTCTTAAAAATGAGAGAGAACAACAGCAAAAACAGAGAGAAAGGAGATTTACTCTATGGGAGAAAAGATAAGGAAACGGGGAAGAATTTGACTTTATCTAGGAGATGGCATTTAAGTTAGACCTTGAAATATGGATATATTTTGCTTGGTAGGAAAGAAGTGGAAGGGCCTTCAAGGCAGACAGAATGAGAGACGAAGGCTCGGAGAGGTGAAGGTGCAGGACACGTGGTTCTGTCTGAACATGAACGTGGGACAATTTGATCCTGGAAAGACAGCTCGGTGACATATTGTGAATGACCTTGAATGCCTCCCTGGGAATTTTAACTTTCTCCTAAAGGTAATGGGGAACCATTGATAGTTTCAAATCAGGGCATTGACTAAGCTATGTCTTTACCAAAGGAAGAGTCAGGCTTTGGGGAAAAGAGAACCAAGTCGTCTTGCACAAAATTTATATAGAGAATGCAAAATAGTCCTCATCTCTGACCTTGAAAACAATATAGAGTTTGACTTGGGAAGAGACACATGGGCCAATCATTTATTCAACACCTACTTTGTGCCACATAATAATAAAGATAAGCATTACAAAGACGCCAGGATGTCAGCCTTCACCATAATCTCTTGGGGAGACCATTCATTTTCTCCATCTCTTCTATCACCGTCAGCTTTCTCTGCCTTTGTACTTTCCACATGGTCTTCACTCTGTCTGAAAAGACCCACCCCTATTTTTTTGGCCTTCCTAACATGTATTCTTCCTTCAAGTATCAGTACAAATGTAACAATTTCCATGAATCTTTCCAGGCACATTTAGGGTTTTTCTCCCACATGCTTAGATTATTTTGAAAATATTCCAATATCATAATCATTTCATTTTATCATAGTATTTTATGCACTAGGGCTAGTTATCGTGTGCTAGCCCATGAGCACCTCCAGGCTGGACCAGGTCTTACCCATCTAGTATCCCCCTCCCCCGCACCTAGCAGAGAATTCAGGCTGTCAGAGCAGCCACAATGTCAAATATCACTGGTCATTTGGCAATGAGAAAAAGAAAGTGTCAAATCACACCCTGGCTCTTAAAGCTTTAGCCCATAAATGACGTACAAGTTCTACTTTCTTGGCCAAAGCAAGCCACGTGGCTGCACCTAAATTCACAGGGACAGGAGAGTGCATTACTATTATATGCCAAGAGCACTGAGAATACTGCGTGGATAGTACCAAAGGCAAAGCAGATAAGCCTTGCAGCAAACTGATGGGATAATGTCATACATTGTAAGGATTAAATAACGTACGTGCAAAGTGCTTTGAAAACTGTGAAATGCTTCACAAATCTTATTTCTAAGTTATCATAGAAGTATATTATGGATGTTCAGATACAGGAAACATTAATTCCAACATGAAAGTCTGGGGGAAAACTTCATGAAGACAATGACAACTGCAAGATAAGTAGGAATTGGACATGTGGAAACGGGGGAACAGACATTCCAGGCAGAGAGAACAGCAAGGGTCTGGAGAGAGTACAGTAAAGGGCACGTTTGAGGAATAGCATGTCTAGTGTACCTTTAGAAGAAGGCATCTGCCACAAATATCATCCCTACAGAGAAGAGCTTCTATTGGCCAGCTGGAAAAGAAAATGCCAGCTGTGCCATTTTTTAGAAACAAAGGTGCCCCATGGATACACAGAAGGAACCCTACCCCAAGACCACAGTCGTGCTAGCAATCTGATGAGCCATCATCCTCTCAAGAGCTCATTACACAGCCTGGCATATGAGACGTTTCTGCCACTCATGCCCACCCAGACAGGGCTACAGAGATGAGCTCATCACCATCTTTTAAAAAATCACCATTTAAACAGCAGAAATGCTTAGCTTCATACTGTCAGGAAAGCTGTCACCACGGAAAAGAAAAAAGAGAAAGTCCCCCAAATTAGTGTTGAATCTCTTCCAAGAACTGTCAATATTTTTGGAAGCCCCCAGAGAAAAATGCTTTCTTGAGCCTGGCAAGATCTGCAGTGTTGAAAAGAGATTGACTCCAGGCTGATTGATGGTGGCCAGTTGGTGCCATATCCTGTGGGTGACATCGAAGACAGGCAGTCAGTCACTTGGAATGAGAACAAAATTGCCCATGTGTGAGCTGCTGAGAACACATGACAGATCTTCCAGAAAACTCAGAGCAAATATGTCTTACAGACCTGTGTTTGTATTTGTAATCTGGGTTTTACTGGCTTTTGCACTGACCTGCTACATAAAGCAGAATCTTAATATGTGCCTGGCCAAATCATCTATTTACAGGTATCTCCATGGGTGAGCCAGTCTCGGTGGTTATGGTATCAATCAGTCAAGTCTGTCTCAAATTAGAATAAATGCAAGGAGAGTTTAGTAAGAGGGATACTTATAAAGGTGTGGGAAAACTATAGAGGAACCACAAGGGCTACTAATCGGATTATTACCATCTCGCTCACTAGCTGCCCTAGGAAAGGCATGACCTTGGGTGATACAGCTCAGTCAAACCCTGATGCGGCAAGCTGTGGAGGCTGTGTGCTGACCACACTCCCTAAAGCTGGCAACAAGTTCTTCCTAGAAAAAGGATGTGGGCAGCACATCTACCCATCTGCCAGCCCACCCCTTTCCCTGCTCACATCTACTTCTCCATATATGATGGGAGATTCAGTCCTCCAGGGTTCTGGTGGGCTTCTCTTCCTAAGGGGAAACTTAGAAGAAGGAAGTCAGTAGGACAAGCTACTCACCCTCAGCTACCACCATGGTGGCAATTCATCCTTGATTTCTTCTGCTCATGTCAGCTGAGTATTACCCTTGTCCCTTGCCCGTCTGTTTTGCCCCTAAGGATGCCATATTCTATTAACCATCTCCCTAGTCCTCTGTATATCAAGCCCCCTCTCCTGGCTGTTGTATTAATTGCAACCCCAGTTTTGGGATGTTTAGTGCTACCACCTGACCTCTATTGTTTTAGGATCCTATCATCCCCATTGCTATCTGCAAGCCAAGATCTTTCAGAGCCTCTCCTATATCACCTCTGGCCTACAGAAGAGAGCCACCACTTTTTGCAATGTTGGTGCCCCCTCAACAGAGCATTTCTTATGTTCTTGGTAGAAAGTTTGTCCTCTGAGCCTTCTCATGAATTGTCTGATGGATCTTCCCCAATGCAGACATGGTAAATCAATTCCAGCATGCCCCCTTCCCTGAGACTTTCCATCCCTTCCTCCACCATCTGCCACGGCAATGTGAACATTCCATCTTTGCTCAGCACCAATTGTTACTTTTTCTATGCTTCCAGAATTATGAGTTCACACCATATCCTGGATGCCCTGGCAAAATGTTAAAATCTGTATCTCAGGAGAGTGCACCTAAGTTAGTGAACTCCACCCAGTCTTATGTTTTGACCCACTTTGATCAAGCATCCTTAGAGTCTGCTCCCCAGCTGTTGTGGGGAAATGATGGCTAGATCTATTGCATGTCTTTTTATCATAAAGAAACCATTTATACCATTTGGGGCCCCTTGTCCCATTCTATTATATTTAGTGAGTTACAAAAAACTATTGATGTTATTACTATTAATGAAATAAATCATCTCATGCAAGAGGCAGTATTTTGTGAATCTTGGAGATTTCTCTCTTTTGAGAGGCAAAGAAAGTCCAAGGAACCCCTACCTGGAAGCATGATCACAGGAGGATGATTGGGTGACGTACCTGTAGGCCTTGTAAAAGAGGTGGGGATTTGACCAAGAGAAATGGGGAAAGTTGGCTTTATGGAGGAGGTGGCCAGTCATGTCCGAGTGGCCACGTAGATGAGGACTGGGACAGGCTCCAGGATGCAGCAAGTAGGAGGCTGGCGGTGATCAGTGCAAGGGCGGGCAGAACAGACAAGGACAGTAGGAGCAGCCTGAGGTCTTCCTATTTGTTAACTTCTGCATTTTTCCTTCTCATTCCACAGAACTGAACACATCGCTGGCACAGAGGGGTCGTATTAGTCTGTTTCTGTTGCTTATAACAAAATACTTGGAACTGAGTAATTTATAAAGAAAAACAAAATTTATTGTTTACAGTTTCAGAGGCTGGGAAGTCCAAGTTCCCAGGAACACATCTACTGGTGGTATCTGTGACCCAGGGGTCTTACATTCCAAGACGGTAGAAGCAGAGAAACCAGAGAGAAAGAGAGAGAGATAAACTCTCCTCTCTTCTCTTTTAAAGCACTCAGAACCACACCCCGACCACCATTATTAATCCATTCGCTAGGCGTGGTAGAAAGTTTGTCCTCTGAGCCTTCTGATGAATCTAGTCACCTCTTCAAGGCTTCATCTTTCAATTACCATAATAGGATTTCCCAGCCTCTTAACAGTCATAGTGGGGGCCAAGTTTCTAATACGTAAAACTTGGGGGACACAATTCAAGCTTCAGTGAGTTGGGGGGGGGACATAATTCAGTCCACTATGGGGGATAAGTGCAAAGAAGCCCAAAGAAGATTAAGTGCGACTGGACGACTCACATGGAAGTGGGTGCTCGGTCCCCTTTCCTGGATGATCATGTCCCTTTTATGTAGCTCTCTGGGGTCACCTTCAATATTAGATTGCTGATATTTTTGTGCAAAAAATAATCTCTATTCTTTCCTAAGGTGTAAGCGCTAGGAAAGTAGAATCTTTTATTTACTTCTGCATTACCCTAAAGGCCCAGTACACAGTCTTGTATGTATTAGATGTTCAATAAAAATTTGTTTAATGAATGAATAAAGTGGAGTAAATAAGTGAATGAGGTCTATGATGACCTCATACATAGCAGGATTTTGATTAATTATACTCTATTGAATATATACATTAAATCAATATGGATATATGTAGAGATCAAGAGGAAACTCCAAATATTAAATATTAATCAGAATTATCTACAAAAAAGGATTTCTTAAGGTGTTTTGGAAAAAGAAGCCTAGAAAATGGAAACTTTTTCCTACCTGTTATTTCTCATTTATCCCTTAATTACCCCAAATTTCTATTTAAGTGTTGTTAACGTGTCTACTAAAATTATCTGTTGATTGACATAATAAGGTAACATCTCAGACCTCATGCTGCAAAACCAGCTAGCTAGCTTCTTTCACACCTAACAGCTAACTTCAGAGGTGAGACTATGTACCCAGGTCTGTGAATATTTCAGACTTTAAAATAAATTCTGGTTTCTCAGGCAGCACCCCACCATAGTTCACATGGAATACACATAATGATATGGCCTTGGGTGGTACATCTTATATTCAAGTTTTGTTCCTTTAGTCTTTGCAAGCCCTAACTAGATATGAATAGTTATCCCTGCTTTACAAATGAGACTTTCAAACACAGATATTAAAACCTTGGCTCAAGGTCATTAACTCTTAGCACTGGAGTCTGAGCTTAGGTCTGTCTGATTGCAGAGCATGTGCTATTAACCCCACTGTGACATGACGGGAGTAGGAAACTCTGAAGACAAACGTTCCTGTGGAAAAGTTCATTCAATGCTATGACACAGGTCTATAAAAGGCACTGTGTGCGAGGTCCTACTCTAGGACTAGGGACACACCAGGGAGAGAAGCAGAGAGAAATAGGATCTGTCCTCAGAGAGCTTTAAGTGTGGCAAGCTGGGGAGTGGGGACAGATAATAAAAAAGATAAGTAAGTAAAACTATGATATAAATGGACAACTGAAGCACCTGAGAAGGTGAGATTAGAAAAATGACCGGAAAGAAGTGATAGCTGAAAAAAAAGTACCCCAAGTAGACCGGACAGCAAGTGCAAAGCCCCAGGGCAGGCCTGTGCCAGCATGTTTGACCATAGGAGGAAGGGCCGTGTGGCTGGAGCCAGGGAAGCATGGGGCAGCGGGCAGTGAAGTCAGAAAGGCAGTGGAGTGGTGGGGGCGGAGGGTGAGGTCACGTGGGGCCATAGAAGTCTTCAGGAAGATGTGGCTTCTACTCTGTATCCAATGGGAGATGCATGGAGGGTTAGGAGCAGAGCAGTGACATGATTAGACCCACATTTTCTCAGAATCTGTCTGGCTTCTCTGTTGAGAATAGACAGGGAGGGGGCAAGGGTGGATGCAGGGGGTGCGAACACTCAGCAGCTGCTCATCCCTGGAGGCCTCTGCTGGTTGCATCTCTGCAGATCTGAGAGTGACCTCCTCTTCTTTTTTTCTTTTTAAATAACAGCTCTATTGTGATACAACTCATATGCCATACAATTCACCTATTTCAAATTCACAATCTGATAGTTTTCAGTATTTGTGTAATCACCAGCACAATCAATTTGAGAACATTTTCACCCATACCCATTAGCAGTCACTCCCCTCCCCACTACCAGCCCTATGTAGCAACTAATTGATTTTCTGTCCCCACAGATTTGCCTATTTTGGACATTTTAATTAAGTGGAATTATATAATATGTGGCATTCGGTAACTGACTTATTTCCCCTAGCATAATGTTTTCAAGGTTGATCCATATCACAGCATGTATCAGAACTTCTTTTTTTCTTTTTTTTTTTTTTTTGCTGAATAATCATTGTATGGGTATACCATATTTTATTTATTTATTTGACATTCATTGGGCATTTGTTTTGCTTTTACTTTTTTGGCTATTATGCATATTATTTGAACATTCGTTTACAAGTTTTACTGTGGACACATTTTCAATTCTTTTGGGCCTATACCGAAGAGTAGAATTTCTGGGTTGTATATGGGTATGTTTAGCCTTTAGAAAAACTGCCAGACTATTTTCCAGTTATCCCAGACCCACTCCTAGCTCTTCCGCTGCTGGTCTCGGTGTGGCAGGATGGTTGAGTCGGGCAGGCTCCCACGGCAGCTGGCTTCCTGCTGGGTTCACTAATAGGAGGCAGAGTTGGGAGGCTGGAAGGTGAGAGGATGGGAAAAGCCAGGACATTTCTTGCTTCCCTCCTCATTCCTCTACCCCTGCCTCAGACAGCCTCTCCAACAGCTGTGTGTCTCCTCATGGCCTTCTATAAGTCCAGCCTTCCCTGTGGGACACCATTCCTCAGTTTCCATGACATCCCCTCCTCCCCCTGCCCTTCTCTCCAAGGACTGCTAGTGACTTTCTGCAGCTGTTGACAAATGAGATACCTTGCCATGCCCCCCTGGGTTTCTCAATCCCTCTCTATAACTAAGCTGGATTCTTTTGCAATAGTTATGGCTGTTTCTGGTTTCTGGACAATAGCATTGTATACAGTATCAGCACACTTACCTTATCATTGGCCTGAACCCCGGGCAGAATGTAAGTGCCCTGTGGATGGGGGCTATCCCCATCATATTTACCCTGCTATCCCAGAATGTCTGGCCTGGAATGGGTCCTCAATACATATTGAATGAATGAGTGAATGACAAATGAATGAATGCATGGATAAATTACTAGACAATTTCCCTGGAAATTGCCCAGGATTCCTCTCCTTCTTTCTGACTCTTTCTCACTCTGATTCTGTCTCTGTACAACTTCAAACTCTTGTTTCTGTGTACATAACCTCGTTCCACGGCTCCTCTAAAAGTTAGAGTGGTCCAGGACGCGGCACTTGAACAAACCCCTTTTCCTTCCTACCTCCTCTCACTCCCTTGGTGACTTTGTCCATCTTATTGCTTTAAATACAATTGATGTGCGGATGTCGCCAAGTTTATATCTTCAGTCCAGAACATCATTGTAAACTCCAAACATATATCTAACTGCCCATGCACATTTCCACTAAATCACATCTCACATCTAATGTGTCTGAAACTGAACTCCTGAAATTCCTCCTCTAAACCAGGCCTCCCATAACCTCTCCCTTGCAACAAATAGTAGTTCTATTCTCTTATGTCCACATGTCAAAATCCTTGAAATCACTCTTCAGTCCTCTCTCTCAAACCCCACATTTGATCCACCAGCAAATCCTATTGGCTCTATATTCACATGTAGGAAGAGTGACCTCTTCCTACTACCTCCACCACTCCTCTCTGTGTCCAGGACACCATTGTCACTCCCCTGGGTTACTGCAACAGTCTTACCTGCCTCCCTGTGCCCGCCCTTGCCCCCTCCCTGTCTATTCTCAACAGAGCAACCAAATGGATCCTGAGAAAATGTAAGTCAAATCATGTCACTTCTCTGCTTCTAACCCTCCACTGATTTCCCATTGGATGCAGAGTAGAAGCCACATCTTCCTGAAGACCTCTATGGCCCCACACGACCTGGCCCCCCGCCACTCCACTGCCTTTCTGACTTCACTGCCCACTGCCCCCTGCTCACCTGGCTCTAGCCACATGGCCCATCTTGCTATGGTCAAACGTGCCAGCACAGGCCTACCTCTGGGGCTTTGCACTTGCTGTCCAGTCTACCTGGGGTGCTCTTTTGTCAGCTATCCCTTCTTTATGGTCATTATTCCAGTCTCTCCTTGGGACAGGGCAGAGCTGGGACACAGTTCAGTCTGTTTCTAGAGCCAACATTTGTCACCACAAGTATACTCCCAGGAGCCAACAGCTGGGCTGGCATCTGCAGGTAAGCAGGAGTGGCCAGGCGAAGGCTGGGAGAAGCAGTCCTGTGCAGAGGAGCTGTGTGTGCAAAGGCCCAGCCTGGGATCTGGGGAAATCACAGAAGCTCAGAAGCCTGGGTCAGAGAGTTCATGGTGGAAGAATTAGCATAAAAGAAGGCCACAGAAGAAATCAGGCCTACGTTGTTCACAGTGAGGAGCTGTGGATGTGTTTTCTCAAGGCGGGGTTGCCGGGAGGGCAGGAGCTAGCCCTGGCAGGTGATGTATATTCTCTCTCACATCAGGTTTTGGTCTTACAGGAGCAGAGACTGTATTCAAGGTGGTTTGGGCCACACTTGTGGAAGCAAAGTGTGTATCTGCCTCAGCTCTCTGGGCAGACAGCCACCTGAGTGCAAGGCTGAGGCTCCTCCCCTCCTTTTCTCACCAACCCCTCCTCCTTCCTTACCCATGGCTCGCAGGCCTCGCCAGAGACCTGCTTTGCATGTCCCCTAAGCACTCAGTGTTATTAGGTACATTTTAGCAAACTCTGTGCATGATAGATCAAGACTTAGGTGTGTTCCAAGAAGCAAAAACATTGATATTATTAGAAATTATTCTTAAAGTTAGCATATCTTTGGTCTTTTTCTTTCCTTTAAATGCAGATATCTCTAGGAAAGTAAATACCACAAGGATAAATGAACAGGTCCTCTGCCATCACAGAGCTAACAGTCTGGGTGGGGAGGCAGATAAGTAAACACATCGTTCCACGGCAATGAATACATCTTATGCAGGTGCTTGGAAATTTAATGAGACCTAAGCATGAACTCTACCCACCTCCCTCTTGCCTCAAACCACACACATACACACACACACACACACACACATCCATGCATAGACACACACTTGTGCACACCCACACTGCAGACCACAGGTGGATGTCTCCTTGTCCTTTCTGAGCCCTTACGGAAAGGATGTGCTTTTTCTCTTCTCTCTCTCTCTCTCTCTCTCTCTCGTGCCCTGCATGGCTCTGTTCTCCCCTACACCACATGCCCCTTGTCTCTCTAAGGCACACACAACAACTCCTCCCCCACCTCCCACAATGCCTGCCCATTCCCATCTCTAGAACTTAGTCTTTACTTAGCCAGATACACTTTGCTGCTCCATGAAGAAGCGTTTTGGGTTTCCGAGAAACAATAAAGGAAGACACTGATGCCCAGTCTTCATCAGCTTGCATTGTTATTGGCTGCAGCGCTGTCCTCTGAGACAGGACCTGTGCTTTCTGCCATGTCCTAGGTAGGGCAGGGTCAGAGGGCCAGGGATTACACCACATGGTTTCGAGATGGGGAGCAAGTCACTTGGCTTCTCTACACCCGGCATTCCTCATTGAAGTTGCGGATGACAGTACCTGCCTTGTGGGGCTTTGGCAAGTGGAATCATAGAGGAAAAACATTTTGGAAAGAGCTGGGTTCCAATTCTTATTTGCCACTTATAGCAGGGTGAGCCTGGCAGGTTGCTCTGGGTGACAGTGTCCTCACATGTCGAATGGAGGCAATGACAGCTGCCTGGGACAGAGAGTCAAGGACAATGTGGCAGACACAGGACAGATGTCAGTGAGAAGGTGGCTAGAGTGCAGGGAGCGAGAGTGTGGGGTCCTGAGTCAGACGGCCTGGGTTCTACCTACCCAGTGGGGCACTGGGGAATTAATCTCTGCGTGCCTCATTTTCTTCTCAGCCCCTCAGATGCTTCTTACGTACCACAGAGAATGACAGCGCCGCCTCCCAGAGCAGCCATGAGGGAGAGTGGAAGGGTTTCCTTAAGTAATGGGACTGCGCAGGGAAGAAGCAGCGCTTTGTCCATGTCAGCTATTAAGAGCGCTGCTCCTGATTCCCCCAATGTCCTTGCATTGTACCCACTAGATTGATGTGGAAGCTGAGACTAAGAAGGTCAACTCACTTATCTATGGGTACAGAATTAGTCAGCAGGAGCTTGAAATCAAACCCAGGTGTTATGAGATGCAAACCATGTCAGGCCACCCTGCAGGGGGGTGTGAGGATGGACTGCCGGGTGGGGTCTGCTGGCTAGCACCTCACCTCTTGTAAACTGGATTCAAATCTAACCACCCAAACGGAAGCTCTTCATAATAACCCCATATGAAACTCCCCTATCCTTGGGAGGGTGGGGCGACCATGGACAGTAGAGGCAGCACGACTTAAAAAACAAAAAACAAGAGTGATCATTTGGTCTGACAGTCTTTGCATTCTCCAAAACAATCAGATACAGCCAGCAGGGATCTTGTTCTTGGTGGCGCTGGAGGTGCGTTGGCAGGAGAGACAGGTCCATATAGCATTCTGTCCATTAGCTGGAAATGGATGGGGAACTTCATCAGTGCCCAGCTCCAAATGCCACAAAAGGGGATTGCTGTTGGGCCATTGTGGCCCATGTCTCCATCATGGCATTCCTCTGCCTTCCCACCCAGTCGGGTGTCCTCATCTTGTCCCCAAGAGACATAGCCTGGGCCCCAAACATCTACAGAGGCACAGAGCTCCAGCATGGGGCCAGTAGCCTCTTTTTCTTTCTTCTCTTATTTTCTCTTTTATAGAAACAAGTTTTACTACCTGAAAATGTGAAGGATGACTTGATCCGCAGTGTCATATCTTGGTGAAACCTGCTGTCTCAGCCATCCTGGTATTTTCGGGGCATCCAGGGTGATTCTTGCAGAACCCCTATCAGAGAGCACACTCTGGTCTGAAGTGTCTGCACAGAAATGTCACAGACATATCTGAACTCTGGAGCTGATGCTTTGGTTGGAGGATGTGAGGGAGGTCTGAGCACTCTCTTTAGAGACAAAGATATCCAAGGGAGAGCTGAGTCTTAGAGACTGCTTAGATACAAGCTGCGGACAGACGTGGCACTCTGGTGCAGAGTGGAAGGAGCAAAAAGAGCTAGGACTTGCACAGCAGACCTGGGCTTCACTCCCATGAGCTACATGATCTTGCAAAAACTACCTAACCTCTTTGGGCCTGTAATACACCTAGTCCTGTGAGGAAAATGGAGACAGACCGGTCAGGCTCCCTCACCTCATATTCGGCTGAGCATGACTCAGCCTGTCTGATGTAAATAAGTTAACTGTGCATGTGCACCCAGGTGTTCCTGGGCTATCTGACTTGCACCCATGTGTTCCTTGATTACCTGACTCTAGTATAAAAGAAAATGACTCTGATTCACTGGGCGATGAGCTCGCATCTGAATAAAGCATGCCAGCCTTGGCAATGTTTCCCAGGGTCTTTTTCCAACTACCTAGCTCGTGACCTGCATATGAGGGGTCTGTGACAGTCTGCACAGGATGGGTTTGAAGGGTCTGTGACCCAGCCCAACAGGTCCTGAGCAGGGTCTCTGTTGGAAAATATAGGAAAATGGTCAGGGCCCCTCAGATGTTCAGAATCTTGCTGAGCATTTGATGTAAATATGCATGGGTGCCCAGGTGTTCCTTGGTTATTGTCTAATGTAATTGCGCATGTGCATCCAGGTGTCCTGGGTTATGGACTTAAGTATAAAGGATGAGTGGCTCTGATCCACGGTGTCCCTCTACCCCTGGGATTTCCCTGGGAGGGGGGCATGAGGAGGCCACTACTGCTGGAGGCTGTTGCTGCCGGGGCCCCCAGGGCCCTCCATAAGGCCGCCGCCACCCTGAGACCTGTAAGCTGCTGGACCTGTAAGCTGTTACTGCTGTTGCTGAGGACTGAGCTTGAGTCATCTGCCAATGGCTCCTGGAATCTTTCCCAATTACCTAGCATGGACCTGCATGTGAGGGGGCTGGCTACCCAGCCTGGCATGTGAGGGGTCTGGTGACCCAGTCTGTGCAATGGGTCTGAAGGGTCTGAGCCCTAGCCTTGACAATACAAATGGAAATAGTATAACTAAAATAATGAAACATTTTGGGTTTAGTTGTGATTTGCCTTACTCTATAACTGGTGTAGTCATGTAGCTTTACAGTCTCCAAACCAGTTGCAATCTAGACTAGTTTAATGGTTATAATATAGGCTAAGTTGCTCCAACAAAGAGATACCCAAACTCAGGGACTCAAGATACGATTCACATGTCTCTCTCTCATACACAGAAAATGAGCCAAAGAAGGTGGATAGCAGGGTGTGGGTAGGAGAGGATGTTTCTCCAGCATGCAGAGGATCCCAGACCCTTCTCTGTGGAGGCTCCATCACCTTCCAGGTTGTTGCTTCTGTCCACTTGGTCAAAGCAGACTCACCAGCACCAATCACACCTTGCAGGCTGCTGGGGTGAGGGAAGAGGAGGTAGTGAGGGCAACAGGCTTCCCTCTTAACGACTCGATCTGCAACCTGTGCAGATTCCTTGTGCTTCCATCTCCTTGGCCAGATCAGAGCTCATGATCATGTTTCAGTGCATGGAAGGCTTGAAAATGTAGCCTGTAGCTGGTTGGCCATGGGTCCAATGAAACTCGGGGAGGATGCTAAAAGGCAGATGAAGATAGTGGATGCTGGGAGGTAAGTAGCAGGATCGCCTCACATGAGATTGATATGCTCCCCACACCTCCGTGGAAATCTAAAGCCCCCACCAGCAGTGCTGTGATTCCCAAGGACGTTTCCATTCCCTTGCTGCCATGGTCTCTGGGAACCCTGTTCTGTTTTCTTCTATACCACATTGTGTTAATCTGGGGTGAAACTCAGGCCCCTACAAACCCCACTCACACAAGCTTTCAGGAGTTACTAAGAGGGGGAAAGCATCACAGAAAAGGGTTATGTACAGTACTGCATGACATCTTAAGTCCGGGTATTAGACAGCCTTATTACACATGGCATAGAAGCTGTGGGCACCTCGTTAGGAGGAGCTGCTTTTCCCAGGGTTTGGGCTTGTGATGAATAAGTCTAAGGAGGAATGAGGGGGAGTGGGTTTGGCTCTGGATTGGTGGCTGCCACAAAGTGGGAGCAGTTCAGTAACTGGGTATCTCAGCTGTCTTTGTTCAGCCTGAGAGCAAAGCAGAGGGCTGGGAAGTCATTTGTAAAAAGGAGCAATCGCTCAAAAGAAGTTCTTTGTCATTTGGGGCTGCAATTGTCCTTGGAGGAAACAGTGTTTCCTGCTGGCTTTGTTCTTGGTACCTTTGTCTGTGTCCCAGGTACCTTATTGTCTGATCATAAGCAGGTCTGATGTATTACTTTTTCAAGTCTTTTTGGTTATCTCACCACTGGGGACCATGCTTTGGCAATGCCACCTATGTCATGCCCAGCCCTTCATCACCTCTCCATTCTACCCTTATCTCTCTTCTCCCACTCAGGGATAAATAAGCACATTTGGCTTATTTTCTATTCACAGCAACTTAGATAAGCTCTTCTTGTTCTTTGGACTCCCAAGCCCTTAGTATTCACCTCGTTAAGGAATATTCCTCCCATCTGAGAAAGTCTGGAGCCACTAGTTAAGATAATACTATTTGTGTCCCATTCTAAAAATAATTTTTTAAAAAGATGCCACCTGCAGAGTGGCTGTGACATGGAATGTACTCCAAAAATGTTAGTTCATTTTATCTTTAGAATTGGGAATTTTCTGTAGCAGGATTTTTGGTGGTCCACCCAGATACCCTGGGGTCCCTGTCCTGTTTCTCCGATCCTCTCCTTGATTTCTGGGTATTTTGTACTTTTGCTTCTGTTCCCAGCACCTGCAGCTCTCTGCCCTTAGGTACTGGAGCTGCACGTGAAGGGAGCAGGAAGGCACTGGGAATTTAATCTCCCTTGGGTGGTCCTTAGCCAAGGACTGCCTGATGCAGGAATATGAAAGCCCCGTTTCCTTACCTGAGTTGGGACAAACTCTGGGGTATCCCATTTACTCCAGAGTTTCCTGCAGGATCAGGCTGGAGACTTGGCCTGAAATTGCATTTCTGCCTGGCACCTTCCCTTTCTCATCCCGCTTCCCCCGCTCCCTTACCAGGTTCTCCTAGGAACACAGCCTCAAAAATGATCGCACATAAATCCTTTTGTCAGCATCTGCTTCTGGGAAAACCAATCAAAGTTGACTTTGGTGGGGGGGAAATGCATTTGCCACAGTGAAGGGACAGGTCATTAAACAGCCCTCTCTGGATGCAGGGAAGCCAGGGAAAACTGTAGCAGAGGACCATGTGGTGGGATGGGACCTGAGCAAAAATAGCTGGGAGAGGGCACAGAAGGTGCCCACAGAACTCGTAGAACTGGGTGGCTGAATGTGGAGGCAGAGGGGTGATACGAGTAGGAGCCGAGGATGGCCCCACATTCCTGGCTTGGGAGGTGCACGTGGCCAGCCCAGAGGCGAGGAGGAGGAGATGGGGCTGAAGGCGGTATAGGTGCAAGCATGTTGTGCTTGTGGGACATCCAGGTGGAAATCCTTGCCACGATGACAGGGAGAAAGGAAGCTCCAGGCATAGAGGCCGTGTGTGAAGTTCGGGATGCTAAGTATATGTATCTGGGCTACAAAACTGTTAAAGTAGCAAACATGAAAACCCCAGGAAAAGGAAACATAGGAATGGTGGCACAGGAAAATAGCAATCAGGTTTAAACAAAACAAAACCCTGAGTCCCGCATAGTGAAAGTCCTTCCCGGTGACTTCTGGTTCCCTTTGCTCCACCCATTCATACGAAATATCTTTCTCCTGGTTGAACTGACACTCTCTTTCATCTTACCATTATTTTAATTGGTTGTATCTGCCCAATTTGTACAATTTTCCTGTTGCCCCTTCACTTCTCTGGGTCTCACATTCCACATCTCTAAAATGGCAGTGTTGACCTCACAGGGTACAGTGAGGATCTACGGGGGTATCCTTCTGGGGTGCCCAGCACGGTGCCTTCTATCTGGCATGCACTCGGCAAGCATCACTGCTCCCCCATCCACCTGCTATAGGACCTCCTGTCACACGTTGGTAGCACCAGACAGGCAGAAGGAGTGTTTTTCTACAGCAGTGTACTCGTTCACGTTGACTCTGACCCTAAGTCCACAGTAGCTTCTCCGGCATTGCAGGACACAGGGATTTCCCAAAACCCAAACTCAGCCAAACCCACATTTAGAGACAACCTGAGTCCACCCCCTTACCCCCTTCTTTGCTTCACAAGGCCATCTCAAACTCCTCCCCTGGAGTCCACCAAGCGTCGTGTTGCTCTGCCTCTGATTCTAGGTTTCGCCTTCACACGTGGCTCTCACACTGTCTTGTTAGCAGCAGGAGGGGCCTGTCAACAGACAAGCAGGAGCTTCAGTCTCTGCAGGAGCCTCCACTCTGCATGGACTAACTCCAAGTCCGTTCCTGGAAATGAGAACTAACATTTCTTCAGCACCAACTTTGTGCCTTCACTCTTGAGGCCACGAGAGGATCTCTTCCTCCTTACCTTTCTCCACAGTATTTTAGAAACCTATACATAGTCCCTGGAATCCACAGACTTAGTGTACTTCAATTCTACAAACTAAATCTAATACATTGTCTGATTCTAAAATAAGTCAACTCTTCTGATCAGTGTAACCAAACACACTGTTGACAAATGCTAACTCTTCTTCTAATTGCTGTTGCTATTGTTGTCAGTAAGAGTCCAGACAAACTGGGAGAATCAGAACTTAGGTTGGCTGAGAGTTGTTTAGGAAGATAAAGCAATCACGGAAGCTCTTCAAGGGAATGAGAACTGATATTTATTGAGCAACTATGTCAGGCATTGTGCTAAGTAGGTCACGTGGTGTAGCGTTTAATTCTCATAACTGTTGTACAAGGCAGTTACTATTGTCATGGAATTATAGATGAGGAAGGTTTAGTTAAACCCCTTGCTTGGGGAACACCAGTCAATGGTGGAGGCAAGATTTGAACACATAAGGACCTGACTTGTAACAATGTGCTCTTTTTACTTTCTCTGAAAGAGGTATTAGATTCACTCATAGCATGAAGGAGGAGCCTGGATCCCAGCAAGGGGATGGTTTGTCCAGAAGCCCACAGCTTGCCAGTGGCAAGGCTTAACTGAGAACTCAAATGTCCCAATTCATAGGCCAATGCTTATGATCCTGTAGCAGAGATGGAAATCCCAAAGCTGACTGAGACCCAGGAATTACAGGCTTATATAGATGATTATGATGAAGAATTTATTAACCCAGTGGTCAAAGGTGGCTAACAGCAGGTACGAGAAAATTCTTGAATTAGTAACTCAACATAGTGGAAAAACATTGATATAAAAACCACCAGACTCAAAAGAGGACCTCCTCATGCAATCTCAAAATATTCTTATTCGTGTTCTCCTTCATATGACCCCATTTATGTAACATCACAAACTCAACATACACACGCGTGCACTCCAGAGTGGCTCCCAGTTTCCATTCTTACTTTTTTCCTTAGCAGTGGAACAAATGATATTTTAGCTGGCACATGACTACCCTGCAATAGCTGACTAAACTCTGGCCAATGGGATGTAAGCAGAAGTGTTATATGCAACTTCCAAGAAATATCCTTAAAAGAAAAGGAGTGTGCCTCTTTTAATCTTTCTTTTTTGTTGTTAGAAGACAGACGTAATGGCTTGAGCTTGGGCAGCCATTTTGGACCACGAGGCGGCATACAAGAATGGTTCCCTGGAGATTATCTATTCACCACAGCAGGTCTGGACAACCCACCACTGAGTGATCCACCTCTGGACTTCATTGAAGTGAGAAAGAATGAACTTCAATCATAGTTATCCAGGTATCTTGTCTATCACATGAAGCCAAATATAATCTTAATTTATTTAATGTTTTTGTATTTGTGGGTGTTAGTGTGTGGTTTGTATGTGCATATGTGGAAAGGAAATAAACAGATAGGTGTTTTCCATGGACTTGTAGAGATTTTTACAATATATTTTAAAGTGAAAAAATGTAAGTTTCAGAGTAATGGGTATATATGTGATATTATTATATATATATAGAGAGAGAGAGAGCCATGGTTCCTGGCCTGTAACTCCCATAGCCCTGTTATTTCCTAAGTGATGAAAACAACAAGCATATCTTTTGTTAAAGTATTTTTCTTTTTGTGTTTATTTCCTGAAGCAGCTTCAGAAGAACTTCAGAGAGATAAAGACAAAAGGCAGCCTTTTCTTACAATGTTGGGGTACTTTAGGCCTCAGAAACAGGCCTCAGAAACAGAATCTCTCTTTCTCTGATCTTCTCCTGCCCTCTTTTTACCTGGTCCTCTTTCTCCCCAAAGCAAGCCTTAGAAACTAAAAATGTACTCTAATCTTTTCCTGCCTTTCTGTCTTGGAGCTGGCCATAAAGAAATTCTCTGACCTATGCTATCTGATTGTAGATCCTAAGACCCACATTTCAGAAGGGGTCCTGCCCCATACCTGGGAGAAAGGAGGACTGTGCAGAGGTGCCAAGAAGAATCTGGATAGGCCTCAGTGGTTTCCCAGCTCTGTCTATTGTTAGTAGATCGTACCCTTTTTGTCCAGTCACATGTCTACATGGTCCAAGGTTCAGTCACACCTATCTAATGAAGTCTCCACAAAAGGCACTAAGGTATGGGATACAGGGGCTTCCAGACAGCTGACCTCATGGAGGCTTGCATGAAGGTAAACAAACTCATCCATGTGCTGGGAGTGTGGCACACCCCAACTTCATAGGAACAGAAGCTTCTGTGCTCGGGACCCTTCCAGACCTCAGCCTTTGTATCTCTTCATCTGGCTATTTATGTGTATCCTTTACAATAATATCCTTTATAATAAACCAACAAATTTAAGTGGTTCCCTGAGTTTTGTGAGCTGCTCTAGTAAATTAAGAGAGTCTAAAGGGAGGGTCGTGGAAACCCTAACTTGAAGCCTGTCAGTCAAAAGTTCCAGAGGCCTGGACTTGCAACTAGTATCTGAAGTTGGGGCAGTCTTGTGGACTGAGTCCTCAACCTATGGAATCAGACGCTATCTCCGGGCCGACAGCATCAGAACTGAAGTGGATTAGAACATGTCCAGCTGGTGTCCACTGCAGAACTGGTTGCTTGCTGGCTGGTGGAGGAAAATCCCCACCCATCTGGTATCAGATGCTTGTTGTGAGGGTGTAGTGGGATAGCGGGAGAAACTGGGTTTGTTTATTCCACACGATATGATTCTAGTTTGCTAAAATATAAGGACAAACCCTGTGTATATATGCTTTTATTTATTTGTGAATTACGGGAAAGATGTATAGTATGGCTTACCTCAGGGAGATGGGATAGATGTGGGAGACAGGGAAGATAATTGTCTCTGCCTTTATAAATCTTTGCAAGTTATTGTTTGATTTATTACAATTAGTGTCAATACATATACGCATAGACACACTTTGTAATTAAAAAAATACATAAGGAACTTTTGAAGAAAAGACAAGGGTGATGAAGACTAGGATGATAACTCAAGTCTGAAAGTTTAATTTAATTAAGTTGTTCACATAACATGAACTTTGCTGATGAAATATGGGTTTGGTAAAGTATTGGATGGCTGGAGGAAATGAGGGGTATTTCAGAGGATAGATCACCCTTGGGAAAAGTTGATCTAAATAGAATAAGCTGTGGGGTTTTGCACAGAGATGCTGATGAAATGAAGAAAAGGAGGCCCAGGAAGAGGAAGCCACACATCACGGCTTTCACGATGCTTTTTAGTGCAGGCCAGACCATTTGTCCCACATTCTACTTACACAAAAACTTGTGTGGTCATTCTTTTAGGCCAAATTGACAATTGTGACAATTTTTTGAGTTCCCTTCCTTCTCTCTCACTTTCCCTAACATATCTGTTGGAGTGAATAATTCCTTCCCCTAGATGACAAAATCGGTGCTAGGGTGGGCAATGCCTTATTTAGAATTTTTTGTATGTTCATTGCTTACAGAGTGCCTGGCAAACAGGAATTTTGAGTCAATAAATGTCTGTTGAATGACTGAATAATTGAATGAATGAATGAATGAATGGCTAGACCATGAAATGCATTATCCTCCACATTATAGTACCCTGCAAGGGAAGCAAGCATCTCTGGAGATAAACTGAGAAGGTTGAAGACAGACCATGGGCACAGCGTTTGGAACTTCAGTCTGTACTATATGTGGAAACAATGCCAAGGTGCACGATCGGTCTACCGGGGCTTCAAAAATCGTACTCCAAATTGCATTTGTATCACATGTTTATTTCATGGTGTGTTTTGCACCCAAGACAATGCTGGCAATATTTTGAAAATATTTTGAAAATTATTAACATTACATTAGAATCCTAGCATCTTCCATCTAGAAAGCAATGGGTTTCTTGGAGATGTTGCAAATAACTTCAGAAAGCACTTCTGTCAAAACGAATAACTTTGGAGTTGAAAGGAATTTAAAAATATTTTTCTGTCCTTCCACATTAAAGATGGGGAAATTCAATCCAAAGGTCAAAGTCCACATAACATAGTTTTAGAAATGCTGTCTTGGCCCAGTTTTGAAGCCTCCAGCTACTCGGTTCCCCTTCCTGAACAGCCTATTAAGTCCACAACCCCAACCATTGCCCTTATTGGCCTTTCACACTGGAGCCACTATCCACCCACCCTAACTGCCCTAGGGCCAGGTACCAAACAGCTGGAGAGAGCCCTGATGCCCTAGACCCTGCTGAAATTATGCAAACTAACCAATCTTACATTAGCTTCCCCTGCCTCCCCAGTTCCTTCCCATGGAAACCACAGTGAAGGTGCTTGTTCACAGTTCCTCTCTCCTCCTCTGCCTCATGCCCTGGTGCTGCCCCAAGTGGCCCTGCATGGCATGCTGTGTTCTCCCCAGGGAGCTGTGAGCATAAGACTGTAAAACTCTTCTCAGTTTCTCTCTCTTGATCTGCACCTGGCCTCACCACACCTTACCCCAGGTAACATGGTTAAAATAGCCTCATGGAAAATTGAGGCCAGGATTAAAATTCTGATGTAGATAAATTGAGCCAGAACATAGGTCACTATCTTGCAATCCAAGGATTCTTCCACCACCTTAAGATGCAAGTTACATAATTTCTCCCTAAAATATATGATTAAAAAAAAAATCTGCTTCATTAAGTGTGTTCTTTTTCTAGGTACCATTTGACCCCCTAGGTAAGAAGGCAAACACACTCTAACACAAGTCACACAGAAAAGAGGTTACATGCCCATCTTTTAGGAAAGCCTTCAGCCCATCTAGCAAGAGCTGCCAAATTTGACAACACTCACTCTCAGAAATTCCTCCTTTGTGGCTGACTTAAATAACTTCTGCTGCCTGTGTGTACTGCTGCCTCTGTTGCATTCAGAAGCTTGGTGTTGACAAGCAATTTCTTCTATTCCTGAACTGCTTAGCCATGAGGCAATCTTCATTCTAGGTGACAGCTAATGTTCAGGGCCTTGTCAGTGATACTGGAGTGACCTGTCCAAATGGATTTTTTTTTAAAGTGAATATACAATTTAACATCGAAACTTCATTAAGACGTGCAATATGGCAATGTCACTGGGGAGCTAACACTACCTAGGATATGATTGCTTGCTGGGGCTTAGCAACAGAGTCCAGTTCACTTAACTCTAATTAAATACTTTATTCAATAAATACAATACCAAACAAAATACATTCAAAAACTTTCTTTAAAAAAAAATCAATTTTAAAGCCCTTTCTATTCAGACTAATGACAAACATAATAAGGCAGATGTGCTAGTTTAACATAATTGGCTGATTTTATACAGCACTTATATCTTTTAGTCTACAAGTATATTAATAAAGTGATAGAGAACATTTAATACAACCATTTCTATAGAACTAGGAAGTAAATTTCTAAGAAAGAAAGATTTTACAGATTCTCATATTTCATACCTACCCCAACTGTCTAATTCTAAAGAGGACAAAGCCAGTGATTTTACTCATAAAAGCTAATGACTAATGTTGCTTTGCTATTGAAATTTGTATTTCTGATCTGGTAGGGGCATTGAGACAGGATTTAAATACTCCCAAAGAAAGAAGAAATGGGTTCTTAAGAAAAAAAGTCTTCATTTAACATCAGTGACAGATATGTGGACAATTGAATTACTAAATATAATTTCCTCTTTTTTAACGGGCGTCCCCCTTGTATATTCTTTTAATTATTCATCTCTTAGTGACAAACTAAATTGCACACACAAGTCTTATTGTTGATAACAGCTTGCTTATTTCTGTTCTTTCTTTTGTAGAATAATGTTATGTTGAAGGTAAATGCTTAGAATCCAAGAACTGGTCTGGAAGTGTCTTAGTTTGATCGATCTGCTATAACAAGATCCATGCCTTAGGTGGCTTTTAAACTACAGAAATTTATTTCTAACAGTTCTGGAGGCTGGGAAATCCAAGATCCAGATGTCAGAAGATCTGTTATCTGTTCAAGTCCCGTTTCCTGATTCCTAAATGGTGCCTTCTCACTTTGTGCTCCCATGGCAGAAGAGCGAGAGAGCTCTCTGGGGTCTTTTTTGTAAGGGCACTGATCACATTCGTGAGTGCTGCACTCTCATGACATATTCACTTCCTAATGTCCTTACCTCCTGATATCATCATTTTGGGAGTTAGGTTTCAATAAATGAGTTTTAGGGAATACAAACATTTAGACCACAGCAAGAAGGGACACAAATATCATCTAATCTGAGTTCTTCCATCTCCTGTTTGAATCTGCTAAAACTACAGTTCTGTACTTCTTTTAAGAATGAGAGAAGTCAATCACTTTTAGGGTCAGAAAAATCTCACAAATCTCTGCATGATATTACTTGTATTTTTAGTATCCATTGATTGAGAAACTATGCTACTACAAATGCAGTAACGCTTTCAAATGGAATTTTATCTTATAAATCACAACAGCATTGATAATACATTTAACAATATGTATTTGTAAGAGAAGTGCTGAGGATGGAGCCTGTGGATTTGAAAACTGTGCAATTACTTTTACAACTTCCCTTTCTGCTGACACCCCATCCCCAGACTCTCACCCCATGTTGGAGATCTAAAACTTTTCCGCCAGGTAGTTCTGGTTTCTGCTTGAATATCCCCTGTGTTGGGCAGCTTACTACTTCATATAGCAGTCCACTGAATCTTTGAGCTGTGCTTCCTAACACTGAAGTTTCTTCCTAAGATTAAGCTGAAATCTATCTCTCTGAAATCTCTAGGTTTTCACCCTATGGGTGAACCTACGGGCCCACCAAGGACAATTATAATCCTCTTTTATGGGACAGCTCTCTTAAGGTGGTTCTCATATGCTTTACCCCCATTTAGGGCCAGGCTGAAGTGGGCACAGGAGGGGCTGCTGTGAGGGAAATATTAGAGGATAGGAGCCCTCGGGGATGAAAAAGGGTCACAAAAATTACCTACATTGTATAATAATAAATAATACAAAAATAAAAATAAAAAAGAGGATTTTGCTGAGGATCCATCTTTGGACTATTGATATTAGAGGGCTGGAAGAATCCAAGTCAGGAGATTGAGGTAACCATGAAGAAGCAGAGAGACAGCAACCCCAAATCTGACTGAGCCCCACAAATTCCAGGCTGCCATGACCATGATGAATTTATTAACCCAGTGGCTAAAGGTGGCCAAAGGTAGGTGCAATTAAATCCTTGAACTAATATCTCAGTGTAGTTGGAAAAAGCACTGATATAGAAACCACCAGACCTAAAAGAAATCTACTATTGAAGACTTCTTCATGCAATGTCAAGATGTTCTTATTCATATTCTTGCTTATATGATCCCATTGATATAAAATCAAACAGACACACACACATGCACACACGTGTCTGGCACATGACTCCCTTAGCAATGAGAGGAGGATGAAAGGGAGTATATACTGTCCTGAAAATTCCCATTTTGTTTCTCGCACTCATCCTCCAACGCTGAGATAACCCTTTACCTAGCTCCCTGGAAGTTCTCAGACCTCTCTTTCTCCAGGTTTCTCTGCTCCAGGTACATGAGCCTTGGTCAAAGCATGGTACTGAGAATTTAGTCAGTCCCTGACTCTATATGTAGACTGGACAATGCAGAATAACATGAGACCATCACTTTCTCCATTTATTTCTAGTGGTCCACGTCTTGTACACAAACCATATTTTACACAAGGGGCTAAACACCTTCCCCCTCATGCCCAATCAAGCAGTAGAGCACAGTGGTTAGGAACAAGGGCGTTGAACTCATGTTGACTTGGCCTTGACACCTGGCTCCTCCTTTCTGTAACTGTGTAACTGCACAAGTTATTCCACCTCTCCACACCCTCATATCTTCACATGGAGAATAGAAACTTTAATTAAAGGCTGAATTTTGGTGAATCTTCACGAGTAGTCTCCTCTGATTTTTACTTGTTCAAGCATCCTTCCATTTATTCATTTTTTCCACAAATATTCTTGGAGTGCCTTGTATGTGCCAGGCATCGTTTGAGACAGTGATGATGGAGAGCTGAACAGGGTAGATTTTGCCCTAACCCAATGGCACTTACCTTCTAGTGATGGAAACAGACAATGGAGCTATAAATAATTAAATGAGTGATACAATTTCAGATTGTGGTTAGTGCCATGTAGAATATCACACAGAGTAAGGGGACAGGGCAACAGGAGGGATGCTGTTTTAGCTAGGCTGGTCAGAGGAAGCCTCAAAGCAACAGGTGCGTGTATGAGCAAGGGTGTGAGTGTGAGAAGAGTAAGTCACATGCAAGTAATGCAAACTCCAACTTAAACTGGCCTAGTCAATAAGGAAACATTGGTCTCACATAACAAGAAGTTGGTTCAGCCATGCGTGCACAGGGTTGCTCCACAGAGCTGAGGGCACCGTGGCTGCAACAACGCTCTGATCATATCCTAAAAAGGCAACCTGAAGAGGAGGAGGAAGACCAGCTCTTCCAGGTTCATTTTGAGGGAGAGGAAACCATTTTCCAGAAGCCCCACAAAAGGCTTCCTTCCATGTCTCAGTTCCTAGAACTACGTAAAAAATTTCTTCCTGGGCTGGCTGGTTAGCTCAGTTGGTTAGAGTGCAGCCTTGTAACACCAAAGTCAAAAGTTCAGTTCCCCATACCAGCCAGCCACACACACACACACACACACACACATGTTATTTAAATAAAAAGAAAATTGGAATACCATTAAAAAAAATTATTTCTAAAGCAGTCACTGGCAGAAAGGATGTAATTACTCAATTGGCTTGAATTATTCTATACAGACACCACCAGCAATACCTTCATGTTGCTCAGTATCTGACATACAGGTAGAGGGTCCTCGCATTAAAATTCCTGTTAGGGCTTTAAAGTCTATGTTGGTGTTTAAATTTATCCATCCCCCTTTTCATGTACTCACATGCATGTGTTATAATGAGCAAGAACAAAGCCAGACCTGGTGCAGTCCCTTCTCTACCTGTCAAGACCTAGGTGATCTGAGTATCAATCTCTTGAAGTCTGTTTCCTGATCCCCAACTGATGGAAATAATAGTACCTACCTTGTAGGACTCTTTGTGAGATGGAACTAGATATTCAATCCACGTACAATACAAAGCAATTGCTCAGTGCGTCAGCTACTCACAGGGCTGGAACGAGGGCACGTCAAATGAGGTGCCCGGCTTGTATCATTCTAGTCCTGGTCCTGGCTATTCGGTACTCTCATAAAGCATGTTCTGACTTTCTATTCATGTGACACTTTGTGCTGTCAACACCCTTTAGCCAGACATCACCAGGAACACACCTACAGTCGAACAAGGTAGGTTTACGACTCTTCGCAGTGGAGAACGCACACCATAGGGAACCAGAGGGTGTCTAGTGAGAGGGTGTTAGAAAGGAATTGTTTTGGAATTCAGATTTTCATTGGAGATTTGGGGGTTGGTCTAAAGCAGCAGGGATTTGCTCTGGGTTGGGTGCTGTCTGAAAGTGGGGGCAATTGTATTATGGGTATCTGAATCTTTTCAATAGGGAGGGCAGACTAGGGAGAGGATAAAACTGTGATTGGCAAAGTAGTAGCAGTTATTTATTTTAGCCAAGAGAGGGGAAATATTTGATATGTTGTGGGTGGTGCAATGACCTTGCCTTTAGTCTGTGCTCAGACAAAATAATGAAGTGATCTTTCTTGTCTCACTTTCTCATGGTTGCAGAGTAGTCGTGTCTGATGTTGGTATTCTGTGAGATTGTGTCCAACAGGAGAGTAATACAGCCTACCTGTGAGTGCCCATCCAGCTTCTAGATGGCGGGAGCTGCTTGCTTTTCCTTAGTACTATACAATAGAGATCTAACAATAAGTCCTTGTCCTCAAGGAGTTCACAGCCTTGAGCAAGGCACTCATTTACAATACCATGTGACAATTGCAGTAAAGAAGGTGTTGTGCCTGGAGAGCACAGGGCACATCAGAAGCACAGGGGAGAGTCACAGAAAGCAGCACAGAGGAGGGTACATTTGATCTGGGACAAAGGGTGAGAGTGTGAGAGTGTGTTTAAGGAAATCCTTTACTTGACTGACAGCCTGTGTATTCCAAATGATACATTCAATTCAAGCCCCAGCAACTTTGCAACTGTAGACGCTTTTTTCCTTTTTTTTTTTTTTTTTTTTTTTCCAGGAGGAAAAATAGCCTTTCTATTTCCATCACTGAAATTGCCATTTATCATTCTCAAGGTGCCTGCGTGCTTTTGTCTCTGCTGTCAGCTGGCAGCATTGGAGCTAAAAATAGCTGATGGAGGGAACCGCTACACGCTGAACATTAAAAATAGAAAGGGAAGCACTGGTGTGAATTATGCATGGGAGAGCAACCTGCTCACACTGGCTCTGGGGCCTCCAAGGGCCCAGCCTGACTGCTGGGCTCAGCCCTGCAGGGCAAGGGAGGGGTAAGGCACTTGTGTTATTCAGGCTGCAAAGAAAGGGCAGCCCACAGGTCACAGCTTCTCTCTTGGTCTCCAGGGGGCAGGGGGTGATGGGAGGAAATGGAGGCTTGGACTAGTGTTCTGCAAGACCAATCAAGAGTCTGATTTGGAGGCACAAACTCAAAGCCATGTTACAGAGAGCCAAGACAAAGGAGGTGGCAGGCCTGTGACATGCCAGCGAGGGTGCGCCCTATCTACAGGCACTCCAGTTCTGATTCTTTTGTAGCAGACACTACTGGCCAGTCAAAGCTGGTCAGCAAGGGGGGAAGTTTGCTCATAAATCATCAGATTATGCTCTCTCTAAATTCCAAGAGTTGCTTGCAGTTGAAATGCACATGACACCAGCTGTGGGGAGTTCTGCCTACAACAATGAACCCTGTAAATTCATGATCACTATTGCCGAATAACTAATTTTCCTTTACACTGACTTGTACCTCAGACCAGATACAAGTTTTATTCCTGGCAGTGCTAAATTGTGAGCGCTAGAGCAACTTAGAGAGCAGTGGGTGGATTAGAAGGTGCTGAGGTCCAGAGAGGGCGAGACGCTGTCCGAAGCCCCCAGCGCAACAGCCTCAGAGGCGGGGCTGACTGCCCTCCCCAGCGGTTCACGGCCAAGCCACTTCTTCACGTCTTTGGTGGCACAGGAACCCTGTTCTCAAACAGAGACTCCATGTGCTCATCTCGAGGCAGGTGGAATTCATCCTCTCTGAACCAGCACATACCTCGGGCATGGTGTGCAGTCTTTTCTTGGCCCTGAGGTATGAAGCCAGAGCAGGTCGTGGCCCCAGCATTGCTCTTGGAGTAATGGGTCCCCGTGGCATCCATCTAGGGACTGAGGGTTTGAATTTGTCCTAGTCCCACCCTCAGTGCCCAGTTGTTTTCCCAGCTCTCTAAGAGAAAGGTGACGGATACTGATGAGATGAACTCTCCTTCCTCAGGGAGGAGCCCACGCTCAGCATGCTCGCCTAACGGGTGGCAACACAATTCTGAAATCAGCCTGAGCTTAAATCCGGTCTGTCCTTTGCCGTCTTTTCAACTTTGGGCAGTACACCTGGTATCTCAGGGCTTCATATCCTGCTCCTGAAGTGGGACCAATAATACTGATCCACCAGGGCTGCTATAAAACGAAACTGCGGGAGAGAAATGCTGGCCGCAGTGACCGCACACAACTGGCGCTCAAGAAACAAGAGTCCCTGCCCCTTCCCATGGGAGCTTGCCTTTCTGTCTGCAACCCTGGATGCCCCTGCTCAGAGCTGGGTTTGATTCCCAGGTCTGTAACACACCTCTGGTGGCCTCCGCTCAGGGCATCCACACACTGGCCTGTAAAGACGGACGATCAACCCTCCCTTGTTTATTGCAGAGAAGGTAGAGAGAGACGCTGGCAAGCTGCTCCCAAGCAGGTGCTTGGGGAAGGACAGCACTCACTACACTTATCCCCCAGCTCCTGCTCATCCCGTGAGGCACTGGTGGTACCTCACCACACCTGTCCTGCAGGCCAGGTACCCACGTGGCACTCATGCACTTGTATATACAGATAGAGGCTGAGATTCTGATTCCTGCAGACTTCCCATCCCATGGACTTTATTCTGAGATGACACTGAGCCATTCAGTTGCTTTCTGTCAACCTCCAAAGATCCCCACACGTGCAGCCAGCAAGCCCGCTCCCTTCTACAGCATAGCGTGGCCTGGCCTGGGCTTCCACCGCCTTCCCCTCACTCCGCCATCTGCTCTAACATGGGCCTCTCCCTGCAGGTCTTGACAGATTGTGAGGTCTGCCTTGTGCTTAGTGAGAGTCCTTGTTATGCCAAGCATGAAACTCCTGCTCCCCCATTTACTTCCTTTAGCAGCCATTTTTAAAGAAAAGTGATTTTTGAGAAGGGCGAGCCCCAGGCTTCTAAGTAAAGAAAACCCTTTTCCTTGTGTGGCGTTGTGGAGCCAGCATGGAATATATTTAACTTGGTGGCAAGTCACCTTCTGTTTCCCTATCTTTTTTTTATTTATTCAGTCATTCTTTTACTCTTCCATCCATCATCAAGCCCCAAACTCCTGCTCTGGATGGGATCCTGCTCTGGTCAGGGTGTCACTGACCTTGATGGGGGTAGACCCCTAAGAAGTGAGGCCACTTCAGCGAATGCTTGTTGGGAACCTTGCAGATTCCACAGCCTTCTTCTATACCTTTCCTGTTTCAATTTAGTCCTTCTACCAAATTGGTAAATTGGGCTTCAGTGTTTTCTCCCTAAGAAACAGATTCAGAGGGTTATAAGGCATATTCAAGATTAGGCAGTCAGGAAACAAAACTCTTCCACCAACTTACCTGCTGCTGAGGAGCTAATCATTTACTCTGTGTGAAGAAAGCAAGTGCTCAGTTTCAGTCTTTCTCCTTAGACAGATGAGCACTTCAATCTTCCTTCTGATGAAGAAAGAAGAAAAATGAGTTGAGGAGTAGGCAAAATTGTTCATATCCTGAACATGGTTGTGCTTATACAACAGAATATGGACTTGCCATGGAGATTTTCCCTACTCTGTAGACAAGAAGGGGGCCCCTTGAGGCATGAAAAGGATAAATGAGGAACAAGTGCAAACAGAACCTCTGTTTCCATTAGGATTGTGTTTAGCTGTGAGTAATAGCTAATCCTGCCATAGCTACTTATGCAAAAAAACAAAAGGGGGAATATTTCTTTTACCCTTATGCAAAACCCAGAAGCTCAAAGATGGCATCAAGGGACCAGGTTCTTTTTCTCTGGCTGTTCTGCCTTTTTAAATGTGTGGCTTTTATTCCCGTGGGTCTACAGTGGCTGCTGTATCTCTAGCACCACATCTGCATTCCAGGCAAGAAGAAGGGAGAAGAGCAAACGTTACTTAACCCAAGTTTGGCTGCCTGCCACAAACAGAAGCAAATGACTCAAAAGTCAAATGTTGGTGAAAAGGGAAGGCAGTTCTATTCAGGAAAATTGGCAAACCTGAGGAGATGGCAGGCTAAACAATCTCAAGGCTCAGATTTACCAATGGGGTTTTAAGGAGAGTGTTGAGGAGTGGAATCTGGAAAGACTTAGCAGGGAGTCAGCTTCTTTGCAAGGTCTATGTGCAGATTTGCAGAGCTCTAGCTGGCTGTTATCTTGCAGCTGGTCATATGATTCCTTGCTGGTTGGTGCCTGTGGTCAGCTTTCGGTCAGTTCTTGGAACTCTGCAAATCTCAAAGAACTGTTAGTGTTGCAAAGGACTGATTAACTTTGAATAGCCTTGTTTTCTGCTTAGCAAGGAGGGAGGATACAGTACAATTTTTCACAGACCTCAAGGCAGGCTGTTTCTCCTGAAATCCAAAATGGCTGAACTTACATTCATGAATTTCCTAACACGAAGAGCATATGGCTTTCTCCAGGAGGGCATGTCTTGCTCAGGGACTTCTATCTACATCTCACTGGTCAGAACTTGAAAACATGGCATTGCCATGCTGCTGGGAATGTGAGCCTTTCACTTTCCAGACTCTACAGAAGTGCAAACAAGAAACAGGGTTTGGAATGGATGTTGAATAAGCCTGTCTTCAGTGTTTGCCTAAGTGCTGTCCATTCAAATAATTATTAATCAGCAAACTCCTGCAATGAATGCAGAGAATAGAAAAACCTGTAAAGGCTTGTATAAAAAGTAAGAATGTCTGAATTTACTTGGTTGCTACATGGGAAGGAAACACCCTCAATTTCTTGGCTCTTTCCACCATAATGACTCTTTCTCCATGGATCAAGAAAGCAATGTGAGTGTCTTTCAACTACCACGAATACCCACCACTGTTAGGACATCATGGATAGGGAAAATGGCCATAGTGTGGCCTTGTGGACTCACTGGCACCATGGTGAGACAGACAAGAGATGGACCTCCTATGAGGAAAATGGAGACAGACTGGTCAGGCTCGCTCACCTCATATCCGGCTGAGCATGACTCAGCCTGTCTGATGTAAATATGTTAACTGTGCATGTGTGCCCTGGTGTTCCTTGGCTATCTGACTCTAGTATAAAGACAACAGCTCTGATCCACTGGGGGCTGAGCTCACATCTGAATAAAGCATGTCAACCTTGCCAGCGGCTCCCAAAATCTTTTTCCAATTGCCTAGCTCGTGACCTGCATATGAGACATCTGTGACCCAGTCTGCACAGAACAAGTTTGAAGAGTCTGTGACCTAGCCCAATAGCCCCACTTGCAACCTCTCCTCCACATATGCTCACCCTAATAGGGGGAGGGTCACAGTTACATTTTGACAATAGTGACATAATGATCCCAAGTAGTATCAGCTCTGTATGCGACAACCTCCAAAAGATGTGGGTATTCCATTTTCCCCCAGTGGACATTTACTCTGTCCAATGGCCTTTGACCCCTTTGAGAAAGAATTGGAGAAATATTTATTGAATATTCTTGTGTTGACTTTTTAGGTTCCTTCCTCAAAGGAGCCTGGCTTCCCCTTCAGTCAGACTGTATATTTGTGACTGGCTGTTTGGAAACCTGATGAGGACCTCAGATTTTTGTGGAGGTGGCTGACACCAGTCTTCCTCTTGTCCGCTTTTAATTAATTATTATAAATAGTTAGCAATACCTTTAGTGTGCTACTTATTATGATAAATAGTAAGCAAATCTTTTTTGCCCATAAGACCACCATAATCTCAGCCAGAGCCAAGGATTACTATGGATCAAAGCACTCTGATCACCAGCCCTGCTGCTGGAATAGTCAAGTAATGAACTTCACTTTTCCTCTAAAAGTTAAGTGCTACCACCTGGTCACTGCTTCGGGTATCCCGTCATTCCCCCTGATGTTAGTGAACTCAGGTCCATGACGTCATCTTCCACTGTCAACCTTGTCCTGTAGAAGAAAGATTCTCCTGAGCTTCCCAGGGATTCCACTGTCCCCTTCACCATGGCATTCCTTGCTTATTAAAGGAAGAGTCCTCTGAATCCTCTCGGGACACAGTGAGATGGCGGGTTTTCAGGTTTCATGTAGTAAGTCTGTTATAGCGCCCTTATCTCTGTAGGCCTTCTGACACTTCCCTTATAATAACACCAGGGAATTTATGTTTTTGTTTTCTTGTTGTTTCCCAATTTATTATAGGTCACTGGCATGTCTCCAGCTTCAAGGAGCCAACCCAACTTGGGTAGGCAAAATAATTTTCTCTCAACCCTATCCCACAAAAGTGTCCATATTCTCATCCCAGAAACCTGTGAGTTACCTTGTATGACAAAAAGGGCTTTGCAGATGTGATTACGTTAAGGCTCCTGAGATGGGGAGATTATCCTGGATGAGCCGGGTGAGCCCAGTGTAATCGCAGGATCCTCGTGAAAGGATGTCAGCCGAGCCAGAGCCAGAGAGAAGAGGCGACAATAGAAGCAGAGATGGGAGTGATGTGGGGGTCACAAGCTCAGGAATGGGGACAGACTCTACAAGCTGGAAAAGGCAAGGAAATGGATTTTTCCTGCATTTGTTTTTTAGAGCTCCATAACAAAGTACCATAGAGTGGATGGTTTAACAAAGACACTCATTCTCTCACAATTTGGGAGGCTAGAGGTCTCAAATCAACTATGTCATCAGGGCCAGGCTCTCTCCAAAGGGGCCAGGGAAGAATCCTTCCTCGTCTTTCCCTAGCTTCCAGTGGCTGCCGGCAATCCTTAACATTCCTTGACTTGCAGCTGCATCGCTCCAAGTTCTGCCTCCATCCTCACATGCTGTCTTCTCTCTCTGCGTTTCTGTATCTTTCCTCCTTTTATAGAAACATCAGTCATTGGATTGAGGGCCCACCCCTACCTAGTATGACCTTGTCTTGATTTAACTAATTATACCTGCAAAGACCCTATTTCCAAATAAAGCCACATTTTGTGATTCTGGATGGACATTAATTTGGGGGGTTGGGGTAGAGACAATTGAACCTAGTACATTTCTCTAGAGCCTCCAGAAGAAATGCAGCCCTGGATTTTTAGATTTCTGACTCCCAGAACTATAAGATAATAAATTTGTGTTGTTTTAAGCCATTAAGTTTGTAGTGATTTGTTATAGCAGCAATCGGAAACTAATGTCCCAGCCAACTAATAAGAATAACTGCTTGTGTCCTTGTCATAACACTGAGGTGAGTCATTTGCAAGTACCTCCACATGAGTGACTTGGAGAGAATTTTCAAAGCCCAAGGGCATCTCTTAAAAAGTTTAGAATATGTGCCCTAACCAGGTGGAGCCAACAACAAAATATCAGAAAGAGAGCAAACCTTAGATATTTTAATGAAAACTAACCATCAACTCAGTGACTCTCTCCACAGTGAGTATGTTTGGGGGGGTGGTAGTGTGTGGGGGGGCAGGGGTGTTGTGTGCACACACATAAATGCATATGTGTACATCTCAGCTATTCTCTCTGGTTCTGAAAAATGTAGAGATGACTAAACATCCATTCCTCTCTCACACTGTACCTTAAAGGAAAAATTAACTGTATTCAGATACATTAGAGAAGGGTCAATAATCAGCCCTGCAATATCAGAGGAAATAGAACATCTGCACGGAGCTGCCTATGCAGGGGCCAGAAAGAAAAAAAGGACACAATGACTAAGCAAATTTAGTGCAGAAGAAATAAATACACTTAGGAAATGAACACAGCATGCAGAAATAACACAAAGATCCCAAATTATAAGAAAACATAACTCATAGAAGGAAAGGAAATGTGTCATAATTGCTTCATGCTATAGAATAACTTAGTAAGAACATTAATTTAAAATAAAAAGCTCTAACAAGAATTGATAAAAACAACAGAATGAGATGAACAAAGCAAATGTAGACTTAGAGTCCCATTATAAAACAGAGGACACTCAGCTAGGTGTTTGAAGGGAATTTAATGAAGAGTCTGTTTAGAGGAGCCTGCTCTGGATAAAGTGTACCACTGAGGGATGTTGAAGAACCCCAGCATTGGTGACAGTAGGAAGCTGTTCCAACCTTAGGCCTGTAAGGACAAGGAGAAGAACTGGTGTTAGTGGAGTCATGGAAGAAGGGCCTTCCAACAGTCACTGAAGGACACGGCCACTGCTAGAATCACAGCATCAGTCAGGGAGGGAACGGGAGTAGAAATTCTTGACTATTCCTTCCTCCATTTTCTGATCTCTGCTAGTGATCCCTCTATGGAAAATATAGGAAAATGGTCAGGGCTCCCTCGGGTATTCGGAATCTTCCTGAGCATTTGATGTAAATATACACGTGCACCCAGGTGTTCCTTGGTTATTGCCTAATGTAATTGTGCATGTGCACCCAGGTGTCCTGGGTTATCAGACTTAAGTATAAAGAACGAGTGGCTCTGATCCACAGGGCCTCTCCCCCATCCTCCCCAGGACACCTCCGGGAGGGCCACGGGGAGGCCACTACAGCTGCTGGAGGCTGTGCTGGATCTGCTAGAGGCTATTGTAAGCTGCTTTTGCTGCTGAGGACCGAGCTTGTGTCATTTGCCAACGGCTCCTGGGATCTTTCCCAACTACCTAGCTCGTGGACCTGTGTGTGAGGGGTCTGATGACCCAGACTGGCATGTGGGGGGTCTGTGACCCAGTCTGCACAATGGGTTTGAAGGGTCTGTGGGTCTTAGCCCTAATGATACAATTGGCTATGTTGGCAGGATTCCGACATTTGCCCTAGCCAAACAGTCCCCATGGGCTGAATCCAACCGGAAGAGACAGGCAAAGGCAGATAGGGTAATGCAGTCTTGGGGGCCAGGTGCTCAGGGCACTGAGCAAAGAAATAAAATAAATGGGAGCAAGGGGGAAATGGAGAACAACTAGCACTCAAGAGTATCAGCCCTGGTGATGCAATACTTGAGAATCCCTGGGGCTCTCTTTCCAGGAGGCTCCTAGCTCAGGCCATTCCTGTGGTTGTAAAACTTCGGTGGGCCCAATCTCATGTCTTCACACTGCCATCATCTCAGCCTTCTCTCAGCCCAGTCTCAATCGGCCTGTTCTAGAGGGAACTGAGGCTGCTCCACCACCCAGGTCCAAGCCAACCAGGCCTATGCTGACTCTGGTTTCCCTAGTGGATGCCTGTGGGAACTAAGACAATGCTAATTAAATGTTCAAGTGTGTTAATGCCCCAATGGAATGAATTTTGACCAGTGAGGCATAAGATGAGAAGAAGCCTGCAAAAAAATTGTTTGTTCTTCCTCCCCTTGATGCAATGAATCCATACAACTTCTGCAGAGGCATTCTTCATGATCAAGCCACCAGCTGTGTTTTATTGAGAAGCTACAGCCACCTGGCATTTGCTTTCTTTTCTTCCCTACTTCTCCCTCTTGTTCTCCTGGAATTATACTCATCCAATTAAGTTTACCCTTAGTCTTTGCTTTTGAGGGAACCCAGGCTAAGACAATTGGTTTCAGAAGAGATCCCAAAAAAAGACCCTTCAGAGGAGGTTTTGGAATTGAATTTCCCGTGAATCTGAAGACAAAATAAATTCTATTGCTTTTGGTAAGTGTAATAATTAGAACCCTCAACATGAAATGGCATCACCATAACTAATGTTTCATTTACAGTTTATTGGAATCAGGTCCCAGTGGAATGAAAGACTTGGGAGATGAAATGGCAGCTGCTCTTGACCAGTGTGAGGACAATGATAATTATGAGGAGCTTGGTATAGGGTGACCTTTTTTGATGGCATTTGGGGCTTTAAAAATGAGAAAGGTAAGATCAGAGCAATTAATTATCAATGTAAAGCTACTAGGAAAGCCGGACTGTCCCTAAGGTAATTTTAAAGGAGAATATCATCTCCTGCAGTCGTGGAGAAGACCATGCTGAAAACAAGGCCCAGGATCTGATAATTAAAAAGCACGTTTTTCAAAGGAAACTATGTATAATCTTGACAGGTCTCTTACATTAAAGCCTGGACTATTATAGGGAAAGAGTGAGACTATGAGGCCTGGAAGGGAGATATTTGCGTGAATGAGCTTGAGAATCTTAAACCCCCAAATTCCCCTAAATCCATCCGGCTGACAGAGCAGGCTCTTTCCCTTTGAAAGAGAAAACAGCCTCCTCGTACATGCAGATAGTGTAAAGATCTCACCTGAAGTGGCTGTGAGTTCTTCTCCAGATCGGCACTCTCCAGTACTTTCAGGATGATAATTAGGGGCAGTGTTTACCTTGGCCCAAGCCAGAAAGCACATCTTACTCTGGAAAGAAAAAGACTTTATACTGAAAGAAAAGTACAGTAGCCTTGTGTCCTAATGAGTCAGGGCTGTCTTCCCTGGTCCACTGGTCACCCATTTCTCTCCCACAAGGTTTTCCAGTACTCTTAAATCAGGGGACACATTATAGACACCCATTCATACTTGTATATTGCCTTAGGGGTTTGATTTCAAAGATGTATTAATCCTTCATGACTCAATGTTTGAAATAGGAAACAAAGAGTTGTGGTTATAGGAGGTAAACTAGGAAGCTTTAGTTTTAAAGGTAGTTAACAGAAAGGGTCATCTAATTTCCACCATTTAACCAATTACACATATTTCTTTATTTAAACAGATTGAAATGAATTATCAACCAAAAGTAAGTCAGTTGTATGTAACACATGGAATAGAAAAGCCCAAAATAACAGTAGTTTAAACAGGACTGTTTATTACTCTCTTACAAAAAGACGCCAGGAGCAGGCCCTGAGGGCTGTATTGGTGGCCTCACGCTTTCCACAGGGAGCCAACGGCTTATGTGTCCGACCTGCCTCTTCACCAGACGGTTTCCGTCCTCAGGATGAGCCGTAATCCCAGAAGCCCGTGGAAGCCCAGCGTCAAGCCCCCATCCCGAGCAGGCAGCAGGGGACCTGTGGAAGACAGAAGGGCGCTTTCCTGCTGCGTGGACTCCTCAAAACGACTCTCCAAGAAGTTCCCAGGACCTTTCCACTTAAATCTCTTTAGCCAAAAGTTAGTGTCTTGGCATCACCTTGCTGCGCCGGAAGCTGGGACTTTTGCTTTTTTAGCTGGGTAAATTGCCACACTGAAAAATATTGAGGTTGTGCAGCTGGGAAAAAGGTGGAGGGTTGTGGGTACTGGATGACAATGAACAGTCTCTGCCACCAATAAGGCAACATTTACTCATTCAACAAACGCCAAGTGCTCTGAGAAGGACGAGGAAGTCGAACAGGACATGGACCCTGATGTGCAGGGACTCACAGGCTGATGGCGGAGATAGCTATACAGTAAATGTTTATCAGAGAGTCACTGCTGCCCTCCTACATGTGTATGCCAGGGAGACGGTGGCACAAAGAGGGCCTGGGGTTTGGTGGAAACCATGATAGGGAAAGAGTGGAACTGTGAGACCTGGAATGCGGATGTTTGCGCAGATGAGCTTGAGAATCTTAAGCTCCCAAACTTCTGTTTTGAAGGACGTGGCCTTTGGAGGCAGGGAAGTTTTCTCCAGGCAACCTGGAGCGTTTGTGCAGACGAAGACAGAAGACGAGGTGTCACCCTGTGTCTGGGCATCGCTGTACTTGGAACTCTCGGAACTCTCGGGCTTTCCAGTCCATGAACCCTACATTCCCTCTTTTGCTTAAGCCAGTTGAGATAGTTTCTGCACTTGCAATGAGAGTTTTGACTGATGTGGTCATCGTGTATAATGAGCCTGGTGAAGAAAAACCACCACCTATTTATTAGTCAACACCATTAATATCCAGTGAAAAATAGGGTGACCGGCTCACCTGGTGTGCTGAGACTGTTTTTTTTTTTTTTTTTTTGTCTTTGTTGTGACCAGTAAGAGGATCATCCCTTGGCTTGGTGTCGCCTGCACCGTGCTCAGCCAGTGAGCGCACCGGCCATCCCTATATAGGATCCGAACCTGCGGTGGGAGTGTCGCTGCGCTCCCAAGCGCCGCACTCTCCCGAGTGCGCCACCGGGCCGGCCGATTGTCCCCATTTTAACACTGAAAATCTTTCATCCCAGGAACCCCTTCAGTTCCTGTTAAATACCAATATAGTTGGTCTGAAAAGCAAAAACTATGTTTTCTGTGGAAATGAGAAGATTCAAAAGGAAATGGGGAATATTTGCAAATAGCTGAAAGTTTCCCACATGTAAGAAAAAAAAAAAGTAGATATTCTGTGTAGTTCCAGGGAGTAGAAGCAGAATAACTTGGTGGACACCGAGGAGGTGGGGATATTAACAGGTAGACTGTCCTCACTACAAGGACAAATTTTCTGAATATCAGAACTGTCCAGGGATGTGGTTTGCCTTGAAGGGGAAATCCAGCAGCAAGGTCGTGGGGTCCGGCCCTGGTGAGGCAGAGCTGAGCTGAAACACTGGCTCTACCCCTCCCCAGCTGTGTGGTCATGGGCAAGTCAGTTCATCTGTCTAAGCCTCAGTTTGCTCATCTACAAAATGGTGATGATAATAGCACCTACTTCACTGGCTGCTGTGAGGATTAACTGAGGTGAAGCAGAGCGAGTCCTCAGTAAGTTTTACTTATAAATATTGAGAGGCAAGGAGCTCCCTTGTCAGCAAGAAAGACTAAATAATCCCTTAGTACTGGTGTTCTAGAGGGAGTTAGAGGTGGATGCCTGCAAATGAGAAGGACTCCTAGGATTGGAAATTTCCTTTCTAGGCAAAGATTCTGTTTGATTTGATTTTGTATAAAGGATGTTGCAGATGGGGCCATTTCAGAGATGGATGCTTGTGATGATTTTTGACAGACTTTCCTTATAAAGTTCTTTAGGGCTTCTTTAAAACACATTTTGCTGAGCTTTAAAATGAGCATCTTGCCATAAAAAGGAATGAAATTCTGCCATTCGCAGCAACATGGATGAATTTAGGGAAAGTTATGTTAAGGGAAATAAGCCAGGCACAGAAAGAGAAATACCACATGTCCTCACACATAAATGGGAGCTAAAAAATAAATAAATAAGTGAACAAATAAAGAAAAAAAGAAAGATACAACAATCATAGTAGTTCATTGAACTTGTAAAAGGAGAGAACAGAACTGAGGTTACCAGAGGTGGGAAAGGGGGAAGGAGAGGAGGGTTAGTAAGAAATTTGTACAGGACTACAAAACATGATGTATATAGTAATTGTCCTGGTTTGAAGATCACAAATTGTACACAAGTATTGATACTTAACACTGTACCCCACAGAGAGGTACAATCAATTATGTTTCAATTAAAAATAAATAAATTAAAATGAAGAGCCTCTGCCTGCTCCCAGCTATCTATTTCTGGGCTGATTTCTGCCCTCAGCCACTTTAATGAGGTTGTTAGAGTGACAAAGTGGACAGAGCTCTGCAGACTTGGGTCAGGGAGGCCCTTCCGAGCAGCAGCCCTGTGATAACGTGGTCAGCCACAGGCCATCGGCATCCCTTACCTGCCTCTGACCCAAGGTCCGGGGTGTCAAAGGGCTGGGGGCAGTTTACAGCAACAACACACCATTGCTGAGAGGATAACACCATTGCTGAGAGGATAAAATGGCATTATTTAACTTAAATAAAAAATTTCTGCTTTTTTAAAAAAAACTAGAGGTATAGCTTTTATGCAGAAAAGTGAACACATCTTAAATGTACAGCCTGGTGATTGTTTTATAGATGGATATCCCCATGGAACCACTCCAAGGTCAAGGTGTGGAATGTCTTCGTCACCTCAGAATAGTCCCTGTGCTGTTTCCCAGTTATTCCTCCCACCAGCCGAGGGGGCCATCATTCTGACCTCCAAAACCATACATCAGTTTTGCCCATTCCTGTCCTTCATATAAATGGAATTACACAGTACGTGTTCTCTCGTGTTTAGCTTCTTTTAATCAGTATAAGATCTTTGAAGTTCACCCACGTTTTAGTGTGTATCAGTAGTTTGTTCTTTTATATTAACTGTTATACATCTAAATTATAATTTTTCAAAGTTAAAACCTTGACTTTTATACAGATATCAATTGACCATGTATCAAAGATTTTATTCAACTCACTAATAAATAAGGAAATTGGTAGAACATTTAAAATAGGTCCAATAAGAATTTGATTTACTGAGATTTATATTCTTTATCAGACAGAATTTATCTGTACTGCTGTGAACAAGAATTCTGTTGTTGTTTTTTTTCATGAACAGGAAACATTTGCACTGCTCCCAATTTTCCATAGCTTAACTTTTATCCCTCCAGAGTGGTAAAGTTGCTTTGTCAATAGAAAGAAAATTGTACCCCCAGATGACCCTGGAGGGCCCTCCAGATAACACCCAGCATTGCATTAACAGGACAATCAAGGACCACTTTGGTCCTTTTCCAAGCCTTAGAAAATATTTCCTGACAGTATGAACACACTTCAAGTTATTTATCCATTTGCTTGCCTATGAGCATTTGAATTATTTGCAGTTTGGAGTTCAGATGAATAAAGCTTCCATGAGCATTTTCGTATACATCTCTTTGTGGACATATGCACTTACATCTTTTGAGTATATACCTAAGAGTGGAATTGCTGGCTCATAGAAAAGTCACATATTCAGTCTAAGTAGCTACTTCTGAACAGTTTTCCAAAGTCATTATATCATCTTAAACTCCTGCCACATGTGTATGACAATTCCAGTTGCTTTATTTCCTTGCTTGTATTTGGTGGTGTCAATCTTTTTAATTTTAGCCATTCATGTGTTGTGCAGGTACTGTCAGGCATTGTCACGGAAGTCGGGAATTCTCATATTTCCATATGCATAAGAATTACTTGGGATGCTCATTTAAAATGTGGATTCAGAGGTCCAGCTCACCCCCTGAGGTTTTGATTTACTAGTTTTGAAGTGAGGGAAAAAATCTAAATGATTAACATGCACTTTTTATTAAGGAATTATTCTGAGAATTGTGGGCTTACATGTGTCTTTCCTGGGTAATCCATGAGCTGTTGTTGTCATTGCTGCTTCCCTTCTTCAACGTGCATGCTACAAGGAGAGAGCGTGAGAACCCAGATCAGCTGGCAGATTTCTCCACATGGCATAACAGTAACAACCGATTGTCTCAATTTTTAGAATAATCTTCCAAATTGAGATTCAGTTTTTCCATTTTGCAAATGGGGAAATGGAGGCTCTGAGAGGTAAGGAAATTTGCCCATGAACTCACAATGGGAGAGTAGGACTTAGAACCAAGGATTTTCTTATTCTCTATCAAGGATTTTTCTAGTAGATCTATGGTTTGGACGCTTTTTTGTTTCTGATTTACACTAGCAGAAACCCTTTCTTCTCTAAGATGAAGCCTTAAGTAAAATCCAATATGTGAAACAAGTCATAATTTAGCTGCTAGGGTGCAAAGGAGGGGCAGGAAGACAGCAGCTTGTCTTTGTGACCTCTCTGAGCCCCAGTCCTCCTATTTTCACCTGCTGGAGGCCTGAGACCCTCCCCTGGACCCTGCAACAGGGGCTTGCAAGCTATGGGGGTCCCAGCCCCATCTCTCATATACTCTGAGTACAGAACATAATTTGTAGCAACACTCCTTTTTGTTTAAGAAAATATCCATTCCTGAAATCTGGAGTACCTCGTACTTAAACTCGAACATAGCCTGAAAGCAAACTATAACCTGGGGAACCAGAGAACATGCTACTTAGAAAGGCAGCAGCTTCATGGACCAAAAACTGGATGACCATACAGACCCCTGTTTCCCTGTGGTGCCTCGAATTGGGAGTCCCAGTGGCAGAGGAGCCTCTTGGGGCTTCAATGCTGAAAGGCAGGTGGCAGAGGACAGAAATATTTTTCAGAAGGGGATTTCCCTCTCACCCTTGGCTGGCACGCTGGTCTGATTGAAGTCAGAGATCTCTTAACATTCCTTGCCATTCTGGATCTCTGGAGGGGATTCCAGAGATCTCTTAACATTCCTCAATTCCACCCTAGCCACTTATTTATGATCCCTAGAATGTCAAGATATCTCTGACTTCAGTCAGACCAGCATGCCATCTGAGGGTGAACATCCCTTCAGTGTCCAGCTGTGTGACCCTGGGCAAGTCATGTCACATTTCTCAGCCTCAGTTTTAACATCTGTGCAATTGTATCAGTGACCACAGTGGGGAGAAGGTGGACTATGTGAGATGCATAGTGCCCATGAGAGTTCCAGGCCACCGGAGATGCTCAGTAAACTGTGTTTCCTCCCCTGAGCCCCATGCTGAGCAACATACACACCCTGCAGATCCACCAGGAATTTCAGAAATGTGCTATGGAGACAGTGGGGCATCTTACCTCTCTGCTTTCCATCTGGAACTGGGATGAGCCATTCCACACTTGGGCACAAAACAAAGGGAGGGAGGGCAGGGATGACGTGGGCAGGAGGGACTAGAGAGGAGCATATTTGTGCATCGAATTCTATAAACATGGGAGGATGAGATCACTGCAGCAGTTATTTCAGAAGCAGAAGCAGCTCCTCTGCTAGACACAGAGGTAGGTATCAGGAAAGCTGCAAAACGTTGTTGAGCTCTTAGCATGTGCCAAGCATTGTGCTAAGAACTTATACACATCATCTCATTTACCGTCATGCCAACCCTGCTGCAGCTAGCTTATCTTACAGATGAGGGGATTGAGGCTCTGGGAGTTCCCACACCTTCCCCAGGGTCACTCAGCTGGCAAGCAATACAGTTATGCTCACCTGGGCTCACACAATACTGGTTAGTGTATTGGTTTGGTTCCTGTAACAGAGGGTCAAATACAGTGGCTTGAACAAGTCAGAAGTCATTTTTTTCTCATGTGTCCATCTTAATATAAGCTCTCAGGGACTAGGCTCCTTGGATCTTGTCATTATGTCAGCCCTAAGGTTAAACTCTCTGCATGCTCTAGAGGGTTCATCACCATGTCTTCATCCCAGATGGCAAGAAGGAGGTAAGGGGAAGGAGAGACCCTTCACCTCTGCTCATGTTCATGGCCGGAACTGAGATGGGTGATTGTATCTAGCAGCAGGAGAGGCTTGAGAATGAATGTTTTGAGTTAAAAATATATTGTTGTTGTTACTAACATGACAGTAAAGAAGGGAGTATTCGTGGACACCCAGCACTTTGGCCCCAGCCACTATGCTTCTGTACCTCGTATTGAGAGGAATTGGGCAGAGTACGACTGGGACTTTGGCATTGAACACAAGACCTAAGCTCAGCATAAACATTCTGCAGGCACCTACCAGGTACAGGAAAATATGTGAGAAGTCATAAGACTTATAAGACATAGCCCCGCAGGTGAAGAGAGCATGAATTGAGCTCCTGCTGTGTCCACGGCCCTGGCCTGGACATCTCCCATACGTCAGATCACACACTTGTCTCCGTACAGCAGTGCAGAGAGAGGACATTAAGACTTAACAAGGTGAAATGACTTGCCTAAGTTCATGTGTTCAGTAACTGGTCAGGTCGAGATTCAAACCCCCAGCAGTGTGTCCCTGGGCAAATGCCTATGACTTCTTCAGCTGTAAGGTGGGGCTGCCCGCAGGATCGCTGCTGGCGGTGGATGCTTTCATGTAGTTAAAGCATGTGGCATAGGGCCTGGCATGGAGAAGGCACGGAGCAAATGCTTGACACTCTGATTGTTGCTACTGTTGTTGCTGTTAACATTAGAACTAGTACAATGTTTCTACTCTCCCCACCCTGGATCTAATCCTAGCCCAGGTGTAACAAATGCTATATTAGGGATACAGATGGCCAGCAATGTCCACAGAAAGGAGAGAATCTTTTTGACTCTAAAACATAAAACAAAACAAAAAAAGCACCTCATAAAGAAAAAGCATTCTGTTGGACTTCGAGAGAAGGGTGAGATTTTAACAGGCAGAGGTGGAAGAGAGGCTGGACAAAGTCATCCCAGGGAAAGAGGGCAGCTTGGAGAGGAGATGCAGGTGTGCTGCAGGACGGTGAGATGGCATAGTGAGGAGCGAGCGGGAGACGAGGCAGGAGAGGCGGGTGGGCCACGGCACGGAGCTCGTGTGGAGAGGCTGGCCTGCTACTGAAGGCCATGGGGAGCCCCGGAAGGCTTGATTGGTGGCGCTGTGCCAGGGGAGGGTTGCCACGGCAACAGCTGTGATGGAGGACGGCAGGGTGGAGAGGCCAACCTCATTAACGAGTGCCACAGTTCACATGACAGGTAATGAGGACCCAAGGTGGAGCTAGGGCTTTGGGAAAGGCTAACAGGGAACAGAACCTGTGGAGGGAGAGCGAAAGGACCACAGTGGCTTACTGTGCAAAGGGCAAGGCAGGCGGGTAGCAAAGCCGAAACCCCTAACCCACTTTCCAAAGCACAAGCTCCAAGTAAGGGAAGCCTTACAGCGCAGGAGGCTATCTGCTTGTCGTGACGGATCACTGAATTATTTCTTCTTGTTTTTTTCTAGCTGGTTCTAGTTAGGCCTGAATCACTCATTCACTCACTCACTTATTCATTTACTTAGCCATGTGCTCAGTGTCTGTGTTAACCAATTCAGTCACTCGAGAGATCACGTCTGCTTTAGACACCATTTGTATGAGTAAGGGAGAGAGGCGGCTGCTGTAACAAAGAGGCCTAAAGTGCATGGGTTTGAACATGCTGTGCATTAATTTCTCTTTCTCCTGTAGGTTTAGAAACAGGTCAGCGATGGCACGAAGGCTTGATGGGGAAGGGAAATTAACCTACTTCCTCTAAGGTTGTTCTGACATCCTCAACATGTAGCTCCCATTTCATGACCCGAAATGGCTGCTGCAGCTCCTGCCATCATGTCTACATTCAAGCCAGCAGGCAAAGGAGAAAGAAAAGGAAGGACTCCACTCCTCTTTAAGATCATGGCCCAGGAGGTTCACACATCACTTTCATTCACCTCTCATTAGGTTGAACTTGTTCATATGACCACATAACTACAAGGGAGGGTGGCAAATATAATCTTTAATTGGGTGTCCATGAACCCAGATAAAAGCTCTACCATCATGGAAGAAGGGGATGTTGACAAACAAGTACAGTCTCTACCACTCTACTGTATCTACTGTGCCTACCACAGTGCAGGGAACTTAGAAGGGGCTTAATGAATTTTTATTAAATAAGTGAATACAGGATCGTAGTTACTGGGGATACCAAAACGCAATAGCATACACTCTGTTTGCAAGAAGCTTTTAGTCTGTATTGGGGGTGTATAAGCAAAGAAATGAATGCAATGAAGTGTTATGCTGGGTAGGAGAGCAATCTGTGTGGAGCTCGGTATAATCAATTGCAGAACAGAAAAGCAGAACATCCAACCAGGGTGGGAGAGGTCAGAAAAGGCTTCATAGAGAAGACGATGCTCAGCTGGGTCTGGAAAGATGAGTAGATGTTCGCCTGGTGAGCTGGGTTGAGGAAGCCATTCAAGGGGAAAGGAAGAGCATAAGCAAAGATGGGAAGGTTGAGAAACAGCCTGACGTATCTGGGGGAGGGTCAGGAAGGAATGGCAAAGAAAGAGGCTGTGGAGGAGGCAGGTGGGGCCGGGTCCGAGGACCTTAGTCTTTATCTCATAGGAAATGGTGCCCGTTGAACAGTTTCAGGCACAGATGTTTAAGGTGGCAGAGATTTGTGTACACGTGACATAATTACATTTTCATTTTTGGAAAATTGCTTTGGGTACACTCTGTGGAGCGTGGACCAGCAGTAGGGACAAGACTAGAAGTAGGAGGCAAAACTTTCGCAGGAGTCTGGTTTTCTTCATAGACACTAATGTTTGATTCAAGCCTAACTTTCAGGGATCTAATATATCTCATCAATAAGCTAGCAATATTTTTATTTGAAATCAATTAAAGTTGCAGTTGATTTTTTAAGACTAAGGCTAATTGATTTTTTTTTCCTGTCATCAGTTTTTCTTCTACAGCTAAATTTTTACTTCCTCTGTTTGCTTCTGCCTCATCTGCTGAAATTATTAACTTATATTCAGAGAAGTGCTGGGTGCCCTTGGGAAGAGCTCCTGACTCCTGCACATTTGCTGAATTATAAGTGGGCTGGAAGAGAAGCCTACTCACAGCTGGAACACTCCACACTATAAGGAAGAGTCTATGGCATCCAAACCATGAAGTCTGAGAAGGAAGGAATCCAAGGGATTACCAACACTCTCATTTAACTGTGAAAAAAACAAACCAAGAGATGTTCAACGGTGTTCTCAAGGTCACCCAGCTAAGTAGCAGGTACAAAACCCAGGGACCAGGACGTGGGTCTTTCTCATTTCAGGTCTTTCCCCACTAAGAGGATCAAACTTCACAGCCTGAACACGCACTCTCTAGCCCTCTGGTCTTCACTGATCTTGGTCTCTAAGCTGGAGCACATGTCTTGAAATGATGACACTGAGACATGTTGCAGATCTAAATTTCCATTAGTTTACAGGGTTTACCATGAGCCTATCTTATGGATGTTTCTCCAATAACATGTACACACCATGCAGCAAACATGCCCCCAACCATTTGTTTATTTACAGAGAATTTCCCAGTCTCATCTTTGTAAGTAGCACTTTGAAGGCTGGCAATGAAGAACCTCTTTGAATCATGGTGGCACCTTTGATTATTTCCTTGGGATGAATTCAAGACAAAGAATATTCCATCAGGATCCCTAATACAAGGAGTCACCTCACAATTAACAAAGCCAAGATAAAATTTTGACTTACCACCCCCAATACCAAACACCACACAGAAGATGCACACCTCCCACACCACAGTAAACACACCACACTACACACGCACACCACTACACACACACCTACCAAACTACACACATACCACCACACACACACCACACCACACTATACACACACCACTCACACACACCACACGTACTACACACACCATACACACACCACTACACATACACCACACACACATATACCACACATGTACACTCACACCACACACACACCACACACACACACACACACACACCTTTGTTTCTTCCTTAGTCTTTCCTATGTCAATAAATGACAACACATTATATCCAGTTACTGAAACCAAAAACCTACTGGTTATCCTCAATTTCCTTTTCCTGTTTTCCCTCTTATTCAGCTCATCAGCTGTCCTGTCAGCTCTACCTTATATACATATATTTACATATATCTGTCTCCTAAAGCTGTTCATGTCTCTTCATCACCAGTGCCTCTCCTGATGCCTGAAGCAGCCCAGAACTCATCTCCTCCCATCCAGTCTTGACCTCTTATATTCCATTCTCTAAATGGCAGCCAGAATAACATAAAAATGTAAATGAGTTCATGGCATCCTTTCTCATAAAATTCTACAATGTTTATCTTATTTTCAACTCTTCACCCTGGCTTACAGCGGCCCCTGCCCACTCTTCTGACCCAGTGTCCTCCCTGCTCCTGTGCATTCATTTAGTCCTTTGTGACAAGGGTATAGACACAGGCACCTGCGAGGCATCCTTGGAAAAAGGACAGACCCCTGCCCTCGTGGAATGTATTTTCCAGCAGGGCGAGACCATCCAGGTAATAAATGTCAAACTTATGTAGGGTGTGCTAGAGGTGGTATGTGCTGTGGGAAAAAGAAAAGTACACAGAGTGGGAAGGCAGAGGTATGGGGAGGCTTATCGGATGAACATTATATAGAATGATTAGGGGACATATCAGCAATGTTTGTAAAAGGTGGAGAAATTAGCCACACAGATGTCTGAAAGGAACTGCTTTCTAGACAGAGAATAGTTCATTTTCTATAAAACAGACAGAATACTACACTGCATATGTTACATTCTCGTTTGGTAAACGAACAAACCAGCAAGCACACTAGGCATGGTTAGATGGCAGTAAGTGGTGTCCATGGACTTATACAGGAAGACGTGAGGATGCTGACCGCTGCTACTCTGGATTACTTAGGTCATCTCATCCTTGTACCAGCTTTAGAAGGTAGGTCTTATTAGCCTCATTATTTTTTGCCAAGGTTCACGTATCTAATTCCTCCTTCTGTGTGGTTCCACAGCCCTCTGTGTATTTTATGTCACCTCACTAATCCAATGGTTTTATGACAGGGTGTTTAGTCACCTGCCTTTCCTGATCGGCTGTGAGCTCTGTGAGGGGCAGGACTGCATCTTATTCAACCAGAACCTTCAGCACCTAGCACAGCAGCCAACCCACCACAGGCATTCAGTAATGATGCTAAATACACAAACACATTCCTGGCCCACTGTTCAATTCCTGGTCTGATTGACTCCAGATCTAAAGTCCTGAGCCATGATAACGGATTGACCCCAAACTAGTGTGCTGGTTTTAAAACACAGTCACACATTGCTTGAAACTTTTCCCACTGAGTCTGTGTCCTGTCTTCCTGAATCTCAGTAAGCTTTTGACTCCTTCAACTCAGGGCATATATTGTAAATGACACTAGGGTGGGTGATAAAAGGCCCTACAGTTTTTGCTTTATTCATTAGACACTTGACCACCAGGTAAGAAGTCCCACTACCCTGATGTGACCGTCCCAGGGAGGCCATGTGTAGGCACTCCGGCAGATGGCTCCTGCTGAGCCCAGCTTCCAACCATTCCCAGGGAAGAGCTGTGTCATGTTGTGTTGAAAGTGGATCCTCTCGCCCCAGCCGATCCCATCCCACCTGTCTGAACCACTGGTAGACGGGTCAGTCTTCCCAGCTGAGGATCAGTCTCACGAAGCAGAAACAGGCCATCCCTGCTGTGTCCTGTCGGAATGAATCCCTGATCCACTGAATCCACAAGATTAATAAAAGGGCTGCTGCTTTGTACCAGTAAGTTTGGGATGGTTGGATACACAGCAATAAGTGACGAGAACAGAAAGTGAAATCCTGTGTTTGTACGTACTTCTGTGTTGTGTCTCTCGTTATCTCCCTTACTTGAATATAAGTTTTCTGGGTACAGGAATTTTAGCCTGTTTCGTTCATAGTTGTGTTTCTGGTAACTAGTAGGGTACCTGACATATAGTAGCTGTACAATAACTATTTATTAAATGAATGGATAAAAGAGTGTTTAAATATATACACAAAAATAAGGGAGCAGAGCAGAGAAAATCAGCCCTTAGCTGCCTTCTGTCCAAAACAAGGAAAGGTGAAGTTCACAAGTTTCCCAATGACTGCAAGATAAAATCATACTGGATACTTTGGAAAAGTCTAGATGTTTCTGGAACATTTTCCTGCAACCACTTTTACTCTTGTCTGATCCTTCTCCACCCTCTTCTTAGATAGTGAGAGATTTCCCATGGCTTAGGTTATGTCTTACCTCATTCTTGGCCAAGCCTGGAAGATCCTAGAAACCATTAGGTGCTCCAAAAATATTTAGTGAGTGAGAGCTCATGCATCCAAAACCACAGAGCCAAGTTTTACATCCGTGCAAGTAATACAAAACTGAGCTCTTTATTTGGAAAGGAAAGGATCAGCTAATTAATAGGCCATGTCAGCAGCCTCCTATATTTCACGGTATGAAACAGAACTGCGTGTCCCTTAGCCCAGTCGATTTCCTGTTTGTTATCACATTAGACCTATTCCAGGGCAGATGGAAAATTTGGAGGGCATCTCTCACCATTAAAACTGGCATATATCTTTCAGGATTGTGTATAAATGTATAATACTTCCCATTAACATTTTTAGAAATTAGGGTTCACATAATTTCTTGATTAAGTAGGGACCTTTTTATAATGTAATTCTGCTCCTTCGGCTGATAATTGGGCTCCTCAAATCTATAGCCCTTGACCTAACTCCCTTTTGATGTTAATCTGACTTTTAAGACAGGTTCTGTTCAAAATTCCGTACAAAGATCCTTGCTGGTCCTGTCTCCGACCGTCACTCTGCCTGAGTGCTTTTCATTACCAGTTAATAGGAACCAGGGCTTTAGCAGCTGCTTTGCGGCCCCCGTGCTCAGCAGCCTGGGTGCTGCCCTTCAGAACAGCACGAGGAACGGCACCAGCACCTGCACTTTCCATCTGGTGGATCAAAGGCACCTTGGAACCCCCTCAGAGTCACAGTCAGAACGTGGCAGAGCGAGGATTCAAACTTTGGGCTGGTTTAACTCTAAAGCAGGTATTCTTCTGACATATGTCAGACAGACAGATGGATGACAAACTGGCATTATAGAGCACCTACTGTATGCTAGGTCCTGTACTGGGTGCTATACATCTCTTTTGTCATTTTATGGCCACACTGTAAAGTACACATTTTTATCCCCTTATTATCAGGAAACTGAGGCTTAGATATGTTAAGAACTTTGCCCAAGGATAAATAACTACTAATTAGAGAATCCAAGATTCAGGTTCAGTCTGTGAGACTCTGCTTTTCTCTTAAGCAAGAACCTGAGCATTGGCTCGTGAAAAGTTTTCATCTGTGCACCCAGAGGTCGCCTGGATGTGTCGTCCAGCAGATGGTGAACTAACATAGGAGGCAGAGGAGTTCTGTGACTTTGAGATCTTTAAATGTCTCCAACTCTCAGCATCTCTATCTGTAAACTGGCTTTAAAACACTCCCCCTCCCTACCCCACAAGGCCTTGGGAGAACCAACTGTAGAACTGAATAAAGAAAATTAGCACACTGAAGAGATGTCTGCACCGCATGTGTACTGTAGCACTATTCACAACAGCCAAGACAGGGAATCAGCCTAGGTGTCCGCCAATAGATGAATGGGTAGAGAAAATGTGCTGTCTCTACATAATAGAGTACCACGCAGCCACAAAGAAGAATGAAATTCTGCCATTCGCAGCAACATGGATGAACCTAGAAGACATTATGTTAAGTGAAATAAGTCAGGCACAGAAGGATAAATACCACATGTTCTCACTCATGTGGGAGCTAAAAAGAAAGGAAAAAGTTGAACTTTTAGAAGTAGAAAGTAGAACTGTGGATATTACAGGCTGGGAAGGAGATGGGGGAGGAGGGATAGTGAGAGGTTGATTAATGGACACGAAATGACAGCTATATAGGAAAAATAAGTTCTAGTGATATACAGTAGTGCCAGGCATCTATAATTAACAATCATTTATTGCATGTTCTCAAATGGCTAGAAAAGAGGAGGTTAAATGTTCTTATCACAAAGAAATGATAAATTTTTATGAAGATGAATTTGCTAACTACCCTGATCTGATCACTACACATTGTATACATGTGTTGGAATACAACTATGTACCCCATAAATATGTACAATCCATATGTCTCAATTAAATTTTTTTTTAAGGCAAAAAAAAAAAAAAAAAAAAAAGAGGAACTATCTGTCCCAAACTCTCACTTTACAGATAAAAGCATTGAAGCCCAGACAGTGTCTCCAATTTGCTCAGGTGATGATGACCTAGACTTGACCAGAGCCCCACGCATTAACATCTGCTCCATACCAGATGCTAAAGTTTATTTTAAGAGCTCAAAACATAACTCTCATGTATATATAAAATTAATATCTGTCAAAGGTTTTTATCCAACTCATCAAGAAATGAGGGAATCAATAACAGGAACCAAAAATAGGCAATCAAAAATAGCATCCTCAATAGGAAGTCAGTGAAAGGTGCAGACACCTATAGAATCAGATGATTTCTGGAGGGATTTTGGCACTCCTCTATCAGGACTCCAAATAATCTCTTTTGCTGATTTCCAGTTTTTCCTTATACAGCAAATGGCAGAAATCTCAAGAGCTTTCCGTCATAAGCATTTATTCTTGTGCTCACAGGTCTGTGGGACAGTAGGGCAGGTCTGCCTCACTCTGGGGCCCAGACTGGAGGGGACAGAAGCTCTCTGGGGTGGGATGAGGCATGTTCTTCTCCTAGTGAGGGCCAGGCTCCCAGAGAATCAGGCACAGACATGTGACATGTGATGCCTTGTTACGCTGAAGCTTGGAAGTGGCATATTTTCACATCTGCCCATATTCTGCTGGCCAAAGCAAGTTGTGAGAAGAAGTCCAACATTTGTGGGAAGTGTCATCCTCCTGTGCATGCAGGGGAGTGAATATTAGCTGAACAGTAATCATTCTCCCGATTTTCAGTCCATATCTGGTCGTGCAGAGAGTTGCAAAAACTCCCAACAGAGAGGCACTATGTAAACCTACAGGAACAGGAAACTTTTATGTAGAGAGATACTGCTGTGACCACTCGCCTCTTTTCCAAAAGTGAAAGAAAATATGGTTAGCCAGTCAGAGGTTAACTTTGGAGATGAACTCACTATGAGGCTTGGTTTTGTGACCTAACCTTCCGATCGTGGGGGGACATTCATGGAGATATTTTACTTTTATTTGGAGTATTGAATGGGTGCTGGCTGCTAAAAGTCGGTTGAGAAACACGTTTCTTAAACAGGGCACATCTAGCCCTTTGGGTTTGCAGAGCATATTTGGGAGGATACAAAATAACAGAATACTCATCCTAAGCGTTGATTTTACTCAATAATTTAAGAAAATCTTTTAAATTAAAATAAATAACAGCTATAGTATGGCACATGCAGACAATTAATGATATATAATATTTTAAGGGGGTATTTTAATTTGCTGCTTTATTTTTATTTTTGCCACAAATAATTAATAGAAAGAACACTTTATGGTAAACAAAGAGGAAGAATGAAGGTTTCCAGTTTATGCTGACATGACAACCACTTGGGGTATCACCCACAGAGACAGCTCGAGAGGAGGGTGGGAAATGCAAAATCATAGCACAGGGATCCTCCCTGCAACAAGGCTGTGTCAAGGCCTTTATGAGGCCTGGGTGAGGGGGAGGAGACCGAGGAAGCGCTGCTTTCCCAGAATTGGGGGCCCACGAGCCTCCTCCTCTTTCTCTTAATTCTTTTTTGTTATTTTCCTCTTTTTTTGTCAAGGTAATCACAACCATATCTGCCAGTACATTTATGAATTGCGCCCTCTTGTGGTAGGTGCTGTGCATAGCTCTTTACATATGCTCCATGACTCGCAAGGTACCTGCCTGGGCCCTGTAAACAAGGTGTTTGCAAACCCTGGCCAGGACTTTTACTTATGAAGCCTGTTCGGGGTAGTCTCAGAACATTTAAATATTAATACCTGTTTAAAAGTGAGCTCTAATTCAAGATCAAAGAGACTTGGCTGTTCTTCCTTTGGCGAACAAAGATAAATTATTTTCCTTTTTTTTCTTGATCAATATGTAGCATCAAAACAAAAGTCAAGACATAATTAAAACATAACAACTCAAATAATGCAATGTCATGTATGTATTAAATTATCTCATCTTTCAATCTTCTGAGGAAGTTATTATTATGGAGATAATATATAATACAAGGACAATAATAATAATGAAAAGTGAAGTTCAGGAAGATTAATAATTGGGTCAGACAGAAATAAGAATGTGGCCCAAGAAACAAGGTCTTCAAACACTAACATCTGTGCTATCTCTGCCCTCCTATGAAATATCTCAGTTTTAGCATGTTTTGTGATATTCACATTACCTGGGGAAAATTTTATCTTAACATGAAAAATTTTTCAATAATGTGGACCCCATCTTACGGGCTTTGGAAAAAATCTGAGTTTGAATCTCTGCTTAGCTATTGTTCTCTAGGCAATCTGCATATATTCTTGAATATATGTTTGTGTAATACTTGCTTCATCATGCAGTTGTGACAACTAAATGAGAGGAGGAAGGAAAGAAGTTTAGCACAGGGCCTGGCCACAGAACCTGTGCTAAGTAGGGAGTACCTTGTTATTCAACAATGGGATTCCTCATGAGGTAGTGAGCGCCCCCGCCCCCCACTTGCTGGAGATACCCAAGCAGAAACTGAAGGACTTGGTTTTAGATTAAACTGGATTAACGTTGTATAGGCTAGATTCATGACCCCTCAGTGCAATGTGAAATCTTTATAGTGGGTTCATATTATGGTCTGAATTGTGACTGCCCCCATCCCTGCAAATTCTTACATTGAAGCACTAGCCCTCAGGATCTCAGAATGTGCTATATTTGTAGACAGGCCTTTAAAAAAGGTAATTGAGTTAAAATGAGGCTGTTAGAGTGAGCTCTAATTTAATCTAACTGGTGTCTGTTTAAGAAGAGGAAATTTGGACAAAGAGATACCAAGGATGCGTGTGCATGGAAGAAAGACCATGTGAGGACACAGAGAGAAGGCAGCCACCTGCAAGCCAAGGAGAGAAGCCTCTGGAGAAACCAACCCTGCTGACAACTTGATTTTGGACTTCCAGCCTCCAGAACTGTGTCAAAATAAATTTCTGTTCTTTAAGCAACCTAGTCTGTGGTATTTTGCTATGACATCTCCAGCAAACTAATATAGTCAGTAATCAGCACATTATAAAATATGAAGTAGAAAATATCATCTTAGTTATATGTATATTGTATCATATGGACTGACTAAGTCGTGAAATAAAATGTGGGTCAAAAAAGCTGGAGCATTACTGGACTTGATACTCAAAGGTTCTCTCCTAATTGGGATGTAATAGTAATAACATGTTAATATTTATATTATTACCAATTAATATATATTAAGTGCCTCTATGTGCCAAAGTTTGACAGATGTTAACTCCCTTAATTCTGACACATCCTTTCAAGGTAATTATTTTTATTCAACTTTACAGGTAAGGCTGGTTATTTAACCTGCTCAGGGTCAAACACTTAGCATTTTTCAGGGACAGGATTATTACCCAGAACAGGCTGTCTCAAAAGTCTGAGCTTCCTGTTCAGCATCATTTTGTAGCAACCCACAGTCCCCTGTCCAATTACTTAGCATCAAACATCAGCTTCCCCTCTGGAAAGAATTCTGAGATAGAAATTGAGAAGACCTTGGGTTTAATAGGATCTTCATATGTGATTGTCTAAGGGTACAATGCGCCCTTTATGAGCACAGTGAGTTCACAGTGAGAGCACGGAGAGCTTCTCCAGTTGGCATGGTGCTTTTCTTCTTGTCATCAAGGCAAATGGAGCATTGTGTTGTCTGTGTGGGCAGAGTAATGAGACACACAGATCTGCTATCTAGAGAGTTGGTCCAGCAGGAATAGATGGTGATAAGAAAAATAGCCCAACAATCTGTCTGAAGACACTGAATAGTGTCCTTGCCTGCTGTGTTCAGCCCCCTTGCACAAGCAGACTCTGAGCCAGATACTCTTGAACGCAGGTCTGTGGACTCATTAGCAAAGAAATGGCAGTGGGTAATTGGCATATGTAAATTATGTAAATAGCATGAGCAAACAGGGTGTTTTTAATAATCAGCACCCAAAGAAAAGGAGATTAATTTGGTGAAGGGAAAGGAACAGACTGTCCAGGGAGGCAATTACTGGAGCCAGAGCAGGGATGCTCAGCTTAGCAGGAAGCTTAAACCAGCTCATGGTCCCCAAGTTCCTAAGCCTGGTGCATGTGCAACCTGCCCCATGTGGCCTCTGCTGTGTTCATGCTTGCCTCCGGCCATCTCCACCACTTCCTTGGAAACCCCATGCTCTGTTGTGCGTCCACATTGCTGCCCATGCCAAACCTTCCACTGGCATTGCTTACTCAGTAAGTAATATAACATAGTGGTTAAAGGCACAGACTCTGGAGTTAGACAACCTGAGCTTGAACCCTGGGGCTGTCATTTCTTAGCCCTTGGGTAGGGTACTTAACTTCTCTAAGTGTCATGTTCATCATGGTTAATACAGAGGGATAACCATCATGCCTATCTAGTAACTTTCTTGTGAGGATTAGATGAGACAATCTATAGAAAGCATTCAGCCCAGTGCCAGGTAAACAGTAAGTACTCAGTAAATGTGATGATGATGATGATGACGGTGAGCATTTATTATGAGCCAAGTCATGGAAAAGCAATGACAATACAGAGATGAATAGGTCGTTTTGCATTTGTTTATCTCATTTTTGCAGGTAAATGTGGAATTACTTAATTTTCTTTATTTTTTGTTTCTTCTTCTGTTCCCATAGATGGAGAGCAATGCATGAAACAGGCCATAAGTAAATGCTCACTGGAAGGATGAATAAATGAATTCATTAAATGGATGAATTGAACATTTTACCCAATGTAATTATTTAAAAGAAAAAGACAAAAGTGACATTAAAAAACATGCAAAATTAATTTAAAGATGAATGTAAAAATTACAAAGGCACTGCAGGGGAAAGAAACACTTTTCCTAGCTGAGAACAATGTAAGTCCTTTGATTACTGCCATGTGGAGAGAAGGTGCGTGCCATTGGGCTCAGAGCTCATTCATTCCCCATCATGTCTGACTTGAACTCCTTCCATGATGCTGTGTACAGATGCATTTGAGTAAGGTATCGAGTGTGCACAGTGCATTATAGGCTGCAATGATCCAGGAATGGTCCTCAGACCAAGACTGAGGCAGAGAGGGTAGGAAACATTGTCCAAGATGAGGAAACTGAGGCAGGATGAGTCCAGTGACTTGTCCAAGGTCAGTAAGTTCAAAGTCACGGAGCCAGGACCATCTAAATGCCATGCCTTAAGCTGCCCTTCTCTGCCAAGTGAAGGTACAAGGGTGTCCTTTTATGTCTTATTCCTTCCCTGGAAGGTTTCTCACCTGCAAGAGACCAAGAGTTCCCCTGCCCTAATGTAGAGTGATATGAAGTCCAGGAAAAGGCAAAACTAAAGCAAGGAACTGAGGAGGGGAAGAGGGCAGCAAATCTGAGGATTTGCTGAAGTTCGCTTTTCAAGAATAAAAAATGCATATAGGGGAGTCTTGGCATCTTTTTTTCCAATCATACTTTCTTTTGGTCTGGGTTGTTACTGGACCCCAAATTGGAGCTTGCCCTGTCTCCTCCAAACTAGCAAAGGATGCTCCCCTTGGCTACAAAGAAAGACCCAGCTCACTGGCTCCTCCCAAAGGTGGATCTACACCCAGGTCCAGAGCAAGCGTTTGGGGGATAAATGATTTGAAGCAGTTTTAGGCAGAATTGTTTGATGGCAAATAAGTATTTCTAAATGCATGGATTGTGGTGTTGGCAGAAGCCTCACGGGCAGGAGAAGCAATTCTGTATCCAGGATTTGTGTCTGTCCCAGTGAGGACACATCTCCACTCACATCCATGATTGGTAGATTCAATGTAATCAACCCACCACCAGTGGCTGGCTGGTCCCTCAGGGAAGGTGCCATACAGGGGGTTCGGAGTCAGTCTCTAATGTTTGCAGGTCAGGCATGCTGCAGTTGTGTTGGTGGTAGTTACCACCAGAACATTAACAGAGAGTATTTCTGGGTAACAAGATGACGAGCTATTATTGCCTTTTTGCTGATCTATATTTCATAATTTCTTAACAACTACTTTGTATTTCTCATGCAACAAATAAAGAAAGTACATTTAAAAATTAACTAAAAGAGTTATTTAATGTGTTTTGGGAACAGGGTGAGAGGGCGGGCAGGGTCACCATTGGCATATGCCTGTGAACCTGAGACTCTGCCCTGCTCGTGTGATTACCATCGTAATAATCCTCGCTGGAATATTATCTTGTCACTAGATGCTTACAGTTTGGAAAAGCAGAATTGATAGAGGCAGAAACTGAGGCTCAGAGAAAACCCTCCTGTCTCTCACTTCTTACTCATTCCCGAGAAGTGCCTCATCTGCAAGGGAGAAAGAGTCTGTACCCGTCACCTGTGAGACCAAGACCAAGAAAAGAGGAAACACACGCAGAGGTGTGGAGGAGGGGGAGCAAATGGCAAATGTGAGTATTGGCAGGTGGTTGGGTTTTCAATGTCACATGTTGAGCTGGGACTCCAAGCCAGGAGGGAATGCTCTGGTGTATGCACCATAGCCCCCAGCCTGGGCCTTGCTGATACTCTGATTCGGTGCCATGTCCAGCTGACACCTGAGGTTCTCAGGGACTTTAGGCCTCAGAGAAAATTCCTTCCAATGGGCTAAGGGACATTTGATTTCCTTCAGCTGGAAGGTGTGCCATGGAGTGCTGTGATTACATAGTCCCTCAAATGACACTCAGTGTACACCCTGTTTTTCATGACACTTCCAAACCCTCTATTAGACATCTAAACACCACTCTCCACTGGATTATAAAACTATTGAAGCAAATCAATTTCTCAGTCTCAACTACCTGGCAGTTTCCCTATTGTTGGATTTAATTAGATCAGAGTTATGAATTCGCTATTGACTTTACCTCACTCTTTATGGGAGGCGTGAAAACAGCCCCTGCACTTTATCTGAAAACATTCATATCTGACAGGCCACGGCTCCCATCAAAACAGAAGTCTCCTCATGTATCCAAAGGTCCAAACTGCCATTTTGGAAATCTGAACTTTTGATTAATTGCACAGTAATAAATCTGGTGAGGCTTTTTATTTTCAGTACTGTCAAAATATTTTTATCACTGTGTTTCTTAAGTTGCAAGAAGTACTAAGACTTCCTAAGAATAAAGACTCTCACAGTGGTAAAACAAAACAAAACAAAAATCTCATACAAAAGCATACACTGAACACTTCGTCATGTGCCAGGCATCGTGCTGGGGGCTTCGCACCCTTCATTGATTCATCCATCATTCATTTATGCTGAAAATAAGTACTGAGAGCTGACTACACGACAGGCACGCTTCTAGGCTTCAGGGACAGAGTGCTCAGTCCCTGCTCTCGCTTAGTGAGACAACAGTAAACAGGGAAACAAAATGTAAACAGGGTGATTGTAGGCAGTGACGAATGTTCTGAATAAATAAAACAAGAAGGGATTGAGGAGAAGGGGCGACCTTAGAAAAGGTGCCCGGATACAAAGGGGGGCATGGCTTTCCGGGTAGCTGGGATTGGCCTGGGACAGAAAGTATACGCATGTGTTTGGTGTGTCGTGGGTGGCAGGGTTAAGTGGTCAGGAGCATGCTTTGGGGTGCCCGGCTCCCGTATACAGGTTTTCTAACCCAAGTATTGCCCTTTCCTGGGGCTTTTTCTCCTTTCCAGAGTTGATGCTGACTGGTCACTCTCTGTGCTCCATCTCACTGCTGAGCATTAATCTATTCATGAGCATGCGCAGAGGTCCTGCCATGCAGGGAGCATGCTGCTGGTCACCAGTGCTATTCCTTGTAGACCTCACAAGATCCGTCCCACTCTCCACTGACCAGTGACCAACCTTTCTCCATAGGGTGGCTGACATGGCTCTTCCTATTTTACATTAGGAAATGTCCATTAGGAAATGTCCAGTGACTTCTCACAGTAGAGTCCGTTTCTGGGCAGACTATTCTGTTGCATCAAGCAGTTTATCTGTGTGCCTTTACCACACTGTTTTAATGATTTGGGCTCTATGATATAGTTTAACTCCCTTCTGGAAACTTCCGCCTTCTGGGTTTGTAGACTTCTGCGGTTCTCCCCTCTGACAGTGCTTCTTTACAGGTGACCCTCCCCGACCCCTCTCCCCTTCCCCACCCCATACATTTCTATTTCCTCTCCCCTCCCCCTCCCCCTCCCCTTCTTCCTTTCCATTCCCTTCTCTCTTTTGCTCTCCCTATCCAACTCCTCCAGGCAAACTCAGAGCCTGTGTGGCATTGCAGGCCTTTCGATTGTTCATTTCTTACAGACTAGCTCACAGCCAACAGACAAGAAGGGAGAGAGTGGGAAGTAAGAGAGCTGCCTTCGGGCACCAGGCATAGAGGGCTTCTCTAATGGTGGTGGTGATGGTGGCGGTGATGGGGGAAGTGTAGGACACTCCTTGTCCTCTGCCACTGGTTTATAAGCCACTGATTGTGGCTTCACCTTCCTCTATTCTCATCGGGCTCAAATCATTCTTCACCTCTGCACTTGCTGTTTTGCTGCCTAGAAGGTTCTTCTGGACATTTACATAGTTGCCCCAGCTGGTCACTTGGGTCTCACCTCAAAATGTCACCTTCACCATGAGGCCTTCCGGGACCCGCCAATTTAAAGAAGCTCCCCTAAGCACTTTAGCACAGCACCCTAGGTTGTTTCCTCGTTGTATTTACCAACATTGGAAATTACACTGTTCAAGTTTGTCTTTTCGTTGTCTGCCACCCTTCACTAGAAGGCAAGCATTGTGAACGCAGGGACCTCGCATCCCTTGCACTGCCACATCGCCGGGGAAGCTAATTCGTGTGGGTTTGGTGATTGATCGAATAAACCAAAACCCCAGCAAAAAGAGGGAACGAATTGCCTAGAGTGCAATCTAGGGGCAAAGCGAGAAGCTAGGATTCCATTCCCCACGTTCTGTCTCTTCGGCCCTCTGCCCATCCAAGCTGGCCGGGGTGCCGTCTGAGGGCTGGAGGAGGTGAGGGCAGCAGTACCCACCAGGGACGGTGGACCCAAAGGAGGAAGGACTCACCTGCGTTGCTCCCACACGGGGGGTGGGTTCGCAGCGCGCTCGGCCACCCCAGCGGCTTCGGTTTTACCCTTGAACCCAGGAAGCAGGGGTGGGAGGAGATGAGAAAACTTAAAAGCTGGGAGAGATACCCTCCCCCAGCCCTCCTCCCTTCCCTCTTTTCCTCTTCACGCCCCGCGGGCCGGGGGAAGCCCCAGGCTCCCCGATGAGAGCACGAAGAGCCGGGCAAGCGGCCGCGGCGCGCACGGTAGGCGGCGGCAGCCGGGGCGAGAGATCCCGGACCCCCGGGGCGCGCAGGGATGGGGGGCGACGGGAGGGGCGGGGCGCCACCGGGGCCTCCCGCCGCGACGGGGGCGGGACAATGGGGCCCCACCCCGGCGAGGGAGGGGGCGGCAGGCGGCTGGGCCCGGCGCGCTCGCTGCTGCTGCCGCTGCTGCTGCGGGCTGAGGCTGGAGCGGGCGGGGAGGCGCGCGGGTGGGAGCGCGGAGGAGGGAGGCGGCGGCGGCGGCGCGTGTGGCGGGCGGGCGGGCGGGAGGGCGGCTGGCACCCGGCTTGTAAATAAACTGCGATGCTGTCTCGGGCTCGCCGGCCCGGGTGCCGCCGCCGCCGCCGCCGCCGCCCCGGAGCGCCGGTGCCAGGCTCCCGCCGCCGCGCGCCCTAGCGCCTCCGAGCCAGCCTCGCGCGCCCTTGCCGGCCGCCGACCACCCGCGGCCCGCGCCCCTCGGGGTCCCGCCGCTGACCCGGGCGGGATGTGACCCCCCTGACCTCCCGCCAGGCCTCCCCTGCCCCCCGGGGGGCCCGCCTTTGCCTGCTTTTGGGGGGGTGGGTGGGGAGGGGCGCGCGGATCATGGCATTGGAGTTCCCGGGCTTGCAGCCGCCGCCGCCTCGTCCACGCACCCCGAGTGGCCCTTCTTCCCCGAGCAGCAGCGGAGAAGGCGAAGCGGCCGGCGGGGGCGAGGCAGATGGGGCTCAAGGCGCGCAGGGCGGCGGGGGCGGCTGGCGGCGGCGGCGACGGGGGCGGAGGAGGCGGCGGCGGGGCCGCTAACCCAGCCGGGGGTGACGCGGCGGCCGCCGGCGACGAGGAGCGCAAAGTGGGGCTGGCGCCCGGCGACGTGGAGCAAGTCACCTTGGCGCTTGGGGCCGGAGCTGACAAAGACGGGACCCTGCTGCTGGAGGGCGGCGGCCGCGACGAGGGGCTGCGGAGGACCCCGCAGGGGATCGGGCTCCTGGCCAAGACCCCGCTGAGCCGCCCTGTCCAGAGGAACAACGCCAAGTACCGGCGCATCCAAACTTTGATCTACGACGCCCTGGAGAGACCGCGGGGCTGGGCGCTGCTCTACCACGCGCTCGTGTGAGTACCCGGCGCTCCGGGCGCCCCTCGGCGGCGGCGCGGGTGGGGCTCGGGGCGGGGGCGGGGGCCGGAGCTGAGGACGTCGGGGGCGTTAAACCCCGGAGGTGCTCTCGCGCTCGGCTGGAGACCCGCCTGCCCCCGGCGCGTGTTCCTCTGCTGCGTGTGTCTGTGTCTCTGAGCCGCTCTCCGGGCGTTGGGCAGCCGGGCTTAAAAGAACCAGGCGTGGTTCCCCAGCTCATTTGGAGATGGGGCTGGCGCGGGAGCGCATTTGTGGCACCTTCTCCTTCTCGGAGTGTTGGCACCGAAGCTTAAAAGAATTATGTGGTTTTTCCAATGAATGTGGGGATGGAAGGGGATAAAGCAGGTCCTCCCAGGAGCGCTGTGTTTCTGCTTGGGGTGGATTATTCCTTCTCCTGGGATCGCTACTGAGTTTGCATGATATATCCTAGAGTTGGGGATGGGAGTGGTGCACGCTGCCCATAGTGGGGTGTGTGTGTGTGTGTGTGTGTGTGTGTGTGTGTGTGTGTGTGTGTGTGTGTGTGTGTGTGTGTGTGTGTGTGTGTGTGTGTGTGTTATTTGCTTGTTCTACCCTACCTAGGGCTCCATGCTGGTATAGGAAAGAACCCGGTGTTGCTCTAACTTGGGGCTTGGACTGACCAAAATGCATGTCTTTGGGTTCTTTTTAGGGAAGCGAATATGAGTGTGTGGGGGAGGGAGGCTCTAAGCCTAGACAGGGGCTGGGGCTTAACAGAGCCAGGAGGTGATGGGGGCGGGATTATTTTGGCTGAAGCATCCCCGTGATTTGGATTCTGATGTCCCCTCGGCCTCAACCGCTGCCCCCCACCCCCTGCACTTGCTTTAGCTGGGCCTGGGCACTGCGATGTGTGGGGCCTGGGCTGGAGGTTCGCCCCCAGACACTCTTCCCACAGAAAGATTCTTCTTGCTAGTCAGCGTGTAAATGCATGGCCAGAAGGAAGATGGAACTTCCTCTGCATCTGATACTCAGGATGGAAAATCCACCCGCATTTGGGAGGGGGAGAGATGGGAGTGGTGGCTCCTCACCGGAGACTGGAAATCCCAGCTGTCAGCACACACCTCGGGGCTGGCAAACTTCCAGCTACCCACTGCCTCTTGGCCATGGCTTAGCCATCGTGATGGCTGCTTCTTAGGAAGCTGTGCTGTTACCAGAGTTTAGGCAGGGATTTGGCCGCCATGACCTTGATACCCCCACTTGTGCCTTTAGCAGTAGATTGGTGGATTTTCCCCTCTGGTCTCCTCCAACTGACCGGTGACGGATAGGATCAGAAAGGCTGGGGGGCGGGGGCATGGAGTTAGTTACACTACCTGCCAATCTTCCTCGGTTGGAAGCGCTTTTCCTGATTTGGCCACGAGGTGGGGGCGTCTACACGGGACCTCAGACTCAGCAACAGGTTTTTTCAGAAAGGTTACCAAAGCCCTGAGAGGGTCCCTTCCTGCAAACTGAGGAACCATGGGAGTTGGGGGTGTGGTGGGGGATTGGGGTGGCATCCTGCCAGGAACATGAATTTTGGGTAGTCCAGCCTTTGGGGTGTGTATGTGTGCATTTGTGTGTGTGTCAATTTGCAGGTGTTGGTGGGTCTGGCTGGAGAGAGGGCTTAGCACTGGTTGTTCTTTCATTCGCTTTCTGTGGCAAAAAAGGACTAAAAATACACTCATCTCTCTGTCTCTAGCACGGTAGTGAAGTGAATACTGGAATATGTCATAGTAAAAAACAGGCACCACAGACTGATAACACACAAACACACGCAGACTCACACGTGCTTTCCCACGTAACTGGTGCTCCGCACGTGTCGACTGATTTCCAAACCTGATTTCCAGATGCTGGCGGTTGTGGGCTCCCTCTTTCCTCTCCTGTCACCTGTCCCAGCCAGCACCCCTAGCCTTGCCTTGCCCAGTGTGGGGAAGAAACAGCCAAGGCCTCTTATTGACAGAGCAGTCATCCTTCAATTCTATCCTTCTTTAGAATGATCCCATTAACTGGAAGCAGGTTTGATAATGCCAGAAGCTGTAGCCTAAGTTTCTCAGAGAGGATCCAGGAAAATTGGAGACTCTGTAAGAAGGTGGAGTCAGATACCCAGCTTGGCCCTTTCATATGTGCATATACATTTGCCTCGTTTAATTCTCACAGGGTCCTATGAGGTGGGAATCCTCATCTCCATTTTACAGATGAAAATATGAGCACTTCAAGAGATAACATGGCTTGTATGAGATCACGTAGCTGTTTCCAGAGCTCACGTTTGAATGCAGTGGGTCAGCTCTGTTTCTGAGCCTGGATCCCAGTTCTGATCTCTGCCAGTGATTGTGAGACATTGGCTATGTTGCTAGGTGTCACTGGATGCCTCTTTCCCCATTGGTAACACAGGGGGCCTTCGTAATGCCTCTGCCTCCCCTTCCTAACTTATGATTGGCAAATGGCCAGAAGTTGGAGTTTGGAATCAAAGCAGGGGCTGGTCAGACCCAGAAAACCACAGTGTTAGAGAAATGTGAGATGGACTGGGGGTGAGAGGTGGAATTGCAGATTCCGATTAATTGGGATTTACAGGAAAGCCTGTGCTGGGTTGGGTTTGACCTCCTAATGTTGATGCAGCCTTAGTTAGTGGATGCGTCGTACATTCTCCCTCCAGCTTAGGAGCAAGTCCAGTCAAGTGTACATCATGGAACCTTTCACAGATGATTCAGGATTTTTCAAGGCATTGAAATTTGTGCTTTGAAGCATCCATTATCCTATTCTGGGCTGGGGCTGATGGCAGGAGGGGGACCAGGAAATTGGGCTTATCTTAAAGTCTAGTGCATGATTTTTTTTTTTTTTTTTAAATGAACCAGACCCATGAGATGAAATTATTTGTTTTCTCTTTCCTAAAGGTAGCATACAGGTAATGTGGAAATCAACCAAACCCCCACCCCGCTCCTTTTGCTTAAACACCCATCTCCTACTTTCTCCTGGCTACTCACCTTCACCTTGGCTCACCTCCAGTGTCACCTCCTCCAGGAAGGCTTACCCTGACCCTCCAGGCTGGGCTAGAGTTGCAGTTGCCCTCCCTATGCAACTCCCCCAGCCACAGGACTTTGTATACTGCATCAGATGGGTCTGTTTCCTTGTCTGCCTCGCTGAGCTCAGAGCTACTTGAGAGTAGGGCTGTGTCGTTCTCTAGCATTTTTAATTCCCGGAAGTCTGCAGAGCCCATGGTAGGTAGTAAGTAAGCCTTTGCTGAATGGATGCATGACAGAATTTTCTCAGGATTCTGGTTAATCAAGACGTTGCTGTAATAGCTTTACTATTATCATTACAACAATAAGTAGCCAAAGTCAGCAATACAGGATTTTAATTATGAGACTAGCTCTTGAAAGTCCAAAAATGGAAAAATGGACTATGGAGATAGGAAAAAGGTGGGAGACCGTGTTTTACATCTGGTGAGACTGATCACTTCTCTGCATTTTTATCCTTATGTCTGAAAGAGATTCTTATTTTATGGAAAATGTGCTGGACTTGGAGTTCACATCAGAACTCTGCTTTAAGTGTCTATGACTTTGCACGAGCCAAGTTGGGGATGATAACACTGTCCTGTCATAGGATGGTTTTTAGGTTTAAAGAAAATAGTGTATATGAATGCAGTTAGTTCCACATCAGGCACTCAGTAGTTATTAGTTGATTCTGAATAGGGGTCTCCTTAAAAGTCACACACACACCTGACCACTGTGACTGTCCTGGGGCTGTCCAGGGACTGCCCTTCCTCACCTGTTAGTGGAGAGATGCTGGCTTCCTCTTGGTGCTGTTGACACTGCCCAGGCATCCCGCTGCCCTGACCATCTCTCTGCAGCAAGCTGGGTGTGATCAATCACTCTATTGTTGACAAACCTAGGGGAAATGATTACAGGAAATACCTACTGATTGCATGCTGAGGTGGGTCAGCTCCAGGGACATCTGGCAGGCAAGACTGGTTAGTAGGTGCAAAGACCCAGCAGCTGTTCTGGAATGTAAAGGGCTTGGCTGGTGGGCTTAATGTGTTGACCAGAGGATCTGCAGTCTCCAAACTGGAGGAAAGACACCAAACTTTCACTCATCCTGTCCCTATTCAGAGTCTTTGCAAGTTTTGGGTGAGAGAAATTTGGGTTCCCAAACTTGCATTGCCTCTCATAGCTGGTATGGTCTTGTGGAAGTTGCTGTATCTCTGAACTTTTGTTTCTTTACCTAAAAAACTCTATCAGTAAATTGTAGGCTTTTGTGGCTAAGAGCACCGTGCTCTCAATAACAAATAGTTATTTGTGTTATTAATGTTATTCACTCAATAGGTACTTTTTGGGTGCCTTCTCTGTGCCAGGCACCCTTCTAGATATTAGGAATATAGCAGTAAACAAAACACAACACAACCAAACAATCTCTGCCTGATGGAACATATAATCCAATATCAACACTATTAATATTGACACAGATCTCAAAATTTGGTCATCTGGTCAACCTCCTAGCTAGAGCAGGAATCCTTTCAGCAGAATCTCAGCCAATTCTGCAACCTGTGATGCGTTACTGAAGGGACATCGGTTTTCTTTTCTAGATAATGCTGGCTTCAGCTCTCTATTCTCTTATGTTTCTCTGACTTTGGCACATTCTCTCCCTTTTTGGCTCCCATGTGTCTTATTCTTTCTCATCTCCCACTTGGTGTTGGTCTTTCTAACCGTTCCCAGTCCATCCTCACCGTTTTTCATCCCACTAATCTCCTTTTTTCAATTTCCTTCTTCAGTACTGTCAATTTCCTTCTCGTTACTGAGAACCAAGGATTTTGAGAAGTTGTCATTCTCTATTCAGTGGTCTTGGGGTTGAATCCAACTCTGCTATTTTTCTTTGTGTGACCTGGAGAAACTTTTTTCAACTTTCCTGAATTTCAGTTTCTTTATTTCTAATATGAAGATAGTAATGCCTACCTCCCAGGGTTGTTGTGAAGTCTAACTGAGGTGATGGATATAAAACATCTAGACATGCCATTGTTGGCATTCAGTAAATATTTCCTCTTTTGTTTCCCATCTCTATCATATTTAATTTGCACCCCTAATAAAACTAATGCACACTTGCCTTTGTGATAATCCCATTTTACTTTTCGCTTTGTTTTTTGAACTTCTTGCCTTCTTTCTAGCTCTCTTCTTTATGACATTTTCAAGTCACTCAAGTAGAATGAAGAAGCTACGTAAGGGGTTGACAATAACAGCCCCATGATGTCAGATCTCCAGGCAGCAGTGACTCCCTATGCTGGGACTATGACCACGTTTGCTGTCTGCAAAGATGCTTACATTATGTGGCCATCAGCGTTGGTGGGGAGGGTAAGCAATGTCTCTCTTTCACAGGTGACTAAAAGGTTCTGAGAAGTTATGTGATTTGCCCAGGCCTTAAAGCTACTTAAGTGGCAGAGCTGGGATCACACAGGTGCCTTCACCCACTGTGTGGAGCTCCCTTCACCATGTCATGATTGTACTCAATGGAAGGGAGAGGGGGACTGAAACTCTACCCTCCTGCATCAGACACTTTATAGCTGCATTTCTGACAAGTTCCCAGGGAAACCAATGCTGCTGGTCCTCAGACCACACTTTCACAGAGCAAGACTTTTCAAACTTTGACATGCATGTGAAATCATGTAGGCAAAAAGGTACCTTAAGAGAGAAATCTGGAGCCGGCCCCGTGGCTCACTCAGGTGAGTGTGGTGCTACTAGCACAGAGGCCGTGGGTTCGGATCCTATATAGGGATGGCTGGTGCGCTCACTGGCTGAGCGTGGTGCCTACCACACCGTGCCGAGGGTTACGATCCCCTTACCAGTCAGAAAAAAAAAAAAAAAAAGAAAAGAAAAGAAATCTGATGGACTCCAGCTGAACTAAAGTTACCAAAGGTGTATATAATGACACAAACTAACCCTCCCCTCCTCCTGATCTGTAATAGTGGCTAAAATGATCTGAATCTAACCACAAGGAAATAAAAGACCAATTCAAATTCTGGGGCATCCTGAAAGATATCTGGCACGATCTCTTCCAAAGGGTCTGTGTCGTAAACAAACAAACAAAAGAGACTAGAACTATCTCAGTTAAGGAAGGTTAAAGAGACATGACAACCAAATGTAATTCTTGAACCTTGATTAGATCCTAGATTGAAAAAATAAATAAAAATAAAGGATATTATTATGGAGATAATTAAGAAAATTTGGACATGGACTGCATATTACATAGCATTATTGTATCAAAATGTAATCTCTTGAGTGTGATAATTGCATTGTGGTTATGTAGGTGGATGTTCTATTTTTAGGAGATGCATAGTGCATTAGTGGTGACCAGTCATGTTGTCAGCTACTTAGTTTTAAGTTGTTCAGCAGACATACAGATGTGCATGTGTGCGTGTGTGTGTGTAAAATGCACACACCAGAGGGAGAGAGAGAAAGAAGCAAATGTGGGGAAAAAATGAGCAACTGGGGAATCCAGGTGAAGAGAATATGTGTGTGTATTACATGACTCTTTCACTTTTTAAATTTTTTTAAAAACAAAATTAAAAATACTTTAAGAGGGCGGGGGGAAAGTGGAACTGGTGAAGAGACAAAAAACAACTACATTGTATACTGATAAGTTAAAAGAAAAAAAAAAGAAAAAATACTTTAAAAAGAAGAAGACTAAACACACACAAACACAAAAAGCACACACATGAATACTGATGACAGGCATCATCCTCACGTGATTCCAATGTGAAGCCAGCTGGGGGGATGTCACCAGGATGGCAGAATAGATGAGCCCCGTGTCGCTCCCTCCCACAACCCATCAACTTAGAACTGTTAAAGCACAAACACTGCCATCCTGTCGTCACTGGAAGGATGTGAAGCCAGGCCTGAGGACCACTGTCTGAGCTGAACAGGCTTTCTTATTTGAGTCATGGACTCTGTATATAGACCATGTCTCCAGGCTCCTCTCAGCTGTGGACCTTGTCCAGGTTATGACAAGCACATGGCAGAAAGGTGCAGCTCAGTGTGCTAAGCTCGCTCATTTCAAGACTGAGTCCCTGAGGAGTGCCAGGCCTGGTGCCAGGCTGTTGAGGGAGATGAGCCATGGTTCTTTCCCTACAGAGACAGGGACTTGAAACTACTGAAGTTAAATAGTCTAGCAAATGCCGTAACAGAGAGCACCAGGGTCGGGAAGGCATTGTTAACCCCTGTGTTGTATGAACAGAGACTTCTCCAAGGGAAGCGTAAGCTCGGGATGCAATGGTGGTATCTACTATTTGTCCAGCTGATAGCTAGTCTCCCTTTCCTACCTGAAGAACTGAATGCTAAATTCAATTCAGTGAAATGCTGAATTATTATTCTTGCATTATTCGGAAGTACCCTCTTTTCAGTTTGTATTCGTTTTTAAAATTCCATAAATGTTTAAAAGTTTCATAAACTGAGCAGGATCCTATGGTATTTTCCTGAGGGTCAAGGTCCTGCTCCCTTTTTCTTTTTTGGCTGGATCTTAGGGTTTTGACAGAATGCACACAATATTTGTTTAATCTTGTAACAACCGCACAGCGTCAAGACAAGCAAGAAGGTCTCCAAACGCAGACTGATTAAAACTTTTGTAGATGTCGTGCTCTGTGGTTCTGGTTCTGGGTGGCCCAAGACAGCTGTGGGTTTGCCAGAAGTGCATTGGATTAGCTTTTAGAAGAGGTGCTTTAAGGGTGTGATTTGGACACATCGCTATTCACACAGTCTGCAAAATGGGCGTCACAATACGCACTATATAGGGTTGGTGTAGGGATCCCATGAGACCAGTGTGAGGGAGTGTTTGAATGCTACTGAGAGTGCAGCATTCTGAGGCAGCATTTTCCTAAAGCTTTAGAAGGATCAGGTAGGTCCCACAACTGAGACCTTATCCATGTTGGATTTAAATGTCTTCCCATGTACAGATTTGCCACATTTCTGTCCGTGTCCCATCACCTGATCATCGCTGCATATTTTTATTGAGAATATTGAGAACCTATTAACCATATTGCTTAGTACCTGTGTCTATAGGGATGTCAGCTTCCCTAAAGTGATCACCTTTTGGAGGATTAAAGACAATTAAAGGTTTGGAAATGACAAGATTGAAGTCAATACAAAGCTTTCAGGCCACTTCTGGTTCTGGAGATGTCATAGGATGCAAATCAAAGAATATCCAAATTGTAGCCTTGCTGGATGGGACTTTTTATTCTGGCACAGAAGGGATGGAGGAGTTTGAAATGTTTCCTTTAGAGAAAAAATTGGGTTATAACTCAGGAACAAGACTGCTTCTTGCATGTAGTTTATGAATAAATAAGAGGAAGTATTTATGTAATAGGCTCATGGAGCATCCCATATGCAGGCCCTGGTTGTCTTCCTCCTGAGAGTGGGCCTCCCTCTGTGCAGAAGACCTCAGAGCTGGGATCCTCTTTTCTTCCTCTCCATGCCATTCTTCTTAAAGAGTCATATAGAATCATCGGGACTCTGCAAGAGTGTAATAGTTGAGTTGGAGCATATGAAACCAGCATATTAATAATAACTAATGTTTTATATCATCTTATCATTTACAATATCACCTCCTGGGCAACACGGCCATCTGTTCAATTTTGGGGTAACCTGCTTGATATGTATTTAGTAACCATAACAGTTACAGCAGGTGCTTTCTTACAAATCACAAATTTGGTTTCCTTAAGCCAGTGTTGTATCTGAGGAGCAGACAGGCTACCCACAGAGATTCTTTGCCGTTGACCTTTGTATCTTGTTATATAGCAACTTAAGTTCATTCCTACCTTTATGATGTCTTTTTGGTGAGATGGGGTGAAATCTTACCCAACAAGACTTGAAAATACTGGGCTAGGAGAATATGCTCATCCAGCCCAGGCCTTCTGTCCTAATGGAAGAATCACTCAGTGCTATCAAACTGTTTATCTCCCTGCTCCTGCCCTTTCATAAATTCCTAGTGTTCCCTTCGTCTCACTCCACATGTATCAGTTACAGATGCTTCTACCCCTGGTGCTGCCTGTTTAAAAAATGAAACCAGCAGGCCTTAATAATCAGCAAGTCTAATCAAACTAATCAGCAGACAGTTACTTAACAGCAGTTTATGGGATTTATGGGCCTGGCACAGAGTGAGGAACTTGGCAGATTACAAAAATCAGAGGCTGTCAGAGCTGGAAGGGACTTCAGAGAAGAGGAAACTGAGGCCCAGAGTGGTTAGAAACTTGCCTAAGATCACACTGCTGACCGGGGAAGGATGCCAGCCAAGTCTTCTTCCAAGGCCACTTCCATTCAGCTACCATGGCTTCCCCTGGCAGTCCCCCAACAGCTGTGTAGCCATGGAGCAGCCTTGCCTGACACCTCTTGCCTCTGGGTTCACAGCTTGTCTTAGCATCTGAATCAAATCCTTTTCAAAGTGTAGTTTTGCTCAATGGACCTTTTACTTTATGTCAGAAAGGCTAGGATCAGAATGTTTTCTTTTGAGGGCAAGATGAGTTACTGCTCAGGGCCATATTTTCTTCTTGATTCCTGTGGTTGTTATGAATGAACAGAAGAAAGAGTAAAGACAGGAGCAGGCTGAGTGATCAGGCATCCATACACAGGCTCCAGGTGGCTTCTTGCCAAGGAGGCTTTCCCTTCTTGTGGAATTCTCGGAGCTGAGATCCCCTTTTCTCCATCTCCCCAATCCAGTTCTCTACCAAGAATCCTATAAAATAGTTTCTGATCTTCATTGAGCTCAGCATTGAGCTGGGACATTCAAAGTCGTCAGATAAATGACGACTAATGTTTTTGTCCACTTGCATTGTTTACAAGGTCACCTGTGGGTGGCACCACATTTGCTCCATTCACGGAGACGTGATATGTTTTCTTTAGTAGCCGTCACTGACATTTCTCAGATTAGTTCCCTGTGCCCTTGGATGAACACTCTAGATGGTTCTCCTGAAGTGTAACTCAGGGCCCAGGGAACACTGTCCCAGCTACCAGGAAACCCAAGTTCTCACCTGGGGTCTCTGCTGATTTGCTTTGTACTTTCCAATAAGTCACTTTACTTCTAAATGCTTCAGTTTCCTCATCTGAAAAATGGACCTAATATTCCCTGCCTTCCAGGTTGCTGAAAGGGTTAAACGAAGTAATTGATGACAGTGCTGAACAGAAGGCTGATGTCACATCTTGGTTTGTGTTCCCCCAGAAGCCAGGCCTGAGAGGAGGAGCAAGGGGTTTATTTAATCCAGAGTTGCTCTATCTTCTTTTTATCATCTCCCCTTTCAGGAGAGTTTTTAGATTTTTTTTCCCCCTTAATAGCCCCCACCCATGAAATTTTAGTACCGCAAATACACCGTGTATTTCTTTAAGAACTGTATGCATGTCTGGGCTTGGTATATAAAAAGAGTACAATATTTTCACCCTGCAAGAACCAGTTTTGCCCTCCTGGAGGCAATACCATCCCTATTGAAGATGCATGATTTAGGAGGCAATTCCAGGAAAAATAAGTAAAATTGGGGAAAAGTGGAGGAAGTAATCCAGGAAATAAGAGGTAGGCTGTGGTGTGCGTTATCAAGCAGGTTACTGTGAGGGGTGATTGAGGCTCAGTTCTCCTGGAGAGCCTGGGAATGCCGTGTAGACCAGCCCAGAGTGATCCGTGAACTCCACCCATCACTGGCTACGGGCTGCTCCCAGGCAGAAAAGTCCTGTAGACAAAAACTGCTTGTTTGCCGAAGGTGTTTGTTTGCAGAAGGCAACCTAGGCAGGTGCTGGGAGTGACACTGAGGAGGCATGGGACGGACGCTGGCTCTGGTTCTTAAGTGAGGAAAATATTGTGACTTAAGGCTCACAAGTGTGTCTCTGTCTTCTCAGGGGTCTTTATATAAAGGAAGTCTTGAGGCCTAAAGATCATGGTAATTCTTCAGTGTTTTTTCCCCTCATTAATTTTTCATTTAGGGTAGTCATTCAAGAAAAAAAAAGTGAATTAAAAGTGTTTGTAAATATGTGGATTCAGTTTGTGGTATCTAATGGTAGATAAGCTCTTATCTTTTTAAGCTCTTATTCTGTGCCAGGACTGCAGAGTTCTTAAAAGCGCCCTGAAACCTGGTCACTGTCAGTGTTACCACTAGGGTAAGGAGCTGTCTCCGTGTTGATGTTATGCTATGTTCACATATTAGTAATTCTAAAATAAGCATATAAAACAGGAGAATTATTTTAAATAAGCACAGACAACTTCAGTCCTGCTGACGCTATAATTCTGCGTGGCTTGTGATACTTTCAAAGAATGAGGAATCTTACTAATTTATAATGTGAGAAACACTAGCATTTTCAAAACAAGATTAAAATAGATATTCCAATTCCTCTTACAAACACATCTTTTGCTGAGAAAAATGGCAGGATCTTGGTTGTGAACTATGGTGCTATGACTTCTGCTTTTTGCCTGAATTTTGGTTTCCTGGGGAAGTAATTAACATTTCCCTTCACAATTCTGGTTCACTAAAGGGAATGTTGAGATTTTTTCTTAAATTCCTCTTTTGTGCCATGACTTCAACACCTTTTTTTTAGCTGGGAAGAATTGAAATGGAAAAATTTTAATGCTTTAGGCTTGATATACATGCCCTCACATATCTGCTGATCAAACTCAACCTGTTCTGACTGCACATTCAGCAGACATTGATTTCAGGCCTCATAGATGCCAGACCTTGGGCTAGGAATAGGCGATACAGAGATGAATAAATCAGTTTCTGCCTTTCAGGGGCTCACAGTCAAGTAGGTAAATAAATAAATGCGTAATGGTGTGATACTCACTGTAATATACACGTATACTTAGTCTACTTGGGTTCAGGTAAAGTTGTCAACACTGTTTACATGGGTCAGGGAAGGTTTCCATCAACCAGAAGTAGATTTCATTGTGCATACAGGGTTGGAGACCGTTTTCTTTCTTCACTTTCTAATGTATAACCGTGGCCATGACTATGTTACACATTTAGAATCAAAGGTCTGATTCATTCTTACAGTGAAGAAAAGGTGCTGAAATTGATGCCAGGGAAAGCGGCGTCACACAACCTAGATCTGGGTGAGCCTTGAGTTGAGCTATTTAAAGAGGTTGAAGACTTGTTATTTTTTAGCCGTATGTTCTCTATGGCTGAGCATCCATTCTCCACAGTTCACAGCCTGATGCAACACATGGCACACCGGGCACTCAGTCTTGTTGCATAAGAGGACACGATGCCACCCCTGAGAGGGGTGCAGCTTCAGTGACAAAGCAGACATGGATAGAGATGAGTGCTGGCTTTGAATCCTGGCTGTGTCATCTGTTATCTGGGTAACCCTGAGTAAACCACTTAACCAGCCTAAGCCTGTTTCCTCATCTGTAGCGTAGAGCATGCCTTTCCGCATGGTACAGATTAAATGAAGTGCCTGTAATGCAGTTCGAAGTCTGGTTTGGGCTTATGGGCAGTGTTGGATAAATGGCTGTTTCTGCCCTATTCTTCCCCAGTCTTGCTGAGATATTAGTGATGTCAGTAAATAAAAGTAATGTTGAAGTCAAAATCATAATGTCTACTCTAAGCTACATGAGAAAGTTCTGTTACAATGCGCAAGTTCTGATGAATCATTACGGTAAAAGGAAGGAATTTACATTGAAAAAAAAAAAAGGTATATGAAGAAAAGATTCTGCTGCCAAGTTTCCTAAGGAAGGAGAGATGCCAAGAAAAACACTTGCCTAAACCACATGACCTTTTTCCTCTAGGTTTTTCCTTTCCTCATGTGTTCTTAGACTACACTTCTTATCCCAAACACTTTTTGTTATTTGATTCTATCTTTCTTTTATATTCATAATTTTATTTTGTATATAATCCGAAGATTACCTCTGCAAGATGTGGCCACTTTGTATGAGCATAGATCCTGGCACATAATAGGAGCTTGATGACTATTGTAGATGAATGTGCTGAGTGAAGCCACACAAACCAGTTTTTTCAATCACACTAAATTAATCTGGGTCATTACATACATGTGAATATGTTGGCCAAATTGCTTCTTTCAAAACACAGCTACTTTTTATAGTAACAATCTGATAAAGGTTACAGGTTGTTATGTGTGATGTCTTCCCCTGCATGCTTAAATTGTGTTCATATGTGTGTGTTGAGTAAGGCTTATATACCTCTTTGTGTGTGTGTGTGTGTGTAAGAAAGACAGAAAGAGAGAGGGAGAGGGAGGGAGGGAAAGTGGTAGATGGAGAGAAGTATAATATCCTTCAAATTTTAGATATTAACCATATTAATAATAATAGCAGTATTATTCCTTCCATTCTTTATTGGCCTACTCTGTCCAGGGTACTGGGCTAACCATTCAAAGCATTGTTGCATTCGATCCTGTGATAACACTATCAGATGTGTATAATTGGCCCCTGTTTTATCGATGAAGATACTGAGGCTCAGAAAATGTATCTAACTTTCTCAGGGCTTTATAGGGGCAGGGCTGGGAATTGGCCTCCTATTTTGAGTGCAGTAGCTGTGGTGTGGTCAAGAGCTCTGAGTTCTTATTTCCGCACTGTCACTCACTGGTTGCTGATTTTCTATTTTTGCCGGTTTCTTAAAAAATTGAAATATAATTTACATACCATAAGATTCACCATTTTGAAGTGTATAATTCAGTGGTTTTAGTATATTTTACAAAGTCATGCAATAGCTGGTTGATTTTTATAGTTTACATTTGTTAGTGTTAGTCCAGACTGAAATGATGCAACTAAAAACAGTCATTTGGATCCTCTGTTTTTCTCATCTGCAAAAGACTAGTTGTGAAAACTTAATTGGTAGAGGGCACTATTAAGAGAATGAAAAGACATGCCACTGACTGGGAGAAATGTTTGACAAATACATATCTGATAAAGGACTTGTATCCAACATACAAAGAACTCTCAGAAATCAAGAATATGAAAACAACTCAATTAAAAATAGACAAAATATCTGAATTGACATCTTATCAAAGAAGATATACATATGGCAAATAAGCATATGAAATGATGCCCAATATCATTTCATTAGGGAATTGTAAATTAAATCAACAATAAGCTATCACTGCACACCTATTAGAATGGGTGTGGCTAAAATTCAAACACAATGACAATGTCAGATGTTGACAAGGATGTGGAGCAACAGGAACTCAAATTTATTGCTGGTGGGAATGAAAAATGGTACTATCCAACTGTCTCCTTGGGATAGTTTCTTACAAGGCTGAACATAGTATTACATTAGTGTCCAGTAATTGTGCTCTTAGATATATGCCCAACTCTTTTGAAATCTTATATCTGCTCAGAAACCTTCATGCAAATGTTTGTAATAGCTTTATTCATAATTGCCAAAAACTATGCAACCAAGATGTCCTTCAATAGGTGAAGGGATAAACTGTTGTACATCTTTACAATGGGCTACTATTATTCAGTGATAAAAAGAAATGAGCTATCAAGCCACGGAAGACATGAATGAATCTTAGATGCATGTTGCTAAGTGACAGAAGCAAGTCATACAAACTATATGATTTCAATTATGTGATGTTGTGGAAAAAGCAAAACCAAAGAGACGGTAAAAACATTGGTGATTGCCAGGGGCTTGAGGGGAGTGTAGGAGAGTTGAATAAATGAAGCACAGGTGATATTTAGGGTGATGAAATGACTGTATAATACTATAATGGTGGATGCATGACTTAATGCATTTGTCCATACCCATAGAACTTTACAGCACAGAGAGTGAAACTTAAATGTTTGCAAATTTAAGAAAATTATTTAGGAGGCCAGGGGATCAGGGAAGGAATGCAGATGGTAACAGGGGAATCTAACTGTATTCTAAATGTAAGAAACAACCTCATTGAAGGTGATGGGGGGAGAAGGTGCTGACCTCAGTAACTTTGGCAATGAGTGTAGTCTGTAAGACTAAAGGCAAAAGGAATCATACATAAGCACTGTACTCTTGTGGATAAAGTTATTTCCAAGGGGTTATGGATCAACGATTCTGATACTATAATACATGTATACTGGCATTGAATGGTAAAGCAAAAGATGGTGATGGTGGTGGAAGCTAGGTATCTCATTGTTGGAGTGTGTTTACAGAAAAGCAAGAGGACTCTAGAATATCCATGTAGTAATGGATAAGGTTTGGAGATATGTATATGAACTCATGTTTAGCTTAATATAAACACAAATAGTTATGTATAAAAATATCTATAAATAGGCATGTATGTATGGGCCAGTATACACACATCCATTTCCTTGTGCTGTCAGCTAAGAGAGCCTAGAAGATCAGACCCCTGGTAGCAACGATCTCACCTAGCACCTAGATCTTGGTTTCTAATATCATTCTGCAAGAAAAAGACACAAGATCCCTGAAGAAATGGCAGATTCTAGGACAGGGGCAGGAAACATGCAAGGTGAGCCTAAGGCATCACGAAGTGCCAGAGTATAAGAAAGTACTAAAAAAAAATGCCACATTGATGAGAGTTTGTGAAAGGGACACAGGAGCCAACTGAGAGAGCACCCAATGGCTAAAGCTGGGACAATTTGAGAAGCAAATAAAGTAATATTGGAGTATAACCAAAGTATAAAATAAATATCCACGAGTCCATACTGATATAAGTAAAGAATTGAATGAATAAATAAGAGGAGGAAAAGAGAGACATCTCCTGCAAAGAATACCAAGTAATTTATGTAGACACTGTGCCCTCAAGGAGAGGAAACATGACAGGGGCTGCACATCTCTGGACCTCCTTCCAGAGAGTTGAGTATGTAAAGAGGGGTAAAAAAAGAATAACTTTATAGCATTAAACACTAAAGCTAGGTGATCCAGGTTAGCAGCAATGGTGATAAATTATGTTGATAATATGTACCCTTAACATGATATAATGAAAGTGGCATTTTGCTGTGGCATTCCTCACAAAAACCCATAACCCCAGTATAATAATGGGGGAAAAATAATACAAATTCCAACAGAGGAGCATTCCACAAATTACCCAACTGATATTCCTCAAAACTATCAAGGTCATCTAAGACAAGAAAGACTGAGAAGCTATCACAGACAAGAGATGCCTATGGACATGTGACAACTAAATGAAATACGGTACCTGCTTAGGATCCTGGGAGAAATAAAAGGACATTAGGTAAAAACTAAGGGAATTCGAATAAAATATTAACTTTAGTTAATAATAATGCATTAATATTGATTCATTAATTGTAACAAATGTACCATACTAATGTAAGATATTAGTAATAGGGGAAACTGAGTGCAGGTTATATGGGAACTCTTTGTACTATATTCTCAATATTTCTGTAAATCAAACACTGTTCTAAAAAATAGTCTGTTTATAAAAAAGGTAATTGGTGGTTGCCTTGGGTTAAATGTCATCCCCCAAAGTTAATCCCCACAGTAGCTGTTGGGGATGGAAAATCCTATTATGATAACTGAAATGTGGGACCTTGAAGAGGTGATTAGATCATAGGACCATGCAGGAGTGAATGGATTAATAATGGTGGTCAGGGGCATGTTTCTGAGGGCTTTAAAAGGAGAGAGAATGAGGAAGCTGGTCTCTAGCTCTCTTTGCTCCACCATTTTGCAATGTGATACCCTTCAGTCACTGTGTGGTATGCTTAAAGCAAACGTACTTCACAGGGCTTGGTGTTCCAAAGCCTTGCAGTTTCAAATATTGACCTTGCAAAGGACAGGAAATTTTCCCCAGGCTATAGCCTCTGTTGTAAGATAAAGAATTGTAACACAGCAAGGTTGCTGGCTCAAAGACAGACAGGTTACTGATTGATATGTAAAGATACTGGGAAATTGCTGTAAGGAGAGAAAATGTTTGCTAAAATCAAGCTTTTGTTAGTGGATTAACTTAATTTGCATTGTAGAATGTCACCTTGCTTGTCTTACTGAATGTTACCAGCTTCTATTGTTAAACTTGTTAAACTATACTTAGCAAAAACCCCACCTATGTTCTCTTCCTTTAACTTCCTGGTCTAAGAATAAATTTGGGAAGAGAACTCCAATTCGTGGTTAATTTCCCACATGGAAGGAACACATCTATCTTGAGGGTTCCAGGAGATTAACCCCTTTTGGGGGCTTCTCACTGCTTAGAAAAGGTGGGCTTTGAGTAATCTTTGGCAGCTCTGTCACCCAGGGGAAAAGGGGTGACAAACCCATGGGAGGCAAAGCAACAAGTCACTGAAGTCACCACCAAAGAAAGACTTCACCAGTTGTGTTCTCTGGACTTTGTACTTCCCAGCCTCCAAAACCATAAGCAGTAAATTTTGTTTTCTTTTAAATCATGCAGTTACAAGTATTTTGTTATAAGCAACAGAAATAGACGAATACAGGAAATTGGTACCAGAGAATTGGGATGTTGCTTATAACAAATACTTGAAAATGTGGAAGCAGCTTTAGAACTGGACGTTAGACAAAGATTGGAGGAGTTTAGAGAACTCAGAAGAAGAAAAAAAGATGACGGAAAGTTTGTAAGGTCTTACAAACTGGTTAAATGGTAGTGAGCAGAATGCAGATAGGAATACAGACTGTAAAGGCCATTCTGAGATCTCAGACGTAAATGAGAAGGAGCTTTTTGGAAACTGGGGCAAAGATCAGCCTTGCTATGAACTGACAAGGAAGCTGGCCATACTGTGTCCATGCCCTAGGACTTTGGGGAAATTGAAGAGTTGTGAACCAGAGTATTTGGCGGGAGAGGTTTCTAAGCAGCAGAACATTCAGGAAGCTGCATGGCTACTTGAAACAGCCTATGCTGGGTTATGGCGGAAAAGACACAATTTATAATTCAGAAGAAAGCAGAGGGCAGAAAATTGGAAAACTTTCAGGCTGGCTACAAAAGCAAGGGTATAGCCCAGGGGCCCTTTGCTAATGAGATGAGTACAGAAGAAAGGGATTATCAAGAGAAGGCAAAAAAGACAATGAAGGCATTTCAGAGATTTTGGAGGCTGAGTTTTCCATTGCAGGCCCAGGGGCCTGGGGAGACAGAATGGTCTTCGGAAACACACCTGGTGCACCCTCCATGGGCTCACTGCCCAGGGCAACCCTGAAAAGCTGCTTCCAGCACCAGCACCCCAGGTGCTTTGGCTGCTCCAACCATGGCTAAATTGGCCCAAGGTATGGCTAGACTTACAGCTTTGGAAAATACAAGCCAGAAGCCTTGGCTGCGTCCACATGGTGTTAGGTCTGCAGGCTCACAGAATGCTAGAGCTGTGGAGCTTAGGAGTCTCCACCCAGATTTCAAAGGATGTGTGGAAAAGCCTGTGAGAGGAAGAGATCTGTTGCAGTGGTGGAGTCACTGCAGATAGCCTTCGCTAGAGCAATGCCGAGTGGAAATGTGGGGTCTGAGTTGCAACAGAGAAACCCCATAAGTGCCATGCCTAGAGGAGCTGTGAGAGCAGGACTGCCATGGAGACACCAGAATTATAGAGCTACCAGTGTGCAATGCCAGCCTGCGAGAGCTAAAGCATCATCTGAGACCAGGAAAGTCATAGAAGTGGAGCTGCCAGAGGACTTGGAGACCCAAGTTCTACACCAGCATACAGAGGATGTTAAACATGGAGTCAAGGTACATGATTTGCCAGCTTTGAGATTTAATGCCTGCCCTGATGGGTTTTGGACTTGTTTAGGACCTGTTACCCCTTTCTTTTGGCCTGTTTCTCCCTTTTTGAATAGGAATATGTACCCTATGCTTGTCCCACAATTGTATCTCGGAAATAGATAACTTGTTTTGATTTCACATATGGGACTTTGAACTTTGGACTTTTGAGTTTAAAGCAAGACTTTGGGAATGAAATGAATGTATTTGAATGTGGAAAGTACATGAGTTGGGGGGGGGTCAGGGGCAGAATGTGAATTATGTCCCCCCAAAAACTTAATCTCCACAGTAACTGTTGAGGATGGGAAATCCTATTATGGTAATTGAAAGGTGGGGCCTTGAAAAAGTGATTAGATTGTAGGAACATGCAGTAGTGAATGGATTAATAATGGTGGTCAGGGGCGTGGTTCTGAGGGCTTTAAAAGGAGAGTGCATGAGGAGGTTGGTCTCTAGCTCTCTCTGCTCCACCATTTTGCAATGTGATACCCTTTAGTCACTGAAGTCACCTCCAGAGAAAGCCCTTACCAGATGTGTTCTCTGGACTTTGTACTTCCAGCCTCTGAAACTGTAAGCAGTAAATTTTGTTTTCTTATAAATCACTCAGTTCCAACTATTTTGGTATAAGCAACGGAAATGGACTAATACAGTGGTTTTTGTAAACTAAGGCATGGCACACATGTAAGTCCTTAGACCTATTGTGTAGATGTGGAAGTTCAGCCTCAGGCAGAGGAAATCATGACCCCATCCAATCCCACAATTACTGAGTGGCAGAGCCAAGATTTGGACCCAGGTCATCTACTTTCAAGGGTAGTCTGTCTTTCTCTATGACCCTTTCCTCTGCCCTCCACTTTATTAAGTGATGCCCATGAAATGATGATTTCCACAAGAGATGGTGTTCAGGTCACGTGTGTGTGCTGTCAGCTAGGTGGATCCCCCACAGCCATGCTTCTTTTGACCACAGTAGAAGGGGGGACAGTAGATTTTCCCTTGTGTAACATTGAACAAATTAGGTCACTGGCTCCCTCTACCTTGGGCCATGAAGTAAAGGCCGTGGGGACGCCATGATGAACTTAGACCCAGCTTGACCCAGTTCCTGTGGTCAGGCACATTGTCAGCCGGCCGGACAAAATGGGGTACTGTCAGGAGGAGAAAGATGGAGGAGTAAGGTGGAGGAGTGGCTTCTGGGTAGGTCACCAATATACCTGCCATGTTGTGGTCACTAGGAGCCCATATCAGAGGCCTGTTGACGAGGCCCTGCCTGAATGCCTGCCAGGCCTGGCCCTCCGCAGAGAAAGGTTCCGAATTGTCTGCTCACTACCTTTCCCACCCTGAGTGTTTGAGGATGTGAGAGAAGATTCTAGAAGCCCTGGACACCCTCATTGTCTTGCCCATTGCTATGCCCAAGCATCCTGAGGAGCCAGAAATGACTAGAGGTTACTTATTTCAACTTATTAAAGCTACTAAAAATAGTTAACTGTAGTTGGCTGTTGGGGGATGGAGTGAGAGGTAGGAAAGCTTGGGGAAGTTCTCACTGTATGGCCCTACTTCTGACTCACCATGAATCTTGAGGGAGGTCATGTTGGGCCAGGGGTGTTTTATGAAATGTGTGGGCCTGGGACCAGAAGGTGAGATCCCTGCAAGTCCTAGACCAGGAGTCAGGAAGCCTGGGCTTTTTGACATAATTCTTGGAGGGTTTGCTGTAAGGTAGGTGTGCATGGAAGTGACATAGCTCTCGCATTCAGAGACCTCAGTGTTCAGACAGGAGGTAGGTGTGCTCACGACCACGCGGGGAGGCAGGGTGGCCTCGTAACCACAGTGCAGGCTCTGCCTTCAGACGTGGGGACAAATCCTCATTGTTACCTGTGCCATTTTCAGCAGATTGCTTAACTTCCCTGAGCCTCAAATTCTTCATTGGTAAAATGGGATAATAGGACCTGCCCCACCAGACTGCTGTGACCATAGGATGGCGTAGTATCTCCAAAGCAGCTGGCATGGTAGTGTTGATGGTAGTGGTAATAAACAGCTCTCATACAAAGGCAGATTGGCGCACAGACTGGAAGTCCAAATACAGATGGACTCCTGTGGGATGATTCTGAGATAGAGCTTTGGTAGGCTTCCTGGAGGAGGCAGCTTTCGATCCAGGCATGGAAGGATGGAATGCTGTCAGGGTTAGGGCTGAAGGCAGAGGGAATAACTGGTAAAGGCTTGGCGGTGAGAAGATGCGGCACGTGGTTAAAATGTGATCGTTTCCCAGTGGCTGGAGCTGGGGCTCTTCATGTGGGAGTGGGACGGATGGGACAGCTGCATGGTGAAGAGGAGGAAATAGGAACTGTAACTGAAATGGTATGACCTTTCTTAACTATGGACTTGCTGTGTGACCTTGGACAAGAAACTCCAGTGTCTCTGTGCCTTTCCTTAGTCCCTGAAAAATTAGATGGTTGGATACTTTTTAGCATTTCTCAGTGGAGAACTGATCAGCATTGTGGATGTCACTGTTCCTCACTGGGCAGGGACATCCACACTTTGTGCAGTGTTCAGCATCCTGACGCCCCACCCAGAGATGCTATTAGCACTCCCCACTTGTGGTAAACCAGATGATCCCCAGGCTTTTCCAAAAGCTCTGATTGGGGTGGTGGCATCCTCGTTTGACAACCACTGGCCTCTGCAGTCGGTATGACTTCTTGTTCTAGAGGCCATGACTCTGCTTAATGCCTCTGGCCTCAGATCCCTGGCGTCCATGCCATCAGTGATGAGTCAAAGCAAAGACACATACGGTGTGTGTAGGTGGCTGGAGAATCGGTCACACTTGCAGGGTTAGTGTGCAGTTTGTGGTCACTTTTTATGACTTCAAGAAAGCCTAAACTTTTTGAATTACAAACAATTTGGCTCAGGTAAAATGCCCACATACATCATTTCAAAAGTTGGGGAGAAAACTCACCTGAACATAACCACAAGCATTCTCTCTCTGTTTCTCTCTCTTGTGCACAGGCACACACACACACACACACACACACACACACACACACCCCACACACACCCCTCAATCCCCAAGTCCTGGTGTTTGGAACATTAATTAGTGACACTGCACGAAACAAATTAAGCTGGGGACCTTGTTGCTTCCATCTGGAAAAAAGTAGCGGTGGGAAATGCTGACTTTGTAAGCTGCAGAAGCAGTGCACTTGTTACCAAAATACCTCTGTGACACAGACGCTCCCCAGGCTACAGAGTGTGCTGTTCTGGGGACCTGGGCACTGCAGCTTGAAGGGGGCAGAGAGACCATGGATGAAAATGTGGCTTATGTTTCAGATAACAGAGGTGTGCTGGACCCCAGATGTGTGACCTCAAGCGAGTTACTTCACACCTCTGGATCTCGGTTTTTCTCATCTGTAAAATGTGGAAATTAATAGTATTCACATTAAAGGGCGGTTGCAAGGATTGCATAAGTCAAAGGTAAAATGCCTAGAAGAGCACTGGGTAAAAAGTGAGAGCTGTGTCTGCTAGGATGATGACGACCATGATGCTGAGGAATCAAGGCCCCTAGAGTCCAGCTGTAAATGGTAGGTCCTCAAAAAACACCAACTGAAGAAACAGATAAATCCAAATGGGGGTGCAGAGAGTCACAGCCAGGCACCCAAGCAGCAGTACAGCCCTCGTTTGCCACATTAGTGCTTTTCTAAGTTGTATATGTACATATACATAAGATTTACCATTTCACCTGTTTTTATGTGTGCAGTTTGGTGGCATTAATGCACTCACATTGTTGTGTGATCACTGCCACCATCCACCCACAGAATCTTTCTCATCCTAGAAAAGTGAAACTCTGTGCCCATTAAGCAGTGACTCCTCCATTCCTCCTCTCCCTGGTCCTTGGCAACAACCATTCTGCTTTCTGTCTCCATGATTTTGACTACTCTAAGTAACTCATATACTTAGATTTAGTACTTGGTGAACTTCATATGCTTACTTTCAGTGGAATTATGTAGAATTTGTCTTTTCATGACTGGCTTAGCATAATATCCTCAAGTAGTATCCTTATTGTATCGTGTCAAAGTGTCCTTTTTTATGGCTGTATAATATTCCATTGTATGAATGTGAATATATAGATGCTTTTCCTAGTTAAATATATGGCTACTCTTTCATCCGCTTCTAAGTCTTTCTTCAGTTAGAGAAGGTAGAGATTGTTTCTATATAATGGATCAAAAAGACCAGAATATCTGGTTTTCCCTCCAGCCCATCCTGTCTTTCAAACTACGTGGCTCAGCAGGAACTGGAGAAGCTTTCTCAGTGTCTTCCCATAAAGGAGTTCATGAATTAACTCCTGCTCTCCACTGCCTCTGTAAAACATGCATGTTCCCTGTGCTCCAGACCACTGGCTACTGTAGCTAAGGAACCCCTTGCATACACCAAAGCATCTCTGTCCCCTGAGATGAATCCTATGCTTAAAATTCTGCTGTGTTTGTCCCAGTTTTATATTCACTCACTATACAGCTATTATAATTACATTCATGCAATTAAATATAATGTAACTAATAAAGAAAGAGTTCAAAATGAAAAAAAATATTACATTATATGTATATACCACATTCATGCATTGGTGGACACGTGAGTGGCTTCCACCCTTTGGCTACTGTGAATGACACTGCTGGGAACTTGGGTGCCCAAAGCCAGATTAATGCATTTAACAGCGCCTGAGTTTCTCCAGCCCCTCCAGCCCATTTCATCTGCTGCTGGCTGGTGGGCAGAGGACAAAAGGCCAGTGGGCTCAGATGACTGCTTGCCATCTGGACAGCTTCGGGTACTCCTTCATTCCTCTGGGTCTCCATTTCTTCACCTGTGAGAAGGGGTACCATGTCTCCCTTCCTTACAGGGTGTCAAGAAAATAAAATGAGTTTGCTTGTATACAGCACTTGGGACAGTGCTGACATATAGTAAACCCTGTAAAAAGGAAGATGCTATTATCAATATAACACTCTGGTCACATTATACATGATTTTAATCTCATTATGAACCAGTGTGGACATGAGGAAATGGAGGCTCAGAGAGGTTGGGTGACTGACTCAGGGGCACACAGCTGGTAGGCCGTGGATGGAGCCCAGGTGGGCTGAAGACAAGCCTGTGCTTCCCCTCCTGCTCCTTTTCTGGACCTTTCTCCTGAGCTCCAGCGGACCTGGCACAAGGATTCATCCTGTGTTGGGCTCTGCCTTGGCAGGGTCTGCTGTGAGCATCTCAACCAGGCTGCAGTTCCGTTGCAGGCAAGGGCCATGTGTGATGTGTTTTCTGTTAGTTGACAGTTCCAGGCGTAGTGCTGGGAGTGAGGTCTATGTTTAACAAACACTGTGGACTCATCCCTTTGGCCTTGCAGTGTCCGAGCTGAACTCCAAACAAAACCCCAGGTTTGAACACGGGCACTGAAAGCCGCTCTTGGAAGGCTGCGAGCAGCTGGCTTCCATGGGGACCGCACAACCACGCTCCTGGCAGGACTGCCCGAGAAGGTTCTATCCTCTTGTTGGGCCAGTCAGCTCCACTGCCATTTTCTTGCCAATTAGCACAATTTAGCCAGAGTCTGTCGTGTGTGGGTTTTAGTCCAGTTTTTAAGCTGGGTGATGTCTGTGCTCCAGGATGGCAGTAAACAGATCGATAGGAGTTGACTGGCTGCAGTCCAGCTCGCAGGGGAGACAGAGGGTTTTGGAGGGGAACCAGGAAGGAACCTCTGGCCTCTGAGCCTGGGGGCTGGGGACACCGTCAGCCTTGAAGAGCCTGTCAGACCAGTGCAGCCCCTGTGGTGCTGGGCTCCAGGCTCTGCTGGGAGAGGAGCCAGGACACAAAGATGACTGTGTCATGGTTGCTAGCCTTAAGGAGCCTCACCCAATGATTCTGCACAGCCCGACATCTCTGGCCTCATCCCCTGCAGTATCCCAACTTCTCTTCTGGCTCCCACTCTTACCCATTCATTCTCCGCCTGGCAGCTGGGGTTGGCCTTTTCCAACATGAGTTTGATTAGGGACCCTGGGCTGGGAAGCCCGTCAGAGGCTGTCTGTTGACCTTGGAGTACAACCCACTCCTCCTGCGTGATCCGCCCTTGTGCACCTCTCTCCTCTCAGCTGGGCATTTGTTTCCAGCCTTCCCTGCTGTCCAGCTCAGGGCAGCCCTTCCCAGAACAGCCCAGGTGCTGCCTCCCGGGGCCTTGGCTCTGACCATTGTCCCTGCCTGGAACAGTGATCCCTCACCTCGCAGGCCGAGGCTTCTGCGGGTTCCAGCAAGGGCTTCCTGGGCCAGCCTCGCCCCAAGTCTCACTCTGCACCATTTTTATATCCTTTGAACACCCTGTCTTAAGCTATAATTATCACCAGCTGTAAGTCTTGTGTTTATTTACTTGTTCTTCTTCTTTTATTAAATTGTGAGCTCCAGGCGGGCACTGTGTCATATTGGCTGGGGCCAGCTCGTAGTGTGTGTTTGGTGACTGACTCAATAACCCAGACAGTCTCACTAGAATGTGTCTGGAGGAGGGTGAGGAGGGTGGCCAGAGCCTCACCTGTCCCCCTAGCTTGGAGGAAGTAAGGGAGGAAGGCTGTGAGCTTCACCCTTGGATATCCCAAGTCCTGTCCTGTGCGTGAGGAGCTGACCCCTCCGTGGCTAAGCGGGCTAGAGTGACAAGCAGTGGGTAAAAGCAATGGCAGGATCACCTGCTGTTGAACCCGAGGACTTGGTACCAGTCAGACTTGACTGCTGGGGGACAGCCATCCTGGAAGGTGGGCAGGGCCTTATCTTCACTGAGAGGTTCACGTGGAGGCGGGAAAACAGCATTGGCATAGAATATTATTTAGCCTTAAAAAGGGAGGAAGCCCTTACATGTGCTACAACATGGATGAACTTTGAAGACATGATGCTAAGTGAAATAAGAACAAAAGGGCACATTCTGTATGGTTCCGCTTATCTGGGGTACCTGGAGCAGGCACCTTCATAGAGACAGAAAATGAGATGTGGTGGCCAGGGCCCGGGGGGGAGAGGGAGGTGAAGTCATTGGTTGCTGGGAACACGGTTTCATTTGGGGATGATGCAGATGTTCTGGAGATAAACAGGGGGGACGGTTGCACAGCAGTGTGATTGTCGTTAGTGCCACTGAATTGTATGCTTGAAAGTGGTTGAAGTGGTAAATTTTATGCTGTGTATATTTTGCTACAATTACAAACAATAAACCCCAGTACTTTGGCCCTGGTGTGAGAAGTGAGGAACAGCTGTGGGTGTTTGGACCAAGTGCCTTTGGAGGTTCCCTCCACTTCAGGATATTTTTCTGTGAAAAATGAACTTATTTGAAAATGTTCTGTTATTTCATCTTCTTACCCCAATTGAATGGCTTGAGGCCGGCTGAGCCCCATCCTGCTCTCGCCACCTTCCCACTGCCTGTTTCAAGGCCTGGAGACATCAGATCTCACTTCACCCATTCATTGGAGAAAGTGATGTTAAATTTGTGTCACAATTATCATCGCTAAATGCTGGCTGTGTCACCTGCAGACCCGTCCTCTGCTGCTCCAGAGCTGGAATCCCATGCGAGTAGACCCCTTTCTGCCTTCCTTCACCTGCACTTCTGTTTATCTCATGACTAAATCTTATTCTTCCCTGCACTTTGGACTACTACCGCATTAGCTAATGCATTAAACATTTATTGAGCACCTACTGATTCCCTATCTCCGAAGATGTGAGGAGCTGTGGGGACAGTCACACAAATAGCACTCAATGTGTCCCCGGCCAGTGGGCACACAGGGGACAGGATGAAGTCAGTCCAGCATGAGGGTGAATCTAGGAAATCCTCCCCAAATAGGTGACTCTTGAGCTCGATCTGGAGGGATGAGTAGACGTTCTTTAGAAAGAACCCAAACAAAGGTTATCCCACCATTGTTTCTGGAGGCTTTAATCCCATCCCTCCCTGGAAATAACTTTCCAAATCAGCCTTTCTCACCCTACTTCAGTGCCCCTCTGCAGCCTGGCTTTCCTTGTTTTCTGAGCCCGCTCCTTGTTCCAGTCCCGCATGGGAGGGCAGGGAGGAGAGGAGCTGGCAATCAGGGGTGGAGGCAGAGCGGGATGGCGAAGCTCCTGGGGGGATCGTGCAGGCTGCTGCTTTCTCTTCACCACAGCCCATTCGCCCATCTGTGCCTGACTCTCATGGGTCTATCTGTGGGAGACAGTGTGCCGTCAGCCCCTCAGCGCCCCGCAGACCCTAGACATTCCTCCACTCTTCTGTCACGAAGCCAGAGGCTGGAACTGCTGAGTGTGAGATGTAAGGAATTATGAAGACATTGTCCTGGAGGCTGGAAGGACTGTCTTCATACAGTGGGAGGAGCCCTGGAGTGGGAGCCTGCACATGTGGCAGTGTCCCTGGTGTGAACTTGGGCACGTCGTGGCCTCATCTTGGACCCTCATTTCCCAATCTGTGAAGTCTTAAGGCCTCTGCTCACTCTGGCCTTCTCTGATTCCTGCCCTGTCCCTGGCTTATCCATGGGAACTGGAGTGGACAGATCATTTGCCTCCCTCTTCTAGACCCCATTTCTCCCACCAACCATTCCGTGACTTTCCTTGGGGGGTTTATCCTTCCCTGTTCTTAACCACATTGTGAGGCAGAGAAGGAGCATCCGCTTGGTGGCTGTGGGGCAGCAGTGGGGGACTGGCATGAGAGGAGGATGGGGAATTGGTTGTGGCTGTGCAGACCATAGTGAACACTTTAGTCCAATCCTAGGGCCACTGGGTTTCACAGCAGGGAGTGGCATGATCAGATCTGAGTTTTGTAAAGTCGACTTTGCTGCTGGGTGGAGAGGGGAGAAGGGATGGGGTGTGGTAATCCATGTGGTCCTGATAAGATGTATCCCAAGATGGTGGCTAAAATTCAGTGTGGGGTTGTTTATTAGGCTCCTGCCTTGTGCTAGGAGGTGCACATGGTGCCCCAACCCATTGAGTTTGTGCAGAAGCTTCGCTAAACTGAATTTCATTATCCCCACATGGTAGTAGAGGAAACATGCTCAGAGAGGTCCAGTGTTTTGCTCAGGGTCACACAGCCAGATACAACCAGCGTAGTCGACTTCGAAGTCTACGCTCCTCCTGCTGCACCACAGCAACGCACTCCACTCTACAGCCGGCGTTGGCCTGTCTTTCTCTTGTGCTTTCTGCAGTGTTCGGGAGCCTTCAGGGCTGGGGATGACATTTGTGTTCATGATGATTTCCTTCCTGCTTACAATAAATGCCAAAATGAATGATGGAAATGATTCAGCAAGAAATAGGATTTGAGGGATGGGGTGGGAAGAGCTGTGTAAAAACATTTGCAAATGGATTAAAAATTCAAGTCCACCAGCTCATGCCAACATACTTGGAAGTTTGGGAGATATTTTTAGTCCATGAAATGTAAATGGCACAGATCGTGGGTTGGAAAGATAGAAATGCAAAGAATAGTTTGCTAGCTGTGACCAGAGATTGCTTTGCTGAGTTTCTTTTTAGCTATAAAATAGCAGTATCCAAAATGCAGAATCCCCTAGTTGCATATGCTTCCTCCTCTTATTTACTTATTTATTTTTGCATCTTTCTCCTTCCACATCAGGGCTTAGCTCCTGGTTCCGAGAAGCCCCTGGAGAGATTTGATGTTGGTTCTTGACACTTATAGAAGCTGGTGACAGAAGTCCAGCTTGACCCAGCTGAGGAGTCCCAGGAAGCTTGTTGGCTCGGGACCCCAAAGGAGATCAAGAGCAGGACTGAGCAAGTGATGAGGCTTTACCGTGGAACTGACCTGGTTGCTCTAGTTCTCAAGTTAGGGACTCATTGACTTTGCTGGGTTCGGGAAGCTACTGATGGACCCTTGCTTTTAACCTGTGTCCTTAGGGGTAAGGGTCATGAGAGACCATGACAGCTGTTACAAAACAAGGGGCACAGTAGCTCCCAGGAAAAGGGAGGAGTGCTCATCAATTTCTTGGGCAACAGAAATGAACATTGATGGAGGATGTGCATCTCACCAGGCTCTTTTGTAGCTGTTTTACCTGTGTGAACCCTTTCAACACACAGGAACCCCACGGCACAGGTGCAGTTAAATGAAACATGAAAAGGTGACTTGATCACCCTGTGGTGTTGTTGGGATGACAAACATTTGACAGCATTTACAAATTGCTGAGGGCGGTGCCCAGACGTGAAGTACTTGCTCAGTGTCAACTCCATTTCATCCCTTAAAAGTGTTTTTAGTTCTTTGTATTTCTATCAAAGGAATGCATGCATAAAACTCCAGCCACGGATTATACAGGCAGGTTTAAAAGGAAAAGCTACAGCTCTGCCGTCTCTGTGTCCCCAGCTCCTCTCCCCAGAGGCAGCCTCTCCTTAGCACGCCTGGTGGTTCTCGCAGCGTCTCTAGATCATGCGCTTGTGCCGCTGTCTCCTGATCAATCAGCGTTAGGCGTTTGTATCGATTTCCTCTGCTACCTTGTCTCCCTTGTGGTTTATTTCTCTTTTACTCTTCTCCCTCTCCTGTAACCCACCTCGCCTGCTACGCTGCTCCCCTGTTTCTTTAATCTCTCTTCCTTCTCTTTCCTCCCGTTCCTTTTCAGTCTCTCCTTTTTTCACATCATCCAGCCCCTGTGTGGCTTCCTCCTCCCAGGCCCCCTGGCCACCCTCTTCTTTTCCTCTTGTTTACAATGACTTCTCTATATCCCTCTCCCAGGAACTTTTAACATCCTTTTTTTGGTACATTTATTATGACCCTTTCCGGCCCACTCTGCCCTGTATTAAAGTTATTTAGAGCCACGGTATTGCTAATTATTAAAAATCTTTTCTTGCGTCTGTTGCCTCATGAGGCCTGCAAAACACGCCATGACATAAGTTTTTGGATTCTCATTTAGGGGATGAGGAATGTGAGCCGACTCATAGTCAGGAGAGAGTAAGCATCATATATGAGTTTAGGAGGGGACTTCAAAAAGGTGGTGGAAAAATAGAATTAAAAGATAATACAGGTCTGTCCATGATTTTTTGAAGACCCCACGTGCATACACGTATGTAGCGTGTTCAGGGCCAGGCCCCGTTTGGCTCAGCCTCATTGTCGTCCAGCAGGTACGCGATGCCCGAAGGGGCTCAGGAAGGTTTGTTGGATGGGATTGAGCAAAAAGCCACCTTAATCACAATGAGATACTTTGGACACTCCTCTCTATCTTCTGTATTTTGATTTTCTGAAGCCATGCACATATACATACACACTTTCACACACACACACGCTTCTGACTTTAAATTCTTCTCTTCCTACATCTTTTTTATAGCTCTCTATTAATCCTGATTTCTGTTTGGGAGGCAGCCTGCTTTTAACAAGTCTTTGGTAGTTTTGTCCTCCTGGTGTCTGGGATAATTTATGGGCTGGTGATAGCGAACCTGCCTCCTGTACTGTCAATATGAAATATACATTGCTCCCTTCATAAAATAGCTTTCAGAGTTGCCATAAATCCTCTGGAAATTACCTGGAGTTAACTATGGGTTGGTTAAGTGCCAGTAATTGCACGTTCCCTGGGAATTTCTGCTGACATGTGGACTCATCCTCGTCGCCTTGCTTGGCTTTAGTTGTGTCCTGGAGCTGTACAATTTTGGATCTGGAAGAGGCCTTCACAATTTAAATTGAATCTGCTTTTCAATTTAAAGGAGGAAGAACCCGAGCCTGGAGAGGGTAGGAGTTTGCCTAAGGACACACAGCTTACTAGTGGCAAAGGAGAACAGAGCCTGGGCTTCCTGAACTCTTGTCTTTTCAGCCCCTTTGCTCTGTCCATTTGCAGGCAGGGTGCCCTTAGGTCAAACTAAAATGTGGCATGATGCAGTTTGCCAAGCTGTTTTGTACAGTTCTTCCCAAATTCGTTATTAACTGGGCACTAATCTTCTTGGCTATAGTTAAAACATTGTCTTGACAGGAGCTTAAGTTTGGTAGATCGATGTTGTGGAAGCCATTACAGAGCCCTTAGGTACAAATGTGTACCAGAAGGTCACCTGGAGCTTTCCCTGCTTTGATAGGGAAACAGTAACCGGGCTTATCCCTTCTAGGCCCTGATCCTATCAAGACTTTGGCGTTTGAATAGACACAGGTTATTAAATATAGTTCAACTCTGTAAATGTCCATGGAATGCCCTACTCTGTACCCGGCTTTGTGCAAAGTACCTGGGGCACAGGGGCAGGTAAATCATGGAATATTTAACAGACAAATGAAAAAGGAATGTAGAAAAACAGCTGAGTCCAGCCTTAGAAACAGAGACTTAGGATGATAGTAAGCTTTTACTAACTGTATGACGTTGGACCAATTATGTAAGCTCTAGGTCTTGATTTTCTCTTCTATAAAATGGGATAGTTGTAAGGTTTGAATGGGATTCTGTATGCAAAATGCCTGGCACATAGTAAAAGCTCAATAAATGATATTAATAACAGTGACTTTTTTGTGTGGGGGGAGGTAATCATAGTAACGGTAGTCTAAAGGGGGCCCAGAGGAGGGAGTAACTAATTTGGTTTAGAAGATTGGCAAAGATTTCTTCAGGGCCTGGATACTTATTAGAGCCTTTTTCTTCTTAACATGATCATTGTGCTCCCGTTGAATAATCTCAATAACTCAGTTAGTCCCTTTCATTTAAAAATATTTACAGTGGGTACAGGCCAGGACTGTGGGATAAAGAAATGAGAGATAATCTGTCTTTGCCCACCATGAACTCAGAGTCCGGTGGAGGGCGGTGGGTCAGCCGGGCTGCTGTCCATGCTGGGCAGTGGGGAGTACTCCCCTGCCACTCCCCAGGCTCTTCCCCTCTGTGCCTTGGCTAATGGTGTCTTCATCCTCCTGACCTGGGGCCTAACTCTCTTCCTTGCTGAAAGGCCAACTCTTTGCTTCCCTGTGAAATGACAGTGACAGGCATGTGAGAGCATAATGCCACAATGAAGAGCATTTAGGACTTGGGTCCAAGTCTCACTCCACCACTTCCCATGACACCAGTTGGTCCTTTTGCCTTTCTGAGCCTTAGTTTTCATGTCTGTAGAATGGGCACGGAGTTGTGAGAATTACAAGATGGTATCGATCAGGCGCAAAGCATGCTACCTGGAAACATTCTGCAGGTTTAACCCTTATTATTATTCTGAAGTCCAACGTATAGTTTCTCACCAACTAAATTTATTCTGAGAATAAAGCTTCGTGTTTTTAGACCACTTTCTAATTTCCTGAGCACTTTCACTCACTGTGTTTTGTTGAATCTTCATAACCAGGTGAGATGGCTATGAATCATTATTTTCTACATTTCATGTAAAAGGAATAGGCTCAGAGACTCTGAGTGATGACAGCATCTCAAGTCTGGTTTGATCCAAGTCGGATGCCACATAAGCCCATGCCGTTTGCAGTCACCATCCTACACGGCAGCAGTAGAGAGCAAGGCCTGTTGTCTGCTGGGCTGCACTGACAGTAACTGTGCCAACAGTAACACCTCACGTTTATCTAACACCACATTCCCTGTAGCATTCTTTAGAGCCTTACTTATTTTTAAAATAAGTAAATTTTTAAAATAAGTCAATTTGCACTGCTCTATCAAGAAGGTCTTATTTTATTTCTTTATTTTTACCGAGAAGGAAAGAAAAAGTTACGTGACTTGTCCAAGTTCAAACCTGGGCTGTTGGCTGCATGGTCCTTGCACAGCACTATCTTTTTATGAGGAGTCCGTGCCTATTTGCAGTGATATTAATAATTCTGTTATATTCAGTGTAGAGACTCTCCACCAGGGCAGGACAGATGACCCAGGCTGTAGCATGAAGACATACTCAGGATTCACTGTGTTTTCATGCAAAATCAGGAAACAGAGCCTAATGCCAGGACCAGGTCCTGGTGGTGGGGTGAAGAGGGCAGGAGGGAGCTCACAGGAGGCCGATGACAGAGGACCAGAAGGGGCACAGGCTGAAGCAAGCAGAGACACACTGCTTAGCACTCTGCCCTCTTCCTCCCAGCTTTCACACCCCGCTGGGGCGCAGGGATTGATGGAGTGTCAGGTGTCAGTGTCATTGCCGTGTTATCACCAGAGGTGGGCTCTGCAGCCAGACTGCCTGCATTCCAGTCCCACCTTGTTAACTTACCAGCTGTGTCCCTTTGGGTAAATTCCTGAACTTCTCTGAGCCTCTTGGGTTTCTGATCTGAAGAAAATAAGATAAAACCATGTTTGTTTCACCAGCTTGGTATGAGGATCGAATTACTTGGTATTTATAAAGCACTGAGAACAGTGTCTAAGAGCTATGAAAGTAGTTGTTAAGTAAGTATGTAAGAAAACAAATAGGTGGGGAAAGAGTCTCAAAGGGCTGGGTGGTTTCACAAGGATCATAGTGGGGATAGGAGCAGGACCTTTAGCACAATGCTACTGGAACCCACCCTGTATAAATTCACAATGTCTGCATCTCACTACTTGCTGCAAAATTAAGAAAACAAAGCAGAATGCAACGTAAACCATCTTCCCTGGTAGTTCTGAGTGGTTTGGAGATGAGGTGATGGTTTTCAAATTAAGATCCCAATCAGGCGTGTATATCTGTGCCTGGGGGTGGTTGTGTTGGGGGTGAGGGAGAAGCAGAAGCCTAGGTAGTGGGGGGGGGGGGTGGATTTTTGACAAAGTCTTTTTCTCCACAAGCTTTTCGAGAACTCGAGATCTCACTCATCTCTGACATGTGGGCATCTCTGTCCCAGCCCCTTTCCAAATCCCTTTGATTCTCCTGAATGCTGTTTTTCAATTATATTATTCTTAGCCCTAGAATCTACCCAATTAAAGAAGCAATTTTCTGTACTTTCCACTGGAAGCGATTGCTTATCTGGTTTGGCAGTGCCTGTAGCAGTGAACAAAGCCGAGAGAATACTCCAGGGCCACCAGCTCTAATTGGTGGTGCTGTGGAGGGAGGGGGTGATTCCCATTGTGGGGGCGGATTTCTACAAAAGCTAACCTGACAATGATATGGGCCACTCAAATGCCAGTCTCCTGCCCCCTCCCCACCTTTATTTCCAAATGTTGTGCTCAAGCAGGCTTTAGTGATAGCTCCAATTTGTAATTCTAATTTCCTTGGAAATAGGGCTAAATAGAGCATTTGTCATCCCTCTCCATGTGGCTTATCAGCCACCGATGAGGATTTATGGCCCGAGCTTCTTCAGCCTCCGAAGGCAGGATGCTGTCTCTGGGGCAAAAATAGAGCCTCTGAGCACAGATTTGGGAGAGGGTGTTGGGTGGGGGGAGGGGACTGGGTGTTCCCAGTTAAAAATATCTCAAACGTTCTTCTCTACATCTGGAGGAGAAATTTTAAAAAAATGTATCCTGCTAAAGCTTCAGGTTGCCTGGTTATGAATAACATAAGAAGTAGGAAAATGTTCAAAAGAGTGAAATGCTCTCAACACAGTGGGAATGGGCTTCCTGTCCTGGATATTTCTTTTGAGAGGGAGACTGCTGTGACTTAATAGGGTCAGTTGAAGACTAGCAGGCACAGTTGGGAGCATAAGCTGGCTTCTTCAGGTGGAGACATGTAACTGGCTGCCCAGGGAGCATGTTATGGGGAACTGGTGGAGGAGGATCTGGCCATCTTGGTTGAAGCCAGCATTTGAGAAGTCTGGTGTTGGCTGGTAGAGACTAATCTATGCAGCCACTGATGAGCCTTTCAGGCTCTGTGCTAGGCACCAGGGAGGCCAACAGTGACCCCAAACCAAGTGGTTCTCTGACTTCATGGGGCTTATAGCCTAGTAGGGAAGACAGACATTATTCAAGGAATCACAACAATAAATGGAAAATTACCCCCATGATAAATTCTCCAGAGGAGAGGTGTCTGCTGCATGAAAGGATTTATCTTCCAGGAATGGCTCAGAGTGGGCTTTGCAGACTTTGGAACCAAAACAAAGAGAAAGAATCCAGATTACTTTTGAAGTCATTAGGTGTTGGGGGTGAGAAGGAGGGTGCGAGGCAGCCCCCTTGCTGCCAGTCTTAGCTGTGACACATGGGGGTTACTACTTTGGGCAAGTCACTTCTCTCCGAGCCCTGGTTGTCTCATCTGTAAAATGGGGCTAATCAGACGTGCTCTGCAGTGGTTGTGGTGAGGATGAGGTGAGAGCAGATGGAGTGTCCAGCAGGCCACAAACCCGAACAGGTGAGAAGCAGAATTCTGATTTCTTCATGCCAGTGTGGTATCCCTCTGAGCAGAATGTCATGTCATTCACGGTCCCTGATAAATACATAGTTGCCTTTGATTTAGGACTTGATAGGGCTGGGCCATCAATTTCCAGGTTTGACCCACTTTAATGTCCCATGAGGATGGCAGAAGAGGAATCTGATGCCAAGGGATTAGGTCACCCCCAGGGTTGTACAGTTGGTAAGTGGCAGAGGTGGGGTTTGAATCCAGATCTAGGAAATCCAAAATGAATGTGATTTCTCCTTACGCTTTGCTCCCTCCCTCGTGTGGGGAAAAGATCACCATGTAACTTCTCTGTGCCTCAGTTCCCAGGAAATGAGGTGGAAGACTGCACCTTGCAGTGGGGTGATGAGCAGTGCGTTCCGGTGTTAGCTATTTATGACATATTACTCGGCTGTGAGCATGGTGACCCAGAGGGGAGGAAGGACCCCAAGGACATTCTCAGAGTTGCCTTTGAGTGCAGGAGGACAGACCCAGGTAAGGAAATCAGTTAGTAATATAATATGGCAGCAGGTGACAAGTGCACTGAAGAAAGACAGCAGGGAAAAGGGTGGAAGGAGCGTAGAGGGGGCCATCTTACCTGCACTTCCGGCAAGTTCTCTCTTTTGAAGTGACTTTGAGCAGAAACTTGAGTAAAGGAGAGAGCCTTATGCATTAGTTTCCTATTGCTCTGTAACAAATTGCCACAAATGTAGCAGCTTTTTTTTTTTTTTTTTGTCTTTTTCGTGACCGGCACTCAGCCAGTGAGTGCACCGGCCATTCCTATATAGGATCCAAACCCACGGCGGGAGCGTCGCTGCGCTCCCAGCGCCGCACTGTCCCGAGTGCGCCACGGGCTCGGCCCACAAATGTAGCAGCTTAAACAACACAAGCTTATTATCTTACAGGTCTGGAGATTGGAAGTCCAAAATGGATCTCACTTGGCTAAAACAGGGTGCTGTAGAGCTGGGTCCCTTCTGCAGGCTCCAGGGGAGAATCTGTTACTCTCTTCTGCCAGCTTCTAGAGGCCACCGGCACTCCTTGGCTCACAGCCCCATCCACCTTCTCTAAAACCAGCCATGTAGCACCTTCAGATCTCTCTTTGACCCTGGTCCCCCTCTGTCCCCCACTTCCACTTTAAAGGACCCTTGTGATTACATGGAGCCCACCTGGGGAATCCAGGATAACTTCTTTATCCTAAGGTCAGCTGGTTAGCATACTTCACCTAAGATATTCACAGGTTCTGGGAGTAGAATGTGGACACCCTTGGCCTTAATGGAGGCATCTTCTTTCTCATTAAAAAGAGCCCAATGAAGCAGTCAGTGGGGCTAGGTGTGGAGTTCCAGCCCCACTGTTAAATCGCTGGGAGACTTTGGCTAATCACTTTATTTCCTGGAGCCCTAGTTCTCCATCTTCACAGTGAGTACAGAAACTGAAATTTGTAATTGTACAGTAGGCCTCAAAAGTGTTTAAGATGAATTGAATTCTCCGAGTGTAGTTTATCCTGACCGCTCTTTGCCACGCAGTCCAGAAGTAATGTTACTCAGGATGGGTACATTTTGACTTTGTGAGAGTGGGTCGGGAACATGGAAATCTAAACCTAGATGGAAACCGAGGTGCAGTGTAAAGCTTGGTACGGAGCATGGGGATGATGGGGAACTGGCATGAAGGGGGCAGTAATTGGTAGTCCAGGGTTATGGGATCTCTTAATAAAAGAGGGTACAAAGGGAAGCCAAATTCTGCCTCTCTCACAGAGTGGCTAAAATCTGCCTTAGGTGGCAGTACACTCAGCCAGGCTGGAAATTGTTAAATGGCATCTTACATCTGGCCAGAATGAGTCTAAGGGTCAATTCATAGAACTCCATATGCAATGCCTGAGTCTCTGCTTCAAGACCCCCAAAAGTTGTAGCCTAGACTTTTCTTGAACCCTCCTGGTGATAGAAAGAAAGCTGGACAGTTATCTCTAGAAAGTCTGGCTGTGATCACATTTGCTTTTATTGATCTGAACTCACAGTCTCCCTGTCTCTTTCCCCAGTATCAGTTTCTCTCCATGAGATCCACAGAGAACAGGCAGACCACCCAGGCCAGAGCTGGCACGCCATCATCCTCCGTCACTCTCACAGATGCCACTGGGCCATACCAAGCAGCCTGCCCACCCTGGATAAGGAGCAAGGCCACATGCCTCTTGTTTCTGAGCACATCTGCTGTCGGTAATGCCAGACTGCAGAGAAATAGGGCAGAACTCCTCCTCAGGAAAATGACTGAGGGCTCAATGCAGCCCCTCACTTTCTCAGATGGAAAGAAGAAAGGACAGGGTGGGTTTGGGGCAGAGACCTTGAATCCCAACACCATTTTCTCTTGCATTTGGAAGCAGTCTAAGAGCTCCAAGGATAGAGACAGTTTAATCTACATGACAGGGAAAGACCAGTGTATCTAAGGACCTGTGAGGGGTTTGGACAGAGACAGGAATTCCAGTCCTATATCATATAGGCTTGAATATAAAGGAGTATTTTCCCAAACTTATTCTCATGAGAAGAATCACCTTAAAATTGAGTCCTTATGAAATTTGTACAGGGCATTACCTCAGTCATTTTACTTTATCACAATGAATTACCATTTGGGGAAGACATATTGGTCCATGATATAACTATCATCAGAGCTAGTTTTAGACACTTGTAGTGGCCACTTAGTGGAATCAGTTTCTCTCTCTCTCTCTCTCTCTCTCTGTGTGTCACACACACACACACACGCACGCACGCACACATACACACAGACAAATCTGTTTAATGGATTTAATCATTTATCCTGGGGCATTGCTCTCACAAATGCAAGTGAAACTGTTATGAACAATCATTTGAACCATCTCTGAAAGAAAAGCCTCAGTAGAGTAAGTAGTTATATTGAGAGGGTCTGCAAAGATGAAGGGGCTTTCAGGGCCTGAGACAGTTTCCTGTGATGGCATCGACCTCAATGCAAATGAAAGTGATACGCCCTGGAAAACTGAGTTGGAGGAATCAGAAGTGTTTTAGAGACTTCAGAAACAGTGATGTCAAATAATAAAGTTATTTCACCCAAAGACTACAGCAAATTAGAAATATTTCTAAATGAAAACATAAATAATATTAAATTTGTATGTGCAAATTAATAAATGTTATGAATAGTCATTTGACTTATCAAAGAACAGGCACGTTCAGCATTTCAAGTTTGCCTGTAAGGCAGGCAGGAGAGGAACTACTATTGCCACTTTATATGTTAGGAAACTGAGACAACAAGGGTGGGCACCAGAACTAAAACCTGGGGATGCTGGTCCCCACTCCAGTGCTTGTTTCCTACACCACCCCACCCTTAAGGGAAGCAATGTGACAAAAAATGTTTGACCAGCTCTTGGAAAGCCTGGCTTGAAGGATGGCAGGGCGGGTCTGGGCGGATTAGAGAAATTGAGTGGAAATCTACGATTTCCTACCAGGGTCCCTCCCAACCCAGCCGTTCTGAGGGTTGGAACTCAGGGAGAACTGACCACTGAGGGCTTGCCCTGTGGCTTTCTGTCTCCCTGGCACTCTGCTCGCGTCTGGAACTGGCCTTCTGTCATCGTTTGCCACATGAAGCTGGTGCAGTCAGCTCTTGAAGTTTCTCATCTTTAGACAGTGCTCTGCTTCAGTATTTTAAGGCACTAAATCTATTAGCAACCATTAGCTGCAGGGGAGGCTAGAAACTTTCCCTTTTGATTTAGAAGTCATTTCCCTGTGCCCCTGGTCTTTGTCACGTTCTATGTTGGAAACTGGTGAGAACCAATCAGTTTAAAAGCCATATTAAAGAGAAAATAAAATTTATTGTAAATTCATTCTGTACAGTTATTTAGTATGAACTTCTAATTTCCATTAATCTTAACAAAAGCTTAACTGAAAATAAAACCCAAGTAGAGCTATTTTACTTTTAAAAGGATTAAAGATATTTGTTAAAAATTTAGACAAATAAAATCAAAACTGCAAATGAAATATGGAACAAAAATGTCATTCTGATAAAATATAAGGAAATGGGGACAAGGAAACAAAAATATTCACCTCGTTCAAAGAATGTTCATGTACATATAATTCCCAACTAATAGCTGTAGAGGTTATTTTTCCTTTTATTATAAATCAAGGTGTAGTATCATATCATTTGAAGAGAGACGTAAGAGGTTTGTTTTCAGTTTTCTTTATAAACACCAGCATTAAAATATGAGAAAACTTAAAATATTCTGCATGGATCTAGATACTGCTTAAGAAATATTGAAAATGACTATTAATGGTGGTAATTTATATGATCAAATTAAAATATTTTATAATATCTTCTATGGTAACAGTTTAACATATGTAACCTCCTTATAGTGTTTACATGTGGTAATATAAAATTCAGGGTTTATTTCCAAATCTAAGGATCACTTTAAAAATTGTATTGATAATTTCACTTGTTACTGCCTCAGCAGAATTTAATTCTCCAAATTAAAATTAATTAAAAATTATCTAAGAAACTACATTGGCTCAAGAAAAGCTGTCTCACTTGGCATTTTGTCAGTAGAATGCATCTTATATGAAAATCTTGATTATAGAACATAATTCATGTTTTTGCTGGAATGAAGGCGAGGAATCTTAATGGAATAAATACGTAATAATTATGAATTGTTAAAAAAGCCATTTAATAAATTTAGACTCTGCCCTCTTTCAGGGGCCAGCCCTGGTAGACCTGGGGCAGGAGCATGGAAGCTGTCAGAGAAGATACAGACCATAATGGACTTGACCGTAAAGCCCAGTGGTGAGAACAAGACCAGGGGTGTGAACGATGCAGGAGCCTTCTGCACTGAGATGCTTGAATAAATGGTCTTCACTCACTTTTCCTCTACTTCCTTGGGCTCCTGTTCACTATTTGATCTGGGTTTGAATCCAGTTTGATTTTGGGCAAAGAACTCTCAGTTCCTTTACCCATCAAGCAGAGATCATAAACATATCCCCCAAAGAAATTGCCGTGAAGATGAAGAGCACTGAGGGTAGCCTGCAGGGGTCAAGGGTGCACAGAGTTGGCCAATGTCCTGGTTCTTGTATTTGCTAGGTGCTTCCTTAAGCTCTCTGAGCTTTAGTTTCTCATCGATAGGGAGAGTCATCCTGCCTCCGACTGACTTGTGAGGCTCTGAGCTTCTGTTCCCTTGTGCGAAGAGCCCCACACTGGTTCATGCACTCATTTGTTTACTTATTATTTTATTCCACAGAATATTTGAGTGTCTATTATGTGTTGCAAATATGAATACACTAACAAATTAGAGAACCAAATACTAAATCAAATCAAATAGAACAAACACAGTGACTGTCAGTGGAAGTGTTGGCTCTGTGGTCCAGAATGCCCTGTGCATTATCTTTGAACTTCTCACATCCTTTCCGAATTACCAGCTTATGGGCATGTGTCCTCTACCCAGCCCCATGGTGGTTTATTCTTGCACACCCAGCACTGGGTCAGCACCCCTTCAACTTGGTGGGTTCTCGGTAGATGTTCATGAACAAATTAATCCCATCTGTGGTAGGCCATATGTTCAGAGAGCTGCACTTTGGGACCAGAAACTTTTCAAACTCAGAAAAACTTATAGAGGTTCATATTGGTTCCATGTAATACTCTCACCCAGCCTCAAAGGGCCTGCTGGTTCCTGGGTCACCTTCTTTCTGAAGCCTCCCCTTGTTTCCATGGCTTGTTAATCCATTTTTTCTTACCTCTTCCAGCACTTATTGTCTGTAGCAGACAACATGTGATATTGACCACACACTATTCTTCCTTGTCTGTGCTTGAGTTTTGCCTCCCAAGCATTCCATCAGCGTCTCCATCTTATATGAGATGGCTCTGGGATCTTAAATTAACATTATTTTGATTTGGCTTATAAATCTATTTTGATTTAGAGTAAGCCCCATCTGAGTTTCAGACATAATCTCAAGAAATAATTTAACTTCTCTAAACCTCCATTTTCTTTTTTCTATAATAGGGATAAAAACACTTTCCTTAGAAGGTTGTAATGACCACCTGAGTGGATTCATTCATTCAGCAAATATTCATCTAACATCCTCTATGTGCTGGGCACTGTTCTAGGTACTGGGAATATATCCATGAACAAAGTAGAGATAATAACCTTTGTGTTCATGGACTGTACATTCTAGTTGGGGGAGGCAGGTGGTAAACAAAGCATATAAGACAATTTTATAATATGTTAAACAGTGATAAAAACAATGGAGAAAACCAGAGCTGGATAGGGGCGATGAAAAGATTGACCACAAATTAGCAACTTTAACATACCATGGAAATATTTAGGTCATTTTTTTAAAGAATGTACTAACAAAAATAAAGCAATCAGTTCAACACACTGTCATCACCTTCCCTCAGCTTCCACGAAGACAGTGTCCAGCCCTCATCCATGAATCAATATTGATTGTTCTCTAGTAATTTTCAGAAGTTAGGAAGCTGTGTCTGTGGTGAGAGATGAAGATGTACTTGTTGGATTGAAAAGAAAGCAAACCCACAGGGAAATGGGTAATCATCTGGCTGTACCCCCAGTCCTTCTCTGCTGAGTCAAAGCAAACTCACACATCGGTGAGGGGTTGTTTTCCACAAACAGAATGGCTGGTGTTGGTGGTGTTTACTTCTAGGACACCTCTAATCCAGACACTCGCAAGAAAGTGTGAGATAACCTCCTGGTGAATTCAGGATGCCTGCTGAGGTTCTCCTCTAATATAGTCAGACTCCTTCACCCCAGTCACTTATTGAAAAAGGCAATAACTACAGGAATACAAAATTAAGACTCTTTGTCTACCATGTAGAAAATACTTTACAAATATCAGCCGGAATTTGGAGTTATGTAGTTGCTATACCTGTTCCATGTGCTCTCTTCTTTGCAAGTGGTGGCAAATTATTCTTAGCATGAACTGAACCATCCATTCAACAAATACTCTTTGAGTTCCTTACCTGAGCCTGGCACCATGACAGCCACTGGAGATACAAGCAAGACATTCTAATTCTTGCCCTCATGGAGCTTTTAGTCTAGTGGGGGAGATGGGCATTTAAATAAATGATTGCAATAAAGTCTGATTAAATGAAGTGTGTTTGGAGTAGAGGACAGAGATAGGACGTGAGACGGGAGAGGTAGGCAGGACTTACATGAAGGGTGGAGTTCTAAGTCATGTTAGCAGAAAAAGGGGAGTGTTTAAGCAGGGGCGTGAGGCATTAGAATTGCATTAGAAGGTTCACTCTCTAGTGCCGAGTATAGAAGGAGGGGCGAGTTTCTGAAGGAAGGAGACCATGTAGGAGGCTGGTGCAGACGTTACTAGAATAATACTAGGATGTGGGAAATTGTGCATGACATTTAGCCCAGCTGGAGTGTTCGACTTTAATTCAGTTAAATAAATTATTGATTGACTTAAACTCTGGACTTGAAAACAACGTCCGATATTTTGACGGATTGTAGTTTTGTTATGTCTCGGCTTTTTACCATAGTCATTTCCTGCCTTAGGCCCTAGATGTCTCAGCTGGTCACATCTCTACCATAGAAAGCTGAGTTTCCATGGCTTCTTACCCTAACCCTGATTAATTCAATTCCAATTCAGTCTACAAACACACATCAAGGGCCTGCCAAGAGCCCTGTCCCACCCCAGATGCTGCAGATATAGTAGCAAATATGATGTGGTCTCTTAGGAATGTGAATTTTGTTCACATTTTGTTTTGATTCAATAGAGAATTAACAGGAAAACTTTGGACGTGAATCAAGTTCAGTTAAAGGAGACCAATAAGTGTTTTACCTGTGGTTCTCAGTGGTTCCTCACAACAACCCCAAGAGGTAGACGTTATTAAAATCACTTTAGAGAAAGCAAGGCTGATGCCTAGTGATGTGATGTCACTTGCCCAAGGCTGCCCAGTTAATGAGGGATAAATCGATGAGATATGAACTTGAGCCACTGGATCTAGGTAAATACCATAGATGAAAAGGGCTCTCTGCACGTGCCTGGTTGGAGAACCCAGGGCTGGCCACACCTGTCTCTCCCTCCTGGATATCTTTGTAAGGTGGGACACTGCCCAGGCTGTTGCTTTTTTGGGCCCCAGCAGGAATGATGAAAATGTTTTCAATATGGCCATGAAAATGAGGCATCCCTATATGTACCCTGAAAGCATTATTTATTCCTCTCCTTCCAGACTGGGGGCTGAGCCACCTGTTCAGGACCACAACCCACACAGTTCAAGCCACATATTCACTTACATGGAGATCCTTTCTCAGGTAGGCCAGGCTCCATCATCCTGGAAGATAGCAGAGATCTATCTGTGGATGCCGTGGAGGACACCCTGCCTTGTTGGACAGGCTCCTGTTGGGCTCTGAGAGGAGCTGGACCAGAAGATGTGGGGACGACAGTTGCCTCCCTAGAGACCACAGCTGGCCAGGGAAGCCTATGTGTCCCCTGATTCCGAGGAGGCAGAACCTGGATGGGTATTTTAGAGAAACATCATAGTGGGATTGAGCCCTAGAACCTAGGTTGAACACTTGTTGTCCCCGGTGCCTTCAGATTCTGGGACAATGTCATTCTGGAGTGAGTAGCAACAGGTGTGGGAGTCTCTCCTGATCTAGCGATACCTGGAAAGGGTCCGCATCAGTGACCAGGACACAGCTCTCTTAGGGGGTGTAGGGTACATTGGTCTTGATAGGATGGAAGAATCCTGATGAGTGGTATTTGGGATTTCAATGGATGTGAGAGGCCTCTGGGAGACTGGGATGGGCTGGATTGGGTACTACCTGGGGCAGGCTGAGGAAAGAAGGTTCTGGAGCCTGGCCCAATTGGGGTGGAGGATAAGGAGTTGTTCTTAGGCACAAAGCCTGGAGATTACCATTGTGCAGCATGTTCATGGGGTAAGGAGAGACAGGAAGGGGTGAGTGAACCCAAGGGTGCAGCCGGGGGAGTGCACGGACATGTGAGGAGCCTGAGGCTGAGCCCCTTTGACTGCTGCTGGGTGACACTGCAGGGGCAGCACGTTGGGAGGGTGAAGAGGAGAGGGCAAGCTGAAACAGCATCGAGATGTATTCATTTATTAGCTTTTTAGAGTTTAAATGGAAAAGTCTTCCCATTTTTGTCCTGTGGGGAGAGAGACACAGAGATGAGCACACGCTCTCTCTCTGCAAAACTGACTCATTGTTGTTAACGCTTGGGGAGGAGCTTTTGGCAGTGGCTGGTTTCCCCAGAATTCTTGCTGCTGCAGATCTCGGGCTTCTGGAATGCAGTGGTTTATAAATGTGTCAGAACTTCTGTAGACTCACACACTAGGACGGTTGGAAAGGCCCTGGCAGATCACCTGGTTCAACTCCTTGATTTCACAGAGGAGGAAACCAAGCCCAGGGAAGAGAAGTGATTTGCCCGATATCATGTGACAGGTCATTTGACACCAGGGCTGGCCCTGGGGCCTTTTGACTCCTGATTCGGTGACCTTTCACATCATATTTGAGAGGATGCTATAGAAATGCTTGGTTCCATGGCTCCCCACAGGCCTGCTCATGAGAAGTGCTTGGGCACTTTTTAAATTCCTGATGCCCCATCTGTATCCTTGCTCCACCTTAGAAATTCTGATTCACTTGGTCTGGGATAGGGACTGAGGTTAGTGTTTCTTTTAAATTTTTTTCAGTAATTCTAGTGTGTAGCCAGGTCTGAGGACCATTGGCTCAGTTAAACTAATACCAAATGATGCTTATAAGGGTGGATGAAATCCAACCAAAGCACATATTGATTTCTATGAAGAAATGGCTCATGAAAGAAGCCTCTGTGGTTGAGACAGTCTCAGAATGACAGTCAGCTGCTCAGAGCAAGGCACAGTCCTCATGGCAGAGAGCAGATATTGGAGCATGAATACCTGCTTATTGAATGAATGAATGAATGAATGAATGAATGGGGGCACTTAATTCTGGAAACTCTCTGGGCAGGATGACTGGAAAATGCACCTTCTTTGGACTCTTTTTGATCCTATTTCATGACATGACACTGAGACAAATCTTTGAGGATGGATCTAGAAACAATTGTTCTTTGGAATAGGAAAAAAATCAGTGTTTAAGGGATTAGGGCATGTACTGGATGGATGGAACTTCACAGTAGATGACTATTCCTCTAGTTTCAACAACTCTCCCAATCAGCAGGATGGCCATGAGAATATGTCTTCTTAGTTTCACCATCTATCAAATAAAAATACTGATGCTTCCACTTCCTGCCTCATCTGGATGTTTGTTCCGTGCACACTCATGGGGTGTCTGCACGGAGCCAGGTGTGAGTTAGGTGCTGAGGCTGCAAGGGTAATAGGCAAGGTGTCTGCTCGCCCAAAGGTGCTCATGCCATGAATCCTTCGTGGCTTGTTGACAAACGTGCATCAGGTGCCCACAGTGTGCCTGGCACCGTGCTTGTGAGGATCAAAACAGATGGATCCAAGGGGAAGTGTTTTCAAATAATTTTTTGAAAAATTTAAAGCATTAATCCAATGTTTGGTATCAACCCAATGTTTGGCATTAACCCAAATGCCAATATCTCCTACTGTTTGACAGCCTAGAATTGCTGACCCAATCTTTAGGAACTAAGCTTAGAGGTCACCGTGTAGGTCCTCCTGACCTTCCCCAGGCGTCCCTCCTATTATTGCCTTTATCATACATAGAGCAAAGCTCTATCTGGATGTGTATTTCTTCTGTCAGTATTTAAGTACCTTTAGTAGAGAAATGGTTTCTAAGCCTTGGGTGCTTAATGCATGCTTGTTCAACTGAATGAATATACTTTTTTGCCAATGTGAAAGATGTTCTAAAACGCATTTAAGTAATGCTCCTGGTGAGGCATGTGCTAGTTTTATGGAATGTTAATTTACATAAACAACTTAAGATGGGTGTTCCTTGCTCTATCTTCCACTTCTAAGACGTAATAAAGGAAATCACAAACCTGTTAGCATTTTGAGGGTTAATCCCTTTTAGTGAACCTTAGAAAGCTGTAGGGTGTCTGTGTGCACGTGTGTATTTTCTCTTGGGGTGGGGGGACACAGAGAGAATGCTGACTAATTCCTAGGTGCTGCTTTCCAGGGACCAGAGGCTGTGATTGCTGTCTTAAGTACTTTGTGTTAATTTTTGTAAAAATGTTTTGTAAATAAGTTGCCTTATGCAAAAGGAGCTTAGAGGGTGTGTGTCCAAGGAGTTTTTGACTAGCTGTGGCAAGTTGGAAAAGACTTTTTGAAAACAGAAAGAATGAAAAGGACACCCAGATAGCAGAAAGACTCTGATTTAGAGAAAGAGACAGAAGGACCACACAGAGGAGGAGGGGGCGGAAAGGGACTGGCACAGAGTAAGGCAGAGAAAGAGAGGAGGAAAACAGCAAATAGGGAGCTAGGGAGGCATTGAGAGGGCAGAGATGCAGAGACCAAGTGGAGAGGGACTAAGTTGTAGAGGGACAGAGACTGAAATGGGGACACACCCACACTCAGACCCAGAGACACAGAGACAGACACACTGGGAGAGACGAGGAGGCCCAGGGAGCATTCTCAGGCCGAAGCGTAGGAGACCAGGGCGTGATTGCTAGATAGATCATTGCTAGGAAACATCGCCTATAATTGGTCCATGGGGAATTTCTAATAAAATCTTTCAAGTGATTAAAGGCATTTTATTGAAAACAGATCTGGGCCTCTTTGGTGAAGAGGGACTAACCTGGGCCATTTTCTCCCTGGAGGCTTAGCTGCTGTTTCAGTAGCTAAGTGGGGGTTATGGGTCTGCTTCCCCATCTGCTTCCTGCCCGTGGCAGGGCCAGGGAGCTCCCCCTCCCCAGGCAGGTCAGGAAGGATTGTATACAGAGCCCCAGCAGGGCCTCGGTCCCTTTGGCTTTACTGCCCAGACCCGGAGCCTGGAATAAAGGATGTTATTTTTACATTTTAAATTGCTGTTGCAGAAAGCAGATGCAGCTTGCAGCAATTCCTTTGCTTCTGTGGCTTCCTTAGGAGTTGGACCTGGTAGGATTTGAAGGGTTAATGAGGCAAAAAATACCAGGAGGGTGATTGGGATGGTTTCCTTCTCTCCTTCCAGTGATCAGTGTCCCCAGTCTGGTCTCTATCCATGATGTGATTAGTTAGGTTAAAAAAGACCAGGCAAGAAAATGGAGGGCAGCAGCTCAGAAATCATCAAGTCAAAAAAAAAAAAAAGGAAAGAAAAAAGAAATCATCAAGTCCAGTTCTTTCATTTTACAGATAGAGAGACTGAGGCTGCTGTGGGTCACATGTGTCCCCAAAAGGTCCATGTGTTGGAAACTTGATCCCCATTGTAACTGTTAAGAGGGTGGGAAATCCAATTATGGTAATTGAAAGGGGCCTTTAAGAGGTGATTAGATTGTGAGACTGTGCCCTTGTAAATGGACTGAGCCATTCATGGAGTAATAGATGTGGTTCTGATGGCTTTTAAAGGAGAGCAGGTGAGGAGGTTAGCTCTCTCCTGCTCAGCTCACTTGCCACGTGATGCCTTGTGCTGCTGTGGAGAGCCACAAACATGTAAACGGACCTCACCAGATGTGTTCCCTGGACTTTGGACTTCCCAGCCTCCAAACTATGAGAAATAAATTCTGTTTCTTTATAATTACCCAGTTTCAGGTATCCTGATATAAGCAACAGAAATGGACTACTACACAAGCCGTGAGAAAGGGACTGACTAGAACACCAGGGCTCTGTGCGGGGCTGGTGCTCTTTCTTCTGTTGAGGGAGACAGGGCACCTGTGCCAGCAGCCTGCCGAATTGACCCACTTCCCTGCCCATGGCAGACATCACCAGCCAATCGTAGGCATCACTAATTGATCTGACCTGCTGCTACTAGTGTTTTCTCAAGACAGTGCTTGGGGAGCACCAAGAATCATTTAGATTCTGCAGTGAGATGAATCCTCGTTGTCCTTTCTGAGCTCCACGCACCTTCCTGCTGGGGTGAGTTTTTCTTTTTTATGTAGATAGATTTATGGTTTTAATCTGTGCCCCACTGTCCACTGGTTAATAATAACACCTATAATGTTAGCATTAGAAGGAATGAAGTCTGTCCCTTCTCAGGAATCTAAGTGTTGTTTATTTGTGAAAGTTAGGGCATGAGACGGAATGTAAATTCCAGTCTTAATGGTTATTTCACTCCTTACTTGTATGCTTATTTTATTTCGAGGGTGGAGGGGTTCCTGTAGTTAGACTATAGGAATTTGTGGTTTTGGTTTTTGGCAAGGAAGATTTTATTATTCCTCGGAAGATGATGAAACTTCCACTCGAGAGTTTGGTCAAGTTCACACAGCTGGTGTTTTCATCATCTCGTTGGTGAGGGAGGGACTCCCTCCCTGTGTTCTGGGATAGCGGAAAGGCTGAACACACAATACTAGACAGAGGAGATCGACAGAAGTTCATTATCCATGTGTACTTGCAGCCCAGGGAGGAAGGACACCTCATGCCACACAGGTGCCCATGAGGACTGCACTTGACATTGGAGTGAACAGGCAGGGGCTAGGGGAGGCAGGCTTTGTAGTGTCAAGAAGGCGGGTGCCCCTGGATCCTACAAGAGGATGTGATCAGTTTGTTTTAATAGTTCTGTTAGCTGGCAGGGAACTGAAACCCACCATTCAGGATTAAGCAGGAACTATGCCTGGTCTCGCTGATAAGTGAGCTTGTTTGGCTAAGGGACCTTATCGATGGGAGCAGACTAGGGAGGGGAACTTGGGGTTAGGCCATTCCAGGCCCTCCCAATCTCACCAGATGTCCAGGCAGCACAAAATACAGAGCCCCCTTGTTTTAGGCCTCACGGCACAGCTGGGGTAGGAGGAGCTGAAATTTGAACCCAGACCTCCTTGACTTAAAGCCTGTGACCTCTCCCATCCCAGCACACAGCCTCCTTCCAAAAGCTTATTGCAGAATCAAAGGTTGAGTTGAAGCTTGTTCCGTCTTTTAGTCTTGTCAGTCCCTCTCCGTGCTGTGTCTGTTTGTACTTCCTTGCACCTGGACATTGTTTAATGACAGAATTCATTTCCTTCTCAGTTTCTCTTTGTATGGTCACATTATGGTGGTTGGGAGAACCAAAATATTCAGAATTAATTCAGGCATTGTCTAAGAATCTGAGAATGAGGTAACCAGTCAATAGGGAATGAATACAACCCGGGCTCGAAAACATGGATTCATTGAGCTGATGGCGATCGTGCCCCACTTAAATAATGAGAGCATGACCATGAATACAAATGAGAAGCGATACCTCAGCAGATTAATATTCACACTGCCATGGAGGATCTTAAGCCCTTATAAAAGGTGTCCCCCAGGGGTTCTTTAAACAGCAAATTTTCTGCTTGCATTTAAAATAAAATTCCAAGTACATAACTGCTGTTTTCACCCTATGGAGGTTTTAAGGTCACAGCTGTTATGAAAGCAGATATAGCATTGATTTTTTTTTAAAATCAGATCTAGACATTGAGTAAAGAGACAGGTACTGATGATGACGGTGATAAAAGCTTGTAACAAGTGTGTATCCGTGAGTGCCACTGTGCTAGGTATTTTCCATACGTTTCCTCTTATCTTCGTAAGGTCCTCTCAAAGCAGACTTAATTGTTACCATTTTTAAGGTGAGGAAATTGAGGCTCAGAAAATTTACTTGTCAGAAGTTACCCGGCTAGTAACTGATGACATTTACTTACTACTTAACTTCCAGCGTGCTGGTGAGGATGGAAGATAATGTGTATAACGATTTGGCACAGGCCTGGTATGCAGTAAGCCCTCTACAAAGGGTAGCTGATCTCTTCATCCTGACATTATATATCACAGTGTCTCTCTTGTGACTGGGTGTGTTGGAGTCCAGCGGAGGGCAGGTCCTTGCTGCAGGTCCATGAGCTCTACTTTGTGGACAGATATAGCTTGGACCTGAGGGTCTTTACCCACAGTTGTCCCCACAAATTCCTGGTTTCCAAAGGCACCTGGAATCCCCAAGTAGAAACTCATTAAAATGGGTTGAGTGGTACCCCCTCCCCCTAACATATATTGGGTCCTAACCTCTGGAACCTGTCAATGTGAACTTATTTGAAAAAAAGGTCTTTGCTGATGCAATTAGGTAAAGGATTTTTGAGATGAGATCATCCTGGGTTTACCTGTGTGGGCTCTAAATCAAGGACAGTGTCCTTGTCATTGGAGAGACACATGGAGAGAAGAGGAGAAGGTCATGTGAAGGCAGGGGCAGAGACTGGAGTGATGCAGCTACAAGCCAAGGAACACCCAAAGTCACTAGAAGCTGGAAAAAGCAAGAAAGCATTCTCTCCTAGAACCTCCAGAAGAAACACTACCCTGACAATACCTTGATTTTGGACTCTAGCCACCAGAATTGTGACAGAATACAGATTACATTTCTGTCATTTTAAGCCACCAAGTTTGTGCTATTTTGTTACAGCAGCCCCAGGAAACTAACACACCTGTGGTGTCCCAAGGATCCCCTCTACTGGTGGGACAGGAAGATGACCAGCCTGAGTGCCAGGAGTCGTGGGCTGTTGCCCTGATCCATCACTAATGGGCTGTGGCACGTGGGACAAGCTGTTTTGCTCTGAGGGCCTCAGTTTCCTCATCTTTAAAATAAAGAGAGAGTTGAAAGGAGGGAATTATGACATAGGAGCACAGGGTGACCTGAGATGGAGATTAGAATCCTTGGAGCCATAGAGACTGGAATTGTCAGGTAGTTGGGACATTCAGAGGGGAGCATAAAACACAGGGAGGAAGGGGTGGGGGAGGGGCCGGGGCACATCTGCTCCATCGAATGTGTTGCTGAGGCAGAACAACTGAGTGTCTGTGCCCATGGGGGTAACGAGCTAATTCCGCCTCTTCCTCCCTTTGCCGTGCCTGGAGACAGCCAGCTACGTGGGGGTGTGTGGGCTGCTAATCGGAACCAGCTCATTCCAGTCAGGAGCAGCGATTTGACATGGTGGGAAAGAAAAGGAATAATAACAAGCCCTTCATTTGAGATCATTTGGCTGCAAATGATGGGAGACACATTCAGGATAGTCCTGCAGGATTTTTTTTTTTTTTTTTTTTATCCCAGAAATAATTCTTTTGACCTACTTTTGGTTGTGCTGAGGATGTGGTTATAGTTAACTGAGCTGAAGTACAATATGCTTTTTTCAATGTCCCTGAACCTTCAGAGCTGCTTGTCTGTTTGGGTCTTGGTGCTGGATGGATGGTGTGGCCCAGGGCTAGGATCCACCTGAAATCTGAGCAGGTCATTGTGGCTCAGAGGTCAGGAACGTGGGCTCTGGAAAGAAACTTCACCAGCTCTGCCACTCATAGCTGTGTGACCCTGCCTAAGTTACTAACCTCTCTGAACTCCAGTTTACTCAGCTGCAAAATGGGGATAAAAGTGGCTTCCTTTTGTAGGGATTGATTTGCTTAGCTCTGTTAGGCAGGAGCTGCTAGTGACCCATGCTACAGATGAGGACTTGGCACCATGGACAGGTTAAGTAACTGTCTCATGGCCAGAGAGTGGCCAACACAGGAGTATGACTCAGACCACTCTCTTAACCTCCCTGCCTCTCCTGATGGGTGATCAGTAGCAAATATTGCCATTTGGTGGAAGAGCCTAACTCTGGACTTTGGAGGTCCCCAGGGGACAGAGGTTGCTGGACAATGGACCCCATTCAATGGAATTGGGATGAAGTCCTGAAACACCAGTACATGTTCAGTGGACGGCTTTACAATACTTTCCCAGAAATGGTTCCTTCTGGCCCTTACAGCAATAGTGGCCTGTCCTGGAAGCTGCTGTGTCCTCCAGATGACATGCAGAGTGTTACCCTCCTCCAAACAGGCAGCAGAGAGATAGGAGACATGGTAATGCTTCATTTTGTCAGACCACATCGAACAAAGAATTCTGGTTTCTCCCTGCCCCTAGAGAAAGGACTGGCATTTTAACAGTGGGGTAGAGTGTGTAGGTCCTGGGAATAGGCTCCCAGTTTGGCCAGCTGAGAACTCCTGGGCTCCTGCCTGCCTGTGTACCCAGTCCCATCTGCGTCCCACTCTCCTCCAGGCCCAGCTCCTCACAGTATGTGCTGTTTCTTGACTCTGCTGCTGCTTGTGTTCTTCTTTGTACCTGAAATTCCCTTCCGTCTCTCCCTCCACCATCTACCCTGAGGATTCTTTTGCTCTCTTCAGGCATAGGCGTAAGAGTTCATCACTTTCTCTCCCAGGAACCAACATTCTAGTCACAGAGACAGACAAAGAAGTAAATGGAACAAATATTATGTGTTAACATTGGAAAGGAAGAGCTTAGTGAACTGCAGAGTGGCTGGGGAGGCGTCCCTGAGTTATAGCTGCCGCCTGGAGAGCAGTCATGCCAGTGCTGGTGGGGGCAGAGTGGCTGGTGGAAGCCACATGGTTCTGGGAGGGAGCATGTGTTCTGAGGTCATGAGAAGGGAAAGCTCCTGTATTCCAGGAACTGAAGGCCAGAAGAGCTTAAATGTCGGGCATGGTGGGGACTGCAGCAGGTGAGTTCGCAGAGGTACACATGCAGGATAGGGAATTTGGATTTAAATGCAAATGCAAGATGTATGCTTTGGGGTGATCCCTCTGGCCACTGGGTTGAGAATAGACTTGCCAGGGAACCAGATGGGAGAGCATTGTGATACCGGAGGATAGTGTCTGGGGAGACCTGATGGCCGACCTCAACCCACTCTGTCTTCTACCAGGTTTTTGACTCCACCACAGGAAAGAATTCAAGGGCAGAGTCACAGTAGAAAATGAAAACAGGTTTAATGTAAGAAATAAGAAATACAGACTTCACAGGGAAAGTGCGGCCTAGCTGCAGAGACTGAGCGGCGGCTGCAGCAAGTTTAATACAAAAGTAAGAAATACGTACTTCACAGACAAAGTGCAGACTGGTTCCAGAGTGAACAGCAGCTGCTAGAGGCAAGTTTAACACAGAAAGTGATATATACACACCTCGCAGGCAAAATGCAGGCTCTAGAGAGAGTGAGCAGCAGCCCCTCCTTCCTCCTGGATTCAACTTTTATATCTTAGCTATCTATACATATTCATGCTGTCTAATGAATATTCAGCTAAGGGGGTGGTTCCCAGTTATGTAACAGCCTTGCACATTCTCAGTTGGTCTCCTTTGGATCATGCTCATTGGTCAAATTCCAGCACATGCACCAAATACATTTAAAATATTCTGAGTGCTCTCTGACACCTCCAGTGGAAGGTCATTCATAGGATAAACTCCTTTCTTCTGAGCATGCTCGGCTACACTACCGAGAGAGTACACAAGTCTGCCTCCTGTGGTCTCAGTCTCCATGGGCTGGTGCTGAAAACAGGTGCTGCAAGCAACAGTAGCTCAGTACTCAAAGGAGGGGCTTGAGTCCTAGGGGAGTGGTTTAAGACCCAGGGAAGTGGCCTGAAAGTCAAGAGGAGTGACCTGAAACCCGATCCCTGGGGGACTGAGCACCTCCTATCTCAATTGGAGTAATACTGTGGGAGGTGATGGGGTGAGTCAGGGATGCCTGTGGTTCTCTGGTTGGAGCACCTGGGTTAGATGGTGGTGAGAAGGGCAGTCATGGCAAGAGCCCAGTGTGGAGGTGGAACTCAGGGGTCTGCTTGGGACATAGTGGGGGCTCATTGTCTGTTGGTGTTGGCTGGTGGAGATGCTGAGAAGGCAATTGTGTCACAAGGGCTGCGGCTGCAAGTGGAGGTTGCAACCTTATTCTTCCTGGCATCAAGGGCACAATCCCTGAGCGATGGGCCTAAGGATCCTGTTGGCAGAGCTGGGGAGGCAGACGGATGGGATGGGACGTAGGAACTAGCATGGTGATTCAAACCTGGTCCCCTCCTGGCTCCCTTTGGGAAATGGGGCTGCATTGGTCCATCTTCAGGATCCTGTTGTCTCTCCCATTCCCTGTTTTAAAAAACAGATTTAATTTGTGATTCTGCAGTCAGATCTAGGTGGAGGGCCTGTTCTAGGCTGGTGTCTTGCATCATGGTAGTATCTTCTCTCTCTGTCAGTCTGTTCCTGCTTACCGAAGCTCGATCCTCATTCTCCAGCTTGCATTGTTTTCCCTGAAGACAGGATTGCCAACTGAGGTGGAGAAGACCGCTTCTACCCTCTCATCTGTTACCCCCCATTTTGCCCCCATTTGTCCCCTCCACACACATAAGGTCAGGCACATTCTTTTGGTCATCTGGGTTGGCATTTTCCTTGTTCTCGTCTTATAGATTTGAAACACTTTTTAAAACGTAGCCTGCATCTTGGGTCTCCTGTGCCTTCCACCCACCTACCCATCTGTCTTCGGTGTTTATCAGAGAGCATTTCCTGTTTTCCAACATTGGTTTCTTGAGACTTCTTATGGAACGATTTGTGGCTTACTTGTCAGAATTTTGTTTTCTTAGAGCTTTTCTTGGGCCAAGGGAAACTAGAATTTTCCTGAGAGCTCCTGTGTGCCAGTCACATGCATGAATATATTTAGTCATCAAATATCTTAAAATATCTTATTACTCATATCTACAGATAATTGGAGTACACATACACATATATCTAATCAGAAAATTTAGAGAACGTTAAAACGAATGAAATACTGCCATTTGCAACAACATGGATGGACCTTGAGAGAATTATATTAAGTGAAACAAGTCAGGCACAGAAAGAGAAATACCACATGTTCTCACTTATTGGTGGGAGCTAAAAATTAATATATAAATTCACACACACACACACACACACACACACACACACACACACAAACCGGTGGGGGGGAAGAAGATATAACAACCACAATTATTTGAAGTTGATACGACAAGCAAACAGAAAGGACATTGTTGGGGGTGAGGGGGGAGGGAGAAGGGAGAGAGGTTTTGGTGATGGGGAGCAATAATCAGCCACAATGTATATCGACAAAATAAAATTAAAAAAAAAAAAAAAGAAAATTTAGAGAACGTTGCCAAGCCCTCCTTAATAGACACGTTGACTGTAGAAGCTTTTTCAATACCTATCTCTGACCTCACCCCCCTGCCCAGACCTCCCATAGATGTGCACCAGCTTTGCCTTCTAGTTTACCTTTCAGACATAGAATTTACCTTTTGAATTAAAATTTGAAGGTATCCCATGTCAACCCAAAAAACAGCGTTTTGAGCTCCTTTTATGTGCTCCTCCAGGAGTTAGAGGGTCAAAGGCCCAGCTCTTGTCCTGCAGAAATGCAGGGCATTCATTCTGTGCCATGCTTCTGGGCATCTAAAGCCTTAATTAGAGGAGCAGGCACATTCCTCTCAGGCTCGAGGGACACAAAACACATTGAAAGTACAAAAACATGATGCTTCTGCAGCATCGTTTATCAACACATCTTGAGGACACTGAGGTTTGAAGCAAATTAGTTATTCATTGAGGCATAAAGCCGCTAAATAAACACTTGTGCTCGCCCAGAGCATTTTTCCCTCTGCAAGTCTGTTCTGGCCACAGTGACCTCCCGTATGCGCTGCCTGGGATCCGGTTCATCTCTGTCTTCTTTTGAATAAAGAACACAGCCTACACGCTTCTGGATGTCAGCCAGGGAGACATTCATCCTGGTGCCGGATGCTCTGGCTCAAGGGAAGGGGACAAGTTGCAGGTGTCACGAGGCTGGTCTTCTGGTTGTGGCAGCCCAGAAGACTGACAGGCGCCCATTTTCTGTGTCCATGACACTGCAGTGACTGATGTTTTCTTAGACATCAAGACTTACTTACCCAGCCAAATATTACTCTCCGTGGGCACCTGCTATGGACTGAACATTTGTATCCCCTCAAAATTCTTATGTTGAAATCCTGACTCCCAGTGTGATGGTATTAGGGGCTGTGGCCTTTGGGAGGTGATTAGGTCATGAAGGTGGAGCCCTTATTATGGGATTAGTGCCCTAATAAAAGAGACCCTGGAGAACTCTCTCTCATCCTTTCCGCCATGTGAGGACATAATGAGAAGATGTCATCTGCCACCACAGGAGGCCCTCACCAGACCCCAACCATGTTGGCATCTTGACCTCAGACTTGAGCCTCCAGAACCATGAGAAACATTTCTCTTGCCTGTAAGCCACCCAGTCTGTGGTACTTTTTATAGCAGCCCGAACTGATTGAGACAGTACCTGTACCCACGTATTCCAACCTGGAAGCTCTGTTTGTTTTTATTCTTTGAAGAGAGAATGCCATGTTGGGAAGAACGTAGGTTCTCCAGACAGACAGTAGTGAGCTCAATACAGGCCTCATCAGTGGCTGTTTATGATGTGCTCTTTTGTTGTCTTGACAAGCCACTTAGGGATTTTTGAGCCTCAGTTTTCTCATCGCTGAAATGGGCTCATAGTATTGACCATCCTAGATTGGTTTTGAAGATTAGCAGTAAAGCTGATACAACAACTAGAGTTCCCTGTACATACTAGTCACTTGGAAAACACTTCCCAACTTTCTTATCTGCAGAGAGCACTCTCTGAGGCACTGGCAGCTTCATGAGTAGAGGTGGGTGCAGTCATGGGCCATCTTTTCTCTGGCCTCTGTGGCAGTTTTCTGGGCAGGTACTTTGAGGCTGAGAAGGTCTCTGTCTGGCCCCAGGAATCAGGGCTCAAAGTGCTGGACTTCCTGTGTGGGTTGTGACATCAGTGACATCACAGCACTAACACAGAGGGAGATGACGCTCTTAAAGGCAATATTCAAATGAAAAATATTACACTTAGGATTGCATTTTACTAAGGTTGCGCTGTCTTCAACTATGACTGTGACCTACAAATTCAAAAATCTAGACAAACACTCTAATAATTTTCAAGGTTTTTATAGCCGAAAATTGAGAGGATGAAAGATGCTGTTTCAAGGCTAAGGCAAGAGAACTCTTGTTTAGCAGGGAGCCTGGGAGGGGAGAAATTAACTCCTCCTTCAAGGAGTGCCACGCCCTGGCTCCCAAAGCACTGGACTAGACAGTCTCTTAGAGACCTTTCTAGACCAGTCCCTTCTCAGTTCTGACTCCCTTTGCTTGTGTTTCTGCTACGTGCAGGACACTCTGCACGTTTATTATCTTTCTTAACCCTCTCGGAGATGCTCTGTGGTAGGTGCTGTCACACTTATTTCACAGACAAGGATTAGAGACTGACTTGCCTTATGCCACGTGGCTTTTAAAGGTTGAATTAGGACTTGAACCGCAGTCTGAACATGGTGCTGCTACCGTTCCTCGCCTTTCTCTGAACAACCCCCTGCACCAACACCCAACTCCCAACTCAACACATGAGGCGGCTGAAAGCTACACTGGGGAATAAATGACTTACCCCTAATCATGCAGCCCATTAGACGCAGAGCCAGGTTCAGACCCAGAGCTCCTGCCCCCCGTGCCTGCTTTGTTCTGCTCGCCCGCCCTGCCTCTCCAAAAGCTTCATTAAACCCACACAGAAGCCAGAGACGATTCTTCATCTCTGTCACGGATCCCTTCCTTCTGGCTTCCACTGAGCTCGGATCCTCTTCAGAAAGCCTGTGATCTGAGCTTATATTTATCTTGTCCTCAGGCTTCAAAGTAATTGTTTCCTCCTCATTTTCCTGTGGGTCACTCAGTGTGGGAAATAATGTTCTTACTTGAAGAAAACCCAATATCAGCTTTTTATTCCCAACCACAGCTGCCCGAGGTGCTCAGTGTCTTATCCCTGATCCCTGGGGGTTTCAGGAAATCTCTAGAAGAGGAGGGAGGGTGGCTCATGGGGAAATACTCCCCTTGACCTTGAACCAAGAGCATTTTAGTGTTACTGACCCTGGGTGGGGTCACAGCCTTTCCCTGGGCCTCCAGTTCCTCACTCTGCTTCCCGCGGGCTGGCTCATGGATCTTCAGACTGCATCCTCTCAACTCCAAGGCTGACAGAAAGAGAATGTCTCTTTCCAGTGTCATCCACAAAGGTACCGGGACTCAGATTTTCTGAAAGGCCTGGCTTGGCTTGCATTCCAGAAGGGCTCCGATTGCTTCAACTCCAATAGGAAGCGAGTCTGTTTTGTTCACAGATGGATCCTTCTTATTCAATGCACTCCCTGGAATGAATGAATGAATGAATGAATTCTGCCCAGGTCTGAGTCACATGACCATCTCATTATGAATTCCTTCCCCAACCACATGGAGAGTGTGCATGTCACCAGAACAGGGATCATATAATGACTAGGTTTAAAAGTAGATGTCTGCCATGGCAGGCTGTGTGCTGGGTATTTTCTGGTTGCCCCTCCAAATCCATTCTCCACCTGCTCTGTACCCATAGGAGACTAATCTTGTGAATTTCATCAGTGGCTCCCCTGCCTCTGACTTCTGGCTGGTGCAGATGATGGGAGGCACCAGCAGAAGACTGGTGGGTGGCCTGTGAGGGGAGGATGTGATTCCCTCCCTGCTGGGCTGGAGTGGGCCACAGATCCTGTCTGGAGCCCTCTTTCTCAGATGACAGCTTTCCTGGTTTCTTTTTTATTTTTTGGCAGCTGGCTGGCGCAGGGATTGAACCCTGTACCTTAGTGTTATCAGCACCATTCTCTAACCAACTGAGCTAACCAGCCAGCCCAGCTTTCCTGGTTGCTGATAACTGCTCCCTCCCTTGGCTCCTGTAGTCCCAGAGGTGGTAACAGTTTTCAGCCATTGCCAGTCGCAGGGGCCTTTACCTTCTCTTGTTGATTTCTGTACACCCTGGCCCACCTTTGCAAATAGTCACTTTATTGAATGTTACCCAGTTTCCTTGTTTGAGTGTACTGCACTCAGACTCGTACAGTCTGTCAGGCTCAACAAGGATGAAATTTGTTCCTCTCAGTTTCTCTGGGCAGAAGGAGACCAAATAATGGTGGTCGTTACTTAGATGCGAGTTTCTCCCTAGAGGGCTGTTATCTCCTCCACCTTCCAGACTCCCTCACATGCACACCTGCCAGGTTGGCCCTTCTGCCTGGATTCCCTCTCTGTGTCATCCAACAGGGGAGCTCCTACTGTGCCTTTAGGTTTCAGTTCAGAGGGTCTCCATTTGCAAAGCCTCCTGCAGTTCCCCAGCCCTTCTCTCTGTACCCTGCAGTTTTCTGACCTAATCTTTTCTCCCAGTGCACCCAACCCTGGGTACCATCTCTCCCTGGACTGTGCATCCCTTGGGGGCAAGTTCCCTGTTTTGCTCCTCTTGCAGCCTCAGCACCTAAGACCTAGTAGCCACTCAACATATGCATCTCGGGTGTGAATTTATGGATTATTAAGCACAGGTAAGTTTGAGATTTCTAGGGGAAGACAAATTTTAGAATTCCAAAGAGGAAGTCCAGTTTGGAATTTTAAAGAAAACATAAAATGTGTTGACAGAAATACCATCTTAGCAATGAATATTTATAGACCTTAATTTCTTTTTTTAAAAAGGAACATCCTTTCTTGCTTAGAGACATCTAATTAAAAAAAAAATAAAAATAAACGAGCACCTTGAGACAAACATCTGGCTCACATGGATGAAAGGCATCTCGAAGTAGAACCAGCTGGAGTCTTCCTTTAGTTCCACCCCTGTGGTCTGGGGCAGCTCCCTGGACCTCTGGTTCCTCTTCTGAGAAATGAGAGCATGACTGGGAGGGCTCTACCAGCTGGACCATCATGTGTGTGAATAGCATAGATCAGAGTTTCTCAATTCTTTGTTCACAGTCATTGCCCCAATGAGCCTTTTTAGACCTTTTCATCCTAATCCCATGAAATTTTCATACCACACGTATACTGTGCATGTACTGTGACCCTATGTGAAAGGGTCACAGACCATCACAATACCTAAGATATTTTTTGCTCTCCAATTACCAGTTTTTGTCCCATCGAGAATGCAATTTTGTGGGGACCCTGCCCTCCTTGGTAGCCAACAGAACTGTCCAGACCATGGACAGCACCAGGGCTTGGAGGTGCAGGTGCAGCCCCCATTCTTGAGAAGTTCACAGTCTGAGTACAGACAGAAACAGAATCCCCTCTGAGCCTGTAGTCTGCAGAGCACCTGGGGTCCCTATGCACTGTCACTGCTCAGTCATGAGTCACAAGGCTTGATGTCACTGCAGTTTGGCTCAGCACTAGAGGATGCCAGGCTCTGAGAATCCAGAAGTGGGTGACCCTTGGCCCCTGCAGTGAGAGGGCTCCCAGACTCATGGGGGAAACAGAGGAGCAAGCAACAGGGGCCAGCCCTGGGCAGGGACACCTCACCAGCCGGGGTGGCGGTGAAGCTCCTGTGATATCATTGCACAGGGTCAGGCTATAGTGGAGGCTGCTGAATCCTCACACCTGCTCTACCCAGGCTGGCAAAGACACCAGGCTGAGGAGGAGAGCTGGAAGGAAACTCAGGCTGCGGGGGTGGAAAGGAAGGACAGATGAAAGCAGCCTGGGGTTGAGGTCAGGGCCATATGCTGCTCAGGTGGAGACTGAGAGTCGGCCCAGGAGGCCCCGGCCTGTAGATTTCTGCAGCTGCTCTGGCTTTGGTGGCCTTTAATTTCCTGTGCTCTGGTGAGATGATGCAACCCAGCCAGAGAACACCAGAGTGACACTGTGACTCTGCCAAGTGTCATTAAACAGCTGACTGCAGCAGCTCCCAGACAGTGGTGGGGGGCTTCGGGCCCTCACTCAGCCCACTGTCGTCCTGCTTTTTCCAGATGCACTGCCTGTCCTTCATTATTTATCATTCTTCTGATTCCTCATTTGCATACTTCTATTTTGCCGTAGTGTATATAATTTGTGGTGACTCCAAATCCTTTGTGAAACGAGGAGGGTCATACATTTCTAATAAGCCAAATGTCTGTTTGCTCCCTTGATAAATTCTTTTGCTTCACGCCCACTTTGGGTTTTATTCCTCTCTTAAAAGGGTCACTCAGCTGTCCCATCACCTTTCCAATGACCAGTCCATGGGGCTGGAAGTTAATTTGTTGAGGGGTCCAGGTCCTTGGGAGTTCCTCACCAGCTCCCTGCGACTCATCTACTATTTGCTCTGTAGCCCTATCTAACTGCATGTCCTCGAAAATCATTGTTTCAGCCATATCAAATGTGACAGGGCTTCTCTGGCAGAGAAGCTGCTGGAAATAGCAGTTGCATTTGACAGAGCTGGGGCTGTGCAGGGCTCCCTCCTGATCCACGTGCTGCTCTGAATGTTAAATCCAGGGGATGGGGGATGGCTGGCATTTCCTAGCTCTGCCTGAGGGGATCCCTCCCTGGGCTTTCCTGGGCTTCCCTCCTTCCTCCCCCGATGCTCTGCCCTCCTGCAGGGAAAGCATACCTCCTGGAGACCAGAGAAGCCTGTGGGAGCCCCGGCTGGTCACCTTGCCCTTCCTTCTTCACTGCTGTAAATGGGGATGATAATACCTCATATACCTAGGGGCTGTTGTGCAAATGAAATGAAAGGTTATAAGTTAAGTTCCTGACAGGGAGTGTTGGAGGAACTCTACGTGGTAGATGCTCCGTTGTTATTAATTATTATTTTGTGTATGGGGACCTGAGCCATTGCAGGGGAGGGGGTGCTTCTCCAGGCTGCATGCTCTGGAAGGCTGGGGCGAGCATCTCCTCAGGATGAATAATTCATCACCAGTCTCCTTTGCTCCTGCAGCAGCTCTTGGCAAACACTGCAGATGAATTCATTTGTCGTGGGTGGGCGTGCATGTGAGAACAGATGGGATTCCCCAGTCACGTGCTCCTGCAGACAGCGTGACACACAGACACGCTGAGGAAGCCCTGCTTCTTGGAGGAGACAGGCAGGAACCTCAGCTTCTGAAAATGGATGCGGGGAATCTGCTGCCGGTGCCATATGTGGCACAAGCTTTGTTCTGCTCAGGAAGAAAGGAGGGGGATTTTCCACCCTGCTGTGTCCTTGACAAAGTCTAATGTTTTTTAACTCTTCAGGCACACCTATCTCCAGGCAATTATAGGATCATTTTATTTATTCATTCCATAATCATTTTATTCCTACGGTGTTCCAGGGCCTGTGTCAGGCATAGAAGAACAGAGATAGACAGAAATCTGCATAAGATGTTATGGAAACTCAAAGGAGGGGGTTACTTACCTGGAGTAGGTATTTAATAACTTTCTGCTAAATTAATAACTTGACTGAAAGCTTCTTAGCCCAGCTTGAAGCAGTCAGGGAAGGCTTCCTGGAGGAGGTGATAATTAAACTGACGTTTGGAAGGTGACCTGGGGTAACCGTGATGAAGGAGGATTTTGAGGAACACATGAAAGCACAATGTTTTCAGAAAACTGTATATAGATGGATGTCTGAAGGATAGGCAGGAACAGGGGTGTGGCATTCCTCCATAGATTCGCACACAATCCTGCATAGTTTGCACGTGATCCAGTGGAAACTACTTTAGGGTGTTGGGTAGGAAGGGAACTTGAGATCATTTGTATTGTGATAAGAGCACTCTGGCTGCATGGTGCAGAAAGGGATGAAGAAAGGAGCCTTGAAAACTGGGAGATAAATTTGTGTATTCATTCATTCATTCATTCACTTATTCATTAATTCACCCACTCATTCTTTTACTTATGCAACAAATATGTCTGGAGCACCTATTGTATACTATGCTGAGACGTCAGGGAGGAGAGGAGGCCACAAAGCTGATGTGCAGAGGGGTGAGGGATGGGGAAGTCAGGTCAGTATCACTTTGTTTTCAATGAACAAGGTCAACAGAGAGAAGCTCTGCTCTGGTGGGAACCACAGCAGGACCCTGTATTGCAGTTGGGGTTCATCCATGGACACTGTGTGCAGCCCCAGATGTGCTGCTATTCTCCCTTCTGCACTGGAATCCCCATGGGGCATGTTGTGGCCTCCCAACTCTTTCTGTGAGCTGACTGGTTTCCTTCCCTTTGCACTGCCACTGGTTAGGCTGAGTGCTCGAATATGGGACGCACAAGTGTGCACATTTCTTTTATCCTCAGACAGCTCGGGGGGCCAGTGACGCTTGAGAAGGGATTTCTGTCCCATGCCTAAAACATTTCTGTGACCCTGAGGTCCTGGTTGAACCCTGGTTGGAGATGGCTTGGTACTCCTTTGGTACAGAAATGTCCGCTCTGCTTCCTCCGCTTCTAATAGTCCTCCTGAGCATCTCTCCCTCCAGGTCTGTGCTTCAAGGATCACCTGGGTCACTCACCTAGGAGGAGGGATGAAAGGCAGGTTCCTGAGCCACCTAAGACTTACTGAATTAGAATTTCCTGTGGGGAAGCCATGGAGTTTGCATTTTTAATCACCACCCTTGGTAATGCTGAAGCTCTTTAATGTTGGAGAAGCACCATTTTAAAGCACAAAGCATTTTTCTGGAATCAGCAAACGCCTGCTGTGTGCCAGACAGGGTACTGGGTGTCAGGCACAGGGTTTATTCATTCTCTCTACAGCCCTGGAGGACCGTGGAGTGACGCTTCTGCTTTACACAGTTGGTGAGAGAGGAAGCTGGGGTTTAAACTCCAATCTCCTAAGGCCCGCAAAGGCCAGCTGGCGCGGAATCGGTGCTCAAAAGTGGGTGGTATAAATGTTTCATTGAACAGTTTGGATGCCTGGCGCTCAAGCAGTGGCTACATAATCATCCCCTAGTTGCCTCTTTCAACCCACCCTTGGGAGCTGGGGCTCAGTCCCGCCATGAAGCCTCTGCAGCCCACGGCTTGTCTGTATGCTTGCAGAATCAAAAGTCCTGCAGTTGTTTTGAATTCCAGGAATGATCTCATTGTAGGAAGCAGCATGCCCAGACAGGGGCTGCCTCCAGCTCCTAAGGGTGGGAACACAGAGAGGACAGAAGGTGGGGAGCAGCAGGGGGTCTCATGTTTGCGTGTGTGTGTGTGTGTGTGTGTGTGTGTGTGTGTGTGTGTGTGTGAGTGTGTGTGTGTGTGTGTGTCCTTGATGTGCCGGTTTGTTTTTCTCTGGCCATGGCAGACACTGGGAGCTGCTAACTCCTCTCATGGGCATTTCCTGGGTTTCTGAGAGCTTTCTTCACCCAAGCCTGTCCTGCTTCAGTGTTTTGCTGCCTGCAGAGCCTCTCTAGGGCTGTGTCCTCAGCTGCTACACCTAGGGCCACCTCCACCTCTTTCTGCAGAGAGAGGCTGTCTAGCTGGCAGGGGCTCCATCGGCATGTCTAGTCCGACCTTCCTACCTCCAGTTCCACATCATCCATCCCCTGGGAATTGAGCCACTGAACTGCTCTGGGCAGTTACTTTGCAAATGCCCCCAACTGCTCTGCAGCTCCAGCCAGTCCCTCTCCTTCTGTGTCCCCAAGGTCTGAGAACAGTATGCACTTTCCAGGTGGTCTCTTAAAGCTCTTCTCAGTAGGTCTGAGGTGACTGGGAGAAGCCCCCACCTCCCCAGAGGACACTGATTCACAAGACGCCAAGAAATTTCTCTTAAAAATGCTCCTTCTCATTTTCACCTCAGATGAAATCCGTATACACATTTACAGTAGGTGGTGGCTTGGGCCTCACAACCGGTTTTCAGCACCTGCTCTGTGTGGACCTGGTTAGTTGTCCTAACACCTGCTCCTGGAAGTGGCCATCCAGCTGTAGTAGCATCATCGCCTGCAGCTTTATAGAAATGGGGCTTTACAGGCCCACTCCAGACCTAATGAGTCAGAAGCTGCTGGAATAGCATGCCCAGGTGCTTTATATGTACACTGAGGTCAAAGGTGCCCTGGTCTGTGCCACCTTGAAAAATAGGGCAGATGGTAGCTGTTGTACGAGGGCCTGGTTGAAACCGAGGCAAAAGAGTCCCATTTTGCCATCTGTCGCACTATCTATAAATTAGCTAAGCAGTCTCCAAAAATATCTCTCCCTAGTTAGCGTATAATGACATGACCTTGGCATTTAGGGAACTCAGTGTATCCTAAATTCTTGTTAGAACAAAAAGACTTAATTTCTGTAGAGCTGCAGTTAGAGGTAATGTGTTCTATCCTAACCAGTCCTCTTCTTAAGGACCTACATGAGAAGAAAGTGCTGCTGCTGCTGGCAATTGCCGGGCACTTACTATGTGCCAGGTGCTGGGACAAGCACCTGACACGTGCTTTTTCTCACAGAGTTCACCTGTGAGGCTCTCGTAATTAAACTCCATGGACAGGTTTCTCTCTCCGGGTGGACAGGTTTGCTTCTTTCCATCTGGTAGCAACAGCTAGAAAGTCCAGTGTCTTTCCTGCTTTGTCCTGTTTTCAAGAAGTTCAGGGATTATCTTTTTCCAAACTCTTGACCTAACTTTCTTCCTCATAACTTAAACACTCCCTTTTTGAAAAATTTTAGTTTCACGGTCATGTTCCCTATTTATTTTAACCTGCCTTATACTCGTTTCAAGCTAGGGGTGTTATTCAAAAAATTGTAAGTGAGTCCTCACTTTAAAATAAGACTCTATTAATAATCCCTTAAGTAAAGAGCAATCTCAGCACTTTTCAAATATGACTTGAATGGCAAAAATTCAGTTTATACATAACGTTTCTGAAATTGACCTTCTGCGTTAGCAAGGGGCATCTATAATCGTGGCCAGGGATAATTATTCCAAGTGATCTGGTTGATTATGGGCACTAGACAAGACCAGTCTTATAAATGTGCTGCTTACTTACTGTCTCTGTGTCTTTCCTGCAGTGTGTCTACCTCCATTTCAATTAACTGACTTACCTCTAAAATAAGCAGAGACCAGGACAAGGTGGTGAGGGGAGCAGGGATGAGTTAGATAAGGTGCTCATTATTCAACCAGTATTTCCTGAGCCTCTTCCACATCTCAGGTATTGGGTTGTGAAGGCAGAGAATGAGGCATGGTCCCTGTCCCCAAAGGCTCACAGTCCAGTGAGATGCGCACATGCTCCTTCAGTTCAAACTCATAGAGGAACCAAAAAGTGCTAAGCAGAGAGGCACGAAATTTGCAGTGGATGCTCTGAGAACAGCTATTTGTTTTGATGGAAGATCTAAGAAGTCAGATAGAGAGGAAGCATTTAAGCTGGGTCTTGGGCATCAGTGGGTTGCACAAGATTGGGGAAGAACATTTTGGGCCACTGTCAGAGGATCAGGAACTATATCTGGGTCACTGTGTGTGTCCCTGGGGTCTAGCACAGTGTCAGGCACAGAACAGGAGCTCAACACAAAAATAGATTTAATGGATGCATTGATGGAAATAGAGATAAGTAGAAAAAACTTTCAAAAGGCAAGTTTAGCTCAACTTTTGAAAAATAGTAAAGCTATGAGTTGCTACAACCTTGGAAACAATGCAGCATAGTGATTATTTGCTTGTGTTTGTCATCCCTAGGTGTCTGTGAGCTCCTTGGGGGCAGGGACTTTTTGAGTTTTCTACTGCTGCATAACGAATTACCACAAATTTAGCAGCTTAAAACACTCGTGTATTATCTTACAGATTCTGCAGGTCAGAAGTCCTGGCACTGGGTGGCTATTTCCTGCTTAGGGACTCATAAGGCAGAAATCAAGGTGTCAGGCAGTTGTATCTCATCAGAGGCTCAGAGTCCTCTTCCAAGCTCACTGGCTGTGAATTCAGTTCATGTGGTTGTAGGATCAGGGTGCTGCCCTCTTGCTGGCCATCAACCAGGGTTCCTTCCCAGCTCCCAGCTGCCATGTGCCATTCATGGCCCCTTAACCCTCTCCTTTACACTGTGATGTGCTTTGACTCTCTGACCTCTTTTATGGGCTCACTAGACTAGGTCAGGCCCACCCAGGATAATCTTCCTTTTGATTAACTCCAAGTTGCCTGGGACCTTAATTACATCTGCCAAATCCGCTCTGCCAGGTAAGGTAAAATAACTGCAAGAGCGCTGTCCCGTCATATTCACAAGCCCTGCTCACTCTCAAGGGGAGGGTATTGTACAGGGCATGCACCTGGGGGAGCGGGGGCCTTGGTGACCGTCTCATAAGTCTACCTCCTGCAGGGCCCATGTTTCATTCATCCCTGAATCCCCAGGGCCCATCACAGGGTGTGGGGCCATGTATTAGCTGTACTGAAGGTCAGGGAGGTGCTCAGAGGACCAGAGGAGGCACAGAAAGGACTCCAGTGCACCCAGAAACACATTCCAAGTGGCAGAGGCAGAAGACTCGAGCTTGCTGCACCAGTGTTGGGCAAATAGGCTTGAGACATTGTTGGATTCTAAAAGTATCTCCATGGAATAATATGCCAAAACTTTCTAGGGAGAATTTTGTGAAAACTATTCCACGTTGTGCATTTGAGAAGTAGGCTGCTGAATTTTGTCCATGATGATTAAAAAAAAAAAAAAAAAAAAAAAAAAAAAAAGATGCTACCTGTCATTTATGGTCTGCACAATATTTTTTGTAGTCCTTTTGTGTGTAGTTTAATTAATTAGGTGGGTGGGTGAATGGGTGAGTGAATGAGTCCATTATTACCAAATTCGTTTATTTACTCCCCCATTTCTTAAGCTACCCACCCAGCAGCTTACCTCAGCCCGTCCTTCAGCATGCGTTTATTGAAGCTTCCTCTGTGGGTACTGGAGCTCTAACTGTGGACCAGACACAGTCCATGTCCTCCTCGTTTAGCACAGGATTCCTCAGGATGCGGTCTGGGGGCTGCTTGAACGTCAGCGACCTGCAGAGCATGTGTGAAAAGCACAGATTTCTGCACTCTGCTCCAGACCTGCTGGGTTAGACTCTCTGAAGGTGGTGCCAGGAAGGTGTATTTTTTACAGGCTCTCCAGGTGGCTGAGGGCAGTGGAAGTTTGAGAACCTCTAGCCAGGTGGTGATGATGGGAGACAGACAGCAAGCTGGCACTGTCATTCTGTGCGTTCCTTGCTGGGCTGGAGGAAGGGTGGGGACAGCAAGTGGGACGGTGTTGCAGGGAGAAGGAATAGCACCAGAGAAGCCCAGGCAGGAGAGAAAACGGGGACAGCCAGGAACTAAACATGCCATACCGTTTTGATTCGGGGGTTGAAGTGAAGACCGTCAGAAGTTCCACACAGTTGTCAGGTGCGACAAATGCCACACACGTTTATTTGTCCTGAATCCAGTTTAACCCAGCTAAACCCAGTTTAATCTGGCTTAAGCCCTCACTTTCCAGGATGGAGAGAAAAATCAATCTGCTTTGTTTTGGGAGTCTGTGCTCCCTCTTGGTTAGAGCTAATACCAGAGCTGGAGTTTTCAGGAGATGTCGGCTGACCCTGAAAGGCCAGAGGAATAAGACCCTGGTCCATTCGACGCCGTGGCTCTGCTGAGTCCGCCAAGCTGGGAGGAGGGCTCCTTGCTGCAGCTCATGGAGGTCTTGCCACCTCCTGGGCGAAACTGGGAAGAGTCCCTGCATCCTGTCCCCCTCCTCTGCATCTGCCTGTCTGTATGGGTCTGTCTCTTGAGAGTCCTGAGCACAGAGATGTTTGGGCTTGTATGACAACTGGCTTAGGAAGCAGCAGTGGCCAGCCTCGGAGCACAAGGGCCAGCTCAGTTCATACAAGGGAGAAGAAAATTAACCTCTCGCTTTTTTTTTTCATTCATAAATTAATATTTTATTAAATTATCTTTCTGTCCCCTTTCTGTCATTGTACCCACTTTTTTTTTTTAACTTTAAGTGCATTAAAGTTGGGAACCATTGGCCTAATTTCTGAAACAGAGTTGATTCTAGAAATCAGAGTCATTTAAATTGTATATTTAATGTAGTGTCAGCTCCCTTCCTACTCCCTGCCCTGACATATTGTTAAATTCATGGTGCTTCTTAGGCTTAATGGGGTCCTAGAACTGAGGAAACATGATAACTTAGTACTGCTGGTACGTGTGTCTGTGCCTGTGTGTGTCTGTGTGTGTGTTGGGTGGTGGGGCTCAGACATGGAGCTGCAGAGGGGATGAGACTGAAAAAAAAGCAGGACCAGATCTTCGTGGGCATATAAAACTTATCTTTTTTTTTTCTTTGTCCATAGAGCAAATGGAGCCTTTGGAGTGGGGCTGGTAGTCAATGGACAACCCAAGTTGTTGAAATATTGAAGTTCTTTTGACTGGATTTTGGAGTAGTTGCAGCACCAAGCTCCTGAGTACCCAACTCCCTTTCCCACCCGCTAATTCTTCTATCTCAAGCTCCACTTGATCCAGCAAGAAAAGTGTTAACAATTCGCACCCATGGCACCCCCACCAAGGCCACCATCTGTTCTAATTAATCAGTATCCAGGCAATAGCTGGGGTTAAATATTCTGGAGTGTCACCCTTCTTTCTGCTGGAAGGTTAATCCTTACCACGGCTTTGTGAAATTGGAAAATTTGGCATTATTACTCCCAATTTGCAAATGATGAAGCTGTTGCACAGAGAATTGAAGTCACCCCCACACGGCCACCCACTTGGGACATTTCTGCATGGTTTTTCGTTCTCTGCTGCTAAATGTGTAGTTCAGTGCTGCCTTTGCTGACCCAGAGGTTGTTTGGGAGTATAGTTTTCAGAAGTGGTTATATTTCAGGGCAGGAGTGGGTCCCTTCAAGCGGTTCCTCTGCGTGTCTTTCTGGAGTGCTCTTGTCCATCTTTATTGGGATGTCATATCCCTGCCACATGGTAGAGGCACTGCAATACCAAATCTGTAGAGTGTACTGCATGGAGAAATGTGCAGAAGGAAGAAGATTGGACCTGACCCTAGCATTGATCGTGACTTGACCCAGCCAGAGTTATTTTTGAACTTGTCAGTCACCGTGAGTTGCAAAGTCCTGGAAGGCAGGCCCTCCACCTGTTCATCTCTGTAGCCCACCTTGTTGCCCCAGCACAGCTCCTGACAGCGAGTGGGTACTTTATTGGAGTACTTTGATGGAATGGAGTAGTCACCAGCTTACCATGTCTTGAAGTTCATCTTCTAGATATTGGAGAAATGAGCCTTAGCAGTTGTCTCACTCTGAAACCAAATACAAAAAGGGCTTTGAAAGCAATCTGTATTCTTCAGTGGCCCTGGGTGTCAGGAAGCTGGAGGTAGAGTGGATGGGGAGCATATGATTTGGGAAATATCCAAGCCGGTCTTTGTGGAACTGGCAGTTTCATGCAGCTGGACCAGACCCGTTCCTGCCTGCAGCATGAGGACTGACGGCTCTCGGGTGGGGCCTGTTGCCTTCTTACACCTCTTTCTGCATGTTCAGGATTAGCCAAGGTCTCCTCCCTGCTCACTTTTTGAAATCTTTCCCCATGGCACTTCTGTGGCAAACTTTTGAAGAATGGAAAATTACCCCAGGGCACACGTCATCTGCTTCTGTAGTGTTCGCTGTCCCTTTCAGCATCTCACCCCCACCCTTTGCCCAGACCCCTTGTGGCAGGAAATATGCTCTTTGTGCTCCTAGTGTCTTCACCCCCTGGTTTTGTCTCAGCTGTGGTTGTAGAGGAGTCACAGGAGTCTCTGCCCTCCCTCACATGGAAAATCAGGATAATGGGGTTATCGGGAAGATTAAGATAAAAGCTTACCATACCCGAAATGCCTGGCCTTCATTTAAAATTCTTGAAGAATATTAAGCCCCTTCTTCGTCTTGTCTGCCTGAGGGTCCCATGGTGGAACTTCAGGGACCACCCAAGAGTTGTAGTTTGTGAATCAGCCATGGTACCACCAGAGAAGTAGACCCAGCAGGAGGTGCACATATTGAAGAGAGTTGCTTACGTGACTGTGGGGCTGGCTAGGCAGGTCTGAAATCCTCAGGGGCGGCTGTCAGGAAGGGTGGATGGGAACTCTCCCCATGGGCTGAAGCTACTGTTCACAGGAAGGGTTTCCTTTTTATCAGGGAAGCCTCATCTCTGCTTGTAAAGCCTTTCAAAGGATTGAATCAGACCCACCCTGATTATCTAGGATAATCTCTCTTACATAAAATCAACTGATTAGGAACTTTAATCACGTCTATAAATTACCTTTGCAGGAAACACTTCATGTGTGATTGAATAACTGTGGTCTATACCCAGCCAAGCTGACACATCCAAAGACCATCCCAGATTTTAATCAGGGAAGGGGGCGAGGGGCATTAGGGGAACATTCTCAAATGGCGGAAGCCCACCCTCCCTGGAGATTTTGACGTGCAGCCCTTCTTCCCACTGTGAGCCACTGATCTACAGAGCACACCTTCTGCCTTCTTCCCCAATCAAAACTTCCTTATCCCATCTCTTCATTTGCTCTGAGTTTGTGGAAGAACATGGAAATGGGGCAAATCTGAGACATGTCAGTCAAGTCAAGGACTGGTCTGTGGGACAGTCCACAGTGGCATTTGGTTGTCGGAAGAGAGTCTGAGAGAAGTGACTCGAGAGCAGCCCTGGAGAGAGCCCAGTGCTGTTCCCACCCATGGCTCTGCCCACAGGGAGGCCTTGGGAACTGGAACAAGCCAAGATGAAGCATGTTTCCAAAGGATGAACAAAGTAGCATCCCCTGTCCTCTGCAGGATTCCCCAGACTAGCAAGGAAGACAGACGAGGAGGTGGTCATCTCCAGCAGGGTGAGCCTGGCTGGGTGTTTTGGGACCACAGCAGGAGCATCGGGAGCCCAAGGCCATGTGCTCAGAGGAAGTTTCCTGGGGAGATGACACCAAACTGAATTTTGAAGAATTCATAGACATTGACCAGCAGAAGTGGAATTATGATATTTTCCCCCAAGGTTTTTGAAGCTCACCATCCACACAGTTAAGGGGGGATCACTGGCGTTCCTTGTAAGGCAGTGTTTCAAGGCATGGAAAGAAGGCAGGAAACCCACTTGCAGCCCATGTCTGTGTGATGCTTAAATACCCCACCTGCTAATTAATGAACCCAAAGCCACTGCGGCTCCAATGTGCCAGACGTGGTATTTGGAGGAGCCTGCTCACTGGAGAGCGGGAATGGGCTGCATGGGTCTGTACACAGAAGGCTCAGGCTGCTTCGGGCTGGAGCAGCCCAGGGAGATTGTCCAGCTAAAGGGGTTAGGGGTGGCCCAGGTGGCCATTCACTCAACTTGGGTCTGCCAGGACCCCAGGGACTCACAGGAGGGCCCAGGGTTATGGCTGTCTTTGAGACAAGTCCTCGTTTGGACATTTTCTTGCCTTGTAAAAAATAAATAAATAAATAAATAAATAATAGATTTATTTTTTGTTTAGTACAGTTTTGGATTTACCAGAAAGATTGGCCGTATGACAGAAAATTCCCATATATCCCTTCCCCCCTGCACACACAATTTCTCTTATTCCCTTATACATCTCGCATTCGTGCAGCACATTTGTTACAATTGATGAGCCAACACTGATACGTTATTATTATTCACTAAAGTTCGTAGTTTACATTACAGTTCTTTCTTTGCCTTGTACAGTGCTGTGGGTTTTGCCAAATGCATAATGTCATCTATCCACCATTACTCTATGTCTAGCTACACAACCATGCTAGTTGTCGGGCTCTTACCTGCCAGTAATCCTGCACCGACTGAGCCAATTGTTGAGCTAGGGCTGGGTCTGGAGCTCACAGACCCCTCAAGCCCATTCACAGACTGGGTCACAAACCCTTCATATGCCAGGCTGGGTCACCAGACCCCTTTGTGCCGGTCTGTGAGCTAGGTAACTGGCCAAAAGGTCCTTGGAGCCATAGGTTAGAAAGCATGGCTGCGCAAGGTGGATGCCCGAGGCAGACGCCCGCCCGCCTGCTTCACTAAAACTCCTCTATGTCTCTGTCTCTGTCTCTGTCTCTCTCTCTCTCTCAAGAACACCAGAATAGCAACAAAACTAAAAACATACATTGGCGTGCATGCGCACTAACTCCACACACACACACAATTTGCTTACAAAGGATGTGCTGAAACCACACCCAACTGGACCCGAGGCGAATGCCCTGACCAAACTATTCTATTTTCCCAACACACTATCCTACAGAATAATTTCACTGCTCTAAAAATCCCCTGTGTCCCACCTATAGAAATCATTTTAAGTGAGCCAAGGAAGGCATTTGTCAACAAACTGTTAGGTCATTTTGGGCTGTGCCAGGAGACATGAAAGACCCTCCCCATAATAACAGTCTTCAGTGCTTCTCTAAACGAAAATGTGTGAGGTACTTGCATTTAGCTGTGGTGGGTCTCGTATGAGGAGGAGAGGTAAGAGAACACACGCCGTCTAATTGCTCACCAGAAGCAAGCAAGTTGTTTGCCACCAGACACAGTGCAGTGTGGGAAGGGGCCTGGCTCTCAGGGCCAGCTTTTGAGTTGGGCTCTTCCTCATTAAGCCAGGAGCAAAGTTGGCAGTCACAGGCCATCGGTAGAAACAGGACAAAATAGATGCACCATCCCATCCTTGGGTGATTCACTCCCACATGCCCCCTCGCCCTCCCCACATACATGCACACACTGTCTGTGCAAGGGACAGTTTTAGAAGGTGTGCTCTTTAGGGTCGGCATTACAGAGTCTGTGGCCTGTCGGTTTACCACCCACAGGCACATGCTCACCCTTGTCCGGAGGCCTTCAAGGAGAAAACAGACACAGCCAGCTCCTTCCTCAAGGACTTGCTTTGGCTCTAGTGGCTACCAGGAAGACTGGGCCAGCCCTCTTGCTCAGAAGCGTGCAGTATGCCGATAGTTCCAGACTCTGCATTCTCCCAGCCCCTTCCTCAGGTCCACTGGCCAAATCAGGCTGGCTACTGTCCCTCTCCATCTCAGGGCAGTGCTGGTAGAAGCGTTGCAGCATTTGGTATAAGCCCAAGCATTGGGCTTTGCCTCAATGTTGGTATAAGAAGGAGGGTGGATGACAAGTGGAGGTTCTGTTGTAGGTTTTCAGTTGTAGATATATTTGTTGCAGTTAAGAGTGTCTAATTCTACAGTCTTGGCATTGTCAGGATCCATATTCATAGGGATGAAATGTGCAGAGGACATTCAAACGGAAGGATCTTGCCCAACCATCTACTGAAATCATGTCTTCTCTTTGTGTTACTGTGGTAAGCTTACCCTCTGGAGGATTCTCAGACCAGTCTCCACATTCATGGCCCTTGTCCAGGGCTCCAGCCCTGGCTCTCAGCACAGATTCTGAGGCAGGAGTTCATAAGTAGACTTGCCCCCTGTCAGGACTGCCCTGCTGGTCTCCCCCACCCTATCTCACCCTCATCTCCAGCCCTCCTGCACTGGTTTGTGAAGCTGAGTTGAGGGTTCCCCCTCCCCCTGCTTATCCTGAACACTGGCTGTGGCCTCTGCACAGGCTACAGAATGAACAGAGTGCTAAGATCCCTGTCAGAGGCCTGGACAGGTGTCCCTCTGGGCAGAGATAAAACAGACATCACCACCTGCCTTTCAAGGTCTTGGGGAAAGAGTGAGTGAGACAATGTAAGGAAGGGGTTGGGGCAGACTAGGATTAACAACATTGTGTCCAGGTACATCAGGGCCCTGGATTTAAATGCACAGCACCAGCCACTGAGAGCTTTTCCATTCTGTTGTCGCATACGCTGTTTCCCACCGTTGAGGCTCTGTGATTGTTTTCGCTAGAGAAGTGACACAGGAGAGAAGATCCTTCCAGAGAGTACTTGTGCTCCCCCCCCATACCGTCCTGGGCTTCCTTGGAAGCCAGAGCTAGAGCTCAGGTGGGGACTGCTGTGCAGGGACCCATGGTGGCACCACCAGGACCCTGGAGCTGGCTCCTTGCTTGAGCCAGTGAGCCTTAGACAAACCTCTTCCTGCAGCTTGGGACACTTGCGGCTGTCCTGTTGAGAGTCAGTTGTTCAAAACTGATCAAACGTCACTTTCATTTAGGTTATTATCCGAGATTTGTACTTGAGCACAAGGTGTATTGAAAGCCAGACCCAGGGTTCGAGACTCTATGCCTGTAAACCAGGCTGTGGTTAAATGAACTGTGAACCCAGCTCTGTGTCAGGCTCAACAGGTAATGTTAGAGGTAGATGGGATCTGAGCTCGTTTTTATCTCAATCCTCAATTCATAGAAGAGGTATACAGCTAGGCGCTGAGTGTGTATGATGAATACATGAAATGAGTGAATGGGTGACTAGCTCATTAGTTGGCCACTTGCACTGAGCATGCTGCCTTTCACCTGGCCAATTCCAACTCACTGCTTAGGTCTTGGCTGGGTGTCACTGCTCCCAGGAAGCCTTCCTAACAGGCAGGCAGGGTTCTCCTGCACCTGCCTCTTCCTTAGCATGTACCATTACATGTTGTCTTCGCCTGTTTGTATGTTTGTCTCCTCCACTAGACTATAAGCATCTGGTGGACAGGGCCAGGTCTTATTATTTTATCTCCAGCATTGCATACTCCAGACAGTGAACTAGTTGCCAAGGGAATGAATGGACAAACAAATGAATGATTTGTTGGTTGAAGCCAAACTGGATTAAGCAACTTAATCTTCTGAAGGTAGTTTAATTTTTTTCAGAGAATCTAAGAAAGACGGAAGATATGATTTGGTTGTGGATTTTATGATGACTTACTATGAAAAGAATTGGGAGCAGTATAAACCAAATAGAATTAGGTGCTCAAGATAAAGTCACGGAGCAGCATGTGACTTGTGCTCTCTACCTGGACACTATCTCTGTAACTGAGATCTTTATTCATTTTCTCTTTAGCAAATATTTATTGAGCACCTATTAGATTGTAGGCTGGAAAATCAGCTCCTGACAAGATAGAGAATGCTCTGCCCTGATGGAGCTAAAATCTACAGGGATGAGACCAGCTTACCCAGTTAAACAAATATGAGGAAAAATAGAGTAAAATCATAGTTTCTGGGGTGAGAAGGTATTTTAAATAGGACAATCAGAAAATACCTTCCTAAGGAGGGGATATTTGGGCTAAATCTCATGAGAGCAAGTCAGTTATCCTTGAAGGTAGAGACAATAGTAAGTGCAAACGTCCTGAGGCAGGAAGGGCTGGCTTTGTGGAGGGAAACTTATTACAAGGCAGTGGGTCTGGAAACAGGTGGCCGAGCAAGAGGGTGATGTGGCATGAGGTCAGAGAACCCACTGATCAAACAGGGCCTCGGATTTTATTCTAAGTGCAGCAGGAAGCCACTGGAGGAATTGACCTCTTTTCCTTTCCTCTGGGTTGCTCAGAATTGAGTGATGTGTAGAGAAAGGGTTGTGAAGGATGGGTTGAAGAAGGGTAGAAGCTGGGGTACCACTTGTGGGGTTTCTTCAGGGTTCCAGATGAAAGGTGATGGGATTAGACAGGGGTGGGGGCATAGCATTTGCAGTAATAATAGCTAATATTTATTGAGCATGTATTCTGTAGTGAGTCACATAACACTCCCACCTTTGCACTTTAGCATCATCCAATCTCTTCCTGTCTGTCTGTATCTAGCCTTTTAACCTGTACTGATTCATACTATTCATACATCTCTAGTGAAATTAAAATAGCGTTTTAGTAGGGAAAAGGCTTATGCAAGTAACCTTTAATAAAATGTTGAGTTCTTGGGGCACTCCAAATGAGATTCTGACATTTGAAACTTTTTTTTTTTTTGGCAGAATAAAATAGAGATTTAGGAAATATGAATAATATGCACATCATTTTAGAAAATGCCACTTAAATATTCAGAGCCACTATAAGTTGGTTTCTTTCCATTCTATTAGATTCTAACACATTTTCAAAAAATGCATGAAATGCAAAAGCAAAATCAAGAGGCTTCAAAATTTGGGGGGACTATATCACACACACAAAAAAAATGAAAATAAAAATTAGCCAACTAGTCAAAGAATGGCAGAGTCCTGAAGCCCATTCCTCTGTCTTTTAGTTCAGCAGGAACTGCTCATAGGATGTGAAGACTGGATTCTGGGAGTTGTGTTTACTTTTGGAAAAATTAAAAGACTTCTACAGAAACTTGATAATTTTCTAATTTGTTGTGGAATTTGGTGTTTCTCTAGAGTTGGGATTCTAATGTTTGCCTCTGACACCATCTGTCTTCTTTGCTCCCCTGTGTAACCATCCACATACACAAGCACATGGATAACCTTGTGATGCTTTTGCACAAGGAATAAATATTTTGTAAATTTTATTTTTACATAGTAGATATACTTTTCCTTAAAAAAGCAATCTTAGGACTGTATATAGATAAATAGATAGAGAGACAAAGAGGTAGATAGTTGGAATTTAGCTGAATATGAAGAAAAATTCTTGAAGTGAGATGATAATGATTTTGAGTCCTTCTATGTACCCTTGAACAAGTTATTTCTCTGGGAATTATTTTTTAATCATTACTATTATTATTATTATTAAATGAAGGGAAGAGACCTTTTGAGCTAAAAATGTATGAGCCATGGAGGTTCCCTAGGCCATCCGTGGGAATCATTCATTGAGCACAATTTATTGGAAACCTGTTTTCAATTCATAGCTCATGGACTTCCCAGAACATGTCCTAGTCCCTTAAGGATCATGGTCAGAAAACAGAGCCCTGCTTCTCAGAGCACGCACTTCGTAGCTGGCACTGCCCTACGTGGGATTCCCATCCCAACCCTATGCAGCGTATCTAGCCTTATTCTGACTACCTCATCACAGAAGAGGCAGCTGAGGCCCAGGGAGGTCGAACAACTTGCCCAGGTCACCCAGGCAGGGATGGGGAGGCCTGAGTTCAAACTAGTTCTTTGCTCTTAAGTGCGTCCACCTTCCACCCAACTGTAAGGGCTGCTCTTAAGCACATTTCCCAGCTCTTTGTGCACGGAAAGGGAGTGCTGAGCTAGGGCCACATGGGGGTGATGGTCCCATTAGGCAAGAGTCTACTGGGCACAGTGGACCCAATTCAGCCTCAGACTGAGTAGTGAGGTTTCAAGCAGTGATTTGATAAAATAAGATAGCCCAGTAAGCTGCCATCAGACTAGATCAACTGAATTTGCCATGGGTCTTAGGCAGTGGGACTTTTTATGAAAGGTGCAGTAGTAATAATAAGCCACTTGGGAAATAAATGGCACCAACCTAGAAAGGCCCTCCCTGACCCCCTTTAGTGTCTCTCTCTCTTTCACACACACACACACACACACACACACACACACACACACACACACACACACACACACACACACACACACACACACACACACACACACACCCTACCTCCGACTATTTTGGACCACTTCGGGCCAGCTAAAATGTTTCTCTGGCTTCCTGTTCTGAGAACACTCTACTTTTAATTAACTCAGGTAATTAGGTCAGGCCCACCCAGGTAATCTCTCTATGGTCAACTGATTTGGGAATCTCAGTTATATCTGTAGAATCCCTCCCCTGCAACTCCGGGATCCTTGTGTGATTGAATCACCGGGAAAATGTGTGTACACCAGGGGCCAGGTATCTTGGGGGCTGTCTTAGAATCCTGCCTATGACAACTGTCCTCATGTCTTTGGTATTTTCCCAAGGTTTTGGGAGATCTAGGTCTTTGTACTTGCAAGGGGCAGGACTGGACACATCTGAGACCAAATTTGAAAGTAAAAGGAAGAAACTTCTTCCCTTGACAACATGATACATGAAGTTACTGCGGTGTCAGGTTCTAGTTTTTAACCATTTATGTGGCTCTGAAGAGGTCAGGGTTTTGTTTGTTCGTTTGTTTTTCTTTACAGTGGAAGTGGAAGTTTTTATTTTATGTAAATTCAGTTCCTGCAAAGATCGATTCTAGGTTGCAGAATCTCCCTGCTCAGAGTAGGTAGTGGCCAGAGAATTGATTTCCATGGAAACTGAACTTGGAGACCCAAATGTTTGTTATCTGCTCTGTAAAGTGGGGCAAATAGTGGGCCATTTAAAGATTAAATGGGACAACATGTGTAGAGCCCTGAGCAGACTGTCTGGGACAGAAAGAAGGGTCGTGACAATAATAGTGTGCCCAGTGCCTCTCTTGCACCATCTCATTTAGTCCTCACAACATTCCAAGGAATAGACACTGGTGCTGACTCCAGCTAGTGAAGGAGGAAACTGAAATGAGAGAAATTAGGCACGTGTTCAAATCCCTACATGTCTTAGTGGTGAGCTGGGTTGAATTCACATCTGTCTGTAACTGCGGCCTGGGCATACCATCTGGAAAACTGGTGTGCTGGCTTAAGTCACTGCTACGTGCCTGGTGCCTGCTCTTGTCTCCATGAGTATTATACATTCCTGGTCTTTGGTGGGAGGTGACATTCACCTAGGTGATGCTGTAGATGATCTGGTGTGGCTTGGGTGAGTCCCTTAAGCTCACTGAGCTTTAGCTTCAGTCCCTCTAAGGATGGGCCCAGCCTACAGGGAAATTTTGAGAGGATTAAATAAGGGAACATGTAAGAAAGCTGCAGACACATCATCATAGAAGCTGCAAAGTGCTTGGTGAATCAGAAATCTCCTTAGGACAAGATGCTAGGTAACACCAAGTGTTGTTACTATGTGCTTTAAAGCCTCACCACTTTCCTGGGTTTGTTTTTCTGCTTTGGAATCACCCTGAGCTAAGATGATTGGGTGAGTTAAAAAAAAGGGCTATGGTAGGTATCAAATGGAGTGGGGTCCCACTTTCACTTGAATTACATTATGTGAAACCAGGCTCCCATCTGCCTGCTCTGAATGAGTGACGCCTGAGCTGACTGACCGGGTGGGGCTTGGTGGCCAGGGGGCAGGCTCTGTTTCCTGCAAGCCCAGCGCAGTTTCCACATCCTGCACCACTGGAGCTGATCACTGGTCTTGACTTAAGTTGTATGTCTGAGCAGAAGCATAGCTTGTCTTTGAAGGGCATCCAGGCAGCTCTGACTGAGGTGTACTTCACTGGCTCTTGGCAGCAGACAGAATCCCTCCTTGGTGCTGGTTAAATAAGCAAATGATCCAATATGGGACCTCTCTGGCTTCAGGCTATTTAATAAACAGGGGCCGTCATGATCTGGGAAGATCCACCCTCACACTCATCCATTCCCAGCCCCTTTGTGTCCTTCAGGGGTAACCAGGATGATAACTATGGCCATGTTTTAAGTACCAACACTGGATCAAGCAATTGCTTTACATATATTAGCCCATTTAATTTTACAAAAATATTTTTTGAGGGGTGGGAGTTGGTATTATTTTTATCATGGTTTTCTGAGACATGGAGAAACTGAGTCATGTTCCCAGGGTCTCCACAACTACTAAGTGGTAGAAATGGAAGGTGGTTGCAGGTTTGACTCCCCAAGACCCACCTCTTAAGCATGGCTTTTACTGGAGACTTCCCTGAGCCCCAGTGAAGAACCCCACCCTCTCCTTGGAGCTCCCCTGAACTTGGATTTCCTGTCTATTCCATCGCCTTGTCCTAAGCGCAGCAGAGAAGTGCACTGCACAGTCCTGGCACCTGGGAGACCCCCAGAGCAGCCACACTTCTTGCCCCTCCTCCTGGAGGCAGGCTCAGAGTCAGAATCCGGTTTCTAATGCCCACAGACTGGTGCCTGGCACCAGGTCAATATTTCATTGGTTTTGTAGCTCTTTTGTCTTGGACGTAGAGCCTGAGTCTGACTAAAGTTTGTATCACACTGGGCAGAGCAAGGGCACACAGTAGGTAGTTGGCTCACCCTGGCTGGACAGAAGAGTGAAAGAACATACACATGGGGAAGGGAGATGAAGAATTAATTATAGTTATAATCTTTGGCATGACTTGGCATTTTCATGGATTGTGCCGTAGAATGGAAGATACGTGTCCAGTGGTGGAATGAATAGTCGTGGCCTGGAAGACCGAATTTCAATCCTTGCTTTGTCCCTCACGGTGATGGCTGTAGGAGAAATCACAGAGCTTTCGTTAGCCCCTGTCCTTTCACCTCTAAACTGGCCATAACAAGTCCTTAGATTAATAGGTTTTTCTGTGCATGGAATGAACAGTTAGCAAGCGAGCCTGAGCATGGTGCCTGACACAGAGCAGGCACTTGATACATTACTCAGCTCATTTATCTAGCAAATATTTATTGAACACCTACTATGTGCCACACATTGTTCTAGACTTGGAGTTGGCAAACTATGGCCCATAGGCCAAATCCTTTTTAGTTTGTAAATACGGTCTTATTTTGGAACACAGCCTCGTTCATTCATTTACAAACTGTCGGTGGCAGCTTTTGTGCTGCAAGGGTAGAAGTGAGTAGCCTAAACAGATATGGTAGGGCTCGCTAAGCCTGAATTATTTACTTTCAAGCCTTTTTCTGCAAAGAAAAAGTTTGTCGACCCCCATTCTATATGAGTGGGATAGAGTCATGAACCCCAACACAGACAAACCTCGGCCCTGTTTACAACGTATAATGTCAGGTAGTGATTAGTACCAGAAAGAAAATGAAGGGGGTGGGAGGGCAGAGCAGACAGCTGTTGAGATAGCATGGTCTCTCCCTGAGGTGACATTGACACAAAGATCTGCCTATGAAGCCATTTGCTTCTTCACAGATAGGTTTCAGTGGGAAGGGTGGGACAGCAGTAACAATTCAGGAATTATTTTTAAAAATACCTCCTATGAGGGCCGGCCCATGGCTCACTTGGGAGAGTGTGGTGCTGATTACACCAAGTCCAAGGGTTCAGATCCCTATATAGGGATGGCCGGTTGGCTCACTTGGGAGAGCATGGTGCTGACAACACCAAGTCAAGGGTTAAGATCCCCTTATTGGTCATCAAAAAAAAAAAAAAAAAAAAAAAACCCCTCCTATGAGCCCCATGCTGGGAACTGAGAAGTTGAACAAAACCAGTAAAGTGTTAGCATCCTGGAATGCACCTTCTAGAATGTGTGGGAGACACAGACAGTAAAGAACGACAAAACATTTTTCTAACTTTGTCTTAAGTAATAAGATGAAAAGTGCTGTGGAATAAAAGTGCTATGGAATAAAAGATAGGGTAAGGGGGTGGTAAAAGTGGAGGGGGCAGTTTTAATATCAGTGTGGGTATCATTGGAAAGGTGACATTTGGACGTGGAGTTGAGGGAGATGCAGGGTGAGCCATGCAGGCTTGCAGGCAAGAACCTCTAGGTAAGAGCCAGTGCAAAGGCCTGGGGTGGAAAGGGGCCTGACGTTTTCAAGAAACAGCAAGGAAGCTAGTGTGTCCGGGCAGAGTTAGAAAGTGGGTGAGAGGTCACCCCAGAGATGGGAGAGGTCATGAGCTGCAGGCAGCATCAGAGGTTTTGAAGGTCAGAGCACAAATAGTGAATTCTTCTCTGAAAGGTTTAACCTAAGGCATGAACAAAAGATGAATTCCAAAGGGTTTCTCTTGGAAAAAAGTCAATAAAATTGACCCAGGAGCTGAAGGACCACTGTTCTCCTTGACGAGAAAATGACTCAATGTAGGTCAGAGGAATTACGTTGTCACCAGATACATTTCCCCAGGGGGGAGGCCAGATGCTGAAGGCGTGAAAAGGATCAGGCTTTGTACTGCTGGGTAATTAAAGCCCACGATGGTTTATGACCAGAGGATTCGTGTCCCCGCAGGTGCAGTGTGTGGACACACACGCCTTGCTATTCATGTGTCTTTGTCAAAGTAGATATTTAGGGAGGGTTTAGAATGGATTGTTATTTTCCTTTTTTTGGCTCAAGAAACCATGTCCACACACACCCTCTGCTGGTGTAGTTTCCAAGACAGCGGCTACCCAGGCATCACGAGCATCTGTACTGGGAGCAGTTAAAGTCATCTGCAAGACTTGTGGCTACGGAATGCTGCTCCCCTGGTAGACTCTGGTGCTGGCATTTGGATGAGAATTCATCTTCTGGGGGAAAGAAGGGCACTGGGCTAGCTGTTCTTGAGTCTCCTGCTGCCAGGAGGGGAAGGTGTGTTCTCTCGTCTGGTGGCTGTAGACCGGCAGAGAGGATCTTTCTGACTCTCTTTTCCCTTGTTGAGCATCATGTACCCAAGTGTGGCCTGGCAAAGTGTTTGGTGATGTTTGTTTAAGCTCGACAGGCTCCTAAAATCCAGATCGGCCTGCAGAGTTTGTTGTACCAGTGTCATTATCTAACCACCTACTGGGTGTGGGGGCATAAAACATTTTTTAGCTGGGCATTTACTGTGTGTTAGAGGATTTGGTGTTCCTTTTCTCAGCGCCACCTTGCTAAAACATCTAGAACAAGTGAGAGAGCTACTTTGTCATCCTCTTCATTGTACAAGTGCAAACACTGAGGCTTGCAGAGGTTACATGCCTCGCCCAGTAAGTCGTCCAGCCAGTAAAGAGGGCAGTGAATTTTTAAGATCTGGCTTTTTTTTTTTTTTTTTTTAAGACTGGGAAGGGGATCTTAACCCTTGACTTGGTGTTGTCAGCACCACGCTCTCCCAAGTGAGCCAACCGGCCATCCCTATATAGGGATCTGAACCCGTGGCCTTGGTGTTATCAGCACCACACTCTCCCAAGTGAGCCACGGGCCAGCCCGAGATCTGGCTTTTTGAAACCATAATCTTCAGGGCTAGTTTCTGACCTACAAAACAATTGAGCCTCCATCCAGAGAAGCATCGTGCCCATTTCCACATGCAAGGTACATTCTAGACACCACCAGCAGAATCAAGAAAAGGAGGACCTGGGCGATGTCTCTGGAGAATTTACAGAATTAAAAACCACAGGCTGTATCTCAAGAGGGAATATTCACTTATTGCCACAGCTTCTCCACTCTGACTTCTGAATGATATTTGGCTGTTTTCTGAAATCGTATCCACTTTTCCCAATCCTCCGCAACCGCAGAGCATCCTAGTTTGTCTTGAGATGGTGGAGATCAAGTATTTAACAGCAGTAACTTTTTTTCAAGTGTGTGCTAAAGGTTTGAAATTATGTTAACCCCTTCCATTCTCATTATGAAGATATCAGCCTGATACTCATTGGGCACTTAAAATGTGCCGGGAAAATACTCTAAACCCTTCATGGGTATTGGCATGTATGATCCTCAGAACCTCATCCGATCAGTACTGTTACTGCATCCATTTTACAGAAGGGGAAACTGATGCACAGAGAAGTACCCAGAGTTGTAAAGATCAGACGAAGTGGAGGTGGCATTTTAAGTTCAGGCACGCAGACGGGGGGACCTGTGCTTGCTCCAACACTTCTCAGCCCTCGCGGTCCATGAGAATCACCTTGGGAGTGTTTAAAAATCGCCGATGCCACACCCTCCACTCAGAGATTCTGATTTCACTGGTCTGACATTAATATTTTTGTTTTGGGGCTCAGACATTAATATTTTTGTTTTGTTGCTTCAATATTTTATTTCATTGTGAATAATGACACTCATGAAGAAAATGCATAACACAATGAATTTTTGTAAAGGGAACAGCATGTCACCGCTAGGGGTAAGGATATTACCGGCACCTCAGAGCTCCTGCCCTGTCCCTTTTGGTGCACAGCAGACTCTTTCCAACAAGCAACCACTATCCTGACTTTTGTAGTAATCACTTCCTTGTTTTCCTTTATGCTTTCATTACCTAAGTATTCATCTCTAGACACTATGCTTTCTTTCTTTGCCTATTTTTGTACTCTCTATACTTGGAACTATATAGGAGGCATTATTGTGTGTCCAGCTTCTTCCATTCAACTTATGTTTGTGAGCTATATCCATGTTGTTGCTTGTACGAGGGTACTTCGAGAAGTTCATGAAAAAATGGAATTGAAAGGTAACAGGAATCCCTCCATGAACTTTTTGAAGACCCCTCGTATCTCTAGCTCATTCGTTTTCATTGCTGTATAGAGTGCCATTGTTTGCCTGTACACCAATCGCGGCTGGTGGACATTTGCGCAGGTTCCTGGGTTGGAATGCTGTTAGGAGTTTTTTTGAAGGTGCTTTTTGGTGTATACATTTACATGTGTTTGCAAGGTCTGTACCCAGGAGCACAACTGCTGGGTAAAGGGTGTGTTTATCTTCAAATATAGTACATAATGCCTAAGAGTTTTCCAATGTGGTTATACCAATTTATATTCCCAGCAGTAGCATGTGAGAATTCTCACCACGCCAAATCTCAAAGGCCTTCCCTATTGCCAGCTCTTTCAGTTTTAGCCATTGTGGTGATCCGTGTGTGGAAGCATCTTGTTGTGGCTTTAATTCGAATGTCTCTGATGGCTTCTGAGGTTGCTCACTTTTCATTTGGTTAGAAACCACGTGGGCATCTTCTTCTGTGAAGTGAGTGCTCAGTCTCCACGTCACTTTTCCATTAGGTTGCCTGTGTTTTCCATATGTGTTCTGGATAAAAGCCCTTTGTTAGTTAGATGTGCAGCAAATTTTTTTCTCATTCTATGGCTTTTCTCTCTCAATGTTTTTATTATTGTGTTGTTTTATGAACACACGTTCTTAATTTTAATGCAGTGAAATTGATAAATTATTTTCTTTATGAGAAAGTCATAAAGATTTTCCATTATTTTTTTCTAGAAGTTTTTTTTTTTCTTTTTTTTAGTCTTTCATACTGAGGTCTACCATACACCTGGAATTGATTTTTGTATACAGTGGGAGATAGAGGCCAAATTTCTTTCTTTCTTTTTTTAATTGATACCAAATTTTCCCACAAACATTTTTTGAAAAATCTGTTTTATTAATGCATGTATTAGTATTTGGTTAAGTTTCTTAGCAGACTAGAATCAGAGTCATTGCACTATGATTAAAATTATGATTCATATAAGACATTTGGGAAAAAGGATAAAATCTCAAAGAACGTGAAAACCACTATTAGTCCCGTCATTCAGAAGTAACCACATTAATTCATTTCATGAAAGGAGGTTTTATTTGATAATGCTTAGAACCAGGCCTGGCACTTAGTAGACGCTTAACCAATATTTTTAAAATAAAAAAAAACAATGAATAAATGAATAAAATCTTTTGTTTATCTCCTTTTATATTTTTTTCCTTTGTGTATTTGTACAAATTCAGCTTATGCTCTACATGATATTGGCAACGTGATTTATCTGCTTAAATATAGCTCTTGCCTATTTTCTAATATCATTAATTTTTTTTCTAATTGACGATTTTTAATGGTTATCTCGTATTCCATGATATGTAGAATGTTTTTAACCAGTAGCCTGTTGTTGAACTTGTACATTATTTCTAGTTTTTAGCTAGAGTAAGTAATATTCTGTCCTGAAGTCTTCGTATATGCTTCAGTTTATTTCTTCAGAATGTATTCCTTGAAGTATAGTCCGTAGATCAAAGTATGAATATAAATATTTTTAAACTTACAGTATTACCAAATTGCATTTCAAAGATTTTGGATTAATTTGAATTTTTCCAACAAATGATGGTGCTTCTTTTCCAGAATCTTTTGCACCATCATTTTTTTAAAAATCCGAGTTAATTTGATGGATGAAAAGTCATATTATATTTTTATTTTTATTTTTTTCAACTGAATTTGAAAATGTTAACTATATAATCCTTTATTTTTATTTTTTTAAACTCCTAAGATCTTCTAAGAGGTCTTTATTTATTAAGGACAGAAATATTTTGAATGTCAGATATATTGCAGATATGTTTCTCAAATTGTCACTTTTCTTTGAAGTTTATTTTCTTCTTCTTCCAAAGTTTTACATTTTTATGTATAAAATCTATCCTGTCAGTCTTTTCTTTTGTGGTTTTTATCTTTGGGTTTTTGCTTCTTAAAGCCTATCTTCTACTGTCTTATTTGAACTGTCTCTAGGTTTTGATCATTAAGATGTTTCCTATCGGTTTTAAATAATTCTTACCATATTAAAAAAGTATTTTTCTAAGCAACTAATTTTAAAAAAATCAGGAATAGACATCAAACGATCAATTTCCAGTTGGTCATCTATTAAGCTGATTATATAGATTTTTCCCTTTGAGTTATTAATGTGATGACTCCTGTTGGAAACTTTTCTAATGCTGGGCTATCTGTTATGTTCCTGGCAAAAAGCCCTAGTTTTGGCCTTCCAGGATATGCTGTCCCATTTAGATAGGATGAATTTTGTTCTTTTTATATACTACTAGATTCTCTTCCTGGGATTTTACTCAGTATTTTTGCTTCTGTAAGTATTTGAGAAAATGTTTTTTTCTGTTTTTTTAAAAATCTTATTTTGCTAGTTTTTCAACATGATGCAATGCTCTCCAAAATGGGTTGCGAGAATTTCCATTCCTCCTGAGTGTCAGAGCAATGATTCATAATTCATTCATTGGCAGTTTAAAAGAACTTTTAATTTTTTATGGTATCCCTCTGCTCTGTTAAGGTTTTTTTTTTAAAAAAAAAAACAAAATACCTCATTTTGGTAATTTATATTTTTCTTTAAAATCATCTGTTCCATCAAATTTTTAAAAGGTAATAGCACAGAACTTGTTAATGTATCTATAGCTGTGATTATATAAGCTTTCTAGTAAAATTTTATTTGTGTATGTTTGACCAGCTCTTGCATTTATTTTTCAATTTTACTCTTAATTTATGTTTTATATTTTTCATTCTATTAAGCTCTTTATCTAAAAAAAATATTTTAAAAAATATTTGTTGAAATCTCACTTTATTTTAATCGGGCCTCCTTCAATCTTGACAGCATTTAAGGATATACATTTTCCTCTGAGAACAGCTTTGGATACCACCCTTAACTTCTGACATGAGATGTGCTTGTTATCATCTTCTTTTAAATCAGGAGAATATGCTCCCCTGGGAGGGTATATCAAAATCCCCTAAAGGATCTTTTCACACTCTACAGGCAATCTCTGAAAGTATGATCTCTTCCCTGCCCCACCCCCATCCCAGCCCAGGGCCCTTTATGTTCTTTTTACTTTTTCTTTGTCACTTTGTCTCAGGTGTGTTTCTAATAGATAACAAATTGTTAGGTTTTTTGTTGTTGCTGTTGTTGTATTCCCCATTAAAGTGTTTTAAGCAGATTTTAACCCGTATGTTTGATTTCTGCCATCACTTCCACCCTGTTCTGTCTTATGCTTCCCGTTCACTATACATTATATCTCCTTGTTGTTTTCCTTGCTGTTATATTTTTGCTGTGGGCTCACTTGCGCACTTCTTTTGGTCTAAGGCAGATCCCTTAATCTAACATGTTGTCATATAGAATCCTGCACTGGTCAACTGTGCACTCTGCGAGCCCTCGGTTACTGCTGGCTGAGGTCCTGGAAGCAGGAAGGCGTACTTGGGATATCTGTCTGTTTCTGTCCAATGAATGGCCATCCATTCTGGTGGAAGAATACAATGTACTCACCTTGCCCCCCAGTGACTGGTTGGTTCCTCTTGATGGTGCTGTGTTGGGTGCTCTGTGTTGACCTCTTTGCTGGCAGGTTGGGTTCCCCAGAAACAAACTCTGGTGTCAATACTGGCATATGGGAATTCGCTAGGGTGTGCTCTTGAAATTGGCACCTGTGGAGGGGAGGGGAGGAAGCAGCATGGAGCAGAAGGAGAAGCTGAGCCTCACTGCAGTCCCCACAAAGGCCTCAGCTGACTCCACCATGATCTTTGATACTTGGTACTTCTGAAGGTATCAACTGATCTTTGATACTTCTGAAAAATAAGGATTAAATGAGTGAACAGAGGAAAAGCATCTGGAGTTTGTGAGTTAAGCGTTAGCTTCCCTTCACTGTAATGTACTTTGTCAGGCCTAAGGAGACTGGGAGCCAGTGGTAGAACTTCAGTTTGCCCCCTGACAAACTATCAATTGGGATGATACTTCAGAATTGTCCCAAGTTGGGACACGGAGGCTGAGCCTATTTTCTCTTTTGTTGGCCAGACATTGGCTGTCAATCACCTCTGGGAAGAGCCATGGGCTTGGGTGAGACTTTTCTTCAGCCAAGGAAGTCTTCCAAGGGCTGGTTGCTGAGGGGTTCTGGCTGCACTCCAACACCTTAAGGGGTGGGGGTGCTTTATGTCTGAAGGAGGATGTGGTAGCTATCTCACAGCCTAGTATATCCTGGTCACTGGAAAAAGCATTGTGTACAAGTTATCCTGTTCAACTTTTCTGTGAAGTAGGTGCTATTGGTGTTCCCATTTTACAGATGAGAAAGTGAGATAGCAAAAGTTGAAAGAACTTGCCCCTAGGCGTAGAACAGCAGAATCGGTACTCAAACCCAGACAATCTGACATTAATACACTGCTTCTATTGATTTGGAAGGTATAAATCCTGCTCTCAATGTTCCTAGCTGTTACTTTTAAGTATTAAAAAAAAAAATCATTAAGCCTGTATTTTTGGTCATGTCTCCTTGTTGCCGTTACACATGAATAACCAGCTGACAGGTGTAGAATTCTTGGATTGCAACATTTTCCCATTAAGCTCCTGCTTGGATGTTCTACCGCCTTCTGAGGTTTAAAGCGCTGTGCAGAGAAGTCTTAGGGCCCACTGATTCTTTCATCTTCCATTGCACATTAGCGCTTTATTTCTGCTTGCGTGCTTGTAGGAGTCTGTCTCCATCCTGGAAGTTTACGAATGCCATCACATTACTTCAAGATGTTTACTTTCTTCCTATCTGCTCTTCTATTGAGGAAGTCGCTCATTTATCCTTTCGTTTATTCATTTTTTGAAATCTGTTAGTGCTCAGTCCCTGCAGACACAGTGCCAGGGGAAGGGTGGAAAGAGGAAAGTCAGAGTAGCTTGCAGGGACAAGGAGACAGACAAGGAAGTAAAACGTGGTGCCGTGGGGTAAGTGCATGCTAGGGAAGCATCTAGCAAAGACTCACGGAGTCAGAGGAGTGGCTCCTCAGCCAGAAAAGCTTCCTTGTAGAAGATGAGCTCCGACTTGGAGTTTGAAGGATGTGTAGGAGTTTGTCAGGTGGCAAACTGAAGTTCTAGCACTGGCTCCCAGTCTCCTCAGACCTGACAAAGTACATTACAGTGAACAGTAGTTAACGCTTAACTCAGAAACTCCAGATGCTTTTCCTCTGTTCTGTTCACTCATTTAATCCTTATTTTTCAGAAGAGAATCTGAGGCCTAGAGAGGTTACTTGGCTTGCCCAAAGTCACACAGCCAGGAGGTGGCAGAGGCACAGTTTGGTTCTCTGCCCAGCGATGCTCAGAGGCTGGCCTGACCCGGGCTGGGAAACAGGGAAGAGGTGTCTATATGCAGGTTCCTCTCCCACCAGAAGCCCTTTCTACCCCATGTACCCCATGTTCTGTAACACTGGGCCAGCCCTGATTTGCTGAATATGTGAGCTCAGAACTCCAGACCATCTCAGTGCCACATGAATGTGAACGGACTGGGCTGTGATGACTGCCCCCTTCTCTTCACCTCATGGCCCGCCTTGCAGCCTGAGGCTCTCTCTGACCTCTGCTCTCCACTCACCCTCCCTCCACCCAACTTCCTGGAGGCTGGCAGTGCTCCCAACCCCTCCTCACCCAGGCCCTGTCACCATGACGATTCTGCACTCTATGAATAAAACTCACTGCACAAGTCATTTTGTATTAGAAAACATGCATGATTTCCCAGATCATGCATGCTGCATCGCCTCGGCAGCAGCTGGAGGCCTTTCTCCATAGCTTGTTCCCCTTCTGCCCCCTCTCCTAGGATACTTATTGGGTGGGTGGGCACCTGGTCTTCAAAGCAAAGTTGCTGTATTCATATGGATAGAAGGCAAGGAATGATTTGGGGGTGAGGTGTTTTCACCTGTGGACCCTTAGAAGACAAGAGGTTGGATCTTTTTCTATTTTGTATGAGAGAGTTTTAGGAAGAACTAGATGCGTCTCATGATGATGCTGTGAGCCTGGAGCCAGAGCTGACACTGTACAGACCCTGTCTCATTTAATCCTCTCAACAGTTCTCTGAGGCAGGTACTTGCCTTAGCTCCATTTTACAGATGGGAACACTGAGGTTCAGAGAGAGTCAGTAACTTCCCCAAATGAACAGAACTGAGAAGTGGCAGGGCCAGGATCTGGGGACAGGCCCCTCTGATTACTTGGTCCTGGCTCTTCCATAATTTCACCCTTCCAAGGGTGGTGTGCCTCCTGCCACCCTCCTCCTGTCCCCTGCCCCAGGTCATGAGCAGCTCAGAGCTGAAATCTGCACTGACTTGCTGAGGCTAAAGGCATCTGTCTCCCGGGGCCTTTCCTCCTATCTCCATACTTCACTTCAAAAAGTCTGACCCTCCTAAGGGGTTGTTCAAAACCCTGTAAAATTTTATGATATGTGAATTGTTTCTCAACAAAAGTGGAAACAAAACTGTAAAGATTTAAAACTATTCCCTGCCCCTACCCTGGGAGGTGTTCCCACACTAGTTGCTATTTAATGTGATAGGGACCGGCTCTCTGCCTGGTTAACGCAGTGGACAGAGGCCGTGATGGTAAGAAGCTCACCCGCCATGGGCCTCCAGGCTCATGGTGAGATAGACTCGGCTGCCCAGCCCAGGAGGCTTCCACCCTCATGTTCACGATGTTCTGCTGTGAGGCTCAGCCTGACCTGAGACAAAGCCTGCCCAGGACCCTCTGCTCCTCCACTGTGCGCAGAGGGGCTGAACTAGAGGGAAGGTCTCCCTGTGTGTGTTCAGGCTGCCTGGCTTCACAGCTGGGGTGTGGGGTGCAGGGACACTCGTGGTGGTTTGCTCCTTCTGCATGTGCCACTGGAATGTCAACACCACACCAACATTTGTTCTGTTAACTGATTATCCCAAGCCCCCAGTACAATGCCTGGAAAATAGCAGGTGTCAATAAGTAGTTGTTGAATGAATGAGCTCAATTGTAGGCTGACAGTGATATTAGCAGGAGTTAGACTGACAGGGAATTTTTCATCACATGGGAAAGTCCTTTCCTCTTCCTTCCAGCCTAACAGTCCCGGCTCTCTCAACATTTTGGGGTCCTGTAGTCTGGGAGCCCTAGCATCTGCTATAGGATGCAGCACCAGACGTGATCAGCACTTCTTTGGAAAGGGCTGTCACTTCTCAGTGGAAATCTGTGCCATTAATGAATCCAGAGCCATGAGACCTGGTGACTGTATGCATGTGTCTGGCACAGTTATCAACAAACATGACATCTCAGCTGTGAAGTTCCACAAATGCCGATCTGGGCCAGGGCGGGTGACCGGTGACTGTCTGGCACAGGGAATGAGTTTTGGTGTCAGATGAGTCTAGGCTTGAATCTTGGCTCTGCCACTTCTCAGCTGTGCAGCATTAAGCAAGTGACTTAAGCTCTCTGAGGCTCAGTTTCCACTCTCCAAAATTAGGGATAATGAACACACCTTGTACGGGTACTGGGTGGATTCAACATCTGTGTGTATAATGCCCTCCGTGTATAGTGGCAGTTGGTAATTACTTCCAGGTTAATGGGTTTCTTGGCATCTCTGACTTTCCATCTTTCCTTTCTCCATCCACACTTCTTGACATCTCAGGCCTCTATCTGGATGCACAGTGCCCTTTCCTTCTTCCAAATCTTTTGGCTTTCATTTCTTTTTCTGTAGAAAGAAGGCATTAGTTCCTGCCCAATCTCCTGAGCTGGGACTCTCTCCCTGGGGCTGGGAGATCTGCAGAGCTGTGTCTGTGGCGTATCTGTATGCACAGTGCCTGCCTAGCACAGGCTGGGTGTTCAGCGAATGTTAATTAACCGAACCGATGATTCCCCTCTGGGCATTTTCTCTCACTCAGCTGTAGGACTGACTCCCTTGGGGGAAAAAAACCCTAAAACCCAGAAGTCTTAAGAATGTGGCTCAGAATCCTGCAGCCACGCATGTGCATGTGTGTAGGCGGTGGGGGGAGGGGGACGGGGAGATGCAGAGCGTGTGCAGGCAGGAGCATAGCATTGTCCTTTCTGGAAGTGGGCAGCATGAGAAGCAGACAAGGCAAGCTTCTTAGTCTTGTGGAGCTGATTTGTGCGAGCCCCAGCAGCTTCTTTTGCCTTCTGATGCACAGCTTGATCCACCAAAGTTGGGGAAATCGCTTCCTGTCTATGAAGGTGACCATATCTATAAAGTAGGAATTGAGAAGTTGGTCTCATTCTCTTAGGGCAAATGGTGAGTTTGGAAGGGGCCACGGTCTTTGTGGTAGTCCCACAGGAGCCTGCACTTTAGTCTACACTGGCCTGGGCTCAAAACCCGCCTCCTCTGATCCCCAGCTGTGTGCCTGGTACAGACAAGTGACTTTTTACTTCTTTACCCTTCAATGCTCATCAGTAAAAGCGGGTTCTTGAATGATAATGAGGGCTAGTTTTTTCTTGTGCCCAGCCCAATGCTGGGCTCACAGTAGGTATTCAGTAAATGCTATTTTTACTCTGTTTCTTCTTTTATCGAGTAAAACATATGGCTATACATCTATACATTGTCTTAATTACTATTATCATCACCAGTAATAATCCACCTCCAGGATTTGTTGGCCTTTATATAATCATAGGTAGGCTAAGCCAAAAAATAATTAAAAAAAAAAAAAAGATGCCAAGATTTCCTTGGGAGCTACTAAAAAGGAAATTAGAGGAATGCAATGTAGCCCCAGTCATAATAGTAACTAGCAAATACTTAATTTGGCGCAATATGTTCCATGTCTTTGTCTCTTGAACAATTAGCTGGATGAATAAATAGCTGTCTGCCCTTAGAAAGGGAGCATAATATGCAATTAAAATTAAGGACTTTCTATTTGAGGGGACCCGTTACATGAAATTATAGGAGGAAGCAATTGGGGCATATTATCGTTTCACATATTTAGGAACCGGAGTAATTAGAAGATGCCAAACACGGGGGCCGGCTAGAAGGGGCTCCGGGAAGGGAGGAGGGAGTAAGGCCTCACCTTGCTGGACATGGGCCGTCAGTCCTGGTCATGGATGTTATAGGAAACGGGATGCTTGGAGCCACGGTAAGTGATGGGGGAAATCTTGAGGGCTGTAATTGTGGGGAAGAAACTTAGACTCTCTACCGAATGACCTGAGTCCTGTTCTGGTCTCGCCATTTAATTCTATGCTATTTGTCCCTTTCAAGGGTTTCTTTCTCATCTGAAAAAATCGGGCTAATTATTTTGACCCCATAGATTTGGTGTGAGAAATAAAAATGAGATGATCCATGTTGCAAGTAGTAAGTCTTCCATAGACATTAGTTATTATTCTGTTCATTGATGTGTACAAATGTCCACACATGATACAGAAGGTGAAAAGCAAACAAACCAACCAGGTCACAAATAGATCCTCTGTGGCTGGGATGCTTTTGGCTGCAAGGAAGAGTCAGCCCAACTGAAGGGGGCCTACACATGAGGGGCATTTGTTATTCCACTGGACAAGAATTCTGGCTTGGTTAATTCAAATGTTCAATGACTTTATGGCTCCTGTTGGCTTCTCAGAGATGTTGAAGACAACCATGAGCTACTCTCATGGTTCGAAGGTGGCTGCCACTGTTCCAAATAGCACACCCTTGTGCAATTACATTTACAAAGAGGAAAAGGAGTCTGTTTCTTCTCACTTTTGAAAACCTAGAAAATCTTTACCTGACCTCACCCACCCCTTCATGTCTTATTGCCCAGAAGTGGCCACATGCCTATTCTTCCACTCACAAACCACTCACTTGCGAGAAGAATGGTTGATTGTCACCCTAGCCTAGTCAAGATTCACATTTTGAGAACAGGAGGGACCTCCTTTGAAGCATGTGGTCTCTCTTCCCTGAAAACAAGCAAAAACATTCTGTCAGCAAAGAAGCTGGAGGAAAATGGTTTGGGAGTGAGCAGGCAGCAGTACCTGCCTTAGTGTATAGCATAGTCCTGTTATTTAAGACAATGCATGGAAAAGTGTCCATGGAATGAATGGCACCACTATGACAATTACCACAGCAATAGGATTATTGCCATAGGATTGGAGTATAATTTATATTTACTTACTTTTTTAATATTTTTAGTATTATCTGACTTTTTAAAAATGAGTTGGCATTACTTTTATGTTTCTTCCATTTTTTTTAAAGTGTCACCTTTCAAAATAAGTTAATCTTTCATTGTAGAACCTTCTTCTCAGTCTGTGTATTTTGAATAACTCTGTTTCCCAGGATTGGCCCTATTTGCAGAGATGGCATGGGATTCTACGGGCCAGAGTCTAACAGTGCCAATGTTTACTGAGCTCCAGGCACTTTGACCAAGCGATTTCTTTTAATCCTCTTAGAAGACCTTGTTATCCCCATTTTATGGATGAAAAATTGAGTCAGAGAGTTAAGTTATTGGCCCAATACGGTGCTGGCTCCAAGGTCCACCACATATGAAAATTATTCAAATAATATTTGTTGAGCACCTACTATTTGTCTGTGCTTAGCTCTGGGCATAGATCAGAATAACAAACAGAACATACAAAATCTCCATCCCCATAGGTTTTATAATCTCCACCAGAGATAGAAACAAGCAAACCAGCAATTTCAGCAGTGAGTGACAGGTCCCACGGTCAGGTGGGAGGGAGGCCTGCAGACTCCCTAGCCTGGCCTCCCACTCCTGCCCCTTCCTTGCCTCTCACTTTCCTTGGTTTCTTCTGCTCTTTCTCCTTCACTCTCTATAGCAGTTGCAGTTCTCCAGAGAGACAGAACCAAGATCATATATAGATAGAGAAAGACATCCATTATGAGGGATTGGCTCACGTGGTTATGGAGGCTGAGAAGTCCCAATATCTGCTATCTGCAAGCTGGAGATGTGGGAAAGCCACTGGCGTAGGTATGGTCCAAACCCAAAGGCCCAAGAGCCAGGAGTGCTGATATCTGAGAGCAGGAAGAGATGGACATCCCAGCTTGAGCAGAGAGCAAATTTGCCCTTTCTCAGCTGCTTTGTTCTATTGGGGTCCTCCGTGGATTGAATGGCATCTGCCCACATTGGTGAGCACTGTCTTCTGTACTCAGTCCACTGAATCAAATGTTAATCCCTTCTGGTAACACCCTCACAGACACATCCAGAAATAATGTTTATCAGCTATCTAGGCATCCCTTAGCTCAGTCAAGTTAACACATAAAATTAACCACCACAGGCCCCTTTTTTTCCACTTTTTCTCCCTCTCTCCTTTTTTTAATAGGCCAGTCTCCTCTTCGTTTTATCCTTCAGTCGCTCCTTACAATTATTGTGGGATGGATGGTTATTGCATGGTAGAGGGGATGAGTGCAGGACTGGGGGTCTGGTCCTTGTTCTGATTTAAGCCAGTGTCCTTTATTTATCTGGGCCTCAAATTCCTCTTCAGTGCAATGAGGAAATGAATCCCTGCCCTGATTTTCAGATACAGTGGCTGGAAATATCAAGTACACTGATGGATATAGAAGCAATTGGTCAAATGGCAAGATAACAAGACATCATTGCAGGGAGAGGGACTAACAGGCAATATCACACAGGTGGGAGATGTGGCTGTCAGTCTTGCAGGGAGGGCTGAGACCAGGAAGGCAATGTCACAGGCCAGGAGAGGGCAGGGGGTGCCAGACACGGGAGGGTCCTCACCTCATGAGCTGCGGGAGCCAGCGAAGGCCTTGGCACTGCAGGGACCAGATCAGCAGGCGTCCGATCTCCTGCAGCCAGCGTGTGAGCAAGGGGTTCAGGGCAGCTATTCTCAAAGTGTGGTCTGGGGAACCCCAGAGTCCCTGAGACCCTTTTAAGGAGTTGGAGAGGTCAGAACTATTTTCATAATAATGCTACAATCTTACATGTCCCATTCAGTCTCATTCTGTCATGGGTGTACCATGGAATTTCTCAGAGGTTACATGGTGTGTAAGATCAAGACAGGTTGAACGCAGAAGCAGAGGTGAGAGTCCAGCTGTCTTCTATTAAGCTAGATATTCAGGAGATGTACAAAAAGACAAAAACTAACAAACAGTGCCATTCTTCTCAGTACTGGTTATCCATTTTGGAAAATATATGTATTTTTTTATAAAAGATATGTTATTTACACTAACATGTAATGGGCTTATTATAAATGAATTAAAAATATGTTTAAAATTCCTCATAGTTGCTAATACAGTAAATGTTGGTAGATATGATCCACATAAACAGAAGCCCTTTGGGATCCTCTATAATGTTTAAGAATGTAAAGGGGCCCCGACACCCCACACTTTGAGAACCGCTGGATTGTTCACTTTCTGGGAGGAGCCTGTGCCAGTGGGTGCCAGCAGGAGGCGGTATTGGGTCAAGGCTCCTGTGGCCTCAGGGAAAGAGAAATGGGGCAGTGGGGACAGGAGGGGGAGACTGGCTGACTGGCAGATCAAGGCGAAGCTGTTTTCAACAAGGTTTCTCCACCCTCTGTTCCAGAAGTTAACAGTCACCATTTCCTAGAGCACCTGGTATCAGATCTGACACTTATGCCCTTTATCTTATTTGTCTTCATAACATCACAATGAGAAAGGGGCTGGTAGGTTTGGGATTTTACAAATGAGGAAACAGGCTCAGTGAGGGCAAGTGGCATCCCCAAGGACACAGGACAAGTTGGAGCAGGGCCAGGGTTTAAACCCAGGTCTGCAAAAAAAAAAAATAAATAAACCCAGGTCTGCTTGGCTCCCGGGTCTGTGTGCTTCTTTCCCATGACAGGTCGCCTCAGTGGATGGGAGGGTGTTTGATGCTCTAGCCCACGAGAGCTTCCCAGGGCTTTGGGGCCCTGCCCCCTGACTGCCCTGTGGGGTGGCCTCTGATGTTGTCCAGGAGAATATGCTGACCATGGTTGGTGGCAGACTCAACTCAGATGCTGATAGCCACCTCGGGAAAGGCAGTGGATGCTGATGCGGCATAGTGACTCTGAGCTGAGTAGGTCCCTGCAGCTTGCAGGGGTTCTGGAGGGAGTGTGCAGGTGGGGGTGAGCTCAGGGAGCTGGAAACAGAGGCTTCATCTTCTCAGCAGCTGTGTTCTTGAGGTCATTCAGCAGAGCTTACTGGGTGCCCATATGTGCCAGGCGCTAAGCTGGGCCCAGTGGGGAGCACCAGAGATGGGAAGAGAAGAGCAGATATTCATCAGCCTCTTACAGTGCGGTTAGGAAGCAGAGGCAGAATCGACATTGGGTTATGGGGGCTCTGGACGTTCAATTTGTCCTGACACTTGTTAGCTGTGTGACCTTGGGCACGTGACTTGACCCCTCCGTGCCTCATTTTCTAAGTAAAATGGAAATGGTATGCAGGTACTCACCTTGCAGGGTTGCCATGAGAACTAGACACGTAAGTACACACAAGGCACTCAGGTCTTGGCCTGGTAGATAGAAAGCGATCCGCAAATGTCATTCCTAGCTTTTGTGATTCAACTCCTGCCATATTAAGATTAGTATGTGGTAGCCTCTTAAGGCCCATCTTCTCATATTATTTTTGCAATAGGCTTGAATTAGGTATTTTATTATTTGTCCAATAATATCAACAAATAATCAGGGGCTCAGAGAGATTACATGACTTGCCCCAGGTGTAGGTCTCCACAGCCATTTCTCTGGTCTTTTCCATCTGCTTGGACTGCAGGCAGCTGGCTTTTCAATACCTACATCTGATGTTGGACCTCCTGGATGTCAGCATGATTTGAATTCATTCTTTTACTTGCATTAAGAGGAGGCTTTCTGATAGAAGAGGCCTGCGTGGAGGCCAGTGGACTGCGGGGAGGTGGGCATTAGCTGAGTTCATTGGTGGGAATGAGAAGGGAGAACCTTGTGGTCTACCTCAAAGACAGGTTCAGGACCCCAACCAGAGACCGTGGCAACTTTGTGAGATTCTAGATCTTTGCTCATGTTTCTGTTCCTTCTTCCGTCTCTTTCCTCCTGCTCCTTACTAACCACAGCCAGCATGCATGGAGCCTTTCCTTCCAGGAGCAGGACTCTGCAGCTTGCATGCATTTCTGCCTCCAGTGTGTACAACCAGCCATGAGCTAATATTAAGGATAGTGACAGGTGCCACCTGAGCCCACCTGCCAGGCTCTGGGCTAAAAGCTTTTGTATCTTCACTCACTCCAATCTCAGAACAACATTGAGGGACTAGTACTATTAGAGCATCCATTTCACGAATGAGAAGCTTGAGGCTTAGAAATGTGGAGGATATTGCCCAAGGACATTGCCCAGTCCCCTGGCTTCCACGCAGGCCTCTTCCACCAGAAAGCCTCCTCTTAATGCAAGTAAAAGAATGAATTCAAATTATGCCAACATCCAGGGGGTCCAACATCAGACATGAGTATCAGAGACAGGACAGTGTCAGAGACAGTCTGATTCAGAAGCCCACCATGAAGCTAAAGTCTTGGAAAGAAATGACCTATGGACCTTACTTGGTGAGATAGGCAAGAAAGGGGACTCTGTATTTGGGGACAGAACCTGTAAAAAATGGAATGGGGATGCTGGCAGCCCAGATGAAGCCTCTCAAGGGCTAGGGATGTGCCTGTTGTTGGAATGGGGGCTGCAAAATGAAGCAAGGACACTCAGCACTGGGGATGTGCGGGGCTGGGGCAGGCGCTGGCAGCAGTGAGCAGGCCTGGGATTAAGTGCTCCTGGAAGACTGGCTGCTCTTTCCTCTAGGGCTTGACCTGGCTTTGTCCCTACTGTGTGCAAAACAATGTCTTAAAACGGCTACAGATCCCCCCTGGAGTAGCTCTCAAGACCCAATCGCAGGCCAGTGCAGAAGCAAAGGTGCCCACCGAAGGGCAGGGTGTGGTGTGTTTGTCATGGGCAGAGGAGAGACTGAAGGAGTGCGAGGCCTCCTCTGCTGATGTGTGCTCTAGAATTATGGATCACACCAGGGCTGCTGCTTAGGAGGATCCAGCTCGGGCTGCTTGAATCTTAAAGGAGCAGGGCTTGCTGTATTTTCTTCAGGGGGCTGGAGTTGGGTTTTGCCTGGTTGTGCTAGCTTGGTGCAAGGACGATGGCCACTTCCCATGCCTCTGGAAATACTCCCTGCTTTCAGAGCAAGCTCTTAGAGAGGATCTAATTCCTCTGTTCTGTGGGGACCAGAGTGTTGAAGGTGGCCATAAGTGATGCTCAGTTACCCGGCAGTCATTTCCATCTCATTAGTGATGACTCAGCTTAGGCACCTTCCTCCAGGATGTCTTCCCAATTGTCCCGTCCTGTATTTCACTGTCCCCTACACGCCCGGATTTGTGCCTTCGCCATTGGCTTCCATGTCTGCTTCCTGCCTTGGGCTGCATGCAGGCTCCTTAAACCATGGACTCAGTGCTCAGTAAGTGTTCACTGTATAAATTTGACAACACCAGGAAGTAGACTATTAGTCTTATTTAGAGGTGATAAAGTTTCTCAGAAAATAAGTCACTTCCCCAAATTGTTACGTACTTTGGGATTGAATATAATTTCCAGTAGATCACATTGCAATTCCAACACAGCAGCCGCAGACTCCAGAGGAAGAAGTAGACCCAGGAAATGACTGGAGTCCAGTGAAACGACTGATCAGCAAATGTGCTCCAGGTTCCTACTAAGTGCCCCACGTCCTGCTGAGGGAGACCAGAAACCTCAGTTCCTGCCCTCAAAGGGAGTCAGATTGAAGATGGGGGAGGGGCAGGTAAGGCGAGGTTGTGAGGAGATTCCTGTCTGCATGAATCTTTCTGTGGCTGGAAATCAGTGACATAGGGCAGCTGGGAGTGACCAGTGACCGGAGAGGGTGTCTGGGAAATGAGGGACCTCATGAGGATTTGCAAAATGGGAAGGGCTTGGACTCAGCAGTTCAGGTCCTTGCTAAGCAAATTTCAAGCTCTTAGACGATTTACCTGTCTGTTCCTCAGTTTCATGATCTGTAAAAAGGAGACAGTGACTGTGACCTTGCTGGGGAGTGGTGAGGCATGAGAAGCACTTTGCTTCTCAAAAACAAAGCATCCAGCACATTGTTTAGTGTTAGAGAAATGCTGCCTCTTGTAACTAACACGATGATTATTTCCAGTAGTAACCATAAGAAGGGCATTCCCGGCAGTGGGCTCTGCTTCCCAGCGTCTGCCCAGCTTGAAGTGGGTGGGTCCCAACCGTGCCAGCTATGTAACCGGATCCCCCATTGCTCTGCAATGGAATTCAGCTTGTGCACCCTGCTCTCCTCTTCCCAATTGATTGGAGCTGTTTCAGGCCAGGGAGAAAACACAGGGCTCTAATGGCACAAACAGAGAGTCTGCCAGAGAGAGCAGGCTGGTGGCTCTCATGCAGCTGCCCTTCCCCACCAGTGGCAGCCAGAGGCACTGAGGACTCACTGGCCCAGGCAGGCACTGACAGGACATTACAGGGCACCCTTAGCGATACCTGTGTGTCCTACAGGGTCAGGTTCTGGAAGAACCAACCTTCCTTCTTTTCTTCCTTCCGTCCTTCCTCTCTTCATCAATCCATCCATTCACTCGGCGAGCAAGCATTAAGCACTTGCTGTTGCTCAAACATGGTGCCGGGCACTGAGGGAATCATGAACACAAACTCATTCATTCATTCACTCATGCATGCATACGGTGGATACTTGTTAAGTGCTTATTGTGTGTGGTTCATTGACACTGTCCTGGAGCTTGGTAAACTGGGAGTATGGGCCATTGGGGACCACAAGTAGGTAGAGGAGCGGCCCAGGTGAAGTACTGAGAGAGTCACAGTGACAGATCCATACTGGCTCATAGTCAGCAGAGACTTCTACCAAGCCTTGAAAGGTGAGTGGGATTCAAGCAAGAGAAAATGGGGAAGGGCATTGCCTGCAGAAGGAATAGAGCAGCATGGGGGAGGCCTGGAGTCGGGAAAGAACAGATAAGGAGCTACACTGTGGCAGGAGGGTGAGGGGGTGGATGCTTAAGTGATAATTACTCCACCAGACATGTACGGAAAGCCTTATTGTACTCCGTGCCTTCCTAGAAACGGTGCACACACTGTCTCAAGGAGCTTACAGTGTCATATGTGTGGCATATGCTTATAAAAATTTGTTTCCAGGGTCAGATTGCCTGGGTTTCAGTCCTGGCTCTGCCTCTGCTTGCTGTGTGATCATGGACAAGTTACTGAATTTTGCTGAACCACAGTTGCTCATCTTTAAAAATAAGTAATGCAATCATTTATTTCAGTATAGACTTGTGGATACTCATTTTATACTTTGGTTTATAACCTAATATTTATTTATTTGTTTGTTTATTTGTTTCTTTTGCTGAAATTGTTCCAGCTTTGGCCATCACGAGCTCTTTCAGTTGTCTCCTATGTCCCTTTGACATAACACCATTGTTGTGTGTGTGTGTGTTTGAGCATCTCCTCATTTTCTAGTACTTTGAGATGTCCTGCTCATCTTTTATGGTCCCTCCCCAGTCATAGAATCAGCCATTGCTCTAAGGAACCCTGGTTCCTTTTATCAGACAGTGGTATCTGGATGGTGGGTGTGTTCATTGATATTGGGGTATCATTGCTTCTAGACAAATCTCCAGTGCAGAAGAATTTCAGATAATTTTTGGAGAGGGTCCCCCTCAAGGAAGTAGAGAATATCCCTACCCCTTAAATGTGGGCTGCACATAGTGACTTCTTTGCAATTAGCACAGTATGTAAAGAAGGAAAAATATGAGTAGCTTTAGGTGATGAGCACCACCTCAGACAGGTGATCAACATTAATATCAAGTGATAGTCACGTTTACTAGCATGTGTCCTGGTTATGATGTGATAAGAATGGCACTTTACCCAAACCCATAACCCCAGCCTCATCATGGGAAGGATGCCTTACAAATCCAAGCTGAGAGACACTTTACAAAGTACCCGACCAGTATCCCTCAAAACTGTCCAGGTCATTAAAAACAGGCAAAGTCTGAGAAACTGTCACATTCTAGAGAAGCCTAACAAACATGACAGCCAAGCATAATATGGAATCCTGAATGGGATCCTGCAACAGGAAAAAAAAGGACAGTAATGGAAAAACTGGTGAAATCCAAATAAAGTGTGACTTTAGTTAGTGCCCATAACAATGTATCAATATTAATTCATTCGCTGTGACAAATGTACCATAGTAATGTGAGATGTCAACAATAGGGGAAATATTGTGAGTGTCTGTACTACCTTCACAAGTTTCCTGTAAATTTAAAACTATTTTAAACTAAGAAGTTTATTGTAAAAAGCACATAATACTATTACTACCAAATAAGGTTGTTGTAAAAAAGAAATGAGACCTTGTATAGCAAACACAGTGTGGGTGTAGAGTAAATCCTCAATTCATGTTGATTCTTACTACTTAGTTCTCACAAATCTCCTATGAAAGGGGGTGCTATTGCCTTATGCCCCTTTGAAGAAGGTGGTATTGTCTCCCTTTGCAGATGGTGCAGTATATTTCTTATACAAACTCAAGATTCAAGTAGCTGAATGTCAAAACATTAGTGAGTGAGTAATTTTTTATTAAGCATCTACTGTGTGCTCAGCAATATGTTCTAATGTTCTTGGAGTGCTGACTCCCAAATACGTCTAGGTTAGGGTTAGGGTTAGGGTTAGGGTTGGGGTTAGAGTTGGGGTTAGGGAGGGGCAGAGCTCCCAGAAGCCATGTCATTCCTGATGGAATACAATGACACATGAGTATATTTCATTCTGAGAAGTGATCTGGAGGAAAGGTAATAACAGAAAGTACAAGATCACTCCACAGCACCAGGTCTACCAGAAATACCGGTGAAATTCAGCAAGTGCTGCTGTCTCTAACTTGTCTCAGTAAAGCTTCTTATTGTCTGATTTTTATCTTTGAACTTTTGCTAGCAGACACTAGAGGTTTGAGAAAAATCTGTTGGGAAAACTGTTTTTTAGTTGAAAAAAAAGTTTATCTAGTAGCTTAACTTGTCATGCAGGTTAGGACTAGACTGTGTATTCTTTTGTGGTATATTCAAATCTTTAAAGCAGAGGCTGTAACTTATTTTTACAGGTCTTGCCAGGCTTAATGAAGTTGGAGAAATGAATAAACTGAATGAGTGTATGAATGACTTAATTTATTAGTGAGATTCCAGCCCTTTACACTCCACTGTGTAGCTTAATTCAAGAACAACTTCTCTGGAGGTGAATGGAGGGTCTCATAATCTTGCTGAGGAAGAAGAAAATAACACTGATATAGGAAATCATTATGGATCAATATGCAAGAAAATATGGTAGCATGCAGTTGTCTTCAGGCATTAGATATTTAAAGGAAGGAGAAAGGCTCAGACCTTGTGTGACCTAGCCCCAGCCCCAGAGTTCTTTGCACATACTGACGTTTTATTTCTTACATTTCTGCCTTCAATGTAATGCCTTTTTTTTTTTTTTATGTCTCCAACCTTCTTCCCCTGGCTAAATGCTGCTCATATTTTCAGATGTGCAGCTCAGTAGAAAAAAATAAGGAAAACTTCCAAATTCTTTTTATAAGGCAATTATAACAGTGATGCCAAAACTCAATGAAGACTGGCCCCAAATAGAAAACTGCAGTCCAATCTCACTTATGAATATAAGGCAAACATTCTAAATAAAATATTAGCAAACAGAGTCCAGCAGTGCATTAAAAGAATATTCCATGATCAAATGGAATTTGTTCTGGGATGTAACATTTGGAGAGCTATAACATTTTTCATCTTAAGTTGATCTAAGGAAAACAAGCATATGATCATCTTGATAGATGCTGAAAAGGCATTTGCCAAAATTCAACATATATTTCTTAAAAATTTTCTTAGTAAAATTAGAATTGATGTATATTTTTCTACATTGTAAAATATATTTATCTTAATTTAAAAGCCAGCATCATGCTTAGCTAGAAAAGAATGGAAGTACTCAGAATAAAGAAGAGTGAAAAACAAGAGAATCCACTATTATTTAACATTGTTCTAGAGATACTGGCCAATGTGATTATATAAGAGAAAGGAATTGGGGTATGAAAATTAGAAAAGAAGAGGTAAAATTATTGCTATTTTCAGATAACATGATTCATGCCTGGAAAAATTTAATCAAATAAAATATTCTACTAAGAGACTCAATAAGGGTGCAAGGCAAAAAATTAATATGCAGAAATCAATATACAAATTATAATGAAACAACAAACCTATTTACTATAGTAATATAAAAAATAAAACACGCAAGAATAAACTTAACAAAATATGTGCAATATCTACATGAAGAGAACTTTATAATACTCTGAAGGTAGACAATAAAAGCCATAAACAAATGAGAGGGTCTGGCAATCTCTTGAATTAAGAAGTCTGGGCATCATAAAGATGTCAACTCTGTCTATATTCATCTATAAAATTAATCTCAATATAAACATAGTGATACTTTTAAAACTAGACAAATGGATTTACACATCAAATACTTATTTTTTTCAGATTCCATTTACATTTTTTCCAGTGTTCACTTATTTAATCTGACAACAAATCATGAGGCATGTACCATCATTATCATCATGTCTGTTTTACAGCTGTGAAAACCAAGGCACACAGAAGTTGAGTAATGTGCCTAAGGTTGCACACAGCTGCAAATTATCAGAGCCAGCCTGACGACCCTGAGAATTCACCTCTGGAGTCCTCCTCCCTTCCAACCATGGTGCTACATTGTGAAGCAACTGGAAGCAGATAATGTGATAGAGAAAACATGCATAGGCACCCACACTTAATGTGTTTTCTTATGGGTAAGATGCCTGGGGTTACTGTAAGAATTAAATTAGTTCACAGAGGTAATGCATCTAGACAATGTCTAGTGAAGAGAGGTGCCCAGTAAATGTTAGCTCCTTTGCACCTAGGATGGAACCCAGCAGAAAGTAGGTTTATCATATGCCCATTAATTTGTTCCACGTGATTTAGTTTGTTTTTACTGTATTATTCCAGTCTTTATGCTTGGCATTGGGAATAAAAACTAAATATTAAATGAATGAGTGAAGAATGGAATAAGTGAAGAACACCAACAACAAAAACAAAATAGAAATCAAAATCAGCATCAGGACTGCTTGAGTAGCCTTTATCATTTTCCCATTGATACTTCATATCACGAGATAAAAGTGGAGAATAGGAGATAGCCACTTCCTAGCTCTATGATTTTGACCATGTTACCACTCTCAGCCCTCTTTGTCTGTAAAAGCAGAAATACAATAATAGTTCCCGCTTCACAGTGTTGTTGAGAGGGTTAAATAATCTATACAAAAATGTTCTTAGGCAATTTATCAATGTTTGCTATTATATGATTATTATTAGTAGTAATAGTAGTCATAGTATTAACATGAGTACATGCTGACCCTGGTGTGCCATCCATCCATCCATTCATTTATTTATTGAACCTATAATGTTAAATATGTGTCAAGTACCTTCTGTGTGCCGAGAACTGTCCAAGGTCCTGAACACATAACGATAGTCAAATGCTCCTGTATCTTCCCTTCTGGAATTTACAGAAAAGCAGCAGTGACACTCCCTCCAGCCTGGGCTCTCACCACTTTACTTCCTGAGCCCTCCCAGGACGAAAAATAGTGCTGGCTCCTACCTGGGATGATAGTGGAAAGGCATATTCAATGGAGAAAGCTTAGAGAGTATTGTAGCTTCATAATGCGAAATTGTCAGCCCAGAGAAATAAGTGACCTGTTATCCAGGTGTGTCGCCAACACTTGGAGCCCTAGATTGGGATGGTCTGTCTCTCCACTGACATTCCCATTGCCAAAAGTAATTTCCCTCTTAAATTTTTCAAATTATATCTGCTCTAGTGTTGACTTTCACGGTGCTAGCCACATCCTGTGTCATAATATGTATTCTACCTGCCCTGAAATGTTTTAATTCAATTTTTGCATTATGTCCAATATGATGAATTAGAGCCAGAGAGTCATTGACTAAGTGTCAGGAAAGACAGATTGAGGAGTTGAAACTAATGGCTTTTGGGGACAATATTTTTCCATAAAGATCAGTGTCACAAATGAAGAGGTAAATTATGTTGCTGCCAGCCAAGAGCAGTACACAAACTTTAGTGATACACATTACTTTTTTTTTTTTAAGGGAGAGAATTACATCTGAGTATAGATTCTTTAATAGATTTCAGTTTTAAATATAGGGTCAACTAGGGATAAAGTAGAACATCGCAGCTTGAATTTCACCAGTCCCTGGCACAGAAGTACCAGGGACTTGGCTCTCAGTAAGTACGAAAGGGAGAAAGGGAGAAAGAGAGAAGCAGAAGAAGCAGGAGCCAGTGTCAGGTGGAACTTGGTTCGGGAAAAGAAGAGTGCATGTTGTAAGCACTTGTGGCCCTGTTGGGCCCTGGGCTAAAAGAAGCTATCAAGGGTGGATGGTGACAGAGTGCAACAGAATCAGGTCACCATGGGTAGCTGCCTTTTGAGAGGTGGATTCTGGAACACAGGGGCTGCCTGCAGTGCTGAACCCTCCTGACATGTTTCCCTGCAAGTACTCTTGTGTCTTAAGTGAATATCTATCTGTACCAGACGCACTTCCTACATCCCACTCCCCTAGCCCCCACAAAGCCTGGTAGCATTTTGCAAAGTGCATTTCAAAGAACACTAATAAATCATGGAAATAAGTGTTCACTGGCACAGTCATTTGGGAAGCACTTATGCATCAGTTGGAGAGTTATACCACACAACAGCTTGTTAAAGACTCTGAGGGGTCCAGCGACATAGACTCTTTAGCCTTTCCCAAACCCATTTGCCACGTGGAACCCTTCTATGTTTTTGCATTTTATCTACTTGTATCCTTCAGAACTAGCATTACCCTTTGAGATATTTGAGCTTAGTAAACAGAGATGCTGAACACATCTGGTTCAGCTCTTATCCAGTTTGGCTGAATGAATGGCTTACTTCTGAATCTGGTTTCTCACCCCCTGTATTCTGCCTTTGTCTGGCTTGTTGATGGTACTTGTTGAGAGTCTACTAGGCACCAGGCATCCCTCTGTCACATTGCCTTTGTTCAGGTGTTTGCAGCTCTTTCACTATACATCTTTGCCTGAAGGAATTCCCTACCTCTTGTCTCCCCTTTACTCTAGCCTCAAAAACCCAGATGTACACTGTGTTGCCCTAAGTTTACAAACCCCTCATTACAAGTGAATGAGTTAATGTGTTCATATGCCCTGGCGTCTCTTGGCATGTCCCAGCTCAGTACATCTGGTCTCCTGCCAGCTGTGACTCTTTCCTTCCTCTGAAGACCACTTGCCCGTCAAGCCTGCTCACCTTTACACTCACTTGCTTGGTCCCTTTGTGCTCAGTCTCTCTCCTCTGAGCCTGGCTCATCCCATGTCCCCTTCAGAACCTGGCTTAGTGTTCAGCCCTCCAGCATCAGGGTCCTTGGTGGCTATGGTCTTCCAACAGTGCCTTCTGAGGCTCACTCAAAAGTGAGCACTCAGCACACACCTTTGGTGGAGCATTTGCCCCAGCATGTGTCATCATCTCTTGTTTGTTTTTTTCAGCACCGATTTCCCCCAACTGACCCGAGCTTCTCAAGGATACAGCTTTTGTTTATTCCTTTCTGTTCCTACTGGGACTGTTTGGTGGATGCTCAGTACGTATTTGCAAATGACTTGGCAAAGTGGAATTTTGGCAGGTCCTTAAGGCATGATTTGAATTTGGATAAGTGGTAAGAATGAAAAAATTTCCACAGGTAAAAATGTGGCATTCTAAGAAAATAACAGATGTTATTTATGTTTGGAATGTTCTGGTAGACCCGAACTAAGATGTAGAAAGGTCTTCTATGGTTCGCTAGTATATTTTGAATTTTTTATTATGCTTATTTTTTACAATATGAGATTAATAGTGGTCTCTTGAAATATTGTAAACTCTTTAATAAAAATGACAGAGAAAATCATCCAAGCCACACACGAAATATAAAGCACTATTCACATTTCAGAGGGTCTCCTGCATGTTTTTCTTTGTTCAAGTTTTCCAGCATATAATTCAAAATCCTACTCATTTTATGTACATAAAATTATATGTGTTTTACAATGTTATTATTTAATATTTGTTAACATAGTTGTGTTAATGTAATGTTAATGGCTGCATAATATTTTTTCCTCCGGATATATTATAAGGAGGTTACTGTTTTCCACTATTACATTACTATAAATAATTCTGAAGGGCTTCACCAGGCCTGTATCTCTGACTTGGCTTATATATATATATGAATGGACACTTTCACAGTCTAAATATATCCATTCTGGGTTAATTTCTAAAATATAATTACCGGTGTACTTTTCCTTAATCAGTAATTCAGAATCCTGTTTACTGCCCTCTTGACTTTCCTAATTTTATAGGAGAAATGAAGTTTATTTCATTTTTCTTTCTTTGATTACTATCTATTTTGACTATTTTATATATATATATATAGTTAACCTATTGTTTTTCCTCTTTTTTGAGTGGTCTGTTCAGGTTCCTTTGTTTTACTTATGTATTCGGGAGTTTTCCCACAAACAGAAATTTCACAGTCTGATAAAGAGACACAATTGCTATTCTAAGATGCAGTTAAAACAACAACAAACCACAAGTCATCACCCCAAGAAATTCAGAGGATAAAAATATACTTTTAATTTTTAAAAGATGAGTACATAAAAGAACAGATAAGACATAAAAGACCTCTGCTTTGGAGTTACCAGACATGGCCACTGAGGGAGAGTTTTGCTAAGGGAATGGGGAAATTCCCAGCACAGACATTAAGAGGCAAAATCCTGAGCTTTGAGCAGGGTGTTCTGTGGTGCGACTCCATTTATACAAACTACATGGCCTCAGAGAGCCTGTGGGAGAGTGGTCAGGGGCTTGGACTTTGGTCTCTGTTTTTAAGCATACCAGCTTAGTAGCTGATGCGTTAGACCAGTGACCTCATTGCTCTGTACCTTGGCTTCCTTATCTGTAAAATGGGGTAATAGGCTGGTGATGGGGATGAAAGGGGTGACATAGAAAGTACCTGGAACACAGCAGGCACTCTAAGTGTTAACTCACACTGCTTGTTTCCTGACTGGTTTCAGGACCGACTTGTTCGCCTCTTCTTTGGACAATCTGCTTGCTAAGGGTCCCTCATAAGTGACCCAAAATTCCTTTGATGGTCTTGAAGTAATAGTAGTCCCTTATTTATTTATTTATTTTTTTGGAGGGCTTTACGGGTTGCAAAATACTTTCATATCTGCTGTTTTACTCAGTCTTTACACTAACTTGCAAGGCAGGTACCATCCTCATGGTCTTTAATTCTTATTCTCGCACGTTCTAGCTGAGTGACCTTTGGAATGTATATCTCTCCGGATCCTCAGTTCCTGCCCTTTAATCCTGGCTTATGCCCTCAGCACTCAGATCCAACACCTCTCCTCCCCAAAAGGGAGAAGCCTCTCCAAGACTTTGTAAATTCCAGTCAAACTGTGCGTTACATTAATATCATCATCACTAGTTTCTCTAATAACCAGTAACATGATTAGGCACTGAAGGACTTTCACCTTGTCCTACTGGGGGAGCTGCATTTATCCCAGGGACTCTCTCTCTGGAGTGTGTGATCAGCTTCACTTGGTAGCCCTCGTCCTGATGCAGAAAGCCAGCCCTCCACTGCCCACAGATCTCTAATCCACTGGCCTGCCCAGTGACCACAGTGTCCAAGGGGCATCGTAAAGCTGTGCAGCGAAGGTGCTGCTGATGGCTTGACCCAAGCAGAGGAGGCTGGGAGGAGACACCTTTTCCATGGAGCCCCCAGCAGGACCCAGCAAGAACCCCAGTAGGGCCCCAAGAAATGATAAGCCTATCAGAGATAAAGGGAGAAGAGCCGCATGTTGAGCTGGAGGCAATCCTGAAAACAGGAAAGTGGTTAGTTGTAAAATAATGGGCTAGTTGCCTAGCAGGATATCCCGGATCTGACTCAAAGATGAAACGTGTCTTCCTCTCAGATTTAAACTGAACGAAGATTTTCCTGTTTTTTAAAGTGATGAATAATTTGGTTGAGTATCCCACTGCTATTAAACTGGCTTGTTATATGATGCTTAATCATCTTATTTGACTCTCACAATTACACTGTGCTGCTCCCAATTGACAGGTGGAGGTATGGAGAGGTCAAGTATGGGGCCAAGGTCAAAGAGATAACAAGCATAATGAGAGTTAATGCTGATCATTCTTTAGTGAGGGTACTGGAGGAGAATTGTGAAAATGGAGAGGCATGGCCTCAGAATCGTCATTTTACCTTCCTCAAGCTGACAGGGCGTGGCTGTGTGTTTCTTACGAACTACCTGTCTGGACCATCATGTGGTCCGGGGATCCTTAGTTTTGGGGGCTCATAGAGCCCCTTGAGAATCTGTTGAAAGCAATGAGTCCTTATCCAGGAACAGGATGCATTCACACAAACGAGTGTGTAATCTCAGGGTTCACACTTACCCCACAGGCAGGCCCATGGACCCTAAATGAAGATCCCTGGTACTGATCATATATGAATTTCACACCGATGTGAGAACTTGGTGACGATTATCCATTCTGTTTGAGTCCTGGTGAAAAGCTGTCTCCTCACCACTGGAAAGCTCTGGGGTGACTTTTTTCCCCCTGAATCAAATAGGTATATTTGTTGTGTTCCGTTTAGTCAGATGTTGATGGTGACTGTGGACTTATTGAGCTGGAAGAAACCAAGGGCATCTCTAGGCTAAAATTACCCAGTGTGCCTTCTTTATATTCTACTTCCCCTAGATATTATTAGGTATAACGAAAGCTTTCTGTGGCTGGCTGAGTCTGGACATCACTGGCTTAAACAGAGCTGAACAGAATTCTCTGTAGAGCCATGGTCACTCCCAGAGGGGTCCAAGGATGGGGCATCTTCCAAACCCATTAGGCCTCAGAAAGCATTCTTTAGAAACATCTCGCAGTTCTAGGGCTTCTCAGAAAATGCTTTGGGAAACTCTAGTTCGGCTCATCCCCTTTCTTCATTCTGAAGTGGAAGAAACTGAGGCCGGAGGCACTGCAGGCAGGACTGTAGCAGGACCTCTCACTCAGCCGGCACCCACTGAGGGTCCCTCATGCCGGCCTGCAGGGGATGAAGACCTCATCTGTGACCGCAAGAGGCTCCTTTCTCATAGGGTCAACAACACTCACACAAATAACAATGCAGCTCGATAAGTCCTCTCATAAAGGAGCAATTTCCATGGAGGACATGGTGTTTCAGCTGGGCTGTCAAGGATGGGAGGGAGTATGATGGATGGGAACGGAGATGAAGGGCGTTCCAGACAGGGAGAGCTTTAGGGCCAAAGCACAGAGGCCTTTAAGGCAGCACTTGAGTAAGGAAGGGCAGGCGACTAGGGTGTGAGGGGAGGGCTCTAGTTATAGGAGGGGCAGCTGGAAGTTGAGATGGACTTGCAGTTGGGGTCTCATCATGAAGGGCTTCAAATGCAGCACTGATGGCTTTGGACTTGCGTTGCAGTCATGTGAGTTTTGAGCAAGGGAGACTGTCTTAGGAAGACCATAGAGGCATTGTCTGGAGATTGGCATGCAGGACTGTGAGTTTAAGGCATTGGAGGACATGGGCCGATGAGTTTGGGGCTGCAGCTGCCTATAGTGCTCATGTCCCCTCAGGTAACCCCACATGTCCTTTTGGCTGGGGCTGCCCAGGGCAGCTCAGTCTTACAGCCTGACCTTGCACGGCTTGCGTGCACACAAGCTTGGGCCCCCAAGTTCAGGGCAGTGAGCAACCCCGGTTCCAGCTCAACCAGTGGGGGAGAGGAGATGTGGATATGTGCTCCAGCCCCCATCCTTCATGCAGATAAATCTGGAAGATTCTTTCAGGATCTCGGGTGACCTCAGGGGAATCGAGCCCTTGTTTGCCATCCACAGTACACCCTCCCCAGGGCTGCCACTCTGCCTGACCTCTCTATCCTCACTTTTGCTTCCTAAAGTTACCTCCCAGATGAACCACCCACCACCCGCAGGCCCTTTTCTCAGGTTCTGCTTTTGGGGAAACCCAAACTAATACAGGGACATAAAAGAAAGTGGGTGTTATTTTTGTTTTAAGTCAAGTGAATTGAATGCCAGGTGGTCTGACTGAGTGAGTAACACAGAATTCTCCAGCTCATTTTAAAAAGGATGATTTTCAAGATGTCCTTGGTCCTCGCTAGGTAAGTGACTCAACTCCCAGAATTCCAAGACCCTTGATTATTATTTTTAATAAAATCATTTTGGATTTACTTTATTCTCTGCTGAGCCACAGGAATACAAAACCTCAAGGCTAACACAGATTTTAAAAGATATCTGCTATCTGAAACTCATAGTTAAATCACCTCCGTAGCATTTCTGCCTCATGGCCATCACCGTCTGCTTTTTAACCCCTTGTGATGGGGAACTCAGTGCTTTCCAGGCAGATCATCCCATTCCTGGGCCATTACTTAACAAAATCAACTCAATGAATATTTATTTAGCATCTATTAAGTGCCAGGTGCTGGGGTTTTTGAGAGGGGCATTAATCACAGTCCTCTTCCCTCTAGGTTGTAAAGCAATTAAGAAATAGCATAGTAGGCAGATGGGGTCATGTAGATATCAGCTTTGTTGCTGGTAATGATGCATCAGGAAATGGGGCTTCCTCCTGAGCCAAAGAGCTTCTTAATATTTCTCTTTCTACATCCAGAACATGGGACATTCCTAAGGGGAAAGACAGGTGGCAGAGTGGACACATATCCAGCCAGCTCTATGGAGGACTGGGGTCTACTTGATGGCTCTCATGTCCACAGGACCCAGATCCCCAGAATAGGAAGATACTTAAGTGTGTGGTCTTTAAAGCATCTTTTCTGCTTTGTAGAGAAGTGGATACCAATACCTGTGAGGTTTCTGCTATCTCCTTTATTCAATCCATCTCTCCTTCAGCTGGCGAGAGAGAAAGTAAGAAGTAGAGACTTGAGAAATGTTTCTCTAATGCAGATCTTCCCTGCAAACCAGGTGGAAATGTCCTCGCTTTTATGGAACTATAAGAAAAGAGATGAAAATGACTCTGCCACTCCCAGCGCCTCCCAGAACCTGCATGAGATAGATGAAGGGACAGGGTGGAAAGCAGGACAGACACTGTCCATGTCTTTCTCCAATGCACAGCCTGGTGAGGGACCTGGAGAGACAGCAGGCAGTTACAGAGAGGCCTTCTCTCTCTGGACTGAGGACATTTAGCACCATAACAAATGTGATCAGGACAGTGATGATGATCCCAGGGTTCTAGACCTGGAAGGGCACTTGGAGATTATTTTACCCAGTGTTTCTCAACTGGAGGCAATTCTGCCCCCCAGGGAACATTTGGCAAGGTTTGGAGATACTTGTGGTTGTCACAAATTGGTGGTGGTGTGTTCCTGCTAGTATTGAATAGAGGCCAGAGATACTACATGCTACAATGCAAAGGATAGCCCCCCCAAAGCATGTAATTATCTGACCCCAAATGTCAGTAGTGCTGAGGTCCCAAAACTCTGGTTGAACCCAGCCTCCTGTCTCTATTTACAGGGGTGCAAACTGAGGCTCTGAGAAGTGAAATGATAGCCCAAGGCTCTGCAAGGGACAAGGGAGGAGTAGGAGCCAGAACTGAGGTGCCCTGCTTCCCACAGCAGCGCTGTCCCCTGACTGCCATGCCACCTCCTGTAAACGGTTCCCAGAGATGTCTGCCTGTGGGAGGAGGCAAAGGAAAAACTGAGGAAACCAATCCTAGGCCATCTGCTGCAGCATATGCCTGAGTGGAGGAGAGCAGGCCTGTGTACCCTGGTAGGGGCGCCTCAGTCCCCAGGCTGACAGGCCAAGGCTGGGGGACAGGTCTGTGGGAGGGGCCTGAGGCAGTCCCTGGTGCTACTTTTCTGGGCAGCTCTAGGCGAGCATCAGTACTAACTGTTCTATGCATCAGCACACTTAGCAGTATGCAGGGAGAGTGTGTGTGTGTGCACACGTGTGTACTTGTATGAGTGTGCATGTGGGTGCACACGTGTCCATGAACAGGTGTGCTGGTGCACATATGAGTGTGCAGTGTATGCCTGCGTGTGTGTACACATGTATGCTGTGTGTGTATGTGTGTGTGCATGTACAGATGTGTGCATTACAGTTGCAGAGGTTAAGATTCAGGTTCTGGAGTCAGATGGGAATGAATCCTGGTCCCACCACTTTCTTGCTTTCCAAACTTAGAGAAGCCACTTAACTTCTCTGTGCCTCAGTTTCCTTATCTGCAGAATGGGGAGGAAAATGCCTCCTCTTCATGTGGCTGTGGCGAAGATTTAATGAGGCAATGGACAGAGAGTGCTTAGCTTTGCCCAAACTCCCAGTAACTTAGCAGTTACTACATCACTTGCCCTGAAAAGACAGCAGTTGGGGATTGAAGGGCTTTCAGGGATACCCAACTACTCCCTTAATTTACAAGGAGCAAGGCTGGTCTTCAGAGCACTGGACTCACTGTGTCACAGTCAGCTCAGGACAAGGCCTCCTGCCCCCGTCCAGCTCTCTTCCCAGCACATTTTTCTTATAGAAACTTGGCTTTGAGTGGACACCTAAATTTTTCTCTGAGATGCCGATCTGATGGTTGAAGGCGAGCATCCTGAAAGCAGTGGTGTGTTTTCTGCTGTGCTTTGAATAGCAAGGCACTGCACTGAGACTCTCATGAAATCCAATATCGACCCTGCGATTGTCTCCATTTTACAGATGAGGAAACTGAGGTTCTAAGAGGGAGCATGCTTGCCTGAGTTATCACCTTCAGAAGTGGATGCACTGCCTTTTAAACTCAGGGCAGCCCCCCAAATCCCTGCTCACCTGACTTCCTGGCATGAAGATGATGTTTACTGCTTGTGGTTCCGCTCCCCCTGAGTAAGAGGACCACCTGAGAATCCATGAAATCTTTGGATTTTCTGAAGGCAGATTCAGGACCAGGGACTCTGGCTCAAATACATCTGGTGGATGAATGTGCCTCCGAGGTCCAACGAGTACAGACTCCTTGGTTGCAAGTGACAGAATCCTCACTTGCCCTATTTTAAGCACAAAAGGGAATGTATTAGCTCATGTCACCAGACCATGTGATGGGCAGGCTCAGTAGAAACCAGAGATGCTCAGAACCCCCCGGCATGCCTTCTCTCATCTCTGCCTCTCCTTATTTGCCAGCTTCATTCTTTCAGACCAGCCTTCCCATGAGCGTGGAAATGTGATTGCTACCAGCTCCAAACTCACCTTCTAATTGCTTTGGACTCTTCCTCTTCAACTCTCAGTTCAAAATTTCTAGGGACGGATTCTGATTGGCAGACTTGGGTCACATACCTGTCTCTGGACCAGTCACTGTGGCCAAGAGGTGAGGCATTCTGATTGGCCCAGCCTGGGTTGGGGGGGCCTCTCCCTGGATGGATAACTCTGGAAGGGCATGGCCAGCTTCTCCTGGACTGCAGGGCTCCATCAGCCCTCAGGGTGGCTCTGATGGTAGTGGGCTGGTGGGGAAGCACAGAGGCCCTTGCTGGCATCCCAGTCCCTACTAGAAATAGGGAGAGAGCTCTTACTAGATGTGTGATCCTTGCTCACCACTGAGTAACAAATAGCCTTGAGGTCTTTTTATAGCAGTGACTTATGCACACAGAGCCCACAGCTCTGCAGTAAGGTAAAGGAAAGCATTTTAAATCCTGACCTCAGTCTCGTTTTTAGAGGGACTTTGTGACATTTCCATAAATAGATCAGTTCTTAATTAAGTAGTGTAAAGAATAAGGTACATTTCTATCTTTACCTAGAGCTTTTTGCTGCCCTGAGGACTGTTCTAGAACCATCACTGTTGCTGATTGCCCTCTGGGTTATATCCTTTAGATGGTCATAGAGACAATGCCAGGATCATGCTCTGGGGAGGCTGCAGACATGCTGAACCTACATCACCCCCAACACATCCCAGGCCAGATGGCTGCATATTGCGAATTGTAAGGAGCAGAGGTTACCAGGGAGTATTGGGAAAGGCCCCCCATTCCATGAACCCAGCAATAAAGGGAACAAGAAGAGGTTAGCCAGGAAGTCAGCTTCCAAAGGAGATTCGGGATCTATAAGTTAGAATGGCTCTTAGTCCAGAGTAAGGCCAGGCTGCTGTCTCACAGAAAGAGGGAATGGGAAGTATGGATATGGGGAGTCTGAGAAGCAGAGTGGGGTTCCCCTGAGCACCGTCCAGCAGAGAGGGTGTGTTGACTCAAGCACGCGACCTGTCTGGTTTTAGTGGCTCTGTGTCCCTGAAGTGGAGATGGAAATGCAGGCTGGCCAGAATCTCAGTGCCAGAAAACACTCAATTCTTGTAACTCAAGCCCTCTGTTTTGATTCCTGTCCCTTCAGCCCAACTTCTAGTTAGAGCTGGTCTGTAGGGATAGACTGGCCTATTGGATATTGTCTGGCATCCTTGGCAGTTGCTCTCACTGCATAGTAATCAGTTAGCATACTGGTTTATACATCAGTCCCTGTGAGCTTGGTTAATGTGAGTCTACCTGTGGGAAGGGGAGTCCCTGAAAATGGCAAATACACTAATGGTGAATTTCATTATGGGAGGACACACGGCAGCCAGCTGCCTCTCCTGTTGATATTCCTTTTAGCTTTTCTTCAAACTTGGGGAGTGGGGGTTCTGCGAATGCTCAGCACAAGCTGGGCATGAGCACAGAAATCAGAAAAGCTCCTGCATCTCACAGAACCTACATACTTTAAGCCCTCTCTTGGCCAAAGCCCTGAGCCAGGCATTGCAAGGAATTCATAGACAAAGAGAACACCATCACAGTGTGCAGGGAGCACAGAAGCTAGCAGACAAATGGAACACACACTTATCACCACAACTGAACTCCCCTGTAGCTGTTTACAGTTTATAGTGTTCTCTCCTGCCTATGACCTGAGCTTATGGATACAGAAATCAAGGCACGTATTGTTAAATCAAATTACAAGTGAAAAAATGAGACCAGGTCTTCCCAAAGCCCCTCATCAGTGAAAGGGCCAAGATTTGAACACACACCTGTCCAGTTTTGAGTCTTTCCATGTGCCTAATGGCTGCTTGGGTTGTCTATCAATTTTTTTTCTGGTAGTCAGTCTGCTAGAAATCCCCTCCTGTCCCCTCCTCCCCTCCCCTCCTCTGTCTTCTTTCCTTCCCTTCACTTCTTTTCAGCCTCTGCATTCTCCTACTGCATGTGCTCAGCTCTCCTGCCATCCCTTCCATGAACGCAAACCAGCACTTGTGGGACATCATGCCGAGTGTGGAGCTGGGGTCAGGGCACTGGACAATCAGCACAGACCTCCCCTCTCCCTGAAGAGGTAAAGAGTCTTGTCTGTGGGAACCACGATAGAACTGTCAAAAACTCATGAAATCAGCTATGCAAATCATGACACATGAGTCACCAAGTATTTCTGCCATAACAGTGTTAAAATAGCATAATCTCCATCAAAATGAAAAATAAAATCAAAGAAAAAAAAATGAGCACATGAGCATAACTGTTGTTGTCACTTAGTTGCGCCATCTCGTGGTTTGATCTGTCACTCCCAGAGCTAAGTGACACCTCTCCCCTCCCTTCCTTCCAAACATTATGGTGTCATTGTGCCCATGGGGAGCACCTGACTTAATCATCGCAGCAGCTCCGGGCAGTGACTTTCCTACATGCTCTGTGTTCCCTGACTTGCCAGAGTTTTCCAGCCTCAGTGCTATTGACATTTCAGAGCAGATGAATCTGTTGTGGAGGGCAGTCCTGTGCACTACAGGATGTTTAATAGCATCTCTGGCTTCTACCCACTTGTGACAACCACAGATGTTTCCAGAGGTTGCTAAATGTCCCTGGGGAGAGCAAGATCATCCCTTTTCCTCCTCTCTCCCGCCCCCAGCACCCTGCCTCTGGTGAGAACCACTGACTTAGAACACTGCTTGGGTGCGAATCCCAGTTGCTTCCTTGCTCTGTAACTTTGGGTAAGTTACATAACCTCTCTGAGCTTCCTCATCTACACCTGGGTTGATAACAGTGCCATCCTCATAGTGCATGGGATTTTTATTAGGATTAAATGAGTTAATTCATAAAATGAACTGAAGCCATTGCTCGGCAAATGGTATGTTCTGAATCAATGTGAGCTATTATAGTGACTAAAACTTCTGACCTCCCTCTCCTGCTGAGAGGAGTGGGATTTGGGTCATTTGGAGCCACTCCAGATAGAAATGAAGAAATGGAGTCTTGGAGATTGGAAGGGATATGCCCACTGCCAACTGGCAGATCCAGAACTTACATCCACATCTGTTGGAATCCAAAGTGCTTCTCTTACCCAACTGTAGCTGGTGCCTCTAGGGGTAAAAAGAGAAACTGAGGCAGAGATTGAGGAGCATGACTCTGGTTCAGTGGGCATGATGCTGCTCAGGCCACAGTGCAGGGACTGTCACCTGCCTCCAGGTAACCCAGGTGGTCACAGTGCCACCCGCAAGAAGGTTGAAGGCTGTCACCTGCACCCTGAGCTGTGTGGCTTGATCTTAGCAGATAAACTTCACTGTTCTCAACTGGGCAGGCCTGCTTCCAGCCCCACAGCCACCACGGAGGAGGTGACCCCTGTGCTTGAGTGATTCTGGGGTCTCTGGTATTAAGCCCCTCCCTGGGGTTTTTGGAGTTCACTAAGGGGTGAGCGCCATCATTCTCTGAGGGTGCTGGCTGAGGTGGAAATTAGCAACTTCAGGCAAAGTGGGGGGATTGCTCCTGGTTGGACTTGTTCTCCATAATATCCCCAAGGATATAAGTTTTGTTTCGTGTTGTTTTAAATGAGCGAATGGAAGAAGGGAAGACGGGGGTGATCTTCGGGGTCACACACAAACTGCATCCACCCTGGATCTAATGCTGGCCAAGCTCTGACTCCTGGCAGTTCACGTCTCTGAGCCCCACTTGCCTCACGTGTGCAGTGAGAGTTATCCAGCCCAGCCTTGGGACTGAGGGTTCATAGGGTAATTGAAGAGCCACCTAGGCAGTGCTCAGCCCTTGGTAGATATTCAAGTCGTGTTAATCAGATCCGTCGCTCTGGGGGAAGTAGATGTGTGAGGCAGTAGGGGGAGTGGGGGAGGCCAGGGGTAAGGGAAGGGGTCCGGACCACCAGCTGTTAGTGGTGGGATGGGAGTAGATCACAGGATGAAGACCCCCTACCTGGACCTTGAGGGCAACCCCTCAGCTCCCTGTCATTAGCAAGCTGAGTTGGGTTGCTGTGTGAAAAAATAATTCCTCTCTCTTGAGTTTTTAATTCTAAGGAATTTTGTTTTTTAAATTAGGAATTAGGATTCTTATAAAGGAGGTTGGTGAGACTGCAAGATGGGCATATGGGGTGAGGGTCTGATAGTATTTTCCCCTCGGCCACCTGATCTAATCCTAAGCAGGATCTGTCTGAACTAAGACTTGCATGTGAGGCATGCTGAACACCTGCCCTAGACAGTCTCTGGGGATGGGAAGTATAAGGGAAAGAAGAAGCCACATACTCTGGTGCAGTATGTGGTGCTCCCAGGGAGGAGCCCAGCTGGCATGGTGGGTGGGCTCCCTGGCAGGTGTCACAGTGCCCAGCCATTACTGGGATGAGCTGGTGCTGTAGCCCCTGGAATCAGTGCCTCCTGGGCCCTTATTTGTGGGTAATTAAAACAGGGAGCAAGGCCTGACTGGACATCAGGTTCTTATCTGTAAAATGCCTTGTCCCTGGGGTTGTCAGGAGGACCAGAGCAAAGGTGCATTAAAACGCAATGAGACTGGCCAGGGTCTGTTAGGGCCAAGCAGAGCTGGCATCTGCAGGACCAGAGCCCTTAGCCACTTCCCACCAGGAATTCTGAAATCCTGACATTTTACACTGGAAGGAACTTTCTTGCAATGGGATGGTTGGGTCTGTGTGTCAAACTTGTGCAGATTTCACATATTTTGAACTTTTGGGTGGCTACAAGACAAATCCAGACTGCCAGATATGTTCGTTTGCACACACGCCACTAAGTGTGGGGCTTGGGGGCACTTCAGTGTCATTTCACAGATCCAGAGTAATGAGCGGTGCCCTCTTTCACTCTCAAAAGAGGCTCCGTTTAGATGCTTAGCTACATGGTCCCCTATCCATGATGCATGATGATCTCATTTCATACAGTTAGAATTCCAGCTACATTCTTATAGCGTAGTGGACTTGACATGTTGCTTCACCTCTGAATACATCAGTCAGCTGTTGCCATGAAAATGCTGTATAATAACCTGTCTCCAACCTCCAGTGGCTCAAAACAACCTATTATTCTCATGGATCTGCAGGTTGCTAGGGTGGCTCTGAACTTGGCTGGGCTTGCACATGCATCTGCAGGCAGTACAGGGGCTGGTTCAGAAAGGCTGGGCCTGGCTGGATGGCTGCGCTTTAAACTGCAGGTCTGCAGGTTTGCCGGGCTGAATCTGCTCCATGTGTCCCTCATCCTCCTGCAACCAGTGGAGTAGCCAGGACACGTTCTTTCGGTGGAGGCATGAGGGGGCATGTCCAAACATACATGCATAGTTCAAGTCCCTGCTTGTTTCACAAGCAAGTCATATGACAAGCCAGGTTGAAGGGACAAAGACTTCCACTTGCGCACGCTGAGTCCCCAAGTATGGCTGACTTCTTTCTCTTTTCTATTTTTATTCCTCCCACCTGTCATCTGTAAGTCGAGGAGAAATACAGCTCATCTCTCGTCCATGATTATGATTTAATGGGTTGTCCCACTTGGAAGTCCCCTTATTAGATACTAATTAGATATAAGTAAAGCTGTCTTCATAGTCTCCTCCACTGAAGTGAAGTGGGAGCCAGGCGATGTAGCCGCACATACCGCCTGAGTCACTAACTTGCTGTGTGACCCTGGGTCGGCCACTTCACCTCTCTGGGCATCAGCATATCATGAAAGCAGGGGCCTAGTTGAGTCAGTTCTATCTCTGACAGTCTATGTTCCTATGACAAACTCCCAGGGTGGGAGAATGGAACAGCTCTCAGGAACCATCTAGCTAACTTCCTGCTTTTACAGGTGGGGAAATCAAGGCAGTTGAAAACCAACCCACTTCAACTGGGTTCTTTGGCAAGTGTCAGATTCTTTTGGTGAATATAAATAGCTTCTTGGAGCTAGTGATACGTGGGACCAGGGGTGGGGGTGGATGGGCTATACGTTTTCTCTTTACAATCTTGCTATCACATGTCATGTTACAGTGAAAGCAAATCTAGGACTAAGTTCTGCCCACATGTGAATGTTAACAATCACACATGTGAAAAGCAAGTGAATGAGCAAACAGTATGCAAACTATTTGGTGGCCTGGAAAGTCAAGAAAGGGTCACTTTGAGGTGGACACAATGATATTTGGAAGCAGAACGTGCCAGCTTTGTGCTCCAATCAGATGACGGGGCTCTCCAGGTCTCCAGGAAGAGGAAGGAAGATGGACCAGCCAGACTCCTGACCTATGGCAGATGGTAGCCACTAGCCATATGTGGCTACTTACATTTAAATTAATTAAAATGGAATACAATTAAACATTTCTTTTTCCACATTTCTCCCTAGCCATATTCAAGTGCTCAGTAGCCTCATGTGGCTAGTGCCATCATACTGGAAGCATAAATGTAGAATGTTTCCCCATCACAGAAAGTTCTGCCGGACAGCACAGCACTGGGTTTCCCACACAGCAGGGAGACCCTTGATTATAGGGTTTGCCAGATTCTAATGTAAATACTATTCATTTCACCTATGAAAAAGTATTTCTAACAGCCCTTATGCAAATCACCAAACCCTCTAGTGCAAATTTGCACAGAGATATTTTAAGTGCTAAGTAACCACCTCTGAAAGTGTTGATTCCTAATGAGGACAATTCATACCTTGTTTTATAATCCTTTCAGCATTGGTTCCTGATTAGATGCCGCAAATAGTAATTCACTTCCCCTCAGGTGTAAATTAGAGTTAACTTGTAGGAACAGATCACAGTCTCTATCATGTAATGCTTTCATGTAAATTACAGTATAGAAAATGGAACAGAGGCTCAGAGAAGTGTCAGACTCTTCCCTGCCTCGGAGCATCCCCGTGTGCTGTTCCTTTTATCAGGAATAGCGGAAGAGTGTTCCCTCTTTTTGCCTCGATATCTTACCTGATCTTTCCTGTCTCAGTTTAAACACTATTTCTTTAAAACAAGATATTCTTTGAGGTAGTCACCTAAATAAGCTAGGTTGATTTTGGGGTGCTTTGTCTACCACATCTTGCTTTTGTGAACATTGAACTTTAGGGGCAGAAAGGATCCTGAGAAACACGCAGCCCAGGGTCACAAAGTCAGATGTCTACAGGGGCCAGGCAGGTGTCATAAACATCTGAACTGGCCAGCGTGAGAGCAGAGGACGTCAGCAGCACTCCAGCATCTCCACCCGGAGGAAGTTCAACTCAACCGTGTCAAAACAGATCAGTGTCCGACTGCTGCCCTCCCCTCCCGCCCAGCCTGTGCTGTGCTAGATTCCCGCTCCCCAGATTCTCTAGAAGTGCTACCAGCTCCTTAGCTCAGGAAGCTGCGGTTTTGTATTCAGGGCAGCTCCACCCTCAGCGTGTTCCCTAGAGAGCCCCAGGCTGGAGGGAGCTGCTTCCAGATGGGACCCCCTGTTCTCCTCTCCCAGGCTCTGATCTCTGTGTTAAGCACCGCTGGCTGGCGGGGAGACCCTGCAGCTTCTTGGTTTGCCTTCCAGCCTGGGCTTCCTAAAAGATTTGTCCAGATGAACACTGAGGATTTGCTCGAAGATTTTGGAGTAGAATCATTAGTTGCAGCTCAAAAATAGGAAGCATCTGGATCCCCTCATTAGACTTGCAGAAGAGGTGAAAGAAGGGGTGAGCAAGCATTCAGCCCTGATGGGCGGGGGGGGGGGGGTGCTAGTCTTTCCTTGAGCTGACAGCATCGCCCTCCCCTATCACCAGAGGCTTCTCAGAGGATGGCTGAGTCATCCTGACCTTTGGAAATGCTCCCGCCTCTGCATCCCTAGGCTCCAGCTCACCTCAAAGAGTGGCATATTCTCAGAGCGAGGTGGCATTCGCATGGAGAAATGTAGCTGGAGAAAACAAGGGTGGAAATGGCAATCTGCCTGTTTTTGGAAACTGGTAGTCAGAGTAGGGTACAGGTTTCAGACTCACTTGTAGACTAGCTCCTACGGGTCCTCTGTGAAGGGATAAATGGGACCAGCTGTGATTATCACCTGACATAGGCATCATTGCCACCAGCATCCTCAGTCACCATCACCGTCACCATCATCATCATCACCATCATCACCATCAACAGCATCAGCATCATCACCATCATCAATGTCACTGTTATCATGATCACCATCAGCAGCAGCATCATCACCACCATCAATGTCGCTGTCATCATGATCACCATCAACATCAGCATCATCACCATCATCAATGTCGCTGTCATCATGATCACCATCAGCAGCAGCATCATCACCATCATCAATGTCACTGTCATCATGGTCACCATCAGCAGCAGCAGCATCACCATCATCAGTGTCACTGTCATCATGATCACCATCAGCAGCAGCATCATCACCATCATCAGTGTCACTGTCATCATGATCACCATCAGCAGTAGCATCATCACCATCATTAATGTCACTGTCATCATGATCACCATCAGCAGTAGCATCATCACCATCATCAATGTCACTGTCATCATGATCACCATCAGCAGTAGCATTATCACCATCATCAGTGTCACTGTCATCATGATCACCATCAGCAGCAGCATCACCATCACCATCATCACCACTGTCATATCATCATTATCCCATTTTCATCCTCATTGTTATCATTGTCAATGTTGTTTCAGCCTTATCGATAATAAATAAGAATTATTTATTGAGCTCCTATTCTGTGCTAAGTTCTGTGCTAATCCTCTCATTCTCTCATGACTCTCCATGGCTTTTGCTTGTCAGAGATAAGGGCACTGAGACTCAGAGTGGTTTATGTAATGGCCAAAAAAGAAAAAAGAAAAAAAGATCCCACACTTGCTAGTATCAAGACAGCATTCAAACCCAAATGTTGCCTTCCTCCAGAGTGTGTGCTCTCCGCGTACATGGGATCGTACCTTCATAGTGTTCAGCACAACTGTACTCAAGTGATTCTTCCTAGCCTGGGTCAGTTCGTGGGTGAGAACCACCTCGTTCGCCGCATCCCCAGGGCCTCGCCCTGGCCTTGCATGGTGTGGACTCTCAGTACCTGCTAGTTGCTTGAATAAAGTCCTGTACCATCACACTCCCTTGGTTTTAGGTATTCCATCTCAGGTTCTCAATGTATTCAACTTCATTGTATGTTTTTAAATCCTTAAGGCATATCTAAGGAGGGCAGGACAAGTCTGAGTGATTCCATTAAACAAACGAGAGAAAGTGGGTGAATGTAGCTGCTCTGTGACCTCATCAATCTTTATTCCTGACTTCGGAGTCAATGCTGTTCTAAATTTCATCAGGATCATATATGTCAGTGCCCTGCAGGCCTGACAGGAGCAGGGATTCATCAAAAGTCCCTCAGCAAGGTAGGGTCACCACTCTGTGTCTCTTGATCAGCCCACCAGATGGGAGCATGTTCTAGCAAAATGGCACTCTTGTCTACATGGAGCCAAATGCTGCCAGCGAGGCTGACCTCGAGAAACTGGTCACTCTGAGATGTCCTTTATCTCTTGACATCTTCTCTACCCCTTCTCCCAAGCCTCCAGGAGCCACTGCTGTTAAGTTGCCCTACCCAAAGCCCCCAGCCCCTACTCACCACTTGACTCCACAACATGCTGTTCCCCTGTCTCCATTGCCTCTCCTACACTGGCCTTGATTTTGCCTATTGCCTCCACGTGAATGCCCTCATCAGTTATCTGTACCCTGAACTTACAACCTGTGTTATGATCTTTCCCAGGAGTGTAAACAAAGCCTTTTGCCATGTATGGGTTGCCTGGGCTCTGGAGATGTGAATTGTTGTGGCTCTGATGAGTGAGACCCTGGCATATTCCTTAACTTTTCTGGGCCTCAGTTTCCTCATCTGCACAGTGGTGATCATAATTGCACCACTTCACAGGGTTTTCTTGAGGAGTCAGTGAGTCGGTCCATGTCAGGTGCTCTAGACAGTCCTCAGCATGTAAAACAAACTTAGAGAATGTCTGTCTTATTAGGCTGTAAATAAATGACTAATGTTCCACACAGGCGATCTCATTCAATTCACATGGCAGCTATGTGAGAGCTGTCCTAGTCTCTGCATTCACATTCAGATCTGTCTCCTTCCAGTTCCCATGTCTTTTTCATCATATTCAATAATAAATGTATCGCTTCATTTAGGACACCTTGTTTTTCCTCCCCGTAATGTCATGAACCTATAAAAAATGGACTCATCAATTTGTCTCTTTAGTAAGTCCTTTCAAGAGGGATTCGAAGCTTTAAAATTCTAGGTGCCATGGTCTGCTAATGGCATAGATGCTTGTGGCAGAGGCAAAGGGGAAGGAAGCATGCACTTCTCTCAGAGGGCATGGTAGATTGCATCTCACTCAACTCATGCATGTCTTGGGTTGGCAGTTTTGTTTTTTGTTTTGTTTTGTTTTGGCGGCTGGCTGGTGTGCGGATCAGAACGCTTGACCTTGACTCATGCATAGATCTGGCATTGGCAATGTCTTTGAATATGATGCATTTGTGAAACTACTGGGAAGGCTGTTAAATGTTTAGTAAATGCAAGGGCTAATTATAAATGTGTTTATTAGAGAACAGGTGCTGACCCTACAATGCTCTGTGAATAGTGGAGATTTCTTTACAACCGGGTATTACTGGATGGGATCATAGTGCATTGTGGGAAAATCCCTTTCCCTTCTTGGGTATCTACCATAATATGCTTAAATATGCACTTAAATCATGTACCCAAAGAGGCCTGGATTCCCCCCCGCCCCCAAAGCACCTTTATGCACAGGCCAATTACTACCCAGCAAAAAGCTTGATTTAGGCTTTTTAAGAGAACATGTGTGACTTCTCAGACTGTTCTCTGTTCAGTCTTCAAATTGAAAAAGGAATAGCATCTCGGCTGCAAATCTCACTTCATTTCCTGTCTTCTTCAGGGAGCAGATTCAGCACAGGCATTTGTATTATTCTAGGGTAGGAAAGAAAATGTGGAACTGATAGGCTGCATACTGTAGAGGTTGGGAGAGCCATAGCAATGTCACCCAGAACCCCACGTGATGGTCCCCACAGGAACATCACCTCCAGCTTGGGAAGTCAGTGAGGGAGTATCTCTTGTATGGCAAGAGTAGCTGGAAAACCAACCTCTCACTGGAAGGTCCCTGAGGAAGCCACCAATGCACCTTGGTGACGGTCCTCTTCTCACCTTGCTGAACTGGCCCATGAAGCCTCAGCCCAGATGGCCCTTGATGAGTCCAGCTGCAGCCTTGGAGTTAATTCCTGTGAGTTCAGCAAGTGTCCATCTTCCTCAGCCTCTTCCAGCTTTGATTCCACAAGTCCGATCCAATTTCATAAGCTTTTATGGAGACTTTCAGGTGATATTTTCCCAGTTTGGTGCTTGGGGCACAGACAGATTAGGTCTAGGTGTTGATTCCAAACTATGACGCCAAGATGTGAACATGGATAAATAAAAGTCAGGCATTGTAATGTAGACACCAGGAGAAGAGTATAAATAAGAGTGAATAAGTGATACGATAAATGAGTAAATGAATGAAATGAGTGAGTGATCAAATCCACTGAACACAAAAGCGTAAAAAGCATGGGGAGTGCTTCAAGAATGAAAATGTGGGCAGTCCAGGCAGTCCTTACATTGGAGCAGGACTGGACTGAAGCCCTGTGCACATTGCTGTGGTCCTTTCGAAAGAAATGTCAATGGATGGGTGCAGAGTTGGATGTCAGGGTGAGTGGGAGGTAAAGGCATGGAATCTCTTTAAAGAGATTTAGTGGTGAAAAAAGAAAGAGTCATGGTTTGGGTTTGAGCCAGGGGCAGTCAAATGAGTTTAGACCATGTTAGAAAGATGGTAAAGGATCGTCATCCTCCATGTGAATCCATGAAAAGTTGCCTGTGGGCAACAGTGAACAGAGATTGGGCAGGGGAGGGGACAGTGAACTATGAGAGTATCAATTGGATCAAGGACTCATTGGGAGAGTTTTTCTTCGACAAGCAGAAAGAACACGTCTTCTCCAAGTCTAAAAGGAACAGGAATAAGAAGAAAAAGGGACTACATGGAAGGGGAGGGATGTTTCTGTGTGTGCAAAACCATCCCATTTATTAGAGAAAAAAACATGACTCATGAGTTATTTTTGCATAGTAAAAACTGCATGGTTGCATGAGAGGTTTGTACAGGTATCTCCCAGGGTGAATAGAGGTGGATACGCCCTGGGTGTCTCTTTTCCCCCAGGTTTCTAAGATTAGAAAGATGGTAACCAGGCTGCTGACATAGAACGTTAAACTCTTCAACAATGACCAGATAGGTTTAGGACAGAAAAACTAGGTCTGGATTAAGCCCACAGTGCGATGGACCACCATGTGTGCTTTCATTCATTTCTTCATCCACTCACTCATTTTTCACTGACTCATTCATTCATTCAGTTGTCAAATTGTTATGCTAGGAACTGAGGGTGCAGGAGCATACTGCAGGTGGAAGGGGCCATGAGACACGTGCATACATGATTGTGACCCAAGGTAATGTGTCTACAGGTGAAGACTGAAAAAGATGAAGAGCTCAGAAGTTAAAGGGAGAAGACGTGGAAAGAGGAGGCGTTTGAGTTGAAACTCTGGAAACGGAGAGAGTTTGCCTCCAGCTGCATAGATGAAACCCCTTATAGATGAAACCTCTTACTTTAAGGTTAAAAAGACCAAATGTGCCAACTCTCCAATGGATACCTCTTCCATTGAGGTTTATCAGTAGCTCCTGCCTGTGGGGTGGTCAGGCATTAATGCTGAGCTCAAGAGAAGGAGACTCTTCTTGGTGTTGGATGCTTTGCTTCCTGGCTGGAGTAGCTTTCTCTTCCCTCTCTACTCCTGCTAGAACAGAGCTGTCAGTAGAACTTTCTGTGATGATGGAAACGTTCCATATCTGTGCTCGGGGATATGGTAACCACTAGCCGCATGGGACTACTGAGCACTTGAAATGTGGCTAGTGCAACTGAGAAACCGAATTTTAAATTGGATTTAACTGTAATTAATTTACATTGAGATAACCACATGTGGCTCATGACTACTATATTGAACAGCACAGATGTAGACCAAGAACTCCTTGTAGCATCCAGCTCAGTTCCTGGTGCTTAGTAGGGGCTCAGTATAGATGCAATGAAGGAACCTATTTTTTGCTGCTTAAAATCTGGGCTATTCCTTAAGAAGAGTGATTGGTTTTACAGACAAGGTCTTTGTACCGTTGGGTGCCCCCATGGGTTTGGGTTTACAAGTTTACCCATAAAAGCTACCCTGTCTCTATTCCCAGGGTCTGGGTGTAGCCAGAAGCCCAGGCTTTCGGGAAAGGGGAAGCTAGTCTGCTGAACAGGGCAGGAACATTTGGACTTTATGTTGCTGGTAAAGCACTCGGAAGAGGCAGAGGAGACAGAGTAGAGCCAGGAGTTGGGGGGCATGTGCTTGCAATCTGCCCCTCCACATATCCCCACCCACTCCCTAACCCCCATCAATCTTAAGGGTCCAAACTGATAAAATGTTTAGTGTGAGTGGCTTTTTGGAAGACGCCAGTGAAGGAGCTGGCCATTGTACCTTGGGGTGCAGAACAAAGCAGAAACCCCTCCCAGAGGGAAACACTGGGAATTCGTAGGTCCTGAGGGAATGCATTGCATTTGGAATTGGCAGAGGACAAAGTAGTTCAATTTAGATTTTTGTGGGGTGAGGGGGTCCCCAGGTTGCCCAGTTTGAGTTGGTGGAATGAATGGATAAATGTGTGAATGGATGAATCAAGAAGAGGACTAAAACAATAGCATACAACATACATGCTTATTCTCTTACAAAATTCATCATTTCGTATCTGGAAGGGCTCTGGTCCAGGCTGTGGCCCCGCAACCACATTGTCAGAGGAAGCACCTGAAGCTCAGAAAGGCAAAGAGACTGGCCCGATTAATGGTAGGAGAAGACCTGGAGTCCAGTTCCTCGGTTCCCTTTCTGATGCTCTTCCCATCTTATTCCAGGCACTTTTATAATGTGGGAAGAGGGAGTTTTCAGTATGCAGTTTCTTTAAGGGGTTTTCCCTGTGGTCACTCTACACTGCCTTCTCCTGACATTCCCTGAGCCCAAGCTACCCCGCCCCCACTCCCTGCCCCACATTGTGTAAGCCCCATTAAGAGAAAGCTCCCTGGGGAGGCAACAGAGAAATCCTGAGATCTCCATCTCCGTGTGGTCTCAACAGCCATCGTCCCTCCTGAGCAATGGCTCACCCTAGAGCAGGTCTCCCACCTGGCTGTTTCCTGCCAGAAGCAGCTCCGTTTTTTTCTGTGTCAGGATCCCCTCAACAAGAAAGGGCACTTGCTGACAAACAACTGGTGTGTTCCCGGGTGCACAGATGGGAATTCTGGACTGCTGGGCACCACTTGGGGCAGATGCTAGCATGTGTTCTCACACTCGTGGCTTCCCTCTGCACACCACTGTCAAACCACCAGCTTCCAGACAGCATGATCAAAGGAACAGTGTTAATAGTGAAATGAACAGCACATAAGTGCCAGGCACTCTTCTGAGTGCTGTCCTATATTATTCAATCATCCAGCAGCACTCTGAGGTCAGAACCACAATTGTCCCTGTTTTATTATCCCTCAAAGAGGGCATGGGGTTTGTCCAAACTCATGCAAGTAGGAAATAGCAGAGCTGGGCTTTAAATCCAGGCTCCTTGCAGGAGGACCACTGGGGAGCCAGACCTGAGTGTCCAAATTCAGTTCTGCCTTTACATAATGTGGGACCTGGAGCCGTGACTAAACCCCCTGACCTCCAGGGTCCTCCTAGGCATGGTAATACCTGCTCTCATAGGGTCATTGTGAGAATTAAAAGAGATGATATGTACAAAGTTCTCCCCTCTACATTCTGCCCAACACCCTGAAGGTCCTCAATAAATCTGAAAAGAAGAAAATTACAGAAGCCATTCATTTCTCTCACTCTTTGACCATCTGCGACTTGCCACTAAACTTTTCCCCTTACCTGGCTCATCCCTGCACGTCCCCAGGATGGTTTTCGTCATTCCTATGTTGGGCTTATTTAAGAAAAATATTTGGATCATAAGAATATGATGTGCATTTGATAGAGCTTCTCTCTTGGAGTGATTTTGCAAAACTCATTTCTATAGTCAGACTTCTAAACTCAGTTTTTTGGCAGAGAATCAGCCGCTAAAAAGGTCTGCAGTATAAATTGAGTATTTATTATATGCCAGGCACAGGCTTAGGCACATTGATTTTTATCCTCACATTGAGCCTGAATGCATTTACCCACAGCAATGGTGTTTGCTTGTGATTCCTATAGGGTAAGGTCAGGAGGTTTGGGGGACTCTGCAGAGCCCTTTACACCCTGAGAATGCCATATCTGGAGAAATATGTTCCAAGTCCCAAACTATTGACCAACATGTGACCTGTTGGTGCCAGCATCATCATTCATCCACGTAGTGGGGGATGACTATACAGTTTTTGACCTGAGGAACCATCGTGCCCCTTGGCCTTTCCACGGATGGGCTTCTGGGGCTTCTGCTCTCCTGGAATCATGTAAGTTTCATGGCCAACACTAGCGCATAGGGACTTTTATGCAAATTAGAAAAGAGTGGCAATCAATACTTGCAGGAGGAAAAAATGCAAAAGGAGCCTCCTCTCTGGGCAGACCTGTTGTCAAAATGGTCCTCTTTCTCCTGGCTTCCCTCTCGAGGGCTCAGAGCTTGCTGAATGAAGTGTGGGCTGGACTTCAGCCTCCACTGGAGGTCCCTTGGCCAGGTACCCTAATGCAATAAATGACCTTACAGAAATCCCTGTAAATTATTGCTGTTGCATGTGATTGATCATTTTAGAGTGAGAGCGTGATGGGTTGTGTTGGAGCATTTCTGCTCCAAAAAAAGATCTAATAAGCATGGGGACAGGATGAAGGGTGTCCAATATACAGAACAATTCAAGGAGGGAGAGGAAGCGAGCACTTCTGGGAAGAAACGTGGGACAGTTCAAGGGGTGGTGGGATTTGGCCAGGCAGAGAGGAGCGGGATGATGCTGAGTTTACGCACGTGGATCCTGGAGGCAGGCTCCCAGCTTCAGGTCCCCAGGATCTTATGACTTTGTGGGCCTTATGACTTTGTGCACGCTCCCTAAGAGTCTGTGTCTCAGCTCCTCATCTGTAAAGAGGGATAATAAATCCTATGCACAGGGTGATTATGAGATTAAAAAGGGCGATGCGTGTGAAGCACAGCCAGTAGAGCCTGAGGTGGGGTGGGTGGTGGGTAAGTGGAGGCTATGGGCCTTTTACACTCTGCTGTCCCTAATCTCTGTCTAGAGCTCCTGAGTATTGGCCTCTAGCCTCCCCTCCCCCTCCCAGTCAGGCAGGCACCGTCTACCTAAGGGGACACTGAAGCTCTAAGAGGGTAAATCACTGCTGGAGGCCTTGCAGGTTGGACATGGGATCGAGCCAGCATTTGAATGCACATCTCTGACTCTGAAGGTGGGTTGGGGCGATGCTTGGCCCACGGACCCACACGCTTCCTATGACAGGGAGGTGGGAGCATGGCTGTCAGGGGCCAGCAGATGCCACAGGGAAGTCCTTGTGATCTGCCTCTGGAGACCCCACATGCCCAGCCCCCGCCCTTGCCCTGCAGGAGCCCACTGTTAGGTGTGGGAGGCCTGGAAACACAGGATGGCAGCACAGGTGGGGGGGCAGTGACGGTGGGACACATGGGACCCTGCCTTCCTGCCACTGCAGAGGCAGGTTCCTCTCACGTCCATGTCCAGCTCTGTTGGGGAAGGAGCCTCTCCTCTGCGAATTAGCCTGGGGGCTGCAGGGGGTAGTGAGACAAGGCTCCAGCACAAGGATCTCTTGGTGTTTAGCATGTTAGCCTTAAAGGTGTGTGCAGAAGTCCCTCAGGTGAGTAAAAAGTTCTCCCCCTCCCCCTCCCCTTTCCCCTCCTCCTCCCACCCCTCCCGCCTGACAACACACCCCACGCCTCCTGAGCTCTTCTCTAAAAACCTCTCCTTGAAACTCTGGGATGGCTTCTCTCTGCTTTTGCACTGGGAGTCGAGATGTGAGTCTCTTTGGGAACTGTCTGTTTCCGATTGGAAGAGATGAAAAGAACGGGGCTCTGGAATCGTCGCCTGGCCCTCCCCTCCCCTCTGCTGGCCCTGTCACCCTGGACTGGCATTCTCTAATGCCTCTGTCAGACCCAGAGCCCCCTGAGGACAGGAGCTGTGCCTCACTGCCTTGTGTCCCTCAGTTGTCACACTCCCTGGCTTTTCATAGGCACCTACTGGATGCTTATTCAGAAATGAGGGGGTGGAGTTAGAGAGTAGACAGTGAGACTGGAGAGAATTCAGGACCACTCTGGAAAGCCTTGGGCACAGGGCAGTGGGCAGCCATCAAAACATGTTTAAGATGAGTTGGGTTTTGATTTGTAATTTTAGAAATGCCACTTTGGCTGAAAGATGGGGAATAAAGCAAAAAGGGGCAGACAGAAGCCAGAAGTCGGGAGGCTGTTGTGCGACCCAGACTGGAGATGGTGGGGGTCTGTCAGGAAGTGGCTAAGGGACTAAGCAGGAGAGACCATTGAGTGGCCTTGGGCTACAGCAAAGAGGGTCTGGCCTGGAGTGAAGGTTGGGGGGGAACCTTACCAGCAGGAAGCACTCTTGAAAGGTCCCAGTGAGTGTTGAGTTTCACCTGCCCTGTGCCCCAACTAAATATTTCTGAGGTCCTCCCACCTATAAGCATTGCCACATGGCCCCCAGCTTGGGAAGGGCATGGGAGACAAGCGCTCGTATCCCACTGTGGGAGAGCACTTGGGTGCAGTCCTTTTAGAAAGCAACTGGAAACAGGTATAAAGAGCCATAGCAAGTTCATCCCCTTCGACCGTTATCTATTTGCATTTCTGGGAAACTTACTTAAGGAAAGAATTTTATGCAAGACAAATAAGTTCACTGTGACATTATTTCTAATGGTAACAAAGTTTGAAACAACCTAAATGCCCAATAATATGGGAAGATTGAACTCAAGTACATCTGTATCCACTACTGGATTGGAGACACCCTGATGGCTTTCACGTAGGAATGTCATGTAGTCTTTAATACTTGGTTTTATAAACAGTTCATAATAACATAGGAGAAAGCTTATGCCAGTGTGTTTAGGAAAAAAATCAGGGTGAACAACAGAATATGTAGTGTCATCCAACAATGCAAAATACACAAAATCTATAGATAAAAATGTATCAAATACTAAAAATAGCTGGTTCCAGGTGGTGGGACTTTGCGTAATGCATGTATCTTTGTTTCTTCCACATATTTCTGTTTTCCACATTATTTATAGTGAGAAAGTATTATGTTTATAAAAGGAAATAACTTCTTTTAAGTGCTGAGACTCAGCTTTCCTAAAACCCTTGCTCCTGAGTTTGCATTTCAGTGGGGCAGCATCTTACTGATGAAATATTTATATGGCTGAAGAATGGAAATGTTTTAACCTGGGCTAATTCTCTCTCTCTCTCTCTCTCTCTCTCTCTCTCTCTCTCTCAACTCTCTGAACTTTCTTACCAATGAAGTAATAACACTTATACCTGCAGGGCTCAGAGAGGTGACTGGTAAGACTCACTCTGCTTTAGGCCATGAGGAATTGCCCAGGCTTCACCCTGAAGAGCACAAAAGCCTCTTTACAGAGTATACATACCCAGGAGGATGGCATGGGGGATGAAAGGCAATGGAACTCTGTTTTACAAGGAACAAGTCCTCTGTTCCTTTGTGGATCACCCATCCATCCATCTACCCATCCATCCATCCTTCACTATGAACAAGTCGGGAATTCAAAGATGAACCACGTGCCTTCCCAGCACTCAAAGTGCTCACATGTTCACAGCCACAGGAGCAAACCCACAAACATACAGTGACCGCACGGTGATGTAATGAGCAAGAGAAGTGAGCTCAGGTGGAGTGGACAGGTACTGCACCAGGCAGGGGCATCTGGCCAGGTCAAGGGTGTGGATCCTAGAAAAGCTTCTTGGAGGAACAGTGGCAAGTAGGGCAAGGCAAGGAAGATGAAGGAAACATCTTGAGCAAAGGCTTGGTAGCCACAAATAGGACAGTCCACTTGGTTTGACATTGTAGGGACATGAATGGGATGCAGTGTATGGGGAAAGACAAGGGTAGAGAAAGATTCAAGAACCAGCTGGAAAAGTCTGGCTAGAAGCAAAGAAAACCAGGATAGTGAAATTGATTGCTAGACTACAAACTTCTGACTCCTGAAGGGCTCTCCTATGGCAAAGGGATTGATCCATTGTCTCTGTGTGTCCCCAGCAGCTAGAACTAGAGCTCAGGGGTAGGAGGCACCATACTTCCCACATCAGAGCTGTCCAGCTGTGGAACGGGCACCCTGGAAGGCAGGAGCACCCTATCTCCTGACACAGCGGTGCATTGCCAGCCAACCTCTCTGACGGACATTTCTAGAGTTCTGGACTGAGATCCTGGCATGCCACCCTGGGGAAATGGGGTGAACTTGGGCAAGTACTGTTAACCTCTCTGAGCTCAGTCTCTGATGCCTGAGAAAATCGGCCCTATCACAGTGCAAAGCTTGGTGGATTGTGAAATATGTTGATGGCCGTCATCTTACTGCATCTGCAAATGATGCTGGGAAGGAGCTGGTATCATTTCCATCCCACACATGTGGAAACTGAGGCTCAGAAAAGTTATGTGGCTTGCCCAAGTTTTATAGCTAAATAGCAGTTGGACGGAATTTCCTTCCTAGTCTTCCCACTTAATCTCCTCTGTGCTGACCTTGACCACACTTTGTGCTGACAATTGTTTCGGGGCATTAGCCAGATAGATGATGGGGAGTTGAATCATGGGCAGACACATCAGTGACTTCCTTAGGGTGGGTCTGAAGTAGTGCTTTTTCCCAAGCCAGTGTCCGTGCCTATGCCATCCTGACATGCATTCCTTATCTATAGCTATCCATTGCTGCTGAACAGATAACTCCAAGATTTAGCAGCTTAAAACAACAAATATTTATTATCATGCAATTTCTCTGGGTCAGGGATCTGGGTGTGACTTAGCTGGCTCCCTCTGCTCAAGGTCTCTTGTCTGTTTTCTCCAGCTCTTGCTTGAGCTACAGTGTCATCTGAGGGGTAGAGTGGGGAGGGACGGCCTGTTTCCAGGCTCACTCCATGGTTTTTAGGAGGCCTTGGCCCCTGCACACAAGGACCTCTCCATGGGCTACCTCATGACACAGCAGCTGGCTTTCCCTGGGGCTGGTGGCCCATGCAAAAGTGAGAGAGAGTGCAAGAAGGCTCCTAAGAAGGACACTAATGTCATTTGATGCCCTAATCTCAGACGTGACATTTCATCACCCTGCTCTACTCTGTGCATTAGGAGCAAGTCAAGGGGAGAATCCAGGCCACACGCAAGGGGAGGGGATTGCACAAGGGAGTGACTCTTAGGAGGCAGGGGTTATTGGGCATCTCAGAGACTGCCTACTTCATGACGTCTGACCAGCATGCCCTGATGACTTGGAGATCTCTGGAGGCATCTGGACTACTTGGGAGAAGAGGCAGAGGATGGACATGGCACGTCCTCCATCAGAATGTGGCACAGGCGCTACCCTATCCAGTCAAGCTCACCTCCTTTCTCACCACCTGCCTGGACCTCAGAATCTATCTGGGTCACTCTCTCGAAAGCACTGCCCACTCCTTTCCACCCTGCCCAGCTACTCTGTTAGGCCAGGATGGCTAGGAAATCTCCCAGAGGAAGCAGTATGTAAACTGAGGTTAGAGGAAGGGTGGGAATTAGCCAGGTGAAAAATAGAGGGTGTGAATGAAGGAAAGTAGGGAACCTGCAAGTTCAAGTTTATTATTCCCATTTAGAGGTGAACAAAGCGAGGCTCTGCAACATCAAGTTCGGCCCCAACTCTCACAACCAGAAAGTAAGCAGGGGAGCTGGATTCTGAACCCAGAGCAACGAGGTTCATGCTCCTCCCACCCCTCCCCCTCCCCCACACCCCCACCTCCCACCCCTCCAGGGGCTGCAGGTCCCTTAAGCTACCTCTCCTGACTCGCTGGATGCTATTTCTGCCTCTCACCTGTCTTTCTCTGGGCTCTTTTATTTTGCAACATTTTGAAATTGGACTCGTCTTTATTTAAAATGTTAAACATTCCAATTCCCCTTTGTCTATTTAAGGCCAAGATGGGGAGATCTATTCATTTGACTGACCCACAGAAACCACGAAAATCAACTACATTGTATATTGATAAATTAAAAATTTTAAAAAAAGAAAGAAGATAAAGTAACAAAATAAATAAATAAATAAAAACAACATGCAAATTCAAATTCAAAAATTCTTCCTGTGTTGAGGGCGGGGGAGCTAATCAATGACTCATATTAAAGAAATGAGCTGCTTTTTCTCTGTAAAGAAAAAGACATAAAATCCTGAAGACACATGAACTGTTAAAGTTTCATTCATTTGAAAGTGGTTAGATAAGAAAGCCATAGATAATGACTTTAAGTTTATACGTTACAGAACAGCCTAAATAAGGAGATCCGTGGCACAGAACCCAGAAACCCAGCACAGACAACCACCCAGTCCAGGTTTTCTTTCTGACTTCTTCCTGTGCATGGTTTTATGTACTCATTCAGCACTTTATGCTATTTTGGCACTCATCAGATTTTAATTAAAACAGGAAGCATAAAGTTTTGTTCAAGAGATGAGAGAAACATTTCCTAAAATGTCTGTACCCATTTTATTTAAGGGGCAAGGCAACGGTAAGGGAGGAGACAGACAGACGGACATAAACAGACAGAAATGCCAGTAAAGGAAGGAAGAAAAGAGAAGAGACAGAGTGGCGTGGGGAGGGGACACGCAGGCACGTGAGCAGAGCAGACGAGGGCAGGCAGGGGGCAGCCTCCGTCAGACTCTGTCACGCCTCCATGGCAGACGTCTCTCACGCCGCTCAGTCTGCAGGTGGGCCTTGGTGGTCCTCACCCTCGGGCCTGCCCTGACCACTGTTCTTCAGGCACTCTGCACTTTGAGCCTTCAAAAGACAGGTTCTTAGTGGCATCGACACAGCAGCCCAGCAAGGGAATCTCTTCCTCTTCCCAGCTGCAGTGAGAGTGCAACGCTTATGTCATTTTTACTATGTGCTTGTTGATATCCCACACTATTATACTGTGGCCTCTACCATGCTGTCTTCCCAGTGTCTCGCACAGAGCCTTCAGTATGGTAGGTGCTCAGGAAATATTTTTTGGAGAGGAGAAGGAAGAGGGTGCGGGGAAAAGTGAGGAAGGGGAGAGGAGAAGGGAGAAGGGGAGGGGAGGAGCAGTATCCCAGGCCCTGGCTTTCCTAGTCTGCTTACGAGAGCGGGACACCTGGATGCTGCTCCTTTCAAGCCAGTAGCTCCAAGGGTGGCATATGGAGAGCACTCCTGAGTCTCGGCTGGGGCCTCTGAGGATGAGACTGAGTCAGCCCTCAGGGGTGGTCCTCGTGGGGGTCTGGGACCCTGACTGAGTTGAACTCTGGCTCTCTGCATTGAGAGCATGAATTCTGCAAGCTGGGACTGAATCTCAACTCCTTTACTTACTAGCTCTGTAACTCTGGGAAATACTAAACTTTCAAATTCCTCATCTGCGGTGTCCAGTAAGTTACTACATGTGAAGGCCGTAGAACAGTGCCTGGCACCTGCAAGGTACCGTGAATGTTAGGAATTTTGCTATTCCTGACGCATGGTGAGCAGAGCTCCCTCCCATGGGAGGGGACTGAGAGCCAGGAAAAACTGGGTGCGAGGGGACTTCAGCTTTGTGGCTCTTCAAAAGCCACCCCAGTGGACGGTGCCTTTATCACTATGACATGCTGACTACTGACAAGATGTAGGGCAGGAAAGTGTGCCCATCAGTATAGGCGGCTACTCTCAGCTCCCATGGCTTTCAATTCTGGAACACTCTGCAGCTGAGAGATGGCCCAGCGTGGCCTGGGGAAACCACCAGCACCCTCCTCCAGCTGTGGGTGTGTATCGCCAGCGTCTTACATAAACCCTATAAAATGGTGCCACACAAATCTCTGGCTGTAAAATGTCAAGGACTGATGAACTCCTGCTTATTCCCCAGCTCCTGTTGTTCTGCCTTTGAGATCTCAAGATCTGCAAAGATCCCCTTACGTCTGGGCACGTTTGGACAAGGTTTTTGCTGACCTGGCTATCCATCACTTCCCAGATGAGCCCAGAGTGGAAGGTGGAGTCCAGACTGCGGTCCTCAAATGGTAAAAGTACTGAAGAGTTGAGAGGAGGTCAGCGTGCCTCACAGCCCTCAGCAGGAGCCCTCGGCTCAGCTGGGGAAGGGAGACAGACCCCTGAAGTTTGTCCTAGAGCAGATGACATTTAAACTAAGATCTGAAGCAGGCCATATAAGTTCCCCAAGACTGCTGTAACAAGGTACCAGAAAACTGCTGGCTTAAAGCAATAGAAATAGAAACTGGTTTCTCCTAGTTTTGGAGGCCAGAAGTCTAAAATGCAGCAGAACCATGCCCCTGGGGCTCCTGTTCCAGATTCTTACACCTGCCCCAGCACTGCTTGGCTTGTGGCCACATCAATCTCCACCTGCATCTTCACATCACCTTCCCCTCTGTGTGTCCGTGCTCTGGGTATCTCTTATAAGAACATTTGTTGTAGATTTAGGGCCCACCCAGGGAATCCAGGATGATCTCCCCATCTCAAAATCCTTAACTTAAATACACCTGCAAAGAACCCCCCCCTTTTTTTTCCAAATAAGATCTCATTCACAGGCTGTGGAAATTAGGACATGGACATAACTTTTGTGGGGGGGTCACCATTCAGCCCACTACACAGGTCCGCCATGTATGGTTCCTCAAGTTGTGCACTGAACAACTCGAGGGGGTCTAATTCATAGGTGCACAAGACACATCCTGAGCAACTGTGTGGGGAAGCCCTGAGGATGAAACCATTCCCTCTCCTCTCATAGCCTGACAATGAAGCTGCAGGCTTCGGCCTCCAGAATTTGGGGAACTATGTATCAAAGCTGGAGAGGTCATGGCAAGCAGATCTGGAAGGGACTGACCACCAGCCCATCAGTTATAAAAAGCCATGGAAGGTTTTCTCACAGAGGCTTGGCTTGACTCGAGCTACCTGGGGGTGTAGTAGGATGTGGGAAGGACCAGAGCTACACCAGCCACTGTCCATTGTTATGATTGGAGCTGGTACAATGTGTAATGACAGCCTTGACGGCAGCAAAAGGGCATCTCAGAATTCACTATCTTCTACTAGCAGAGGTTCTGAGTTAGGAAATCCTTCCGGGACTCAGTCGGAGCTGCAAGCCCAGCACTGGAGGGTTCTAAGCATGTAAGCATGTTCTGTTACATCACCTTGCCCCCTGAGTCGCCGCACTCAGTGTGGGCTGGTGGAGGAGGTGGCGGGGGGGGGGGGGGCTGAAGGCATGGGGCCGCCTCAGCCAGGAAGGAGGGGCGCCTTTCCTCTCTTGCACAGAGGCAGCAGGGGCTCTCAAAGGCCCTGCCTGTCACCCTGTTTTCATGCTCTGCAGAGCTCCCGGTGTTCTCTGCTATTTTTGTGCTTATTTGGGTATTATTTCCCTCCCTGCATGAGCAGTGCCGTGAAGGCAGGGCTCTTGTTTGCAAGGTCAGTCCTCTTTCCTCAGTGCCAGAGAATGCCTGGCACTTAGTAGGCACTCAGTAAATATCTGCAGAACATGATAATTAAGAACTCAGCAACTGAATGGGCAGGTAGGGAGTTGGCAGCAGATTTACGTTTTCAGGAGGTTTCTCTGGCTTCAGCCTGAGGATGCTTTGAGAAGGAGACAGGATGTGAGGCATGTAACTCTTTAGGAGATGACACAGTAATGCAGGAGAGTGAGGGCAGTGGCCTGCAGAGAAGGAATGAGCAGGAGAAAGTGAGAAACAGGGTAGGACAGAGACTCTTAGGAGCCAGAAACTACAAGACCTAGAGATGCAGAAGATGCTCAAGTTAAGGAAAAATGAAGAGATGCAAAGTAATTTTTTAAATGGTATTTACTGAACATTTACTTCATAGCAGGCACTGTTCTGTATACTTAATGTAGATTTGCAAATATCAACTCTCTAATTGTCACCACAAGACTTGGAGGTAGATAAGATAATTTTTCTCTGTCCTACAGATAAGCAAACAGAGGCACAAGAGAGTTTAAATCACTTGTTCAAGTAACTTGTGCATGCTCACCCGGCTGTCTAGAGTCCATGTCAGGACCTGAACTCGAGTGGTCTGATCCCTGAACGCACACTCATAACCACGTCACTGTCTGTTCTCTCCAGTCATAATTCTGGCCTAGTCTGCTGGAGGTGGAAGGATTTGCTCTTTCTCATATAATGTCCATCCAGTTGCCCTTTTGCCCTTTCCCAGGCAGCAGGACTCTGACCCTGGGGGTCCTGCTCTCCTGTCCACTGGGGTAGGGGGTGGCTGGGAGAGAGAGGAAGCGATGAGTCCCCAGGGCTGGCTGACAGATGGAAGCTGATGCTTGATGTCACCTTCCTGTTCCTGGACATTCGCTTAGATCCTATGGGTGCCAGCTCCCAGTTCACCTGAGTTCAGGACCTTCCCTCTCTGGCTCAGGTGCAGCCCCGGCCATCCTGCATGAGCTTAGGAAGCAGGCTTCCTGCTCATCATGCCCCATTCTGACTCGGGTGGACAAGACATCAGGTTGTGGGATATAGCCTGCAGATTAGGGAACCAGGCCCTGGAGTCCCGCAGACAGGCCCACCCCTGACATTTGTGAGGTGGTGTCTGCAGTGAAAGCACACATGCAGCTCTCTGGCCCATACGCTGTCACTTCTCTTCCCACCCCAGCTCCATCCCATGCTGTATGCATGCTAGCAGACCCCCAGCCCACACGTGTCAGCTCCTTCTGCTGCCCACCAAACAGACCCTCCTCCCAGGCTTCCACTTGGACCCTTCAGGCTCACACAGGGCCTGGGGAACAGAGAGCTGAGGTAAGGCCCTTGGAGCCAGGAATTGCTTGGTCCTGGGGACTCAGTTGTGGGGCAAAAGGGGGCACAGGGCTCCGGGTAGGCACATCCCCTTGGTTTTGTAGACCCCTGTACCTGTGGGAAGGGGCACAGCTGAAGGAGGGTCCTAGCAGAGCCCTAAAAGCTAGAACCAGATCAGGGTCCCTGGATGCCCAGGCCCCAGGGCTGTACTGCCCACACATCTGGGTTCAAATCCTGTTACCATGTGGTTTGGGGCAGGTTATTTCACCTCTCTGAGCCTCAGTTGCCTCATCTGTGCAAAGGGCATAATGACAGCACCAACTTCATAGAGACATTATGGGAATTCAAAGAAATAAGGCACATAAGGCCTTAGCCTGGCACATAGCCGCACTCTCACCCTCCAGTAGGTGTTAGCTCTTGCTGTTCTCTCAGTTTACTTGGGTTAGCATGTTTCTTCTCACACATGAAATCCTGCAATGTGTCAAGGGCCATAAGAAGGACCAAATTTGTCAAATTCATTTGTTCACCCAGCTCCTGCCTCAGTGCCTTGCACATTGACAGACTCAGCAATTATTTGTTGACTTTCTAGGCTCTTGGGCACAGCAGTGAATGAAACAGTCTCATCTCCTTTGCCATGGTACTTTTATTTTAGTGAGAGAGATTAACAAAGACATGAGCACTAAATATAGAATAGGGCTGGTGGCTGTAGGTGCTAAGGTGAAAAATACAACTGAAAAAGAGGACCAGAAGGCACTATTTTAGATAAGATGGTCAGGGAAGCCTCTTTGATAAGGTGAATGAGTGGATAAATAAACAAATGGGTATCGCAGTCTGTTTCTGCTGCTATAACAAAATAGCTGAGACTGGGTAATTTATAAAGAACAGAAATTTATTCCCCACAGTTCTGGAGGCTGGAAGTCCATGATCAAGGCACCAGCAGGTTCGGCGTCTGGGGAGGGTTGCTCTCTGCTTCTAGAAAGGCAACTTGTTGCTTCATCCTCCAGAAGGGGACAAACATGGTGTCCTTACATGGAGGAAGGGACGGAAGAGGGCAAGAGACCGCTCCCTTCAACCTTGAGCCCTTTTGTAAGTGCTGATCCCATTCATGAGGGCAGAGCCTTCATGAGGCATTCACCTCCCAGAGGTCACACTTCTAAATACTGTTGCATCGGGTATGCACTCAAACCATGGCAGTGGATAAGTGAGTGGATATTACCTGTCTGAGGCAGGGACTGGGCTGTGTCACTAGCCTCTAGCATTGTGCCTGACACACAGTGTACACTCAGAAGGTATGTCTGGTGGATGAATAAAGGTTCACTTGTGTAGATTTTGACCAAGAGTCAGAACCAATGCCAACCCTGCAGGTGGCCTTGGAGCCCAGCCCAATGGCCGTCAGGCACAGGAATCCCATGCCTTCATTTGGCAGCCTGTGTCCCTATTGAGAAAGCTTCCCCAAGCTCTTCGGTACATCACACTGACTCCTGCCTCAGTGGTACTTCCTCCTCCTGCCGTGGCGCAGCCTGAGCCCTCAGCTTCATCCCACTACTGGTGCCCAAATCTCGTCTTCTTACAAGGAAATCAGTCATACTGGATTAGGGCTCATCCTAGTGACTTCATTTTTCCAAATACAGTCGTATTCTGAGGTCCTGGAGGTTAGGACTTCCACATATGAAATTGGGAAGGGGGGAAACGATTCAGCCCATAACTCCAGCCAACTGTCTCCTTTCTTAGATGTGGAAACTGAGGCCCAGAGTCGGGAAGAGTATTGACCAATGCCCAAGTCTATACTGGAGCCTAGAATGAACCCAGTTCTCTTGACCCCCAGGACATGGTTTTCCACTCTCCATCCCATGTGACTGACATTTCCTGAAATCCATCTGCAGCTCTCACAATTAGCCAGTTGTCTCTTCTTTTACTGCCCCAGTAACTGTCTTCCCCCATCCATACCTCCAGGGCCTCAGGAGAAGCCTCCAGAAAGCCAGCCTGTTACCATGTGGGTGTCAGTTCTGCCCACTCCAGGAATCCTACCGAGCTGTGGTGTGCGGCAATCCCAGAAACACTGGGATTGAGGCCAGGGAACATGCTGCCCTGATTTATTTATTTTTCTTGAAAAAACAAAGAAAATTAACTAGGACAGTGAACATAACACTATTCTGGTTTTGTTCAGGCTGGGAAGCCTCTAACTTTGCTTCACAAAACAATGCAATAATGGGTGGCACTTAATTGCAGGGATGCTCAGGAAGGTGGCATGTGATAATGGTAACAGCTGGGCTCTGGAGACGGCAGAGCTGGGTCCCCTCTCTGCCAATACTCACCAGCTGGGAGACCCTGGGCAAATCACTGCCTAGCCTTATCCTATAAAAATGGGGCTGATCTACCCATTGTCCTTTCCCTCCTGATGTGATGGTTTGAGATAACATATATGTAAAGAACATGGCACAATGCTTGGCACATAGTAGGTTCTCAATTAATGGTTGCTTGGCACATAGTAGATGCTCAATAAATGGTTGCTTAATAAAAAGGGAAATTCAGTTTGGTAATTATCCTTAGTCCTCAGATTAAATTGCACTTACTCCCCTTTTTCTCAAGGGTGGTCCTTCCCTGGAGACACAATTAATGGGGTAATGAAAGTGGGAGGAAAAAGAGTCATCTTAGAAGGCAATGTGGGGCCTGACAAAAGGGGTCACTCTTTGCCCACTTGTTCATTCATGCATTTATTCACTTAATTCAATTAACAAATATCTACTGACTTTGAGATATTGTGCGTAGATATTAGGGATACAGGGATTATAAATAAGTTCCCTATTTATACGTGTTCTCGAGAACCATATAGCTCTGCTGAGAAGAGAAGATCCAGTGCAAAAGATGGCACAACGAAGCACAGGTGTAAAAGCTGCAGCACGCACGAGCTGGAGGCAAGAAGAAGGGAGTTGGCCATGCTGATGGGGACAGACAAGGCGTCACAGAAGGCTTCCTGCAAGTGGGTGACATTCAAACATGGTATTAAGAGGCATGTAGGATATTTCAGATGAGAAATATCCAGAAGGGTGTCACAGACTGAGGAACACCATGAAAAGCCAAGATGTGGAAGCATGAAACAATATGATTTCAGAGAGTCTGTAAGCAGTGTGTCATTGCTGGACTATCAACTGTGACACAGAAACAGCCATGGGAGAGGAGGCTTGAGAGGTCACCAAGGGTCAGACTGGGGGTCCTTGGCTGCTGTATTAGTCTGTTTCTGTTGCTTATAACAAAATACTTGGAACTGGGTGATTTGTAAGAAAACAAAATTTATTGCTTACAGTTTCAGAGGCTGAGAAGTCTGAAGTCCGGGGAACACTTACGGTGAGAGTCTTCTTTGGTGGTGGCTTTACAGCACTGCAGGAGTCTCACATGGCAGAAAATGGTGGAGCAGAGAGAGATAGCTCCTGCTTTGCTCTCCTTTTAAAGCCCTCAAAACTGTGCCCTGACCACCATTTTTAATCCATTCACTAGGCATGGTCTTGCAATCTAATCACCTCTTCAAGGCCCTACCTTTCAATGACCATAATAGGATTTCCCACCCTCAACAGTCACAGTGGGAATTAAAGTTGGATGAGGATGGGGAGGCAGGCATCCAATCTACAGCAGCTACCAAGGTCAAGAAACTGCTTCCTTTCACAGCTGATGTGAGCTTATCGTGCTGTTAGGCGGAATCGGATATGTTTTTAAAAGAATACTTCTGCAGGAGAGAGGCAGAGGAGTTGGAGGCAGACAAGGCTGAGAGCAGTGGTTATCTTGATGATTCAGCTGAAAATGGGGTTGGAATTCAACTAGCACAAGGGGATGAGAAAAGGAGACAGAATTTTCTGTACCAAAATCTATATTTCTCTATACAGTAACTTAATGGAAGTGAGAGGTGGGGGAGAGGGAGGAATTGAGAAATTGGCCCAAGTCATGGTTGGGCAAGTTCACTGATGTCTCCATTTCCTAAAACAGGCTATGAGCAGGTTTTAGGGGGAGATCATACAGTTTGGGACATGTCAGTTTTGGGGGTTTATGGGACATCCAAGGTGGAGAGAACCTGTGGGTAGAACCTTCTCCAGGACGGAGAATCCAGGAGGAAGAAGAAATTGCGGAGTCGATGGTAAATTCAGGAATGTACATGATCAGATTTGGTGCTAGTGGCTTATCTAAGCAGGAGAGTCCAGTAGGCAGTTGGATTTATGAGTGTGGAGTGATCAAGGCTAGAGAGAAAGAGTGATTACATAAGGAGGGTAATCGAAGGCATGGGAGGGAAAGGCATTGTTCAGGATTACGGAGACTGAGAAGAGTATTCCAGGAAACCCTGCCACTTACAGAGTGTTGAAAGTAAGAGAAGCCTGGTCTAGGGGGTGTTGATGTCTGAGGGAGTCCATTCTGAGGGTGGGTGGGTGGGAGATGCTGCAGGGCTGAGGTGGGGTGATTCACACTGCATGTCCTGGTTCCACATGACCAGTTCCTTAAGTGCATGACCCTTGTGACAGGTGCACCTCGGAAATATGCCCAACCTCTCATGGGAGAGCCTGGCCCAAGCCCAATAGTATGTCAGGCCCTATCAGGCTAGGATCATGGCAGGAAGGCTGATGACTGGAAGGTTGAGTAAATCCTTGTAGTAGAAGCCCCAGAGTAGGGTCGGAAACTTCATAGCTGATGAGACAGCCCAAAGCTCATCTCAGACACAAGGGAACAGGTAGGTGACCAATATAACTTACTTTAGACCCTTCTGCTTGGTGGTCCTGGGAGCTCTGGGCTACTCATTGTCCTGGCTGGGATTGGCTGAGGAGTGGGGAGGGACTGAGGTGCAGGTGAAGCCCTGAATGGGGCTGCAAAGGCAAGGTGTACAGGCTCCACCTGGCTTTGGAGTCTCTGCTATAAAGTGCAGGCTGGCCTAGGGTGATCCCAAAGGCCTCCTCCAGCTCCAGCTTTCAGTAGACTCTCTGCTCTCTTTTCCTAAGGAGGCTGTGATTGTCTTAAGGGAAGAGGCAGTCTTGGGTATCTTTGTAACTCCAGTGCTGATTTGGTCTTAAATCCTGGCTTCAACTCTTAATAGCTGTTTGACTGTGATCAAGTTACTTAATTTTAACTGTATTATGGGGGCAGTAATATGTACCACTGGTCATTGTAAGGATTAAATGAGATGTGTTTCCATCAGGATGCTTTCAGTTGCATGTAATGCAACACTAAATTAGCAATAGTTTAAACAATAAGGCCATTTAATAATCTCACCTTATAAGAAGTCCAGTGTTAGGTGATAAAGAGGTTGATTCTGCAGCTCAGTCATGCCACCAAGGACCTTCTTTCCCTCCACCATCCTGAACACATTAGCATTTTATCCTCAGACCTTCTACCTCATGGCTGCAGGATGGCTGCTGCAGCTGCAGGCATCATATCCTAACGCTACTCTATCCAAAGACAGAAAACGAGGATGTGCATGTCTCTCTCTCTCTGTCTCAATCTCTCTTTCTCCTAAAAAGGGAAAGCATTTCCCAACAGCCCCTTTTCCATATCGTTGATCAGAAGCAGGTCTCATGTCCACCCATAATAAGCCCATTGTCAAGGGCTAATGAGGTGGCATTTATTGGCCTAGAACACCAGAGGTCAGCAAGCTTTTCCAGTAAAAAGCCAGATAATAAGCAAATACTTAAGGTTTTGTGAGCCACATATGACCTCTGTCACGCTGTTCAACTCTGCCATTGCAGCATGAAAGCATCCACAGACAATCCATAAATGAATGAGCTTGGCTGTTTCCAATAAGACATTATTACAAAAACAGGTGGCAAGCTGGACTTGCTGCATCTGGCCCACTGGCCATAGTTTACTGACCCCTGGCCTGGACCAGTCAACCTGATGCCCCCCTTCCTGAGTCATGGGATCTCTTCCCCACCCTCTTCCCATCTTTAGGTGAACAAGATCAGGATTCAGTTTGGGAGAAAGAGTGCAGAATGCATCTGAGCAGTCAATCAAGTGTGTGCCTCGGTACCCAGCGTAGGGTCTGGGACAAATGTGAACTCCTCCCTTGCTTCCTGAGGGCACACAAAGCCTCACCTGTCTGTGATGAGCGGGACAGTCACATGCAGCTGGGCCTCCACTGGGAGCACTTTGTGTCCTGCAAACATAATCACTGCTCTCGGAAACCAAGGGCCCAGGGTACTTGACTCAGAGACAACCCAATGACCTGGCAAGTGGCACATTCTGCACCTGTCTGTGGGCTGCATGGAAAAATGTAATTATGTGAAGGATCTTCATTCTCTCAGATGGGTCATCACCAACTCAGTCCAAAGGCTTTGCAATGTGCCTGCTTTTAATTGGTTATGTGGGGCTTGGAAGCCTGTGCAGTCTACAGCTGACATCAGAGGGATGAAAACGAGCTTTTCACTCCAAGACTCCCATGCGAATGTATCTGAGCTGAGCAAGTGAATGTAGAAACTGTTTGTCTGCCTGCCCCATTTCCTGTACTGTCTGATGGCCTGGAAGGGTGGTCCTCACGCTTTGGCATGTCACCCAAGTATCTGTTAGGTTCACCCGTCTTTGAGATTTAGATAAGGCAGGACCTACGTACCTCCATTCCACACATGCACATAGGCTGGGAAACCCAGGGGGCTATTTTTTAAATTTCTTAAATTTTTTCTCGCAATATCCGTGCCACTCAGAAGGTGTGGGTGCAGAGAGATGGGTGGATGCTTCACCATGTCACCTGGCTCTGAGTGTCCTCTTTGGTGAGCTCTGCATCTCAGTCATACCTGGCCCGCTGCACCTGCTCTCCTCTCTGCTCTGAGCCGACTGTGATGTCCTACCAAGCCCCTTGCCTTGATTTCTCTCCAAATCACTCTCAGAGCATTTGCAAGTAGAGTCAATTTTGCTGAGAGTTTGGGGTATTAGCAGAGATGAAGGGAGCAAACCATTCACTAAATGTCAAACAATTCAAAACGGGTATTAGACATCTCTGTTATTCAATGAATACACCCCCAGTAATTCCTCACTGGCCAAAATACCCTTGTCAGCCCCTCCTCCCCAGTGCCCACCATATGCCTCTGCCCTTCTCATCTCTCTACACCCCTTTGCTCGCTTCCCTTCTCAGCTTCCCCACTCCCACCATAGCAAGCCCTCAGGCACCAGGTAAACCATTGTCAAGAAAGTGTGCAGAATTTCATTCTTTTCTATGGCTGAATAGTATTCCATTGTGTATGTATACCACATTTCCCTTTCCAGCCATCTGTCGATGGATACTTAGTTTGATTCTACATCTCGACTGTTGTAAATAGGTCTGCAATAAACCTGGGAGTGCAGGTATCTCTTCAACATGATGACTTCCATTTTGGGGGGGTATATACCCAGCAGTGGGATTGCTAGTTCATAAGGCGGTTCCATCTATAGTCGTTTGAGGAAACTCCATATCATTTTCCGTGATGGCTGCACCAATTTACAGTCCCACCAGCAGTGTGGAAATGTTCCTCTCTGTCCACATCCTCATAACATGGATGAGCTTGGAGAAAATTATGTTAAGTGAAGTAAGCCAGGCACAGAGAGAGAAATACTGCATATCCTTACTCATTAGTGAGAGCTAACAAAGAAGGAAGGAAGGAAGGCAGGGAGGGAGGGAGGGAAGAAGGAAGGAAGGAAGGGAGGAAGGAAAGAAAGAGACAACAATCACAATAATACTTTGAACTTTCAAAAGGAGAGAACAGAGCTGTGGTTACTAGAGGTAGGAAGTGGGAGGTGAGTTATCAAGAAATTGGTTAATAGAATGAGCATGTTTTGTAATGATGAATATAAAAATTATCTTGATTTGATCATCACATATTGCACACAGGTATTGAAATCCAACTCTGTACCCCACAAATATGAATAATCAATTATATTTCAATTGAAAAAAAAAAGAAAGAAAATGCACTGGAAGAAACCTCTCTGTGCAGGTCTCTCTGCCTGTAACATGGGCACAATAATAGCACCTGTCCCATAGCGCTGTAGGGACTATGACAGCTTGAGGAGACTGAGCCAGGGCCTAGCTGGCACAAGCGGTGAAGGGGGTCTGGGGGTGCCTCCCTACCCTGCAGAATTTATATGATACTGGAGTCTTTTTCCAAATGTCACAGATCGTAAAGAACAAGTTGGATTTCATCTTAAAGAACAAGTTGGATTTCACCTGGCACCCTTGTGTGGGGGTATTTTTGGCAGAAAGAAGGACTTGGGCCAAGATCAGTGGCGTGGTGCAGAGTAGCTCACTCTGCAAGTGGGGTTGATAAGTGTGACTTGTGTGCAAATGATGTAGAAAAGCCACAGAAAAGTGTGATTAGGAAACCAGGTGGAATTGTGAAGGGCCATGCTGAGAAGTTTGTGCTTTATCCTGTGGGAATCAAAGTCCAGCTGGGAAGTGACATGGTCGGGTCTGCTGCTGAGACCTGAGATGCATCCTTCCCTGTCTGGGTGGGGAGGGAGCCAGTGGAAGCAGGAGATCCACATGGCATAGGCAGGGGAGTCGAGGACCTCAAGGAGGAGGGAGAAGAGGGGGGAGGAATCTTCTAGGGATTGGGCAGGTCGTTGAAGTTCAAGGTCACACATCTGATGTGTTGGGAATTTGAGCCTAGGTCTGTCTCATTTTTTTCTATTATCTTCTTTTGCAGATACTTTACTTTTTAATCCTGGGAAATTAAAAATAACAAAAATCACAGAATTTGCCTCCCATAACTGGGGAGACTCTCAGACATTCAGAACTCGAGGTGAGGGGAGGAGGCATCTCCTGAGTGTTGCTCTCACCATGCAGTCATGAGCAGAACCGTGATGCCCGTCTGTGGCAGGTCCATTGTCACCCCGCATAGGACCCCCCGAGGGCAGGGATTGTGGGCTGATTCATCTTGTCTCCCAGCACCCAGCAGGCTCAGTACATAATTGTTGAGTGTGTTGAAAGAATAAATCAATACACAGGCCCCTTGAAAACATGCGTGAGATCAGAAGAGACCAAACGCAGATTTCTCTTCCCTCTGACACAGGCAGGTTGAGGGAGAAGATGGTGTTCATGGTAAACCCAGGGCTTCTGCAAGGTGCTGGTGCCATGGCTGGGTTTTAGCAAAATGGAGGCTTCTGGCCAGGTTTCAGAAGGGTTATAAGAACCTGGCAGGAACTGGAAGAGGGTGGGGAACTGGTTTGAGAGAGGACACATTATATATTGGGCATTGTCTTTCCATGTCTGACTGACATTTTCTGATATGTATTCTCTACAAAACAAGTCAACTTTACTTCCCAAACTAATCAACAACTCAATAATCGCACTTACAACCATGGTTCTCAGCCTGGGCTATGCATTTAGATCACCTGGGAGCTTTCGAAAAGCGATGAAGACCAGGTCCCACCTTAGGACATCTGAATCTGAAATCTCTGTGGGTAGGTCTCTTAGACCTCTGCTTATTTATTTTTTAAATGTTACCCAGGTGATGCTAATGGGCAGCTAGGTTGCAAAGAAGTGCTGAGAAGGACTGTGGGCACAGAGGAAGTTCTGGCAGCTGCAGGTGAACAGGGCTTCCACAGGTATGGTTGGAGGTGCAAACGTTTGAAGCTTCACCAGGCACCAGCATTCATCTGTTTATTTCTTCCGTTACAAACAACAGAGCCTCATGGATTCATTAAGGCTTTCCTCTTCTGTTTGGTGCTGAATGTAATTTCAGGGGCTCTGGTTCTGAGCAAGTGGGGTTGTCAGGGTATATTAGATTTCCTGCTGGAAGATCAAGTTCCAGCTACTCTAAGTAGAGTGTGAGCTGCTTTTTGCCCTCGGAATTAGGTAGGGTGAGAGGGTCAGGGAGAATTACCTGGATCACAAACAGTTTGTGTAAATTTCAGACTGGAAGTGTCTCTGTCTGGTGGGCAGTAGTGAGCTGGATGTCTTGGGTTTTGGTGACACTGTGACTTTGGAAAAATCATGTAACCTCCCTGAGTCTCAGTTGCTTCATCTGTAAAACAGGCAGGTAATGATGTCCCCACAGGACAAGGCCAGCATTCAAATGAGAAGGTCATGATGATGCTGTTTACTTGTGTTATCTCAATTATTTATTGCATCAGGCCCATTTAACAGAAGAATATACTGAAGTCTGAAAGTCCAATAACATTTCCAAGGTCACATATCTGGTAAGTGGTAAGCCCAGGATTCTAACCATGGCATTTGGCCTCCAGAGCCCACAGTCTGCCTTAACCACCAGATAAAACATGTGAAAATGCTGCAAAAACTGGACACTATACAAATCCAACCATGTATTAATTTTTTTAAGGATTATACTTTCAAAATTGGCAGCTTTATGCACCAGCTATTTATTGGAAATAAAATTTACAAATTTATTGGAAGTCATCACTGACATCTGTTCATTTTTTATGTTGCTCAGTCATTCAGTATGTAGTTCAAGAAGGGAGCTAAGTCTGTCCTTGGCTGGCCACCACAGGTGCTATGGGCACAGGGGTGGTCACGTAAGGGGAACTGAGAAGGTAAGATTGAGGTCGGCCTAAGTAAGCTCTTCATTTTGCTAAAATCTCTCTCGTAGAGTCCTGGACTTCAGGCCCCATGTCCCTGTACATGTTGAGATAAATCTGCACTGACAGGCCAGACTATTAGAGCAATGGAAAGCCCATTACATCATACTGTGTCAGTGATCCAAGAGTTATAGATGGCCGTGCAAGGATGCAAGAGTCCAGAGGGACGTGTAGCCATCATCCATCAGCTGCAGGCACTGCTGCTGCTTCCTGGTGTGAGCTCAACGACTCTTTTCTTCATGGGTCATCAAACCAGAGTCAGACCAACCTCAGGGAATACAGGGCAGCCTGTCTCAGATGGGTGAAAAATCTGCCTTTGGTCTCTGTTCTGATCCCAGGCATGTTTTAAGGCGCCTGTGTGTTGATTTATTTTTTTCATCTCACTCAGCAAATAAGTACTGAGCCTGCCGGGTGCTGGGAGACAAGATGAATCAGCCCACGATCCCTGCCCTCAGAGGGTGACAATGAACCTGCCACAGACAGGCATCACTGTGCCACCCATGACTTCATGGTAAGAATGACATTCAGGAGATGCCTCCTTCCCTCACCTCGAGTTCTGGAATGTCTGACAGTTTCCCCAGTATGGGAGGCAAATTCTGTGATTTTATTGTTTTTAGGTTCCCAGGACTGAGGAGAAAAATATCTGCAAAAGAGAATAATAGAAAAAATGAGACAAACCTATGTTCAAATTTCCATCACATCAGATGTGGGATCTTGTGCTTAACCAAGCTACCTAATCTCTCTGAACCCCAGTTTCCCTGAGTAATACATAATCTGAGCAATTTGATGCACGAAAGTAACTCTTGCTTCTATATATTCTAATGATGGGTTCAGTGGAGAAATACTACCACCCCCTTAACATGCCCTCCCTTCTCCCAAACATGCCGTTTCTCTTATTTTTCCTCAGTTCTGAATTGCCTTGGTTTACCCCACCATTTAACCTCTCCAGGGTCCACATGTTGGGAATCATAGCCTATCCTGTTATACTTCAGTCTTTCTGAAATCTTCCTCCTTAGTCTTTAGCATTCATTACTTTTGGGATCTCCATCCCTGGGCAGCTTCCTGAGTTCACACCATGCTGGGTCTCTGTCGATCCAAGGTACTCCTCCAAGGTCATGGGATCTCAATATCTTTAAAGACAAGGGCCCAGGATTCCTGGGGACAATGGATTCAGAGTCAACTGATGCTCCTACAGTGTCTGACATAGTGTCTCACATACAATAGGCACTCAGCAGATTTGTTCAATGACTGAATTCTTCACATCTATTCCCATCATTTTGGCATTCTGATGTGGCAGTGACAAAGATTCAGAGAGGGTAGATGACTTACCCGAGGCCACACAGCTAGTGTGCCACAGCTCTTGGTCTCAGGCTGGATGATGTCACACATATGCATAGAGCATGGAATATTTTCTCTGGGCTGGATGTTGTACTAGTACTTCTCCAGGATCACACACAGAGCCTCACAATGGCCTAGGTAGAAGGAATCTTGCTGTCCCAACTTAAAAAATGAGAAATCAGAGCCTTGGGGATGTCAGGGATTCTCCTCAAATGACGGAGGTGGGAAATTGACAGAGCCAGGGTTCCATCAGGTCTGTCTGACTTTAACAACTTTATGCTTAATTACTGTTTCTAATCTTCCTAACATCCCACTGTAAGATGGTGGGTGAGAAGGTTGTGAGAGTCAGAGCAATTCAGAAGGGGAAAAGACAGGAGCTATTCAGGGGACACCTGGCAAGTTCATCACTTAAATATAATCTTTCAGGACTGGATGATGCCGAGAGAGTTTATGCCAGAGTGAACCACTAACATCACAGAGTTTAGATAAAAGGGGCCTATTTAATCACTGTACTTCATTTGGGGATAAATGTGGTCTTTTAGAATATCACTTTATTCAAGAAAAGAAAAAGAAGGAAAGAAACAAACAGTAACTCACATGTTCAAAGCCGGAAACAGATTTTCTGTGCTAGGGTTGTTGTTAGTAAAAATGTTTCTATAAAAGTTTCCAAAATTATAGACTTCTCAAAAATATTCATTCAGCTACAGTCAGGCTATTTTAAGACAGTTCCCCCACTGCCTTTGAAAGATTGAAAACCATTCAGAAGCATGAATCAAGACCAATAACTTGTGATCCATGAGAGGAGCTACTGCGAGTTTATAATTCAATTTCAGCCTCAAATGAAGTTTAATAATATATAAAGCAGCCTCATTTTCCTCTTATTAAAGTGAAAGCTATGACTTCAGGGAGAAATTAGCTAATTAAATAGAAGCATTTCAGATATAAGAAAAATAAAGGACATGGATAAAGGCCTTTGTGAAAGGAAAACAAACAGGAACTGGGCTGTCATGGGAAATAAACTATTTTCCACCATGAAGAAACTTGAAAAAACTTGTAGCAACTACTCATAGAATATAGAGCCTGTGTTTCAACCCAAAAGGCCCAAAAGAAAAATGAGCAAGGGAAAAACACTCCAACTTTTCTTTTATTATTGGACAAGTCAAACCCCGGCAGCATAGGTTTCACCTTGCCCCTAACCCCAAACCTGAGGGTCCTGGCTCAGCTCCTGCAGCCAGGTGACACATACAGCATTCCCTAACCATTTGTCCTTCTGCCCTGAATTCTTCATCTCTAGCAGCGGCTCTACTGCTGCGCAGCCAGAAACCAAGACCTCCCGCTGCTCTTCTGTACTCTCGCACCCCACCCTTCCCACCCCTCTCTCTTGTCTCCTTTCCCACACCCCACCTTTGCCAGGCAGCCACTGGTCTAGTTGTCCTGCCACCCCAGTGGCTGCCCTATACTGTACCTCCATCACATTCCGCCTGGGCTCTTGCAGCAGCTTGCTGATTACATTCACTTTCCCATGTGTCCGGTCCCTCCTCCACATTGCAGCTGACTGATCTTCCTACAGCAGTAACCTGACCATGTCACTGATCTGCTTAAATTACTCAGCAGTTGGCACTCCATCACTGATAGGAGAGAGTCTAAACTCTGTAGCTAAACCCAGCTGACCTGCACGGTCTTCTTTCTTGCTGTTCCCCATCCCACCATCTACCAATTTCCTGCAAATGTCTGAACATGGTGTTGCTGTCATGCCGGGCACTGTATATTTATCTTCTCTGCCTCTTATGAATGCTGCCTTACTGGTTCATTTGACGTAATCCTGAAAAGGTTTTAAGACCTCTCTCAGACATTCTACCCCTGTTAAGCCTCCCGTATTATTTTGGTGTTTGGATTAGAGGAAATACCTACTTTTGCTGATTACATCTATTGGATGATTCTTCTTTCTTGTACTTGTGAGTGAGGCTGCCTTTACTATAAAGTAAATGTCCTGTGTCCTGGGACCTCTTGCCATGTATTCTACTCCGTTGCTTTTACTCAACAATTCTTGTTACACAAGTAATGATTCTTGTGCCTCGCTGTTTTTATTATTAAAGATGCTGAATAACTATCATTTTCTTTTAGGACGAGGCTCCTCGCATTACTGTTTTGCTAAACATTCTGGTATGTTCTTGCAGGTTTACTTTAGAATCAATCAGTCTAACCATGTTCCTACCAAAATCATTGGGTTTTGTTAGGAATTATATTAAGCCTAGAATAATTGGGAATGATCGTGGTCTTTAGTTGGTGTTTTCTTCCAGAAACGTTTTGTGCTGTCTGTCTTCCTCTAGGTCTGAGTCTTTAGTGTCGGGATGTTCTTCCCCTCATCATGTGTTTGCTGGAGTTATTGTTGTTATTGGGTTTGCTAATTTTTTTATTGGTTATGAATATTCATGAGATACAAAGCTGATTGTCACCCCTCGTGCCCAGGATGTGGGGGCCAGATTCACACTGGCTGCGTACCCATTACCACAAATTGCATTTGTACCCCGTGTCCCCACCCAATTATCTCCAACTTCCCTCCCCCTCTCCCTTCACCCCCACTCCACTTTGTATGGATTTTTTTAAAATTTCATTTTTCCTAAGGAATACCTTTTTCCTAGGAAATGCATTGCTTTGAGAATGTGGTTTTTTTTTTTTCTATCCAGCCACTTTACAACCTTGCCTTACCCGTGTAGTGCTTGGTTTGACTTTGCTTCGTTGCTGTTTATTCTGTGTTCAGTTGATTTGCTTAGGAATACTCACTCAGCACCTCTGAAGCTGTACTTACTATTGTGTGATCTTGAGCAAATTAACTCCTCGGTCTTTATTTTCCTTATCTGCTCATTGACTATACAATCATAGCACCCACCTTATAAGGTTATTGTGGACATTCAACTGGGAACTTTATGTCAATTGTTGACCAATGTCTGGGTCCCATGGGGATTCAGTAAATGTTACCTCTGTTACTGGAGGTAGATGGGCATGTTGCTGAAAATAGTGATACCTTTCTCTCCCCTCCTGCAAAAGCCAGAACTCTTGTTTTTGGTTCTAATTCCTCTGACTATAGCTTTTAAAGGGATAATATTACATTACTGTAATGATAATGTGGGTCTTCGTTCTGTCCATGATATTAGGTGGATCCCATCTCCTAGCTCACAATTAAGATATTTTCTCATGTCAACCAAAGAACCTTCCATTTCCGTATACTAGATTTTTTTCTTTCTTCAAGCATGGATAATGAATTTGATAAAGTGTCTTATTGATACAAATAATTAAGTGATTTGCTGATTTTAAACCCTGTAGCTTTCCTGAAAAACCCTATTTAAGTCCTGGTGAGTTAGTCCTTTAAAATATCCTTCTGCAATCCATACACTAATCTTTTTGTGAGGGACTTTTGCATGATCTTACTAACGTGGATATTCGCCTTTTATCATACCTAGTTCTCCTTTCATTGACAATTATTCCTGTTTCATGGAGACCAGGTTCTCTCATATCCTGGTGGGAAGCCCTCTCTGTTTTTCTAAAATATTCCTTCAGGCTTCTGTAGCACATCATTTTCAGAGGTTTCCTCTTTGAGACTTCAGGATAATGTTCTCTTCCACTCCTATCACAATATTATCTTCATAGGCTCTGTGTTCATTATTTTCTCCCCTTAATCAATCTGCAGACAAGGAATGTCTTTCCGGGCCAGCATTTGCCAACAGGCAGAGTCATGTGGATTGCCTTTGGGCTCGCGCATCGCCGCCTTCATGACGGGCACTGCCTTTTCTCTGGCATACAGCTGGAAGTGGGGTGTGCACGGTGCCCTGCCAGGTCCCAGGGTCTCGCGCCTGTTTGCTTCATGCAGTTTTAATGAATAGCAGTGGGAGCTTCCGTTTCCAGACAGTCGTTTTCCAGCAAACTGCAGTGGTGGAGCACGAGGAGCCCCCAAGTTCTTCCTGTCTCCACCACCCTTAGTGGAGTGTTTTCCCTGTGGGGACGCAGTGTGTCATAGCAGTTCTCTGCTTTGGCTTTTCCCTGGAGATGAAAAGATTAGAAAAGACTGAAAACAGTATCCATTGACTTACAAAGCAGCACTCAAAAGCAGAAATGTGGCCACCCATCTTACTGGTAAATATAGACCCTGGTCCTCTCAGTGGAGACGAGGGACAAGCAAAAAAGACGAGTCTCATGAGGCTGCCATAACAAAGTACCACAAACTGGTGGCTTAAAACAGCAGAAATAGTTTCTCTCAAGGTTTGGGAGGCCAGAGGTCTGAAACCATGGTGTCAGCAGGGCCGTCCTCCCTGTGAAGACTCGAGGGGACAGTCCTGCCCTGCGTCTTCCTCCTGCTCGTGGCTGTGGCCAACCCTGGCCTTCCTAGGCTCGTCATGGCATCTCTGCCATCTCTGCCTCCATCTTCACATGGACTTCTCCCCAGTTAGTGTCTGCACGTCCTCTCCTCATCTTCTAAAGACACTAGTCATCAGATTTAGCGCCCACACTACTCTAGCATGACCTCTTCTTAACTAATTACATATGCAAAGACCCTGTTTCCAAGTACACATCCTGAGGTTCACATTCATGAACTGGGGGGGCACTATTCAACCTACTTCACATGCTCAGCACCTTTCAGCCTGGTGGGCCTCTCTCTTTCATAGGAAAATGTCTGCAGAGATCACCAATTCTTCTTCTCAGTCCAGCTCCTTTGACTTTAAGCTAATAGTAATGAGCAATTATTTGATGTTTCCATGTTCCAGACACTGCTCGAAGCACTTCACGTGTGTGAATTCATCAAATGTAGTTAATGAAAATTTCTCTCTAATTCTGGTGATAATTGGCTTAATACTTTCAGTTTTCAGTGTGGTTATGAGCTAGGAGATTTTAATTGTTTTCTCGTGTCCTCATTGGTATTTTAATGAGAAGAGGGAAGAGACTGGACAGGGGCTGCTGGACAGATATCACAGCTATTCAGACAGACAAGTGGCTAGTCAATGCCAGGGGCAGCCACCAAGTAATGGGACAGCAGTAGAACGAATCCTAGGTGAGGACACAAGTCTGCACAGCCAGTCCCAGCAAGGCAGAGGCCACTCGGGGACTATCTCTGTGGGGGACACACAGATTTTTTGCCTTGGTTTTTAAAGTAGTTTGAACTTAATAGCATTCTAGGGCCAGCATATTTATTCCTATAGTAACCCATTTATGTGAGGGTGTCTGGCTTTCCTATTAAAGGTCGTGATCTAAAGTTCCATTTTCTTATGCTGTGATTGGATTTAAGTGGGGAAGAAAGATGATTTAAAACAATATATAAAGTAATTAAGTACAGCTGGACAAAGCAAAGGTGGTGATGGGGTATCTCACCAATGGACATTTGGGAAGGTCTAGAAGTTTCTAGGGCCCTTCCCAGTTTAGTATTCCACAGCTCAGAGTTCTCTCGGAGACAGCCAGGATTCAAACTCCCACAAAGGGAACCTGTGTTCAAGACCCTGTGATCAAAAGGTTGTGGATTTGTCGTGCCTTCATGTGTTTCCTCAGTGCCATCTTGCATCGGCAAAATCCTAATCATGCAGTTACCAGTTCACTCTTTTATCTGGGCTATGGTGTGAGTGGGATTTCTCGTGTGTGGTCCTTGCTATCTGGTGTTGCAATGTGCTTGTCAATGCTGCTGGAAGCTGGCTTCACTTTTTTAGGCACATCGGGGCAGGTCAGTGGATTTGGGATGCCAGTGCTGAAAGGGAGCTGAATCATTCTTCAGTTTATACCCCTCTTCCAGTGTGCATGTTGTTCCATACTGTAGCTGTGCTCCTGAAAATTTACCTCTAAATCAAATATCAGGAAATCAACATAAGAAAATACCTTACCTGGCATATATGGGTGCTTATTAAATATCTGTGGAATGAATGAATGAATGAATGAATGAGCAGCAGGAGTCAATAGAGACTCTGGAGTCAGATAGACCTGGTCTAGAATCACCAACTGTGGGATCTTGGGCAATGTACATAACCTGTTTGAGCCTCAGTATGTCTTTCTGTAAAGTAGGCCTGATAACATGCTACGTCATGGGATTATTGTGAGAATCATATGAACAAATAAAACCATGTCACTCACAGTGCCTGCCACATTGTGAACATTCAATAAATGTTACCTTTTGTGGTTATCATTACGCTCATTGATGACGATGATATTTATGAAAATGAATACAAATGAAGTACAGTGTCTGATTTCCTCCTGTATGCCCCTCACACACATCCTTGTGAGTAGCTTTGGGAACGCCACTTTCCTCCTTGCTGTGGTATTTTCCACTGAAGTGCCTTCTTGGCTCCTTGATGTTTCTTTACCCTCCAGAGCCAGCCTTGTCAAACCCTCCCCCTGGAGGCTGAGGTCACCGCCTGCTTCCCAGGCCTCCCCAGGCCTCTGTCCATCTCTCTCCAGTGCTGCTTGTTGCTGTGGATGCCGAGTCACCTCTTTATCTGGCCTCCTCCTCACTGGACCGGGCAGGATTGCATTTGGAGCTGCTGATAGAGAAGAAAGCCCAGGGACTTAGGTGACCGTGGGGGGAGGACAGGGACCCAGACTCAAAGCCCAGTGGAACCTCAGACAGAGGCCAGGTCTATTTTTATTCAGCCAAAAAAAAAACCCCCCCAAACTGGACTGCTTCTGTCGTGAGCCCCCTGGAGATGTCGCTTGTCTTTCCTAGTTCTTTCTTCTTCCTGCCTGTGGCTCCCTGCTGGGCCTGACACTGAAAACTCTCAGGGAGCCCCAGGAAGCCTTAGTGCTTGTTTATAGGACAGGAGGCATGTGTTGCCATCTTCAGGGGACCAGAGGAGGAGAGAGGCCCTCATGGGAGGGGCCAGCCAGCCTAGGAAGAAAAGAAGCTGGCAGCGACACTTCTGTCAGCAAGGAGCATAGAAAGAACCCTAAGGGAAGCTTGGGGAGCCGTGCAACTCCCCGAGTCACCTACGCTCTCTGATCAGAAGAGAGGAAGGGATCTTCGCTGTTCTCAGCACTACTGTGACTCCTTAAATGACCAATATTTTGGCCCAAAGCTTATTTTCCTTCTGCATTTGCCTTAAGGCTAAGCTTATTGAGGAATAGGTCATGCTTGAGATCGTAAATTTAATTCAATTAAACAAATATTTATGAGTGAGTACTTTGTGCCACCCACTGGGCTCCGGGGATATTGCAGTGAACAAAGCCTTGGCCCTGTTGTTAGGAAGCTTATGGTCCTCTGGGGAGTCCTGGATCTGGAAAGGATGTTTTAAAGTTGAGATGATTAAGCCCAGAGAAATGAAATGATTTGGCCCAAGTCACACACAGCAGGTGACAGCCCGAGACCTGAGCCTCAGGTTTCCCTATGTGATTGTGTAACCTACTTCACTTCCACCTTTCCAATTTTTTATCAGCAGGTAGACCAGTAGCTCCCTCTCAAAGTAGCCACAATCTCCAGGGGCTTATATAGCTCAAAAAGGAGCCCAGTCTTGGTTTTATCACTCCTGTGAAGAAAATTGGAAAATCTGATCAGTCCACTCCTGCTGTAACTTCTTGCTGCCACATGGTGTCACTGTTGAACACAGGTCCTGCTCAGTCCAGTAAAGCTGTTGCTGGCCGAAATCCTTACACTTGCTTTCGAGGTACCACAGACTTGGGCTCCGAGATGCCACCTCTTCAATTTCAGACTTATATATGCTCAGCCATTGATTGGTAAAGAATAATTCCATGGCTACGTGGCTGAATCAGCCACAGCTACATATAATGCAGGAACCAGCCTTGATTCAATCAAGATCACTGACCAAGACTCCCTGAGCCTCTGAGACACTTTGTGTCTTATCTTGGTTTGTTCCTATATGGATTCTCCGTAAACTCCTTATGCAGATTCTTCCACCACCTCCCAACTCAAGATATAAAGGGATGCTTTCAGGGCTTTGCCTTTGTTAAACCAGGAAATATTCTATTATTTCCTTCTCCCAGAGCAATTTGCATTTATGTAACTAAGGGATATCACTCATGAGATTTTTCCCCTAAATATATTAGACTTTCTAAGGTTACCTGCCCCATCCATCTGGATTTTGTTACCCTTTCCACTAACTGCTAATTCATACTGAGTTTTGTTAGCTTGCCTGATTCCTATAGTATTTTCTCTCTGGTGTGAATTCAGCTGTGCACATATTGGTATGATTTAGCTGTGTTGCTCACAACTACGCACATTCAGCTGGGAAACAGATTTGTGAATTGGATAGGAAGACCCATTTGACGCTCCTTAAAAGTCATAATCTGGTCTCTGTGGTGCTGGGTTTCAGGGCACCAGTATCTTCCAAGGATGAAACCAGAGATAGATAATAAGAGACCTGCAAAGAGAATATCTTATGGAAAAAGTTACCAAGGAAACATCAGACACTCAGAAAGATGGAGAAGTCAGATGATTTATTACACTAGTGGTCCCAGGTGAACTCTCATTCTGAATTCCTGGGCCCTGAGTGCAAGGAAGACTGGGGTTTTATACCTTTCTTGAGCAAGCATGCAAGCTTCTCTATTGGCTCTGTCTGTATCCAGGCAGAGTCACCCAAGTTGGGGGCTTCATAAAACGGGTGAGGGGCTTCATCAAGTAGGGTGACAGAGGCAGGAAATGTGGTTAAGGAGCTTTTTGTAAACTGAGCAGACAGCTTCTCCAAAGCAGGCAAACTGCAGAGTTACAGAAGCCAGGGATGCAATCAACTGTTAACCCTTAACACAACTCTCAGGTGTCACTTACAAGCAAGCACATTCCAGCTGCAAAGTTAAACAAGGGGGGGGGTCTTAGAAATTTATATTTTGGGGTCCTCTTCAAATAAATGATTTATTTGGCTGGTTGCTACTTTTAGGAAGTAAAAGAGGTATGTCAGTTCCTCAGGAGAAGCTGTGAATGCTTCTTGGAAAGTATTACCAGGATTGGGAGAGAGAACAACCCCCCAACCCCACAAAACAAAAACATGAACACTGAGAACAACCTCCCAGAGCTAACAGAACATTCATTTGTCGGAAGGAGAGAGCCATTTTTCCAACGGCCACACTTAGGTTCAGTGCAGAGCAGTAGAAAGCACACAGACGTCCGAATGTGAAAGGCATGCATTCCTGCAGTACGCATGGAGTGACATGGCCTTGTGTGAGTCACTTAACTTTATGAGTCAGTATCCTCATCTGTAAAATGGTGTTGAGTGCCCATTGTGCAGATGTCTAAGAAGACAACCCAGGGAAAAGAGCTTTGCACATTGCTTGACAATAAATAGTAATTGCAGAATCTTTCATCAAGAAACTCAATTTGCCCCCCCCCCCACACACACACACAAAAACTCTTTAATGAAGGGATTTTGTGTAGAAAATGGAAAAGTTATGGGCTGAGCCCGTGGCGCACTCGGGAGAGTGCGGCGCTGGGAGCACGGCGATGCTCCCGCCGCGGGTTCGGATCCTATATAGGAATGGCCGGTGCACTCACTGGCTGAGTGCCGGTCACGAAAAAGACAAAAAAAAAAAAAAAAGAAGGAAAGAAAATGGAAAAGTTAAAGGAACAAATGAGGAACAGCGAGGCACCCAGAGGCTAGCAATGGCCAAAGCCATTACCACCCCCCAGTTTGAAGGGCAAATGGAGGAAGGTGTGTTATTGGCACTCTTGAAGGTGGGGCCACCAAGCAGAAGCTACACTTGGGGTGAGGCATGGCTCCTGCCAGACCAGTCCTGACACAGGATGAGCACTGGAAAGTATTGTCTTACCTCACTTCCCGCCCTCCTGGTTCCCACCGTGGCCTCCTGTTGAAGCGCCCACCACCAGGGAGACTGGTGATCTTTCCAAGCTGGGATTATTCAGTGTGCAGAGCAAGCAAGAACAGCCCTCAACAGAATCTCAAAAACGTCTCAAAAGAGGGAGTTAGGGAAGGTGCTTGTAAGGTTGTGAGGCTGAGGTTAGTCTTAGGATGGTGCCTTAGTCTGTTTTTGTTGCTTATAACAAAATACAAGGAACTGAGTAATTTATTTTTAAAAATTTAATTTATTGCTTACAGTTTCAGAGGGTGGAAAGTCCAGAGTCCAGGGAACATGTCTGGTGAGGGTTTTGGTGGTGACAACAGCGATCCAGGGGTTTTATGTGGCAGAAAATGGTGAAACAGAGAGAGCAGCTCCTCATGCACTGTCCTTTTAAAGCCCTCAGAACCATGCCCATGACCACCATTTTTAATACATTCAAAAGGCATGGTCCTAAGAATCTAATCACTTCTTCAAAACCCCACCTTTCAATTACCATAATGGGATTTCCCACCCTCAACAGTTACAGTGGGGTTCAAGCTACTAATACATAAAACTTGAGGGACACAATCCATATCAGATGGTTTTAGGGCAGATGTTTATAAGCATGGTCTGGACAGGGATTGGTCAGAATATATGAACTAGGTGGTTTGCTGGAACAGACTTCTTTCTGGAAATTGTAAGTTCATAAGGAGTTATTATTACATCAGTTTGTGGTCTTATCTTGGAACTTATGACACTGAGTGAGCTGGTGTTTAAAATGCTTTGGGCGTAATTGTTTTTGCATGTCATGGCTGGCTTAGTTCATCCCTTTCGCAGGTCATAGTTCTTTTCGCAAATTGGTTTCTGTTTTATCTCTTACTCCCATTAGCCAAACCCTACCAGACACCAGCCAGCAAGGGAGCTCAGATGAGGTGGTCTGCAGAGATCAGCCTCCCGGGCACTTAGCAGAGCAGGAAAGGGAGAAACGGCTCTGCAGATCAAAGGCAGAAGGACCAGCCCTCTTACCTTTTATCGCTTCCTCCTTTCCTTCTTCCTTTCCTTCCTCCTTTCCCTTCCTTATTCACTCATTTCCCAACTGACGTTAATTCTTCCTGGTATGTTTATCTCTCTTTCCTCCATTCATTTCACACTTTGAGAATTACTGCTGTAGGCCTTTGCAAATTATAATTATGTAGGTATAATTAAATCATGTTATTGAATATTTTTTTATGTGTCAAACACTATGCAAGGTGACTTTTATACCCAGAAGTCTCATCCTATAAATCATTACTGTCCAACAGAACTTTCTGCAATGCTAGAAATGTTGTATAATCTGCACTGTTCAATATGGTGCTGTGTGAGACATGTGGTTGTTGAACACTTGGACTATTACTATTGTAAGCAAAAAACTGGATTTTTAAATTTATTTTTAATTAATGTACAGTTAAATTGCCACAAGAGACTATGGCTACTGTATGAGACAATGCTGCTCCAAATAACACTAGGGGCTGCTCTCAGTTCCTACATTTCAGACATAAGAAAACCAAGTCCTGGTGAGCTTAAGCGAGATGTCCATGGTCACCTTGCTGGAACCAGGACAGGAACCCAGTTCTCACTGGCTGCAAAGATACTCATACCACAAGTGCTCACTCTCCCTGGAGACCCTTCATCTCAGCCTCTTGGCCAACTCCTACTCATCCTTCAAGACCCAGCTCAACTCTCTCTTCCTCCATGAAGCTTCTATGATACCTGACCAACGTTTTGAATACATGTCACCATTATGCTTAGTATCTCAGTCGATGCACTTTTCACATTGCATTGCATTTATGTGTTTAGTTGTGTACATTTCTTAATAGATGTAAAGGTCTTTGAGGACAGGAAGTGAGTCACTATGGAAGGTACATTGTAGGTATGAAGAAAGTCTTTAGCAAATGAGTGTTTTATCATCATTGTCACCTCTACAGGTACCATAAGAACCGAAGTGGTAATGCTATAGCGTGGGCTTGTTGGTCTGATCTCATCTATTTCCTTCATAGGTTTAAGTTCTACAGATCAACAAGATCTCTGCTGAGAGAAAATTCGGCCTCCCTCTTGGGCCCCCTCTCCTCTCCAGTTCTTGGGCAATCGATAGCTCTGGCTGGGAGTATTTTAAACCTGCTGCTCTTCTGACTTGAGTCTTTCTTTCCCCAGCAGTCACACATCTCCCAGAATACCTCCCGAGCAGGGTGTGCACCAGTGGTGCCTGAAGATTGGGATGTAATGCAGTAAGTTCTCCTGAGCAGCATGCAAACATGCCAGCTGACTAGCCGTAGACCAAAGGGCCCCCACCTGGAGGGGTCCTGGTATGGGTGGATTCTCTGGTAAAATTGAGTGGAGGCATTCTGACTCAGTGCCTGGGACACAGCATTGTTACTAATGGATATGAGAACTGAGAGGGCAGGAGAAAGAGGAAAGCTGCGTTCTGGGAAACAGACTCTGAAGACCAGAGGACATTCTGATGGTTTCTATTCAGGACTAGTTTGGTATCACCCGCTTCAGGAGAAGGACTCAGAGGAAATGGTTTGTCCTTTCACTTTCATTGTTTTGTCCACGCTGACATTCTTGCCTTCAGCAGCTCTGCATTGCCCTCAGAAATAAGTCCAAATTCCCCAGCATTGTTTTCCAGCTCCAGCAATGGTTCAAGTCTCAACTGCCAGCAAGGGCCAGGTGGAAAACATCAAGAGTAATGTGGCAGTTTGGGGAATGGGGCCAACAGGAAAGCCTTGGTTGTTCAGAGGGAGCAGTCACTGCTCTACCTGACCACTTGTGGGAGAGAATAAAATTCCAGGCCCTCTATCTTTTTTTTTTTTTTTTTAATAAAAGAGGAAAGTCTGGATTTTGGCATAAAATATCTAGTTTCTTAGGCTATTTTGTAGGCTACATAAAGCACATGTATGGGTCAGATTTGTTCCAAGGGCCATCATTTGGCAGCCCTTTCTTCTGCCCCAGCTCCATTGCCCTGGATTCCTGCACACACTCCACTTTCCAGCCATGCCATCCTGTCGCCACTTCTCGAATACCCCATCCTCATTCCCACCTTGGTACGTTTGCACATGCTATTCCTTCATCCGGCATGCCCTTTCCTTCCCACGCACTCATATATCAAATCCTTACTAGTCCTGCAAGCACCAGCTCAAACATCACTTTCTTTAGAAGGCTCCCCACATCTGCAGGCAGTCTCTCCATGCACTGGGCTCTCATTGGTGCTGTTTCCACTTTGTCTGTAGCATTTGCTATTTTATATTACAATTTGTGGGCTCATTTGTGGGTTTCCTCCACTAAAAAGAGAACTCTGAAGCTCCAGGACTGGACAATTCACATGGCCAACCATCTGCTGGGCACCTCACCCCACATGCTTCACAGCAGCCTCAGATGCCAAGCGCCCCAGTTGCCACTGATTTGCACCCCCACTCCCACCACCAACCTGATCTCATTCCTGTGTCCCCTTCTAAGTGAGTGGCATCACCCCCACCCTACTATCAAGACCGAAATTGGGAGGTCATCTCAGATTCCTTCATCTTTTTCCCCTTCCCTAATCTTATCCCTCACCAAGCAAGACCTCCTTCCAATATTCCCACTTAATCACCGTCTCTCTCAGTTGGTCCTTATTGTCCCTTAGTAGGTGGTCAGTAAATGCTTCTTTAATGAGTGGTTTAATTGTGGGCCTATTATCATTTAGGATTTTAGAGTAAAGGGCATGATAAGAACTGTAGCAGTCAGGGGAGACTTCCAGAGGAAGACGGAATTGAGCGGGACCTCCTGACGGGGTGGGCTGGGGTCCAGGTAGAAGGCACAACAAGCAGGGAGGGTGGGCATGGTGGTTGGAGTGGGCAGGGCTCATTTTGCATCAAGAAGGGGGTGCTGTCCTGATAGTGGAATGTGATGGGGTGGGGTATATTGTATAGTGGGACATGAGATGGGATGGCAGAGACAAAGAGTCATTTGTGGCAGGCCTGGAAGCCTGGAGAAGATATTCAGAGTTTATGCACTAGGAAATATGGAGCCTTCGCTGGTTCTTGAGCAGGACATCTGTGTTTACATGCCCTGGATAAGAAGGGACAGAGCATAAGAAAGCAAAGGGTGATGGTGGGGGAGGCTCAAGGCATAGGTGATGGGCTTGGGCGTCATTGGACACTGAGCCAGCCAGAAGGCACCTGGAAATTGGTGTGTGTCTGGGCAAGAGTGGTGTTTGGATGGAGAGTCTGTATATCAGAGAGGCGTGAAACTTGTCAAAAGGAGGAGAGATAGACCAGAGTCCCATCACTTCTTGACTTGACTTGCTGACGATAAGCCCTCTTTCTAGCAAAGTTGGAAGAAAAAGTGGCTAAGCTGGTGACATTCTCTTTATCGTTTGGCTAGCTTTATCCCTTGTTATAGCATCAAGTTCATAATAATAACAATCTCCATCCCAGTGCTAGTGAACCCTTGTTAATGCTTTACGGATGACAAAGTGCTGGCTCATCATCTTCTCTGATTCTCACACCAAGCGAATGAGGTGGGTGGTCTGATCCCCTACACATGAGGCCTCTGGGAGTCAGGGAGGAGGACTAACGTGCTAGAAGTCGGGCAGGTAGGGGGTCCCTTACATGGCCACTGCCTGAGATACAGTTTCACATAGTTTCTTGGATGGGGTTCCCCAGAGACTCCGTTTTAGTGCATGTCAGGTGGGCAAACTTCCCCAGGTAGTTTTGGGAAACACAGCTGTTCCCCACCTGCCTGGGCATGAGACCTAGCCTGGTTCTGATGCTTCAGTGATGGGGTCATGGTGCCAAGCGCTCAGGTATTTCGGAGTTCCAGACTTCCCGCTGCCATCCTGAGCCCCTGGAAGGCACCTCTCAGCAGCTACCCATTTTAAAACCTGCCACTTTCTGACAGCCAGTGAGAGCTGCAGTGTGTCTGCCTCCAGCAGCCCCTCAAAGTTGAGACAGAAATAGCCCTTCCTAGCAGGAACAAAAATAGATGTCGTGAAACAAGCCCACGTATTCTCGTCTCTGTGCAGGGCACTCCTGTCATATGTGCAGTCAACGCTTCCAACGTTCTGCCACGTGAAATGGCAGCAGAGGGCTTTCCCTGTTAGGAAGGGAAAATGCAAAAAAGTGTCACTTTTCATCACGGCATGATCCATGGTCTACTTTTGTCTTTTATTTTCTTTTCCTTTTCTTTCTTTCCTTCCCTTTGTAGGCACATTCTTTCAATTCACCCTCCATTGCAGTAGTCTATTGAGTGTGTTCACTATGCCACAGGCATGTTATTGGAGATGAATGAATGAAACATAATCCCTGTCCACAGAGGGCTTCCTCCAGTCAGTCACATAAACAGATGCTGACAACCCAGCACTACAGGTGCCAGGACAGAAGGATAACCAGGGAGTTCAGAGAGAGCGGAGAAAAAGGGCACATGGTCTCTTTATAAGCCAGTGTCCCTCTGCCAGCAGGGAAGCATTTCTATCCTTGCCTGGCATTGGGCTCGATTCTGTGACTGTATAAACAGAATTTAAATTGCCTCATTTTTTAGAGAAAGGACTGCTCGGTTGTGTCTTTAGAGAATTTGTGTGTCCGATTATGGGAGGCAATGGGACCCACAGGCTGGAGCACTCTGGCTCCTCCCCAATTATATTCCATTTTCCAAAATGGGGACATGCCTTTCTCAGATCTTGGAGCAAGATGCTTTCAAGAGATTAAACATTAACCAGGTCCTTCTTTCCTCCTTTCCATTCTTATTGCTTTTGAAAATGTGCTTTTCTTCTCTCACCTCATTCATCTATTTATTCATTCCCTTGATCCATCCCATCAGAATCTGCCATTAATGCTGCCAGGCACAGGGGGTACCTGGATAAAATGACAAATCTACCGCATGGGTCTTAACCCCAGATATTCATCAGAATCTCTCAAGGATCTAGTTTCCATATGAATACAAATGCTCTGGAATCACCTCCAGGTTAGATTTTTAAGTGATGAAAACAAAATGTAGAAGAGACTGTAGTCTGGTAACATCTGTGTGAGAAACAACTTTGGAGGGTGAAAAATGTGCATATTTTCTTGTATCTGTACAGAATATGTCTGGAAGAATATGTAAGAAACCAGAAGCCTTGGTTGCTTCTGGAAATGGGAACAGCAGTCTAAGCAGCAGAGTAGAAGGAAGGCTATTCTACACCTTATTGAATTTTGTGTCATATAAATGTATTTCCATCTGAAAATAAGTTTAATTAAAATGAAAAGTAAATATATTTTTAAAAAGCTACAGCCCTCCCTTGTAGACACTCTGAATCAACATGTGAGTGTGCCCCTCACCTCAAATTCTATGCACGAGCCATAATTAACCATTTGCAATTCTCTGAATGAGCCATGTTCTCTCTGGCCACCTTGTGTGAACAGTGCCTTCTGCCTGGTACACACTTCCCTTCCACAAACCTGGATTAATAATCCCTACCGCTCCCTTCTTCAGCTAGATGGCCCATCTCTCTGTTTCCAAAACACCCCTTGCTCCCCCATCATAATTCTCTTGTGACGATCTACTTACTTGTTTAGGTTACTCATCAAACGTCATACCCCATGAATGAAGAAATCATTTCTTACATGTTACCCATGGTACCCCCATGACCTGGGTCCTGGAATGAGATAGGTGCTGAGTAAATGAAGATTGAATAATGACAGACTGATCAGCTCTATAAAGTGAGTATCTACTGTTCCCAATCACTGACTACTAAAACCCACCTCACCTTCAAGTGTCCAAGGCAAGGATCACCGCACTGCAGCCCACAGGCCACAAAACAATTTCTTCTTTTTGTAAATAAAGTTTTATTGGAACACAGCTATAGCCATTCATTGGTATATTGTCTATGGCTCCTTTCATGCTACAATGATAGATTCAGGTAGTTGTGACAGAGATCAGACAGCCCACAAAGCATAAGATATTGATTCTCTGGCCATTTATAGCAAAAGTTTGCTATTCTTGGTCCAAGGCTCCTGTTACAAAGCTCCGTTCTCAGCTGGCAGTGCCGTCTGGTTGGCTGAGGTAGTTCTTATAATAGGTTGGCTAAACCATTGATTTGCCCAGGACTGTTCTACTTTTAACACTTAGAATCCCATGTCCTGGGAAACTCCAAAGTCCTGGCAAACTGGGATGACTGGTTATCTTACATATCCCCTACTGGCCAGCATCTCCCACCCCTGTGGATGGAGCCACACCACTTCAGTTCTCTCCTCCAACACAAAGTCAGGTGTGTGACTGTGCAGTCTGGGTGCCCAGAGAAGCCTCTTGAGGGAATAAAAGCATAAACACTTGTGTTTTCAGAATCGGAACAAAGAAAGACTCATGCAACTTAACACACACTTGTTAGAGAAAGAGAAAGGCAATGAGTTGATTGTGGAAGTCATTAGTGCTTTTCCCACATATCCTTCCCACCCTTTAGGGAATACTGTGACTTGCTTTGGCCAATGAAATGAGAATGGATCTGATGCGTCAGGTCCAGTTACCAGCTTCAGGATCCAGTGTGTCAGGTGGCTGAGGAGGAACAGATGGCCCTATGGCCGCCCTCAGCAGAGCCCGGCCCCAACCCACACTGGACTTGTCATGTGAGTGAGACAGAAAAGAACTTTCATCACATTACAGCACAGAGACGTAGACATTGTGTGTTATAACATAAACGATCCTATCATAACTGATCCACATATATATAATAATTTAGAGGATATTTATGACATAGAATTAGTTTGTATTTATGCTATAAAGGGAAAGGATCTAGGAAAAGCCACATTCAACGTGCTTTGACAAGAAAAATTGTTGATAATAAATCGTCCATGAAATCAGAGTTGTAGGTAGTATAGGGTCGTGAAATAAAAAGAGGCTTTGGAGTCAGAAAGACCAAAGTCCAAATCCTGGCTTTGCTATCTGAGTGTTTTGTCTTGTCGGGCAAATGATTTGATGTCTCTGAGCCTTAGTTTATTCTTCTGTCAAAACAGCATTCCTGGACCTCTTTGAAAAGCTGCTTTAAGGAAGCACTGTCCAGTAGAATTTTCTGCAATGATGGAAATATTCTACTCGGCACTGCCCAATATGGTACCCACGGGCCATATTTAATTTTGAAATTCAAGCTAATTAAATTTAAACTTAAACTAATTAAAGTTATGTATATAAAATTTTAAATTTAATTCCTTGGTCACACTAACCACATTTCAAGTACCCAACCGCTTTAGGGAGCAGAGAAAATATATGTAAATTACCTGACCTAGAAGAGTTCTCCATAGGATCACTACTCCTTTTACCACCATATCGTCTGGTCCACTCTCCTATGACACTACCTCTGTCAGGGGACAGGGCCAGGTGAGCAGCTACCAGTGTGGCCAGCTTGATGCAACATGGTCAGCCTCAAGTCCAGACATCTACAATTCAGAAAAGACAAAGGATCTGACCAGTCAGACATTCCACAAGTACTTATAGGAGATCAGTCCCTGGGTTAATAAAGTGAAGCTCAAAGTTTAGTCCCAGATGAGAATTTCCCACTGGAGAGAACCTAAAGGACCAAGATGTCTTGATTCTGTTCTCCTGACTCTAGCTTCAGATTTTCTCTCTCTCTGATTCTTCTCTTCTCCTTAAGGTGGCCCCCAGGGGAGCACTGCTCTTCATGATGATGGCCCATGACCTCCAAAACCCCACCCCAATTCACTTTAACATGGCTGGAATAAATTCTTTCAGAAATATCTCACGAATCCTAAGGGAGAGCTTGAGAGGAATAATCTCAGAGCCTGTAAGGAATCTGATTCCAATAATGTGGTCTGTGAGGGAGAGAGTTCTGGTTACGTGAGATCTGAAGGGAGCAAGACCCTTACCTGAGTGATTCATTCACTTGCTACCCATTGCCAGACAGCAATTCATCACCCAGTTTCTGGAGCACCATCTTACACATTGTTCATGACTCTTCGATAATCAGAACCTGAAGAAATATACCTGCCCCCCACCCAGGCCTCCCCTCTTATCTCAGCATCCCAGTCTGAAGAACTGCCTCTTCTCCAGGCTGACACCACCACGTCATAAGAGGTACAGCATTCCAGTAACTGGTGAATAATTCCCTTATGTGAAACTGGATTAAATAATAGGAGAGTCAGCATTAAATTGTTGTTTCTAGTTCTCTTGGAAGTTCATGGTTTTTACTGAACATAAGACAAGTGAATATCCATATATCCAACTCTGGGTCCACCCATTCATTCTTCTGTTGGTCCATCTCACTATCCATCCATCCATGCATCTGCTTATATTTAATCAGCTCTCCAACTGTGCCCTCCATCTATCCCCTCCATCTTTCCTTCCTTCCTTCCTTCCTTCCTTCCTTCCTTCCTTCCTTCCTTCCTTCTGCATATCCACCTACTCCTCCCCTCTGCAAATATGTGTACTACGGTGGCCAATAGCTTCATCTCTGGAGTCGGATTGCATGGGTTTGAACTCTAGCTCTATAAGTTATTAGCATGTGACTTGGTCTCTCTGAACCTCTTTTTCTTCATTTTCACAGCGGGAATGAATAACATTTACCTCATACTCCTAGGGCTGGGTGAGAAGTATGTGAGATGATGTGTATGGAGTCTCAAGAACACTTCTTGAAATATAGTTAAGGACTCAATCACTTTTAGCCATTATTATCAATCACCGGCTATAGACAGTGCGGAAATCAAGAAATTCGGCCACACGAAGAGCTTTTCGCTCCAGTGAGACTCAAGTGTTTTCTGTCTTTTATGTAGTTGATTATTTTAGCAGTTATCACTTAAGGTAGCAACAGGTCAGTCAAGAATATAATTTGGTAATTATAACTCAATATGTGAAAAAGAGACTTTAGAATTCTTGACTGTGTAAGTAATGGACAACTTCAGGCATTTGGAGAGGACTAGGGTAAAGTAGGGACTATTCTGGTGACTAAAGTTCTTAATATCTCCCCATGGAGCAGCTCCTGTTCTGGGTCAGTCTGGTTTTCCACTGCGTGCAGGATATTTCCTTTATCTCTCTTCTGTTGTCTGTACCCCATGGAGGCCAAGTGATCTTTTCAAATTTTATTTTCCAAGTCAAGCTTAATATTGTTTATTATTATTATTATTATTATTATTTTCACCTTTAGGGTCCTTATCTGGCCTCTGAGAGTTAATTATAGATGGCATGAATGACTGGGACACTCCAACAATTGGGAGGTCCCAGTTCTGGGGTCCTCTCCTGAGATAGGTCTCCACAGCTTCTCTGCATCTGATTATGTATCAGTGAAAGCCTTTATTTTCCCCAAATAAAGTCATATGTGGATTTTTAATAAGTAAAGTAGATAACATGAATCTCGTGTTCAATCATAGATAAACATCAGGGGCAACATTATCTGAACTAAGTGTGGTTACAAGTGATTGAGACACCTGAAAACTCTAGCAGAGGTATAAAAATTAATTCACTTTTACATACACATTTAACAAATTGCCTTTATTATGATATAGATTTAGATGATTTGACATCAGCAATGTCCAGGAAAATAACCACAACAATAATAAGCGGTCTTACATATATTTTGCATCAGAAGGCTACATTTTGGCAATAGAAAATCATTTTTATTGGTACATTCCCAAAGCGATAAGAGAAACATTTGTGTTAATCTTTCTCAGTATCCATAAGGGAAAGTTGATTTGTGTTCAAGATGAGGAAGGCAAAGAAAAGAGCATTTATTGTTCACCTACTGAGGGTTATCACTGTGCCGAGTACTTTGCACATGTTACTGGCTTCCATGAATCCTCAAAACTATCGTCTCAATTTGCTGTCTCCAGTTGCTCCTCTTCCACCCGCCCCAGTCTGGTTTCATTTTACTACCATGTACAAAAATAATTCTTGCCAAGATTCCCAATCCATGGGACTAAATCGAGTGGACATTTTCCATTCTTCATTGTATTTGACACCTCAGCAGATCCAGCAGTTCAACATCTCCTCTTCCTTGGCTGCCCAGGCAGTATATGTTCTGGTTTTCCTCCTCTCTCTCTCTCTCTGACTGTTTGTTCTCTGTCATTTTGGAGGTGCCTATCCTTTTCAGACAGAATATTGTCCCTAAGAAGTTTCATCCATGCTCAGAACTCCAGTTCCCTTCAATGCACAGATCACTCACAATTGTGTATCTGCTCCCAGCCTGAATATTCTCTTGCCTTCTTGTTATCACCATTTAGATAACTTTACTTTTTCTCCAAAACCTGGTCTCGTTCCAGTGTTTTCTAACTCACTGGGTGACACTTCTGTCCATTCCCTTCCAGAAACTTACAAAACATCCTTGAAAATTTCCTCTTCCTCACCCTCCACATCCAACTGACCACATGCCCTCTTGGCTTTATTTTCAAATATCTCCTAATGTCTCCATCTCCAATGCCACCCCTTAGTTAAAACTAAAATCATCTCAAATCGGGAGTATGGAGACCTCCCCAACCATTCCTGCTCCATCCGTTTGATTCCCTACTCTGCAGCCAGAGTAATCCATGTAAAAACACAGGTAAGGTCATGTCTCATCCCTTCCCCTGCTTCCACCTCCAAACAAAACATGTCAGTGCTCTCCAATGTTCTTGGGATAAAGCACAACGTCCTTACCAAGAGCCATCAAGAGTTTCTGCCTGGAATGGCCTCCACCTTCTTCTCTTGTCCCATCTCCTACCACTCTCTCCTTTGTCTACCAGATATAAGTCCTTGGCTAGACCTCGAGGATGCCAACATAAGTCGTATTACTCTAGCTCTTTTAACTTAGTGACAATCAAAGTAGTGGGCAGGTTTTCTGTGTCAGGAGTGAGTATGTACAGTAAATTTTCTAATCGTTATTAAGATTTCAGATTTGGGATAACTTTCATGGATGAGCTTTGGAACTGGTTTCCACATTAGCTAAATGAATTAATCCACAAAACCATTTTTCTACAGATGTGGAAATGAAAGCTCCTTCTAAAGCAGCAAGGAAGAGTCTATAAAAGAGACACAGCAGACTAATGTCTCTGGGAATTAGCCCTACTTGGAGTTGGGACATTTCTGCATGCTACCAAGGATGCAGTCACCGATTGGATAAGAGATTTGAAAGATCACATTCTTGCCTTCAGAATGTCTGTAATATAAGAAGGAGACAAAGATAATATAAATGCATTACTTGTCTTAGAGCTTTCTAGCAAACTAAGACTATTTTCTATTTATATATTTGTGGTAGGTTTGATAATGGCTCTCTAAAAGATCCATGTCCTTATTTCTGGAACCTGTGAGTGTTACCTTAAATGGCAAAAAAAAAAAAAAAAAAAAAAAAAAAAAAGAAGTAGAAGAAGAAGAGAGAGACTTGCAGATGTGATTAAGTTAAAGAGTTAAAGATCTTGAGATGTGAAGATTAGCCCTAAATGCAATCACATGTATCCTTATAAGAAGGAGGTGTTGAGAGATTTGATGCACAGAAGAGAAAAAGGCAATGGGACAACCATACAGAGGTTAGAGTGATGCAGACACAAGCTAAGGAACGCCGGCAGCCACCAGAAGCTGTAAGAGTAAGGAAGGATTCTCCCCTAGAGCCCAAAGAGGGAGGGTGGCCCTGCTGACACCTCTTTTTGTCACAGTGATACTGACTTCAGACTTCTAAACTCCAGACCTGTAAGAGAATTAATGTATGTTGTTTTAGGCTACCAAGTTATGTGGTAATTTGTTACACTAGCCCTAGGAAACTTCATGCCCAAATCATGGATCATATAAGTGATGGTGCGTGAGATGTGCTCACTGTTAGAATTTCTGCATTTTTAATTGATATTCCATAAAGCGATGCTCACAGTTCTTCTCTCTGTCTCCAGCCTTCTTGAAGCATATTCTCATTAAATGAGGGCCCAGCCATGTATTGTCTATATAACCTTGACAGGAGAACATACCTTAGTGATTTATTTTCTAGTCCACCTCCCATAGCTAATGTCTTTGCAGCTCAGTTGACACTTCTGCTTTCAGGATCATGTTGAAATTCACTTCACTTGCTTGAGCACCAGGCATAGTTCTGCCACTTGGAACTTCTGCCTTTTGTCTAGCATCATGAGTAGTGTGATCATGTCCCACGCACGAGGCCTTGCCATCCACGAGTATGAATAACAACACTCTCCCTTCATTGTGAATGGCTCTTCCATATTCTACCTGTGTCTCGAGGCTCTTGAGATGTCCTGAGTACATCCACAGACAGATAAATAATGAGAATGAGTGGGTCAGGGACTATGCGAGTAGATTAAGTTCAACTTAGAGTTTTGTAAATATTCATCCTGTACTGAAGGACCTTTAAATCTAGACACCAAGATAGATGCATAAGAGAAGAACTCCCACACTTTGTGCAGCCCTACAAAAGAGGTAGGGACAAAGGGTTTTGCAAGCAGAGATGTGGAAACAACACAGTGCTGGAGAGTCAGAGAGCTGGAAAGAAATGTGGGCAGTCTGGGCCTTGATGAATTTGTAGGTACTTTTCAGGCAGAGGAGGGGACAGGAGGGCATCTTAAACAACAGGCACAGACGATGAAAGTGACTTATGCAGTTAGGGAAGAACAGCTCGTCCAGAAACTGCAGAGCCACTCACGTTTACAAGTGAGAACTTCCTAAAGAAAGTGAAAGTTGAGAAATGATTTTATAAGATCAAAGGAAAAATAATGAGGTGACTTATGTCCTGTATGATACAATCAATTTATGAAAAGGGTAACGTGGGAGTGCTGATGAGGGTGAGGTGATGAAGACCTTTCACATTGCGTTTGTGGGAGGCTGGGTTAGACCGATTTTATTTAGAATGACTTTGCAATATGTATTTAAACCCATAAACATATCCATATATTTTACCCTGAGAATGCTGCTTTCATAAAGAATCTATCCCAAAGGAATAACACAAAATATGGAAAGACATCATGCATAAAGATGTTCATTGCATCAGTGTTTATGCTTTGCAAAGCAGAAATAATTTCCATGTCCATGAAGAAGGAAATAGCTAACTAAATCACCGTTTCTAGACCTTACAAGGCAGCAGCCAGGGGCCAAAATCAGAAATTGAGATTAAATTCTCATACCATAAAACTAACAATTTTCAATTGCGTGTTTCAGTGGTGTTTAGTACATGCGTGGTGTTGGGCAAATATCACTCCTATCTAGTTTCAAAACATTTTTGTCACCCAAATGGAAACCCTGTACCCCCCTGAGCAGTTATTCCCCATCTCATTCTGCCCCAGCCCCTGGCAATCACTAATCAGCTTTCTCTCTGTATGGATTTACCTATTTTGGATATTTCATATACATGGAATCATACAATATGTGGCCTTTTTTGTCTGGCTTTTCTCACTTGGCATAATGTTTTCAAGATCACTCACGTTGTAGCAGGCATCAGCACTTCATTCCTTTTATGGCTGAACAGTATTCCATTGTATGGATATCCCACATGTGTTTATCCATTCATCCACTGAAGGATATTTGACTTGTTTCTACCTTTTGACTTATTGTGAATAGTGCTGCTATGAACTTTCAAGTTTAAATTTTGTCTAAATACCTATTTTCAATAATTTGGGGTACCTATCTAGGAGTAAAATTGCTGGGCTGTCACATTTTTTAAAAAATATTGAACTCGAATGTCTTCAGCTGGGCCTGCATGCCTCAGCTTGGATAAAGTTCCAGGTCCCTGTGGTTTCATACCCAACCCCTTCACGTGCCCACATTCAGCTTCTACTTCCCCTTGAAGGCATCCCACTGGGGAGTGTGACCACTGTCAGCCAATCTGTGACCGGTTACACGGCCACGGAAAATGATTTCACAGAATTTTTAGTAACATGGGAAAGGTTTCCATTATGAAGTCAGGGGGAGAAAATCAGGTTATTGTATTTAATGTACTCCTTCATCAAAACATCCTGAATGTCTAAGCCTGGTGAATATAACTTGGACTTCTTTTCCACAGGAAGATATTCATAAAAACACTACAGAAAGTTCTCCATACACAGGCTGACCATTGTTCCCCATTCCAATCTCCACGGCACACACGTCTCAAAAGAGAATGTAAAGAAATTTTCTACAGAGCTGCAAGCAGGCAGATCTGAGTTCAGATACCACGTTGGCTACTTCCTAGCTGTATCAGCTTGGGCAGCTACTGACCCGTAGCTTGTTGTTACTCTAGAATAAAAGTAAGTTTTCCATTTTCTTGATTTTCTTATTTTTGAGATGTGACTTACAAGTTATGTTTACCTCCAAATTGCTGGACCGGGAATGCCTCCCTGCATCTTTTCATCTGGAATCTGTCTCCTCGTGCCACAGGGCCACTTCCTCAGACAGACCCTCCCTGGCCCTCTTATCCTCAGCAGAGCGAATCTCATTGTAGAATCTCACCTGTTTTCTTCATGGCACGTAACTCAACTTGTAACTCTTTGCTTGCCTTCTTGTTTGCCATCTCCTCCCCTGACACTGATTCCATGAAGACAGGGGCCTCATCCATAGGCTTAGTCCCTAACACAGAGTCTGGCACAAAAATAGATGCTTGACAAAATTTGCTTGAATGAATGAATAGAAATCAGAAGACTGACGTTCCGGCGCTGATCTTTCTACACTTGTAACCCTGTGACCACGTTTTCCTAGTGATTAAGGAACCAGTTTGTAAAGGATGAAGTCAGAAATGCCCCAGCTCTGATTTTATGGAGCTAAGTGTGTAACAGCAGCAATGATCCTTCCAAGTGTATGTACTTCTCAGTGTTTTCAGAGCGCTTGCACAACCCACGTGATGTGTTGCTGATAACTTTTTCCTCTGACCCAAGATGGCTTAGGGTAGCACTGACAAGAGGGTGTCAGGGATCTGTTAAGAAGTTTCTGGAGGCAGCAGCCCACCAGTTTTGCCAACCCGCTCTGTGGATGGTTCAAGAGAGACCAGGAAGAGCTGGGGTCCCTGCCAGCAAAGTGCAGAAGAACATATGGAAACGAATAAGTCCCATTTGTTCGCTTAACTACGCTGGTCTTTCCTCCACGTGTGTATTTCCTGCTGAGAGAAATGCAGGAAGATATAATGGGAAAAGAACAGGAGCTGGAATCAGATATGCTGAACGCGTTAGTGTATTCATTTGTTCATGCAGCGCTTTGCTAGACAGAGCCTGCTTTGTACACTGACACTGGACTATATGCTGGAAAGCTAAAGATAAATACTTGGCCTTTTGCCTCTCTTACCCTACACTTCTTCCTCTAGAAAACGGGAATTAACAATAATGCCTAGGTGGAGAAAAGGTCTGAGCAGATATTTCGGAGCAACAGGGCAGGTAATAAGAATTCCTATAGATATCTTTTACCAAGAAAAACATGATTTGAGAGCTCTGAAGGTGTCTTTTCTTCCTCTTCATGTTCTTTCTTCCTCATTCCTTCCTTGCATCTCGTTTCCCATCTGTGGTTCCCTCCCAGCCATCTCCTTCCTCCCTCCTGTATGCCCAGGCTGCTCTTGCTTTCCTTCCCTTCGCTAGGCACCTTCCTTCCCTCTCTCCCACCTTGGCTCCCTCCAGCAGCTCTGCCTCCTCCCGCCCGCATTCCTCCCACTGCACTCTGCCGGGACCCTGTGGCCTCTGGGCATCCCAGTGGTCATCGGACCAGGCTGCTGGCATGTAACGGGCAGCCTTGCCCATCAGGGGGGCAACCCACTAGGTGGAGGTAACAGCACGATTCTCTTTTGGAAGCTTCAGGCGAGCAGAGCTTTTGACATTCGAGGGAAGGAAGGGCTGGTGGCACCTGCCTCAGTGCCTGAGCTGGTCTGGCAGGCATCTCGGGGAGAAGGCAGCCCTGTGCCAAGCAGCTCTGGCAAAGCCTGAGCCATAGAAATGGGAATGTTCTCATGGACGAACAGGAGGGAAAATGCAAATGGCAAAAGATGGCTGTGGGGTGGGGTGGGTGTGGGGGCAGCAATGGGGAATAAGTATTGTGGGAGGGGAGAGGAGATGAAGAGGGAGGCTGGGAGATGCTGGCATGTGTGCCAAGAACAAAACTGTGTTCAGTCCCCCAAACTGTGGCAAGAGGGCAGACGAGATTGGGAAAAGGATGGTGGCCTGCTTTCCCTTGTGATTCCTTTCCTGAGTGAAGGAAGGTTGGGCTGAAGGTTCTCCCTGTATTAAATTCAGGAGAAGGACATGGCCCTTCTGAGAGTAGGATACAGGGCTGGCAGGTACAGTCTCAGGGAGTCTTCTCCTCGTGTTATGCTATTTAGGAAGTCACAGTTCAATTCACTTTGAAACTCCACTGGAGCCTGTGATGAGACCAGCCCCTGATTTCATGGGGGGGGTCTCTGATGAGTCTTCCAGGGTGCTTTGAGTAGGGGGTGCTTGTAGTGATGGCCCAGTGTGGTCAGCAAGAGCCTCGCAGTGCAGGTGCACTTGAGCCACCTCTTGAGGGAGGAGTTGGAGTGGGAGAGTAAATGCGAGGAAGATGATTGACACAGAGGGAAGAACGTGTGTGAGGACCCAGGGAAGAGAGGTCAAGGTGAAGTTTCCAGAGCCACAAGACCATCAGTGAGAGGAGTAAAACAAGAAGTGAGAGAGGTGGGTCCTGGGAGCTCTTTGGACATTGGGAGGAGCTAGGGCTCTACCCTGTAAGTGGTGGGAAGCCATGGTAGGGTGTTCATGAATGTGCCTGTGTAAAGTTCTCTCAGGCTTCAGCGAATTGCCTTGAAGTCAGGAGTGAACGTGGGGTGTGGGCTGCTGTGGTTTTTCACATGCAAACTTGCACTAGATGGAAATGGAAATGGAATGAAGTAGACGGAAAATATACGTATATTTTTCCATATGGGAGTCAGGGCTGCCTTCCTGGAGTAAGGTAGCAAAGCAGGAGAGGCAGGCACTTCACGGGGTGCCAGAGCACCTCCTGAGGCTGCCACACCCCAGGGAATGCTGGCACATGTTTGAGGCTTATCTATAAGGTCCCACTTAACTGTGCTTCCATGAGACATGGTTGTCTTGATGGAAGGACACATTGTATCTGTGGTATAACGCAGAAGCAAAGTGTTCAGACTCCATCTGTTGCCAGATTTGTCCAGTGGAGTTAATGATGTCCTGTCCATAGGGCTGATGTGGACTATGACATGAAGCGATATCTGCCTGCCACTGAATACAGCTGGTGCCTACTACATACGAGCTCCCCATCCCCAGCTTTCTCTTCCCACCTTAAGCGGAACAACTACCCTTGATGCTGCTTCATTGTGGTCCTCCTGGAATCCAGGCTTTTCCAGCAAATAAAGGAACTTCTTTCTCCTGTGTTCAAAACCCTATGACACTTAACCCTGGCAACAGGCCCCAGCCTACGCTTATTTTTCTACCTGTGTTTCCTGTCAATTACATGGCGAACACAACCAGATGGCAAACACACACAAAAGAAACAAAATCACATTCCTCCTCGAACATGACTATCTCATTTCCACCTTCAGATCTTCGTACCAGTGGTTTCCTCTGCCTGTAACACGCTCCCTGCAGATCTTCTCATGGCTGGTTCATCGATCCCTCATCCCTCAGCTCAAATGTCACCTCCACCAAAAAGACTTCTTTGACCACCCATGTTAAAGTATCCCTTTCAATCATGGCTCCCTGGGATATCTTCTTTATCGAATTTTTCTCTCTGAAATTATTTTGAGTATTTGCTTATTATTCATTGCTTATCTTTTCCCCACTAAAGTGTAAGTTCCATGGAACCAGAGACTTGATTTTTCTTATTCACTGCTGTATCCCCAGGACCAAGAACTAGGTCTGACATATATTGGATGCTTGTATTAATCTTTTTTTTTTTTTCATATAAAGGAATATCTGAAACCAGGTAATATAGAAAGAAACAAAATTCATTTCTTACAGTTTGGAGGCTGGGAAGTCCCAGGTCTAGGGAGCACATCTGATGAGGACCTTCCTCTGGGTGGAAATTCTCTACAGGGTCCTGTGGGGTGCAGGGTATCCCTTGATGGGAATGAGCTAAACAAGAGAGAGCTAACCTGCTCACATGCTGTCCTTACAAAGCCATCAGAACCATGCCAATTACTCCATGAGTGGATCAGTCCTTTCACCAGGGCACAGTCCTCACAATCTAATCACCTCTTAAAGCCCTCACTAGTCAAATACCATAATTGGACTTCCCATCCTTATAACACTGTTACAATGGGGAGTCAAGTTTACAATACCTGAACTTTTGGGGGACACATTTAACCCATAGCAGTGTCCAGTAAATTATGCTGAATAAACAAATGAATGTCTATCAATTCTTTCATCCTAATTGTTAATTTCTTATGGAATTTGTCAAAGCTTCTCAGATCAATGATCCCCCTCCAGCCTCATAGCAATCATTTATATATATGTCTACAGATATGCATGTATATGCACATGAGTATATGTATGTATATACAGATATATGTACAATCATGCATATATGTGTGTATATATGTGTATGTTTGCATGCATATGTATGTATATGTATACATATACAATCATATGTATATGCATATCTCTGTGTGTGTGTGTGTGTGTGTGTTTATGTCTATCATCATCAACAGAGGAGGCAATAGCGTTTCCACTTGCAGCTGTGAAAATTAGGCTCAGATTGGAGAGTCCCATATCTGGCCTGGAGTTGAGTAGGAACAGATCACAAGCACTCTTGCCCATACTTGTGTGTGTTTCTCCTCCTACCAGAGGTTGAAAATAAATAGAGAGAAGAAATCAGCAAATAGCCCTGTTGCCACTTATAGCAAAATCCAAACCTGAAGACCGGAGTCTACCCTGTTGTGGCCAAAGTCCATGTTGACTGGAAATAACCAATGGCCAATAAGAGCCTGGAAGAGCCATTTTGTCATCTGTAAAGTCACATTTCTGATGATTTCCCAGGATGCTGTGAGGAACAACAAGGTTGCGGTCACCACATGGATTTGATGAGAACATTGCTTGTCTCCATGCTAATAGAGATTGCCAGCTGTGGATCATATTTCAGATTCTTCACATCCCTTATTCTCCCCAGGTCTTGGGAAAGTAGAGAAACATTCAAGGCAAACAGTTCTCCAAGTGTGATCCTAGGAAACCAGTCTCTATAGATCAGCCTTCTTGTCTATCGTCTGTGCAATGAACCCTTTGGCAGTCGGTCTATGGGACTCTCAGAAAAATGTTTTTAAATGCATAAGATATACATAGGATCACAAAGAACATTAATTATATTGAAATACAATTACAATTTTTTTTAAATGTGAAATGGTAATACATGTGCATCTTTATTGACACATTAAATAACAAGATCAGGCAATGGGCTTAATAACTATTGTAATGGCAAAGTGGTGAAGAATGTAAATGTTATCTCAAGATATCTATTACAATTATGATGTGGTATTCAAATGGCCCTGATTTCTGTGGGTGACAGAGTCACAGCCACTGTTAATACTAACGTGATCTGCCTACATTCATAATTGAAGGAAATGGTAAAGTTCAATTACAGCAGGGGTCAACGAACTATGTCTGTATGTTTAGGGAAAAAGCAGTTTTTCCTCCTACTATACTCTCAATATTCAAAAATTCTGTGACCAGATGTTTGGGGTTTTTCCCATATTGACCTATTCTCTGACACCAGCTGGGTGTCCTACAATTTAACTCAACTCTGACATTTACTACCTGGAGATAGCATCAGATCGTGCAGATTAAGGGCTCAATTCCACAAGACTGCCCCCTACTTCAGATGCAAATCTCAAGTCATAGGTCCCCAGGTTACCCACAACGTTTGTCTGACTTGACTAAAAATCAGAGGTTCCCATGACCAACTTCTTCTTTTTTTCTTTTTTTATTTTTACTGAATCAAAATTGATTACACGTATTTTTAGGGTTCAACATTGAGATGGTGATCAAATCAATATTACTAGCATATATATTGTTACAAATCATAATTATTCTTTATGCCCCTTGTCCAATCTCACCCCGTCCCTCTCTCCCTCCCCCCATTACCCTAGATTTCTTTTCTCCTTCTGAAAGAATAATGGTTACTCTGTTGATTTGTTGCCTAGATAAACTGTCCAATGCTGAGGGGTGTGTCCATGACCACCTTCTTGTGTTCTATAATTTGCTGGAATGATTCACAGAACCCAGGAAGTGTCTTGTCCTTGTTTACCAGTCCAGAGGTTCTCTGAACCCTGTAGTTCTGGGATTTTTATGGAGGATTCATCACATAAGCAAGATTGATTAACTCAGCTTCCAGCCCCTCCCTTCCCAGAAGATTGGGGGTGAGGCTGAAAGTTCCAAGATCTAGCCATGGCTTGGTTTTTCTGGTGACCAGCCACCATCCAGAGTCCCCCAAGAGTTGCCTCATTAGAAGAAAAGACACTTCTAACGGCCAGGAAATTCCAAGGGATGAGGAGCTGTGCAACAGGAAACAGGGTCAAAGACCAAATATTAGAACAAAAGATGCTCCTGTCACCCCTATCACTCATGAAATTACGAGGGTTTTAAGAGCTCTGAACTGGGAACTGCAGATAAGGACTGAAACATATATTTCTTGTTATAAAGCACAGTGTCACACTGTAAATAGCCAGATAGTAAATATTTTTGTCTTTTCAGGTTTGCAGAACTTACAGTCTTTGTCACAACTACTCAATATGATATTGTACAAGAAGCAGCCATAGACAAAATGTGAGTGGATGGATGTGGCTATGTTTCAATAAAATATTACAATTTTATTTATAAAAACAGACAGTGGGGATAAACTTGGCCCTTGGACTTAGTTTACTGGTGCCTAAATTGGAGGCCAGTGAAAATAATTTTCTGCTGTCAAGGTTTTTCGATTGACCCCCTGAATTTTATTAACATACTCCTTGGGGGAAAAGGGTCTATGGACTACAGTTTAAGAACTCTTGAATGTTTATATGAAAAAAAGAATTATATAGCCAGGTAAATTTAGGTTATGTTGGAGATAATATCCAAAGTCACAGTGCTCATGTGCATATTAAAAGTTTAAAGGCTCTGAAAAGTACTGCATTAAACTTTATTTAACTTTATTTAACCTAATCTTTCCTCACATGTATAATCATAATATTTTTTCTTTTGAGAAGCTCCTGTACTTTGAGAATGGTCATTTAAACTAACTTCCCATAATAAACATACACATACACACATATTTTATAGTGAGGATTGTGTTGGTCAGGATTCCTCAGAGAAACAGAACCAATGGTGTGTGTGTGTGTGTGTGTGTGTGTGTGTGTGTGTGTGTGTGTGCATAAAGAGATATATGTTAAGGAGTTGGCTAATGCAATTATGGAGCCTGGCAAGTTCAACATTTGCAGGGTGGGCTGGCAGGCTGGAGACTCAGTAAAGAGTGGATGTTGGAGTTCAAGTCCCAGGGATGTCTGCTGAGGGACTACCCTTGCTTGGGGGAGATCAGTCTTTTCTTCTACTCAGATATTCAATGGATTGAATGAGGCCCACCCACATTATGGAGGGCAATCAGTTTCACTCAAATTCCACCAATTTAAATGTAAATATCACCCATAAACACCCTCACAGAAACATCCAGAATAACATCTGACAACACATCTGGGTACTGTGACCCAGCCAAGGTGACACAGAAAATATACCATCACAGGGACCTTACGTCTAGAGAGGAAGAGTGACTGTTCTAAGGTCCCATGGCCACTTAATGTCAGAGGTGTCACTAGAGTTCAGGTTTCTTAACTCCAGGAATGTTGGTCTTTGGGATTCCTTATTTCCCCAAAGTGTATTACATTGTTGGCGCGTGGATGGTTATGCATGATTTCTGTTTGAAGAGGCTGCAAGAACTATTTTTAGGTCTAGTGAGATCTCTGTAGATATTCTGGAACGTCATAGTTGTAGAGGAAAGCTCCAGCCAGGACTGGATTGTGAACTGAAGGCCACTGAAAGACCCTTAAGCCCCACTAAGCTTGTCACCACCAGCCCTTGTCAGATGAGATTCTGACCTTTGTGGTTAATTCCTATGAGATTTGGCTAATACAGAGAATGAGGGGAGAGCTCCCTCACAGAGAGAATGAGTTGATTTTAGTTGCCTCACATAAGTACATTAGTTTCTTATTAAGAAATAGTATAAAGCCCTTATAAATCACTTACCGTGTGCCTGGTGTTGTGTAATATGCTTTTATTCGAGATTCTCAACCTGGGCTGTAAATAGAGTCAATTGCAGAGCGTTAAACACATTCAGGGGATTAGTCCTCATGTCCACAGATTCTCACTTAATTGGTGTGGTGTAGGAACCAAGATCTAACTGGCATCAAACTAAGACTCAGCACCGCAATAGTGGCATTGACATCACAGCATGAGTTGTTTAACATGACTCATTATGATCCTCTGGTCCAGGGCTTTTCAACTCCAGTTGTGCAGTAGAATCACCTGGGAGATTTTTAAAATCCTAATGCCTAGTCCACACCCCAGGCCAAATAAATCAGAATCCCTAGTGGTTGGGAGACAAGCATGTGTATTCTTCACAAAGCCCATCAGTGATACTCATGTGCAGTCAAGGTTAAGGACCAGGGATGTAGCTCTTTGGGAGGCTGGGGAATCCGTATTTTTAGTCAGCATCTGAGTTCTTACGGAAGGGGTAATTGGGAGCAACTGCTCAAAAGAAGTATTTCTTAAGCTTGAATGTGTACGAATCTCCCATTGGTCTCATCAAAATGCAGATTCTGGTTAGTAGGTCAGTAGCGGCCTGTGATTCTGCACGTCCAGCCACGCCCCCAGTGATGCCAACACTGCTGGTCTTCTGGCCACACTTTGAGTAGTAAGTGGGTGGATCTTACCACTAATTTAGGTCAGAGCACCCAGACTCCTAGATACAGGCCACATTCTTTTAGCTCCATTGAACTGTGTTCAGTACGTGTGGCTCAAGTGTCCCAGTCCACTTGATTTAAAAGGAACCACTGTGGGGAAGTTGATAGTCGATCTCACTGCTCCCAGACCCACTAGTCCGCGGGAAGCTGCTCTTTCAGATGTAATTTCAAGAAACTTCCATTGACCCAGGACTAGTAAACATTTCTTCGTGGACAATACTGATTGTGTAACTGATCTTCTTTCTTTAAGTTTTTTATTTTGTTCTTTGTTTTTTTTTTTTTTTTTTGCTTTGATCACAGGAAACAGAATCAAATTATGCCCCCAAATGGGATGATATTGAGATTTATGTTGCTACTTTTGTATATTAATTTTATCTTGGGTCTTACCATCCTGTGTGAAAGCAATTTCTATGACATCTGAGTCATAAATTTCCAGAGCACAAAATGGGGATTCTCTATTTACTTACAGACGAAGTGGTACCATGGTAATCTCATGGTCTTTGAGGACAGGTGGGTTTTGGTGTAATGGTGTCCTCCTGACTCGCTTGAATCCCAACTCTCTGGCCTTGGATAAGTTCCTACCTGTCACAGAGAGATGTTTCCTCCTATCCTGAAGGGAAAAAGGTCAGGTGCTTGTGGAATATCAAATGGAAAGCAGAGAGAAGCGGAGGAGAGAGACAGGAGCAGAAAGCAGAGGCTGGGGTAACATTGTAAGAAGAAGAAAAAAAGATTTCCCTCCTCCCTGGTTTCCAGAGAGCTAGATTCAGTCCAAGGCCAGAAACCTGCAATCTGGGGAGGGTCTTTAACCCAGCCCAGCTCAAAGGAGGGACTCAGGCATGGGTGGGGTTTTTGGGCTGTCCTTTGGAGACTGTCAGCAGGGACTTTTCCAACTCCAGCATCTGCGAGTCTGTGAACTCGCCCATCTGCCCATTTGGGCTCCTTCTCAACAGAGCGTTCATGCATGTATTGACAAAAAAAAAAAAAAGAAAAACAAATCTTTTGACATGTAGAAGGTTAGTAATTTTTAGATTTTGCGAAAAGACGCTCAAAAATCTGTCTCCCCAGCCGGTCTTCCCCTTGCCTCCTTCTTTACTGAGTCGTCCATTGGATTGATTTGGCATCCATGCAGTTCCTTTTCTAAGAATTTTTAGGATTTACTTTGCAAACTTGGGCGTCTAGCTCCCCCATGCATCTGTACTGCTCAGCATGATCTGGATCTATTCCAAGGTTGAGCAAGCAGTGGTGAAACCTTGAGTTGGCCTGATGTTGCAGAAAATAGAAGACTGGGAGTAGGAAAAGGACTGGGTGTGGATCCAAGTCCTGAGTTTGAATCTGCTACTTAAAAGCTGTGTGGATTTGGGCAGGTTGCTTAACATTTCTGAGACCCAGTTTTTTATCTGTAAAATGAGACTGTTGTAACACCAAGGACAAGGGTTTATATCTCTGTATAGCCAGCTTCCAAAAAAGAAAAAAGAAAAGAAAAGAAACGGATAATATCTATCTACCTTAGAGGTTGTAAACTTAGAATAGAAAACACAGAAATGGTAAGCATATTGCCTAGCACGTTATAAGTTTCAATAATGTTATTTTCTTTCCTTTCTAAATATATATATGTGTACCCATCTTTAAGCCAATTTCTGTTGCCATTTTTCTTCAATCATAATTTTTGTCTCTCATTGGTGAGCTCATTTAGTGCTAAGAAGATACACTGAAGGATCAGTTATTAATCTGTTTCAAGCACTGCATGCACATCATGACATCTTGGACACACAACACTGCTCTGAGAAGTGCATTATTATTGGCATGATCCCCATTGTACAGGCAAGGCCATGGGCTTTCGGAAGTCAAGTCATTTCCCACAGGTGCCCAGCTTGGTGGGGACACAGCCTAGGTCTGTCTTGCTCCCTCTGAGGCACATACTCTTCACTGCTTTCAGTCCTGGGATGGATGGTGCTGACTGTGGAGGGTTGTTTTGATGACTCAAAATAATGCAGATGTGGCCCTAGCCCAGACTAGGATGAAAACGCATGATGGAAGTGAAAGGAGACATATTTTGAGTCAATAGAAGGAAACAGTTTTAAAAGTCCATTGCTGCATGGAATCGGAATGGAATGCCTGCTCAGGGAGGGGGAGTCTGGAGGCGGATGGGAAATGAGTTCCCCATCATGGCAAGTCTAAGCAAGAAACCACAGAGCCTCAGCAGGGGCTGAACAGGGAAAGCCAGGTGACAGCTAGGTTCCCTGGAAGGCAAGAGTCTGCCCCTGGACGTATCTGACGTTCTGTTGATAGCTCCACCATTTCTCTTTGTGTGATCTTTGCTGAGTTACTTACACCCCAGCACCTCCATTTCCTCTCTGTAAAACCCATAAAGGGTGCCCACCTCCCGCAGTGGGGGTGAGCATTGATTGAGGTAATCCATGTAAGGTACAGGAACAGGGTGCAATAAATGTAGCTGCTAGTATCATTTTCACTTCTACAAATAAAGTATAAAAATAAAAATTGAGTTATTTTATGGTTTGGCTCTTTTGCCTAAAGAGCAGTCCTAGAATCAAAGCCCTGGTCTGTGGTCCCCACCACTGAGGCTGTTGTGCGGATCAGGTGAGGTCCAGGGTATAAGTGCTCCATCCGGTGGCAGCACCTAGCAAGTTCTCAATAAAAGGTAGTCTGTAGTAGTGGCAGTATTTTAGTTTTGTTATTTGGGTTCAGTAGGTGGTTCAAAGGGATGCTCCAAGTGGCTCCAGTGCAAGTAATGCTCATATAGAATATTCCACTGATGCTCATAATGATCCAGTGAGGCATGTGTTGGGCCTCTAGGGTTGAGTAAAGGACACTCGCATTTCCCTCCAGCTTTCAAGGGCTGGGATTGTGCCGTTGCTGATAATGATGAGGATACCGAGGGCTGGTGAGGAAAACCAATTGTGCTTGGAACTCCTCCAGGGTCGTTTCATCACCCTCCACCCCAACCCAATTCACCCACCAAGGAATCATGCAATGAGCTCATTGAGTTTTCTTCTATTTGATTTTGGGGGTTTTTTCGGTGGGGGGGGGTGCATGGAATGTTCTCAAGTCTAGTTCAATTTTTATTTTCTTTAATTTTTTTTCAATTGAAACATAATTGTTTATACACATTTATGGGGTACAGAGTTGACTATCAGTATTTGTGTGAAAAGGACACCTGCACTCCCATGTTCATCACAGCTGTATTAACAATAGACAAGATATGGAACCAACCTAAATGTCCATCAACAGAAGACCAGAGAAGGAAAATGTGATATATATGCTTTTATTTGACTTGGAAGGGCATGTAGATAATCTTTAAATGATAGTAATTACCTATTTACATTTATAATGCATTATAGTTTAGACAGCATTTTCTCATACATCTTTTTTTCTTTTCATTGGTTCACTTATTCCATAGATATTTGTCGAGAGACTGTTATGTGTTGGCCATTGTGCACACCCTGGTGAGGCAAAGAAAAATTGAATACTTACCCTGTCCTCAACAAATGTCATTCCAAAATTATTATTAAAATGAAAGTGGCTCATACCCTGACTCAACTTAAAACCCTCCAATGCTTCCCCTTCTATTTCCACTTCCACTTAACATCCTACCCTGGCAGATAACCGCCTGCTTGGAGTGGGTCCTGCCTCCCTCTCAGCCTCTCTGCCCCCTGTTCTTCCCTCTCCCCCATCACTCCACCTGAATGGGCCACTTTGCTTTCCTTGACCAGCCGAGTGCTTTGCTGTGGGCCTCAGGGGTCTAGTGCAGGGACACCCTCAGCCTCAGTCACTCACCGCAATAATCTATCTGGATCAGAGTCACCTCTGACCTAAATATGAGAGGATTTCAAAAAGTTCATGGGATATGGCAGTTTAACCTTGTAGATATTTAATTTGATCATATTCTGTTGCCAAAAACTATAAGCATTAAGTATGTGGGCAAGACTAATCCTTTCAATTATGAGACAGGTATAAGAATATGCAATTATTAATAGTTCTCACTATGGACTTTCCTTTGAGGTACACTTTAGCATCTCTGGCATGGAAGTAACTTTCCTGAAAAACAAGTGTCACTGTTACTTAAAAAAAAAAGTTCATGGGAAAATGGACGTAAAAGATAAAAATTAAAAAGATAAATTGTATTTCTCAACGTAAGCTCCACTAAGTTCAAGATGCTGTTGTAAGCAATGACACCAGACGTTCAGTCCATCCCTAAACAACAGAGGGTCCTGGGAATTTGACCATGTCAATGCAGTCATTTTTACATTAAGAAAACTGCGTGCCCTTTAAAGATTTTTTTTTTTTTTTTTTTTTTTTTTGAGATCAGGTAACAAAAAGAAGTCAAAAGGGGCCAAATCCAGATTGTGAAGTGGATACCCAATGATTTTCCATTGAAACTTTCACAAAATTACCCTTGTTTGATGAGAGGAATGAGCAGAGCCATTGTCATGGTGGAGAAGGGCTCTCTGGTGAAGCTTTCCCGGTGTCTTTCTGCTAAAGCTTCGGCTGACTTTCTCAGAACTCTCTCATAATAAGCAGATGTTGTAGTTTTTTGGCCCACAGAAAATCAACAAACAAAATGCCTTGAACTTCCCCCAAAAACTGTTGCCATGACTTCCACTCTTGACTGATCCATTTTTGCTTTGACTGGACCACTTCCACCTCTTTGATTGTGCTTTGTGTTCAGAATCATACTGGTAAAGCCATGTTTTATCTCCTGTTACAATAATTTGAAGAAATACTTCAGGATCTTGATCTCACTTGTTTAAAATTTCCATGGAAAGTTCTTGTCTGCAGCTGATCTGGGAACAATCGTTTTGGCATGCATTGAGCAGAAAGTTTGCTCAACTGTAATTTTCCAGTCAGAATTGTACAAGCTGAGCCAATTGAAATGTCTATGGTGTTGGTTATTGTTTCTATTGTTAATTGTTGGTCCTCTTCAATAAGGGCATGAACAGTATTTTTTTCCTCACAAATTGATGTGGATGGACTGCCACAATGGGCTTCATCTTCTATATCGTATCATCCTTCTTAAAACAAGTTATCCACTTGTAAACTGCTGATTTCTTTGGGGAGTTGGCACCATAAACTTTTCGTAAAGCATCAGTGATTTCACCATTCTTCCACATCAGCTTCACTATAAATTTGGGCTTCATCTTCTATATCGTATCATCCTTCTTAAAACAAGTTATCCACTTGTAAACTGCTGATTTCTTTGGGGAGTTGGCACCATAAACTTTTCGTAAAGCATCAGTGATTTCACCATTCTTCCACATAAGCTTCACTATAAATTTGATGTTTGTTCTTGCTTCAGTTTTAGCAGAATTCGTGTTACTCTGATAGGGGTTGTTTTTAAACTGATGTCTTATCCTTTTTAGTGCCTCAAACTAGGTCCTGTTCAGACATGTTCAAACAAGTTAGTATTAATTTTCTTTGGTGCAAAAAAATATTTTGCAATCCATGCATAGGTTTTTCATATTATGCCTTTTTTTCATGAGCATTTTGAAGACCCCTTGTAGCCACCCACCTCTAGCACCCCACTGAGCACTTTACAGTTTGCACTTGTTTGTTGACATCTCTCTCCCTGCCACTGAAGGTCAAGTTGCCTGAAGACAGATATGTCCTGAACCTAGCACAGCGAGTGGCCTACCAATTGAAATTAGTATTCGAGGAATGAATGAAACGTAACATGAGCAGGATGGGAGTAAGTTTCAGATATAGTGTAGGCACAAAGAAGGGCACACTATATTCTGTAGAAAGGGGTGAGAGGCAAGTTGATCCTTTTGTGGACGCTGTTAGATAGTAGTTATTCTCATCTAGCATATGAAGAAACTGACCTGCCAGAAGACTCGGTTCCTGGCGTGAACAGAAGCAGAGCCCACACTTTCTGACTCTTTCAGGCTAGACAGTGGCCACAGAAATTGTGGCAGCCTTAAGTCATGTGGATCTGTGGACCACTCGTGCATCCATTTGATCACACCCCAGATTCCAGCCTCTCTTCCACAGGCAGCTACCTCCTCTGAGTCCCAAGATCTCCCAACCATCACTGCCAGTGGCAGATGTAGGGAAGGGCTGGGAAACTACCAGTTACTGTGAGCCCACTCTGTGCTAGGCACTGCACTGGGCATTTTGCATATGTTATTCTCCCAGTTTTACAGATTAAAAAACTGAAGTTCAGAGAGATTAAACATCAGGCCCAAGGTAGCTACCCAAATCTAGTGAGAGATGAAGCCAGGTCTATATCCAGGTCAGATGACAACAAAGCCCATGATTGTTCCAGTCTTCATACAGCCGGCATCATAGTTCTGGGTTTGCGCATTTTCATCTTCTACTCAGCCCAGGGCAGTGAATCACTCTACGTCCTTTCCCATCTGGAAAAAGGAAGGCAGTCAGCATCCTAGGGGTGGGGAGCTATGGAGGGTGCAGAGATGGTGATAACACTTATATTTACAGAATATTTTAATTGTAGTCACTACGGTACATGTATTATATTAATTTTCAATTTTCAATTTCCAAATGGATTTGAGAAGGCCACAAACCAGTAAAACAACAACATGAATTAGTACAGGAGCACAGGAAAGAGTGAAGGCCAGGGAGATCTCAGTGGACAAAATAGGTTAAGGGAAGTTACTAGAAGTAAAATGCCTGGCAGCCAAGGCTACTATAGAGACAAGCTGGATGGCAGAGTTTTCAAGAAATTCAAAACAAATTACATAAATAAATAAAATAAGACAAAACATGTCATAGGAAAGGCCTATGTTTTTCTTGGTTCTAACCAATGTAGTACATGGCAGCTTGCATTTTGGCACGTGACCATTCGGCTCTTTGGTCAGTCACTTCACAGTGATGCAGGTTTCACGCTGTGGTTAGATAACAATGTCAGCGACAAAGTATGACTATATTTGTCTATTTTCTATTGCTTATAACAGAATGCCTGAGACTGGGTAATGTATAAAAAAATAGGTTTATTTCTTACAGTTTTGGAGGCTGGGAAGTTGGAGATCCAGAGGGCATATCTAGTGAGGGCCTTCTTCTTGGTACAGAGTTCCATGGCAGTACAGGTTATCACATGATGAGAAAGGCAAGAGAGCTTTCATGTGCTCTCCTTTTAAAGCTACCAGTCTATGTTCACAATAACCCATTAAGCCATTAACCCATTACTCCATGAATGGACTAATGGGTAGTCCTTACAATCCAATAACCTCTTAAAGGCCCCATGCTTCAAATACCGTAATTGGATCTCCCAACTTCTTAACACTGTTACAATGGGCACCAAGTTTACAACACATGAACTTTTGGGAGACACATTCAGCTCATAGCAATGGTGTCAGGGATTAGCCCCAGCCCTGGCTCTTCCTTGGGGTGCACAGACTCCCAAAGGGCTCATGCATACAATGTAAGCTTCATGATGGCATTGGGGTTGTTCAGGTTGTCCTTTCTGTATCTGCAGTGCCTAAAGGAGTTAGCCTTGCACGTAATCAGAGCACAATACATGTTGCTGAAATGTGGAATCAGGTTCACTCATCTTTACTTGGTCACTAAGTATTTCACACATTGCTGCAACACAATTGCCTGGACCAGCACTTCTGAAACACTAATGTGCAAATTGCAGACGAATCTCTTGGGGAACTTGTTCAAATGAACAGTCCTGGGCCCCATCTCAGATATTCAAATTCAGTATGAATGAAGAAATGAATGAGTGAACTTACTCTTAAACTTTTAGAATCAAAAAGTTACAGTCCAGTGGTAGGCAAATCATTTCTGTAAACAGATATTCTATAACAATCTTTTTCTGTGAAAAATATTCTAGCAAATATTTCTGTAAAATACACATATAGTAGATATTTCAGAATCATTGGGTCTCTGTTACAACTACTCAACTCTGCCTTTGTAGAGCACTCAAAAGCAGCCATATACAATACTTAAGTGAATGGGCATGAGCGTGTTCCAATAAAACCTTATTTATAAGAACAGGCAGCTGACTGGATTTGGCCCATAGGCTGTAGTTGCTGGTCCCTCAGTCCAGACCTCCTTATTTTTCAAATCAGGATACTGAGGCACAAAGAGGCTCAGAGTCTTGGCCAGGGTAAGAGTTAAAGGGAGGTGGCTCAGGTTTTGCCTTCTGTTGCCCACAGCTCTTAGAAGGACAGTCTCAGACAAGTATGTTTGGAAAACAAAATGTGCCCATTTGTGCAATAAAATGCCTGTGGCTAAGACCCTCTGCATGTGGAGATTCTCTTTCACGTAGTTGGAAACTGGAGAGTTCTTAATTTGGTATTTTAAGAAAAACAGCCTCTTTCCAACCACCAGTTTTCAATCTGGCAGAGTCAACACCCATTGCCAGAGTTTTAATGGAAACATTAAGTTAAAGTTTTCTCTGATTATTTTAGCAAAACTGAATAATAAATCTGCTTAAGTGTTTTTTTTTGTTTGTTTGTTTGTTTCAGAAAAATAAAGCTTAGAAATCCTAGGGAAGCTACAGGTGTTCAGTAAGAAAGCGGGAAGGTTAGAGACAGCTCTTCTCATACATAGGAAATGGGCTACTTGGAAACTACTTGACGAAATCAGCTACTTTGGTGATCAAACTGTCAATTTTTTGTTAGGATAGTGTGGTCTGGTCAGGGAACTACATTCTTTTGTCCTACCGCAACCCAGTCTTGTTGACTAAATGCACAGACAGAGATTTCACTTCAGCAAATTCTGATCGAGCCCCTGCTCTGCGTCAGCTCTTGCTTTAGGCCTGGCTGTGGTAGAGAAAAGACAGGAGTCAGGAGGAGGAGGGAAATATCGACATGTTACCAAGACTGGGCCTTTGTCTTCAAGACTCTAGTCTAGTCTAGTGCGAAGATTTGTTCATTACTCAATAATGTTGCCCACAGTCTAGTGTGAAGATTGGTTCGTCACTCAAGGTAATGCTAGCTGCCATAACAGGGACTTAAACTAAGAGGTAATTTCTCCCTGATATAAAGTACAATTGGCAACAGGGAGTAGGGGATTGGTTGTTTCAATGTTTATGAGTAACAATAAATTAATGTGTTAAAAGCATTTTCTTTTAAAGTGTGGTCTTAGACCAAATACGCCACAATTACTGAGAGAACTTGTTAAAAATGCAGATTCTAGCAAAGGCAATTACAATGGAGAAAAGACAGTCCTTTTAACAAATGGTGCTGACACAACCAGGCATCCACACGCAAAAAAAAAAAAAAAAAGAAAGAATCTAGACATCTTACACCCCTCACAAAAATTAACTCAAAATGAATCACAGACCTAAACATAAAACACAAAAATATACAATTTCTAGAAGATAACATAAGAGGAAATCTAGATGACCTTGGATACAGGGATGACTTTTTAGATGAAACACCAAAGGCATGATCTATGAAAAAAAGAATTGATAAGATGGACTTCTGCTCTGCAAAAGACGCTTTCAGGAGAGTGAAAAGACAAGCCACAGACTAGGAGAGAAACTTTGCAAAAGATGTATCAGATAAAGGACTGTTATCCAAAATATGAGGATACTTCAAAAAGTTCATGGAAAAATAGAATTAAAAGATAATACGAATCCTTCAATGAACTTTTTGAAGTACCCTCGTGCAGAAAGATCATTTAAAACTCAACCTGAGGGCACAAAAACCCATTTTAAAAAAATGAGACAGAGACATTAACAGATGCCTCATCAAAGAAAATATACAGCTGGTAAATAAGCATATGAACAAATGTTCCACATCATATTCAAGTGTACTTAAGTTCATGAAAAAATAGACTTAAAAGATAATTGAATTTTTCCATGAACATTTTGAAGTATCCTCATACATATATACACACATACATCGCATGAGGCAAATGCAAATTAAAACAACAATAAGATACCACTACACACTATTAGAATGGCCAAAATGCACAATACTGACAATACTAAATGCTGATGAGGACGTGGAGCAACGGGAACTCTCTTATTCATTGCTGGTGGGAATGAAAAATAGCACAGCCACTTTGGAAGACAGTTTGGCAGTTTCCCACAAAACTGAACAAATTCTTACCACATGGATTAGTCTGTTTCTGCTGCTTATAGAAAAATACCTGAAACTGGGTAATTTCTAAAGAAACAATATTTATTGCTTAGAGTTTTGGAGGCTGGAAAGTCCAAAGTCCAGGGAACACATCTGGTAAAGGCCTTGGTGGGGACAGTGATGCAGGGGTCTCACATGGCAGAATGGTGGAGCAGAGAGAGAGAACTTCTCACACACTCTTCTCTCAAAGCCCCCAGAACCACACCCATGACCACCTGTAAACTATTCACTATGGTAGGGTCCTCACAATCTAATCACCTTTTTAAAGCCCCCCGTTTTAATTACCACAATCAGATTTCCCACCCTCTTAACACTGTCCCAGCAGGGACCAAGCCTCCAACACATTAAATTTTAGAGGGAAACAATTCAACCCACTGCACCATATGATCCAGCAGTTATACTCCTTGGTATTTACCCAAAGGAGGTAGAAACTTATGTCCACACAAAAACCTGCACACAGATGTTTATGGAAGCTTTATGCTTAATTGCCAGAATTTGGAAGCAGTGGAAATGTCCTTCAGCATGGATAAATAAACTGTGGTACATCCAGACAATGGAATAGTATTCAGCATGAAACAGAAATGAGCTGTCAAAGCCATGAAATGTCACGGAAGAAACTTAAATGCATATTACGAGTGAAAGAAGCCAATCTGAGAAGGCCACCAACTGTATGACTCCAACTGTGGGACATTCTGGAAAAGGCAGAACTATGGAGACAGTGAAAGTATCCATGGTTTCCAGGGGTTGGGGGGAGTGAGGGATGAATAGGTAGAGCGCAGAAGATTTTTTAGGTCAGCAAAACTACTCTGGAGGATACTATGGTGGTGGATACATGTCATTATACATTTGTCCAAACTCATAGGACGTACAACATTGAAATTTAACCCTAATATTAGTTATGGACTCTGAGTGATAATGATGTCACTACAGATAATGGGGTCAGTACAGATTCATCAGTTGTAACGAATGTACCACCCTGGTGAGGGGCATTGATAGTGTAGCAGGCTATGCATGTGTAGCAGCAGGGGCTAGATAGGAATCTCTGTATTTTGTGCTCATTTTTGCTGTAAACCTAAAATTGATCTGAAAAATAAAATGTATTAAAAATGCATATTTGGGGCTGGCCAGTTAGCTCACTTGGTTAGAGTATGGTACTGAAAACACCGAGGTCGTGGGTTCAGATGCCCGTACTGGCCAGCTGCCCCTCCCCCCCAAAAAAGAGAGAGAGAGAGAGAGAGTATATTTCTGGGCTCTATCACAAGCTATTTTCATTATGGAGACTTGAGTAGGGCCTGAGAATCTGCCTTCCAACAGTCTTTTCAGGAGTTCTGATATGCACTGACATTTGGGAGCCACTGATGCAGAGTGTAATAAGAGTTTAGGATTGACAAGTAGTTGCATATGAGATTTTGGAGAGAATTTAAGATCATGCTGAGTTTAGACTTTACTCTGTAAGCACTAAAGAGGCCCTGAAGGTTTTGATGGGAGGAGTGCCACATTCAGAGTGTTGCTTTAAGTAGACTAATCTGCCAGCTGTGAGCAGAAAACCATTGCATACGTCCAGGAAATACATGTTAGGATTAAGCGCTAGGATACGTGCAGAGCTTAAATGGTGCCTGGCACAGAGGAAGTAGGCAACACACTTCAGTCATACTGTTTACTCCTGAGCCAAGATAATAGAATGGGAATCAAGAAGGGATATGGCTGGATTCCAGTGTTGAAGGTTTAACATTATCAGGGACCTGGTTAAGTGGGGGATTTTGGTTCTTGGTTTGTTTCCCCAATAGTGGATTACAGCCATTTCCTGTTCAGTGGAATTTGAAGGTGGCTCTTGGTATCATGACTGCAGTCAACAGAAATCATATTAGAGTTTCCCAAAGATCCCAAGTAGTGAGGTCTGGACGATGCATAGTGTTCCTCACATCCCATTCAGGAGCTTTTGTTTTCTCCAAAACCACCCATGTTCATATGGGGAAAACCTTTTCTTTAGCCTTCATTTCTAGCATCCCACTAGCAGCTGCAATAAGCAACCCCTCAAATTTCAGATATGTATCACAGAATTTCAGATACTAAATGCAGTGGGGGGCTTTCCTTCATATGGTGATTCAGGGACCCAGGCACTTTTCATCTTGTGGCTCTGTGGTGCCCTAAAACAGAGGTTCCCCAAGTGTGGTCCTTTTCCAGCAGCTTCACCTGGGAGTGTGTTAGAAAGGCAACCTCTCAGGCTTTATTCCAGACCTGCTGAATCAGAAACTCTGAAGTGGAGCCCAGTAATCTGGCCTCTTACATGTCCTTCCAGGATTCTGATGCAATCTCAAATTTGAGAAAGCATGCTGCAGACCTCTGGAGCCCTCTGTTGTTTGTGTGAAAGGGGAAGAATGTGGGGAGGTTTTTGTAGCAGGTTTGATGCACCAGGTCTGGATGGGGTACTGGTCACTTTCTCTCCCATTCTATTGGTCATACAAGGCAGTCTGTGACTGGCAGTCTAAGTGTCCAAAAATAAAAGACAGGTGGTGATGAGCTTGCAGCATTGCCTTTTCCCATTTTTTCATCTGTAAAACAGGAACAGTACTACCTCACTCACAGAGTGACTATGAGGATGACTTGAAAAAATGTACTCTTGGCTCCCAGTTCAGAAGAAATGCTCAGTGCATTTTAGTCCCCTTACCCATTTTGCCCCAAGCCCCCATGATTTGTAGGGGATGATTGGTCTCCCAGCCTTTATACTGCTTGGGACCTTTTCTGTTCTGACTCTGCAAAGAACACGTCCTGAGAAATCTATCCACCCGCCAAGTCCATCAACAAATACTTTGACTGTGTAAATCACGATTTTAAGGTGGCATCGAATGAGGTCTTACTATCTGGAAGACACTTAACATAGAGAGTATCATTCATTCCTAGTTGCTGTTTGGGAGCTACTGCACTTAACTCCCTTTGTACAGAGGAGAAACGGGGCTCTGAGAGAGCCGTTGCCTGGCACAACATCCCAGCTGGTATGGGATGGCTGAAATGGGCTGCCTCACTCTTTCTGCCCTACCTGGCTTGCCACCATGGGGCTGTAGGAGAGACACGGAAATAAAAGTCAAATTCCCAAAGCTCAAGGAGCTCACAGTCTAGGTGAGGACAGAGAATAGAGACAGAAAAAGACACTGACATTAAGAGTGTGTGTGTGTGTGTGTGTGTGTGTGTGTGTGTGTGTGTGTGTGTGTGTGTGCGCGCGCGCATGTGTACACGTTTCATTTCTCATCTAGTTTAGGGAGAGAAAAAAATGGCTTAAGACAAACTGACTCACCATGATGCCATTAAAAAAAAGCCAGATGAGCTAAATTCCACATGAGTGGCAGACACAGCAGCCATGGTGTGTTGTGACGTCAGTTTAAATAATTTGCTTGTGTCACTTCTAAAATCTGCCATACTGATGCAAGGTGGGTGACACACGGCCTCTAAACATGAGCTCGCTGGCTGCCTCTATGGGAAAAGCCCCCAACTCCATGGCAATTAGCTGCATGTTCCAGACACTGACTGGGGGTTAGGAGGGCCAGCTGGAGACACTGGGGACAGCAAACCCTGTTGGAGCAGAGGATTCTGTGAGGAATGCGATGCTCCTTTTTCCTTCCCTTGCAGTTCAGTGTCCTGCAAGAGTCAGGAAGTGACAGATGGACTCATTGCCAAGGAATTAAAGTTGCACCATTAATTGAGGTTCTTGAGGTCCTAAGCATACCAGTTGACAGTGGGTGGCCTTGCTGTCACAAGCAAATATGAATTTTCTATTTAGAAATGAAGAGGACCTATTTCATCTAGGCAAAAGGATAAATGGCTAGTCACATTTTAAAACCATGAGACCCAGCTGTAATTTACTAAGCTCTTAAGGTATTCTATTCTAGAATACCTTAACAGAAATAATAGCCATGATTTGTTGAGTACCTGCTATGTGTTAGGCACTGTTCTGGGCCCTATACCTTTATTACTACCAGTCCTTTCAACAGTCTACAAGATAGCTATTCCTATTTTACAAGTGGGACATCTGTGGCTCAGAGATTACATCTCGCCTAAGGTCACACAACTCACAGGTCTGCTTAAACCCAAGCCTAGCTTCTTTCTATTATTCCAGCTTTCTCTTTTTGCCATGGTTCTCAACTCTAACCTATGGAACTTTGTAAAGCGATAGTTAAAAAGTGGTTATAACAACTCACCCATATAACCTTGCTGAGCACTAGGCTATATTCTAAGTTCCTTTCACCTTTATAAAAACCCTGTACGTCATTATCCTGAAATACAAATGGAGAGCCTGAGCAAAGAAGTGAAAAAGTTACTCAAAGTCACACAGCTAATGAATGGTAAAGCATGGACTGGAACCCAGACATATGGGCTCTGGAGCCCATTCTCTTAGTCACTATGCTACACAGACTTGCATGGCATCTTAATTTCTGGAGTGTGATTCTGTAGTGTTCTGTAAAGACCCACAGGAGATTCTGATGCAGAATCCCAGTAGGAACTCCTGCCTGGAGGCCTCTGCCTGTGTGTCTGAAAGTTCCATTCCTTCCCATCGATCTCTAAACAGGCCCATCTCGTGGCTGCTCACTGGACTCTCCATCCACCAGCCTAGGTGAGGCCTGGTTCTTTTCACAAGAGATGGCCAAGAAGGTTTGGGAGGGATGACCCCAAGACACAGCTTCTCCTGATTGTTGGGGGATGGCAGGGTGGGCCTCTGACTCTTTCCTGCACATCTCAATAGTGAACAATTACCTGGTGCCATTCCAGCCCAGCACTTTGAACAAGCTGTGGACAGGTACCTGCAGGCAAGAGCTAGGTGTGTCATGGAGTGGCTTGTCAGAGCTGGGGCGGCGAGGGGTGGGGGGTAGGAGGGAGGGGGTATGGAATTAAAAATGAAGATGCAAGTGCAGCTTAATGGTCAAAAGCTTAGGTTTTGGAGGCAGACAAATCTGAATTTGAATCCTAATTTCACTTCTTGCTAGCTGGGTCAACTTGATCAAGTCTCTTAACTTCTCTGAGCCTCTGTGGGATGATCATATTTACCCTGCAGGATCATAGTGAGGGTCACTTTAGACACTATGAACGTGCTGGGCTTTGTGCCTAACACATGAGCTCTCAGGTTACATAAGGAGAACTGTTTAGAGTAAAGCGGGTAGAGCCACTAGAGTGAGACAAGAGGTGGCCAGAGGTGACCCCAGTGGCTGGAGAGCTTCAGTCTCCTGGGAATGCATGGTGTCCAAGGAATGAGGCACAGGCAAAGTAAGCATCCAGCACTGGGAGCCCAAGATAAGGTCCTGGATGTCCCTAGAGACTGGCAGAGCACTGAGGCTGCTGTTCTAATCTGAGCCATTAACAGACATGGAGCCACAGCCTCCCCACTGCAAAAGTTCTGGGCCCTCTTTCCTTCTTGCCAACTTTGCTTCCTCCTGCATTCTTGGTCTGGGCAGTCACTTGTCTCTTTTGGTTTCATCAACACATTTTTCTTTGGACCTGATGGTAGATTCAATTCTTAGAGTTTGCTTAGGTGGGCTCTGGCTCCATCTGCCTCTGGCCATTTTGGGTAATGGGCCTGTTCAAACAGCTCCAGCCCCAGGAGGCATCCTTAGCAGTAGCCTACTGGGCCAGTGGGGGGTCCTTGGGATAGAACTTGACCCCACTTCAGGGAAGTGGACAGCGATGGGTTGTAGGTTGGAGCAGTTAGCATCAGATACATCTTTGATGGGAATCAGGATCCCAGGCTCAGAAAGATATTCCAGCCCCAGGAAGGCAGCCCTGGGAGGCCCAGAGAGAGCACATTGAGTCAGATCACTGCCTGGGAGTGGATGGGTTACCAGTCACATGCCAGGCCAGGGACCGAGCTGTAAAAGCTGCAGCAGCCAGGACGAGTGGTCCTCTGCCACCACATGAGGTCACCATCTCACCTACTGTGGTGAGGTCAGCATCAGCCCAGGGGGAAGAGGACATGGTGCCAGCCTAGTTCCACTCAGTGGGAGACAGTTCCAGAGAGCAGCGGAGGGAGCATTGGCTTCAGGATCAGACAGACCGAGATTCAGTCCCAGCTCCACCTCCCGGTAACTGTGCAGGCTTGTGCCAGTTACTCAATTCCCCAGAGCCTCGGGTCCCCCGACTCAAATAGGGACAATGGTCGTACCCTTTCATAGAGTCAATGGCGGAATTAAATGAGTCAGTTCATCAAAGGGATTTAGCAGATCGTCTGTCACTCTGTAAGAACACAGAAAATGGTGAGTGTTGGTGTTTCAGTTAGGTTTAGGCTTCAACACTGAAACAGAAAACCCACGTAACAAAAGAGAAAGACATTTCTTTTTCTCCCGTGTCTCTCCGAGACTGGCATGGTAACCCCATGGTGTCAAAGAGGACCAGAAGTCCCTTCCATTTTTTGACTCCATCCTCCTTAGCTCATGTCTCCGTCCTCAGGAGCATATCATGGTACAAGATGACTGCTAGAAGTTCCATCCCCCTCATGCAGCCTGCTGGTCCTGGCCTCTTTACTTCTGTACACCTTATTCCCTCTACCTGTGATGCCCTTCCCCCACCTAGCTATCCTGGACCCCTCGGCTTAGAGTCTACTTCCTTATTAAAGCCCCCACTGACGGTTTAGACCTATTATGCCCCAAACCACACTGTATTGATCTGTCTATTGTCCATCCTCTCACCTGGCTGTGCAGGTGAGAGCATGAGCTCCTTGCACGTGAGAGCCTTGTCAACCCCTCTGTGAACGCACAGGAACATGGGGCCTGGCATAGAAAAGGTATTCAGTAAATACAGGATGGGTGGATATTTGAATGAATGAGGCAGGTCTTGACCACCACTCCCTGTCTCTGCATTTTCCCATCATGGACAATCTCCAGATATGTGTGTGGTGTGAGAAATTGAATTGTCCTGTGGTTCCCAAGACCCCAGTGGAGAATTTTAAGGGGTTGCTTTGTTTTATTGATTATTTATGCTTTAACTTGTTTAATGGTGATGCAAAATTTGTTTTCTTTAAACAAAATATCTTTGGCAAGTGCTGAAAATTTTAAATGCATTAGCAATTATTTCTAATGTTCAAAAAAGCAGAAAGAGTCATAAAATAAACACCCATGAACCCACCACCCAACTTGAGAAATAAAATGTTACAAATGTGAAAGCAGAAGCCCCTTGTGTACCACCCCCGCCCCAGGTTACAGTTACTTTGCAGAAGTGACCCCTGTTCTAAACACGGGTTTGTAGCGCATATGCACTTGCTACACAGGACCTAGGAGAGGAGGAAGAGGAGGGTGAGTTGAGCTAATACAGGATTGGATCACATCATTTTTAAAAATTTTGATATTTTGTTCATCATAGATTTTTTTGTGTGTTATTTCTGATTTTTTAAATATTGCCTTAAAATATTTATTTTGATTGCTGAGATCTTTGGCACGCCTTTAAATTTGTTTTTTGTAACACCTTTATTGAGATATAATTCACATACCATGCATTTCACCCATTTAAAGTGTACAATGTTTTTTAAAATTAGATTCACAAAGTTATATAATCATCACAGAATGAAATTTAGAACATTTTTATCACCCCCAAAAGAAACTTCAAACTCTTTCGTTATCTCCCCCCTCACCACCCAGCCGAAGGCAACCAGTATTCTAGATCTGCCTATTGTGGACATTTCTGTAAGTGGAATTATACAATGTGATAACAGTACTTGTCCTTTCATGTCTGGCTTCTTTCACTTACCATAATGTTTTCAAAGTTCACCCACATCATAGCGTGTATCAGCACATCATTTTTTTAATTGCCAAGTAAGAATCTCTCGTATGGACTCACCACATTTTGTCTATCCATTCATCAGCTGAGGACGTTTGGTCCACTTTGGGGCTATTATGTCTAATGCCACTGTGAGCATCTGTGAATAAGCACCCCCTTAAGTTTTGTGCCCAAGATGAGTGTCTCACTTCACCACAGTCCCAGCCTGTTACTACAAAGGAAGAGTTTTATTCCATGGCCTAGATGCAAACCAGTAGAGCAACCTAATTCCCAGGCAGGGTGCTGACATCGGCATCAGAAGCTGTGCACGTGAGTGCTGGGAACAGAGAGTGCTTCTGCACAGTGGAGGCAGAAAGGTCAGAGCCCCTCCCGCAGGCCATCTCCACTGTTCTTCCCTGTTCTCCAGGTCACATCTGCTGCTGCCACCCACACATCCTGCCACTCACCTTTCCTGCAGCAAGCAGAGGGAGGACCACATATTGCCTTTCTCTTCCAAGCTCCAAAATGTCCCCCACCATTTGGGAAGCCCGCTGCAGAGCTGAGAATGAGGAAGTGGGCCAGGCAGGGGACAAAGGAATGTCTGTGGGGGCATGGGCGGCACATGCACAGTGAGGGTGGGACAGCTGAGTGAAATCCTGCGGGTCCGTTTAGCAGAGCAGAGCTGGGTGAGGCAGGCAGCTTTGAGGGGCAGAGAGTCAGGTGTGTGTGGAAACAGCTGCGCCAGGACCCAAGTCAATAGAGAGGAGGAGGCAAATCCATCTTGAGGGAGAAAACCAACATATCAAAGTGGATCTATGGCTTCATGATATCCCACCCTACTCCTACTTTTCTTAACTCACTCCAGATACAGACCTGAATTGCCTGCGTGTTCCTAGGCCCCAGTCCCTCTTCTGCTTCTGCCCTCCTTAGTGGAGACTTAAATCGTAGGACTACTGGGAATGGTGAGTTTGTATGGAGTTTCTTTTCAAGATGATTAAACATTCTGGAAATAGACAGTGATGATGGTTGCCTAACTTTGCAAATATACTAAAAACCACTGAATTGCACACTTTAAATGAGTAAACTTCATGTTATGTGAATTATGTCTTGACAGTAGATGAATGAATGAGAAGGTGAATGATGACTTGGATGGATGGATGGAAGGGTGGATGAACTGAGAGTCAGGTGAATGGATGATGGATAGACAGATGGATGGTTGGAGGGTTGGATGGACTGAGAGTTATATAAATGGATAGTGGGTGGATTGTTGGGTGGATGGATGGAGGGTTGGATGGACTGAGAATGAGATGAATGTATAATGGACAGATGGATGGATGGATGGATGGATGGAGGGTTGGAGGAACTGAGAGTTAGATGAATGGATAACGGATGGATGATTGGCTGGATGGATGGACCAACACAAAAATGGATGAATGAAAACTGTGAAGGCCCCAAGCAGATAACACTTAATTTTAGCTGCTATTTCACCAAGCTGGAGTTGGTTGGGGAGCATTCCATGGTGAGAAGCAAGAAAATACCATGGATTAAAAGTCTTCCTCATTATTAGAGGCAATTTCCCAGAGAACGCTTACCCCAGTGATCAACTCCAAGCATGCTGCATGGCTTCTGCACCAGTCACTCCCTTTCCCTCTTGGCCAGCCTAATTACTCTCTATAGCACTTACTACAATCTAACAAAATATGTACGTATTGTTCACTTTTCTAAATGCCTATACCCTCACTGGAATGTGAGCTCCTCAAGAGGAGGGATATTTTCCTCGTCTGTTGGTTATGGCTGTATTCCCAGCTCACAGAACAGTGTTGGATACATAGAACGTGCTCAGTAAATAATTGTTAATTGAATAAATAACTTATCTTTATTCCTTGTGAGAAGAGATGACAGTCTTTCTAGCCCCACAGTTCAGACCGAAGAGGATATACAGAAGGCATTGTCATGTGTTTTCTGTTATGTAACTTCTTCATTATATCTGAAACACTCCTGTGCAATTGAGGAAGAAAACTGGGGATACCAGTCAAACTAAAGCCAGTTGGTCCCTGGTGGTCAATTTCTGCAATTTCTGAAGCTGGACATTTGATAGGGATTGTGTTAAATCTGTAGATCAATTTGGGGAATGTTTTTATCTCAACAATATTAAGTCTTCCTGCCCATGATCACTGGATGTCTTAGCATTTATTAACTTCAATAATGGTCTGAAATTAATTTCAATAATGTGTTGTAGTTTTCAGTATACAAGTCTTGTATTTCTTTTATTAGATTTATTCCTAAATGTTTTCTTTTTGATGCCACTGTACATAGAATTGTATTCTCAATTTAATTTTCATAATTGTTCTTTGTGAGTATGTAGAAATAGAATTGATTTTGACTGACCTTGGGTCCTGGAACTTTGCTGAACTCATTCATTAGTTCTAATAGTTTTTTAGTGAATCCCTCAGGATCATCTATATACAATATCATGGCAGTTGCAAACAGAAATAGTATAATTCTTCCTAATTCAGGTGCCTTTTGTTTATTTTTCTTGCCTCACTGTACTGGGTAGAATTTCTGTGTTGCCTGGGTAGATTTTGAGAGGGAAATTATTCAGTCTTTTACCATTAAGCATCACATTGGCTATAGGTTTTTCTGTAGATGCCTTTTATCAGGTCAAAGAAGTTCCCTTCTATTTCTAGTTTATCGACTGTTTTTCTCATGAAAGGTGTTAAATTTTATCAGTGCTTTTTCTGTGTCTATTGAGTTAATCATGTGGATTTCTTGGTCTTTTATTCTATAAATAAGGTGTTTTCTGTTGGTCAATTTTATATATTGATTCAACCTTGTGTTACTGGGAAAAATTTCACTTGGTCAGGGTGTATGTATAATCCTTTTCATTTGTTACTGGATTTAGTTTCCTAGTATTTTGCTGAAGTATTTTGCATCTATATTCATCATGGATATTGTTCTGTAGTTTTCTTTTCATGTGATCTCTCTATGACGTTTTGTTATAAGGGTAATACTGGCTTCTTAAAATGGGTTTTTGTAGAAGAATTTTTGAAATATTGGTATTGATTCTTCTTTTAATGTTTGGTGGAAAACACCAACAGCGGTATTTGGCCATTGTCCTTTTTGTTATTCATAATATTTTAATATTTACCTGTATGTATTTGTGGGGTACAATATGTTGTATTGGTACATGCATATAATGCACAGTGACTCATAGCATAGTTTTGTATCCATTAGTCCACCACGTTTTGTGGGAGGAAGATGTTTTATTGTTATGAATTCAATTTCTCTATTCGTCAAAGTCTACTCCTATTTTCTATTTCTTCTTGAATCAGTTTAGTAGCTTGTGTCTATGTAGGAGCTTGTCCATTTCATCTTGGTTATCTAGTTTTTTGGCACACAATTTTTATAGCATTTCCTTATAATCCTTTTTATTTCTTTAAGATCAGTAGTCATGTCCTCTTTCATCCTGATTTTAGTAACTTCAATCATCTCTCTCTCTCTCTTTTTTTTTTTTTTGGTCACTCTAGCTAGGGGTTTACTAATTTTGTTGATTTTAATAAAGAACAAACTTGGTTTTGTTGATTTTCTCTATTGTTTTCTGCTCTAGTCATTATGACTTGCTTCCTTCTGCCTTCTTTAGGGTTGTTTGTTTGTTTGTTTGTTTGTTTGTTTTTGGTTTTTTGCATTTCCTTAAATGGAAGTTTAGGTTATTTATTTGAGATCTCTCTTCTTTTATAATATAGGCATTTTCAACTATAAATTTCTCTCCAACTACTTGTTTTGCTATTTCCCATAAGTTTTAGTATATTGTGTTTTGGTTTTCATTCATTTTGAAGCATTTATAATCTCCTTTGTGATTTCATCACTGACCCTTGATTATTTAGGAGTCTATTGTTTATTTCTATATATTTATGAATTTCCCCAATTTTCTTCATTATCAATTACTAATTTATTACATCGTGATTGGAGAACATATTGTGAATGATTTTAGTCCTTTCATATTTTTGAAACTTGTTTTATGGCTCCACATATGGTATATTCTGGGAAATTTTCCATGTACACTTGAGAAGAATGTACATTCTGCTGTTTTTGGATGGAGGATTCTGTTAGGTCAAGTTAATTGATAATGTTGTATAAGTATTCTAGCTCACTGTTTATCTACCATCTAGCTGTTCTGTACATTTTTTAATATACAGTATTGAAGTCTCCAGAGATTTTTGTTAAATTGCATATTTCTCCCTTCAATTCTGCTTCATGTATTTTGAAACTCTTCTTAGTATATCTTGTAGCATAAATCTGCAACAAATTCTCTGTTGCTGTTTTTTAAATCTGGAATTGTGTTAATTTCCCTTTCATTTTCGAAGAATAGTTTTGCTGAAAAGAAAATTCTTGGTTGACAATATTGTTCTTTCAGCACTTTAAATATGTCATTCCACTCCCTTCTGGCCTCCGTGGTTTCTGGTAAGAAATCAACTTCAGTTTTACTGAGGATCACTTGCATGTGATGAGTTGATCTTCTCTTGCTCTGTCAGAATTCTCTCTCGTAAGAGTTTGATTATGTGGTGTCTAGCAGTGATTCACTGAGTTTATCCACTTGGACTTCCATGAGTTTCTTGGATGTTTAGATTAACATTTTTCATCAAATCTGGGAAGTTTGGGGTCATATTTTTTCAAATAGTTTTTCTTTTTCTCTCACACATCTCCCTCTGGCACTTCCAAATGCATATGTTGGTACACTTGATGGTGTCCCATAGGTCTCTCAGGCTCTAGGTTTTTTTTTTTTTCTTCTATTTTTCTTTCTGTTTTTCAAAGTGAATTGTCTCAATTGATTTATCTTCAAGGTGGCTTATATTTATTCCGCCAGCTCTTTTCACATAATGTTCTTTTTTGTTTCATTTTTTTTATATAAAAATTTTATCTCTTTACTGATATCCTCTATTTGTTGAGACATTTGTCTCATATGTTCTTTAATTCTTTGTATATGGTTTCCTTTAGTTTTTGAACATATTTAAAATAACAAACTTCAAATATTTGTCTAGTAAGTCCTACATCTGGGCTTCCTCAGGGATAATTTCTATTGACTTTTATGTCTTTGTTTTTCCTTCTGCAAAGGTAATACTTTCTTGTTTCTTTGTGTAACTTACATATTTTTTGAAACTTGCCATTTTAAATAATAAAACATGGCAACTCTAGAAGTCAGATGCCCCTAGGGTTTGTTTTTGTTGTTGCTGCTGTTTGTTTAGTGAATTTCCTGAAATATTTTTGTAAAGTCTATATTCTTTTTCATGTGTGGCCACCTAAGTTTGTGTTCAGTTAGCTTACTGGTGATTTGACAGGGATTTCCTTAAATTTGGGGGGCCAGTAAGAAATTTCCAAAATTTCTTTGCTGTGGTGCTCTGTGTGCATGTTTGGGTATATCTTCAATGCTCAGGCAGCCAATTTATAATTCTACCTTAGTCTGCACTTCCTGCTTGCACAAAGACTTAAAATCATCAAGAAGTGACAGATTAGGGTCTTCTCGGGTCTTTCCTGGGCATACACAGAGCCCCAGGAATGTACACAGCCCTCCACATGTGCTTGGTTCTTTGGGTTCCCGGGAGTCTATGTAGCATAGATTTTCATTTTAATTTTTTTGGTTAACTTGTTTTCCCCAACTTTTATTGCTATCTCAAGCAGCTGCAATGTTTAACAGTCGCTACTGATTGTTTTCAAAAAACTCTTCTGGGGAAAAGGCTCTTCTCACTGGGCAAGCTCTTAGGTCAAATAAAGACAAACCCTGCAAGTGGGATTTTCCGGGAAATTGCCAAACAGACCAATTAATAACCGTTCTCTAAGAATTGGGCTTTGAAGGAACTACAACTCCATTCTGTTCCATCGAAAGGGTGCTGGTTTTCACTGTATTTGTGGGGCCATTAGTTTTTAAGGCTATCATGGAGCTGGGGAGGGCAGAAAAGGACTAAGGCAAATTAAAATACAACAAGGCTCACTGTTCTGACCCATTTAATTTTCTTGAATAATCACTCCCAGATTGTTCCAAGTTTTGGTAAATTTCCAGAGGTCTGAAAAGTTTATTTTGATTTTGTTGCATCTGTGGAAGAAAGGACTTTAGGAGATCCTTACTTCACCATTGTTGATAAATCTCTTCCTTTCATTCATTCTTAAAATCTTTATCATCAGGCTTTGGGAAGGCAAAGAGGAGTAATATGCACTTTTTGCCTCCAGAGAACTCATAATCTTGAGGAGACAGACACGTATAAACAAAATATGATATGACGAAGGTATTAGTAGAGGTATACACTGTGATGCTATATCCAACAGTTGTGTGATCACGGTAGCATCCTCAGGAGATAGGTTGATATTCCTCACTTTATGCATTGTCTGTTTTCTTAAATTGTCTGTGCAAGTGGTATTTTTTTAATTATTAATTTGTTCCTTAAAGGCTTCCGTAGTTTCTGTACTACTTACTTACCACTCACTCATTTGCATAAAGCAGCTTTGGGGAGGACATCCATCCTCCTGCTCATTCCGTGTGTCCCTCTTTCCTCTTCCTAGAGCAGCACTCCTCACACTTCAGTGGGCACATGAATCTGTTTTAAATGCAGATTCCGGTTCAGTCAGCCGGGGGTGAATACTGAGAGTCTGCATTTTTAACAAGTTCCAGATAAAGCTGGTCTGTGGATCATGGCTTTTAATAGCAAGGTTCTAAAGACATAGGAGCTTTGGCCTCCCAAAGCCCACCCCCTACATTTCCCTGATAGAAAATAGCTCCCATCTGGTTTCTCCACCTGAGCTATTTATGTACTTCAACTTTAGAATGTGGGTCACAAAGGAAGTCTGTGGATTTTTTCCAGGGGCCTTCAGAGTGGAGGAGAAGCTTATCTTCTACAGTGAACTTTTTGTGAGGTTCTGCCCCAAAGCCAGGAATAGATGGAGGAAATTTCCAGGCCACTGTAAAATCGATCGTGGTTGGATTCTTGGAGCATTGTGCATTCTTAGTGCTAGTAAAGGGGAAGCCAGGAGAAAATGAAATGGTTTGAAGTGTGCAAAGCAGAGAAAAGGCAGGCAGAGGGAGGGTGCAACCACACATGCTTGGGCACCACTGGGCTTCAGGGGCTGCAGATTGTATCTGGAGTCATGCAGCCTAAATGCAAATCCTGGAGTTCACATCTATTGGTGGCATGACTTTGGGCCTGTCTCCTGTATGTCTTAGTTTCTTCTTTTGTAAGATGGGAATAACATCAGTACCTGCACACTAGTACTTGGCACACAGTAGGAGCTTAGTTATGTTAGTTCTTGTTTTTATCACCAGGTACTTTGTGAGACACTTGCCATCCATCATCTAATTTAATTCACCTAACTTTGTGAAGATGTCATTATTATCCACCTTATAAAGTAGGTCACTAAAGCCCAGAAAGAGCCCAACGTCAGCAGCTAAATTCAGTTCCAGGAGTAGTGCCCACACCTAACTTCTGAGTCTTGCTGTCTTTGCTTCTTGGGAGTAAACTCTACATACTGCTGGAAGGCAAACTTCTGGCAGGTAGGTAGGGTTTTATCCCCTGAGCACCGTGCCTGGCACACAGAACACCCTCACTAAATATGTGCTCATGCTTGAAAGGATAGGTGAGTGGATTTTGGAAATGGATGTGGGAAAGCCTTTGTGAAATCCCTCTCTGAAGAAACAGAAAGGTGCTTTTCCAGAGGTGCTGTAAATATTCTACCAACAAGGGTGGTGAAATGGATTGGCTGTCCTCTTAAAAATGAGAGACAAAGGCAGAAGTGAGAGGGAGGCAGTGTTTCACCTGGAACAGTGTTACTCTCTACATGCTGGTGAACTGTGATTGAAAGAGGACCGTCAGGATCTGTCAGAAGAAAATGTGCTGAAGAGCGTCCCCAAGAACCTTAAGACAGAAATAGCAGATGATGCCAACTGGGATTGTACACAGTGGCCTTGGTCCTCCCCATCAAGAGAAAAACAAGGGATAAACCCAATCTGAGGCCTGTGCTAACACAAAGATTCTATAAAAATTTCTAAGAGAGATCCAGAAGACTGAAAAGGAATAATGGACCTCTAAATAGAAGAATAATTTCACCTATCCTTCCCACTTTTATTAGATACAGTGATGTTAACCCTTCAAATCATAGTGAGACATGCAAATATCCAGATAGAAATAACCTTAACCTTGTTAAGGCAAAATTACGTAAGAGGCCTGTTTACTTCGTTAGGGCAGAATCCTCAATGCCCCATAAGGTCCAGCTGTCTCTCTAACCATGTCTCTGGGCATTCTCTTAGTTATTTTATAGGAGGCCTTGTTCCGGAAAGGACTTTATACAGCCTATAATGACACGTAAAATATTAACAGCGGGAGCCAAACCAGAAAGGAAAACCAAATGGGAACCTAAATAGAGCCAGGAGTGAGCCTTGTATGACTGACACACTTTCTCTCTAGGTGGTGCAACTTGGCTTTCCACCTTCTGGCTGGCAACACGAAGCATCGTGGTCAGAAGAGACTGCAAAGACAAACAATACAATTGCTCAGAAAAACTACCCCCATCCAGGAGTTCCCCAGAGCTGTCTTCGAAAGGAGGAACATGCATGATTTTCCACCGCCTCTTCAGAGGGTTGTCCTTACAGTGGGTGGATCTTTTGCAGCTTTTCCTGATCTAGACCTTCCGTCCATGCTGCTCACCTCCAGTTGTTCATGAAAGCAGTTTTCTGGAGGGCAATCCAAAGGCATGCATTTCTACTGATCTTATCTGGTCCAGAAGGTCAATCTTAAAATATCTGGGAGAGTTGGTGAACTGTAATTCACAAAATCCTTCCTCAATAAAGTTTTCTTCTGCCAAAATTTTGGTAGGCAGTAGGAAGGGATGAGCTTGAGATCACCCCTGAGCACCTTGTTCGGCCAGGTGGAAGCCAGATGGACGGAATGCCCAGTGGGCTGGGGGAGGAGCTGCGGCCCTTCTGTGAGCTATATCAACGCCTCCACCTGAGTTCCACCCAGTCCTCATGGAGATGGAGAAACGGTCCATAGATGGGCCAAAACTCTCCTCAGGGATTTTTTTTTTATAATCTCTTCATGTTCATATACAACTAGGTCTTTCAGGCCCCCAGTATTCTACTCTATATTTTAAGATAGGTATAACATTATTTTAGCCCACCTCAGAAACTTAGGATTTTATGAAATAAAGTATATTATGCTCCCACAGCATGAAATGGTAACCACAGACTATCTACTATGTAGTTAACTTAGACCTAAACACATGTCCCATTTATAGAAGGTGTTCCATGGGGTCTAGCTTGTCTATATCTCTTCATCAAAGAACTGAAGACCCTTCCAGCCAGGCCGATTTCAGGAGCTCAAACAATGTTGTCAGGAATCTCTGTTTCTTTGTCTCCTGGCTTTGCTTTTCTCTACATAGAATCCGTTCTCCATCAGATTCTCCCCTCCTGGAGGCAAGACTGCAGCTGGCATCCCCAGGATGATGGCCTGCCCATGAGGCATCCCTGCAAGAGAGATGCTTCTTTCCCAATAGTCCCAGCAGGCATCGGTCTCCACATTGCCTCTGCTAGAAATGATGTATCTGGGTCTCTCTCAGCCAATCCCTGAGCCAGGAACTAGAGGTAATCTGCTGTCTGAGTCAAGGGCCTGTCTGTGCCCACTCCTGGTGGTGTGGAGGAAGAGCAGCCCCAGGTGAATCACGTAGACTAGTATATGGGAGTGGAAAGACAAATAGAGACTACTGGGATGCTGCTTGTTGGAATCTGAGCTGCTGAATAGAATGCAGAGTGGGCCAAAGACGGTCTTGAGCTCCCCCTAGAGGTTAATACACGGGAATCAGCGCTCGAGCCAATTTTTGTTTTTAATAGGCGATGAGGTGTTGGTGAACTAAGTAACTAATATTAATAGGATATCCATATGCTTATTCGTGTACTTACTTGGAAAAGAGGACACTGTCACCTTATCTATGTTATATCTATATCTCCATAGGAAAATTTATGTACTGGGAGAGGTCTGTGGATCAGCTTTTCGGAGCCACTGACATGGGATCTGGTATCAGAAAAGTAGAAAAGTATCTAATTACTCTAAAACTTCATCAGTACTCCTCCCCAGAATAGACGCAGTAATTCCGAGGAATCCAGAGGAGAGGTCGGAAGTGCTAATCTTACATGCAGATATATATTCTTGATACGTACATGTCACGGAGCTGTAATGTTACATGGCAGTTAATAGAACAGGCTCGGGAGCCACACACCCAGGTCTGAATCCCAGCTCTGCCACTTACTTCCTGTGTGAACTTTGGTAAAAGTGTCATTAGACACTGTTTCCACCTCTATAGCATAGGAATAATAAGAGTACCCACTCCTAGGGTTTGTAAAGTGCTTAGAACAGTGCTTGGTACCTGGTAAATGGTATTGCTACTATTATTTTCATTTTGCTCTTCTTGTTTCAAATGATGAGGTTGACTGCAACATTCTCAGCCTTTAATAAGCTTTTCCCTTACCCTTTTAGCAAACAAAGAATTAAGATGGCTAATGTGAGTAGCAAATGATGACAAGGTTGTGTTGTGGTGCAAAGAGCCTTAGTTGGGGGACACTTGAACTTCACCATACCTGGGGGACCCTGGGCAAGTCATTTTGCCTCTTTGAACTTCATTTCTCATCTGTCCGGAGAAAATGTAAAAGTTACTCAGCTTAATTTCTAGGCATATTGTACAGATAAAATAAGATAGAGGAGGAAAATGCACATACATTAATAAAGGCTGGAATTTCACTGGAGTTCATAGGGAAACTGGGCCCTCCGGGAGATCACAGCTAGGGGGAAATGCCGGGAAACAGGTAACCACAGGACAGTGTAATAAGAGCCACAGTGGGGCAATAACAGAATGCTGTGGGTATAGAGAGGAGAGACTCCCAACTCGCCTTTGACAGAGGGACCGTCAGGTGATAAAAAGTATAATAGCAATTATTATTACTGTGACAGTTCTTGGGCAGTGGCTATTGGCAAGTACTTTGTAAACATCTCATTATCTTTACATGAACTTTATGAGGTAGGGGTAATATTCTCCCTAGTATATAAATTACAAAAATGAGACTCAGAGAGTTTAAAGCCCTTAGATTTGCACAGCTGAGAGTCTCACACATGCAGAACCTGGTGCTTATGGCCCCTGCAATATACTTCTTCATGATGCTGAGGACTTTCTGGAGGAAGTCATGCTTGGGCTGAGAGCTGAGGGGTCATCACAGTAGATTCAGAAAGACAGAGTTGAAGGAAGGCATTCGAGATGGAAGGGACAGCAGGAATAAAGGCAGGGACATCAGAATGAGCTGTCTCAACCCTGAGACAGTACACTCCATTAAATAATCTGATATAATGTCATGCCATGCAAATGCACAGATGTAACAATCTATCAAATATTTCCAGCTTCTTGGAGAGAGAGAACAAATGAACAACGGGCATTATCAGGCCAGCAATCAGGCTTGCCCAAGCAGAGAAATTGCTCCCCTCTTGCTAAATAATGATTTAAAGTATTGTTTATATTTCCAATTTCATGACTGCCTCATAAAAGAAATGAACACTCCAGCAATACTGTGAAGATGGGATGCTAAAGCAGCACATTTCTCTGCAAACCTCCTATATCTGTTAACTTTACAGCTTCTTCAGAAATTTGCTGCTTTGGGCATTTTCCCCCTACGTTCTTTCTCTCCTGTGCAGAAATGGTTTATTGGAAATATCCCATTTGGCTATTTTGATGCAACTATTTATTTATTTCCTAGGTTTATTTAAATCCCCTTTGCCTGTACCCAAAGAACTCTGGGCATTTGCACAAGAATTAGAAAATGGTACAGACGGACCATTTACTGTAAGCAGCTGGGCTCTCCCAAAATAACTGAGGGCCCCTGGCCATGCCCCATGTTGAAAACTAGCCATGCTCTGAATCCTTAAAGTCAGTGGGACTGGGAAGGAAAGGTCATGAATGCCTTCTCGTTTCTGTGTCCGGATTATGGAGGAATCCTTTGATTTTCTATTCATTCATTCATTCATTCACTGACTACTCATTGAGCATTTCTTATGTAACAGATACTCTGCTAGTTAAGGGACTACTGAGATAAATAAAATTTAGACTCTATTCCCAATGAACTCATGGTCTAGACAAGCAAACAATGGTAATTGCCCAGGAAAGCATGAACAAGGGTGTAGCAACATGTATGTTGGAGAAAAGCTAAATAAATTGTGACAAGCTTATACCTAGGAATGCAGTAGTTAGAAAGAATGACATAATCTATATGTTCTAATATGCTTAAATTTCTGAGACATACACTGAGTAGGAAAATAATACATGAGGCATGATGCAGTGATGTAAGAGACATCTATAAAGCTATGTCACCTTGATGGTTAACGTGGGATATGAGCAGTGGAAGCAACTGAGTTATTTTCTTTGTGGGCATGGGGAAAGATGGTAATTTTTCTAAACAATTAATGTATTCATATAATTCTTGTATATTTACAGTTCACTTGCTACATACAATATGAGATGCATGTATAGGCTGAAGACATAAGCACGAAAGGAGGGTGTTTCAGAGAGAAGGGAAGAGAGCACATGTGAATAGGGCTTTGATGGATGCATAGGAGTTTTCCAGAATGATGAAACTAAACAACATGCTTACAAGTAGGAAAGATGGGCATGAGTTAGGCCCTGCAGGGTCCTGGGTACCTAGATGAGGAGCACAGTGGAGGGGAGAACTAAGGGGCTTTGAGCAGGAGCAGAATTCATTCCAACTTTCAGAAGTCAGCCCTGAGTCCCTTCAGAGAGCTACTGAGGCCTGGCCAGTTTCAGCTTCGAAGTCCTAGGCCTACGTAAGGTAAACACTAAAAATAATACCTACAGGAGAAATTTACATATAGCTCATTCTTCATGCAAGTCCCTCTTCTAAGTATTTTATATATATAGCATCTCCGAATTCTTACAACTACTCTGTAGGTAAGTACGATGGTACGAGTATTGCCCCCATTTTGCAGATGAGGAAACTAAGGGACAGACAGTCACATGAAAATCATCACAGAGGGAACTCAGTTTCTTCCCAAGGCTTTTGCTATGGACATGCATGAATTATAATTTACATCACTAAGGAGATAAGGCAAGACTATTCAAGATGTTAACATGAAGTATGACTATTGTGATTACAATTAAATGTAGATAAATATATAAAAGAAACACTGACAAAAAAGATACCAATGTGATAGGGTAGAGTGGGATTGTGGGTAGCTTTTTCATCTTTTCTTTCTATTGGTTAAGTTGGGTGCTGTGCTTATGTCACTTTTATAATAAAAACTGTCCTTCCATAAATAATGAAAAGACTTTACCTCCAGGCTCCCCAGTTGCCAATAAATGATTATGGGATGACACAGGCAGAAATGACAAAAGCGCCTTCTCCTGGGCTTCTGTGCAGACTTGAAAAGGTTAGCAGAGAAGATGTCGACTCATTCTGGGTAGTGGGTTTCAAACTGCAGATCCTCAGGCCTGACCTCAGCCTCCCATGTGCAGAATAAGGGGCTGGGTTCGTGTTTTCCCAGCTGTGGATTTTGTCCATGAGAAGTTTTCAAAAAGTGAATGGAGAAACAGCACAGTAGATAACACTGAATCACATTGTAGGTGAATTTTTACCTTTTTATTCTTTTGATCTTTCTGGTTGAAAGGAGAAAGTCTTATTTTGGCAATAGTATATATTTAACACCTCTTTATTATTTACTAGTTGCTTTTACTCCCTCCCTCTATTTTTCTTTTATTTTTCCTCTCTCCCTTATTTTGCCCATTTTTCCCTATGCCTCTCCATCCTTCTTCTTGTTCTTTCTTTCTTTCTTTAACAAGAAAAGTGTAAGCCCTGGGCTCAGAACATCAGACAGGCAACAGTATTTAGTTATAATTTAGTCACAGTCTTTTTTTTCCCCATTGTACTTATTTTTAAAATTTCCTTCTATTTATGGCAAGTAATCATATAAAGTTTTCTTTTAAAAATAAATATGGCAATGTCTTTTATATTCAAGTATAATTCAAGCTCAAGAAAGATAAATTGTGATTCAGGTGGTGAATAAATTTGGAGAAATCATCATAAAGTTCGAGAACGCTGAACTATCTGATATCTCTGGTCCTGACCAGTCCTGAGATTCCGGGGGTTATAGGAAGACCAGGAGCCCCAGACTCTCATCAGGCTCTTGTCAGTGGTTGAATTTGCATGATGACATGCAGGACACTCACCTTCTCCACTAGGCTGTCGCTTTCCTTTCAGCACTTAGCATCTGAAGCCTCCGTAAATGCTTTTTGCCATCGATCTCCCTCCAATTTTCAGTAAAGGCCGGGCACACATGCACAGTTCAATAATGATAATACCTAGATTGTGAAGCCAATATATTATCCTAAAAGCTTAGACTCTGGATGCAAGGATACTGGCTGGCCATTTCTACTCAACTTCATCAGTGAAGGGATGGGATAAAAGGAGATGAAACATTGCGGGGCACTTACTGTGTACATTGAACCATTAGTTACTTTACCTTGCTATAAAATTGAGGTTCAGAGAGGTTAAGTCATGTACCCAAGGACACACAGCTATTAAGTTGGGAAGCAGGATCTAACATCAAATCTTTTACCCCAAAGCTATTCCTCTTTCCCTGAAGCACCCTTGTCTTACCTGATGAGGATTCCGATACAATCTTCATATAGGGGTAAGAAAAGGATTATGTTTTTATTTCTTTTTACTCTGCTCCCATCAAACCGAAACTCCTCAGAGCTCTACATGGGTTTCCTTTTTTGCCCCCAAACCTTTGCAGTTTCTCTGCCCAGAATTCTCTCCCTATTTCCTTTTTACCCACTCTGCTTCCCAAACCAAGCACCTGTCACCTCCTTCAGAAAGTCTAGGGGCAAAATTCCAGGTCATATTTCTTTTCCCTTTTGGGGAGTTGCAGTAGTGAATCTAGACTCATCATCAGACTTGTAAGGCGGTATCAGAGGTAACATGCGGGGGTTCCAGTCCTGGCTCTGCCACTTGCTATCTTCATAAGTTTGGGCAAGCTACTTAACTTTTCTTAGCCTTGGGTTGCTTGTCTGTAGAATGGGCTCAACATTGTGAAAGTTAAACCTCATAGCACTTATCAGAATCGACCTGGCACATTAATCAAAGGGCTCCTCTCTTTTCCCGTCTGCTGTGTTCCCATCACTGATACCTTGTATCCACTGCTGCCAGAGTTCCTTCTACGACAGGGGTTTGATTATCTTATTCCTCCTCAGATACATTCAAAGACTGTCACTATTTCTTTCTGTAAAACATCATGGTAGAATGGAGGTTAGTCTTAGCCTCTGTCTAAAATTTATTTGACCCAGAGCTAGCTCATTATTTTTTTTTTTTGAGATTTATGTTCTTATTTATGAAACTAGTAAAGTCTACTCCACAGGATTTGGATAGACAAAGTGCCTTTAAATGAACATAAACATTGTCCTGTTCCTCAAAAATTGCAATTGTCAGGCATCGTGGTAAATCCTGGGGATTCTAAGGCAAAACATAATTCAATTACTTGTTAATCCAATAAATGTTCATTTGGTACCTACCATGTGCCTGGCACTGTTCGAGGTGCTGGAGATATAGCAGTGAAGGAAACAGCAATGGAATTTACATTTTTAACATATCTACAAATCTGAGTTTTCTACCACCTATCTCATCAGGAAAGCAAATAATAAGCAGATTGTTAAAAACTGAGTGATGGAGGGAGTGCAGTAGAAAGGTTAAACTTGCAGCTGTGGAATCAGAGAAGTCCAAGTTCAAATCCCTACTCCGCTACTTATCAATCGTGTGGCCATGGGCAGGTCCTTTGACATCTGTAAGCATAAACTGTGCCAATCTTCTGAAGCTATCTTGATGGTCAGATGGGGCAAAGTATTCAAGTTGCCAGCACATGATAAGCAGTTCATGAATGTCTGTGTCCCTCTTGATTCCTACATAGGGTGGGAATGCCTTCCCCCCGTCCCACCCACATAATTCCTTGCACAGTATCCTACACACAGTAGGTATTCAATGAGTGTCTGTTGACTTACTAGTAAAAAGTTGTTGGCCAGAAGCAAGCAGATGCATTAACCATCTCTGACTTACCCACAAATGAGCTACTTGCCATTCTACGACTCAAATATTTCTTTCCCACTAATGCATGCAAAAAAAAAAAAAAAAAAAAATGAGCTGAGTTTGCTTCCTGCCTCAGAAGAAATTTTTTTGTTGCTGTTATGTGGTTATGTAGAAAGAAATAAATTCATAAGCACATTAAAATATCCTTGATCTACCCAGATGCCCTTGACTAGAATGTTGGATAAAGTCTTGAGTGAGTTAGTCCAAGTCCCCTTTCCTTTTCCACTTCTGTGAAAAATGGGAATAATCCTTTTTCCTTCCACCATTCGGTTTTTCTAATGACAAAGGGAAGTAATGGATAATAATAACTATAACAAAGTGATTGTTTAACATAATTCCATTGCATAATGTCTTTATAAGGTAAGAAGAATTTTACATTGTACTCAGGAGCAGGTAAGTACAGTGATAGGGGCTCTGACAGTTTTCCAGCTATGTGACCTTACGCAGGTAATTTTAACATCACTGAGTCTGTTTTCTTATCTGTGAAATGGTTATAATAATTGTAACTATTTCATAGAATTGTTATGAGAATTAAAAGATTTAAATATCTCTAATACGATGCTGGGTACATAGTAGACACTCTCATTAACTAATTCACTTATTCTGTCTTTAATTTATTCAACAATTATTTATTGATATACTACTATGTGCCAGGCACAAGGCTAGGTGCTTGGGATATATCAGGAACAAAACTGACAAATATATGTGCCCTCGTGGGGAGATGGTTCCAGGACCACTATTACTTGCCAAGGGTCCATGGGCTTCCTGTGAGGTCCCTGGCATCCAGGTAGGTACTGGTTGCCTGCTTGGAGGAAGATCTGCTTTATTTTCTGCAATTAGTGTACAGGGGAGGTGGGCATGGTAAAGGATGGAGGTCGCTGGAATTAAACATCATGGCACATGGCTACTGGGTGTGGCCATCTTCTCAATCTGTGTCCACATTTGGTGGCATGAACACTTGGTAGTGAAGACAGCATCCCTTCACATTTTCACAACCCATCTGGAAATGGTGCATTAGACTCGAGCTACATAATTTCCTTTAGACCTAGAACATTTCCAGGGAAATAAAATAAGAGCAGAGTGGAATGGGAGAAGAGAATGCTGGCACACGTTGCATTACTTACATTGTGTCAAAGGTTGTTCTTGGTGTTATGGTATCAGATCTTTACATATTCACAATGCAGGTACTGTTTTTTTGACATGGAAACTGAGATTTAGAGAGTTGAAATGCCTAGGACAACTAAGAAAGAGCCAAGATGCAAATTCAGGAATACAGTGTTATCTTTAACTAAGGGGTTTTCTGCAATTGATCTATAATCAGTCATATGTGCGATATGGTTCAATCATTTGAGCCTGTCTTCAATGTCATGTTTCACTGGAAAACACTGCAAGGGTTACCCCATGGAATTGGCAAATTGCAGTACTGGGCGTGGTCCTCTGGATTTTGCAACTGTCAGTCTCAGCATTAATATCCAAGGCTAACCGGAGGACTGACCAATCTCCCGCCACCCTCCTTCTTCCTCAAATTACTTTGAGTTTCATTTCATCGTCCCCTACATCACCAGCTTCCTTAATTAGTGACTCTCATGAAATGCACTTTAATTCCCCACATGACAACCTTAGAGGTAATTACAGACGTGGTAAATTCCCTCAGTCTCTCACTCAGCTTTTATTTATTCATGTGCTAGAACACGGATGATTATATCTTCTTGGATTCGGCCACTTGCCAAAGACAGAAGCAGGGAGTGTTTGCAGGAGGTATCAGTTCATGAAATCAAACTAAACAGCAGGAAAGGCTGGAATAGTCTAAAGGGCAGCCTTCATTTCTGCAGCACTTGCAAAGTCTACCCTCATTTCAGGGCTGGACTTAATTACGAAGGAGTATCTGATCCTCCAAATAGTATGGTTTAAGGGCCCAGGACTTTCTTCATAACATGTCAGTCCCCTAATAATTAAGATTCTGCCAGGATTTTTGTCCATCAGTTAACCAGCCATTAGATTAGCTGTCTTATAAGGTATTTCATGTCCTTTCCCTATGTTTTCCTCCAGAGTCTTCGCTTGCTCTACCGCATTGTGTGTGCACCCAGGGGGTAGCCTTCCAGCATCCTTTTAATACAAATTTTTCTCTTCCTTCCCACATTGATGTGGGAGCAGTAAGAACTTCTATGTTAGGACAATACTTCCCCATGGGCACAGCTGATCATGCTGGGAGTGGACCCCTAACCTATGCTGGGTCAACAGATTCTTTCCCTGAGTATTTGGTCTTGGGTCTGAGAGATGCCATCATTCATCATTCCCCTTCTGGGAGCTTAGTATATGACATATTTGGGGAAGCCATTGGCAATCAGGTTACCCAAAGAAGCCAGAGGGCAAGGAGAGGTGGGACAGGGAGACAGAAAAATAGCAAGAAGGGGAGAAGAATGAAAATGTTGCAAAGAGGAGCAGAAAGGGCAAGGGGGGCTTAAACCTCTTTTGGTGATGCCTTAGATTCAGCTCAGTAATGCCAAGAGACATTCTGGTTTGTTTTTGTTTTTGTTTTTATTTTAACAAAAAATCCCTTTATTTTTTAGGTGGTTTTCAGTTGAGTTTCTGTCATTCACAATCAAGTCCTGAGCATTAAAGTACAAATCCCCAACAAACCACCCAGATTTCAATTTCCCACACCTTTCATCCCATCTTAAGCTTGCAGGCCTGTGTTCACACTGATGCCATAGCCTGGACTGCCCTCCTGAGTGCCATGAAGCCCCAGCCTGGACCAGGGGAACTGATGCTGTGCACTTGTTAAGTGCACACGACTAGGGCCAGAGGGAGTCTGGGTAGGAGTCCTGGCTGTGAGTGACATAATTAAGGTATCTGTTCCCAAGTTTCCTCAACTGCAAATAGAGACAAAAATACCAGTCCCTATCCTGTAAATTTTGGTGTGGGCATTAGCTGAGATAATGTTGCATAGCACAGAGCACGATGCCAGATGTTAGCTGTACCTTCATCATCACCATGATCACTATTATCCACCCTCTGTTGTGTCGCAAGACTGCACTTGCTTTGTAAGGTTGTTATGGTTGAATTAGTTTGACATTGCTGTAACTAATGGCCACAAAGTTAGTGTCCTGTAAAAGCCTCATTTATTAGCTGATGGTTCTGTATGTCAGAAGTCCAGGCATGGTGTGACTGGGTTCTCTGCACAGGATCTCGCAAAGCTGTAGTCAAGGTATTGGTGAGGCTGCATTCTTACCCGGATTTAGAATCCTCTTCCAAGTTCATGCATATTGTTGGCAGAATTCAGCTCCCCGTAGATGTAGGACTGAGGTCTGTGTTTCCCTGCTGGCTGTCATCTGGGAGCTATACTCAGCTATTAGAGGCCACCCATATTCCTTGCCGCATGGCCCCCTTCCTCTTCAGATATCAAATCCCTCCCACACTTCAGATCTCTTGCTCCTCTGTCTCTGACCTCTAGACTCAGATTTAAAGGGCTCACATGATGAGATTGGGCCCACCCAGATAATTTCCTCATCTTAAAGTCAACTATGCCATATAAGGAAACCCAAGCACAAGAGTGAAATCCATCATTTTCACAGGGAATTATGCAGGGGCAGGGAATCTTGTGGACCACCTTAAAATTCTGCCTGCCATCCCGGGCCAATAAAGAGGTAAATCTCTTAGCATGGTATTTGGCACATGACAGATATTTACTGAATAGCAGCGGTTGTTTTAATTATTAGCCTTAATCTCAATCTTGTTCTCAATCAGGTCACTATCTTCTCAGTGTCAACACTGCCACCTTCATCTCCTCCACCTCCACCTCCTCTTTCTTCTTTTCTTTTTTTCTTCTTCCTTCCAAGAAGAAACATTTGAATTCCTGGAAGCTTCAGCGATTTGTTGGTAGTTTCGTATGTTTGGGTTGAATAATCTGATGGAGGTCACGGCTAAACTGGAACCATTTTAGAAAAAATTGTCCTTTAGGAAAGGATTTTCAAAATGTTCATTCTTTGGCAGAATCAAATATTTTCCGAATGAAAATGGTTTGCCCTTTGCAACTGTGAATCTACAACTGGGCTCAGAAACTCTTTTCTCTAGCGAGGGAGTTAAGAACAGCTGAATAACTCCACACTCCTTCTAGTTTCACCCAGTCCCACTGCAGTGTAAGTGCAGGTGGCTGTGTAGAGGAGAAGTGGGGTTTTCTGATGGATGCATTTGGAGAAGAATCCCATTCATCCACTGTTTCCTGCCAGGCTTTGTGCTGGGTCAGAGAATGAGCTGTAAAGAGTCCAGCATTGGGCTCACTCACCCCAAGAACACAGACCAAGTGGAGTAGCTGACCGTGACATAGAGACCCATGCATTGACGATTTCAGACAAAGTGAAGTGCTGTCGGGGAACAAATAGAATGATGCCATCGAAAGTGGTTTAGAGACAGACTAACCTCTTGTGATTAGTTGGGGAAGGCTCTTCCAAGGAAATGATATTTTGGCTGAGCTCTGAATGATGCAAAGGAACTAACCCTACAGAGACAGGTAGAGCATTCCAGGCACAGAGTCGAGTAAACGCAGACGTCCTGACATGGGAGTTTATACGATGTGTTCAGGGAATGGCAGGCTCACAGTGAGAGGAGAGGACTAGTCAGGAGGTGGGCCAGTGGGTGGGGCCTGACCACGTAGGGCTTCTTAGAGCATCCAGAGAGCATGTTACTCATTGTCGTGGGTAGCCACTGGAGAGGGTTAAGGAAGAAAATGCTGGGATCTGACTTACATTGTGTAAAGTTTTATGATTTGTTGTTCTGTTGGCTGCCCAGCATCTGTTCTTTTGGAAATATAATTTACGTTCCACAAAATTCATTATTTTAACATGTTTAGAATTCAGTGATTTTGAGCATATTCACAAGGTCATGCAACCATCACCTCTAGATCTGATTTACTTTTTTAAACGGTGGTCTGGCCATCATACGGAGAATGGACTATGTAGGGCGAGGCAAGAGCCCCCTGCAATGGCCGCAGCAAGACTGGATGGAGCCTGGGCCAGGGCAGCAGTGGCGGGGGAGAGGAGCGGATGGTCCCAAAGCTTCCAGTTTCCCAGTGGGGCAACCTGATGTGGTAACAAGAGCACCAGATGTGGGGCTGGACAACCTTGCTTTGGATCTACCACTTATTAGCTGCCTAACCGTAGACAAATCACTTACTTGGTCTGAGCCTCAGATCCCCATTCTGAAAAACGGGAACATGAAAACCTACCTTGTGTGTTTGCTGTGAACATCAAACTAAGATATAAGACATAATATGCGTATGTCTATCACGGTGCTCAGGATGGAGTGTGTGTTCCATGTCATTTTTCTTCTGTTTTGAGATCTTTTCAGGTTGAATCTTCTTATCTCCCTGCCCCTGCCTCTACTCACCCTCAGAAGGCAGCCCTGCTTTGGGGTTGGCTCTCTAGAACTCCCTTCAGGTTTTTCCTGAGCCAGTTTCCCAAACCTGGTAGGAGTCTTTTGGAAGAACTGCTTGGTCTTCCACTTGCCAAGGAAAGAAACACTTTTCATGGAGAATTATGCAGAGTTCTGACTCCTTCACCACCAAGGCTTACGGTCTTGTGCAAATCACAGCCCTCCTGAGATTCAGTTTCCTTGTTTACAAAAGGAGGACGTTAACACCCACCCTGCAAAGCAAAGACCAAGTGAGACCTGGATGCGAGGTGCCACAGCAACCACCAGAGGCTGTATAAATGCAGAGTCATTTGTGTTCTTTCATATCTGCAGATACAGAGTGGGATCGTCTCCTCTGTGCGTGTCCCCAATCCACACTGAGCTATGTACACTTGGGAAAATGATGACAGCCCTTATTATAGGATGACGACATGTCCTGGTTTGTCCAGGTCTGTTTTAGTTTACACCTGCTGTCCCAGCATGGTTATTAATAGCCCCATATTTCACTGTCAAAAGCGGTCTGGCTTGGACAATAAATTATTTGGTCCCTCAATTTCTTCCCTTCATCATTTTTCCCACAGGTCAAATTAGACTTTTTCCTTCATTGCTTCAGTTGAAATACCAAAAGTGCTGGGTCCTGACAATTGCAGAGTGTTTTGGAGATCTTCAAGGGTGATTTTATAAATGATTAAAGGAATTTTGCCTGCTTTTCCACATTCAGAAATTAAAGTCAACATTAAATGTGATTTTATTATGCATGCATAAGTATCTAATTTATGTTATGTATCTATATTAGGTTTCTGTAAAATATTAATAAAAGCACATTTTCTCCCACGTCCTCTGGCTGAAACAAAAGGAATGAGAGAAGCTGTTTAGGAGGTCTCTTTCTCTTATGCAGTGAAGAAGAGAGATGTATTTGTGTGTGAGACAAATGGAAGAAAGCAGGATGGAGGTCTCTGCTTTTTCTTCCCATCAGCATTGAAAGTCTAAGCAGGAAACCAATCTCTCATTGATGCTTTTAGAGTAGGCTGTCCAGGTGATATATTAGCTCTGAGCCAACACTAATGTTGAGGCTGCAGCTTGAAAATAACCCAAAACACATCTTAAATTCACTGGTCTTCCCACACACACACTGGCAGAACATCAAGGTTACCTGGAATTTAGCATTCTCCATGCCAGCACCTAAGTTGAAATAATTTTATGAAATGTACTGATAGAATCTGGGTTAGGAAGTGAGGCAAAATGAAAACAGGACAGAAGATTTGCTTCTGACAGAATCCAAATCAAGTTGTGGAATATGCTTTTGGTTGGTGTTTAGCTGGAATTGACTTCAAAAAAGTGAGTTTTACATGTCTAATGTAGCTTTGCTTCTAACTTTTGAACAGACCGCTCTTACCTCAGCTAGTGCCATGAGTGAAACATCCTAACCCCAGAACGGGTAGTACAGCATTAGGTAGGATCACTTGGTGCTGTATGCATAGGTCACCAATAAGACTGGCTTAAAGAAGAGGATTTTTTTTTCTCACAAAGCGGGATTCGTAATACAGGCAGCTGCTAACATTTGCTCAGCAGCTCAACCATGCCAGGGCCAATGTGAAATGATTATTTGGGCTGTTCCCTCTTTTGGTTGTCTCGTCATCACAAAAACACTGTATTTGCATGCATTAACTCCTTGTACAAAGCAGAGGAAGGAAGACGCAAAAACCCTGTTATAAGGTAAAGGCAAAAGGCTTCCTCTCTTATTTCATTGGGCAGAACAGCATCACATGACCATTCCAATCTACACGGAAAGCTGGGGAGTGAATTTTGGGGCTGTTCTTAATGAAATTGGGTCTCTGTTAGCAAAGAAAAGAAGGGAGAAAGAATGCTGGCAGTTGAGTCAGAACACCTTCCACAAGGGTGACCTTCAGTCACAATCGTGTTACTTGATGCTCTGTTTTAGAAGTTGATGATGTAAACACGTGTTGGCCAAGTGCTCACCTTATGTGCCCACCATCTTGGTTGTTCAAAGGAAAATAAGTCAAAATAGCAAACAATGCCCTTAAGGAATTTTAAATTAAGTTCTTAATTCTTTATGTGTCCATATTCCCTAGCACGGTGTGAGGAGCATTGAGGACTCTGAATGTGTGTGATGAAGAATTCATCCACATGACAATTAGAAAGAAAAGCATGAAGTTATTGACTGAGTCCCGTGGGTAGGTCCTCAGCATCTGCATCACCTGGGAGCTTGTCAGACCCACCAGAGACCTGCTGAATCGGAATTGCCCCCGGTGATCTGTGCGCACGTTCAAGATTGGGAAGCTCTGGTGTTACAGTCATGCTTGAAGTAGCTTATCACATCTGCAGAAACAAGACTACAGACTTGGACAAGAACAAGGATAGATTCTCCTGTGGCACAGGGGAATCGCATATTCCAATGAGTCATCTGTCTAGGATTTGCAGCTAGGTCTCTCCATTTTCTAGTTGTGTGATCTTGACCAACTTAGTCTCAGATGCTCAGTTACCTCTTCTGGAAATTACTGGGATGGTAGTGGTTGTTTTCTGCGGGAGGGCTGTAAGAGGCAGGATACTCCAAATGTTGAGCATGTTGCCTGGTATATTGTGGGGGGTCACTCGATGTGAGTTCCTAAAAGTATTTCAAATTAGAACTGTTGTGCAGTGATTGGGGTTTGTTCACTGTTGCAAAGGATTGGGGGAAAGCACTAATGAGCATGCAAACTTGGAGCTGTTGTGCAGGTGTGAATGTGGCCTGGAACATGCAGAGCTTGGGTGTGTATTAGTAAAGCACTAATGAACATTCAAACTTGGAACCATTATGCAGGCATGAATGTGGCCTGGAACAGGCAGAGAATTGGGATGTGTTAATCAGCTCAGGCTGTCCTAACAAAATACCCCAGGCTAAGTGGCTTCAATAACAGACACTTATTTTCTTACAGTTCTAGAGGCTACAAATCCGTGTCCAAGGCGCCAGCAAATCTGGTTTCTGGTGAGGGTTCTCCTTCCTGGTTTGTGGACAGGTTTTGCCTTCTCTCTGTGTCCTCACGTGGCCTTTCCTTTGTGTGCATGGGGAAAGAGTGATCTCTTATGTCTCCTCCTTTTCTTATAAGAAGACCAATTCTGTTGGATTAGGACTTCACCCTTACGACTTCACTTAACCTTAATTACCTCACTAAAGGCCCTGTCTTCAAATATAATGACATTGGGGTTAGAGCTTCGACATACGAATTTTGAGAGGACACACAACTCAGTCCATAACAGGGTGAACGTTACACGTCTAGGAAAGGCTAGAAAGGCGTCTATGAAGAGACCCACCGACCTAAGTGCATTAGTTTCCTAGGGCTACCATAACAAAGTACCACAAAGTGGGTGGCTTAAAGCAACAGAAATGTATTGTCTCATGGTTCTGGAAGCCAGCAGCCTGAAATCATGGTGTGGGCAGGGCCATGCTCTTTCTGATTGTTCAAGGGAAGAATTCTTCCTTGGCTGTATCTAGCTCTTGGTGCTTACTGGCAATCCTTGGTGTTCCTTGGCCAGCAGATGCATTAATCTGGTCACATACCATCTTCTCTGTGTGTCTTCACATAGACTTCCCTCTGTGCATATCTGTTTCTGCGTCCAAATTTCTACTTTTTATAAGGACACCAGTCATATTGGAATAGGACCCCCCCTGATGACCTCATTTTAACTTCTTTACCTCTATAAAGACCCTGTTTCCAAACAAGGTCACATTCTGAGGTACTGGGGATTAGGACTTCAACATACATTAGGGGGTGGCAGGGGAAACACTACAGCCCATAACACTAAGCAAGGGTTCTTGGTGAGAAGTGGATATAATTCTGGAAGGAAGTGGGGATTGATGCTGTGAGGAACAACCTGGTGTATATATGGCCACAGCAAAATGTTAAAGAAACAAAAAATGAATTTGGAAACAATCAGCAAAATTCAGTGTTTTCTTTCCAAAAACTAGTGTGAGCAAGATTTTCAAAAATTATGTCTTCTCACTGCTCAGTTGACTGGCATTTCAGGTAAATTCTCATCTTCCTGCTCTCTGTAGAGACTTTCAAAATAATGTCACAAGGACCTTCCTAGGTGAGTGGCAGGGAGACACATTGTAAGAAAATTTCTGTGACTTGGTATGGTGAGAGGTTGGGGCTTCTCCCTCTGACTCTCTCTCTCTCTCTCTCTCTCTCTCTCCTCTCTCTCTCTCTGCCTGAGGTAGTGCAGTATCTGTTTCTTTCATAGCACTGACAGGCTGAGAAAACGGAAGATGAATTCCAGCTGGGTGTGGGTGTGATTTCTCTTTTCTCTTGTAGGGGCTGCAGCTTACAAGTTAAGGAGCTGTTTTTAATCCTGGCCTGGAAAATTGAAGAAGTGGCTGTCAGTTTGCACATGAGGACTTTGTAGCCTCCAGGGGCATTTCCTACTAGGAGACCTGGAAAAAGGCCAATTTGGATGCTGATTGGATTTCCTTGGGGAAGCAGCCTTAGAGAGTAGCTGGGATGGGTGGTTTTGTCACCTGTAAACAGGTGAGCTAGAATCCAACATGGCCCCGAGGCAGAGAAACAAACGGTTATTGACAGAGCTGTCTTCCCAGATGGAAGGTGCTAAGGGTAGCTTTGAAAAGGTGAATGATCAGACTCCATCCTGTCCTTCCTTCCCAGAGCCAGCAGCCCTACAGCACTGGAAGTATTCTGTGAAAGATGCCAATTATGGGAGTTAAAATATTTTCCAGCTCCTCCCCCAGGTCTTCTGATAGGAGGTTTGGCATATCCTTACAGTCTTAATACATTCAGCCTAGGGCTTCTCTCTACCTGTTATGCTTTGCCTTGGGGGCAATGCTGTATTTGCTCACTTGCTTAGTATATTTAGTGACAGGAACACACCTCTTGGAAGGTCCACCACCACCCTCTGCTTGTCTCCAATGCCGAGCTTGATCCTATGCATTCTCCCGCTTTAACTGGCCACTTATTAGCTCACAACTTCCAAATTTCTATTTCTGGGTCAGATTCTTTTAGGAGTCCCAGCCTGTATTTGATAACTAGACATCACCGCCTGGAAGCTGCTCCACAGACACCCTGAACACAGCATTCAAAACTAAACTCATTAGATTTCTTCCAAACCTGTTTCAATGCTAAAACTCAGAGAAGCCACCTGCTGGCCATGCCGTTCCCCAAGCCCTGTGGTCTTTGACTCTCCCTCCTCCCTCCTGGAGTGTGAAGTCCAGTTGACTCTGAGCACTCAGTGTATTTGGAGTCCGCCTCCTCCTCCTCCTGCTGTCCATTGCCACCTGCTTAGTTGAGTTGCTCTTCAACATTCTCCTGGGGAAAACTGCACCAGAAGCGTCTTTCATGCCATTCTTTACCCCATGTGCAGAAAGATCTCTATGAAGCCCACATGTGACCATGATTGCTCCAGCCCCCTCTCCTCCTGTGTCAGACCCTTCAATGGCTCCTCCTTGTCTGCAAGGTAAATGCTTGATTCCTTAACGGGACACACCAGGCTATTTGGGAGCTGGTCTCCATCTCCCTGGCTTCAACTCACAGAACTCCTTTACCTTCTTCCTTGCCTGCCTCTTCTTTTCTTTTAAGAGTCAGTTAAGGGGATACCTCTAAGAGGAAGACTTCCAGGCACCCCTAGGCTGGGATAGCTACCTCTCTCGAGCAGTCCCCCAAGATTACCCTTATGCTGAGCTTGAACCACAGTTGACTAAAAATATAGCAATAAATATAAGAGATATATTTTTTGAGTGTTCCCTATGTACTAGGCACTTTTCTAAGTGTTTTCATGTAGTAATTAATCTAAAATTAACATCACCAGTCTTAGGTAGGTACCAAATTGAGAGGTCCTTGAAAGCAATGACTGTTCCTTTTGCAAGTATGTATCACCATGCCTAATTCTACACCAGACATATAGTAGGTGCTCAATATATATATAGTCTTAATAAATTGGCGGAGGATGGATAGATGAATGAGTGAATTATTCAGTGTAGTATGGTGCCCTTTTGTCCATATTGCTCAGTAAAATGATTGTCACCTTCAAGCCTGAATATTTGGGTTCTTGAAAAGAAAAAGCCCACTAACTGAGAGATCACATGGACTTGATTTGTGTAATCAAAAATGTTTACCCAGAAGCAAAACTGCCTGAGTTGTAACTGAAAGTATGACAAGTTAACATGAGCTCCTTCTGACTAATTGCAGCAGCCTTGATTTTGTCAACACGATTTTGCATGAGCAAAGGAGTTTACATCAAAAGCAGGTTACTCACTGTCGAAGGAACTAAACACAATCAGGTTGGACTTTTTTATTATTGTTGTTTTTAACTTCTGTTTGAATTTGAGCATATTTCTTCACTTCTCTGAGCCCGAGCATTATATGAAAAATTGGCATACTAGCACCAACTGCACAGAACTGAGATATGCAAAACATTCTAGCACACAGTAGGTGCTCAACATGGAAGAGTTACCTCTTTCTGTTGGTCATGATTCTAATACTACATGTCTCATTCTCTGAAATCAGACTGAACTTGTGCAGCTGAACATTGGAAAGTGAAAGCAGAGGGCAAGAATCTCTGGAAGAGCTGGAACCTCTGTGGGCAGACCTCAAATCTAGTTGTAGCTCTGAAGGTCTCCTCTCCTTGGATGGCTGGATTTCCAGATCTTCATTCCTCCTCATTCTCTCTAGCAACCCAAGCTCCTCCTTCACAGAGCTTGTCCTACAGCCATCCCAGCCACCTAATGCCCGCCCCCCCACTACCTAATGCCCGCCCCCCCGGGCCTGTCACACCCATACCCACTCTCGTCTCCACCTATCCTAGTCAAGCCCTGCCTGAGATCTCACTAGTAAGAATTATTAGTCATTCTTCTTCATCAAAAGGCTGGAAACACCTGGTATTAAGATCAAAATAAAAGTGTCAGAAATCCCAGAAGAAAATGGAAAGTTTACAAATAAGTTGCAACGATATGCTTGTATCCTATCTTTTTCCCCCTCCATTTTTTCCCCTCTGATTTCTTCCCCGTAGCCATACTCATGATCACCATCATCATTAGCAGCAGCAGCAGCAGAAGCACGGTTGTGGCTGTTTCTGGGTTTCCACTAACAGTGATGCCTTCTCTTTCTTCTTCCATCAGGGGCCGTCTGCAAACATTGACTAATTCTGCTCTACCAGACCTGAGCTCATTAGAGTAAAAAACACTTATCATGGCCTTTTCTATATAAGTGTTTCTATGGTGGGACTGAAATCTTGTCTACATTTTCTAACTACAATGTATGTAAACAGAGACTATGTGAACTATATGTTATCATCCCTTCTCTTCTGGCAGAAGCACCTCAGTTCCAAAGTCCACCTGCCCTCTGAGTTGCTCTGTCCATCTCTGAGCACTGAACTGTTTGCGTTTACGTACATTTATCTGGGTCTGTTCCACCTTTCATTTGCGTAACATAAAAGCCTTCTTCCTAGAACTTTTTAAATTTAATTTTCTTTAAGGCCATTATCATCACGCTTTCTTTCTCCCTGCTAAAAGAACCTGGCAGCTTTATGCTGTGTATTATTCAGATTATGCTGCTATAACAAACAACCCTAAAATCTCAGTGGCTTACAACACCAAGTTTTATTTCTTGTTTGCACTACATGTTCTTGGTGGGTCAGCAATGGCTCTGGTCCACACGTATTCTTATGCCAGGACTAGACCCAAGCATGTGAAGAAACAGCCCCTATACAGAACATGTCATTTCATAGAAGAGGGGAGAGAGACAGGACTTGCACCAGAAAATTGCTCCTGTCACTTCAACTCACATTTCACTAGCCAAAACAAGTCACATGGATAAGCATAAAGTTCATGGGGCCAGAAAGGTATTGCAAGACAGCAGGCAATGGGGGGTAGGTGGGCTTGTAATCTTAGGGAAATGGGTTAATAAGAATGGTAGTATAATATACTACACATAGTATTAAAGTTTCCAGAAAACTAGTAATAATGGGATTGGGAAAATGAGAAACCCTCTTTTAATATCACAGAAGACGAAGGCTCAGCATGAGTCATCATGACCAAAGGGAGCACACTCACATTTATTGAACACCTACTGTATGCCAAACACTAGGCTGAGGACTTTGGGATGTTTTATCTCCTTTTTAAAAATCATTCATTTATTGAGTACTTATTACATTCCAGGTACTGTGTGAAGAGATAAGCAAAAACATACATGGTTATATGTTCTCAGACAAATACTGAATGTATATAAAATTGGTAAATGCTATGGGCTTGAAAGGTTAGGAGAAAGCCACTTCCCCTAATAGGGTTGATGGCTTGGGATGAGAGATAAATATCAAAAAATAGAATGAAATTAGCCATTTTTACATCTTCTTTGGAACAATGTCTGTTCAGGCCCTTTGCCCATTTTTAAATTAGGTTATTGTTTTCTTGCTATTGAGTTGTGTGAGTTTCTTATATGTTTTGGATATTAACCCCTTATAAGTGTCCACTGATGAATGAGTAAAGAAAATTGGGGTATACATACACACCCACAACACACACACACACTGGAATATTATTCAGTCTTATAAAAAGGAGATCCTGCCATTTGTGGCAACATCGATGAAATTGGAGGACACTGTGCTAAGTGAAATCAGCCAGACACAGAAAGAAAAATACTTCACGATCTCACTTATATGTGAAATCTAAAAAAAAAAAAAAAAAAAAAAAAAAAAAAATGTTAAGTGCATAGAGATAGAGAGTAGAACAGTGGTTCTTGCACAGCATAGGGACTGTAGTTAGTAATGTGCTGTTGAATACTGAAAATTTGCTAAGAGAGTGGATCTTCGGTGCTCTTACCACAAAAAAACAAACAAAAAGGTCACTATGGAAAGTGATGAATAGGTTAATCTGCTTAACTGTAGTAGTCATTTTACTATGTATATTTATATCAAAACACCGTGTTGTATGCATTAAATATATACATAGGAAAGAGAAAAAGAAGGAAAAAGAAAAGTGAATGAGATAAGCAAGGCCATATGAGAACAGAACATGTACATGGTGTACAGAGGTGTGGAGAGCCCAGCCATGGCAGTGAGAGGGCGTTTATTGTAATCCAAAGATAAAAAAGATATGGAGGAACCACCAAATACAGAAGAGAAGAAATGAGGAATCCTGATGACAGTACGCCTTCCTCCTGGGAGTCCCGAGAGGGTGTCGGTGGCCTCCGGCACAGCCGATGTGCAGGAGATGCCCTCTGCACAGGGACGCTAACCCTGATCACTGTCGCCCTGCCATGGGCTCATGTTTCCGCAAAGAGCCAGTCAACAAGGCCCCCTGTGTTAGTTTGCTCAGGATGCCTTAACAAAGTACCACAGGCTGAGGGGCTTAAACGACAGCGATTTGTTTTCTCACAGTTTTAGAGACTGGAAGTCCATGGTCAAGGGGTCGGCAGGGTTGGTTTCTCTTGTCTCCCTCCTTGGTGTGCCGATAGGCTCCTTCTCACTGTGTCCTCACATGGCCTTTCCCCTGTGCACACATGTCCCTCATGTCTCTTTGTCTCCAAATTCCTCTTCTTATAAGGACACCAGTCATATTAAATGAGGACTCCCTAATGGCCTTTTCTTTAACTTAATCACCTCTTCAAAGGGCCTGTCTCCAAATACAGTCACATTCCAAGGTACGGACGGAGGAGAGGGGGCATAACTTAGCACATAACAGCTCCCAAATAGTTCTGTGCCCACAAGCAAAAATGAGATCCAAGTACAGTGAAGACAGAGGGAAAAAAAAAAAATAATAACATTCTCTTAGGAAGCCTGAAAAGCTTTCACAGAAGAGGTGAGAGTTGAGCTAAGTTTTGAATTATGATTACATTTTTCATAAGCAAAGAATGGGAAAAAGGAGATATGGAACAGAGCGGACAGCACATGCAAAGTCATAGCACTTTGAAAATATCTTAGAAACGAGAGTCCACTGTGACTGGAGCTACTGATGCACCGGAAGTCGTGGGTGGAGCAGGCTTGAAGGCCAAGTCGTGAAGGGCCTCTGTCCTTATCCATAGTGAAGGTATGAGGAATACGGCTCCGTCCCAGTGGAAGAAGTAGGAACCATTAGGTGGATCTCATAGGATGAGGTGTGATTTAGTACTCGGTTATGTATTGACTTGCCTGTGCCACTCCGTTCTCCGTGACTGTGGACAAGTAACTTAACCTCTCTGACATTCAGTTTTGTCTTCTGAAAAATGAAGTCAATGTTATCTTTCTCTAAGGATGCCGTGATGGTTCAATAGGATAAAGGATGTGAAATTCCCAAACCCTTATAGAAATATAAACCTTTATGCCATTTTTATTTTTATCTCTTAGAGAAGGTTGCCAAAACTCATGCACAGAATGAAATCCTCCCCACACGATTCTTGTTCATTCATTTGGTCTTGGCGGGATCTACAATGAGACCTGTTTTCTTCTGCTCAGTCACAGACCCTCAGCTCCAGGAAGCTCATTCATACTTGATGTCCTGCTGTCTTCCTGGAGTGATCATGTGCTCTCTTTACACTTCTGTAAAATTGTATGATCCGAAATAGCTACCACTCAAGTTTATTTTTAAGAACACCATGCCTAGTGTGTAAGGTTATGGCATTCCGGTTCTGTATTTCTTGGAAGTTATTCCAATTTGGGCCTTGGCCACTTGTCAATTACTTAGTTTATTTTAACATATTACTAATTATATATTACTAAGCCATGATTCCCCTAACTTGCCTCTACCCCCCTACACATACACACACACACACACACACACACACACACACACCCTGTTTTCCACCAGCAATGGATGAAATACTCTACAGTGTTGTATTTAATTCTCATGTGTATGTTATCACTAGTGCAATCTTAAAATCCTCCATAAACATTATTAGCATGAATGCAGAATTCCAGGGTGGGGCACAGGCTTCAAGGTGATTTGTTCTATGCCCTCATCTGATGCTTGAATCTCCTTGCTTACATCAGGTGAGGGGGAATGCATTCTTCCAAGGCTACCAATGTCAGTACAGCTCTGGTTCTAAATTCCTGATTGCATTTAAGTCCATTTACTGTTAACCTATACTTCCATATCATATCATACAGGTCTTCCATATAATTCCAGGTCTTAGTCCTGAATCCCACGTACTTACCTGTCCAGTCTTCTGTATCTTAACTAGCACCTAATCCCACTTGCTTCTGATGAGTGTTTAGAAGAACTTGGAACTCTGCACTGACTTCCCAGCCACAATCTCCCTCTCCCTCTCTGAAAATGGCTCTGATGATCTTTCTAGATAGACTACCTGACTTCCCCTTGAGTGCTTTGAACTCTGGCTAAGAACTCAGTACCTTCCAGCTCCGAGCAGGGACTCAGCACTAGCTACTTTTGTGTTGGTCTTATCACATTCCTGTTAGAACTGGGAAGAAATTTTATAAGTTCTTTTCCTCTGGGCACAATATTTCTCACCATTGCTTCTACCAACAGAGGGCAGTTTTTCCTCTTGGGGTTCACACAGAACAAGTCCTGCTGGGAACCACTTCAAATTTCCTGATTTGAAACTTGCAGGCCCATTCTATTTCAATCTTCACTATAAATGCTTTATTAGTATAGCCTCTTCCTGTAAACTGTTAGAACAGAGAGAGAAGGGACCACGTCTGCTCTGTTTATCATTATACCAGTACCCAGAATAATTCTTGGAACGTTACAGATACTCAATAACAAGACCTGCTGCTTCCTTCCTTCCTTCCTTCCTTCCTTCCTTCCTTCCTTCCTTCCTTCCTTCCTTCCTTCCTTCTTTCCTTCCATCCATCCATCCATCCATCCATTAATTGAATTACTGTTATATAGCTGATGCTGGGCACAACAGATTCTAATAAGCAAAATAGAAAGTTAGGACAGAGCATTGTTGAGAGCTCAAAAAAGTCTTCAAGTTAAAGTATTTGAGCTGAGCATGGACTAGGGAATTGACCTATTTTTTTCTTCCACTTAGGAAAAGGATTGTTCTGTTCCCTTTGACTCAATTAACCATAATGGATCTAATTTTAACACTTTTCAGAGACGGAGAGTATGGTAAAATTGGAAAGTATGCCTTGGATTTGGCTCTCGAGGGTACGATATGTTCCCACTGATTGATTAAGCTGATGCATCAGACCCCACTAATTGGGACTAATTAGTAGGAAGGCCAGTTGGAATCAGAGAGGAGCAAGTTGGAGCGTTCTTCAGGAGGACAATTCCTCACTTTCAAGGGCATATCAACACTGAAAGTTGCCACCACCAGAATGGAGGCCCAACAGCCATCATCAACCTGAGTTAATCAATAGATACAATTAAATTTTAGAAAGCAAATAATCCTTTTTATATTTGCGTGTGTCTTATTTTAATTATGAGCTATCTTCATTACTTTCTAGAAGGATGCAAATGTAGATTTTTAATCAATAAATTAAATCCCTTTGAAAACAAAATATGATTCTGGAGCTTAGATTTGTTATTGAATTTTAATAATTTATTATTGGTTTATGTTTACCGAGCATTAATTCAACACCTTTACCAGGCATTGTGCTGTCTACTAAGAAATCAGAAGTTAGTAAGATCCCTGCCTTCTCTAAGTTAGTGCCTCCAAGTGTCTACCTACCTATGACATCAAAATCTCCAGAGGTTTTTAAAAATTTCAGATTAACCAACCACACTCCAAGCATACCATATCAAACCCTATAAGGGAGAGTCCTAAAATGTGCATTTTTAAGTAAGTTCTACAGATTGTCTTCATACACCCTAAAGTTTGATGTGATTCCTCGCAGGAAACAATAATCATAGCTTGCATTTGTGCTTTTTCAGTGATCACCATTTCTCGGGACCAATGCACTAGAACTCCTTACACACCTTCATTATAGCTAATACAAAATGATGGCACCATCTGAAATAATGTGCTAAACTCAGACACCACCACTTCTAGGAAGCTGCCCCTCTCTACCTGGCTCTTACATGTCTTTGTACTTTGTATACATTTCCATAATGGTACTTCCCACATGGGATTACAGAGATTTGTATGGCTGCCTGCCTCCTGCTGGACAGCAAGCCCCTTGAGGAGGAAAACTATGCTTTACTCCTGTCTGAATACCCAGGCCTAGCACATTGTTTGGTTCTTAGTAAGTCCTTAAAAATCCCTCTTTCCTTCCTTCCTTCCTTCCTTTCTTCCTTCCTCCCTCCCTTCACTCCTTTTCTTCCTTGAGAAGTTAGTCATTATTACCCATAATATCTCATTTCATCTGTTTTGTTGAATTATGAATTTTCACATTTGTGAATGAATGAATGGATGAATGAGTGAATGAATGAATGAATGAATGGAAAAGCATTGCCACACACAGTATATTCTTTGATGAGACAACTAGAAATGATTATTGATATATTATAGCTTTAGTGAAGTGTTTGTCAATTTCCAATTGTTCTTTCTCTATTTTCATGATTTTTGTCACATCTAAGCTGGTATAGATTTAATGTTTTTCTCCTTAAGTAAACTCACTGGTTCTTAGTCTCATAAATTTAGCCCTATCCTAAGCAATATTGTCTGTGAAGTCATGTATCTGGTGTGCTAAGTTATATATTTTTTCAAATCCACACTAAATACATTACTACGTAAACACTACTAATTGCTCCCTTGTATCCCACCAACATGTGTTCCGTACAGTATGTCAGACACTGTCCTTTGCCTTCCTGTGAAGGTGACCACACTACACATTAGAATGCTCAGTTCAGAGTTTAAGCTCCTTTACATCTGGCTCTTGGCTTTCTCTTCTAACCTGATGTCCTCTTTACTGTCCCCAGCACAAAAAGACACATCTCCCTGACTCCAGACTTTGCTCCTCTTGGGATCTTCCTGGAATGTTCTTTTCTCCACCAACCCAAAGCCTGCTTAAAATACCTTCCCTCGCCCTAAGCCCCCCCTGAACTCTCCCTCCCCCGGATCTCACCAGCCACTCAATTTAGCAAGCAATCGTATACCAAATATCTACTGCTATCTTTCTAAATAATAGACTTCTCTATATATGCATTCACTCAAGGAATATTTATTAACCTACTGCAAATATACTTTCTAGCCATTTGTCTCAAATGGATTTGAAATCAACAGGCTGATGTGGGAATTCACCAATTTTAGGTATTATCGTTTGCTTTCATGAACCTGTTAAATAGAGGCTTTTATTCAGTTGACTTTGTAATTGAGAGAGGGATTCACCTCATCATAAAATTGGGGTGACTTTTAAGCCACTAATATTTTTAAAAGAGTAATACTTTGGGGGGAAGCTCATCAGCTCAGGGCCCAGCACACTCCTTCTGGCCAGCTTCTGCATTCACAGTGTTGTGTCGAGAATCAGCTGATGTTGGCCACGGTATCTTAAAGAGTGTTCCTCCATTTTCAAGAGGGGTAGTGGTGGCTGTGGTCAGTGTTGCTTATTTATCCCTAACTCCCCACAAGCTTAGGATCTCATGGCCAAGCGACCTGTCTAATTTGCAGTGGGTCGCTTATTAAAACAAACCCAGCGTCTGCATGCCTTTCTGTTTCTCGTCGTGCTCACAGGGGGGCTGCAGGGGAGGATTAGGAGGAGGCACACAGACCTGAGGATTTTGCTCTGAGCCAATAAATGAACTCACCTAGTGGGTCTTAGGGAAGAAATATCTGAGAAAACATAGAAAGCACATTGTTTATGAGGAGGAGTGTGATGGAGTGAGAGAGAACCAGGGAACCAAATAAAATATCAGCAGCGTTTTGGACTTGTGCTGGTTCCGCAGTTATCTTCCTGGGCAGGGGAGGGCCTCAGAAATGGGGTGTGCCCTCTCTGGGACACATTTTCCTTGTCTGAAAAAATGGAAGAAAGAGGTTAGATTAGCCAGATTTATTCTTACTTTTCTTTAGCAGCAAAATCTTTTTTTTTTTTTTTTTTTTTAATTAACTTTTGTGTTGAACCACAGTATCCACACAGATGAAAACAGAGATGCTCTGGTTAAAGAAGATCTGGGCAGAGTGAGGGGGTCAGTGGCCAGTTTTTTTGTTTTTTTTTTTTTGAAGGAGTCTAAGAAGTAGGGTGACATCATCAGATTTACATTTAAGTAGTTTACAATGACTGCTTTTCTAAAACTAATTCAAGCAGCCAGACTGTAGGCTCAGAAACCATTTATAGAGGTCGTTGTCTTGAGCTGGATGGACTAAGAGACAAGAGGAGGGAAGTTGTGGGGGCTCCAGGGTAAGTAGGAGGTAGCCAGCCAGGCTCCAGTGGGGACAGGTTGGCTGCCTGCCTGGTCCTGTCAAGTCACCAGTGTGGTTAGTTAGCAGGACACTTCACCCAAACAGGAAGAGGATGAACTGAGAGAGAGCTGACCCCACACAATGGGGAGCGATTGAGCTGGGTGTGGATAAGGCAGCGTGTGCAGAGACTTGCTTATCAAGGGTGGTCTGAGACCCACAGCCTCAGCATCACTCGGGAGCTTGCCAGGCCCCATCCCAGACCAGCTAAATCAAAATCTGCATTTAGCAAGGTCCCCACAGATTTCCTATGCTCACTGGAATTCAAGAACACTGTTAGTGGAAAAACGCTTTCGAGACAGGTACACTTGGGCCAGATTCTGAGATGCTCCCTCTGCTGGTATTGACCTTAGCCAAGTCACTTTCTGAATTTTCTGGTCTGCACTGCAGAGGACATAAATTCCCTTTACAGAGAGTTTTGTGAGTTGAGTTCAGCACCAAGCTTAGCCACAAGAGTCAGAATTCAAGAAAATAAAGGAATACAGATGCGCATGCACACACACACAGAGGCATACACATACATTCCTCCAGTTCTCTGTAGTCAGGGAGAGACTTTTATGATTGTTTTCTGTTTACCATTATTAGAAGACCCTTTTTGGCCAAAACTGTGGTTAGAATTATGGCATAGGAGCATTCATTCATTTGTTCATTCATTCTAACAAAACTTCACTGTGCACCCACCACGTGCCAGATGCTGTTCTGGGTGCCAGGAATGTAGCCTGACTGGGTCTGCTCATTTTTTAATTCATCCCCCATCCATCCTGTGGGTGAGGCTGGTGGTAGGCACTATCCTGGGTGCTAGGGATGCAGCATGCCTGTTTTTTTTTTTCATTTTTCTAATTCATGTCCCTCCTGTGGGTTGCCCCTGTACCAGGGCTACCTGACGTAAGTGGGGCAGAGATTTGTTCTCCGTGGGGTACAGCAAGGTCCATGGTCATTTTGATGGAATTCATAAAACCTCCTTCATTTAGATTTCAGGGATAAATCCTGTTTTGCAAGGTCTTTGCATCCTCTATTAAACATACACCCACAACCACACACTTGGCTAAACAAATTAACATAAATAAGACTGAAAATATTTAACCTCCTTAGGAGAACAAACTGTTTTTCAAGGAGTCTGGAAGGGCCGTTTGCATGTGAACACTTGATGGGCTGCTTTTAAATGATTCTGATCTAATTACTAAAGCAGGCCTGGCCAGACCCCTTTTTGGCAGCTCTTTGGTAGCTATTAGTTGGAGCCACTGCACAGGGGCTGGAAAGTTATCAAGATTCACTTATTGGAAGATGCTCAATAGTCTAGATTTCCAGTGTCTTGCATGGGCCTCTACCCAGTTTGACAGAGTCAATAAATTGGCTTTCATTGAGCCTACTGTTACAGCCTAGCTATGAAGACACTGTGAGCAAATGAAAATTGCACATAATAGGCGCTCAATAAACATGTTGGATAAATGAGTGAAGTAGTTTGATTTCTTTTATCTCACTCTGTCTGGATACTCTGTCTGGATACTCTTTCAGGACTCTTCTCCAGTGGTGTGCTGACCTCGTTTAACAACCAACTCAGAAGAGGGGAAGGGCAGAGCCCTGATTTGTAATGTTTGCCAATGTCTCTGGTGTACATACTTCCACTGTGGTAAATTTCAAGCTACCGATGTGACATCCCTTAATATGGGGTTGGGCAGAGAGGTGCACCATTATATAATATTTCCACCATACAGATACAAAAGATATAAATAATCTAAAGGGCATAGATATGAGATGTACAATCATTTGGTAGTCATGAGTTTGAATATTTATTACCTTTGTTTTTAATATAATTTATTTAATTGTAATGGCCATTTGTTGCTGCTGTTTCTGTTGTTTCTAACTATAGTATAAACAGCTATAATTAATTTTGATTTTAAATATTTTTCTTTCTTTCATACACTTAGAATTAACTCCATATATCTTTTGCATGCCTAATCTCAGGGAATCCACATAAAAATTACATGAAATAAATATCGTTATTTCTCCAATTTTTTATGATGACATTAAGATTCAGAGAGATTAAGTGACTTGCCCACAGTCCCACAGCAACAGATTGGCTGAATTGGGACTCAGATGTGTGTGGCTGGGCTACAGCAGTAATCAAAACAGACATGTCCCACCTGTACTACATCCAAGCCCAAGTCTCGTCACCTGCGACATGGTGTATGTTACTCAGCCTGGCTGACTTGTAGAGAAGACTTAACGAGGTAATGACTGATAGTGTTCTGTTAGCCTACGTGTGGCCATATGACTTTTGCTTTCCCAAGTAGCACATTCATTGAAACAAGAACTCTTTCAAATAAGGAATTCTCCTAATTCAGTACTTTAAAAACAGCACCGATTGCATATGTGTATAGAGGGAGGGTGAGATCAGGAGGGGAGGAGGGGATGTCAGGGATGGACAAACAGACAGGGTTGCCCCTCATCCCCTCCCCCAAAAGCCACCCCCCAGAAAGCCACCACCCCCTTTTTTCTGTTCTATTTATTGTACCTATGCCCAGGATTTATTTTTGAATCAAATTCTGCTCCTAAAAGAAGAAAGAAGGGAGAGAAGGAGGGAGAGAGGGAAGAAGGAAAGAGGAAAGGAAGGAAAGGAGAGAGAGAAGAAAAAAAAGAAATGTTGGCTTGGTTCATTTAAAATCATTTTTATCTGGGGGAAACAGTTTACCAGCTTGTTATCAGGAGCACATCTTTTGCTTAACTAGTGATCTATGTTTTAGTAGTAGAACTAGAAAGGATCTATGGCAATTATGTAGTTCTAGGAGGAAATGTAGCTCAGAGAAGTAAAGTGACTTATCCTAGGTCACCCAGGTGGTTTGGAGCAGAGCCAGGACTTCAGTCTGGGGTCTCTTTATGGCCCCTCTCCCCCTGCCTTGCTTATCTTTATAGTGAACATAACGAGGGCAAGTGCGTACAATGCATTTGCTAAGTATGTTTGTTCTGAGTCATTCAGTATATTTTCCTTCTGTGTTTTTCCTTGTCCTCATTTCAAGGAGAAAACTTAGTGTCCTCATCTCTAAAGAGAGAGAGAAAAAAATCCTATTTGAAATGCTGCGCTCATGACAAATTTCTCATGCAGCCCCGTAACTCAGCCTTGAGAAGCATTGATTACTCAGTCCCCATTAGAGCCCCATGAGGTCAAGGGGACCTTGATAAATGGATCTGGGGTCTTCATTACTGTGGCAAGAATGGTTTTCAAATCAGAGCTTGCAATGCCCTACCAAGGCAGAGGCTGCCCTTCAGCTCGGCCCACTCAGAAAGTTCTCTCTCTCCACATCCTCGAGCCTGTGGCCCATGAGTGAAGGAGGGACAGACCAAGGGCAAGCTCTGCCACCAGCTCAGCATTAGAGGGGATGATGCGTGCTTTGCAGGAGCTGAGTGCAACTGGTGTTGGTTTGGTCTTTGGGCCCCGATCCTAACATGTTATCAGTAGCTACTCTTAGACGTGAAAAGATGAAAAGGGCAGGTCTGTCAGATTGGCAGCACTCTTTTAAGGAGACCGACTCTGGGGGCAGAGTGTGAGAAACCTAAGCCAGAATCCTTTCTCCCCTGGGAGAGGTTGGCCAAGGGAAGGAGGAAGAAGCAGTGGGAAATTGCAAGAGAGAGGCATCTTGGTCAGGGAATGGCTTGGACATCATCGTCCTCTCCAAAACTCATGTTGAAGTTTGATCCCCAATGTGGCAGCATTGGGAGGTGGGGCCTAGTGGGAGGTATTTGGGTCAGGAGGGCAGATCCCTTATGAGCAGATTAGTGCCCTTTCTCGGAGCTGAGTGATTTCTTGCTCTATTAGTTTCCATGAGAGCTGGTTGTAAGAAAAAGCCTGGTACCTCCCCTCTCTCTTTTATTTCTTCTTTTGCCATGTGACCTCCTTGCACACCTGGCTCTTCTTCCGCATTCCACCATGAGTGGAAGGAGACTGAGGCCCTCGCCACATGCAGCTGCCCTATCTTGGCATTCCAGTCATCAGAATTATCAGCCAAGTAAACCTCTTTTCTTTATAAATTACCCAATCTCCAGTATTCTGTTACAGCAGCACAAAATGGACTAAGACAGTCAGGGACCTGGTGTTCACTGTGCTGCTGGTAGGACTATTGGACATTCAGATGACAAAGCTGGAAGGGACAGTCAATGCTCTGCAGCAGAACTGAGCTTCCAAAATAATTGCAACAGCTGGAGATGGGGGGTAGGTCTAAGAAGATAAAATAGAATGAAGATCAATGTGAAGGCCTGTATGTAGGTCCAAGAAGTCAGATACACAACCATTGATAAATGATCCATGGTCCCCTAATAATAAATGTGAAATGCAGAACAAAAGTCTGAGTTTCAATTATCCATAAGTTTACTTTGAAAAGTCAACGGTATCATGCAAGTGCCCCAAACTTCAGTAAATTCAGAGGCTGTCTGAGTAGGCTGGTGGTGTTATAGAAGAAGATGTTTCCTCTGCCGGCAATACCAGGCAGTCCAATGCTAACTTCTTGCAGAGCTGTTTATGGAGAAGAGCATTCCAGGCATGGCTCGGGCCTGGGGGGAGTCACCCTGAGTAGTTGTTATCTATGTGGGCTAAAGCCAAAGTCACATCAAGGGAGACAGTGACATCAGTGGAGGCAAAGCCAGGAGGGCCTGTCTGTGGGAGGAAGCACAGAGTCGACAGCAGGAGGACTGAAGCCTGGTAACGTACCTGATTGAAGACCCAAGGTTCTCCTGCTTACCTGGCTGAACACACAGCAGGGGAGGACTTTGGCTTTACACGGGTCAGACAAGCCTTGTGCATAAATTTAGAGATGACTCATTCAATGCACATGGCAAGTGGAACACGTCGTAAAGAGAATGATCAGGATGGCAGAGACACTGGAAGTTCTGTCCAAAGGAGGCCAAGTTTAAAGAGCATGGTGTTAAAAGAGAAAAGAGAACAATTTAAGAGCTGCCTTCCAATGCTCAAAGAGCCATTTCATAGAAGAAAAGTGGCATTGCGGAGGTTTTCAGAGGAGAGAAAAGGGCAATTGGGTGAATTTACGGGGAGGCAGGTGTCCACTCCTTCAAGGGAAGGACTTACAGAGGTCTTGGGGCTAAGGCGAATGGTGAGGCCTTTTATCTGAAGCTGCAGGAATTGCAGGAATCAGGTAGACTCCTAGAGCTGAGAGAGTGAGTGTGCAAGCCCACGTTCTGTGTGCAATGCGCCAAAGACCGTCAAAGTCAGTTTGTCAGAGATGCAAATGAGGCATCAGTGGGCAGCCACCTGTGTAGAATGTCACAGTGGGTGAAGTGTGAGTCCTGATGCCAGATAGACAAGATGTGGCTGGGTTTGAATGCTGGTTCTACCTCTGGGTAGCCATGTGGCTTGGGAAATTACATGTAACTTTCATTAAAAGACCATTTTTTTAAAAAGGGTAAACTTATGACTCTCATACAGATATAAAATGAATATATGTTAAAGATTTTTTTTTAACTCATAAGTCAATGAAGGAACCAGGTAAATGCTCTAAAGGACTCAAAAGTTTATCTGGAAAACAGATACGTTTATAGGTCAGGAATATTGAAATGAATGGGCAAATGGAAGCAACCCTGTTTTTTTTTTTCACAGGAGGAGAGGAAATAAGCCAATTGAATCTCTACTAGACAAGACAGAATTCGCATGTCTAAAGATAAGAATTACGCTTCCATTGCTCTTAGTTATTTATAATTTACAGAGTTGTAAAATAGCTCAAAGACAGTGAAAGACTGGAGTCCAATATCCTAAAGGGTCTGATGTAAACAACACAGTTTTCTACTGAGGCACAATTTTTTCTCACACTGTTTAGGGTCACTTTTTGCCCATCTTGAACATGGCAACAGTTGTTTATCAGTAGTTTGCAGTGTGGATTTGAAAAATGATGCTTGCCTTACATTTTGATTCATGCTGGGCACATGGCAAGATTTCAGTGAGGGACTGAGCAGGCTTGATGGATGGTAGAAGACACACTACAAGAGGAGCTGTAAGGCAGGTCTGTGCAGAGTGCTATCGGGGCTCAGACACAAAGACCTCTGCTGTAGAAGATAAAAGATAATAAACAGTGGCTTCTGTGTAGGGCTTTACTAATAACATCCCCTGAGAGATTATGTGCCAACAGCTTTCAATGCATTGTCTTGTTTACTTTTCATAACCACCCCATGAAGTGAAGTAGATATAATCTCCCCATATTCAGATGAGAGTAGTGTGGTGGACAGACTTTAAGGTGGCCCCATGATCTCCTCTCTTGATGTACAGAATAACATCAAAGTATAACGCTGTCTTTGCTAGAGTCTTCTCCCTCCATGTCTGGCTTTGAAGAAGCAAGCTGCCATGAATCCCTACAGTTATAGGACATGAATTCTGCCAATAGCCAGAGGCAACTTGGAAGCAGTTTCTTCTCCAGTTGAGCCTCTGATGAGAACTCAGCCCTGGCCAATGCTTTGACTGTGGCCCTAAGCAGAAGACCTACATAAGCCTTATTGGAGTGCTGACTCACAGACACTGTGAGATGACAACTGTGTATTATTTTAAGCTGCAAGTTTGTAGTAATTTGTTACACAGTGTAGAAAGTGTATACAAATAGTGAGGATAGAACTATCAAATAACTCACCCAGTGTCCCTCACTAAAAATGTGTCAGAGCCATGATTCAAACCTCATTTTTTTCTGACCTCAGAAACCAGCCATGACTATTGCAGGCAGGTGATCAGCTGGAGACAGGATTAGAATCCCTACAGTCTGATTGTGGAGCCTACCATGTGAGCTGGTGACTTAATCCTTCCAGAGAGTGGCTCTCAATCCTGACTACACGTGGTTATCACATGCGAGAAGACCAGTATTGGCCCCACCCAGAGCAAGTACATCAGGAAATTCATAGGTTGAGGGCAGCCATTGATGTTTTGTGTTTTTAAAATCAACAGGTGATTTAATTTGCATCTAGGTTTGCAAACCACTGTTCCAGGACATGGTGATGCCAGGGAAATTCACTATGAAGTCATCACTATATCCTGGAAGATGGTCCTTGTTAAAAGATAATTTTCTGGTAAAGGTACAATCATGATTCTCATACATATACAGTACAGAATTCATATATACATATATATATATAAATTTATATACATATATATGTGTATGTATGCATCAGTTTCTTACATCATACAAAAGATTGCTAAATAGCTCAAAGACAATGAATAACACTAGAACCTGATAGCCCAGACCACACATAACTTTCCATTTCAATACAGACAGTTTTTCCACACTCAGCTCTTCTTGCCTAAGGAGGGCAAGGCTCCATTCAGTCTGTGCTTGCTAGAACCAGCCTTCTTCCCCATGTGCTCTGACAAATGCTGCTAGACAGAAAAAAGGAAAGGCATGAGGAATGGCACCAAGTTAGCTAATGAGGAGGGCCCCATACTGAGAAGTCAGAGGCTTACTGATGGATGAGACAGGCCAATGAATGTGAAACCTGGCTGCCCATTACCCTTGGAGAAGACAGGGCCTGATAGAATTTTTCCCAGTGTGTTTGGAAGACAAAACACCATCTCTCTTCCCATGCAGGTAAATAGTCCCTGAGAAAGGACCTATCTGCTTCTTGCGTATCACCATTCCCAGGTAATTGAGCCCCTGCAGACTGTTTTGAGCCATGCTCTTTCTTGTCTACCTCTTTTTCAATAGCCCAAAGCCCAGAATGTTCCTTGCCACACCTTCCCAGGCTCTGATGCAAATAAAAATCGCAAACCTGTTCTAGATCCAGTAGGTATATTAGGGGAGAGAGGTATACAATGATCCTGGGCTAAAGGCCATCTGTGTGCCAGGCACTGTGCTAGAATTTTGCATGGATCCTCTCATTTGATTCTCCCAACGAATCTCCTACAATTGCTTGGAGGGGTCAGTTGGTTAAATCCATCTCCATCTTGCAGAAGAGGAAGTTGAGGCTTAGGGTCAACTTGCTTAATACCTCTCGGGTAGGTGGTGGCAAAGACTTGAAATCATATTTTCTGACCCGAATATTTCTCTTCCTCCTCACCCCTCTTTTCCTACATATCAAAACATACACAATCTGTCCTCACTTTCTCCGAGCCCTCCTAGGTTAATATTGTGCCTCATTTCACAAAGTTTGATGCTGGTCCTAGGAGTTGGAGACAGTAGAGCCAACAGAACCCCAGCTGAGGTAAGACCTAACTCCACTAGCAAGTGAATGTTCTTCTTGCATTTTCCCCCAAATGACTGGCCTTAGAAATACCTGAGACAGGGTGGTCTCAAAGCCTCAGGTTGCTGTGCATTTTTTAAATTGCAGCTGATAGCTGGTAACCATCAAGAACTTAGTGGGGTGCTGTTGACCATCCTTTGTTCTGGCAGAGTAGCATGTGTCATGTCCACTTTAACTGTGGGCACTCTCCATTGGAATAATTGGTTTCCTTATAAGGCCATAAGTATCTTGAAGTCAAAACTGATTCTTGGATCACCTCTGTACCTTGACATAGGGCTTGGTACAGAGTAATTGCTCAGTAAACACGCATTGCATGAAGGACTGAGTGAGTAAATATAAAATCCGGGAGCATTTAGAGATGAACACAGAGCTCAGGGAGGGAAGGAAATTGCTAAAAACAATCAGCCATGATGGCTATTGTTTGTAGAAGCACAGCTGGCCTAACAGATGTCCTCTTTGCCATGCTAATGCTGGTATGATGCACACATTTTTTTTTTAATCTCTCTCATTTTGGAAACTTGAAACCACTAAATGTTTCCATTCTAATGCCCTTTCCAAAAGGAAAAGGGAAAAAAATCTAGAGTAATCCATGCTTGTGTCATGCCAGGGGCGGGGAGCAGCAGGGGACCCTGTTCTTATTTTGTGTCTGTGTGTTTGGTTCTCAAAAGAAACAGTGTAGCCATTTGTAGGAAGGTGCTAAAGGGATAAGAAAATATAGGATGTTTACACCTTTTGCTTTGGATCTGAGAGTACCAATTTTTGTATCTGAGTGAGAAAAGTCTCCAGGGTATGGTAGGAAAAGTAAGTAATATGGCGATTACATATTGACATTTCTCCCACTGTCTTTAGCCTGAAAGGTATTGAAAAGTCTGTAGTCTGATTTGGTTGTTGTGTAGGTAAATGTCTACTTGGGATAATTTTAGAGATACTGGGAGGACTAGCTCTCTTTTTTCCTAGCATCTTTGTTCCCTAGCTGGAGGTCCCATAAGAAGAGCCTTAGTCCTTTGGTGCAAGACTTTATTCCCTATTAAAATGCAAATTCCAAGTGCCATTTTATACCTATTAAACTTGCAAGACAATTATTGAATGGTAATAGCTAATGCTGGGGAAACTGGGATAAAAACGGGATCCTTGTACGTTCCTGGGGACAGTATAAAGTCATGTAACCCTTTAAAAAAGCAATCTGGCAGAATGTATTGAGAATCCAGATATCCAAAGCCCAGATAGTCCAGAGATTTATTATAAGGAATTGGTCCTAAACAAAGAAAAACTATATGCACAAAAATATTTGCCATAGAGTTAATTATAATAACATGGAATTGGAAGCAACCTAAACCTAAATATATAGCAATAAGGGAATGGTTACATATATGTCAGGGCACTGATGTCATAGAATGCTGCTCTTTCATTAAATACAATTGTCTTGAATACTTTATAACTATGTGGAAGAATACGCTTTATAAGATAAAATGCAGAATGAAACATTGTAACAATGCAAATTTGTAAAAATTGTATATGACTGTGTTCTTGGGTTGGAAAAGGAACAGGGAAAAAAGAAAATACTTGATATACTAGGTTTAAAATTTAATATGATGATTCTTTTATTTTGATTTATATTGTTTACTTTAGAATGGTTTTTTGTTGCTGTTTGTTTGTTTTTGGTGAATTGAGTCTTTTAAACCCAGGGGATTGGAAATGCTTTGGATCAAGGTATCCCACAGTAGATATGCAAAGTCACCAGGAACCAGTCAGAAGTTGGAACAGTTTGGACCTGCAGTGGGAAATGCAGAAGAAAAGGCTCTCATGACAGCAGAAGTAGAGGGCTGGGAGGCCATAGAAACCAAGGTCCTTGGGGTGGAAGGACAGGGAATAACCTGGAGCATGTGCTCTAGACGCTAGACTCTGTACCACAAGTCCAAGTCTTCTCAGGAGATCCTTACGGCTGGAGAGAAAATGCTGGCGTCTATTGTGAGCCTCTTACAGATATGCCCATCTCCTTCTGGAAGGTGTGAGATGTAGAGGGAAGCCATGCAGCCTATTTCCCATTCCCTGTACCACCTTCTCACTTTTCTCCCTTATATACCAAAGGCCTTCTCCCAGGCCCAGGGAAGCGTGCTTGAGGAAACCCTGCTGGAGAGAGGGGTGGCCTTCCACCTCGGGACATCTATAAATACAGTTTCTCTAGATGGTTTCTGTTCTGGAAGGTGCTCTGCCTGATACCTGCACTCACAGCAGCTTTGCCGTTGATCCCGTAGATTGAACATCTCGACCTACCAGAGTGTTCACCCAGGACTTAGCATCTGTTACCACCAACCTCTACTAGTCTCACAAAGCAGGCACTGCTATTATCAATTTACAAATATGGAAGCTAAGGCTAGGAGAAATTAAATACCTTAGCCTGAGTCACAAAACCTTGAGGAGAAGGCGCTATGATCTAATGCAATGTCTGATTGTGAAGTCCATGCTCTTTCCATGGGTACATGCTGCCTTCTGGCTAGTGCCTTACACAGTCATTGCTTCCTAAAGGCTTACAGTAGGTGCTCTGCAAACATTTGTGAAACTAAGCATCCTCTCATGCTGTGGTATGTTCTCACTGCAAAGTTTGTGCTTGTGGAAGGATGGATTCAGACTTCAACAAATACCACCCATAAGCTTGAGGTGAAGAATAATTTGTTTGCAAAATTGACTGGACTTGGATGTGAGGCTTATGGATTTTTAATAAGGCTTATGCCTTTGTTTTTGCCACTCTGCAATGTCATGCAAATTCCTGCAACAAAGAGAAGTAAGCACCTGCTATTTCTCTCTTCTGATTTTTCAAAATTTACCTTCTTGTCTTTCTTGATGGTGAATACTACACAACCCCATCCAGCTCTCTAGTACAAGGTGCCCTATTACAAGATCTTGAAGAAATTATTAAAAAGTGAATAAAAATCATCCTGGTGAGAGTAAGCCGAGGGGAAATGAAGCTCAGACATTTTTGTGCTTTATTCAACTTTCCAGGATCAACTTTCTTGGATGGGCATTAGAGAAATGTTGTATTTTTTCTGGGTGTGTTTGGTGCCAATGGTGAAGGTCCTGTAAGATGACACAATCTTATCGTGGTGGAAAGTTGCCACATAAAATGGTTGGGGCCTGCACTCTAGGCATTGAAAAGGGTGGGAAGGGGTCTGAAAGTTGCCAACTTTTACTGATGCTTGCTCCTCACTTGCTCTGGGACAGCAGCACTTTGGCACATGTTTACACTGGTGTTTATTGGTCTTGTTATGAATACAGAGACTGAGGTTTCTGGAAGTGAGACAGTACAGCCAAGTGCATGTGGCTACAATCATGATCCAGAATTCAAACCCACCTACCTGGCTCCTAAGACCCTTCACTTTGTAATGAGCCAAGTTGCCTGAATCACTAGCAGCTCTGTGTGTATGAAGGGTGGAGGGTGTGGAGATGGTGGGTTAGGAGGAGGGGGTGGGAGGAGACAAGGACAGGAGTTATGTAGGCAGAGGATGCCAGTGATATAAGATTTGGAAAAGATGGGCTCGGCTGCTTGGAAGATAGATTGGAGGGGTGAGAGTGGAGGGGTCTAGGAAACCAGTCAGGAGCCACTGGAGTGATCTGTGAGAGAAATGACTGTGGCTTGACTGGCCTGTTAGTCATAGAGGTGGACACAGGTAACATTTCTAAGGAAGAATGGAGAGAGGAGGTGCACAGCTGTGGCATGGGAAAGAGAAGAATTAGAAGAAATAGAAAAGCTTAAGCCAAATAATCCATAGCTTTATGTGTGTGACCTACTAGTTTTGGAGACATAGGATCTGCCTCCAGCCACCTCAGACATACCAGGAGCCGCTTCTTAACACTTAGTCCCATTCAGAGGATTTGTCCTAATTGGTTATAGGACACACCACCTTACCCACCTCTGTTTCATCAGTTCCAAGGTGCATATTTTTCCCTTTTTAACATCTCTAAAATAAGGACGTGAATGCAATCAGTGGATGTCATAATATCATTGGCTGTTTCCCTTTCTTAGTAATTTATACAATTATGGTGTGTCTTACAATCGATGGTGTCTGAAAGACAATGAAACACAGCTTTGATGTCTTTCGGTACAGTTCCCCAAAGATGATTTATGTTTGATGAAGTACAAATGTATTATGATAATGACAATTGCTTCCAGTTATTAAGTCACAAATTTCCCAGGCACTGTTTTATGTAATAATAAAAATAAACATCATATTAATAATAATGTTAATTGCTAACATTTACCAAGCACTAGCCTAAGCATTTTATTACCCCCATTTTACAGATGGGAAAACTGAAGCTCATTTATCCTCACAACAACTCCAGGAGGTTGAATAATTATCCTTGTAATAAACATGAGGGAGGGCAGTTCAGGAAGGCTGACTAGAAAGAAAGTCCAGAACAACAAACAAATAGTCACACATTGAATACAGTGTCTGGGAGAAAACAATGGAATTCTGCAAAAAAGTGAAGAAGACCCCTGAGGCTCAGAAATTTGTGATGGTAGTATAGAAAGGCAAGTAATGTGCCTGACCAAGATCAGGTTGAAGCCAGAAGAGGCTCCTTATTGCAGGGAAAAGATAAGTGAAAAAATAAATAAATAAATAAAAGCTTCCCAATGGTCCACACTCCCAAAAATGCCTGAAATCCTCGCTACAAGAGAGCCCCAGAGCCCTCGTAGGCCCTGAGCCCAGTAGCATAGAGCTTAAGCAACAGCATTAATCTGGAAGGGGAATTCACGCAGAGTCTTCTCACCCTCCAGGTCTCCAGCTGCCATAGGACATTCTTATTTTGTGATCGCAGCCAACACCAGAGTACATTTTTCCCTGAGACCCAATAGCACCAGCATATCCACATTCCTAAGGCTCCTCATCACACTGTGACTTTGGCATCCAAACCCGCACAGCACCGTGTAGCCCTGGAAACAAGAGATTCTTGACAGTGTAGAGGCCACCTCCAGGACAAAGGGAGCCAATGCTTGCACTTTCCAGAGCTGACTAATTAAGGCTTTCTGTCACTGCCAGCAGCCTTGCTGTCTTTAGTGGAGTGCCCACACACCACTCCTGGGGGCACAGAGTTCTGTCTGTAGCTCCAGAGAACCTACCTAGAGGCACCTACCCCAACTGAGGAGCTGCAAAGCACCCCAGTGTCTCCCTTGGGGGTGCAGGGTCCTACCCAAGACCCAGGAGACCTCACCCAGAGTGGCCTACTTCAGATGAGAAGCTGCAGAGCACCCAGAGTATCAGTGTCTCTCTTGAAGGCTCAATGTCCTGATCACAACACCAGCAACCTTGCCCAGAGAGGCTCACTCCAGCTGAGGAATTGCAGAGCACCTCAACATCTCTCTTGGGGGCAATGAGTCCTGTCCATGACCCCAGAAACCTTGCCTAGAATGGCACACTCCAGCTGAGAAGCTACAGAGAGATCCAGCATCTCTCTTGGATGTGCAGAGTCCAACCCATAACCCCAGTGATCTTTCCCAGCACCTTCTTCAGCAGTGGAGCTGTAGAGTGCCTTAGCATCTCTCTTGGGGGTGCAGAATTCCACCCACAACCCCAGCGACCTTGCCTAAAGAGGCTCACTTCAGCAGAGGAGCTGTAGACCTCCTCAGCATCTCACTGGTAGAGCAGATATGAAACATGAAATAAATTATATCTTATCACTACAGAAAACCACTAAATAGCAAATACAAATAATAAAACAGAGAGAAAGGAGCAAAGGATATATAAAACAGCCATAAAACAATTAACGAAATGTCAGGAGTAGGGCAACTCCTTGCAGTAACAACCTTGAATGTAAATGGATTAAGTTCCTCATTTAAAAGATATAAACTGACTAAATGGATTAAAAAAACAATAACCAACTATATGCTGCTTACAAGAAACTCACTTAACCTGTAAAGACAAACATAGACTAAGAGTGAAGGGAAGAGAAAGATATTCCACATGAATGGAAACCAAAATCAATCAGGAATAGCCATATTCTTATCAGAAAAATAACTTTAAGACAGAAACTATAAAAAAGAGACATAAATGGCATTATATAATGATAAAGGGATCAATTCAGCAAGAGGATATAACAATTATAAATATATATGCACCCAGCCTCAGAGAACCTGGATACATAAAGCAAATATCATTGGATCTAAAGGGAGAGGTAGATCCCAAGACAATAACAGTTTGCATATTAGTCTATTTCTGTTGCTTATACCAAAATACCTGGAACTGGGTAGTTTACAAAAACAAACCACTATTTCTTTCAGTTTCAGAAGCTGAGAATTCCCAGGGAACACTACAGTAAAACAGAGTGTCTCATGGTGAGAAGGTGGAGCAGAGAGAGCTAACTCCTCACTTCTTCACCTTTTAAAGTCCTTGCAGCTATGCTCATGACTACCACTAAACCATTAATTGGATTAATCCATTTACTTGGACATGTTCCTCACAATCTAATCACCTCTTCAAGGCCACACCTTTCAATTACCATAATAAAACTTCCCACCCTCTTAACACTGTCACAGTGGGTGTTAAATTTTGGAGGGATGTTAGATCCATAGCAATTGGAGACTTTAACATCCCACTCTCAACACTGGACAGATCATCTAGAAAAAAAATAATCAACAAAGAAACATTGTAGTTAAACTGCACTATAGACCAAATGGACCTAAGAGATATTTACAGAACATTTCATCTTGCATCTTCAAAATAAGCATTATTTTCATCAGCACATGGATTATTCACCGGGATGGACCACATGTTAGCCCCAAAATCAAGTCTCAACAAATTTTTAAAAATTGAAATCATGTCAGGTGTCTTTTCAGATCACAATGGAATAAAACTAGAAATCAAGTAAAAGAGAAACCTTGGAAACTGGACAAATACACGACAATTAAACAACTTGCTCCTAAATGACCAATGGGTCAAAGAATGAATTAAGTAGGAAATCAAAAAATTCCTTGAAACAAATAAAAATAAAAACTCAACCTACCAAAGCCTATGGGATGCTGCAAAAGCACTACTAAATGGTAAGTTTATTGAAATAAGTGCTTACATTTTAAAAAAGTAGAAAGACTTCAAATAAACAACCTAACATTGAACTTCAAAGAACAAGAAAAGCAAGAAAAATCCAACCCCTAAATTAGTAGACAAAAATAAATAATAAAGATCAGATAGAACTAAATGAAATGACAGTAAAACAATACAAAAGATCAATGAAATAAAAAGTTGGTGTTTTGAAAAGAAACAAAATTTACAAACCATGAGCTAGACTAAGAAAAAAAGAAAGACCCAAATAACGAAAATCAGAAATGAAAAAGGAGACATTACAGCTGATACAATAGAAATATAATGAATCATTATAGACTAATGTTCAACTATAGACCAACAAATTGGAAAACCTAGAAGAAATGGACAAATTCATGAACACCTATAACCTACCAAGAATGAACCAAGAAGAAATAGAAAACCTGAACAGACTGGTAATGAGAAATGAAATTGAATCAGTAATCAGTAGTCTTCCAACAAAGAAAAGCCTAGGACCAGATGGCTTCACTACTTAATTCTACCAAACTTTAAAAGAAGAATTAAAACCAATTCTTCTCAAACTTCTCAAACTATTCCAAAAAATTGAAGCAGAGGGTATTCTTTCAAACATATTCTGTGAGGCCAGCATCACACTGGTACCAAAATCAGACAAGAATACAACAACAACAAAAAAGAAAACTATTGGGCAATATCCCTGATTGTATTAGTCCATTCCTGCTGCTTATAACAAAATACTTGGACCTAGATAATTTCTAAGAAAACAAAATTTACTGCTTACAGTTTCTGAGGCTGGGAAGTCCAAAGTCCATCTGGTGGTGGTGACAGTGACCCGGGAGGCTCACATTGCAAGATGATGGAAGCAGAGCAGAGAGGCAGATTTTCCTCTTCTTTTAAAACCCTCAGAACCACACTCCTAATCACCATTTTTTATACATTCAGTACTGCACAGTCCTACAACCCAATCACCTCTTCAAGGCTCCACCTTTCAATTACCATAATAGGATTTCCAACCCTCTTAACAGTCACAGTGGGGGCTAAGTTTCTAATACATAAAACTTGTGGGACATAATTCAAGCCTCAGGGAGTTTGGGGGGATGTGTCCACCACACTGATGAAACTAGATGCAACAATTCTCAACAACATACTAATAAACTGATTTCAATAGCACACCAAAAAGATTATACACCATGATCAAGTGGGACTCATCCCAGGGATGCAAAGATGGTTCAACACACACAAATCAATAAATGTCACATCAACAGAACAAAAGAACAAAACCGTGATTATCTGAGTAGATACAGAAAAAGCATTTGATAAAATTCAACATCACTTCATGATAAAAACTCTCAACAGATTTAATATATAAAAACACATCTCAATAGAATAAAGGCCATGTACTACAAGCCCATAGCTAACATCATACTCAGTGGGCAAAAGTTGAAAGTTTTTTCTCTAAGAACAGTAACAATATAAGGATACCCACTTTCACCAATATTATTTAACATAGTGCTGGAAGTTCTAGTCAGAACAATTAGGTAAAAGGAAGAAGCTAAAGTTATCCAAAATGGAAAAAAAAAAAGGAAATAAAATTGTTCCTGTTAAATTCATGTTTTCAGAAGACATGATCTTATATTTAGAAAAAGTCAACAACTCCACCAAAAAACTCTTAGAACTGATAAACAAATTCAGTACAGCTGAAGGATACAAAAGCAACATATAAAAATCAGTAGAATTTCTATACACCAGCAATGAACTAGCTGCAAAAGAAATCAAGATAGCAATCCCATTTACCATAGTGACCAACATTTTTTTTTAAATGAAATTTCTAGGAAAAAATTTAACCAAGAAAGTAAAATATATCTGTGATGAAAACTACAAAACTCTGATTAAAGAAATTAAAGAAGACACACAAAAATATGAAAAGATATTTCATGCTCATGGATTGGAAGAAATATTATTGTCAGAATGACCATACTACACAAAGCAATCTACAGATTCAATGCAATCCCTATTAAAATTCCAATGACATTCTTCACAAACAAACAAAAAATGAAAAAATCCTAAAATGTATATGGAACCTCAAAAGACCCTGAATAGCCAAAGCAATCCTGAGCAAAAAGAACAAGGCCCGAGACATTACACTGCCTGACTTCAAAATATACTACAAAAGTATATTATACTATACTATGCTAATTTTAGTAAACTAAACTATACTACAAAACTATAGTAATCAAAACAGCATGGTACTGGCATAAGAACAGTCATACAGAACAATAGAATAGAACAGAGAACCCAGAAATAAATCCGCATATCTACAGTCAACTGATTTTTGACAAAAACAGCAAGAACATACATTGGGGAAGAGATAGCCTTTTCAGTCAATGGTGCTGGGAAAACTGGACATCTAAATGTAGAAAAAAAGAAACTAGACCCCCTTCTCTCACCATATATTAAAATCAGCTTAAAATGAATTAAAGAATTAAATGTAAGACCTGAAATTATAAAACCACCAGAAGAAAACTTAGGGAAAACACTCCAAGACATTGGTCTGGGCAATAATTTTGTGGAGCAGACTTCTAAAGAACAGGCAACAAAAGTAGAAATAGACAAATGGGATTACATCAAACTAAAAAACTTCTGCACAGGAAAAAAAAAAAAAGAGCCAAGAGGCAACTAACAGAATGGGAGAAAATATTTGCAAACTATTCACCTAACAAGGGATTAATATACAGAATCTACAAGGAATTAAACAGTAAAAAAAAATCCAACAAATAATCCAATTAAAAACTGGGCAAATGACTTCAACAGACATTTCTCTAGAGAATATATACAAATGACCAAAAGGTATATGAAAAAATGCTCAATGTCACTAATCATCAGGGAAATGCAAATCAAAACCACAATGAGATATCATCTAACCTCAGTTAGAATGGCTATTATCAAAAAGACAGAAAATAACAAATGCTGGCAGGGATGAGGAGAAAAGGGAACTCATACACTGTTGGCAAGAATGTAAATTAGTACAGCCGTTATGGAAAACAGTGTGGAGGTTCCTCAAACAACTAAAAATAGAACTACTATATGATCCATCAACCCCACTGCTGTGTATTTATCCAAAGGAAAGGAGATTAGCATACCAAGAAGTTATCTGCATCCTCACTTTTATTGTAATAAAATATTGCACTATTCATAATAACCAACATATGGAATCAACCTAGGTGTCCATCAACAAATGAATAGATAAAGTAAATGTGGCATATATATACACATATGTATATATATACATATGATATATATGCAGAGGAATACTACTCAGCCATAAAAAAGAATGAAATCTTGTCATTTGCAGCAATCTTGTCATTGTGGATGCACCTGGAAGATGTTATGTTATTGTAGAGCTAGGCATCTATAACTAACAATGTACTGTATGTTCTTAAACGGCTAGAAGAGAGGAGCTCAAATATTCTAATCGCCAAGAAATGATACATTTTTGGGTGATTATGCTAATTACCCTGATTTGATCATCACACATTGTATACATGTACAAAAATATAACTTTGTACCTTACAAATATGTACAGTCAATACATGTAAATTAACAAATAAATAAATAAATGAAATAATTGCCCGCAATAAAATAAATAAATAAGTAAATAAATGAACTCCAGGAATTGGAGGATCAGAGAGATTAAGTTACTTACCTAAAGTCACATAGCAATTAATAGTGCAGTCAAACTTTAACTGGGCATGCCTTAGTTAGCAATTTGGAGGGAAAGTACCATTTACTGGATTGCCCATGGCCTGCCAGTAAAGATTTTATATACATTATTTTATTGAACCCTCTTACAAGGTAAGCACTTCTTTCCCACTGTACAGATAAGGAACCAGAAGTCCAGTGGTGAGTCTGGACTTGAAACCCTGATGTGTCTAGCTCCGAGGCCCAAGTTCTTCCCTAACAGAAGATACCCATGATGCTTGCTAAAGTCATAAAGAAGTTTGCCTCAAAGCCTAAATTAACACACAGCACCATGCTATGGTTTGAATGTGTCCCCCAAAGTTTGTGTGTTGGAAACAATCCCCAATGCACCATGAAGATGCTTAAAATTTAACTTCACTTCACTTCATGAAGTGTCATCCAAAAGATGTATGTCACTACTAGCCTGACATGCAACTTTTGGATGTTTAATAAAAATTCTTTGTTGATAACAAGGTTTTGCAGTCCTTGACAGAAAACAAATACCTCAGTCCCTAGTACAGTTCCTGATACTCAGGAGGTATGGTACAAATGATGAATTGAAGGTCACTGGGGGCAGACTGACCTTAGCATTCCAGGATATATCAGAAACATGGCTTGTGCCGGAGAATAAGAGAGAAAACTTCCAGAGATGCACTCTTTTGCTCCATTTGGTTGGCCCGGATTTCCACTTTGCCTGCCTATTCAGTCTGACCCAGGCATCCTGTGGATCTGGAAGTACCTAGCTAATGACTTCTGTCTCTAGCCTACAGGGAGAAAAGAATGTGACCTGCCAGCACTTGGACTTTATCTGCAAGTGTCAAATAAGAAAAGGAGTACTGGAGAAGGTATTGGCAGCAGTGTTAATGAGACTGTTGTGTATTTCAGTTGATGATGTTAGTTTAGAGGAGGATAGAGGCATGGAAAAGAGCTGCTTAGTCTGGAGAAGGCTGATAACCTTGTCCCAGTCAGAAGCCTTCACCTCCACTAAAATACAGCACACTTATGGACAGCTGGATGGGTCAGGGAATACTGACAAGAAGGAGCTCTTCAGAAATAGCCACATGGTGACTTGTGCTGGTATGGATGGGGCAGTGCATGATGGAACTGTGACATCATCTTGCTAGGACTTCTTCCAATTTCTAGTTGATTTGCCCATTCTAAGTAAGGAACCCCAGGTCTGATAAAATGGCAAAAAATTCTATCAGCCATGTGGGACATAGTCATTGTCCTGACCCATCCAAGGTAAAATTCACTCCTGCAGTAGCTAACACATATCAGGCCTGTGTGCTTTGCCAAGCATGGTGCTGTGTAGTCTAGGAGCATTGTCTCATTTGCTTTTCACAACAGCCCTGAATTAGGAGCTGCTGTCATTGCCCATTTACAGAGGAAGAAACAATCCCCCAGGCGGTAAGTGGCAGAGATGAGATCTGAACTCGTCTATCCATCTTTGAAAGCCTTTCCAGGCCTTTTCACCAGGGTTATTGGCTGAAAGCTATACACCATAATAACATCCCTGAAGGGCCATTGGAACCATCTGCTTCAGTTCCCTCATTTCACGGATGTAGACACTGAGACCTCGGGAGAGGAAGGAACTTCTCCAAGCTCCTACAGTGAGTATACAGCAGAACTGGAAATAGAACTGAGATGTGTGAGTTCTTCAGCTAATCCCTTGGGCAGGGCACTGTGATCCCATAAGAAAAACTATGGCATCTCTGCTTCATCAGATCAGCCTGTGAAAGAATGCAGATGCATGGGGTGCAAGCAGGAGATCGTGTGCTCTGTTCACTGATGAATGCCCAGGCCTGGAGTGGCAAGTGTGTGTCAAGAAACGGGTGAATTCTGTGAGTAGATAAGATCAAAATCCTACATTAATGCACAGGAGGATTTTCCTAATATTGCTTGGGGACCAAGCAATATTGTTAGCTCTTGAGGGACAAGGTCTGTCTACCCTTAAGTCCTGACATACAATAAGTAATTGGCAAATATTTTATTGAATAAATGAATTAATAAAAGGAGACTTAATAGAGGAGGTGACATTTAGGCTGAAACTTAAAGAGGAGAAAGGATGTTTCAGTTGGAAAAAAGGAAGAAAGCATGTGGAGGAGGGGGATAGACATTTAAAGAGCATCGTGTTTTGGTAAAGTTGTAAGTTTGGTGAGTCTAAAGGGAAAAAGCATAAAGAGATGAGCCTAGAAAAGAAGCCTGATATTTTGGAGCTCTGTTGTTAGGTATGCATATGTTTATAATTGTTATATTTTCTTAATAAATTGATCCTTTTATCAACATATAATGTCTTTCTTTGTCTCTTGCAACAACTTTTGTCTTAAAGTCTATTTTAAAATCTGATATTACTATAGCCATCCCAGCTCCATTTTGGTTACTACTTGTATGGAATAGTAATTATCTTTTTACTGTCAACCTGTTTGTGTCTTTGGATTTAAAGTGAGTCTATTGCAGACAGCATACAGCCTAACCATGCTTTTTATCCAGGGTTTGATTTGGGGGAACCTGGTGTACCTTGATAAAGAGTTGGGACTTTACTCTGTAATGAATGAGGAACCCACAGCCATGTTTAAACAGACAGTTGGTATAATCAGATATCTCTGCTTAGAAAAATGATAATGGAAGGCCTGTAGAGGGGGGAATGCAGCAGGAGAGGAAGTGTTGGGGGGCACTCTCTCCCAACACACTCTCCTGTGCTATTCTCTCATCACCTGCAGCTCTTGTTGCCTCTTTCCAGCTCAGGGTGAAGTGACACTGAAGACACTTCACGGGGAAATGCGGATGCCTGCCTTGCTGGACTCAGCTACGCATCCCCTCGCTGACACTAGAATGCAAGCTCACTATGCAGGGCTTTTATTGGCCTGCCATGCTCTTCTAGTTGTGAGTTTTGCAACTTCTAAGATAGTTTTAAGAGATGGAGTTATGTTAAATTATTTCAAAATTGTTCCTTGTATGTTTTTCATGTGTATGGTAAGACCCTGACATTCGATGACATGATTTGTGGCTATTATGCACCCCACAGATAAATAAGCACATGACATATTTAGGGAGAGAAAATGGACAAACATTAAATGAGGAAAATCAGAGGTCAGCTCTCAAAAAGGCAGGTGAATACCTCAGTCTTATGTAAATTCCCTGAATGACCCTGGTGTGTGGTATTTATCTTTTGCCCTGATGTTGGTGGGATTCAGCAGAAGGAGACAGACTGTAACCAGCTAAAAGAATAGCAGAAATGTCCATAAAGGGTCGCTTTTTAATTTACGAAAGGTAAAGCAGAACATGGAATAATGGAAGGTGCACCAGGCTCAAAGCTGGGAGACCAGGGTCCTCACCCCAGAACCACAAGGAGTCATTCTGCAGCCACTGGCAAATCACTCAGATCTCCTGTGTATGAATTTCCTTTCTGCAAGATGAAAGAACAGGAGTAGGTCATTCTTAAGGTCCCTTGGAACTTCCAGCTAATAAAATTTGGGGAAGAACTTGGCAGGAGCCAACTCAGGAAAAGGAAGCATTAGAAAATGATTTTAGCTCTGACTTGTGTCCTCATGTCTAGGCTCCAAGGGAATGGCAAAGTCTTGGTTCTTTCCTGCACCTGTGACAGATGTCACTAATCAATAATGGCTTTTCACCCCAGTTGAGTTGGCAGCAATCTGAATCCTTTTTCACACAGCGTTCCAGGCAGCCTTGAGCAACCCACCCTAGTGATTTTGCAAGATAAAAATATTTTGTCCACCCTGCTCCCAGTAAATGGAGCAAATCTCATTAGGAGATGACTCAAACATCCTTCCTGGGGCTGACTCACAGGGAATAAAGAAATCCCCAGTACACAGTGGGTGCTTTACCTCTGAGGCATTTTGTTTGGGGACCAGTAGGATTCTGATATAGTCTGAGGTCTGTCACTGCCTTTTTGGGTGATGCCTCTGCTTGAGAGCAAGGACCAGTGGTGGTAGCTGGGAATCAGAACAGGTGCAGTTAGCTATGATGTCAGCAAACCCTGCTCTGTTAGACTATTCAGTTCTGCCTTCACCTGGCTGTGGAGAATATTCCCACACATGCCTATTTAACAGCAGACAGACAAGGACTCTAAGAAAGAAAGTCTAGTGGAGTCAGCTCCTGCCTTCCTCCCTCGATCTAGGAACTTTTAAGGCTACCGATGCTCAGAAAGCTGCCCATGAACAACTGTAATTAGGGCAGAAGCCAGCAGGGGTCTCTGGGAACTACCTAGAAATAGAAGCTTCCCCCCACCCCCGCCCCCCACATGTGGGAGTCCAGAGGAAGAGAAGGGAAGAGATTGTCCTCTCACGTCCTCTCACAGCTGAACTGAGAGCGGTCAGTTAACCCTTCCCGCTCTCCAACCGCCTCTGACCACGCCTGTTCTCTGCCGATTCTCGGTGAAAGCCATGTTGCTGGTTCTCAGCACAGGGCCACCCTGTCACTCTCTCTGTGACTCAGACTCCCTGCTGCCTGAGCTTGGAGGCTTGGTTCCCCATATGCAAACTGGGGATTCAGATAAAACGATGGCAATGCCCCTGCCTTACAGCGTTGCTCTCAAGAGTAAAAGAGCAAATGATGTATGAAAGAAGCTACCAGTTAAATGCCGCATTTTCACCCTCTTGGTCTCGCCATGAATTAAGACTGTGAGGGGATGTTTGGCTGTAAGGCCTCATCTCTTATTTCCAGTGGGCCCAGTTTGGTGCCTATAAAAGGATGCCAGGCATGGGTGAGAAGAGGTGGATAGAGAATTTTTTGTGCCACTGCAGTTTGTCCCTCTCATCTGCTTTTGCAGAAGCCTCCTGTCCCTTCCTTGCCTGCTGCCCAAGGGAGGTCTGGTATCAAGTGGGCCTAGACAGGATGCACTGGTTCCTGTCCCAAGCCCCCTGCACCTTACACTTTGGAATTGTGCCTAGCTTCGAAGCAGCCTTCCTCGTATCTGTTGCCCCCGGCTTGGTTGGAAGGTGGCAGAAGATGAGGAAAGAGTGCTGAGGGTGGGTGCACACAGGAGACGGTGTCTGACTCGAGGGCATGTCCAAGCCTGACCGGCCTCATTTGCAAAGACAGCATGTGCTGCAGACAGAGGGCAGCTGTCAGCTCTTCCCAAGACCCTGGCCACACACCCTTGCTCACTCCTGCAGTCACAGAAGGAGGTGGGCAAGGAGCAGAGGAAGGAGGAAGAAGAGGGGAGAGGAAAAACGGAGGGAAGAAAAGGGGGAGAAGGGGAAGAAAAGAAGTCAGAAAAAGGGACAGCAACGAGTCAAGGCTATGGAGAAGGAAGCTGAAGTGACAAATGACACAAGAAAAGGAAGGAAGGGAGTAACTGGTAAGGCACGGAGAGAGACAAAGCCAAAACAGGAGGAGACACATCTGGCTTCCATCAGGGAGACTGATAAATTGGTCTCAGTCTGAAATCGAGTTCGTATTTTAAGGGTAAATTAAAATGCACAAAAATCCAAGGAGCTTCCTTGATGGTTTTAGTGTTATAAGGTAGTGATTTTCTCCCGTCTCAGTGAGGTGTGAGAAAATGCAGAGCTACGGCAGGTGTTTGCTGCCCTGCTGGTGCAGCCGGGCTCTGCGTGCTCCCCGCGGATGGGAACTTGGTTGAAACTCCATGTTGATTTTACTGAAGTCTGAATTATCCCCTCTCCTGGCTCTAAATCAGACTATTAGAGCTAAAAGGGAGTTATTTCTTCAGACCCAACCTCTCCCTTAAGCTTGAGACTTAGATTTCAACCAGCCTGATGGAGGTTTCCACGTGGACCTCAGACTCAGCAGGTCCACACACAGCTTCTTGTCTTTGCGGTCCTCCAGGCTCCCTGCACATCATCATGATGTCTGTGAACAGCACACTGTCCACCCTGTCCCCAACCCCTGAGACCCCCCAATGATCCTCTTGCTCAACCTCCATATCACGTTAGTCACAAGGCCTGCCTAGACCACCAGGAAGATTCTCTCACAGGACCCTTGTCACCTCTCTAGTTCAGCCCTCACTTCTCGTCAGCCCATGACAACAGCTTCCTGCCTACTGTCCTGTCAGAGAGCTGTCTTTAGATACAGATACAGGTATTTATATTTATATAGATATAGGTGTGTGTGTGTGTGTGTGTGTGTGTGTGTGTGTGTGTGTGTGTGTGTGTGTGTGTGTGTTTTAAAGATCTTCTGCAGAATAAAGTCCACACTCTCCATTTGGCCTACAAAATCTTTCCTATCATACTCCATCCTGTCTCTGAGGTTCATATTATATCCCTCGCCTTTAATTCCAACAACAGGGCAGTTGCTAATCTCTGAAATCGTTTTTACTGTTCTCTAAACACTTACGGGTTTCCATTAAGTGTGAAATGTTGAGCTGGTCACTGGGATCCGGGGAGAAACAAGACACTCTGCTCTCAAGAAGTGCAGTCTAATAGACCAAGCCCACAAACACAGCCCAGAATCACATGGGTTACCCGCTCTATAAAAGTTAATGCACTTGGCACAGATTTCTATTTCATGCTGTGTTAGTTTTCCATTGCTGCATAACAAATTGCCACAAACTTAGCGGCTTATAACAACAGACAGTTTTTTTTATCTCAAGGTTTCCATGGGTTAGGAGTCTGCACATGGGTTCAGGGAGTTTGAGGAATTGCTGTCACTCAGCATAGCTGGCCTGGGAGCGGGTAATCAGCAGGAGATGGTGAGGCTGTGAGGAGCGTGAGGACAGATCATGAAAGGTCTACACCATTGCTAAGGGAGAAGATCTCTGTGTCCATGAATGTTTGCACTATCTGCATATGCATGTTTTGTTTATGATGCCCAAGAGGCCATGCTCCAGGCCAGGTCAAAACACATAAAGTGGAGAATGTTCTGGATAAACTGGGTTATATGATCAGCCCCAGCTAAGCCTGGAATATCTTTCTAACCTCTGGGCCATAGTACCTCCTGGATGCTTTCAACCCTGTACTCCCAAAGAATCTGGTAGACACTTGGATCATAACCCCAACCACACTCTCCTGTAATTATTTGTCCTCTGTTTCCCTCCCAGAACTAAGGGGTCTTTGAAAATGAGGACTAGGTTTTATTGATGTTTGTGTCCTTAAGACCAGTACTATACCTGAGACAAAAGAGGCCCTCAATAAATTGATATTAAATCACAATAAAGTAATAGCTAACCCTTAATGAATGCTAACTATCTGCCAGGCACTCTTCTCGGCACCTAACACGGATTATGGGCACTTTCATTAAATTCAATTTACAGATAAGGAAACCAAGATGTTGAGAGGTTGTATAATTTTCCTAAAAACAGAGATTATATGAGAAGGAAGAGGATTCTAATCCAGGTCTAAACTCCAGAGCCTATGAATGAATGAAATGAAGTCTTGAGAGAACTACAGTGTGAGCTTTCAGGGTCTTCTGAGCACAATTGAATTCCCTGCATGTTTCCCAGGGCTTCCTGGATGGTCAGCAATGAGCATGTGTCTGGGAGAGCAACATTATCCTAAAGAGCTGATGGAACAGTTCCCCACATCCCTTGTCTCCTGTGGTCCTCACACTTGTTGAGAGCTCCAGGAAGATTCATTATTCCCATTCTACAGATGAGATGACCCAGGTTTCCGAAGTCGACGAGCTGCTCAAAATCATGTAAAGAGCACCAAAGCCTCCTTTTGAGCCCATGTCTTTGGACTCCAAACTCCATGGTTGTTTTACTGACAACTCAGTTACTCTGATGTTTTACTGACAACTCAGTTACTCAGTTCTTCATCTCTAAAATGAGAATGATCATATCTACCTTGGAAGGTTGTTGTGAGGATAATGAGCTGATATGTGAAAAGCAGCAAGTCATAGGTGCTCACTAAATGGTGTTGGTGGGAATTGATTGTTTCCATAATCATCACCATCACCTGAGAAGAAATTTGAGGCTCTGGGTAGGCAGATCCCAAGCATGGGTCAGAGTCATGAATTTCAAGTAAAATAGCCAAACACAGGAGGGAGTTGGGAATCTTGTTTAAGTTTCTATGCAGAATTGTCAACACAGAGATTCAGACCTGCTGAGCAGGAGGTTTATTGATCAGAAAATGTGATCAGGATCACCAAGGGTCAAAGCCAGGACTTGGGTCCCAGCCAAGGCCAGGAGCAGACATTTCCATCCTCCTTACACCGTAGTCATTACCATCACAGCATTAAACACCTTTCTGTTTGTCTGGACTGTGAGCTCAAGAGGACAGATCCAGCTTGTTCATCATTGAATTCCAGCTCTGTGTTCCCAGTGTCTGCCATACATATATTGAATGAATGAGTGAATGAATGGATGGATGAATGAACAAACAAAAAATCTCAACACAAAGAAATAATAAAGGTACGAGGTGACGGATGTGCTAAACACTCTGATTTGATTATTACACAATGTCTACATGTATCAAAATATCACACTGTGCCTCATAAATATGTACAATTATTGTGTCAATTTTAAAAAAGACCTAGTTGAATTTTTTTTTTAATTAAAGGAAATTCATTCATTCATTAGTTAGATTCTCCAGTCTCTTTGGATTGTGCATAAGGGCACTCAATTGAGGAATCACTAGCGTGGATACAAGACTTGTTGTTCCCTTCTGCTGTTTTCATAACACACAATCTCCCCTACAGCTCTTCTTACTTTACTTTCTATTATGCTGTGTCTTTTCAGTGGGATGTGCTGAAAAGCTGACCATTTTCATGTACACAGGTGTTTAATATTGTTAAATAAAAAGAGAAGTGCTCTAAAATTCAAGTGTGAATGAAAAGCGGTGTGTAAAACTAAATAAATAAAAAGCCAAAAAGCATAGAGTCTAGGAGGGCAGAGATCCAGATGACCTGGAGTTGAAGAGCTTGGAGTATGTGCTACCAAGCCTCACCCACAGACTCTAGCTTGTAAGTGCCCTCTTGGACACCCAGGGAACCTGGTGCTGACCGCTGAACCACAGACTCTCCTCTAAGAAGGAGAACCATTTTTCCTTGTTAAAACAATAAATCATTCTCTCTCTCTCTCTCTCTCTCTCTCTCTCTCTCTCTCTCTCTCTCTCTCTCTCTCTGTCACACACACACACACACACACACACACACACACACACACACACACACATAAAGTTTATCAAAATAATAATCTCAAAGGACTGTTTGCAGTTTGCTCCTGCTCAGGCAGGAACATAAACCAGATGATCTTTCAATGAATTTTAAAGAACCAGCATCTAGCCTCCTTCACTGTGGTGGTTCCTACTCTTTCCTGTATTTCAAAAACTATTCTGCAGATCCCCAACTGAAAGAGGTGGTTTCCTTTAGTAGCCATTGGCTGCAAAAGGAATCATATTCATACATGTTAATAGAAGTCTTTGCTTCATTTATCTTTGGAATGAATTTGTATTGCCTTTATCCTAAGAATATTTTCAAAAATCATAGTCCAATACATTCAAGACACATTATTAATTTATTCATATTCTTGTTGATTTGACAAAACTTATATATAGTAACTTTTGGTCTTTCAGGAACCTACAGCCCGCCAGGTTTGGGGCCAGATGATATAGTTTGAATTCTAACTAACTGATTCTACTAACTAGCAGGTTAAGTAAAAGTATGCACATTGCTTAACCTCTCCGAGCCTCGTTTTCTTTAACTGGGATAATAATTCCTACCTGCCTTACGGGTTGTCATGAAGACTAAATGGGATAGCTTATCAAGTGCATGAAAATGTCCATTGGAAATTGAAGTTTCATCCTGGCTGACAATTTTCCGTGTCTTAGCCTGAAGAGCAAAACAGGACTCAAAGTTCCTTATTCTCTTTCTTTCTTCCCCTCTAGGTTCCTGATTGTCCTGGGGTGCTTGATTCTGGCCGTCCTGACTACATTCAAGGAGTATGAGACCGTCTCGGGAGACTGGCTCCTGTTACTGGTGAGATTGCTGACCTCCTGCATTCTGAAGAAGACAGCTCTGGTCGGCCTTCCACACTGATAAAAAAAGAGGTCATCCTTGGGTACCATTCTGCCTGACTGACTGTGGCTTCTGGGGGTCTCCAGCCAAGTCCAGGCCCAACAAAAAGCAAAGCCTCAATCACTTGGTGAGGCCTGCCACGGGCACAGGTGGACTGAGGAATGGCGTTCCTGATAAGGATGTCCTATTCCACATTAGAGATAAGGGGAAATAAACAAGGTCAAAGCAAAACCCAGTGCATACTATTAAACTGTAAAATACAGTTTCCCAATCCTCTGAAAGTGAACATGAAGGCATGTTTTATTCTAAAACCTGCCTCTTTTTTTTCTCCCTGGTATCCTTTTCCCTAAGCCCCGAGGAGCTCTTATTCTCTTCAAAGCCAAGTGCAAAATCCCATTTCTACATAAAACCTCTATGTCCTCCCTCCTGGGGGCCTCTATTTGATCTCTCTCTCAATTATCCATCAGTGGTGTGATAGGGAAACAGCGGGGTTAGAGTTCTTGGGCAAGTTAACTAATGTGCCCCTGATCTGGTTCCTTGGGTCCTTGCCTAAAAAAATAATGTAAGATCAGGTGAGGGGCAGATGCTGGTGTGGGCTGACCCAGCCTCGGTGCCTGGCCTGGACTAGGCTCCAGGAAGGCTCATTCCTGCTACATCCCTGGACAGCACTCTCAAGTGGCCCTTGAATGACTGCACCCTTGCTAGGCTGAGAGTCAGCCCAGCCTCTTCAGGATGATGGTGACTACATGAGGCTTGGCCCTACTCTCCACAAAGGGAAGGTGTGCTAACCCACGAATTCGGGTTCACAAAATAGCAGAGCCTTTGCCCACACTGGGTATCCCATTGCTGGTACCGGAGTTAGCAGGTTCCTCAGGGAGGCAGGTGTTTGCAATCCGTACGGACCTGAGCTGAGGCCTGAATGAGTGAATCCTGGGAGACCATCCAGTTCCAGGAACTAGGTTTTGGGGATTGCTGTGGAGCAAGAACTCCTTAATGGGCCCAGGAGGGTCCCAAAAGAGAGAGAGATGACAGTGTCATTGTTTGATCATCAAGGAAGATGCAGGTAGGTAGAGGGGACCCTGTGTCTTGGGAGGCAGCATGGCATAGTGCTTAAACGTGTGGGCGCTGAGCCTAATTACCTGAGCCTGGGATCCCTTCTTGCCACTTCATAGCCTTGAGAAATGTGCTTAACCACTCTGTGCCTTGGTTTCTCAAAATGTAAGATGAGGGTGACATCATAAAACACTTGGCATGGTGTCTGTACCAGAAGCCACACTTAATAACTGTTAGCCACCATTAGTAATGCCAGGGCCCGGGCACTGAGTGGGATTGGCAGGTTGTGTTTCATCAATATCTCTCTTTTCAACAAAACTGCATTTCTTAGGGGCTTTTAGTACATTAAAGGGACTTTTTGAAAAAGTGATTCTTTGGAAATAAAACATGGACAAAAGAAAAAGTAATCACTTTGCAAGGCTTAACAGTGTTCAGGACCATTAACACATCAGAATGAAGTTGGAGCTCTCCAACACTAAATGGAGGTGATCTAACTTCCCCTCTCTCCTTCTCCACCTGAGCTACCTCCACCACCAAAACTATAATAGCAACAATACCAGAAATCCAGGTCTTCAGATCTTTGGAACAGAAATCACCTGTCCCAGACACCCGGGTCCCAGTTAATCAGTGCCTCTCCACATGCTCTTCCATGCAGGAAACATTTGCGATTTTCATCTTTGGAGCCGAGTTTGCTTTGAGGATCTGGGCTGCTGGGTGTTGCTGCCGATACAAAGGCTGGCGGGGGCGACTCAAGTTTGCCAGGAAGCCCCTGTGCATGCTGGGTAAGCCCTGACCCCTGAGTCTATGATATCCTCAGTCCCCTTCTTTGATGCATTATTTCTCCAAGGAAATTTTAAGCAGACTCTATTCTGGGAAATCAAGCAGCACTGCAATGGCCATGCCAGCCTTTGACCCTGCCTCCGTGAGGAAGAACAGTGCCAACATTCCGGGTGCTGAAATTCCTCCTAATTGTGGGGGTTGGGAGGGACCCTTTGCATTTGGGTAGTGAAGGAACCTGCAGGTTGCAGGGTGTTGACGATCTCGGGTCCGTAGATTAGTAGCACCCCCAGTCATTATGAAAATCAAAATTACCGTGCATTTCCAGACTGATTGAGGTGGGCCTGGTAGGCAGAACACCATTGTTGGTTGAGAATTTACTTCTATAGGACCAGGTTATGCCCATTTTGCAGAGATGGAGACTGAGGCTCACAGAGCTGAGTCATTTTCCAGTCACCCAGGTAATAAGCAGCAGTTTCCATCCTAACACCCAAATCTGGAAGATTCCAGCATCTGTGCCCTCCCCACAACCACGTTGCTTGTGTTCTGACCCAAAAGTGGCTTCTAAGAAGTGTCACTGGAATCCCTCCATCAGGGTGCAAGCATTTTGATAGTAGAGCAGGTGGAAGTTCTCACTGGCCTATTGGTGTCGTGTGGACCCATGTGTATTCATCTGCAAGTGCTACTACAATCCATGTAGTGACAGAACAAAATCCCTTGAGCTATGGCTAGGAGTTTTGAAGAGGTTCTGCTTATAGCTCGAAGGAGTCAGCAATGACTTTGATAACAGTCTCTTCTCTGTCTCTCTCTCCTCTCACTTCTGCTTCCTGGGATCACCTCCCAATAAATTACCTGCACCCAAGACCCTATCTCAGGTGATGCTTTTAGGGGAACCCACATTAAAATAGTTTTCCTGAGCTTCAGGCTTCCCCTCTATAGGCTGAGTAACCCCTGATCTGCTCTCATCCTGAGAACAAATCTTAAGTGCCACACTGGGGGTCCTGGGAAATCATTGCTCTGGGGTGTAGAGCCAGCCTTGCAGTTCACAGGACTGTGTCCAGTCCCAACTCAGCTACTTCTTGCTGGGTGGCCTTGGAAAGGCACTCATGCTTAGAGCTTCTGTTTCCTTAGTCACAGGCGAATAGTTCCACTTACTACCTGTGGTTGATGTCAGAATTCAATACAACAATGCTTAGATTGGTCCACCACTTGGCACTTGCTCATCTGCCTGCAGACAACACCTATGATGATGCCGTTGCCTTCGCCTGACCTTTTTTCCCCCCTCCTGCCTCTCTCTCTGTCTTCTTTCCCAGACATCTTTGTGCTAATTGCCTCTGTGCCAGTGGTTGCTGTGGGAAACCAGGGCAATGTCTTGGCCACCTCCCTGCGAAGCCTGCGCTTCCTGCAGATCCTGCGTATGCTGCGAATGGACCGGAGGGGTGGCACCTGGAAGCTCCTGGGGTCGGCCATCTGTGCCCACAGCAAAGTAAGTGCCAAGGAGAAGCCACGAGACCACATGGGCTTCTCATCCACCTCTGCCCTTTCATGGCATCCCCTCCTTACAGTGTTTTCAAAAGGTGGCCATTCTGCAACTGCTGATGATAATGACATGAAGGAGGGGGAGGAACATGAAGAAGAGGAGATACTGAGCAGGTGTGCTGAGCAGGTGTGCTGAGCAGGTGTGCTGCAGGGAGCAGACACATAGACCTGGACGTAGGTCTCAGCTCCACCGTATGCAAATCACTTCGGCTGAGTCACTAATCACTCTCTGGCTCTCAGTTTCTTCATTTCTAAAACAGGAAGGGAAATGCCTACACCTCCAGATTGTTGAGAGGATGAAATGAGCTCATGCAAGACAACATGAGTTGAGAGGGAAAGGTACAGGAGTCACACAGACTGGGTTGAATCCAGACTCTCCCTGTGTGACTTTGGAGGTTTTTGTAACCTCTCTAGGTCTCAGTTTCTGCATGGGTAAAATGGGAATGAAAGCATGCTTACCTCGTAGGTTGGTGTGAGGATGACATCAACTGATGCATGGAGAACCCTTGGAATGTATCCAGCTCATACAAGTTCATTCCGTAGCTACCAAAGCTCAGTGCTTAGATCTCAGTGTCTGACTTGGACTAGCTCCCCCTAAGTCAGGCACTGTTGTTTCCCCAAAACACCAATAAGGAAGCAGACCCCCAAAGAAGAAGTTCCTTGCCCAGGGTCATGCAGTGGGCTATGGACCCAGGCAGTGTGTGTCCAGAGCCCAGGTCCAGCGGTCTGCTGTTGGCCATGGAGGTGCTCATGTCTCCAAGGAAGATCAGAATCTAGAAGGGGTGGGACTTGGTCTCATTTCCTTCTAGAGTGCCATGTAGTTAAGCAGGCGTGGAACACAAGCAGCCAGAATCCTGCGTGTCTGGATTCATTGTACTCCTTGTACTTCTTTCCTATTGTTAACCCAAGCCTTTGGCACCTCTTTTAACCTGGCTGCTTAGCTGGACCCTGGAGGAATGAAGAAAAATCTCTGTGTCTTAGTTCAAGCAAGAAAAACCCCTGGGAGGCCAGAGCAGGAAAAATCAGAGGGAAGGACCCCTGGGATGGGTGTTTTTTGAGTATAAGGTCAAGGCTGCCTTCCTCACTGAGAGGGTATTTTCCTGTGCCAACCATGGTGGGCACCATGGATTCTGTTGGTGCCTTGCCCAGATCCCCTTTGCTGGGAACCCTATGACCACCTCCTCAATAATCACATGCAAATAAATCACACGCATCTAAATCCCTGTCTCAGGTTCTGCTACTGGAGAAATGGACCTGAGGCAGGAAGCCTGGGGCAATTTGAATTAAGGAGCTCAGTTTTCTTTGAGTATTAGCATAAGTATACTGCCTCTGCTGGACAGCCCCAGAACATATCCTCACAATGCCTGGTTCTTACACCTCAGGTACACATCCAGATAGGTTGGGGTGTGGTTTCCTATGAGATGGCATCTCCTGGTAGACTTAATATGAGCTTAGGAGTCAGACAGCAACTTGGTTCAAAATTCAACTCTGCCACTTTCCAGCTGTAAGACCTTAAGGCCGTTGCTCTACTTATGAGCTCCGTCTGTGGTGAAATGTGAATCCTCCCGGCTGCTCATGTGAGAAAAGGTGCATTTAAGTGCCTGATATAATCCCATTTGTTTATTTTTCCTTTGGTTGCCCGTGCTTTTGGGGTCGTATTCATGAAGTCTGTGTCCAGTCCTATTTCCTGAAGTGTTTCTCCTATGTTTTCTTTAAGAAGTTTTATTGTTTCAGGATGTATATTTAAATCCTTAATCCATTTTGAGTTGATTTTAGTATACGGTGAGAGGTATGGATCTAGTTTCATTCTCCTGCATATGGATATCCAGTTATCCCAGCACCATTTGCTGAAGAGGCAGTCCCTTCCCCAGTGAATAGGCTTGGTGCCTTTGTCAAAGATCAGATGGCAGTAAGTGTGTGGGTTGATTTCTGGATTCTCTATTCTATTCCATTGATCAGTGTGTCTGTTTTTATGCCAGTACCATACTGTTTTGGTTATTATAGCTTTGTAGTATAGCTTAAAGTCAGGTAGTGTTATGCCTCCAGCTTTAATTGTTTTGCTCAGCATTGCTTTGGCTATGCGTGGTCTTTTATTATTCCATATAAATGTCTGGATAGTTCTTTCCATTTCTGAGAAAAATGTCTTTGGAATTTTGATGGGGATTGCATTGAATTTGTATATCACTTTGGGTAGTATGGACATTTTCACTATGTTGATTCTTCCAATCCAAGAGCATGGGATATCTTTCCATCTTCTTGTATCCTCTCTAATTTCTCTCAGCAGTGGTTTGTAGTTCTCAAATGTGGTACATCTACACAATGGAATACTACTCAGCTATAAAAACGAATGAAATACTGCCATTTGCAACAACATGGATGTACCTTGAGAGAATTATATTAAGTGAAACGAGTCAGGCACAGAAAGAGAAATACCACATGTTCTCACTTATTGGTGGGAGCTAAAAATTAATATATAAATTCACACACACACACACACACACACACACACAAGAAAAACCGGGGGGGGGGGAGAAGATATAACAACCACAATTACTTGAAGTTGATACGACAAGCAAACAGAAAGGACATTGTTGGGGGGGAGGGGGGGAGGGAGGGAGGTTTTGGTGATGAGGAAACAATAATCAATCACAATGTATATCGACAAAATAAAATTTAAAAAATAAAATTAAATTAAAAAATAAGTGCCTGATAAGTGGTCGGTCCTCACTAATGGCAGCATTTATTATTCTGAATATGCTCTTCTCCACAAACCATGCAGATAAATATGTAAATAAAATGAAATAAAAACATAAAATACCTGGGAATCTGTCACCTCAGAATGCAGTTTCTTGCCATGAATGTTTTATTCTCCGTATTTGCTACTTGTGGCCACAGGATTGGTAAAGGCAGAGTTTTCTTTACAGAGTTCTTTCTTCCTCTTATCAGAGGACATGTTCCCAACACTCCCGGCCTCAGCCTTAACATTGTATCCATGGGGCAGAGCTGATTCACAGCTCAAGCAATAATCAGCACTAAAAATTGCGGGTTTAGGTTCTTGTCCTGTGTTCCTGCAGACTAGAATAGATCCCCAGTGTCTGCTGACTATTTGCCATGTAATTACCAGGGACCGTTGCATGTTTTGAGATGTAATTCCTGAGGAAAGATGGACTTACACTGTAGCCAGACCCCACAAATGAGACAGGGTCTCTTCCCCAGGGTGGGAAAAGACTCTGAAGCAGAGCTCTCTGCTCACAGACATGGATATACTGAGCTCTTGCTGAACTCCGGAGTATCTGCAGTGAGTCCTCATGTAGACCTGTGCTGCCAGAGCTGAGAGGACATGCTTCCCCTGAGGCAGTCACCCGTGGCCCTGGTAACCGAGCACTTACCAACTCATTTCTTCATTCATTCACTGTACTCTGGACCAAGTTTTATGCCTGACTCCTCTGGGCACTCAAAGATGAAGAGTGGGAGGCCTGTGTTACACAGAATTAGACTTTTACTAGTGAGGATAGGCCAGGCTCTGCTCCCAGAACAAATAAGCCCCAGAGCCTCCACCACCTAGCACAAATATGTGGACTCACACTATGTCCAGTGTGTGCCGTGTGGGCCTTGACTATCATAAATATGAGGTCTCAAGACACTGAGACAGGGGAAGAGGGGACTAGAGCATCCTGCAAAATGGATTCAAAGAACAGGAAGGAAATTTCTCCCATCACTTCCTTACACTGGCTGAACCCCATTCTCTTTGCCCCGACCTGATTCAGGGGGCCTCGGCAGGTGGAGAAGCCGATGTATCAGGGGACAGCCACAGCCACAGATTCTGCCACTGAGCTGCTGGCAAAACTTGTGTAGAGTCAGGATTTAAATTGGCAGCCTTTTAAATGACTGCAAAGCACAGAACTGGGACCCATTTTCACTCCTCATTGGCGACCATTACACCATCTCTTTGTAATCCAACACAGCCAGTTCTTCTGTGCTCACGTGAACAGACAGCTGCTTCTGGTTAAGCACCAGAGGAAACTTTTTGGGGGCCAGAGAGTATGAAAAAACACATAAACGCTAGAACTGTGCTCATGCTCAGACAGCCACTGGGGAAGGACCATCCAATTCTCTTCTCGTCAGACTCCCTGCAGGGCACACTTGCAGAGGGGAAGGGCTGCACTAACCTCTCTCCATGCTGCAGAATGGACCCACACAAGTGCAATTTGCATGTGATGCCATGAGGAAGGCCAGACCTTAAGCAAGTGAGCATTATAAAGTGTTAGAGTCATAGAGACGTCTATTCAGAAGTAAGTGAAGGCATAAAGGAAGTGCGGCTGAACCCTGCCTCTAACAAGAGGAGCAAATATCCAGAAAACTTTCACTGGAGGTGACACGAATCTAAAGATGACTTCACACTGTTTGCATGGTTGGTCCCGCCAGGGGAGGGCAGTTCTGACAGCAGGACCCCTGTGAGCCGAGGTTCAGAGGGAGCCAGGGAGCAACCCTGAAGTGAGATTCTGTCGACCCAGAAGTCCAGCTGCAGGGCCACTGACATCAGATACAGGCAGGACAGAGATGTGAACGACATTGTTCTCCGTGATGACTCAGCAGGAATGGCAGCTTAGTCTCCAGATGGTGTTCACCCATGACCTTGACTTTCTTCCCTCCCAACCTACCATGCTAAACCTTGAAACTGGGCTAGGATGAGAGAAATAGAGAAAGTTGGAGCTGAAAAGGGCATTAGGAATTGTCTCAATCAGGGGTTTGGGAACTTCAGTGGTTTGCTGATCTTTGCCATCTCTCTGTACCATCCTTACTATTACTCAGCATTTTTCTTTAAATCATCTTACTCTTGTTTAGTCATATGTCCTAGTCTATCTTGTGATAATATCCACAAAATCACAGGTTTTATGTGTTATGCTTATTTTTTATGTGCCTTAAATCAATATATGACTGTTTAACATAGAAACTGTTTATCTGCGTTCCATCAGTTGAACATGGGGCACTTTCAGGAACTGTGGTCCAGTCCCTTTATTTTAAAAATGAAGATAGCAAGGCTGGGAGGAGGGGACAGTTTGCTCAGGGTCACACAGTAAATTGATGGCAGGGCTGGGTCCCTGTCCACAGCTCTGGCCACTGTGACATGCTAGCTCACCCTTGCTGTCAGTTTCCCAGTAGCATTGAGCTGGTCCTTGCTCTGCCCAGTTCTGCATAGAACCGAGTCTCCTGAATCCTGAGCCTTATCTCAGAGGCAATGGCCTTTTTATCTTCCTGTGAAGTCTCTTGAGCTGTGATGTCGAGGTCACCCTGAGCCAGAAAGCTTCCTCTCCTGCTAGAGTCGTACACTTGTTCTGTTAATTAATGATGGAAATAATGACCATATTACTGGTCTCATTTTACACTGATGGGAGGCAAGGACCAGAGAAGGTGAGTAATTTGCCCACAGTCATAGAGCTGGTAAACCTGGACTCCATCTCCAGGGTGTCTGGCTCCATCATCCACCCAATGACTTCCCAATGACCACTCCCCTGTCCACTGCTTACTCTTCCAGGAACTCATCACCGCCTGGTACATCGGTTTCCTGACACTCATCCTTTCCTCATTTCTTGTCTACCTGGTTGAGAAAGATGTGCCGGAAGTGGATGCACAAGGAGAGGAGATGAAGGAGGAGTTTGAGACCTATGCAGATGCCCTTTGGTGGGGCCTGGTGAGTCACCACCTGGAGGGCCAGTTCTGTGGGGGTTGACTGATAGGGGCATGGGCACACTCAGCCAAGCAGCTGCAGTCTGCAGTCAGAGGTTAGAGGTAGACCTCTTTCATTGCTGAACCTGCCACCAAGAGAAACCCCTACCCCTCACAAGGCATACACCTGGAATGGTTTTTTCCATAGAGTTTATAAGAAGTCAGGGCTCAGAACAGTCTGATTCCATGGTCACTCAGGTGCCTCACCTCATTAGTCACAGGCTGTTTTCAGCCAAGCCACGTAGGTGCAAGCACACAGTGGCAGATACAACATGTGTGCACACAGACCTAAAAATACTCTTGGAAATGCACAGCCCCACAACCACAAGAACACATTGTCCTAAAGTTAAAATTTATTGAAGACTTACTTTGCTCCAGAGCTTCACTCTAAGCACTTTACATTTATTAATTTACTTTAAACTCAAATAACTCCTAATATTAGCCCCTTTTGAAAAATGGGGAATCCGAGGCAAGAAGCAGTTAAGTAATTAATTCAGGGTCTCTCAACCAGTAAGTTGTTGACCTGGGATTTAAAGTCAGACACTCAGGCTCCAGAGGCCACACTGTTACCTGCTCTGATATCCTGCCTTCCACATGCAGATACACTTGCATAAATACATGTGTACTGCTAACACAAACATGTAAACACACACAGTAATATACTATACACACCAGACACGTGCACAGACATTGGACATGCACACATATATACACAATATATACAAATACACTTGCAAGCACACATGTATTCATGAACATGGCTATACATAAAGTCACACATTCACAAATACACATACACTCGAATGCACATGCACAGTCAACAATGAACTATGTATATGATGTGGTCCCATAGGATTACAATGGAGCTGGAAATTTTGTTTTGCCTAGTGGCATCATAGCCATTGTAACATCATAGCACAATTGCTTTCTTAAAAAATATATTTAGTGTAGCCTACATGTACAGTGTGGAGAAAGTCTACAGCAGTGCACGGTAATGTCTGAGGCCTTCACATTCACTCACCACTCACTCACTGACTCACCCAGAGCAGCTTCCAGGCCTGCAAGCTCCATGCATGGTAACTGCCCCATAAAGGTGTACCACTTTTTATCTTTTATACCATATTTTTACTGTACCCTCCCTATGTTTAGGTATATTTCGATACACAAATACCATTGTGTTACAATTGCCTACAGTATTAAGTACAGCAACATGCTATACAGGTTTCCAGTGTAGGAGCAACAGACTATACCCTACAGCTTAGATGTATAGCAGGCTATACCATCTAGGTTTGTTTAAGAACACATTGTGATGCTCACACAATGATGAAATTGCCTAACGGCACATTTCTCAGAACATAGCCCCTTTGTTAAGCAATGCATGACAGTACATACGTGTGTAATTATTGAAATATTTGTTGACTGATTAACTATAGGTAGGAAATCCTAATTTATAAACAGGTCTTAAGACTCCCACATCTCGAGATTCCCATGGGAATCTTGTTATAAATGGAGCAGCGTCTAAGCTGGTACAGAGGCTTGTAGGTTGAGCTCATTGACATGTCACTAATTCCCCTCTCCCAGGGGTGCCTCATGTCTGAACTCTTCTCTCTTTAGATCACACTGGCCACCATTGGCTATGGAGACAAGACACCCAAAACTTGGGAAGGCCGTCTGATTGCTGCCACCTTTTCCTTAATTGGTGTCTCCTTTTTTGCCCTTCCAGCAGTAAGTACCTTCAATGTGTGACATCCCTAGTGTGACATGCAGGACCCCTCCCCATCTGGCACCAGCTAAGAGTTCCAGCCTCCCCTTCCATCCTTTCACACCCTAAATTTCAGTCCCTATCAGCTCACTAGCCATTCCTTTGAGCATGGCCATCTTGCCTCTCTGCTGTGGCCTCTGTGCTCCCCTTTTCCAGAAGTGATTCCTCCAAAGAGATACTTCCCTTCCAAGCCCCCAGTTCAATGCCGCCTTCTTTAGGTTCAGTTAGTGGCTCGCTCGTCTGGGCATAACTCTGTAAAGACATTTCTGGCCCTGTGCTGGGATTGCACCTTTCCATAACTGTCTCCCACCCCAAGGGACTGCGAGTTCCTCGGGGGCTGGGATTATGTCTTTCATCCATGTATTCCCAGTGCCTCCCACAGGGCAGGGCCTTCAATACGTGAGCTCCCCTCCCTTGCCCTGTCATTTACTGGTTTATGTAAAAAATGCATTTTCCTCTAGAGTAAGTCTTGATATATGATAGAATAACATTCCTAAAGCCAAGTGTCCACAAGGGTAATAATAGCAATAAAGATAAATAGCACTTATTGAACCTACCGTGTGCCTGAACCATGCCAAATGCTCCATCTACATCATTCCATTTCACCTTCGTGACAACACTACGAGAGTGAGTTTGGGCTGTATTTATCTTCGTTTTCCAGATGAGAAAAAAAAAAAAAAACAGGATTAATTAAGTTAGTCAATTTCCCACCGTCACAAGGCTATTGGTTTGTGGAGCCAAGAATCCCAAATCCAGCTGGTTCTGAAGCCTGGCTCTTAATCACGAAGCTTGAAAGAACTTTCTTAAATAGCAATCCCTCTGCCATGCCCTTCATCTGCCATCTTTTTGTGGGTGAAGTTCATTCTCCCTTGGCAGCCCTACCACATCTATTTTTTAATAAGCTGTTTGACCTTGAGCAAATCACCTTCCTAAACCTGTTTTCTCATGGGTGGAGAAGACGAGGGGGCGCGGGAATGCTACACATTCTCTAAGTTCTCTTTCTGCTTGAAACGTGTGTGCTTCTATCCACTTCATCCACATGCAAGTCTGACCTAGAAATCAAAGCAAATCATAATTCTAGAATATTCTGCCTGTAGTAAATGTCGCAAGTGACAGTTCAAGCAGTGAACATGTTTTAAAAATTCAATTAACGTTTACTGGGCGTCCATTCTGTGCCATACCCGTTACTAGGCAGTTCCTATACATTATTTCACTTTTTTCTTACGAAAATTGTGAGGTAAGTACTATTATCCCATTTTCCTGTGGGAGAGTCAGATGCAGCATGGATAAGAGGCTCGCCCAGGGTCTCTCGGCTGGAATGTGGCAGTCAGGAGGGGAACTCAGGTCTTCCTGATTTGAAGGCTCCTTCCACTTAACCAAGTCCCTACTCTCTCAAAAAGAATGAAGGGGTTGTCCCCCCTCCCCTCTCTGTGCGATGTTGTCACTGCAGGGCCTCAAAACAACATTGAACCCTAAGTCACCTGCTACCCCGGCAGTGGGTCTGGGGCACCAGAGACTCCAGGTGGGGGCTGACCATGGTCCTGACTTCCCCCTCCAGGGCATCCTGGGATCGGGGCTGGCACTCAAGGTGCAGGAGCAGCACCGTCAGAAGCACTTTGAGAAAAGGAGGAAGCCAGCGGCTGAGCTCATTCAGGTCTGTCTGCCTGGGAATGAACTGGAACAGGGCTCAGATCCATGTGTGAGGTATGTCTGTATGCACGTGTGTGCAACCAGGAAGGCGTGAGTCTGCTTGCACATGCATGCTTGTGGATGGCCATGGGCATTGTCAAAGGTATCTACATGACCTGTCTCTGTGTGTACTTAAGGTGACAATCTTATTACTCGCCCATCTCAGTCCAAGTAAGAAATTGACACAGAACTCAGAGATCAGCCCATCAGCTGTTTTACCGATAATGTTGGAGTGGAGAATTTGGCCTGGACCAGGGACCCTACTAAGCTTCCTTCTCCTTCTACTCCCTACCCCAGGCCAGACCTAGGGACCCACAGGGAAGAGTCAGCCTAAAGTCCACATGCTTAGTCAGTCCGCTGCAAGGAGCACTGGCTGCCTCACATCTGCCTATAAGCCAAGAGAGAAAGAGATGCCTTACGTGTGCAAGATATTGAGCCACTTTACCCATTTGTCCTGCCCAGTAGACAGTCATGGGCCAGTGAATATTCTCCATCCCCAGCATGCCCCACCATGGGCTGCCAGGGTCACAGGAGCACAGTAAATAGGAAATGGGAGTGTCCTGCCTACAGCTGCCTGGATGCTCTGGGCATGACCACTCCCTCGTGAACTTGTGTCCAGTTGTGGTGAGTGCCTCATAGGAGTCAAGAGCTTAAAGACTGTTTTAACGTGGTGGGAGTCTGTGCAAAAGTTTCAGGTGCCCCCAGGTCATTCTTGCCTCTCTTCTCTCCTCTTCAGGCTGCCTGGAGGTATTACGCTACCAACCCCAACAGGATCGATCTCGTGGCAACATGGAGGTTTTATGAATCAGTTGTCTCTTTTCCATTCTTCAGGCAAGTGGCAATGGATCCGAGTGCTCAGGGGATGGCTGGCCATCCCTCTTGTAGTCTGTATTTGTGTCTCATGTTTTGCTGGAGGACATCCTTCAGGGCAGTAGTGCCCAACCTTGACTGAACATTAGAAATACCAGGGAGTTTAAAAAATCTCAATGCCCAGGCCATGTGCCCCAGGCTAATAAAGTGAGGCTCTCAGGAGCTGGGGCCCAGGGATCAGTATATTTTTAAAGCTCCCAAATGACTTCAGTGTCTGGCTGAGGTTTACCAGGTGGACAGTGTAGAATGGCTGGAAAGGAAAGGTCTGATCAGTGCTTGAGCAGGTCCGTGGACTGAGGAAGTGGAGAGCCAGCAAGTGGGCCACCCTGCAATCCCGGACACTCCCCCACCTGGTCATGGCCTGCACCAGCAGAGCACTCTGGACTTCAGGAAAAGGAAGAGGGAAGAGGACAGTAGGAAAAGTGCTATGGAGGTGCTATTTTGTGTTTTCAGAGGTGGGACATTGAATTAAAGGCCTCAGAGAAAAATAAGAACCTCTTCGTGTGGCCAGCATGTAGGAAAAATGAGAGAGAATTAATATGTACTGTGTGTTAAATACATTCCAGGTATCCAAGTTCATATTTCACTTAATCCTCACAGGTACCCTATGAGAAAAGTCAGAAGTTCTCAAATGTTGAGGTTTGTTAAATTCACTGGGGGGTTGTGAAAAGGCAGACCCAGCATCCACCTTCAGCAATGCTGATGGAGGTGTGGTGGTAAAAGCATCTCAAACAGGAGACCCTGGGGTGATTCTGATACCATGGCCCACAGTCCTCACTTGGAGACAGGATAAATGGTTGGTGTTACCAGGCTCCTCTCACAGATAAGCAAATGAGGCTCAGAAACTTTGGACATTTTGGCCAATGTCAATTACATCTAGAGGCCTCCAAAGCCTGTGGTCTTTTTACTGCTTGGGCTTCTACAACACACTGCTCCTTTCCAGGTTTTAGATGCCGTGGTCCTGAGCTCAGAGTTTTAAGTTTGTGGATAGAATGTCAGGCTCCTAGATCTCCTGACCTGGAAAGAAAAGTAGAGGGACAGTTCACCTCGTACCTGGGGCTGGGACCTGATCAGAAGTATGTTTCTACCCTGGGTGCGCAGTTTCAATGGACCTTAGTAAGGCCCAATGCTAGAGGAGTGTCTTCCTACATCCCTACCCCACCCACCCATACACCCAGTACAGGACCTGCGACCAGTCTCTGAACTCTGCCAATTCAACCCTCCACCCCCATCACCAGATTGTGGTAAAGATTTAAGGAAATACAAAATATTTAGGTTCTACTGATTCACATCCCTGCATAAAACCTTCCAATGGGTGACCATGACAAAGAGAAGGAAGTCCAATACCTGACCATGACCTTCAGGGCCCCACAAGGTCAGGTCCCTGCTCACCTCTCCCACTCACCTCCTGTTGTGCTTTATCTCCTGAAAAGGCATATGCCTCTAGTGGTATGTGCCACTTTCTGTTCAGGGCATTCAGTTCACCGATATTTTCGAGCCACTTATATATGCTAAGCACTGGGCCAGACCATGCTGTGACCTGAAAAGGAATCTAACTTTGAACGTAAAGGCAACAAGAAGCCATATGAGCCAGAGAATGGCATGGTCAGAGACTAAGCAAAAGGGACCTATGACTTGCAGAAGGGTTAGGGAGTTGAGAGGAATCAAGTCTCCCATAAACAGATGATAAAGTTTGGGTTTGTTCACTGTCTTCTTACTTGTAGTTAGACTTCCTTGCTCAGAAGGTGACCTATGTGGTTCTTTTTGATTCTTAAAATTCTGTTATTTCTATCATCATTTAGAGTTTTGGATAGCATACAGCAGAGTCTTCCTAGAATAGGCAGGTGGCTTCCCCTTAAGAGAACAAAGTGACCTTGAACTCAAAAACGAGAATGTGTACAACCATGGCAGATGAAGAATCAAGATCATTTTTGTTTGCTATGCATTCAGAGATCTTGGCAATGTGCCCATTCTTTTGGGTTGATTTATTATAAATAAGGCATTGTCCTAGCTGTCAGAGACTTGGAGCAATACATTGTGCTGCAGACAGCTGCTGTGACATGGGAATGGCTTTTAAGCAGAGAGAGAACATTTATTTCTTTTTTTCAAGGACAAAAGTATAAAGTCACTAGAAGAATTCACCTAGCCACCATTATGAAGCAAGAAGTCCCTTGGGAAAAGAATGTCCCTGAATCCCAACCTATTCCATATGTTAATGGAAAAGAAATAGCCCCAATAATACACTGTGGTGTCCTCACCTGACTCCTAAAGATTTTTTCTTTTGTTCATTTCTTTTTTTAAAATGACATCTTTATTGAGATGTATTTCATAGTCCATAAGAGGATTTCACATACCATAAAAGGTACCCTTTTGATGTGGACAATTCGGTGGTTTTGAGTACATTCACCAAGTTGGGTATCGATCACCACCTTCTCATTCCAGAACAATTTCGTTCCCCCAGAAAGAAAACCTATACCCATTAGCAGATACTCCTGGCTCCCTCTTTTCCCCAGACCCTGCAACCACTAATCTACTTCCTGTCTCTATTCTGCCTATTCTGAACATTTCATATAGAAACAGGATCATATAATATGTTGCATTTTATGTATGGTTTCTTTCAATTAACATAATTTTCCAAGTTTCATCTATGTTGTAGTGTGTATCAGAACTTTATTCCTCTTTATGGCCAAATAATATTTCATTATATAAACCACATTTGTCCATTCATCAGTTGGTGGACAGTTGGGTTGTTTCTACTTTGTGGCTATTGTGAGTAATGCTGCTATGAACATTCAAATACAAGTTATTGTTGGACATGTGTTTTCAGTTATCTTGGGTATATAGCTAAGAGTAGAATTGATAACTCTATGTTTAACTATTTTTTAACCTTTCTTTGTTTTTCTATTTCTTTTTAATTTACTTATTGTTAATTGTAAATATTTGTGAGGCACAGTGTGTTATTTCAATACATGCATATATTGAACAATCATTCACTTAGGGTAGATGTCATATCCATCACCTAAACATTTATCTTTTCTTTGTGGTGATTATGGTCAAGATCCTCTTTTCTAGCCATTTGGAAATATACAATGAAATACCATTAGCAATAGTTAACCTACAACACCAGAACTTATTCTTCCTATTTACCTGTAACTTTGTACCCATTATTCCATGTCATCCCTCAACCCTTGCCTTTCCAGCCCCTGGGAACTATTGTTCTACCCTCTACTTTTATGAGAATTACTTTTTTTTCTTTTTTAAGATTACAAATAGGAGTGAGATCATATAGTATCTGTCTTTCTGTGCCTGGCTAACTTCACTTAACATAATCATCTCCAGTTCCATACATGTTTCTGAAAATGACAGGATTTTATTTTATAAAATTTTTAACCAAATAGCATTTCATTTTGTATATATACCACATTTGTTAGTCCACTTATTCATCAATGAAAGTTTAGGTTGGTTCATCTTTTGACTATTATGAATAGTGCTGCAATGAATGTGGGAGTGCAGGTGTTTCTTTTACATAATGATTTCATTTCCTTTGGGTATGTACCCAGTAGTGAGATTGCTGAGTCATAAGGTATTTTTATTTTTAATTTTTTGAGGAACCTCCACACTGTTTTCCATAATGGCCATATTAATTTTCAATGTATGAGAGTTTCCATTTATAAACATCCTGGCCAGCATTTGTTATTTTTCATCTTGTTGGTAATAGCCATTCTAACCAGAGTGAGGTGATATCTCATTGTGGTTTTAATTTGAATTTCCTTGATTACTAGTGATATAAAGCATTTCTTTGTGTGCCTGTTGGCCATTTGTATTTCTTCTTTTGAAAAATGTATACTCAGATCCTTTGTCCATTTTTAAATTGTGTTGTTTGCTTTTTTGCTGTTGAGTTGTTTGAGCTTCTTATATATACTGGATATTAGCCCTTTGTTGGATGCATAGTTTGCAAACATTTTCTCCTATTCTGTGTGTTGTCTCTTCACTTCATTAATTCTCTTCCTTTGCTGTGTAGAAGCTTTTTATTTTGACGTTATCCCATTTGTCTACTTTTTCTTCTGTTGCCTGTGCCTTTATAGTCTTGTTCAAAAAAGCATTGCCCCGTCCAATTTCATGTAGTGTTTCTCCCATGTTTTCTTCTAGTAGTTTCATAGTCTTGGGCCTTAAATTTAGGTCTTTAATTCAGTTTAAGTTGTTTTTTGTATATCATGAGAAATAGGGGTCTAGATTCAATCTTCTGCAGTTTTCCCAGCACCTTTTATTGAAGAGGCTGTCCTTTTCCCTATATATGTTGGCATCTTTGTCAAAAATCAGTTGGCTGTAAATGTGTGGATTTATTTCTGGACTCTATGTTCAGCTCCATTGGTATATCTGTTTGTTTTTATGCCAGTACCATACTGATTTGTTACTATAACTTTATAGTATAGTTTGAAGTCAGGTAATGGGATGCCTCCAGCTTAGTTCTTTTGGTTCAAGATTGTTTTGGCTATTAGCAGTCTTTTGTGGTTCCATACAAATTTTAAGATTTTAAAAAATTTCTGTGAAGAATGTCATTGGTATTTTGATAGGGATTACATTGAATCTGTGAATTGCTTTGGATAGTATGTACATTTTTATGATATTAAGTCTTCCAACCCATTAACACGGGATATCTTTCTATTTATTTTTGCTGTCTTCAATTCCTTTTACCAATGTTTTATAGTTTTTATTATAAAGATCTTCCACATGCTCAGTAAAATGTACTTCTAGGTATTTCATTTTTTGGTAGCTACTATAAATGGGGCTACTTTTTAATTTCTTTTTCAGATATTCCATTATTGGCTTATAGAAATGCTATTTATTTTTATATCTTGATTTTGTATTCTGCAACTTTACTGAATTTGTGTGTCAGTTTTAGCAAATTTGGGCGGAGTATTTGGGGTTTTCTATATATTTGGTCATGCCATCAGCAAATACAGATAGTTTTTATCATTACAGGGTATTGATTTTATCAAATGCTTTTTCTGCATCTATTGAAATGATTGTATGGTTTTTGTCTTATATTCTGTTGGTGTGATATAACACATTTATCAATTTGCGTATGTTGAACCACCCTTGCATCCCTCGGATGAATTTCACTTGATCATGGTGAATGATTTTTTTAAACGTGTTGTTGGATTCTGTTTGCTAGAATTTTGTTGAGGATTTTTGCATCTATGTTCATTAGGGATATTGGTCTGTTGTTTTCTTTCCTTGTGTTCTTTTCTGGTTTGGGTATGAGGGTAATGCTGGCCTCATAGAATGAGCTTGGAAGTATATCTTCTGCTTTAATTTTTTAGGAGAGTTTAAAAAGAATTTATATTAGTTATTCCTTAAATATTTGGTAGAATTCAGCAGTGAAGTTATCTGGTCCTGGGCTTTTTTTTTTTGTTGGAAGAATTTTTATAACTGCTTCAATCTCATTACTCATTTTTGGTATGCTTAGGTTTTCTAATTCTTTATGAATCAACTAGAAATTTATCCATTTCCTCTAGATTTTCCAGTTTGCTAACATATTGTCTCTTTATTCATAATATTCTCTTATAATTCTTTTTATTGCTGTTGATTAGTTATAATGTCTCCTTTTTTATTTCTGATTTTACTTATTTGAGTCTTCTCTCTTTTTTTCTTCATTAATCTAGCTAAAAGTTTATCAATTTTCTTTATCTTTTCAAACAACCAACTCTTCTTGATCTTTTGTATTGGGTTTTTAATCTCTAATTTATTTATTTATTTTCTGATCTTTGTTGTTATCTTCTTTTAATTTTGGATTTGGTTTGTCCTCATTTTTCTGGTTCCTTTTGGTTTAAAATTAGGTTGTTTATCTGAAGTCTTTCTAATTTTTTGACATCAGCATTTATTGCTATAAACATCCCTTTTCAGACTGCTTTTGCTATCTCCCATAGTTTCTGTAATGTTGTGTTTTCATTATCATTTGTTTCTAGGAATTTTTTAATTTCTTAAACTTGTTGTTTAAGAGTATGTTGTTTAATTTCCATATATTTGTACAGTTTCTAATGTTCCTTCTGTTCTTGATTTTTTGGTTTTATGTCATGTGCTTAGAAAAGACAGTTGGTATTATTTCAATTTTTAAAAATTCGTTAAGGTGTGTTTTGTAACCTCGCATATGATCTGTTATAGAGAATATTCCATGTACTGCTGAAAGAAATGTGTATTCTGCAGCTGTTGGGTGGAATGTTCTATAAATATCTCTTAGGTCCAATTGGTCTAGAATGGAGATTAACTCTCATGTTTCTTGCTTAATTTTCTGTCTGGATGATCTATGCTTTGCTGAAAGTGGGCTGTTAAAGTCACCAACTATTATTGTATTGAAGTATGTCTCTCCCATTAAGTCTAATAATATTTGCTTTATATATCTGGGTGTCTCCATGTTGGGTGCATATATATTTCAATTTGTTATGTCCTCTTATTTAATCTCTTTATAATTATATAATGACCTTCCTTATGTATTTTGTTAATACTTTTCTTGTCTTGAAATTTATTTTCGTAGTATAGCTACTTCTGCTCTTTTTTGCTTTCCATTTGCATGAAATATCTTTTTCATCCATTCATTTTAAGTCTATGTGCATCTTTATAAGTGAAGTGAATTTCTTATGTGCAGCATATTGCTGGTTCATGTTTTATAATTCATTTAACCATTCTGTGTCTTTTAAATGGGGAGATTTAATCCATTTATGTTTAAAGCAATTATTGATATATAAGGACTTGTTACTTCCATTTTGTTACTTTTTTTCTGTTTGTTTTGTAGATTCTTTTTTTCTGTCTTACTGTCTACCTTTGTGGTTAAGTAATTTGCTCTAGTATTTTTACTAGTACATTTTGATTTAACATTATATATTTTTAGTATATCTATTATAGGTTTTTGTGTTACAGTTATATGTTTAACATTTTGTGTAATTGCCACAATGGACCCCTGTTTTACATTCCTGCCACAGGTTTTGAAGGATAAAGTTGTGTAGCCCATTGGCAGCAATGGTGTCATACCAAAATTTCCAGCTCAGTGTAATACTTTGTTAATTTACAGGTATCTATGTGTTTGAGGCTAGCAGTGATGAATGTGGTATTCCATTTTTATTTTATTACTACTTACAATGATAAACTCATTGTTTTTGCATTGCAAAGTAACTCAGGGGGTTTCAAGTCCAAACCCAATTTTTCATGAGAAGAAACTGACACCCTCCCCCACTCCAGATGTTCAGAAACTTGCTCAAGGCCACAGATCATGTTGGGCATACATAACTGAAACCAAATCCAGGTCTTCTTATTTGCTGGCCATTAGAGACTATGTAGACTTAGTATAAGTAGGTGGTAGGAGGCTGAGAAGGTAAAGGAAGATGTTGGAGAGAGGGACAGATTGTAGATTATACATTCGTATGTGCAAGCAGGGATGAGGGCATATGTAAAAAAAAACAGACATTGCTTTTTATCAACAGAAGAGCATATACACTACTGATTGGTTCCCTAAAAGTGATGGTGGAATTCCACCTGACTTTGCATATTCTACAGCTGCACTGTCCAGTATGGTAACCACTGGCCACATGTGGCTGTTGAGCATTTGACTATTCCTAGTGCAACTGAGGAACTGAATTTTTAATTTTATTTAATTTTAATTTAAGTACCCATATGTGACAAGTGGCTACCATATTGGATTGCCCAACTCTGGAATTGTTAGATATTAGAACTGAAATTGAAATGAGGAGATTTAGGTTCCAGAATTAGAAGTCACTTGACCAAGAACAGGTACTTTATTATGTAACCAGGGCTTGTTCCTTTTATGACCAGAATCAAGATTATTGGGGTGCTTTGAAACGGAGAAGGTGAGGGCTGACCAGTTAGCTCACTTGGGAAAGCATGGTACTGATAACACCAAGGTCAAGTGTTCAGATCTTCATACTGGCCAGCCACCAAAAAAAAATAATAATAATAAAAGAAAGAAAGAAAAAAAAAAGAAAAGAAACAGAGAAGGGAGATTATATGCAGCAGTCATTTCTTATGGCCAAATAACAGTGGATCTGCTGTCATTCATGCTATTTTATTTCATATTTAGATTATCTGGATGGTAAATGGAAGAGATTTCTTTTTTCATATGTGAAGAATCAGAGCATCAGTGAGATTAATCAGCTTGCTTCTTATCACCCAGTTAATAAGTGATGGAACAGGGATTGCAATGCAGGTCTTATGCCAAATCTCATGCCTTTTCCATTGTATCTCCAGGAAGAAAATGCTATTTAGGGATAAAATTGGGTAAAAATAAAATGAGACAAAGATTAATAATTTGGATAATAATACCCATTTCTGAAGATTGTTGTTGTGAGGGTCAAATTGAATGAAATGTGAGATGTAGTTGTCTTAGTACCTGTCCTGTAGCAGCTGCTCAGTCTATGCTGTTTGAATCTGGGCTAGAGGGAAGTACTAATGCTATAGCACAGAGGAGATGAAGGAGTAAAGGAAGACACTGAGCTCCCAATCTATAGTCATGGGAGCCACTGTTAGTGACCACAGGGCTGGAACACCCTGTTTGGAACATGGTTTAAAACCTTTCATTCATTTATTCCATTCATTCAACAAATATATATTGAACATCTTTTATGTGCTATGCACTGTATTTGGCATTGGGGATCTAATAGGATTAACTGTGCTGATCCTATCTCAAGCATGATGAAAACAAGACAGGGAAGTGCCCACTGGATATTGTCACTTGGGGTTTTTCAGAACTCTGGCTAGAGCAATCTCAGTGGAGCATTGGGCATAGAGGCCAGATTACATGGGCTAAAGAGTGATGAGGACATGAGCAAGTGGGAACAGCAAGTGCAGATGACAGCTGGAGTGGGATGTGGGGCCAGGGATTTTTTCCATGTTAGGAAGGGTCTAGCAGAGAGGGATGGATACGGATGTAGTGGTGGAGGGGAAGGACAAGAGGAGAGAGCCAGGGAGAGGGCATGGGCTCCACAGGTGGAGGACTGGCTTCATCAGAGCATGGACCTTCCATCCATTGCACCTAAGGAAACCCGGGGGGTGGGCCCAGGCATAGGAGGTTGTTGATTTGGTGGTGGGACCATGGGAAAGATCTTCATAATAGGTGAAACAAGGTCATCACCTAGGAGGAAAGTGGGGAAGTGGGAGAAAGCTGACGATAGAGGAGGAAGCCTGACATCGTTGTCTTGAAGAGTGACAAAAGAACGGAAAGTGGTGTCTCTAATTCTTTAACCCTGCTCCTTATGGTGCCTTCTGCTCCAAGCTTGCCCCTCAGCCCATCTCCCTCACCCTCTCCTTCTCCTCTTATTGCCTTCCCTACTTCTCCTGGATTCAGAGACTCAGAGAATTCTAGAAAATCAGAAAGAGTTTTCTCTGTCCATGTTCTTTAAGATCAACTAGCCCACTCCCTTGTTGTCCAGGTGGAGAAATGGGCCCAGAAGGTCTGGGATCAGCCCAAGGCCACACTGGACTAGATGTTGAGCTCACCCTTGATGTGGAAATTCTTAACTCCACTGGCCCTTTTCCTCCTCTACCATGATTCCTCTTATTCCCCCCACCCCACCCCAGGGTCCCTATGACAGGCCAGTCATGCTGTCAGCATTTAGTGAGCACTTCCCCTGTGCTGGTGTGTACAGTGATTTTAGAGCTATAAAAACAGCATCTGCCCTCAAGAAGCTCATGGACTACACATAATTTTAAGACAATGTGATCTGGGTGGTAATAATGGAGTAAGATCTGACATGTGAAGACATTAGCTCAGTCCAGACCTTGGGCAGTTGTATAGGAACCCCAAGGAGGGACCCTTCCAGCTGGAACTTAAAGGAGAAGTAAGACTATTCCAGGCATAGGAAAGAAGAAGGGAATTTTAGGCAGAGGACAGAGGCTGGTAAAGGCTCAGAGTCATGATATGTGCATAGCACAGATGGTGCACCTGGTGGTTAGGACTGTGGGCTTTGGAGCCAGATCACCTGGGCTTGGGTCCTAACTCTGCTACTTTCTCACTGTGAGACATTGGGCAATTTATTTAATCTCTGTGTGCTTCAATTTTCTCATCAGAAAAATGGGAATGATAATAATACTTACTTCATAGGGTTGTTATGAGGATTAATCTCTGAAGAGTACTTATAATGGTATCTGGCTAATAATTATTGCTCAATAAATTGTACATTGATGACAATGTCACTATGATGATGCTTGTGACAGAGTTATGGGATGTGTGGCTGCTACATATGACATTCCTGGTTTCCTGATCTGTTCCTACCACAAAACAAATTCTTGCCCTGAGCTCAACAGGCAGCCTCTGCTAGAGTAGGTGCTCAGCAACCATTTTTGGAAGAGCAAATGAATGAGAAAAATGTGGCTAAGAAGAACTTTGGGAACTCAGAGCCAAACTGTAGCAGCAGGGGCCTGGGGTCCGGCTGGGAAAACCCACCTCACTCATTGGTTCTGCTCCACACTCACTGCCTGATCCCAGAGCTCTACTCTGCTCTGTCATCTTCAAAGGGAAGCTTTCAAGCGTGCAGGCAGCTGTTCCATGGAATTTATGATTTGTTTATTTTTTTTCTCCCTCTTCTCCTTATAGGAAGGAGCAGCTGGAGGCAGCAGCCAGGTGAGTTTCTGATTATAAATCCCCTTCTTCCCACCACTGTGTCCAGACAGAGGGTCCAGTTCTACACGGTATAGGTGCCCTGAGAGGCCATGCTAGGAACAATATATAGCTTTGGGGGCTCACAGTTGTTGAGGACCGCCATCATCCTCTGCTATTTTTATGCTGATTTACTCAAGGACAACTTAATAGGAATCATGGCAGCAGCCACGTACTGAGTGTCTACTGTGAGCTAGGTTTCTGTGCCTGGAGTTTTGCATATGTTATCTCATTTGGTCCTCACAATCACAGTGTAAGATAAGGCCTAATATCCTCATTTGTAGATGTGGAGATTGGAGCTCAGGGAAGTTGAGTCATTCCCCCCATGGTTGCACAGTGACTGAGAGGCAAGACCAAAATTTAAAGTCAAGTCTGAACATTCAGACCATGTTATTTGCTTCATTTGTTTCTTGGACTCGCAGATGATTCTTCAAAAAGTAAATCAAAACTATAATTCATGATACCCAGAACTTTGGATGTTTCCCATTAAACTACACCCACTGCAGCCTTGCTGCAGAAACAGGAGGAGCTTCCAGGATAGGAGCATCTCTCTAACCCTCCCTTCCTCTCCCTCTCAAGAAGATATCACAATGTCAGAGGAACTGTGGACCCTGCTCTAGATAGTAAAGAAAGACCATCTCTTGCAAACATCAGTTTAAACTACTTATATATTTATATGATAATTATAAATTCATATAATATAGAAAATATATATATTTAAACTATTATTGTTGACAAGCCACTTTTGAGGCCTCACAGTCAGTCACCCAAATACTAAGCCCGACTACTGTCCTTCTGGGGCTGGCAGAACTTGGGCAGAGGAGGTGATAGGACTACCTTGCAGAGAAACTCCTTGTGAACAATGGTCTTTGGGAAACTGAGTCAAGTCTTCCTGAGTGGGTCCATGATGCCCCTTCCATACATCATCCCTCTTGGATCCAGCAATCCCACTGCTGGGTATATACGCAAAGGGATGAAAATCATAATGTTGAAGGGATACCTGCACTCCCATGCCAGCTGGAATTGTAATTGTGGAGCCAGAAGGTGGGGAATGAGATCTGGAGGAAGGGTGGGTGATTGCAGACTGAGGAATCAATCCCTTCACTCAAGAAGGCAGGGAGCAAGGTGACTACGGAATGGGCAGCCAGGTACACATGCACTAGACCAGTACTTAATGATGTACATTTTCCACCTTACAACTAGGGTCTTCAATAGCCGCCAGCAAACTGGTGTTCCAATCTTACTTTATTATTATTTCTAAATAGTCATAGTCAGATTTGGAGTTTATCTCATTGCCTCCTTCTAGCAGAGGTAGCCCACACATTTGTTTACTTGTCAGCCTGAGGAAAGAATTATATTCTCTGTGACTTCACAGATCCTGGGCTTATCGGAAAGAGCTCAAGCCCATAGCTGCTTGTAAAGCTATTGCTTTATCAAGGCTGTCTTCACTGTTTTGATTTATGTGGACTTATTTGAGGAATGTAAGCCCAGCTGAATTCTTAAAATGATTGGGAGGTTGGCTTTGATAATTTTATGATTCCTTCTCAGTATCTGTGATTCTGAGGACCATCAGAAGGAAGAGAGCCAGCTTCTTTTGTGGACTCACTAAGAGCTGAACACTTTACCTATCACCTCACCTAATTGTCATAAAAATGGAGGCAGTTGACAACCCTCGCACCCCGCATTTCTTCTCACCTAGTTTAGATGCCACATTTATGGTGCCCTTAGTTAGGATTCAGAACTTCTCTAATAAAGCCTATGTATATGTGTCTGTATATGTGTTTATGTGTATAAAGTAAATACCTTATTAGATATATGATATCACCATGATAAATATGATATATAAACACTTTTTAAATTATCTCTTCATCTTTAGATCATGAGCTCTATGGGGCTAATGATTTGCCTGAAATGTAGGATGTGCCCATAAATATTTGCTGAATGAATAAATAATGACCTAATTAAAGGATGTACTGTACTTCCATTCTGCTTATGCTGAAATTGATCCCAAGCACTCACATAACTTACACTTAAGTCAAACGGAGAAATAGCCAAGGTGCGGCTTTCACTGTAGGTCTGTCCGGCTCACTGAAGGAGCCCACGCTCCTTCCATGTACTGGGCTGATTCCCACTGCAGCACAGGTCCTTGCCGTGCTATCCGTGAGTGCACGTGATATTAGCACCTGTTCTCCCTGGCCAGGAGCTCTCATCTCACATCTTCATAGAGCTCACTCCTTTTCGGACTCCACCTAATGTCACCTTCTGAGAGAGACCTTCCCTGACCCTCCACCTGTGCCCATCAGTCTCTAGTCCCCTGGCCCCACTTCAGTTTCCTTGATGACACGGATGATTACCTAATATATACTTTAGATATTAGATCAAATGCCTCTGAGGGGCTAGACTCTGTCTGTTGTATTCACTGCTTTATCTCCAGTACCTGAAAAAGCAGCTAGAACAGAGCCTAGGACATGGTCAGCTTTCAGAAGATATGAACTTACTGAGACAGTGAGTGGATGGATGGATCGATGGATGGACAGACAAACTGCTTATTCTACAAGTACCATAAACCCAACTTAAATGACTCTGGACTAAGCGGCTCACATAGCCACTTGTCAGATAGGGTAGGAGCCCCTGAGAAACAAGGAATGGGGCCGTCTGGGTTTTCTGCCTTCATCTCTTGTCTCTGCTTCTCCTTTTGTGATGATTTCACTCTCAGCTGACTTTCTCCACACTGGTGACGCCGTGGATGCTCACAGCCCCAGGATCTCATTCTTTCCCCTTTCTTCTGTCCATCTGTCCTTCACCCAACACCAGTTTAAGAAACCCCAGGGAAGCTCTCAGAATGGCCTATTTTGGGTCTCATATTCACACCTTGGACAATCTCTGTGGCTCAGATGGTAGAAGCTACTACTGAACGATCTCTGGACCCTGTTCCCAGCTGTTGGAGTGGGTGGATACAGGTGTAGGATGGTGTGATTGGAAGCCCCACTGGAGTCACTTGGTTGAAGTGGGGTTATCAGTTCCCAAAAAGAATAGGGTCCTTTTGTTCTAAGAATGGGGGATGAAACATTGAGCAGACAAAAACGATAGTTGTTCATCACAGGCGTAAATTCTACTCATAAAATTTCAAATTCCTGTTAATAATATTGCATTAAAGAACATCAACAATAAACCATACTGAGCCTTATTTATTTTATATAAATTATGCCAGAAAAGACTCTGGTTTTTTTATGTTAGGGGCATTATTTCGAATGTTCATTATAACTATTTGGTAGATGTGCAGCAGTAATGATAACTGGGGCATGTTTTTGTTAAAATCTAGCATTGTTTGAATTCTCAAAACAGGTAACTGTCTTGACAACAGCTGCTTGCCTGAGTCCGATTGTTCACTCTGTATTTTCAAACAATTCCATCTCAACAGCTGTCTTCAAGACTCTTCCTCTGTCTCCACTTTTAGAGAGGGAAGAAATTTGTCCCTGGTACCTTCCTTATCTCCTACCTGGTGGTTATGTCTTTCCCATCACAGATTTGTCACGCTTAGTAGAGGATCATTTGTTGGATCAAAGGATTCGAGTATAATGATAATAACTCGTAAAGGATGCTTACTATTTGTCAGGTGTAGTTCTAAGTACATCCTCATAGCCACTCTAAGAAGAAGGTACTATTTTTAATCCTCATTCTATAGATGATAAACTGAGGTTCAAAGAGGTAGGTGGCTTGCACAAGTTCATACACCTAGAAAGAAGCAGGAGCAAGGGTAGGATCCAGTTGGTCTCACTCTGTAGTTCATGATCCCAGCATCTATGCTAGTCCTTCCAGTTCTTGGGAACAGTTACCTAATTAGTCACTGTAGGTGTCTCCTTCGCTTGTTGTGTTTCCTTCTACCCTTTCTTGTCTCACACAACTGGAGTCTATATCACGAGAGGAGGCTGTAGAGCCAAGAAAAGGCACAGAGCCCAGATCTTCTGTGGAGTGAAGAAGGATTTGGTCAGATGCTGTAATTCACACTCTGCCTTCTCCCTGTGTCATTAGCCACATGAAATTCATCTCACAGAGTCATGGATCGTGCTGGCAATAAACACCATGCCCTGGAATCAAAATCAGTGATTACTAAAGGTGAACATAAATTTAGAGATCAAGCAATTCAATCCCCTAATTTTACTGATGAGAAAATTGTTACCCAGAACAAAATAAGAAGCTTGAATAGCATCCCATGGCTATTGCTATTTTCTCTGGCCATCCAGACCCTGCAATGCTGTCCCAGGCTTGCAGACTAGCTGAGAAGCAAAGGCAAGATTTAGAACAATTTTGTTTAACCTCAGAGGGATCCCAGACCTGTTTTCATGGCTTAGTCTCAATTTTCCATTTAGAATAATTTTGGAAGAGGGGTGCTATTTGTAACACCCCTTTTCCTCTGAGTTATGAACTGATTGAAAAATAGACATAGGAGTCAGAGAAGGATCAAAATATAGGTTACATTTACTGGGTTATGCAGGGTTGGCTCTGTGGCAACAAGGAGCTTCATAATGCTTCCTGCCAGGCCGGGCCTTGGGAGCAGGACAAGGACAGAATAGACACTTGCCCAGCCAGCCTTATGGGGGCCATGGCCTGTCTGACCCTGTGGGGCACTGAGGGCTGGAGAGAGAAAGACCTTGTGGGAACGCTGACATTTAATACAGAACTCACCCAATCAAGAAACATGAGCCAACAGCTGCTGCTCACCCATCACAACCCAGTTAGTTAATTTACCTCTTCTCGTGGAGAGAAGACAGTAGAGGGCGAGAGACTTCTTCCCAATTCTTCCAACAGTGTGAAAATTCCATTTGTCTGACTGCAAAAATATGGGAAAGGATGGTTCTCCCAACGCTTCATGTAACTTTCCCTCTCTCTATGAGCACATCATTCCTTAGCACACAAGAATGTAGCACAGCCCCCCGACCTGGTTCCACCAGTCTGCAAACAGTACTTTTCACTAAGTGCATCCACTGAGCCCTCATTGTTTGCCAAAAGAAGTTTCCATGAACTGGATGACTTAAAACAACAGAAATATACTCTTTCACAGTTCCGGAGGCTAAAAGTCTAAAATCAAGCTGTTGGCTGGATCACACTCCCTCTGAAGGCTCTAGGAGAGTATCTTTCTCTGGCAGTTCTTGGCAGTCCCTGGCTCACAGGCCCATCACTCCAATCTCTGCCTTCATCTTCCCATGACATTCTTCCCTCCGAGTATGTCTGCATCTCTGTTTCCAAATCTCCCTCTCCTTTCTCTTATAAAGACACCAACCATTGAATTAAGGGCCCAAGATCTTATCTTAACTTGATCACTTCTACAAAGACCCTATTTCCAAATAACGTCACATTCACAGATATCAGGTTGGAGCTTGAACATGTTTTGCAGGGGACACAATTCCATCCTCTGCATTTGCCATAGGCAAATGGTTGGAAGCTGTCTCGGCAGATCCAGGATACATGATTTTGAGATGGAGGTTTGCGAAAGTGTTAGATTTCATTATCCGCCTACACTGATGAGGACCCTGGGGCTCAGCAAAGTAAAACAGCTTACATGAGGGCTGGGATTTAAACCTGTGTCTGCCTGGTTCCCTTCAGATCTGTGGTCCTTTCTCTCCTTTAACCAGGGACTAAAAATAACCAGGTGTTCAATCAGGAGGTAGTCATAGCAACAGGGACTGAGAACAGACTCTGGAGTTAGATTATCATAAGTCAAAGCCTAGATGCCCTTCTTACTAGCTGTGTGACCTTGGGCCACTCACGCAACCTCTCTGCGTCTCCCCGTCCTTTTCTACACTAGAAGAGAACCCAACTTGTAGTAAATGCTCGCTAGAGATCAGTACTGATCAATTGGTGTATTATTCATACATGAGGTTTGGATACATGGAGAAAATAATTCTTCTAGGAAATCAACAGACAAAAACATATGGCTTTTCACTCGCACATCAGGATATGTCTATGTGTCTTTGGATCACCAGCTGCAAATGTCCTGGAATCATGCTCATAGATTCCCAGACTTGCTGGATCAAACCAAAAAAGCCATTGAGCTAGCAAAGCTAACTTTTCAAACCTATCCAAAGGAGAGAACCAGATCAACACATCAAAATAGTTTCAAAATCGTGATGCTGTTCCTTTCAGCTCAGTGGTCAGTCCAGTCACCACCCTGCCTTCTCCTTGTCTCTGCTTTATCCACCTTTTCCCTCCCAGCCTAGGCAGCTCCTTAGAAACCACCTGCCACCTAAGCCCAAGCTTCCTCATTGCTAGAAGAAAGAGATTGGGCTAAGTGATTCCCAAGCCACTTCAGGTCCTGTGTGCTAAGAGTTTGTGGCCACAATAGCATAATTGGACCCACGCTGTTTTGCTGCATTAACACTGCGAGTTACAGATCACTTCTGATAATTTTGGCTATGCAATTTTGGGCACATTACCAAACCTCTCTGTGACTAAGTTTCCTCATCTCCATAATGGTTACAATAAGAGTACCTATCTTCTAGGGCTGTTGTAAGGTTTAGGTGCTTTAGAATAGAGCCTGGTCCATGGTAAGTATTGTGTAAGGGATTGCTATTTTTATTATTATTATCCTGATTGGCACACGCATTTTCTATGCCCAGGGTCATTTCTACATGGCGTAGGTCTGGCTTAGGAGTTGGATCAGCCTAGGTTTGAATCCTGGCTTTGCAATACTTATCTCCTTCCTTCCTTCCTGTCTTCTCCCCTAACCTAAACACTGAACATTAAGAGCCTTGCTTTGTGTCAGGCCCTGGAGATTCCTGGGGAATTATAACTCAGAGTCTAATGGTGGAGGCACTCACAGTCTGATGGGAGAAGTGAATGTGTCAGCCAAAAAGAACAATGTATTGTGAGGGTGCTGGTCTGGGGATAATACAGACACGGGGGTAGGAGGAACAGGCACAAAAGAAGGGAACTCTGAGTTCTACATGGAACAAGAGGTCAGCAGAGAATCCACTGAGAAGCTTTCCTTTGGCCTGACTGTTGAGGGCTGAGTTGATTTTTAATGGGCTAAGGAAGGGATTAGGGCCTTAATTTTATTTCTTCCTTCCTTCATTCTTTCATTCTTCAAACTTGCCATCCTTGAGTGGCTAGGCTTGTGGTCTTTGCCCAGACCACCTGTTTTCATATGAGAAATTCCTAGAAATGCTGACTTATTTTATCAGTTAAGAAGCACACTGATGTCTCACAGAAAGTGCATGAAAAGCCTGAATAAATGGCAAGTCTTTACTTCTTTACGGAAGAACTTATTCTGTAGCTAGGACAAAAGTATATTGTCAGAATTCTCCAGAGAAACAGAACCAGTGGGATATGTAGAAATACATAAAAAGAGATTTATTATGGGAATTGGCTCACACGGTTCTGGAGGCCAAGAAATCCCATGATCTGCCATCTGCAACCTGGAGAATCATGAAAGCCAGTGGTGTGATTCAGGCCAAGTTTGAAGGCCTGAGAATCAGGAGTTCCAGTATCCAAGGGCAGGAGAGGATAGATGCCCCAGTTCAAGCAGAGAGAGTGAATTTGCCCTTCCTCCACCTTTTTGTTCTATCTGGGCCCTCAAAGGTTTGGATGACGCCTGCCCACGTTCAGTGAAGGCAGATCTTCTTTACTCAGTCTGCTGATTCAAACACTAATCTCTTCCAGAAACACCTTTGCAGACACACCCAGTAATAGTGTTTTATCAGCTATCTGTGGACTCTTAGCACAGTCAAACTGATGCATAAATTAATCATCACACAAAGGATATGAATTGTTTGGTGCTTCTATATATACCATGAACAGTGTGAGAGTTGAAAGAAATTATGGGTATCTTCCTTACCATGGATGCCAGTAAGGAGGCCTGTCAAGTTCCAGGCCACTGCTGGCCACTTTATCTTCATTGCCGTCTAATCTCCAGTTAAGATTTCTCATTTTATTTGAAAGCAACAAAGGCAAGATAGCAACTATCACTTATAGTCTTTTCTTAGAAAAATTAGTCACCAAAGGCTTAAAGGTTTGGCACTTGGATGGTGACGGGTGTTTATTATCTGTCTGACTTCTCTTTCTTGGGTAGACCAGGGAGCCTCCTAAAATAGGGCTGCAGATTTTGTGTAAGGTTCCCCCCTTTCCATGTGGAAAGATGAAAGATAAAAAATGAAGGAGAGAAGGGATAAAATTAGAGCCTTAACTCCTGGAGGTAGGTTTGGATGCTCAGTGCTGGTCATTAGGTCGGTGCCATCGTATTGGGCTCTCACTTCAAACAGCACAGTACTCTTTCGGCTGTAGTGACACTGTGCCCATTCATCCATCAATCATCCACCCATCCATTATGCAGTTATCCATCATCCATCCATCATCCATACCCATCATTTATCCATTTCTCTACTTATTAAATAAATATTTAATAAGACCCTCCTGTGTACCAGAAACCATTCTAGGTTCTGGGAATATAGCAATGAATAAGACAGATAAGGTCCCCAACTGCCCACTTGACCAAATGCCTCTCAGTCTTCCTAAAAGTAACATGTTCCAAACTCCACTTTTGATTTCTTCTCCACACCCATTTGTCTCCTGTCTTGGGCAACTCAAAAAATGGCATCATCACCCACGCATGTGTTCAGCCAGAAACCACGAGTGATCCCTTATCTGTCATTTCTCCTCACAGCTTATATAGAATCCACCAGGGAAGATGCTGGTGTCCTGTTGTTCTACTCCAAAATACATGTCAGAGCTCTAGTCTCTGTCTTCCCATGGCAGTCACCTTCGTCCACGCCACCAGCATGTCCTGCCTGGAAAGCTTCAATGGCTTTTTGTTTTTATTTTTGTTTTTTTTCCCCCTCTATGATAGATTCGCCAACAAGAAGCCACTGTGTTCTTTTTCTTTTTCTTTTTTAAAGTTTTTAATTGTGGTTACACACATGACATAAAAGGTATGACATAAAATGTATCATCTTAACTATTTTTAAGTGTAGCATCCAGTAGTAATTGGTATATTTGCATGTTGTGCAACCCATCTCCAGAACGTTTTTACTTTGCAAAACTGAAACTACGCCCATTAAACAACAACTCCCCACTCTCCTCTGCTCCCAGCCACTGGCGACCGCTGTTCTACTTTCTGCTCCTGTGGGTTTGACTACTCTAGATACCTCACCTAAGTGGAATAATAATATAGTATTTGTCTTTTGGTGACTGGCTCATTTCACTCAGCATAATGTCCTCAAGGTTCATCTATGTTGTAGCATGTGTCATCATTTCCTTCCTTTTTAAGACTGAATAATATTCTGTTGTATGTATATGCCACATTTTTTTTATCTACTCATCCTCTGATGGACAACATTTGGGTTGCTTTCACCTTTTGGCTATTTTGAATAATGTCGCTATGAACATGTATGTGTTTTTTAATGCCAGTGTGATATATTTTCCCCTTTTTAGAAATCTTTAATGGCCTCCAGATATACTTAGAATAAAACAGAAATTCCTATTTTTGATTTCTATTTCTAAATTCCATTTCTGTTTCTAAAATCCCTGACTGGATCTGGCCTCTGATTTTATGTGCTGACACTTTTCCCCTCACACATGATATTTTGGCCACATGCTCTCTCTTCAGTCAAACCAACCCCACCCACACGACCCTGTACCCACATGCAATGCCTCTGCCTGGAGAGCTCTCACCCCTTTTCTTTGAATTTAGCTTCTTCTCACCCTTCAGGTCTCAGCCAATATCTGGAGCATCATTCTCTCAATCCTGGGCTATTGGAATTGGCTTCCTAATCGTTCTTCCTATTCGCTCAAGATGCCTTCCTAAGTCACCCTACTAGTCTTCACTATTGCAGTCTTTCCTTGTCAAATTTCTAGCAATAAATGTATCTGTTTGAATATTTTATTTCTTCTTGAATTTATCATAAGCTCACTGGAGGCTGAAAACCACATCTGTTTTAATCACCACTGTATACTCAGCAAGTACCAGAAACTTAGTGTTTATAAGGTGTTGAACATGTTTTTGTTGAATAAAAAAATAATATTAGCTTCATTTTACAGATGAAGAATATCAATCAGAAAGAGTTAATGACTTTATCTACAGAGTTAAAATACTATCTACAGAGCAGAGATTTGAACCCACTTTTCTTATTTCCAAGCCCACATTCTTTCTGCTACACAGCACTCTCTCTTACAGCTGAGGTTGGATGCATTTTATTAATCAGAAGATTAAATATTTTATTCCTTTCTTTCTTCATTCAACATCATCATAAGGCTTTCAGTGCTTACAATGTGCCAGGCACTCTGGTAGACGCTGGATATAAAAATTGAACAAGGTAGTTTCTGGCACAAAAGCTTACCTTTTAGTTTCTCAACCTCAGCACCATTGGTAATGGGAACAGATAATTCTTCATTGTGAGGAATTTCCTGTCCCCACATAGCTAAATGTTCACCAGCATCTCTGGCCTCTACCCACTAGATGCCAGTAGTGCTCCCCAAGTCAACAAAATACGTCTCCAGACATGGCCAATTGTACCCTCAGGGTCAAAATTGCCCCTGGTAGAGAACCACTGATTTAGTGGGGGAGTCCCTAGTGAGTCAAAGATTTTATTATGATGGCCAAGATGAGAAAAGCCTAAGTATTTTAGGGGGCACAGTGAATGGATGCCCAATGGATCTTAGTAGCTACACTGAACATCCAGATATGCTGAGAAGTGAGACTGGGGCTTATGCTGGGGCCAACTTTTAGACAAAAATAAGGATTGTTTAGATGAAAGAAGGGGCGAGCATTCTCCCAGGTAGAGGTCACGGCATGTGCAAAGTGCTGAATGTCAGGAAACTGCACAGAGTTGAACACAGCTGGAGTACTCTGGATGCTGAGCTCTAAGGCAGGAGCCCAGGACAAAGGCAGAACAGCTTTGACTTTACTTTTCTGTCCCCAGTCCATCTATTTGCAGCTTTACCAATTCATGTTTGGAAGTTAGCAAATCAGGTACCCTGCCTTTCCAAGGAAATCTGATGTTGGCACCAAAGAGGGCTTTTCTTGCAAGATCTGCAGTACCGTCCGAGAACAAGGCCTGAATTATGCACAGGAAATCCATATGGAGAGAGGCAGAGATGGGTTTTGAATTTCAGGGGTGAACTTTGCCTTGCATCTGATTATCTTTGGGTCTTGGATTTCAGGCAACACAATTAAGAAGCAAGCTGATCATTCACTTTGCTGGAGGAAGAATTCCACAAGCTCCTTAGGTGCAATGGCTGCAAGAAATTCAGAGCCAAGGCTTCTGATTTGTGCTCAACGCATCCCAGCAGCATCTAAACTGTCATCTGTGACCAACGGGGTATTAAGTGAACATGACCAAAGCAATTTATGCTGTTTGAGGTTGCAGTAAAGCATTTAAATGCCAAACAAACAAATTTTAAATCCCAGCACAGACAGAGCAAAGAGAATCTTCTGTTTATCTTTCTAATATTCAGCTTTTATGCTGAAATTTTAAGTAAGGACACAGTGGCTGCAGTTAAGTTTGTCTTGCTTAGTGTCCTGGAAGTAAGCTCTTCATTTACTTGTCTTCTACCAAGGTAGAGTACTAGGACAATGTTGAGTGTTTTGAGACTAGCATTAAGAAGCACTGTAAACTAATATTCAAATCCCCCAAACTCATCTCAGTTCATTTTTTCTAAAAAAAACAAAAACCTTTCTTTGTGGCCCAGGAAATTGGATCTATCCTTTTCACACATGTCATCAGCCTTCTACTGCGTCTGTGGGAAGAGGATTATTTACCGAGATAATGATGACAGCCAGCATGTATTGAAGCTTCCTGCATCCCACACTGTGGGATAAACGCTTTGCCTGCGTTATCTCCCTTAACCCTTAAACGACCATGCGAGGCATGGGCTTGTGATCATCATTTGCATGTGAGGGAGCTGGGGACTAGAGGCCACACCTTTTTTATCCTAGATCACATGATCTATCAGGATAATTCCACCCAGGCTGACTTTTCTCCAAATCCCACTATCTTAGTCACTATGCTGAGCATCCAGATGTGCTAAAAGGGGGTGGGGATGGGGTTTGGAGGGGTACTGGGTTCAAAGATAACCAGGCAGAGTCCCTGCCTAGCTAGAACCACATAATCCAGTGGAGCAGGCACATGTGGAAATATACAGACTCTACACAATGCCTTAAACACTGTAACAGAGAAAAACACAGTGTGTCTTTGGAACACATGGGGAGTACCTAATTTCCAAGAGGGGATACTCAGACACAGTTTTAAAGGGCAGATAGGAATGAGGTCAGCTGAGAGGGCAAAAAAGGGCACTGCAAGCAGGAGGACATGTATACGCCAGGACATACGGGGTCTGCTTAGGGAAGGACAAAGGGCCTGGTGCAGATGGAAAGGTGGAACCACTTGAGGAGTAGCAGGACAGGTAGACAGGGGCCAAGAAAGAGGAGGCAAGTCTCCTTTACTTAATTCATGGGCAGGAATGCCTTCTCTGTGTGTTCAGCTGACTTCCTGTCCTGACTACTATTTTTAGCCCACTGGTCCTGATATATTCTCTGTTCTGTTAGTCATTCATCTAGTACCAGTTAGGAAAGCAGTTTCAAAAACTTTGACTTTGGCTTTGGGAAGATGGAGCTGGCTGAGTGTTGGAGTGTCTCTAAATTTACCCTGGGCTGGGTTTGAATGGAGTTCTTCAATCAAACTGCTGTAACAGTGCTGGGCGAGAGAGAACAGGTCCAGAGGGATCAGGAATATCAATTGCTCATTGTTCAACAATTGCTCATTATTTATATCTCTTTTATTTATTCATTCATTTTTTCAAGTATTTCTGAATGCCTTCCCTATGCGTGGCTGTAGGCAAGAAACGTTACAGGTGTTATCATGTGTAATCTATGAAGCAGGGGTTGTCAGGCCCCTTAGCAGATGAAGACCTGGTGCTCAGAGAGCACAGGTTACCTGCTCAGCAGGAGGAGTATCCACACTTCGTCTCTGCAGCCCCAACACCACGGCCCCTGCACTGCACCAAGCTGCAAAGACATCAGCAGCTTCTGGCAGAAGCACGTGGTTGTCATTACCAGACACGATCTCTGGAAAATAAAAAATTATCTCAAGTCCATGCAGAGCTGATTCAACCACCTGTATCTATTTGCTCCCTCATTTATTCCACAAAGACATGAGTACCTACCATGTACCAAGCCCTGTGTGGGATATGGAGAGGAAGCTGCTGTGTCTAGGGTACTGATGAGCAAAAACATGCAACAGGGCTCTCTCTGGAAAGTTCCACGCAAAAATGATTTCATTCATTTTGCCCACTGGGGGAAGGAGGCAGAGGCTGAGAAATAGAGGGAAGAAATTAATATTTACAGATCACTTCCTATGTGTCAGGCTGTACTCCAAATCCTTGACAAAGATCATCTCATAGTAACCAGGAGAAGCAGAGAATGCTTATCCCTGTTTCACTGAGGGGATCGTTGAGGCTCTGAAAGGTCACAGATTTGCCCAAGATCAGCCAAATGGAAAAGTAAACCTGGGCTTCACTTTGAGGTACAACTGGCTTTTTGTACCAGGGCAACCTTATGTTGGAGTTATGAACTGTTTTTTGTGTCAAGAACCCTTCCAGCAGTATTGTGAGGCCCACAGACCCCTTCTCAGGATTATAATTTTGAATCCATAAATTAAGTGTAACACACAGTTATAAAAGAAACTGATTATATTGAAACGGAGTTATCAAAATATTTAACAATTTGAGATGTAGTCGTATATGTTCTTTGGTGATGAACCTAGTGGTGGGTCGAATCCTACCATAATTTTGAAGCAGTGATGAGTATAAACAACACCTTGAGTTAACAGGATATGGAATTATCTGTGATTTCTGTTTATCTGTGGAAAGTCACAGGCTTTGAGGATATCCCTAGGTTATGTTACCTGCATTCATAATTGTAAGAAATGGTAAACTTTAGCTAGAGGTTAATAAATTAAAGACTTCTTTTTCTCCATTCCAGCTCATGGATCCCCAGATTCTATCCATGGGGGCGGGGGTGGACACCACGTTAAGAGTGCCTGTTTTATGCTACTTGTGTTGTGCAGTTCTGTTCAAGGAACATTTGATAAGGATCGTCTGTGTACGTCACTACCTGGGTAACCAGGAAATGTTAGAAAGGAAAGGCAGGAAGTTGCTGATGCAGAGGACAGGGGAATGGAGAAAGACCACGTCTTTGCAGCACATTGCTGTGAACTAGGCGTTTGTGTCCTGTATCTTACTTTAGCTCCACTTAATCATCCTAGGAAATTGAAGCTCAGAGAAGTTAAGATATTTGCCCAAGGTCTAATAGCTAGTAAATTGTCGAGCTAGGATGTGAACCACTCCCTGTCCAATTCCAAGCTGCCAAATGAGATTTCGCACTGTGAGTGCACAGTCCCCACTCATCCTTGGAGGAGAATGTGTAGGTCTTTATGGAGGGACGGGGAATTACAAGAGCCTGCACTGAAGGAGGAAAATTGTTCACTTTTGCTTATTTTGTAGCCAAAAGATGGGTCTCTTGGATCGGGTTCGCCTTTCTAATCCTCGTGGTAGCAATACTAAAGGAAAGCTATTTACCCCTCTGAATGTAGATGCCATAGAAGAAAGTCCTTCTAAAGAACCAAAGCCTGTTGGCTTAAACAATAAAGAGCGTTTCCGCACCGCCTTCCGCATGAAAGCCTACGCTTTCTGGCAGAGCTCCGAAGGTAACGCCGTTCCTCTCTCTCCCTCCCCTGCTCCCAAACCTCGACCCTCCCCTCCTCGCCCTCTCTCCATCCAAGAACTCTTGGGGCAAGGCTCCCACGTTACCTCTTTTCCTGGGCCAGGATCACCACCGTTCATCAGCCCACACCCCTTCAGGGAGCCTTGAGACATGTCACCATGGTGTCTAAGGGTGGCCATGAAGAGTGAATTGTCATGGAAGTCATTGAATGATGGAGAGGGGCCAGGTGCAGAGTCATCTGGAGTGAGGGCCACAGTGCCCCAGCGGGTGGGAAAAGGTATCAGAAAAGCACCCTACGGGTCTGTAGGAACAATGGCCTCATGTGTCTCTTCCAGTTAGGAAAAGGGAGACAAGCAGGAAAGCCTGTGTCCTCCATGTCTGCAGCCACCCAGGACTCTGACCCTCATCATATCACTCAGTTCGCTCCATGACCTCTGGGATGTGCAAGGCCCAGAAAGTGACCTCCCAAGGTCACCAGGAGAGTGACTGACAGAGCAAGAATCCAAGCTCAGGTCCATCTGACTGTAAAGCCCCTCCTGTGGGTCCTTTGCTGCCTCTGAGGGGCCACTGAGGAAGTCATATCACCTCCCTTGTAGCCTTCTGCCCACCACCTGTCCTGAACTGCACACACCTGTGACTTAGAGTTCTGGAGAGTGGAATGGGGATGCTAAGAAAGGCTGAGCGATTCCGCACAGCTGGGGAAGACCACGTGGTTTCACTAAGTGGGGACAAAGACTCTGGAGGTTGAGTAATCTGGAGGCTTAGAAAGTTCTGACTGAACAATGGGTTCCTGAGCCTTTCCAAGTGCTGTGGCCTACCACTGACATGTGTCTCCCTCCCAGATGCCGGGACAGGTGATCCCATGGCAGAAGACAAGGGCTATGGGAATGACTTCCTCATTGAAGACATGATCCCCACCCTGAAGGCTGCCATCCGAGCCGTCAGGTAAGGCCCCCTCCTGCCCACCTGTGCGTCTCCCCAGGCCCCAGCTCAACTCCCACAGGACACAGCTTATGCAGTGATCTTGGACTTTGGGAAGGGGGACGGAAGCCCCCTCCCCGGTAACCTTGAGTCAAGTCCCAAGAGTACGTAAATACTGTTCTCTATGGGAGATGCTGCCTCCAGAGAAATGATTCCTACCTTAGCAAGTCGTTACAGGTGACTCTTTCTTGCCTTGTTATAAAAATGCTCCCACAGCCGCCCCTGACAGTGTTTCCAGCTGCCATGCTCTTCTCCAGCTTTAACCACCATTTGCTTCAAAGGGTGTCAGGGTGTATGTGTGGGGATGGGGGGTATTGACATGGGATTTTCTCTCTTTATAGGCTTCTTTCTCAAAATAGCTTTTCTTCTGTCTATCTTCATCCATATAGCTCTTTTTAATTGGAATTTTTAACAAGATAATAAATTATAGATTGATTTTTTTTTTTGTCTGTATCAAAGGAGACGATAATCCGCTATGGCTGTTTCTGTTCCACTTTAGAATTCTGCAAGAAAATAAAAAAGTATGCTACTATGTAAAGAAGCGTTGTCAGAATATGGCATGTAAGCACTTCATAAAGGTGGCAGTGAATTCTAGAACCTAAGTTGGATTCTCCAAAAACTAGCCATAATATTTTCAGCAAGATTCCTGTCCAATAGATCAGGGAAGCACAATGGTATTATCGTATGTGGTCCTCAGCAAAACCTTTGAGCTGGTTTCTCGTGACACCATCATATTCGATATGACAGAAGTAGGGTTGCATGAAAATACACTAATTTGGATTCACAACTGACTGAATGACCTTATTCAAAGAAAACCAGTTAATGAATCTGTGTCAGCCTAAGGGAGTTCTATGCTGAGATACTCCATGGTCTGGTCTCTGCCTTCTCCTTTTCAGCATTTTTATTGATGTCTTGATTCAAGGGTCAGCAAACTTTTTCTGTAAAGGGCCAGAGAGTAAATATTTTAGGCTTTGTGGTCCATAGGTCTCCATGCAAGTATCAGCTCTGCCATCATAGTGCAAAAGCAGCTATAGACAGGACATAAGTGAATGCGTGTGGGTGAGTTCCAATAAAACTTTACTTTCAGAAATAAAAGTGGGCCAGATTTGTCCTTGGAGCCATAGTTTGCTGACACTTAAATGAAACTATGTAAAGGGCAGGCTTATAAAATGACACAAAGTGAGAAGGACAGCAAATAAAGTAGATGGTATGATCCATATGCCAAAATAGTGTTTAGAAGCTGGAGCCATGGGCCATGACAATCAAAATGAACTTTGAATGTACCATAAGGAAGGCTGAGCTAATGCTAGATGGAAGAGCCTGGGATGGGCTGTGGTGTCCTGATACTGACCTGTGACTTGGGGTTTTAATGGATGCCCTGATCAGCAGGAGTTAACCTCGTGATGGGGTTCCCAGGGAGCATCTGCCAGCAAGTGACTTTACTGGTTCCCAGGAAGACGGAGGTGAGGGTTCAACCAGTTCTAGGTCATCTACGAGTTCTGGGTGCCCCAGTTTACAGGGAACCTGAGAAATGAGCTCTTCTTTTCTGGGAGCTCACAAGCAAAAGAATTAAAGAGGCTTTAGAGGATGAGATATATCAGCTGTCCCCAAATAGAAAGCAGTGCAACCATGATTAAGAACACAGGCCCGGGTTTGAGGACCAGCTCTGACCTTACTAGCTGGATGGCCCTGGGAAGATGCTGAAGCCGTCTGTACCACAGTTGTATCATCTGTAAACTGATCTATTAGCAGGATTGTTCATAAAGCACTAAGCTCAGTGTCTGTAATGAATGCTCAAGAAATGTTAGCTCATATTCTTATTATGATTTTCTTTATTTTTATAGCAGTTTTAGTTTAACAGAGAAATTGAGGAGACAGAACAGATAGTCCCAATACCCTCCCCCATCCATATGTAAAATTTCTCCTATTATTGACGCATTACATTAGTGTGGTACATTTGTTACAATTATGAATCAATACTGATATATTATCATTAGCTTCATTGTATATTAGGGTTCCCTTTTTGTATTGCACAGTTTTGTGGGTTTTGCCTAACACATAATGTCATGTATTCACCATTATACTATCATTCAGAATAGTTTTACTGCCCTAATTTTCATATTATTCAAATGAATGAAGGAAGGTAGTCTTGAAGACGAGGTACTAGCCAGCCTAATTCTATGTGGTTACAAGGGGTAGGACCACATACACGTCTCTTCACTTGTCTTAACAAGTTCAAAAGTTGGAAGTTCTCCCCATCAACTTGTTCTCTGTTTGGTTCTTTTCTCCCCTTGCCCCTGAGTTTGCTAGCCTTGTATTACAGTTTCCTTCACTCTCTACCCACGACTTGTGAATGCCTCTCCTTTGCCTTGCAGAATTCTACAATTCCGTCTCTATAAAAAAAAATTCAAGGAGACTTTGAGGCCTTACGACGTGAAGGATGTGATTGAGCAGTATTCCGCAGGACACCTCGACATGCTTTCCAGGATAAAGTACCTCCAGTCAAGGTAAGACAGTTGCGTCTGGAGGGACTGTGCTATCCTGATCCCTCAGGAATCAAAGCCATGTGAACCTTAAAGTTTAAGGTGAAAGGCATTCATAAGTAATTCAAAATGGAGGGGAGAAGTGTTAAGAACAAAAATTTTCATCAAGCATTTTGGATGTCATGGCCAATAAGCACCAGATTGAACAGACTGTAAAGAAGCTCAATGACATTCCTGCGGCCAAGGTCAGCACCCTTGTCAGTCCTGATGGAGAGGAGGAAGTCTATGTTCAAGTGGCTCCTGATGCTTAGGTTAGGACACTGCCAACAAAATCAGGAGCATCTAAACTGAGTCCAGCTGGCTAATTCTAAATATAACTTTTTTACCATATTAAATGTTCATCAGGTGTTATTCATAATAGTGAAAATATGAAGCAGCATCAAAGCCCAACCAATAATTGGCGCCATTTTCATTGAGCACCTGGGTGCTCTACAGGTATGTGTCTAATTCCTTATAACCTCACAAGGTATAGTATTATAGTGCCATTTTTCCAATGAAGAAACTGAAACAAAAGAAAAAAAAATGCTGGTGAGGATGCAGAGAAAGGGGAACTCATACACTGTTGGTGAGAATGTAAAGTAAAACAACCATTATGGAAAACAGTGTGGTGGTTCCTCAAAAAACTAAAAATAGAACTCCCATATGATACAGTAATCCCAATGCTAGGTATTTATCCAAAGGAAAGGAAATCAGCACCCCAAAGAGTTGCCTGCACCCCCATGTGTATTGCAACACTATTCACAATAGTCAACATATGAATCAACCCAGGTGTCCACTGACAGATGAATGGATAGAGAAAATGTGGTATGTGTATGCAACGGAATACTACTTAGCCACAAAAAAGAATGAAATCCTGTCATTTATAGCAATACAGATGAGCCTGGAAGACATTATATAAAATAAAATATCAGGCACAAAAAGATAAATACTACACATTCTCACTCATATGTGAAAGTTAAAAAAATAACAGTAAGTTGAACTTTTAGAAGTAAAGGATAGAACTGTGGTTACTAGAGGCTGGGAAGGGGAAAGAGGAGGTAGGTAGTAAGATGCTGGTTAATGAAAACAAACTTTCAGCTAGATAGGAAAATTAAGTTCTAGTGGTGTATAGCAGAGCTAGGCATTTATAATTATGAATAATTTATTGTATATTCTCAAATGGCTAGAATAGAGGACCTCAAATGTTCTTATCACAAAGAAACAATAGATTTTTGGAATGATGGATATGCTAACTACCCTGATTTGATCATTACACATTGTGTACATGTATCAAAATATAACTCTGTACCCTATAAATATGTACAATCAATACATTTCAATTAAAAAATGAACAAATTTCCTTAAGAAAATTATTCAGCTAGTAGGTAACAGAAGCTGGGAATCAAACCAAGTCTCTCTGATTGGTTACAAAGGCCCTGTTCTCTCTAACACACATGACTTCCGCAATTATGAAGTAGTGGTTAAGAAAGGAATGGTAGCTGCTCTCATTAAAATGTTATGCAATCACCAAATGATGTCTAGAAAAAGTATATAAATGAGATTTTTAAAACTTATGTTATTTGTGAATATATATGCATGATATGATTAATAATATACACTCAGCATATCTATCTAGACTTACACGTATCTATAAACTTATATGTGCATATATCTTTTTATATGTATCATATATAATATCACAAAATCTAGGCGGAATAAATATGCTCTTCTTAGATCTTGTGATGATATGTATGTATGATATGATTACAAAAGCATGCACACATAGGTTTGCTCAGAAATACACAAGCCATGCCACCTTCTCTCATAGACGGAGAAGGGGTGGGACTTCCCCCAAAAGATTATAGTAACCATACTGAGATGATAAGTATAAGACTGACTTATTTTATTCTACTTTTTAAGTTTGTCAAATCTTTAATGAATTATAAAAATATCCTTTTAAAAAAAATTTAAAAAACAACAGTATGATGTCAAGAGTCATGCTATAACAGTCAGGGAACCAAAGTCCTATTTGCAGCTCATTCTCTGGACTGTGCAAGGCTTCAAGTTGACACAAGTTCCCTCTGGGCTCAGCTTCCTTGTCTGAGTAATGTTTTTCTGGAGTGTCCTGCTGAGTTAATAGGAACACCACACTGAATGGGTTGGAAGTTAGTAATGCTGTCAGGTTGGAGATGTGCTTATTCATAACCTTATCTTTAACTGGGATATCAACTTTGCCTGCTTAGCAAAGTGGCAGGCATACAGTTGGTGCTCAATGCCTGATGAACAAGTGGATGTGTGAATGAATGCTGAGCCGAAAGTGTTATCTGTGCAAGTTTGGCTCTCTGAGACACAGAGGAAGAGAGCATGATGTCTAAGACATACCAGTCTCCAAAAATACCAGCCTAGCTTAATGAGCTAGAATGGACCGTCGTACTGTCATATTCTCTGATATTTCTCAGGCAAATGTGTTTCTAGGATTTGTGGCTGGAGGTTGGCTGCTGGGATGACTAATTGCACATCCACGTCCATGCTGATATGGCATAGAAAAAGGAAGGCTAATTTAGTATATGGCGGTGTCAATGGAGGAGAAGCTGGGTTTTCAGAGAGGAGACTGAGAGACCCATGGCTATTTCCAGGTGCATGGTCTGAATGATGCTCCCACCCCACCCCTGCCCGAGCCCAGCAGTGCAAAGGGCAAGAGTTCTCTCCTGTTAATTCCAGCACAGAGTGGGAGCTCGTGCCTCATGCAGAAAAAATGGAAGCAGGCTGTGGGAGCTAGTGTCGGACCATCCTTCTATAGGCCAGAGATGCCTGCGGAGCAGCAGTGATCTGCACAGCTGAAAATGGAGCCTAGGATTTGGCAGTAAAAACTCCTAATTAGATGTTTTGGGGAAGGATAAAAGAGCTGGAAGATGAGGTGTCCTTGCAGCACACATATGGTTTTTTCTATAAGAAATAATGAGATGCAGCCTTACCCCATCTCAGTGGTTTGTCTGCCTCCCTCTCCCTCGGGATGGGAAGATGCTTTCAGTACCATTAGTCAAAAAATGCATAATAATATACTGAGGTTGTAAGTTCTCTCTCTCTCTCTTTCTCTGTCTCTCTGTCTCTCTGTCTCTCTGTCTCTCTCTGTCTCTGTCTCTCTGTCTCTCTCTCTCTCTGTCTCTCCCTCTTTCTCTCTCTGTCTCTCTCTCTCTCTGTCTCTCTCTCTCTCTCTCTCTCTCTCTCTCTTCCCTTCTCTTACATTTTCCAAACATGTATCTAAGAGGGAATAGAATGATTCGTTTTCTGCCAAAACAAAACTGTGTGTAATTTAACCTCCCACTTTGTGTCTTTCAGAATAGATATGATTTTCAGCCCTGGACCTCCATCCACTCCAAAACACAAGAAGTCTCAGAAAGGGACAGCATTCACCTATCCATCTCAGCAATCTCCCAGGTGGGGCTTGTGAACATGGATTGATGGGCCATGGGTGCGAAGCTCAGCTTGGATCCTTTATGTGGGGGATATTGCCACTCCTCTAAATAAAATGAAGAGAACGAGTTTGAAGCCTATTCCAGTCTGTGGCCATTTGAAATTTTTCTGTACAAAAGACTCCCCATCCCTCTTCCCAGACAGTGTAGATGATACTTCTTCCTGTGATTTTTAAAAATGAAAATAACCACATCAATTTCCTTGTTATAAAACAGGAGGAGACTTGTGAGTGAACAGGAAAAACACTTTATGTTAGCAAGACCCACAGCATTCTTGGTTAGCTGGTTTGGCTTTTCCTACTTAGTCACCCTTGAGTTGACCAATACCCTTCCCAGGACAAAGCAGAGAAGACAATCAGATGTCAGGTCCCTGATAACGCTGTGACACGGAGAGCTCTGTGCCTCAGCAGAGCAGCTCACCTCCCTCCAAAAAAATGTTCTAAAACTTCGAACAAGGAGGTGTTCTTTAGAAAATCCACTGCCTGGATTCACATTTTTTTAATTTCCAAATGTCTTCAAGGCAGGTGACATAAATGAGGGAGTCAGGCTTAAGAAACATTATAAAAGAACCAAGAGTGTAAGTATGATGATAAAAGGCATCTAATTTTCAGACTCAGTCTTGGTGATGGAATAAGGAGTGGTGGGGCCATGGAGACCTACAAGAGGTAGTTCTGTTGTTGCTAATTTTAGGAATGAGAATCCTCTCTTTCAAGATAACACAATTTTTTTAAAAAAAGCTGAATATCCTGATTTTATGTGAAATTCTCCAGTTTTTAGAAGGCTTGCATGTTTTAAAACCCTCTGCAGTCAAAGGAAAACACTGATAGGCTGGATTTAGCACATGGAACATCAGTTATTGACATGTGCTTTAGTTCACACTACTCAGCAGGAGTCAGTAGCCTATAAGAGAGAAAAGTCAACTATCGAGAAAGGGCCTCACATGAATGGTTTGGGGCCATAGCTAGGCTCCCTAAAAGTCTCCATCTGCACAGAACATAAAAATATTGAAAAGAACTGGAATTTAGGTAGATATTAACTGTGCACAGCCAAAGAGCAAACACAGCACATTCCCCACCAGCATCATCTTTTGCCTTATTTTCCAGATTCAGCATTTGTTTTCCATTCTTAACACATGGGCCAGATGAAATATTTTATACCCATGTTACACAACTTCAGAGATGAGACAGCCCCCTCCCCACCTCAGAGGAGAACCTCTCACTCATTCAGAGTAAAACCTCTCAATCAGCAGAATGATAGTGAAAGGCAAAGGAATGTCATTTAAAGGAATTAAACACTCTCAGCACTGTTGCATGCTTTCTTAACTTTAACACAAAGCAAAGCCTCCTTAATCGCAGCTTCATATTTGGCTTCAAATTTTCCTGCAGTGAAAGTAAGCATGAAACATCAGTGTTGAGGGCAGGAAGAAGCTGGCTTTCCTGACTCACATGAGCCTCCAGAGTTGGGCGGGCCTCCTGCAGGCTGCATAAATGCAAAGATAAGAATGATAACTTCACGGGCCGTGGCCTGTCTAGCTGCAACAACCTTGCAAAGCAAAACTAGATATAATGATCTTATGGAATTGTTGGCTTTTTCTTAGGAGTGAACCATATGTAGCCAGAGCATCCACATCAGAAATTGAAGACCAGAGCATGATGGGCAAGTTTGTAAAAGTTGAAAGACAGGTAGGTCTTATCTCTCCTTCACCAGAAAGCGAGTTTATGAAATGTATTTCCAAATGTCATTTTTTTCATAGGGATTTAACATACTTGAGTAATACTATCTACCATTCAAAAAAGGATGTGGAGACTAAATCCCTGTTTAGCATTTGCTCGCTGGGTGATCACATGTAAGTTAATGACTTATTCTGAGCCTCAGTTTGCCTCATCTGTAGTATGGGGTTTTGTGTTTTGTTTTTTTTTTTTTTTTGCCTCATAAGGTTATTGAGAGGGCTAAGTGAGTTGATACCTATAAATTACCTAGAACAGTTGCTGGCACACAGTGAACACTCCACAAATGGTAGCTACTATTATCATGTGCTGTATGGTAGTTCCTTAAGAAATGTGAGTTCTCTGCCCTGCATTTTTTGTATCTTTTGTCCTCCTTTTCTCAAACTCCAGGCCAGCGGGTGGCCTGTGTGAAGAGGCCTGGAGGAGGGCAGGCTGTGAGTGAGGTTCATTCAGGGTGGAAAGAGAAACCCACTCACTCACAACACCCTGGGTAGCTCGCCTCTTGTTTCCGTTGTAAAGCAGCTTATATTCTAAGACTGTTTACCTAACTTTGCACCATAGAAATGGCATTACCAATTTCCTCTAAGATCCTTATTAATCCTTTTATTTTATTTATAACCCCAAACTGGATCCATGCTGGAGAGGCAAGACAAAATTGGAATGATTATTCTTTTTTGGTATAGCAAGCATATTGTTTTTCATTTTTAAATTTTAATTTATAATCTCAGCTCTTCCATTTACTAGCTCTGCGGCCCTTGACAGGTTATTTCACCTCTGTGTGCCTCCGTTTCTTCACCTGTGAAATAGAGATAATAATAGTATCCATCTTGTAGGGTTCTTGTGAAAGTTAAATGAGTTAATAAACTGCATAAAATAGCCAGATACTTGCTAACGGCTCCTTGAGTATCAATTATTATTACGACTTAGATGACATTGGCCATTACCTATTACTGTGCTTCATAGTGTCAACTGTAACACAGGATGATATACCTGACGACGGTGTTTTCTGGTGAGTTGTGAATTGTCCGAGTGAGAACATTGCATAGACACGTGCACACACACACTCGTGTACGTGCAATCAAAAATACAAATAAGTTCCCAACTTAGGCAAACAAGACCAGATGCCGCTTCACTGTCCCTCAAGGCCCCTAGGTGGGGCCTCCAGTTCTGAAAAGCTCAATTCTTACTACCCACTGACCTTGTATCTTCAGGGCTTATATCACCATGTAGCAGACACATACACTAACAGGCCTCATGCTTATGTCTGAGGAAATGTCCTCACGTCAAGAAGTCCTGCTCCTTGATCCAAACAACATCAACAAGGCCACCTCCTCCTTTGGGGACAAAGAAGGACTGGTGTGCATTTACCCTCAAACCCTCTCTCTGTTCCAGCCTTTGCTTCCTGGGTAACTTTGCCTCAGTTATTTCTAGATTAACACTAGTATATGTGTAGGACTTGTGAGTAGGAGGCACAAGGGAATTATTAGCTACTGTCCTTATTATTAAGACTCACAGGAACACTCTTTCTGAAAAGTAAGTCCTATGGCATTTTCTCCCTATCCCTAACAATGACGCCACCCCCCCCCAGAGAAAGCAGTAATGCCCAGTTCCTTGTATTTTCCAGGTTCATGACATGGGGAGGAAGCTGGATTTCCTGGTAGACATGCACATGCAGCACATGGAACAGCTGCAGGTGCACGTCACAGAGTATTACCCGGCCAAGGGCTCTTCACCAGCCGAGGTGGAGAAGAAAGAAGGCAGCAGGTATTCTGATTTGAAAACCATCATCTGCAACTATTCTGAGACAGGCCCCCTTGAGTCTCCCTACAGCTTCCACCAGGTGCCCATTGACAAGGTCGGCCCCTATGGGTGTTTTGCACACGACCCAGTGAACCCGCCCCGAGGGGGACCCAGTTCTGGAAAGGTTCAGACAACTCTTCCTTCCTCGGCCACCACGTATGCAGAAAGGCCCACCGTCCTGCCTATCTTGACTCTTCTTGACTCCCATGTGAGCTACCACTCTCAGGCTGAGCTCCACGGCCCCTACTCGGACCGAATCTCCCCCGGGCAGAGACGCAGCATCACACGGGACAGCGACACGCCTCTGTCCCTGATGTCAGTCAACCATGAGGAGCTGGAGCGGTCTCCAAGTGGCTTCAGCATCTCCCAGGACAGAGACGATTACGTGTTTGGCCCCAGCGGGGGGTCAAGCTGGATGAGGGAGAAACGATACCTCGCTGAGGGTGAGACGGACACAGACACAGACCCTTTCACACCCAGTGGCTCCATGCCTCTGTCGTCCACAGGGGATGGGATTTCTGATTCTATATGGACCCCTTCCAACAAGCCCACTTAAAAGGGGTCACTGGCTGACTCCTCCTTGTAATGTAGACAGACTTTGTACAGCTCACTTATTCTCACACCTGACACGTACCAGAGGGGACACCAATGGCTGCATCAAATGCATGCATGTGTGTGGTGGCCCTCACCTGGGCAGGGGCTTTTCATGGCCTTCTTCCTCCCTATGTCACCACAATGAAGCCACTTCCTTTTCAGCATGGTTTGCATGACTTTACGCTGTATAAATGGTACCACTAATCTCTTCTAAGATACATATTTATCTGCTGTTCTTACTTTTAATCATGATTGGACCAGTACAGGGAGAAATGATTGACAAGTGGTGTGCGATTTGTCTGTTTGGTTGGCTGGTTTGGATTTTGGTTTGGTAAACAGAGAAAGTAGTTTAAGTTATTTCTAGAATCACTTTCCCTTTGTGTAAAACACTTCAGTGATTATTTTCTAAAGCAAGGAAATAATTTTCCCAACAAAACCACATTGTGTTTCAATGAGGCTGCCTACTGAGCTGACAGTAGGAAAGGAATAGGGTAGTCATTGCATCTCCAAAACCAAGAATTTTAAAAATTATTTTATTAAGGAAAAACTAACAAAAACCATTTAAAAGCTCTCAAAAGGGTCTCATTTGGTCTGCGATTGTTTATAGTATCCTGCCTCAGTTTCCTCATCTGTGAAAGGTGGTGGTAATCCCAAGCATAGCATTTCAAGTGAATTATGAATGAGAGGGAAGAACATGCATATGCACACTCGAGTTAAAATAGTTCCCAATTTATGTAGCCAAGGACAATGAAATTTATCAGAAGTGAGGTGCCACTTGGGCAGGAGATAAGTTCAGTGCCTTCAAAATGAGATTCCAACTCACATTCCTCCCCATGATACTTAAGTACAGAATATCCACATAAATAGCAATAGAGTTAAGAAGGCACTCGAAAATTACCTAGTCTAAGTCCTTCTTTTTAAAAAGAAGAACTCTTAGGCTCAGGCCCAGTGCCGTGCCTAGGGTCACTTGGTTGTCCCGTGGAGAGCTGGGACTCAAAGTCCCATCTACTGCTTCCTTCCCTGCCTTGCTGTCCTGTCACTGCACCGCTCTGCCATTTACACAGTGGGACTCTGAAATCATGCTGAGACACCAGTACTTGTGTCATGCAGAAAGCACTCACCATAGTTTACCCAGCAGGAGGGGGATGTCTTTTTTTATTGCAAAACATGCTCGATTGATTCACTGCATACAGATCCATAATAAGATAATACAAGCAAGCTACATTTATTGATATGCAAATAGACAAATTTCTCAGAACCCTCTGGTTTTCTCCAGATTTTTTAAATGAAAGTACTAAAACCACATATAGCCATAAGACTAGCTAAAGTGTAAGCAGACAGCCTGGAAAGCACTGCCCTACTATAAAAATGTTAATATTAAGCACAAGTCACCCTGTGGCCTCTTAGGAGATGTTGCTACTCTCTAAAAATGTTTCATAGAAAAGGTTTCTGTTAGACCTGGGCTGAGTTAGTGAAATGACCACAGCACAGTATCATGGTCTCACTCCTTGCACCCATCTACGCACTGGTTGTGGATGGTTGCCATGGTGACCATCGAGATGATGGAATTAGCTTAAACAAATGTCTACATGTGACTGCCACCGACATTCTCCCTCACAGTCTTGTCAAGAGCCACAGTAGCTATGGCAGACACTTGGTTGGTGGTTTCATCATTGCCAACTGCAGGGGTCTTGCACAATGTTGGAGAGAGAAACTGCCTCCTCCAAGATTGGTTCTTTTCAGTCCACATGTCAACAGGTAGTGTGCAAAAGGTTGAGAATACGTGAAGATGAAAGCTTGGCCCCTGACATTAGGAACTTACAGCCACAGCTTGAAATCCCTGGCCAAGGACAGGCATTGTGAGTAGTAGATGGTAGTTTTACATTGAGCATCCTACAAATGAATAGGTATTGACCTTGAGGTCCGAGGTGGGAAATACACAGGAATTATCACACATCAAACATGAAGCCCTATGGTTTTCCATTTGACCTTCTGGCAATCTGAAGGGCAAAGGGCATGGATCATTTGGCCCTCCTCTCTACTCCCTTCAATATGGTTAAAGTACCATGGAGAACTATAACCTAAGAAACCCTGTGCCCCTTCCTGGGGGGCTTGGTTCTCCATTCTAATTTTCCTGTTAACTTTCACCAGATGATTGTGCTACCTACCATCTAAAATGTTACCAAACTGTTCTTTATGCAGGTGAGTTATTGGAAACCAAAAAAGAAAAAGAAAAGATAGAGAATGAGTCAAACTCTTCAAATATGCCCCATTTTTTAAAACTTATTAATATTCTTGCAGAACCTAATAACTTCAGTATCTTATAAATAAATGCATTTTCTAGGATCTCAATGGAATTCTCAATCAGAAGAGTGAGACCTTCTTATCTCCAAGCTGAAAATATTTACCACGTATCCAAAGTTAGAACAACTACCTTAGGTTCTTCTAATAACCTGGAAAGGATCGGAATTTGTATTATTTTCCAAGCTCTAAGTGGGAAGTTAAGCTTCCCTGCTGGATCATAAGGTCAGAGCAACAGGTATTGGGTTTGTGATATGACCACTTCATCTCCAACATATAGTAAGTTGTCTTTATCAGTGTGGACACAGACAAAGGACGCAGTTCATGAACAAATAAATGATAAGAATCTTAAAAGCTATTCTTTCCCATCTAAGAAGACAAAAAGAAAAAGAAAAATAATCTTCCAGAATAATTCTGCTTTGATATTCCTTTTTTAAAAAAATACATTTCATGAAAGCAAATCAAACCTGCTCAAGTCGCTTGCCCTTAGAGAACATCACCAATACGGCTGGCCTTGAGGAAGAGGAAATTCTGGGTCTGGGATTGAACATAAGATATGGGGAGAAACAGGGTGTGCTCCCACAAAGATCATTTTGTCAGGCACCGGAATAATCCAACAGAATCGGTTAATATCATGGTCCAAGATTATATTACTTCTGATATGCCAGTGGTTCCAAACCTTGCCCAGGAAATTGCTGTAGTTTTGGCAGAACCCCATGAAATACTGTTAAATTAATCTCATCAAAAAAAAAATAAGAATGTTTTCTCAGGTAAAACGATGCTCCCATTATATATATGTGTGTCACAACATGACATATGAAAAAATTAACAGGTCATATTTTAGCATGATCAAAATGAATGAGATAAATCAACTTCACAAATGTTAAGGGGAAGGTGATCCTATTGAGCTGAGAAAAAAGTACTTGAGATCGGTGTGAGTTTTGACTATCAAATACTAGCATACAAGCAAACGCCAAAAGTTTAAGAAAAAAAGATGTGAGAGGAAAAGAAAAAAACATCAAATTGAGAAAATTCTATAAAATAATTGTATTTGTTCTTAGAACTGAGGGTTTAGACTTATTAGACGTGACACTGATATTACGAAGGCCTACTTTGCATGAAAACATAGCTAGAAAACCCCAAGGTGTATAGGTCACAGCAAACTAATTAACCAACAATTATGCATCGTATGCCTATTTTATGCAAAGTAGTTCCTAGAAACTGTAAGGTGAGAGAATATTTACCTGTAGAAAAACCTAACATAACAGGATCTACTCATAATTTGCCAAAACCATTCTCATAATTCCATGCTGCTATAATGAGAGTGTCATAGAGAAAAATTAATTTGCTTTTTCATTTTACAAGATTTGTTAAGCACCACTGTATGCCTGGAGCAAATCTGATTTCATCACTGCAGACAACTCCATACAGACAGAAATGCTTCCTAGCTTGGAAACAGTGGCAGGTTGAAATGGAAGAAGAGAGTAAAAATAAAACGGCAATGATCCCATCAGCCCAGGGAAAGCTAGTGGGCTGGATGAGGACTTAGAGTTTGGATGCAATGTTTTGGACTCCTTAACTCCAGATAAGCTGTGCAAGAAGGAGGCTCAAGGGTATCTGAAGAAGGTTCTTGGAGAAACCAGCTTTCTCCTCTTCTCCAAATCCTTACCAAGACTGAAGCCAGGCAAGGCACTGCACTACCTTCATTTCATCACGTTGACCAAGAGAAGCTATGAAACAAGCCATCGCACAGCATTTATTTCAAGAGGAAGATATATGAACCCCGGGCATCCTCAGGAATTTGCCCCTCTGTCCTCTCTTGTCCTTGAAGGCTTGCTTATTTCAGGATGAACTTTTTAAAAGACTAAGTCTTTGTATCCAAATCAATCCAACATTTTTGTGTTACTGATATTATACCTTGCAAAACTGAGCCTACTGTCCCCTAAACAAAGCAGCAGGAAGCCCCTCACCAATGCCTGGGTTAGAGCATGTCAGGAGCTTTCGGCATAGCTGTCGTGGTTTTGGAAACCAGTAATGGTAGTGTCAAAGAGATAGAAAGGATGTAGAGATGACCTGGATGAAAATTGGAGTTTCAGGACATTCAGAAGTATTTGAATCTTCTGGCCTATTATGATTTTCAAATAATACATATATATGTGCGTGTGTGTATATATATAAATATATATGTAGTCCCAGTACAGTGGCTGACACACACACATCAGGGGCTATTATTCATGTTCTTTTTTTACAATATGTGTAGACTCCATTGGCTCAGTCTTTCATATTACTTATAAACTCTAATTTAACACCAGAAAATCTTTTTCAGAAAAATAGTAGTAGGGCTATAATCCCACTTATGACATGACAGAACCAAGAATTTTTCACAATTGTTTTTGAAATAAGTACATCTCTACAAATAAAAATTCTTACTTTTTTCCATCAAAATGAGGACAAGAACAATTTTGTAATGCAGAGAGCAGGAATGTTGGATCCCAGTGGCTGGGCTGTGGCGGTTCCAATGGACATACAATACCAGATGCTGCACCATTCTCTCAAATGATAATTTGTAGGAGGTAAAGCCAAATAACAAGAATAATTAAATATGAAAGGACTCATGATTTTACAAGGAAAGTCAACCGTGCCATCATGTCTGTTGGACAACATCCTAGCAACAAATGGGGGAACTTCCAGAAGAAAAAGTTAAAGCTTGCTCGGCCCCTCCTTATGGGGATTTGTTCCCAGCTTTTAACAGCCTCAACTTCAGCATCCCTGTAGGAAGACTGTGACCAGTATTTTGACTTACTATCATGGATGTGAAGGGACATAATTTCATAGATCCTTAGATGCTCAGAGAAAGAAAAGACCTTGATTACTGGAACAACCATCTCTCTTCTTAGATCAAGAAACAGATGCTCAGAGTGAAGGGAATCACACCAGGTCACCCAGTGATTGAACAAGTGAGGGAGTAGCAGAGTGAATCTAGGACCCGGATCTCCTGATTGCCTGGTCCTGATACTGGAGATAAAAAACTAAAAGTAAAATAGCCAGTGAGAACAAAGTACTGCTGTTAAGCCCAGAAAATGAATGAAATGAGAAGTTCCTGGACCGCTTGAGAAACTGCTAAACCAGACACATTTGAGGGGACTTCTTCCCATGTCTGGAATATGATTGATGTTCCCGTGCCTTGAAAGATGATAATGTTCCTTCTCCCAAATTCTTGCTGCTTTGAAAAGGCCTAGCAAAAATCCCTGCTGCTGGGGGCATTTATGATGAAGAATGACCCCACGGCCATGAAAGTACTCCTGTCCTCCACTCCTCTGACTTCTGCTGTGTCCCCTTGTTGTCCTGCCAAGCTTGGACTGGTTCACCTCTTAGCACATCATTTGGACTCATTCAGCCCCAAAGTCATGCCTCAGGTTGTATCCTCATCTATAGGCCAATTGAACAGGATTTCTCCTTGAAAAAACTCTATGGGTTTGATTTATTTTGGGGATCTATATGACCTCAAGTTGCCAGTTCTACCAAAGGTGTCCTTTGCACTGGGATCTCTGAGTCTCACCTAAGAGTGGCCTGGTTTCTCCTGTTTTGTCTCAGAGAATCCTCATCTTGGCTAGGTCATAACCAGGTATTCTAAGGCCTTCACCAAATGCTACAAAGAAGCAAACAAGATTGAACTTAAGACATCTTATGTTTGTGTAACTAGGAAATTATTTTAGGAAGTAAACAGACCTCTGTTGGCTCAAATGAGGATCTCCATAGCTGGTTTCCGTTTATGTTGTGCTTGAGATAGTTTTGCTAGATTTGGCAGGGCTCCCCAACCAGTCCTTGTTAAACACAGTGGTAGAATGAACCAGAACCTCCTAAGATAGCCAGAAAGAAAGGTGGTCAAGTTCTTGGATGGTAATAGGTGGCCCAGTAACTTTAAAGATTGTCATTCTACCTAAGTCTCCTTTCTCCAAATAGTACTCTTCTGGGGTTAAGGTAGGTTTCAGAGAGAAATAATGATTTTTGACACTGTCAAAAATGGGCTTTATATAAGAAAACCCAAGAATAGCTTACAGTTAAGCAGGCAAAGCCCAGTCCAGTGCTTAGGAATATATTTGCAATTCTTCTTACACTTGGCAAATGTACTGCAATTTGATACCTAAGAGTAATGAAAAATGAGAGCATGTTTTCTTTCAGTGTTCTGTTCTCTTCCTCTGCCCATAAGACTGAGGTCAGGGAAGGGTTGAGAAACTTACCCTAAGCTCCCTGTATGAGTTGCATGCCACATAATAATTCTCTCTCTTTGTGCGGTCCTCATCATAACCGCATGAGGGAGGTGTTATTGTCTCCACCTTATAGATGAGAAAACTGAAGTGGAGAGGGAAAAGACCTTGCCAAAGGCCACACGTTATAAGATGTAGAGCTGGGATTTTAACCAAAGCTCATGTATCTCCAAAGCTCATTCTGCTTCCACCCTCACCCCCAAGTCTCCCAGGTCAGTGGAAATGCTCCCAAATCATGCCCTGTTCTCCTCCACAATGCCTTATCCTTCTCTGTCCAGTCAGCTTTACAATAAAATGTTCACAGACCCATTAGTCCCTGGAGAGGTCAGCTGTTCCACTTGGCTATTCCTTTGAGTAGTTTCACAATCCAGCTCTCAGTGGCAGAAAATAATGCCACATAAATTATTCACCTGGTTCATGTTGGAATCCATTAGCGCTTGGAGTTTGTTGTGGCTGCATATAATCCAACAAGTGCCCCTTGTTCTCTGCCCCCAAGGATCTCCTGTCGTTGTTTTTAGCTAAACAAGTTCAAATGTCTCCATGTCTCTGCTGACTCTGGTCTTTTGTCTCTAGACAGTAGTTTTATTTTAGGGCTTTGAAATCCTGCCGAAATAGCTTAGTCTTTAAAAACATTCTCCAGGAGGCCAAAAGCTCAGAACAGTTGTGTCTCTCTTTCTCAATATGAAAAGATCAAGGTTCCCTATGGAAGCCAAGCTGATTTGGTAATTGGGTCCTTCTTTACCTCTCTGAATGCTTTTCCAAGGGAGGGGAGGGCAGCTTCACCCTCCAAAGTGCCCCTGCGTGTAGCAAGTCCAGGTGGTGGGCTGAGAGCTGTGATTTGGGGCAGCCATTTTGTCAGGCATCAGAGATTTTGCTATTAGAGAAGTAAAGTAGGTTCTGCCCCATCTTTAGAAAGATGAGTGAACTTCATCCGATTTGTCAGTCCTTCCCTGTTCTAAAGAGAAAAAGAATCTGTACCTTGCTTTAGATGGGATATGGCTATTCTTTTTTTTTTTTTTTTTTTTTTTCCTTTTTCTAATGTAGCAGTGATGGAAAATATCAAACACTGAAGAACAAGTTGAAGTTTCCAGTGACATGAATCTACTGTATTTGATTTTCAATTGTGTTTTCTTTAACTCCTTTTTATGGCATAGAATTTTGGTGCCTTGCTCCCTGGATTTGTCTCTGTGCTATGAGTAGGCTTTCTTCACATTCTGGCTTACACGGGAACACAACTATTCCACAAGTGGCCTTTAGTGCTCTTTATAATATGATTTCCTGTAATTTTTAAACTGTATGTGTAATTTATATTCTGGCTCTGTCCAATGTTTGAACAACTTTAATAGGTTGATTTCCATAAATATTATGCAAACAATTCTTACCTGATTTTTTATGTTCTATATTAAATAAATACTGCACCACTTATTAATAAATACATGTTTCAACAGTTATGTGGAGGAATGTTATTTGCACCAAAATAGCTCTTGTGAGAATTAGGATAGATGATACTGGCTGCTGCAACAGAAAACTGTCTAAATATCAATGTCTTAACACAACGAAGATTTATTTTTGTTCAAATCATCGTTCAGTACAAATTGTCTCAGTTCCAGAGAGTGATGCAAGGATTTGAGCTACTTCCATCATGGACTCTCACTTGCTGGAAATCTTCACTTCTAGACACAAAGCCAGCAGGGGAGAATGTAGAAGAGCCGTACCTGTTTCTAAACATGTAGGTCTCAAATGGACTCATCACATCTATTCTCATTCTCATTGGCCAAACTCAGTCACATGGTGCTGACCAACATGCAAGGAAATCTGGGAAATGTAGTCTTCATGAGTGCCCAGCATGAAGAATAATGTGTTGAATACTTATCCTTGCTCACTACAGAGATAATATAATTGATCTTACAGATTTCCTTGTTGGTGTTGAATCGTGACAATATCTAGCACAAGTGTGGTTGTTGCTCAGGGGATAAAATCAAGAAACCAGAAAGTCCCCCTGGGAGCTACTGGAGTTACAAATATATACGTGGCATCAATTTAATTGCACAGAGGGCTGGCAAGTTATCTCTCTGTTAGTGACATATACTTCAGATGCATCAAACAAGAATGTATCTTGAATATTTCTCTACTGTGAATTGGATCATTGGCAGGTATCATTCCTTCCTGGACCAGTTTCCTAACTCTGCCTTTTTAAACATTTGGATGTTGGTTATAATCTTTGCTTTTTTTCTTCCAAAACTATATTCAGTTCAGTTCAAGAAACATTTATTTAAGAAGTATGAATTGGATACCAACCATGTGCTAAGCATTACAGATGGTATATTTCACAATGTAATGGTGGAAATGCATTAGCCCTAAAACCATTTCAATTCTGTGAGAAGCGTAACAGTGGAGACAATCGAGATTTCTATGGGAACACAAAGAGAGGTACTGGCTCATATTAGAGCCATAGGGAAACTTGAGTATATTTGTGAGATGTGAAAAGAGAGTCAAGTGCAACCATAAGTCTTGTAGCCCTAAAGAAAATGTGATGTGGATTGAACACCTCCTTGCTACCAGCCACTACACAGGGTATGGAGATACAGGGTTGAATAAGACCATCATTCAATCGTTACAATTTTAAGGCATTATTATTCCCATTTTATAGATGGAGAAACTGATGTTCATAAACATGAAGAAACCTGCCCAAGTGGAAGAGTCACAATTTGAACCCAGGACAACCTACCCCCAAGCCTCATGTTATTCCCTTTGGGGAAGCTTTGCCTCCTAGACAATGTGGAAGGAAGGGAAAACGGCTGACTCAGAGGGACTGTGAGTTGATGGGAGAGGAAATTAGTAAAGCTCACATTGCATTTCTTCTCTCTACTGTCAGTACAGCAGAAAAGATAATTCCTCATGAGAAAGGGGGAGTTGGGGTGGGGAATCTTAGGAGAGTTATTAGCCTTTTGGGGCCTTGGTTTATTATCTGTAAAATGGGGATAATATATGCCTTAAAGCGTTGCTATCTGTACTGATGCATGTAGAATACTTAGCAAAGGACATAGTATGCAGAAAATGTCCAGACAGTGACAGCTTTTGACTCTCTCGTGCCCACATACCAGGCTGTCTTGATCTGGGTTTTCACCAAAATAGAGACAAGGTGTTGAGTGCAAGTAGTTTGTTTGGAAAACAGTCCCAGGAAACCCAACTGAGAGAGTGGAAAGAGTGAAACAGAAGAGACAAAAGTCAGTAAAAATGTAGGCTAATCCTTGTGAGCAACTGGGCTACATTCCACTGGGAACCTTCTGAGAACTTATGTAGAATGCACCAAAGAATTGTCCCCATTGGGAACAGGAATCTGTTATCTGTCCCAATCCCAATTGGGAACAGGTACATTTATCCACTGACTCCTGCTCTTCACTGGCTGAGGGGTGTCCCTGGGATGTTAAATCCCCTACGCTGTCAAGTTTCCTTCTGCTACAGTGGAGCAAGCTCCAAGATGCTGAAGCCCTCAGGTGGAGAAGCAGGGAGACCTGGCTAATGAAGCCAGGGAGCTGTCAGTGTGCTGAGAACTGCCTACTGCAACTGCAGGTAGACACAGAGCTGTGCAGAAGGAATATGAGGCAGGCATCATCAGCATTGGCACGTAAGCCTGCATACACAAAAGTAAACAGACACTCAACCAGGCTGCCATAATTCACTCCGTGAGTCAAAGGACAAAGGTGGCGAACTCTGGGCAAACTGATCATGATGTCCGTGTACATGATCCATCGAGGAAACAGTGCCTGTAGCCTCTGGGAACCAGGGTGTACACAACCACTGCTCTTCTGCTAGAAGGCCATCACCCAGCTACGAGGTCCACAAGAAGCCCTGTGGCCGACTCTGCAGTTATGAAAAGAGCACTCTGCAACCAAACACAAGGGTGCTTTAAAAATTTCATGGAGGATTTCTGATCAAAATGGTGGGACAGATGGTACCCAGCATCACCCTCTCCCACAATCAACCAATTTACAACTATTACAAAGCGATGAACTGCCAAGCTGGGGCTGCTAGAGCTTAGGGGAAGAGGAAGAGAGACCTACGGAGTTTATGAAGGCAGGAGAAGCCACAGTGAAAGAAAGAAAGGACCACTCGGACCGTTTCAAGCCCTGGCCATCTCAAGGTTGGCCCTGGTAAGCACATGGAGCAAGAGCTGGCAAATGCTGCAGCTGTGCCCTTCGTATCAAGTTGCTTGGAGGCGGCAGGGGAGAAGAGGGCCTTGGTGACCCCCCAGGCCAGCAAGATCACTAACAGCATTCCCGGGTACCCACACAGGAGCAAGGGGCCACAGACAACTGAAAAAAGGAGCCTCTTAGAGGCTGGTGAGTCTCTGCAAGGGACCAGGGCATGGCCCATCCCAGGGGAAGGGTTTGGAGTGCAGGCAGTTGGGGAGAAGGGCCCTCCAGGGGAATACTGGGGCACAGCATGGACAGCTGATCTGCCCTCCAGTAAGCACAGGATCACTCAGTGGAGACTGGTCAGGAATATAGAACTGCAAAGGGTGTAGTTTGCTGAAAAGTCTCAGATCCAGACCAGAGTTTCCACACAATCCAGGTGTATCAGACCTCACAAGACCCAGAAGTGCTTACAAAGTCAACAATTAAAACCCGAGTTGCACAAAAAGACTTCTCAAGGGAATCAGCAGCAAAGCAGCAATTTAGCTCAACCACAGAGCTCAAATGCTGATTCGCACAGGAAGTTCTCCCATTTTAGAAGTAAGCAAAGGACAACAAATTAGTGCCAGTGCAGAGTTTAAGTAATGGGAATAGCGAATAATCCAACACAGAACTGAAAGAAAAAACAAAAAACCCCCAGATCAGAGAAAAGGTTGTGATATTAACCAGTAAAGTCTAACACCACCAAGGAACACTTATAAAACATAGAAGGACTGGACTACCCCTGGGCTCTCAAGACGGGGGAGGAGGAAGGCAGAGAGACTCAGCCACACCCCCCTGACATCCACATCCAGCCCAGTGACACCACCAAGCTGCTGCTGGAAGCGCCCCAGGCCCCCAAAGTCCACATCCTGCCAAGCCACGACAGAACCACCACCAGAAGCCCCCTGGGCTCCCCTGTCAGAATGAGGGTGTGCCACAGACCTCGACCACACACCCCCTTCCTCTCACCCTATTCACCTCCCCTTTCCCCTCTCCTCCTCCCCCCAACTGCTCTGCAACATCTTTCATAATAATAAATAAATAAATTTTTAAAAATAAAAATAAAAATTTCATGGAAGTATTCATATTATCTTGCAATTTTACTTTTGCACAAACTTTTTTGAAGTACCCTTGTATTCCTCCCCCAACAAAACTCACCCACTCCCAGTCTCAGACGACTGCATGACAGACGGAAGAGGCTAAAAATTATATCCCTGAGAAAATCCCTTTCCATCTGTACAAATGGAGCAAAAGCCCATTCATAGCGTTACATCTTAGATACTCCTGGGAATCAGGAGTCAGCTTCCAACAATGAACGTGGGCATCTAGTTAACCCAGGACCCAGTGGCTTCCCCACACTGAAGACATGCAAGGTGTCTCCACTGAGAAAAGCCCAATTGTCCTGTGTGCTGCCCTCACATCAGATACGAAAATGTTCCCAGCAGTTTATCTGCTGGTTCTGAGCAGGTCTGCCTCAGGCCAGTGCAGGGAAAGGGGGGTTAGCAGAGGGAAGATGAGTAAGAAATGAAATTAGAGAAGTAACAGGGGTCAATCCGTGAAGGGCCTCATGGACCATTATAAGGATATTTGCTTTTACTTTGGATCAGAAGGGAAGTCACTGCAGGGCTTTGAGTAGAGAGGTGACAAGATCTGAATTACATTATAAAGAGTTTCTCTGGCTGCTGCTTGAGAAGACACTGAAGGACCAAGGGCTGAAGCAGAGAGATTAGTCAGGAGCAATATTACACTGGCAATAATCCAGAGAACAACCAAGAGTGGCTTGGACCAAAGTGATAGCAGTGGAGGTAGGGAGAAGTGTTTGGAATCAGAATACCTTTTAATAGCAGAGATGACAGAAGTTTCTGATGGAGTAAATGTGAAATGTATGAGAAAAGAATCTGGGGTGATTGCAAAGTTTTTTATTTGACTACCTGGATGAGTTAAGGTATCATTAATTGAGAGGGTTGACTGGGGAAGGTTTTGCAATAAGAGCATGAACTTGGTTTTGTACATGTAAAATTTAAAATGCATTTGAGATATGTGGTGGAAATGTTTAGTAGACAGTTGAGCACGGAGTTAAGGAAACCATTCAGGGCTGAAGACATATCTATATCTACATTTACATCTATGTTGACTTCTATATCTGTATCTACAAGCAGTCATGGAAAGATTTGTATGATCATTTTGTTCCATTTTTTCATGAAATTTTTGAAGGGCCCTTGTATATTTACATCTATGTTTATTGATCAATCAACTCAACAACTTACAGATAACATTTAAAATCATGAGAAAGGATGATATCCTCAAGTGAATAAAAGAAGAGAGACTAGAGAAGACATTCAAGGACTGAGTCCTACAACATCAAGAGGCCAGAGAGACGAATAGGAACCAGCAAAGCAGAAGAAGCAGCTAATGAAATAGGAGAAAAATCAGGAGAGTGTGGTGTTGGGGAAGCCACATACGGAGAGTGTCTCAAGGACGGAGTGATTGGCTAATGGTACCAAGTGCTGCTGAGATGTTGAGTGTGAGGAGGGGTTAGCCACGTAGAACACAAGGTGACCTTGACAAGAGCGGTTCTGGTGGGGACCTGGTGTCATGCCTGATTGGAGTGGGCTTGAGAGAAAGAAGGAGGAGAGAAATTGAGGGTATTGTGTAGAGACAACACATCTGAGATGTTTCACCACAAAAGGAAAGAGAGAAATGGAGCAGGAGTTGTAGGGGGTGTCAGGTTAAGATAGTTTTGTTTTTGCTTTAATGGGAAAAAAGATGGCATATTTGTATGCTCATGAGAATGGTCTTGTGGAGAGGGGTAAATTGTTGATGCAAGAGATAGAGGATGCAGAGGAGAAAGGGTTGGCTCTTGCAAGGAATCCAGTCGGTTCATCTTCAGAAACAGGAAGGAAGGCAGAATAGTTGAGCTCCAGCTGCAGAAGGAAGAATATGAATAGGTTAGGGGCATGGGAAGCTCTCTTCTGACTGTATTTTCTCAAAAATAGAGGCCAGGTCATTAGTGATAAGTAGGTTTGGGTCAGGAGGTCCTGTAGATAGGACAGCAGGTTGTTTTAAGTGTACTCAGTATTCGTTTTAATTAGATATGGTAAGACACACAGAAACAGAAATGACTGTTGTAAAGAAAGAAGTAAGTTTACTCACGGTTTGCTGAAATGGGCCACATGGCAGGACATGGAGGGGGCCACTCGGGGAAGCACCAGGTCAATCAGGAGGCAGAGGCAGAAAAGAGAAATGTGGGCAAGAGCCTTTACTGGGGTTTCCTCAGAAAGGAACAGACAAGGCAGTAAAAGCAGGCTTAGGATTGGCTAATCTTAATGACTTCAGCAGGCTCTGGGGTATAGGGGCTGTCCCTAGTTGTCTGGTACCTGGCCCTGGGGTGATTAGGGGAGGAGAATAGTGGTCCAGAGTGTAAGAGCCCAATAGAAGAGGTGGATGAAGAGAGGTTCAAGACAGCTGACCAGAGGCGCCCAGCTCTTGTCTCTGATGCAAAGACAGTCCAAAACAACAAGTGAATGGTCACATGATAAATAAAATTTCTGGAAAAAAACACCAGAATTCAGCAAAAGGGTGAGGAAGACCCCAGAGGTTCAGAAACTCATGATGGCAGCATAGAAAGACAAGTGAAGCACCCAACCCAGGTGAGCCCCAAGCCAGGAGAAGCTCCCTATTGTGGGGAAAATGTAGGCAAGGGGAATCCAGAGTGGTTCCCGTTTGTGCCACAGATGCATGCTATCCAAGCTACAAGGGAGCCCTTGCAGGCCGTGAACCCAGTGTAGGGAGCTTCTGAGAACCCAAACAACTGAATTAATCCAGAGAGGGAGTTCACGCTGAGCACCCCTACCCCCTAGGTCCCAGACTGTCACAGAACGTAGCCATTTGGGGATAGGAGCCAACACCTGAGTGCATTTTTCCCCTGGCATCTTTACAACCCTAAGACCCCCTCATAACACCATGAATCTGGCACCTGGGCCCACATGGCGCATGACATCACTGGCAAGAGACAGTCCAGTGCGGTGCAGAGGCCATCCCCAGGACAGAGGAAGCCAGTGCTTATACTTTCTGGAGCCAGAGTCGATTGATTGGGGCTTCTGCTACCGCTGGCAGCCCTGCTTTCTTCAATGGAGCACCCGTGCCCCTATCCCAGTAGCACGGAGTCCTGTCTGTAACTCCAGCAAACCTACCCAGGGCCAACCACTTCAGATGGGGAGCTGCAGAGTCTCTCTTGGAGACATAGGGTCCTACCCATGACCCAAAAGACCTTTCATGGGTGGCCTATTCCAGTTGAGGAGTTGCAGAGCAACCCAGTGTCTCTTTTGGGGATATAAGGGCAGGTCTATGGCTCCAGCTGAGGAGCTGCAGAGTGATCCAGTGTTTCTTCTGTGGGTGAAGGGTTCCACCCATAACCACAACAACCTCACCCAGAGTGGCCCACTCCAACAATAGAGATGCAGAGTACCCCACAGTCTCTCTTGTGACTGCAGGGTCCTTCCCATGACCCCAGTGACCTTTCCCACAGTGGCTGACTCCAGCTGAGGAGCTAAAGAGTGACCCAACATCTCTCATGGGTGAGAGACCCTACCCATGACCCCAGCAAATTTGCCCAGAGTGGCTAATTCCAGTTGAAGACCAGTAGAATGCCTCAGTGTCTCTCTTAGGGGCACAGGGTCCCATATACAGCCCCAATGACCTCTCCCATTGTCATCCACTTCAGATGAATAGCTTCAGAGCACCCAGCATCTTTCTCAGGAATCTGAGATCCTGGTGGTGGCTCCAGTGACCTCACCAAGGGTCAACAACTCTAGCTGGGGAGCTGTAGAGTGCCCCAGTGCCTCTGTTGTGGGTATAGGGTCCTGCCCCAAACCCCAGTGATCCCACTCAGAGTTCTTCACTTCATTTGAGGAGCTGATGAGCACCACATTGTCTCCCTCAAAGTCCAACATCCTGGTTGCAGCCCCAGCAATACCAACCCAGGGCTGCCCATGTAAGCTGAGGAGCTGTGGAGAACCCCAGCACCTATACCAGAGGCACAAGATCCTGGCCAGGGTAACAGCAAGGCCACTCATGGTCACCCAGTATGGCTGAGGGACAACAAAGCATCCCAACACTTCTCCCAAGAGCCCAAGACCTCATCCACAACCCAGAAACTCAGCCCAGTGTTACCCAATCCAGCAAGAAGCTGCCAAGTGCCCCAATGCCTAGGCCATGGAGTCACTCACAGACTACTTCAACACTGAATACAGACAAAGAAATCATGCAGACTATCTGCTGTGCTAACTTGGAACCAAACCTAAAACAACGTACCTGACTGACACTATAGAATATGTCTACAAGAAAGAATCTCTCCCTTCAAAAACTACTCTCGAGAATTAGAAAAAACAACTGTCCCACCAGATGCCCAGACATTAAGGTTGGGATATGAGAAACATGATAAAACAAGGAAACATGACACCCCAAAAGGAATACAATAATTTTCCAGTACCAGACCTGAAAGAAAAGGAAATCTATGAAATGCCTAAATAGGAATTCCAAATAATAATCTTAAGGAAATTCAATGAGATGCAAGAAAATACTGATAAGCAACATGACAAAAATCAGAAAAAACAATTCAAGATCTGAAAGAGATATTCAACAAAGAAATAGATGTCATAGAAAAGAACTAAGCAGAAATGTTGGAACTGAAGAATTCATTAAATACAATAAAAATACAACTGAGAGTTTAAGCAACAGGCTAGATCAAGAAGAAAATATTTCTAAACTTGAAGACAGGTTTTTAAAAATAAGCTAGACAAACAAAAAAAGAAAAGAAAAGAAAAAGCCTACAAGATCTATGTGACATCTTTAAGTACACAAACATCCATATTACATGTGTTCCAGAAGGGGGAAGAGAAGAGAAAAAGTATCAAAAATCTATTTAATGAAATAATAACTTAAAACTTCCCAATTGTTGGGAAAGATGTGGACTTCCAGATTCAAGAGGCTCAAAGATCCCCAATAAGATTTAAGCCAAAAAGTCTTCTCCAAGACACACTATAGTGCAATTGTCAAAAGTGAAGGACTAAGACAATATTCTAAAAGCAGCAAGAGAAAGTCACCATACCGACTATAAAGGAATCACCATCATACTAAAAACAGATATCTTGGCCAAAACCTTACAGGCCAGGAGAGAGTGGGATATATGTTCAAAGTGCTGAAAGAAAAAACCTGCCAGCTAAGAATACTATATCCAGCAAAGCTATCCTTTAGAAATGAAATAGAGCAGTGTCTTTCCCAGACAAACAAAAACTACAGGGATTTATCACCACTATACTCATCCTACTAGAAATCCTTAAGGGAATCCTAAATCTGGAAGCAAATGAACAGTAACTACCATCATGATAGCACATGAAAAAATAAAACTCACTAGTAGAGCAGATACACAAATGAGAAAGAGAAAGAAATTGTCTCTTATCACTATAAAAAAAAGGTCAAGTAGCAAAGACAAACACTAAAGAGAAAGGAACAAAAGATATATGAAACAACCATACAAAAATTAACAAAATGTCAGGAGTAAGGCAATACCTTTCAGGAACAACCATCAGTATAAATGGATTAAATTCCACATTTAAAAGATATAGACTGTCTGAATGTATTAATAAAAACAAGGTCCAGCAATGTATTGCCTACAAGAAACTCACTTTGACTCTAAGACACAAATAGACTAAAAGTGAAGAGATGGAAAAAGATATTCCACACAAATGGAAATCCAAAATGAATAAGAGTAGCTATACTTATATAAGGTAAAATATACTTAAAAACAAAACCTATAAAAAGAGACAAAGAAGGACATTATATAATGATAAAAAGATCAATTTAGCAAGAGGATATAACAATCATAAATATATATGCACCCAACATCAGAACACCCAGATATATAAAGCAAATATTATTGGATCTAAGTAGAGATACAGACCCCAATACAATAATATTTGAGAATTTCAGTACCCCTGTTTTAGCATTGGACAGATCATCTGGACAAAAAAAATCAGCAAAGGATCATTGGATTTAAACTGCACCATAGACCAAACGAAATGACTTGACAGACATTTACAGCTTCTCCAAAGCCACACAGCTAGGGAGACACAGATACAGGACCAGAGCTGTGACTTTTGCTCCTGCTGCCTCACCTGGAATTGTTATTGCCAGCACAATAGGTACATTTCATAGGAATCAACCATAAGTTTGCAAATGTAGACTTTCTGGGCAGATAATAGGTAGCAATTATCAAACACTTGTCATGTACGAGGCTCTGTTACCATTAAATCCTCATGACAAACCTACGTAGTGACTACTATTGTGATCTCTATTTTGTAGATGAGAAAAATGACTTTGAGGTAAATGATAATCTCCCCAAACCAAAATGTACATACAGGGATCCTGGCCCACTTATTCACTCAGTTTTGTGGTCTGAGAAAATTACTTTGATTTTCTACAGTAGCATTATCCAATATGGTAGCCATCAGGCATATGTAGCTACTGAGCATTTGAAATGTGGCTAGTCCAAATTGAGATGTGCTGTAAGTGCAAAACACACCAGCTTTGTGAAGACTTAGCACAAAAATAAAAAAGGAAAATATCTCATTAATAATTTTTAATATTTACTACATATTGAAATGATAATATTTTGGATATATTGTGCTAAATAAAGTATATTCTTAAAATTAATTTCACCTGTTTCTTTTTTTACTTTTTAAATGTAGCCACTAGAAGATTTAAAATTTCATCTGAGGCTTGCATTCTATATCTACTGGACAGCACTGGTATAGATAATGGATTAAAGAGGAGAAAGGAGTTAGATTTTATCATAGGACAAGCTGAATAATAATTGATTTATTCATTCATTTATTCAGTGTTACACCTCTCACTGTGTAATGTAGATGCAAAAGAGATTACTCAAAGCAAATATCAATGCAATGAGAAGCCTGAAGGCACGGCATCAGGAGGACTACTTTTCGGAAGGAGAAGCAAGGTGCAGCCCCGAGTTGGGTTTTGCTTCAGTTTTTATTGTAAAGACAAGGAAGTTATGAAGAAAAACAAATGGTTAATCAATCATAGTAAGAACATAAAGAAACTGGATCCATAACAATTTCTATCCAAGCATGCATGGTTCAAAATAGTTTGAACAATATACCATCAAAAGAGTCATAAATCTAAACTATGTGACATGCAAAAAAAACAATAAGATAATCATTAAAGTGCCTGACTTCTTAAGAAACTCAAAGAAATAGCTTAAAGCAAAATGTGGAATGACCCCCATGTGCTAACTAATGTGGCAGAACGTCCTTGGAAATCTTAACTCATATATTTTCCCATCATTTAAGTTTTGCTGTATTAAGGGCTATTGCCCTCAGAACAATCCCTGTTCTGTTTCAGTTGTCTTGTCCACGTTAAAGGCTTTAGTCCTGTGTAAGTTTCCTTCTTACAAAATTGTCCAACGAACTCATTATATTAACAATCAATGTATACAATGCCTTATCTGGCTGTGATTAGGGTTGATTAGATGGGCTCATGCCCCCTAGCTGTAGGCTCTTGCCTCTTAGCTGAAGACTTTTGTCCCATGCATGCATTACCTAAAAACCCTATCTAGTAATCAGATAAGAATCGAGATTTCTAACCCTCTACAATTCAACAAATATTTATGTCAAGCATTGCATCTTCTGGGATATGGTGGAGAAAAAACATGGCAGGCAAGGGCTCTGGTCTCATGGATGTGACATCTTTGGCAAGGAAATAGATTATAGAGAAGCAAGCCAATAAACAAACACAATAATTAGAGGTTATGATCATGTACAGGGTAATTACCAGAGCACTTTTTGGTGAGGAGTTCTGCTGTAGGTGACATTTACACTGATAACTGGAGAATAGGAAGGAGCCAGTCACTCAAGAAGTTTGGGGAAGAGCATTCCAATCAGAGGAAACACCCAGCGCAAAATTTCTGGGGCTGTTACTGGAAGGCCCTGTGCCAGGGGGAAAAGTAGCATAAGATATGGCTAGGACTTATAAAGTGGGCATAGTCCTTGTGGCCAGACTAAAGAACTGGGATTTTATTCCAGATACTGGGAAAAGCTATTTTAAGCAGTGTAGTGACATTAGCTGATTCATGCTTTAAAAAGATTTCTCTGACCACTTATTGCATAATTCCATTTACATGAAATGTTCAGAAAAGGCAAATCTATAGAGATTGAAACCAGATTAGAGGTTTCCTGGAGCTGATGGTGGTTGGGGAAGGGATGAGAAATAACTGTAAATTGGCAAGAAGAATCTTATTGAAGTGATTGAAATGTTCTAAAACTCGAATGTGGTGCTGGTTGTGCAACGTGATAAATCTACACTGAATTTTACACTTAAAATGGGTGAATTTAATAATATATAATTTATACCATGACCAAGTTATTTTTTAAAAAGATCACTATGCATAATATAAGGGAAACTGATCCAGTTTAGCAAGGGTGACAGCAGGCTAACAAGTTAGCAGGCAATTCCAGTAGCCTAGACAAGAACAATCAATCTTGAACTTGGGCCCTAGGCATAGAAAGAATCTGGCTCTGTGGGTTCCTCTAGGCCAGGAGTTGGCAAACTTTTTCTGTAAATGGCCAGATTGTGGTCTTTAGGCTTTGTGGTCTCTGTCAGAACCACTAACCTTTGCTGTCATAGCCCAAATGTAGCCATAGACAATATATAAATGAATGAATATGGCAATGTTCCAATAAAAATTTATTCGTGGATACTGTAATTTGAATTTTATACGATTTTATATGTCATAAAATATTCTTAAAAACAAATTTTTTTCAGCCACTTAAAAATACAAAACCATCCTGAACTTGCAGGTCATATGAAAAAGACAGCGGGGTCAGGCTTGCCTACCCTCCTCTAGACACCTAATAAAATTGACAACATTCCCTAGCCATTTCTTCAGAGGACTTCCACGGGCACACATGCAAGTTGATGCTTGGCCCACAGATCTTTGCAACAGGAAGATGGAAATCATCACCTACAGACTCCTGTTCTGCTCCTTCAATACATGTAATTACTGTCAGAAAAGTTATCCCATCCCAGACTGAATTGATACATTGTCACAAATTCTATTCAGCTCATAGCACAGGCATTTTACTCCCATGGAGTTGATCTTCTTTCACCGCCCTGCGTTTTGGGTAGGATTATTATTCCATTTTTTTCTGGAGGATTTAAAGCAAAGTTATTAAGCCTTTCCCCACCCCCAGTCCCTGAATCTTTCACTAAGAACTCATATAAACCCCATGTCTCTGACCTAGCTGGTAATCTTTCTGGCTGTTTAAGTTCTTTGAAGTCATTTATCCTGCTCAGGAGACAGGTAAGCCATATACGGTAGATATTTTAAACCCCTTTTAGTTCCTCCTCCTCCTCCCCAAAGCATGAAGCCAGCTGAAGAATGCATTTGCTATAATTCCTGAGCTCTGAGCTCCCTGATGCTGAGTGATACGAGAGCAGTTTCTATCATACAGTATCTACATTGTGCTTAGCTAAGACTCCATCCCTTGATCATTTGATCACAGTCTATTTCTTTCCATTTTACCTCTGAAGCTATTGATTAGAATCTTAATGCTGTCATCAGCTCGGAGGACGGCTTGTCCTCACGTCTGTAATAAAGGAAACATAATCTTTAATTCAAAGAATTGTAATAAGGATAAAAGAATGCCCTAAAAAATGGCTGAAAGCAAGTCAATGGCTAAAAATTATACTTTCTTAGCCAGTGGTTAACCAACAATGGATTTTGGTGGCAGACAGACTGGCATTCCTATCTTTGCTCTTCCAGCTGTGTTCCATTAGCCCACTTGCCTGTCTGAACCTTGGTTTCCTCAAATTATCAAATAAGGTTAACAGGAACTAATTAATAGGATTGCTTCAAGAACCAGTGGGTCATCATAAGTAAAACTCCTAGTACATCAGATGGTCAATAAATATTAGTTTCTTCACTTCTTTTTCTTCATTAGAGGTTTTTAAAAAGGCAGACCTTCACCTTTCGGTGTTGTCTCACGGCTTATGGAGCCAATTACCTGAGTTTGAAGTCCAGGGCTGTCCCCACCAGCTTAATGACCTTGGCACTCTGTCTAGAATCCCCAAGCCTCGGTTCCTCTCAGGAACAGGGAGATGATACTTACATGGAAGGTTGCTGAGTGAATGGGCCATAATAACGTATCAAGAACATCCAACACTCACTGTGGCTGGCCCAAGCCAGGTGCTTCAGAGTGAGCTTTTACCTCTGCACTGTGCACTATAATTATTCTGCATCTGACAAGGCATCTTTCAGCTGCAAAGTACAGCAAGAAAGGCAGGTTTGCTTGTCTGGCTAAACTCATTTTGGTTGATTTGGGATCCTTGTTCATTGGAGGTAACCCAGTGTGTAATTAAGACTCCAAAGACTTTGTCCTTACCATTTGTGTTCCCAGGTTCAGAGCTGTTGCCAATAAAACAAGGACACACTGTGAATTAATTTCACAAGACTCTTGGGCAGATTCTTGGATCATCAGTCACAACAGCCCTTCTCAGCTCTTCTCCTGAGAGTCTGATTAAATTTCTAATCCCTTCCACCCACCAAAATGCTTTGAAATAATCAATTCTGTTTGATTCGAACAGCCAACTCTTTATTGGCACTCCAGGATGGTATTGTGAGGGCAGGAGAAGAGAGTAGAACATGGTGAAAAAAGGCACAAACTTTAATATCTGAGACACCATGGTTCATATCCCAGTTCTGCCCCTTAGGATCCCTGTGGCCATGAGCTAGGTGCTATATCTCAGATCCCTGTGTCTTTTGCTTTTGTAATCGAAATACCAATTACCTCTCTCACAGGGTGCTTGACATGGTAAAATAACAGAGATCATGTCCAAAAGCGAAGGCTCAATAAATTGCACTGTTGGGGAGGAAAAAACCTGTTTCCTCTACCTTCTTGGGTTCAGTGTCTGGGGCCCTGAAAATTGAACTGATGAAAGACAGATTAATAGGAGAAAATGTTTTATTCATATGCTTATGTACGGTCTCACAAAAATGAAATGAAAATCTCAAGAGGGATGTCAGATTCAGAGGCTTAGGTATATTAACAAAGGGGTGATAAATTTGCAGAGAAGTGGCAAGATGAAAGAAAAGGGTTTTGAGATTCTAGATGTGGTAAATTGTGGGAAGAAAAATATATGGGGAAACAAATGGAAGATAAGGGTTGTTTTAGTAAGGTTTGTTTGTGCAGGCCCAACTCAGTGACAACTTTCCATCTTCTTCATGGTCATAAAACTCCCCAAGGAGAGATTTATGGCATTCCTCACTTCTCAGGAGTTTCTGCACATAGTCAGATAAGGGAGTCTCCAAAAAGGATTCCTCCTGCATCTGTTGATTCTCAATGGCCTTCAGCTCAAAATAATCCATGTGCCAAAGTGACTATTTCAGGGTAGCATATTCTGATCCCCTTCAGTACGTTATCATTGTTGTCATATAATTGTATGACTTACTTTTCTGCAAATATCAATGAAGAAATGATCATTTATGAATAATTATCCAGTTATAGCCATGGGGAATGCAGTGAAATAATAGCTCAGTTCTAGGGTCAATTTTCGAACATCTGATCCAGTCTTTGTAAGACATGACTTTGAGGATTATAACTCCCTCATAAGGAGGACATTGTCTGTCTTTCTTACTATTGACTATCAAATCTCTTAAGTATCATCACCTTTATTTGTTTGTTAAACATGTACATAGCACTTACTCTGTGCCAGACACTGTCCGCTGCTTCTTGTAAATGTAACATATTTTAGTCCTCATGACAGTTTCAGGTGAGGAAACTGAGGAACAGAGAGTTTTAGTTACTTCCACAGCTAGCAAAGTGCAGAGCAAGAAAGCAAACCTAAACTGTCTGACTCCAGGGTTGGTGCTTGTAACAACTATGCCATGAGCTCCACAAATATTTTTTGAGTGAGTGAAGATTAAGTAACTTGATCCATATCACAGTAGACAACGCAAAATTTAAATAAAATCTGTGACCTTGAACTCTGGATCCTCCCCTTGCCCTAAGCTGTCCCAGAGTGGCCCAGGCTTACAAGGGGGAGCCTAAGGAGGCCAGATGTTCTCAGTTTTGTTGTGAGGTGAAATCCAGCCAGTCTGCTTATGTAAGCTGTAGAGTTCTATTTAATAAAACTTTCCAACTCTCCAAATTAGAGTAGTTCCAAATATTGCATGAAACGTGCATGAAGATGAATAAAATTATGGGAAGTGAAATAAGCCAGGCACAGGAAAAGAAATACCACATGTCCTCACTCATAAGTGGGAGAAAGAAAGGAATGAGGGAGGGAGGGTGGGATGGAGGGAGGGAGGAAGGTAGGAAGGGAGGGAGGGAGGGAGGGAGGGAGGAAGGAAGGAAGGAAGGAAGGAAGGAAGGAAGGAAGGAAGGAAGGAAGGAAGGAAGGAAGGAAGGAAGGAAGGAAGGAAGGAAATCACAATAATACATTGAACTTTCAGAAGAAGAAAACAGAACTGTGGTTACTAGAGGTGGGAAGGAGGTGGGGCTAAGGAGAAATTGGTTCATGGACACAAAGAATGATTATGCTCTGTAATGATGAATATGCTAATTATCCTGATTTGATCACCACATTCTATGCAAATACTGATAGTTTACTCTGTAACCCATGAATACGTATGATCAATTATATTTCAATAAAACAAACAAAAATATTGCATGAGAAATACTAAAATATTATTCATTGTTATCTCAAATTCAAATTTTTCTGGATGTACATATTTTTATTTGCTAAATCTGGCAACCTTACTCCAAACACATAGTTGACTTGGCCAATAGCAAAGAATAAAAAAAACCTAGACAGAAGGAAAAAGATATTTTTCTTTGAGAACAAAATCAAAGGAAGATATAGTTTTAAAATAATAAATATTAGTGTGTTTACTCTTAGTAAACGGAAAAGAATGATTAACATAATGGAGCCCAAAAAAGAAATTTGGATCTATCATATAAATATAGATAATTGTTTTATCTACTATAAGTTTATATCTGCTCGTTCTGGTACGATGGCTGAGCTCAGGAATAGACACAAAAGAGAAGGAAGATTCCTAAGTATCTTCTATATTCCAGAGATTGCACTAGGCATCATATTTCATGATCTCATTTAATCTCCACAAAATATCTTCAAAGTTGCTATGACTGTATATTTTACACACTAGGCTCAGGAAGATGAGGCAATATTTCCATAGTAGGTGAGGTGCCAGAGGAAAGAATCTTCACTTTGTCTGCCATACCGCCTGTCCACCCCACTCCCAGTACCCCTGTGCTGGAGAGAATGTTAAGTCCTGGATTCACCAGTCTCTCTCTCTATCTCTATCTCTCTGTCTCACATCTCCTTTGTCAATCTCTCCATGGAAATCTTAGCATAGCTGGTCTTGAGTGTGAATTAGTTGGGCATATGTCTATCTCCTCCAAGTTACTGAACAGCTAGAGGGAAGGCACAGTGTGTCCCTGTGTCCCTGTGCCTCCAGCCTGAGCTGGATGCCTGGTGTGTGTACAGAGCACTACTATGTGACAAACATTGGGTTAAATGCTTGTATTCATTGTCTTAAATCCTCACAAAGACTCCAGGGGCTCGGTTCTCTTATCCCCATTTCCAGATGAAAAAAAAAAACAGGTTTAAAGAGTAAATGGATTTATGAGACTAAGAGAACTTCAAGAAAGCCCCACTTCTTCTCTCTTGCAAGGTCGGTCTTTGTCCAGGCTTGCATCTAGAGAAAACACCAATCTATCATACATCCGATCTAAGCATCCATCAATAATTAGAAAGCAATTTAATTGTTTACTGGGATCTCTCAGAAAATTTCATAAGGGGTTCCCATTCCAAATGGAGCAGAACTGCTCAACATGCAATTTACCATGAAGATGCTCAATTCCTGAAACATTTTCTCCCATCCCCAGTACACATTCTCTTGGCTTTTCCACCCCTTCCAATTCACCTTCCAGATCTACTCCATTCTCTACCAATGGCAAATTTCTGCTCATTTCAAATCAAGTCTGTACAGCCCTATGTTAAATGGGCATTACATTAATTCCAACACATAAAGATTGTGTAATTATCAAGGGATAATATGCATCAGACAGTGTTCTGTGTGGTGTCTGGCTCACAGAAAGTGCTCAATAAATTTTCTCCATTATTCTTATTACTCTCAGCTTTGCAGCTTTAACTATTGTCCTGATTCTGCATATCAAATGTCCAGAAGAATGGCCAGCACACAGAGCTGCAGAAAAGGAAAGAGACTGTGGACACTCACATATACTCTTATATGAATATTATTTTCCTATTTATGAGTAGTAGTGATGTTGTACTTGGTGGGTATTTCCCATCTAAACAGTCAGAAAACCCAAGAAAGAGACATTAACGCTCCCTGAATATGCATACACACACACATGCTCTCTGCCAGGGCCACATGAGTAATTCTGGCATGGGCTGTAAGTAAAAGTAAGCATGTCATTCCCTGCCAAAGCACTTAAGAGTTGGTGTGTATTCCTCCAGCTCTCTCCCTTCTACTAACACAATGAACCAATGACTAAGGAGGCCACAGTTGTCATATAGAGAACTACAAGATAGAGACGACTCCATTAACTGGGGTCCCCGAGAGACTGTGGAGCAGAGTTCCCCATCAAACTGCTGTGACTATGGACTATAAAAAAGAAATCAACTTTTGTTGTTGAATTAAGTCAGTGAAATTGAGGGGTTCATTTCTTACCTTAGCATGCTTGTCTATCCTAGCACAAAGCCTTTTTCAGAGTGTAATTCTAATGACTCCCCATGCACTGTTCTCAAACCACATTCTGCATCAATGTGCTTAGTAATCCAGCCAGTTTCCATCAAGTGCTTGCTTGCTTGCTTGCAGGTGGGCCAGAGTTTCACAAGCATGCCAGGCTTCGGTCCTCTGGTGAGGCTCTGCATAGGCCTTGCTTGTGTCCTGTCCTTTTGGAACACAGGTGGGTCTGGTCGGAGTTCCAGAAGTGTCTGTTCTATATTCTGTCTGGGTATTCATTGTGCTTTAGCGAATCTCAGCAGCCAACATTTCTGCACAGAATCCTAAATGAATTTGTTCAAAATGGCAATAATAAATCCCCTATTTCTGTTTTTTTTTTTTTGTTTTTTTTTTGCCCCCTTGACTTTTTGTGTTTGAGTCCCATTTATGCATCAGAACTCTCTTCACCTCCACTGTTACCACCCTCGGCCAAACCATCTTCTTCTCTTTTCTAGACCACCAAGAGAGCTTTCTAAATTAGTTCTGCTCTTGTCTCTCCATGATCCACTCTCCACCTGTCAGCCCGAGTAATCTTTTTGTAAATTCATTATGTCACCTTCCAAGTTTCTCCCTCATTTCTCCATTCCTCCTAATGGTTCATTGACTTCCTAAATCTGTTTGCATAGTATCCCAAGTCCTGCACATGCTCAACCACACCCTGCCTGCCTCACCATCACCAGTTCCTACAAACCTCCACCTCCTTCATTCTCCACACTCCATCATTGTGGGCCTTCTTTCCATTCTTTAAAGTAATACTCACACCCACCTCAGAGCCTGGGCATCTGCTATTCCCTATACATTGAATACCCCCTCAGCCAGTGAAATCCTACTCAAATACTATTCATCTTTCAATCTCAGCTCAACATCCCCTCCCAGGGAAAGTTTCCAAATCAGTGAGACTAGGTCAGGCCCCTAGACCCATCCTCACAGTTCCCTTCAAGATTCAACATTGTTTATAATGACACCCTTGGCTTCATTTCCTTCCCAACACACACAGTACATAGCAAATTCTAGGTACTCAATCACATTGTCAATCATTAGTGTTATTACAGTTGGTCAACAGATTTTTGATGACTAAATGATTGAATGAACAAACAAATTTGATGTGGGATTTTAAGCAATTCACTTCACAATTCCTGATTATAATTTTCTCATCTATAAAATGAGCATTTTGGATTAAATTTTCTCTGATGTTATGTTTGAGTTATAATTTCTCTGATGCAAGCTTTTTTACTTTAGTGTCTGGCATTAAAGGAGAAGCCAAGAAAGAAAAGGGGGTGACCTTCCTACCTACAACAGGTAAATGGGCATGTGCTCCTCCCTAGCTCAGTCTGTTCTTGGGCAAATTCCTTGACTTCTGTAAGCCTTACTTTCCCTAGTCATAAACTGGAGATTTTATGTATACTAACACTCTAAGAATTATATGAATAGTTCCTATGAGCTATTTATTACTCTATGGTTCATTAAATACTTGAATTATCATGATCTGATTAAATCCACAAAGACTGTGGCCTTCTATTAGTGACAGAAGGTTTTATAATAGAAGGTATTGTTATTTGCCATCATCACCTTTGTAATAATTTCATCTTTCTTTGCCTGTCCTTGTTTGATGGTATTAAAGTGGCTGTCCAGTGAGGTGGTGAATACATTGCAACATAAAAGACACAGAGGAGTCAGGGACTGAGTTTCTGTTCATAAATTTTTGGTAAACAAGCAGAATAATGTTTTCTTGGTATGATTTTGGTTTTGGGGGGTCTCGGGTTACTCTTTATTTTTAAAAATTTATTTATTTTTAATTAGTACATTCATATAACTCAAACAGCAAAAGGCACAGAAGTGTATGAAGTTTAAATGCTCCCCCAGACAACCACTTCCCTTTCCCCCAGGACACCAATTTATTGTGTATGAGTAGACTAATTTTCCATAAATATTGATCCTCAGTGAATATCTGTTGAATGAATAAAGAAAGGATGAATGAATGCCTGCCTTTGACATTTCAAAATTTCCTTTGACATTTTCTTCTTCAATAGCATGAAATTTGCCAAGTAGGCAAGTGGCCTGATGTTTTGGAAGGGCCACTCACTGCTCCACAGTTCTAGAAACTAGGTTCTGAGCCATCCCTCACTACTGCTCAGTTGTGCAAATTTAGGCAAGTTACTTCTCTTGGAACCACGGTTTCCCATCCCAGTTAAGAAGTGGGGTCGATTACAACCCCTGCATCAGAATCACCCTGAGCATTTACTAAAATGTGGATTTCTGGGCCACACCCAGCCCAAGGAGATTAGACTCTGGAGGTAGGTGTGGGGTGGGCACAGGAGGATCCTGGATCTGCCTTTTTCCTAGTGATTCTTCACCTTGCTGAGCCTGAGCGGTGCTGCAGCAAAGGCCTCCCAGGTTTCTCCGGCTCCAGGGCTGACAGTGGAGACTCGCATTTCTCTCATGAAACCTTTTCTCTTCCCAGCATCTGGCCTTAGGGGAGAAGAGAGGAAAGAAAATGGGGTGGCATTTCTGGCTACCACAGGTGAGTCCTCCCACCCCACTCCAGGGTCGGTTTGTGCTGCTGAGCAAATTCTCCCACTTCTCTGGATTTCTTTTCCCAGTCCCCACAGCAGGGATAACAGCATCTCTCCAATCATCATCTGAACATTAAGTGAAAGTTGAAAAAGACAATGTTTGTAAAAGCATATCACCACTATTTCCACCTTGCCAACTGCTGTTTCCAGATCTTCAGGGAATAGCTGAGAAGAGCGATTTTAACCCACTAGCGTCTCTCCACTCTGCTGCACACTACCAACACCTGGTGACTTCTTTCCCCCTGTACTAATGTCTGGGTCACATCCCAGACCTATTAAAATCTGAATCCCCGAGGATGGAGCCCCTCTAGTACACAGGGTGCTTAACTCCAAATGCAGAGCTCTTGAGAACTCCTGCGACGTCCCTGGGCTTCCCATTACAGATGAGGTATTTCCCACCAATCCCTGCTCTTTCCAAATGCAGAGATAAAATAGTCACTAAAGATAAGTATCTCTTGTGCTGCATCTGGACTTCTCCTGTCTATGCTTGTCACTATGTATGTTATTGGCTGTCATCTCCTGAGAGCTGGAACTGCCTCTTGTCTTTAAACCCCTTGTGCCTGGCACTTGTTGTGTGTTCAGCAAATATCCAAAGAGGAGGTGTTATCTGCCTGAAGTTTAGAAATGAGGAACTTTTTCTGTTGCCAAGGAAAGCCTGCCAGTGACACTATCTTTAAATCTCTTTCAGAGCTGCCTGCAAGATCAGTCGATCTGTCCACACTTAACCTGACAGAGCTCGTGAATGGGATGCTGAGTAGAGCTTTAAAAGGTAATCATTTTCTAAAGCACAATCCAAGCCCATTTTTATCTTGTACTATCTTCCCTTCTAGTCCCCCCTGTGACCTGCACAAGACACCTCACTTCTCTGTGTCTAAGTTCTACGTGTTCAGAGTGGAGAACACGTTGTCCTACCTAATTTATGATGAGACTGAAAACATCAAAATGAAGTAGGAGGTTTATGAGCATTTTGAGAGCAAACTGCATTCCAAACATGGCACAAGTGTACACATTTGTAATCTTAACACTATTGTCACAAACTAACAATAATTACCCATTGATTAAGTTAATATGATTCTGGATTTCTCTCTTTAAAACACAAGGAGTCTTAGTGAGTGATTACAATATTATCCCAATCTTCTTTTTTATGTTCTTTTAGCTTCTAGAAAAATGACTTATATGTATAGCCTGTACTTAATGAATGACAGGCAAGTGTGAAGGATCCCAGGTGTCCACTCCTTCCTCACTTCCTTCATTATCATACGCTACTTTGTTCCATGAATAGGTGTGGAACACCTGTCACATGCCAGGCACTATTCTAAGTATTGGAGGGCAAAACAGTGAAAAAAGTTGACAAAAATCCTTGCCCAGCGGAGCTTCTGTTCTAGTGGGTGGAGGGGCAGCAGAAAGCAAACAATAAACATATGAAATGGGTAATAATAAGTGCTTTGAGAGTAAGAGGGGTGGAGGATGCTGATTCAACATTGAGGTCCATGGGAATGGCATTCCCTAGGATTGCACAACGCACAAAGTGCACCACTGTGCTTGGTGGTTTACACTTGTTCACTTAGTCATTTCCTCGTCAACATTGTTTGAGGGACTGTCCGTCCCTGTCCCAACACTTACAGCTATAGTCACAAAGATATGACCCCTGCCCCCAGTTTACCCATGTGAGAGTTGCCATCAGCGGGACTGCCTTGAGGAGTGTGTGATAAGATGGTGGTGGTCTGCCTGTATGGGGTACTGGCGAGATACAGAAGCACCAGGTGGAGTGCTGGGCTGCGCAAACCTTCAGCTCTCCCAACCCCGAACTGTTATTCTCATTCTTTCCTCTGCAAGGCCCTATGCTGGGCTCTGCAAAATCTTGCAGAGACTCAAAAGTCATGACTTGTATCTTCAAGGAGCACAAACTCTTCCAATGATTGATTTAGTCCTGGCATAACCCCGTGAGTGGTCCTCTCACTCCCACTGTCTAGAGGCAGAAATTGAGGTGTGCCCACTGCCACACAGAATTGGAATTCAGGTTGGTTTAACCCAAACCCATGATCTAGCCCAAAGTTTCCCAAATTTGTTGCATAATAACAAACAATTGAAGTGCTTGTTAAATATACAGCTCCCCAGATCCCTGCCTTAGAGATTCTTATTCAGTTGATCTTGGAAGGGGCCTGAAATGCACACTTTTACCAAGTGCCACTGGTGATCCTTATCATCAGAAAAACTTGAGAAAACTGAGTACTGAGTATTCAAACGTGGGTGCCTACCCCATTTTCCCAAGGATCTTATAAAATACAGAGCCTGGCCCCACCCAGTATATGGCATTAGGGTCTCCAGAGGGCGACAGCCAGAGATCCAAGGGGGAATGGTCGCCACTACTGATTTGGATGCACCAAAGTTTCATGGCTCTGCCATTCCAGCTACCATCCCAGTGGCTACAAGTTTATATAAATAAAGACCACATGAAAAGCTCATTAAAATTCAGAATCCTGGGCGTATCTACCTTTCTCCTTTCTCCACAACCTGATTTTAGTAGATCTGGGGTCACACATGCAAATGTGCTTTTTTAACAAGTACACCAGGTGACCTGGTGCAAGTCGATGATCCTCAGACCTCGGTCTGGAAAGACCTCGTTACTCTGCAGTGTCTCCCAGAGATAGGCCAGGAGCAGCACTAATTAGGTGTAGCTACAATGCTTCTTCACTTTGTCTATTCCCGAACCTGATTGTTTATGTTTAAAAAAAAGAAGAAAGAAGAGAAGTTTCCCTTTCCCTCATGTAGTAAGCTGGAAATGGCCACCCAAAGACATTCACTTCCTGATGAATCTGTGAATACCACCTTGTACATCAAAAAAGTGAACAGAACCTCATATGGTAATAGATGTGATTTAAGGATCCCAGGATAAGGAGATTATCTTGGATTATCTGGGTTGTGACAAATGCCATCACATGAGTTCTTATGAGAAAGAGGCAAAGAGAGACCCACAAGGTAAGGAATGCAGGCAGCGTCCTAGAACCCTGGAGGGAGTGTGGCCCTGACGAGTCTCAGATTTCTGGCCTTCAGAACTGGGAGAGAATAAACTGCCATTGTTTTAAGTCACCAAGTTTGTGGTAATTTGTTACAGGAGCCTCAGGAAACTAAGACACCTTGGCGTCTTAGGGAGTTGTCAGAATTTAAGGACACATCTGGAAACACAGCCAAGTGACGCATACAATTGGGGTTTTTTGTTTAGTTTTATTCTATTTTGTTTATTATTTTCAGTTTTTATTGTTTTATTATTTGTTTTAATTTATTTTTATCATTTGTTTATTGCAGTATTCATTTCTATTATCTGTGCTCTTATTTATATTATTGTTTATTTACTATTATGTTACCACACATTTGTCTGTTTCTTTATCTCCGTCTGGTCTGGCAGATAGCAAGAAGTTCTTCTCTTTGCTGAGCATTACTTCCTACAGTTCCTTCGCCTTCCACAAGTTTTCTGTGGCCATTTACAACAGTAAGTGCTGCCTGGATCTTTTTGTGTTTTGTTTTTGGCAGCTGCCCAGTAGAGGGATCGAACCCCAGACCTTGGTATCATCAGCACCATCCCCTAACCAACTGAGCTAACCATGACTGGCTCCCTTGATGGTGGTAGTGGTGGGTGATGGGCCACAGGGCAGCCAGTGTGTGAGGAACGCTGTGTGAAACTTTTCTCTTCACAGTTTCTAACCTGAAGACAGTAGACCCGGGCAAATTCCCCACAAGGTACTGCTACTGTTTAAACAATCAGACCAATGACCTATCAGGTGGGTGAAGTGAATTATGAGGCTCACAGCTTTTCCAATTTTGCTTGTATATTTTTCCCCCTAAGACCAGAAAATGCAATTATATCTCTAATGCTTAAATATGTGCACATTCATTGTTGCAGAAAGCTCTTTTCTTGGTTTTACCCTATAGAAATAGCTGCATGTGCACAAAGAGGGCAAAAACATGTTCATGCAGCAGTGTTGTAATTGCAAACTCTGGGAACCACCTAAATATCCATCATTAGGAAAATTATTAAATAATCTACTCTATAATCAAACTTTGGAAAACAGCCACAGACAGCACATAACTAAATGAATGGGTGCGACCAGATTTGGCCTGTGCATGGAAAAATTTCAAAGAGATTTTTATTAGAAAATAAGTTACAAAATAATAGGTAAAATGTGACATTGATTAACAAAAATAAATATCTGGACATTGGATAGATGATTACCTCTAAGAAGAAGATTGGAGTATGTGTTTTGGAGTAGAAGAATGTTAATTAAGGGATCCTTGTTTTGTCTGAATTGTTTTCATTGAGCGTATATTCATGTGTTACCTTAATAATTAAAGATTTAAAGTATTATATGTTCCCTATATTTATATAATTCTGAAAAACAGTGAAGTGAAAGTAAAAGTTAAAGTTACTCTCTCACCACTAATTTATCTACTTGATAATTCTTTATTGAGCACGTACTAGAACCAGGTGCTCTTCTAGGTGTGGAGGATGCCATGCTGAGCAAAGTGGACACATCCCCGTTCTCATGAACCTTAGATTCTGCAGGAGGGAACAGAGAAAATAAATAAACTGCAAATACATGGTATATTGGCTGACAGCAGGGGAAGGACACGGAGAGAAGTGACAGTGAGGGACACTGCTGTGTGGAGGGTGATCAGGGAAGTCTTCGCTAATATGATGAGAGTCAAAGTGTGACCTTCAGGAAGTAGGAGATTGTGGTTCTGGGGACAGTGCTTCAGGCAAAGGCCCAGGCAGCAGAGTGAGAACCAAAGAGGCCAAAATGTCTGGTGCAGGTGAGTCAGGGCAGAATCATGAGAAGTGAACTCAGATTGGTGTGGGCAAAGTGGGTAGAGTGTTGCAGATCATACAGAAGTTTATAGTCTATTACAAGAATTTTAATTTTTACCCTGAATGAGAAGGAAGCCATTGTGATTGTCTGTACAGAGGAGCGACACCATCTGACATACTTTAAAAGATCCTTCCAGCTACTTGTTAAAGAACAGATTGTGGGAGAAGCAAAGGCTGAAGTTAACCACAACCTCCTCCTGCTCTTTTTCCCACTTCATCTAATATTAAAATATTTTTCCATGATATTACAAGCTCCTTGTAAACCTTTGTAACAGCTGTGTGACCTCTGAATGTAAGCATTTTCTTAGCCAGTATGATGTTGTTGGACTTTTGGGTGGGTTCTAGATTTTTCCCAATATAGGTAATCCTGCATTGAACATCTTTGTGCATAAGGCTTTTCCCTGTTTCAGATTATTTTCTGAAGATAGACTTTCCAAAGTGCAATTTCTAAAACAAATATTGTGAAAAATTTAAAAATAATAATTACTAATATTTAATAAGTAGTCAATGCCAGACCCTGCACTGAGTACTTAATATCCATTATCTTATTTAATTCACCCTGTGAATCTCCCCAACAAAATGCGTTGAGAGGAAAAAAGTTCCTCATAACTGAATCTTTCTCACCATTTCATTAGCCCCTGCCAATTTTGTGCTGGGTGAGTCGCTACCCTGACTGTGTGAGATAAAAATAAAATTTAAAAAGTCACCTCTGCCTGGAGAAAGTTTGTAATTCTCCTTTGTGAGTTAAAGCATATATCTACACACTCACTTATTTGAAAATAATTCATCCAGGGGTCATTATCTACTGATAAAATAGCATGCTGCTCCTCTGGTAAGCCACTGCAATTTTTGCAAGGTTTGACGAGTCACAAGGTGCCTGACGTTGATTCTCCCCCAAATTGCTACCATGAGAGGCTGTACACTTGGGCCAACATCTCGTCATTGTTCAAAGCCTTGGGGAAGGTATCTTTGTGGATAATCTTCAGATCTGGATCATTTTATTTTGAATATTTTTAACTCTGACATATTAGTATAGCCCACTTTTGAGGGTATATTTACATATTTTTCATTTCCTAAATAAAAATTATTTAAAATTTTCTGATTTTAAAAATAATGTACTGTGTTGTCAAAATGCTATGCAACATGGACAGGTATAACCAAGAAACCAGTAGCACCTGATAACATCAACATCTATAGGTCGTCACTACTAACATTTTGGTGAACATTCTCCAAGGCTATCTAAGCAACTGGTCTAACCCATCTATCTATCCTACCTGCTATCTAACCTATTTATCTAACCTACCTATCTATTCCAACTACTTACTCATCTATCTAGCCATTCTACTCTACAGGAGCCCATTCTCTATGACACTTAGAATACAGTATGGGCTACTATAACAAGTGACCCCAAAATAGGGTGACTTAAAGAAGGTAGACTGTAATTGCTTTCATGTGTGACAGTTTGGGCAGCTCTGATGTTTGATGACTTGGGGGACCTAGTCTCCTTCTAGCTCATTGCTCTGCCTTCTGTAAGGTGTGGCCCTTGTTCTCACAGTCCAGTGTGGCTTGCCGCCACATACACACTCCAGCTATATGGAAGGGGAGAGAAGGACTGGAAGGCATGCCCATTCACTATAAACTCACAGCCTAGAAACCATCCACATGTCTACCTCCCACATTCTGTCACCCAGAATTTAGTCTCATGCCCACACTCATCTGCAAAGCAACTTGAGAATGTAGCCATTATGTTAAACCACCATGTGCTCAATTAAAATTTGATGTTCTTTTACTAAGGGAAGATGGGAGAATGCATATTGAAACACAATCATTATATCTATCATTTTTTTCATGCAGTTTTGAAATCCATCTTTAAACTAATCAGTAGGCCTTAAAAAATGTTCCATTCCAATGAATATAAATATGCCTCCTCCTTCATATGAATTCATAGTATTCATTGAAAGAATGTACCATGATTTATTTAATTTGTCTCCTCTTGATGGAAACTTGGCTAATGCCGAATATTTTTATAATTATAAACAATGCTGTGGTGAACACCTGTGTAAAATCACTTGGAGTACTTTGCCCAATTATCTCTGCAGGATAAAGCCTTCAAAATAGGATTGTTGGTTGACAAGGAAACAATATTGTGTTGATTCAAATTGCTAAAATTTCTTCTAGAAATATTGCATGAGTTTATACTCTTACCAACAATGATAGAATGTGTATTTATTTCCAAACCCTTGCCAACGCTGAGTGTTGAGACAGTTAAGTCATGACCAATTGGACAGGCAAAAAAAGGTTTTTCCCCCTGCCTTCTATCTATTTATATATGAAGGTAGTCAGAAATCATTTATTTATGAGTATTTCTAGTAAATTAGATAACTCAAATTTTCATCAAAATGAGGAATATCTTTGAGGTAATGGTAACTGGTTTTCTCCCAAGCCTAATAAACATATTGTGAAAGCAGTTCTGAAGGAGAGTTAACGAAAGTCTTGAGCAAGAGGTTGGATGAGCAGTGGTGGGAGTATTGAGAAGAGTTGAAGCTTTGGCCCAGGGCAGACCTCTGCTCAGATCCAAGAGCTGCCACATGCTATGGGACCTGGGGCAAGTTCTATCATCTCTCTGAGCCTTGGGCAGAACCAGGACCCCATCCTTGTGTCCAGCTCCAGAGCCATGCTTGTTGCTTCTGTGCACCGTTAATGGTGGTTTCCAACACTGCACTTCATTAGTCCATGTATGAGTCCCTCTTTCACACTAATCTCAGCTTTGTATGTGCATTATACACAGCTCTCCAGTACCTAGCATGTGTCTGGCACACTGCACACACTCAATGAATAATTATTAGATAAGTGAATTAATAAACAAAGGAGGATTTTGAGAAGTAGACAGAAAATAGGTGGAATAAGTAATGAGATAGTACTCTTCCTCAGTTTTCACGATGTGACTAAGAACAGACTGTTCTAAAGAGGCTTAGAAAGGAGAGGCCCATGTGTGCCAGCCCTCTGCATAGGCAGGTGTCTACACCTACTTAGGTGCACTACCACTTCTCCCTCCAAGAGATCAACCATGTGATCGTGTATACGTAGTAAAATCGCATCATGGCTCTGGCTAATCCGTCTTGGCATGCCGCAAGTTTCATTGGTTGTCACACTCCGTCTTCCTGCCGATCTGGGTTCTGTACTTTCAAGTCAGCTTAAACTCATGATCCCATTAATTAGCAAAAGAAGCAATTATAGAAGGCATAATGGGAAATCATCCAGCAGACCCAAGAAGCTTCCTCTTTAGCAAATCACTGTTTGGGGCTCCTAGCACACATTCCCTTGTTTTAGAAGCCAAGAACTTGTTGGGTCCTGGAAAACCATAAATGAACAGAGAAAAAGGCAACAGCTGTTAGATTAGAAGTGTATTAGAAACTTTCGTTGGTCCATGGTGCCCACTGTGTTAAGCAATGGCCCTCTTCGAACCCTGCTGAGAGAGAAAATTCACAAAGATTCTATAAACTGAAATTGCAAAATTCTCCCAGTCTCCTCCCATCATCCCCCTTAATAAAGTTGACAGAAGGAAAGGTTCCCAGTGCTATTTTGTGCAGGGCCTTGTCTCCTTTGACAGTCCATAGTTTGTAACCCACCGCTAAATTCAACATTGCATTTTCAAAATCCAAGATTATATAAACTTACATTACATGTCTGTGGAGCTGCTTTTTATCACATGAATTTGATATTCTAAAACAATTAGTTGAGATAATAGGGGAGAAACCAGTAAAAAACGTTATTCAACAATGTGACCTTTCATAGCTCTTTGGTGTTAGCAGAGAAGGGGCTAGGGAAAGAGGGCAATGGAAGAGGAAAAGAGATTACAACGGTGAATCAAAACTTCCTGCCTGCCTGAAATTAAGACTTTTTATCTTTAGAATTAGTGGTATTTCTCTATATGATTGTTAATATTTCTCAATGCACTGAACTCAATCAAACTGGCAAAATCTACTCTGAAACATCCAAAGACAATATACTTTTCCCCTTAAGTTTGTTAATCAGAAATTTAAACCTCCTAAATCTGTGTTGCAGATTTTACAGCCCTACTAGTGGATATCATTGGAAATTCTACCAGCTACCTCACAGAGATTTTTAAGTCAACCTCCATCCTCTCAGGTGCGTTCATCTTGAAAATGCGTGGCAAGTTTGAGGTTTGGCACTTGTCCTGGAATATAACTAAGCCTAGTAGTTTTCCCACCCCAGCCCCTGTCACAGGTTAGGCTGCCAGGGACCTTCATGTAAGTTTCAGTGAGATAATCAGTGTGATCCCATTTTTAACACCAGCGTTTAAAGGCTCCATTTTTCAATCAGAGCTATTCCTGTGGTTCAGAAAATTGGAAGAAGAATCTAAGGCTCAAAGTTGGGAGAATCTAGACAGGCTCAAGAAAACGACTTCTGATGAATAGCTATACCCCCATTTTAAGGATGGAAAAACTAAAATCCAGAGAGGTTGAATATTTTCCTCAAGGTTGGTGCCAGAATTCAGATTGAGATCTATATGGAACCTAAGCCCATGTTTGAAATACAATTAAGAAATATATGCCTCTTTTATAAGGTGGCTTTATATAACACCAGGCAAATCACATTTCCCTGGGGACCCACTTTGAAAAACACAGATCTAGTCAACAGCCCAGCAGCTGGTCTCAGTAGAATGATGGTGTGCTATGGAGCAGCTGCTGTTTTAAAAGCAGGAGGAAAGAAAAAAGAGAAATAATAATAGATATTATTAAGTGCCAGGGACTCTTCTAAGGGCTTTCCTTGTATTTCCTCATTGGATCCTCCCTACAACCTTGTGGGATCGCTACTATACTTACCCCCATTTTACAGGTGAGGAAACTATGGTACAGAGAAGCTAAGTAACTTGTCCAAGATCACTCTGCAGAGATGGAATTCTAACCCAGGAGCTCTGGCTCCTAACCGATGCTCTTGGCCACTGTGCCAATGCATATAATCATAGTAGCACATTGATAATAACAATAACTATTATAATGGCTATCTATCATGCTCTTCTACTTGTCAGGCACCATCCTTAGGGCTTCACATACGTTAATTCCTTGGGTCCTCATAGCAATCCTACAAGGGACATGCAACCCCATGTCCACAGTCCTATTGACAGTATCCTCAAGGACAAGTATGTTTAGGAATTCAGAAGTTTTCAGACTTTTCAAGGTCTAATAGGGTGTCCATGCCATGCACGATGTAACACTTCCAACAGCACCTAGGGAAGCCCACTGTAATCAAACACGATAAAAGTCATTCAAGCAAAATATCCCACGCTTTGCACTAAGGGGGATAGATAAAGACTACAATAACCTCACATCTTTCAAGTCAGGTTTTGACATCAAATGAGTGTTGGTACCAAGCTCACACAAAACCTTCCATCTTACAAAGATTTGGGGATTTGGGAATTGCAAATAAGGAACTGTGGGATTTGAATTTTCACCATTTGAATTTTCACACTTCTGAGTCCTGGAGAGGTCAAGCAATTAACTCATGTTCACATAGCTAGTAAGTGGCAGAGCTGATGTAACCCTGGAAGCTGACCCCAGAGGTTGTGCCCTTAGCTACCACATTATGCTGTACCATCTCCTTCTTACGTGCCCCCACCCCTCACTAAATAAAAGAAAGAAATCAGAAAACCAGGGCTGCCTTAAGAGTAAGGAGTTAACTTATTTTTGTGTATCATCCTGAGCTAGGTATTTCCAGCTTAATTTTCATTTCACCAAAGATGTCCAGCTTCAGACCCATTGCTAAATCTTGTGTGCTGGCTTGTCTTACAGTGAGTCAAACCGATGAATCTGACTGCATCTTCATCTGTGTGATGACAGGAAAGTCAGGTGAACCACCAGCCATTCTTGACAAGCTCTCTGGGCTGAGAATTAAACACAATTTGCCAGCAGATGAAGCCAAGAGTTGATCCTGTTGGTGTGATTTTTGCAGGAAGGAATCTTTCTGACTTCTGGGAGATGGCAGAGAAATCCCCTGTTATCAATTACACATTTACCAGCAGCATGCCTGGTGTTCTGGGTGAGTGCAAACCTCTGAAACTCTTCCCATAGAGTCTCCAGACCAGGCTCCAACCTGGCAGACTGAAGACCAAATACTGCCCTCAGGTATTTTATTTAGCTATACCATGTTAAAAATCAGAAGATTTCACCAATATAAAAAACAAAACAAAACAAAACAGATTTCTGGATTCTCTCACAAAAGATCTGGCCATGCTGGATCCTCCCCCCCATCTATGGGACTGGAACTGAGTAGCCACTGTCCCCATCACCCCAATAGAAGGGCACCTTTCTCCTGCTTTCCATAGTCCTCTCTGCCCCCTGTTGCCTTTCACTCTTTTCCTTGTATTAACCACTTGGCTTTTGCAGGTATTTGAATTTGTGACCCTTTCTGGAGACACGGCCACTCATACCCAGCCCCTACCCAGCCAACCTCTACCACCCCCACCCCCCACACCATACACACACCTTCCTGTCTTTTCTCTGTCACCAGGTGGCATTTTTGGAACCACCTTTAAGTCCTCTTTCTCCACTACACTTAACTGGCATTTCTAGCTGAGTAAAGTTTCTGAAATCTGGCTGATCCTCTGAGATTACCTGCTGATGCTGGGATTATTTTAGTTCAAGTCTTCATCATCTACCTTTGGTCTGTTATAGCCTCTGAACAAGTCCCCCTTATCACACTCTCCTATTTCTCCAAAATATCCATCCATTGCCACAAGAGTGACAGTCTTAAACCACAACTTAGGTTATGTGTCTTCAGTGCTCACAAGTCCCCAGTCAGCAGTAGAAAGTCCAAAGTCCTTAGCCTGGACTGTGCATCTGTCTGTTTTCAAGCCAGTCCTCATCTCCTACTCTCTTTTTCCATGACTCCTCTGTTGCACCTGCATTGAAATCCTGCCCCTCCTCACAGAAGGCATGAGTCTCCAGGCCTCTCTGACTGCTTTGTTCATGCTCTTCTCTCCATATGGCACTCCTTTCCTGTTTTTCCATATTTCGGAACCCTATTTGCCTATCAATCACCAACTAAGATGTTGCTGCTCCTTCCTAAAGATCCCCAGTCAAAATCAGCCTTCTGTCTTCTGTGGTCCTACAACACGGCACTTGCACGTTATTTGGCCACTATGTTACTCAAGGTTGTATCATAGTTGGCTTGTATACGTGTGTCCTCAACGAACTGTACTGGAAGGCAGAGCAAGAGTCTCCTCCTTCACCCACGCAGGCCGCATTCTCTCTCGGTGCCTCACACAGTACCTGGCACACAGCAGACTCTTCATCAGTGTGCTTGGAGTGAAATGAAGAATCCAATAAATCTCCCCTTCCATTTCAGTGAGCTACCCTGACTTGTATTTATTGTAGGGTGTCTCTTGGTTATGCTGTGAAAGGAACCTCAATTTGTGTGGGACAATGTTGTTTGATAAGAAGATGAAATGGGTAGGAAGTCTTCACCTGTCCAGTTCTGAGGACAGAGCTGAGAGTTGAGTCAATCTCATCTGGAGTTTTTTGACACCCTTCCCACCCCCCAATCTCAATCAGTTCTCCCTTTTTGTGCTCCTTCAATAAAGACAGATGCTTAGAAAAGGAGAACATATTTACTAGTTGACACTATGGCTGATGTCCTCCTAGCCAGTCTCCTGGCTATAAGGACATAGGGGTGGTTTGCCTGGGTTGTACTTAGCCCCATGTCCAAATGATCTGGGAGCAGGGCTCAGGCTGGTGATGCATGTGTGGTGTTAGTGGGCTCAGAAACGAGGCTGCAGGGTCACCTGTAGGTTGTGCCCTACACACACTTACCTGTGAAAGGAGCAAGTGGAGACCAAAATGCAACATGGGCTCTGCCCACCAGCTGCAGAGCAATCTCTGTCCACCCAGAAGGAGGGACCCTACAGGCTAGTAGAAGCCTGTCATCCTTGTATTCCCCACCGCAGCCACTGCAGCCTTCCCTAGGGAGGGTGTAGGTAAAATTAACACTTGAGCCTCTCCCTCCTTTTCTTTACGGGTAGCTTTCTCTCCAAATTAAGCCTGCTGTCTTTAAGCAGTTTCTTCCTGGAAGCCCCTGATTCTCCCAAATTCCACCCTGGTTCCTGGTTGTGCTCACAGGGTACTCTTCCAGTGACAAGTCCCAGAGCCACGGAGTGGCTGAAGTCTATGAAGCCAGTGAAGGACTCTGACTTGATTCAGTGTCTGTTCAGGAAACACGTCAAATGTTTCATACTTTTAGGTCTGACACCTTTGCATTCTGTTCACAGTGATTCTTCACATAACTTATTTGGAGATTGATATTTTAGCTTAATTGCTCATTCAAGGAAAAATACTTCTGTGGGTGACATATGGTACCGTTCATAGTAAGGTTTGAATTTCTACATTCTACATATTTACTGTCTGATGATCTTTCAGTGGCTCGACAGTTCTTTGTGTCCAAAGTGTCAAGCATGTTAAAGCTGCCATTGACTGTCTCCCTCGAGGTGCAGCTACCGGGAGAATGGCCGGGACTTCCGAGCCCACAACCAAGAGTCGGCAAACATTACCAAGTATAAGCCGCCCACACTGGGCCCAGAGCACACACTGGGCATCTGCTCTGAGAACCTCTCCCTGGACAGAGACAACTCATCCCTCGGAGGGAGAGGAGACGGTGAACCCAGGCAGGATCCCTGAGCTTCCTGCCTGGACCATGGCCACACAGGGCAGTACCTCTCACACCCTCCCAGCCTCTGGTAAGATGCTTCCTCACCCTTTCCTCTCTTTGCTGTGTCTCCCTTCTGTCCCACTAGGCTCTCAGACATAAGTGAAATCCTTCCCTTTATCCCTTCTCCACCACCTGAAGCTATGCTTCAGCTTACCTTAAGTAGGACATCTGTATGAGCCAGTATGGGTTCAGGACGGTCAAGCAAAGGCAGCAGTTGTCATTGGCATGATGTGCTTTTAACATTGACTTTTTATAACTTTCATTTTAAAATAGTTTAAGACTCACAAAAAGTTGCAAAAGAAGTACAGAGAGTTCTCTGGAACTCTTCATCCAGCCTACCCCATTGCTAATATCTGATCCAATTGTAGTACATTATAGCATCAGGTATTTTTATTTCAGCAAAGCATTTAGCAATATCTCTCCTGAAATTCACGTGAAGTGGTGAAATGAAGTCAACATTTTATGGCATGGTTAGGTTCATTTGTAGCTGACTAGATAATGATGCCAAGAATATGTTAGTGACTTGACATTAGCCTGAAAAGCTCTCTAATGACTTGCCCAGAGCTTCCTCCCTCCCCGCTATCTTGTGCATATCACTGAAGCCACAAAGACACACTGGTCCTATTATTTCCTATCTGGAAATGATATAAAACTGAAGTGAGTCTTTCATTGAGATGATGTTACCCCAGTGAGTTCCAACAATGGACAAGTCATGAGAATTCATTCATTTATTCACTCACTCTTCAAAACATGTTTTTGCTACCAGACACTAGGCTAGCTGTTAAAAACACAGCTCTATAAATGTTTCTTTTCCTTCCTGAGCTCACAGACCAAGGAGGGAAACACAGGCAAGTAAACCAATAGTTATGACCCAGCCTGCTCAGAGCTATTCACATGGAGAGCCCAGAGGGGTTCCTACCCCAGCATAGCAGGAGACACAGACCTCCCCAAAGAGGTAGAAAGTCAAGGAGATAAGGAAACAAGGATGTCTGGGTAGTGGAGAGGGAAAGAAATCAACTTCATTAACTAGAAAACTCTTAGCTTTACCTCAAAGAAGTCAAGGTTAGTACAATAACTAGCACCGTGACAATTATACAAAATTAGAAAAGTTTCTGGTATAATATCAAACAAGCAAAAAAAATGTGATTTCTAATGGCAAAGAAAAAAAAAAGATCATTGAATACCTAGCAATAATCCTAAAAGAAAAAGTGCTGGTTTTATTTAAGAAAAACCACAAAACTTTAATAAGAGCTATAAAGGAATATTTAAATAAACAAAGGGATATACCATGCTCTGGATGAGAAATTTGAAGTTTTAATGATGGTAACTGTTCCCATCTTAATTTACAAAAGTTAAATCCTCCAATGGAATTAGTTTTATAAAACTTAAAAAAAATAATTTTAATTTCTAGTGTGGTTATGAACTAGTGAGAACATCTAACAATTTTTTAGAAGCCCGATGAGGGAAAATTTATCTTTAATAACAATCCTATGATGTTGCAGGGCAAGCATTCTTGTTATTATTATTACCATTGTAATGATAAAGCTGAAAAGAGTTAAGTGCCAAAAGTCTACAGCGTGGAGGAGGCGGGAGCAGAACTAACAGCTCCAGGCCTCGTCACCTCAAGCTCTCAGTCTTTCATGTGTATGTCACGTGATTAGAAATGTATTTCTTAATGCATTTCAGAAAGCCAGCAGATCCCCCAAACACACACCGAAGCTGATTGGGTCTCCATGGGACTTGAAGCTTTTTTTTTAAATTGGTGCTTAAAGAAAGTTCCAGTGGGTCCATTTATCCCAGTGCAGGGGGAAGTTTTAAGCCCCTGGATTATCTATATTATGTACATGCTATTTTCCCTCTGATAACATTTTAATGTCCTGCAATTTTATATCTGAATCAAAGTGATTAAGTGCCCTGTTACTGTCACTTTGAACATGCAGCTACTAGGAGGGTGGCCGGAACTCTGTGGGTGACAGCTAACCGACGGACACGGGCTTCCACATTACCCATTCCCTGGGCTCAGAGCATCCATGAGAAAACACCTGGAGGGCCTCCCTGGGAAACACGTGTCTCCACACCAGCACCTCCTGCAGGGGCCCAGGAGGCCACAGACACAACGAGCCTTTTGGGGCCTCCTGTCGGGATGACGGCGGTGCCCGGCAGCCCATCCCAGACCAGCCCAACCGCAGGTAAGAAATGATGCTCACCTCTACTCCTCCACGTTCAAAATTTGTGTGTCTTGAAAACCTTTTTAAATGTCTGAAAAATAATGCACATACAGAAAAGCTATAAAACATAAATAAACAACATAAATTAATGATCATAAAGCACACTCTCCTGCTTTTATTTATCTCACGCCTTTTATTCCTATCTTTGAATGAATGAATGAGTGAATAAATGTTCCCTCTTTGCAGAAATCTCTCACCTCCACTCTTTTTTTTGTAAACCCACTTCCCAATTTCTTTTCCTTTTCCCTCTTTTGTTGTCCATTAAACAAGTGACCACTACAAGTCAACATTGCTCACTCTGAACAGGTCAACTGCATTTTTGGTATAGTATTAATATGTATTAATATTGCTATGTTGATTACACATATATTACATATATGAAGCATAACATAACGTATGCCTTAATTACAAATACAAGTATAACGTATGTATTAATATATAATCATGTAGTGAGGAAGGCCTGAGCTCTAAAAATCAAGAGACAAACTGTTGATTGTGATCCTGATGTTACGCGTGTGTGCGTGCATGCGTGTGTATAATAAACATACGCAGAGAATAGAAAACAAAGCAAAATAAGACTGGAAAGAAATTTACAACATCATAGCCTTATATCTAGCCTTATAGTTCCCAGACTGCATCTGGGAAATAGAGTCATGCTGTTTTTTATTTTCTTCACTCCAGTTTCATAAATTTTTTATATTTTTGTACTCCTATAATCAGAAAAAAAAAAGTTTCTTTTTAGAATCACTCCTTCTGATACCTGCGGTCTGGCGAGAAGCCCTTCCTGCACGCTCCCGTGGTCAGTGGATGCTAACACTAACCACAGCTGTGCCCCAAGCCTGCACTTGGCTTCCCTGCCCTCTGGCCTGTCTTCTCCTCGAGGGTTATTTCTTTAATCTCAGGTTCCTGTGAAACACAGTAAACATTCAGTTGTTTGTTGAATTACTAAATTTCTTAAGGGATACTAGGAGAGGAGTAAATAAATTGTTAACAGACGGAAATATGAAGTCTTGACTTTAGGCTCAAAACGTCCATTGCACGCACAGGTCTGGGAATGCCATCTCAGTATCTTTAACCACATAAACACTTGACGTAGTGGCCTGGGTTTAGGCAGTTCAGGCATGGTGCTGTTACATTGGGGAAAATGACAGCTAATGCAGCTTGGTTTGGCCAGTTGGACAATGGCCAGTATGGCCCTGAGACTATGAGCTCTGGTCTCTATTTCAGACACGACCGGATTGAAATCTTGACTCTACCACTGACTCTGTGTTCTTAGCCAGTTTCCTTGACACCTCTGAGTCCCGGTTTTCTCATCTGTGAAAGGGGAGATTTTCAGAGTTACTGTGATGGTTAAATTAGGGAGTGTCTGTAAGGTGTTTGGCTGTAGCACCTGGGAAACACTCCAGCACTCAACCAATGGCAACTTCTACTAGTCTGCCCCCCCCCCCCACACACACACAAAGGGGGCATCGTGGTAGCTTCAGGAGACACACTTTGGAAAGGGTAGTGGCAAACAGGACATCCTCCAGAGGAGAGCATGCATCTGCTTTTGACTGAGGTCCCTTTCAGCTCTAATACTCTCTGAGTCTGTAGCCATTTAGTCAAATTGTAAATGGCAGTCGCAGACAAGAAAACTGGGTAATTGGGTGCAGCTGAGGCTGCTCAGTTTCTAGAACTACATAGAAATGCATCCAGGCAGCAAGCATGAACTGACCCCTTCTGTGTTGGGGGCTTATAGTCCCATGCTTGAAGGGAAATCAAAAGAAGATGCTGACCCACCCTAAGAAAATGACAAGATTGGGCCAAGCCCGTGGCGCACTAGGGAGAGTGCTGAGCTGGGAGCGCGTCGACGCTCCCACCGCGGGTTCGGATCCTATATAGGAATGGCCGGTGCACTCACTGGCTGAGTGCCGGTCACAAAAAAGACAAAAAAAAAAAAAAAAAAAGAAAATGACAAGATTGCTTCCTGCCCATAGTCATTTGTGTGTACATGTGTCACACTGCTCATGTCCGGTACCAACACAGTGGCCCCTGGGAGTGGAAGCCGCGCAGAATTCAACCCTGCAATACTCAGCCCCGGCAGAGGAACAGAATAAGTAACGAGCGGCATTACAGCTGCATGACATTATACCTGCAGGGCATTAAACCTGCACGAGTCATGCCCAGGCTCTGTGGCCCCACCTGCTGCCCATCTCATCTCACCCCTCCATCCTTATCCTCTAGTCTCCAGCCACAGACATCTACTTACTGATCACTTCTACTGGCCTCTGCATGTGCTCTGCGCTCTGCATGGAAGGCTAATTTTCCTTGCTAAACTTTGTTCTGCTTGTCTTGGGGTAGATGTCACCTGCCGCAGCTGAATAGTCTGTGCTTGAGATGTATCTCAGTCTCTTCCTTTCAGTCCACATGAGTGCAATTGCCTGTTTAATTTCCTCTCTCTCTCTCTCTCTCATCCCTTGGAAGGAGGCTGCTTTGCTGGTTTTGCCAGAGGCTAGAATTTTGACAGCAAAGATCAAGCCCTGAAGTGGTCCTGAAACCAAGGTGTTATGAACATGGTATAAAAAATGAGAGACCATGCCCTGTCATGAAAATGATAGGAAATTTTCTGGGGGTGGGAATGGGGTCACTTTCTCTTTTTCCAGGAGCTCGCACGCTTGGACACTTTCTGTTCAATGCCATTGCTCTCCCGTGTAATGCCACCATATTTCACCAATACTAGCTGGTTCCCAATGGCACCCATCACTCTGTATCACACTCACCGATGGGACCTGCCCAGCTCCCCTGCTACACTGGGAGCACCGCATTGTGGGCTTAATTTCTTACTCATTTCTGCATCCTCAGTGCCCTGCCTAGTACCTGGCTTAACCAACGTTGGTGTGGAATAGAGCAGGATTGGTAGCACGGGGGCCTTTTTCCCAGTCAGGCCCCCTAGAAGAGATGCAAGCTAACCTCTCTCTCTCATCTCATCCCAGGAACATTCACTCCCAGCACACAGACTCCTAGTCCAACCAAGGCACCGGCTCCCAAAGATCCACACACAGGTGAGAACGCACCACTGGAAGAAGAAACCCAGTACCATGGGGGAACATAGCTTGGGAGTAGGGCACATTGAGACAGGGTGCCAGAATGCAGACTAAGCCAGCTACTGTTCTTTTGTGGTTATTTATGGCAGCACCAAACCTTGTGGTTCTGCTAAATTGCTGTGTGATCTTGGATAAATTACTTTCCCTTCCTTGGCTACCATTTTCCTATAGGTTTCCAGAACTCTTTATCATTAAGATGCTCTGATTCTCTTGCTGTGTGTATAACCTAGAGCCATTTCATTTTGACTTTTGGAAGGCCACTCTTGCCCCTTGCAGGTGATCTTCCTGCAGAGTGGCCATTCACCCCTGGAAAAGAACCAGCCCTGGTTGCAAGACCCCAGCAAGTTTCAAGTGAGTACCAGTGCCTGGTCACTATTTTTGCTTGTGTTCATTTTGGACGAGAATGCGTAGTATTTAAGAAACAGAAGTTTGTTAGATACATTTAGAGTTGAATTGCTAGGATTCAAATCCAAGCTTAACCATTCACTGGTGAGGTGACCTCTGGCACTCAGCTTCCAGGATTCAGTTTCCTCAACAATAAAGCAAGAATAATCATAATTATTGTGAGCACTAAAAATGTCTGGGTATTTTTCATTTTTTTCCTACCAGGTTTTGTATTAAGTAGGATAGTGTGTGTCAAAGTGATTTGGAATGATAGAGCTCATTAAAACTTACAAACTTTTATTGAGAGAATGTCTATTGAGCAGCATGCTGGTCACTTTGTAAATACAAGCTGCTCTTATAACGAGCACAATGGTTAGCAGAGAGAGCGGAAGGAATAAAAGACGGCTCCAAAATTCATCCCCCAATTACTGGGTGCTATTTACTGTTGTTCTGTTAAAGGACACCCTGCCCTCCCCATCCCTGTACACTAATTCTTGTAGATCTAGAGAAAAACCGTTTCCCTGGTCTGTAGCTGGGTTTTCAAAAATCCTGACAGAGGCTCAGAACTTTTTTCTGTGATTTTTGCTGCATTTTTTCAGCTTTTGGATGTCTCACTCTTCTTTTCTGTTCAGCCGGTTTCCATAAGAAAATAATTGATAAAAGAGTACTTCAAAGTTGGCAGGGTCCTCAGGCCCCTCCCACTCCTGGATGCCTTTGTATACTAGTTTCTGGAATGTTCCCAGACCATCCAGTCGTATGTCAATGGGGCATTATTAAATTGCAGGAGCCTGCACAGTCTCCTTTTCCACATCACCTCAGATCTGCCTCAGCCCTGCTTACAGCCTGCAGTGGATAGTGAATGGGCCCTGCAGACACAAAGAGACTAACTATGCTGCCAAAGGAAATTATATCCCTTTCCCCCACAGGAATTCTAAAGAAACACACTGGTGCTGCAGATGGGGACAGTTGTAAGATCAAGTGTCACAAAACAGTTTAACTATATCTATATTTATGTCTACATCTACATCTGTATCTGTATCCACATTTATATATATATATCTACATAGCTATCTAGTAGATGTCTGTCTAGTTATCTCTATCTATTTATTATCCATCTCTCTGATGGACTTTTATCTATCTATCCACCTATCCATCACTTATCTATTTACCTATCTATCTAATACAAAATATAATTGTAAAATAAAGGGGTTCTGGCATCTCTCAGTAAATTATTATTTTTGTCCACAAAAAAATGATGTCACAAAGTCTTCGACATTCACTCATTCATCTATTCAATGAATATCCACTGAGCTCCTGTGTGCCAGGTGCTGTGCTAGACCTGTTTTTACTTTCTCTTCACAATATCCTGCAAGGTAGGTGATTTTATCTTCATTAAGCAATTCTGGTGAGTCCAACCAATAAAAAGAGACAGAGCTTTGAGCCCAAATTTGTAGAATTCCAAAGCCCGTGCTCATTCCACCCCTCTGTGTTACCTCTCTCGAGATGTGCCATGTGAACAAAGAAACTGTAATTGAAGGAAGAAAGTGGTAAAGTCTTAAGAGAAGAAGCAGTAAATGCTATGTGTGTCCAGAGAGGAAGAGATTACTTCCAGCTGGAAGATCATTCAAGAGTTTATTGACTGAGAAAGTGGCATTTGAACAAGGTTGCTTCTAAACATGTGTTCCAAGCAGAGGCGTGGCTTGAGCAAAGGCGCTGCCGCACAAAAGGGCTGGCATTTTCCAGGGACCAAGAAAGGCCTTCGTAGCCGGGATTCTAGTGCTCAAGGTGAGGGTAGTGTGACATGAGGCTGCAGAGGTGGGCGCGAGTGAGATCACAGGGCCTCGTCACTACATCAAAGCAAGTGGGAGTGACATGATCAGCTTTGTGTTGCAGAAAGTTTTCTCTGACTGTAGAGTGACCACTAAGAGGAGAGGCTGGGAGCAGGGAAAGAGGTGAGGAGGCTGTTGTGCTCATGACAGCCAGTGCTGATGGGATCTGCAATGAGGCGGTGACTGTGTGGGCAGAGAGGCTCCTCGGGTGACATTGAGGAGAGAAGAATCAAGAGATGGAGTGAGCATCGGGAGGGAACCAAAAGTCATGCCCGAGTTTGAGCTACTGAGTGATATCCTGAGGGTTATTTCCTGAGTTGGAGAACCATAGACAAGGTGGGGTAGGGGAAAAGGGCGTGGAGATCGAGCCCGTTCAATAGTAAAGCATGGTGGTTATGAGCATGGACTCCAGGGTCAGATCATGTCAGAGTCACTCCCTTCTCTGTGACTGATCCAACTGCAGAACCACTCATCAGTATCCTCTTCTATAAAATAGTACTTCTGATATTTATCTAACAGAATTTCACAAGGATTAAATGAAATAGTGCATGTAAAAAACTTAGGAAAGTACCTGGTACACAGCAGGCATTCAGTAAGTGTTAGAGAAAAAATCCTAAAAGGTTGATGGAAATTGCAGTATTCTGCAGGGTTTAACATCCTAGTTAACTCAGGGTAAAATATTTCCTTTCTTTATTTTCAAGTCTTTTTCTAATATTATGATCCCTTTCTCCACCTCTATAAATATATTACTGCTAAATTATAATTTTCACAAATGTAAAAACAAATAAAAATTTTAAATGAACACATGTCAACATGTCAAAGATGTTATTCAACTCATTAATGAGAAAACCATGAAGATTTAACACTAGTTCAGTGGAGAATTTGAGAAACAGGGAATTAAATAATCAGTCCATAGAACTCTCAAACAAATTTGCTAATTGATATCCTACAGCAATATACTCTTTTCTTTTTAACTGGACAAAAATCAATTATACCTGTATCAGACAAAATCAATTGACTTTGTATGGACAAGAATTATTTGCATTGTTCTCAGACAAGAATCATTTGTATTGTGAACAGTTAACCTCCACCTCTTCAGAGTTGTAAAATCACCTTGTCAGTAGAAAGTCAATTAAGGGTGCACAACCCTGTATAACCAGATCATCCCCAGAGAACCTGCTGGACAATAACCAGAACTGCACTGAAAGGACAGCCAGTAATCCTTTTTTATTTTATTTATTTATTGATTTATTGATTTATTTATTTATTTAGTTAGTTAGTTAGTTAGTTAGTTAGTTATTATGAATATTCATGAGCTACAAAGTTGATTGTCCCCTCTTCTGCCGATGATGTGAGGGCCAGATTCATACTGGGAGCATACCCACTACCAGAAAGTACTTTTGTGCCCTTTGTCCCCTCCCAATTATCTTCCAACCTCCCTCCCTGCCCCCCTCTCCCCTCCACTCCAATTTGTAGCCCTAGGAATGTTCCCTCCCTCTGTTGGATCACGGCACTACTGTGGTCTTTCTTTCCTTCCTTCTTTCTCTCTTAGTTCCCACGTATGAGTGAACAAACGCGGTATTTATGCCTCTGTGCTTTGCTTGTTTCACTCAACGTAAGTTTCTCCAGGTTCATCCATGTTGTTACAAATGGGGGTATTTCATTCTTTTTTTTTATGGCAGAGTAGTAGTCCATAATGTATATATACCACAGTTTCCTTATCCGATCATCTATTAATGGACATTTAGGTTGGCTCCATATCTTGACTATTGTAAACAGAGCTGCAATAAACATGGGAGCACAGGTATCTCTTTGACATGATGATTTCTATTCCTCTGGATATATACCCAGAAGAGGGATTGCTGGTTCATATGGAAGATCTATCTGTAGTTGTTTGAGAAACCTCCAAATTGTTTTCCAAAGTGGTTGTACTAATTTACAGTCCCACCAACAGTGTAGGAGTGTTCCCTTCTCTCCACACCCTTGCTAGCATTTATTACTCACCATCTTTTTGATCATAGCCAGTCTAACTGGAGTGCGGTAGTATCTCAATGTGGTTTTAATTTGCATTTCCCTAATGATTAGTGATGTTGAGCATTTTTTAATGTATCTGTTGGCCATTTGTATGTCTTCCTTTGAAAAATGTCTATTCAGCTCCTTTGCCCATTTTTTAACTGGGTCATTTATTTTTTACTGTATAATTGCTTGAGTTCTATGTGTATTCTGGATATTAGTCCCTTGCCAGATGCATAGTTAGCAAAAATTTTCTCCCACTCTGTAGGTTGTCTTTTCACTCTGTTGATTGTTTCCTTTGCTGTGCAGATAAGTTTGATACAGTCCCATTTGTTTATTTTTTCTTTTGCTGCTTATGCTTTCAGGCTCATATTCATAAAGCCTGTGTCCGGACCTAACTGCTGAAGTGTTTCACCTATATTTTCCCTTAGTAATTTTAGTCCTTTTCACTTATTTCCAGGTTGTAGATCATTTTTCTTGGTAGTGATTAGTGGTTCTTTGTTGGAATATTATTATGAATAACCTAAAATAATCGCCAAGTCCCTAGAAGGCCAGTTCTATGAGAGGAAGGCCCTTCTCCTTGCGTGTTGCTCTGTCTCTGTAGCATCTGTTAGAAGTGCCTGGCACATAGTGGATGCACAACACATTTGTAATAAATAAATCAATAATAAGAATATCTACTGTTTATTGTTCATTTCACGGCAGGAAGTTTCCAATATGCTTTGTATAAATTGTCACATTTAATCCTCCCAGTCACCCTATATGACAGGTATGGGTCTTCTTATTTTCCATATGAAGAAACATAGGTATAGACATAGGAAGCTGTCCCAGCCTCAGGAGATCTCAAAGAAATGGAATTTTTAAAAAATCTATTGTTTCCTTCTATCATTTACCTCCTCCTCCTAAAAGCCACATATTAAACAATGATGAAAATACAGTTCACTGAAACAAAACTAATCTTCCCCCTATGGGGACAGAGAACTCAAAACCCCAATGTCATCTTTCAACTTGCCCCTTCCTTCTCCCCTCCTTGCACACACACACACACACACACACACACACACACACACATGCAAATACACACCCATATGCACACACACACGTGCACATAGGCAAATACACACCAATACATATGCACGCATACATGCAGATACACATATGTACATACATGTATCTATATGCACACATGCACAAATATACCCCATACCCCCTGAACTCACATTATTCTCCATTTCCCCCTGAGGTGATGCAATACCCCTTCCAGATGGTCCCTTATACCAGAAATGCCCTCCACCTGATGCATTTCTGTTCAGTGTTTGAGATCCTTGCTTAATATATGCTCCTCTGTGAAACTGTCTCTCATTTCCTCCAGCAACTTGATCCCCACCTTCTCTCCACTAACCTCTTGAAACTCTCCCAGCAGCCCTACTGGGCAATGGTGAAGCCAGGCTATGTTTACCTGTCTGTTTCAGAGCTACCTCAGACCAGGGCGAGGCTGCATTCACCTGGCACAGCGCTTAACAAAGGGGAGATACTTGCCAAACTACTATTAATTGGACTGGTCTGGAATTGAATCTTCTAGGGTGTCCTCAACCACTCCTCAAAGAAGGAGCTATGACAGCTGCTCCTCTCACCCTGACCATCCAGAAGCTCAACCCGTGCCTCATGGAGCTGTGCCGCTTCTTCCAGCAATGCCTCTGCATGAGCCAGAAGGGGAATCCCAGGGCAGAGGCGATGAGGTAACCTGGCCCAGTCTCTGCTTTCCACATTTGGTATTTATAGGCTTCTTGTTCTGTGTGGCTTCTCTTCAGGTCACAGCTAGCCAGGCCTTAAATAATCCACACACAGGTGCCAGGGAGTACCTTGAGGAAAGGACTCTCCAGTGAGTCCTCTACTAGACTGTCACATTCTTGAGAGCCATGATGGAGCCACATTCATATCTGAGTCCCCAGAATCAAGCACTGGTCCTGACACAGTAAGTGCAATTGAGTGGAATTGCATGAGTTGTGCTGAGCAGAGTTGAGATAAGATGAGTTGAGCTGTGTTGAGTTGATTGTCAGGTGGAATTACCACAAAGGACTCTGAGTAGTCCTTGAACCTCAGTGCCCTCAGCCTGGTGAGATTTGCTAGGAGAGAATAATCAGAGGATCTCTCTAGCTAAATTCCAGTTCTTCCATAAATCCCTAGCAGTCATCTGCCAGTTATGTGAGAAAGATGTAAAACTGAAACTAGAAGGCAGACCCATTTTATAATAAGGTCTAGGCATGGACATTTCCCTGCCCTGTAATGCCTTTCTTCTAGGATTTATTCTTAGAGATAAACCCAGAACCAAATAATGTAGATGATGCTCCAGTGGTCTGGGGGTCAATCTTTTAGATTTGTAAAGCTATTTTCAATGTCTACTCACATGACAATTTGGCCTTTAACCTCTTCCTTGTCCACTGCCTCTGAGCCTCAAGCCCAGATTTGCAGCCTTTTTCTGTTACCCCTTTCTGGCCCTGATCTTGGATCCTTCAGTCAGTGTGGACATTTCCTCCACCCAGAGAGGGCAGTAAGCGAGACCCATAGACCCAAAGATGTTAGCAATCAAGGTGGAGGCGTTTCTTCTAAGCACAGGCTGATCCCAAAGGAAAGAAAACTCCCACAATGCCTACTGTATTGCTTAGGATCAGCCCAGCTTATGAGAGCCTTCACTCATAACTCTTTGAATCGACAGCATGTATTCAGTCTCTACTATTTATCAATCATGTACTGTGCTAAGCCATAGGGAATACAGAGGTGAATCAGAAATAGCCTCAGAAACTTAGGATTTCATAGTTGGGAAGAAGAAATGGCCATAAACACAAGTTAAAATATAATATAGTAGGTGATAGAACCAAGTCATGCACCCAGGCAAAAACCTGTCAATCAGGTCCCTTTGGAAAATATCACATTTGAAGACATTCATATTGCAGATATTGGCTGAATGAATAAACAGGGAAGGCATCAGAGAGAAGTCTGAGTTTAAACTTAGAGCAGTGAAGCATGTTTACCTGGGCTTGTGCCTTCATTTCCCTGTATTTTCACTGAATAGTGAGTTGTTCCATAAACTCACACACTGAACATAGGCCAAGAATACCAGAGTTGGAGGGTGGCGTCACTCAGATGTTTGTTGAGTAACAGAGCATGTGCATCCAAAACACCACTAGTTAGTGGGGAAGTTGGCAGTGTGAAGAGACAAATTTCAAAGCAGCATAAGAAGTCCTCTAGCAGATCCAGCTGCGAGACCATATAGGAAATTAATAGAGTTTGATGCAGGAGGAAGAGTAGGGGTTTTCCAGGCAGAAAACAGGATAAGCCACTCCAGGCAAAAGGAATAATACATGCCCAGATGGAGGCAGCCTGGAGCAGCGTAGGACCACCGAGATGTTCGACGTGGCTTCATCAAAGATGGTAGGCCTGTCTCTGACATGTGTCCCATTCAGGACGACCTGGCTCTTTCAAGCACCTGGGTTACCTCTTCAAATGAGTTCTCTTTGGCTTTTGCCATTGAGCTCCAGCTGTTCCTCCAATCTTTCTATTCCCTCCTCATTCAGAAGAAATAAAATATATAAAACTCTTGAAGCTCAGCCCTCTTCTGTCCATTCCTAAACTGTGATTCCCTAAACTCCCTTTCTCCTCCACAGTGGGTGCTGGGTGCTGTGGTGCAAAGGTAGGTGCTTCAACACCAATTCTGGCTCATCCTATCCATGGAATTGCAGCTGACTTCTGCCCTGAAGAACCCAAAGACAAAACAAAAGGCCACCTAACAACTGATTTTCTTCTAAGGCCATCTAGCCTGATGTGCATGAGAAATGCCTCCTCTAGTCTATGTGAAGAATACATATTCTTGTTATGAACATGACCTTGACTCCTTTTTTTTTTTTTTTTTTTTGGCAAAGTAATAACCATGGCCATTTATTTATCTATGGTTCATCTGCCACACTATATTTACTGGAGGATGCCTCTGCCAGGGAACCCAGGGATGCACCATGTCATGTTTAAATAGTTTCTCTCTTGATCACAGAGGCAGGAAATTTCCACTCATCCTACAAGCCATGTACTCTGTCAAAGTGAATTAAGGCACCGAATGGCAGATCTCCAACTTGGGAAGGTGTGGCTGTGTCTCTATGGTTGTCACAACTTAAGTCATGGTGTCGTGGTGTGGAGATTCACAGAGCGCCTTAGTTTGGATCATGTTTGTCCACAGTAACACTGTGTTCTAAAGCAGATCATTCAAGGTAGTTCGATATCCTCTGTGTGCTGGAGGCTTTCTAAGGACTTTCGTTGTTGTTCTTGTTAGAAAACATGACTTGCACAGTGTCGAACTAGCTCAGAAGGAATGGGATTAGGCCACAGAATCAAGGCCCCCAAAGCTAGTAGGTAGCTTAGGGTGCTGTATGGAAGGTGGGCTTGAAGCCAGGTGGACCTGGATTTAAATGTAGTCTCTGCCTCTTACAAGCTATGTGGTCTTGGGCTAGTCATTTAGTGTCTCTGAACTTCAGTTTGTGTATCTACAAAATGGGTGTAGTTCTGCCTACTTCCAGGCCTCAAGCTGCACAATTCCAGGAGCACCCTTTTGTAGGACGGTAGCCTGTACTGACAGAGTGCTGGGAGAGCGAAATGAGATGAAAGCACGTCTCTCATTGTTCCTGCACGGTACCTGGAGAGCTGCACTCCGAGGTTGCTGAGGGTGGGTGTTGATGCCTCGCTCTCTTGTCCGCTCCCTTAGCCAAGTTGAAATCCCATCTCTAGCACACTTGACACGTCATAGCTGTGACAACTAAATGCCTAGTGGCCACGTCAGCAGCTGAGTTGACCAAGCTTGACATCCCATCTCTTATGCTTTGGAAATGTTACCTTGAGAGCAGGAGTCAGGGGCTCACAGGAGAAGTGGCCTGGCATTCAGGATTTGCCTCTTCACACTCAGATCCATTCCCTGCTCTGTCTCTAGTCTGCTCTGTGATGAAGGGGCCCCACTTGTGCAAACTGTATTTGCCAGCTTGCAGCCAACTTCTAGCTAGTTTATCCAATGGAAGATACTGGCAGGAGACTGGAGGGACATAGTGGGGAGAAGCCAGGGAATTTCTCCCCCTCTCTTTCTGCTTTGCACAATATTTCCAGAAATGGCTCTGTCTCCTCTGTGGTTCCAGCTTCCTCAGGGATCCTCACTACTGCCTGACATCTGTGGTCTCAGCTGCCACCAGAGGCCATGCCCTTTGGTGCTCTGGCCAAAATATTTCCTCCTCTGTTCCTCCAGGCCTCACCATTCCCCATTGGCTTTTTCAGCTCTTCCAACCCCTTTATGGCTAATTCCCAGCATGAAATACCCTCTCTAGAACCACCTGGGTTCTGTTGTCCTGGCACAGACCTGACTCAAATATTGGTCTATTGCCTATTAGAATGGCATTGTGTTCTGGCATGGAGTGGATTACCTGGGTGGAAATCCAGCACTACCACTTGAAGCAGTGTGTCCTTGGGGGAATCAGTTCATCTCTGTGCCTCGGTTTCCTCAGTTTTACAGGTTCTGCAGCTTTACTTGGGCAGTTAGTTGCCCACCTCCCTAAAGAACACTAGAATAGCAGAATGATAGAAGTGAATGAGAAATTAGAGAATGTTTACCCTCCTCACCTGTCACATGAGGGATTGAAAGGGACGTGAATTCCCGGAGCCATATGTTGCGCTGGTGACACAGCCTACAGTGAAAACTCTCCTTTCTAATAATGTGGTCAGTGACTTTTTTTTTACCACAGCCTATTGGAGCAACTCCTGTTGCTCTGATGAAGAGCAGGATTTGATTTTTGCAAAGTGTTTGCAGCATTGTTAATGGCAACATCACTCCACTCTCTCCACCTCTCACGAAAATAAACACACACACAAACATCATTACTCATTGAGCACCTATTATATACCAGGCACCATCAAGGAATTTTACATATATTATCTCATTTAATTTTCATACAACCTGAGTGTAGGTTCCATTATTGCCTTTTATTTATACATGAAGAAAGGAAGGCCCAGAGAATTAAGCAATCAGCCTGAAGTCACACATGCTAGTTAGTAGTGAGGCTAGGACTAAAAATAAGTCTTGCTGATCCCAAAGTCTGAACTGTTTCCTACCTAGTCTCCTTTCCTACCTCTCCTCCAACACTCTATAAAGATGGAGACGGGTTCCTTGCTGTGAATAATTGGCCATCCCTTCCTATTTATGGACTTGCTTTTTTTTTTTTTTTATAGCTATCACATGATAGTGATTGCTCCTAACTCTGACTTTAATCTTTAGGTACTGTCTTGAATACTATTCCTGGTTTCTGAAGAATGCAACATATATCTGTCAAAGGATGACAAGGGTGTCCCACTCACACAGTAAGTACACAGCTTGTCTATGTTATAACTTTGCAGTGAACACATTACACAGAAGGGTTCTGTAACCCTGAGTGATTTTCCTGCAGGGGTCATAGGAGGGGAGGATGTAATTCACCTAATCGTCATTAAGTCTAGACAAAGAGAGTCAAGGGTATTTCTGATTCCCTTTCAACTAACTGCTTGATGTTTACAATAAGATGGAGACAAAAAAAGCAGAAGTCAGCTCGATCAGGCTCTGCTGTTCTCTGTGTGAACGTGGACAAGTTTCTTAGCCTCTGAGTACCCATGTAAGCTAAAAAGACAAAAACAAAACAAAACACAAACCCCATGTGCACAGTGAAATTTCTGACCACCAAAGTGCACTGCCCCACACTTGCCCTTTGGAAAAGCCTGGACCATCAGTGGTGCTATCAGAGTTTAATCTGTGTCTCTGTAGTGTTTCTGTCTCGGTACCTTGAGTTCCTTTTTCTTCTTTTTTTTTTCAGCTTTAAAGCAAAAATGCCTTGAGAATATCTGCAAGTCTGTGTGAGGCTTTGAAAAAACACTAGGACCTAACAATGACTTTAGGAGACATCTCTTAGCCCTAGTCCTTGTCCCTTCTTGGCTATGTTTGCTGAATTCACCCAGGCTCCATCTAGATCATCAGTTAATTGAAACTGCTTCTTTTTGAAAGTAGCATTTTTTTCTCTGCTGTGAGTCTGTGTAACGTATTGAAGGTAGGTAGAAAGGCCCATGTTAGAGGCCTCACAATTAATAGGGTAATGTTGGACTCTCCTGCCTCCTTCAAGCTGTGGAAACCTAACATCCATGGTCAAGACACTCATAATACTTGCAATGATCATGATAACTGAAGAATGCGGAGGGGAGAGGCACTAGTCTGAACGAACCAGTCCAGGTGCAGAGACTCTGACACAATACCTGAGGTGACTTAAACTTGGGACTTCAGGAAGACAACAAAAGGATAAATTGAAGAAGACTAAATCCGTACTCTGGGGAGATTCACATATGAGTTTTCTATACAGTTAACTAAAGCTTGGTGATATACAACTAATCAAACTTGCCATCCCAGGGGATTTAGATAATCTTCCAAACCCCCTAAGTGGGAGCTGATGAAAATCTTTCATCTGCAGGAGGTGCAGAGAATTGTTTTTTGTTGCTGTCTCATCTTGATTTCTCTTCTGAGTATCCCACTGCATTGGGGGATTCCCAAGAGCACCTCCAGACTCAATGATGCATTAAGAGAACTCACTGGGCTCAGAAAAACAGCAATGTTCACATTTACCATTTGTACCACTAAGTTTCTGTTGCTAAGAACAGAATACCTGAAACTAAGCAATTTATAAAAAAGTAAAATTTATTTTTAAATTTCCAGAGGCTGCAAAGTCCAAAGTCCATGGAACCCATTGGTGAGGGCCTTTTCCTTGTGGTGACTCTATAGCAATGCAGGGTATCACACGGTGAAATGGCTGAGCAGGAAAGATAGGCTTCTCACTTGCTGTCCTTTTAAAGCCATCAGAACCACGTCCATCACCCCGTGAATGGATCAATCCATTCACAAGGGCATAGTGCTCACAATCTAATCACTTCTTAAAGGCCCCACCTTCCAATTACCATAATAGGATTTCCCACTTCTGAACACTGCCACAGTGGTGATTACATTTCTAATACATGAACCTTTAGGTGATACATTCAGCCTGTAAAGCCATATATATAACAACATGTATGGAGTATTGTTAGCCAGTGAAGCTTACATGAGCCTCGACATCCAGGGTGTTTACTGGAGATCAGTCATGTAGGTATGGAGTGCCTGCATGGCTGAACTTAGTTACCCAGTGTCCAGCTCCTCTAGAGGTTAAACTGATACTACATAACCCAAGGCCCCACCATAAATCACACTTTTAGCATAATTATCTGGTATGGCCCACAGCCCCAGGTATACCGAGACGCTCCTATTGGGCAGGATAGTCCAAGGGTTTGGAGGTAATCTCCCAGAAGCTGGTCAAAGGACAGACCTTTCTTTGGAATGGGCAGGGTTTAAACACCCTACCCCTACTGAGTCAGCCCTTTACTGAACACACACACACACACACACACACACACATACACACACACTGAGGTGTGCCCTTCATTGTATCAGGCCAATTCTTACTATTCCCAGATCAGCAGTTGCTCCAATATTCCTGCAAATGCTGAGTCTCTATGCAGAGCATTACTAAGCAGATTTGCTCTCTCCAGTAGCCCTGCATGAATCCTTTTCTTCCTATTACCAGGGACAACTTCCCTCCTGATGGGCTTCATGCTCCTTCCCCATCCTCTCACCTCAGGACTCGGCCTGGCCATCAGTTTCCCAACCCTTTGTGATATATGGCCACGCTGTGGTGAGCAAAGTCACTCTCTGTTCACGATCCAAATACAAAACAGTTTTCTCCCGTGGGAAGACACCTGAGTGCCCTGGCACTGTCTGTGAACAACAAGGTGCTTGGGGAGGTAGAACTTGAACTTTGAGTAGAGAAGCACCAGATACTTCCCTGTGCAGTTATACACAGAAAAAAATTATTTTTAACCTCCAGAATAATTGAAAGACCCTCAAAGTTATTCAAATGTTCAGCTCATAATACCTGTTATCATGATTTTGGGGACCTGCAAAGGCCCTCTAGTGTGCAAAAACGAGGACACAGCAAATTTCCTAGGAGCAAAGGGGCTCCCAGCTGGACAGGAATCAAGGAAACAGCCCCATTTGTGACGTGTGGATTAAGTTGACTAGACTGTCTCTGATGGATAAAGTTGATATTAATTAAGAAACTTTGGCAGGAAAGGATCCCTGAGGTTCGCCAAAAAGCAACGTATCATCTGGGAAGGCAGAGAATGGACTGATGGCTTGGGCCCAAGACCAGGGCTAGGCACTTGCTGGGAAAGCCTGTGTGGACTCAGCCACCCCATACTTTGGAAACAGTGGCTGAGCATGACTAGCACCTTTAAAAGCTCTGGGCCTGTGTAGAGAACCAACTTGGCGTCAAGCACAAAGACTCAGAGGACCACGTGGGACCAGTTTTCTATGGTCACACACATCTGTCACAACAGCAGCAAAGGCAAGAAGAAAACAGAGCCCAAGAGTGAACTGATCACTGCCTAGGATCTACTGGTCTCCTGAAGTTTGGTAGAGGTTTAGCCCCTCCTGAGCTGAATAAGTCCTTATTTAGGGGATGGTTAGGGCAATGAGGAGGCCTTGAGGGGTACTACCAAATTGGAGTTTCTACCGATTTGTGCACATGTGGCCAGCAGTGGTTAAGTGATGAGATGAAAGAGATGGGCCAGTCCTTGTACCCCAGTTGAAAGAGGAGATTGTGGAACCTCATTAAACTGCATTCTTCCTGGCAGCAACGGTGCAGGCACATGTCCGTCATTCATATCCAAAAGACAAGCTAAGTTGGAAGGAGAGAGAGAGAAGGAAGGAGAGAGGGAGGAGGTGAGAGGGTGGGGAGGGAGGGAGTGGGGGAGGGAGAAAAGAGGGACGAGGAGTGGAAGCTGGGGAGAGATTGTGCTTGCGTTTCTTGGCCCCGGTGTGTGTGTATGTGTTTGTGTGTGCATGTGTCTTCCTGTGTCTGTGTGGGTGCACTTGTGTTGTGAGTTAGTGTGAGTGAGAACCTCCAGTGCTATCATAATGGAATCTGTAATTTCAAACTCTCATTTAGAACAGCCCTTTTTCTCTTGTATCTGTCTGGGTTCTTGTGAAAACTTCACTCTCACCCATTCCCCAAAGGTTCCAGGAATATTGGAGGCCAGTGGTTCTCAATCAGAGGTGATTTGGCCCTCTCGGCGACATTTGGCACTGTCTGGAGACAGTTTTTGGTTGTCACAAGTCAGTGGGGGATGGGGGGAAGTGCTACTGGCATCTACCGGGTGGAGACCTGGGATGCTGCAATGTACAGAACAGCTCCTACAAAAAAAGAATGATTTCGCCCCAAATGTCAACAGTGCTAAGGTTAAGATACCTTGTTGTAGGCTATGGGAAGAAAATGAAGCTTCTCAAATCCCCACGAAATGACTAGCACAACATACCTATGCAGGTTGTTATTACACCTTAGCACTGAGCAGCAGGTAAAAATGCTGATGAGATGGATTTTGCTACATTGAGCCACATATCCTCATGGACAATAGTTTTAGAGACAGTGGGTCTTCTGTGCTAGTGAGAAAAGATTGGAGACAATGAAGCTTCATTCCTCGATGCACATGAGATGCTGAACAATAGTCAATGATCTACAGACAAAAGCTTCAACGCACAAGGACAGCTACTTATCTGAAGGAGCCCCAGTGGATTTTTCTGTAAAGGCTTAACCATGCTCTGATATCACTGTTTGATGAGTCCTGTTTCTGCAATGCAGCGGACAACTCAGGATTCATGGCCAAGTTAACATGTTCCCAAGACTGATCCCATCGCACGGGAGCTTGGACAAACACTTCAACCTCGACGATACCATTTTTCTCATCTGTATAATGGAGCTCATGTTCCATTTCCTCCTAGGATTACAAAAGCAGCAATGGTAGGAACGCTATAGGGATGATAAGGGCAAAACCCTGTAGAGCAGTTGCTGTACAAAACAGGCACTCAATAATTATTAGTTCTCCTTGTTAAAATCAGGGGGGAGGGCCGGCCCCGTGGCGCACCCGGGAGAGTGCAGCGCTGGGAGCGCAGTGACGCTCCCGCTGCGGGTTCGGATCCTATATAGGAATGGCCGGTGTGCTCACTGGCTGAGCATGGTGCGGACGACACCAAGCCAAGGGTTGCAATCCCCTTACCAGTTGTGATAAAGACAAAAAAAAAAAAAGAAAAAAAGGAAAAAAGAAAAAAAAAATCAGGGGGGGAAAAAACCAAAATACTGCATAGGGAGACATGAAAAGGAGAGGAGAGGAGCTGAGATTTAAAGAACCTCCATACCACACACTGTCCCTGGTTTACTTCACCCTCACAGTCCTAGTAGAATTATTCATACTTAACAGATGCAGAAGCCAAAACTGAGCAGTGACGAGCTCAAGGTCATATCGCCACTCAATAGCCAGGCTGGCAGTGGAACTACCATGTCTGGTTATAATGCCCCCATCTCACCCTACTCCACAACTTGGGCAGAAAACCCCTGAAGGAAAAAGGCATCAAATTCCCAGGTCTGAGGCCAAGCACATATAAGAAGAATCTCCCCCAAGATCCTCTTGATGAAGAATTAACTAGATCAGACAAAGCCAGCCCTTTCTTTACAGGAGAGTCCACGTGACTTTCTTCAGTCTTTCATCCCCACTAAGTTCTCCTGCTGACCCCGAGACATGATCCCTGGGCCCCCAGGCCTGAGTGTGTGGAACAGGGGAGCCATTGTTCCCTAATTACAGCTTGGGTCTCCTCTGAGGCTCAAAAGGGGGCCTTTTAATATGGAGCCTTCACCTGTTACAAGCCGTAGTACTGTGATGCTCTCCTGTCCTCAGAGGCAGCCCCCCTGCCAACGTCCATGAAAGGCTGTCTTCTTGATGAGAGGGGGAGGGGCTCACATGACTAAGAGTCTTTCCTTGAGATATAAGGGACTTAGTCTCCATCTGTTCAAAGCCAAGCTTTGGACATTCATCCTACGGCATTTGAGTGGGACCTTCAAGGTAGGCGTCCACTTCTCCTGATGGTGGGGGGAGTCATGGGGGGGAGGACAGAAAACAGGGAGGGAGGGGGGAATAGAGGAATAAATGAATGAAGAAAGCAGAGGGACCAAGAGAGGGAGGGAAAATGTACGGAGGGAGAGAGGGAGGGAGGGAGGATGTCCTCAAGGGCTGTCTGAGATTTGGATATTACTACAGGATGTAGCTAGAAACCCAAAGGCACTCTGAGCCTTGCATGAGACGTATAGCACCTGGTGAATTTACCTGGGGAAAAATTCCACCCCACCACATCAGTGAGATTTCTACAAACCTGTGTGGGCCCGTGATCTTCCCCAGGGCACCTGGTGTGGAAATACAGCTGTCATTAATTATGGGGAGTCCTTACTGAGCACTTAGTGCATGATAGGCATGGTGTTCTTCCTTTGTAAGACTTATCCTATGTAATCCTTATGGTGCCCCAATGAAAACCCACTATTATGTGCATTTTGCTGCCCAGGAAAATGAGTTCCAAGCAGCTTCAGCACCTTGCTCAGAGCACTCGACAAGGACAGAGCCTGAGCTCCCTGTCCCCACATGTCTGTCCACTAGCAAGTCTTAGAAATTGCCTAGACTGCCATGGCATCAGTCATGGGGAGACAGTGCAGGGAGCCAGGATGGCAAACATGACACTTAGACCTAGGCAAGGCCTAGATCTCAGTCCCCAAGGACAGAACTGACACACAGAGCCACTGGCAGCACAGAGGCTTCCTTGGGCAAATTAGGAGAAGGGGGTCCTTCTTCCAGATGGACACAGTCCCGCACCCAAGGGCACCTGTGCCATCACCCTACAAGCCCCTAATGTGCATGTCCTGTAGATTCTGCAGCCCTCACAGCTGACTACGTGCTGCTACCTTCTGGCTGACACCATGACTTACCATTTCTTGGCTCTCAGTGGAGAGTCAACTGCAGCGTCTCATCACACCCCAGTGAATGGCTGGCCACTCTGAGGAGCTTCCTAAGCAAATATTATCAGTAACTGTGACAGTTATACAGTGAATAATTACTAGGCTGGCAGTTTAGGGAAATCCACCTGGAGCAAAGACTTAAGTCCGACTGCTGGACCTCAGTCTGAAGCTTGGGTCTGGCAGTTGCCATGGTGCCCCCTGCAGGTGCGCCTCTTGGCAAAGGCGGCTTTGGCACATTACACAACCTCACTGAGCCTCAGTCCTTTGCCTAAAATGAAGTCCGTGACAATACAAGTCCTACAGTGTTGTGACCAGGTGGGGCACTCAACACAAATGACCCAACAAATGAAAGGTAGTGCTTTCAGGAACAGGTTCTGAAGTTTATAACTTATTTTTTTAAAATTTATGGCAAAATACACATAACATATAATTTACCATTCTAACCATGTTTCAGCGTATGGTTCCACAGCAAGTACATTTCCATTGCTGGGCAGCCATCACTGCCATTCATCTGCAGAACCTTTGCATCTTCCCCAGCTGAAACTCTGTACCCATTAAGCAAGAATTCCCCATTTCCCCCTCTATTCTTATTTAAAAATAAAAAAATAAATTAGAGCAGAGTGAAGTTTATATCTATAATAAGGTCTCTTTTGTTCATTGGCATTCCAATAAACACATCTGAGGAGGCAAAAGTTGGACATCACCCTCAGCCCAACTTACCTGATCTGTGGGACAACCCAGGGGAATGAACCCCTGAATCAAGTGTCACAAGAGAAAAGGAACAGAGACCTACTGCACTAAACTGACCACCTCCTTCCCTCACCAAACAGGGGCTTCTACTCCAACAGGGAATTAAGGAACAGCACCAAAGCTTTTACTGTAACAGCTAGTGTGTGTTGAGCCTTTTACTATGTGCCAGATGCTGTGACTGTAATTCCTAATGTTTTGGAGCAACTTCTCTGTGTCAGGCACTATTATAAGTGCCTCACATGGATTAACTCATTCAGTTCTCACAACAGCCTCAAAGGCAGGTGTTGCTATTACAGTAGCCCTGGACTGGGAGTCAGAAGATCTAGCAAGTGAGACATTTTTGCTAAAAATTATTAGTCTCTGAGCCTAGGTGATCTCATCTGTAAAATAAGGGTTTGGACTAGATGACTCCAATGTCCCTTCCAATTTTGGACATTCTGGCATGCTCTCATGGCATGATGGTAACAACAAAAAATCTGATATAGGAAGTGCCAGGTAGTGGCCTAATTGTCCAAGGTCATATCAGCTTAACTTCAATAAGAAGGGTCTCTGGGCTCCTCTGAGATGCCTTCCACTGCTCACCAAAGAAGTTTGTGTGGCCAGAACAGATTCTAAGCAGAGCGCTATGCCCCAGGAAAATCACACAGTAACCAGACTACTAGAGAGTGCTTGAGCTGAGTGAGAATCTCAACGAACTCACACCCTACCCTTTTTTATTCATTCAACAAACATTTATTTTGCAGCTACCAGAGGCTGTGCTAGGCTTTGGGATAGGTTCACAGTGTGGTAATCCTAGAGCCTGCAAAGTCTTCTCCTCTGGGACACCTTCCCCAATATCAAGCCCTGCTCACAGGCAGAGTGACCTACCAGGGCCCCGGGTCCATACACAGGGCGACCAGGATATGGAACAGCCTTGGTCTCCGGGAGAAAAAAACTGCACGAAGTGCTCCTTCCTGCAGGTTGATGCAGCCCTGCAGAGGACAAGCTTGGGACTGCAGCACGGGCTTCATTTTGGCTTCTACTTGCCCCCTTGGCCAAGCCCCTGTACAACCCTACCCAGCAGCCCTGTGTATGCCGCCAGGGTAGCATGGATCACACTGTGTTTTCATTCAAACTTTTTCTTAAAAACATGTTCTAAAGCATAATGTGCACAAGACAACCAACCATATCACATTCTTTAGGGAGTTCTATTCCTAGGGAGCTAAAATTATTTTTAAATCCCTCTGGTTTTTTTTTTTTTTTTCTTCTTCTTCTTTATTAAATATACGGTTGACTGGCAGTCCAGTAAGTGACTGTCGAAATTAAATATTTGCTGATCTGAGCACAGGGCAGCTGCGATTGAAATGCACTAGGGTTCCCAGACTCTGCCCACCTCGCCCTTTTGCCGCCAGAGCAGCCCCTGTGGCAAATGTATTGAACCTCTAGGACTGCACCAAAGTATCCAAAATACTCAAAAGCCAAGGAAGGGAAGATGGAGATGCTGCAGGAAAAGCATTGCTTACTAGCAGGCAGCGCCACCATGCGGTCGCTAAATTTATTCATGTGTCAAGTGATGGTGCAAAGGTTCAAAGCCAGCCTACTAAAGGTGTATTTGGAATACTGGTGTATCGTCATGTACAGAGTATTTAAAGTTCAATTAACAAAGCCGAACCATAGTACTTGCCACATTGCTTCCCTTCCTCAATAATGTCTGAACAACACACAGGCAGGGGGTGTGTTTTTCTCATTTTGCATTACTGGATCTTGAATCCTTGATGCCTGACCCATGGCAGGCCTGCAATAAATAAGCGTGAAATAAATGAATAAATAAGTGAGACCACAGCTGTGTCCTGTCCTCGAGGAGCTCACAGTTAAGTTTCCATTTTACAGATGAATCAATTGAATCTCAAAGAGGGAATATGTTTCCTTAATGCCATACTGTTCATTAGCGGCAAAGCTGGTACAGAAAAGCTTTCCAGACTTTCTTCTTTTGTACCACATGCCTTGTTCTTCTTTCATGTGATTTCTGAAAACATCCTCATCATATTCTGCTGACCTCTCTCCCAGGAGTCTGCTCCAGTTGAGGCCTGAGTCCCACCCTTTTCTCTCCTGCTATGATTGTGCCTCTCCTTGTGGGTGTGCTGATGGCCCCCCGTGTGGGTGAGTAATGGTACTTGACACCATATTTTCTAGTTAGCATATAATTACTTAATATGACTGGGAGATATTGTTAAATTTCATCTGACTTGCTTATTAGAACTTTTTTGTCCCCCTGCCTGAGGAGTGATGAAAATCAAGGGTCAGTGATAAGCTCTAGGTGTAACTCAGTAGATATGTTTTAGCACCCTGTACATACATGAAAGGGTGGGTGGGAGACGGGGTGGAAAACAAGGTGCCAGTTAGAAACCTCCGTCCACCTGAGTGCAGTCTCCACTCCCCTTTGTTCCTGGGTGGCTGTCCCCTGATTTGCTGATTTCCTTGGAGCATGTTAACCTTCAAAACATACAGTAGAGTCCCTGCCCCCTTTGCAGGTCTGTCCAGAATAAAGGGCAGACAGTTCCATTTCCACGTTCTAAAGGGAGTCCCATAACACCAAAGCCTAAAGATATGCAAGCAAGCTCCTTAGCACACTGGGGTAATAACTTCAAGCTCACGTAGAGTCTTGGCTCAGCATTTGAGGCTTCTGGCCCTTTCCTATTTGCTTTCTTGTTTGTGTACTTGTGAAGCGCACAGATACCTGAACTTGCTGTTTTCCTTCCTCCAACTGGTTGGACTCCACATGGCTCGCTGATCTGGGTACCTGTCTCCTTCCCCTCCCAGATTCAGGTGAACTCTGGACCAATACACTAACCCTCTCCCTCTGTAAGGTGTTCTTCCAAACAGCAGTGATGAGGGTGAGGCAATGTGAATCCACAAATGTTTATTGATAATCTGTCTCGATCATGACCCAAGTTAGTAGGCAACACAAGAGATTTGCACATGACCCAGAAGATTGCCAGTTGAAAATTACAGTATAACCATTTGACATAAGACTCAAAGTCTTCTCTTCAAGCTAGACCCCTTCCAAACCCCAATCCCAGCCCTTGCCTCCAAGGCAGAGCAGATCAACCACTTGTTGCTGGGCTTCTATTGATTCTTTACTTCCTTCATGTATTTATTTTTCCTCATTAAAACATTCTTGTTATAATTTGGGTCCTCACTGCCAGAGCCACTGGGGATGGTAAGTCAGCAGCTCAGCCTTTCCCAAGACCTCACTCAACTTCAGCAAATTCCAGCTACGATACTGATGTGTCTCACTTTTGGTGACAAAAATGTAAAGAATTCTACAGTTTCTCAGTTTCTTCCTTATTTTTTCTTTTAAATGAGATTTAACTTAGCAAAACCCGTTTTCCTAATCTTTTTAGCTTATTTTCTTTTGTAGCTAATAGTTTCCTCTCTCAAAATAAAAATTTTACTTTGATCAAAACTGCACCTTCAACAACCCCACCTCTGCCACGTTTTACATGTGTCTTTTAAATTATTTATTTTTCTGTAAAATTGAGACCATTGAACATTTTCCTCCCTGTCCTTCTTGCTGTCTTCTTCCTCTTTCAATAGTTTGCTACTATATTGTGTAATAAAAATGATAATGATGTCCTCTATTATTATAAATTGTTAAAGACTTCTGGAGTGCTCCAAGAGATTTTATTCTCAAACATAAATACTTAGTGTTCAAAAAATAATAAGTCAAAGAAAGTTTAAACGCGAACATACATTTATGTATGAATTTGAATTTGCCACACCTGCAGCCCCAATTTTGCAGGGTGAGTGTATGACCACCACTGAGATGACTGCCCACCAAACAAATTCACCAGTTTTCAGTCCAGGCACTGTAGGGGGAAAGGTCCAGTTTTGAGGTTTTTGCCTCAAAGAAGTGGGAGTGGTGTGTTATTCATCTTCCAAGAAACAGATGCCAAGACCAGATCAAGTGTGGAAAGATTTCATTAAAAACTTGTGGGGAAAAAATGAGGAGGCAACCAGGACAGGCTGGGAGACAGTTCTGCAGGTGAAGGAAAGATGGGGAGGAGGGTAGGTGGACACATTCTAGACTATAGTTGGTCTAAGAAAGTCTGGCAAGGTCATCCAGGAGGAGTCCATCAGAGGAGTCCTGTGTCCCGCAGGAACCTGGCTCACCAGAGTATACCTGCTTGTGCTGAGTCTGGGCTGGGAGCAGCCATGGGGACTCGGGGGTCATAGGAGATGAGGCCTCTGTGCAAACACTGCCTTGGACTTCAGAGCACAGCCATTGGGTCCCAGGTCAGTTAAGCTTCCTGTGATTGGAGCTCTGTCAGATGCCTTCTCATAGCTGCCTCAGTAGCAAAATGAATCAGATTTCAAGACAATGCATTACACATGTTGATGATGGGGAGAGTCTTTGCACATGACAAGGTCTCTCCACATGTTTCTCCATCCCTGTAGCAGGGCTAGGAGCAGCCTCTGTGTTCGCTCCCTCAATACAGCAGGGCGAGTCGCTGACCCCCGTCTTCTCTGCACTGAGAGCGGGCTCATGACCTCCAGGGACAGGCGTCAGTCACCAGGAGGGCGGACAGATATGTGTTAGGAGAGGGAGGTTTCTTAGACCTTCCACCTAAACCATATGCTTTCTTTATCTGGGAGTTCTGCACTGGAGTTTATTCCATATTCCCCACGTCACAAGCCACGTGTTGGCTCCCACCTCCCACTGTCCTCTGCACATTTATCTCCTTCCAAATGGAACTCTGAGAGGGGGGCTGGGCAAAAACATAGGCTCTGTGCATTCTTAGTTGATCTGGGTAGAATACTTAATACTATGACATCCCACTCAAAATGGCTACCAGACCTTATCATTCTGCTATCTAGAGATGATATCTTCTAAGTATGCTTGAAGTTGACTAGACTAGGATTCTGTGAGTTTAGCAGGTCCTCGCCCATTGGCCATTTAATGGTGTAATTCAACTACTGTCTGTTCAGTCATTCATCAAACACATACCAGTTGAATTTCTGTTCTCTCTCTCTCTCTCTCTCTCTCTCTCTCTCTCTCTCACACACACACACACACACACACACACACGTATGTATATATTTTATATATACACACACACACAAATACAGCACTAGCTCTGCTCCTGGAATTATACAGATGCTATTTATATTCCTGCAAGTAACAGCAAACCTACTGACTCAGAATCAATTTTATTCTGGTGAATTTTGTCCTTATGTTGCTTCCGACCTTCCCTCATTCTCCCCCCACCGCACCACCGGACTTTATAAGTGAACTAATTCAGTCCTCTGGGATAAAACATGTTAAACCCAAGGTGACTGTTTTAGCTGCTAATGAACATGAGTGGGCGTCTTTACCCTGAAAGTAAGAAGGAGCACGGGAGAGCAGGCATGCCTCACCAGCACGCCTGTGTAATGAGGTCACCTCCCACCCTCCAGAATGGGGACTTAACCATCAGTTTCACGAAGAAAATTTGAGTAAAGCAATTACCCAGGAGCAGGCAATATTTTCCAATCACTGCTAAAGTGGGCAGTAGGTATTCTTAGCTGTTGGCTGTTGTGCTGATTAAACACTTTCCAAGGCAATTATGCCAAATGTGAAACGTGCCAGAGCAATTACATGGGCTCAAATGGAGCTGAAATCGTGAGCTTTCTTCCCCGTCTGAAAGTCTGCATTTTGCAGGGCACTGTCCCCTCAAAGCCCGTCATTTTCAGGAGGAAATTCCCTCTCCATGGGAACCATTCTGAGAACCCAGCAGAGAGGAGAGAGGCTGGTACAGGAACCTGGGAGGCCTGCTCACATTTCATTGTCAGTTCACAGCCCTGTGCTTCTGGCCTAGAGGGAGCATTTGCCTCCCAATCGCCCTGCACGCACTCAGGGCAGAGGGCATTCCTCTCACCCTCAATCTGAAGTCAGCCTACTGACTTGTTCTGTTTAGTCTGCACCATATATATATATATATATATACTTTTTAAATTTGAGCCAAGAGCTTAAAATTGGAAGAGTTTCCAAAAAAATTCAGATTTCCAACAAATTTTGAAAATTCAAATTGTGATTCTCTTTCCCCAAGACCCGGGTTGAGTCACAGCTGCCCCTCTCACAGTAGCCCGTGTCCCCCTAGTGCTCCACAGTCCCCTCCTTTCCCCACTGTTTCCTGGCATGGGGACTGCTCCTCTTGTTTGCATTATCCATCTGTCCCATGCAGAGATTTGGGTTTGCAAATCAGACCCCCATTTTCTCTGTCCAGGACAAGTGTAGTCAGCCCAAGTATTACTGGGTTCTGGGCCTCCCATCTTGGCCCTCCCAAGTCAGTCTTCATGGTTTCCTTCAACACACTCGACAAATATTGGTGAGGCTTCTCGGTGTGTCAAGTGAGGTCCTAGGCCCTCGAAGTCCAACAGTGATAAGGTTTCTGCCTTCAAAGGGCTCTAATCCAATGGGAGAGACGCAAGAGTAAAGAGACCCTGAGAATCAGCATAAAAAGTACTGTGGAAGAGGTCACCAGAAGTGGGGTTTGGAAGCTCAGAGGACAGAATCTCCCAGAATCAGAGGAAGAAGTAAGGAAAGGCTTCCACACAGTGTTGTTTAAACCAAGCCTCACAGGGTGAAGTGTTCAGCCAGCCTGAGTCATGGTCAAGGTATTCCACAGAGGGCACAGCCTGTGCAAAGGCCCAGGACCCAGGGCACACAGGGGGACTAGAGAGCAATCCAGGGTGCTTGGAGTGTAGGGGCCAAGAGGGGACATGGGCCCAGATGTACCAACCCGCAACAGTTCCCAAATACACCGCATAGTTTCACACCATTATCTCTTTGCTTTTGCCTCTTCCCCATCTTTCCTGACTGAAAAACTCTTCATTGCTCCAAATCATCTTCAACTGTCTCCCAATAACTCTGTGAAGTTTCTCTCAATACCACACTCCATCCCGTGGGTATTCTATAAGCATCATTAGGTGTCATCAAGGGAATGGGCAGAAAGTCTGGGATGCTCATCCTTTGATCTGGAAAGGTTCCAAGTGGCTCTAGTCTCCACTCCCTCCTGTTTCACAGGTGAGAAATCAGAGGTCTAAAGAGGCTACACCTGCCTAAGTCATGGAGCACAGCTGGCTGGGAATGGAGGACCAGTGCTCAGCCAACTTCATTTCAGGGAGAACTGGCTGCAACTGCTCCCAAACCATCTCCCCAAAGGGTCTGATAGCAAAGAGCCTGGGCTACCCAGCCCTGTGGGAGACCTGGTCCAGCTGCTCTGAGGCATCTTCAGGGTTTTATAGCTAAGGAAACTGCTCTTCCACCTGCTGAAGATGTCTGTGCCTCTCAAGATGATTCCATGGTGATGATAACGGGGTTGAGGAAGATACAATCCAAACAATGCAACCCATGAGTTAGTACAGAGGGGAAAGGGGACGGTGAATGGAAGAATTTGTTAATAATAGTAATGAATCCCTGGCATAACATTTGCGGGCCTGTAGCTCACCTGTTGATGTTATTTCTTTTCATCTTCACATTACTTATTTGAATCGATGTTACCAGATCTTTCAGGCATCAGTGTATCTTATATTGCTCCATTGCTCTAAACCCCCCGTAAGTCTCTATAGACTTCCAGGTTCTTAATAAGTATTGAGGCCCTTGGGGTGGCAGTGCAGCCTAGTGACCACGGCTGGGAAAAGATCAAGTCCAACCAGTTACCTGCCTGAAGATCTCATACAATTGAAAACTTACATCCATTTTGTTTCCACCGTGGGTAAGTGCAGAGTAGGGGACTATGTCTCATGAATCCACAACAGTTGTTGTTTAGCAGCATGTTAGGGAGAAGCAGGACGTGGTGCTGATCTTATAGCCATGACAGCAGCATTTATTCTGCTCTCCTCACCCACTTGTTCTCTGCAGAGGTAAAGGCGCCTGCTTTAAAGCGTATTTTTGTTCTTTCAGCACGTCAATAGTATTTTGCAAAGTGCTCTCCACTCAGTTAATAGCCTGGCATATCTGGGAGCTAATGGTCTTTTCCACAGTTTTTTAGCTATCATAACCTTCCTCACAATTTCCATTCCCAAGTTATTGATGGGAGGTTGCATTTTGTAGCACTAGTGCAGCCTAACCATGTAATGGGCATTTACCTGCTGATGTGGCCCCATGATGTGGCAGTAATGTGTCAGAATTTGCCACTTCTTCAGCTGCATCTTTGGAATGTTGTGATGTGTGCTGATTTTTATTATTTCACACCATATGCATGAATTGATATGTCATGAACATTTTATACTGCACTATTTCACTTTTACAAGATTCGATTTCACATAAAACATGACCACATTATAAAGACTTTTGAGTACGATAAAACTGACTTCAAACCTTGCTTCTACCTCTGTGTCACTTAACAAGTCACTTCACCCTTAGAGCATCAATATTCCATTGTGCAGAATGGAAAGACTAAGCCCTACTGCACTGGACCATTATGGGGGATGGGAGGCTCTCTGGAAAAGGTGACAACAGGAGCAAAAGCCTAAGGACCTGGAAGTAATTGGCTGTGGCAGGAGCAGGAAGGGCAGATCAGGAGGAAAGGAATCTGCAAAGGGAGAAGGAGCCAGATAATGTGAACCTTGAAGGCCACACTAAGGAAAGCCATGGAAGGTTTAAATAGGTGTGATAAGGATAGAGTTCTAGGAATGCAGTCTCCACGAAGACTCACTCACCAGGGGAGGGTAGCTGTCTGAACTCCCTCACATCCTCAGTCATCCTCAGTATTATAAGTCTTTTCCTGGGTGCTGGGACACGTCCTGACTCTAAGCAAGGGCCCCAGGATGTTCGCAGACCTTACCGCAGCCACCCCTGCCTAGAGGATTCTGGGAGGCTTTGGGGGAATAGAAATAGATACTGGAATGAGTCAGAAGACCAGGTTTGAGGCCACACTTTCCTAGACTCCGGCCATGAGATTTTGGGCACATTACCCTTCTCTGAGCCCCAAGTTGATCCTCTGTGAAATGGAGACAATTGTATCTGTCTGGCAAGATGCCTGCAAACATAAAATGATGCAATGTGTATATCATAAACTGCACAATTATTGGCTCAGGAAAGATCTCAACAAACAGTCTGCATTTGTCTTTCACACTGGAGAAGAAAAAACATCAAGACTTAAAGAGATCTAAAGATGATCCTATCCAGCCCTTGCCATAGAGATGAGAATACTATAGGATAGGACTTGAAGGCAAAGTGGGAACTGGCATCTGGGATTCCAGACTTCCAATCTTGTACTCACTACTATCCTTTCTCTGGCTGTGCTGTTCTCTGCAGCCATCACACTTGTCCCTGCATCCACCTTTATTTTCTCTGCTCTCCTTTTTTGGAAATGTTCTTAACTCATCTATTATCCAACTTCTGTCCAACTCCTGCCTGATCTTTAGATCAGCTCAAGGATGTCTTCCCCAATCATCCCAAGGCTAATGAGATCTTACTCCTGTGAATATTTGGCATCTATGCATGTATCATGACACAGGAAAAAGCATGGACTTTGGAGCCCAACAGACATGGGTTCACATCTCAGCTTAGTGACTATTCTGTTTTGTGACTAGGAGCAAAGATCTATATCTCTCTGGCTCCAGTCTGCTCATCTGTAGAATGGGGATAACAATATCTATATCACAGGACATTATGAGATTACATGAAATAACATGGACTTCTGGGGTTATGTCTCAGTCTGTTTGTGCTGCTATAACAAAATATCAAAGATTGGGTTATTTATAAAAACCAGAAATTTATTTCTTACAGCTCTGGAGGCTGGGAAGTCTAAGATCAAGGTGCCAAATGATTTGGTATCTAGTGAGGACCTTCTTGCTGTGTCCTCATGTGGCAGAAGGGACAAATGCTGTGTCTTTACATGGTGGAAGAGCAGAAGGAAAAAAAATGGCCAAACTACTTCCCTTCAACCCTTAAATAAGGGCATTAATCCCACTTGTAAGGGAAGAAACCTCAAGACCTAATCACCTCCAAAAGACCCCGTCTTTTAGTACTGTCACCTTGGACCTTAAGTTCTACTACATAAATTTTGATACATTCATGTCATAGCGAAGTACATTGATGATAGTGTATAATGCATAAATGATTTTTAAAAAATTCTTTTAAAAAAATTTTAGTTTTACAATTTTTAAAATTTATTTTTATTTGTTCTTGTCGACAATTTATAATGGCTTTCCATTTATAAATAAAATTTTCCTTTTAAAGTAAATGTATTAACCTTTTAAAAAGCGATTGGCTTGTTAAAAATTTCCCATGGACAGCTTTAAAATTTTCTTTTTGCAATTCTGTCAAATTAACTTTATATATTTTGAGACCATGTTATTATGTGCATACAAGTTTAGAGTTGTTGGAACTCCCAGATGAAACAAAACTTTTTATAATTGGGAAGTAAATCAAGCCCTCTTTTAATAAGACAAAATAATTAAATTGACTCAAAAATATGTATTAAGGAATAATAGTAGAGGCAATATGCTAGTGACTGAAATTTGAAGAATTTTGAGGGGATGGTATATGGACAGCACCAGCCCTGGTACTGGCAGCAACAACAAGCATCATTGCTTCCACCGTTGTTATTCATCTCACCAATAGGATTGTCTCCACGAGGAACAACTCAGCTGGCCCCACTGGCTCCCTCAGCAAGGTTTTCCGGAAACTCCAAAGGGAAAGAATTTTATCATAAGAAAGTGAAAGAGGCAGCTTCCGAATATTAGTTGAAGGGATAACAAATAACAAGAGATAGAGTCTAGACAGATGGTCACTATATCAGTCAGGATCCCTCCCCTGGCCCAGATTCTTTCTCTCTAAGCTGGTGGTGCTAAACTGGTGGTGCTCTTGCACGCATGCACACATGCACACATACACCCACTGGATGTATGTGTTAGGGGGAAGGTTTCTACTTGTATCTAGTGGGCAGATGCCAGGTTTGCTGCTAAACATCCTACAGTGTATGGGGCAATCTCCAACCCAAAATGTCAATAGTGTAAGGCTGAGAAACTTGCTCTAAGTCAAGCATGGACAAGTCAGGCATTATCTGGGATAACCTCCTGAACAGATTTAATGTAATATGTTTCTGTGAAGGCTGACCCTTTGTTGCTTTCAAATGGATGAGGTGTCCAGACAGTGTCAAACTGAAAGTCCTGGCTACATAACTCTCCACTTGATGGAGAAAGATAAAAATCTTTTGACGGTTTTAGATGACCTACGTGCTTTATATTACTGGGGGTGGAACGTGAAAATGAACACATCTGAAAGCTCTCTGAGTCTTTAGGGAACAAATCTGTGACCAAACTGGAATTCCAGCTCCCCTCCATTTGTCCCCATTGCCCCATTGCCCCATTATGGCCCCTGCCATAATGAAATGCTGGCTGGGGGTGTAGTAGTATTTGGATATTGGTATAGCTCTCCCAGCCTATCAACATTATATCCCACAAGCAACACTTTTCAAGGTGAGGTTTCTAGACCACTACCTTCAAAACTAGCTGGGGAGCTTGTTAAAAATATTTATATCTGAGCTGCACTCCTGGATCAGAAGTTGGATCAGACTTGACTGAGGGCACAGGCATCAGAATGTATACTAAGCCTGCATCCCAGGTGATTTTGATGTTGATAGTCTGGGGAAAACTTTTGTCCTTGATCTTTTCCATGTCTTTACTTCTTTCCACCAGTGCTTTTTCTCAAGAGACTCTAAAACAAACATGCAATCTAACAATATGCTTTATATGCAAAGACAGCTTCAAGATAAATCCCCAAATCTCTCCATCCCCAACCAAAATGCTACAGTTAAGGACAATCAATATAGAACACAAGGGCTATCCCAGCCACCCCCTTATTTTTTTTCAAGGGCTACCACACAGATATGGCACATAGCAGGTACTACAAAAATAAGCATGGAATTGTATTTATGTGCATCCCCCTTGTTTTCCTAGCTGTCACCTCCCAGACCTAGCCAGCAAGTGGGTGGTGGCAGTGTTTAGCTAACTTTGCTCTGTCTTCCTTATCTATAGGGAGCCATGCTCTGGACACTCCACAACTTCCACGGGAGCTGCCTCCAGGACTCTCCAAAAACATCAGTAAGAATTCTTTGTACCTTATTAGGAGCTGTGTGGAAAGTTTCCTAGGATTTTGGCAGAGAAAACGGCCCTTTCTGAATATACACCCAAAGGCCACTCACTGCTGTGGCATTTGTAATTAAAGTAATTCATGTAGGACTCAAAATGATCTCCCCAACAGTTGACCCACCATTGACATCTTCTTCAAAAAAAGTCTAAAACTTCCCATCAAAGACAAAGGTTGGCTTAAAGGGAAACCCAGAGAAGGAAGTAAGTGGACTGGTCATGAAGGTTCTGTGCTAACTGTACTGCAGCTTCAAACTGAGCTCCGAGCTTCCTAGAAGGCATGCGCAAAAGGGATAGATAATGTATCGTTTGCTCTGGCTGTGAGAAAGGAGGCTTCGTGTAGTGGATTGAATTATGTCCCCCCAAAACTCATTGGAGCTCGAATTGTGTCCCCCAAGTTTTATGTATTAGAAACTTAGCCCCCACTGTGACTGATAAGAGGGTGGGAAATTCTATTATGGTAGTTTAAAAGTGGGGCCTTGAAGGGGTGATTAGATTATAGGACCATGCCATAGTGAATGGATTAAAAAATGGTGGTCAGGGGCCTGGTTCTGAGGGCTTTAAAAGAAAAGGAGTGTCTCTCTGCTCTCTCTGCATCCACCTTCTTGCAATGTGAGACCCCTGGGTCACTGTTGCCATCACCAGATGGACTTTGGACTTCCCAGTCTCAGAAACTGTAAGCAATAAGTTTCATTTTCTTTATAAATTATCCAGTCTCCGGTGTTCTGTTATAGCAACACAAAATGGACTAATACACTCTGTATTTGTTTCTTGGGGAAGGGAAAGTTTTCCTGGTGATGGATTATAAAGATTTCTCAGGCGGGCCCTTACGTGCGCCTGGCTGAAGAACATAACACATAGTGAATTAGCTGGTGATGTTAGCCCTGAATCAGGGGTTCATCTACAACCTTTCAGAGAGGTGAGTTGGGTCAACCATGTTGTTTATGCACAAGCCCATGCAAGCAAAGGGATCAATCCCACTCAGAACAAAATGACAAGTGCCTCTCTCCAAATAGTATAACTCCCATAGGAACTGCAGTACCCACCAGGAGGCCTTCTTCAAGCAGACATTCGACTCCCAGGCCACACTTGACACTTAGAAGGATCCAGGGCAGGAAACCCAGTATGCCAGCAGGCCACAGCAGGTACTCCTCTTCAGCAGAATAGACTTTGCAGCAATCTACACAGCAGTCCAGGAGCCCCTAGGTAACAGCTCAGGTGCAAGGGGATAGGAGCCACATGGAGCAGCCACAGAACCAGCCCAGGCCTAGAAGCTTCATTTTCTGTAGAAATCAGTATCTCTAGTAACAGCTTGACAGGTATAATTTCTAGCGTGCTCAGTTACAAAAGCCATCACTCTGAAGGAGACCCACAGGTATTTATAGCTCAACCATAGTTCCTCCCAGTCCGGATACACCCTACCATCCAGGGGTCATGTCTACCACTGAGCAATGTTGCCTCATAACAGTCCACATTTCATCTTTGTCAGGTTTCCTTGGTAGTATTACCAGAGAGTTAGGCCAAGATCAAATTTGTTCTCAGAGAGAAGGAGAAAAGGTTTGACCCCCCCCCCCCCCAGGACAGGGAAAGGGAAAGGGAGAGAAACCAAGACTCTTTGTTTTTCTTTCTTCAACTTAGATATCTCACTCTTCAATGGGATGCTGAAAAATGTGGAAAATGTAGCTGAAATTTTTGGTAAGTTAATCCTGAAATTGCTTTCATCCACCATGTGTCAGGGCATAGAGTGTACGGGAAGTCTAAGGAAGTTAACGGGCCTTGGTCTCTGCCCTCCGAGCTCCCAGCAGTGTGGCCCAGCCAGCTCTCAATGATGTGACCCAGGTTCTGGTGAAAACAGTGATGCTTTTTACTGCAGGGTGAGTCACTGAATTACCATGTGCTTTCGTATTCCTTACTTCATTGTCCTGACCACAAATTTGCCAGGAAGGGAATGGTATCCCCGTTTTACACATAAGGGAACTGAGCCTGATGGAGTTAAGTGACTTGCCAAGGCCACACAGCTAGAAGGGAGAAGTTCTCCTCTGAGTCCAGAGCTTCGTCCCCTACACCAAAGTATCCCTCCCCAACTAGTATATATGAGGGTACTTCAAAAAGTTCATGGGAAAATATAATTGAGAGATAATATGAATATTTCCATGAACTTTTTAAGGTACCCTCATATACATAAAGCTTAAGGATTTCAAAGGGTGTCAGGTATTCCATTAGTTAGTTACATATCTACTATGCAACTCTCAGGACACCATGAAGGTTCCTATCATCAATTATTAATAGTTCCTCCCAAATGATTAACCTGAGCAAGGAGACTCAGAACTATTGTTGGGTTAGACAACGTTGGACATAATGTGGCATATAATAAATGTATATATACATATATGACTCAGTGCAGGCACTCTGTGCATTTTTGAATGGAAATGCATGTTTACACAAACACCCACACATACACAAACCTTAGGATGGCTTTTCCCATCGGCATAGAATTATTTCTTCATTTTTCTGATTAGGCCTTGTGGAAATAAAACATGGGAAAGGAAGTTCGAATGAGGTGGGAAGAAGCCAGAAGAACAGTCAGGGGCACAACTAGTCAAGTAGCCTTTGATCTCCCCAAGCTCCCTCCTGTGACCCTGTGCATTTTAAATCAGTGGTATGGATCACCCCATTTAGCACTTAATGGTATTTCCAGTGAGAAAAGCAGAAAATGAGAAGGGCAAGCACGAGGTTTAGAGTCAGAAACAGTCAATATTGTTTCCTTGCCAATTTTGTTTGCTCTATATTTTAGGGCAAATCATCATCCCTGGTTGATCCCTTGAGCAAGTCTCTCACCTTCAGTTTCTTCACCTGTGAAATGGAGGTGACAGAATAGCATCTGCCTTGCAGGATTAACATGGGGTTTATGGGATAACAGACAAAGTGAACGCTCTCTAGCACATCATGCACTCTGTCAATCTTAACTATTGTACTGTTGAAAACACCTAGTGCAGCTTCTGGCACCTACCAGGTGCTCAACGATTGTGAGTCTGTGCCCCTTTCCTTCCTAAACAGGCTTATCGTTCTGTAGAGTTAGCACTGTATTATTTGAAATCCATTCAGCAAACTAATAGCAACACAAATAACAAAGACATTTGATTATTTCACACAGCAAGCAGTCCAAAGGCACCAGGACTGGTTCAATAGCTCGACACGGGTATCAGAGACCCAGCAGGCTCTCTCTACGTTGCTCCACTGCTGTCCTGAGCATCTGGTTTCCCAGCATTAGGCTTGGGGTCTCATGGTTGCAATTCGGTTGCTACACTTCCAGCCAGCATATCCTCATCCACATTCAAGAAGAAAGATGTAGATCGAAAGGATTTTCTTACATGCCTTTGTTTTTCATTAGAGAAGAAATATGTCCTAGAAGCCTGTAACAGACTTCCTCTTCAGTTTTTTTGGCCTGATCTAGGTCTCATGCTCAGTCCTAAATCAATCACTGGTATGGAAGCATGGGATTACCATGACCAGCCGAGAATGAGCATTAAGCATCCCCAGGGACTTAAGGAGAAGGCTCACCTTTCCTGAGAATGTCTCAGTTTTGTTTAGTAAGGAAGATGTGGGAAATGGCTGGTGGATGGGCAGCCAACAGGGACCACCCATGTCTTAGAAACCTGCCTCCCTGCAATTGTCTGGAACACAGTGGCAGGTACTTACTAGAAGGATGAGGCTCCATCAGCCTGAGGTGTAGGGGGCCAGGGAACTGGGGCTCCCTCCCAGACTCTGGCTCCCAGTGCCCACCAGCCCACCCCCGTCCACCCAGACTGCCTGGGCTCCCACTTCACCTGGCTGCAGGCTGTCTTCACCAACTTCCCTGCGCTGCTCCAGTTTGTGAATGGTATGAAGTGTCTGGCTGGTCTCTGCCCCCGGGACTTTGAAGACTATGGCTGCGCCTGCAGGTTTGAGATGGAAGGGCTGCCCGTGGATGAGCCCGACAGGTAAGGAAGACCAACAGGTGAGCTCATGGGAGGCCTGCTCAATAGCTTGTGCAGAACACAAATATGCAAACTGTCCTGGACTAGGGACTCAGGAGCCATCTTAATCCCACTACTTACCAGCTGGTCACTGGCTTTCTCATCTCTGCATTGTAGTATAATCTGTGGTTTTCTCTCATTCCAGAGAGTTATTAAGATCCAATGTTATGGCCGATGTGCAAAGTTTCATTTTATTGTTTCTTAAAGTTTGGGTCCACCTCTATTAGAATCCCTGTATGCTTGCTAAAATGTGGATTCCTGGGACTCATCCCCGGCCTATTGACTCAGGCGGGATACCTTTAGGTGGAACCTGGAAGTCTGAATTTTAAATAAACTCCCCAGGTGACTCTATTGCATAATAAAATTTAAGAATGATTTTTTATTCAGAGCAGTCCTGGCCACCAGGGATGAAACAACTATGCAACTATGAAGGTTTCTGTTCAATTTTCAACAAACATGAGCTAAATACCAATAATGTAGGAACACTGTGCTTAAGAGAAACAGAACGCTATCCCTGCTTTAAAGCTGTGAATGTCTAGTGGAGAATACAGTTGTCCTTTGGTAACCACAGGGGATTGATTCCAGGACCCCCCACGGATACCAGAATCAGTGGGTGATCTAGTCCCTTATAGTTAGCCCTCTGTATCCATGGATTCCACATCTGTGGATACCAAGGCCCTGCTGTGTAGAGAAAATGTAAGTGGCAATAAAGATGTGCTCCCTTCCTACATAAACAGGAAGTACACATTACAACAAGATACCAACTTTTACCCATCAGATTGACAATAAAATTTAAAACCTAGAAGCACTAAGCATTAGCAAGGATATGACAAGCAGGAACTGGAAACAGGAGGGTTAACTGGGACTTTCATCAATTTGGGAAATTTTGTGCTGTTTTAAGGAATATTACCTATGACCCAGTAATTCCAATTATCTGCTCCTTGCTGATTCTGTGATCTTAGGCAAGTTATTCAGCTTCTTTGTGCTCCACTTTCCTCATCTAGAAAATGAAGGCAATAACATCTACCTCACAGAGTTATTATTTAGGATGAAATGACCACATTGAGTTAAATCGATTGGGACTCTGCCTGACGTGTTGGGTATTCAAGAGCACGAGTGATTGGTAGCAGAAGTGACAGCAGCCATAGCAGCAGTCACAATAGCAACAATAGTAGTAGTAACAGTCACAGTGTAGCTATAGTAGTAGCAGCAAGAGCGGCAGCAGTGGTAGTAGAAATGGTAGGGGTACTAGTAAAGAAGTAGTTGTAGCCATAGTAATAGCAGCAGCACAACTAGGATGTCGGAAAGGGGAGCTGAGCCTGGGTCTGAACTCTGCTCCATGAAGCAAGCCCCACGCCACTGGAATTACACCTGGGCCCAAATCCAGTGTGATGGAGTGTGTGCTTTCATCTACACAGACGCATAGAAGGTAGGGAAGCAATCTCCTTTGTAAAGTATTGGACGGCTCACACCTGCCCCGGCATCTCTCCTCCAGGATGTCTTGACTTCCAGGCACCAGGGCAACCTCGGTGCCCCCAAACATGGTGCTTGTCTTTCTTGCACCTACCATGCATGACAGTGTGTGTGCACAAGGTCGTCTCCATGCTCCACTCAACCTCTTTCAAGGAGGGTCTTTACCATATTATTTCTTTGTACGCCCCATGCTGACTACAGCACCTGGCATATAGGAGGGGCTCAATAAACTAACTGATTCACCAGGTGGTAAATCTCCAATTGCTTTTTGGAGATTAAAAATAAATTAATTAATTAAAAAAGGATATATCCTTGGTTGACAAAGAATGATGGCTTTGGAATTAAACACATGTGTTTCACTCCAAACCTGTAAAAAAGGGTGTATGTTTCCTCTGAACCAAAAGGGCAGTTTCCCGTCTTGGGGACCACGAGCGAACAGTCTCCTGGAGCAAGCTTGTTGACATTTTCAGGGATGTTTCTGGGAACATATTTTACTTTCAGGTCCTCCGTTACCGCTTCCTTTAGTTATTAAAACACCTTATAAACCCAGAAGTCAGAGAAAGGAAGCAGTAATTTATCACTGTCTTCTACCCAAAAGGAGTGATCAAAGCACCGATGTCCCTAAATTGTCAGAATAGTGGGTCACACCAGATTTCAATTACTTTACACAGTTGAAATGCTGGGGGTGGAGCACAGGTTGTTTCCACCTTGAACTTGCACATCAATATTCCAGAAATAATTACTGTCATTTATTGAGTGCCCATCACAAGGTAGGATCTATGTAGACATTTTTTTAATCCAAAAACTGCTTATGAGTTACTATGAGAAATTGAGCAGCTTGCCCAAGGTCATCAGCTGCTTGTATATTTTTTCTTCTTTACGTCACTCTCCACTCATCTCCTGTCTGCACTACAAGAGCCACCTGACCTCAGTGTCACCTTGTTCTGGAAGCAGCCTTGACCTTGGGAAGTTACAGAGCTTGTGTGACTCAGCGTCCCCCTATGTAAATGTTCATAATAATAAGCGCACCTGCTGTATAGCATCCATGTGCGGGCTAAAGGAGTTAATAATTGTGACGTACTTAGAACATAGGCTGGTGCCTGGTAAGTACTACAAATGTTAGCTGCTATAACAAAAACAACAATAATAGTTATCATTATTCCTGTGGAGGAAGGGGAAGTTAAGGAGTCTGAATGCAGGAGCTCCTTTGACAGCCCATTTCAGGTCCCGCTCTGCCTTGCAGTTCCTATTATAGTTTCTTGGGCTCTCATTTTGTCCCCCAGACCAAGCCCCACCTTAGCTTTTCCCCAGGCCCCATAGCCTGGGCCTCATACATGAGGTTTTCCGTCTAGAGCAGGCTGAGTATCCCCCTCCTCCAGGGCCTTGCCTGTCCCCCAGGGGAAGAGGCTCTGCCCACAGATCGCAGCTTCTCCAGCCTCCCCTGTCCTCAACCTCCCTTGCCTGATTCCTGCACCAACCTCCAGGCAGGAATATACTATCCCAGAGGGATGTCCATCCACAAAAAAGCAAAAACAAAGTCATTTTGAGGTTCATGGGGAAGAAACTGTGGCAGCAGAGGAGCACAAACTCTGAAGACAGGTGCCCCTAGCTTCTAGCCCAACTGCCCTGCTGCCTTAGGAAATGCAGTGCTTAAAAGCAAGGCTCTGGAGCCAGACTGCAGGACCTAAAACCCAGCTTTGTCCCTAAACAGCTGTGCAGGCCTTGGGCAAGTTGCTTGACTTCTCTGAGCTTTAGCTTCCTCATCTACGAGTAAGGGTAACACTACCTCACTCATAGGCTTGTTAGGAGCATTAAATGGAAAGTGCTTAGAACAGTCACTGGAGTTAAACTCAAAATTCTTAACTATTATCAGTAAACGTTTCTGAGATTCAGTTTCCTCAGTGGCAAATAAAGTTGTTTTGAAAAGAAGTGAAAAGAAGTTATTTTGAAAGTAACTTGCCCAAGACAAATCACTGGTAACCGGTGGAGCCAGGATTCAGATCCTCTTAGTCCGGCTGCAGAGCCTCGTCAGCACATTCTCCTGCCCCCAGAGCAGCAGTGCCAGGGCTGGTGCATCTGGAGCAGGCCCCTCCCCACTCAGGACTGCCCAGGTGGCAGAAGCACACTGGGGAGTCACAACTCTTCTGGAGCTCCAGAGGGACAGGCTCTCAGCATGGGGTGTTATCTGAATGCAACTCACACACCTCCTGTCCAGCCCAGGTTTGCATTTAATCCACTGTCCTCCTTACTTGACTGGTCGAGCTCCCAATGAATCCAGCTGGAACCCAGGAGCTTCCCACACTCTCCACAAGCCAACACAGTTCTCCATTTACCACCAGTGTTTGGCAGATTGCAGACTGCCCTGGTTCTCGCCTTTGTCTAGCTCAGTTCTATGTCTTAGCAGCTGAACATTCTATTTTTCCCAACTGTATGCTGTGTTTATACCTTGCTTGGAGCCTGATGTATAGTAAGCTCTCTGCCAGATCAGTCCCCTGACTCTGCCACTAGCTTGCTGTGTGACCTTGCAGATGTCACTTCCCCACTCTGGCCCCTGAAGTCCTTGTCTACACAGAGGTATGAGAAGCTGTGCATTCACACCAAAATGCTTTCTTTCGTGTTATTTTTAGTAGTGTCGTCTGGGTTAGTCCAAGCTGTTCTGTGTCAAACCCTAGCCTGACTGCTAAGGGATTGGGTCCAGCCCAGGTTCTAATATTTGATCAATTTCCTTGCCTCCAGAAAATGTGGACTGATCTTTCCTTCTGTCCATTTGCCGTAAGTGGCAATCTCGAACACCCTTTGTGTATATGAGAGGAGATGGATTATTTTTAACACAGAGCCACCTGCTCCATTAAGCTGCCTCATGCATCCCACACTGGGATTCACATGTAAAATGTTGCAAAGTCCTCTTTTGCTCATGATCTGCCCCTTCTTTCCCTTTGCTGCATAGTTACTAGAATCTGGATCCTTGACCCTGATGGGTCAAGGGTCGATTTCTTTATTTAGAGGTGTTAGGTTACACCCACAAATGGTCAGCCCTAGCAAGTGACAGGGTGACATCTCCCACCACCAGCAGACACAGATGGGGTAGTGAAGCCAGCTATTACCTGGGGCCAGGCAGAAAGAAGAGAGATGAAGATTGGCAGCTGCTCTTCATGACATTGGCTGGCTCCACCAACGGATGTGGATAGTAGTGGGAATGGGGATTAAAGGAACATCCAGAGATTCCGTGTCCAGATGAGGGCCAGCACGTACCTAATCCTTACCTTTTGCTGGGCCACCTTCACTCTAAGTCCACAGGCTGAGATCCAGAGCCAGCCTAGTGGTTACACAAACCCACATGCTGGGCAGGGGTAACATAGTCCTGCCATCTGAAGCTTGTAGGACAGCAGATGATGTGTGTGTGTGTGTGCGCGTCCACTGCCAGGAAACTTCCAGAGACACAGCTTGATCAGGGGCTGCCTGCCTCTCCCCTAACCCTAACCCATACTCTCCACCACCCCCGCACCCGGCTCTGTCACAGCTGCTGCTTCCAGCATCGCAGGTGCTATGAGGAGACTGCTGAGATGGGCTGTCTGCAAGACCCCGCCAAGCTCAGCACAGATGTCAACTGCGTCAGCAAGAAGATCACGTGTGGTGAGCATCTCCAGGGTCCCAGAGGGCTGGGCTGAGACATGACAGGGCAGTGACCCCAGCCTGGACCCCACTTAGAGCCCATGAGGACTGGATCGATGGCATCTGTACCTTGCCCAGAGTAGATGCTTAATCCAGGTGTTCTGAATTGAAACAATAGTCAATCTGCAGATTATGTGATTTACGATTTTATACTTGTAGCAACCCCGAGAGCTTGGGAGGGCACAGAGTCTGCTACTTACGCATTGTGTGACATTGGGGCAATTAACTCCTCTGAACCTCAAGATGGGGAGGAGAAAACCTGTTTCAGAAACTTATTTTGAAAATTGAATTAAACAATGCTTGTGAGATGGTTAATACAGTGACTGGCATGTGTTAAGAACTCAGTGCTGGATGTGGAGGTAGAAGTCATGATGGGTGAGTAGTGCTTTGGTGGTTGCTGCTTGTAAGAGCCAGACACACAGAGTCAAATCCCAGCTCTCCACGTTCCTTGCTGTGTGACTCCAGGAATTTTATTTCATGTCTGGGCAACCCAGGAAGATGAAGCAGAACAGGAGAGGCATGGAAGGAAGAGGAAACAGCATGTTGGGGGTTCTATATTAGCACCATTTTCTGTGTGTGCCTATTATGTGTATAGGCTTTATACACAGCAACTCTCCTTTTCCTAGAAGCCTATGAGATGGGCACCACTGTTTGCAATTTCCAGACAAGGTAAGGAAAGCTCAGAGAAATTAAGTAACTTGCCCAAAGTCCCATAGCTGCTAAGTGGCAGAGCCAGGGTTTGAACTCAGGTCCGACTGCCTCCCAAGGCCAGGTAACATGGACTGGCTGGAGCATCAGGAAAGGACCGAAGAGAAGCACTAGGTGTGGGCCACGAGGTGAGCAGCACTGTGAGCACAGAACACGTGACTCATTCATTCGCGCATCAGACATGGGCCGAGCACCTGCACCAAGACAGGACAGTGGAATGTCCTCACGATTGTCAGACACTGCAAATGTCAAAGATAAATGATTATGTTAGCTAGTGACAAGAAGCGATCCTTGTGGTATCTGGAGCAGAGCAAAGCAGACAGGGAAACAGCACATGGATGGGGCCTGAGGCTCAAGGAGCCTGGTGTGTTTGAGAAACGGGGGGGCCAGTGAGACAGACCCAGGGTGATGGGGGAGAGGACGAGATCTGAGAAGGAGCGGGGGCAGTGAATGGGAAGCCAAACATGCAACACTTCCCAGGCCACAGTGAGGCTTTTCTTTGAGGTGGGAAGTCATCGGAGGGCTCTGGACAGACTAAAGCCTTGGTTTGGCCTGAGTTTTAAAGGGATTGCTCAAGGAGAATAGACGGGACTGCAGGGGAGAAGGCAGGACACTAGTTAAGAGGCACCTGACACACCCGGGCAGGAGACGATGGTGGGTTGGCCCAGGGAGGTAGAGTGGAGATGCAGAGACGTGGTCACGCTCTAGATCTGTGGAAGGCGGTGCTGGTAGGATGGCCTGAGGGACTGGGAGTGGGCATAGGAGGAAAGCGCGGCAAGCTCCCAGTCTGGGTCTACGCGGCTGGGGAGGTGGAGCTGGCGTGATGAGATGTGGAAGAGGGCAAGGGCAGCGGGTTTTCAGTGGGGCGGATAGGGAGTGCGGTCTTGGAGCTTGCATTACCACATTGGAGTCCAGGTGAGATCTTTCAACCTGCTCTGCCCTCACTCTGTGCAGAGTCCAGGGATGCTTGTGAGCACCTGCTGTGTACCTGTGACAAGGCTGCCATAGAGTGCTTGGCTCGGTCCAGTATCAACTCCTCCCTGAACCTGCTGGACACTTCCTTCTGCCTGGCTCAGACTCCAGGTAGGAAGAACCGGGCCCAGCATCAGTGGTGGGGGTGGTGGTCTGGGGAGCAGCTGGTATGGGACCCATGGCTGCTGTGCATTTTTGGGTGCTGAGTCCAGCACCTTCCAACAGTCCCCCCAAACCACTGCTCTAAACAGACTTCCCAATGTGTTTCCTCCTCAGAGACAACCAGCAGGAAAGAGCTGACAACGCTTCTGCCCAGAGGTAAGGCCTTGCAGGGAAGCTGGCTCTTACTCGGACCACAGGGCCCAGATGGTGGGAGCTGGTGGGTCCACCTCCTCCTCCGGGCCTGCCTCACAGAAGCTGCAGCAGCCCAGCTCAGTGGGCATGTCCCTTCCTCCCCTGATAGGAGATCCACGACTTCTGATAAGCCCAACTCAAACACCCAACATCAAAGAGCCCTCATGCAAACTCTGTCTCCAGCTACATGGACTGGTGTGAATTTGGTCCAATGAGGACATAGACCCTGCGTTCTTTCTCGCTCTGTACTCAGGGCCCTGACTTGCAATGTGCCCAGGACAGGGCCTAGTGCCCGGATGGTGGCTGCCTGCTCTGCCCTCCTCCTCTTCCCCCACACACTCTCCAAAGCCTGCAGCAGAGGGAAAGCCTGGATCTGGATGGAGGCTATTTGAAGGGGAGGCTGTTTCTCTTTTCAGGACAGCGTGGGCTGTTAATACCTATCTGCTGAACTAAGCAAATAATAATTCTTACTCTAAAATGTGGATCTTATGAAAAAATGGAAGTTGAATTTATGCCTGCCATTCCTTGTTCACCAGAGTTTCCACAATCTCCCAATCCCAACACTTTTGTGCACCTGGGAATGGGAAGTCCAAGACTTCCCATTGGGGCTGGTGTCTCTCTCCCAGAACGTCATGCAGGGTTTGTTAAGGAGGAAGTTGGGGTGTGTAGGGGTGTGTGTGTGTGCATGTATATATATGGGTGTGTGTATGAGTAGATGTATTATGTGTATGTGTGCATGAGTGCATGAATGTGTATAGGTGTGTGTGTAGGTGCATATCTGTGTGTGTATGGATATGTGTGGATGTGTTTGTGCATGAATGTGTGTATGGGTGTGTGTGTAGGTGCATATCTATGCGTACATGAATGTATATGAGTGTGCTTATAGGTGTGTGTGTATGTGTGTGTAGGTGCATGATGGGTGTGTGTATGCATGAGTGTATATGGGTGCATATGGGTGTGCATAGTTGCATGTAGGTGTGTATCTATGGGTATGTAGGTGCATGTGTACAGGTATATGTATGCATGAATGTATATGGGTATGTAGGTGCATATATAGGTGTGTGTATGAGTGTGTAGATGCATGTATGGTTGTGAGTGAGTGTATATGAGAGCATAGGTGCATGTATAGGTGTGTGTATGCATGAATGTATATGGGTGTGTATATGAGTGTGTGTGTGTAGGTGCATGTATGTGTGTGCATGAGTGTATATCAGTGTGTAGATGCATGGGTGTTACATGAGTGTATGTGGGTGTGGGAGTGTGTGTTGCATCTCTGCGCATCTTCCGAGTCCAGCCCCCTTTTTTTCCCTCCACCATCCTGCCTCCCCTTTGAACAGGGGCATTCTCAAGTTGGAATACCTTTGAGGTTTGCAGCTCTTTGGTTGTCATCAGCCTGTGTCCAATAGTGCCCACCATCTCTACCAGAACCCAGCAGTGGTTCAGGTCCTTCCTGAGCTGGGACCTTGCTGGGCACCCTGTGCTCTTGGTGGTGTAAAAGAGCAAGGGCATCCTAAGATGGTATGGACAGCTCTTCTTTGGCAACATCTTCTTCTCTTGGTCCAGCAGTCCCCAGCCAGTTCTGCTTTGAGACCCAGCGCTTGGTTTTGACACTATGTTGCATTGGTCATTGCTATTGGGGGCTCTCTTTTTCCAGTGGTTCCTGTGGAGCCCACAGACTCCAGCCTGACAGCTCTCTCAGGAGAAGGTGAGCAGAGGGGGGCTGACACGCGACCCAAAAAACCATGTCTTGATTGTGCCACCTGCTAACTTGCTGGCTTCAGCTCTCCTGAAATGCCCCTGAGCAGCTTTGTTATGGAACTGCTTCAGGGGTGTTCCAGAGCCACTCCTGTTCTTCCTGAGGCCCAAGTCTCTTCTCTACTTCCCCAGCTTTCTCTCACACTCTCATTCCCACTCCTGTGGAACTGCCAAATAAAATGTAGGATGCCCGCTCAGCTAGAGTTGAATTCCACATGAGCAACAAATACTTGTTTAGGATAAGTGTGTCCTAAATAGTGCACAGGACGCACTCACACCAAAAAGTTATTTGTTGTTCATCTGAAATCCAAATTTAGCTGGGCATCCTATATTTTTATTTGCTGAATCTGGCAAGCCTACACTGCAGGGAGATCAGTCTGCAAACCACCTCCACGGATGTTTGGTATTTCCCTCCTCTGTGACTGCTGTGGCTACAGCTACTCTAAGGTAGAAGCAGACACCCTGGTACTGCTCACTCCTGGCCATCCTCCAAGTGGCCAAGGGCATCTCAGCCCCAACGGCTCCCACACAGCCCTTGCCTTGGGGTTCAGGTCCAGAAAGAAGAGGAAATGTCACCCTCACCCAACCAAAGCTCCACCACTCTTCCTGCCCCGTCAGTAACCATTCCCAGAATGACTGACAGCTGCAACTTCCGTCCTCCTGCAGGACTATCCCTAGCCCCAAACTTAAGGACATGCTGCAGGCTTCACAGCCCCATCAGACAACCACAAAATAGCCCCAAATTGGTAATTCTCCAAAGCATGAGTCCTTCCGCCTTAACTGTCATCACCTTGTGGCATGAAGAATTGAGAGTATTTGTCCCTGGGAAAGATGCAAAGGAACTCGGGTTTCTGGAGGAGTCTAAAGTCTCACTGGAGCAAGAGAGCGATGCCCACACACATTCACCCCCCACAGCACTGCCTGGGCAGTGCACACATGTGCCCTCCAGAGAGGGAAGCCACCTACGGGTGGGCACAGAAAGTTAATCCCCCAAGTGCGGGTGGGAGAGCTTGTGAGAAGAAGACACAAAGCTTGTCACTGTTTTCACCATCATGTAATGAAATAATGATGTTTTAGAGTCAGGCCGATTTGGGGTCGAATCTCGGCTCTCCCGTTTTTCAGTATTGTGACCTTGTAAATGTGGTCTAACCTCTCTAAGCTTTGATTTCTTTGTTTGCATAAAGCAGGGATGGGCAAGGTTTTTTTGTAAAGGGCCAGACATAGTTACCATTTCAGGCTTTGTAGGCCACAGGATCTCTGTCACAACCACTCAGCTCTGCTGTTTTGAACCCAGAGCAGCCACATGTAGATAAACGGGTACGGCTGTGTTCCAATAGATCTTTATTTACAAAAACAGGACAAGGGCTGGGCCATAGTTTATCAACCCCTGAAAAGGAATGATTATGCTCATTCTTTAGGGTGGCACAAAGATGAAATGAGAGCAAGTTTGGGGAGGATCTGGACCAGCATCTTGTTCTAGGGTTTTGGTGTGGCTGTAAAAAGCAGCACATACGATCAAATCATATGCTGGATACTGGACGACTTGCTTAAAATATATAATCCTAATTCTCATACAGCCCAATGAAATAATTGCTGTAACGTCCATTTTAAGATAGCAAATTGAGATTCAGAGGTAAAGTGTGACACAGAGCTGAGTGGCAGGACACCCGGTGGCTGGGATTTGAGGCCTCTTATGTTTTTGCTCTTACTTCTAGACCAAACTCCCTCTTAAGCTGCCTTGCCACAAGGAGCTGTTCCAACCAGGGGAGATAATGGCTCTCACTACCAAAGATGCTGTTCGCTGGTCTTTTTGCCCAACACAGGCCTGGCCCTAGTCTGGCCCCTTGTCTACTGAATTGAGACCTAACTGAGCCCCACCGTGGAGCCACACTCCCTGATCAGGTTGCACTGGGCCTTCTCTCCTCAGTCCTTGGCCCCCAAACCTGTTTCTTTTACAGGTGACCTCTGTTTGCTGTAGGTACCCGGCTGGATCAATAACTGAAGGTGGGCGCTTTCTTTTCACAGTGGCGGCTGAGACCACAGCTGACAGACTGACTACTCTCTTGAGGACAAGTAAGCAGAGGGGACTTTGGAAGAAGACAGCATGGAACCCAGTGGAGAAATGCCATCTCAACACTTGTGCTCAGCTCTGGTGACCACTTCTCGACAGGGCTGAGAAGAATATTTCACAACATGTAGGAAACTGAGGCTCATGGAGATTAAAGTTCTGAGTCATTCAGCAAGTAGCTTGTTGGCCTATAAGCCCAGATTTCAGGCTGTAACACTGTTTTCTTTCCATCTCACAATAGTGACTCATGGAGAACACCATCTTATCTAAAAATATCTAGGCCAAAATTTCATCAGCAGAATTAACCTAACCATTTACTTTGCTCATGCATAATATAAGCAATAATATAAAATTATATTATTATAGCCATGGATAATGTAGTAACCATGGATCCTTTATTAATAAGTATAAATAACTGATAATAATTATTTACTAATTACTAAGAATGAACAAGTAAGTAAATGGATTCTTTGGTTAGCGGGCAATGACATTGCTGAGGGCCTCCGTGGGCCAGCATATGCTTAAGCCCCTTACCTATGTTACTCTGAGTTATTTTTCCCTGGTCCTAGGAGGCCCATGATTATACCCGTTTTACAGATTAAGGAGAAGCTCTGAGAAGAAGGGCCGTTTGCCCAGAGTAGCTCAGGTGAGAAGTCCTTTAGTTCTGAATCTATAGGTTTTGTCTGTCCGCACCATGCTCACTCAATGAGCAAACTGGCCATCCCTATATGGGATCCGAACCCGTGGCCTTGGTGTTATCAGGACCGCACTCACCCGAGTGAGCCACAGGCCGGCCCCCTACAGGTTTTGCTTTTGTAGAGAACAGTCTGCCCCAACTGAGAATGGTACAGATACTGCCTCTTTGATGGAGCTTTTGTACTCACGTCGGTAAACTTCAAAGCTTGGTTTTCGTATAACACCATCATAGTCTTGATCTTTGAGCACATTAAGTTTAAGACAGTTCCTTCCTTTCCAAAGAAGTTCTTAGCTGCCGTCTCTAGCTCTTTGTGGTACGGCCAGCAGTGAAATAGTAGCCTAGCACAGTGGTTAAGTGTCAGCGTCAGCCAGGCTGCCTAGGTTTGCATCCTGCCGCTTCCTAGTTCTGTGACCTTGAGCAAGTGACCTAACTTTTCTGTGTGTCTCCTTTCTCATCTCTGAATGAGGGTGAGCACCGTATTACCAGTTCACGGGGTTGTCATTAAGTGAGTTGATACCGGCAAAGCACTTAGTGCTGTGTCTGGTATGTAGTAGGGACTTCGTAACTGTTAAACAACAACAAGCTCAATTTGCAGAAACACTGAGGCTCAGCAGTTTTCCTGGATCACACAGTAAACAACTTCAGTCACACAATTCTACTGTCTCTGTACTGCACGCTCCTCTGTTCAAAAATGTGATGTTCCTTTAGTGTTTCTTTTTTCCTCCAAATTCTGGAGAAGCTGGCATTCCCAAAATATTTCAACAGACTCACCAGCTTCCAGCCTGACGAGCTGCAGCTGTGTTTGCCAGCAAACCCCCGTGTCTGGGGTTTCCCTTTGGCTCAGCAGCGACTCTGGTGTCACCAGCTCTCCCAGGAAATCTCATGGTGGGAGGCGGATCAGGGACAGAGTGGAGAGCACAGACCTCCAGCACCCAGTGGGATGGGAGGCACCTCTGGAAACTAAGATGGGACAGGTGGGGGTAGACGCTCACCCTGTCTCTCTTCTTTTGGGGGCAGAACCAGGCCAAGATCAGGAAAGTGTGGGAGCTGCTAGGGCCACACCCCCCGCAGGTAAGCACACTGGGCTCCTCCTGCCTTTGTATGTATCACTGTCCCTGATATACTTGTGAAACCGATTGGATTCCGGATGAGCCTAGGGATGGCAGAATTTCATTCCTTTTTATGTTAGAGAAGTATTCTATTGTGTGTATAAACCACATTTTCCTTATCCACTCATCCGTTGATGGACATTTAGGTTGGCTCCAACTCTTGGTTGTTGTAAATAGAGCTGCAATGAACATGGGAGTGCAGGTACCCCTTTGACACGAGAAAATTATGTTCATTAAATAAGCCAGGTACAGAAAGAGAAATATCACATGTCCTCACTCATAAGTGGGAGCTGAAAAAACAAAAACAAAAACAAACAAAAATAGTAAAATTGTATAATAATAATAAAATAAAATAACAACAAAAGAAAAAAAAATGAGCCTGGGGCCAAACCCAAAAAAGAAAGAAATCGTGGATGCCAATATACTTTTACATGTCCCGCCCCCAACAAAAGAAATACACGAATAAGATGAAAAGGCAGATCCATTAGCAGGAAGAAATGGAAACTTATCTGGCAAAGAGATGCATTTAGAAAAATACAGAAAACCACATTCATTTTTCATTTAAGTCACTTGTAATTTTTCACTTAAGTCACAATATAAAAATAGCCATTTTTAATATTTGAATATATTTTCTTCTAGTCTCCTCCCCTCCAAGTGTACCTACGAATATAAATGAAATGAATTTGAGGTCTTGATAGCTATGGTCTTGCAGTCTGAGTTGTACCATTAATTAATACGATGTGACGGTATTCCCCTGACATTAAATATTTTTGTTACATGGTTTTTAGTGGCCATATGTGTGGAAACATAATTTATCTAACCAATTATTTCTAACATTTTATTATAAATAATAGATATGCACTTTCTTTATGCCCATCCACTTCTGACTAATTTGTTAGGATAAATGCCTAGAAGTTGAATTAATGGATAAAGGGCATAATCATTTTAGGGTCTTTAATATGTTGCCAAATTGCCCCAGGGAAAAATTGAACCAGATTACACTCATACATGTATTCTGGTAGCCAATACTGGGCACTATTATTTAAAAACAAGCAAACAAAAACAACTCTACCCATTTTAATATTTTTAAAAATGGTATCTCATTTATTTTTCCTTCTCCCCTCTGATGAAAGTTGAAGGTGGTGTTTTAGTACCTGAGCTGGCCTGGCCCCTCACTCTGGGACCTTTTGGCCAAACTTAAATGACATTCCCAAATCTCGACTGAATTTGCCGAGGTGATGATCAGTGTGAGATATGATCAGTTTTGAGATGTGGGCCGACTGCTCTGAGACACTGTGACCTTCCCAGCATGGGAGGTGAGAGGGGCAAGAATCAAAGGAATTTATTCTCCAAAAGGGTTGTCCAGTCCAAGAGGAGTGACTAACACAAATACCCTCATCTAAAGGGAGTGAAAGGATCTCAGCTTTGATTAGCACCAATAACCTAGAAAATTCTTTCTCAGGGGGCGAGGGCTTCTGGCAGGAAGCTCAGTCTTAGCAGAACAGACACTGGGTTTTTGGGGAGCTCTGTCTGCTTGTAGAACCTTCCACCTGGGGAGTCTTGAACCCTAGATTACTGAGCATTTCTAATGGCTGCTATTGACTCTTTCCTAACTGCTAGGCATTTAGCTAGAAGAAGTACTATTAATATTATTCTACAAGTGGAGAAATTTAGATTTAGAGAGGCTAAGTGATTTGCCCAAGGTTATACATCCAGTCTGTAGCTGAGCTAAGATTCAAACTCAAATCTCTTTAACTATAAAACTGTGTCCTTTCTAGTCTACTACCCAGACTTGGCAAGTTTGCAGCAGTCAGGAACATGATAGAAAGAAACTAGTTAACCAGTTGCTATTTGTGGGACTGGAGAATTAGGCAGGATGCTAAACCTAGGAGACTGAGACTACAGCAGGGCTTTAGTCCCATGGGTACTAGAGTGTTGTGCAAGAGGAGGTAGAAGATCCATGAAGCAAACCATTGCGGCAGATTTGGGGAAGGACTGCCATTCACTGGGCACAGATGCCCAGGCCTCACCCAGTACTCTGGGAACTGAGCTTGGGTCAGAAGATTGGTGGGGTTGAACTTGCTGATGTTCCCTTTCCCGGGACCACAGTGGGCTGGAGAGTTGGCCTGTGGGCTGGAGACTTCTCTGCCTCCAGCTAAGAGGGCAGGTGGGGCTGACACCACAGAGCAAAGGGAGACCCAGAGAGAGTGCTAGGGAGATGGTAAGAGAAGAGATGGCGAGGAGGTAAGGCCAGATCACAGGCAGCCTCGCAGGCCACGGGAAAGACCTTGTGCTCAATTCTAAATATGATGAGAGTGGCTGCATTGTTTGAGCAAGGAAACAGAGAGGTTTGAGGAGGAGTTCTGCTTGGCTACATTATTATTAAGTTGGCATAATTTCTCTACCACGCTCCACTTCTCCACATGCTGCGAGCACCATGATGGGGCTTCACTGGGCAGGTGCACAATAGAGAACATGACACAAACACAGGCCCGAGAGGCTGCCGCAGGTCTCCTCCATGAGATGCCATCCAGATGATCTAGCGTAGGCTCCCGTCAGTGTTAAGGTGATCAGAGAAAATTTGGAAATTCTCATTTACAATTTGTGGATCCCTGAGAAGCTGCCTTGATGTCTGCAAACCCAGTCTGAGGAAGACTGTCCTAATGCTTTGGCATTCTGAGGTATCTGTCTACATTTGGCCTTGACCATGTGTCTACCTACAAATCTCTCCTTGAGCTACTTTTGGAATCTGAACCATAACGTTGTGCATTTTCAGAATCTGCAGAGATTGTAGCCACAGCTAAAGGTGTAACCCTCATCCCTGCTGGCGTTAAATCTTTGGAGTTGGCAGTCTCGTCCATTGAAAGTGATCCTGAGGAGTCAACTGGAAAAGGTAAGCAGAAGCAGGCAGCCTGAGAAGTGTCTGTCCTCTCCACCCTTGCCACCCTTTGATTAGGGTGTTAACAAAGCACCTTATCACTTCTCGGCCTTTTGGCTAAGATCAAGTATAGTAACAAAGCACCTTAGGCCACCTTATAACATTGTGACCTTCATACGTTGGTGTGACTAGAAGATATTACCCATCCCCTAGCCAGGTGAACACTTAGAGGCTGAGAGGGGACATGACGTACCTGTATTCACTCAGCTGTGGTGAGGCTGAGCCTGGGAGAGGTGCCAGGGTCTTTTGACCCCCTGCCCTAGTGCTCTCACCACTCTTGCTGGCCTAGAAGGAAAGAGCCTGGCGTCATCCACACCATGGTTTACTGGAAAGAATGAAACACTTGCATTTTCATAATCCTCCCCCCTGTTTCTTTTTCCTCTGATGCCTTACCAAAGGCCCTGCCCCTGCAAGGAGCTGCAGCCAGCTGGACCCAGAGGAGGACTTTGTTAATATCAGTACAGACCTATGGAGAAAGCTGCATGTGAAAGGGGAGGAGTTGGGGAAGGGAGAAGGAAAGGGAGAGAGAGAGAGAGAGAAGACAGAGAGAGACAGAGGCAGAGAAAGAAAACCAAAGGCTCCAAAAGGCAAGCCTGGCCAGGTGTGCTAACCTGATGGAGCCAGAAAGTCAAAAAAGACAGCCAGGATGCTAGGCTCGACTCAGTAATAAAATGTGGCGTGGAGCACACCTTTTGTCCTGACAAGTCCTCATCCCTTAGGGAGATTAAGCAAGGAGTCCAGCAGAGCATCAGACACCTGGCGAGAAAAGACTTGCCTTGAAAGATGAGGTGTCCCAGACAGGGGGCCGAGCGTGGCACAGTTTTCGCAGAAGAATGGCAAACCGAAGCGCAGGACATGGGGTTTCCTCGGATGACCCAGAGTTGTCCCTGTAGCACCTGGGACATAGCTCTCCTTTTGTGGATGCCACCCTGACATTCCTTGCTCTCCTGAGAGTCCCTGTTTCTAATCAGCCTGTGACAGATTTACCTTCCTGCACCTGGGGAGCGGGGACAACACACAGGTGATGGCGCAGCTTGGAGAGATGCTCTTTTGTCGGACGTCCCGGTGCCCGGAGGAATTTGAATTTTATGGCTGCTACTGTGGGCAGGAAGGAAGAGGCGAGCCACGAGATGCCCTGGACAGGTACTGGTGGGGAGGGTGGAGGCTGGAGGTGCTGATGCTACCTGTATCAGTGAGATCTCAGAGCCCTCCTCTGCACTGGACATCACCTTAGGCTTCACAAAGAGCTTGTTGCATTCACTGTCTCACTTTGGGTAGCTCTTTGGTATTATATATCCATTTTCCTGATGAGCAGCTGAGGCTCAGAGACGGACTTTTCTGAGGTCATTCATCTAGGAAGTGGCAGAGCCAGACAGATCCAGATCTTTTGATTTGAGAGTCTAGAGCCCCTTCGGCACTAGCCCCATGAACACTGCCCAGCTGCCCTGAGAGGGCCGATCTGCAAAGACACTTCAGATGACCCCGTTGGCCTATATTGCAAAGACCAACATGTCAAATTGGGTCTCCCCTTGGTTTGCCCTGCAGAAGGCCACATCAAAATTAGTTTCTCAACAACTTCTAAGTATAACTGCTAAATTTTATATCTACCACTCTTAGGTGAATTGTCACTGACCTCATGCATTCATTAATTTATTCATTCAATTATATATGCATTCACCCCACATTTCTTAAGCGTTTGCTCTGTGCCAGGCACTATGCTAGGTGGCGGAGACATAAAAATGGTTAAACCTGAACAGAGCAGAACAAAAAAAAAAAACTGCTTGTGCACAATAGGAGCTCTCGTAGTGAAAGAAGTGGACAATTAAGCAAAAATACTGCCCAATACAATAAATGCAGTAGGAGAAATGGAGAAAACTGTGGAGGACTAGACTAGAGTCTGAGGAATACTCTGAAAGCAGAGTTGATAAGGTTTAGAGACTGATTGCACGTGGGGACTGTCCCAGTCCACAGCTAATTGAGAGTTCTACATTCAAAAGGTGTAAATCCTTCTCAGATGGCATGGTTGCCAAAGCAAAATCAATGACTGTAGATGAAGTTGAAGAAAAGAAAAAGAACAAGTTTATTGTAGTTAATATAAAGGATATGATAATGGCAGAAACATGGAGCATGTCACCTGCAGGTCAGGTGTCATCTGGGTGGCTGTATTACTCATCCACCTTCTGAGAAGGTCTCTACCACACAGTCACCCCGGCCCCATTATCCAACCTCCACAGGCTTTCACTGAAGGAAACCATGGGCTCTGCTGCACATGCAACCTTCAAAACTTACCTCCCACTAGGGGACCCTAAAGAAGATTTTTTGCTAACAAAGTTTATGCCACTCTATGGAATCACAAGCATGTTTACACTGTGAGGTTCAATAATATGCTCTTTGCTTTCCAAGACAAGGAACAGTTTACTGTCAGGTTCCTGAGGCCACAGCACTCAGAAATATAAGGCAAAAGATAGAAATCAAGGCAGCAGCAGTCACTGGGTTCTGCTGAACTCCATGGAAAGAAAGTGGGGATGATTTTGAAGGTGTTTCCTGATCACTGACCTTATTTCACAAAAACATGAAATGTGACCAGACAAATAAGTTATGGTGTGGCTTTCCTTGGGATGATATCCATGGAAAGAAATTGAAAAACTGAAAGCCACAGGAGGAAACCCTTGACTAGGGAAGAGTTAGTCAAATGCTATCATCTTCTACAAGGATGCATCTTCAAAACCAAAATATTTTGTGCAATTTAAGTGATTTAAGTGTATTTTGATCATATATGATTTCTGATTCACTCACAGTCTTTTGATTTTAACTTTTATATTAACTATTCATCCCCACCTACCCCTATCAAGTGCACAAACAAGACAGTGTAGCATGCAGGGCAGGCTTGTTCCTCTGATTGCTGGCAACAGGGAAAGGTTGATAAAGCTGAAATTTGGCTGAGAATGAGCGCTAACAAAAAACACAAGAGTCTGTGGCTGATCCCTGCTTGGGCTGTAGTTTCCAAGATGGAGTGCGAGTTAGTAAAGTACAGGGAAGAGTCGAAAAGGGAGAATTTAGGGAGCAAGTGTAGCTCCCTATTGGCAGGAGTCATCACAAGTTTCCTAAGGATGTTCATCTGGCTTGGGGGGCAGGGTACGGGAGATCGTGAGGCTGTCTCAGGCCAGGTGGGCAGGTCTAAAGAGCAAGGCATTGATTCATTCCCGTGTATGTACTGAGGTCCTGCTCTATGCTGGACACTTTTCTAGATGCACTTCTTTATTGATGCTCAGGATAGTTACTCTGCTCTCTTTTAAGGCTAGGGACAAATGGGGGTGTGGTATAGATGTGGGACTAACTGTTCTGTGTAGAAGGCTGGAGGGAATGGGGTTGCTGGCAGCCCATATGGAACTTTTGCATAAACTAAAGAAAAAAGGTACCCCTTTCTCAAGACTCTTTATTTCTATCTGTGAGAAAATTGTTGTAATAAATAAGCAAATCACACAACTTTGCCATCAATAGTCATAACAGAAATACAAGAAAAAGTTTTAAATAATAAGATGCATCTAGTGTGATCGATGCTGCCCTAGATGTGGCATCTTTGTGCAGTACACAACCTGAACAACCATACATGATGGCCTTTGGTGGGTGTATGACTCAGCCCTATGTGCACTGGAAAAGCGGCACTGGCTTCTCTCACTACTACAGGGAATGTGAGAGAAGCAGGCCTCAAGGGGGTCCCTGGGACAGCTGGGAGCTCTGGACAGTAAAGGCTTTGTCTTGGTCATAGGTGCTGTTTTTCCCATCACTGCTGCCTAGAGCAGTTGAGAAGGCTGGGCTGCCTGCTCGAGAGGCTTCCTCGGTCACCAGTGGTGTGTGCGGATCATACACCCAAGTGTAAGTGCTCCTGGTCTGCACAGTGAGTTTTTATTTCATTCAGGTCAGCATCATGACTGCAGCTCATGCTTATAGATGTTTTCCCTGACACTTCTTCATCTATAACATGATTTGACACACTTCTTCAGTCGAGGCACATTCTATTACACTTATTCCACTGATAAGGAGACTCAAGTTCAAGAGGTTGAGTTGCCTGGGTAGTTAAGAGCAGACCCGTAATAATATAAACAGCCCATGCCTATGGAGCACATACTATGTGCTGGTCTAAGCTCTTGATATGTGTAGGGATAATAGAATAATTTGGTCAGAACCCTCACCTTGGGTCCGGTTGGGTGTGGTTCAGCATTCATTGTAGGCAAATTGTGTGTGTGTGTGTGTGTGTGTGTGTGTGTGTGTGTGCGTGTGCGTGCGTGTGTGTGTGTGTGTGTGCGTGTGTGTGTGTGGAATTAGTGCACATGTGCACCAATATATCTTTTTCGTTTTGTTGCTACTCTTGTGTTCTTCTTCAGAGAAAGAGAGAGAGACAGAGAAAGAGAGATAGTGCCTTGGGCGTCTGCCCTGAGCAGCCATGATTTCCAACCTATGGCTCCAAGGACCTTTTGGCTGGTTACCTAGCTCATAGACCTGTGTATAAGGGGTCTGGTGAACCAGCCTGGTGTATGAAGGGTTTGTGACCCAGTCTGTGAATGGGCTTGAGGGGTCTGGGAGCTCAAGAACCAGCCCTAGTGCAACAATTGGCCCAGTCAGGGCAGGATTACCGGCAGGTAAAAGAGCCCAACAACTAGCATGGTCGTGTTGCTAGACAACTGGCATCATGAACAGGATTAAGAGTGCTACAATTGGCACTGTTGACAGGATTCCAGACATTACCCATAGCCTTAGCAGTAGCTTTACGATATGTATCAACCATCACATGAGGTAGCACTATTATCCTCCCCATTTTGTAGAGGTGGCAACCAAGGCCCAAGATCACACAGGTAGAGGTAAGTGGTAGGATTGGGATGTGAACTGTAAAGCCATATGGCCTCAGACTTAGATCTCTTCTTCAGTATACCAGAGGGTTTCCAAGTATATTTTTCTCTTTCTAAGAAGCAGAACCCATTTCCGAAGTAAGATCTTCTGAGGAATACCACAAAAAAGGGGAGCGGCTCTGGCTGAAGGGCAGGTGGGCCTGCACTGCCACTCCTCCTATCGTGGTGGCCCCGCAAGCATCCGCCCTGACAGCAAGTCGAGGCTTGCTTTAGAGCTGGCTTCATCTACATCCTCATCCCCGCCAGTGGCTGCATCCCCCTTATGCTTTGCAATTTAAAAGGAAGGGCTTCTCCTAGAATTTCCCCAGAGCCCTGTAAGGTTTGTTTTCATCTTCGTGTTTGTCTGGGGAGACCCCGCACTGCTGCTTCCATCTCCTTCCTGCACACCCCCTCAGCACAGAGCGTGGACCTCATCTCATCTTGCCTTGTACAAGCATGAGTGGCTCCCACGTCCCGGGAGCTGTGTGCTTACCTGTCACTCACTCACTCATTCATTCATTCAATTATCCACTTATCCAACTAACCTTCATCGGAAACCAGGAAAACAATGAACCTGCCTCAAATTGCTCACAGCTTAGAGGGAAGTGAGTCAGGCAAGCGGCTGTTCTAATCTCATGTAATATGTGCTCACAGGTAGTCCAGATGCCCTGAGAGTGTGGACAGAGGGGGTTTGAGTCTGAAGTATGTCAGTGACGATGGGACAACTTGGGAGAAGTCAGAAGAGGGGATGAGGTGGGATTAGACAAGAGGTTACCAGGTTCCCCACACTGGGTATGAATGTTCCAAGCAAAGGAAAAAGAGAAAAATCATGGCACTTTGGGAATTCCTGGTAGTTTAGGAACAACACATGCTTCTGTATTGCTGGAACAGAAAGTGGGGGTGGGTGACTGGTTGGGGTGCAAGGTGAGGTTGAAGAGAGAGACAGGGACCAGATCATGAACCCAAAGGACCTGTGTGCAAGACTGAAACATTTACATCTTGTCCTATAGTAGATGAGTAGCCAGGAGAGGATTTAGAGAGCCCTTGAGTGATGATCAGACCACAATTGTCACATAACGTAATTATGCCATGAGGTCTGAAGGCTGAAGGCTCTTTCTCCGCTCCTCCACTCTCACAGAAGCCAGGAACACTGCAGCGACAGCCTGAACATCTAGGAAGCTTTAGTGAACCAGTTCCCACCCTCTGTGAGCTACGCACACCGTGGCCTGCGCCAGACGCCGGGTGCTGGTTAACGAGAGGTGTGCGGGGTGGGAGGACAGAGCCGCCCTGCGGGGACGGGGCCTGCCCTGTCTCCTCTCGGCTCCTGCACCTCTGTTTGCCGTCGCCTCTCCTCCTTCCACATGCTACTGGTGAAATGCAACAGCAGGTCTGGGGCCGAGGTCGAGGCCAATTTAGGACGTTTGGTGGTGTCCTCTTGGTAAATGCTTCAAGGTAGGATTAGACAATAGAAAAACCCAGACCTTTAGCTTCATTGAAAACTGCAGATAACAAGGACAACATTGGCAGGAGGCTCATCTACGTCTAGCACCTTCAGACACACTGTATCACTTGAGCCACACACCCCCCCAACTCACACATTAAAGAAACAGGGTCAGTTTGCAAGATCAGGCCAATAAAAGTACATGATGCCCAGTTAAATTTGAATTTCAGATAGATAGCAAATACTTTGTTAGTATAAGTATGTCCCAAGTGGACAGACATATTATCTGGAACCCAAATTTAGCTGGTTATTCTGTATTGTATCTGGCAATATTGAAATAGGGTAGACAAGAGTTTCCATTTGACAAATGGGACATGCTGGCTCAGAAAAATAGGAAGTAACAATTCAGACAAATACTTCCCGAGAGGTAACCCGAGAACTACAAGTTACTTCAAAAAGTTTTTGGAAGGATTTGTATTCTTTTTTTTATTTTAATTTTTTGGTGGCTTCTTGGTATGGGGATCCAAACCCTTGACCTTAGTGTTATTAGCACCATGCTCTTACCAAGTGTGCTAACTGGCCAGTCCTTATCTTTTAATTCTATTTTTCCATGACCTTTTTGAAATCCCTCATCTTTGTTGAAGACTAATTTAGATGCTTGGACACATGGGCTCTGCTGTCAAGTTTCTCTGTGCAGCAAAAGGGAAAAGTGCAGACATATACAGACTATTACTGTGCAGTGTAATTGACACATCAACTGCTGCGATAGAAAGAACAATCGGGTGGGATTCGACGGGAGCCCATAGGAAAGACAGTTCACGTAGCCTGGGAGTGCAGGGGAGCTTTCTGCAGGAGGGGATGTCAAGCTAGTCTTGACTGACAAGTATGAGTTTACTAGGAGGAGAAAGCTGAGAGTATTGCTGGCAGGGGGCTCGTTACCAGCAGGAGAAGAACGTTGGAATATTATCAGCAGAGCATGTGCCACATGACAAGAGGGGGCCTGGAAGATGCAGGTGGAAGGAGAAGGGCTGAAGGGCAGTCAGATGGCCACAGAGGCCTTCCTGTGCCATCGCGCAAGGCCTCATGTCCGCTTCTTTGCTCTTGCCCTCCCAGGTATGGGGCAGAGACTGTGTGAGAGGCTGCTGTGTGCCTGTGACCAGACGGTGGCTGAGTGCATGGCCTCAGCCTTCTTTAACCAAAGCCTCAAGTCACCAGGGCAACAGGAGTGCCAGGGCAAGCAGTTGTCGTGCGAGGACAGTGTGCATGCAGGGCCCTCAGCCTCTTCCCTTGGCTCCAGCTCCGAGGAGAACAGCGAGGAGGCTGTGCCCCACTCAGGGGGCCTGAGAAGAGCCAGAAGATTTCTGGGGAGGTCACTTGGTCCCTTGGGGACCAGGCTAAACATGGAAGAAAGATTCCCAGAGAAAATGGCCAGCACACCCTATAGTTCTCCTCCTCCTCTGCCTTAACCTCTTTGGTCCTCAGTCTTTCCTCTGTCCACTGCAGCCTTAGCAGAGGCCCAAAGGGAAGGGAGGCATGAGGCACCGTGGAGTTTCTCGGCTCGCACACAAATGTGCTTTCAGAGAAGGCAGACGACGGGTACTTCTCTACTTCTTGTAGTGCACTATGGAAACAATAAATATTCCAATCAATGTGTTCTGTTTGTTTTGTTTTCAAGAAGTGTTTAGTTGTAGACACTGTGCATGAGTAGGTTCTAAAGGTGAGATGACAGAGACAATGGGGGAAAAATATCTCAACCTCCTAACTTCCAAAAGCTACTTTTTATTTTACTAAAAAAAAATAGCAAGGAGTATATTTAATATATCTCCTGAGACCACCTGTGGGCTACTAATAACCCACCAATAATGTACACCAAAGACTGAGATGGCAGCTGTTCTGGTATGTGCCCTAAAAATACTCTTGACATCCTAGCCATTAAGAGAGTGGCCATGTACCAAGAGGAATCACTGATCACCCTCTCCTGAGTCCTAGACTTGATTTTTTGAAAAATATGGTTTATCTCAGTGGCTGGAAGTTTGGGGGATGCAAATGCCCACTTTGACAAAGGCAGTTTAATATTATGGTGATTGTGAAAAACTAAAATTCCATCCATCCATCCATCCACACACCCATGCTCCCAATAGTTACTGAGATTACTGTGTATCAGGTGAAAGATAGTGAGCTACAAGAACCCCCCTTAATATTCAATGAGGACACAAACTCTTTGGTTCACATCACATCTGTGGTTCTCAAGTCCCATAAATCATGTGTCCCGTAGTGAGATGATACTCAGCTTCTGCCTGCTCCTCCACCAGACAGGAGAGCAGAGCTTCTAAAGAGTTCAGTGCTTGATCTTCAAGATGGCGGCGGCTGCGGCGGCTGGCGCGGAGTAGCTGAGGTGGAAAAGGTGGCCACTGGGCCTCAGGCAGCCGGGAAACTTGTGGACCTTTCTCTGGCCAACTCTTAAGGGAGGACTGCTGCTGCTGGCCGGTCGTGGGGGCTCAACGCCACTTTGCCCCCGGCAGGAGAGGCTGCCTCATTTACAGGCAACAGCTTTGAAGTGTGGAGCAGGAAAAGAACTGATTCTTAGCTGCAAAAGCGAGTCTTGAAACAGGGAACACGGCGCCAGGGCTGCTGTGGATGCAGCCAGGATCCCGGAGGCTGGGGCCGCACTGAAGGCGGCCAGCTGCCCTATCCAGGATTCGAGGTTTCAGGCCGGCATTAAAGAAGACTCCTGGGAGCGCCCGAGCGGCGCCGCGACTGAACAGCCCGAGGCGGCAGCGCCGAGAACACGGAAGGCAACAAACCAGAGACAGAGCGAGCGCCCGACCTGGCACAGCACTGTGAGTGATCCCTGGCAAAGCTCTGTTCGGGGGGTGGATGCCCACGCGGCTCCCCGCCTGCACCACCAGGCCACTCATTGCCCCGGTGCTGCCTCCATTTTCCCAGGTGCGGGCAGCTCCGCCCTGCTCGGCCATCACTGAGCCCATTTGCTTGGCCTGGCGCGGGGCTTTCCGGACCCTGCGGGCCGACCTCCTCTCCCACTCCCTCCACGGTTCTCTGGCAGGGCTGGGGGTGTGGGGCGTCCCGACCAGTTTTGGGAGGGCTAGGAAGTACGGGCGGGCCGACTGTCACTCCACCACACCCTGGACTCCGGCCCCGGTAAACTTCCTGTTACTGGGAGGCAGATACCATCTCTGCGACCACCAGTTTGGAAAAAAGCCTAACGAATTTCTGGTTGGGAATAGTGTGGTAGGAGAGTTCCCAGGTCTGCTTGAACCTGCCGGAGAGCAGGCTGCAGGCGGGCACTAGACTCGGTTTATACCGGGGGGATACAAAGGTGAACAAGACCCGAGAAAGATCTACACAGTGCTACAAAGGCACCCAGAGAGACTGGTCGTCTGTGCCTAGCAGAAACCTGGTAGACTTCCTGGGCGAGGCGGTGCTGAGCAGGATCTTGAAGGCCCAGCTGATAGAGGAGGGGTGCAGAAGACACGCCCCAACCCAGCACAGTGTGCACAGAGGGGGGAGACGTGCGGCCAGGGAGGCGGAGGCTGGACAGAAACCACACACCCGGTGGGGTCGCCACTGCACGATCTAACAGCCTGGGCCAGAGCACACTGAACGGGGAGAAGTCCTGTACAGAAAGTGAAAGCTCAACAGAGATCACACACCCTGTGGTACGTGATCCACCAGCCCAGCAGAGTACAAGCTGACCAGAAAGGTGGATCCCCGGAGAAGCCCAAGACCCGAGGCAACCACACACACAAGACACTAGAGGCCAACTGAGCAGCCACGGCGGGAGCCATACCAAATTGGCAACCACAGCAACATCCTAGTTAGTCATTAGTCTTAAACCGGTGGACTGTGAAACCCCCTGCCACAATGAATAAACACCAAAAAAAAGACACCAGAAATACAAAAAATCAAGAAAGTACACCACCAAAAGTTAATAAATCTCATACTCTAGATCCTATAGAACAAGAAGCCCTTGAAATAACTGATAAGGAATTTCGAGTGATAATTCTAAGGAAACTGAATGAGATACAAGAAAACTCAGCTAGACATCATGATGAAATGAGGAAAAGTATACAGGATCTGAAAGAGGAAATATACAAGGAAATCAATGTCCTGAAAAAAAATGTAGCAGAACTTGCTGAACTGAAGAAGTTATTCAGCGAAATAAAAAACACAACGGAGAGTTTAACCAGCAGGCTTGTCGAAGTTGAAGAGAGAACCTCTGAACTTGAAGATGGGCTGTTTGAAATAACACAAGCAGACAAAAAGAAAGAAAAAAGAATCAAGGACATGGAAGAAAATCTGAGAGAGATATCAGACAACCTCAAGCGCTCAAATATCCGAGTCATGGGTATTCCAGAAGGGGAGGAAAATGGAGATTCCATTGAAAACATATTCAACAAAATAGTGGCAGAAAACTTCCCAGGTATAGGAAAAATCACAGATCTTCAGATCCAGGAAGCTCAACGATCTCCAAACGTATTCAACCCAAAAAGGCCTTCTCCAAGACATGTCATAGTCAAATTGGCAAAACTCAGAGACAAAGAGAGAATCTTAAAAGCTGCAAGAGAGAAGCGTCAAATCACCTATAAGGGAGCCCCAATCAGGTTAACATCAGACTTTTCATCACAAACCCTAAAAGCTAGAAAGGAATGGGATGATATTTTCAAAATACTAAAAGACAAAGATTGCCAGCCAAGAATACTCTACCCTGCAAGGCTATCCTTCCGAAATGAGGGGCAAATAGTATATTTCTCAGACAAACAAAAACTGCGGGAGTTCACTACCACAAGACCACCCTTACAAGAAATCCTCAAGGGAGTACTGGGTTTGGTTCCTGAAAAATAACTACCACTGCCATAAAAACCTAAGAAAAATCTAAACCTGCTAGTACAATAAAAATGGCATTCATGAAGAGAAAACAAGCTAACAAAAACACTATCTACAACCTAAGGAACCAACAAACAAAGAAACCAAACAGTAAATCAGAAAGCAAGGAACAAAAGACACCTAAGACAACCAAACAACCAATAAAATGCTAGGAATAAATCAACACCTTTCAATAACAACTCTTAATGTTAAAGGCTTAAATTCCCCAATTAAAAGACACAGACTGGCTGACTGGATCAAAAAGCAGGACCCAACTATATGCTGCCTACAAGAGACCCACCTCACCCATAAAGATTCACACAGACTAAGAGTAAAAGGATGGAAAAAGATTTACCATGCAAACAGAAAAGAAAAACGAGCTGGAGTGGCTATTCTTATATCTGACAAAATAGACTTTAAACTAAAAACCATAAAAAGAGACAATGAGGGACACTACTTAATGATAAAAGGACTGATCCATCAAGAAGACATAACAATCATAAATATGTACGCACCCAATGTTGGAGCAGCCAGATTTATAAAACAAACTCTATTAGACCTAAAGAAGGAAATAGACACTAATACCATAATAGCAGGGGACCTGAACACTCCACTGTCAATATTAGACAGATCATCTAGGCAAAGAATCAGTAGAGAAACACAAGATCTAAACAAGACTCTAGACCAATTGGAATTGGCAGATATCTACAGAACATTCCACCCAACAACCTCAGAATATTCATTCTTCTCATCAGCACATGGATCATTCTCCAAGATAGATCACATATTAGGTCACAAATCAAGTCTCAATAAATTCAAAAAAATTGGAATTATCCCATGTATCTTCTCAGACCACAATGGATTAAAACTAGAAATTAATAACAAACAAAACTCTGGAAACTATACAAACACATGGAAATTAAACAGCATTCTACTTAATGACATATGGGTCCAAGAAGAAATCAAGCAGGAAATCAAAAAGTTTATTGAAACTAATGAAAACAATGATACATCATACCAAAACCTGTGGGATACTGCAAAAGCAGTATTGAGGGGAAAATTTATTGCATTAAATGCTCACTTCAGAAGAATGGAAAGATGGCAAGTGAACAACCTAACACTTCACCTTAAAGAACTAGAAAAACAAGAACAATCCAATCCTAAAGTTAGCAGACGGAAAGAAATCATTAAGATCACAGCAGAACTGAATGAAATTGAAAACCAAAAAACAATTCAAAAGATCAACGAATCAAAAAGTTGGTTTTTTGAAAAGATAAATAAAATTGACAAACCATTAGCATGGCTAACAAAAAAAAGAAGAGAGAAGACTCAAATAACAAAAATTAGAAATGAAAAAGGCGATATTACAACTGATTCATCTGAAATACAAGGAATCATTCGAGACTACTATAAACAACTATACGCCAACAAATTTGAAAATCTGGAGGAAATGGATAAATTTCTGGACACACACAAGCTCCCAAAACTGAACCGTGAAGACGTAGAAAATTTGAACAGACCAATAACAATAAAGGAGATTGAAGCTGTTATCAGAAGGCTCCCAACAAAGAAAAGCCCAGGACCAGATGGATTCACAGCAGAATTTTACCAAACATTCAAAGAGGAATTGACACCGATTCTTTACAAACTATTCCAAAAGATTGAAACGGACGCAAATCTCCCAAACTCATTCTATGAAGCAAACATCATCCTGATACCAAAACCAGGTAAAGATATAACCAAAAAAGAAAACTACAGGCCGATATCCTTGATGAATATAGATGCAAAAATCCTCACTAAAATACTAGCAAACAGAATACAGCAACACATACGAAAAATTATTCATCACGATCAAGTGGGATTCATCCCAGGGATGCAAGGTTGGTTCAACATACGCAAATCAATAAATGTGATACACCATATTAATAAACTCAAACACAAGGACCATATGATCATCTCTATAGATGCTGAAAAAGCATTTGATAAAGTTCAGCACTCATTCATGACAAAGACCCTCTATAAGTTAGGTATAGAGGGAAAGTATCTCAACATAATTAAAGCCATATATGCCAAACCCACTGCCAATATCATCCTGAATGGGGAAAAGCTGAAAGCTTTTCCTTTAAGAACAGGAACTAGACAAGGATGCCCACTCTCACCACTCCTATTCAACATAGTGTTGGAAGTACTAGCCAGAGCAATCAGAGAAGAGAAGGAAATAAAGGGCATCCAGATTGGAAAAGATGAAGTCAAACTGTCCCTGTTTGCAGATGACATGATCCTATATATCGAACAGCCTAAAACCTCTACAAAAAAACTGTTGGAATTGATAAATGATTTCAGCACAGTAGCAGGATACAAAATCAACACACAAAAATCAGTAGCATTTCTTTTCTCCAATAGTGAACATGCAGAAGGAGAAATCAAGAAAGCCTGCCCATTTACAATAGCCACCAAAAAAATAAAATACTTAGGAATTGAGTTAACCAAGGAGGTGAAAAATCTCTATAATGAGAACTACAAACCACTGCTGAGAGAAATTAGAGAGGATACAAGAAGATGGAAAGATATCCCATGCTCTTGGATTGGAAGAATCAACATAGTGAAAATGTCCATACTACCCAAAGTGATATACAAATTCAACGCAATCCCCATCAAAGTTCCAAAGACATTTCTCTCAGAAATGGAAAAAACTATTCAGACATTTATATGGAACAATAAAAGACCACGAATAGCCAAAGCAATGCTCAGCAAAAAAAATAAAGCTGGAGGCATAACACTACCTGACTTTAAGCTATACTACAAAGCTATAATAACCAAAACAGTATGGTACTGGCATAAAAACAGACACACTGACCAATGGAATAGAATAGAGAATCCAGAAATCAACCCTCACACTTACTGCCATCTGATCTTTGACAAAGGCACCAAGCCTATTCACTGGGGAAGGGACTGCCTCTTCAGCAAGTGGTGCTGGGATAACTGGATATCGTTATGCAGGAGAATGAAACTAGATCCATACCTCTCACCATATACTAAAATCAACTCAAAATGGATTAAGGATTTAAATATACACCCTGAGACAATAAAACTTCTTAAAGAAAACATAGGGGAAACACTTCAGGAAATAGGACTGGGCACAGACTTCATGAATACGACCCCAAAAGCACGGGCAACCAAAGGAAAAATAAACAAATGGGATTATATCAAACTAAAAAGCTTCTGCACAGCAAAAGAAACAATTAAAAGAGTTAAAAGACAACCAACAGAGTGGGAGAAAATATTTGCAAAATATACATCTGACAAAGGATTAATATCCAGAATATATAAGGAACTCAAACAACTTTACAAGAAGAAAACAAGCAACCCAATTAAAAAATGGGCAAAAGAGCTAAGTAGGCATTTCTCTAAGGAAGATATCCAAATGGCCAACAGACATATGAAAAAATGCTCAACATCACTCAGCATCCGGGAAATGCAAATCAAAACCACATTGAGATACCATCTAACCCCAGTTAGGATGGCTAAAATCCAAAAGACTCTGAACGATAAATGCTGGCGAGGCTGCGGAGAAAAAGGAACTCTCATACATTGTTGGTGGGACTGCAAAATGGTGCAGCCTCTATGGAAAATGGTATGGAGGTTCCTTAAACAATTGCAAATAGATCTACCATACGACCCAGCCATCCCACTGTTGGGAATATACCCAGAGGAATGGAAATCATCAAGTCGAAGGTATACCTGTTCCCCAATGTTCATCGCAGCACTCTTTACAATAGCCAAGAGTTGGAACCAGCCCAAATGCCCATCATCAGATGAGTGGATACGGAAAATGTGGTACATCTACACAATGGAATACTACTCAGCTATAAAAACGAATGAAATACTGCCATTTGCAACAACATGGATGGACCTCGAGAGAATTATATTAAGTGAAACAAGTCAGGCACAGAAAGAGAAATACCACATGTTCTCACTTATTGGTGGGAGCTAACAATTAATATATAAATTCACACACACACATACACACATACACACACAAACGGGGGGGGGTAAGAAGATATAACAACCACAATTATTTGAAGTTGATACAACAAACAAACAGAAAGGACATGGTTGGGGGGGAGGGGGGGAGGGAGAAGGGAGGGAGGTTTTGGTGATGGGGAGCATTAATCAGCTACAATGTATATCGACAAAATAAAATTTAAAAAAAAAAAAAAAAAAAAAAAAAAAGAGTTCAGTGCTTGGCTGATTTTTTCACGGCATGAAAATATTCTGAAGTTGGTAACACCTTAAGAAATCAAAAAGCCACGGTGCCACGCCAACAGCTGATATCCTTCCACACCTTTTAGGGAAATAATGTGATGAGAATCTTTTGACAAATCTTTTCAACAATGTGACCTTAATTAACAGCCTCAGTATTGGGTTCTCCCAGAAGTGGGCTCTTATACAAGGCCTTGAGGGCAAATAATTTATTTGGGAGGTGAAGGAAACACTGCGAGGAGAGTGGAGAAATGAGACAGGACAGAAAAGGCAGCCAATTAGGGTGTGTTATCAAGCCACTTACCACTGTGGGTGACTAGAGCACATCCCACCAGAGGACTCTGGGAGCCACAGGAGAACACGCACCCACACAGAGATCAACTTCCATCAGCCATTACTCTTGGGAAGGGTGATATTTCTTGCGGCCCTACTGCACAGTGGTGGCAAAGTGGGCTCCAGTGTCCAGAAAAAAAGCCTTTAAGAAACGCAGGTGCTGACAGTTGGCAATCAGCCAACATGCACTAAAACTGCAAGGGCTGGAGCTTGCTGGCTGGCTCCTCCTTCCCTTCAATCAAGCAGGAATGTATTAGGGGTCCACTCCCCATGGCAATCACTGTGCTGGACCAGCCACACCATGGCGACCATCTGCCTTCGCTACGTCTTCACCTGAGGCGGCTGAATGTTGCTGGAGGAAAAAATGCAACTGAGCTGACCCATTTCACTTAAAACTCACGGCCACAAAAACTCAAGCAGATGTTCAACCTTTTCTTAATAAGGTGACTTTTCTGCTCTCCAAGACAATTGTTTTGTACCTTCTCTTCCCTTCTCAAACCTCTCACACTTCCCCCTGACTCTCAGTGGATGACCGTCAAAAACCATGAGTTTTGAGATTTTACCTTATTTTAACATAACAAGTTAGTCTGAATTTCATGGATGCTGGCAGAAGACATGAGACTCTTGGTCAGAGACAAAGGACTTTATTACTTATAGCAATAGCAGTAACCCGAGAGTCAGCATTTACGTTGCTTCCCCAAGCCCTGAAGGCAAAGAAGAGAAGGCCAGGAGATACCGTACACATGCAGCAGTTTTTACTACACAGGAGAACACTGAATTTAGGGAACCTGGACCATTTGTACTGGACTGTAAGCCTGCCTGAACTTTATCCCACATGGAGACATTATCTTTGTCACACAGGACAATAAGTACATCTGCCTTTGGCTCCAAAGAGAGACACTATCTCTATTTTCCAAGTCTGTTTGCTATACTACTACATCCTTTAAAATTTAGTCCAGAATAAAGACAGTTAGTCTCTTGGCTCATAAGATATGCAGAAACACAAGAGACACATGGAGAATTATTTAGCAACAATGACCTTCCCTAATATTCCACTGAGAAAATTGAAGCTTTCTGATGGGAATGGCCTCATCTTCTGGTCACCAAAGCTACAAAATTATCTGGTAGTCTTTCTCTTCTTACTTGTTACAATGAATTAAGTGTTTCCTCTCCTTATCAAAGGCCTTCCACCTATGCTCCGGTACAATGCCCTCTTGCCCTCTCCAGGGTTTGATTCCTGCAAATATCTCGTTTGTTCTGTATCTATTTCTCCCTTTCTTCTTCTGTTATCATTCTAATCAGCACACAAACGTGCCCTAAAATATCCATCTCTAAAAACCCCTCCCTTGACTCTACATTCTGCTCCATATATTACCCCATTTCATTATTCATCCTCTCAAGACTTCTCAAAAAACTGGCTACATACACTCCCTGTCCCCCTTTCTAACAGACACCATCACTTAACAAAAACTGCTCCAAAGTCCCACATGACCTCCACGTTGCTTAAACCACTGGTCACATGCTTGCTCTCATTTTAATCTTCCAGCATTATTCTACAGCTAACCACTTCTTCTTTCTTGAATATTTTTCTCTTATCCACAATGACCACTCACTCCCCTAGTTTTCGTCCTCCTTTTTGGTTACTCATCCTCAGTCGCCTTCACTTATTCCTCCTTCTTTAGCTACCCTCTAAATGTTGTATACTTTAGGATTCAGCCCTAGACATTGCTAAAGAAAAATTTGTAAAATTGTAAAATGGCAAGACAGGTTTTATTCAGTACTACTGCAGTTGGAGAGAGACCTCAGTGCAACCTGAGCTCAACTCTGCCTAAACGAATGGCAGAGCCTTTTTTTCCCCCCAATATACAATACAGTATTTTAAATTGTCATCCCCATGCTGTATATTAGATCTCCAAAACTTTTTTGTCTTGCGTGACAGAAACTATGTACCCTTCTAGCAACATCACTCCATTCTTTCCTCCCTCCAGCCCTTGGCACCATCCTACTGTCTGCTACTATGAGTCTGACTGTTTTAGACTTCATATATAAGTGAGAGCATGCAATACCTTTTCTTTCTGTGTCTGGCTTATATCACTCAGCATAATGCCATCCAGCTCCATCAATGTCGTCATAATTGGTAGGATTTCCTTCTTTTTTAATGCTGAATAATTTTCCATTGCGTATATATGCACCACATTTTCTTTATTCTTTCATCTGTCAAAAGACGTTTGTTTCCATATCTTGGCTATTGTGAATAATGCTGCAAAGAGCATGGAGTGCTAATATCCCTTTGAGATACTGTTTTAATTCCTTTGGGCATATACCCAGAAGTGAGAGTGCTAAATTACATAGTTCTATTTTTAATTTTTTGAGAAATTTCTATACTGATTTCCAACAGTGTGTAGTAGGGGTCCATCTTTCTTTACACCCTTGCCAACACTTTTCTTTTGTCTTTTCAATAACAGCCATCCTAACAGGTGTGAGGTGATGTCTCACTGTGGTTTTGATTTGCATTTCCCTGATGATTAAAGATGTTGAGCAACTTTTCATGGGCCTGTTGGCCAACTAAATTTTTTCTTTTGGGAAGTGTCTGTTTAGGTCCCTTGCCTATTTTTTAATTTGGTTATTTGTATTTTTGGTATTGAGTCATAGGAGCTTCTTACACATTTTGGATATTAACCCCTTATTGCATATACGGTTTGCAAATATTTTCTACCATTCTACAGGTTGCCTTTCACTCTGCTGTTTCCTTTGCTTTGCAGAAGCTTTTTAGTTTGATGTGGTTCCACTTACTTTTGCTTTTGTTGCCTGTGCTTTTGGGATTACACCCAAAAAATTATTGCCAAGACCAATGTCAAGAAGGTTTTCCCCTATGTTTTCTAGCAGTTTTATAGGGTCAAGTTTTATGTTTTAAGACTTAAGTACATTTTTAGTTGATTTTTGTGGTTCTATACAAATTTTAGGAGTTTCTGTAAAAAATGCCATTGGGATTTTGATAATGATTGCACTGAATCTGTAGTTCACTTTGGGTCATATGGACATTCTAACAATATTAATTCTTCCAATCCAGGAAGGATACCTTTCCATTTGTGTCTTTTTAGTTTCCTTTATCAATGTCTTATAATTCTTATTACACAGGTCTTTCATCTCTTTGGTTAATTCCTAAGTGTTTTATTTTTTGTTGCTAATGTAAACGGGACTTTTTCTCAATTTCCCTTTCAGATAGTTGTTGGCTGCAGTGTACTAAAGGAAAGGTACTGAAAGACATTAAGGGAGTTGGCCTATACGATTAGGCCATCTGGGTTTGTTAATTAGTGCTTATCTGGAGCAGAAACTTCTCATATTTTTAGGACAGTAGGTAGTTTTGCAAATTGGAGCCCAGTGCCCACCAAAATATCTCCCTGGATGTTTGCATATCATAGGGATGGCTCCCAGGTCCTTGAGAAGACATTTCTGGGAGGTAGAAGATTTATATCTCAATGGAGCAGGGAAAGGATTTATACTGCAATCTTTCTAAAGTAAATGCTCTAAGAAAAAGGAGGCCAGGGGCCTAAACTCAGGTTTTACCTGGTACAAAGACTAAATTCTTTCGGAAGCAGAAATGAGTTTTCTCAGACAGGAACTTAAGAGAGCTATGATCATCACCCTAAGGATGTGGCCTTGAGCTGTTAGAAAGTATGCTAGTGTTTGTTCAAGTGTCCTAGTGTAGGGGGTGGACAAAATCGTTTGTGCTGAGAGTTCCAGTTCTCATAGGGTTGAAGCCTAGTCAAGAAGTGGCTCAGAGGAGCCCAACCAAAGTTTTGTCAAGGAGAAAGCCTTTGTCAGCATTCTCTTCTCTTTCTACAACCTACTGATGACTGCCATATTTATAGCTCAACTCAGGCCTTTTCCATGACTCCAAACTCATATATCTAGTTATTTGAATCTTCACTTGATAAGTCTTTAGGCATCTGAAGTTAACCTGGCCAAAACAAACACCTTGTTCTAGCCTGATGCACCCTCTCCCACTATGTATTTGCTTGCCTAACTCTTCCCACCTTGGTGAATGAAATAGCCAATCACTGAACTTGATCTAGCCTAAAACTTAGGACTCATCCTTGACTTTTCCTTTTATCTTCCCAAACCAATCCATCAATAAACTCTTGAGTCTATCTCCCTTGCTCTACATCTCACCAGCAACATCCAGCTGCTCAGGTGTTAAGCATTAAGTAGGCACACAGTCCTATAGAGTCCCATCTGGGAGAGTGGTGTTTAGACTAGACAGCCTTGGAGAGAACTTTCAATGTAAGGTAGTCATACAGCTTGGAGTAAAGTAGTAATTTGATTTCCACTTACTTCTGTTTCTTATTAATCACTTCTCAAGAATCTCACTCTGGTTGGGTGGCTGGACAAAGGCAGGATCCAGGCATTCCAGATCCCTGGTAATACTATCTTATATAAAATTATTGTTCTATACTTCCTGTGTTCTGACACAGGACTTCTCAAAAAACAATGGGTGGAACACCTTGAGTAACAGTTCAGCACTAAAGAACATACAACCCAGAAATGTTGGGGCCTTAATGCCTACAGGGCCACCCTTGATCATGAACAGAAGCCAAAGGATAAATGCTTCTCTAACTTTCATCCCCTGGGTGGACAGTTCTAAGATTACTTCATGAGACTCCTTAGAATGTCCAGTAGGATGGATCTCCAGGCATTTACAGTGATGGCCAGTTTAAAACTGAATCCTCTTGATTAGCTTTTTCTCCTTCCATTTCACTGCCCACTCCCTTACTAGGGCTCCCTGGGATCATTCCCAAAGTGATAACTGCACATGGGCTTGTCTCAGGTTCTGCTTTAGGGAAACCTAGGTTAAGGCACTGCCTTCCTAACAGTCTGCCTCTGACGCAAAGTGTAAGTAAAAGGCTGAATGTATTAAAACGAAGACGCAAAGTTTGATGCTCCATGGTGGCTCTGCTTTTTCATTCATTCAAACTTGGTACTTGAGACCAATAATTTATCAGGTAACATGATCATAGCAAGTTAGGGTTGGAAAGAAAGCATATGAGAGAATATCATAGTGTTCATTTTGTACCTAGGGAAACAGATTCAGAAATATGGAATGACTGGCCCAAGACTATAGAGCTGTGACAGCTGCCCAGGTTTCTACATATCAGTATAGTGAATTCAAGGAGGATTATTATTAATAAACATTTATTGAATGTTTACTCTATGTCATGTAGGCACAGCACAACACACCTCTTCTAAGTGGTTCACTTATTCCTTATAGCTAACCTCTGAGGGCAGAACCTACTGTTATCATTTTACAGATAAAGAGTTCAGTCACTTGCCTAAGGCCACTCAGCCAGGAAGTGATGGGGTTGAATCTGAACCAGAGAGCCCAAGATCCTCGCTGCTATGCTACACGGCCTAATAAAGGAGGTACCTGAACTCATTGGGCTAGGATGCACAGCTATACAAGTAGTAAAATAAGCAAACCAGGGTGGCATAGGGTACTACCGAGCAGCTTTCCTTTCTTTTTTTTTTTTAGAGAGAGGCTTTATGTAATTTATAGAGCAAGAAGAAGGTAGGGTTGAAAATATAGTCATAAGACTAATGCAGAGATAGCAACTGTGCTTTCATAAGCACACCATGTATGAGTTTTATCTTAGCTATATATCGTCATAACAAGCAGTTATCATTCTGATATGTCTAATGTACATGGGAATAAATCTACTTGGCAACTTGATCTTTACTAAAGCAGTTCATTTTAACTAAAGCAAATATTGAATAAATTTAATTCAACAGATGTAGTAATAGCTATTATAAAAATGTACTTATACACAAGTATTCAATTTTTATTTTATTGCTTACATATGAATTGCACAGTGAATTTTCACATCTCAAAAAAACTTACTTCATTACATTTAATACATATATGGACTTGAATAAAACAAATTAGTTCTTTTCTCAGACAGGAAAGAAAAGGAACATTTTGAGGAAGGGGAAGTTAATTGCTGGTAAATTGTATTAGTATTATTCTAAAAGATAATGAGTTCATAAATATTAAGGAAATATTTATGTGTGTGTGTGTTTGTATTCAGGTACACTCCAATGACAATTAAACACTATATAAGCAATCACAGACAACACAAGATAGGAGAAACATTTAAATGTTAACTGTTCAGTGTCAAGAAAAAAGAATGATACAAGCAACTAAATACGGCAAAAAGAGAATGATTAACAATTTATTAAGAGTTTTATATATCTACAAAAATATAGCAATACAGTAAACTTCAACAAATCCTAAATTTTCAATATCTGAACTGGCTACAACACAGTATGCACACCCAGTCCCTACAGAATCCCCTGCAGACATGGACGGGTCAGAGAAAAGATCCATTTCTTGGGAATCCTTGTCAATAAGACCAGTTCAGTAATCCAGGATATACAGAAGTCTACTGTGAATTAAGAACAACAAAATCACAATAAAACAAAAATCAACAGTATAAAATGTCCAAGAGAAATGTGTGATAAACATTAATTGCAATGGTTTTCCTTTACATGCAATACATGCATTTTTTAATCACTGAGAAACATGAAATTTTGTAAAGCAAAGTTTGTTTTGAATGAGTGCAAATGAACATATATATTCTTTTCCTATACTATTATATATATTTTTCCATACAAAAGCACACAGTGTTAATCTATAAAATGACATCCAAGTGGATGATGATTGTTTTTGCATGTCCCCCTGCTTAGATTTTTAAAAATGCACAATAAAAATTAATATTCTTTTTTAAAAATACAGAAGGAAAAAAGGAAAATAAAAAAAACATAAAACTTGGCTTATTAACAAGTGACGCATTTTACCCAATCAAGAGGCAAAGTTACAGTGACAGCTGCAATAGGGCCATTTAGTCTTCCAGTGGTCACTCTGAAAGCAAGATCTTGTGGTTTACATCTAATAAACAGCCCAGGATATTTTGGGGTCATTTTATAGGTTTAAATGAATAGACTCTTTTTCAAGATGTTGCACTTTGGCTTAAATATTCAAAAATTTTTGAGTATGCTTGTTCTATTATCATTTCCTTACTTTTTTCTGTTTCTACTAAAGGTGCCCAAATAACCATAAACACAAAGTTAAAACATCCTATTCTTCACTGCAATTTTTCAAACAAAAAAGAAAAATTTTTTGAGCTATAGTTTTTGATATGTGTATTGTTTTATGTAACTGAATCTGAAAAGGTAGTGGAACTATAAACAGGTGATTTTATAAAACGTCCTAAGAGAATTTTATAAGAATTGCAAAGAAAGTTGTTTATTTTTACAATGTGATAGAATTCACTAAAATGTACATAATTTTACGGGTCTGTGAATGCATGTGAAAGTGCACCTGTGAGTCTGGTAGCTGACTTTAAAAGAAACTTAAATTGAAAAGCCTTAGCACACTTGATTTCTAAAAGATAGGCACTCTTTTCAAATGTAATATAACTAATCTTAAACAGAGATGCATAAAAGTTATGGTTCAAATCTTACAAATTCAAAGTCCGTTTGGGGAGTTCTTTGACTGTGAAGATTTAAAACAATGCACAACATAAAAATGTAAAGTAATGTGCTTTTAATAGAAACAGAAATGTACAAACTCCTCACAGGTGAACCAGTAGCTGTTTTAAATGTATTTTTTTCTATACTAAATATATATTTCATTTAATTAATGGAGCCACAGCAAAATACTACTATAATTTCAAAGCATAGCCTGTAAACTAATACATCGTATGATGTAAAAAATATTGCACAGTTCGGTACTCCGAGAGTAAGCTCTAAGCCTCTCTAGTAGAATGGTCAATCTCTCAGCAGAAAACAGAGTATTACAAGAACTAGACGCTTTAAAGTATGGCAATTTTTAGGGTCATATTCTAGGAATACTATTCAATAGATGTCTTATTACCATAAACAAGTTGAGGAATGCTCATCACATATTATTACAGTAAACAAGTAGAGGGATGCTTATCACAACTTATCTAAAGCATGGGGATGAAAAGCCACAAAACAGTTTTGCAGCCGCAGGATTAGGAATATATTTGTATGTATTTGCTTTTGCAGATAACCAAAGACAAAAGCAGTTCTATTTGTAAGCAGCTGTGTAGACGTTTAAAAAATACAGCAGACACGTTATATATTTTCAACCCTCTGAAGGCTTACTTTTTTAAAAAAGTACATGTTTATGAAAAGTTTAAAATATACTATTCAACAAAGGAATAATGTGAGACCAATACACATTCAATTTTAAAAGCCACCAGGAACCTCATAACAAATTAATATGGCATAAATCTATCTTCCAAAGTACCCTAAATCACATATAGCTCCAAACCTTCTAATATGGTATGCCAAGCATTTGGTTAAAGATAAGTTCCATCATTATTTTCAAGAAGTATGTTAATATGCGTGAAGTAAACCCTGAAAACTTAGCTTGGACTTAATGTTTAGGCCTTAAAATCCTATGCTGCGGTCTTCATGAGAACCTCAGTACACACATAGATCTGGAAACTTCATCTCATAGACTGGGACAGATTGGTATTGGGCATGCCCAGAAGTAACAGTCAGTGTTCCTGATGGACTGGGAGGAGGACTGTAAAAGAAGAACAAGGCATTATCAACATGTATATTTAAAAGCTGTTCATTTCAGAGCATTCTATCTACTACCAGAAAACAGCAAAGTAAGACTACTTAATTGCAGATACCAACATGATGTAGTTGCTGGCCAGCTACAAGGCTATATGGGAAACAGACCACACTGTTTTTAAGCCTAAACACATTTTCCTTTGAATATATGTATATATAATTTTTTATAATGGGATTAAGTGCTATTCTTGTGAGCTGCTCTGTTTCATTAACAAAAAAGTCATTCATATATACTGTATTATCTTTTTTGAAGAAAGCATGGTATTTCATTACACGGATATATCATAATTGATTTAATCCAGTGAACAAGTACAGGTTCATTTCCATTTTTCATTACCATAAATGATGCTCACAAGTCTATTCTTATACATATATAATTTTATCCTGGCCAATTGTATCCTTGGTTTATAGTCTTATGAGTAGAATTTCTGGATCAAAGTGTATTCACAATTGTGACCTTGGTACATATTTCCAGAATACCAGCAATTTATACTTTCAGCATTTGAGTGTACCTATTCTCATATACTGTCATAAATACTGTATACAGTCGATCTTTTTTCGTTTTTTTTTTAAATCCTTGTCAATCTGGCAGACAAAAGGAAATTCATTCTTATTTTTATTTTCAATTTTCAGGTTACAATAATGATAATTTCTTCGTACTATCCATTTTATATTCCTTTGAAAATGTAATTTGCCTATTTAAGTTCACTGCTTCTATTCCTAGCCAGACGTTTTCCCCTTACCAATTTGGAAAACCAACTTTTTGTCATATCATAAAAATGTTTTTCTCAAATTATTATTTTTTTTTTGCCAAATGCTTAAAAACCTTACATAAATCCATTATTTCCTTATCAGTTTTAGTTTTTGAGTTATGCCAAGAAACACTTTCCTCCCAAATGAGGATTACAAAAAATATTCCTGTAAATTCTAGTATTTCTATGTATTTTTCTAAACAAAGAGTTAATTTTTCTATCTTGGTAAAGGAAGTGATGTAAAAATCCTCCCTCCTTCTCTTACTGGCCAGCAGTCGAGCAGTTGTCCAAACAAGATTAACTAAACATTTGCTCTTTTCCTCAAAAATTTGAAATCTTGTCTTTACCATAGATACTTTCTATTTCCAAATTTTCCTCTATTCTACTTACCTGCTGAAACTATAAATCAACTTGAAAGAAACAGCATGTAAATAATATTTAATCTTTAAATCTGTGAACATGGGGGGTTTACCTCTCCTTTGTTTAGGTCTTTAATTTTTCTCAACAATGTTTTGTACTTGTAACAGAGGTCTCACATGCTGTTAAATTTATGGCTAAGTATTTTAGTTTTTTCAATGCTATGTTTTAAAATTTCATTCTGTAATTGTTTGTTGCTAACATGTGGTTATATAATTGAATTTTGAATGCTGACCTTGAATTCTGTGACTTTAATTCACTTATTAATTCCAGTAGAGTTTTTTTTTTGTTATTGTTGTTGTTGATTACTTAGGATTTCCTACATACACAACCATGTCTTCTGTAAAAAGAGTTCCACAAGGGTACTTCAAAAAGTTCTTGGGAAAACAGAATTAAAGGATAATAGGAATCTTTCCACAAACTTTTTAAAGTACCCTTAGATTTCCTCCTTTTCGAACTTTACATTTTTATTTCTTTTTCTTACCTTACTGCTAGGACTTCTAATACAATGATGAACACAAATGGTGACAGTGGACATCCTTGTCTTGTTCCCAATATTAGGTGAAAAGCATCAGACTTTCACCATTACATGTAAATAATATCAGTAGTAGATTTTTCGTCATTAGTCTTCATCAGATTGGGTTCTTCCATTCCTAATTTTCTGAGAATTTTTGTCTTATATGTATGTTAAGTTTTAACAAATGCTTTTTACTGCAATTCCTGGGGTGATCATATAACTTTACTCTATTATGTTAATATGGTGAATTATGCTGACTGACTGATTTTCTAATGCCAAACTGATCTTGCTTTCCTCATAGTACCCCATTTACTTATGTCATCAGTTTTATAGATTTGCTAGTATTTTAATAAAGATTTTTGTGACTATATTCATATTCACTTGCTAATATTTTAACAATATTTTTGTAACAATATTTATGAGGAGTATTCATCTAAAATTTTATCCTCCTTGTAATAGATAGCTCTGTCTCATTTTGGTATTGAGGTAATGCTGGCCTCATGAGTTAGAAAATTTCTGGACCTCCTCTATTTCCTGAAAATGTGTAAAACTGGTGTTATTTCTTACTTAAATGTTTGATAAAATTAAAGAGTGAAGCCAAATATGCTTCCTTGTAGGATGCTTTTAAATTACAAATTTATTTCTTTATTAAGATATTTGGATATTTCACTTCTTGTGTCAGTTTTAGGAAAACGTGCCTTTCAATGATATTGCCCATATTATCTAAATTGTCTTTTATTTTTCTTTTTGCTTCCCTAGTCAGTAGGTATAAATTGTCAAATTTACTGGCATTAAATTGTTTACAAAATTCCTTTATAATCTAGAGATGCCCCTCACTCATTTATGATATTGGTAATTTGTTTTTTCTCTTTTTTTTCCTTGATTACTTTTACTAGAAGTTTATCAATTTTACTAACTTTTTCAAAGAACCAACTTTTAGCTTTGTTATTTTTTTCTACTGTTTTCTCTTTCATTGATTTCTGTTCTTTGTTATTTCCTTCCATCTACTTAATTTGGCATTATGTTGTTCTTCTTTCTCTAGTGTATTACATAATTATTAGATCACTGCTTTTAGATCTTTCTTCTATGCAAACATTAAGCACCTAAAGATATAAATTTCCTCCTAAACACTGTTTTAGTTGCATCCCACAAAATTTTGATGTCTTTTCAGCTTAAAATATTTTCTAATTCCTCTTATGATTTCTTCTTTGACCCATGGCTTATTTATATATCTGTTAATTTCCAAATATTTGGGATTTTTCTAGATATGAGGGTCAATAAATTATAATTTCTTTTGTGGCCAGTCTCTTGACACGATTCCAGTCTCCTGATGTTTACTTGCACTTGCTATATAGTCCTAATTGTTCTATTTTTGTGAATGTTGTATTCACACATCAAAAGAATCTATATTCTACAGTTGTTTAGTACTGTGTTCTCTAAAGGCCACTTAAGTTGGTTGACACTGTTCAAATCTTCTATAACCTTTCTGAATTTTTGTTTTCTTATTAATGTTTTAGTACTCTTACAAATGTTAAAGTTTGCAATTATAATAATGCAAAGAAACAGAAAACTACAGTGAGAATAAGCAGCCCCACATATACATTTCTCTCTTAAAATACATATCTTTTCCTGTAAATTCATTGATGTGTTTGTATGTGTACTGTTTTAAGGTCCTTGTGTACTAATTTCAATAACTGGGTCATCTGTGAGGCTATTTATTCTCACTGTATTTTATTGTTCCTTTGTATTTCTTGTAATTTTTTTTTTAACTGTACTTAGGTGACAGTGAATAAAAGAATAGTGGGGACTGAGGTATGAGTATAATATTGTTTGTTTTGTCTCTTTTCTGGAGAATATAAAACCTTTCCTCTGGTGGTTAGTGAGGCAAATCAGTAAGAGGAAGTGTATCAGACAGCAACTGAAAACTCTGAAGGTACACCATGAAGTCAGTTTAGCTTCTCTCTATCATGTCAGCTATCCCAGATCTACTACTTCCTAACTAGGTGATCTTGGATAAGTTACCTAACTTCTATGTGCCTCTGTTTATACACCTGTGAAATGAGAATAATCACTACCTATTTTTTAGGTCTGTTGCAGATAAATAAAATAACGCACTTGGCACAGTGCCTAGAACATCATAAAGTGCTCATTAAATGTTAACTATTAGTATACAATAAATGGTAAGTATTAGTAGTAATTGTAGCACCAATAAAACAGAATTAGTCATAATACTTATCTAAAATATCAAAATACATAGATTTGTTAGTGTGACTAAATGTAACATGGTGATCCCTAACAACATTTCTTTTAAGAACATGGGTCATGGGGTTTGAATTTTGACTGTGCCACTCACTTCCTACATGACCTTCAGCAAGTTACTTTACTTCTATATGCCTTGGTGCCTTCACCCAGAAAATGAAAACAACAGCATCTACCTACCTTTCAGGGCTGTTGTAAATATTAGCAGAAATAGATTTAAAACATGTAGCATAAGATCAAGTACACAGTGACAATAAAATGTAATACTGACCAAAATGTGCCCTGCATATGAAAGCAGAAAAAGGCTGAAATAAAAAAGCAAGTGGACTAGAGCATTTACTTGTTTCTTCCATTTATAAAATACAGGTGTTGAAGCAAAACAGACTTAATTAATCAAGTTATGAATATAAAAGATAGAGCTGATGTCGAAAAAATTCCAGAAGCAGAGCTGTCTATGGGTCCTCTACCAGGCCACCTTACCCAAAGGCCATTTTCCACAATGAAGTCTACATAAGACTATGCAGAAAATCTTTACCTGGATGGAACCTACAGTTTGCCTATCTGTCTTACAAGTGCTGCATTACTTAATAACAAACAGACATTGAATAACCAAAGCATGTTAGACACTCTATGTTTTGAAGCATAAAAGTCATACACGGATTCAAAGGGATAAGATGTAGCAAAGCTCAAGGAAAATTCAATAATTCAAAAGAGACAGCTGCATAAAGAGAATCATTCTGCCCTGGAAACCTGAACCAGGGGAATTGCAGTTTCTACAGGAGAAAACAGCTAAATATGAGCAATTTCCTGATTATATGTATACATTTTAAAAATTTTTATTTATTTTTTATTTTAACTTCTCAATATACATTGTAGATGATTTTCATGTCCCTTTACCCCTTTCTCTTTCCCCCCACCCTCTCTCCACCTCACCCCCCCAACCCACTACGTTATATCTGTTCACTTGTCTTAACAAGTTCAAGGACTTGTGATTGTTCTGTCTTCTTGGCTGCCCTACTGTTTGTTTGTTTGTATGTATGTATGTATGTTTATTTATTTATTTATTCATTCATTCATTTTTAGCTCCCACAAAGAAGTGAGAACATGTGGTATTTCTCTTTCTGTGCCTCATTTGTTTCACTTAATATATTTTCTCTAAGTCCATGTTTGTTGCAAAAGGTTACTACCTTTTCATTCTTTTTTATAGCAGAGTAGTATTCCATTCTGTAGATATACCACAGTTTCCTTATCCACTCCTCTGATGATGGACATTTGGGCTGGTTCCAACTCTTGGCTATTGTAAATAGTGCTGCAATAAAAAATAGAGTACAGGTAACCCTTTGACATGATGATTTCCATTCCTCTGGGTATATTCCCAGCAGTGGAATAGCTAGGTCATATGGTAGATCTATCTGTAATTGTTTGATGAACCTCCATACAATTTTCCATAAAGGCTGCACCATTTTGCAGTCCCACCAACAGTGTATGAGTTTCTTTTTCTCTGCAACCTTCCAGCATTTATCATTCTCAGTCTTTTGGATATTAGTCATCGTAAATGGAGTGAGATGGTAATTCAAAGTGGTTTTCATTTGCATTTCCTGAATGCTGAAGACATGTTGAGCATTTTTTCATGTGTCTGTTGGCCATTCATATATCTTCCTTTGAGAAATGCCTATTCAGCTCCTTTCCCATTTTTTAATTGGGTTATTTGGGTTTTTTGCTGTAAAGTTGTTTGAGTTCCTTGTATATTCTGGATATTAATCCTTTGTCAGATGTATATTTTCCAAATATTTTCTGCTGCTCTGTTGATTGTTTTTGTACTCTGTTGATTGTTTCCTTTGCTGTGCAGAAGCTTTTTCGTTTGGTATAATCACATTGGTTATATTTTTCCTTGGTTGCCTGTGCTTTGGGAGTCATATTCATGAAGTCTGTACCCACTCCTACTTCCTGGAGTGTTTCCCCTATGTTTTCTTTAAGGAGTTTTATTGTTTCAAGATGTATATTTAATTCTTTAATCCATTTTGAGTTGATTTTGGTATATGGTGAGAGCTACGGGTCTAGTTTCGTTCTCCTGCTTATGAATATCCAGTTTTCCCAGCACCATTTGCTGAAGAGGCAGTCTCTTCCACAGTGTGTAGAATGGTGCCTTTGTCAAAGATCTGATGGCTGTAGGTGTATGGGTTGATTTCTGGGTTCTCTATTCTATGCCATTGATCCGTGTTTCTGTTTTTATGCCAGTACCATGCTGTTTTGGTTATTATAGCTTTGTAGTATAGTTTAAAGTCAGGTAGTGTTATGCCTCCAGCTTTATTTTTTTTGCTCAGGATTGCTTTGGCTATGCATAGTCTTTTGGTATTCCATATAAATGTCTGGACAGCCAAAACCATTTCTGAGAAAAATGTCATTGGAATTTTGATGTTCTGTAGTTCACTTTGGGCAATACAGACATTTTCACAATGTTAACTCTTCCAAACCAACAGCATGGTATCTCTTTCCATCTTCTTGTGTACTCTTTAATTTCAACAGTGGTTTACAGTTTTCTTCACAGAGATTTTTCACATCCTTGGTTAACTTTATTCTTAAGTATTTTATTTTTTTGGTGGCTATTGTAAATGGGCTAGCTTTCTTGGTTTCTTTTGCTGCATGTTCACTGTTGGAGTATAGAAATGATATTGATTTTTGTGTGTTGATTTTGTATCCTGTATCTTTGCTGAAATCATTTATCAACTCTAAAAGATTTTTTTATAGAGGCTTTAGGCTGTTTAATATATAGGATCATATCATCTGCAAACAGGGATAGTTAGACTTCATCTTTTCTAAATCGGATGCCCTTTATTTCCTTCTCTTCTCTGATTGCTCTGGCTAATACTTCCATTGCTATGTTGAATAGGAGTGGTGAGAATGGGCATCCTTGTCTAGTTCCTGTTCTTAACGGAAAAGCTGAAAGCTTTTCCGCGTTCAGGATGATATTGGCAGCGGGCTTATCATATAATGGTTTTAACTTTGTTGAGATACTTTCCATCTATACCTAACTTGTAGAGAATATTTCTCATGAACGAATGTTGAATTTTGTCAAATGCCTTTTCGGCATCTACAGAGATGATCACATGGTTTTTGTCTTTGCTTTTATTGATGTGGTGTATCACATTTACTGATCTGTATATGTTGTCTGCACTGTGCTCTCCCAAGAGTGAACCGGCCATCCCTATATAGAAATGTGAACCCGTGGCCTTGGTGTTATCAGCATCACACTCTCCCAAGGGAGCCACAGGTCAGTCCCTGATTTGCTTATGTTGAATCAACCTTGCATCACTGGGATGAATCCCACTTGATCACAGTGTATAATTTTGTGTATTTGTTGTTATATTCTATTAGCTAGTATTTTATTGAGGATTTCTGCATCTATCTCCATGAAAGGTATTGTCATGTAGCTTTCTGTTTTTGATGTATCTTTGTCTGGTTTTGGAATCAGGGTGTTATTTGCCTCATAGAATGAGTTTGGGAGAATGGCTTCTGTTTTGATCTTTTGGAATAGTTTGTAGAGAATTGGTATCAATTCCTCTTTGAAGGTTTGGTAGAATTCTGCAGTGAACCTGTACAGTCCTGGGCTTTTCTTTGTTGGGAGCCTTCTGATAACAGCTTCAATCTTTTATTGTTATTGGTCGGTTCAGATTTTCTATATCTTCTTGCCTCAGTTTTGGTAGTTTGCATGTGTCAGAAATTCATCCATTTCCTCCAGATTTTCAAATTTGTTGGCATATAGTTGTTTATAGTAATCTCTAATGATTCCTTGTATTTCTGAGGTATCAGTTCTAATATCACCTTTTTAATTTCTAATTTTTGTTATTTGGGTCTTCTCTCTTCTTTTCTTAGCCTTGCTAAAGGTTTGTCACTTTTTTTTTTATCTTTTCAAAAAACCAACTTTTTGTTTCATTGATCTTTTGTATCATTTTTCGGGTTTCTATCTCACTTAGTCCTGCTCTGATCTGAATTATTTCTTTCCCTCTACTAACTTAGGGTTTGGATTGTTCTTGTTTTTCTACGTCTTTAACATGAAGTGTTAGGTTGTTTATTTGCCATCTTTCCATTCTTCTGAAGTAAGCATTTATTGTGATAAATTTCCCCTTAGTACTGCTTTTGCAGTATCCCACAGGTTTTGGTACGATGTATCATTATTTTCATTAGTTTCAAAATTTTTGATTTCCTGTTTAATTTCTTCTTGAACCCATATGTCATTAAGTAGAATGTTGTTTAATTTCCATGTGTTTGTATAGTTTCCGGAGATTCATTTGTTACTGATTTCTAATTTTAATCCATTGTGATCTGAAAAAAGACATAGAATAATTACAATTTTTTTGAATGTGGTGAGACTTGCTTTGTGACCTAACATGTGGTCTATCCTGTAGAATGTTCCATGTGCTGATGAGAAGAATGAATATTCTGAGGTTCTTGGATGGAATGTTCTATAGATATCTGCCAAGTCCGATTGGTCTAAAGTATTGTTTAGATCTTGTGTTTCTCTATTGATTTTTGCCTAAATGATCTGTCCAATGTTGAGAGTGGGATGTTCAGGTCCCCTATTACAGTGTTAGTGTCTATGTCTTTCTTTATCTAAGAGTGTTTGCTTTATAAATCTGGCTGCTCCGATGTTGCGTGTGTATATATTTATGATTGTTATGTCTTCTTGATGGATAGATCCTTTTATCATTACATAGCGTCTTTCTTCATCTCTTTTTATGGTTTTTGGTTTAAAGTCTATTTTATCTGATATAAGAATAGTTACTCCAGCTAATTTTTCATTTCTATTTGCATGGTATATCTTTTTCCATCCTTTCACTCTTAGTCTATGTATGTCTTTACAGACGAGGTGAGTCTCTTCAAGGCAGCATATTGTTGGGTCCATCTTTTTAATCCAATCAGTTTGTGTCTTTTGAGTGGGGAATTTAATCCTTTTACATTTAGAGTTATAATTGAAAGGTGCTGATTTACTCCTAGCACTTCACTGATTTTAGTTTAGATATCTTAAGTATTTTTCGTTCCTTTCTGATTTTGTTTGTCTTCTGTGTTTGTTGGTTTCTTGGGGTGGTAGATAAACTCTTTTTTCTTTACTGCTAGCATTTTTGTTTTACTGGTAGGTTTTGTTCTTCATTGAGTATTCATGGCAGTGATGGTTGTTTCAGGTATCAAACCCAGTACTCCCTTGAGAATTTCTTGTAAGACTGATCATGTGGTAGTGAAGTCGGCAGGTTTTGTTTGTCTGAGAAATATACTATTTGTCCTTCATTTTGGAAAGATATCCTTGGTGGGTAAAGTATTCTTGGCTGGCTATTTTTGTCCTTTAGTATTTTGAAGATATCATCCCATTCTTTTCTGGCTTTTAGGGTTTCTGATGAAAAGTCTGATGTTAGTCTGATTGGGGCTCCCTTCTAGGTGACTTGCCGCTTCTCTCTTGCATCTTTTAAGATTCTCTTTGTCTTTGAGTTTTAACAGTGTGACTATATCATGCCTTGGAGAGGACCTTTTTGGGCTGAATATGTTTGGGGATCTTTGAGCTTCCTGAATCTGAAGATCTGTGACTTTCCCTATACCTGGGAAGTTTTCTACTATTATTTCGTTGAATATGATTTCAATGCCATTTCCTTTTTCTCCTCCTTCTGGAATATCCATGATTTGGATATCTGAGCGCTTAATGTTGTTGTCTCTCTTAGATTTTCTTCAATTTTTTCAAATTCTTTTTTCTTTTTTCTGGTCTGCCTGTGTGAATTCAAACAGCCTGTCTTCAAGGTCAGAAATTCTTTCTTCTGCTTGTTCTAGCCTGCTGGTTAGACTCTCTGCTGTGTTTTTTATTTCGTCGAATGAATGCTTCAGCTACACAAGCTCTGCTAAATTCCTTTTCAGGGCACTGATTTGTTTGTACATTTCTTCTTTCAGGTCCTGTATATGTTTTCTCATTTCATTGTGTTGTCTAACTGAGTTTTCTTGTAACTCACTTACTTTCCTTAGAATTGTTGCTCTAAATTCCTTGTCAGTCATTTCAAGGACTTCATGTTCTATAGACTCTAGAGCTTGAGAGTTATTATTTTCCTTTGATGGTGATGTATTTTCTTGATTTTTCATATTTCTGTTATCTTTCCTTTGGTGTTTACTCATTGTGGCCGGGAGTATCATGGTCCACTAGTTCCACCCTGATGTCTAGCCTGGATCCTGAAGGGACTGCTAATTCTGGGAAGCAAGGACTAGCCTGGGCTGGGGGGTCCCATGGTGCTTGCCTGTTCTGGTGCAGTTGACTCAGGGTGTGTGGGCGTGGTGGCTCTTTCTCTTCTCCGGGTGGTGCGGACTGGCCTGGGCTGGGGGGTCCCACTGCACCTGCCTGCTCCGATGCAGCTGAGTTGGGGTGTGTGGACCCAGTAGCTCTCAGGCCTCTCTGGGCGGTGGGGACTGGCCTGGACAGGGGGTGCTTCCCTGTTCTGGTGCAGCTAACTTGGGGCATGTGGGCCCAGAGGCTCTTAGGCCTCTCTGGGCAGTTGGCACTGGCTTGGGATGGGGATCCCGCAGCACCTGCCTGTTCTGGTGTGGCTGACTCAGGGTGCGTGGGCCTGGCGGCTCTCGGGCCTAAGCGGCGGGGACTGACATAGACTGGAGGTCCCACAGCTCCTGCCTGTTCCAGCATGGCTGACTTGGGGCAGGTAGGCCCGGCAGCTCTCGGGCCTATCTGGGAAGTGGGCACTGGCCTGGGCTGGAGGTCCTGCGGCTCCTGCCTGTTCCAGCATGGCTGACTTGGGGCATGTGGGCCCGGCGGTTCTCAGGCCTTTCTGGGCGGCAGGCACTGGCCTGGGCTGGGCGTCCCGAGGCATGCGGCTCCTGTCTCTTTCAGTGTGGCTCTCAGGCCTCCTGTTGTTGCTTTCTAATAGTTGCAAATTGGTTGATTTGTGGGAGAGATCGACGCTAGGAACCGTCTACTCTGCCATCTTGACTGGAAGCCACACAATTTCCTGATTAAATGTAACTTTAGAATATGGGTCTTCCAGATTACCCAGATGTCCTTATGGGACCATTATAAAGGAATGATTGATCTCAAAAAGGAAGCTAGGAAAGCTAGACAACAACTGGACAAGTAATGGTATAAGACTCAACCAAACAAACAGAGTGACTACTAAGAAAAGGGTCACCTATATAATCGTGTGTTTATCCTAAATGAAAAACACAATTACGTCAACATAATCAGCCACAAATTAACAAGGGCCTAACAGTTTCTATTTTGTTCTTGCTGTATTATTGCTGGTAGTAAAAACCTTACCGAATAGTGAGTTCCAGTATTTGAGCAAGTCTATCATGAAGCAAATTCGCCTGCAAAGAAAAAAAAAAAATGTTAAGAAAGGATTTTATTGTTTTCAAAATACCCATATATAATAATACAAATGTAATTTAAAGGACAAAGCATAACTGTAACTATTAAGCTGACAGTACAGAATGCTTCAATGTTTTGGTCTGATCTGTCTCATTTATTAGAATTTGTTTTTTCTTTTTTTTCCTTTCCTAGTCTCACTGCTAAAAACAAACCAAAAAAAACCACAAAGCAAAGTACTCATAGCTAAATCACTGGAAACCACTGCAAAAAAAAGTGTCAAAGCAATAAAAATCATTAATATTTAGTTTACTATCTGCCATTTCCATCAGCTTACATCACACAAAGAAATTATCTAGGCTTCCTAGGTATGCCTTCAGTTTTCAGTCCCAGTCTCATACATTTCCTGTGTTCTGTTCCAAGTCTTAAGCTTGGAACTTACCAGCCAATCACTGAGAAAGAGTTTCCACAAAACCGCACTCCACCCCGACCCTCGTTGCCATTTGTTCACTCACTTTGGATTCGCACTGTGCTGCTATTTCTTCAAAAGGTGCTTTCTGGAATTTCTCTATCACAAGACGCCTCTTTTCCTTTTCCTGTTCTTCCATTCCATTGGTATCTATATAAATGTTTATAATAAAGACTCATTAAATGGAATATAGAATTTCACAGAACCCTGCTAATGACTAAAAAAGCTAATGATCTATCAACCAAAAATAAGGATAACTTACAGGGCTACTCTCATAAGAAAAAAAGCAAAAGGCATAATATTCTTGAAATGTCTTTTAAGGCTAAAAAATTAAAAATCTAACAGTTAAAACTACATAGCACACAACCCTCTTTCATAGAGTATCTCTATCTTTCCCTACCCACCACCAAAAAGGGGAGGAGAATGGTAACTTCCTACAAGCCAAACAACTTCAAGGTCCATCCTGAAGGACAGTTCTTTTATTTGTAAGTGAGCCCTTGCACATATGAGGTACTAAATAAAATATTTGCTAAGCTAAATTTTGATACTAAGTGGAATAACAGAAATACAGATGGGTAGGCTGGCCAGTTAGCTCATGGCTCAATTGGTTAGAGCATGGTGTTATAACACCAAGGTCAAGGGTTTAGATCCCCTTACCAGCCAGCCATCAAAAACAAAACAAATACAAACAAACCAACAACAAGAAATACAGATGGGGTCACTGGAAACCATATCATCTTAGTCTTTTCCACAATTTGAAAGGGATTTATTTTTATTTTTTAATCTTAATATATGATCTGGCCAAAGTTTGAGACAGCAAAATAATAAATGTCTTTTTTATACTAATGCTATAACTTTGTTTGAATAAGAATCTGATATGATAAGACAATTTTAAAAGCCTAAAAGTTGTAGCTAAATAAATGATGTATTTATATAGAAACCAAGAATTTTTGTTTTGTTTTGTTTTTGCCATGCTGCCTCTATTTATTCTGGTATCTAAAAAACTACCAAGATAAAGATGAGTTAAATATTAGGAGAGCTAACAAGTGCAAAATAGCTCACCAATTGCTTTCTTCAATGCTTCAAAGGTGATTTCTTCAGTGTTACTAACCTAGACAAAAGTGATTTTAAGTAAAATAAAGAGTAAAGGAAAGTCAACAACAGTTCTCCATCTAGTTACAAGTCATCTAAGAAGTTATACAGTTTATTTTCTTTTTGTTATCTTCATTTGTGATTATACGCCACAGTATCAAAAAATCTCCATTTTTTTCTTTGGTTGTAACAATGGCCTACTACAGCACATCCCCAAAACAAGTCTACAGATTAGCACTAGACTGGCAGAATTAGAATCCCCTAGGCAATATAATCACTCTTGAATTACAGAACTAAATCTCCGGCTGACATGATGTACAACAAGGTTTGAATCCCACCTACTGAACTATACTTCATAAGTAAACTATGCTATGAGATAGAGCTGAGATTATATATATATAATTTTTAGCCATGTGATACATAAGAACTAAATACTATATATAGCCTCTGTAATTTTGGTACCATATACAGTATACAAATCAAAAATGAAATAATCTAAGATTTTAAATGGTTTAAAAGTAAGAATCACTACTTTGGGAAGTGTTCATTGTGTATAATTAATCAACATCTTTAAATAAGCGTATTCTGGATCTTCTAAGGTCAACCACCAAGTTTTATGATTAAAAAAGTCATTTTAGCACATTTTCAAAAGTAATAATAAATCCAGTTACTATAGTATCTCTGAATAAAAATTAAGAAACGATACATGAGTACTTGCCTGGGACTCTGGTCATCCCTAAATTTAGCACATGAACTTCTTTTGCTAAGTCTAAGGCAGCAAGACTAATAAAAGCAAAAGACTTTATGCTCTGCACCTTAGCTTCACTGTAATGCAAAGGCTTTAGCTGGAAATCAAGCAGCAAGAGTTCCACTACCTCGGTTTTTTTATTGAGGGTTCATATTTCTAGTTGAAGTCAGATTAAACTTGGGAATCTTCAGTTGCTTTGTTCTAGATATTTGGAGCAGACATACAAGATTAGGCTCTAGCTGGTCAATTATTTGTACCTAGAAGCAATCTAAGTACTTCAATGAAAAAACAACCTGCTACTATTCTTAGAATTGGCTAAGAGCGTTAGACTCTTGAGAAACAACTATAGTATAGGAGAAAGAATATGGGAGAAGTTAAAAGGCTGGCATTCTTATTGTATAATTTTTACATATTACCTGTTCAATCCTGGGATAAGCAAAAGGCTAAAGTACCTTACCCTCCTAACTCTTCTTCCCTATTTGTTCTTGCTTTCTTTAATGTAGATAATTACGATAGTTTCCTAACATCAAGAATCTCTAAGTCAGTCTGTCTCTGCTTTTATTTATTTATTTTTTGTTTTAACCTCTTTTCTCTAAATCCTTTTAAGTCATGTGTTGGTCTTATCCATTCTTCCTCTGGAATTGTATACTCCTGCTTTCCTGTCCTTCTTCCTCATCTGCAGTCTGACTACTCTAGGTTAGGTCCTTGTTACATCAAGCATGGACTATTACAAGGATCTCCTAACTGGCCTCTCTACTTCCAGTCTCTTCTTTCCAGGTTAGCCTAGTCACATTTCTGAGATTCCTTTTATGAAAGCGTAGCTCTCATAATGAACTTCAGTGTTTCCCTACTTCCTACCAAAATACATACAAAGCCCTCAGCCTGGTGATAAAACCTTTTCTAATTTGGCTCCAATCTTATCTCCCACTCTTCCACTTTGTGCCTCTTATTTAAAAAAAAAAAAAAAAAAAAAAAAAGACCAACCTCTTTATGTTAGCATTTAATGATTCATATTTTCATATAATGTAGCTGCTAAATATAAGCTACCCTACGTACTTTATTTGGTGCACAACCAAACTATAATCTGTTTCAACTCTAAAGGAAAAATTGGTTGTGCTGGAGTTATGCCAAAATGGTGCAAAGGCACCACCCTAAAGGAGTTTCAACATTCCCTTTACTATTTGTGACTTTTGCTTTGCACATGACCTACAACTCTAACCTAGTCTGTATAATGCCCTTGAGCCTGCATAAAATCTATTCATCTGTTTCCAATCAGAGTAGTTGTCATGCCACTTCCACTGATACCTCAGTAATCTGACAGCAAATAGTATGGCAGACTGTGACTAATATTAACTTTATGGGAGCACACATAGGTTTCTCCAGTTGTATATGGGAAAAAGGCAGAAGTACATGTGTATAAAACAATGATCTGTTGTTTGGTGTAGAATAAACAACAATCCTTTGCAGCCAGTGACTTAATTTTGTACAAAGGAAAATTTAACATGTAATGAAAACTTAATATCTATAATATCCCATCTGTGCTCCCAAATAATCAAGCATTTACTATTACCTTTTGGAGAGAACTGAGTGGTATCCATTATATGGATAAGACATCAAAGAATCACGCCTACAGTGCTTTATCTTATTAGTCAAACTAATAACTTTACCTCAGGAGGTAGAGACATCTCTATTTTATTTTAGTCATTTATCTTCTTGACTACCTTGATTTTATTTAGGTATCTTAGGTATCTTCATATTTATGAGGAATCTCCAAAAAGTTCATGGAAAGATGCATATTATCTTCTGATTTTATTTTTCCATGAACTTGTTGAAGTACAACTTGTATACGGGTGTTTATACACATGTATATAGTATATGCATACACATGTTTTATATATCTGGCAATTTTTAGAAAAGGTTCACTAAGTGATTCTCAATGGACTAAGGTTTGAATTGCAAGTATTAGAACATACCTCAAGTGGGCCAGGTACTTCAACAGACTACAGTAACAATTTGAGTTATGTCTAGGGATAACAGAAGTTTGCTTTGGTCTCTATCTAAACAATCTACTGACTTTTTTCTTTTAATTATAAGCTCTAAAAGCAGATATATCTGAGGACAAAATAGGATTATGTATATAACACTTCAAATAATTCCGATCAAATAAAAGAACAATTTTTAATGAGCAATTTTCTTATCTGATTCATTGTAACCAAATATACTTACTGATACTTTGTTACACCATTAACTGGTGTATATCTAACTGATGTGAATTTCTCCTGTCCATGCTACGAAATTAATTAGTTTTAGCCTAGAAGGTAAAAGGTAATATTATTCTGTCTTCTGGTATTAGAACAATCATTTCTAATATACAAAAGCAGACTCCACAATGATAAATGAGATAAAACCACAAATGTGCTCAAGTAAATGTGGTACTAAACTGTACTTAAACTTTTCAGATGCTTAGTGTCAGATGCTTACTTAAACTAGTCAGATGCTTTTCAGAGACACATCTGACTTAGGACTTACTGCAAATGGAAAATTACAGGATCTACAAAAAGTTAAATATATTAGTGGACATTCAATGTAAAATTCATGTCAAGAATCTTCTCCCACATTAAATCCTTATGAAAATATTTTTCAATTTGTCAAAATAGACTGATTCTTTGCAATAATTTCAAGTGCTATACATAAATTTTTGGAAGAAATAAAAATAGTTAACAAAAGAACAGAAAAATACCAGTCAATAAAATATACTGCACTCCTGACAAAATTAAGTCTATAAGGCTTTAGATGAATTTCTTCTCTCAAAAGGTAACAGCAACAAATTCATACTCATTAAAAGATAGAACTAGCAAGATACTTTCTTTACTAGTAATAAGTATATAAATTAGAAAGGCTTTGATGAAAGAGACAAATTTAAGGAAGATGATTTTTCTTAAGCTTTAAATTGGTGAGAAACTTGAAGCCAGTCTTAATGCTTTGCTGATAATTTCTTAATAAAACTGATTAATTCTCCATTATGGGGAGTTAAAAAGCATGGAAGATATGTTAGTCAGCTGTACCCTGGTGACCAGATAGTTTTAATTACTGAAGACAAATTAACTGATAGGGATGGGGGTAGGGATGGCGGGTGGGCAAGAAAGGAGGCTGAGAAAGCATGAATTCAGACAACTTCCTTTCCTTTTTCTTGTATGGACATTGTTTTAATTATTTATATTGTACCAACAAGAAATAATACCTAGGAAGGCAAACAATGGATAAACCACAAGATGAAGGCTGACTTGACATGCTGGCATTTCGGCATTTTTACTTGACTATCAAAAAATTCTCTGCTGATTTGTGTGGAGTATGTCCTAGGGAATACTGGCTGCTTTTTCTTCCTATTAACTCAGGAGGGTACACTCTTGTGCTCTATTAAAACAGGAGGAGAGCATTAAATCTGTGATGTATCAAATAAGCCACAGTCTTTAAAGAGTACATAGTTCACTGACACAGCTTCAGCTACATTCAATTCATTATATTCACTATCCAACATGATAAAAAATTTTTCCCTTACAGGTTAAGTTTCAAAAATTTCTAAAGGCAGTAAGCATTTGGCTTACATGAAGGTGTATAGTTCCATTTATTCCTGTAAACTTATGTTTCATAAATCTAAAAAAACCCAGAATCTAGAAGGCCTAATAATATAATAACAGGCCTTGTAAAACATTTCTTAACTTGCAAAAAGAATCTCACTTAATGCTGTTTCACAGTATCTTTTATTATAATGAATTACAATGTGAAATCTAACAATATCATAACATAAAATGTTAAGTTTATGTATCTTTATAGACAGCTAAAATGAGTTCAATAAAATAAACTATAAGTTCAAGGCTAAATCAGATTAATTTCCACTAACAATTTAGTTGATTTGGGGATAATTTAGAGTTGTATTTTCTCCTGTTCGAAAGTGTAGAGGGCAAAAAATTCTTTTAAATGATATCTATCTCAAGACAGTACTCTACCATAAACTTTTATCAACTTACCACATCATCAGAAGGAATGCTGTTGGGTAAAATATCCACCTGAATGGATACAGTGTCCACAATACTTTTTCTTCTAGAAAGCCTATCTTCATCTAAAACAAAAAGTGTTTTGGAGTTAGAAACATTATGTTGATTTCATTTATCAACTTTATTTCAGATTTCAAAAATTTTCAGAAAATTAAGACACAGTTTAAATATATAAAGCAGTGTGTTCTCAGACTTAAATTTTGTGAAGCAGATTAAAAAATAAAACTGATGGGGTGAACTGAAATAAAGTTAACAGTTTTTTATTTTTCAAAAAGGTTCTTTTTTGAGGAAAAACAAAATAGAAAAGCCATTAGCTAGTCTAAAAAAAGAAGAGAGAAAACCCACATAAAAATCAGAAATGAAAAAGGAGACATTAAACCAATACTACCGAAACCAATACCACAAAGAAATATTAGAGAGTATTATGAACATCTACATGCTAACAAATTTGAAAATGTGGAGGAAATGGATAAATTTCTAGACATATACAAAATACCAAGACTGAATCAAAAGGTAATAGAAAACACGAACAGGCTAACTAACAAGCAACATGACTGAAGCAGTAATCGGCAGTCTCCCAATAAACAGACCAGGACCAGACGGCTTCACCACAGAATACTACCAAATGTTTAAGGAAAAATTAATACCAATCCTTTTCAAACTATTCCAAAAAATTGAAACAGAGGCCATTCTCCTGAACTCAGTCTATGAGGCCAGCATCAGCCTGATACCAAAACCAGACAAAGATACAACAAAGAAAAAACTACAGACCAATATCCTTGATGAACATAACACAAGAATCTTCAAAGAAATATGTGCAAACAGAATACAGCAGCACATCAAAAAGATTACGCATCATGATCAAGTGGGATTCATCTCAGGGATGCAAGGATAGTTCAACATACACAAGTCAATAAATGTGATACACCACATTGACAAAATCAAGGTCAAAAAACCATACGATCATCTCAAAAGACACAGAAAAAGCACATATGACAAAACTCAACATACCTTCATAACAAATACTCTGAACAAATTAGACATAGAAGAAAAACATCTCAACATAGTACAAGCTATATATGACAAACCCACCACCAATATCATCCTGAATAGGGAAAAGCTGAAAGCTTTTCCTTTAAGAACAGGAACATGACAAGGATATCAACTCTCACCACTCCTATTTAATACAGTATTGGAAGTACTTGCCAGAACAATCAGACAAGAAAAAGAAATGAAGGGCATCCAGATTGGAAAAGATGAAGTCAAACTGACCCTTTTGCAGATGAAATAATCCTATACATAGAAAAACCTAAAGACTACACCAAAAAGCTCTTAGAGCTGAAAAACATATTCAGTAGAGTTGCAGGACACAAAATCAATACATGAAAATCAGTAGAATTCTTCTATTCCAACAACGAACTAACAGAAAAAGAAATAAAGCCCATTTACAACAGCTACCAAAAAAATAAAATACCTGGAAATAAATTTAACCAAGTGAAAGATCCTTATGATGAGAACTACAAATCACTGCTGAAAGAAACTAAAGAGGACACAAAAAGATAGACATTCCATGCTCTTAGATTGGAAGAATTAACATTTTGAAAATGTCCATACTACCCAAAGTGATCTACAGATTCTACGCAATCCCCATCAAAGTACCAATAACATTCTTCACAGAAATTAAAAAAAAAAAAAAAAAAAATCCTAACATTCATATGGAACAAAAGACACTGCATAGCCAAAGCAATCCTGAGCAAAAAAAAAAAATAAAATAAAGCAAGAAGAAATACACTACTTGGTTCCAATTATACTACAAAACTGTATCAACCAAAACAGCATGGTACTGACATAAAAACAAACACATGGACCAATGCAACATAATAGAGAATCCATAAATCAATCCACGTATTCAAAAAAGGCACCAAGAACATACATTGAGGAAAGGAAAGCCTCTGCAATAAATAGTGCTAGGAAAACTGGACATCCATGTGTACAAGAATGAAACTAGACCCATACCTCTTGCCATATACCAAAATCAACTCAGAATGGATTAAAGACTTAAATATAAGACCTGAAACTATACAATTCCTACAAGGAAGCACAGGAAAAACACTTCAGGATGTAGGACTGGGCAAAGACTCTATGAATAAGATCTCAAAAGCATAGGCAACAAAAGAAAAAATAAACAAATGGGATTATATCAAACTAAACAGCTTCTGCATGCAAAGAAAACAATCAACAGAGTGAAAAGACGACCTACGGAATGGAAGGAAATATTTGCAAACTATACATCTGACAGGGGATTAATATCCGGAATATACAAGAAATTCATATAACAATAAAAAACCAAATAATCCAATTAAAAAATGGGCAAATGAGCTAAACAGAAATTTCTCAAAGGAATACATACAAATGGCCAACAGGAATATGTAAAAATTCTCAACATTAGTCATCAGGGAAATGCAAATCAAAATCACAATGAGGTATCATCTAACACCAGTTAGACTGGTTATTATCAAAAAGAAAATAACAAATGTTGGTGAGAATATGGAGAAAGGAGCACTCTTCTACACTACTGGTGGGACTGTAAATTAGTGCAGCCATTATGGAAAACAGTATGGAGGTTTCTCAAACAACTACAGATAAAATTACCATATCATCCAGCAATCCCACTATTAGGTAAACACCCAAAGGAATGAAAGGATACCTGCATTCTCATGCTTATCACAGCTCTATTTACAACAGGCAAGATATGGAACCAATCTAAATGTCCATTGATGGATGACTGGATAAGGAAAATGGTTTATATACATAGTGGAATACTTCTCAGCCATTGAAAAGAATGAAATTCTGCCATTTGCAGCAACACAGATGAGCTTGGAGAAAATTATGTTAAGTGAAATAAGCCAGGCACAGAAAGAGAAATACTGCATGTCCCCACTCATAAACAGGGGCTAAAAAATAAATAGAAAGAGACAAAGAATGAGAGAAAGAGAGAGAGAGTGAGAGTGAGAGAAAGAGAAAGAAAAAAAGAAAGAAAGAGAAAGATCAATCATAATAACATATTGAACTTTCAGAAGGAGAGAAAAGAACTGGGGTTACTAAGAGGTGGAAAGGAGATCAGGGAGGGCAGACAGCAAGAAATTGGTTAATGCAGACAAAGAATGATTACATTTTGTAATGACGAATATACTAACTATCCTGACTTGATCATCACATATTGTACACTGGTATTGACAGTTAACCCTGTACCCCACAAACATGTATAATCAATTATGTTTCAATGAAAAAGAAAAAAAAAAAAGCCAACATAATACCAAAAGGAGAAGGACACAATATATTCAGCCTAATTGAACACTCACAATATTGCCCTTGTATCTCTAATTTTTCCACAAAACAGTGGAAGCTGTCAACTAACTCTGGTTCTAGGATGGTAGTTTGGGAACCAACATCTAAAAGTACTTATAGTGCACTCAAATTTGTGGGTTGAAAGCATTTGTTGCTTCCATTAATACCTCTTTCTCCACCATTTTTTCAGTCACCCATCTCCACAAGATTGCTCTTTTGCTTTATATTTGATGACCTGTCCGGAAAAACTCTCTCTTCACCTCAATGTTCTACCTAGTCTACTATTTTGCCCCCTGTTGCAAACGTGTTTGTGTAGTCTGAATCAATTGCTCTGATTTTTCATTACTGACTTTTCTGAAGCCCTGCAATTATAATCCCACCCCCAACTACTCTTCTGACAGTGCTTTGTCATGAAACTCCAGTCTTGCAAGTCACTAAATTAAATAGCTGTTTCTAGCCTATATTCTGCTTAACCATTGCATGGAAATTTGAATTTCTTGATCAAAATCTCCTTCCATACATTTTTTTCTACTTCAGCATCCAATACTCAACACATGTATTAAGTGACTGACCATGTCAGGTGTTAGGGACAGACTGCTCAATATATATAGTCCACACTCACATAGAGCTTACAGTCTAGCAGGAAAGATAAAAAAATAAACAAAATAATAGAGTGTAATGGAGAAGTACAGAGTGCTATGAGAACATCTAATAAATAATTATGGTTTCATCAGAAAAAAGGAAGCCGCTTTGTGTATTACCAAACATAGAATGAGAGGCTCATTTAACCCTTGGTAGAGCTGCGTGAGTAAAGGTTAGCAGAGCTGTAAGACATTCTCAGCCTGCAGCACGGAAATGGGCAATTCTCAAGCTCCTCAGAAGCTTGCTTCAAGTCTGCTGTCTTTCCATCTAGATTCCTACCTGTCTTTGAAGGATAATTTAGTTTCTCCTCTTCTATTTTCAAAATTTTGTGTGAGTGCTTTTCATTGTCAGTCTCTAATCAGAGCCACATGGAAGACAGGATTCTGGGAAACATAGTCCCCAGTTTTTCCTCTGTGATGCAGAAGAAAATTTAGAAGGGGTACCATGACGTTGAGTCAGCAGCTCTACTCCCATCCCTAAAAGGGATGTACTCACCTAAGTCACATCCTTGATCCTCCAACTCTCCCAGAGAGTTCCCAAGTACTACGGCAGCTGCAACTGGCACCTAGCAGGTTATTTACTTGTGTGACTGACCAAGAGGAGGATTCTAGTGCCTCATTTCCTCTTCTGAGCCTCAGTTCCATATTTCCAATTTTTTATTAATCCATTTTATTTGACTTGTTCTAAACCCAATTCTCTAATAAAACATCTTTACCTCTATTTAAATAGTGGCATCATTCAAAAATCTTCATCTCTTCTTATCTAACCTCTTAGGATAGCTTTCTAACTGATATTCCTAATACATCTCTCCCTTCTATACTGACAGTAGAGTTGTTAATAAATCATTTTCAGTCCTAGTTATAATTTTTAAACAAATATTGCCCACTGACTAAAGCAGAGCTTCCCAAGGTTTTTCACATCACTGTGCATACATAAAACTATAATACTTATATATAGCACAAAGAGATAAATGGAAAAGGCTACTTACATTGGAGGCTCTAATTGCCCCAGGGCCTGCCCGGCTAAATGAAGAGTTAAGGAGAACAACATCCAGACACACTTGTAACGTTCCCAATAACAGTGGGGAAGCTCATGTCTAGAACTGTAGTCTAACAGCACAGAGTCATTTCATAATCTGTCAACACTTCATCTTTCTAATCCAATTTTGTATATACTACGAATTTATTTTCTGGAAAAGGTAAAGAATAAAGACCTAAAAGAAATCAGCAAGAAACTGGTTTCTCTGTTACTGACTACTCTTCCACTCGAAGGCAGCCTTCCATGTAGTAATTAATGCTGTGAATCAAATATCATAGTTTTGTCCCTGTCTGGGCACATGTAGGATTGCAATTCCTGCCTCCTCTGTGGTTAGGAGGGCTCTAAAACAAGTACAAGTGAAAAAAGTATGAGCAATGCTACAGCGTGGCAGCCCCAACAGTCTGGATTCTGGAAAAAGATGTAAAGTTAGGCACAGTTACTCTGCAAAATAAACAAGTCTTTACTGTTTTCACCACTAGAAATTTGGGATTGTTTGTTACCATGGGATAACCTAGCCAGAGTTTCTTAAACTTGGCACTGTGGACCAGATAATTCTTGTTGTGGGGGACTGGCCGTTACTTTGTTAGATGTTAAGCAGCATCTCTAGCTTCTACCCACCAGATACCAGTAGGCCTATCCTACCTCTCCCTGCTCCAGTTGTGACAACTAAAAATGTCTCCAGGATTGACAAGTGTTTCCTAGAATGGGCAAAATCATCCTCAGTTGAGAACCATTGACTCAACCCATCCTGACTGATGACAGACCTTTCCACAATTTTCCCTACATGCCACTATCATGCCTAGCTTCTTAAAATACTAACCACATCGTTCCCCAAGCAATACTCCCCCACTGCTTACAAATTAAAAAGGCTTTTTAGGCTCTCTAATCAGATCTTACCAAGAGCAACTTTGACTGCTCCCTCATTTAGTGTTCATGTCAAATATGCCTATTTTCCAGTCTCTGAGCATGCTCTGGCATATCTGCCGTCCATGCTTTCCTCCAAACAGAAACCCCACTGGAAATGCTTCGTTACCCGTCCTTCTTGAGGTCCTCTCCACTATAAAGAGTCTTACCTTTCAAGGCCTACTTGAACATTACATCGCTTCCTTAAAAATGTTAAATATCAGTCCAATTATTTCTATTTATTTCTCCTTCCTCTGACCTACAAAAATTTACTACCGGTTCTCAATGAATTTCCCTTATATCATCCTTCATTATTTACTGGGCTTTGTACTACAGTCAAGTAAATAGATGTCTTATCTCCCCAACCACGTAAGAAATTCAATGGCAGGCTCTGGGCTTTGCATCTACCATACAGAAGTCCCTCAGGTTCTACTGTATGAAGCCTGGAGATTCAAAACCAATACATACTCCCCTGTAACAAAACACTACATATTGTTTTCCTGTAGTTTTCAGGTTGAGAATGTTATATCCTACACGTGGCTACTGCTGAGTTAACCTGGACCATACATTCTTTGTTTTTCCTTCATGACCCCACGCTTTGATATAAACTACCAAACATAATGACATCAATAGAACTTCTACAAGATAGCATGCGGTCATCCGTGCTGAGTTCTTTAGTATTTAAGCATCTAAGTTAACAAGGACTCACGAGAACTCAAAATCAGGAATAATAGCCTGCTTCTCACAAAGGACCCAATAAAAAGAATTTCTGGGTTAATTTCCAAAGGCTGATGTGTCATGGAAAAGAATCAAATTGAAGTCTAAAATTTAAAAAAAAAAAAAAAAAAAGACATATGGGGGCAGGAAAGGGATCACTGAGTGGCAAAATCAATGTGAACAGAAAGGAAGTACAGTAGGCAGAGATTTCAGAAAAAAAATTATGAATTCTAAAACAGAAGAAAATAAAATTCAATGGAAAACTATCCCACTACATTCTCAAAACTTTTTCTGACCTATATAATAACTTGCTTACAGGTGACTACAATAAAGCCCAGACAAAATTGTCATTAGACATGTTGTATGTCTATACAAAAGTAAGGTTTCTAAAACAGAGCTTATGGAAGATAATGCCCCTGCTTCCATGGGCTATCTAAATCTGTTCCTGACCTGCTTTTCCTCTGTGGGCTGCATTGTCCTGGTAAGTCTAGAGAGCTGTCACATCACCATCTCAGATCTCTCTCTTGCTTCTCATCCTCACATTGGGTTGGGATAGTCCTAGACACTACTTACCTTGCCCTTTTCATTTTGCTATCCCTTGTACCTCTGTTTCATGTCTGCTGTTCACAATGGTAATCATCATTTCTTCTTTTTGTTTTTAACTGTACAAAGACCCGAATTTCAGAAGCAGTGCTTCTAAAAGGTCAGTACTAGAGCTATGCCTAACTTCCTTCAGTAATATTTTGCTGCCACCTGATGCATTCAGGTAGCCAAAGAATAGAGAAAACAGTTTGAATATAAGTATGGCACAGAATTGCATTAACTGACTTCTACAATAATTTAACATGACTATAGAAAATAAGATACAGAAAATCACTTAATTGCATATAATAAATCATAAATGTATTTTGATTAGAAAGTTAGAAAGTTAACTGGGACACAGAGAAACTTCAAGGTAATTTATCTGCACACAAAATTCAAAATGTCATGGTATAATGTGGTACTACTCAAATAGACAAGTTTTTTTGGTCCTATAGAAAAAAAAACTACATCTAGAACTAATGCATATTTACAGAATAAAAACAAACTAAAACTCATCGCACTATGGAATAAAAAAGTTAGGGTAATGTAAAAGACAATCTTGATTTTTTTTAAAACAAACTTTAAAATAGAACCTCTACCACTACCCCCTCCAAAAAGGCAAGATGGGATACATACATGAGAACATTTTTACAAGCAAGGATTGGTTGGAAAACAGTGGGGGCTTTGATAAAGCAGATTAAGGCATCCATGTGTTACAAGTACTTTGAATTAACAGGACAAATTAACACACTCAAAAAGCCAGTTAGAAGATTAAGACACAAATATTAATATCTTTCTTATATTCATATAGGATGCTTCAGTTTTTAAAGTACTTTCCTGTGTATATATCATTTGAACTAAACAGTTTAAAAGCTATGGTCCTTGCTTTTCTTATGAGGACAAGGGATCAGTGAGATATTAAGGCACATGCCCAAGGCCACATAACTAGAATAGAGACAAGATTGTATGTAACAACTTCTAATGCTAAGCCACCTTACATGTAAGTTTGTTTCCTGGCCCAGAGAAAAATTAACTACTGTCAATATGTCTTTTAAAGTACACTGCTTCATTTACTGTAACTGTTTTTCAATGGCAACAAATGGTTGGTTTGAAGATGTATAAATAGTTGGATTTTCATTTGTAAATGAACTTTTGCCTATTATTTGTTCTAACTTGAGAGTTATGAGTTCACAAAAAGACACACAGGCGCACACACACAGTTGTAGACACACACACACACACACACACACACACTCTCTCTCTCTCTCTCTCTCTCTCTCTCTCTCTCTCTCTCTCTCTCTCTCTCTCTCTCTTCCCCCCCTGTTCTTTGTTTTTCAAAGACTGGGCTATATCAACACCTCCATTCATCCCCAGCAAAAATCAGCAGGAGCAAAAACAGAACAGCAACAATGAAAAATTACATATGTATGTTGCTATTCCTTTTCGGCTCACCATCAAAACTCTCCTTTCAGAGGCCTTAACCACCTTCTAGGAAAATCCAAAGAAAGGCCTCTCAACTTCCCTGAAGCTTCAGCAATTTGTGACAAGTTACCTTTCCCTTTTTTGAAGCTTCTGCCCTCTACTTACCTTCCCATCTCCCACTTCCTAGCACACACACCACAGCACTATCTTATTCTCCTTTACACTCTAATGAAGCTTTTTGGGTTTCAGGCTTTTGAGCTCATTCCCAACATACCCTCCCTAAGGAAAAGGGAATGCCCTAAAGCCATTTTATCCTCTTCTTCTTCTTCTTGTCTTCACTTTGGGAAGTCATCCTCCCAGAAGGCTTTAGCAAAATCCCTCATGCTGCTGATTCCAAAATTCTCATTATAACTTCTCAACTCTCACACAAAACCCAGCCCTGACACCTGCCTGCAGCATCCTTCACTTGGATGCTCCACTGTCAAAGATACTCAACATGAGGCTGATCTCCAAAATGTGCCACTCTTGCCTATTCGTTTCTGCTAATAAAAACTCTATCCTTTTATCATCCCAGATTCAAAACTACTTACAGACAGTTACAGCTGAAATGCATACTTCTTTTTCTTTCTCACTTAAACAGTCATATCACCCATTCTTCCTATTAAAAAAAATATAAAAAACAAAAAACAAGCAAATAACATGGCAAGTAAAGCCTGCTCTTCCTCAGTTTTGCACCATCCACCCAAGTGCCCAAGCAGAAACCCAGATGTCTCTGGCATTCTCCTCACCGCCCCCACCCCCACAACAATCAAATGCCTGTAGATTCTCTTTTGCAAATTTTTCTAGAATCTACCCATTTCCCTGTATTTTATTTTCACTGATACCTCTTCAGTACAGGCCACTGTCATCTCTCCTGGGGATTACTAAAGAGCCTTCTAAGTGGTCCCCTTCATCTCCAGTTTGCTAAACTACAACCAGAGTAATATTTCTAAAATGCAACTCTGATCATGCTATCCCCTGATTAAAATCATTCAATGCCTCCCCACTGCTTTCAGAATAAAGTTCTAACTATTTAACCTGGACTTCCAATTCCCAACCCCACTTCTCAATTCAATCCAGATAGACTAACTTTATATTAATTCCCTGAACGAATCATGTTCTTGCCTAATAATTTCCCCACATATACCATCATTTCTGTATGAAACACAGTTCAGTTGCCAAACACTTGCTTCAGGCTCAGCCTAAGGATTTTTTCCTCTGGAAGACATCCCTGGCCCACCAAATCTGGATCAAATACTCTCCTAGGTGCTGCCTGAGGACCCTAAACTACCTTGATCATAGTCCTCAAGGCATATTACAATTGCTTAGTTATTTGTCTTGTTAGAGACAAATTACATGATGAAATTAACTTATTCCCTATGCATCTAGAATGATACTGGTAAAGTGTCATCTTGGGAGAACTGAGAAAAGAGTCATCCAAATCATCTGTGTTTTGTGGTTTAGATGAAGAACCCAGCTGAGAGAGACTATAAGCTTTATGAAAGTAGAGACTTCTACCTATCTCATTCATTCTTGTTTCTGTTTGCACAGCAGCTGTCACACTGGAGGTATTAATTACTTAAATAACTGTGTAAGTTTACTAAAGCCACTTGGTACCTATGAGTGATCCAACTGAGGCATATCACTGTACCCCCGCCCCCCATATAGTAGCACTTAGCACATCCCTACACACACACCATTCACTTGAATTCTAGTTTGATCGGTGATAAAAGAAAAACGCAATAAGCAGCTAACATTTACTGACCACTTGTTATGTAATGCACCAACTGTTCAATTAACTTTAGGAAGGTCACTATTCTTTCTCTAGATCCAGTTATCACTGTGTTTCAATCTTCCACCTGTCTTCCCCACTACATTTTAATCCTTGAGGATAGGTGGCACATCTTAACACTTTTCTACTTCCCAAAAGTCTTAGCACTGCCTGATATATAGTAGTCACTCAGTAAAGGTTTGTGAAATAAATGAAAAAATCAATCTGGATTATTTTAAATGCCCGAACAACCTTTGAGCCTCCCTCCCCCCAAATAGTCACCAAAATCAAACAATTTATCAAGTACCTAACTGAACTAGAGAGGCAGTTAATTTCAGTGGAGTCACCTAACCATTTAATTTCAGACTCACTATACTCATTTGTAAACAAAGATAATTGCTACTTTCCTTACCAAACTATTATAAGGATTAAATAAGAAAATGAATACAAAGTACTTATGACAGTGCTTAGCAGTTAGTGCATAGTAAATGTCAGCTACTATTGTGACAACAACGGGGACTGCATGATGCACAAGCAGCTAAATATATTTGCTTTTTCTTTTGATATATTGCTCTTAAATTCCTTTAATTTTAAAAAATAAATATCTGATGATTACACAGCAAAAGAAAATTGAATAACTGATTACTCCATAAAATATCACTGTTTCTTCTGACTCCTTCAGCTTTAAGGGAGAATACACATGCCACAGGCTGGTTCTAAATGATCAAAGTCTTTATAAATCAGAAAAGTCTTATTCACACAGAGATTTCTATTCAGTAATATAATTAAGTATATATTGAAATATTCAGAATTCTTCCAGTCAATGACAGAGGCATTATGAGACTCATCTTTTTTAGAGGTAAGAGGAAATGGGGAAGAACAAACTATCTGTTAAAAAAACAAAGTACCAGAGCTTTCATTAAAATTTGTTAAGAGTTAAAAGAACAGGGGTAAATAACAAAGAACAGGGGAAACAACAAAAGGGTAAAAATAAACTACGGCTATAAGGAAGGTAGGGCAAGATACTAACTAAACCTACAACTGTATAAATATACACATCACTGGCTCCATTTTCTAAAAGGCACATTTTATTAAGCTATTTTCCTAGAGGACAGGTGGGGGAAAGAGCGGGCCAAACTGACAGCTGGATTTACCTTTGTGCTTGTGCCTGGGTTTATGAGGCTTTTTGCCTGAAGGAAAGAGAGCTAAATCCAAATTATAAAAATGAAATATTTTAAAAGTATTTAAAAAAAAGTCTTCTAAGTTACAAAGCTCTACTAATATTCTTAGCATTTTTATTTCCTCAAGGAATTTCTGAGGAACAGAATCTTTTATGTATGAAATTTAAAAGAAGATGCAAAAGCATTCATTAACATCTCAGACAACTATGAACAACTATCATTGTAATTAATGTATATATTTTGGATCCACATTATAAAAAAGATGGTTATTACTAAGATTGTGCTACTTTTAGTGATTAATCCAGAAAACTATCTAAGTGAAATCAAATAGTTCTCTTATAAAAGAAAGGTATCCCCAAAGGAAGAACTAGTTCTCCTCCCAAATTTAATATTTATACAATCATCAAATGAAAAGGGGGTATAAGACAGAAATTCTTTTATTTTAATTTTTAAAGTAAAACTTGAATGCAAAACAACATGCAGTTTTGCCTTCAAACACAACAGAATTATTTCAGGCAATGGAAAGAACAGAAGGAAATACATAGTTCACAAAGGAAAAAAATATCCCTAACTTAAAGTTTGCAGGTTTCTTTACATAGCAAACAGCCTGTACTCTTTCAAATGACAAACGTTCCCTAAGTCATTAAGCTCAATAATCATAATTTATTGAGGAAATTCGTGAAAATTGTTTAAGTTAAATACAATATTGTTTAATACGGAATGATCTCACTTTGCTTCACTGTTTAAAGGATCATATTAAATATGATATTTGTGTAATAACATATTAAGTATAATAAAAAACACTCAAGGACTTGATTTGCTTATGGTAAAATCATATCTACATTCTTTAGAGATTTCCTAACATTTTCAAGAGCAAAATTTAAAAATGTAAGTAAACACTCACACATTTGAAAAAGGCTGTGCTATGGTAAGTATACATGCCAGAATTAGTTTTCATTGCTAACTGGGTAATGGGAAAATTACTGAAACATGATCAATCACCAGAGTAAGAGTTCTAATTACCTTCCTCTTACCTGTCACTTGTGGTACATAGGGTACGGACAATCTCTCAACACTATATCCACTTCCACCCAGTGACTCTGCAATTTTGTTGGTCAGAAAGTACAAATTTTTGTCATGTTTCTCTAAAGATTTTGGAAGCCTATAAGGTTGATCAAAACAAAAATCATTTGGTATTACTGAAATTACCAAGCAAAAATGAGTAAACATGCAAAACATTCTACAGCAAAGCCTCAATATTCTAAATGTAAATAATAAATTGTAACTAATAATAAAAAAATCAGTATACTTTAGGTGACTAATTTGAGCTCTTTAAGAACACATGGTATAATGGTCCCATATATTAACCATTCTGTTGTGATTCTTCTCCCAGTAATGTTCTAATAGTGAATTAGCCTTATATTATTCTGTTGATACTTGAGCATTAAATGATGAAGAGGACTAAATTCAGCTTTTATTTTCATACTAATTAAAAATTTACTGAGAGAAGCAAATAAAAATGCAGCTCACTGATTACTAATGAAAACGATCTAAACTACCTAAGTGATAGAAAGCACTTGCCCAACCATATAAGATTTCACTTTTCTTTCAAAGTATTTGATATTATCTGTTGCTGATGCTTTCAATATTAAACTGCTTTTAGAGCCTAAAAGTTTGAATAAAGTATGGGAGTAATATTATTCATACATATTTTTTTCTTTGGAGAACAAGGAAGAACGCAGATACAACTTATAGATTTTCCTTAATACATTCTTCCTCTCACAACTTTATCAGCATTGTTATCTATTACTGACAACCTTCAACACGATATTGTATTCTCTTAAAGGAGTGTTCCTTTGTATATGAGAACATAAAAAATGTTATATTAGAGATACTGCTCCATATCAGAAAAAAGCAGAATAAGTCTTTTTTTTTTTTCCAATTTTTTTCAAGATCGACTTCATGTGTCCATGAGTCTACATTTATAATGTGCAAGAACTTTTACAGCAATGGAAAAGGTCAGATGAATTAAATAACAGAAACGCAAAACGATCATTATTAAGCCCCCCAAAATTATTACAACATTAGTATACTCCTTTACAATCATCAATTTGGTTTCTCAAGCCAGTTGCCCCTTCCTTAAAGTGTAAAGAATTAACATACATGCACTTATCTCTGAAAATATGCTCTGGTAGAAAATAAGGGGCTTCCATAGTTCGAATTTCAATAACCTGAAAAATATACAAAAGCAAAACAAAACAAAAATCAGAAACCTCACTTCTCAAGACCTTGTTATAAAAATTTAGAAAACAACTAAAAAAACAAAATCAAAAACAAAACTTTTTAAAACATTTATTAAGAAATATCATCACTTCATTTTGGAATTTAGGCTAAGTTTAGAGCTCAAATGCAGAATTCATTTTCTGTTTACATTTATTATTTTTAAAATTTAGCAGATAAAATAATAAAATAACATGTAAGTAAAAAATGATACATTACATTTGACAAAACCTACTAGGAAGAAATAAGAACATATATTTCCTCAAATGCACTATTTTGGAAATGCCTTGACAAATCACCACCCTCCTCCTTCTGTGCATGACTAAATGCATTTGTGAGGTCTGGCTCCTCCACTGATCTGTGAGCAATTTAAAAGGCAGTGCTCTGCTTTCATAGTATTTGTATCTCTAATCTAATAGCAGGCATTCAAATAAATGAATGGGTTTCATTTCTTAGAATGCACTAAAAACCTACATTTTAGTAAGGACTGAAAGATGTGCTTTCAATTTCATAAAAATAAGGTTCTCTCTGACAGATGTCTTTAAAAGTAGACTTCTTTGGCCAGGTGAATTAGGGGTTCTGAAATGTGTATTAAATTATGCAAAAAACAATTTAAGAGTCATTTATGAAAAAAGCTAAATATAGTTGAAAGACACAGGACAATTCTCTAAGAGGCACATTTATCATTCAACTTTTGAGACCTGTTGGTATAAAGCAATAACAACAACAAAAATAGTATAATTTAAGAAAATTTAGATACTAAGATTCATAATGTCTCAGAGAGACAAAATTGAAGAAATCACATGAGGTATTCTAGAAAAAAATCATATATCATCTTCAACCACTACATTAAAAAATTCTAATAAAACTGGTATCAAAGAAAATATATAAACACTAGTTATAGTTTTAGCTGCAGTTTCAATTCAGTCACTACATATTTTTATAGAATTATCTTAATTTGATATATAATAACAATTAAAAATAATCATTACTGGAAGAAAATTAGCCATTTTTGTACAAAACTCAAGTTTAAGGACTTTTCTAAATACATTACCTTGCTAACATGCTGGCAAAATGCAGGGACAGCTATCATCTGACTTACAAAGTTGAGGTATGCTGCAACCAGTGCCATGATTCCACAACGATGGAACATTGACAAATTATCCTCATTGATAATTGCGCTGTCCTTTAATAACAAACAAACACATCCAACAGATAAGTTCTTATGCTTCTTAAGCGTTTTCTCTGATTACTCTAGAAAACTGCAAGTACTTTGGAATCCTAACAAAAATGTCACCTTATCAGAGTTATATTTTTAAAAATTCTGAAAGGAAAATAAATGCCCATTTACAGCAGAGTTAAATCTCTCAACAAAAATGTGTCTTCCTTAGGAAAGCCTTTCCTATTCTAACATGTGTGTGCACACGTGCACACGTGTATCGCCACTGCATACTGTTCTTTTATTACATAACACACAACTCGAATTAAACATTATAGATGAAAAGACAATCTTCTCCACTAGACTGTAAATATGTGTATAGGAACTGTGTTTGTCTTTTTCATCAAAGTATTTCTATGGCCTTGAACGATATTTAGCACACAGTCAATACTCTTTTGTTAAAAGAATAAATGAATGTCATCACAGTCTTGAGCATTTTAGATTTACAACTAGACAGCTTTCTAATTAAAATTCATGTCCTTGGATAAAGACAACAAAACTGTAAAGATGATGTCTGCTTCATAAAAAATGTTTTCTTCACTGAAAGGTTATAAAAGCATACCTGTAAAGCAATGGCCAATCGAATAAGATCAATAACCACTTCTTCATTGGCCAGTTCAATAGTTATAAGAGCAAGAGAAGTATAAAGTAGCTCATAGTTTTTCTGAACATTGTCTTCCTCTTTACAGCCCAAATATATGTGCCGATATAACTGCTGCCCATTCTGAAAAGAAATGACACAGGAAAATAATTTTGCTTAAAATGTAGTACAGGCAGATTTCACGTGCATAAAACCTTCTACAAAGTAGCTATCTTATTACATAACTTGACATGAAAGTGAAATTTAAGCTGATAATCGGATGGTTAAAATACATTCCCATTATTATTAACAACGAATGTGCTAATATACAACCACAAACTAACGTTCTCATTGAAGAACAAACCTTAAATAAAAACAGCAAGTAAGAAAGAGTTCCAGGGCAAACAATAAAAATGCTTTTGTAACAGGGTCAAGATGGTGGAATAGATGGCCCCCAGCATCACTCTCTCCTACAAATCAAAGTACAACTATAAAAATGTAATATCAGCCAAGCTGGGGCCGCTGGAACTCAGAGGAAGAGGAGGAGAGACCTACAGAGTTCATGAAGGTGGGAGAAGCCACAACGAGAGAAAGAAAAAATTGCTTGGAGTGTTTTGGGCCACAGCCGCTTTAAGGCTGGACTTGCTGAGCGCATGGAGCAGGAGCAGAAGATGGCAGGAGCTGCAGTTGTGCCCTTCAGATGGAGTTACTTGGAGACAGTAGGGGAGAAAGGGCCTTGGTGGCCCCCAGGACAGCAAGACTACTAATAGGGTTCCCGTGGACCCCACACAGGAGCGAGGAACCAGAACAGCTGAAAAGGTGGAGCCATTCAGAGGCTGGTGAGTCATCGCAAGGGACTGGCACAGGGCCCGCCCCATGGGAAGTGTTTGGAGCACAGGAGGTGGGGGAGACAGGCCCACCAGGAGAACAATGGGACACAGCAAGGACAGCCGATCAACCCCCCAATCAGCACAGGACTATGCAGAAGAGACTGGTCAGGAATATAGAATTGCATGGGGTGCAGATTGATGAAAAAACTCAGGCCCAGATCAGAGTTTCTACACAACCCACATGCATCAGGTCTCTGGAGAGCCAGAAGTACCTATATGGTCAACCATTAAACCCTGAGCACCACAAAAAGCCTTCCATAGGGAAACAGCAGCAAAGCAGCAATTTAGCTCAACCACACAGCTCAAGTACTGGTTCCCTCAGGAAGTTACTCTGTTTTAGAAGTAAGCAAAGGACAAAAATTAGTTCTGGCCCAGACACACCACCATCACCTTGGGGCCCACCACGGGACATGAGGCATGGAACCAGGGACCAGACACCCCTCCCACAACCAGGTACACTGCCAGCGCCAAGGAGCATGCCAAAAACATCATCTCCATGTGACTTTCCCATCTAAAGCATTCCTGTGTATAAGAACAACTGTCACGTGAGAGCTACCAGAAATAAAAGAATTTCCTATTTCCAATCACTATGTAATAATTAATTCAACTTGGTATGTTAGTTCTCAACCCCAACTGTAAGCTAGAATCACTGAGAAACTGGAATAACCACCATGTTCCTGCCCTCCCCACTTCTAACTACTGTCCACTCTCCCCAATATGATTTGACTAGTCAGCGATGAATGAAGCCCAAACATCAGTGTTTTCAAACCAAAAGCTCCCCCAAGTGATTGCAATGTGCACCCAGGGTTAAGAACTGTAGGGGCCCACTCATTCCCATGTGCAGGGATTCTAGCTTAACATGTCAGGCCTGTTTCTCAGCAGGTTAATCCAAGTGATCAATTTATGAGAAGAAACTGGGCAGTAACAGCACAGATGCTTCTGAAGCCAGTTGTCTGTCTGTAATAAGCATGAATTCTGCTCTGTTCTCTATTTAACATGCACTAACGTCCCATCCTGGTAAAGAGGGCTGTCATTCTCCAGCTGTGACAGTGACTGACTGGTTAAGTCTAAGTGTGTGTTACAGTTTAGCAAGCCTCTTTTTAGCTACAGAAATGAAGCCATGCTCTCCGATGAGGATCCTGTGTTTCTGAAACTGATTCTTAGGTTTCCACCTTTCTGAATCCAGATTTGTCTTTCTCTCAAATGGTTTATACTTGGATGGGAAACAAGGGTCATATGTACCGCGCTCTCTGACAATCTAGGAATACTCTTGAATGCCATGGCTTGTAAACTTCATTAACAAATATTAAAGCAATGCTTACATACGTGGGAGTTTAGCCTTTAGTTTCTTTAAGTAATTCGTTTATTTTTGAAGATTACCTACTATATATCCACTGTATTAGATAAAATTAAAATCTGGCAACATAGGTGTAATGACTTCACAAAAGTGGCTTGCCATTATCTAGTAGTAAATATGAAGAATGCATATGGCAAAAAAGAACATGGATGATTTAGGTCTCTGTACTTATTATCTTCCTATGAGGCTCTGTGTCTACTGTTTCCTGCATCTCTACAATCAGGGCTCCCTTAGCGACCAAGACTGCATGCATCTTCAGGGCAGTTTCCATGTGTGTCATGGTTATTGTATCTCTCAATGTCAAGCTCAGTGTCTGGCAATTATTAGGTACTCAAGGTTTGGATGAATAATAACTGAAAAGAAAGTTTATTCAACATGCTAAATAATCTCAGATACCATAATTTTCTAAATTCAGCCATTTGCCAATATACCTACAGGATTTAAATCATCATCATAAAAATCTAGCTAGAAACTGCTTATTAAGAGTAGAGATCTTGCCTAACTTATCTTTATATCTCCAATAGTGTATAGAAAGAACAGTGCCTAATATATAAGAAACAGTTATTTATTCAATGGTGACAGCTATTTTCAAAGACTTGAAGCTGTCTATAAAAAGAACCACTAAAAGCAGAATCAGTATGTGTTTGGGGAAGGGGAAGAGGGCAGGGCCGGGAATATAGAAGACAATCTTACCTTTTTCATGAAACTTGTGTCTTGTCTACAAATTTTTTCTCTTTTTATCTTTAGGTCTGCTACATCTGGTATTATTCTAGAGACAATCAATATACCATTTTTAATGAATAGCACATTTAGTTTCATGTCTTACATAGAAACATAATTAGGAGTTTGAACTATTTAACACTCATTTCAATGAGCATTTTAAATATGCTTATACATAATGATACTACTAAAATGCCAAGTTTAATTAAGGGGAACTGCATAAAGTAATCTTGACTGCTCATGCCATTTCTAAGTTAAAGCAAAACTAAAACAAAACCAAAATAAAATCCATTTAAGTAGTGATTACTAGTAGATGAGATTTACTGTAGAGGAGATTAAACGTCCTCTGAACATTTGCTATCTTAAAAAATATTAATAATTAAATTGTCCAGACATCAATTAAAACTCTAGATTAATAAAACCTGAAAATCATAGATATAAAAAATCGCAATATTTAAATACACCACTTTAGAAATTTAAAAACATCATCATTGAGCCCATTTCAAAATGGCATACTACCTGATCCCTCGAAGCTTTGCCCTATTGTCATGGCGATCCACGAGATTATGCATTACTTCCAAGACTAACTGTCTCAGCTCATAGTCTTCCATGAGAGATGGTGATAACAAAGGATCCAGAAAAGATCCTGGCAGTGCAGTAACAATTGTCTTTGCTTTGTATCCAGAGGTTACCTGATTACAGGGAAGAAAACAACCAACCTTTGTCATGAGTCCTTCTTTGGTAAAATTCTCACATTATTTTATAAGAAGAACCATAAACTTAGGAAAACAAAAAATTTGGATGTAGCCTGAAAGAAAGACATAAAGGAAGTTTGTAATGTAAACTTTTGTAAGAAAATATAAACAAATGTCTTTATATCACCAGAGTAGGCAAAAAGCTCTTAAACAAGACACAAATAAAAAATTGTAAAACATATAGGGAAGAACTGATAAATCTGGATATATTAGAATTTAAAACTTCTGTATGACAAGCACCATAAATTAAAAATGAAGTTATAGAAAATATTTCTGTACTTATCCTTAGGTATGAGATATTTCCTTTAAAAAAATGGGATCATGTTTAATAAAAATTTCCAGGATAACTTTGAAAGATATTGATTTGGAAAGAACACACATTCCAAACAAACAGCCCCTAGAGTTTGTTCTTGGCATTATGCGAGGAGTATGTGAATCAAAAATAAATACAATTAGTATAAAATAACCAGAGGACATCTCACTTTGGGTATCTTTTTCCTTCTCAGCTATTTATAGCCATTCCAAATTTAAAAATGACAAATTTTCATTTTTATGAATTATTTTCCCAACAAGAAGCCATTTTTTGGTCAGTATGTGAAGAAACAGCACATTATATAGAAACAACTTTAGATGTCAAGTCCACGTTCTATTCTTTAGCTCAGAGATCTTGGTGAACTTCTTCAACTCATTCTACTCCAAGTCTCTGAACCTAGTGTATTTATCTGTAAAATGGCAACAATTTTTGCCCTGTGTGTATTTCATTATGAAGATCAAACAAATGATAAGAGAAGTGACGAATAAAAAGTAAAAAGGATATTATAATTAAAAAAGAGAGCATAATACCTAAATACACAAACCACAGCAACAACCAGTCACAAATAGTAATCTCACTAAATAAGGAAAGGAAGCTGATGTGAAGCTATTCCTTTAACCTTTTCAGTAATTAAGGTAAAGTGTGTCCTTCACCTGTCTTAAATGCCTTACCATAAGTAAAGATCGCAGCAACATTATCTGAATCCGCCTGGTTCCCAAATCCCTAAAATATACAAAATGCTGGTATTATTAATACTAATTAACATCTCATATTACTTCATTTACTTCTATTACTATCTCCTGATTTTAGAACTCCATTCTTACTGACTAAATTGACTTCTATAATAGCTGAAGTCATGGCTCATTTTATATTCTAAAGTAAAATTTCATATGAATTAAAACATATGTTATATGTTAAAAATTAAAACCTGTTACATGTTAACATACCACAAAAAAAAATTCAAGTTATTGGCTTTTCAAAGGAAATAGACCTATTCATGTGAAGACATAAAAATTAAATCATACAAATACGCAATTAAACAACCCAAATTAAGACACTGTAAATTGGAAAAAATATTTACTGCAAATATAATTAATGAATATCTCTTTAACATATACCAATTAACAAGTAAGAACAAACAATGAAAAAAAAATTTAACAAATAGAAAAAGGGCTATTTAATTCATGGTTAAAGGAATGTAAGCCAAATAAAACACTATCATCCCCTTATTAATAAATTAACAGAAACTAAAGCTTTAGCATGTTATCAAATCAAATCAAATCTATAAAATAAGTGGCCAGAACAGATGATCTTTAAAATCACTTTTAATTCTAGAATTCTAGGAATAAGCAAACATTCCTAAAACACTGACATAAACTTTAAAAATTTTTCAGAAAGTCTGAAGCTTTACCCTAAATATGTATGCATATACACAATGCCCAGGATAACCAAACCTTCCACCTGGACATAACAAGACAAAGACAATTTGAGAATTTATGATAAGCTGAAAATGATTCTAGAGGCATGCAAATTTTGATTCAATTGCTTAGTGACCTAGTGCCATGAAAACACTAACTGCTTTCCAAGGACTGTTTTTACTACTGATTAGAAAAAACAAAACAAAACAAAATAACATAATCTAGATTTCTTTAAAATGAAATTTAACCCAAGATTAAGTTCAGATTTATTGTCTGAGAACATACCCTAGTTGACTGATATCCAAAGTATGGGTAGTTGTTCCAAAAACAGGTACTTTCCCCATAATAAACATCATGATTTCTGACCTTTGATAATCTGGTAGGTTACTTCCAAAAAATCCTACAGAAATATTAAGATAAATTTTATAAACTGAAAAAGTTTATTTTTCCATATAATACAAAATGATAATATATTTTTAACCAAAGCTTTCAACATAGTAAAACAATAACTACCTTTAAGCTACATATAATACTGAAGTTATAATTTCATTTGTACAAAATCACTTAATCATGTACAATATAAGATGTGTATAATAGACTAATATTTACATAAAATAATAAATATCTGAAAGTCTTTTGCATGTAGTTAACAGTGGCAAACCATTATCAAGTTGAGTTCACTGGAGTTTTAGAAAAAGAAAAAAACTTTTGGAAGTATTTCTGATGAAACTCTTGTTCATATATTGTGAGCCCAAATTCTTGTTCAGGTAAGAATGTCAGTAAATAGGCCACACTTTGTCTGGAAAAAAGTCAATAATTAGGTTACTACTCTGACTTCCCAGGACTGCCCAATGTTTTAGAATGTCATAATAATAAGCCAGGTTTACAGCTTAACCGTGTGAGTTAATTCAACATACATAATTCAACCGATGTAAAAAAAAAAACACAAAAAAAACCCCAAATAAATAACATTTTTTGGTCATTTTCACGCACTCTTGAGTTCTGAGGATATTTTAAATTTATCTGCTGTAGTTTTTGATGGTCTACTTCTTGGTCATAAAATATTTACAATCTTGAATTATTACTTACTCCCACTTTAAACTTTTCTTTCAAAGATGAGAACAGATATCAAATCATGGCTGCTTTTGTTTCTTTCTCAAAATTCAATATAATCAAAGCATAAACCTGCATTTTTAATATTTCTTTAAAAATATATTGTTTTTTCAATTTAACTCTTCAGCTTCTATTATTGGAGTTAATAATCTATTTATACAAACTCAAACCGTTCTATTCAATATTTTGATTGTACCTGAGGGTAAAAGTTATTTCCCCAAATCACATACTTTAACAATCAAAACCTTATGATCTTAACATTACTTCATCTGCATAAAGTATATTATTCTAGCTAACTTATGGAGTACATATTTATGGGGTGAGAAACTACTTTGTATTTGGATCCTCACAATACCAGCATGAGCCAAGGCACTATTACTTGTCTCTGTTTCCTCTTGTGGAAATGAGGATAAGAGAGGTTAGGAACCCATATAAGAAATTACAGCTAATATTAAGATACAAGGTAAGAGGTACTTATTTCCAAAACTGATGCTTTTATTACTCTGTACCACCTCCATGTAAGCTACTTTTTAACTTTCCAAGCACCCAATTAGATACATTCCTAATCACTGCACAAAACTGAATGCCGACTTACTACAAAAGGAGACAAGACAGCATGCACCTCTGTTTACCAAGCACCTAACACAAGACTGACCAACTACAGTGCTGCTAAAAGCTTAAAGAGTTAACAAACACCATCATACCCTCCTGTATTCAACAACACTTTTATCATTAATTTATGGTCATATCTTATGCTTTTCAAAAGTGCTCAATAGTTTCCTCTAATGCCATAATTCCCAAACACTACATATTAGAAGATCCTGGGGAGCTTTAAAAATGCTTATGTTCAGGCTGTACACCAAACTAATTAAGTCAGAATATCTGGGGGTAGGAGTTGAGACAACAGTATTTTTATAAGATCCTAAGGTAATTTCAATGGGCAGCGAAATGTAAGAACCACTGCCCTAAGGAAAAACTCTTTCTCTCCTGAGTACATGGTCAACTGAGTTCAGCATATTTGATGTTAGTTAAATATATAAGACTGTTAAAAAAACTGAAAATAATCACAGTAGGAAAGAAATGCAACTAATTTATGCTTTACAATTTCTTTCATTTCTTTAAACTTAAAATTGAGCAAAAGTCTTCAACATGATAAACTCTAAGGATAGAGTCTTCAAATGCATCTCATTCTCTATAATACTCTGTATTTGGACTATGAACAAAAATGCAAATGGACCCCCCCCAAAAGAACACAGCAGGGAGCCTGTGTTTTTAATTATTTTAAAAGAAAGAAGAACTTGGCCAACAGCCTCAAAAGTTAAAGTACAAAATACAGCAGCCCTGTTCCATGGCCCACCAACAGGAATGTCCACATGAGCTGATAACTACCAGTACAGTCAGAAGTTCTAAAAAAAATATTAAGGAAATCAGAAGTGTAATTTTGAAAAGAAATCTTATCACTGTGCCACACTGCATTTCTGTTCTCTCGTGGTTTAATTCTCACATGTTACTTTGAATGTGTTATAGCACTGAAACATTGCTTGAGTCTGCTAATATACACATTTTATAATAAAATACTTGAGAAAAAATAAATTAAATGCTCTAGAGAGAAACAGTAACACTGAATTAATTAGTAGTCACTAAAACAATTTAGTTCTGTGAAAACAAGATTAACTGATTTGATATATCATCCTAGAATATCACACAAAATCCATAAATAATCCAAATAAATATGGGAGTCATCACTGAAGCTAGGTTCACTATACACTGCTCATTTCTTTTAGCAATAACTAAAATTAGGCATTAAGCCCTAGGAATATAATCCAATTTTGAAATTATCATAGCAATCATGTAGTTACATTAAAATATAATCTGGCTATTTTAAAGAAAATATTGAGAGGGGAGGGTTAAAGTAGAAAAACAGTTTGCTTGTTTTAATTTGTATTTATATACAGTTGGATTATTTCATTCCCCAAAAGAAAAAATAATTCTCATAGCTTTTATTAAAAGGAAGCTCTTCATCCTTGGAAAGAAGGAGGGAGGCAGGGAGGGAGGAAGGAAAGAAAGAAGGGATGGAGGGAGGGAGGCAGGGAGAAAGGAAAGAAAGAAGGCATGGAGGGAGGGATCGAGGGAGGGGGAAGGGAGAAGAGGGGAGGGAAAAGGAAAGGAAAGGAAAAGAAAGAATATGATATTAAAGCCCAAGAAATCAGCATCCAGAATCTGATCTCTAATACTATTCCCCATTAAAAAGAACCACACATCTCCTTGGAGAAATGACTGATCCAGGACTGGGACAAAAATTTTAAATTTAGCCTGGAACAGCTTACTCAAGGTAAGGCAGTGCTCAAAAAAAAATGGACAGATGCTACAAAAACATAAAAGGCAGATTGAAGGGGCTCCCACTGGCCAAATTTGGGCCATATGAGCACCAAAATAATTAAGACCAGTAACAAAGTATAAATCACAAAAATATAAACCTGCAAGTTTATACCAATAACAAATACATAACTACACACATTTCTGTGTACACAGAAAGGTAGAAAAAGGGGCTCTTGCTTGTAAGAAAACACTGAGTGCCAACTGGTAGGAGGAAGTATTGGAGTTTAAAAACCATCAGTTTGCAGCCATCATGGTAAAGACTGGTTCAGGCAAGAATTATGAATGGATGCTAAATCTAGAGGGAGGTTTGGATGAAGAGCAGGATATCTGCATGGCCTAAGAGTATCTTCTCAGAAACTGCTTATTATTCACAACAGAAAAAACTAAAAATGTACAGTGGAGAAACAGGACAATGTCTTGACTGAATGAATAAAATTAACATCACCAGTGAGGGGCAAATGTACATTGAGCACCTCTGGGAGTGCTACGCTGAGAAGAATATATATCACGTATGTAGTACTCCACCCAGAAATGCATCACTAACTTAAATCATGAAGAAACACCAGATAAAACCAAATGAGAAACTTTTTGTTTAATAAAAAAAAAGGGGGGGTAGGACTTTATTCTTGAGAAATGCCCTCCAGACTAACAGAACTAGAGAAATATTGCAACTAAATGCAATATATGATCCTAGACTGGACCCTGAACCCAAGGGGAAAAAATGCTATAAAGGACACTACTGGATCAATTGACAAAACTGAAATATGAAATGTTAAAGTATTAACTCTACCTTGGTTATGTAAGAAAATATCCTTATTCTTTGGAAAAACACACCACGGTATTTTGTGGTAAAGGGCCACTACGTATGCAATTTACTATATATCCAGTGCAATAGGAAAAAATATACATGTGTATGTGTGTGTATACACACATATATATATTTTTCCCCACATATACATGCACATACATACAGAGAGAGAGAAAGACAGGAGAGAGATTGGGGGAGGGGCCAGGGGTTAACAAATGAAAAAGTAACTGGCATAAAATGTTAACAAATGAATCTGGGTAAAGGGTATACAATATTGTTTGCTTATGCTTATTTTCCAAATATAAAGTTTTTATAAAAGCTATCATTCACCTTTGACAAATGTACTATCAATGTACTTACTATAAATGTATCTTACATGAGAGCATTTTAATAACTGTTTTACATGATAGTTTTGAAAAGTGAAATGTACTCACCTATTGTTTGGATGATAGCATTCTGCACAATCTTCTCATCACTGTCTTTAGAACTCGTGTTTAAGTTGGCACTACCTATAGAACTCCCCTGTAAATCATTTGCTTCAAATTCCACACTGAGACGCAAATGCTTCAGAAGTGTATTGAAGACTTCCAGCACTGTGGGTCCTGTAAAGGATCATTTATGTGAAAAGATGCACTTTTCCAATATATTCTCCTGTGTCTCAACAGAGATTTTTTTGGTCAGTTTCTAAGTAGTCAAAAATGCATAATAATTTATAAGTTACCCAGTTTATTTGTTTAAAAAAGTAAATAAGAAATATCTAAATGAGAGTCTTCTGTTATACCAACAAACGTATACTTGCACCTATGAGCAACTCGCTGTTTGAATCTCTGGTTATCACCCTCACAAAACGCATATATGCATATAAGGATTACCAAAAACTTTCTATTTAATCTTGGCTATTTAAAATAATGTGTACTAGGACAACATTTAACTTGACTATTGGATCACAATCCATAAAATTGAAATAACATAGCTCACTGTAGCACAGATTTATTTTGTATCTTTTGAGAATAAGGAAGGACTAATTCGCTTCAATTATGAGTTAGAAATTACCCAGGTAAACTGGGTAGATTGAATTCAGATTCAGGTAAATTGAATTTGCTCTCTGCTTTTCGTTCTCTGCACATGTTTCTCTCACTGCAACTATCACACTATATTTTAATTAGTGGGTTTTATTTCTGCCTCCTACTGTCAATTACAAGCTTCTCCACAACAGATAACCATGTACAAATGCTTCTTTGAATGTACAGAGCCTAGGACATAGTAGGTAACATAAAGTAAGTGTGATGATTCAATGCATCATCTGTGTTTCACTTCATATTTCAAATTAAATAACTTGCCAACTAAATAATGTGCTTTCATCTTCTTGACATAAGTTATAAGATAAATAATGGAATATCCATATCCAAAATGCCCATCCTTATTTGACAGTGAAAGAATATCAGAATATTTCATCAGAGAATATATTTCCACTTTGATCTTGAAGCAAAGACCATAACCTGCTAACTTCCATATTTCTATTATAGACCCTTCTAATTTTCTAATCACATGTAGGTGAAATATCAAGAGCTCTGACCTGTCCCTTCTCCTCGTTACCCTTCCAATCAGTCAGTTATCAAATCCTACTGACTTTATATTATCATTCCTACTGTTGCTGTCCAAGGACAAGTTCTTTCCCTCATGCCTACAACAATGACAATGACCTGTTATTTTTAATGTGCCCTGTTTTGCTGCCAGATGAATGATTCTACTGGAATCTCTGATAAAGATTACAGTAAATCTTTAAAGACTGTCAGTTAACTGTAGAACTACATTCTCCATCTGGCTGCAACTTAATTTAAAGCCACTTCTCTGACTTCTTCCGAAAGAAGATTACACATTCTAGCCAAAATGGGCCACATAATATTTTGCTCATGCTAATCCATTTCCCTCCCTTCTCTGAACCCTGGTTTTCTTATAATCTGTGATCAAAGCCTGCCTTGTATTACAGTGTGAGGTAGAGCTGTCTAACTACAAGTAACCTGTCAGTTTCATGTACCTGTATTCTCCCAATGTTCAGTACTTAACTGATATTCAAATGCCTTTATTAGAAGAAAGGAGGAAGAGAATAAGAAATTGATTTGGAGGAAAATTCTTAATGGTGCACTAAAGAAGCCTGAAGATAATCACATGAACCCAAAATTTCAAGAGAAATTACAGCACACTTAAAAATGTATAGAAGTATTCTCAGAGTTTTTCTTACACTGCTATACCTACTGAAAAAACACTTTAAGACAGATAACTGCATTATTTATTTTTTTTATTAGCACTCACCTATGGAACCTTTAGCAGCAATAGCAACAGCCTCTAACAGAACCTGAATAATACCTGCTCGAACCCGTGGAGAATCTTTTTTACATGCATCAAGGTGTCCTAGAATCTCCTGGATCACATGATGAGAATACTGCGCCTAAAGGAAATAACATAGTACAAAGATGTATGAATAAGTACATGTATCCTAAAAGAATACATAAGAACAAAAAACCATGTGACACCTAAATGTCCAATTACAGGGGACTTGTGATCATGCTATGAGATAATACGTAGCCATTAAAAACTATTCCTTTGAAGAATAAATAGGGAAACCGGAAAATTATTTGTGATAACTTTAATGAAAAAAGCAAGTTGCAAAATACAATGTTCAATAAAATTCAATCTGGTTTTTAAAAAGTAAGGAAGACTAGAATTACATATAATAAATATTAACACTGACCACCGAGAGAGGAATTTATGAGAAATTTTTATTCTCTTTATACTTCTCTGTAATTTCACAAAAATCATTTATATAGTCTTATAATCTGATAATAAGACAAGGTTGGGGGGGCAAATTGACATTTACACTACTTCTCCCTTACCCAAACTAGATAAATACTACTCATACGGACATCTAACAATGTTAAACAGGCAAAACCCTCATCTAATAAAGAGTCAAATGAAAGTCTTATCAATGTATTACCCAACAAAATTTAAATCAAGAAGATATCAGAAGATTCACAATTTACAAAGGCAATTTTATCACATATAAATGAATTTGGTCAATTACAATGAATATTATTGAGACCTAAAACAAAAAAGCATAGCCAGAAAAATGTTTAATCCCAATGAACAGATTTTTTTTTTTTTTAACAGAGTAGCAAAGTTTTTTTTTTTTTTTTTTTTTTTAAACCTACACCTACACATGAGTCATAAGTGGGTCCACTGCTCTGCACCAAGTTGTAAAGAAGCCTTGGCCCTGAATCTCTCTGTCTGTGTTTGCCTTCAGATAGGCCCCCCCAGTCCTGTTTTCAGGCTGGTTGCCTGTCTCTCATTTGAATGGGTGGTTTTATAATAAGAAGCAGTGTCCTATAATGGCTACTCTGCTCAAAAGCAAAACAAAAAAAAAACAACCCTCCATCTCTATCAATATAGCAGATTTCATTTCCAGGTATTTCTGTCATAACACATTTACTTTTATAACAACCCAAGGTAAAAAATAAATTCACATTTCATTTTTTCTTTACTTCATTTAAAACTATGTGAAAATAAAAGAACATCAGACAGACAGGCAGACACACAATCTGAAACTGAACTTCCTACCCAGGAAGCAGCATGCTTTTGATGTGTGAACCTATGCAAACAGAGTGCCTTATAAATAAAGTAGCCATTTGATTTATTGTCCAAACCAGGACACTTCAGAGAATGAATGAGGACATTGCTAATAATTACATAGAGTTATCCTATGCAAACCAAGGCATATGTTCATTCTACCTATAAGAAACAACTCAAGAATAAAGTCAAGTATTAAAAAAGAAAACATTGAGTGAAAGGAATGAAACAGCAAAGATGTTATACTTTACACTGTATGTTTAAGTCAGGCTTATTGAGGTTTTATTTACTTATGGTAAAATTCACCCTTACACTGAAGTTTAAGGCAGTATCATATCAGTGGATGAATAGCTTTAAGAAGCAATTTAGGGGCTAGCTCATTAGGTCAGTTGGTTAGAGCAGAGTACTGATAACACCTAGGTCCAGGGTTTGATCTCTGTACCAGTCAGTCATCAAAAACAAAAGGGGGAGGGCAGCAACATAATACAATAGTGGTGAAGTACATAAGCCCTGGAGTCAAATTTGCCCACATTCAACTCTGGCTCCATCATTTAATAGCTAAATAGCTCATAGCTTATGAGAGAGTTACTTAATCTCTCTGTACCTCAGTTGCCCTCATCTACAATATTTAAACAGTAACAGTCATTTCATAAGACTGCTATGGCAAATAAATGAGCTAATTTGTATAATACACCAAAATTGTTTCTATCATATACAAAATGCTCAATAAATATTAGTTATTATTACTACTGTTCAGGTGGTGACTCCTGGGGTAACATATTATTAAACTTCATAATGATGATAAAAGGCATTTCATTCAGAAGTAACCAGATGCCAGACACTCTTCTAAGCACTTTATATGTAATACATGCACAAACAGTGTAGGAGATAGGTTCAGCTCAATTACTCTGTGCATTTCACAGTGGAAATAAGGCAGGTTTTAGTAAGTTGTCTAAGGTCATACAGAAACTCTAAGGAAAAGAAGTGACTTCTAGTCTGATCTCAGAGCACAGCTCTTAATCACACCTTATTACCTTCAACAAATCAATTTAGCACAAAAGATAAACTTTAGACAAAATACTTTCCCTTTATTACAAATGTCCTATGATATTTGAAACTGTATCTATGTCATCCCTTAAGAATATAAATCCTGGTCAGGGCTAGCTAGTTTGTTTTATGAAGAGAGGATGAAATATTATCTAAGAATGATATCTAATCACTTTTACGGTAAATGGCAATTAAAATGATCAAATGTATCAGAAGTCTTAATTCTATCAGGCTAGTCTTATTAAACAGAAATTCCTGTTCTGGGGGATACTATCATTTAATTCTTGATTAATGGACTTCATAAAATATATGTTGCAATCAAAGCTATTTTCAAAGCAATGTTGTGGACCAGTAGTTTCACGGATACTTAATAAATACTTATTAATTCCTAAGTTTTTTCAACTTTCCTTCTTGCAAAGAACAATTTCATGTATCAACTAAATCTGAATGAAGGAAAAATACAAGGCTGGAAAAGAGCAGAACAGCCTTGTTATGTCCACAGATTGTCAGATCACCTGATAAACTGAATTTTTAAAAAATCATCCTTCCATATCCAAACCAGCTTTATAACATCATCTACCGAAAAACTTTATGTTTTAAAAAAACCCTTTTTTTCCATTTATGCTAGGCATAAAATATCAGCCTTAACTTAATGGTTAATTTAGATGACAAATTCTGGAATAAAATGATCAGAGCTTGAATTCTGACTCCATGTTCTACCTCTGTGTCCTTGAATAAGTTACTTGATCTCTCCAAGGGTCAGTATCCACTCCATAGGATAAGGACAATTAAATGAGTTAAAGCATATAAGGTTATTAGCACAGTCATGGGGTACAGCCAGCACTTGATAAATGGTAGCTTCTGTATAATATATAAATAAAACATTTAATGCATGCATTAAAATATTTTCAGAGATGAACAAATGGGAGCTCAGAGAGGATGAATACTTTTCCCAAGTTCATACAACTAGTAAACAGTACATACAGGATGCAAATCCTGATCTGACCTATATTAAAATCTGTGCTGCTTCTGGCAACTTTATGTCCTTTAAAGCAAAGAAGCTTTTTTAGGGCATTAAAAATGTAAACAGTATAAAAAGACCTGAAATCCTTCTTGAATTAAGACCTTACCAGGTCCATTCAGGTTCTGAGAAAAATCAAGATGGGTCCTCTACAGTAGATAAGTGTCTCACTGTGAGGTTCTATAAAGACTAAAGGAGTTAATTCATTTACTACCCCATAGTAAATACTCAATAAACCTTAGCTATTATTATCAGCTATATACTACTATAATAAACATGAATTCCAGTAAAAGTTCAATGAAATATAAATACACAATACATGTATTAAATAAATGCACAATAAAGAGCACCATCATAAAATTATTTAGTTCTTTTTAATAGATATCTTTTCAACTTGGCAAATAAAAAAATAAGTAAGAAATAAAAATGAGACAAAATAGCTATATTAACAACATGTTTTATATCCTACAGTTTTCTGTATCTCTGTTTGATGATGTGTTTATCTATACAGAACCAAAATTACTTATATAAATATAATAGTTAATCATCAAACCTTACCTGAATAGAATACATTATAATTTTAAAGCAGTGAACTGCAAATTCATTGGGATCCCACAGTTTGTGATGATCTAAATGCCTGTGAATAACAATTAAAAATTACTTTGAGAATTCCCTATTTTTATTACATTTTCTTCCTCTAAAACCCTCAACATTACAAAATGTTTAAGTCAGAACATTATCTTAAAAAAAAAAAAACAGGTTTCGATTTCCAGAAATACATGATATGTATTTCCAATGGCCAAACCCTGTCATAAAACAACAACAATAAATGCTAGACTCTGTATAAAACTTCAAAATACCTAGGTGAAGTGGCAAGAAAGAAAAGTCCCTCTGCCCAAACTGCACAAGAAAGCAAGCACCTGTAGAGGTGAGTGTGCACAAAGGCCGGCAGCTATCCCAGGCATATCTTCAGCTCCCGAGGGCCCAGAGCCAATGGTTTAAAGGGTTGTATACTGCAGACAAGGCTTAGGGCCCACCCAAAAAAGGTAGGCTAGCGGGTTAGAAATCCCTGCACCAATTCAAGACCCCTAAAAGATAACACCCTCAATGAATGAATCAGGGGGAATATTCTATAGTAGGAGTCTGTCAAGAAGCTTGCCAGTCCTGTCCTTGGCTCTGATGGAAACTATGAATAACAAAAGTCTTTCTGAAGATTTCAACCACACACCCAGTACCCAGGCCAGGAATATGGGAGGTAAGAAGCCAAAGGCAATAACTCAATACTATTTTTCTAAAAATTTAGTAAGTAATATGGGGAAAGGGAGAGGAAAAGAATTTCCAAACAAATATTATTTCTCAGCAAAATAGAAGCCTCATCTTCTCAGACCATTTTATTCTCAAATCATGTTCTTCACACAATGTGCATCAAAATCACCTTGGAATTTGGTTAAAATAAAGAACAAGAAGAAGACAGATTTCTGGGCTCTCTACTGTACCTCAGCCTCCAAGATCTATGGGTTTGGGGGCCTAAGATCTTACACATAAATATCCAGGGACTCATAAGCATACTAACTTCTGAGAACCACTGTGCTAGGTTCATATACACAATTTAATATTCATAATATTTTTCCAAAGAAAGTAGAAAGTTTCACATTGAGGGGTCACTAATGTAGAACAAGAAAGAAAAAGTAGAGATACAAACTCAACCAGCTGAGATGTTCAAAAGTTAAAAAAAAATTCAATTTAAGCACTTCTAAAACAAGAACTGATCACAATATATATGGTTTGAACAAAAAATGTTTTAATTCCACAATGTGGATACTAGTGGGAAAATTTATCAACTCAGTAAGACCAAGGAGTTAAATGAGGTATAAAATTTTCACCTTATTATTCCTTTGTCTGGAACAACAATTTCACTCAGACTTTTGAAAGAAAAAAAACTTATTTTTATATCTACAAAAGTCATGGAGATACTCAATGTTAAAAAAAATTAAACATATTCCAGTTAAAAAAAAATAAACATGATTTGCAAAACACAAAACAGGAAGATTCCTAATAGTCAGATGGTTTTTAAAAAGAGAATAGAAAGAAAAAGTAAAAATATTTTACATAGGCAATATATTATGAAAATAACATTTACCTTCAAATCAATATTTTTCTCTTTCAATGTTTAACTTTATAATATACGAAAAAGTATGCAATACGACAGTATTGATGTACTATTACAATTACATACAAAGTAATTTTTTTCTTTTAGTTAAACTAAAAATGGTAACTGTAGCATGCCCTTAAGAAATCAGTACCTCATGAAAGTCTTCTGGTGTTAGTAAGGACTAGTTTCAAAACAAAAGTATTTCTAGTTAATAAATGAATATAGAAAATTACTCTTACAATGGGAAAAAAATTGCTATGGATATTTTATTTGCAAAGAATGTTTTAGTTCAACATTTAGGTAGGTTTTCTATTTCAATTGTTACTTGATTTAGTAAATAAAATAAACGATTTTATAGAAATCTTGAATATCACATTTTTATCAATAGTGAGCATAGGAGACATTTTTCAATATCTAAGAACACTATGCAAAGAAGTAATAATCTAGCTTATAACTATACTATTCCCAAAAGAAGGAGGTTAGAGAAATCTGTAGGCTGAAACTAAAGGGAGAATTCTGTGTAACAGAATAAAAAACCTCCTGAAGTAAGTTGGTTAGCGTTAAAAGAGGTTGTAAACTTCCCTGAAATTAAAATGAACCACTACTCTTCTAGAAAGTTCAAAACCCATTCTGCTAAGAGGCAGAGAACTACACTTTATATACCTCTTCAGGCTCGCTACCAATGGCTCGTAGTTCTCACCTGTTCTTGTTAATAATTTTCTTAGAGTAACCTCCTAACATTCTGATCCTGTTTCAAATCCATCCCATACAGCTCTCTCTGATTAACTTTCTCAAAGGGCAATTCTGGCCATTTCAAACCTTTGAGCTAAGATCGCCAATAACTAGCAACAGATTTAAATACAAAATTTTAAGATCTCTACAGCGTAGCCTAAACTTTCTCTTATATCACACTGTAACCCCTTAACTGCATCTAACACTCCTGGCAACGGTATCAGTATCTTCTGCATTCTTTACAAACAAAATAAAATTTCAAGGGCAGTTTATGATACTTATCTACATCTACCTCAAAAGATACCGCCCTCTAAATTCTCAAAATAGACATGAATTCTTTGTTTTGAACTGCTAGAGCTCTTTTTGGTCCTTTCTCAGAATCCATTACAATTATCGTGCATGTCAATGTGATTCATATATATATTCCCCCAAATACCTGGTACCTTACTTGCAGAGGACATTATATTTAATGAACTAATTAAATATCCAATATATAATTACATATTTAATTAACATTTAATTTAATTAACACATGATTAAGACTTAAGTTCATTAAATTCTATGCCCACTTCAAGTTACTCAACTCAAGTGTAGTTAATTTGGTAACTTCTTTCTTCCAGGCTAGCTCTCTAGATTTTTAAGGCCTTACAGATTACCATTTGGTTAATAAGAGTATTAAGATAAAAACTGAAATTCTGATATTAAATTAGCATGTCTAGACATTTAAAAATAAACCTGCCTTTAGTATATTTGACATAATTCTGATTACTTTTTAGTAGCATTTCCATAAGCCCACACAGTCTTTAAAAAGTAGATCTCAATTTCAGGGTTGCAAGGATAATCACAGATCCCCTTGAAAATCTAATGATTCTCTAATTTTTGATACAGTTTTGTGGTTTATAGATTCTTATAACTAAAGCTCAACTTTGAACCTTAAGCTAAGAACATCTGCCCTAAATAAAGAATTCTGGAAGTTACATTTAGAATACAGTAGTCTCTCCTTACCCATGGTTTCACTTTCCACGGTTTCAGTTACCTGCAGTCAACTGTGGTCTAAAAATAGGTTAGTATACCACAAGAAGACATTTTGACAGAAAGAGAAACCACATTCATATAAATTTTATTACAGTATATTGTTATAATTGTTCCATTTTACTGTTAGGGGTTTTTTTTTGCAGTTGGCCAGTACAGGGATCCAAAATCCTGACCTTGGTGTTATAAGGCTGCACTCCACCAACTGGGCAACTGGCCAGCCTAGTTATTGTTGTTAATCTCTTACTATTCCTAATTTATAAATTAAACTTTATCATAGGTATGTATATATAGGGAAAACTATAGGGTTAAGTATTATCCACGGTTTCCAGGCATCCTCTGGGGGGTTTGAAACACATCCCCCATGGATAAGGGGGGAATGTGTTTCACTGTAGTTATATATGCCATAAAGCCACTATTACTGTCAGAAGGGAAAAAGGACAAGGTGAATTTTAAAAACAGAAACACTATCGAAAATGCCCAGAAACTACAGAATATTATACAGTAGATATATCACCTGATGACTGAGTTAGAAACATACAGGCTTGACAAGGCTTGAGAGAAAATGTCTATGTGGAGAAACTCAAAGCTCATAAATGTGAGGAGAATATTTAAAGTAACGATGAGATATTTAACTATCTTGCTTTGATTAGTCACTAGGTAAAAGATGAAATTTACAGAGAAGTGACTATGATCTAAGATGGCCCAGCCATGGCCAAAAGAAAGCCAAGAAACAGAAGCCAGGGAAGAGGAAAAACTGACCACAGAAGTTAGTAACAACATACAGTGTACTTGGACACTGACTATTTCACTGCACCCATGCATTTCAAGATCTGTAAATTAAATGATGCATGTGATATTAAGCACATTATTATACTTCACAATTAAAGGGAAAACACTAGTTAAGTAGTTAAACCAGAGTTCAAACGTATGTCTGACCACAATGCTACACCAGTTCTATTAATAACTCTCCCACCCAGGCAAAAGAGTGTTTGTCCTCTGTAAGTAAATGAACGCAGAATTCATATAGCAAAGTCACAAATAACCAGTAAAACACCAACTCCTTACGCAAAAACTGGTCTGACAGCATTATTCATATTCCCAAAAGTTGCCCGACCGAGCAGTTCCCTGAAACAGTTCTCAGCCAGCACAGCAGGGTTCTCTTCTTTGTCAGCTGCAGGAGAAGAAGGTGGGCCGATTCGACTAAAAAACAAAGAGAAATGATGAAACACTAATGTAAGAATTCTAACATTAGTTCTAACAGTTAAACTGAACAGACTTTACTTCTCAGAAATGTTAAAATGACATTTTCTTTTTAAGCCAAATAACTTTAAAGCTTAATCCTAACTGCAAGGATTCAACAGCATCAAAGCTAATCATACAGTCTTTCAGATAGAACTAAATTCAGCTGTGTGACTTGTTTCTAGCAGAACGTCCTCTACATAAACAATACTCAGCAGCGTGCTGTTTGTTCACTTTCATACGACTTCTCTGCATTTACAGCAGAATCTTAGTAAGAACACAGTGCCCAGAGACCATCTTTAGGTATCCCCAGTTTGACTGTAAGTGGGCAAAAATAAAATGAAGTGGAAAACTATGACATGGCCTGAGTACAAAAAATCAATTTTAAACGCTAATTCAAATACCTGTATATGAAAATGTCTTCAGTAGACCATATTTGTTTTGCTCACGTCTTAAAACATTATTTTAAGCTAATGTATTCATATGCAATAATAATAAAAAGTATCTGTGGCACTGGGATTATGTCATGAGAAAATATAATTTCTTAAGATTTAGGCTGTCTGGTTAGCTCAGTCAGTTACAGTGTGGTGCTGATAACACCGAAGTCCAAGGTTTGATTCCGCTAACAGCTAGCCAGCAAAAAAAAAAAAAAAAAAAAAAAAAAAAATTGGCAACAAACGGTCTCTGTTTCCTGTACCGTACCTATGCTAACCTTAGACCTCAAGAGCCATAATAATGGGAAATAGATTCCCAACTAGCCAGTGACCTTTTAAATTGCAAATATTTTAGACAGAAAAACATTAGGCTCAGATACAGTGCCAAGAATAGGAAAAATACGGAAGGTGCTAAAATATACTAAATTGCACACCTTAGGAAAAGTCTACAAAGCTGGAGACAGTCACATCTAAGGAATTAAGTATAAATTCTTTCTGTAATTAACATAAATTTAAGTGATCATATTAGTGCTATCAGAGTTATCAATTACATCTAATTTCTAGACTACTTATTTTGATATTGCAAATATAACCATGAAAAGTATAAATGAAACAGATTTTAGAACTACAGAATTGAATCTCTTAAATTTGACTCAGATTCTCCTCTTCAAACTGCAAGAATCAGGAAGATCAGAATAATAAGACAAATTGGAGAAGCCTGCTTCAGCAGCTTAATCACACATTATCTCTGTGTATGGCAACAGCAGCATGGAGGAAAAACATGCTTCTGACTTTTGAAAAAGTGGACTAAAGTACAGAACTCTAAGTGCAACTGGATGTTGTGGAAGGAAAAAAGAAAAGCAGCATATATCCAAAAACAATATTCCATTCCACATTATCTTAGAAGAATGAATCAGAAATGAACAGTGTCTAACCTTTTCATTGAAAAAATAGAGTGAATAGCAATTACTATTATTATTTGTTCGGATAGTTCTTAACTCTCTAGAAAAAAGCATGCTGGATCTCTAAAGACTAACAGAATTTCAGCTATAATTTCTATTTCTCTCACTTGCAACCGTAATAGCATTTATTAAAATAGCAATTTGGATGTTCAATAATAAGCAGCAAGTAAAGTGTAAATCTATTCTAAAAGAAAATAAAGGCTTAAGTGTATGAATAAGAATCTGCGGTCTATTAAGCCTAATGTGATCACTACAGACTAATAATTTTTCCAGGTGGGTATATATTTTTAAATTTACTTAACTTTATGAGACTACTATCTGCATAATATGAAGGGCAAAACTTTCTTATTCTACCAAGCACACATGGAAAAGTAATACAGCATCAACCCTAACATCTTTATTCAATACCTGTCAACTTCTTCTATCTTCTGCATGTTAAACAGGAGGGATGGAACAATCTTATCCATATGCTGAGGTTCCCAAATGGTAGCCCGAAGTTCATCATTAACTGTTTTGCGAACCACACCTTGAATACCCCTGATTCCAGCAATTCGGATTCTACAAAAGAAAAAATGAGCCATGAAAAAAGTTATTTAAACGAGTCTATTTACCTAGCTAGGAGAATGAATGTCAAGTAAATACTGTTATCTTAACAATAAAATATCATAACATAACACACAAGTCTAAGAAATTAAAATCTCAAAAATCTAAGATGGACACTGAGATATATCCAAAAACCACTACCGTTGAATATCATCTTTTAGAAATGAGCATTTGAAGTTTAAAAGAACTGTAAAATACAGAAATATCTTGTCCATGTATTATTTTTCAGTTAAAAAAATAATAAGCATAGGTTTTCCTAAAATGATAACTCAAACTAATATAAGGTAGATTCTCTTAGAGAATGAGAAGAAAAGTGACTTTAAAAAGCCTGCAAAAGCTGTGGAAGAACAAAGTCTCATGCAGAGCTAACTTGAAGATCCATTTGTCTCAAGACATCTTTCTTCTGGACAAATATAATTGTTATTTACTCCCTGTTTTCTACTATCTGAAATACTTCCCAGTTAGAGATTTATTCAGTTTACCTAGCATTTTCTTGCAACAACTGCAAATAGGTTTAAAGAATGAAAGATATGGGGAAGAAGGTGATATTGTTTTACAAACCAATGGGGAAATAATGTAGGCATTCAGAAGGAGCAGATAGAGAGTGGGAGGTGGCAGTAATATGACACTGAACAGGTGAGAAAAGTGAATTGGAAGACATAAAGACAAATTTTGCCTACTTCAAAGCTGTACTGCTTTCTAAAACTTAGGAAGTCTTAAGAAACTCTTGCACAGTTATCACACAGAGGCAAGCCTAATACTACTACAATGTCTGCTTTACCCACCTGCTGCCACTCCTTGGGTGGCAAGAGGGCTGAGCACAAAGTAGCACAGAAATCATGAACAAACAAGATGACATAGAGAGGGTAGCTCGTGCTTGTCACCTAAACAGAGCAGCAGCAGATGGTGCTGCCCTTGACCTTGTGATGGAGGGGATGTTGGTAGTGACCACCAATCACTTCCACAGCTACACAGCTGGCATCCAATCCAGATCTAATATCTGGCCTAACCAGCATTTTCTAGCCATGACTCCCAAAGGAATTGCACAGTTTCCTCACCAGTAAAAAAGAACAATTGTCATACCTACAGCATAGAAATGTTGTAAAGATTTAATTGAGTCAATTCACTGAAGTTAATTCATGAGTTAATTCACTTTACATGAATTAACTTAAACAATAATTGGCACACAGTAAGCACTCAGTAAGTGTTAGCTGCTCCTGCTGCTGTTGTTAATCACTATGATGATGAGGAGGAAGAGGATGATTTCCACCACAGCTGAAGGTTCTTCAGGAAATTAGAGTCAGCTTAAGATTGCAATGTATGACTTTACAAGTGGAAACCATTTCTGCAAGGCAAACATTTTAAGAAAATCTTAAAAATTACCAGCCCCGTCTACTACTGCCCACATGCCCTTGAGTTCTATTTGATAGGATTTTGCTAAAAATAAAGGCACTGATAATAAGTATCTAAGTTAGGACCTAAAAGGAATTATAAATACACCTGAAGAAAACCAAAATGTCTTTTATTTTAAAAGGCTAAGCAGAAAAAAAAACAAACCCCTTAAGTATCTTAAAGCATTTTAATTTATTCATTTGTTTTATAGTGATTCAAATGAAATGTTGGCACTTTGGAACTTTGAATAATATGTAATATTGGAAAGACCTAGAATTAGAAAAAAGTATTAAGTTATTTGTGTATAGAAAATTTCAAGAGATATGATAATGAAAAATGTTATGCAAAAATATGTTCAAAAGACAAGAAAACTTGTTCAAAATATGTTTCACTAGGGGGCGATAAATACCTAAAAATACGATACCTATGTTACAAATTTTTAAATTTCTTAAATGCATCCTTTCATAAATATTACGGATATCAGAAACACTTTTCACCTACATTGGTTTATATGCAAAACTCATCATAAGCAAAATATGAGAAGTGTGGTTTATTAGTCCTTATAATACTAAAGAAAAGCATACTACATTCTGGATATTTTACGTATTTTAAAGAAAGTTAAAATGTTAAAATCTTGGGAAAAATTGCCATTTTATTTAGCTAATCTTTATATCTTTTTGCCCCATTAACACTTAATGTCAGCCTTTGAGAAGAGGGAACAATTTTATAAAACATTTTTTAAATGTCCTTTATGGACAAAAAAAAAAAAAAGAATTTTAATGGTGAGTGGACAAACAGGAAATTCACCATCATAAGGTAATTACAGTACCTCTACATCTAAGACTTTACACTTCATAGTAAAGGAATAATAAACAGTAGGGATTCTAAATGGCTTATACGATACTGAGGAAAAATACTAACATCACAGACAGAAACAACTCTCTTATCTGAAAACTATTAAATTACTTCACAGCTTTCTTTCTCCAAGTTAAAATAACTTTTACACTTGTTTTCATTTGTGTAAACCAAGACTGTAGCTTGTACGCTCCAACTAAAAGCTATATTTCTGCACATTCCCTTATTCAGAAAAAAAAAGTAAAAATTACAAGACATATTAAATCTTGCCTAACAACTGCCCACAATGACTCTGTAATGCTCAAACTACTTTCTATGTTTACCAAGGTCTTTTTGACTTTAATTCTTAACCTTAAAGTTTCCCATTTCTATACAGATATCAATCTACAGACTGTGTTTGCAAACAAGTATTTGATGCCAGATTTTTACTAGGATATATCTAGAAGAAATATGTAAAAATGTCCAAATCAGTTGTCATCACAATTTCAGACTGACAATGATTCAGTAGCATACATACATTTACACAATCAATCTATTTATTCATTCAAAAAGTACTTACTGAGAGCTACTATGTGCTGGGCACCGTTCAAAGTGCTAGTGATTTAGTAGTCCTCCCAACAGAGGAGAAATAAATATGATAAAAAGATAAAGAATAACTTGGGGTAGGATGGGAGGGTTGAGATTTAATAAATAAAGAGTGGCCAGAGTAGGAGTCTCATGATAGGTGACATTTGAGCAGAAATGAGGAAACAAGCCATGTGAGCATATGCAGAATCGTTCCAGGCAGAGAAACCAATGTGTCCAAAGGTCCTGAAGAGAAGTGAGCCTGAAGTGTTCAACAAACAGCAAGAAGACCCACATGGCTGGATTAGAGCGAAAACAGGAGAAAATAACAAAATGACAGACTCTGAGACAGGCAGGGGAAGCATGAGCAGACACTGTGGACACTGTGTAAAGGCTCTGGATTTTAGTAAGTTGGGCCACTCTCAATTTACCACTTCAGTCGGTCATTACAACTTCTAACAGCAATGGAAAACCATATTCTCCTTTCCTTTGGTGATCATTATGTGATGTATGAATGTGGTATTCATCAATAAATAACTGCAAATTATTTACTACAAATCATAAAGTAAAACAATACATACTCCGTTCGTATTTCTGGATCACTATGACAGGAATGACACATGGCACTGAATCGAGATACAAAAAAGTCATAACGTCTGTGATAGGACGGTGTATCTTCTTCAATATTTGCAAATTTAACAAACTGTAAAACAAAAATAACAATACAAACAATATATACCACATTTCTGAAAGTATGGAAAAAAATATTTACTCATACATTATTTGTTACATTAACAAGCAACATCAAAATAATAAATGAAAAAGATGAAATATCAAATACCACATATATGTATATAAAAGAAATTTTTTAATAATGAACTTTTATTTTTTTTTTATTTTTATTTTTTTTTGTCTTTTTTCGTGACCAACACTCAGCCAGTGAGTGCACCGGCCATTCCTATATAGGATCCGAACCCGCAGTGGGAGCGTCACTGCACTCCCAGCGCTGCACTCTCCCGAGTGCGCCATGGGCTCGGCCCAATAATGAACTTTTAGAAAACCAAGAATGTAGCATACTAAATATAAGTATATGATGCAGTTCCTTTTGACTGAGTGAGCCCACTCTCTAGGAGAGGTCTTGTTCTAAGCTCTTCTACAGTTCCTGGATGCTGATGTTTCAGTGATGACCTTAGTTAGGATGCAACCTCCAGGGAATATTACTTTTTAATCATGGGTAGAAAAATCTCCCTTGACAGCTGTTAAAACACAAATGAATACAATTTATACAAAAAAATGGAACAAAAAAGGGAACACAAACTAAAAAAAACATGACAAACTCAGTAGAAAAAAAAATACTGATGGTAAAAATTTATTCTACCTCCTTTCTAAAAAAATATGTATATATATATATGTATATCCCCTTATGTCTAGAAAATTTTAAATATCCTACATGCATCACCAACTAGACCCCTAAGTTTCTTTTATATACAGTCTTTTTCATTAGCTTTCTCATTCACTCGGTCATGCATTACTTCTGTATGCTAAATAGTATAAAGCAACAAACTGTTAAATTACTTGGAAATTTAAATATACACACACACCTCTGCCAGGACATAGACTAATGGCTTTAAAAGGCTATATCCAAAAAATTAGTCAACCAGAATGTCAGAATAATCAGAATTACTAATCTCTGTTGGAAATAAAACTGAAATAAGCATAGAATGGATTTGAAAAAATAAAATTATGATGCTAAAGATTTTTAATTAATTCAGCTAGAGCTAAACCATCTGTTTCAAATTACAATTTTATATGATTTATATAACTTTCAAAGGATGACACATAGTAATCTAGTTCAGACTGAACTGATATCCACAACCTATTCTGTTCCATACACTGTGCTAGGTGTTTTCACACGAGTTCTTAATTTACTCATTCCAACCTTGTATAGAATGTCATTATCCCCGTTTTACAGATGGAAACAGCAAAGTTCAGAGGTTAAGTCATTTGTCCAAAATGACCCAATTCTCAAGATTCCCATACTACACACTAGCCATATAAACAGTTACAGAAAGCATTAAACCAAATATTTATACTTTTCATAAAAATAAGCCTTAAAAGACATGAGGAAATGCTTAAAACTTTAAATTAAAAAAAAAAAACACAAAGGTCTATATACAATATGTTCCCCATTTTCTAATATTTATATATTAGAAGTGTATATATTTATACATATATTTATATATTTATATAATGTACAAAGAAATGAAAGTAGTAAAGGATTACTTCTGAATTTTGGAATTACAGGTGACTTTGACTTTATTCTTTTATTTTTTAGCATTTTCCAAATTTGCTGCAATAAACATATTACTTTTAATATTAGAACAAAATAATCAATTAGTACAGTCTATGGAAAACAGTATGGAGGTTTCTCAAACAACTACAGACAGAACTACCATATGATCCAACAATCCTACTACTGGGTATATAACCAAAGGAATAGAAATCATCATGTAGAAGGGAAACCTGCACTCTCATGTTTATCACAGCTCTATTTACAACAGCCAAGAGTTGGAACCAACCTAAATGTCCACCGACAGATGACTGGATAAAGAAAATGTGACATATATACACAATGGAATACTACTCTGCCCATAAAATAGAATGAAATTCTGCCATTTGCCACAACATGGATGAACTTAGAGAAAATTACGTTAAGTAAAGTAAGCCAGGAACAGAAAGAGAAATACCGTATGTCCTCACTCACATGTGGGAGCTAAAAAAACAAAGAAACAAACAAACAACAAACACAATAATACTTCGAACATTCAAAAGAATAGAATAGAACTGTGGTTATTATAGGGAGGAAAGGGGGAGGGGAAAGGGGGTTAATGGACACAGAATGAGTATGTTTTGTAAGACAAATATGCCAACTATCTTGACTTGATCATCACATACTGTACACAAATATGGAGTCAACTATGTACCCCACATATATCTATAATCAATTATGTTTCAATAAAATACACATATAAAAAAAGAAAAAATATCAGAAATTTTTTAAAATGGCCATTATAATGGTCAATGCTCTCAAGAAGTTTTAGAGGAAGCAAGTTTCTCTTTTCACTTTTGAAAGTCACAAATAAGTGAGTGATCACCTACAGAAGCAGATTCTATTGTCCTAGAGCATAAAAGAACAGGATAAAAAATGGGCTGCTATGCTCCAGCAGAACACACAAAACATATCTTCCCTCCCAGTTTTATGGAAAATCTCTTCTAATTCCTGTAACTCTAGAAGCTTGCTAGCAAATTCTAAACCCATATGGTCTGTACTAAAAATATATAATAAAAGTATCATTACACACTTCTTATATGCAGGAGTAGAGAAAATGAGACTCAATACTGTGCAGTGATTATGTATGGACTGTCAGATGGATCTGGGTTTCGATCCTGGATTTACTAACTAGATGTAGGCCCTATGAAATGTAATACCTAACCTACAGCGTTGTTGAGAGGTTCAAAGAGAACCAAACAAAAGTTAACACATAGTACATATGCAATAAAAACTAAGTCCTATTTTTTTTCACTTAAAAATGAAAATGGAGAATTACATGTTTCCAAAGGAAAACTAAGGGCGGCAGCAATGCATTCCTTTAGGATGCAAAGTTTCTCACCCTCGAATTATTAAAATTTGGGTCCTGACAACCTCTTTGTTGTGGGGACTATCCTTTGTGTTATAAGACGCAGCACCTAGGTATCCTTGCCTCCTACATATCACTAGAACTCACACCCCTCGTCGTGAGAATCAAAAACATCTTCAGACATCACCAAACATCCAGGAAGGGGAGGGAGAACTGCCCTGAGTTGAGAATCACTGGTTTATTGTATAGAATGGTTTCAATGGCTCATCTCTGTAGTCAACAGTCAACAATTTCTTTAAGATTAAGATTAGCAATGAGGCTTGAAAAAAGTGAGATGGACCAACTGAATACAAGAGGAGAGAAAAAAACAAAAATAATCTCTTTTCTCTAAGTCTTCTTCCACAATAACGATAGTGTATTTATACTGCAAAGAACACAAGCTTTGGAGTAAGAAAGACCTAATGATTTCACCATGTCTTTGAACAAGTTATTTAGCCACAAGTTTATAAAATGGGAATATTTCTAAACTTCAAGGATTTTAATGAGAATTAAATGACACAGTATATATAAAGTACCTAGTACATACTGTATCACTTATTTTTTAAAAAAACCTGAATATTTTATAGTGTTAACATTTATTACCATTTTGTGTGTACCCCCAAGGAATGGAAATCATCACGTCAAAGGGATACCTGCACTCCCATGTTTACTGCAGCTCTACCTACAACAGCTAAAAGTTGGAACCAACCTACTAAATGTCCATCGACAGACAACTGGATAAGGAAAATGTGGTATATATATATATATACACAATGGAATACTACATTGCCATAAAAAGGAATGAAATTCTGCCCATCGCAGCAACATGGATGAACTTAGAGCAAATTATGTTAAGTGAAATAAGCCAGGCACAGAAAGAGGAATACCACATGTCCTTACTCCTAAGTGGGAGCAGGAAAAAAAAAAAAAAAAAAAAGAAGAAGGAAAAAGAAAGACACAACAATTACAATAATTCCTTGAATTCTCAAAGGAGAGAACAGAACTGAGGACAACAGAGTTGGGAAGGGGGAAGAGGGAAGGGAGTTAAGAGAGAAATTGGGAAAGGGGAACAAAAAATGTTTACATTGTATAATCATAAATTTTTAAAAAAAATTTATTACCATTTGGTATTATTATTTCTACCAAAAATTGTATATTATTTATTGATATTACTTAATTTTTTTCTTCCTGAATCAGTGTGTCTACAGGTATGTTATATTATGCTTTATACTTTTTGGTATTTGAAATACTTAACAATTAAAAAGGGATAAAAAAAGTATCTAGCACAATTCCTAAAACTAAGGAGAACCTGAATAAATTGTATATATTACTGTCATACTGGGGTGGCATCAATATAAAGAGGCAAATGTCAACAAATTAAAACATTCGAAGATAAAATATAAAAATATTAAATCAGTATTGGTCATGTTTGCTAATATAAGGCATTCAGTACCACTAAGAAAATAAAATCAGACTTCCAGGGAAAATTAGATAAAGAATGTTGGTCAAGATAATATGGTACTTCATTTAATACAATTCATTCAAATCAAAGTAGATAAGAAGAGAATTTGGTCTGTTGCCCAAATGAGTCATTAAAGTAATCCTAATGGCATAGCTGGAGGTGAGTAAAGAAATTTATGGGAAGATACACTAAAACAACTCCACTCGCCCCACCCCAGCTAATAAATAATGTTCCCTAAATTTTCCTCATCTGATTGTAAAAGAAATTGTAGAAGCATAAGTAGCTACTTTGCCTGAAACTGAGCACCTAATTACAATTGGAAATATCCAGTATTTTCCCTCTGAAATACATGGGCAAAATCATACCAAGGGCTTTTTAATGAGGATTGTATTTATACATTCTTGCTTAACAGTCTACTACTACCAGTAACGGCTAACAGTGCCATGCACTGTTCTAAGAGCTTCATATATATTATCTCATGTCACATAACAATCCTTTAAGATTGGTACTATTATTATCCTTATTTCATAGATAAAAAACTGAGGCAAGGAGAGGTTAAATAACTTACTTGACCAAGATCCACAGCTAGAAAGCGGTACAGACATAAATGAACCTAGGGCAGTTGGACTCTCAAATCCTTGTCAGTACCACCTATACTTCCTTCTCTTATAACAGAAAACAATTATCCATAAACAATAGCAAGTGATATATTATTTTGTTAATTCTGATAAAAATCTATATGTGAACATATAGTATTCATGTAGGTTGAATGACTTAAAGCTTCTTCAGAGATGGAGTTGAAACTGAAAGACTGAAGATTGTACAATGAAACTAAAGACAAGAGAAGAAACATTACCACTGTATTTATTTTCCTTTTCAGGAACGAATGCCTTCCCCAACCCCACATGTTTAACATACTGTAGTTCAGGACAGAAGAAAATGAACAGAAGTAGTTCAGAAGTAGTCCAAGAAGAAATGAAGATGTAAACCCTTACTTTTACAGTTGACTGATTTTTAAAAGGGTTCCAAGACCATTCAATGGGGAAAGAGTAGACATTTAAGCAAGTAGTAATGGACAGCTGAATATCCACATGCAAAATGTTAACCCCTAACTCACATCACATACAAAAATTAACTCAAAATGGATCATAGACCTAAACTATAAAACTCTTAGAAAAAACTATAGGAATAAAACTTTGTGACCTTGCATTAAGGCAATGGTTTCTTAGATATGAGATTAAAAGCACAAAAGAAAAAAAGAGACCAAAGAAAAAATATATTAAACTTCATCAAAATTTGAAACTTTGGGGACTCAAAGAAAAAAGGAACATTACAGAATTGGAGAAAACATTTGTAAATCATATATCTGATAAAGGACTTATATCAAGAATATATAAAGAACTTGTATAACTCAATAAAAAGACAGTCCAATTAAAAAATGAGCAAAGGATTTGAATAGACATTTCTCCAAAGAAGATATACAAATAGCCGATGAGCACAGGCAAAGAAGCTTTAACATCATTAGTCATTAGGGAAATGAAAATCAAAACAATGAGATATCACTTCAGAGTCTCTAGGGTGGTTATAATAAAAAAGACAGACAATAACAAGTATTGATGAGAACATGAAGAAATTGGAACAGTCATGCATTGCTGATGAGAATATAAAGTGATGCAGCCACTTTGGAAAACAGTTAAATATAGTTACCGTATGACTCTTACACTGCTACGTATATACACAAGAGAATGAAAAACATGTTCACACCAAAACCTGTACACCAATGTTCATAAGCAGCATTATTCATATTAGCCAAAAAAGTTGAAACAACCTTAATGTCCATAAACTGATGAATGGATAAATAAAAATGTAGTATGTCCATACAATAGAGTATTACTCAGTCATAAAAAGGAATGGAGTACTGATACATATTACAACATGAATGACCCTTAAAAATATTATGATCAGTGAAAGAAATCAGACACAAAAGGTTATATAATGGATGATTCCATTTATTTCAAATATCCAGAATAGGCAAATCCATAGAGACAGAAAGTAGATTAGTGGTTTCCCAGGGCAGGGGGAGGTGGGAATATGCAACTCTGTGAATATACTAAAACTTAATGAATTGTATACTTTGAAAAGGTAAACTTTATGGTATGTGAATTACATCTCAATAAAGCTATTTTTAACAAAGCATGAAACTCAAAGGAAGAGCAGGATGCAAAGTTAGTGTTGTAAAAGGTGACCCAGAGAAAATGGATATGACAGGTATAAATTCATTTATATGCAGGTATTCCATTACGATTAGTTAATATCATAAATTTCACAAGAAGAAACAGAAAAAGCTACAGACAAAGTGTCCTAATCACCTTCATCTGTACTGGTTGTCCAAATGCCCTGACCAAAAATCTTGCATTTACCAGGTAGGACATTCTAAGAAGAGACTAATTCTAGATATGCTAATTAAAATTAGTAAGACAATAGTTTTACTCACAGAATTTGTTCCAAGAACTTGAAGCTTTGGTTCCCCTGATTCTAGAAGCTTTGCCACCATATGAAGAAAGCTTTCTACAAATGGCTTGATGCTTTGAGAATGGCAAGCCATAAGAAGTTGGTCCAATGCCTCCATAGCAATTAAAACATACCTAAGTATAAGAGAAAAAGAATGTCAAAGCATTGCCACCTCTCTTACTTCTAAGTATTTTTGATTGGAATAATTAATATAAGTTTATTTAAATGCACAAAATATAGAAAGGCAAATTTAGTAGTTTCTAAGTAAAATCATAATTCTCACACAGCACTAATAATCTTAGATTATTGAATGACACAAAAACTATACTACACTACTCCATTTTCTCCTTCTTAAAACAATTATTTCAGAGCTTCTTTAACACTACTTTTGTATTTTTCTTTGTAAACATAAACTTTTTCTACTTTCCAGACTTTTAACCATATTTATTTCTATCTGGTCCAAAATAGTTATTAAAGCAATGTGCCTAAATCGCCAACATAATGTACTTATTTGAGTAAATAAGACAGTACTGGTGACAATGAAATATTATAAGAAAATGTCTCATAACTTTTCTTTACAATACATCACATTTTAAATCATGTACTAAATATTAAAACTCAATCTTCAGATAACTTTCCTTCGACAACCAACTATAAAACTATCTGTGCCACAATTCACTAAAATGTTCTAAGTGGTAACAATGTGGAGGCACAGAAAGCCAATGTATCACTTGGAGGACGGAATACTCTAAACTACGATTATAAAATGACAATATGGGTCAGTACCTATACTCCAAACTGTGAAGTTATTACTGCTCAAGCACAGAGAATGGGTTAAGATGGTAGACCTTTCTCTATAGCACAGTTCCAAATCATCATGCTTACACCTTCTGAACCTTGATAACTAAGCCTAACGTGATTCTCTCTTATTACTCCTCTGAGATGTAAAGCAGAAGCTATGTGAAAAGTCAGTTGGTTAATGGGATCTTTCCGTTTGTTTTCAATTCAGAGATAGAATTTTAAATTATAGTATCACACTGGTAGACTAAGTGAGTCAATTTCTACTATTTCCCATTAGAGAAGGCTCAAAAATTAAGGATTAAGCTAAAGGTAACTCTGTTAACTAACAGGAGTCTATTCATAAAACTTGACCACCAGGAAAGCAGTAAGTGCTGCAGCAATCTACACAGGTATTACACATTTCTTTGTATAATAATCACAATGTTTTATCCTCCATATATTATTCACCTGACTAAAAGACACAGTAATTTATAGGATGATTTAGCCTAGGAAGAACATTCTAAAGACACTATATTAGCAGCAATTCATTCCCTTACCCAGAACGATGTCTGACAACATCCCTGCTCAACCTTTCTGCCAGATAAGAACCAATTCGATCCAGTTTCTCTGGAGCAGATACTGCATAAAATGTCAATTTCTCCATATCGGCTTTAACAAGGCCATCCTAAAAATAATAACAACAACAAGAGAAATAGGTTATTGATACTTTCATGATTATTTTTTGTATTTTTAAGTATTGCCTGCTTCACATTTTCCCTTTTTGGATTGAGAATGCACCCCTATTTATGCTGAACCTTCTGGATATAATCTCTATAGTGCTAATTATTCACCATTCTGGATTCAAAGAACTTTAAAAAAGTTAAAGAAATACCCCATTTAGGCAAAGCATTTAAATGTACCTTCCCAAGCAATGAATTAGATTCTGATACCTTCCTTGATAAATAGCTCAATTATCTGCAGTATGTAGGAAATGAGATTTTAGTGAAAATATTTCAAACAAAATTTGTTTCAATTTAAACTTTTTAAAAGCTTGTTTTACTCCTTTACATATACAACAGTGAACATACTGCTTTTTAATGATTCAGAACTTGCTGATATTACTATAAAGTTCCATTGTAGTTAATGAATGAGAAAGTATTCTGAACTGTATGAATCTATGGCTTAGTCAACATATTAAAAAAGCAACAACAACAGGTCCCTGATATAGGACCATAAAACTGTCATTTGTCTCCCCTCTAAAAGATGTTGTGCAAGAGGGCTAAAGATTCTCCCTACCCAAATACAACCATGAGTCAATCATCACCCTATATTTCCCAGTCATATGTAGTCTGAGTAAGTAAACGCTGCTTAGGAATGTTGAAAGAAGTGGAAAGGTAGACAGACAAACTATGTCAGATGGTAAATCTACAAGTGAAAACTTTGTAAATTTGTATCTTCAAATTTAACAGGATCCTCAACGTTCTCTGGCTATTCTGTTGTTTCCCCAGGAGAGTCATCCCTCTTATTTTGCACCTACTCCATTTTCCTCAACGTGTTGCTTCACCACTTCTCTTTCCTCACTGACAGCAAATGAGCTCTTCTCTCTCTCAAAGGTGGGAGCCATCAGATTAGAATTTATCAGCAAAAACAACCCTTCTTTCTAAATGCCCTCTAGGCCAGTAAATCTCAACCAGTGGTGTGACTCAGCCTCCCAGGGCAATGCCTAGAGACATTTTGGGTTGTCACAGCTGAAGGAAAGAGAATATTGGGATTTGGTTTATAGAGGCCAGAGACGTTTCTAAACATCCCACAATGCACAGGATAGCCTCCACAGCAAAGTATTATCTAAACCAAAATGTCAACAGAACCTAAGTTGAGAAACCCTACCCTAGGCAATGTGGAAGAGCCCTATTTTTCCCATCTAGGAGGAACTGGTTTGCAGTGCTCCAGCTGTCCTCCTCACACAGTCTCGGATCTGGCTCCTTAGTAAGCCTCTCATTCCTTGTTCTTTGACCCCTCTCTCTGTATCAGTTCTTCCATATCATCATTTAAATAGGACAGTGTCTCATCTACTTTTTTAAAAATCCCTTACTAATTTTGCTGAGGAACAATTTACATACAATAAACGGCATCTACTTAGAGTACATAATTTGAAATGTGACAGTTGTATATACCTGTGAAACCACCATTATAAACAAGGTGCAGAACATTTTCATCACTTGCAAAAGATTCCTCATGTCCTTTGCAATCATCCTTCCCTCTCCAGGAACCACTGCTCTGCTTTCTATCACTCTGAATCAGCATGCATCTTATAAAAGTAGAATCATACAGGTTGCGACGCTTTTGTGTGTGACTTCCTTCCCTCAGCTCACCTCTTTGCCTAGCAACACTTCTCTACTTCACCTGGATAACTCTTCCTCCTCATTCCAGTACAGGCTTCCTCTAAAGAACCCTCGCTGCACTCTCCCACTCCCCCTCCACAGACTGCATGAGAAGTTCCTACTATATGTTCTTTTAGTTCACAGCACTCGTATCTACTATTATGTTTTATCATACTGTGGTTTACGTCATTAAACAAATACTAATTGAGTACCAACTATGTGCCAAGCACTGTGATAGACACTAAGGAAGTAACAGTGAGCAAAGAATTGTCTTAACTCATTTAATCCTCATAAGAACCTTATGAGACAGGTACTATTTAGTACTTCCATTACATGCTGAGAAACTGAGGGACATGCCCAAGATCACATGGCTAGTAATTATACAAAATGATTTGTAAATCTTCATTTTTAAAAATCTTTTAAAAATAAAGACAGCTATTTAAATAAATCTTATGTAAATCTTTGGCAAAAATAAAGATGCTTTCTGTAACCATTCTCTAATTTACCTGTTGTCACTCCCATAATCAAGTGTTCAAAGCTCCCTCACTGCCTACAAGTTAAAACAGGTAAAGTAGTAAAGCCTTGCCTGTCTTCACAGTCCTCCATAATCTGGCCTCCACCTTACTTTCAGTAACCATATCCCAGAATCCTCAGGAAAATAATAATTTGGATATTCATTCTAATAACTGATATATCTGAAATTTCAAGTCAGAAATCATGGTCAACACTATTAACCTCATTATACTCCACAATTAGGTTATCTGAACCTTTGTTTGAAGCCTAATGGATCAACTTGATCTTGACCTCAAATGCATCTTTTGCTTTCCCATGCCTTTTCTCTTTCCTCTCACTTGCAATGACGAGACTAATCTTCCTTCTCTCTTCAGATGGTGTACATTCTTCACAGCTCAGCAAATCTCATCTCCTCTGAGAATGCTTCCCAGAGACTGCCAACTCATAATGATACATCCCTGCTTGAGAGGCAAAAACTTTACCACCTGATTTGATTAGCATTATACTTCTAATTTATGCATTATGGTTTAATATCTAGTATACTTTTGCTTTATGTCAGTCAATTGATGGAAAGCTCCTTGAAAGCCAGTATAATATATTAGGGTTTTTTAATATGCCACAAATTATCCAGGATAACTGGCAGCCAATAATATTTAATTAACTTCCTCTATATAGCTCAATGTTTAAACAGATTTGACTGAAAATGAGATATATCGACATTAAAGTAATGTTAAGATAAGCAAAAGGTTTCTATAGTTGGCTCAATTTTAAAATAATGTAAATTCTGGAAATCAAACCCATGTAACATTTTCTTGTTCATATCCATTTAACATGAAACTAAAGGAATCTTTGAATGTTTAAGACAATGTCAAACAAAAGCACTCAAACCCAGCTGCTTTGAAACCATATTCTTCCCAAATAAGGTAATTTTTATAAAAAAAGAAACAGTATTTAAGTAAAAAGATAACAAACTCGTCCTGGAACTCTCAATTTTCTTATAAATACTGTGTGGCCAACCCCTATTTATTCTTTGGATCTTAGCTTAGGTTACCTTTCCCCCAGACCTTTCTTCTCTGAAGCCTAAATTAGGTATCAGTCCTATCTATTCCAGTGACATACTGTACTTCATTTCTCTATCACAACATTTTTTTGCACACAATATTGCAATTACCAATGTACTTATCTATGAGCTTGGTGAGAGCAGAAAACCATGTATGTGTGCACAGTTGTATCCTGAGCACTTAGTGTAAATAACCTGGCACTGGTTCATAATTTTTTGACGAATGTTACTTAAATCAGGCACTATATAGTAACAAAAATATATAGTACAGGCACTATAAAGTAATAAAATTATATAGTATTAAAGAACATCTCTGTCCATCACTCCAGATTTGTGCCTAATCTATAAAAAGGATCTGAAAACTAGACAAGCAAACATGGGTCATTTAAAAATTACAAAAACAAAGTATAAAAATAGTAGTATACATGATAAGATGTAAGGGTAAAAGTAGAGAAATGAAATTAGGGAAACCTTAGGGAGGTCAGCAGGGGGGCAGAATGGGTCAGCAAAGAGAAGGATCAGTAGATGTAGATCAAATTACTTTTGGATCTTCAGGGAATATGTTGTCCACCAGGCGTTTGTAGCGAGGACGCAAAGCAGAACAGCAGCAACATACTCCTGTTTAAAAAAAAGTATAGAGATTATTAATATTATAAACTGACAGAAATTAAAGTTTGTAAATATTAATGAGCTATTCAAAATAAGGAGAAAAAGGTCAAACTGCCACAAAAGAAAAAGGAATGCAAATTCAATAAGTGATTAAGAAATGAGAAAGTTAAATTTCTTCTCCCCACCCCAAAGACATGCAGCTTCTAATAATTAGCATGTAATACACAGATACAAAGCCTATCAAATTTGTCCTATAAAGCAAACACATAGTCCGTACACTCCTTTACCTCCTTTCTGATCGCATCGCCTACTGCTCCCTGCACCACTCCGCATCTCCCCTCACCAGAGGTGCAGAGATCACTGTTTTACTCACCAATGAATCTCAAGCAAACGGAATTATACCTGGCATACAGCAGATATCCAAATATTTGTTGAATGAATGCACCTGTATGTATTATTTCTACTTAATGCTTTCCTTGCTGCTCTTTCCTGTCCACTTTTATTAACCTAGTTCAGACATAACATCTTATCTATATTTTTTCCCACAGCTTCCTAACTAGTTTCCCAGCCTCTTCCTGTGGCTCCTGCACAGAGAGGGTATTCACAGCCCATCTCTGGCAATATTATTACACTGATGCTTCCAACAGCTAACTGATACTTTTAAACATGCACAAATGTCCTAATATCTTATAACATCCTTTTAAATTTATAACCTTTCTGTATTACTAACCACTCTGTATACTTCCCAAAATTTTAAATAAACATGTTCGAGTCTGTAAAAACATGTCACAGAAAAAATTAAATTGATAATCTTAAAACTAAAGTGAAAATAAAAACAAAGATTAGAGTATCTGCAACAATATGGCAAAGGATATATGTGTCTAATTTATAAATCCTTAATAGAAACAAGGCCAATAAATAGATGGAAAAGAACATGAAGAAAAAACTATCATATAAACATATAATATACCTACTTAATAAAAGTAATAATTAAAAGAACTTAAAAGGACCCTTTTGTTTAAGTAATAATACCAGCACTTAAGTAATAAGGCCAGTAATGATAACAGCAGCCTTACAAATTATATGCTCCACACACAAATGTCCGTATAAATTTTTAGACTACTCTGGAATGCAATTTAGCAATACACATAAAGGGTCAGAAAATGTTCCTATCTTTTGGTCCAAAAATGCCACCCTTAGAAATTTTAGCTAATGATATTAAAACAAGGAGGCCAAAATGCTATATGGAAGAGAATGTTCTTAGCAGTGATTGTATTTATATTAAAAAACAAAACAAAAAAGCAAACTAAAAGCCTACATGCAGAATAAGTACCTTAATGGGGTCCATGACATTTTGATAGCCCAAATTCCTAGAACTTGCATGACATATGGCACCTTAAGTGTCTGCTACATACCAGACAATTTACCACATTAACCTCTGATTCTCTTTGACCCTGCAAGGTAAGTATTGTTACCTATTTTACCGATTAAGAAATTGAAGTTCAAAAAAAATAAGAAACTTGCTTAAGGTCATAAGGACTTGAATCCACTCCAGGATAAATATGTTTTGGAAAAATCTCTACTATGTATGAGTCAGACAGAATTCAAAATAAGAACCAAAAAGTAATCACAATGAGTCTTAAAATGGCAGTTCACTCTCAGTGTAGCTAGTATATCTACATCATATAAGTAACTATAGTAGAGGGGGAAAACAACCTCAGAGAAAATCCAGGAATTTCAAAAAATGCTCAAAGGCTGTTCTATGTATTTTCAGTTGCTGGTCTTGGGAAGAGCAATGTATTTTGATCCAGAGGGCCTGGGTTCATTCTAATTCTTTCATTTAAATGAATACATGGCCTTGATAGGGAACATCAGCTATCCAGAAACAACTGTATCAGTGGGAGGGATCAGCTTTCTCTTCCTGCAAACCAATAACTTAATAGAAATACTAGTCTTAAGCCATTATAAAATTAGTCTCATGATTTATAAAACTGGAGTGCATAAATGTATATTTGTATGTATTTAAAAAAACAAAATGATGTATGAGTGAACACTTGAAGAAGTTAATAGAATTCAGTTCTACGCAGATCTCTACTTCCATCTTATGGAGTAATATTATGCAAGAGACAACTTCTCCAGATCTCACTTTCCTTAAGAAATTTGTATCATTCATTCATGCACTCATGTACCAAATGTCAACTGAGGGTCCAGCACAGGCCAAAACAAATAAAACCGCATCCAGATTTGCAGTAGAGTGGGGCAATCAAAGTAGTGATAAAAACAAGACAGTTAAGAGTTACACAGCATCTTTAGCAGACATAAAACATTGTGTATATATTATTTAACATTTCCAGCAACCTAGTGAGCTTTTTTTTATCATGATCACTTTATAGAAGCAGGAACTACAGCAGAACTAATCAAGTAACTTACTCAACACTAACAGCTGGATGAGAATCTGGTATCTAAAACAAAACCCCAGGCCCTTTCCACACCATAGATATTAGTGGTCAAATCAATCAACATCCAGATATTTAATATGCACCTACTATGTGCCTAATACCATGCTAGATTCAACGATACAAGAAAGTATAAAACAGACAAGATCCCTACCCTTGTAAATTTATAAACTAATGAAAAACAGTGAATAATTCAGCAGTATATATTTAGGCACTAATCAGTGATAATACAAAATGGTATCCATTGTTCAGAGTGTTTTCTTATAAAAGAAAAAATTCCAAAGAATCCAAATATTTCGAAGAGTTAATTTTTCAGATTAAATAACACCAATATACTTTAACTCGTTTAGAGTCCAAAAAACAGGGTTGATTACTAAAAAAGGAAAAAGAAAGGTCATGGTGGCCAAGTTAGCAAAAGTCATATTTCTGTATCTACTACACCTAATATAAAAACACTTCAAATAAATATTAATACTGACAGTGAAATAAATTAAAATCAAATAGGTACTGAGTAGCTGTCATACAGACACTGAGCTAGGTTCTACTAGCTACTACTATAATGAAAGAGGCTTATAACCTGATAAGATTAAGGTGAATACTTTGCTAACACTAATGCAAGGCCAAATACAGTGAATTCAAACTGCTAGCATGACAAAGAGACACAATGAGGCTGAAAAATAAATCCTAATGCTTCAAGTTTCCAGTTAGAATAGTAAATTTTATTAATTTAAATAAGAGAACATTTTTAAACTATAAGTTTCACTTACATTGAGATTTTGTGATATTATACATCATTTTTAGTTCAAAGGAGCTTGAAAAACAAATGTGCACAAATGCAAACAATACCCAGTTCCCACTTTAAGGAAGTTTAGGTCTACTGGGGATAGACAAGCAGACGGCAAAACATCGGACAGCAGCAAGGTTAAAGAGCACGGACTTCGGAGTCAGATCAGAGTGAATCCAAGGTCTCTCACTGTCCAACTGGGGGGCAGTTTACTTTGTCTTACTACACCTGTGTTTCTTCATCGGGAAAAGAGATGTACTAATGCCTTTGTCATAATTATTCTAAAAAATTCAACAAAACTGTACAATATACAATCTTCTTATTAAGTAAGCATTCAATAAAATGGCAGCTATTATCAGTAATGCAGTAGGAGTAGTATTATAATCGGGGTAAGCAGCAGATGTAGAGCCCTTAAGATAGTATTCCCAACAGTGGGAAAACCTTTGCTGTAAACTCATCATTTAGAAAATCGCAATAAATTTCATACATGGTTCACAACAAGTTTTCAGTAACAGTATCAGTATCAATAGGGTAACTGTCATTTTCAGAACATGGTGTGTGCAGCACTATCCTAAAGACTTTACAACATTATTTGTTTACTCTTATAGCAACTCTCTGAGGCAGTTATTATCATCTTTGTTTGACAGAAGAGGAAACAGAGGCTCAAAGAAGCCAATTCGTCCAGTAAGGATACGAGGAGCTGCGACTGCAACCCAGATCTGATGACTTCAAAGGGTTATTGCCACACGAAATTCAAGTACCAGACAATTTCTAAATTACTTTAAACATTCTAGCTTTCTACAAATCACGACCAATGGATATGATTGCAGGAATGTGTGCGCCTAACATGAGGAATGCGCTCTCACACAGGGAAATAATGATCACCGTGAGTTTCTCAGGAAGGCCCAAAGCAAAACATAAACACTTTCTTGACCACTTACCATAAATGAAAAGCTACCCATTATAGAGAAGACCCATAAAATTAGGTTAAGATTTTTCAATTTACACAGGTTTCTATGAAATAACAACATACTGAAGACAACAGAAGGTTAAAACGATTAACAATAATCATCACAAAAGAAATTACCCTATAGACTACTTTAAATAAAAGAATATACTTACAGACACAAGAACAAGTAAAATAAAATCATTGGACCTACTCAAGTACAGAAATGTGGTTGACTCCCTTGCTGAAGTAAATTCATAAGGTTTTTCGAGTTCAGTTGCAGGTACCTGAATATAGTCCTTCATGTTGTATGAGACTATTTTCTAGCTGATCTCCCTGCTTCTAGATCCTTTTACATACTGTTCAGGAAGTTCCTAGTTCACTTTACTTCTAATTAATTAGCACAGGGCATTAAAGTACTGTAACTTATCTAACTTGTTGACATCAAATATAAAGCTATCAAGAACTTGATAATATCCATATCAAATTCTACTAGCAATGCCAATTAGTTTAAATAAGATACTATTTGGGTACTTGTATTTCTAGTTTAATAAAAGTAGATTTTCATAGTTTATATAAGAAAGTAAGCCTACCTATGCCTTTTTTTTTTTTTTCCTTAAAGCATTCCTTTACTAAAATTCTGCTTCCCCCCCCCCACCCCCCAGTGGCTGGCTAGTACAGGAATCTGAACCCTTGTCATTGGTGCTACAAGGCTGCACTCTAAACAACTGAGCTAACCGGACAGCCCTTAAAGCATTCCTTTAGTTCCTCCTCATCCTAGCTTATGATCCCTTCCAACAAACTCACTCTAATACCATCAACCTCTTCCCAACTTCCTCTTTTCCACAGGAAAAAAGGGCCACGCATATCACAGAAAGCCTCAAGCAACTGGCAAGTCTAATTAATATGAATTCTTTCTTTAAGTTTAATTTTATCACATACAAGAGAAAGCAATCCATTATTTTCCTCCTACAGCATGTGGAATTCAGAATTTCGATTATGATAGACTAGGAAGAGAGAAACAGAAAGGCTCAAGTAGGATAACCAAACAATGGGCAAATAGAACTTGGGCACAGCTCGAAAGAGCTAAATTATCACCAAAAAAAAAAAAAAAAAATGCCAAACTGTATATTACAGTAGTGTGCAGACAGGCTCAGGGGCAATGTTCAATAAGGCTCCCAGAGCCTTGGTGAGTGAAAAGGAAAATGTTACTACTTATCTCTCATGATTAGAAGTACTAAATTAATAATATAAAAAATGCCTGGAATATAGAAGCCACCTAAAAACACTCTTTTACATACTTCTAAATTAATAATTTCTTCTTAAAGACATCTCAAGAGGATTTCTCCTCTTTAGCTCCCCTAACATCATTCTCATGTGGAGTCAGCAATGTCTCTTGGTCCTCACACAGGAGTAAGATGTACAGACCTCTAACAGAGGAAACATCTTCCTTCTTCGATGGTGAGGTGTTAGAATTAATTTCCAATCCATTCCGGCTAAAAGAGGCATTCATAGAAGGACTTCAGCAGCTACATGGAGAACCCCGCAGCTGAACAGATAGTATGGATCAGGCACGTGGACACACAAAAGAGCTGGGAGAATTCTGCACAATGGGAACCAATAGTCTTAGTTGGTCCAGTGAGTACTGGTTTGTGATAACAGTTGCTTTCCTATCCAACTCTGTAAGTTTGGGACTTAGGTAATTAAAAAGACCCCTTTTTACAGTAAGCAACTTTCACTTTCAACTGACTATATTACTCAACGATAATTTAAATCTATCTGGAAATACTAATGTTTCAATTATAAACTAAATGCCACCATGCCACTGGGTAATTGGGATAAAGCTATCCTCCAAAACAAAACTGCTATCAGTAACACTGTCAGTGGATTTGAAGAATGCTTCCATTCTGTTATGGAAACTAACTGTATGACTTTGAATTAGGTTTGTTTCATGATCTGTAAAAGTAGAAAATAATAGTATCTTCACCTTCTATGTAGCAATTATACTATCTCATTTAATTCTTAATCATAATGTATTGAATTCACTGACATATTTAGGGCTCACTAAATTTCAAACTTTTAAATAGGGGTGGCTATGACTACTGAATTTTGGTCCTTTATGCCCTTACCATATATTTCTATCAGAGCTTCTGTAACAATTTATTGCACTTATTTATATACGTCTGTCTTTACTACCAGAATATGAGTCCCTCAAATGCAAAGCCCATATATCTTATTCACTGTTGTGCATGTCTAGCATATAGCAGACATTTACAAAAATGTTTCTTCATTAAATGAATGAGGACACAAAACTCACAGATATACAAAATGAATGTAATATCTGTCTAGGTACTATAAAAATCAAATAAAATAATGATAAAGTACATTGTCCACCAAAAAATACTCAATAAATGCCAGAACAATATAATTTCTCCTACAAACAGATGACAATGTCAGCTGAATCACTTTAAACAATTCATATTTTATTTTAGACCTAGCAGAGGCCCCCAGTAATCAAGATGAAAAGGGACAGATGTTCTACTAGATTTCAAAAATTCATCTCTTCAAAAAAAAAAAAAAAAAAATTCATCTCTTCAAAAACTCTAGCTCTGTAGTGTCTGAAACCCGTGAAAAGAGTCTGCCTCACATATACTCCCTTTAAGGTTAAAATTATAAGTAAAGTTACTCATTCAGTTAGCGTCAGAACAAGACACTCACTTCATACAATCAAAAAGATTTAATAATATTACAGTCTTACACACACATACCCTTTCCAAGCACCAGAACACTTTATTTAAATATATATACACATATACACACATATATATAGCCTGTAATATGGGTGTTATCCCTGTACTTCAATTACATGTGCGTAGGACACTGTGCTAAGCATAAGAACTATAGGGAACTAAAAAGGTAACAATCTACTTGAGAAGACAAAGGTTTAAAAATTTTTAAAACAAGACTTGGACATCTGAGGAAAAGAAATATCCAATGTCAAATGAACCACATAGCTATAAGGGCCACAGAAGTTCAGAGGAGAGAGAAAACATTTCTAGCTCAAGTGAAGAGAGGTTTTACTAAGGACATAAGACTTGAACTGGAATGCTGAGGGCTCCCCTAAAGGATGAGTTGGACTAACTACAAGAATAAACTGGGGACAGTGAAGGATAACTGTAATTAAATGGAACAATGCAAGCAAGCATCACTATAAAGGATGAGACATGGAAAAACCAAAACGCATATTCTAGTGACTCAGAGCTTTAAAAGGAACAGGGGAAGCGTCACAAAGGAAGCATGAAAAGAGTTTGGTGACTAATTAGACACAGGGTCAAAGGAAAGGGAACAAAACAGTCTTATCTTCAGGAAAGTGCTCCCTTTAAAAGGATTTTAATCCATTAGAGGAGTATTTTATTACACAATTCTTTCCACGTGTAATTCTATACCTCCTCTCCTTTCATTCTCAATTTCACTACTAATTTTTTATTCTCAGGCACATAAACCTTATAGAAAATAGGACAGCAAATCAATAATTGGAATTGAAGCTCTAATCCGTTTTAAAAGATGGTTTTCCCCTTGCATTACAGTACTTTGTAATAGGCGTAACAGAAAAAACTTTGGTACACTTTTTCTGAACTATTCTGAGAATACTACCTGCATAAAAAAAACCACTAAACAGCTTTTTTTCTGAGTCAACTGGTGATTGGTCTATATTCAACAACTAATTTTTTTCCATTATCGCAATTTTTAATTAAAAAAGGTATTAATTAGATATCCCCCTAGATGTAAGTAGTGAGCTTACAGATTTACACCTAGGTTAAACATTACCGTATGCTTTCACACTTACCTGAAAATAAATTAAATATTGCTCAGCAGAGTTACCCAAGGGCAAGAGTAATAAAGTACATAATAATCCTGGCTTTTAGAAAATATCATTATGAGAGATTTCATCTGAAAAGTTTCTGGTATCATCATTAAGAACAATATTAATGCAAATATTAAAATAAAAAAATATAATTCCCTATTAATTTCTTCTGATGTTGGCTTAGTTTGCAAAACAAATAAGAAATGATGCAGTGAGGGACAGAGAAACCAGAGCAACAACCAAGAAAGAAAAGTACTCAGAGCTCTGCCCCACCACCACAGGATACTGCATGTGGTTTACCCCTGTTTCTAAGACCATGTCCCTGGACGCTGCATGTCACAGACTATCTTCAAATGTGTTCAGGTGGCAGAGTCCTGGTAAGAGGAGTATACTAGTCCTGTGTCCCAATCTCCAGAGGTAAGTAATTAGATGGCATAGAATTGAAAACAGAAATAGTATGTGATTCCCTTTTATAATACATAAAATATTAACTGATATCCTCTACAATAATGTCAGTAGCCCTGTTAGAATTACAAATAGAGCACTGGCCTGTTAGCTCAGTTGGTTAGAGCACAGCTTTGTAAGAACAAGTTCAAGGGTTTCGATCCCTGCAGCAGCCAGCCACCAGGAAAAAAAAAAAAAAATTACAAAAGAAATCACATCTTCTCCATGTGTAATTAAAAAAAAAAAAAGTACGTAAGGAATAACTTTCCTGATTAATCCAAACTATGGGACTGTACTACTTACTATATTTATATTTACTTTGCACAAATAATGTATTTTAGAGGCAGGGAAGTAATGTAGTGGTTTAAGATAAATGTTAGGGATCATGATTAAGTGGGAGAAAAATACAGAAAAGATAAAAGGCAAATCAGACTACACTGACTGTATACTGGAATTGAGAAAGTAAAATACTAAGCACTTATGTATTTTAAGAATCCCACTAAAGCACAATCTAACAAAAACATCAGCTGGCAAACAAACAAACAAACAAAAAAAACTTCAATGTCCAGTCAGAGAAACAGTTGGCAAAGTCATTAAGGTGACAATTTCAATCTCTGGAGTATATTTCAACAAATCAGTGTATTTGCAGTTTTCTACAGGAACTTACTTTCCATTTCTCAGAGCAAAGTCTGTTAAATACACAAAATAACAAAGCTAGCAAAAAGAAGAGGAATATTTCACTTTAAAAAGCAAAAGTATTCTTTAAAAATAAACAAAAACCGTGCCTGACTCGTTTCACTTAATATAATTCTCTCAAGGTCCATCCATGTTGTTGCAAATGGCAGTATTTCATTCGTTTTTATAGCTGAGTAGTATTCCATTCAACGACAAAATAAAATTAAAAAAAAAAAAAATGATTTTTAAAAAAATAATAAATAAATAAATAAAAATAAAAATAAACAGAAACTGAGATCAATGTATATCCAATGACCAGTGACAGTTTCATTTTATTTGAAAGGACAAAAGAAACTGAACTTGCAATTTTTCCTTTAGTGAGTATGCTTATAAGTTGAACATTTCCTGCAAAGGACTCTCAAACAACCAAAACAAATTTTCATGGAACACTGTTAAATGACTTTTTGAAAACTTTTTTTTTTTTTTTTTTTTTTTAAACCAATGCCTGGACATAAACTAATGGCCCAGGAATTCTCACCCATTTTGAAAGGGCAAAAATTTCATGAGACAGCCAAAACTTCCCAGAGTTCAAAAATACAATCATAATAAATTTAAAATCCCACTCACAAAACACAAAAATTATCACCAAAAATAAAGATGTTACTAGTGTTACTTGTTAAACAGGACATCCAAAATTGGGGGTTTACAAAACACTTACATTAGAAGTCAAAATACAGAAGGAGCAAGAAACTAACAGGATAAGCAATGGGCTCACAGAGCCCCTGTGAACAAGTGAAGGGAAGAACTCAATTTGCAAATCAGTGATTTAGATGGTTTCAAGGTTCAAATGTACTTACACAATTTAGCATCTTGAGAGTGACTGAGGGTGCTATCAATAATTACATCAGGACTAACAGCATAAACTTTGACCATCCCAGGCAAACCAAGACCTAGGATTTTCCTACTTACTCCCTTTTAGTATTGAGATATGTCTAAAGGCATCAAATAAAGTAGTCAACATTTCAGTTACAAAATGAGAAAAAGCAACAATTCAGCCAGGGCAGATAAACAGAAAGGTAAGGAAAAAAGAAACATGAAAGACTGGTTAAAACAACAACAAAAAAACCTTAAGAGTTTGCCTAGCTTTACTTTTTCTGGTATACAATAACTACTAACTTAACATATCAGATAACAAAATAATTTTTGTAGAAAGCTCATTAAATGAACACTTGTAATTAAATGTTTTATAAAATGTCTACTACATTCAGGATACTAAGCTAGGCGTTGTGAAATGTGCGAACAACTCATAAAACTGGTTCCTGACATCAAGACCTTTAAAATACATCAAGATAATAAGAACTCAAAGCTACAGAAAATGAGAATTCCTTCACTCAGAACACAACATAGATGCAAATAAAATCATAATAATGGCAAATGACTGAATTCACCCTCAGTCTCTCAGCAGAATTATATATACATAATTATGCCAGTTTTTCTACCACACTCTTAACATTAACGCATCTCTAAGGAACAATTATCACTACTTCAAACTATCTAACAAAATCAACATTCAACACAGTCTTCTACTTTTACTGTTTGTATTTATTCTCTTATGGTAAAAGGTCACATCAGAATAAGCCCTATTTAAGCAAACTATGTTTCCACAGCACAATTCTTCTCTTGGGTGGCCTGTGAGCCATCTGAAAAATATCCTGGAGGACTTTTAAAAGTGAATACTCCCTGGCCCCACCCAAAACCTTCTGAATCAATCTCTGGGATCAGATACCAGAATTACTATTTCTAAAAATCAGCACCCCTCCCACCTTGACCCTTGTGCACACCCAAGTTTGGGAGCCACTGCTCTACAGAACCACTCCTCTTATATAATGATTCAAAGAATTAAGCAAACGACTTTTTCTTACTGTGTAACTTCAGGTTTTGGGGACACTGCCCTTACCTAAGTCATGCAATAGACAAAAAGTTATCATACTAGCTACACCTATAAGATCATCTTATATATTACAATAACTGCATCATACAAAGCACTATATAGGAGATTAAATGAGTGACAGAAAAGATAAATGTTAGGGCATTCAGAAAAGATTTCACAGAAGACACTGACGTGATAAAGACCTCTCACTGGCAACAGTGCACTGGTATCTGTGGCTGAGATCTCTAGAACTTCCCCATTACTTTCCAGTGCTGCAACCATACCTCCCTGGGGGGTAGATTTTCTAAGCAACTTGTATAAATGAATATTGGGCAGACCCACACTAGAAATAAACCAGGATGAGGTACCAAATGACCTTTAAAATCCTAAACCAAGTATTGCTAGTAAAGGAAAACAGAAATGATCATGATCAGATTTTTCACATTTTTTTCTAAAACATGACCAGACCTTGGAAATTTTCTCTTTCCTAAGATTGTTCTAGTATGCTTCTCTGTATTTTGTACCACTGTGTCCTTAAAATTATCATAGTCCTCAGGATTTATTTTACATGCTAGAGAAAGGGTTATACCATTCTGTCTCCCTGTCCCAATCTTCCTTAGAGAAGAGTCCTGCTATAGTATAAAAGAGTAAGAGTAATTTACTTCACTGGTGAATCCAGAAGGAACAGAGCATGCCCTAAAACATAAGCCCCATATCTGTATGCTCAGCATGTACACAGTGCCCAGCACATAGTAAGAACTAAAAATCTATTTTTTTAATGAATGAATGAACAAACAAATGAACCTTCAAGCGTTTTTCTTTCAGATCTGTATTCTGCAATTCACTCTTCCTGCCTCAATGTGATAAGCATATTTGGGTCTGGAGGCCTGTCTCTCTACATGGCCAGCATGGGGAAGAGAATAGAAATTTGAGTCAGTGTGCCCTCCTTGCAAAATTATGGGTAAGCGTGTTTGCTCCGCTGACCTGGGATGTCCCTTAGTTATACCACTGGAAGGTCTAGATTTGGAGGGAAAGTAGTAGGAAGCGTGATGATGGACAAAAGTCAAGATGCATTCTCCAACACAGCTTTACTACTACTAATGCTGATGCTTTGACTTGTATCAGATTGACCTTTATACTTCTATATTTCTATTTCTATATTTCAATTGGTTCCAAACTCAGAGGAGGACAAAGATGAGACTGGTATCCTCTGAAAACCAACAAATATATACCTCAGAAAATATATGACTAGAAAAAACCCTTATACTCAACCTCATTTATTCTTGATTTCTTTTCTTTTTATTTTTTGGTGGCTGGCTGGTTTGGGGATCCAAACCCTTGACTTCCATGTTATCAACACCATGTTATTTATTCCTTTAACAAGCAGTTAGTGAAGCCTACCATGTCCCAGGCACTAAGCTAAATGCAGGAAATACAAAACAGAAGCCACAGTGCCTGGTCTTTAGTAGCTCATAATCTGGTGGGAGAAGATAATCACATCCTGAGACAATAACAACTGCCTAGAACAACTATGACAGAACATGTTGCCATGGGATGATAGCAGTGGGACACCGAACCTTCCTGCAAGAATGACTAAATTAAGTCTTGAAGAAAAAGTAGTAATTAAGCAAAGAGGAGAGGATTATCATTTCCAGGTGCAAGGGACCACATATGTTAAGGCTCTGAGGTTTAAACAAGAGTGTGGCTTAATTTGCAAATAAGCATAAAGTTTGGCTACAAACTGGCAGGAAGCAGACTTGGAAACCAACTCAGTGTAGGAGGTGAAAAGAGGGAGGATCCAAAAATAACAAGGAGACAGACAGTTCAAACAACTGGTTGGATGGTCGTATCACTGACCAACAAGGAACACAGGAGGAGTCACTTTGGGTTAAAAGGAGAGTATCAAAAAATTCTATTTTGCACATGTTAAATTTGAGGCAAATCTGAAAGTGGGACATCTTATAATAGGTGATGGAGTTTGGATGTGTTGTCCCCTCCAAAACTCATGTGGAAATTTGATCCCCAATGTGACAGTGTTGGAAACTTACCGAGTCATGGGGGCGGATCCCTCATGTATGGATTAATGAGTGAGTTCTCGCTCTATTAGTTCCCACGAGAGCTTGTTGCTTAAAAAGACCCTGGCACCTTCTCTCTCTCTCTCTCACTTCCTCTTGCCATGTGATCTGCTTGTACCCACCGGCTGCCTGCCACTTTCTGCCATGAGTAGAAGCTGCCTGAGGCCCATGCCAGATGCAGCTGTCCCAGAATCGTAACCCAAATAAACCTTTTTCCTTTATAAATTACCCAGTCTCAGGTATTTCTGTTATAGCAACACAAAACAGACTAATACAGAAAATTGGTATGAGGAGTGGGGTGCTGCTAAACAAATACCTGAAAATGTGGATGCAGCTTTGGAACTGGGTAGTGGGCAAAGGTTGGAGGAGTTTGGAGGACTAAGAAGAAGAGAAAACGACGAGGAAAAGTTTGGAATGTCTTAGAGACTTACGTGGTGGTGAGCAGAATGCTGATAGAAATGTGGACAGTAAAGGTCATTCAGATGATGAGGTCTCAGATAGAAATAAAGAACTTATTGGGAATTAGACAAAAGATAACCCTTGCTACGCCACAGCAAAGAATTTGGCTGCACTGTGTCCATGCCCTTGGACTTTGTGGAAGGTGGGACTTAAGAGTTGTGAACCAGAGCATTTGGCCAAAGAAATATCTAAGTAGCAAAGCATTAAGCAAGCTGCATGGTTGCTTTTAAGAGCCTACTCTGAGTTATGGCAGCAAAATCATGATGTAAAGCCTGAATTTAAAAGGGAATGGAGTGTAAAGATTTGGAAAATTTGCAGCCTGGCCATGCGGTAAAAAAGTGGAGAGCCAGCAAACAATGCAAGGGTGAAGCAGATAAACTGGTTGCTAAAGACATTCTCTTGGTGGTGAGGCAGCCAGACATTAATAGCTGAGAAAATGAGAGGAAAGCCCTGCAGGCATTTCAGAAGTCTGGAAGGGTGCCCCACCCATCACAGACCTTGAGGCCTAGAAGGACTGAGTTATCCTGGAGGACAGACCTGGGGCGCAGCTGCTCTCACGATCCTGCTCCCTGCATCCCAGCTGCTCTGGCTGGAGCGGCCCAAAGTGTGGTTCGTGCAGCAGCCCCGGAGAGTAGAGGCCCGAAATCTCGGTGGCATCCGCATTGTGTTAAGTCTGCAGGCTGGATAGGAGAGCAGTGGAGGCGTGGCAGCCTCCACCCAGATTCCAGAGGATGTATGGAAAAGCCTGGAGGCCCAGGCAGAGACTTGCCGCAGGGGCAGAGCCACTGCAGAGGACATCTACTAGACCAATGCCAAGCCGGAAAGTGGAGTGAGAGCCCCCACAGAGAGACCTCACCAGGAAAATGTCTAATAGAGCCAAGGCAGCGGGGCTGACACCAGGACCTCAGAACTGCAGGGCCACTGGTAACGTGCAACACAGGCCTAGAAAAGCCACAGGCACCAGCGTGGCCCACTGGGCTGTGCCTGGCAGAGCTGTGGGAACAAGGCTGCCAGATGCTTTGGGGGTCCAGATGCCCAATTGTGCCCAGGATGCAGGACTTGGAGTCAAAGAACATTATTTTGGAGCTTTAAGACATAATGTCTGCCCTGCTGGGTTTCGGACTTGTTTGGGACCTGTTTTTTCCTTTCTTTTGGCCTATTCCTCCCTTTTGGAATGGGAATGTATACCCAACGTCTGTTCCACCATTGTATCTTGGCAGTAGATAAATTTGGTTTTGTTTTTCAGGTTCACAGCTGGAAGAACTTTTGCTTTTGGTCTCAGATGACTGTGGACTTTGAAGCAAGCTAAGACTTTGGGGACTTGTTAGGATAAAATGATTGTATTTTGTACGTGAGAGTGACATGAGTTCTGGGGGGCCAGGGATGGTGCGGAATATACTATAAAGCATATGTACTTCACAGGGCCTGGTTTTCCAAGCCTTTCAGTTTCAAATATTGACCTTGCAAGGACAGGAAATTTTCCTCAGGCTATAAGTCTCTGTTGCAAGATAGGATTTGTGGCACAGCAGGTTACTGGCTCAAAGACAGCCTAGCTACTGATTGTTATGTAAAGATATTGAGAAATTGCTATCAGAAGGAATGTTTGCTAAGATCAAGCTTGTGTTGATAAGAACACTTAATTGCCTTACTGGAATGTCATCTGGCTTGTTTCATTGAAAGTTACCAGCCTATACTGTTAAACTATAACCCCACCTTTGTTCTCTTCCTGTAAGTTCCTAGTCTGGAAAATAAATGCAGGAAGAGAACCCCAGTTTGGCATTAATTTCCCAAGGAAAGGATGCCTCTTGCTTGAGTATTCCCAAGGGAAGTTAACCATTTCAGGGCCTCTCACTGCTCAGAATAGATGAGCTTTGAGTAATCCTTTCACCTCCATCACCCAGGGGAATTGGGGTGACAAATCCATGGGGGGCGAAGCAACACAAAGCAACAGGGTGGAATGACGGAGTTTGGATGTGTTGTCCCCTCCAAAACTTATGTGGAAATTTGATCTCCAATGTGGCAGTGTTGGAAACTGATTGAGTCATGGAGGCGGGCCATTATGAATGGATTAATGCTCTCCCTGGGGGAGAGGGGAGTAATGAGTGAGTTGTCGCTCTGTTAGTTCTGGCGAGAGCTTGTTGTTCATAGGACCCTGGCACCTCCTCTCTCTCTCTTGCTTCCTCTCACCATGTGATCTGTTTGTACCCGCTGGCTGCCTGCCACTTTCCACCAAGAGTAGAAGCAGCCTGAGGCCCATGCCAGATGCAGCTGTCCCAGAATCGTAAGCCAAATAAACCTCTTTCCTTTATAAATTACCCAGTCTCAGGTATTTGTTATAGCAACACAAAACGGACAAAAACAATAGGCAATTGACTTAGACTAGAAATAGAAACTTCAGAACCAAAAGCATTTAAGTGATAGCAAAAGCAACTGGAGTAGCTGAGACTACCAAAGAAGAAAAATAGAAAGTTAGGGAATCCTGGGAAAGGCAAACATTTAAGGGATGATCAGCAGAGGAGGAAGTGAAAGAGAAGATTTCTGAAGAAATACAAAGAAAACTATAACAAGATAGTGTTAGAGAAAATAAAAGAGAATTTTTCTAATCCTGTACTTCCTACAAAATACCAATTACACATATAAAAGATACAGGGACTTTAAAAAATGCTCCACGAATGGGGAAACAGCAGAAAAAGAAATTAAGAGCATTTCAAACACACCAAGTAAACATGACACATGATTTAATATATAATTTAAAATATCAAGATTTTTGGTTTGACAAAACTTAAACATTTTGACAAAAAATAAATCAAAATATGGCAGTTTCAGAATACCAAGAATGAAAATCATTGTTCTATAGACTGTACATCTGATGTAGAAAAAGAGACTGATCACATTCTTTTTTAAAAAAGCCATAAGATTGTAACTTCTTTAAAAAAGAATGTATAACATGAAATGTCCCTTTTAAGAATCTACTGATATACTTTACTATTATTTTAATCAGTTTTCACTAAAATTTTTCTATCTAAAATATGGAATTTAAGATTATATTTTGTAATTCCAAGTAAATGTTGAAGGATAAAATAATTGACTAGAATGAGACAACAGCAAAAAAGTTCCATTAAAGTAAATATCTGAAGAAAAAAAAATGTCTTCAATGTCTGCAGAAACCCCACCCTTCATCTGACACTTGACGTTGAACATATAATAAAGACAGAGATTTCTTCTAACAGTATTAAGAACTGGGCACTGGTCATACTCTAATAATAGATATAGTAACAGAAGTTCCACCCTTGAGGAGTTCTTCCAAGAAAGACATTCAAGGAACATTCAAACTATTTCATGAACAGCCAATCAATCCAAATAGGTTTATGGGGTATCGACTACATGCAAGAAGCCAGAAATATAGGATATGTTTCTTTCAAAAGTTCTCAAACTAGAAAGATAAAATTCAAAAAATTCTAGTTGTCAGATTTTATTTTTCATTATCAATAGATAATTTTAAGAGCATGGTTGCAGAATTACTGTCAGTAGTTGGGGAAATCATGATGAACAAGGTGTTTGTTCTAAAAAAATAAAGCTGGAGGCATAACACTACCTGACTTTAAGCTATACTACAAAGCTATAATAACCAAAACAGTATGGTACTGGCATAAAAACAGACACACTGACCAATGGAATAGAATAGAGAATCCAGAAATCAACCCACACACTTACTGCCATCTGATCTTTGACAAAGGCACCAAGCCTATTCACTGGGGAAGGGACTTCCTCTTCAGCAAGTGGTGCTGGGATAACTGGCTATCCATATGCAGGAGAATGAAACTAGATCCATACCTCTCACCGTATACTAAAATCAACTCAAAATGGATTAAGGATTTAAACATACACCCTGAGACAATAAAACTTCTTAAAGAAAACATAGGAGAAACACTTCAGGAAATAGGACTGGGCACAGACTTCATGAATACGACCCCAAAAGCACGGGCAACCAAAGGAAAAATAAACAAATGGGATTATATCAAACTAAAAAGCTTCTGCACAGCAAAAGAAACAATTCACAGAGTTAAAAGACAACCAACAGAGTGGGAGAAAATATTTGCAAAATATACATCTGACAAAGGATTAATATCCAGAATATATAAGGAACTCAAACAACTTTACAAGAAGAAAACAAGCAACCCAATTAAAAAATGGGCAAAAGAGCTAAGTAGGCATTTCTCTAAGGAAGATATACAAATGGCCAACAGACATATGAAAAAATGCTCAACATCACTCAGCATCCGGGAAATGCAAATCAAAACCACATTGAGATACCATCTAACCCCAGTTAGGATGGCTAAAATCCAAAAGACTATGAACGATAAATGCTGGCGAGGCTGCGGAGAAAAAGGAACTCTCATACATTGTTGGTGGGACTGCAAAATGGTGCAGCCTCTATGGAAAATGGTATGGAGGTTCCTTAAACAATTGCAAATAGATCTACCATACGACCCAGCCATCCCACTGTTGGGAATATACCCAGAGGAATGGAAATCATCAAGTCGAAGGTATACCTGTTCCCCAATGTTCATCGCAGCACTCTTTACAATAGCCAAGAGTTGGAACCAGACCAAATGCCCATCATCAGATGAGTGGATACGGAAAATGTGGTACATCTACACGATGGAATACTACTCAGCTATAAAAACGAATGAAATACTGCCATTTGCAACAACATGGATGGACCTCGAGAGAATTATATTAAGTGAAACAAGTCAGGCACAGAAAGAGAAATACCACATGTTCTCACTTATTGGAGGGAGCTAAAAATTAATATATAAATTCACACACACACACACACACACAAACCGGGGGGGGGGGGGGGGGGAGAAGATATAACAACCACAATTATTTGAAGTTGATACGACAAGCAAACAGAAAGGACATTGTTGGGGGGGAGGGGGGAGGGAAAAGGGAGGGAGGTTTTGGTGATGGGGAGCAATAATCAGCTATAATGTATATCGACAAAATAAAATTTTTTAAAAAATAAATAAAAAAAAATAAAAAGCATTTGATAATTAAAAAAAAAATAAAAAAAATAAATAAAAGATTGGATTTACAAGGCTTTCATAGTTTTGTAATACCACACCTGAATCTGTTTAACCTGTTTCTATGTAGTTTCAGAAGGGCAGGGCTATTCTTATCTTTTTGTATGTTCACTTTTTTGCTTTTTTTCTGAAATAATAAATGAACATGTGATAATTCAATTTCCAATAAGTGAGGAGATCAAAGGTGAGTCTGGAAAGTGCAAATCAATAAAATTACACCAACCCTTAACAAAATTATAGCACAAATTAAGCAATGGTTCATGACTTCTTGGTAAATCCATTCTGGTTCCTTAGAAAATGTCTTGCTAAAAACCTTTTCCTTTTGTATATGAGTATATGTATGATCATCTTATAAACAAGTAATGTCATATTGATTTTGGTGCCCACGCTTACCTCTTTGTCTAAAACCATATTGGCACCAAGTAATCACCTAAAATAACAGTATTTAACTTTTCACGTAGTACTTTTTGATCCAGCGTGAGAGAACACTGTCAGGGTCAAAGTTCTCAAGTTTGAGAAACAATAACCTAGAGGAAGATTTCTAGACATTGCCACAAAGCTCCAAACTTAGCCCTTTTGCTTAACTACTCAACAGCTTGGATATAGAGCAAAGAGAAAATGTTCTGAATGTCACATTATAAAAAGGCATTTGCAAATTAAGTATATGAAGAATAGGGCAGGCTTCTGTTCATGCTGTTCCTTCCTTCAGCTAACTTACCTGCCAGCATTACTCCTCAAGGAAGTTGTCTTTGATTACCACCTAAAGCTGAGCAGGCACCACTCTTCTCTGCCACCACAATCACCACCACCTGGTTAAATAACCTATCAATCTATTTTTCTCAGAGGTCTATAAGTCCCTCAAGGGCAAGGCTGTGGCTAACTCATTTTTGAAAGACTCAGAGGGTGAAAGATGTTGAAAGGGTAAGGATCCTGATATGTCTACAGTTAGGCACATCTATCCTTTCTATAAAAGATAAATGCAACCTTGGAAGTGTGGAATCCTCTTTGACGTACTACACTTAAGCAATCTTTTTTTTTATCTTTAATCAGTTACAGTCAAAATAGACAAAACTGAGAGCATTTGACTCCCACACTTAAATACATAAAAAGTTTAAATAGATTATCATAAAAGCTTGTAATTGTGTTTCTTAAGTAGTCAATAGATATATATTTTAAAATGTAATTTTTAGTATTTGGCACCACATGTATGACATTATACTTCATTGTGCATTACTGTGCCACAATAAAGCTTTAAGGGTTTGATTTCATGATCACATAAAATAAGGTACAAACACATTTTTTCTTTCTTAAATTTCATCATTGCTGATGTGGTTCTTGTGCTTAAAATGTGCTACTTTACACACACAAAAAGCAATATTGCAGTCTGTTGACCTTAACCACAAAGTACATCATATATATTTTACAAGGAAGTTAAACAGAGATGAACTTGAAATTATGGAAGATACAAATGGCCTTTTAAAGTCAACATAATATATTATGAAAGTCTGTGATTAATGAAGTTAGTAAACTTTGTGATTACATTGCATCTGTGGTCAACAAACCAAGACTCTGAAACAGCCATAAGTACTAATATTTTAACTAACTGTATGGTTCACAATTTTTAAAACATGGAGTTAAAATAATCCTTCCTTTCAGTCTTACATACATGTAACCAATTATATAACACACAAAAAAAGCTAATAATCATATATAATGCCATAACAGATTTTAACTGTTTTATTCACTGACTGATCTGGCTTTAATTTTGAAAGTGTGATTACTGACCTTTTGCATTTATTATAAAACTGAAAAAAAAAAAAAAATTGTCTAGCCATGGTGAATACCAGCATTAGCCTGAACCACCACTGTTGTATAAATTTACTGTTCTGTTTTATGCTTTGGGGGAGTGGGAGAGGACTTTATTAAAAAATTTTAAAATTAGTTCTTCTCTTCTGCCACAGGAAACAAATAACTTATTCCTGAGAACATCCCCATTCAGATTTTACATAAGCAGAAGGTTTAGTAGGGGGCCATGACTCAGTTAGCTAAGTTGGTTTCCATTTTTTTCATTCTGTTTTGATACCTTTCTTCTGAATTAATCAGCTATGCAGGTGAGAAGAAGGCCTACTGAAGTTCTTGGTAAACAAAACACTTTATATTAAAAGCAAATGAATGTTAAAAGTTCAAATCTAGACTCACAATAACAGCCTTTTATTCTCCCTGAGAAATCATCTGAATGTGGCATTTCCAATTTGTCAAAGTAAAACCAAAAACCAAAAGCCCTGACATTTTCCCAGATGCCTTTGAAAAGGCTTGAAAGTTTATATAAGGCAAAACGAACACGTTAGAAGGAATATAAGTACAAAACATTTTATTATATGTCACAAATATATTGAGAATATAATAGAAAAAAATAATATAGTATCCACAAGTAGACAATTTATAACATAGTTCATTCAGAGCATACCTACTAAACACAAACCATTTTAAAAAGTATACATGCTCAATAGCTTATTTTAGCTTTACACACACACTTCAAAAAGTTGAGTCAGTTATACTTTGCCAAAATAAAGATCTCCCCAATGTATTTATGCTTTATTGATAGGCTGGTCTTAGAGGTGAACCTGGGAACAATCTCTACCTTTTCTCTACCTTTTCTTACTTTCCAATAAAACAAAACATTTTTCACAGTATTACTGGTAAAATACCCACACCTCTCATATCAAGCCCCAAACTTTTTCACTCCAAATTAGCACATACCATTCTCTGTGTACAATATCCTTGTCATAATAAAAAGTGGTACACATAATACGCAGTCAGTAATGGGATAATATGCATTTCAATTACAAAAAGCTTCTGGAGGTAAAATCTATTGTAAGCTATAAAATAGAAAGCTTCACAATTTCAAACACAACTTATAACCATAAGTTGTTAAACAAAGCAAGAAACAGAAAGAACTTAAAAAAAGATTTCCAACAAACTACTGAAACCAAAGGACAAAGAGTCAAAACTGAAGCATAATTATGCACCTGGAAAACCAAGGCAATGGGGTTGACAATTAGACAAAGTGGGAAAGAGCAGTGGGCAAGGAGGTGAGCCCACTGGCACCAGCCAGCCAGCAGAACCGCATGGCTCCACGTGCCCCCCCCCCCACTCCGCCACCTTGGACGCAGGCAGGGGGGAGCTCCAGGCTCCGCCGCATCACCCCAAACCGGCACCACACAGGTGAGCCCGCCAGTGCCAGCCAGCCAGCAGAACCACGTGGCTTCACGTGGCCCCCCATCCCGCCGCAGACCCAGGGGGGAGCACCAGCCTACAGATCCGACCCACCAAGTTTGGCTGAGCAGAACTCCACACGTTAGGGGCTCATTCTACAACCAACAAGTCTCAAACAGGAACCAAGTAGGTTTAACATAACCATCACACCTACTGTCAAGTAAGACAGTTCACTCCCCACAGTAGCAACCAAGGCCACTCCACAGCCAACCTCAGTGTAACAGAAGAAGCAAACCCCCTACCAAATGACCAAGCATCAGCAAAAAAACACTAGAATTACAAACAATAAAGAAGAAATGACACCACCGAAAGGATACAGTAATGCCCCAAAGTCAGACTCCATGGAACAGGGAATCCTTGAAATGTCTGAAAAAGAATTTCAAGCAATGATCTTAAGAAAACTTGAAGAAATAAAGGAAGACTCAAATAGAAAACACAATGAAACAAGAAAAAACATCCAGAATATGAAGGAGAAAATCTACAAAGAGATTAACACCATAAAAAAGAGTGTAGCAGAACTTCTAGAAATGAAAGACTCACACAATGAAATAAAACACAACTGAGAGCTGGAGCAGCAGGGTAGAGTAGGCAGAAGAAAGAATTTCAGGGCTTGAAGATGGTCTTTTTGAAATAACTCAGGCAGACAAAAAAAAAGGAAAAAAGAATTAAAAATAATGAGGAAAACCTAAGGAGATAGCAAGCACTCTAACATCTGAATTGTGAGTATTCCTGAAGGGCAGGAGAAGGGAAAAGGTATCAAAAACCTACTCAAGGAAACAGTAACAGAAAACTTCCCAGGTGTAGGGCGAGATACAGACCTTCAGATCCAGGAAGGTCAAAGGTCCCCAAACAGATTCAACCCAAAAAGATCCTCCCCAAGGAGAATTATAGTTAAATTCGCAAAGCTCAAAGACAAAGAGAGGATTCTATAAGCAGCAAGAGAAAAGCGTCAGGTCACTTATAGGGGAACCCCTATCAAACTAACAGCAGACTTCTCAACCAAAACCCTACAGGTCAGAAGAAAGGGGAACGATACATTCAAAATACTAAAAGAAAAAAACTGCCAGCCAAGAATTCTTTATCCAGCAAAGCTCTCCTTCAGAAATGAGGGAGAAATAGTGTATTTCCAGACAAACAAAAGTTGTGGGAGTTCACTACCACACGAACAGCCCTGCAAGAAATTCTCACAGGAGTCATTCATCTGGATTCTGAATAATAGTGACCATCAACAAGAATACACAAGAAAGAGCAAAACCTATAGTTAAAACAAAAATGATGGTAAGAAAGAGAAAGAAGCTAAACCATTCTGCCTTAAATCCCCAACTCACATTGAAGAAGAGATATAAAAGGGGAAATAATGATCAAAAGATGTTTAAACCACCTAAATAGCAATTAAATGACAGGAATTAAACAACACTTCTCAATAACTACTCTAAATGTGAATGGACTAAACTCCTCATTCAAAAGACAGAGACTAACTGACTGGATTAAAAAGATAGAACCAAGTATATGCTGTCTTCAAGAGACCCAACTCACCTGTAAAGACACTCATAGACTAAAAGTGAAGGGATGGAAAAAGATATACCATGCAAATGGAAACCAAAAATGAGCAGGAGTAGCTATTCTTATATTGGACAAAATAGACTTTAAACCAAAAAACATTAAAAAAGACAAAGAAGGCCATTATATAATGATAAAGGGAACTATCCAGCTAGAGGACATAACAATCATAAACATGTATGCACCCAATACCAGAGCACCCAGATATATCAATCAAACACTCTTAGACCTAAAGAAGGAGATAGGTCGTAATACATTAATAATGGGTGATCTGAACACCCCTCTCTCTGTATGGGACAGGACTTCCAGGCAACAAGTCAACAAAAGAGACACAGAGTTTAATCTACACTCTAGACCAACTGGACTTGGCAGATATATACAGAACATTTCACCTAACAGCTAAAGAATACACTTTCTTCTCATCAGCTCATGGTATATTCATCAGGATAGACCACATATTAGGTCACAAATCAAGTCCCAGCAAATTTTTAAAAAACTGAAATCATTCCAACAATCTTTTCAGACCACAATGGACTAAAACTGGAGATAAACAATAAGCAAATCACTGGAAGATATACAAATACATGGAAAATAAATAATAGCCTCCTGAATGACCTATAGGTCCAAGAAGAAATTAAACAGGAAATCAAAACATTTCTAGAAACTAATGAAAATAAAGATACATCATACCAAAACTTGTGGGATACTGCAAAAGCAGTACTAAGAGGGAAATTTATTGCAGTAAATGCTTATATCAAAAGAATGGAAAGCCTTCAAATAAATGACCTAATACTATGCCTCAAGGAACTTGAAAAACAACAACAATACAAACCTAAAGGTAGTAGACAGAAAGAAATAATTAAGATCAGAGTAGAACTAAATGAAATAGAGACCCAAAAAACAATAGAAAAGATCAACAAAACTAAAAGTTGGTTTTCTGAGAAGATAAATAAGTTATGCCATTAGCTAGGTTAACAAAAAAAAAAAAAGAAGAGAGAAGACCCGAATAACAAAAATCAGAAATGAAAAGGGAGACATTACAACTGATACCACAGAAATATAAAGAATCATTAGAGGCTATTATACACGGTATGACAACAAATATGAAAATCTGGAAGATATGGATAAGTTTCTAGACACATAAACTACCGATTTGGACTTCTGGAATTCTCTGCTCTTATCGATCCCTCATCTGCCAGTCTGATTCTTTCAGAAAGCAGTCAACAAATGTTAGAGTGTCCACTATATTCTACATTTTATCTTACTTAATCCTTAGAATGAGCTTGTAAGATAGGTATTGACATTTACATTTTACGAACAGGGAATCAGAAAGGTAAATGTAATTTGTCTAAAGTTACACAACTCGAAGTGCTAGATCCAGCTAAGAGCGTGCTCTTAAAACTTTATATACTATACTGCCTTCCTTGAGATCACTCTTTAAAAAAAAAATAATAATAATCTGTCTAATTTACAGACTAAAGCAACATAGTCGAAATATTTTGTAGCTTCCAAAGAATTATAAAATTATTACCATAGCTCCCAGGAGGTACAAGAATCAAGTCAGATGGTAGAAAATGGAGAAGTGACACCCAGCCTGAGAATCTGTCATATTACAAAACCTACCACTTCTAGAAATTATCTTCTTTTCCTATTATAGGTTACTCTGAACTCTAAAATGTCCCTAAAAATACAACATGTATGAAAAAAATAATGAGAAGCCTTTGTGATTCTGGTAGAATGCCTCTACAAGAAGTTACTGTAAGCTCTCAACATATCAGACAACAAGAGCTGCAGGGAGCATTCAACCATCCTTGCTACATGCCCCTCTTGGGAAAGGGAGAAAGAACTCCATTTCTTTACAAACTCACAGCCAAATAGCCACTGCTGTCTAGGATGTCATAAAGTTTTCCTACCCACAGAACACGAAGCACTGTGAGTTTCAGCTTACAACACTCTGGCACGAGTGTCCCAAAACTAACAAGGAAAAAAATGGAAGTATTTCTACATAATCTTTCACAAAATTCTAGCAGCAAATCCATCCTTAAGCAAGCTCCAGTTCTGAATCTACAGCCCATTTTTACCTTGTAAAGATAAGGTGGGAATTCTTTGCTTTTTTGTAACCTGAGCATGCAGAGGAAAAGTCCATTTAATTCTTCCCTCCACAAACTGAAACGTTTATAATTAGAGGAATCTGATACTGGATGCTTTCAGATTTTTAAATTTTAAAATATACTATGCAAATTTTAAAATTCAGGGATAAAAATATCTTCTTTACAATTAAGAGGTTAAAAAGATGGTAAAAGAGGTTAAAACTGGGAATTCAGAATCTTTAATTTTAGCAAGTCTTCTGATATTTATTGAAGTGTGAGTACTAATGAACCAAAACTGGGGGTAGGAAAAGTGGGGCATCCGAGAATTCACATTTGCAATAACTGCTAAGGTAATCCCTAGTATGTTTAACGTAAAACTCAAGTCTATTGATATACTCAAAACAGGTAAATTTTATGGAATGAAAATTACGTCTCAATAAAGCTTTTTTTAAAAAACCAATTCTTTCTTCCTGTATACTTATTATGACCTTAATATGTACTTGTAATACTAACATCACAGTTTAAAACCCCACTGTGCTACCCTACTGTCCACAATGAACACCTGGACATGAAAAAAAAGATAAGGATAGGGTTTTTGGCAATTTTTTTGCTAAGCTAAGCTCTTTAAAAAAAAAAAAAAAAAAAAGCACTGACAAATACAATGTCTCCTTAAATAAACCAAGGCACTATAGTTTAAGAATATAAACCCTTAAATCAAAAGATATTAATTTGTCGCAATTATGAGCATAAAGAATCTCTCACAGGGAATGACTGAGGATCTTTCTCAGCTATCAAGGCTGGTTTGGGTTATTTTTAATTAAAAGTCCTCTGAATATTTCATAGGTAGTACATGAGTTATTTCAGGCAAAATTCAAAACAGTTTTAAAAGTCCCCAACTACTTAAATTTTAACAAATTTTTATTTCCTATTAGTCATAGAGTAACAAAAGTGTTAAATCTGTAGGAGTGTTTGTAGCTTCCAAAGTTATTTTTAAAAGAAATACATTTAATATACCAACAGCATTGATTCTTCTTATAGATTCCACAACACCCACAGCATCTAAGCCATATGTTAGAGATTTTCAATTGAATTGAAATTTAAATTTTCTGATTAAACAGTAACTAAAAAAATAGGTAGCACTCTAATTATATATATCTAAGATATATTATATATATATATATATGTTTTAAGAAATTTCTCTATCCAAAGTTTGAAGATAGCAAAATATAACACAGGATTTGCTGAGCAGGCCTAGCTAAGTAAAAAGTTTAACTTAAAAATTAATTACTAATTTAAACCTTCAAGATTCAATGCTTGATATACTCTCTCCAAACTTCCAACTAAAACATAGAAACTCCCAACGTTTTGTATTCACTACATACACGAGATTTTTAGCAAGACGAAGTCAAAAACCTAATACTTCTTTAAATTTTCACATATTCTTTTAATTTATCACAAACACACTGTGGTCACAGTATACAAAAAGTATTGATTTTTATGTTAACCAAAACTCTAAGAAGGCAATTGAATCTTTTCTGATAAATATTTTTAAATGAATCAAAAGCCAAAATCTGATGCTTCCATAAGATTTTAATGTATTACTAAATTACCTCAAATTCAAAGGTTAAGAGTTATTTCTACTGATGCGTGAAAACGAACCAACCTATTTTCTGTGGCATACAAAGAAAGGACCTGGAAATATGTACATTTGTAGTATTCACTTTAACACTGCCACTGTAAAAAGAAACTTAGTTTATGCTTGAAAATTAAAAGAATCAACAGAAAATAATCTCACCTCTATGCAAATACTCAGTATTTAACAAGGTTGAATTACACTGCAATTTTAGATAAAAAATATTAAGAATGGTTGAATCAACTGCCATTTTGGCAAAAGCACAGCAGCCAAACCACACTTAATTATATGCAATCCTCCCTAATGTTCTCTGAACCACTGTACAAAATTTTTCAGCCCTTAATCAGCACATTGCTGTACTCTATTGGGGCAGGTTCAACAAAATGCAGGAATATTTCTGTGTTGCTGAAAAAAGAAGAGAGCCTGTTTACTGTGTTATGCCAAGTAAATGTGCAGAGATGAATGGACAGGCAAGGAAAAGAGAACAGTATTAGCTGTGTAAGGGAAGGAAATCTTACTGAAAACTCAAACAGCTAAACGATGCTCTCAGGTAACAGCTCAAGTCTCTAAATGCCCCTCAGTTCTTTGAAATAAAAGCAGTTTCTCAGCAACTTTACATAGCACTGTATCTGCTGGCAGCAAATCATTCAGTTCTTTACAAATACATATTACAATGAGATTCAAACAAGAGAGCAACGGGATGATAAATTATTAATAGTTTAGCTCTATATGATTTATTTTAGATTACATATGTGGAGCTGCCATAATTTCTACTTGCAAACTGCAAAATTAGCAGTTTACATCCTGTCACCCAATTATAATTTGACAATCTCTTCCCCCAGCTAGGAAGTAATGACAAGACAATTAAGGACATTAAGTATATGACAGTACACACCATTACTAAGACACAATGATTATCTTTAAGCCCTAAAACTTTCCAACAATTCTTTAACTAAAACTTCATGAGTTATCTTTATTGTTGTAACATCAGATCAAACTGTGAGACTGTCCAGTTGTTTTTTTTCTTGCTGTATTGTTATATTCAAACGCTACCATAAATAAGTGGACTGTCATTTGAGTCTTGCACAGTTCTTATGCAAACATTTGCTGCAATGATATTTGTTTTAAAAATGTCCCACTTGCTCCCTCTTTGGTTCCTCTGCATCATTCTATCCTTAAATGAACATATTCCTCCAGGATCTGCCTTCAGCCTCTTTACTCTCTTTACAACCTATCCTTTGGCAATTTTATCCACTGTCATTCCTACAAATGTACCCTGAATGCCCCTAAGGCACCACGTACTCATCAAATCCTAAAATAGACTCATCTTCCATCTCAATTTCCCCAAACTGCTCCTCATCCAAAAAGTCCCTGTATCAAACCAGAACAATTCTCCCAAATGATAAAGCCAGAAACCTGAGAGGGAATCCTGACTCCTCCTTCTCTCTCAACTCTTTCGTCCAATTAATCCTATCAATTATACTTCCTCAATAGTGTTCAGATCTTTCCACTGCAATCTATCCCCCTACCACCATCCAAGTCCACAGCCACCACTAAGACTACTGTAGTTTAATAACCTCGAATTGCTCTCCCTCCAACCTCATTTACATGTTTCCACAGCAACCTGTGTTTCTCTATTTATAACATCCACTATATTTTTTTTAATTCACTCTGCAAATATACACTGAATGAGTACCATGGGCCAATCACCGTACCAAAAGCTATGTATACAGCAGTAAAGGAAACAGCTATAGGCCCTCACTAAGCTCCTGGTCTGGTCAGTACCCTGTACCTTTCTTCTCCTTCAGACTAAGTTTTATGACAGCAAAGACGATGTCCGTGATATATATGTACAGCACGGGGATTCCACTCTGTCCTCAGTGTCAAGCACAATAAATAACACAAAGTATTGAATAAATGTGTGCTGAATAAAAGACAAAATTACCAAATCTGTCTATATATACACACATATACACACACAGCCTTACAGTCTTCACCTTCCCCGGCATTAATGTCTCACTTCAACTGCCTGCTGGTTATTTCTACCTGCATGACTCACCTCAAACATTTTCCCCAAACAAGCACTTCTCCTATGATCACTATTTCAGTAATATCGTTTAACACACTCGGGCTTATGAAGCTGTCTTCCACTCATCTTCCCCTTGCCCTCCTCTTCCAGTTACTGATGCAGTCTTTCCCCTGACCTCCCACAGCACCGTTCTCATGGGACATGTGTTATAGCTGTCTACACATCCTTCTATAAAGGGATAAACTTTGTGAAGCTAGAAAGTTCTTATTCACCTCTGTATTCTCTCCCTAGCAGTGCCTTGCAGATATAAGCACTTAGTTAAATGAATGAATGCCTAAGAGAAATTCAACAGAAAAACAAGAAAAGTTTGAGAACATTTGTAATTCCAAGAGTACACTGAAAGTACCTATGACTGAAATGACTGCAAGTAGAGATCATAAAATCTCCAATCCTGGAGATCACTGCAGCAAAACAGGTAAAACATCATCAGCTAAATGGCTTCAGTTTTTACCTCCAGGTTCCTGAGCTTTTGATTGTAAAACATCTTATGTTCTTGTCAGAGAGCATATTCTAATACTAAGACTATAATATTCAAACTTTTTAAAAGTAGCCAACATTGTTTCCCTACTGAAATCAAATGCAAAATCCCAGCAATATAAATGCGATGAAAAGAAAGCTACTCGAGATGCAGCTGGGTGGGGTACAGAGGGCCACCTGCTCAGTCTCTTCCATACCCTTTCCACACAACAGTCCCTATTACACTTCCATGGAAGACATCTTGAAAATCTGCCGCCAAAGGCAGCTCAAGCTTCCCTTGTATCACCCTCCAATGTAAAGAAATGAAATCTTGAGGAACCAACAATGCTGTTGGTGCCAGGGTAAGGAGCTTTTGTAATGGTACTATAAATAGAACAGACCTGGGGCATACACCCATTTTTCTCACATCACTCTCTTGGACCTAAGCTGTTTCATTTCAGGAAGCAGGTTCGGTAAGACAAAGCTGGGACAGCTTCTCAAAGGTGCCCCATCCTTGGAAAATAAAGCAAAGAACCAGAATGAAACCAAGGGAAAAGATGGCATGGAGTAGACATGGCACTAAGTCTGTTTCTAATCTGGGCTGTGAACTGAAGAAGAAAGTAGACTTCTGAAATTCATCATCCAGCACAGCTAAGAGAACAGGAGAAGCCGTAGAAACTTAGACCTGGAATCTTTCCTGGAGTGCCTTCCCTTCCACAGATGCCCTTCTGGAACCAGCTGTAACAAATGCTGGGATGATAATACAAGAAGCAACTATCTTGTTCTGATAACAAGCTGATTCTATTAACATGTTCATAAAGCATTTCTACCTACAAAGCACGATTACATAAATTCTATTGCATATAAATATCCCTAGGAGATACTATCTTTTTACATTTAGTGGGTGAAATAGCTAGTAAAAATACCTTTAACTGAGTTCATAAAATAAATCAATTTAAGTCAGACGTCATAAATGGGCCAATCCTTTCAACTTGCAGGCCATTCTTTTAGCCTGGGGCAACTTCTGCAAAGTTTATGAGGTCCCAGGAATTGACCATGGCAAACTTAGACACTTTACATTACATTTTTTCCTGCTCAGCAGGAGTGAGATCCTTTTAAAGTTAACTGCGACCACAGCACAGAGAACTTGGTAGAAAACTGCCAAGAGAGCTGTTCAAAAAAGCCAATTAAATAGCAGGGGTATGAAGAACACTTAGCAATATCCAGAAAACCACTGAAGAGGAAAAACCCTGGAGTCCAGGTAATAAAAAGGTATAGCTGAATCACTCCGACTAAGGATAATAACAAAAATAATGGCATTTAGGAGGACAGAACTCCTCTTGAAAACTATACAGCAAAAGATTTAATGCCTAATTTTAGAATACAGCAAACTCTTGATTCAGAGATACAATGAAAAAAAACTGAGTAGTAATTCTTTCTTCATGCTATTTAATAAAACCAAAAGTTAGAGAGCAACAAATAAATATGCAGGAGGAGAATATGATATCCTACATGGAAAAAGGAAAAATAATATTAATCTGTTTGTTTTAGAATGTACTTGAAAGCTGGCTCATTTAAAGAACTGAATGAACCCGCAAATATACATGAGAGAACGTTGACAGGTTTGATATATTAATCATAGGAGGAATTGCGCACATTCATTTTGTGATCATACTTCCCTAGAATTGTATTCACTCTACAATGCATGATCATTGCCAAAAACAAAAGCCTGCAAACTCCCAATAAATTGAAACCCCACATAATGATTCATCTCCACTGTTCAGGTTTTCATAATTGAAACCACAACTTAAAAAGGCAGATATTATTTCTTCCTCTCAAAAAAAAAAAAAAAAATTACAAGTGATAAGAAAAAAGCCCCATTATTTTACTTCCTATTCAGGAACAACATAATTGACCAATAAAATCATTCACAGAATTTTACATTTCCTAGTATATGATAGGAAAACAGTGCATTTGCTGTCTGATTGTCTAAGTCAGTATAAACACTCAACACTATTTAATCAGTTACTTAAAGTTCTTTTCCACAGACTAAAGGAAGAACTAGTTCAGGTTACTGTTTTAATATTTCATTTCAGGTTTTTGAAAAAAACTGAAAATTTTGAAAATAATTACATTAAAGTTGTAAAAACACCTCTTTTCTGATTGCAGAATGCTAATGATAAAATCTGGAGAACACAAAATATGAAGAAGATAAAAATAATCTTAATCCCAGCAACCTTCATAAATATCTTTTTTAATGGTTGCATGTTATTTTGCCGTAAGGATGTTCTGTAATCAATTTGTACCACTTCTCCATTACTGAATATTTACTTTTCTGGGTTTTCACTATTTTATAAACACTACTGTGACAGACATCTTGATGCAGAAATCATGGTACAGTCTGTTTTTAATCATTTCTTAAAAACACATTCCCAAAAGTGAACTTACATGTCAGGGGGAATAGGCATTATTTGAGCACTTGATAATATATTGTCAGGTTGCTTTCCAAAAATGCTGTACCAATTTAAACTTCTGCCTTTTCCACTGTACCTCACTACCTTTGCAATGTCATTATTAAAAGTCTTTTGGTAATCCAAAAATGATTCTAGCTTTTAATTATCATTCCTTTATTAATGAAATTGAATCATTCCCCCAAAATCTTTATCAGTCATTGTACTCAGTCTTTTAAAATAACTGTAGTTGTGTACTCTAAGTAGTGTTTTGCTTTAAGATTTGTATAATTACTATAAACATTAATTTTTTTCTATTTGATATTAATTTTGAATCCTTCTTCAATTTTTATAATGGTTCTCTCCCACAGCCTTCTATCTCCCTTGAAGGCAGTATGAAATATATAGTTGTGAGTATACCCACCCAGTATTCAGATGAGCTGGGTTCTCATATCATACCATTACCCAGCTGTACGCCACACACCACATATCTCGGTTTCACTTTCCCCTTACTAATCAAACTAAATGCCATTTTTAGCTCCAAAATTCTACTTTATTTCAGTTTTCCTTCTCTTGTCTGGTGATCCTGCAATTCCTAAATGAACTCTTCATAGTTACCTACTTTTGAAAAGCCTTAGTAAACATTCATCCACATAACTGAAAGATTTCACTAGGCTAACAGAGAAAGTAAGAAAAACAAGAAAAAGCATGTAAAAAAAAATTAGGAGAAAAATAAACAAAAATAAAAAACAGAAGTACCAGAATGACATGATATACTTAGTAAATGATATTCTTCCACAACTTGAGTTGCAATGCTTTGGTCAGAGAACAACTGCCACTCTGGTGATCTACTCCATTTCTGTTTTTCCATCCCAGTATGCCTTTGAATCCCTTGAAATTATATGCAAAACTTTGTGAAAATCAGCATTTCTATGGGGGAGAATAATCATGGCTTTCATTAGATTCTCAACAGTGTTCATTTAGCAAAAATATTTAAGACTCCTTAACGTAGACAAACAGCTTGTCCTGTCTTCTGGTTCACCCTTTCCTCCCTGAAGCAGTTGGGAGCCATAATTGGATTTTCTGCACCCCCCTCTCATTTCTAAGAATATCAGGAACCACTTTCCTTCAGTGATATCAATAAGAATCTTTCTTCTACCACTATAGGATAAAAGGGTGCTCACTTCCTATACAGGGGCTCCTCCAGGATAGTTCCTGTTATATAAAAATGGAATATGCAATGGAACTAATGTTCATACAGAAACTATGATTCCGAAGTACAACGAAAATAACTGAGTAGTGATTCCTCTTTTAATAAAAATTGGAATCATGCTATCTAATATCTAAAGGTAGAGAGCAGTAAATAAATATGCAAAAGGAAGAATATAATAGCCTACACAGAATCAGATTTGTCTACTGCAATCCATCCCACTACTATAGAAACAGGTAACATGAGCCATGAACAAGTAAAACGTGGTTTTATCCTAAGAACTAGTATCTTCATTTGAGCCATGAAAAAGGACCTCTACCTCCAAAACACAAAGGATTTTCTATTCTTTTATGGACTCTGCAGGCAGGGGTCAGAGCTGTGAAACAAGAAAATTACGGTCCTAGAAAACCATAAAAATGGTTGCTGCTGTTTTTGTTTAAAGTTGTCCATTCCAAATCACCCTAAGTGGGAATCTAGGCAGACTGAATTGCCTAGAAATCTAGGCTTCCTCCTCCCTTCTGCCCAGCTGCTCAGATGGTATAGTTTTGGGAGGTGCTTAGAACTGTCTGGAAATCCTGAGATGGAAAGGTGAGGTATGGGGAAGGGGAACATGTCCACCCTGGCTCCCTGAAGGAATGTAACAGCATCAATCCCAGTCCAGGATCAGGAAAGACCCAGCTCTATCTAAATAGATGATAGTCTGCAGGCTGCTTGGGCCTCTGGGTTGAGAAGACAATCTGTGAGGAGCAGGCTAGGGAGCCTGGATGGGAAAGCAGGCCAGGCTGTGAGCATAGCTTGATCTATAACATTTACATATTTAGATCAGTGGTTCTCAACAGGGGACAATTTTGTCCCCCAGGGGACATTTGGCAACATCTGGAGATGCAACAGGCTTGGGGGGTGGGACTTACTACTAGCTTCTAGTGGGTAGTAGTCCTACGATGTACAGGACAATCCCTGCCACCACCCAAACAAAAAATTATCCAGTCCAATATGTCAATAGTGCAAAGATTGAAAACCCCTGATTTAGACTATGATTTGCAGGCCTCCATCTGTATTCTTATCCCAGACCTTGAAAATGTTACAGGCAGGCCTGCTACAAACCTAATCACAAATTTTTATGATTCTTTGTGAAGTATGCATAAAGCTAATGTACTTCACAGGGCCTGGTTTTCCAAAGCTTTGCAGTTTCAAATATTGACCTTATAAAAAACAGGAAATTTTCCCCAGGTCATTGAGTCTCTGTTGTAAGATAAAGAGTTGTAACACAGCAAGGCTGCTGGTTCAAAGACAGACTAGTTACTGATTGATCTGTAAAGTTACTGGGAAGCTGCTGGAGGGAGAAGGAATGTTTGCTAGATCAAGCTTTTATTGGTGGATCACTTAATTGCCTAATAGAATGCCATCTGATTTGTTTTTACTGACTGTTACCAGCTTCTCTTGTTAAACTTGTTAAAAACTATGTCTCTTCCTGTAACTTGGAGGTCTGGAGAATAAATGCAGGAAGAGAACCCCAATTCGTGGTTAATCTCCCAAATGGAAGGAACGCCTCATTCTTGAGGGTTATGGGATATTAACCCCTTTTTGAGGCTTCTCACTGCTCAGAAGAGATGGGCTTTTAGTAATCTTTGGCAGCTCCATCACCCAGGGAAAAGTGGTGACAAACCCATGAGAGGCAAAGCAACAATTCTTTTTATAAAAAAATTATTTCAGGTTATGGTATCCAAAGAATAACTTCTCTGACTCCAGTTAAAATTCAATTGTTCATTTATTCAACATTTACCAAGCACCTATTATGGAACCAAGCACAGTGCTAAGCAAAAGTGACAGTGTTAAAAGAAACTGATAGGACCTGATTCAACTCCTGTCTGGCTCAGAGCAGAGTATTATGAAAAAAGAACTAGGACTTAGAAGTCAGACCATTCTAGTTCCCATCCCACCTCTACCATTTACTGTCATTAGGCATGTTACTTAACTTTCCTGAACCTCAACTTCTCCATATCTAAAACAGGAAAAAAATAGAACCTCCCTCAAAGTGAGAGTGTTAAATAAGATAATTCACATAAAGTACAAAGTATTCTGCTGGGCACAAAGTATTCTGCCTGGCACACAATCAGTATTCAATAGTTAATTCCTATTACTACTAGCAAACTATAAGTCTTTATAAAGTAACCAATAAGTTGGAAATTGCTAGTATGCCTATAAAATAGACCAGCCAGTGTAACTGTGATTGCCACAGTTTGAACACACTTTCAATAAAGTTAACTGCTTTTTTGCATGGCATATAAAACCATTCAAGCTTCTGCACAGCAAAGGAAACAATCAACAGAGCAAAAAAAAATGGGGGAAAATATTTGCAAACTATGCATCTAACAAGGGATTAATATCCAGAATATACAAAGAACTCACAACTCAATATTAAAAAAAATAATAATCCAATTAAAAAATGGGCAAAGGAACTGAATAGACATGTTTCAAAAGGAGACATACAAATGTCCAACAGGCATATGAAAAAATGCTCAACATCACTAATTACCAGAGAAATGCAAATCAAAACCACAATGAGATATCATCTCACCCCAGTTAGAATGGCTATTATCAAAAAGAAAATGACAAATGGTGGCAAGGACGCAGAGAAAAAGGAACTCATACATTGTTGGTGGGAACATGAATTAGTACAGCCACTATGGAAAATGGTACAGATATTTCTCAAACAACTACAGATAGAACTACCATATGATCCAGCAATCCCACTACTGGGTATATATCCAAAGGAATGGAAATCAACAAGATGAAGGGACACCTGCAGTCCAATGTTTATCACAGCTCTATTCACAATAGCCAAGAGTTGGGACCAACCTAAGTGTCCTTCCACGGATAACTGGATAAAGAAAATGTGGTATGTATACAGAACAGAATACTACTTAGCCATAAAAATGAATGAAATTCTGCCATTTGTAGTAACATGAATGAGCCTGAAGAAAATTATGTTAAGTGAAATAAACCAGGCACAGAGAAAGAAATACCACACGCTCTCACTCATATGTGGAAACAAAAAAAGTTGATCTCATAGGAGTAGAGAGTAGAATAGTGGTTACTAGAGACTGGTGGGGATGAGGAAAAAGGCAGATGGGGAGAGGGTGGTCAGGGAATACAAAATATTAGAGAGACAGAAAGGATAAAATCAAGGGTTCTCTGGTAATACAGGAGACTACGGTTAACAACAAAGTACGGTGTATCTCTGAATAGCTAGTCAAGATGATGTTGAATGTAACACAAAGAAGTGAAAGAAGTGACAAATGTTTGAGGTGATCTATATACTAAACACCCTGATATGATCATTGCACGCAATATCAATGTACCCAAATATCGTATTGTACTCCATAAATATATATAGATACTGGGTCAATGAAGAAAAATCAATTAAAAAGAGAGAAACAAAATGGTGGTTACCAGAGGAAGGGAAAAGGAGGGGGTGGGGGGGCCTGGGAAAGGTTGGTAGACTGGTACAAAGTTACAGTTAGATAGGAAGAATAAGTTCAGGTGCCATAGGATGACGATAGTTAATATTGTACTGTGTATTTCGAGATGACCAGAAAAGAGGATCTTGAATGTTATAACCACAAAAAAATAATAAATGTTTAGGTAATAGATATGCTAACTATTCTGATTAGATCATTGTACAATATATGCATGTATTGAAACAACAAACTGTACCTCATAAACATGTACAATGAAAAAACAAATTAATTAAAATTTAAAAAACAAATCTTCAAATTCTGGCTCCCTTCCACTTCTCCAGCCTTATCTCCCACCATGTACATAATCTTTAATGCAGCCCCATGAGTGGGACTGAAAGATGAGATCTGGGCAGCAACCAAAGCAGTATCAAGCCAAAGGTCACTGTGAGAATGAAAATTCTTCAGCTACAACCCTGGCAAGATACACAGGGAGGCGGGAAGGGGGGCGTGGTGCAGGGGAGGAAGGGAGACAGAGAGGAGAGGGAGCAGGGGGAGGGGGAGACAGCAAAAGAAATGAATGAATGAATATGAAGAACACAAAAGGCTCACAAGCCAGTGACATTAATGTGCAGATCAAGTTTGCATGCCATGTTTCTAAAAGGAAAACACTTCAACGAGAACCCATCCTTTATTTCACAATTCATTCTGCATTTGTTTCATAAGAATGGATTGAAAAATAAGTTAAATATAATTAGCCTCATCAAAGAAAAAAAGTAAAAACAAATGGAGTGACCACATTACCACAGCCTAACAAATTTGCCCAGATATCAATGCCATCATCTAAATGAGAAAAGAAAGCATTAACCACCCATAATTTCTGAAAGCAAAGTTTAATAGTAAACAATGGCTGAGTTTTGGTTTCCCCTAGCCAATACATAACTTTTCATACACAACAAAACAGCATATTTTATTGGACCTGTTTTGAGGCAAGTTATCTGTGAACTAAGGAATCTCTTTCATACAAGTAGTTTGTTAAAAAGTTTAAGTCTACGCCTATATAAGCAAGCATCTACTTATAACACCAGTGGAATTCACAGCCTTGTTCTCACAGATTCCTGTGATACGATGGAAGAAAGTCAAACTTTCTCCTAAGCTCACAAAATGATTTAAATTTTGACCAACCTTACATTTGTCTTAATGTAACGCAAGACAGAAGAAAAAAAAAAAAGCTAAACTATTATCAAGTTAGCACTAGAGAAAATAAACGTCATCTATGTTCACTGTGGTTACTGATTATAGGGACCAGATCTGTGTTCAAGTTCTGGTTCTACTCCATGTGTGACCTTAGCAAACCACCAAAACTAGCTGAGTTTCGGTCTCCTGATACACAAAATAAAATGACTGAATTAAGTAGTGTTAATATTGCTTCCAACTCAAATTCTTATTCAGAGTTTGAAAATCTTTAAAATCAAAATGCTTCTTAATGATCCTTTGAATGGAGAATGAAATAAAGGCCTTTAGAAAAATGATGTGTCAAATTATAGGTTGGCAGATTTGAAAAGATCATTCAGTGACACAGTCTTGAAATCTGTGCCTAGTGACTGTTTCAAACTACAGGCTGAATAGAGAGTGACAGGACCACAGAACTGTTCCTGTGTCCCAGCAGCTAGCTTCCTGTCAGGTATCCTTCCAGATAGTTGCTTTCTCAAAAAGAGTCTATAGATCTCTGAAATAACTCCAACGAAGGAGCTACTAACATTCATGGGATACACAATTGTTTAGCCAGTAGGAGAATACCATGCTTGAAGAATTCTACTGAATACCAGTTTCAATGACTGAGTAACAATATTCCAAATAAGCAACGAAACAGCAACAGTAGAATAATTCTATGACTTAGCAAGGGTTGCTTTTGGAATTATAGAGTCTGAGAGACCAAAGTCATCAGCTCCAACACTCTGATTTTACAGAAAAGCATTACATTTGTTTAACTAAAACCCTTAAAGTTTAACTGGCTAAGCTTGTAAATGAGCCCCTCAACCATTTAAAAAAACAAAAACAAACAAACAAACAAAAAAAACTTAGCTTATTTGAACAGGACTTTCTTCCTAAAATCATAGCTGAAGAAAGTGACAATTTGCCGTCTCTGCTTAAAATGTCAGAAATGTATTCTACAAACAGAATTTCTAATAAGTACTACTGTCCACTACACTATCCCAGCAATTTTGGTGGCTCAGACCACAAAGGGGGAGAAAAGGCAAATACGTACACTGCTCATTTCACACTGGTATCCCCAATCGGTAGCACACTTGTATCTAGTCTCAGAAAATGTACCATGACAAATATTAACAATTACAGATAAAAACAAACATTTCTTTTGTCTTCAGTCAGGGAGTGAAATCTGCATTCTTAACTATGCAAACTACTCCATTGCTCATCCTTTTGCAGACTAAAATCAAACATTTTAAAAGAAACAAGTTTTTTTTATATCCACTCTAGGACGCTAGATAACCCTAGAACATTACTAAACATTGTTTAATTTCACAGGGTGCTTACATTGGCATTTTACCAATAAATTCTATTTGAAGCTTTAACTTTCAAGAATATGTACGTGTCTATTTCCTCCTCTTTGCTTTCCCAGACAGTAAAAAATTCGCACAGTGCTAATCTCAAATATTCACTGAACAACGTGAACATGAATTTAGAAATAATAAACTGACGACAATGATACTGAAGATGATGGTAAATGATATTCATCCAGCCTGGAGAAATAAAACAAAAATACAAACTGCTGACATATTTACTAGATGCAAAGTCGGAAAACTTGAGTTAAGGACACACAGTATTGTGTAAGGAAAAAATCCACACTACCCCCACGTGGTATGGGTTAAAAGTATGAAGAGTTAAAAGTTTATTTGATCATTTGCCACAGCATTACATAATCCTTTCTAGTATCAGGAAATAATTCCTCTTTTCCCTCCACTAGACGGAACATGAATTTGAGGCTGACCAGGAAATTCAGTGTCCCATGTCTACAAAAGTAAGGACAATTAAAAAGAGTTATAAATTCTATGAAATAGCATATTCACAAGTGTTTAATGATTCTGTAGTATGCAACATTTACTCGAAAGAGCCCTATCTGAAAAGAATGTCAAATCAACCACCATCATGCTTCCTCTGAAACGAAGATCAAGAGCTTCCTTTGTTTGCATATATCCATATGGACCACTGGGTTTAAAACCACAATGTATCTTCTGGGTCACTTTAAAATGGGTCACTAGGAGTACCGTAGTACTGTGTTCGTCCAAAAAGCCTCCAAAACCCAATGAGTTTCAAACTTTAAGGTCCCTTGATAACACCTGGAGCGCTTATTTAAGGTCCCTTGGCAACACCTGGAGCGCTTATTAGACAAGCAGATTCCAGGGCCCAAGTTCCAGAATCATATTTAACGTGGCTAGAAAGGAGCCCCAAACCGGCACTTTAAATCAGCTGCCCAGGTGAATCTGAAGCAGGTGGTCTCACAGGCACACACTGAGGCATCTATGCCTAAAACGTTCCCAAGAGAGCTCCTGCATCATCCACCCCGGACGTATCACCGAGAGTCAAGGTTGCTGGGGACTTTCGGGACCGCAGTAAGGGATCTGAGCCGGTGCGTCCCAAGAGGGGATGCCTGGTCACTGAAGTGGAAAAAGAAGGACAATGGGACAGCAGTTACTTCCAGCACTTACATAAAATCCCACTAAGCTGTGGGGCGGGCTGGGAAAAGAGCTTGAACTTCCAAGTTCCCCAGGTCTAGGTCACCACCAGTTCTGCCACCTACCAGCCGGGAATCCTAGCAGTTCCCTAAACGCTCCGGCCTCAGTTTCCCCATCTGTACAACGGGCTCACGCCACCCCCGGGTAAGGCTAAGCAGAAACGAAACTAAGTCTGCCGCTCGTGGGCACTTCCTGGCTCCACTCAGCCTGTCCCGGCTTCCCCAGCCGCCGCGGACGAACGACCCGGCGAGTGCGCGCCGAGCGGGCCCCCGCTTCCCAACGCCCCCCGCCCGGCCCGGCCCGGCCCTTGACCGGCCACTCACGGGTAGGCATGGTGACCCCGAACCGCGCTCGCCGCCGCACCAAGGCTCAGCGGGGTCGCGCAGGGCGCGCCGACGGCACCATGACGGCCGGCTCCGGGACCGCCAAGGCCCAAACGAGGCGAAGAAGGGCGAAGGGCGAAGGACGGAGGGAGCGAAGCGGGCCCGCTGCTCACGCAACGAGGCCAGAGAAAGCTGCCGCCGCCAGCCCCGCTCTGGCCCCGCGTCGGGCGTCCCCACGCCCGTGACGTCAGCACGTCGCCGACGTCTCGGCCCCGCCCCCTCCGGGGAGCCAAGCTCTGCACAGGAGCCCGCTTTGCGGGGCGGGGGGTGGCCAGGGCATAACCGCAGACAAGGAGTTCTGGCGGCATTCTGTTTGCAAACCCTGGGGATTTGCGTGGCATTTGTTTTCATTAATCCCTGTTTGGGGTGCCCCACTTTATGAGCGTGAGCGTTAAGGATGATGGCTTTGAGTGCACTGAGTACCTGTAGACTTTCTTGTATAAGCTATTTAACTTGCAGTGCATTCTACATTTGCTGAGAACATGATTTATTTAACATGCACTGAGGTCATTTTGGGTAATGGCTTCGCATTTTTTGAGAGGACAGAAAATGTAATTTCTTGCTCTTCTGGTGGCTGTCAGAGTGATCTTACGCCTCAGGACTTAGCATGCTCTGGAGAGGGCGGTTCGGTTCACTTGGCCCAGACACTCTTCTTGACTCTCAGGATATCATGAATAATTGATGTAGCTAAGAGTCATCCGCCGAGCAGTCTCTTGGAGCCAGAGCATTCAGCAACGCACATGCACTTTGCTAGGCACCGCGGGCTGTGGACAGGCCCTATAGAGAAATAGAAGCAAGCCGCAGAGATCGAACACAGTTTTCTCAAAGTGATCCAGGATCCTTTTGTGCCTGAATCACCTGGGGACCTGTTAAAAAGCAGATTCCTAGGCCCTGAGCTCAATCTACTGAATCACATGTGCGGATGACTTAAATACACATTTAAATTTGAGAGTCTTTGTCCTAAAGAGTGGTGCCAACATTCTGGTTAAAAGTGATACTGTGCAGTACTGAAAGGAGAAAAAGATGAAGATGATAGCCAGGAAGAGCTTTGGTGAAAATTGGTCGTGAGGTGGACTTGGAAGAAAGCAGAATCTAAATTAGCAAAGTCCTGGGGAGCCCTTAAAGAGGCTGGTGGGAGGAGTAAGGCAATTTTGACTGAGTCATAGAAGCTGGTGAGAGGAGAGTGTGCACAGGAGTTATAAGAGACTGTTCCTTGCTAACAGTAAAGGCCAAAGTACCAAGTACTTGGCCAACTTATTTTTCAATGCACTCTTACATTTTTTTATCATCTATAAAATCTTTCCTGCTCCCAGTTTTCTCCCCAAGACTTTTGGGGTATCTTGATTTGCCTCTACTGTAGCACTTTTCTACTTGAATCCTAATTAAACTGTGATAAGTGCTTGTATTCTACAATTGGACTATATACTTTTCAGAAAAATGGCAAAAACCATATTCTGTTCATATTTATGTATCCTTACCTGGCACACAGTAGAGGGCTAGAGCATATCAATTCAATAACTATAAAGTGTGTATTTATTCAAGAGTATGAAAACAAAACAGATAAAATAGAACTAGTTAATAAGCAACTTTATACAGGAGCTTCAAGTGAATTTGTTCTTTAAGAAAACATTCTATATATGTGTATATATATATATATATACACTTTTTTTTTGGCAGTTGACCTGCACAGGGGTTTTAACCTTTGACCTAGGTGTCCTAATACCATGCTCTAACCAGCTGAGCTAACCAACCAGCCCACTCTATGTTCTTTATCGGGACAGTAGCATTAAATTATCAGAAGCAGGGCTATGCAGGGTGCATGGCATGGTAGAGAAACCATGGAGGTAGGCATCCAACTGGGAGGCCTCAATACCAATACCGAAGAGAGTATTAGGTGCTTAGTCTTGGTGGTGGCAGTGGAAAAGGAAAGAGCCAAATCTTACTGCAGAAAAAGAATCCCTGGGGTTTGTTGGCTGCTGACTTGGGAGCAATAGAGAAGCATCTGTTAGTTATGTCACTCCAAGGTTGGAACAAGGAAAGCAGCAGTGCGGGAGAGCAGTAGACAAGTTGGGAAGGAATGTTGTTTTAGGGAGAGGGTGTGAAGAGAGGATGTGAGTTTCTCTTTAACATGTTCACCTTGAGGTGAGTAGATCTGAAGGCAGCTGTGCATGCCAGGCTGAAGGCAGGCTGAGGGATCTCAGAGTGGGAGACTTGGGAATCTTTGGTTCAAGGGCAGAAGCTGAAGCCAGGTGTCAGAGACAGCCCTGTGAGGGATGGTGAGGAGCCAGCAAAGGCACAGTAAGAGAGGAGATCCAGAGGACATAGTGCCCCAGAAGCCAGAGGAAGATACAATTCTAAAAGGCAGACATCTCTGCTTACATTTGTCAAAATGAAGATCCTAAAGGCCCAGAGATAGACTGGTTCATAATGTGTTTTTTGTTTTTTTTTTTCTTGTTTTTTTAAAATCTTCTTGGTCTTTAGGTTTTGTATTGTTGCCGGAAATAAAAACTGCAGCCAATTTGTGAAGAAGGACAGCTGAAAGTCAGGAGTAGTAGTATCGTAATGCTTGTATTATACACATCTTACCTATGTGTTTTGTTTTCCTAGTCTGTACACATAGGATTTGGGTAGCACTATTACCATACAGACCCCCTTTCTCTATCAAACCCTCCGGATCAGAGTTCTGCCTTTATGTCCATCCATCCCCACTTCTGAGAACAATGATTCTGCCACCACCTTCTTTGGTATTTGATGTAGGAACACTAGCTTCTCCTGGGCCACTTCCATCCTCTCTTGTATACGCCCTGACCTGGCCAACCCCTCTGTGCTCCTCCTCTCTTAAAGCCCAATTTGGAGAGATAGGAACTAGGATTTAGCCATCGTCATCAGTCCCCACACTGCCCAGTCCTTGCCCTTGCACACTATGTGTGGCAGACATGGAGATGAGCCTCTTGATCTCTCAAGATAGAATGCACTGCCTTGGCATTTGAGCCACTTCGGTGTGTGAGGTCATGCTTCTGTCAGGGTGCAGGGCAGGCAGAGTGCCCTTCCTAAAATGCAAATCTTATGATGCCTCTCACCTGCTTTACACTTGTCAAGGGCTCAGTGAAGTGTCCAGTCTACAATTCAAACCCTTTATCTTAGCATAGGAGGCCTTTCGAAACCTAGTCTTGAGATCTCTCCAGTTTCCTTACACCACACCCCACGCTCAGCTTTCCCTTGGCCCCGATGAACTCCTAGTTCCCAGAACCCACCATGCTGTGGCACTCTTCCATTCCTTTACCAATGCTGTTTTCCCTGCTATGGTGGCCTTTCCTCTACACCTTATTCTAGCTAACTTCTGTTCATCCTTCCAAACTCCTTGGGAGTGTTTAATGTAATTGAGTATGCCCGATGACCCAGTGAGCATCCTCCTGGGTATATAACTTGGAGAATTTCTCACAAGGGTGAGAAAAATTAACAAAAGGGCCTTGCACAGATGGGTGATAACATACAATGAATTAGTGTGACTGCCCCTCTTTGTACCTGATTTCAGACAAAAAAAAAGACAAACTATTTCCAAGTATCACTAACTCTAAAAAGACCTTCCTAGACCCCTAAGCTAGCTTTAAGGTACTTCTTTCAAGATGCCAGAGCTAATTTGCATACTTCCATCATATCTCTGAAAAGCTCCAGTGCCTCTCATGATGAATGTCAGGTAGCAGGGACTCCCAGAAATGTCATATATTTTCAGAATATATGCTATTAAAAATGGAAGATTTTTTTCCGCCTTGGTGTTTTATTCCTTCTTGGAAAATAATTAAAAGATCAAAATAGTATTAGAAAGGTCATTGTTGACATCCTATTAGAGCATTATCTTATTGCCCCAAATAGCTCTGCTTCCAGTTTAGTCCAGTATTTGTTCCAGTTTCTATATACTGTGCACAGATGATTTACTGTCATTTAGCAAATACTTTAGTGCTTCAAGGGTAATTGCCAGAAATTTTACAGTTTATAGGAAGTAACTACAGGCTATTTACTTCTCCTAAAAGCCTGTTCCCAAAAAAGTCATAATGATGCGACTTGATGCTCTTGTTGCTTAGTTTTTTTTCTCACTAAATATTTATATCAGTAATATGCTCTTTTTGTTTTATTTCATTCCATTTTATTTCTGTCATTGCTTAACTGTGGCTCAGGCTTTCCAATTCTTATGAAGCATAAAAAGCACAGACTTTGGACTTAGAAAACCTGGGTGTGAATCCTGCCTTTCCCTTACCTGGTCTTTTGGCAATCTTTAACCTGTCTAGATTTTATTCTCCTCAATTTCAAAATGAAGAAACACTCCCTTGTTTTGACGTTCTGTAAATTTCCTCAAGGCAGTGGTTCTCAACCTTGACTGAACTTTGAAATTACCAGGGAAACTTTAAAAATCCCAATGCCTCGTTCCCACTCCCAAGATTCTAATGTAGTTGGTCTGCAGCATGGCCTGGGCATTGGCCTAGTTTAAGAGTTCCCCAGGTATTTCTAAGGTGCAGACAACATTGTGCTCCATTGCATTCAGAAGAGTTGAAGCGGGATGAGGCTCTAATTCAGAGCACTTTATACATCATTAGGCCATTTCTGTGGCTGGTTAAGCTCCTACATTTTGAGACGACTGCACTCTCAATTCGAGAGTAATTTTCTCATCCACGTACCAAGCAAAGTAGTTCGATACGCTCATGGGAACAAATTTAAAAAATAATCCTCTAATCCAGAAGGTCATTACCCATGCCTTTCTGTGCCAACTAGGACATGGTGAAGGATCACATTACTGATTATCCCATGAGCCAAATGTCTCAGTCATCTGTGCTTTATAAAGAGAACTGCAAATGGATAGGGAATAAAATCCTCAGATAATGAGGTTGAGTTCTTGATTAAATCAGACAAAACAACTGGAAACCATTCTTTGGGAACACTATCATTTTAAACAATTAGAGGAAAACATTATCTCATTATTATGTACTAAAATGCTACCTAGCTTTAGCATTTAACACAGGGTGTAGTGGAGCTGCTAAAAGGGGGAGGAAAAAAGCTTTTTTAAATATAGTAGCATTCTAGGCAGTGTTCTGTCTGTAAATGCTTCCAACTGATTTTGAGAGAAACAATTTTACTTTCAATGATAGGGAATTAAATTAAAAACAATCAAGACAAAATAAAAAAAACCCATAATATTATGAACTTAATCAAATAGAAAATGTAGTTAAAACCTTGGTATAGTTTGATAAGCCTCAAAATTCTACCATCAGATCAAAAGTTGCAATAGAGTCCCAGTTCAAATTCATGAAAAACAGTATATCACCATGATTATATACATAACCCTTAAGAGACAAATGTGATTCAGAAGAATCTTTGGGTACTGAAGGTGCAGAAAGCCTAAATTTAAACTTAGATAGTATTATTAATGAGAACGTGTGTCAAGATAAGTCTAGGGCTTACAGATCACTCAAGCCCGTTGTACAGACTGGGTCACAAACCCTTCACATGCAGGTCCATGAGTTAGGTAATAGGAAAAGATCCTGGGAGCTGTGAGTAAAAAATTAATAGACCTCATTCAGAGCTAGGAGCAGCCACCCTAGTGACCTCCCAGAGTGTCCCAGAGACATTAGTCCTTTATACTTAGGTCCATAATCCAGTACACCTGGGTGCCCATAAGCAATTACATTAGATAGTAACCAAGGAACACCTGGGCACACATGGCTATTTACAGCAAATGCTTGGCAAGATTCTGAACATCTGAGGGGCCCTGACCATTTTCCTATATTTTCCCTACAATCCACCTGATAAAGTTTGGATGTGTTGACCCTGCCAAAACTCATGTGGAAACCTGATCCCCAATGTGGCAGTGTTGGAAACTGAGTCATGGGGGCATTTCCCTCATGAATGGATTGATGCTTTCCCTGGGGGAGGAGGGGTAGAGAGTGAGTTCTCGCTCTATTAGTTCCCAGGAGAGCTGGTTGTTTAAAAGACCCTGGCACCTCCTCTCTCTCTTGCTTCCTCTCACCATGCGACCTGCTTGTACCCGCCAGCTCCCTGCCACTTTCTCCCATGAGTAGAAGGAGCCTAAGGCCCATGCCAGATGCAGCTCTCCCAGAATCATAAACCAAATAAGCCTCTGTTCTTTATAAATTACCCAGTCTCAGGTAATTCTGTTATAGCAACACAAAACGTACTAAGACAGGAAATTGGTATCGAGGAGTGGGGTGTTGCTATAGAGATACCTGAAAATGTGGATGCAGCTTTGGAACTGGGTAATGGTCAAAGGTTGGAGGAGTTTGGAGAACTTAGAAAAAGACAAAAAGATGAAGGGAAGCTTGGAACATTTTAGAGACTGGTTAAACGGTTGTGACCAGAATGTTGATAGAAATGTGAACAGTAAAGACCATGCAGATGATGAAGTCTCAGATAGAAGTGAGGAACTTTTCAGGAATTGGATAAAAGATAACCCTTGCTATGCCATAGCAAGGAATTTGACTGCATTGTGTCATGCCCTTGGACTTTGCAGAAGGTGGGACTTAAGAGTTGTGAATCAGAATGTCTGACAGAAGAAATTTCTAAACAACAAAGCACTAAGGAATCTGCATGGTTGCTTTTAACAACTACTCTGAGTTATGGCAGCAAAGGCATGATGTAAAGCCAGAATGGCCGACCCTGTGGCGCACTCGGGAGAGTGTGGCGCTGGGAGCGCGGCAGTGCTCCCGCCGCAGGTTCGGATCCTATATAGGGATGGCCGGTTCGCTCGCTGGCTGAGTGCGGTGCGGCCGGTCACAAAAAGACAAAAAAATAAATAAATAAAAAAATAAATAAAAGGAAAGCAGAGTATAAAGATTAAGGAAGTTTACAGCCTGGCCATGTGGTAGAGAAGCGGAGAGCAGGAGAATAATGCGAGGGCGAAGCAGATTAACTGGTTGCTAAAGACATTAGCTTGGCAGTGAGGCAGCCAGATGCTAATAGGCAAGACAATGACAGAAAAGCCCCAAAGGCATTTGAGAAGCATGGAAGGGTGCCCCACCCATCACAGACCCTGAGGCCTAGAATGACTGAGTTGTTTAGGAGGGCAGACCTGGTGCTCAGGGGCCCTTGGGAACCTGCTCCCTGCATCCCAGCTGCTCTGGCTGGAGTAGCCCTGCCTCAAGAGGCCCCAAGTGTAGTTTGTGCAGCAGAAACTGGACAGTAGAAACCAGAAAACCCAGTGGCATCCATGTTATGTTAAGTCTGCAGGCCAGCAGGACATGAAAGCAGTGGAAGCATGGCAGCCTCCACCCAGATTTCAGAGGATGTATGGAAAAGCCTGAGGGCCCAGGCAGAGACCAGCTGCAGGGTCAGAGCTCCCACAGAGAGTCCCCACCAGGGAAATGTCTAGTAGAGCCAAGGCAGCAGGGCTGCTGCCAGGACCCCAGAACTGTAGGGCCACTGGCAACATACAACGCTGGCCTGGAAAAGCCACAGGCACCAGTACAGCCCAATGGGCTGCACCTGGCAGAGTTGTGGGTGTTGGGCTGCCTGATGCTTTGGTGGCCCAGGTGCCCAATTGTGCCCAAGATTCAGGACTTGGAGTCAAAGAACATTATTTTGAAGCTTTAAGACATAATGTCTGCCCTGCTGAGTTTCGGACTTGTTTGGGGCCTATTCTTCTCTTTTGGAATGGGAATGTATACCCAATGTCTGTTCCACCATTGTATCTTAGAAGTAGATAAATTTGTTTTTGATTTTTACAGGTTCAAAGCTGGAAGGACTTTTACTTTTGGTCTCAGATGAGACTTTGGACTTTTAAGTTGGTGCTAGAACAAGCTAAGACTTTTGGGATTGTTGGGATGGAATGATTGTATTTTGTATGTGAGAGGGGCATGAGTTTTGGGGGTCCAGGGACAGAATGATTAAGTTTGGATGTGTTGTCCCCCCCAAAACTCATGCAGAAACTTGATCCCCAATGTGGCAGCATTGGAAACGGATTGAGTCATGGGGGTGGATCCCTCATGAATGGATTAATGTTCTCCCTAGGTGGGGGTATTACTGAGGGAGTTCTTGCTCTATTAGTTCCTGTGAGAGCTGGCTGTTTAAAAGACCCTGGCACCTCCTCCTCTCACCATGTGACCTGCTTGTACCCGCCGGCTGCCTGCCACTTTCCACTACAAGTAGTAGCAGCCTGAGGCCTGAGCCAGATGCAGCTGTCCCAGAATCATAAGCCAAATAAGACTCTGTTCTTTAAAAATAACCAAGTCTCAGGTATTTCTGTTATAGCAACGCCAATGAACTAATACACCACCCCTTCAGGGTCCCTCCCTGTATAGTCTACACAGTCAGAATCTTCTGCAATATTCCCTTAGCCTGGATAAATGATCTCTCCATTCATGTAACCTATTGTCTGTTCAATAGGCCTTAAGGCTTGTCCCATAGTCATATCATTTCAACTATTAGTCACATATGTCTGGTTAGTAGTCATCATTGGGCTGATTTTCCATGGGAATCCTGTAGCCATACTGATGGGAAGTTCATACTGAAGTGTCAGCAAGCTTGCTGACACATTGGCCACATGAATGTGTATGTTGATACCCACAGCCACAACACTATGGGGGAAGAGACAGAAGGGTTGTTGGTACCAATAGGGGAAGTTCTCACCCCTCTGGTAGGATACATGCCAGTTTGCCGTCCTGGGAAAGGATGGTTGCAGGAGTAGGTATCTTACCTGGCTTATGATTCTATACATTATTCGCTAACACTGTTGGATCTGTAGGTTCTACATGTAACAGTGTAGGGGAACTCATAATTGGCCATAATGATAATACAAATGTGCCCTCTGGAATAGAGCACTTATCTGGTCCAGGCCATGTTACCTTTACTCGGGGAGGCCAGATACTTGTCACCCAGGGTGAAACTTGCAAGTCTTCTTCTAATCCTTTCCCCCTAGGCCTACCCAGCATATATGGGGGGCTTCTATTCTCCAAGGCCATTCCTATTGTACTGTTTGTCCCTGTTGCAAACAGGTTGGGGCCGGTAAGAGAATATTTCCATTTTTGCCATATCCTGGTTTTAAAAGCTTATCTTTAGTAGTGACTTGTAGTTGTATAGGTGCTGCAGCCCTATGCAGCAGAGCTTCCACTGGAGAGGGCCGCCCTTGTGGGGTCTCTCATTTAGAATCCTGACTGTTGGCCATAACTGTTGTATCCACCCCTTTACAGATAGGGGTTGGGCAGATAGCCTTAGCCCCTTTTTAAAAAGGCCATTGTATTATTCAATCATTCCTGCTGCCTGGGGATGATATGGCATATGTAACTCCTACTGAATAGACAACTGGGAGGCCCACCTCTGGACCCCATGTCCAGTAAAGTGGGTTCCATTATCACTCTCTATGACTACAGGTAGGCCATACATGGCTGCAAAGCTATTCACTGCCTTCACAGTGCTTACCTGGTCTGGGGCCTTACAAGGCCATACAAACAGAAGGCCAGTAGCCGTATCAACAACTGTGAAGATGTATCTGGAATTCTCTGACCTTTGCAGTAGTCTGACAAAGTCCACTTGCCATCAAGTCAAGAGCACCCTTCCTTGAGTTATTTGCCCATCTGTATGCGGCACCCATCGGGGGTGTGGACTCTCTTGAGCACATACTCGATAAATGGAACAGGTGTTCACTACATCTTTCCATCTTATAGGCAGGGCCCATCTTTGAGCTGCCATCCACATGGTTTTGCTGCCAGCATGCTGCATTTGTTGATGCAATTACTGGGATACATCAGCAGATGGGGCTCTGTCTAGCCATCTTACTTTAGCCAAGGCATCAACTTTGTCATTGTCCAGACTGGCTAGGGAGAAGTGTCCTGTGACATGGAAAAGAGTTACCTATTTCTCATGTCCCAATTCCCATAACTCTTGCCCCATGGCTTCTCCCCACAGGGCTCAGTGGCCTACCATCAACCATTGGTATTTCCAAGTAGAGATCCAAAGGGTTAAACCTTTGTACACAACACAGCTGTCAGTACAGATGGTTAATGGCCCAGGCTCATTTTTAAATCACCATCCATACTACTCTCAGTTCAGCCCCTTGACTGCTTTGCCCTGTGCCATTTTCATTCCCCATGGTGTCTGTTAAGGGCTGGACAACAACAGCCATCCACGATGCCGAGGGTCCCATGCTGGAGCCAGCTGTATACAAAGCTTTCTCCGTAATAGATCCCTGTCCCTCATGGAAAGGTGTAGCCTCCACCTCCATGGGTAAGGGTTGTGTAAAAGTTTCCTCCACAACCTCTACTGGTTCTAGTGCAGTCTGCAATTCTTTAGACAGAGGGAGCGTTGACACAGTGCTTCTTTGTTCTATATATGCTCCCCATTTAGACATAGTGGGAGTCTGAGCTATGCCCATCTTAGAGTTGGTTGCCCACATGTGCAGCCAACCTAGTATGAGGTATGTCGTTCTTACTAGGACTTTGGCGGTTCCCGTCATAGCTTCAGTGGCCATCAGGGCAGAATACACAGCTGCTAACTTTCTCTATTAGAGAATAATGCACTTCAGTTCCCTTCCAGAGCTGAGAACAGAATCCTACAGGTGTCCAGAATCAGTCTTGTCTCTGCCACAAACCCCATCCTAACCCTTCTTGGATTATATGTATATGTAATTAAAAAGTCTTAGTGGAATTAGCCACTTGTAAAGCCTGCACTAACTGTATTGCCCTCTTTGTAGCCTGGTAGGCCTGTTCTACTTCCTAAGTCCAATCCCAGTGCATACAGGAGGTGTGCCATCTGGGCCATATGGGGTACAAAAGCTCTCCAATACACCAGAAGTCTCAAATATGCCTGTAGCTGAACTACAGTTGCGGGTCGAGGGTATGCCTGTATCTTGTCTATAATAGCTTCTGGGATGACTCTCGTCTTACCCGACTAGACCACTCCCAGGAATTTGACTGACAGCCCAGGTCCTTGCACTTTGGCTGTGTTCATGGCCCACCCACATTGTTCCAAATGACTTAGCAGCATTGGAGCTGCCTGGGTTAAATCTGCAAGAGAATCAGAATGTAGTAACACATCATCAGTATAATGAAACATGGTAACCATGTAGGCCTAGTCCAGTTGGCTAGGTCCCCAGCCACTAGACCATGACAGATGGTTGGGCTATGTAGATAGCCTTGGGGCAATACTTGAAAGGTCCACTGCCTCCCTTCCCACGCGAAAGCAAACTGATCTTGGCTATTAGCCGAGATTGGAAAAGAGAAAAAAGCATTCACAAGGTCCAACGCATAATGATAAGTTCCCAGCTGAGTCATCAGCTGATCCATCAAGTTGCAAACTGAAGGCATGGCTGCATGCAAAGGAGGCACTACTTTGTTTAGTTCTCAATTATCCATAGTCATTCTCTAGGTATCATTAGGTTTTTCACTGGCCATACCAGAGCATTAAATGGGCTATAGGCCAGACATATAAAGCCAACTTTCTCTAAGTCCAATATAGTGGCACCTATCTCCACATGTCCTCCTAGTAGGCAATACTGCTTCACACTGACTACATGTCTTGGCTCGGGTAACACCTGTGGGTCATGGTTAGCACATCCCCATTACACAGGATTTACTGTCCACATTCACAGCCAAAACTTTCCAAATGTTGTTTGCAGTTGCAAACCATAAAGTACATCCATACTCAAGATGTATTCAGCTACTGGGGGTACATATACAGTATATACATGAAGGGGCAATCATCCTGTGCCCAATGTCAATGACACAGCTTTGACTTCAATAGTATGTCCTCCATAGCCATCTACATGAACTGTGGCCCCTGGAAAGTTATCTGGATTGCCATATATCAGGCTATATTCTGTGCTCGTATCCACCGATGCCAATACACACTGCACATTTGTCCTTGACCAATGTATTGCCAGTTCAATGTGAGGCCTCTGGTCCTCACCTGCCCGCAAGAGATGAGCACCTTGGCCTACTCCCTAATCAAAATGGAGCAGTTCATCTGCCTCCACGGGAGCAACCAAAAAAATCCTTTAAATCCACTGGGCATACCTTGCCACCTGTTTCTGAATGTTTAGTGAATGCTGTTTGGGGTGCAGTTGTTGCCACAAGGCAAACAGGACCGCATTGGTTGCTGGTCAATTTTCTCGCTATCAACTCCTGCCACAAGCAAGTCAAGCCACATCTGCTTATGGCTGGTCTTGCTTAGTGCACTCAGGATAAAATCCTGAGCATTTCTTGGGGATTTGGTCTTAGCTATCTTTTGGACCCCCTTTGTTTGTCTCCTCCCCTCCACTTCACCCAGACTGGCCATCATGGTCATTACTTCATGTATAGGATGACCAATGTATGGGGCCAGTATGGCCATCAGTGACCCAAAGGACGTTGATGGGGTATTTTGCAGCACTTTGTCTCTCATGCTGCCTATCAAACATTCATTGTCTGGGCCACGGGTGTTCACATTAAACATGGAGTTCTGCAACCCCAGCTCCTAAATGATTTGAACCAACCCAACATGTCTGCAATTACTCACAATTTCCAGCAGTTCTCCAGCATTTGCCTACATGGTTCAGACAGGTGCATTCACCCAATCTATTCTGCAGCCACTGCCTTAGGGATGGGTGCATGGTGATGGAGGCCAACTTTTCCATCTCCTCACCAGAGCTTATCACACTGTCCAGCCCTAGGTCCATAACCGCAGCAGCCAAGCAGCTAGGGGCTGTCCCGGTTTCTGCCAGAACTGTCTCCCTAAGTCATCTAATTTGACCTGGGTATATGGGACATAGGTAGTGAATTGGGGTCACCTGTGGATTGCCCACTGGTTGTCCGCCTGGTCCCATAGGCTGCTCATGCTTCATTTTCTGATGCACAACAGGTTGTGCCTGGAGACATACAGTCTCCCCCAACTCACCACTGGGTTTCTCATTTTCCCTGGTGTGAGAAGCAGGGACGACTTATCACTGCATGTCATCCTCCAGGACAAGTATCAGTGCTTCCAACAACTCTGCTTTTTGCTGCAAATCCCAATCAGACTGTAGTATAGTGAGTAGTAGCCAGACGCTGGTCAGCAGGAAAGTGGCCACCAGGCACCATATACTCAAGGATAGCTACATTTTCTCCCCCTCCTTCTGCTGCAAATCTCAAAGCCACACTGCTTCATGGAGTGCCTGGTCTATGCTGACTCACAGTGTAGAGAGTAGCAACCAGATCCCAGTCAACAGGAAAGTGGCCACTGGGCACCACGTACTCAAGAGCAGCCACATTTTCTCCTCCTCCCAAGGGGCTATTGGCTCCTGTACCTGTTCAGAATCCTGCTGACTATGCCAATTGTCAAGCTAGGTCCAGGGCTCACAGACCACTCAAGCCCATTTTACAGACTGGGCCACAAACTTTTCACATGCAGGTCCATGAGCTAGGTAATAGGAAAAGATCCTGGGAGCTGTGGGTAAAAAATTAATAGGCTTTATTCAGAGCTAGGAGCAGCCACCCTAGTGGCCTCCTGGAACATCCTGAGAAGCACCATGTAGCAGAGCCATTAGTGCTTTATACTTAGGTCCATAACCGGACACCTGGGTGCCCATACGCAATTACATTAGATAATAACCAAGGAATACCTGGGGGCATGTGGATATTTACAGCAAATGCTTGGCAAGATTCTGAACATCTGAGGGGCCCTGACCATGTTCCTATATTTTCTCTCCATTACCAGTTACCTAATTGATGAAATTATCCAATTTAGAACTATTGCTTATTAAGTACCTACTCAAAACAGGGCAATCTAGTAGATTTAAAAAATCCACATCTATATCTAAACATATCTTTATTTGTAAGTATCAGAAACTGCTTTAAGCTAGCTTAAAGCTAAGCATATAAGAAAGGAGGGAATTTATTACAAGGATACAAGGGAAGGAATGCAGCTAGCTCAAAAGGGCTAGAATTATAAAACAGAAATTCATCAAGAACACTAGGAGTAATACATCTCTTTCATGGCTCTCTGTTGCTTGTCTCTCTACAGACTGTTTATTTTGCTATGCAGTTCACACAACTGGAGATGGCCGTACCATAGCTCTCGAATTTTATTATCTACTGCATTTAAAACACCAGCCCAGGTTGAACTCCGCTCTGTTAATCCTAGTTGCAAATTCCCAAGAGAACCTGATTGGTATAACTTGACTCAAACATTCATCTTGTTTCAATCCAATGTAGCTGCTAAACAGATGGTACATAAATTATTCATTGTCACAACAGTGCTATGTAACAAACCACCCTAAAACTCAGAGGCTTAGAAACAACCAACGTTTATTTCTCATGAGTCTACATGAGATGGATGGTTCTACTGATCTGGCCCATCACTGACTGAATTTGGCTTGACACACCCATGCATCTGCAGTCAGATGGTAGGTTGTTTGGGAGCTGGTTAGTTTAGGATGGCCTCATCTGGGACACATTGGACCTGATCCACCTGTTCTCTCATCCTCCAGCAGACTAACTAGGGCTTGTTTATGTAACAATGACGGGGCTCCAAGAGAGAAGTGCTAAATGTGCAAGCTTAAAAACCAAGGCCCAATGGCCAAAACAGGTCATGTGACAGAGCCCATCATCAGAGTGGAGGGAACTACAGAGTTACAGGGCAAAAGCAGTGGATGCAGGGAGGCTATTACTGGGGCCATCAATGCAGTTAATTTACCACAGGGGCACAGTAGCAACTCAGCTGCCCGGGAACCACACCTGTGAGTGAGGGGCACAGTTAAGATGATTATTGTGAGCTGAACTAGTAATTCTCAAAACAGGCTAATCTCGTACACCATATCGCATTTATTCCTCATAATCACCCTATGAGATAGATGTCATTTATTTGCTTGTTGCAGATGAGGAATCCGAGACTTGGAGATAGAAGGGCCAGGATTTTAAACCAGCTCTATCTGACTACACAACCTGTGAATCATTCTGTTAGACTAGGTTACAAGAGTATTTGTCAGCACAGGGAATGATCAACAATGTTATGCAGAAAGAATCAAAGAGGCATGCTTTGGTAGATTCATTTACGATGATCTTAGGGAAAAGGTGGTCAGACTCAAAGATTCAAATACTCTTTGTATATCCTTTTGAGGGGGCCTATATTTAAGATCTATTTATTATGTTATTTTTATAAGCAACAAAGTCCTTTCACTTTGTCTAGCTGAATACTGAAAGCTATTGATTTCTACCCTGGTTACTCCCAACCCTTGTTCAGTTAGGGTTAAAGGGAAGTTGTGCCTGAAATAGTGATGGTTTCCTCTTTAGCCTGGTCTTGAACTCTGGCACCTTAATTAGTCATCCTTTTGCAGATTTCTTTTCAATTTAAGAGAGTCTGTTAGTTTGTGAGCATCATTTCCCAGTAGAGAGGCCTATAAAATCCCTGGTCACTTGATAACTCAGACAGGGACTTGGTTGAACTTCACTGTCTGTGCAATGGTGGGCTGGAGAATTCTGCTCCAAAGCATGTCCTTCACCAAAATCACCTTTGAATTTTTTTCTAAACAATAGTTCTTCCCAAGTAAACAGTAATGAATTTGTTACTTCACCAAATGAATTAAAATCAATAGCCACTCCTTCCCCCACTGTCTCTATATGTCAAACACAAAGTCTCATCTAAGAATTCATACTGTATGTGGTTCTTTAAAAAGTCTTACATGCATCTGCAAGTTTCTTCCTTTTGTTTGGAAATATGATTATAGTATTGTGTGTAGTCCCTTTGAGAAATACCAGTAAGCTTGTTTTCCTCAGGAAAACATTGGAACTCAGCCCCGGAAATAGATTCACACCATTTTTTTTTTTTTTAAAGATGACCAGTAAGGGGATCTTAACCCTTGGCCTGGTGTTGTCAGCACCACGCTCAGCCAGGGAGCTAACCGGCCATCCCTATACAGGGATCTGAACCCATGGCCTTGGTGTTATCAGCACCACACTCTCCCTAGTGAGCCATGGGCTGCCTGATTCACACCATTTTTGAAGAACAAACTCATATTCCATACAAGAATAGGGGGAATCATCCGTACAATAAATAAATGGTTGAGTGACGTCACAAATAATGAAATCATAACTCTTGAAAAGTAAGAAGATGTTACCAAGGACTCTACGTTTCAGGGAATTAGTTATTGCTATCCAGTACACATCCCCAGGGGCACTGTAGTGAAGCTTAGGAAATTCACTGTCTCCCAGGGAACTGCTAGTTTCTTGGACTTTTGTGGGGAGCTCAGGAAGTTCTGGGGCTATAAGTGTGGCCGAGCTCTTGTCACCCCATCGCTGTATTTCTCCTGCCACATCATTACTGACTGGCTGAGAACGTGCAGGTGGATATTTCCCCTTGATGCTAAGGCTTCTGAACAGTGGATACCATGCAGAGAAACCACAGTGCAGCACATCCTCCTGTTTCATCCTCCAGCTGCTATTGCCTTTCCCTCGCCCTTCAGCACTCTCCTGGAACTGTGGCCTCTGTCCCAGAAGTGCCCGCTGAGCTATTTTGGTTCAAGGACTGTTCAGGTCCATAAAGCAAGAAGGAGTAGGAGCAAAGCAAGCAGAGGAGAATCATGGGGTATGCTCACTCTCTCTCTCACCCCCCCACATCCCTCCCCCAGAGGTGGTTTTCTTTGTATATCTTTTTTGCAAGATGAGGCTCTCCCCTCCCTCCATGAAGGGATCTTTCCAAGTAAGTCACTAATCTGTTAAATATTGAAGCTGACACCTGATTCTCTCGGCCCCAGTCCTGGGTTCATTAAGCAATCTTGGTTTGGTTTATCGTCTATATTGCTACAAGAAAGATTGTACTGATAATGCCAGTGCAAACTCCTAGACTTCCTAACAGGTGTGCGAAGGAACTTCAAAAAGTACATGGAAATATTCTTCTTATCTTTTAATTCTATTTTTCTACAATCTTTTTCAAGCACCTTTGTTTTTCTCCTCACTTGGACATCTGATTTATGTGCTTTGTTGTCCTCTCATGATCTCAATTAGGGTGAGTAAACTGGCCGGGGCATACCAAAGCATGGCACACTCACAGCTCCATTGTTGCATAAATTGCCAGCTGGTATCACATGATTTCATCCCCATGACCATTCCTAACTAAACAAGACTTTCATTTATTCATTTATTCAAAAATTATATTGAGAGCTTGCTCTTTGTCAGGCACTAGGTGCTGGGACACAACCATCCATCACCAGTTCATGGAGATTACAGTGAGGTAGGGTAGACAGAAATAAGTACATGAACAAATACATAATTTCAAATTGTGTTAAGTGCTGTAAACAAATCAATAGGGTTCGGTAATAGGATTCTGTGATAAAGAGAAATTGGAGTAAGGAGATTTATTTTATTAGATATAGGGTTAGAGAAGGCCTGTGTATTGGCTTACCAAAGACTGGGAAGTAAGTGGGATCCATCACAGACCCAGGCTATAAAAAGATACATTTTTTTTGTAGAGAATTTAGCAACAATAATAAAACAAATTAAAAGTCTGTCTTCTTTTTATTGTCGCCATGTGCTGGCTATTGTAAACAACATCATTGATCAAATACTCTCTGAAAATATTGTTTGTTGGTCTAACTTCTATTAGTTCTGTGATTACTGTTGAGTTCTATAATTTATATGTAATTAGCATATTTTTATTACTTATCCTTTAATAAATATAATGTTCTATATAGAAGTTGCTTTGAAGAACTCCCAATTATAAAATTGGGCCTCGACACATATGGTCATAGTTACACGTATTTATTCTGAATGTGGTTTCCGAGTGGTTCTGAATTGTTCAAGCTCGATTCTTACTGAATTTCTGTCTCCAAACCCCTGGCATTGAAATAAACAATGATAGCACCGTGAGTATAAAGACTAAGAAACAGAACTTGAGGTATTTCAATTTTATGAGACAACTTCAAGTTTTTATTTGTGTTTAAAATTTAAAACAGCAATTGTGAACTGTGAGGCACAATATTGTTTGGTAAGTACAAATTTTCATTTTAAAAATCTTTTTCAATTAATTGCTTTAAAAGTAAAAATAAATTGGTTTATATTTATTATTGATTATTATGTTACTAAAAATTTGTTTTTCATATAGAGGAGGAGAGTGTTAAAAAACGATCTCTTCTAGGTCACAAACACACTAGGTACCACTGGGTCTCTCTATGATGGGCATCTGCCCAATAAAAGTCTACTTGTGTGAGTACAACAGCTCCATCCAGAATTTGAGCTGCAGATACAGGGAAAAAGCCAAAAGTTAATTACAGGAGTAGAAATGAACAGCCTTGTCTGAGGAGTTATGGGAAGGTAAGGAAAGAATCATATATTAAAGCTTAGTGCTGAGTAACACCCCTCTCTTACTTACCCTCAATCCTGCCAGTTTTGCAGTGGTTGTGGCGAGGAGTAATGAACAAAAATCTTTCAAACAGTAAGGTGAACTTCAGGGGTACAAAGGTGGGGTTTTCCAGGTCTAGTTTTCTTTCCATGTGAAGTTCTCTCCTCCAATTTTCAATCTCAGAGGATTTGGGATTTTCTTTTTTAAGACAGATGGAAATCTCACTAATTTACAGGGGACTCCAATGGGGGAAGAGAAAGATCCTTGAGTTTCTTGATTAAGTAATTATTAGTAACAATAGAAGGAGTGTGTTTGAGCAATTTAGAAATAAATGAAGAAACAAAGTAAGAAGGCTGTAGGAATAGAGGTTTTGTAGCAAAGTAAGAAAAGATCTAATCTCCCAAAGAATAAATTAGTTGGCCAGAGGAAACACCAACAATTCATGAAATATGGCAAATGGAATTCCCCATTTTACTATGAAACTTAGTTTGAACTAATTGTCCAGAACCATAGTGAAGTCTGTACACTTTTAAATGGCATCACAAAAGACAAACTTGATGGGATGCAGAAGTCTGAACATAAGGGACCATTAGATGACTCAGATAAGCAAACACAGCATGAAGAATGAACAGTGGGGAACAAGAGAGAAAAAGGTCATTGATATCTGTTCATATGATTGTTCATTCACTATGGAGGTAAAGTAATATAATTTTACATAACTAAGCAGATGCCAGAGTTTAGACATTTAATAAGTCAGTTTTAAAATTGACTAATTTAATTGCAAATCTTTTAAGAATAGTTTTCTCCCATGGTTATTTATTCTAATATCCAATAAATTGTTCTTAACACAGTCTGACCTACTTTACTTGTTTCATAACTGTGCTAACAAGAAAATAAGGCATCTCTTCTAAATCATATTATGACATATTATGTTATAATCTCACATAAACCAACTACAGTTTCCAACTGCTGTTATAATGATGAAGGCTAGCAGAAAGCAATTTTTGATTGCATTAACTAAAAATCTTTGTGAGTTCCAATGATTCCAGCTGGAGAACAAAGTATAATCTTTCTAATGGAAAAAAATATGATTTTAAAAGACATGCATGCCAATTATAGAGAATCTGAAAAATGCAGAAAAGTATACAGAAGAAAATACCAGTTGTATCTACTTCACCTCACTTCTACTCATAAATAATATTTTGCTTCTTTCTAATCTAAATACTCTCACCTTAGTATCAGGAGAAAGTACTGTCATGAACTTCAAGGAACTATAAATGTGGAAAGGACAACAGAATCAATATCAAATGTATTTTCAATATTATTTGATTAACATCTCCCTCTCTAGACTGTAAGTTCCACATAAGGAGGGGCCACATCTGCATTTGCCCACTCTTGTATCTGTGGCATCTAACAGCACCTAGTTCCATGTCTGCCATATAGCATGCGTTCAATTAATATTCACTGAACGCATGATATGTATCAGTCAGGGTTCTAAGTTCAGTTAACAGAAACCAAGTCTGAATAATTTAAGCCTAAAAAGAATTCAGTAAAAGATAACTGGATAACTCACAGGATAGTTAGGAGAGCCTGAGGTTTCAGCTGAGTGGCTATAGTCAAGTCACATGAAATTAGCCTGGTGAAGCGTCACTGGGTTTCTACTTGCTACACTGCTATGCGATATTCACTAGCACTTCTCACTGACTCCAGAAAGTGCTACTAATGCCCCTGGCAGCACAGGGTGCCTGCTGCTAGTGCTACTGCCACCTACCCCAAACAGAAAGTCTCTGCCTCTTTTTCTTTTTCATTGCTACCTTCCAATTCAAAGTTCGGTGTGAGTAAACCTGCAAGGCAAGGCCGAGGTCAATACCGAGCTGCAAGAATGGGTGGAAAAACAAAGAGATGGCATTTTAAGATTTTAGTTTTGTGTAATGATACAGTAATTATACTGATCTGAAGATCACATATTGCACACAGGTACTGATATTCAATGCTGAACCCCACAGATACATACAACCAATTATGTTTCAATTAAAAATAAAGAAATCACAAGAATTTAAATGAGGTCTGTAGATTAGATAATCAATTTTATCAATATTTTTTTAAAAAGATTTTAGTGGGAGAAGGGTTTTGCCTTGTCAGGGATGAATTTTTCACATATAGGAGGGCTTAGATGCTGGGCAGCCAAAAATCATGACGAATGCCCACATTTTTGGCTGGTCAACATTAACTTGTCCACTTTGTTTGTTCCACATTTTCGGTGTCAAAAAAGCTAAACAGGGGCCGAGCCCGTGGAGCACTCGGTAGAGTGCTGCGCTGGGAGCGCGGCGACACTCCCACCACGTGTTCGGATCCTATATAGGAATGACCAGTGCGCTCACTGGCTGAGTGCCGGTCGTGAAAAAATGACAAAAAAAAAAAAAAAAAAAAACTAAACAGAACCAAAAAATAAACCAATCAACAAAAACCTCACTTCTCATAATGCAAATAGCTCTCATAAAATTGAAAATATTTCTATCTCCTACTGTGAAGAAGCCAACATAAAGTTAATTCAGTTGCTAAATCCAACTCCAGATCTAGGGAGACTGAGGGTTTTCGTTCTTATTCTACTCCAGTCACAATCCCTTCTCAATATTCTGCGTTCTATGAAAATAAACAGTGAAGTTAATTATCACTCACATACCTTACAAAACCTAGCAGGACAGAGAAGAATAAAGAAAACCAGTTAATATATTTGTGTATGTGCAAAACAGCAAGGAGAAAGTGCCAGTAGATGCTGAGTACTAATTATTGTAACTGTTTATAAGGCCACAGTTGCCATTTATAAATTCATGACTTCTTTACTACTTATTTCCTGCTGCCTTTGACCTCAGTCAGCTCCTTGGCTGTTTGAGATCCTCTACCTGATTGAGTGACCCAAATTTTTATTCCCGAGGAGTCGAAGTCCTTTGTGTTCTGCTGGCATGGGGTTGCTGTTATCTTCCATTAACTTTTACCACTAGACAATGCAATAGTAATAAGAGGTATCACAGGAGCTTTCCTGGGTTTTAGCTTGAGCCTCCCTTGCCCCCATTGTGGGGTAAGCAATCCAGCCTCTCCTAGCTTGTCAGAATTAATCACCCTCACCAACACCTTAACTCTCATTTTCCCCAGTTTTTCTTTTGGAGGAGACTGAGTAGGCAGATGGTGGCTCAGATTCCCGTTCAAAGAAAACAGTGCTGTGTGTCCTAGAGGAAGCATTCTTCACTTGGACACTAAATTTTCTGAGCCATTAAAGTCCAGAGTTGTGGGAATGGAATGTAACATACTCTGGATATAAAAGAAACAGCCTATATACTATTTGGCTTAGAGCATATACTACATTTTATATGCATCACTGTAACTCAGCCTTGCAAGTTATTCCAACTGGTATCATAGCTGAGTTTTCAAAAAGCCTCCCACTGTTCCAGAAGGTCAGGTCCTTGGGCGATAGGGTATATGACAAGATTAGCGAATCCCATGGATTTGAACATCTTACTTTTCTTCTTTCACTGTAAAATTAGATTCTTGTTCAGAAACAATGTTGAGTGTAATACTCTGATGATGAATAAGGCATTTAGAAATTCCACGGAACTGCTGGCAGAACCTTCATGCTTAGGGAAAACTTTTTTTTCAGATTCTATATTGGAGAGGGCCCTCTTGCTACAGAAGAGGATGGAAAAGCAAGTTTTTGGCATTTTAGATTCCAGAGTGAGAGATGGATTCTGCCTCATCTGTAGAGAGGCCAAGAGCGAGATGGACAAAAACTGAATATTGTCCACTGCAGAATGAGGAACTTAAAAATGCAAAGCAGCAGAGTAATAAGAAAGGTTAGAACTGAAAGGTGATGTCCAGATATCTTATGATTTGTCCACCCTCCACTCCAGGTCTACTCTTCCTTTTGCTCCTAACTCTTTTCTCCCAGAAGCTATATGGACTACTTAACAGGGCCGAATACAGGGTGAGGAATAATTGTAATTATTGCAAATTAATTTGCAAATAATCTACCACACAGGTTTACCCATCTAAACATACTTGGAGCTGGAAACACATAGCTCTTTTTTTACTGGGGCACTTTCCCTTTACCACGTGACAGAGAAAACATGCTTTCTGTAGACAAATTAGCAGGTAGGAGAAAAGGGGAGACAAAAGGCTTGGCTGCGCATTCCAATTCTGTCTTCCAAACTCCCCCCGATGCACTCTTCCCTCAGGGAGAGTGAGTAAAAGTTGGGAGAAACTAGATGTGTTACTATGATGGAGCTTCCTTCACTTGGAAGCAAACAACAAATGTGGAGCAGAAATGTTCCCCCTTTAAAAATAACAGTAACTCCATTCTTTTTCCTTTTGAACAAATAGCCTAAAACTATCCAGAGGAAGATTCAATTCATCCTGTGACTTTGTCCGGCCAAACCCTTCCACACTTGAGACATAATTCATGTCTACCTCAGCAAGAGTTAATTTATTCTTTTTCCTCCAGGCAAAGAGAGCAGCAGGAAAAAACTCAGAAGCTCAGAGATCATGGGGGAGTTACAAGTTAGTGTTGTTGAAATGGAAAGGGAGAAGGCAGGAGGGAGTCAAAGCGGTAATAAGGAATTTGAATGGTATCCGGTAGACCAAGAAGACTACAGTTCATTCAAAAGCCTGCACTGCCAGGCAGGTAACACACAAGAGAGAAGCAGGCTGCTGAGGCCTGTGGCAAAGTGAAGGTCAGAAAATGTGCCCAGAAAGGCAGCTCTTACTCATTTTCAGGCTACTGTTGCCATTTGGAACTATGAGAGCAGAGTCGCCAGATTTTCCTATTTTTCATGAGAAGCTGGAAATACAAGTTTCCTGTGAAATTTCCCAATTTTTAAACACTGCCCCCTCATTTCCTTTTTAATCAACTGATTAACCATGTTGGTGAGGTTACTTTTCCCCACAGGCCACCAAGTTAAGTCCCTTGCTAGACTAAGGGAAGTCATGCAGCACCCTGACTTATGACATTCGATGTGAACTTGCCCTGGGTATATATTTGTGAGAATTTGGACAAATACCTGGCTGATTTCTTCTACCGTAAAATGTAATTAGAGGCCCTGTCTCAAAGCTGAACATTGAATATTGTGGAACAATCCTGGCACACATTGCGTGGCTGGCCGTGTTTTACTGTCAACCTCAGTAGAGGTTGCTGTCACCCTTGGCAGTTTTAAAGTCCCCATGTGGCCTCATCTGGACCCATCAATCACCCCTATTCCTCTGGGGAATAGTTCACAGAAGCCACAGAAATCAGATGAAATTCCATGCCTGCCATATTAGGATTCTCCAGATAACAGAACTAATAGGATTGATTGATTGATTGATTGATTGATTGATTTAAAGAATTCATTCACAATACGATGGAGGTTGTGAAGTTCCACCACTTGTAGGGAGTCAGTGGAGACCCAGGAGAGCTGGTGGTGTAAGTTACAGCCTGAGGGCAGGAGAAGACAGACGTCCCAGCTCAAGCACTCAGACAGGAGAAGTTCCCTTTTGCTCAGCCTTTTTGTTTTTTTCAGGTCTTCAAATGATTGGGTAAGACCCACCCACGCTACGGAGGGCAATCTGTGTTACTCAGTCTACTGATTCAAATGTTGACCCCGTCCTAAAACACCCACGCAGACTTACTCAGAATAATGTTTGACCAAATGTCTGGGCACCATGTGGCCCAGTCAAGTTGACACATAAAATTAACCATCACACCTGCTTTACCAGGCTGTGTCAGAGTCCCATATGATAGGAAGCTAACATGGGGCCCTGGGACCCTAGAGATCTAATTATTAAGCTGTGTTAAATTCCTGCTCCCAACACATCCTGTCCCTGACCCACTTTATAGACAGGACATGTCCTGGAAGGGGATATGTCAGGACATTATCGTCTGATACTTAGCACTCATTATGCCTCCTTTCTGTATGTTGATAGTGGAGGAAATGATAAATGATTATCAGATTATATCTTTGGGGAGACTGGGAACAGATTATTATTTTCCTCCTCTTTGCTGCTTTTCCCCTTTCTGCTCTATATACTGGCCCTCACAACCGTGCAGCTAGCCCAACATGAAGCACTCAACAGTGGCTGTTACTAGCACTTATTGTTATCATTATATTATTATATACATTATCAATACAGTTATCAATATAGTATTATATATATGAACATACTATTCTAACACTATGTCTTCATCTGCCTTTAATATACTCTGGGAAGGTCTGGGGTCATGCCTCACATGTCTGTGGATCACCCACTCCTTGGACTTAGCCTGGACCAGAATAGAAGCTCATAAATTATTGATGGAGAGATGGTGTTTTAGTCACATAGGGAGTCAGAAAACCTCCCCTGGAAAGTAACATTTGGGCTGAGAACAAAATGAAGTGAGGAGTGAACTCTATGGAGATCTGGGGGAAGAATGTTGGATAAACAGAGAATTATAAGTTTGAAGATTCCCATGGAGGGAACTGGCTTTTTCATTTGAGTAGCAGCCAAGGCCTGGGGACATCAAAGCAGTGAGAATAAAGGAGAAAGTGGAAATTAGAGCCTGAGAGATAGGCAGGGGCCAGTGCTTGGGGAAGTGCTACTCTGGTTGCCCTGGTTATAAGGCCCTCCCTTCATATTCATTATACTAAAATAAGAAAACCCCTTAAAATAAAGTAAATAATAACTTAGAATGTAACAACTGTACTCTAACAAGGTCCACCCCAGGAGAATATCAGGAAGGAACTTGGGGCAGGTATTTGCGGTGGGCAAAGGATGACTCCATGAGGAGATGGACTTGGGATGTAGATAAAAAGGATTGTTCTAAGGCTAAGAACCTAAAAGTTCTTGCATACAGCACCTCTCAAGCACTATTCCCCTGGTGTAGTTGTTGTTAGTGTAAAGTGGTGGAATTCAAGATCCATGGATTTTGGGAAGGATTTTGGTTACCACTGTTATGGGCTGAATTGTGTCCTCACATAATTCATGCATTAAAGTACTAACCCTCAGTACCTAAGAATATGACTGTATTTGGAGATAGGGCTTTTAAAGAAGTAATTCAATCACAATTAGTTTACAGGGGTGGGCCCTAGTCCAATATGACTAATGTCTTTATAGGAAGAAGATATTGTATACAGAGGGAGAACCACGTGAAAACACAGCAAGAAGGTGGCTATCTGTAAGCCAAGAAGAGAGTGCTCAGAAGAAACAATCCCAGCCAATAACTTGATCTTGACTTCTACCCTCCAAAGCTGTGAAATAATTCATTTCTGATGTTTGTCATCCAATCTGTAGTACTTTTTTTTTTTTTTGGTGGCTGGCCAGTACAGGAATTGAACCTTGGTTTTATCAACACTACGCTCTAACTAATTGAGCTAACTGGCCAGCTCAGTAGTACTTGGTTTGGGCAGCCCTTGCAAACTAATACAGCAGCAATTGTGTTAGTCTATGATCCTTAAGGCATTTCCTGCCATTTGCTGATTGCACAGAAGCTACTGTATTAAAGGGGTTAGAAATTAGTAGACGGGAAGAGTCTACAGTGGCCCATAAACCAAAGTGGCCTTGTGTCCTTGATTCCTGGTTCTCAATTTTTATTCATATTCCCCAGTGGGATTGGCATCTTGGAATCATTTTCTCAGGAAAGGTAAAGAAATCTAAGCTCTTTCTGTGTGGCCTGGTACTATTTCACCCCTGCAATGTTGGTTGCCCATGTGCAGTATGCCAGACACTGAGTAAATAATCTCATTATGTCTACAATAGTTTTATGATGGAGGCATGGTTACTAACCCTATTTTATATCTGACAAAACTGAGGCTTATAAATGTTAAGTAACTGTTCAAGGCTACTTAGCTAATAAAAGTGGACTTGAGATTTTACCTCAAGTCTGTCTGACTCCATCGATACCCCTCTTCATCACTATTTGAATATGAAATTAAACTTGACCCACACTGGAGCTAACTACATCACATTGGCATTGGGGTCACATTTTCTGGCTGAGTTAATCTTCCTTTCATAAGCCTGGACATGAATACTCAAGAATTATCAACTGGGGCAGCCTGTAGTTCTGAATGTTCTCTGCCTTGTCTGTGCTGCTATAATAGAATGGCACATACTAGATAATTCATAATGAACAGAAATTCATTTTTCTGTAGTTGTTTGAGAAAACTCCATACTAATCCAGCAATCCCATTTCTGGGTATATACCCAAAGGAATGGAAATCATCATGTCGAAGGGATACCTGCACTCCCATGTTCATTGTAGCTCTGTTCACTTTAGCCAAGATATGGAACCAATCTAAATGTCCATCAATGGATGATTGGATAAGGAAACTGTGGTATATATACACCATGGAATACTACTCTGTCATAAAAAAGAATGAAATTCTCCCATTTGCAACAACATGGATGAGCTTGGAGAAACTTATGTTGAGTGAAATAAGCAAAGCACAGAGGGATAAATATCATATGTACTCTCTCATAAGTGGGAGCTATGAATAAAGAAGAAAGGAAAGAAATCCACAGTGGTGCATTGGACTTGCAAAGGGAGAGAACATACCTAGGGATACAAAGTGGAATGGGGGAAAGGGGGATGCAGAGGGAGGTCAGGGATAATTGAGGGGATGATTGGGTGGGGGACATGGAGTATAATCACAATTTGTGGTAATGGATATGTTCCCAGAATGGATCTGGCCATCACATCTTAGGCACAAGTCATGACAATTTGTTTTGTACCATGTGAATATTCATAACCAATAAAAAAAATTTAAAGAAAAGAAAAGAAATTCATTTCTCATAATTCTGGATGCTGGGAAGTCCAAAATCAAGGCACTGGCATTTGATGTTTGGTGAGAGCCAAGGTGCTTCCAAAATGGCACCTTGTTGCTGCATTCTCTGGAGGTGACAAGCACTGTGTTCTCACACAGCAGAAGGGATGAAACACAAGAGAGGACTCCCTTCAAACTTGAGCCCTTTTATAAGGGTGCCAAACCCATCCACGAAGGTTGATCCTTCATGACTTAGTCAACTCCAGGCCAGACCTCTTAATACTATTGTATTAGGGATTAAATTTCAATGTGAATTTTGGAGGGGACACCATCATTCAAGCCACAGCATTCCTCCCTTGGCCTTCCAAAATTCATGTCCTTCTCACATCCAAAATATTTCATTGCATCCCAATAGCTCCCCAAAGTCTTAACTTATTCCAGCATCATCTGTAAAGTCTAAGTTCAAAGTCTCATCTAAATAACATCTAATTCAGATATGGGTAAGACTCAAGGTATGATTCATCCTGATGCAAATTCCTCTCCAGCTGTGAATCCATGAAATAAGACAAGTTAAGTGCTTCTGAAATACAATGATGGAATAGGCATACGATAGAAATTTTCTTTCCAAAATGGATAAATAGGCAAGAACAAAAGGGTAATAGGTTTCAAGTAAATCCCGAACCCAGCAGGGCAAACAACATTAAATCTTAAGTCTGGAGAATAATCTTTGACTCCATGTGCTTCCTTCTAGATACACGGGGGCGGAAGTTGAGCTCCAAGGTCCTGGGAGGCTCTGACCCCACAACATTGCTGAGCATACCCAACACAGCAGCTCTCACAGTCTGGAGTCAGGTGCCTGCCATTCTCCCAGGCTAGGATTGCACTCTGATAGCTCTATGGTTCTGCGGTCTGGGGCACAGACTCACTCCCATCACTCCACAAGACATTGCCCAAGAAGGGACTCTTTGCAGTGGCCCCATTCACATGGCTTCACTAGGCATTGCACTAGTGGAAGCTCTCTGTGGTGGTCCTGCTCTCATGGTTCTAGTAGGCATTGCTTTAGTGGGGACTCCCTCAGGACTGGCAACCAGAGCTGCACTTGAGCCTGTTTGAGTCACTGCAGGGGCAGACAAGGAGTGCTGCACTGAATGTGAAGAGCAGACACTTGAAGCAGCACTGGGCAGTGAGTCCTGAGGTCCAATGGGCACTATGGGCTCCTCTTTTGAAATTATTTTGCCCTCAAAGCCCTGGTGCTCTGGGCCCATGATTGGGGTAGCAGCATCCATAACATTAGAAAAAACTTTGGGGCCATTCTTCCATTGTTTTGATGAATAGCATCTGGCTTCCTTCTGTCCATACTGGTCTCCTTATCAAAGGGTAGCTTGTCCACACCCTTAGTATTCTCTCCCAAACACACTTTTTTATTATTTATCATCTGGCCAGGCTGAAAATTTTCCACATTTTTAAGTTCTGCTTCCCTTTTCATGATAAATTTCATCTTTAATTCATTTATCTCTTCTTGCATTTTACCATAAGCAGCTAAGAGAACATCCTGACCACTTTGCTTAGAGACTTCTTTTACCAAATACTCTAATCCATTACTCTTAAATTCTGCTTTCCACAAAGCATTAGGACATGAATATAATTCATCCATGTTCTTTGTCTCTTCGTAACAAGGTTGGCCTTTCCTCCAGTTTCCAATAAGATATCCCTCATTTCCATCTAAAACCTCATCAAAACAGCCTTTACTATTGATATTTCTATGAACATTTCTTTCATGACGTCTCAGATAATCTCTAAGACTGAGGCTTTCTCCACAGCTCTCTTCTTCTGAGTCCTCATCAGAATTTCTCTTAATGCTTCATTCACACCAATACAAGTTTTTCTAGCATTTACTCCAAACTCTTTCACTCTCTACCCATTACTCAGTTCCAAAGCCACTTTCACATTTTTAGGTACACCCTGCTTCTCTGGTACCAATTTCCATCTTAGTCCATTGGTGCTGCTGTACCAAAATACATGAGACTGGGTAATTTATACACATTAGAAATTTGTTTCTCACAGTTATGGCGGCTGGAAGTCCAAGATCAAAGCACTGGTAGGTTTTGTTTCTGGTGAGGGCTGCTCTTCGTTGCTTCCAAGATGGTGCCTTATTGCTGCCTCTTCCAGAGGGGAGGGATGCTGTGACCTAACATGGTGGAAAAGACAGAAGGACGGAAGAGGGCCTAAACTAGTTCCTTCCAACCCTTTTATAATGTACTAGTTCCTTCACAAGGGCAGAGTCCTCATGACTTAGTTACTTTCCAAAAGGCCACACTTCTTGATACTGCTACAACAAGTATTAAGTTTCAACACATACAGTTTTGAAGGGACACATTCAAACGATAGCACTCTCCAGCACTGTCATGTTTACTCAGGAATAAAAACGTATTCAGTAGTCTCTTAAGGATCTTTGTAGCCCAATTCAATCCAATTTCCTTAAAAATCTGTTGAGCACCTGCTATGTGTACTATAGATTCAATATTAGTGTCTCCCCCCATTCATATGTTGAGATTCCAGTCCCCAAGATGATGGAAGTAGAAGGTGGGGCCTTTGGGAAGTGATTAGTTAATGAGAGTGGAACCCTCACAAATGGTATTGGTGCCCTTATAAAAGAAACCCCAGAGAGATTTCTTGTTCCTTCTGCTATGAGAGGACACAGTAAAAAGATGACCATGCATGAACAAAAAAGCAGGTCCTCACCAGACATTGAATCTGATGGAATCTTGATCTTGGACTTCCCAGCCTCTGGAACTATGGGAAACAGATACATGTTGTTTATAAGCCACCCAGTTTATGGTATTTGATAATAGCAGTCTGAGCAGACTAAGACAATGGGCTAGGCACATTTCAACACAGCGAGATAAAGACAATGATAAAGGTGAGCACAGGTGCTCCTGAACACAGAGAAATGAGACTAGCCCTGTCCTCTGGCTTGTGAGGGAGAGACTCCTAGATAAGTTTTAAAGGATATGAAGTGGTTGTTCTGTGACAAAGGTGGAAAAGATGTTCCAGGTAGAGAGAAGATCATGTACAAAGGCAAGGAAACGAGATCTGTTAGAAGCTTAGCTGGGCAAGGGTGAGAGAATGGCAAAAGGCCAGGCTGAAGCCCCAGGCAGAGTACAGGCCATGACATGTTGTGCAAGTCATCCTGGGAGCCTGGAAGTTACTCTGAAAACCATGGGGAGCCAAGAAAGCATTTTTATTAGTGAAGCAACATGTTCAGATTTGCATGTGGGCAGTGTGGAGGATGGCAGACTAGTCAGAAGGTAGTGGGAGTAAATGTGGTGAGATGATGGTGGCCTACATGAACGAAGGTAGTGGCAGAGGGGATGATGGTGAAGTGCAAAGCTTCTAGGGCACGTGGACCTGCCTGGCTGGCTGACAGTCCGGGTGTAGAGAGGGGACAGTGGTGGGTAGTGGCCCCATTCACTGAGCCAAGGCCTCAGGGTGGAAGAGGATGAACACAGAGGGTGGAATTGCCCTTTGTTTCTCACTGAATGGACCACTATGTGTGTCTGGAGCTGGAGGGAAGATTTCTGAAGCCACAGGAGGCTGAAAACATACGTGGGAAGACAGGAGAAAGAATAGAGCATGGAGGCTCCTAAGGAGGACAACATTTGAAGAATCTAGACAAATTCTTCTTAACTTGAAATGCACATTGTAATCACCTGGGCAGACTTTCCTTATTGGAGGGTGGGGTAAGGGGTGGCATAGCTTTTATTTTTTTTTTATTTTTTATTTTTTGTTATTTTATTTTTTTTTATTTTTTTATTTTTTAAATTTTATTTTGTCGATATACATTGTAGCTGATTAATGCTCCCCATCACCAAAACCTCCCTCCCTTCTCCCTCCCCCCCTCCCCCCCAGGTGGCATAGCTTTTAAATCGTACCATGACCAGATACTTGGAATTCAATTGATCCAGAACAAGACATTTGCATTTTAAAAAATTTGAAAAAAAAAAAAAAAGTTCACTAGGAAAACCTAAAGCACAGCAAGTATAATAAATATAATATAAATTCTCTTTTATTTAGGGACCACTCCACTTACTTTATAGCCCCGTCATACAGTGGGCAGAAATCTCTCTCTCTTTCTGACTTACGATAATTTTATATAATCATATATTCTCATAATAATCATATGCCTCTCCAAATGACAATTCCCTGTGTACTTCTTGGCTTCTTCTGCTATGCTATAAATTTTGCCAGGGCTGTAAGAGCGAGACAGATGCCTGCTGAAGACAGATGCCTGCTGAACAAAGGAATGCAGAGAACGGATGTTCCCGTCATCCATCTTCTGGGGAACAGGTGACCATTTAGGAAAGGAGTGCTCCGAAGAAGTCCTGAGTACTCTGTCTACTTTCCCTCCCAAATGAAAGAACAGATTTGGAATATGGAGTTCTGGCTTGGCAAGCCCTGGCAGAAGTACTTCACACATATTGCTGTATTGATTCCTCACAACACCCCCATGAGACCAGGTACTAGTATCACTCCTACTTGACAGATGAACATCTGAGACTTACAATGGTATCCTAGTAAGTGGCAGATGTAAGCATTTCTGTACAATCCCCACCTTCCTCTTACCCACCAAAAGCTATTTAGATGCTCTGTTCCAGGACAGCCACTGTACTTTTACTGACACAGTACTATAACCCATGTCACAGCACTGACCTCTGCTATACTCTAAGTTCCATGAGGACAGAGACCTCGTTTGTATCCCCAGCGCTTTGCAGCACGTTGGGCACAAGGTAAACATTAGATATATGACTGTCAAATGGACAGGGTTCATTCCCTTAATCATGATGCATTTCAGTTCTCATGGTCTCTGTGTTTTATATCCTCTAGGCGTGACATCTCAGTCCCTGCAGACAGTTTCACGTAGCTTTATTTCAAGGTCCTTCATGGTCCTGGTCACCTTCCGTGCCCTCTTTCTTCTCCTTCTCCTTCTCCTGTACCTGTTTTGCTCTTCCTCTTTCTCCTCTTTTTCCCCCTCTTTTTCCTCTTGTAATTCTACATTTTGCAATGTCCCTCTTAAGGCACAGTGCCCCAACTGCATGCATTGCTGCCAGTGTTACCCTGGACTCAACAGTATTCAAAAGTGACATTGATTCAGCATTTTACAAGGAGCCAGACACCCTCCTCAGGGTATTACCTCCGTTCTTATCATTTTTAGGCTTCCCAGCAACTGTGGGGGATTTTGTCTTTTGTTTCAGATGACGTTGCTGAGCCTGTGAATGAATTCTCTTGGACCTCTCTCTTTCACCTTACTTTTCCAAATTGCTCAAGTACTTTTTACTCCCTGTAATTAGGTTTTTTATCCCAGGCTCTGTGAAGAATAGAGGTAAGTCAAAGATTTCAGTGAGCCAGACATGAGGTGGCTGCCTGGAACAGACTTTGCAGTCTGGTTTTCACTCACTACCTCTCCTTTACAACAGTCTTTTCTCTGCAAATGGCTGGTCTGCTGATTCCTGCCACATGAGGCTTTTAAAAATGGTGTGGGGCAGGAAGGGGGAATGCCAGGAAATCAGTGCTGCAAGCCCATGTTTTCTGAGCATCTCTAGGAGGACTAATCACATCAGGGGGGCTCCAGATCAACTAAGGAAAGCAGCTTTAGGTTTCTAAAGTTCGATTTAAATTGCAACTAAAAGGCATTTGCCAATCCTGGAAAAAGCATAAAGACCATATCAGGATTGCTTTTATCTTCAAACCTTTGAGCCAGTAATCTGTCAAGGGAATGGGAAAGTCAAATGCAAAAGACAGTGTGTGTCTGCAGAAGCATAATCTGATAATTGTTAAATGCACAGGATGATGCTCCAGAGAAATGGAACAATGGATCCCTCCAGATAGCATTTTTTTTGTGCCTAATCATTTGGCTTCAGTCGTGGATGCTTATGAAAGAGGGCCCTACGGTCAACAAATAGGGAGCTTTTAATTGTACTATTAAAATGGGAAAGGGGTGTACACAGAAACCCAGAATGGTGTCACTTGAAGTGAACAGCGAAATGCCCAGTGAACTAAGGGCAGAGCTCAGAAATGGTTTTGAAAAAACAAAACAGTCTTGGTACTCTCTAAACATAATTTTGTGTGTGTTGTCTCTACACTGCAGGGTGATTATCTGCAGAGTGTGGAAACAGAAGCAAGTGCTTTTTAGAAGCAGTTGTTAGATAAAAATATTCAATTGAGTTTGACTGACATATTGCAACCGGTTTGTTGTTTTTATTTTATTTAAACCCCAATCCTTCCAAAAAAGAAATTTACGCAGAAAATGCATTTACAGCTACCCTCTGCAAAAAATAACACCAGTTTACAAGAGGGGACACAGAGACGGAAAGGTTCCCCATCTCGTGGGATACTTACCACCTAGAAGGAGAGAAAGGGTTGTATGCATCGGTCAGAGTTCTTAGTTGCAAGAACAAAAGTCATTTGTTCTGGTTATCTCTTGCTGTATAATAAACTACCCCCAAACTTAGTGGCTTAAAACAGCAATTTGATGTTATCTCTCATGGTTCTCTGGGCTCAGTCAGGCAGTTCTGGCTTGGAGTGTCTCAGGTGCTTGTGGTTAGATTTTGGCTGGGGCTGTAGTCATCTGAGGACTCACTGGTCTGGGTGACCCAGATTGCTCACTTCCATGGCTGGCTGTTCATGCTGGCTGTCACCTGGGACCTCAGCTAGGGCTGACAACTAAGGCACCAACTTGGGGAAAGATAATTTAAAACAAAATTTTCTCCCAACCCAGAAATCCTGTCCACAGAGATAGTAGAGAAAGAAAATGGCTTTATTATTGAATATGCATTAAAGCAGAAAGTAATGCACATGACAGGCAATCTGCTGAGAAATTGCAAAGGCACAAAGAAATCTCCCCTTTTTATATATCCAAGCAGATATAACCCATTACATACATGTTTTCAAGATAAATGATAACTTGTCCTCAAGTAAGAGGACTTGACAACACCATTTGTCATACACAGTTCATCTGGACTTCACCTGGTAATTGGGTGGCAATTTGTGTCAGCTAATTGGCTTTATCCAAAGGAAAAACTTCTTATGTCTCTATGACAAGAGGTATTTTTGCAACCTGGAGCAAGATAACCACCTAAGTTAGGCTCCTACACTCCCACAGAAACTGGGAGATAGGGGTGCTGTCTTCCTTCAAGGAGATGCCCCTCAGGTCCTTGAGAAAGTCATTCCTGGGTCATAAAGCTGACAAAATCTCTATCTAGTTTTCAAAAGGATTTATATACATTTCAAAGAGAGGAGAAAGTATTACAGTTACAAGTTCGCTAAAGTAAATACCATGAGAAGAAGGGAAGGGAATTCTCTTCCTTTATTTTCAAAGGGGAGAATTAAGCCTCTTATTTTAAATTTGCATTTGTCCTTACACTATACAAGCCTCTCCATGTGGCTTAAGTTTCTGACAGCATGGCAGCTGGGTTCCAAGCAGTAGCTGTCATTCCAAGAGGCACAAGCAGAAGCTACAAGCATTCTTCTGACTTAACTCTTGGAAATCACAGTGTCACGTTCTGTTGTGTGTGAGTCACAGGGCCAGACCAGATTCAAGAGGAGGGGACAACACAAGGCTGTGGATACTGGAAAGTAAGGCTCAAAGGGGAGCCATCTTTGGGGACCAGCTACCATTCCCTTTTAGCAGATTTGAGGAGAAAAGAAATGTATTAAAGTAGCAGGTAACTTAGGGACTCCCAAGAAAAGCACAAGAATCAAGCTTGGAAGCTGTATATTCAGGAATAGTGCCCAAACCACAATGTAAGGCTTCTGCAGCAGAACCCACTGATGTCATGCCTGGACACAGACACAGGAGGTGTCTCTCTGTGCTTGAACTTCCTCTACAAACCTCTCTGGGAGAATGAATTCCCTGTGCTGGTGGCCTCGTCCTAGTGCTCACTTTTGAATAAATGTCCTGTACTGGTGCTTCTCATTGGTGGAGCGTAAGTCACATGGTTGATGCCTAGCTAAGAAGAAGGTTGTGAAAAGGAGACCCTGCTCTCTTCCTTGAGCTGATTGAACTCATTAGGCATTTACCCAGTCACTCAAGTCAGATTCCTGGGAGTCTTCAACCTCTGTCTTCCTCTCCACATCCAATCTCATAATCAAGTCATATCAATTCTATTGAAAATAAAATCTCTATAAGTCATCCATCCTTCTTATCCCAACTTCAGAAATCTTCATGCCTGCAAGGATAAAATGAGTCAACGGGGTAGGATGGTAGAACTTGACTGACTTTTTAAATAGTTCTTCCCCCCAATAATTTGCTAACTTGTTCCATTGTTGTAACAGCTAAAAGCAAAGAAATTCCTTATCATCTGTAAGAAAACCTTTCTTTGCTTTAGTATCCTTATTGGTTCAAAGAAGATGTAAACCACATGTCCTCTGAAATTCTTCCCCACTGAATCAATGAGAGGACTTTTTTTTTCTTTTTTAACACCAAAGATGATGGGAAAAAACAGGAACTTTGTCTGCATCCCTATAGACTGGCCCTCACATGCAGAAGTTTAGTGTGTCAGTCCAGAACTTAATCCCTTTCTCATGGAGGTTGGAACTGGACATGCTCACCCCCCACCCCCCACCTGAGGTCAGGCCTTTTTTGAGCCTTGCAGTAAATCAGTATTGTCAGAATTTCTGATTAACATAATATCCCCAAATAGAAGCTTATTCTTTTCCCATTCCAGACTCAACAAAATTAGATCTGATTAATACTTTACAGGAAACAGAGGCAGCCTTTAGCAATTCCTATCTTTCCATGCCCTGGACTATTTTTCTTCTTTATTTTATTTAATTATTTTTTTTACATATTAGAGCTTTTTTTTTTTTTCTTTTTTTTGTATTCCTTAAAATGCAGCTTGCATATGTTATGAGATCTGGTTGAAATATTAAAAAGATGTTGAAAATCCTCTATTGCCCTAGTGTGTTGTAGGAAGTTAAACAACACAATGTCTTAAAATGATTTACTGAAAGTCGCTGAACTCCATGGGAGCATCTTTGTAGAAGTACAAAAGCCTAAGGGTATTTTTGTCATTAATATGTTCTCACCCGCCTGTGAATAATAAGGAAAAAAACCACAATAATGAGAGTACACCCCCCCAGCATATTTATTTTTAAGAATATCTCAAAGGATACTCTTGAAGATGTCTCTCCATACCACATACAAAGAAATTTGTAGGCTTTCTATATATTTGAAGGTCTTGCTATGATGTTACTGCCCTATAAACAACACAAATGAAATTTTATCATGGTTTAACAATGGAAACCTACAAGAATTTAGTAACAGAAGAAAGATAATTTGCTAAGTTTGTAACTTGGATTTCAGGGATGTTTTAAAAATTGTTTCTTTCTGTTCTCTAAAAGAAAAGTTAGTGGTGGGGATGAAATAGATGAAAAGAAGGTGTTCATGTTATCCAGAAGCGGTATCAATTGCTTATAGTACAAGTTAGGATTTTAATATATTCCTAATAGAAAAGTGATTTTCCAGAAAAACATGCTCAGCATTTTATTGCATGCTCAGTAATCAAGTAATTTTTCAGAAGAGCGTATTACCTGGGACTCACTGATGGCTCCCTCTGGTTCAGGCTGGTCAAATCTTTTCAGGAAAATGTACTCTCCTTTCACATTTTTTCTTTGACAAGTATTGAACACCAGCTATGTTCTAGACACTGTTCTAGGTAGTAGAGATGCAGGAGTAAAGGAAAACAGACATGGTCTTTGCCTTCAAGGAGCTCATAGGCTAGGTGAGAAAGAAAATAAATAATTAAGCAAATAAAAAAATAAGATAATTTTAGATACTAAGTGCTATAGCAAAAAGAAAAAAAAAATCACCTCCTTAACATAGCGTCCTCATCTGCAAAATGGAGATTATACTACCTTAAGTGAGGACATATATGTAAAACACCTGAACATAATAAATGAATAAGCACATAGTGAATGTGCTTTAAATGCGTGCATCCCCCGCCCCACACACTTTTCAATAGTGATATTACCTTAGCATGAGATTGAAGCAAAGGGTGGATGATGTATAAAATTGCACAATTCACTTTTTCTGACAAGACACAAATAGTTATAATTTAGCAAGAATTTACTAAGAGGCATAAACGGAAGCACCAGCAATGGCGACTGACCCCCGCATGAGAATGCCATCCTCATCACATTCTTCACTCACGAGGGGACTGGCCACACTAGCCCTTTGACACCAGGCCCAAGAAATCCTGTCTGTCCCCCCGTGGAGAGACAGGGATCTTTTATTTTACATTTACTACACACAGGCACCACGCTAGGCACTTCATATGCATTCTTTCAATTAAGAACCCCCTGAAATAGGAAATATTAACCTTTGACAGATAAGGACCTTAAAGCTCAGAGGAGTGAGACTAATTGCTTCAGGCCATACGGTGCACAACAGGTCTGGACTATGGCCCATGCACGTCTAACTCCAAAGCCAAGTGTTTTGTCCAGGCCAAGGGTAGGGCACAGCCAAAGAAATCATCTGGAGCAAGAGTCCTGGAACTCTGGCAAAATGGATAAATGGCCATACATATGGGAAAGGTTTTTAGTCTATTATCTTATTGATTAAGGCTATCCTTGTGTCTGGAACCTGGCTGCCAGTGGGTCTAGCAGGATTTTAAAAGGAACAGTAGGCACTAGAATGATCTGAATCCCGCCACATCTTTTTGTAGTGAAAATATGTTGCATGAGGGCAATTATAAGGCAGTGGAAAGGAGATTGGCTCTGAAGCCCGATAACTGGGTTTGCAGCCCAGCTTGCTGTTTACTTGCTGAGTGACATTTTCACATCTCTTGATCCGAGGTTCAGTTTGCTCCTCTGTAAAATGGAGTTCTGAATGCCTGCCTCCCAGAATGATCATGAAAATTTGAAAACTAGTGGTATTGTCTATGAATCATCAAGCAATTTGTTCCTTTATTTCATATATAATTATTCAGAACCTACTATGTGCCGGGTATTATTCAAGGGAATGGGGATGCAACAGTGAAAACAGTGTAACAGAGAGCTCGTGTTCTAGGGGGAAGGCAGACAATACATGAATGAGTGAAAGGTATAGTGGGTTAGATGGTGGGAAGAGCTATGGAGAAAAAGCAGATAAGGGATATGGGGACTTGGGATAGGGGTGGTTTCAATTTTAATTTGGGGGATGAGGGAAAGTCTCACTTAAAAGAGGACATTTAGGCAAAGATCTGAAGAATGTGAATGTGTGAGCCAAGTGAATATCTGGGAAAATTCCAGGGTGGAGGAAATAGCAATAGAAAACCATCAAGGCAGAAGTGTCTGTTTATACTCTGGGTGGCTGTAGCAGAGGGGTCAAGAAGAGTGGGAAAGTCAAGTTCAGAGGAGGACCACAGGCCAGATGGCGCAGGGCTTGGTAGGCCACTGTGATAACTGACACTAGTTATCAGTGAGATCGGAGGCTGGTGTAGATGTTTGAATGGAAGAGTGACATGATCTGACTTGTTTTGTTACAGTGTCAGGCATTTGGTATGTGCTCAATGAATGGTCACTGTTTTATATCAAAATCTTTTTAAAAATGTGTGTATTGCTTGTATTTAATCAACCAATGCTTTGGATGAGAGTCAAGTTTTGGTGATTGGAAAAGGGGTAAGCTACAGGGAGAATGCAAAGGTCAGAGGACAGTTTAAATGCACATAAGGCAGAAAGCAAAGGCTGGACTCAGAGATAAAAGAGATAAGAGTCCTATTATGGTGTCTCAGTCCATTTAGGCTGCTATAACAAAGTACTACAGACTGGGTGGTTTATAAAAAACAGTAATTTATTTCAGACAGTTCTAGAGGCTTGAAGTCCCAGATCAGAGTGCCAGCATGGTCGGGTTCAGATAAGGGCTGTCTTCCAGGTTGCAGACTGCTGACTTGTCATTGTATACTCATATGGCACAGAGGGCAAATGAGCTGTCTGTGGTCTCTTCTAAAAAGGCACAAATCCCATTCATGAGGGCTCCACCCTTATGGCCTAATCACTTCTCGAAGACCCCACCTCCTAACACCGTTACATATGGGTTAGGATTTCAACACATGAATTTTAGGGGCTGCTGTGGATTGATTGAATTGTGTTTCCAAAGTTCATGTTTTAGAAGCTTAATTCCCACTGTAACGGTTGAGGATGGGAAATCCTATTATGGCAATTTGAAGGGGCCTTGAAGAGGTGATTAGATTGTAGGACCATGCCTAGTGAATGGATTAAAAATGGTGGCAATGGGCATGGTTCTGAGGGCTATAAAAGGAGAATGAATGAGGAGGTTGGTCTCTCACACTCTCTGATCTGGCATTTTTCTGCCACATGAAACCCCTGGGTCACTGTTGCCACCACTAAGACTCTCACAATGTGTGTTCCCTGGACTTTGGATTTCCCAGCCTCCAAAACTGCAAGCAATAAATTTTGTTTTTCCATAAATTATCCAGGTCCATGTATTTTGTTATAGGCAATAGAAAAGGAGTAATACAAGGGGACACAAACATTCAGTCCGTTGCATATAGTCAGTCATGAGGACTGTGGACTGAGAGGGAGAAAAGTGGTGTGTCAGGGAGAAAATATTGGGGAGAAACCAACAGCAATGTAGGAGAATCTGGTGAGGGCTCTGCCATGTTTGCACCTGGTCTGGCTCCCAGGCTTCCGGTTATAAACCACTATTATAGACAATGATGATGATATTGTTTGGATAGATTGTCCCCACAAAGCACACGTTGAAATCTGGTCCCCAATGTGGCAGCAGTGGGAAGAGTTTGGGTCATGGGGGAAGATCCCTGATGAATGGATTAATGCCTTCTCTGGGGGTGGGAGGTAGTGGGTGAGTTCTCACTCTATGAGTTCCTGTGTGAGCTGGTTGTTAAAAAGAGCCTCTTTCTCTCTTGCTTCCTCTCACCATGTGATCTCCTTGCACCCAATAGCTGCCCTGATGTTTTCTTCCTTGAGTAGAAGCAGCCTGAGGCCTGCACCAGATGCAGCTGTCCCAGAATAGTGAGCCAAATAAACTCCTTTTCTTTATAAATTACCCAGTTTGAGATATTCTGTTATAGCAACACTAAAACGGACTAATACAAATGCTATGTACATTTCTTGTAGAAAGAATTGGAAATATGCCTTATGGTACTTCCATTTCTGTTTTGCAATTTTAACCTTTTAAAAATTTAAACAAAAAAGTAATACATGCATACATATTATAGAAAAAATACAGATAAACAAAAGAACAAAATGAAAATCATCATAGCACTATGATCCAGGAATAACCAGTGTTAAAATTTATATACATTCTTTCAGAATTATTTTTATGTATGTGTGCACATGTATATGCATACATATACACAGACATATTTCTCTATGGTAATAAGGTTCCTCTATTCATCCATTTTAAAAACCTCACACACTGTGAACAGCTTTCTAAGATGATAAAATACCTGTATATCATAATTTGTATTAATAGAGATAGTCTTGAGCATATGTCCAACAGCCAGAAAAAGAGGTGAAATCAGAGGCTCTGAGAAATAAAATGCCTTGGTGGGGCGTACACGTGTTGATGATATACTGATGTGTGGCATAAGACAGTGTGAACTCAGTAACCTCAGAGTTGTTTTCTGAATGGTGCATATCTGGGGGCCATCCCGTGTGGAATTCCACTGTTTTCTCCACAGCACTTTCTTGGATCTGGAGTCTTTGATCCATTTGGTCTTTGCCCTGCTGAAACTAGATCATCTTGAGCAAAGCAAAGCAGAGATGGTTCAATAACTCGACTCTTAAAAGAGAAGATAATTGGAGTTGCTTGTTATATTCTTATATTTTACTGATTCATAAGGGCACAATAAATTTGGGTCTGGAATTTTTCTGTCACAAGAGATAATCAATGTTTGCGTAAAAAAAAAGAAAACCAATGCCAACTGATTGCTATTAATGCACCTGGGCTGTTTATAAAGGTTGCTATCTGAGTTGTGTAGCTTCTATGTTATCATCTAAATGCAATTGTGAGGCAGGAAGAATAAAATCAGGGAGAACAAAAGAGTTTTAGTAGGGCTCACCAACCATTACAGGAAGTCCAGCAGCCAATTTCTGCACAATTTTGCTTTTCCAACCAATCTTAAAAGTCCTCAGTAGGTGTCTCATGTGTGTTCACAAAGACAGTCATCTCAAGGACCACAGGCATCACCCATGTTTCTTTTTCTGCTCCTACCTATGGGCAATGTCTATATCTGAGGCTCTCAGTGCACCCACTGAGCTCATGGAATGATGCATCCACCGTGAACCATTTGGCTGGAATGAAGCTACAGCTTTGTGCTCCAGCCATCATCTGGCTTTTAGGGGTCTTAAAGTTGGGCAAAACTTAGGCCATAAAAAAGATTATATATCCCAGAGAAAAGTATGGCTGCAAAGACACACTTAAGGCTGTTATGTATCTTGGGTGTGAAGGAAGAGAAGCTGAGACAAGCCCCAGAGAGAAATGAAAGAAAAAGAAAACACCAAAGGAAAAAAACCCCAAACCATAAAACCTACCAAATTCCACAAACAACAAAAAACAAATCCTTTCAAACCCTGGCATGTATATATTTGCACTTATGTAAAATTATGTTTATGTACATGCATTAAAAAATTGAAAAATAGATATAATTAGATTGGTTTCAACTGATCGTGAGCAATATCCATGCTTTTTGTGATAACATAATATTGCATAATAATGAACATAGTATGACTGTATTTTGATAAAAACAAACATAGAACTGATTATGTGTGGCTATGTTGTAGGTGGATGCAAAAGCAAGGAGAAGGGTGTGGAAAGATAAAAATCTGCACTAGTCTTCTGGAGCTGCCATAACAAATACCGCACACTGTGTGGCTTAAACAGCTGAAATTTATTTCTCACAATTCTGGAGGCTGAAAGTCCCAGATCAGGATGGCAGCTTGGTCAAGTTCTTGATGAGGGTCTGCTTCCTCGTTTGCAGACTTCGTGCTGCATCTTCACGTGGTGGGGGGAGGGAGAGGGAGGCAGGGAGAGAGAGAAATATCTGAGATCTTCGTCCCCTTATAAGAGTCCTAATCCCATCATGGGGGAGCCACCTTTACGACCTCACCTAAACCGAATTATCTCCCAAAAGCCTAACCTCTAAATACCACCCTATTGGAGACTACATTTCAACATATGAATTTTGAGCAGGGGTTTAACCACAAAAGTTTATTTTCTCACAGTTCTAGAGGCTTCCAGTACAAGGTCAAGGTGTCAGCAGGATTGGTTTCTCCTAAGGCCTCTCTTCTCAGCTTGGAGATGCCCATCTTCCTCCTGTGTCTTCACATGGTCTTCCCTCTATGTCTGTGTCTTAATCTCCTCTTTTTGTGAGGACACCAGTTATATTGGATTACTCCAGTGACCTCGTTTCAACCTGATTACCTCTTTAAAGGCTCTATCTCCAAATGTAGTCACATCCTGAGGAACTGGGGGTTAGGATTTCAACATATGAATTTTTGGAGGACAGAATTTAGTCCATAACAACATTCACCTGCTAATATTGGATATTTCAGAGGGTGGGATGGGAAGAAATATGAAAGCAACTGGTTAGCTGGTCTTGTGTCTTATTATTTCTCATATTTCAACAAATATGTATTACTTTTATAGCTTGAAAAATATAAAACTAGTTTAATCCATAAAGAAAAGTTACTGGTTCATAAGATGGAAAAAGTCAGAAACTGTGCTTTAGGCACAGTTTGATCCAGATGTTTATGATGTCATCAGGGAAGTTCTCTGGACTCTGGCATTCTCTGTATGTTGCTTTGACCTCTACATACTGCATTATATTATTAACCCTTTAGCTTATCGTAGCAATATTAGCTGCAGAAGTTCTAGAACACATAGTCTCAACCCTGTGTGGTCCACAGGAAGAGGGATGTCTTTTCTTTTAGTTTCCGTTTCTTTCCCTTAAATGCCAGCAAATGTTTTTTCCTGCCTCACTGGTTTGAATTGAGTCACATGCTCTTCTGAAAACCAAAGTCAGTGGCCAAAGGGTCACATGCTAATTGCTTAGGTCAGGAGATACCCACCCCAAGAGCTGAAGTTGGTATCAATCCTGTCCAGACTGTTTTGCTGAAAATGGGGAAAGGGTTGTTCTTCAAAGAAAATCAGTGTCCTGTTGGGGCAGGGGGCTGGCTGGGATGCTGGGGAAGCAACCAAGCAAATCCTGTAACTCACCAGATCCTCCGAGGTGATTCTAATTTCAGCTCCTGTCTCAGTATTTGGGTCCAGCAGCACTTCAATACAAGACCTATCCATTTCTACTTCTGAGTTCATTGAATCTATAGTTAATAAAAATTTCCCATTGGAATGTAGGGCACATGTTTCCCCAGTAGCTGGAATAGAGACTGGCATGGAATAGGTATCTGTGGGGTAGATGAACACATTTACTGAGCATCCACTATGTGCTAGACCATTCTAAATGCTGAGGGTGCAGTGACAAAAACCCTAAGTCCTCTTTCTCCCGGAGTTTGCATTCAGTGGGGGAGCTAGACAATGAAGAGATAAATATATATCAAGCTAGCCATATGTGCTAGGAAGAAGATTAAAGTATGAAGAGGAATAGAGTGTGATAGGAAACAGGAGAGTGCTATTTTGGATAGGGTGGTCAGAGAAGATCTCTGCGATACAGAGACAATTGCACAGAAATGTCAGTGAAGCAATGGACCAAGCCCTGAGGACAACTGGGGGAGAAGTTATTGCAGACAGAGCAAGTTCAAAGGATGTTCTTCCATTGCATCAGTTAGGAATTTTTAGTTTTAAAATATAACAAAAATAAATTATAGTTATTTTAAGCACCAGAAGAAGAATTTCTTAAAAGGATGCAGGGGTATTTCCCAGAACCCAATAGCAGGCATGCGGTAGGGTCAGGAAGAGACTAAAGCCAGGAGATAGAAAAGCATCAGGGATCCAGAAAGATCTCTCTCCATGACTCCTCTCAGTTCCTGCACCTACTCCATTGATTAATCAATGTATTAGTTAGTTAATTAATTCATTAAAATCTCTTTCCTATTCTTAAATGAGGGTAAGTGATGGTGCTAGTGTCTAAGACAGACAATAGAAAAATAAATAGAGTATACAGTATGTTGGATGGTAAGTTCTATAGAGAAGGATAAAGCAGGGATGGAGGTAGAGACACTGCAGAGTTTTAATTTTTAATCAGGCAACTGGGACAGACCTTGATAAAAAGCTAATATTTAAGCAAATCCTAAAAGTGACTGGGTGAGTTACATGGCTCTCTGGAGGAAGAGCTTACAAGCTGAGAAACACAAGTGCAAAAGTCCTGGGGCACCAAGTTTGAGCTATAGAAGAGAGACCAGGAAGACTGGAGCAGATGAGAGAGGTGGAGGTTAGTTAGTAGGAGACTAGATAAGAAACATAATGGTGATCATGAGGGTGGTCAAGTGGGGTTTATGAACTGTTTAGAGTACTTCAGTTTCTGCTCTTAGATCAAAAGCTGTTGGACAGTTGAGAGAGAAGTGAGTGGCATGATCTGAGGATAGTTTGAACTGAATCACCCTGACTGCTCTGTGTAAAACAGACTGAGAGGGACAAGGTAGAAGCCAGGGACTTAAAATAACCCAGGAGATAGAAGCTGGCAGCAGAGAGGTAGTGAAAAGTAGGTGAACTGGTTTTTTTCTCCTGCAGATTTTATTTCTCTGCTACTTTATCTGTACAGCAAATCCTGACTACTCCACAGCTCCTTAAGTTCCATGTCCTCTTTCCTCTCCCTCAGAGACTGCTTGGTCTCAGTTCTAAATTTTTCAGCTCAGGTTGGGTAAGGTTTTCACTCCTAGTCCATTCAGCCACGGCAGGGCTTGGGGGTTGTAGTATAAGCAGCGTAGCTAGGCCCCCCATCCCATCAGCAATGAATCAGGCAGTTCTCAGAGGACCCCCAGATTTGGTCAATACCCCTAAATTTATCTATTAAATCCTGCAGCCTGAACAATTCTTCTAGGCTCTCTTTTTACATTTACCTAGCTAGCTCTTTAAAGATTCAACTCAGAGACATCCCTGGCCCTATTCTCAGGCTCTCATAGGTGTGTCTTTGTTATGCTCCCTTAGAACACTCTTTATAACTTTATTACATACTTAGTTATTCTGTATTTTAATTTCCTGTTTTGAAATGAGCTCTTGGAAGGCAAAAATTGTGCCCTTTGCAGCAGTACAGTGCCATTAGCACCTAGAAATGCTAGGCCGATAGTAGGTGCTCAATTATTATTTTCATATTGAATTACGTTTAATTTTGACATATTCAAACACTTATTGTACTTTGCTCTGATGTCTCTTCTTGCCCTCCTAACTAGAATAAAAAACACCTCTTGGGTTGGGTGTGTCACTTTCACTTATTTGGCATATTATGGTGCCTGGTACAGTGCTAAACTCCATTTTTCTTGATTGCCATACTTAAGGTGAAAAAGCATTGATTCTGTAACACTCCGAAAGGAAAGATATCTCCTGTGTAGGAAAGTACTTGCTTCAGAACATTAGATGGTGCTGTAAGCGAGGCATAAAGACGTGCAGGAGCAATTCCTCCCATTTAGCTATACGTGGCAAAAGAAGCCTTTTCATTTTCACAATAGACATCTATTTTCTCGACCTGAGGTGTTGCTGTGATTGTTGATCAGCACTTGGAGGAATCTGCAAATTCCAGTGGTATAGCTGAGAAATATTGAAATATGTGTTACTCACCAGCCAGGAAAACACAGGCATTTCTGAGAATCAGTATTCTCAGAATACAATAAGCCTTAATCTTCTCCAGTAACAAAGCCTTCTGAATCCATTAGAGACAGAAAAGCAGCAGATCACCCTCATAAAGTACAAGAATAACCTTTCTTGCCATTTTTAACAAATACCTCTCTGACCTGCAAGTTTTCAGGCACAGCTCATGAGTCTACAGGGAAACAGCCTCAGACCGGAGACTCCAACCGCTAACTGCAGCTCTGCAAAAAAGAGTGTTTGGGAATAGGGAGTTTGCTCCATTTTTAGTCTTTCTCTACCTGGTGATAACCTGCACGTTCTCTGGGATGTCTCCTCATCTACCTGTGACAGCTGTCACCCGCTGACCCCTGAGAATGAGACACTTGATCTTGCTGGCTGGAGGGATAGCTGCCTCAGTTCTCACCACTCCCTGGACATCCTTCCTGAGCTATTCCCTCAATTAAGGAGGATAAGGGTTCTTCAGCCAAGAAAGTAGAAGTCCTAATTTTTTGGAGTCTAGCTCAAAAGTAGATTTCCAGTGAAACCTTCCCTGAAGTCTCTTCATAACAGTAAGCCACATTTAGTGAATATTTGTAGGTTCTAGACATTGTGTTAGGCTCCTTCACATACATTATTTAATCCTTCTTGCAATGCGGCGTGGTCATTATTACTATCTCCATTTTCACTGAGGAAACTGAGGCTCTGAGAGATTCAGAATAATTTGTCTTAGGACACACAGAGAGGAAATGGCAGAGCTGGGATTAGGACCCTAGTTGTCTAGCATCTTAATCTGTTATATCTGTCAAATTGCCCCCTTCTCTGTTCCCACAGACCTTAACATTCACTTCTATTTGGGGGCTTGTTACACTGCTTCCCCTGTGCTCCATATGCTTTAGCACAATCAGAGCTCAGTGCATACCTTCTATTTGTCCTTGCCCAGTTGAATGACAGTCCTCTACAAAGCCTTTGAGATCATCTCTCTATGTTCATTGCCTCTCCTTGCAATCTCTGCAGGGCTGTATCCTGATGCATAATTGGGACTCCCAACATCCACTTTTTTTTCTTTCCTAATCTGTCCTCCCTCTCTCAAAGCATAAAACGAATGGCCGCATCATTTATACTTGGCAGTGAATCAACTGGTTACACTTTAGCTCAAACTATGTTTAGAACTGAAGGGAATATGAAGCAGAAACAAATTCTCAAATTATTTTAGTTATGAAAAACATTTCAAGTTGGACAGGTGCAAACTTCAGAACACTGGGTGGCACTGTTCCTCTTTAGCTATGACATCAGTGACCAAGTATTGGGCCCATCTTATTCAACCCTGTGCTAAGTCCTGAAACCCACCACTAATATTCTGCCTAGTCTGCTCACCTTGTAAGTGCAGGCATTTCTTTTTTTTTTTTTTTAATTTATTTATTTATTTATTTATTTATTTATTTATTTATTTATTTATTTATTTATTTTTTTTTTTAAAATTTTATTTTGTCGATATACATTGTAGCTGATTAATGCTCCCCATCACCAAAACCTCCCTCCCTTCTCCCTCCCCCCCTCCCTCCCAACAATGTCCTTTCTGTTTGTTTGTTGTATCAACTTCAATTAATTGTGGTTGTTATATCTTCTTCCTCCCCGCCCCCCGGTTTGTGTGTGTATGTGTGTATGTGTGTGTGTGAATTTATATATTAATTTTTAGCTCCCTCCAATAAGTGAGAACATGTGGTATTTCTCTTTCTGTGCCTGACTTGTTTCACTTAATATAATTCTCTCAAGGTCCATCCATGTTGTTGCAAATGGCAGTATTTCATTCGTTTTTATAGCTGAGTAGTATTCCATTGTGTAGATGTACCACATTTTCTGTATCCACTCATCTGATGATGGGCATTTGGGCTGGTTCCAACTCTTGGCTATTGTAAAGAGTGCTGCGATGAACATTGGGGAACAGGTATACCTTCGACTTGATGATTTCCATTCCTCTGGGTATATTCCCAACAGTGGGATGGCTGGGTCGTATGGTAGATCTATTTGCAATTGTTTAAGGAACCTCCATACCATTTTCCATAGAGGCTGCACCATTTTGCAGTCCCACCAACAATGTATGAGAGTTCCTTTTTCTCCGCAGCCTCGCCAGCATTTATCGTTCATAGTCTTTTGGATTTTAGCCATCCTAAGTGGGGTTAGATGGTATCTCAATGTGGTTTTGATTTGCATTTCCCGGATGCTGAGTGATGTTGAGCATTTTTTCATATGTCTGTTGGCCATTTGTATATCTTCCTTAGAGAAATGCCTACTTAGCTCTTTTGCCCATTTTTTAATTGGGTTGCTTGTTTTCTTCTTGTAAAGTTGTTTGAGTTCCTTATATATTCTGGATATTAATCCTTTGTCAGATGTATATTTTGCAAATATTTTCTCCCACTCTGTTGGTTGTCTTTTAACTCTTTTAATTGTTTCTTTTGCTGTGCAGAAGCTTTTTAGTTTGATATAATCCCATTTGTTTATTTTTCCTTTGGTTGCCCGTGCTTTTGGGGTCGTATTCATGAAGTCTGTGCCCAGTCCTATTTCCTGAAGTGTTTCCCCTATGTTTTCTTTAAGAAGTTTTATTGTCTCAGGGCGTATATTTAAATCCTTAATCCATTTTGAGTTGATTTTAGTATACGGTGAGAGGTATGGATCTAGTTTCATTCTCCTGCATATCGATATCCAGTTATCCCAGCACCACTTGCTGAAGAGGCAGTCCCTTCCCCAGTGAATAGGTTTGGTGCCTTTGTCAAAGATCAGATGGCAGTAAGTGTGTGGGTTGATTTCTGGATTCTCTATTCTATTCCATTGGTCAGTGTGTCTGTTTTTATGCCAGTACCATACTGTTTTGGTTATTATAGCTTTGTAGTATAGCTTAAAGTCAGGTAGTGTTATGCCTCCAGCTTTATTTTTTTTGCTGAGCATTGCTTTGGCTATTCGTGGTCTTTTATTGTTCCATATAAATGTCTGAATAGTTTTTTCCATTTCTGAGAAAAATGTCTTTGGAATTTTGATGGGGATTGCATTGAATTTGTATATCACTTTGGGTAGTATGGACATTTTCACTATGTTGATTCTTCCAATCCAAGAGCATGGAATATCTTTCCATCTTCTTGTATCCTCTCTAATTTCTCTCAGCAGTGGTTTGTAGTTCTCATTATAGAGATTTTTCACCTCCTTGGTTAACTCAATTCCTAAGTATTTTATTTTTTTGGTGGCTATTGTAAATGGGCAGGCTTTCTTGATTTCTCCTTCTGCATGTTCACTATTGGAGAAAAGAAATGCTACTGATTTTTGTGTGTTGATTTTGTATCCTGCTACTGTGCTGAAATCATTTATCAATTCCAACAGTTTTTTTGTAGAGGTTTTAGGCTGTTCGATATATAGGATCATGTCATCTGCAAACAGGGACAGTTTGACTTCATCTTTTCCAATCTGGATGCCCTTTATTTCCTTCTCTTCTCTGATTGCTCTGGCTAGTACTTCCAACACTATGTTGAATAGGAGTGGTGAGAGTGGGCATCCTTGTCTAGTGCCTGTTCTTAAAGGAAAAGCTTTCAGCTTTTCCCCATTCAGGATGATATTGGCAGTGGGTTTGTCATATATGGCTTTAATTATGTTGAGATACTTTCCCTCTATACCTAACTTATAGAGGGTCTTTGTCATGAATGAGTGCTGAACTTTATCAAATGCTTTTTCAGCATCTATAGAGATGATCATATGGTCCTTGTGTTTGAGTTTATTAATATGGTGTATCACATTTATTGATTTACGTATGTTGAACCAACCTTGCATCCCTGGGATGAATCCCACTTGATCGTGATGAATAATTTTTCGTATGTGTTGCTGTATTCTGTTTGCTAGTATTTTAGTGAGGATTTTTGCATCTATATTCATCAAGGATATCGGCCTGTAGTTTTCTTTTTTGGTTATATCTTTACCTGGTTTTGGTATCAGGATGATGTTTGCTTCATAGAATGAGTTTGGGAGATTTGCGTCCGTTTCAATCTTTTGGAATAGTTTGTAAAGAATCGGTGTCAATTCCTCTGTGAATGTTTGGTAAAATTCTGCTGTGAATCCATCTGGTCCTGGGCTTTTCTTTGTTGGGAGCCTTCTGATAACAGCTTCAATCTCCTTTATTGTTATTGGTCTGTTCAGATTTTCTACGTCTTCACGGTTCAGTTTTGGGAGCTTGTGTGTGTCCAGAAATTTATCCATTTCCTCCAGATTTTCAAATTTGTTGGCGTACAGTTGTTTATAGTAGTCTCGAATGATTCCTTGTATTTCAGATGAATCAGTTGTAATATCGCCTTTTTCATTTCTAATTTTTGTTATTTGAGTCTTCTCTCTTCTTTTTTTTGTTAGCCATGCTAATGGTTTGTCAATTTTATTTATCTTTTCAAAAAACCAACTTTTTGATTCGTTGATCTTTTGAATTGTTTTTTGGTTTTCAATTTCATTCAGTTCTGCTCTGATCTTAATGATTTCTTTCCGTCTGCTAACTTTAGGATTGGATTGTTCTTGTTTTTCTAGTTCTTTAAGGTGAAGTGTTAGGTTGTTCACTTGCCATCTTTCCATTCTTCTGAAGTGAGCATTTAATGCAATAAATTTTCCCCTCAATACTGCTTTTGCAGTATCCCACAGGTTTTGGTATGATGTATCATTGTTTTCATTAGTTTCAATAAACTTTTTGATTTCCTGCTTGATTTCTTCTTGGACCCATATGTCATTAAGTAGAATGCTGTTTAATTTCCATGTGTTTGTATAGTTTCCAGAGTTTTGTTTGTTATTAATTTCTAGTTTTAATCCATTGTGGTCTGAGAAGATACATGGGATAATTCCAATTTTTTTGAATTTACTGAGACTTGATTTGTGACCTAATATGTCATCTATCCTGGAGAATGATCCATGTGCTGATGAGAAGAATGAATATTCTGAGGTTGTTGGGTGGAATGTTCTGTAGATATCTGCCAATTCGAATTGGTCTAGAGTCTTGTTTAGATCTTGTGTTTCTCTACTGATTCTTTGCCTAGATGATCTGTCTAATATTGACAGTGGAGTGTTCAGGTCCCCTGCTATTATGGTATTAGTGTCTATTTCCTTCTTTAGGTCTAATAGAGTTTGTTTTATAAATCTTGCTGCTCCAACATTGGGTGCGTACATATTTATGATTGTTATGTCTTCTTGATGGATCAGTCCTTTTATCATTAAGTAGTGTCCCTCATTGTCTCTTTCTATGGTTTTTAGTTTAAAGTCTATTTTGTCAGATATAAGAATAGCCACTCCAGCTCGTTTTTCTTTTCTGTTTGCATGGTAAATCTTTTTCCATCCTTTCACTCTTAGTCTGTGTGAATCTTTATGGGTGAGGTGGGTTTCTTGTAGGCAGCATATAGTTGGGTCCTGCTTTTTGATCCAGTCAGCCAGTCTGTGTCTTTTAATTGGGGAATTTAAGCCTTTAACATTAAGAGTTGTTATTGAAAGGTGTTGATTTATTCCTAGCATTTTATTGGTTGTTTGGTTGTCTTAGGTGTCTTTTGTTCCTTGCTTTCTGATTTACTGTTTGGTTTCTTTGTTTGTTGGTTCCTTAGGTTGTAGATAGTGTTTTTGTTAGCTTGTTTTCTCTTCATGAATGCCATTTTTATTGTACTAGCGGGTTTAGATTTTTCTTAGGTTTTTGTGGAAGTGGTAGTTATTTTTCAGGAACCAAACCCAGTACTCCCTTGAGGATTTCTTGTAAGGGTGGTCTTGTGGTAGTGAACTCCCGCAGTTTTTGTTTGTCTGAGAAATATACTATTTGCCCCTCATTTCGGAAGGATAGCCTTGCAGGGTAGAGTATTCTTGGCTGGCAATCTTTGTCTTTTAGTATTTTGAAAATATCATCCCATTCCTTTCTAGCTTTTAGGGTTTGTGATGAAAAGTCTGATGTTAACCTGATTGGGGCTCCCTTATAGGTGATTTGACGCTTCTCTCTTGCAGCTTTTAAGATTCTCTCTTTGTCTCTGAGTTTTGCCAATTTGACTATGACATGTCTTGGAGAAGGCCTTTTTGGGTTGAATACGTTTGGAGATCGTTGAGCTTCCTGGATCTGAAGATCTGTGATTTTTCCTATACCTGGGAAGTTTTCTGCCACTATTTTTTTGAATATGTTTTCAATGGAATCTCCATTTTCCTCCCCTTCTGGAATACCCATGACTCGGATATTTGAGCGCTTGAGGTTGTCTGATATCTCTCTCAGATTTTCTTCCATGTCCTTGATTCTTTTTTCTTTCTTTTTGTCTGCTTGTGTTATTTCAAACAGCCCATCTTCAAGTTCAGAGGTTCTCTCTTCAACTTCGACAAGCCTGCTGGTTAAACTCTCCGTTGTGTTTTTTATTTCGCTGAATAACTTCTTCAGTTCAGCAAGTTCTGCTACATTTTTTTTCAGGACATTGATTTCCTTGTATATTTCCTCTTTCAGATCCTGTATACTTTTCCTCATTTCATCATGATGTCTAGCTGAGTTTTCTTGTATCTCATTCAGTTTCCTTAGAATTATCACTCGAAATTCCTTGTCAGTTATTTCAAGGGCTTCTTGTTCTATAGGATCTAGAGTATGAGATTTATTAACTTTTGGTGGTGTACTTTCTTGATTTTTTGTATTTCTGGTGTCTTTTTTTTGGTGTTTATTCATTGTTGCAGGGGTTTTCACAGTCCACCGGTTTAAGACTAATGACTAATAGGATGTTGCTGTGGTTGCCGATTTGGTATGGCTCCCACCGTGACTGCTCAGTTGGCCTCTAGTGTCTTGTGTGTGTGGTTGCCTCGGGTCTTGGGCTTCTCCGGGGATCCACCTTTCTGGTCAGCTTGTACTCTGCTGGGCTGGTGGATCACGTACCACAGGGTGTGTGATCTCTGTTGAGCTTTCACTTTCTGTACAGGACTTCTCCCCGTTCCGTGTGCTCTGGCCCAGGCTGTTAGATCGTGCAGTGGCGACCCCACCGGGTGTGTGGTTTCTGTCGAGACTCCGCCTCCCTGGCTGCACGTCTCCCCCCTCTGTGCACACTGTGCTGGGCTGGGGCGTGTCTTCTGCACCCCTCGTCTATCAGCTGGGCCTTCAAGACCCTGCTCAGCACCGCCTCGCCCAGGAAGTCTACCAGGTTTCTGCTAGGCACAGACGACCGGTCTCTCTGGGTGCCTTTGTAGCACTGTGTAGATCTTTCTCGGGTCTTGTTCACCTTTGTATCCCCCCGGTATAAACCGAGTCTAGCGCCCGCCTGCAGCCTGCTCTCCGGCAGGTTCAAGCGGACCTGGTAACTCTCCTACCGCACTATTCCCAACCAGAAATTCGTTAGGCTTTTTTCCAAACTGGTGGTCGCAGAGATGGTATCTGCCTCCCAGTAACAGGAAGTTTACCGGGGCCGGAGTCCAGGGTGTGGTGGAGTGACAGTCGGCCTGCCCGTACTTCCTAGCCCTCCCAAAACTGGTCGGGACGCCCCACACCCCCAGTCCTGCCAGAGAACCGCGGAGGGAGTGGGAGAGGAGGTCGGCCCGCAGGGTCCGGAAAGCCCCGCGCCAGGCCAAGCAAATGGGCTCAGTGATGGCCGAGCAGGGCGGAGCTGCCCGCACCTGGGAAAATGGAGGCAGCACCGGGGCAGTGAGTGGCCTGGTGGTGCAGGCGGAAGCCGCGTGGGCATTCACCCCCCGAACAGAGCTGTGCCAGGGATCACTCACAGTGCTGTGCCAGGTCGGGCGCTTGCTCTGTCTCTGGTTTGTTGCCTTCCGTGTTCTCGGCGCTGCCGCCTCGGGCTGTTCAGTCGCGGCGCCGCTCGGGCGCTCCCAGGAATCTTCTTTAATGCCGGTCTGAAACCTCGAATCCTGAATAGGGCAGCTGGCCGCCTTCAGTGAGGCCCCAGCCTCCGGGATCCTGGCTGCATCCACAGCAGCCCTGGCGCTGTGTTCCCTGTTTCAAGACTCACTTTTGCAGCTACGAATCAGTTCTTTTCCTGCTCCACACTTCAAAGCTGTTGCCTGTAAATGAGGCAGCCTCTCCTGCCGGGGGCAAAGTGGTGTTGAGCCCCCACGACCGGCCAGCAGCAGCAGTCCTCCCTTAAGAGATGGCCAGAGGAAGGTCCACAAGTTTCCCGGCTGCCTGAGGCCCAGTGGCCACCTTTTCCACCTCAGCTACTCCGCGCCAGCCGCTGCAGCCGCCGCCATCTTGAAACTCAAGTGCAGGCATTTCTGCTGGGACAAAGGTGACTCACTGCCCATGGATATCTCCTCCTGTGCCTTGACACAGTGAATGACATTCCTATGGCCCTTTCCAAGGTGTTCCAATGTCTACAGAGCTATTGGTCGCCCTCAGCATATACCTTCCTTGCTGTAAAAATATCTACCAATTTTTAAGGGTCACGAAGAATGACTATGGTTGGTAAAGATGCATATGCTAATTATCCTGATTTGATCATCATGTATTGTACACAGGTATCTATATTCAACTCTGTACACCACAAGTATGTATAACCAATTATGTTTCCATAACAATAAAAAAAAGTTCATGGGAAAAAAAATAAAAATATCTGCTAATTTCATGATGACAATTGTCTGATTTCATGGAGGTTGGGACACATTTATCAGCCTTTTCTCCTTATTGTCTTCTTTATTTTTCTTTTTTCCTGTGCATTTTCTTATTTTTGTCAAGGATTCCTTTCAGCACCCCCTGGTGCTTTTCCAGCTTTATCCTCTGGCCTCCATTAGTTTTGCAGGGGTGTCTTTACTTCATCAGTCTTTAAATTCTGTTGTTCTCCATAGCACATTCTCGAACGTCAGAGATCAACCATGGTAATGATATGGAGGAAGTGTGGAGGGAATCCAGAGGAGCAAGCGTCAGATGACGTCTGCAGAAGCAGGTAAAGAAAGCCTCCTCAGGGATGATGGTGTGGAACTGGGCCTTGAGATATGAGTACAGTGAATTCTTCCTTCTGGGACTTTTTTTCTTCTAAAATTCTGTTGTGCCTTTTTTGCAAATGAGAACACCAAAGCTCAGAGCGGTTTAAGAAGCAGTAAAACTTCTACTGATAAGTTTAGTGAGTTCTGTGTACAATTCACTCATTCATTCACCAAGTATTTGCTGAGAACCTACTCTGTGCTGCTATTATACCGTGTGATAGATATATAACAGAGAACACAAGAAGAAGTCCCAGAGGGGGTTTGTATTTTGTGACATAGCACGGAGGGGACAGACTGCAAACAGCATAAAATAATACATAGTATGTCAGGGGATGACAGTGTCATACTCTGGTGTGTGTGTGAGTGTGTGTGTGTGTGTGTGCATGCTATTCAGGTGCATGTCAAGGAGGTTAGAGTAGGAAAGACATACATGTGCACCAATAATCATAATATTAAAAGTTTCTTTATGATCATTACTTTTTTTGTTGAACTGCTTTCTCCCTCTTTCCTATCCCCGCCCTTCCAGAGAATTAGAGAACCAGGTTCAATTGTTAAGCTATGCATAGATGTTTTTCTACAGTTGTATGCTGGGAGGTAGAATTGACAGAGTAGTCAGTGTAGCCCTGCAGTAGGCAGCAAATTATTTAATCTAAACTAATCTTAGAGATGAACCTGGACAGCACTTACTAAAAGCAATTTGCTTGATGTGTGCTTGCTTGTCTCCCCTTCTCCCCTCTTCAGAATGAAGCAGGAAAAAATTCTGAGAATTGAGATTTCCTGCCAATGGGTTCTGATTAAGATTTCAGGGCACCTTGATGAACATTCCCTCATACGTGATGTTCTTAGACAGTGAGGGAAGTGAGGGCAAAGGGCATTGCTGGCCAAGGAAACACATGTGTGGGGAAAAGTCAGTGTCGTTAGAAGAGGACATCGACAGGCACCAAGTGGTAGAAGAACATACTGGTGAGATTAGGGCTGTAAAATTGGGAAGGACTTTGTGGCATTTTAACACAATGAGGAGCCATTAGTTGTCTTTAACTTGGGTGATGACCTGTTCTAAAGATGGATAATATCTGAGTCATCATGGAGTTGGGTCGGAGGAGAATAAAAAGAAAGGAATTAAAAAGGTAGGAATGGAGTGGAGGGCACACATGTAAAAGATTGTAAAGTAGTGTGGTGGGCAGAGTTTGACCACTGATTAGGTGCATAGTTGGAATCAGTTGAGGAATTACTGTGTTCCAGGCCCTGCTGAAAGTGCTTTCCACATGTTAACTCATATAAACCTTGGAACAACCTGATAAGAATCCTGTAAGATAGCTACTGTTATAATCCCCACTTACAGATATGGAAACAGAGTTTTGGAGAAGTAAAATAAACTGCCCAGGAATTTCCAGCTGGGAAGAAGAGTTGCTGGGAATCAAAACAAGAGAGCTGGGTACAAAGTCTCTCACTTAGCCACCTTCTCTCTTTTGTCTCCCAGCATTAGATGGGGAGGTGGGGGGGAGGGTGGGGTAGGGGATGGGGTGGGGTGGTTGAGAGGTAGGGAACAGTTGGGATTCAAGACATAAGGTCAACTGATAGATACTATTCTAGAATATTGATGACCCATACTTGACATCCTACCCTTTATATCCTAATTGATAATTAAAATATAATCAGCATGAACATACAAATGTTCTCTACTTTCCTCCTGAAATTCAGGTTGAAGTCACCTTCCATAAAAGTTATCTTAAGCCTCCATCTTACAAACTGTGGTCAGTTCTCTGCTTTCCCAACATTTTCTGCTAATTTCCAGAGACCTGTATTCCACTTGGTCACTTCCGTCTCTGAGTTTCTGTTCCTGGAGGACTCTTGGTCTCTAAGTCAGAGTTTCACTTTCTGTGTTTATTCTTTACCCTCTGCCCCATTCAGACTCAGATTTCCACAAACATATATCCTAGCCCCTCAGGTCATTTGTGTGACTTTGGAGGATAGAAACCGTTCCAGTTACTATTGCCACCTTAACAAACCATCTGGAACTTAGTGATATAAAATAGCAATCGTTTATTATACTCATGGATTTTGTTTGGTGAAGAATTCAGGCAGTGCACTGTGGATGTGGTTTCTTTACTCTCCCAAACCTGAAGCCTCAACTGGGGATGACTCAATTAGCAGAGGACTGAATCATCTGGAGGCGTCTTCACTCACAAGTGCACCTCAGAGGCTGTGCCCAGCTGGGACTGTCAACTGGACGCCTACACATGGTCCCCTGGTGTGGCTTGTGCTTCTCACAGCACAGTGGCTGAATGCCAGGAGGGATCCTTTAAGAGGACTAGTCAGAAGCTGCAAGATCTTTTCTGATTCAGCCTCAAAAGTCCCATAGTCCCTTCTTCTGAATTGTTTATTGGACACTCACAAGTCCACACTCATTCAAGGAGAGGGAACACATAGACTCCTACTTCTCAATGAGAAAAGTGTTAAATAATTTAAGGCTGTATTTAAAAAAAAAATAACAGAAAAAGGGCTACAGTGCAATGATGCAAACAATAGAAAATTCCATTTTATGTACCTTATTCTTACAAGTCTTTTGGTTTCTCCACCCTCAGGCATTTCTCAATAGACACTTTTCTCCACAGGCTCCTGACTCACTGCTATTCCCATTACACATAGATTCCTATTTATTTTCATTTATGCACCTGAGTTCATTCCTGCATTCGACAATGCACTGATGAAAGAATCTTGCATTCAACAAATGTTTATTGAATACCTAACATATGCTAGGCACAGTTTTAAGTTCTTGGAGTACATCCATGAATAAAACACACTAAATCTATTTTCCTTTTGGAGCTTATATTCCAGTGAGAGGGAAATAAAATCAATAACAAACATAACAAATACGTTTTACCAAATGTTAGGTGGTAGTGCTACAGAAAAAAGAAAATGTGGAGCATGGTAAGGGAATAGGGAATTTGAGGGGGATGAGTGCCATTTTAAATAGGGTGGTCAGAGTAGGTTCATTAAGAAGGTGGCATTGAAGTAAAGACATAAGGGAGGGGAGGGACTGAGCCATGTACCTATCTGAATAAGAATAATCCAGATAAAGGGAAAAGAATAATCCAGATAAAGGGAACAGCTCATACAAAGGTGAGAGTAGTTTTGACATATGTAAAGAAGAGCAAAGAGGTTGTGGTGGCTGGAATAGAAACAACAAAAAGGGGAGCAGCAGGAAACAAGATTAAGAATGTGACAGAGGCCGAATCATGTAGGGCCTTGTAGCAACAGGCTGCAAGTAAAGAATTACTAGGAGTTCTAAAGTTGGGGTCCAGAGGAGAATTTTGAGCAGAAGAGAGATTTATCTATCTATCTATCTATCTATCTATCTATCTATCTATCTATCTATCTATCTATCTATTTATTGACTTAATATTTTAAAAGGACCCCTCTGTAGACTGTAGGGCAACAATTACAGAAGAAGGGAGGTGAGTTAAGAGGTTATTACAGTCACCTGCGTATGGAAAGATGGTGGCTCAGACCAGGATGGTGGCAGGGGAGTTAGTGAAAAGTGATCAGATATCAGATATATTTTGAAGATAGATTTAATAGAATTTGCTGACATTGGATGTTAGAAAGCAAAAGAAAGGAGTTGTAGGTGACTTCAATGTTATTGGGCCAAGAAACTGGAATGATGGAATTGCCATTGATTGAGGTAAAGAGGACATGTGTGGAAGCAAGCTTTTAGGGGGTGTGGGAAAGATTAGGAATTGAATTTTAGACATGGCAATCTTGAGAATGTATTAGACAAATTTAAGTGCAGATCTTAGATATACAAGTCTAGTGTTCAGAAGAGAGGTCTGGACCAGGCACGTAAACTTGTGAGTTATTGGCATGTCATTGGCATTTAAAACCATGAGATAAGATGGAATCACCATGGGAATGAGTGTACACAGAGGAGAGAAAAGAACTACGGTCCAAGCACAAGGACAGGTCGGGGCAATATGCAAAGAAGACTGAGACGAAATGTTCACCAGCACAGGCATAAATGCAGTAGAGTGTGGTGTCCTAGAAGCCAAGTAAACAGACGTCAAGGTTAAGAGGAAAAAAGTAAATCAATTGTATCAAATATTGGGGTCATTTAGCTGATGGGTCAGGTAAGAAGAGAATTGAGAACTGACCACTGACTTTAGCAATGTGGGTATCTGTATAATCTTTAAAAAAGTACTTTTGATGGGGAATGAATGTGAAAACTTGACTGGAATGGATTGAAGAGAGAATATAAGGAGAGAAGATAGAGGCAGCAAATATATAGAATTTATTAAAAGAGATTTGTTATAAAATAAAACAACAAAATAAAGCACTAGCTGTCAGGGGATGTAGGGCTTAGAGAAGGTTTATTTACTTATATTTTAAGTAAATAAATATGGGAGAGATACTGTCATGTATGGAAGCTGATGACAGTGATCTAGAATAGAGGGAAAATTGCAGAAAAGAGAAGAAAGAATTGTTGGAGTGATGTTGTTGAATAAGTAAGGTCTCTTCTCTAAATTTCTCTAGGAGATCTACAGCATGAGAACTGGTTTTAGATGGAATCACAGAAAGTCCATCTATGGTAACAAACAAGAAGGAAATACAGATGGGTGGGAGGGTATAGTTATACTTTCATTTTCTAAACATAGATAGAAAGCAAGGTTGTCTCCTGAAAGTGAGCTTAGGAGAAGCAAAGTTGAAGACTTGATGAGAGAGGAGAAGTTTTCCAGTAGTGATTTGTTTAGGAGCGTGGAAGAGTGAGTAGACAAAGGAAGTGTGAGGTAACTGCTGCACAAGGGCAAGCATGGGTGGATGAAGAGTTGATTTAACCAGGTCGTGGTTTATCTAGTGAGTAAGATGAAATGAAGGAGTGACAATGGAATCAAGAGCATCAAGGGTCTATGCCAATTGACCGTGGCATTTAAGCTGGTTTGAAGATTTTTGGAGTGAGGGTACTAAATGAGTGGACGGGAGTTAGACAGTGGTGGTCAGAGAGTGGAAGGCATGAAATGACTGGTGTTGCCAGTGTGGGTAATGATGAGGTCTGGGATAAGCTCATGGGATTGAGAAACTGAGGTAACATGGGAGGCGATGTCATTGGAGGAGAGGATTTCAAAAGACTGAGAATCCAGTATGTTGGGAGGATTATGTAGCTGGTGTTATAAGGATGGCAGACATTGAAAGCATCCTCTTTATCTTCACATGAGGTATGGATTGTTCTTGACACCAGGCTTTGTGCCTAGCCCATTTATCATGCACGTCCACAGTGTTACTACAGCACTCCCCGACCCAAATGACCACACACACATTGGACTAGTTTATGTAGTCAAATAGTCTAGTCAATGTTTCTAGTCAGTTATGGAGTCAAATAAATTCTAGCCAGAATTTCAATCTCTTTGCCCAGAGACCTTAAGGCACAGCAAAAAGTAAGGACTTCCTTCTCATACAACCTTAAGAGTAGGTAAAGGGCAATTTTAAGGTTGTTGACCTGGACAGACTGCAGCATGAGGCTCATTCCAGATATTTCAGAGGCTATGGGTGGTCAAACTAATTCTAGATTGCATTCATTGGTGCAGATGGGCCATCTGGTTATTGGGCCACAGTGACTTAGATGTTGGGTGGGATTGAAGTCTTTAATGAAGAACTGCAATCTTTTTTCCAAAAGGCAATTGCTAAAGAAAGCAAGGTGGTCAAACTCTAGAAGAAAAAGCTGTACTTTCCCTACTAACCCAAGACCCAAGTAGCTAAGCAATTTATTCTCTTGTGACCCTTGTAGAAGTAGCTCTTGAATAACAAAACTTTCAGGGCAGAGCCCAGTGACAGAATCAGCAGAAAAAGAGAAATAGATCTTGATACTAGGAGTCACAAAGAAGCCCCTATATGTCATCACAGTAAGTGCTTATCCTTAAAGAGAACAATGAATTTACAAATCCATGTTCAAGTAATAGAAAATGATCTATTCAGAGAGCATTCAGCACAAAACATGCAGGCAGGTTTTTGAAAGCTTCGCAAAATGGCTCTCAAACTGAGGTATTATTTTTTAATTTCTTCATATTTCAAACCCTAGAGGCTGGGGTATCAACAAACGCCTCTAACACAATATAAATGAAAGGAAATCATGTACTCCAAAATGCTAAGTCAGGATCAGAAAGACAATTTTCTTACGAACTTTTTTTCAATTTCCTCTGGGCTAATAAAAATAACATGGATTTTTTTTTTTTTTTGCATAACATCTTTATTGAGATAATAATTCACATACTATACAATTTACCCATATAAAGATCAATGATTTTTAGTATATTCATGGTGGTGTGTAACCATCACCACTATCAATTTTAGAACCTTTTTATCATTCAAAAAAAAAATCTTGTACCCATCAACAGTTACTCCCATTTCCTCCAAGCCATAGAAAATGACTTATCTACTTTCTTTCTTCATAGGTCTATTTATTTTTAGTATCTATTCAGATACTTTTCCATTTATTTTGTTACTTTTTTTCTTTTCTGATTTTTAATTATATTATTTGTCTTTTAATTATTGAGTTGTAAGAGCTCATTATATATATCTGGATACTAGTCCTTTTATCAGTTATATGATTTGCAAATATGTTTTCCATTCTGTAGGTTGTCTTTTCACTTTTTTGATAATGTCTTTTGAAATACAAAAGTTTTCACTTTTGATAAAATCCAGTATGCCCATTTTTTATTTTGTTGCTTGTATGATTAGTGTCATATGTAAGGAACCACTGCCAAACTAAGATTTAAGGATTTAGCTTTATGTTTCTTTCCTAAGGGTTTTATGGTTTTAGCCCTTACATTTAGGTCTTTGAGCCATATTGAATTAATTTTTGTATATGGTGTGAGGTAGGGGTCCAACTTTATTCTTTGAATGTGATATTAACTATCCCAGCCCCATTTGTTGAAAAAACTGTTCCTTCTCCCCCTGGCTACTTTATCAAAAATCAATTTACTACCAACATGAGGGTTTATTTCTGTACTCTCAGTTCTATTCCATTGGTTTGTATGTCTATCCTCACCATATTCTCTTGATTATTGTAACTTTGCAGTAGGTTTTGAAATTGGGAAGTGTGAGTCCTCCAACTTTGTTCTTTTTCAAAATTGTTTTAGTTATTCTGGGTTCCTTGAATTTCCATATGTGACATAACATCTTGCTTTTATATTTTCTTTATTTTGTGACAATTGATTTTTACCTGGTTGTAGAGAAATAAAGATAAAGAATAAATCTTGAGCCTTAATTTACCTCATTTGTGGGAAAGAGAGGTGGAGGCAAAGTCTCAAGACAAAACAACAATTAATTTACAGAGCCAATGTGTCTTAATTTTACTTTGAAAATAAAATATAAACCGACAAGTAGAAAGATCTAAAAGAGATTAAATGGTGGGGCTATGAAGTAGGCATTTATAGACAACTGATTGAGGGTGGAAAAGGAGTACGAGAAATATGAATTGTTCTAAAAGATTCTATAAGTACAAAATATCTTCCCTGTTGGCCTCTACATTAGTATTTAGTATGTTTGAACTCAATTCATTTTTATCTGTTGGCATCACATGAAAATGGTCTCCATTAAAATGCACATTATTGGCTGAATGGAATGGGGGGAAAAGGAGGATGTTATTTAAGCTGAGATTGAGATAATCAGAAAGTCAACATGGAACATGAATTATCAAGGTGGATGCTGAATTGGCTAATGCTACTGGCAGAGAAAAGGTGCAGGTCAACGTGTGTCATGAGAATGGTTGATGACAGTAATGAGGATACAGAGGATACGTTATGAGGTTATAAGAACATGGTGTGAACCTTCAATAGAAAGGTGTGTAGTATGACTGCAAAATAGGAGCTCTGTGCCTGACACAGACTAAGCCCACATCAACTCATTTTTATGGCAAGATCTGGAAGTAACTCTGGGGAATACAGAGTAGTATAGTGTTCTAGAAGCTTGAATATTAGTTGGAGATTCAAGGGTCTAGTCTGCTTTTTCTTGTAGCTCTTGCCATTCTTCTTGAATCTTAGAGATGAGGAAAGTGAAGCTGAGGCTCTAATTGGAGTCACTTGCTCATTAGAAATGAGACTACCCATGGTTCTCTCCTCATTTGGTTTCATCTTTGTCAATTTCTTCTTATCCTTAATTCTGTCCAACTTAGTGTCATGGTCTACCTGATCTGTCTCTCTGTTAGTTTCTCCCACTTTGCCAGTAATACCTGTGTTCTGTTATGTACTTATTATCCTCAATCTATTTTTTTTATTTTATCAATATATGATGTAGTTGATTTTCATGTCCCTTTACTGATTCCTCCCTCGCCGCTTTCTCTCCCCCCGTCCACCCATCAACATCATATCTGTTCACTTGTCTTAACAAGTTCAAGGCATTGTGATTGTTGTGTCTTCTTCCGTGCCCCCACATTTGTTTGTGTATTTATTTATTTATTTTTAGTTCCCACAGATAAGTGAGAACATGTGATATTCCTCTTTCTGGGCCTGACTTATTTCAGTTAATATAATTTTTTCTAAGTCCATCCATATTGCTGCAAATGGTAGTATTTCATTCTTTTTTATAGAGAGTAGAATTCCATTGTGTAGATATATGACAGTTTCCTTATCCACTCATCTGATGATGGACATTTGGGCTGGTATAATCATCATGTCGAAGGGATCCCTATAATCCTCAATCTATTTTAAAATATATAATTTTCACTTAAACATGGACCTCCTGAAGCTTCTGTTTCCCTCCTCACGTGGATTCACCTTAAATGTTCTAACTTGAAGATGTCATTTGTGCACTAGATACAGAACTATTGGTTTGGAGATCAAAGAGAGAATCAGTTAAGATCTAACAGGATTTTGAGGCATCTGCTGCTTTTCTCTCTTATTTCTTCTCTGATTTGAACTCAACTCAAACTGCATACTTTTGCTTTTCTTCCTAAGTTTGCTCTATACCACTAAAATAATGAAAAGCTTCTGAGATTATTTCCAAGTTACGTCAATATCTAGGTTTGGCAGCTAACATGTAATACCAACACCTTATGCTTTACAAACTTATTTTTCTGTTTTGCAGTACTAATTTGCATTTAGTCAACAGTGAGATGGAGCTTTCTATATGTGCAACTTCTATGTGCTCACTACTAAGCTTAGAGTCCAACTTTTTTTTCCTCAGAAGATCACAACCTTATGTGAGATGTGGGTACAATCATGATATCTGCCATTTTGTATCTGTCCCTCATTCCTTTTGAAAATTCCCCCTTTGCCAGTCTATATGATTCTGTTGGGACTGCCAATTTGGGAGCCTCAAATCCCCTGCTTCAGGGGTGGATGGGCCTATGACTAAGGCTGGGTAATCAAATGCTCACATTCCCCTTGGACATAGTGATTCATCCAGGGAGACCAATTAGAGTTTTTATGGGGGAACCAAAAGGTAAGAGGGAGGGATGGGGGCAGAGGGAGAGAGAGATAGAGAGAAAGAGAAACTATATAATCTGACTACCCGAATTTAGCTTTTTTTGAAGCCTACTCTTACAGACATTGTTTGAGAGCTCATGCATTCGGTTTGTTCTTAAGCTAACTTATACCTACCAAAGAGTCCTGACTACGTGGTAAATAATCACAGTCCAAGAGGATAACACTGTTATGGAGGAAGGGACACAGGACAGGGCAGAGAGAGCCACTTCTGCCTGGACAAGACCAAGTGATAGTAATAGCTGCAACATTTTACTGCTTCAAAAATGATTATACGTATATTACCTCAGTTGATCCCTATGCCAATGCTATAAGGAAAAGATTTGTATAATACTTATTGCCAAAATATTAATGACTATAATTATCCAAAGGGTAGATGGAGGAGGATAGAAAGCTAAAGAGGTTTGGGAATCAAAACTTCCTACACAAAATGACAACTATGATGGGTTTTAATACCACTCCCCAGCCAGCATTATAAAGATATTTCTTGAGATCTAACTCCTTTTCACAAACTATTCTATTGCTTTATAGTCTCACATAACATCTAAAGTTTGGTAAAAAGATGTTTTGTGATTTTTTTTGGTGGGTTCTAAAAAAAGCCCACAAATACTGCTAGACACTGAAATGATAAACATAAAAAACATAGAATTAGCTTGAGTCTGTGAAGCTTTGCAAGAACCAAAATGACTTTATTTTCTATCATTTTCCCCAAGATGCTAATATTTTAGATCTATGTATAAATGTTTCATGGGCACTGCCATTATGTAGATATTTGCTCCTGGACGATAAACAGTTACATTTTTTTTCTCCCAAATTTAATTTGATTCTATTGCAACCATGGCCAATGAGTAATAGTCTTTGGAGATGGGTGTTGCCAACTGTTATTATGAATGTGACGTCTTGTTATATGGAAAAAATTGCCAACAGCCTTAAAAGTACAGACTCAGAAGGGAAAATATTAAGGGCTATTTCTCAGACTATAGTATTCATTAGTAAACCTCACAGATGCTTATTGCTTAGAAAGCTGCAGACTCCATTCTCTGGTTCTCTCTAGCAGCATACAAGACCTCTTTCAAATGTTTAGCTCTTACCCTCATATATATCCAGGCACAAAAGTACAAATGTTTGTCATATGCCATTCTCAACGCCTGGGATGGTATGTCCATCCTGACTTTATCACAAGGAAATCGTGTAGTGTTCTATACAAAGATACAATGAAGCGATGACTCCGTGTTTCCTCTAGTTCCCCTGTGGCAGTGATCAATACCACAAAAGGCAGTGGTCAAACCTAGTTTTTCCTTCTTCCTTCTTGTGTCTGAGGCAATGCCATGTGTTCAGCCTAAACTTTTTCATTTTCTTGTAGAGCACACAAGAAGATCATATTTCCAAGTTTCCCTTGTAATTGGACTGAGGCTGCATAACTGAGATCTGAACATCAGACTGTGCAAAAGTGATATATGTCATTCCTAGCCAAATACCCTTTTCCATGGCGTTTTCCATGTTCTCTTTCTTTTCCATGGTAAATTTAAAGATCAATTGTTAAAGGTAGTTGTGCCACCAGACACATGCACACTGGATATGTGAATGCACGAAACAAAGCTTCCTGTCCACTGTATTGGACTCTGAGGTGAGCATGCAAGAGTAATTATTGTACTAATCCACTGAATTTTTTTTTTATTATTACAGTGTTTAGTTAATCCTAATATATTTAATATCACCACCCACTCTTGCTTGTATTATCTGGAGGAACAATTGCACTACATGTACGATTAATAAGTGGCCAGGGGCTGCTCTGAGGTATAGCCTTTCAACTTTAAACACATGAAAAAGCTTACCAGACATGAAAGCCATTGGCATCACCTGGGTCAGCGATGGGATATGGGCATGTAACCTCACCAGGACAGTACCAGCCTCTGAGTTCCTGTCTGAGCAGTATGCTGGGGCATAGATGCTGATCCATGAATGACCCACAGGAATGGTAAATAAAGAACCACTGAAGGTGAATCATCAGAGGCTGAAGAAACCACAGCAGAAGCTATTTTTGCTGAATGTTTAGTTTTCCTTTGTTATAAGGGTTTTACTAACTGAAAGAAATGTATTTTCTATTGTTTAAGTGACAGGTGGTCTGGATTGTTATGGGTTTTTTTTTTGGCAAACTGTATAGAAAAGATAAATATCATCACAGTCTAGAGATGAGAAATAAGCTAAATATAAAGATATGACTATACTCCTTAGCAGCCACAAATAGATACGACCTCCTCCCATTATCCTTCCCTAATCCTTCACCTTATGATCCCATAATACCCAATTACTCTGAGTTCCCCCAAGAGCACCATGGGCCTCATGTCCCACAATCTTGGCTCATGATGTTCTCCCTGGCCTCTGCATCCCACCTCCTGACCCGCCTGGAGGAGATTATACGTCCTTCAGCACTCAACTTCTCTATTACCCTCTTCAGAATGTCTTCTCTGATCCCTAAGAAGCAAAAGCTTCTGCTCTTTGTGCTTCTAAAGCACCTGTGTTTACCTCCACCATAAAAATCGTCAATTTGTAGAATAAATATTTATTTATATCTTTCCAGTAGGCTAGAAAACCCTGGAGTATAGGATTCTTATTTTATTTATCTCTACATCCCTGGGACTGGCAAATACTTGGCATATTGGGGGTGCTCAATAAGTTCTCACTTAATTTAATTGAGCTCACTAGGTAACAGAAGTCCTAGAAACAGAAAAATTTTAAATGTCACTATAATGTATGGACAAGGCAACGTATAGGATGGGAAAACAGGAAGATGCAACATAGAGGTGCAGTTGTTAGTGTTCTATTATTTAATGTAAAGAGGGTCTCAGCTTGACGCTAAACTCAGTCAGGGTCATCTGGAATATATCTGGGCATGTCTAAAGGCAACTTGAACATAGTCACAAACATTCTATTGTCATGATGGATTAGGAATCTTTTGGAGAAGACATCATTCTGAGCAAAGACAGAGTTTGGACAAAGGATTTTTGTCTGGAAGGCAATAGTTTGCACAGTTGTTCAGAATAATTCTGAATAGCACCCAGTGTCTTTCACTGAGGTAATTGTTCATGGCCTAATTATCACACTTTTTGCCTGATCCTAGGGAGAGAGATTGATAGTAAAGCCTGAAAGAGCTATTTTAGGAAAAGCACCATAAGATGCTGAGTCCCTGTGGCAGTGCTGTTTTGTGGCTGCTGTGACAGAGTTGCACAGAGGGATTGGGAATTTTCTCATCTTGAATTATCCCAGAGTGTAGCACAGACTCAGCCACCTGGGGAACTAACTTAGCTAGCCTCTGTCTTAAATGAAGAAGTGGTAGCAGATGTTACTCTTTGGTGAATGTTAACAGAACCACAGGGAAATAAGGCAGCTTCATGACAGTTTCATGGTCAGGAACAACATCAGGGCTTCAAAGCAGGGGACCAGGAGAGGAGAAACATGGTAGATCCCAGATGGCAGCCCAGAGGATTTGTTTGCAAACATCTGCAACATCCTCAGTGACCTTCAGGAATACTGTGTGGGGAGGAATTTGCATCAGATGGGAGTCTCATAATAGTTTGTGAAGAAGCAAAAATGTACTACCTATTAGTATATTGAGAAAACCCTATTTTTAACCACTATAGCCTGTGAAAATCTTGGTTACATTTTAAGTAAGTGGAATGAGTTTTAATCGGCAAGGTCAAGTTTACCCTAGGTCGAATCGGGACATTACAACCACTAGCAATGATTGTGAATGATTCATGAAGTTTGGGAGAGGAAGCAATTTAAAGTCCATTCTCATGAATGGAGAGGAACGATAGTGCCGTGTAATGTGGATCCATCAATGGGTCATACTGCGAAACAAACAAACAAACTGAATCTCCCATCAGAAATCAATTCCTAAGCAGCCATAAGAGCACAGGGTTTTGGGTGAAAAACAGCAGGGCTTTGTGGGGAATCGATAGCATCAAACTAATCTGTTTTCTTTCTGTGACAAGGTGATAGAAAAATTGAAACAGACAGTGTATTTTGACTTTGCTAAGGCTTTTGATTTTTCTCAGCGAGAATTTCTCTTCAACAAGGAGGATACTTTAACAGATATTTTTGGAATGTCTAGTGCATATGCTGTGTAACAGGTTTACTGTGATAACCATTCTCCATCTGTGAGGGATGGAGACTCTTGTGAGGGCAGAGAGACATGTGGCCGGGAACTAAAAATCAGGCTTTAATCCAATTACTTGAAAAGTACTATACACAGTAGCACAAAATGTAGAGCCCCTGACCTCCCTAAAATGGCCTGGGAATGCTCCCTCAAATAAAGAAAGCTTGAATAATAGCTAGGAATCTGATCAGAGAGCAAGACATAAAGACTTGAGAATTAGTAGAAGAGCATTCATCTCTACCACTTAGCACGCTCACATGAACATGCAAAAGCTGCCAGAAACTCCCTGGAAAGCATTGTTTTTCTCCTCCAGGTCCTAAGATGTTGGTCTTTGCATCTAGACACATAGCCATAGCTCTCAGTCCAAAAAATTAAGGTGGGGATTGTTAAAAAAAGACAAAACAAAGAAAGACACAAACCAGGATACAGTATTTTTCCAGACCTGTTTGGTCATCTGATTGCCATTGTAATCTTACAGGTCCAGGTAATCAATCAATCAGTTCTGCAGATGGTAGCTGCCAACACAAGTCTTTCTCTACTGATTGATTGACTACCCCTTTCTTGCTTACTAGCAGATGAAAGAAAATGATATCACATATTTTAGCTGATCAAGGAATAAATGGCCAGGGGTCATTTTGCATGACAGACATCTAGGTTTGCAGAAATGACACATAAATAAAGAGACTGATTTGGAATATTGGTGTCAGGGGACATAAATGCATACATCATCCTGTCATTAGGGTTCCTGCCTCTGGGTTTCCTTTAATGCTGAATTTTGGATAATAGATGAGGACGCATCTATTCCTGGGCTGCAACAGCTGGAGCAGAGTACTGTAGGCAAGACTGTAGGCAAGACACCACCAGTCCACGACAAGAAGGGGCATTATCTTTGCTGCATGTTTAATATTTTTGTTGTAACAACAATAGAAATAATGCTTCTTTAGTTTAAGTATTAGGGGGTTAGGGTCCTTTGATTTCTTGTTTAAGTTATAAGGGGGAAAGTAAATCCACATGGTCTGAAAGGGAAGAAATGGATCAAAATCAAGATTTACATCTAATCCCTCAGCAGCATTATCCTGGAACATCGCATGCTAAGGGGTCAGGGAATGAAAGGTGACTGAGGAATTTTCAGTGAACTTGCAGAAAATGCAATAAAATTGCCTGTTCAGTACACCCTGAATAATTATGTATAGTTGGAAACAGTGTATGGGAAAGATTGCAGAAATGAGGCTAGAAGAGCTGGAAACAGCCAGATTATGGAATGTCTCATGTATCCCATTCTGGGTCTTTTATTTTTATTTATTTATTTATTTATTTATTTATTTATTTATTTATTTATTTATTTATTTATTTATTTTTTTAAATTTTATTTTGTCGATATACATTGTAGCTGATTAATGCTCCCCATCACCAAAACCTCCCTCCCTTCTCCCTCACCCCCTCCCCCCCAACCATGTCCTTTCTGTTTGTTTGTTGTATCAACTTCAAATAATTGTGGTTGTTATATCTTCTTCCCCCCCCCCCCCCGGTTTGTGTGTGTATGTGTGTATGTGTGTGTGTGAATTTATATATTAATTTTTAGCTCCCTCCAATAAGTGAGAACATGTGGTATTTCTCTTTCTGTGCCTGACTTGTTTCACTTAATATAATTCTCTCGAGGTCCATCCATGTTGTTGCAAATGGCAGTATTTCATTCGTTTTTATAGCTGAGTAGTATTCCATTGTGTAGATGTACCACATTTTCCGTATCCACTCATCTGATGATGGGCATTTGGGCTGGTTCCAACTCTTGGCTATTGTAAAGAGTGCTGCGATGAACATTGGGGAACAGGTATACCTTCGACTTGATGATTTCCATTCCTCTGGGTATATTCCCAACAGTGGGATGGCTGGGTCGTATGGTAGATCTATTTGCAATTGTTTAAGGAACCTCCATACCATTTTCCATAGAGGCTGCACCATTTTGCAGTCCCACCAACAATGTATGAGAGTTCCTTTTTCTCCGCAGCCTTGCCAGCATTTATCGTTCATAGTCTTTTGGATTTTAGCCATCCTAACTGGGGTTAGATGGTATCTCAATGTGGTTTTGATTTGCATTTCCCGGATGCTGAGTGATGTTGAGCATTTTTTCATATGTCTGTTGGCCATTTGGATATCTTCCTTAGAGAAATGCCTACTTAGCTCTTTTGCCCATTTTTTAATTGGGTTGCTTGTTTTCTTCTTGTAAAGTTGTTTGAGTTCCTTATATATTCTGGATATTAATCCTTTGTCAGATGTATATTTTGCAAATATTTTCTCCCACTCTGTTGGTTGTCTTTTAACTCTTTTCATTGTTTCTTTTGCTGTGCAGAAGCTTTTTAGTTTGATATAATCCCATTTGTTTATTTTTCCTTTGGTTGCCCGTGCTTTTGGGGTCATATTCATGAAGTCTGAGCCCAGTCCCATTTCCTGAAGTGTTTCCCCTATGTTTTCTTTAAGAAGTTTTATTGTCTCAGGGTGTATATTTAAATCCTTCATCCATTTTGAGTTGATTTTAGTATACGGTGAGAGGTATGGATCTAGTTTCATTCTCCTGCATATCGATATCCAGTTATCCCAGCACCACTTGCTGAAGAGGCAGTCCCTTCCCCAGTGAATAGGCTTGGTGCCTTTGTCAAAGATCAGATGGCAGTAAGTGTGTGGGTTGATTTCTGGATTCTCTATTCTATTCCATTGGTCAGTGTGTCTGTTTTTATGCCAGTACCATACTGTTTTGGTTATTATAGCTTTGTAGTATAGCTTAAAGTCAGGTAGTGTTATGCCTCCAGCTTTATTTTTTTTGCTGAGCATTGCTTTGGCTATTCGTGGTCTTTTATTGTTCCATATAAATGTCTGAATAGTTTTTTCCATTTCTGAGAAAAATGTCTTTGGAATTTTGATGGGGATTGCATTGAATTTGTATATCACTTTGGGTAGTACGGACATTTTCACTATGTTGATTCTTCCAATCCAAGAGCATGGAATATCTTTCCATCTTCTTGTATCCTCTCTAATTTCTCTCAGCAGTGGTTTGTAGTTCTCATTATAGAGATTTTTCACCTCCTTGGTTAACTCAATTCCTAAGTATTTTATTTTTTTGGTGGCTATTGTAAATGGGCAGGCTTTCTTGATTTCTCCTTCTGCATGTTCACTATTGGAGAAAAGAAATGCTACTGATTTTTGTGTGTTGATTTTGTATCCTGCTACTGTGCTGAAATCATTTATCAATTCCAACAGTTTTTTTGTAGAGGTTTTAGGCTGTTCGATATATAGGATCATGTCATCTGCAAACAGGGACAGTTTGACTTCATCTTTTCCAATCTGGATGCCCTTTATTTCCTTCTCTTCTCTGATTGCTCTGGCTAGTACTTCCAACACTATGTTGAATAGGAGTGGTGAGAGTGGGCATCCTTGTCTAGTGCCTGTTCTTAAAGGAAAAGCTTTCAGCTTTTCCCCATTCAGGATGATATTGGCAGTGGGTTTGTCATATATGGCTTTAATTATGTTGAGATACTTTCCCTCTATACCTAACTTATAGAGGGTCTTTGTCATGAATGAGTGCTGAACTTTATCAAATGCTTTTTCAGCATCTATAGAGATGATCATATGGTCCTTGTGTTTGAGTTTATTAATATGGTGTATCACATTTATTGATTTGCGTATGTTGAACCAACCTTGCATCCCTGGGATGAATCCCACTTGATCGTGATGAATAATTTTTCGTATATGTTGCTGTATTCTGTTTGCTAGTATTTTAGTGAGGATTTTTGCATCTATATTCATCAAGGATATCGGCCTGTAGTTTTCTTTTTTGGTTATATCTTTACCTGGTTTTGGTATCAGGATGATGTTTGCTTCATAGAATGAGTTTGGGAGATTTGCGTCTGTTTCAATCTTTTGGAATAGTTTGTAGAGAATCGGTGTCAATTCCTCTTTGAATGTTTGGTAAAATTCTGCTGTGAATCCATCTGGTCCTGGGCTTTTCTTTGTTGGGAGCCTTCTGATAACAGCTTCAATCTCCTTTATTGTTATTGGTCTGTTCAAATTTTCTACGTCTTCACGGTTCAGTTTTGGGAGCTTGTGTGTGTCCAGAAATTTATCCATTTCCTCCAGATTTTCAAATTTGTTGGCGTATAGTTGTTTATAGTAGTATCGAATGATTCCTTGTATTTCAGATGAATCAGTTGTAATATCGCCTTTTTCATTTCTAATTTTTGTTATTTGAGTCTTCTCTCTTCTTTTTTTTGTTAGCCATGCTAATGGTTTGTCAATTTTATTTATCTTTTCAAAAAACCAACTTTTTGATTCGTTGATCTTTTGAATTGTTTTTTGGTTTTCAATTTCATTCAGTTCTGCTCTGATCTTAATGATTTCTTTCCGTCTGCTAACTTTAGGATTGGATTGTTCTTGTTTTTCTAGTTCTTTAAGGTGAAGTGTTAGGTTGTTCACTTGCCATCTTTCCATTCTTCTGAAGTGAGCATTTAATGCAATAAATTTTCCCCTCAATACTGCTTTTGCAGTATCCCACAGGTTTTGGTATGATGTATCATTGTTTTCATTAGTTTCAATAAACTTTTTGATTTCCTGCTTGATTTCTTCTTGGACCCATATGTCATTAAGTAGAATGCTGTTTAATTTCCATGTGTTTGTATAGTTTCCAGAGTTTTGTTTGTTATTAATTTCTAGTTTTAATCCATTGTGGTCTGAGAAGATACATGGGATAATTCCAATTTTTTTGAATTTATTGAGACTTGATTTGTGACCTAATATGTGATCTATCCTGGAGAATGATCCATGTGCTGATGAGCAGAATGAATATTCTGAGGTTGTTGGGTGGAATGTTCTGTAGATATCTGCCAATTCCAATTGGTCTAGAGTCTTGTTTAGATCTTGTGTTTCTCTACTGATTCTTTGCCCAGATGATCTGTCTAATATTGACAGTGGAGTGTTCAGGTCCCCTGCTATTATGGTATTAGTGTCTATTTCCTTCTTTAGGTCTAATAGAGTTTGTTTTATAAATCTGGCTGCTCCAACATTGGGTGCGTACATATTTATGATTATTATGTCTTCTTGATGGATCAGTCCTTTTATCATTAAGTAGTGTCCCTCATTGTCTCTTTTTATGGTTTTTAGTTTAAAGTCTATTTTGTCAGATATAAGAATAGCCACTCCAGCTCGTTTTTCTTTTCTGTTTGCATGGTAAATCTTTTTCCATCCTTTCACTCTTAGTCTGTGTGAATCTTTATGGGTGTGGTGGGTCTCTTGTAGGCAGCATATAGTTGGGTCCTGCTTTTTGATCCAGTCAGCCAGTCTGTGTCTTTTAATTGGGGAATTTAAGCCTTTAACATTAAGAGTTGTTATTGAAAGGTGTTGATTTATTCCTAGCATTTTATTGGTTGTTTGGTTGTCTTAGGTGTCTTTTGTTCCTTGCTTTCTGATTTACTGTTTGGTTTCTTTGTTTGTTGGTTCCTTAGGTTGTAGATAGTGTTTTTGTTAGCTTGTTTTCTCTTCATGAATGCCATTTTTATTGTACTAGCGGGTTTTGATTTTTCTTGGGTTTTTATGGCAGTGGTAGTTATTTTTCAGGAACCAAACCCAGTACTCCCTTGAGGATTTCTTGTAAGGGTGGTCTTGTGGTAGTGAACTCCCGCAGTTTTTGTTTGTCTGAGAAATATACTATTTGCCCCTCATTTCGGAAGGATAGCCTTGCAGGGTAGAGTATTCTTGGCTGGCAATCTTTGTCTTTTAGTATTTTGAAAATATCTTCCCATTCCTTTCTAGCTTTTAGGGTTTGTGATGAAAAGTCTGATGTTAACCTGATTGGGGCTCCCTTATAGGTGATTTGACGCTTCTCTCTTGCAGCTTTTAAGATTCTCTCTTTGTCTCTGAGTTTTGCCAATTTGACTATGACATGTCTTGGAGAAGGCCTTTTTGGGTTGAATACGTTTGGAGATCGTTGAGCTTCCTGGATCTGAAGATCAGTGATTTTTCCTATACCTGGGAAGTTTTCTGCCACTATTTTGTTGAATATGTTTTCAATGGAATCTCCATTTTCCTCCCCTTCTGGAATACCCATGACTCAGATATTTGAGCGCTTGAGGTTGTCTGATATCTCTCTCAGATTTTCTTCCATGTCCTTGATTCTTTTTTCTTTCTTTTTGTCTGCTTGTGTTATTTCAAACAGCCCATCTTCAAGTTCAGAGGTTCTCTCTTCAACTTCGACAAGCCTGCTGGTTAAACTCTCCGTTGTGTTTTTTATTTCGCTGAATAACTTCTTCAGTTCAGCAAGTTCTGCTACATTTTTTTTCAGGAAATTGATTTCCTTGTATATTTCCTCTTTCAGATCCTGTATACTTTTCCTCATTTCATCATGATGTCTAGCTGAGTTTTCTTGTATCTCATTCAGTTTCCTTAGAATTATCACTCGAAATTCCTTGTCAGTTATTTCAAGGGCTTCTTGTTCTATAGGATCTAGAGTATGAGATTTATTAACTTTTAGTGGTGTACTTTCTTGATTTTTTGTATTTCTGGTGTCTTTTTTTTGGTGTTTATTCATTGTGGCAGGGGGTTTCACAGTCCACCGGTTTAAGACTAATGACTAACTAGGATGTTCCTGTGGTTGCCAATTTGGTATGGCTCCCGCCGTGACTGCTCAGTTGGCCTCTAGTGTCTTGTGTGTGTGGTTGCCTCGGGTCTTGGGCTCCTCCGGGGATCCACCTTTCTGGTCAGCTTGTACTCTGCTGGGCTGGTGGATCACGTACCACAGGGTGTGTGATCTCTGTTGAGCTTTCACTTTCTGTACAGGACTTCTCCCCGTTCCGTGTGCTCTGGCCCAGGCTGTTAGATCGTGCAGTGGCGACCCCACCGGGTGTGTGGTTCCTGTCGAGTCTCCGCCTCCCTGGCCGCACGTCTCCCCCCTCTGTGCACACTGTGCTGGGCTGGGGCGTGTCTTCTGCACCCCTCGTCTATCAGCTGGGCCTTCAAGACCCTGCTCAGCACCGCCTCGCCCAGGAAGTCTACCAGGTTTCTGCTAGGCACAGACGACCGGTCTCTCTGGGTGCCTTTGTAGCACTGTGTAGATCTTTCTCGGGTCTTGTTCACCTTTGTATCCCCCCCGGTATAAACCGAGTCTAGTGCCCGCCTGCAGCCTGCTCTCCGGCAGGTTCAAGCGGACCTGGGAACTCTCCTACCACACTATTCCCAACCAGAAATTCGTTAGGCTTTTTTCCAAACTGGTGGTCGCAGAGATGGTATCTGCCTCCCAGTAACAGGAAGTTTACCGGGGCCGGAGTCCAGGGTGTGGTGGAGTGACAGTCGGCCCGCCCGTACTTCCTAGCCCTCCCAAAACTGGTCGGGACGCCCCACACCCCCAGCCCTGCCAGAGAACCGTGGAGGGAGTGGGAGAGGAGGTCGGCCCGCAGGGTCCGGAAAGCTCCGCGCCAGGCCAAGCAAATGGGCTCAGTGATGGCCGAGCAGGGCGGAGCTGCCCGCACCTGGGAAAATGGAGGCAGCACCGTGGCAGTGAGTGGCCTGGTGGTGCAGGCGGGAGCCTCATGGGCATCCACCCCCCGAACAGAGCTGTGCCATGGGTCACTCACAGTGCTGTGCCAGGTCTGGCGCTCGCTCTGTCTCTGGTTTGTTGCCTTCCGTGTTCTCGGCGCTGCCGCCTCGGGCTGTTCAGTCGCGGCGCGGCTCGGGCGCTCCCAGGAATCTTCTTTAATGCCGGCCTGAAACTTCGAATCCTGAATAGGGCAGCTGGCCGCCTTCAGTGCGGCCCCAGCCTCCGGGATCCTGGCTGCATCCACAGCAGCCCTGGCGCCGTGTTCCCTGTTTCAAGACTCACTTTTGCAGCTAAGAATCAGTTCTTTTCCTGCTCCACACTTCACAGCTGTTGCCTGTAAATGAGGCAGCCTCTCCTGCCGGGGGCAAAGTGGCGTTGAGCCCCCACGACCGGCCAGCAGCAGCAGTCCTCCCTTAAGATATGGCCAGAGGAAGGTCCACAAGTTTCCCGGCTGCCTGAGGCCCAGTGGCCACCTTTTCCACCTCAGCTACTCCGCGCCAGCCGCCGCAGCCGCCGCCATCTTGAAACCTTCAGCCATTCTGGGTCTTTTAAAACTCTTCACCTCTGTCAAAACTTACCTGCATCATTTCCATTTTTTTCCCTCTCATTCACTCCTTATTCTGTTTATTATTTCTTAAGTTTTTTTTTGTTGATATAAAACATGCATATAGAAAAGTGAAAAAAATTTAGAGTGAAAAAATTGAGGGGGCTGGCTGGTTTGCTCAGTTGTTTAGACCGCAGCCTCATAACACTAAGTTACCCATTCAGATCCTGATACTGGCCAGCTTCCCCCTCCTCTACCCCCACCCCCCCAAAAAGGCAAGAAAAGTATAAAATTTGATGAACTTCTACTTCCATGTAAACAGCACCTAGATGAATAAACAGGACTTGACTACCAGCCCAAACCTCCCTTCAGTATCCTCTTAGTTACTGCTTCCCACAAAGAATAACACCATCCTGGCTTCTAACATCATAAATCAATTTTACCTGCTTATGAGCTTTATATAAGTGGAATTGTACAGTGTGTGCTCTTTCGTGTCTGGTTTCTTTTGCTCGACATTGAGTTTGTGAGATTTATCCATACTGTTGCATGTATTTATAGTTCACTTATTCTCACTGTTGTACAATATTCCATTACATAAATACAACGGATCTTCAAAAAATTCATGGAAATATTCATAGTAGTTCCATTTTTCCACAAGCTTTTTGAAATAACTTCATATGTTATAGTTTATTCACCCATTCAACTATAGAGGAATATTTGTTTCATGTTTAGTTTTGGGCTGTTATAACAAATGTTTCCAGAACATATTTTCTGCTGCGTATATATAGGCATTTCTGTCGCAAGTTCAGCTAGAAATGGAATGGATTTGTTAGTGGATACAAGCATATTCAATGTCAATCTATACTGCTAAGCTGTTTTCCAAAATGGGTATACAATTTATAGTCTGAAGAGCAGGGTAGGAGAGAAGCATATATTCTTTACTTAATTTGTTGCACATATGTTGCACTTGTACTTTGTGTGTGATGGTACTGTAGACACAGTGGGAGTAAAGAGAAAAAGCAAAAGTGATGGCTGTCCTCAAGAAGCTTACAGTCTAGTCAGAGAGACATACATTCGAACAGTTAATGATCAGGATTGGGGGGGAGAACTAAGTGCTCTAAAAAGAGATACAAAGTGGAGGACAGAGCGAGGTGAGGAAACCAGTGGGAAACCACAGAGAAGATGAAAATAGCAACTGACTTTCATGCAGCACTTTTCATATGTGGTATTATGTTTAATACTTACAACCTGCAATGCGGACATCACTCTGATTCTTTTTTAAGTGAACAAACACATTTAGAGAGATCAATGACTTCCAATGGTTGAGTTGGTGGGTGGTGGGTTTTGTTTTGGCTTCAAGATCCTCTGAAAGTAGCTCATATACTCTTGCTGGGTACAGAGGGTCCCTGACTTATGATGGTTTGACTTGTAATTTTTCAACTTTACAATGGTGAGAAAATAATACTTATTTAATGGAAATCATACTTAGAATTTTGTGTTTTGGTCTTTTCCCAGGCTAGCAATATGAAGTATGATACTCTCTTGTGGTGCTGAACAGCAGCAGCTGGCCAAAGCTCTCAGTCAGCCTTTTGATCACAAGGGTAAACAGCCAATACTCTACAGAGTTCTGTGTTGCCAGGTGATTTTGTCCAATTTCAGGCTAATATTGTAGTGGGTTAGAAATCTTGATTCTCCTTGGTCTTAGAATAGCATTTTTAGGTAATGCATGAATAAGCCAAAAGGTTCTTGTGTAGGGGACAATAGTCCACAGATAAGTTTGGCAAAAGCCATCTAATCAATTCTAATCACTGTTTAGGGATGGGATTATTTGACTGTTTTAGGTTGCTGGTTTGATTCCAGCTTAAATGACGATTGACTATTTAACCTACTTATTGTTCTTAAGATATGTTAAGGAACTGCTTGAATGCTGTTTAAATATGCTAAAGAAATTGCTGTAAGAAGTATGTGAAAAAGAAAATGTTTACTAAGGACAAGCTGTTTGTTGGTGGATGGACTTAGCTTTTTGCAAATTGCATTCTGGAATGTCACATTGTTAATTTTACCGCTATTACTAGTTTTAGTTGTTTAAAGCTATACTTAGCTATAATTCCCTTTTGTAACACTGCCTGTCTTTATGTCCTTCTTTGATGATTGAATCAACTGATTTTCCTTGTGAAACTTCCTTGTCTTGTTAACAAAAGGCTGATTTTTCATTGGGGCTGCTGCTGCCCTGATGGGTGGCAGTCCCACCAGGCCTCATTGATGGTACTTTAAGTGAATTCTTTCTTTCTCTTTTTCTCATCTTGTTTACACAGAGGAAAGTGTAACATAGTATGTGTGTTCTGAGCACATTTAAGGTAGGCTAGGCTAATCTGTGATGCTTGGTAAATTAGGTGTATTAAATGAATTTTGACTTAGGGTATTTTCAACTTAATGATGAGTTTATCGGGACATAACCCCACTGTAAGGAGAGGAGCATCTGGACTTTGTTGTTTGAGAAAGAAGCTTTTGAGAATAATCTGGAAGCATAAATAAGGCAGCCATATCATGAGGTGGAAGAACATAAAAGATGAAATCAGAAAGCTCTACTTGACACAATAGATTTGTGATCACTTAGCTTTCCAATTTCTTAGAAGCTCTGTTTTCTTATTCATAGGAAAGGAACAATAGTAATGACTACTTCACAGAATGATTGTGAAGAGAAAATGAGCTAATATTTGGTAAAGCATGTAATCTACTGACTTCTCAATTCAAATTTACACAACCTGACCAAAGACAGAAAAGATGATGGGAAAGAATCTGAGTGCATTTGTGAACTTGGAGCCAAATACATGTCAGCTCTGAATGTACTGCTTAGCTGTAAAAAAGAAAACTGCTTTATAAGTTTGGCATTGTAAAAAAAAAAAAAAAAAAAAAGATAAGAATGGCAACGTAGGAATGTTTAGATGAGCTCTTCTTCATGTCCATCCCTCTTTTGTTTTCAAAGCAGAATACCAATATTGTTACCTGTTTAGGATCCATGGTTCATTCAACACATCTGGCATTTCTTGAGAACACTAATGGTGAGTCAGGTATCATAGGATGCTGAGTGGACTGGCAGCTAAGACCCAAATCAGAGAACAAAGAAAAATAAAAGGAGAGCACAGCACTAAGGAGGCAACAGAAATTGGAGGCAGATATTTCTCTCTGGCTTATTAAGAGGTAGCACAACTGGATCTGCCATGCTGGTCATTATCTTTGCAACCCCCACCATCTTCCCACTCTACAAACAAGGATGGTGACAAGAGGAAAGAGTCCTTGACATCTTTAAGAAGACAGTGTTGAAGGTGTCAGTGTGGAGTGTTGCCTTTATGCTGACGGAAGGAAGGGATTGGAATGTTTACACTCCTCTGCCCTGCCACAATCAGAGAGATAAGGGGCTCCAGAGAATCTTCCTAGAAGCAGAGAGAGAGAAGCTGGCAAGAGAGAAAGAGTGTGCCCTGCTTGTATGCCTGTGTAGGCACTAGACCTGTTGATCTGGCTTGAGCCTACCTGGGCAGGTGGAAAGGGAGACAGAAAGAACTGCCAGGCAGAGGGTTAGTGGTGCAGCAGCCTTATCCATCTATTGTTTGACCTCCAAAAACGTGTGAGTTTCCCCTGCATCATAACCAAGCTAAAGTAGACCCATCTTAGGCCTGAGCAGCCAGGCAAGAGTTCACCTTTGAGATGCACCCCTGGTGGTGAACACTGAGGATGGGGGAAGAGCAGTGATGGGAGAAAAGGAAAGCTATTTCATAACCAAGTTGGGATAGTTCAATCGACCAATTGCATGGGATTACAAAAGAGGGATTATAAAATAGTCTTTGGAAGGAGCAAGGGATTCCCCAAATTTATTCAGAATGTCATAGTTAATGAAATGTTTTCAACAATAGCAATAACTCATTTATTAGACATGTTCCCACCCTATCGTGAATTATCTCTGATTTTAATAACAGTTCTACCATGGTTTGAATGTCTTCCCAAGCTCATAACCCCCAGTATAGTGGTGGAAGGTGATGCCTTTTAGAAGTGACTGGATTGCAAAGACTATGACCTCCTGAATGGATAGATCCATTCATGGAGTAATGAGTTGATGGTTTAATGGGTGGCATTATAAGGAGGGCACATGAGCAGGTTAGCATTCTCTCACTTGCCATTCTCTTGCCATATACCACCCTACATTGCTGTAGAGAGTCACCACCAAGAAGGCCCTCACCAGATGTGTTCCCTGGACCTTAGACTTCCTAGCCTCCAAAACTAAAAGGAACTAATTTCATTCTTTATAAACTATGAGGTTTCAGGTATTCTGTTATAACTGACAGAAAACAGACTAATACAAGCCCTTTATGGTATTTTGCTCATTCATTTTCCAGATGAGGAAACTGAGCTGAGAGATATTAAGAGATTTGATAATATCACACAGATAATAAAAGGGCAGAGGTAGGATCCTGGTCAAGGCTATCTGTCACCAAAGCCCATGTTCTTTCTTGTAATCCTCTCATCAACCATGTAAAGTAAGCAATATTTTAGCGCCATTTTACTGGTGAAGGAATGGATGCTAAAAAAACCATAAAAGATAAGAACGGCAAAGACCAAGTCCTAAAATTCCAGAATATCTTATCTCTCTTGCAAGCCCAAGTTATTCCAAGAACAATTTTATTCTTTTCAACTAATATCGAACTGGGTACTAAATAAATGCTCAATGAATATTGGCTCAGTGACTCCGTGACTCAGTGACTGGCTGCACTATCAAGGGAGAATGAAAATTCTTTTATTTTCTGGAGATTTATGGAAAAGAACAGGTAAGGATTTTTCTAGTTTAGTGCTTGAGCTGGGAGATGACAAAATGATCTCTAGTGTCCCTTCTCCAGCCCCCAGACTTGATGATTCAGAACCATTTCAGGGAAACATGATTCCCATTTTAGCCAATTTCTTTAATTAGCAATTCTGCAAGCCTTCTGTGTTAACACCACTCCCTCCCCCAAATTATGATTCTATACTGGGGAACTTCAGATTATACAATTCTTCCAAAAACTTTATTGATTTTTTAGATTGAATCTTTACAGAATTTTTTGGTTCACACACATAAAAACAAGTAATGAAGTGCAATTTGTCTTCTGTTTTTAATCTTCACCAAGCATTGAAAAGGAAAGAAAAATATTTTATGAAAGTAATAAGCTTTCCTGGAGCTTTTGCTAAGGGATTTATTTTTCTACTGTTCTAGAGAAAAAGCATAGTTCCCCTAATATAAGTGTCTGTCTGACCGCAGGTTCCAAAACCAGATTGGTAGACCTTTATTGTGCCTTCTCCAAGAACTTCATAGAGAGCCACCTGATATTGATCTCTATGCCTCCTGCCTGCTAGGAGACCCTCATTCCCCAGGCACAGAGGTAGCAGAAATTTCCCTCTGCCCAGTTTCCAGACTTCACACTAATAAAAATCACTGTCTGGTGCTTTGACTGAGAGTGCTGTGTCCATTTGCAGAACTGTGGGACAAATGCTCCCTGCCAAACCCCAGGTGCCAGACTCAGAGGGAAGAGGCATTGAAACACCCTTTGGGAAATTGTAGAGAGGGGCTGCCAAGGTCTGTTCCTCTAATTCAGGTACAAGATTTTACCACCCAACCTCTTTTCTGCCACAACAAGACTATCACTCTGTACTAGTTTCCTGTGGCTGCCATAACAAATTACCATTGACTGGGTGGTTTAAAACCACAGAAATTTATTCTTTCATAATTGTGGAGGCCAGAAGTCTGAAATCAAAGTATCAGCAGGGCACTGTCCCTCTGAAAGTTGTGGAGAAGAATCCTTCTTTGCTTCTTTTGCCTTCTGGTGGCTCTAGGAGTTTCTCGGCTTGTGACAGCATAACTTTGATCTCTGCTTCTGTCTTCACATGGCCTTCTCTTTTTCTTTTCTGTGTCTTCTCCTCTTCTGTCTCTTATAAGAACACTTGCCGTTGGATTTAGGTCCCATCTGGATAATCTAGGATGATCTCATCTCAAGATCCTTAACTTAATCACACCTGCAATAGACCCTTTTCCAAATAAGGTCACACTAACAAGTTCCAGGGTGTGCACATATCTTTTTGGGGGCAACCATTCAACCCACTACACATTTTTAGATCAGAAAAATAGTAAATATGATAAGGCACAGGTTGTGTAAAGTCTCCAGAGAAATAGGCTCAGAATTGTGTACCTGCCAGGGAAGAAACATTGATTCTTCCCAGGAAGCCACCTGTTATCTGATTCTGGGTCTCCATTTTGAAGGTGACCCAATCTTTGGAGATCAAGCCTTGGGTGAGGATTTGGTCTGAAAACCTTGATCCAGCAAAAAACATTTTGCATGTTTTTTTCTCTTTAGTGGTTTGAGGTTATCATGTTTCCTAGGCAACTACTGAGGCCAAGTAGAGTGGGTTAGACTTACAAAGTTTTTCTATCAGGGCAATATAAGAAAGGACCTATTTAAGAAGACTTATTGAGAAGAAGAGTCAAATGGAAGCTTTGGAGGTCTTGCCCAATAAACAGCCATGTAGAATGTTGCAGATAACTGTTGTTTGCTTTTGGCCAGGGGAACTGGTAGTTGGGGCAGGGCTGGGTGAAAAGCTTACTTTTCATTATGCTTTATAGTTTTTTTTTTTTTTTTTTTTTTTTTTTTACCAAATGCATGTATTATGTAGTCTCCATAAATTAAATAATTTTGTTTAAAAAGACTACAATTCATTGTTTAAAAATCCAGTTAAATTAATTGTATTGAAAAGTATATATTTAAAAACACACGTAACTTAGTATTTTCTGTGGCATGTTGTCGCTTACTGATTGTCAACACCGTCAGGATCTGCTTCAGCTTTAAAGCTGAGGCTACATGCTTTTCAGGCAGCCCCAGTCAAGGAATGAGCAGGGAGGGGGTCCTAGGGCTGGCCATTCCTACCTCTTGTGGGACATCTCTAATAGGTAATCTTTGTTCTGAAACTTTCCTCTGAGCTGGCTGAGACTTTATCTGAGATCTACATCATGAATTTTTAGGTTCTCCTTGCCCAATTTTCTCCCCCTGCCACTGTTTAATCTCTTACAGACATTGCTATCAATAAACTCCTTGCACCCTTAACTCTGTCCAGCTTTGCTTCTTGGAGGATCCAAATAACATGCTTCTAAGTTAGAAACTCAATTTTAATCTTTTTAACTGTTGGGATTGTGGCCACCAGCCTAACAACATTTACTCGCTAATGAAATAATATTTTTAAGGTAAGTTATACATGATATTTTAATATTGCTTATTATAGACTGTGTTTATATAACTAGCATGTTGCTATGATGTTATATGACCATAAGTATATGGCAAGATTATGTCTAAGAGGAAACAAAGTGCAGAAATATATAATTCTGTATTCTAATTGTCACCCAGTGAACCAGACTTTAGCAAAGCTCCTGCAAGGCCCAATGAAAAGAAGGTGGTTTACAAGAAGTAAGGGACTTTCTGAGAAATGCAACCATTTTCCACAGATCCCTGGGAAGCTCGTGCAGGATAACAGCACACTCAAAGTGAAAGTTCACACAACCAGTCTTTTCTTTCAGCACCAAAAGGTGTGTATTAGCTGAACACTGCAGGGGTGGCAGGAGGCAAGAAGTTCTGAGAATCTAGTTTGTAAGGATGAAGAAGTGTTTCAATATAGCAGCATGTCACTACTTTGAGTAATATCCAGCATAATGACCTCTTTGGCTTACAACATATCCAAGTCATAGTGTTGATAATCAGGTTACTTCAGGTAGCAACACCACCCTGACCAGATTGGCATTAAGCTATCTGGGGAAAACAAAAAGAAAATAGGTATATTTATGATAATAATAACCTGCCTTCCCTCTCTCCCTCTTTTCCCCCTTCTCTGTTTCTTCTCTTCTGTCTTAATCCATTTGGACTGCTGTAATAAAATACCATAAACAAAGTGGCTTATGAACAATGGAAATTTATTCCTCACAATTTTGGAGGCTGGGAAGTTCAAGATGAGGCACTTGCAAATTTGGAGTCTGGTGAAGGCCCTCTTCCTGGTTCATAGATGGTGACTTCTCACTGTGTCTGCACATACTGCAAAAAGCAAGACAGCTCTTTGGGGTCTCTTTTATAAGGCCACTAATCCCTTTCACCTTCCAAAGACCCCACCTGCTAATACCATCACGTTGGCAATTAGGTTTTCAACATGCGAGTTTTGGGATGGACACAAACATTCAGACTTCAGTACCTCTCTCTTTCCCTCCCTCCCTCCCTCCTCCTCTTTCTCTCTCTCTCTCTCCTGTCTCTATCTGTCTGTCTGTCTATCTATCTATCATCACCATCTATCTTTCTTTCTTCCTTAACTTTTAGAAGCACTTTCTGGTCCGTTATATCAATGTACCTTCAACAAATCTGAGAAAATCAGGGCAGGTATCATTCCTAGACCAGACCAGGGAGATTGTGCCTTTGTCCAAGGTCACACAGACAATTGGCAGCAGTCTGGACAAGGACCAGGTAATTAAATTTTGACCAGAATTTAAAATAGTGAAATGTAATGGGAAAATACAAACAAACAAAAAATCAAAGAGTAAATTTGGAGCCAAGAAACAGATTTTTGTTCTTGTGAAGTGATAACTTTCTGTGTGACTTTGGGCAAGTCACATGACATCCCTGACTGTCCACTTTGCACCTGTATAAGGTGTATTTTGATGGAGCTGTAGCAGGTGTACTGTGAGGCTATTCTCTCTTTTGGTAGATTCTAAACTGGTGGCTAAGGATAGAATCCACCTTTTTATTGAACTTGAGTTCATTCTCTTGCTGCTCTGGAGCTCTCCACCCTGCAAAGGAGCATTTACTCTGCACAGACTTTTCTGGTCAGTTCTCAAAGTTTTTAATCTTAAGAGTCAGAAGTTCAAATTCCATTTCCACCACCTTCTAACTATGACGGTGCAATTTTGGCTAAACTTCATCACTTCCCTGAGCTTTAGCTTTCTTATCTGTAAAAGTAAAAAATTAAAACCTGTCTCATAAGATTATGAAACTCAAATGTGCTAATATAGGTGAAAGAACATAATATTTATTTCCCTCATGCCTCACATTTATTGCATAATTACAATGCACCAGGCACTGTTTTCGATATTTGATGATAGCACATTGTTTCCTAAATTTGATACATGAACAGGTAATAGTAGGGGAGAAGGTTTGAGGCAGTAGCTAACCAAATGTTATTTAGTTCAATAGTTGTGTACCAATTTTCTATTAAAGATTGTCAAAGTTTTTTTTTTAAAAATAATTTGATTTAAAATACAGTTATGTGTCACTTAACTATGGGGATACATTCTGACAAATGCGTCTTTAGAGTGTTCAAACATCCTAGAGTGTACTTACGCAAACCTAGGTGGCATAGCCCACTATACACCTAGGTTAAATACAGCAAAGTTTTCCAACCATCATCATTGATCTGGTCCATCATTGACCGAAATGTTATGTGGGACATGACAGGAATTTTATTTTGTTTGAGTAAAGTCACAAGTCAATTTATAGAAAATCTTAAAAAAACCTAGGAAAATATAGAGAAAAATTGTGAGGTGGCACTCTAATGACTGAAGTTTGAAAACACCATATAATCTCATTCATCTTAATGTTCCTAAGTTTCATTTTAAAAGTGATTGAGATCATAGATGCGGAGAGTAGAATGGTAGTTACCAGAGGCTGGGCAAAAGGGACAGGGTTGGGGAGATGTTGGTGAAATGCTACAAAATTTCAGTGAGGAGGCAGAAGTTCAAGAGATCCATCGTACAACATGGTTACTATAATTCACAGCAATGTTTTGTATACTTGACAATTACCAAGTGTTCTCACTATAAGTAAATGATGAGTGTGTGAGACAATACATAGGTTAAGTAGCTTGATTTAACATTTCACAATGTATACATATATCAAAACATCATATTGTACACCATAAATATGTACAAGTTCTGTCTATTAAAAGTAAATAAATAAAAAGAAGAACCAAATAGAAAATTTAAGGTTGAACAAATACAGTAACCAAAAAAAAAAAAAAAAAAAAAAACCCAAGATAAAACATTGATTGAGATCAGTTTCTTATGTTCATCTTACAAAATAGAATCATGGGGGTAAGCTGTTGAAGCACGGTAGAAAAAACATTGTTTGCCATGGCAGCCACAAACACGACAGTATAGAAAAGGTCTGATTCCAAGAAGCACCAAGAGAACAGAAACAGAGAAGACGTAAAAATGCCAACACAACTCCAGAAGCTGAAAAGCAGATGGTGGTATCTGGGGGAAAAGTATCTGGAACAGCTGAACACTAAATGTCTGTAGAGGAGAAAGACAAGAGAAACCATTTGTGCAGCTGAACACTGGTTGGCAAGGCTCAGGAAGGGTAAGCCACAGGTAGACTGGCTGACAAACAGGAAGACTGATGAAAAGTTTTGTCTTTGATTTTTTAAAGAAGCATTTGGGCTATGAGGTTTTTTTCTTCCTTCCTATCAAAAGACAGTTGGTGATAACTCCCTGGAGGTATCTGACTGGAGGGACTTATCTCTGGAATATTAGGCTTGGCTGAGTTCTGGAGTGTTGGTCTAAGGCGAGGGGGATTATGCGAAAGTTTGCATCCTGAACAGTGAAACACCTCAGTTTGGTCCCCACTTGGTTCTGAGAATGAGGACAGGTAGGCTTATTTCTTTTCTTACCTGAGAAAATTATATCTCCTCCACAGTAACCTAAAGATAGTAACAGATGAGGGTCCCAAAATGGAAAACACAGGCCACCACCTGATAGGCTTTGCCCAGCTAGTTTTAGTGCCTCACTCTTAGAGTCAGTGAACAACCAAGGACCACCAGCTGTGAAGAAAGCTTGGACTGAGACACAAACAGAGAAGTGAAACTTGGAGGAAGCAGTTAATTTAGGGAGTGTAGGGTGTTTAAAAAGAAAAGCAAAAATTGTAATTAGTATTCCCATGAAATAGGTAAATATAATGTGTCCATGAAATAAAAATCACATGTTTTGAAAAGGAATAAAAATGAGAAGAAAGTGCTCCTAGAAATTAAAATAAAAAACCTGAAATAAAAACTCCACGAATAGAGTTGTAAAATAAAGGAGAAGAAATCTCCTAGAAAACAGAATAGAAGGAAAATGAGATTAAATTAGGAAAGATAAAAATAGTGCATTAGGCCAGAAAGTCCCAAATATGAATGATAGAGATTTCAGAATGGAAAATGACAGAAATAGAGGGGAGCAATTTATTAAAAATTTAATAATTTCCCAGAAATGATGAAGAGGCATTTCTAGACGGAAAGGGATCTGGAATATAAAAAGAACTTAAAAGTTTCCAGACATTAAGCAGACAACCAGTCAACCAACTAACCAAGCAAAAAATCCTCAAAAACCTCCAAACCAGTTTTTGTAAAAAGACTCAGGAATCAGAAGGGAGTCAGAGTCTTCAGCCTCAATACCAGGAGTTGGTAGGCAATGGGATAATATTTTCAAAAGCTCTGAGAAAGAACTCTTTTCAATTCAGAAGTTTTTACCTTGCAAAACTACTAATTAAGTGCAAGAATATAAAAAAAAGACATTATTAGACATTCAAGGACTGAAAAAATTATCTCATATATACTCTTTCTCCAGATATGACCAGAGATTGAGCTCCCCCCATATGAGGGTGTAATCCAAACTTTTAAAAGATATGCAGCTGAGAAAACAGGATCCAACGTGAACAGAAGCAAGTGGAATGTGCAGATTGATGATGGGGACTATCTGAGAATGACAGCTATGCAGCAGGCCTAGAAAGCAATTTCTTTAGGTTGGACCAGGGAGCACAGTAGGCTTGCACAGAGATGCTTCCAAGGGAAAAGGAAACAGCTCGATAACCTGATGTGTTGGAGCTGTGGAGAGATGCATATACTTTTGCCACTGTTAGGCCTGAATAGTTAGACTTCAGTATATAAAACTAAGCATATGAAAAACGAGAGGAATCAAAAAGTTGAACAACTGTGGAAGTGTAACTATGCTATGTGATTCAGCAGTGAATAATATTTTTATTGGTATCATATACCAACAGGGAGCACTGATTTGGTCAAAAGTGTAGTTATGGATGGTACAGGTGGACCAATGTCTGTGTATTTGGTGGTGGTGTGGAGTTGGATCAGGGGAGAAGAGGCTGGACTTAGAAGGAAGGGAAAATCTCATCTTCTGTAGTAGGAAATCAGTGGATAAGGTGCCAAACAGAAGGATCGAGAACTTTCAGTGTGGCCTATGCTTTAGATATATAGTGGTAAATGCCCAAGGAGGCAGTGAAGTGTTGAAAGTGGTCTTTTTCAGGAAATGGAATTCAAGATAGAAAGGCTGGATAGTAGACTGCTGTTAGCTGTGTGAAGCTATTAGATATTTAAAACTATGTTTGTACATTATCTGGATTAAACACAAGTAAAGAAATAAAAGAAAAGAGGGTCAGAGAGGGTAAGTGTTTAAATCAAGGTCACAAGTAATAAATGGCAGACTAAGATCTGAATTGAGGTGTAGATGGCTTCAAAATCTCTGTTAAGCTCTTCTTCCTCCTTATTGTCCCCTTCTCTTGTTTTTTTCCCTTTCCTCCTTCTCAACCCCGTATTCTATCATTCATTTTCTCTTCTTCTTCTCCCCTAGTCTCCCTTTTGCTTCTCTCCTACTCTTGCATCTTCTCCTGTTTTCTTTTCCCATGTCTCAAAACATACTCGAGCTCCTGACCCTTTGCAAGACTCTCAGTGTGCCCTCCTGGGTGGGTTTGACGCCCTCTCCAGCTACTGATAGGTCTCCGCTGGGTCCCTGCCCCCATCACCCAACACCTGGCACAGCCTGTGCTTGTAACCTTTTCACAACCTGGTGATTTTTCTTCTTAAATTTAGGGTTGGCATTTTTCGCATGTAAAGTCTGAAATCTGCAGGATATTATTTTTAGACCTATCATTTTAGGAGAAGGCAAAAGCCCTGGGTGGATTTCATGAAACCCTGGGAGTATCCAGAATGCAAAGCACTGAAAGATAATTCCATCCTTGAGTGATTTAACAGTTTCTTGGCTCAGCAGGTACATTATTTTGGTAAATTAAGAGGAAAAACTCCCTTTTTTTCTGATAACAAAAGTAATAAATTCTTTCTTATAAAAAATAAGACATACAAAAAAAAAAACCCACAAAGAAGAAAATGGGAACATACATAATACCACTTTCTAGAAATAATCAGGTTTTTAGTGCCTATCCTTCTAGTCTTTTTTATGCATATGTACACAAATATTATTTTTTAGCAAAATTGAAGACATGATGTATACATTATTTTATGACATTTTTGCATTAATATTTTGTAAGCCTGTTCTCTAATGTAGTTTTTAATTGCTACATAATGCTCAGGTATCCGGATATACTCAATTTGCACAAAATTCGGTACATACTTTAAATGGCTCAAATACACTAATTTTGTAGAGTAGCAAACATTAATAGCATTCTAAAAATATTTTATTCTCACTCCCAATGAACATGTGGCAAAGATGATAATTATGAATTTAACATACCCTGTTTCTTATTACTCCCTCTGAGTGGAATACCATACTTCCTAGTTCCCCTTGAAGTTGGGTTAGGCCATGGAACTGGTTCTGGCCAGAAATATGAGTGGAAGTGAAGGGTGTCTATTCTGTCTAGGGCAGAGAAAAGCATCTTTGAGATTTTCTAACTTTTCTTTTGCTGCCATGGAGATTGTGGAGTTCTTGACTTGAGATGATGAAGTCACAACATGAAGTGACCTTGATCCCCGAGTCACAGCATGGAGCAATCTTGGTCACTTAGTCACAGCATGGAACAAAGATGCCCTGGAGAGTTACCCAACCTACAGATAATGGTGGATGGGTAAGAAATAAATGAGTTAACACCTGAGATTTTTTAACTGTGTAATTCTCAGCATAGGGCTAGCCTATTCTACTGACTGATATAAACTGTACGTAGAAGTGATCTAACATGATTTAGAGCATTTCTTCATTGATATTCTCAGGATTAACTGATTATCACTCAGCACTTACTGATTGGAGACTGTATGTTTAGGTAAAGTATCATGCCCTAAAGGGATACAAAACTGAGAGAGACACAGTCCTAGTCCCCAAAGCAGTCAAATGAGAATGGCATATATTATAAAAATTAGAACAGTGGAAATGCTCCCATAGAGAGTGTTCAACTTACTGTGGGACCACAGAGACTAGGATAACTTTGGGGAAGAATCCTGAGAACCCTAAACCTTGACTAGGAGATGACCATGTGAACGTGGTGGGGGAAGATCTTTCTAGGCATAGGGAACAGCATGCACAAAGTCACAGAGATGTGAAATGGCATGGTGTATTTGGAAAACCAGTATGTCCATGTGGCACGAAAAGGAAAACAATGAAACTGCATTCCCAATGTCATAAAGCTTACTACCTTTCAAAATTAACCATTACTGAATTGCTCTAAGCAGTAGAAAAGTCTTTGTTATACAAAATGGAAATGCTCCATTTTGTAATTTTTCACTACTTGACTCTCACTTTCCTCTCTGGAGATGTTAAGATGAAAACTATACCCTTTAAATATGATAGTCCTTCAAATATTTATGACACTTTTTATGTCCCCCTGACTTCTGTGGATTTTTACTTTTAGTATTATTTCTGACCTTTTTAAGGTTATTCAATGCATGTTTGATGAATGAATGTACAGATCAATTCAGAGGCAGTCAGCTCTAGTGTCTACTCAGTAAAAAACTATGAAGGACAATAATTTATTATACTTATTAGTTAGCATTTATTGAACACCTAAATTTTTGCCAGGTAATTTACCAACTTCTTTACATGCATATCAGCTCACTTAATTTTCACAACAACTCTATGATGTAGATATTATTATTGTTATTATTCCTATTTTAGAGATGAGGGTTATAAGGTTTACAGAAGTGAAATAGCTTGATCATTTACGCAGCTAATAAGTGGTAGAGTCAGATTTTGAACTCATGTCTCTTGAACTTCACAGCATGAACTTCAGGGTTTTCAAAGTGTCTTGTGATCTCATCTAACTCTTCTGCCAACACTGGCAAGTGGTCATTGCCTCTTGTTTTACTCTTGAGAGTTGTGAGAGTCAGAGAAGCTGGAACACTTGCTAAAAGTCACCCACCTTGCTCAGTTTAGAGTTGGAATTTGTCTGATTTCAAAACCTATGACTGCTCAATTCTTTTATGCTATTCTGTTTGTTTTTTTGGCACCTGGCCAGTATGGGGATTCAAACCCTTGACCTTGGTGTTATAACACCATGCTCTAACCAGCTGAGTGAACTGGCTGGCCCTCTTGCATGCTATTCTAAGGAGAGAATGATCTTTACTCAGAATTTTTCTGATAAAGAGACATAACTCTAATTTTATATGTCTCCCTTCTCTTTAATCATTTTACTCAGATCAAGTGCCAGTAAACAAGTGAAAACACACAAATAAACAGATAGAGTATAACTGCTTAATGCCACTTAAAAAGATTTACAAATATCTGTGGTGATGTTTGGACTGAGGACCACCTTTTCCTACTTCTTTTGAATTTGCTTACTTCTGCATAGCTCCTGTCAGGATGAGGCAGAAGAGGTTTCTCTCTGATGCTGGATGAGATGAGATATAGCAGAAATCACCTCAAATTATTAGAAAGGAGACTTGAGATCTGGTTCCTGAATGGTCATCATTTGGCCTTGTGGCCTTGGACAAGTCACACGCTTTCTTTTGGCATCAGTTTCCTTATCTGTAAGATGTAGTAATTGGAAATTAAGAAGTGGGACTATGTAACTGTAGTTACCATTTATTGCCTGCTTTATGTGTGACACACACTCTGCTAAACTCTTTAGATTTAATCCTCATGAAAAACTGACAAAATGGTTACTATTAATTCTATAGATGAAGAGTTACAGGATCAGTAGATAAGTAACTTACCCAAAGTCATATAGACAGTTACCTGGATGGAATTTTCCCAAGTCAACATTGGTGTCATTGAGTTGTGGGATTCAGGGTTGAAAATGCTGAGGTTGGAGTTTGGCCTGCATACTTAGTTGAGTCTGATATCCTCTCTAAGCCTCAGCTTTCTCACCTAGAAAATGGGGACAATGAAAGTGCCTACTTCATAGGGTGACTTTTCCAATTAAAGGAGAAAATATGCATATAATTCTTAAGCATAGTGGTTGGTACATATTAATTAATCAAAAGCATTAATTGATATAAAGATTTATAGAGCAGTGGTTAAGTGGTTATTAACTTTTTTGGTGGGGGTGTGGGAGGTGGGTCATAAATTTGCTTACAGATGTCCAGAAAAAATAGAGATCTGAAAAATAATCTTACATAAACTTTTGAGGGTTTATGGATTCCTGTACATCCATGGACATCCAAGGGTTAGTAAAACCAAGGTTAATATTTTCTGTGAAAGACAGACTCTCCCAAGTGGAAGATTTTAAAACTGATGATTCTCTAAATATTTCTTTTTTTTTTTTCCTTTAAGGCAATGGCTTAAAACAAAAACACAAGATAAGGCAAAAAGCCTTTTGTAGTAACTACTTCTTCCACCAACTAACAACATTCGTTTCATCCCTCGGGGGCCTGCAGTCTCCTTTGCTGCCTGGAGCTCAGTGGAATTCTCCAGTTATTGTGTGCTTACATGTTCAGCAGCAATTTGTGCATTTTCTGCCTCAGCTGCTTCAGCATAAATGTATTGTTTCTACCCCATAAAAATGTGCACAACCTGTCAGTGTTGAGCGGTCAGGGCTGTGCTTAGCTGCCAGGATTTGCTGCACAGTCTTCTTTCCCCTACCCCCATTTGTAGAGAAACTGAGAGTGACATGAAATTTTATGTAAGCATGCAAACTGACTCTTGGAGGGTGGGATGGAAGTGTAATGAAGGGTGAGAAGAAAATCCCCATGATTCCAGCACCAAGGACAGAGGCAGAATGTAGCTGAGCTCAGCAATAAGTAATGGTTGAATGAAAGAACTTAGTATAATAGGCAACAGGAACTACCCATAATTATTCTTTATTCTTATTTATTAATAAACAACTTATTTATTCAGTCACTATATATTGAACACCTGTGACATGCTATCACTATGCCATCCACTGGTTTAATCTTGAATAATACATACAGGGTCACAGCTGACATGAAGCTTATCATCTAGAGTATATATCAGTTAAACATTATGAAGTTAATAGACCCAGTTTTCCTCAGCAAAGTATAAGGCAGAAGCAAAATCTCATCACGATGCTGGCTTTTTTCCATTCATTCAATCACAAACATTTATTGACGATCTATTTTGTTTTATGTTTGGATCTGTGCTAGGCATTGGGATTACTGGACCTAATGCAGTGTTTCTCTACCTTGGCACTACTGACATTTGGGTTAGATGATTCCTTGTTGTGAGCACTTGTCATGGATTAGACGGTGTTTAGCAGCATCTGTGGTTTCTACCCACTGAGTTCCGGAAGCAGCTTGTGGTTGTGTCAACCAAAAATATCTCCAGATACCACTGAATGTCCCTGGGGAGTGAAATTATCCTCAGTTAAGGATCACTGCCCTAATGAATGAGACAATGCTTCTGACATCAATACTAAATAAAGGTCAATATAATAATATGAACAACCACAAAAACAATCACAATGAATGAAACACCTCCTTTCTATTAGTTATTATTTTATTTATTTGGCCAAGAACATCATCTATTTTCTTTAATACTCAGAATAACCTTATGGTATAAGAATAAATATTTATTTATGACTCTCTGAAGGTTTATAATAAATAACTCTATTCAAAATCATTTCTACATGTGTTAGTTACAAACTTCTAAAAGCAAGTGTCAATGTTTAAAGTGTTTAAAGAAATGGTAGAGGCTAAAAGTGGAAAGACTGTATTTTCAAAGAAGTGTTAGGTTACTTAATGGAGTACAAATGATAAAACAAACAATTCTTATTTGATTATGTATGTATATATATACACACACACATAAATACACATATATATGTGTATATAGCTAAACTTTTCCTTTCTTTGTGATTTAGTTTATATTAACTAAACTTTTCACTGTGCTTTGTGTATTTCTTTTTAATATTTTTTATCTGAACACACATTTTTTGTGTTTATATTTTCATCAAATAAAGCCTTACGTTTTCTATTACTAATAAAATGAGACTAATGGTATGTTTTCTGAGCTTTAGAACAGAAGCTAATAATTAAGTTTCAGAGAACAAAGTCACCTTAGTGTGCATCAAATCCAAACCCAGTTTATGGATAAAGAATCCAAAGCTAAGTAGGGAGAACTGAATTGCTCTAGATCAGAGATCCACAACGATGGCCTGTGAACCAAATTTGGCCTGTCATTTGTTTTTGTGAATAAAGTTTTATTGGAACACAACCATGCTAATTTGTTTACATATTGTCAATGGCTGTTTTCAAGCTACAACAACAGAGTAGATCCACTGTGACAGAGACTGTATGTCCCTCAAAGCCTAAAATATTTACTCTTGGACCTTTACAGAAAATGTATGTCAACCCCTACTGTAGGTCATACTACAAACTAGGGCTAGAGAAAAACTTTGTGTCAATGTATCTCTTACTGGACAGCTGTATAGTGAAGTGGAAATCCCTGGGCTCTAGGAAAAGACCAGGATTTGAATCCCATCTCTGTCATTCAAAAGCTGTTTGGCCTTGAACATGTAACTTGATCCCTTTGAATCTCACTTTCCTGAGTAAAATTGGAATGAGTACATCCTGCAATTTTGTTATGTGGTTTGTAAAAATTTGATAAAGTCTCTGGTGTATGCTCAAAATAGATGATATTAAAATACATTGCTCTTTCTACTTAGTAACGTTGTCTTTTACTCATTTATTCAATAAATACTTATCAAAGACCATGGAGAGCACCTTGATAAGGACTGAGGTAGGGACTGGAAACCTTGTTAGGAGCTGAGGGTAAAAGAAGGCTGATGACATACAAAGGCTCTGAACTCAGTAAATTTCAGCCATAGAGAGAGTAGGTGTGAGAGGCACCTAACCCAGACCTTACTCAGACACAGTTTACTAAAAGAGAGGACATTTAATACAAGACCTTAAAGAAGTGTAGGAACTAGCAAGGCACAAGAGAATGGGGGATGAGGTAAGGAATGTTCCAGGAAGGGAAGGACAACAATAGAGGATTTAAAATTAGCAAGTCAGAGCACATTGCAAGAGCTTAAAAAGAAACAAATAACAACAGCAAAAACAGTCAGAAAGGTTTGGGCGGGAGTTCAACCTTAGGAGGAAGTGGGGAGAGATATGGCTGGAAATGTGGGCATAGTTCAGGTCCCCAAAAGCCAATGTAGCAGACAAAGTAAGTTGCCTACCCAACAGTCATAACCCCCTTCCTACTAACAGAATTATGATTTTGAACATGTGGTAATAGACCCACCTTAAGGATGCAGCAGATATAGCAGAGATTGTTTTGAGGTGAGCTTGTGACTGGAATCTGACGAATACGATGTAAAGGGAAGAATTTTGAGGTCTTTAAGAAAAGAAAGTTTTCCAATCTAAAAATACTGAGAAGAAAGCCTTTCTCCTCCCTTTCTTTCTTCCTCTCTTTTGCTGTGGATGCAGTCAAGCAAGATTATGATGCCTAGAATTGCTGTGGTATTTTACCTTGATAATGAAAGTCGACAGGCTAAAGACAGAGGAGAGAAGTGCATGGAGATCCAGTTCCTGAGATGACTTGTTGGATTGGTGTTGTCATCTTGGATCAGCTCTGGGTCTACACCCCTATGAACTTCCTATTACAGAAAGCAGGGGCAAGATCCAAAAGGACTCAAGTGCCAGCAAAAATGACATCTAAGGGGAAAAGTAAATGTGACAAAAGCTTTGGTCCCCAAAATCCTCTCCACGGCAAACAATGGAACTTCTAATTGTAAACTGTATTTCTGATTGTGGATTGCATTAATTTTATTTTTTAAAGAGAATGCTCTAAGGTCCCTTGTACCTCTGGGTTCTGTGGTTCTTCTCAGCTAGTGTGGCTCATTTCAGCACTGTGCCTTCATGTTTCACAACATTGCTACCTTGCTGACTCATGGTGAGCAGGCAGTTCCCTGGTTAACTGGGATTTTCTCTTCACCACTGCTCTTTGTATTCTATATCTTCCTTGTTTCATCTTTAACAAGGTCTGAAGAAGCTGAGCATCTTCCATAAAAGGGGCTCCTTGCCCACCATACTGAAACAGATGCTAAACTGGTGTCTTTAGAGGCCTCAGGGGGGGGCTTTTTAGCCCAGTCCACAGGACAGTGGAGTCATAGCCTAGAAGGTAAATGGCCCATATCCTACAACTGGAGTTACTTTGCAGGTTTTGCAGGTATGGGATGGATTTCTCCATAGGTGCAAGCTTTAATTCCCTCTTTGAATTCTAGTTTCTAGTATTGCCATTATGGGCTATGAACTGGGGATTTGGGAAGCAGACTTTTAGTGGTAAAAATACCAGACAACTTTTATTTAACCCCTCCCCCCTCTGGTCATTTAAGGGTGGAAAAAAAAAACCCAAAGAAAAATATGTAAAATACTTACATATATAAGTATAGGTATTTATGCAGTAACTGTTTTATTTTTGGTACTGTCGCCATCAATAGATGATTGCTTAAGTGCTATAATTGGCACTGCAGAGAGGAAGACAGGATTAGAATCAGAAACTTGGGTTCAGAGTTCCTGCTCTGTTCACTACTTGTGTGGCTTTGAGCAAATGGCTGACTTATTCTGAGCTTTGGTCAGTAAAGCAACTCTGCAGGGTAGCTGAAAATGTTAAGTGGCCAGCTTAAGGCCACATGGCTAGTTGGAGCCAGAATCTAGAGTTGAATGTAAGTCTGGTCAGCTCTAAAGCGCAGAGTTTTTCCATTATATTTCTGTTTTCTTTAAAAATGGAGATTAAAATAAAAATGCTTACCAATTCCCAAGGTTGTTTTAAGGTTGAAACCAGTCAAAATAAGTATAAAAATGTTGAATGCTGTTAGTGTGATTATTATCATTATGTGATTATGACCTTTATTCTTAGGAGCTTGTATAAAACTGTATGTGTTTATTGTTACAGCAATTCTTATTACATGCATACTTTTATTAAACTCTATTTATGTGCTGATCTCCAGCACTAGACTAGTGTCTTGAGAGAAGGAATTGTGACTTATTTGGTTGTGTAATGCTAGTAACTTATACAATGTTTGGCACATAGTTAAGTACTCAATATTTTGTGTATTGCAATAAAATATGTATAATTTCCAGCCCATCACTGTACAGAATATAATATGTCTATATGTAGAGCCAACTGTGTTTTCAGAATTTGTTTTTAAATTGCAAAAGTTAAATAACGGTCTGAAAAAATATTTATCAATGTATTAATGGGGATTATAGGTAAATAATCTCTTCTGTGTTTTAGATTTTCTAATTTTCTTTAAAAACATATTTTATTTGTTTAATTAAAATTTTTGGTTTTTTAAAAACCTTCACTAGAAGTAACTTTGATCCACTGAAAACCAGATACATTAATACCATTAATTTATAGGATAAGTTTTGAGGTCCTGAGATTTGGATGGGATGAAATGGAAGAAAAACAAGGGAAAGGCTTGCAACTTGGTGACCAAGTTGGGACAAGGAAGGGGAGCTTTCTAGGCTGCCAAGGTTCATTATGAATCATAGAATTTCATTTGTAAGGGGCATTGAAGTTAACTGTTCCATGACTCTACCTCACAGAAATTCTTCCCATAGTCTCTGATGGATGCTTGCATATCTTCTACTCAAGTATTTCCAGGGGCAGGAACACGGGCTACCATGCAGGAAATTCTATTTCATTTTTGGTCAGAATGGGTTGTGTCAATGCTGCATAAGTAGAGTTAAACATCCACCTCTCCAAAGTCTTGCCTTTCAGTCCCACTTAGGCTCACTAATGCAAAGGAGATACTGCAGGATTATTTCCACTTCCCTGAGTCTTCACTTCACCCCACTGAATAAACGCTGTCTGTTAACCGCTCTTCAGATCTACTGGCTCTCAGCTCTCTCACATCTTGGTTGCCGATTTCTGGACAGAGACTTTATAGGGGTGATGAAGGCATAGGTTTTGGAAGCACACAGATTCAAGTTCTGATCTGTACTGAATATCCTGTGAGCTATATTAAAGCAATAGTAAAAAGTATAATAATAATAAATGATAATGATGGTGATAATGACAACACATAATGTTTTGGGGTGCTTATTATGGACCAGACACTAAGAAATGGGCTTTCAAAAAATATTTTATTTTTGATTGACAAATGATAATTGAGGTATCTGCATTCCCATGTTCATTGCAGCCTTATTCATAATAGCTCAAATGTGGAAGGAACCTAAATGTCCATCAATGGATCAAGGGATAAAGAAATTGTAGTGTATATACACAATGGAATTCTATACAGCCTTAAAAAAGGAAGAAATCCTGTCATTTGTAGAAACATGGGTGAACCTGAAGGACGTTATGCTAAGTGAATAAACAAGGAAATTTATGCACAAGGTATTTCATTCTCAAACTCTGATAACATGAAGCCAGTAGTAGTAATCCATATGGAGTTGTGATGTGGCTTCAATACTATAATGCATATGAAGTTCATAGACTAGAACCTGGAATACAATGAGCACTCTATAAAGATGAAACAACAACAACAACAACAACAACAACAACAACAACAACAACAATACAAAACAACCATGGCATCCATAAAAAGCCCTAAAAAGGCCCTAAACCAGGTCATTTCTGCAAAGTACAATGGGATGACAGCTTTCTATCTATACAGCACAGTAGATGTTCATCAGTGGGAATGGGAGGAAAGGTTCACTAATAAGGAACGGGGCAGAGGGACAAGGCAAGAATACAGTTACAACTGCAGGTCAACTTGATCTGCATGATTTTGTCTAAAGCCAGGGATCTGAAACTGAGTATTCTGATTTGTGACTGTATTTTAAATTGGCTTTTTCAAAATAATCTTCAGAGTTCTGGTGTGTGTGTAGGGGTGTCCTCAAAATGTCTTCTGCCAGTATAATGAGGGGTTTAAGAGAACGAGCTCTGGAGGCAAATTACCTGTGTTCAAATCCTGTCTCCAGCCTATCGGCTCTTTTATCTGGGCAGTTTTATTAAACTCTCTGTGCTTTAGTTTTCTCTTCTATAAAATGGTGATAATAATCCTATGTACCTTATTGAGTTGTTTTTAGGGTTTAATGGAATTAATAGTTATAAAATGCCTAGAATACAGCATGAAAAATGTTGGCTTTTTTTTTTGTAGAATAAAAAGTCAGAATTATTCTTTCTGTACCTGCTAGCTCTTTGATGGAAGAGCTTTAAATAAGCCTCAGTGTAATGTAACACACACAGACACACACACACACACACACACACACACACACACACACACATCCTTCCAGTCTCTGAGCTATAGAACGGACACCTCCTTTGAAGGTGTCATGTCCAGGCTATCCTTGGTCTTGCTGCACTGCAGGACCACTCATTATGAAATTGCCTTTTGCTGCAGGAAATCGGGATGCGGCAATATTGAATAGCCTGTGTGAGAAAGAATATAAAGTGGAGGTGAGAGGCAGAGCCTCAGCAAAAATCCACAGGCTGGTCCCTAATCAGAATGCAGCCCTTTCATCTTATTAAGAGATATTTCTATCCCCATTTTATAAATGGTCAAAGACCCTGAATTAGATTAGTGGGGATGTTAATTTATCTTCTAATACTACCGTCTAATCCTGTGTATGTGTATGCATGAGGGAGAGAGGTATATTTTTCTTAAATTTATTTTCAAATAAATCCTCATGATATTGTTCAAAGTAATTGACGGTGGAGGTATAGGACATTCCTCAGTAATACACAAACAAAGCCGAACTCAAATCATGTAAATTGCTTCATTTGTGGGGATAAAACTAAGTTGCTTGGCAAGGCAGGAATACAGAGAGGAAAGAAAAGATCCAGAGGGAGCAGTGGAGGAATGACAAGTACATTTTTCTTATTATTTCTGCATTTATCAAAATGGAATGTACCCCTCCTTCTATTTTATATTCTTAGCTCTATACAGAAGGCAATCAATGACATTATAAATAACTCTATTTTTGCTATGGGTATGAGACTGTTCAAGAAATGGAATAGAAAATCACTTTTCAGTCTAGCCTCAAAATCAATTTTTTCCAAATTATTTTTCTTACAACATTTTTGTTTGTCTCTTGGAATTTTCTTTCATTCACCACCACCCCTGCCTCTTTTAAGTGTTCCACTTTGTGTTTTTACACTTATTTTCTATACTGCAAAGTCATACTCTTAATTATGTATTGTTATTTTTCCCACCCAGACTATAAGATCCCTGAAGGCAGCACTATTTCTTATTCTCTCTTACAGAACATAGCACAGGGTTAGCAACCTAGTAGGCATGCAGGAAAATCATAAGATCCTCACGTTTTGCAAAACACTGTCATACAGAAGGACTACACTGAGTGCCTGTTATGTGTCTGACAGTGAGCTAAGTGCTTTATGTCATTTGATCTTCACCCATAATGATTGCCCCAGTAATTGTTCTGGGATTCCATTAACCTTCCTCTCCCCAACCCAACTGTCCTAAGGCCATGGCTGATTGATTTAGGGAAAGGGAGTGTCTTAGTCCATTTATACTGCTATAAAAAAATGCCTTAGACTGGGTGGCTTGTAAATTTAAAAAAATGCCTTAGACTGGGTGGCTTGGAAGTCTGAGATCAAGGTGCTGGCAGATTGAGTGCCTGGAGAGGGCCTGACCCCTGGCTCATAGATAATCATCTTTTTGTTGTGTTCTCACATGGAGAAAGAGGCAAAGGAGCCCCTCCATTAATAAGGCCATTAATCCCATTTATGAGGGCTCCACCTTCATGACTTACTCACCTCCAAAAGACCTCACCTCCAAATACCGTCACAACCAGGATCAAGTTTCAACATAGGAATTTGGAGGAGACATAAGAATTCAGTCTATAGCAGAGAGTAACCGAAGCGGAGCCAATCAGATGCTTCCTTACAGGAATGTGAAAATAGAATGGAATCATGTCTTATGGTATTGCTCTAGAAAAGATGTTTTATAGGCTTCACCTATAAAACATATAGGTGAGTCTATAGCTGAGTTTCCCTTTCCAGCCTGTAAAGGAGTTTAACTCAAATTTTGTGAGTTGCTTTAGATTTTCAACAACACTAGCTTCAATGCTGGGGAAGTGTTTAATATAGGCTGTTGAGTGATTTGTCCCCAATCCTCTGGCTAATGAGTTTAGGAATAAGTCTGATAGACCCCAAAGCCCTTAGTCTTTACCATCACACAAAACATCTCTTATTTCAATTTCACAACAGCCCCATAATGTAGAAATCCTACTCCTCTTTGCTCTGCATGATGAGTTACAGAAGTCCAGAGAGTCCACTAAGCTCAATGTCACCAGAAGTAGGTGATGGAACTAGTCTGTAAGCACCTTCTAGTTTCTCACAGAGTCAGATTCAGAAAGGATTTATTGACCCCCCAGTATCTTCCAGGCCATTTCAAATGGATTCCTATAACTAATTTAGAATTATTTTTTACAAAACTACCTGTTCTGTGTAGATCATACCCACACCCTTCCAAGGCAAACTGGACCACCATCCCTTCCCCATTCTGCTACTTTGGTGACCAGATCGAAGTTGCCATAGGTCAGTATTGTGACTTTAAATCAAAAAGTTAACGAGTCAATGTGGTTTCTACCACCAGAAACTTGAAACAGACAGAAATATGAGCTGAAACCTAGGAGTCTGGATGGAAAGAGGGGATGGTAAGGTCGTGATGATCTTGTGCAGGCTGAGGTTGTGAGTAAAGCATAACCAAGAGTAAGGAGGCAAAGCCTCATGTTAGAAAGGAGAATAAAATCCCTGCGCAGAAAGAAGCAGAGTGAAAGAGAGAGAAAAGCAGGGACACACACACACACTCACACACACACACACACACACACACACACACACACACGCACGCACACGCCTGCACACACACGCACACACACACGCGCGCGCACACACACACGCGCGCACACACACACGCACACACAAACACACACACGCACACGCACGCACGCACACACACACGCGCGCGCACACACACACACGCACGCACGCACGCACACACACACACGCACGCACACAGGCACACACGTCTAAAATAGCCAATAGCCAATATACGGCTCAGCAAGGGGATGATGAACCAGAACAGAAACCCAGGAGGTGGGGTGGAGCTGGTAACTGAGCAGCACTACAATATTTGAGTTGCCAGGCATTACTCCAGCTGATTTTGCAGGAAGATCTGAAAATCTATGAAGACCCTAGAGGAGAGACGGGGAGTTGGGGCTATAGGGGGGAAGGGGGTGCGATGGAGGCTATTTATCAACTAGTCTGGAAGTTTTTTTAATATTTAACAACCTGTATGGTCATTCCACTGTGTGAATGTCAGGCCCATAAACACCTTTCCCTCCCCACATTACTAATTCACAGTGTCAACCTCGAGAGAGAGTCGGAAAAAGTAGCTAATCCTTAGAGCTGTCTCCATCCCTAATAGCTTTTTACTTTGAAGCTCCAGTTCTGTTCCATACAAATTCTTATAGTAAGTACTACCCCTGCCATTCCCCATACTCGTTTTTTAAAGTCTGGCCCCCTTAAAAAGTGAAGAAAACTGCTCAAGGTGATAAGAGCTTGTAAGTGGGATTTAATCATGGGTCTTAGGGCTCCAGGGTTCTTTCTGTGAAACCATAGGTATCTCAATGTGGAACAAAGCCTGTAACAAAAAATCGAGTGGTAACAGTTGGTAATATTTGTAATAAGAATCACAATCAAAGCCCTTTCTTTTACTCCTCAGGTCCTCTAGAGCCCTGATTGGTTCTTAATAGTCAGTTTGTACAGAGCTTGGCTAATGTTTTCACAAATTGTGTCATCAGGTATAATTAAATCATTTTGAATAGCACTATAAACATTTCATGTGCATAATCTTTAGGTCTCATTGTAGAATTTGATTTAACTTGGACCCATTTATACTTTTTTCCCCCCTTGAATTATTGTGGAGACTGTTCTAAACCTTGGATCGACAAAGATGAGCCCATCATGGAGATGCTCACAGCCAAGGGAAGTAAGTCAAGAATGAGGGAGAAGAATTAATGACCAAGTGTGTTATCACTTAATCCACCCAAGAAACACATACTACAGTATGTCAAAATCTTCATGGAAAAGGGAATCAAAAGATAACATGAATCTTTCCATGAACTTTCTGAAGACCCTTTGTAAATGCAAAAGGATGTGTTTTAGACAATTTAGAATAGTTGCCCATTGGCAGGGAAGTAGGGGGAATATGAATATGTATGGGGATAAAAAGGAATACTTTAAATGAAAACATTTATAAATGTTCAAAAAAGGAGAAAAAGAAAGAGTACATTAACGAAAAACAAGCTATTTCATTTAAACACAGCTGTTTATGTGCAAGAGCAATAGAATATTATTTATTTTTCCAGTTGCAGAAAGCTTGTAACTTTCAGGACTGACTCTGAGGCAACTGAAGTCAGAGTCACACCTGGACGTGGAAGCAGGGAGGGAAGTCTGGGGGGCTGCAGTGGACGTGGGTGTGGACTTGGACCAGACTGTGCCCTACTCTACAGACCAAGGGTATAGGTCCAAGAACTCGTGAGGAGAGACCAGCAAGCAGGTAATGCCACATTCATGTGGCATTGACGCCGGTAAGTTACTTGAAATTTATTCAGTGCATTCAGTGTGCTCAAGATTAAGGGTATAACTCACCCTATAAAAAAATCAGTTCATAGTGGTTTATTTTTACAAGGCTGAGCTTGAAGAACTCCTCTGTTTCAACTGACATTGACAGCAGCTCCATGCGGGGTGATATCAGGGGACCCTGTTCATAGAGTTCATCTGGGTAAGGTAGGGGAGCAGGGATTCAAAAAGAGTAGCAGAAAGGAATGAACACTTATTGAGTGCTTATTCTGTACAGTCTTACTTATTCCTCAGGACCTTGCAAGTTAAGTATTGCTTTTCTCATTTGCATGTGGGGAATTTGAGACTCACAGAGGTTAGTCCACTTGCCCAACATCATGAAGCTTATTAGTAATGGTTCCAGAATGTGGATGAACACAGTTTATCTCATTCCAAAACTCATACTCTTTCCACAAAATCCACAGGACAGTTATTGGTGCCCATTTCCTACAACTTCTCCCAGAATTGATGTTCACCCAGTATTGTGATTTCCTCATCATTTTAGTGCACCCTGGACCACAGTTACGGACAAATTTTATGTACTTCTTTGTCACTGCTTCTCAAACACATCTTCCTCACTCCTGCAGCTGTGGCTTTGCCTGGGTAGTGAGCCTGGTCACCATTTCCTCATCCCTTGTTTTCCTACACTCATCTAAATATTTAAAAGTCAACCATGGTCCCATCTTTTTTCCCTACTACTCCGTGCCCCATGATCTCAAGCCTTTCTGAATCCTTTGGACTTGTCACCAGTCCCAAACATATCTTTTTTCAACTAATGATGTTCTGCTTTAAAATATCCCCTAATTATTTATAGTTGTAAGTTTTATCTATTCAACTATACAAAAGTGGATTCCCTTGTATCATTGTTGATTACTCTCTAACAAGTCTTAAGACAGTCCAGGATGTGATAAAACAAAACAAAACAAAACAAAACAAAACAAAACAAAACAAAACAAAAAACCCTGTTTCTACTCCTCTTCTCCATCTGAGTGGTAACACCAAACTCCGGTTCTCAAAGCAACAACCAAAAGTCACCCTTAAGCCCTCCCTCTTTCACATGTGTCTATGTTTAATCAGTTACCAAGTCCCATCAGTTCCACTGCCTTAATATATCTCTATACCTACTGTTACTTAAAATTAGGGCACCATCATTGCTCACTGGACTGCTGCAATAGCCTTCTAACTAATTTTCATATGTTCAGTATCTTCCCTCCAATCCTTTTTTAATGCTGCAGCCCCAGTGGGTTTTGTATAAAATAAAGTGGAAAATTGATGATGTGTTTTCATCATTGGCTCCCATTGCCCTTGGGTCATTGTCCATTAGGAGATCATTGTCTTAAGGGACTCTCAGTGATGAAGACCAGGGAGACCAGAAGGGAAGAGGCAAGTAACTTGCTGCCCAGACTCCTAGCTCAAGCAAGAAGAGGAAAGGAGACCTACAGGTATCTGACGGATTTTTAGCAGAGCCGGTCATGTAGGAAGACATCAGAGACTGACGCAGAAGTTGCTTTCAGATGCAGTGTGTGCATTTGGCGGGAGCTTCTTGTGCCCTTTCTTGGGAAAATGAGTGAAGAGAAAGGATGTAAGAAGACAAGGGTCCCTGTGAACACCCAGGCTAGCTTAACACTTTGCACTTGCTGTGCCCTCTGCCGGTATGCCTTTCCCCAACTAATGGCATTATTGCACCCTCACCTCCTTACGAGAGACTGTTTGTGACCACCCTGTGTGACTCACCAGCCCTCCCCAGCAGGACACCTCTTACCCTGCTCTAATTTCTTGACCTGCATCCACTCACTATTTATCGTTCTCTATATTTACTTGTCATATTCCCAATCCCAGAGTGGCGTAGAAGCTCCTACTCTGTACTTCCAAAGTTACCCCGTACTGCAATTCCTTGCTAATTTTCTGTCCCTCCCCATCACTCTAGAATGTAAGTTCCCAAGGGCAGGAACTTTGCTTTGTTTCCTATTGTACCCCTGGGAGTAGATGTTGCTACTTTAATTTCACAGGTGAAAAACTGAGGCCAGAGATATGAAGAGATGGCAAAAAGTCACAGAATAGTAAGTGCCAGAAACATGATTAGAACAGGTATTCCACTCACTCACTGGTTTGTGGATTAATTAATTGATTGATTTTTCTATTCTTTCGACAAGTATTAATCGAAGGACTTCTATGCTTTGTGGAATAAAATGATGCAGAGCCCCCATGACACACAGTCTAATGGAAGAGAAACATGTATAAATAATTTCCAAACAGGGTGATCATGCCAGTAAATGAGTAGTACTAAACCTGTCATGGAAGCGGGGTGGGGGGCGGTGTCTAGGGAATGCTTTTCAGAAGATGTGACACCTGCAGTGAGCTCCTCAAAATAAATGGGAGTGAGTCAACCAATAAGTGTGGACAGGGAACTTGGGCAGAATCAAGTCTGAAATTCCCCTAGGGCCTGGTGGGCCATATTAAGACATTGAAGCATTGTCTTAAAAGCAAGAGAAATTCAATGAGGTCTGCGAAGGTAAGTAGAATTTAAACAGGGAAAGATAGGGGTGGGAGTGAGGGGATGTGTTCCTGGAAGAGAGGACAGCCCAGGAACTCCTAAAAGCCAGGCAGTGTGTGCGGATTAGCATGACTGTGGGTTAGTAAACAGAGAAGCAACCGGAGACTTAGCTCAGGCGTCCCGTTGCGTCTTTTGTGCACATTTATCTGGAAAGTGGAATTCTACTGAGGTAACATGTGTCAGCTTTGTTTATGTTTTAGAGAAGAAGGAGGGGGAATGAAAGAGGAGCATGGAAGAGGATGTGGAGGTGATGCTTTGCACAGCGTCTTTCCCTCGACGGCTGGCTCCACTCCTGCTCTCTGGCCTATTGTCAGCTCTGCTGCCCTGCAGATTAAGATGGGGACATCAGGCCAGTCGGATAAAGGAGTCAAGATGTTCAGAAATGGCCCTTTGAGGAGCAAAGGAAATGCCTCTGCCGTGCAGTAGGTGGCGGCCTTGCCTGTGTCTCAGAACTTTCTGAGGTTGAAGAACCTTTTGACAAATTTGTTTCTTCTGTGCTCTGAGGACCTCAGTCTCAGAAGTGATGTCTTGTAACCTACACAAGGAGGAAGGAAGGGAAAACAGCTAACAGATGTTGAGATTCTTCTATGCCCCGGGCCTGTGCAAGTCACATAGATACACAGAGTCTTAGTCCCACAATAGCTCTAGGGCCTTCCTCGCCCTTCTCCACTTCTGCTCCACTCCCCCCTTCTTCTATCCCCTTGCCCTGCAGTGTATCTTAGTTTTCATCATCACCACTGAAGCCACCATTGATGGAGGACTTACTGTGAGCTGGGCACCAAGCTGAGCCACCTTCTACGTGATTTCATTTAGTCTTAACACCAAATTTCTTTGCTGGGTTCTATTGTTGTCATGCTTTTGCAGAGAAGGAAATTGAACCTCAGACAGATAAAGTCATTTTTCAAGATGACACAACAAATAAATGGTAGAGCAGGAACTTGAGACTAGTTCACTCTCCCTCATGCATACGGCTCCTGGTTTTGTTACATTGTGTTGCTGTATTTTCAAGGTTCAAATTTACAAACACAACCCCTCCTCTGTACAGCTGAGAATTTTCACCCTTTACTCCACACCATAGCTGAGCGCTGTATTATATGGAGACATGGACCCATTTATCTCTTTGGGGTAATTTGAAAGATGTCAAAATGACCCGTCCCCACAACATCACAGATATTCAAATCTCAAATCTTGAGACCGAGGTGACGGTACATCTGCTCCACTCCAGCCAATCCCAGTATTAACTGTGTACATCTATGTTCTTCAGTAGACTGTGTGTTCATCTCACATTCATGTATTCATCTAATTCTTCATTCATTAATCATTTCAACTAAATCTAATGAACATCTACTGTGTTCCAGGCTCTGTTTTAGAGAGGTGTGGTTTAATAAAACAGAGCTCCTGGTATCAAGAAGCTCACAGTCTGGTGCATGAGACAGACCAGTAAATATGCTTTCACAACACAGTGTGATAAGTGCCATGATATAGGGGATCACGTGGTGCTGAGGGGACCCCCCAGGAGGGGCACTATTGTGTGCTCAGCACTGTAGCTGGCACTCAGCACAACAAAAACGTGTTACATGATTGAATGAATAAACCCAACCTGGGAGTCAGGTAAAGTTTTCTAGAGGAAGAGAAGCCAGATTTAAGAGCAGAGAAGAAAGGGAGGAGAGTTAGTCAGGCGGAAGTGGTGGGATAAGTGTGGGATTAAGGGGATAGTGTTTCCCATGGATACCGCAGCAGCAGGTGCCCTGAACTCTCCCAGGTTCTGAAACAGGTGCCCAACTCACAGTGCTGTGTACAGCAGGTACTCAGTGAAACCACAGGCACTCTGATGCACCACTAAGGTGGCACCGTCCACCGTCCTCTTATATTATTTGCACATGGCATTCATAGACTGCAACATAGATGCTGGCGTTTGACTTGAGATTGGGTTGCTTCTTCTCTTTGAATTCAAATGTCTCTGCCTGCCCTTTTGGATGTTTCCTGTCATCTGGAAACATCTACCCTGTCCAGTCCCCTCATTTCCTGGATCTTTCCCAGCACACATTCTTTGTTCCTATAGGGCATGACTCTTCTCTGCTATCTACATACACCCTCCATGCTACATGGCTTTCCTTGTGTGGTTATCTCCATGTAGAGCAACCTTTCTCTATTCTGTATAGAAGACCCCTTCCAGTCCTGCAAATGCCACCTTCTCCAGTAAGTCTTCCCTGAAAACCTCAGTCCCAAACGATCTCTTCCTTTTAAAAATCCCTCTACTGGCTCTATAGTCATGACCAGACAGCTTATCAGTTGACCACGAGTCTCACCCTCTCTCCTTAGCTTAACTGTAAAGGCCTCTGCATCCCAGAGAAATAAAGGCACATCTCCAAGCGTACACAATGAATCAAGACTAGAGTTGAGCTTAGAAAGCCAGGGTCCCAATAGATCCCAGCTCTCAGCATCTTTCTGCTGCTTCCAGGAATTGGCAATTACCCTTGTCACCACCTAGTCAACTTCCACCTCCCTGGAGTGTGCCCTCACCTGGCTCCCTCTCACCCTAATCCAAGTATGCACCTCTTCTCAGCTTCTTCTTCTGGGAACACTGGAATTTCGTCTCTAATGGAGAAACAAACAACTCAGACACATCTGTTCTTAGGCATCCCAAAATCTCCTCTGTGTATGTTGGTCTGTGCACACTTAGGTGCAATTCTTTTTGCTGGGATGTTTTGGGGGTGTAGCTAATGTAAAACACAAAGCAACACAGACACATACATGCTCATGCACTTACCCTCTAGCGACTGGAAATGCATCACCATCCTTTTCTCCTTTCTAGTATTTTTTGCTCTCTGAGGTGAGGGTGAATTGGGGACTAGATCACTAGATCTACATCTACTTGAAGCAAGTAGGATCGTCAGTAGAAACAGATAGAACAGATAGAATGGCCTGTGTGGGCTAAGTGAGGATGAACATGGGATTTGGAGTCCGGCAGAGTAGGCACCTGTGAAGCCCATGGGTCCTTGGGTACATCATAAGAGTCTCTAAAATGTTGCTTTCTCATCTACAAATTGGAGCTAAAAAGAATGACAACTCCATTTCTTTCTTTCTTCTTCTTTTTTTTTTTGGTGTCACCTGATTTCGTTCTTTTTCTTTTTAATTTTTGTTTTAATTTATCAATATACATCAATATACAATGTAGTTGATTTTCATGTCCCTTTACCAATTCCTCTTTCCCCCTCTCTCTCCCCCTCCCCCTATTAACATCATATTGTTCACTTGTCTTAACAAGTTCAAGGAATTGTGATTGTTGTGTCTTCTTCCCCACCCCCCTATTTGTTTGTATATTTACTTATTTATTTATTTTTAGCTCCCACAAACAAGTGAGAACATGTGGTATTTCTCTTTCTGTGCCAGACTTATTTCACTTAATATAATTTTCTCTAAGTCCATCCATGTTGCTGCGAATGGTAGTATTTCACTCTTTTTTAAAGCAGAGTAGTATTCCATTGTGTAGATATACCACAGTTTCCTTATCCACTCATCTGATGATGGACATCTGGGCTGGTTCCAACCCTTGGCTATTGTAAATAGTGCTGCAATAAATATTGGAGTACAGGTATCCCTTCGGCATGATGATTTCCATTTCTCTGGGTATATTCCCAGCAGTGGAATAGATGGGTCATATGGTAGATCTATCTGCAATTGTTTGAGGAACCTCCATACCATTTTCCATAGAGGCTGCACCATTTTTCAGTCCCACCAACAGTGTATGAGAGTTCCTTTTTCTCCACAACCTCTCCAGCACTTATCATTCTGTCTTTTGGATACTAGCCAGACTATCTGGAGTGAGATGGTAACTAAAAGTGGTTTTCATTTGCATTTCCCACATGCTGAATGATGTTGAGCATTTTTTCATGTGTTTGTTGGCCATTCATATATTTTCCTTTGAGAAATGCCTATTCAGTTCCTTTGCCCATTTTAAAAATTGGGTTACTTGGGTTTTTGCCATAAATTTGTTTGAGTTCCTTGTATATTCTGGATACTAATCCTTTGTCAGATGTATATTTTGTAAATATTTTCTCCCACTCTGTTGGTTATGTTTTCACTCTGTAAATTGTTTCTTTTGTTGTGCAGAAGCTTTTTAGTTTGATATAATCCCATTTGTTTATTTTTCCTTTGGTTGCTTGTGCTTTCATGGTCATATTCATGAAGTCTGTATCCACTCCTACTTCCTGGAGTGTCTCCCCTATGTTTTCTTTAAGGAGTTTTATTGTTCCAGGATGTATATGTAATTCTTTAATCCATTTTGAGTTGATTTTGGTATAAGTGAGAGGTACGGTTCGAGTTTCATTCCCCTGCATATGAATATCCTGTTTTCCCAGCACCATTTGCTGAAGAGGCAGTCTCTTCCCCAGTGTAGACTTGGTGCCTCTGTCAAAGATCAGATTGCTGTAGGTGTGTGGGTTGATTTCTATATTCTCTATTCTATTCCATTGATCCATGTGTCTGTTTTTATGCCAGTACCATACTGTTTGGGTTATTATAGCTTTGTAGTATAAAGTCAGGTAGTGTTATGCCTCCAGCTTTATTTTTTTTTGCTCAGAATTGCTTTGGCTATTAGTGGTCTTTTGTTGTTCCATATAAATGTGTGGATAGTTTTTTTTCCATTTAGCAGAAAAATGTCATTGGAATTTTGAGGGGGATTGCATTGAATCTGTAGATCACTTTGGGTAATATGGACATTTTTACAATGTTAATTTTTCCAATCCAAGAGCATGGAATATCTTTCCATCTTCTTGTGTCCTCTTTAATTTCTCTCAACAGTGGTTTACAGTTTTCTTCACAGAGATTTTTCACATCCTTTGTTAACTTTATTCCTAAGTATTTTATTTTTTTGGTGGCTATTGTAAGTGGGCAGGCTTTCTTGATTTCTTTTACTGCATGTTCGCTGTTGGAGTATAGAAATGCCACTGATTTTTGTGTGTTGATTTTTTATCCTGCAACTTTGCTGAAATCATTTATCAACTCTAGGAGTTTTTCTGTAGAGGCTTTAAGCTGTTCAACATATCATCTGCAAACAGGGACAGTTTGACTTCATCTTTTCTAATCTGGATGCCTTTTATTTCCTTCTCTTCTCTGATTGCTCTGGCTAGTACTTCCAACACTATGTTGAATAGGAGTGGTGAGAGTGGGCATCCTTGTCTAGTTCCTGTTCTTAGGATGATATTGGCAGTAGCTTATCATATATGGCTTTAATTGTGTTGAGATACTTTCCATTTATACCTAACTTGTAGAGAGTCTTTATCATGAATGAATGTTGAATTTTGTCAAATGCTTTTTCAGCATCTATAGAGATGATCATATGGTCTTTGTCTTTGATTATATGTATGTGGTGTATCACACTTATCAATTTGTGTTTTGTTGAACCAACCTTGCATGCCTGGGATGAATCCCATTTGATCATGGTGTATAATTTTCTGTATGTTTTGCTTTATTCTATTAGCTAGTATCTTATTGAGGATTTTTGCATCTATATTCATCAAGGATATGGGCCTGTAGTTTTCTTTTTTTGTTGTATCTTTGTCTAGCTTTGGTAACAGGGTGACGTTTGCCTCATAGAATGAATTTGGGAGAATGGCCTCTGTTTCAATATTTGGAATAGTTTGTAGAGAATTGATATCAAGTCCTCTTTGAAGATTTGGTAGAATTCTGCAGTGAACCTGTATGGTCCTGGGCTTTTCTTTGTTGGGAGACTTCTGATAATAGCTTCAATCTCTTTTATTGTTATTGGTTTGTTCAGATTTTCTATATCTTCTTGCCTCAGTTTTGGTAGTTTGTATGTGTTCAGGAATTTATCCATTTCCTCCAGATTTTCAAATTTTTCAGCACATAATTGTTTGTAGTAGTCTCTGACTCCTTGTATTTCTGAGGTATTGTTGCAATATCACCTTTTTCATTTCTAAATTTTGTCATTTGGGTCTTCTCTCTTCTTTTCTTAGTTAGCCTTGTTAATGGTTTGTCAATTTTATTTACCTTTTTAAAAACCAACTTTTTGTTTCATTATCTTTCTATAATTTTTTGGGTTTCCATTTCATTTAGTTCTGTTCTAATCTTAATTATTTTCATCTGCTAACTTTGGGTTTGGGTTGTTCTTGTTTTTCTAGTTCTTTAAGGTGAAGTGTTAGGTTGTTTACTTGCCATCTTTCTATTCTTCTGAAGTAAGCATTTAATGCAATAAATTTCCCCCTTACTACTGATTTTTCAGTATCCCACAGGTTTTACTATGATGTATCATTATTTTTGTTAGTTTTAATGAATTTTTTGATTTCCTTTTTGATTTCTTCTTGGACCCATATGTCATTAAGTAGAATGCTGTTTAATTTCCATGTGTTTGTACAGTTTCCAGAGTTTTGTTTATTGATTTCTATTTTTAATCCATTGTGATTTGAATAAATATGTGGAATAATTCCATTTTTTTGAATTTGTTGAGACTTGTTTTGTGACCTAACATGTGTTCTATCCTGCAGAATGTTCCATGTGCTGATGAGAAGAATGAATATTCTGAGGTTGTTAGGTGGAATGTTCTGTAGATATCTGCCAAGTCCAGTCGGTCTAGAGAGTTGTTTAGATCTTGTGTTTCTCTGTTGATTTTTTGCCTAGATGATCTGTCCAATGATGAGAATGGGGTGTTCAGGTCCCCTATTATGGTGTTAGTGTCTCTCTCATTATTTAGATCTAATAGTGTTTGCTTCATAAATCTGACTGCTCTGACGTTGGGTGCATACATATTTATGATTGTATGTCTTCTTGATGGATAGATCCTTTTATCATTATATATAGTGGCCTTCTTTATCTCTTTTTTATGGTTTTTGGCTTAAAGTATATTTTATCAGATATAAGAATAGCTACTCCAGCTCATTTTTCATTTCTGTTTGCATGGTACGTCTTTTTCCATCCTTTCACTCTTGGTCTATGTGTGTCTTTACAGGTGAGGTGGGTCTCTTGAAGGCAGCATATTGTTGGGTCCACTTTTTTAATCCAGTCAGTCAGTCTATGTCTTTTGATTGGGGATTTTAATCCTTTTACATTCAGAGTTGTTACTGAAAGGCATTTTATTGATTTTTGTTTTGATGTCTTAAGTATCTTTTGCTCCTTTCTTTCTGATTTACCATTTGTCTTCTGTGTTTGTTGGTTTCTTGGGTTGGTAGATAAACTTTTTTCTCTTTATTGTTAGCATTTTTATTTTACTATTGGGTTTTGTTATTTCTTGAGTATTTATGGCAGTGATGGTTGTTTTTCATGTACCAAACCCAGTACTCCCTTGAGAATTTCTTGTAAGGCTGTTCTTGTGGTAGTGAACTCCCACAGTTTTTGTTTGTCTGATAAATATACTGTTTGTCCTTCATGTTGGAAGGATAGCCTTGCTGGGTAAAGTATTCCTGGCTGGCAATTTTTGTCTTTTAGTATTTTGAAGATATCATCCCATGCTTTTCTGGCTTTTAGCATTTCTGATGTAAAGTCCGATGTTAGTCTGATTGGGGCTCCTTTATAGGTGACATGACGCTTCTTTCTTGCAGCTTTTAAGATTCTCTCTTTGTCTTTCAGTTTTGCCAATTTGACTATAACATGTCTTGGAGAGGACCTTTTTGGGTTGAATATGTTTGGGGATCTTTGAGCCTCCTGAATCTGAAGATCTGTGTCTTTCCCTATACCTCGGAAGTTTTCTGCTATTATTTCATTGAATGTGTTTTCAATGCCATTTCCTTTTTCCTCCCATTCTGGAATACCCATGATTCGGACACTTGAGCACTTAAGGTTGTCTGTTATCTCTCTTAGATTTTCTTCAATTCTTTAAATTCTGTTTCTTTTTTTCTGTCTGCCTGTGTTATTTCAAACAGCCCATTTTCGAGATCAGAAATTTTCTCTTGCTTGTTCTAGCCTGCTAGTTAAACTCTCTGTTGTGTTTATTATTTCATTGTATGAATCCTTCAGTTTGGCAAGCTCTGCTACATTCCTTTTCAGGTCATTGATTTCTTTGTACGTTTCTTCTTTCAGGTCCTGTGTACTTTTTCTCATTTCATTGTGTCATCTAAGTGAGTTTTCTTGTATCTCATTTAGTTTCCTTAGAATTGTTGCTTGTAATTCCTTGTCAGTCATTTCAAAGGATTGCTATTCTTTAGAATCTAGAGCTTGAAAGTTATTATTTTCCTTTGGTGGTGTCATACTTTCTCAGTTTTTCATATTTCTGGTATCTTTCCTTTGGTGTTTAGTCATTGTGGCAGGAGATTTCATGGTCTGCTCATTCTACCCTAGTGTCTGGCTTGGATCCTGCAGGGACTGCCAATTTGGCATGGCTGCCTAGGGGCCTGTGGGCTGGCATCTTGAGCCTCTCTGGGCCATGGGGACTGGCCTGGGCTTGGAGTCCCACAGTGCAGTGCCTGCCTGTTCCAGCGCAGGTGGCTTGGAGTCCTGTGGGCCTGGTGGCTCTTGGGCCTCTCTGGGTGGTGTGGACTGGCCTTGGCTGGGGTTCCTACAGAGTGGCACCTACGTGTTCTGGCACAGGTGGCTCACGGCCCTTTGCCCGGGAGCTCTTGGGCATCTCTGGTTGGCATGGTTTCGACAACTCCATTTCAAAGAGTTGTTGCAACTGGTCTCCCTGACCACTCTCTCTCCCACCTCTGATCCATCCTTGAAGTTGGCACAGTGGTCATTCATTTACACCTCTCTTTTCCCTTTAATGCCTTCTCATGGACTTCAAGAGAAAGTCCAAACCCCCAGCATGGTGCACATGACACTCAGCAGCATTTGTTCTGTAGATATTTATTGAGCACTCTGTGCCAGGGATCATGCTAAGCAATGGGAAGACTACAAAAAAGAACTACAATCCCTCTTCTAAAGGGACTCACCTCTTCTGCCTCTTCCCTGCCATACTGCCATGCTGGGTTGCTGAGGGTCTCAGAACTCACCATTATGTTTCAACCCCTGGATCTCTGGATATGCAATTTCCTCTGCCTAGAATTCCTTTCCCCCTCATCTCCCTGGAAAACAATTTAACCCTCTCATCCCTACATAGGTGGCAATTTTTCTATAAAATTTACCCTGAATTCCTCAGGCAGAGGTGTTCTTCTCTTCCTTCCCTCCCTCCCCATGCACACAGTTGCTGCTGTCCCAGCCCTCTCGTCACCAATAGCATTTATTTGCTTACACTGTCTGCTTCTAGAAAGAGTGGAGATGATATTTTTTTAAATCCCTGAACTCTAGCACATGGCAGAACGTGTAGCTTCTTGTGCCTATCCTCAACGATCTTACTGTGTACCAGGAACCAAGCCAAGTTGATGTACTTTATCTCATCCAATATTCACAGCAACTATATGAGATAAGTCTTGTTAGCATACCCTTTTTATAGTCATAGAAAATGAGCCTAAGAATAGTTAAGGATCTTGTCCAAGGTTAACTAGTTGGTACATGTCAGAGTCAGGATTTGAACTAATGCAGTCTGACTCCAAAGTCAGTGCTCCTATCACACTGTATACCCTCCACTGTAATGGCTAATAAACATATGTTGAGAGAGTGAATTCATCATTATGACAATTGTTCCACCATATTACAATTCCATATGTGTATTCTCTATTCAGTGTATTTCAAACTACTTGTAGTAATGGACTAGATTTTTTTTAAGTGTCCATCTTCTGTGGATCAATTTATTTTTATTTTTATTTTTAATTGGCACAATAATTGTACATATTTATGGGGTATAGAGTGATATTTTAATACATGTATACAATGTGTAATGATAAAATTAGAGTAATTATCATCTCAAACACATCAATTTTTGTGTTGGGAACATTCTAAATCCTTTCTTCTACCTATCTAGGAATATATGATGAATTATCATTAACTACACTCACACTACAGTGACTGTACAATGCCAGAACTTATTCCTCCTATTTAGCTGTAATTTTGTACTTATTAATCAACCTCTCCCTTCCCAGCCTATGGTAACCACAATTCTCTCTACTCCTAAGAGTTCAACTTTTAGCTCCCACATTTGAGTGATAAAATGTGGTATTTATTGTCCTGTGCCTGACATTTCATTTAACATAGTGTCCTGCAGGTTCATTCATGTTGCCACAAATGACAGGATTTTATTCTCTTTCATGAGTGAATAGTATTCCATTGTGTGCATACTACATTTTCTTTATCCATTTATCTGTTGATGAACACTTACTTTGATTCCATATCTTGGCTATTGTGAATAGTGCTGCAATAAACATGGGGGTGCAGATGTCTCTTTGGTTCACTGATTTCCTTTTCTTTGGATATATACTAGCAGTGGGATTGCTGAACCATATAGTGGTTCTATTTTTAGTTTTTTGAGAAACCTCCACACTTTTTTCCATAATAGCTGTACTAATTTACATTGCCACCACAGTGCATGAGTTCCCTTTTCTCCACATCCTTGCCAGCATTTGTTATCTTTTGTCTTTTTGATAGTAGACATTCTAACTTGAATGAAATAATATTTCACTTTGGTCTTGATTTGCATTTCCCTGATGATTAGTAATGTTGAGCACTTAAAAAATATATTTGTTGGCCATTTGTATGTCTTCTTTTGAGAAATACCTACTCAGCTCATTTGCCTATTTTTAAATTGGATTTGTTTTTTTGCTGTTGAATTGTTTGAGTTCCTTGTGTATTGTGGATATTAATCCTTTGTTGGATGAATAGTTTGAAAGTATTTTCTCTCATTCTACAGATGGTCTCTTCACTCTGATGATTGTTTTCTTTGCTGTGCAGAAGCTTTTTGGTTTGATAGAATCCCATTTGTCTATTTTTTCTTTAGTTGCCTGTGCTTTGAAGACTTAGCCATGAAATCTTTTCCCAGACCTGTGTCCTGAAGCATTTTCTCTATTTTCTCCTAGTAGTCATTTTAGTTTTGGGTCTTACATTTAAGTCTTTAATCCATTTTGAATTGATTTTTGTTCTATGGACCAATACTTTTGTGTAATATAATAAAAAAATGAATTATTGGAGAATGATAATGCACTAGGATATTGTGACTATATCAAATTTCTTTATATGTTACTAAATATTTACTCTTTGTTTCTGTCCTTAACCCATTGTGGACCATCTTTGAACAGCACTGCTCTGCTAGCTCAGAATAGTAATGGGTCAAGGATGGATTGCAGAATGAATCTGGATTATCCGACTGAGGGTTTTGATGAGGAAGAATGGAAAGCTGCAAATCTTGTGAATACCATGAGGCTTCTTGCTTGGGCCTCTGTGTGAAGGGAGGCCCTTCACCCACCAGAGGGTGGTCCTGGGCACAGAGTAGAAGCGATGTCCCAGGCAAAACCTGCGTCGTTGATACTGTTAGAAGATGTCTTCTGATAGTTGGAGAGGCAAATTAGGACAGAACCTAAAAACAGTCAAAATGACTATTTCAAAACAATATATTAGTATATCATGCTCAGATTGATTTTTGGAAGGGGATAATGAGCTTTTCTACTGATTCGATGAGGCAATGGTATTATTGGCAAGTTCTCTGGCAGAACATTATATTTTGAAAAATCTCATTGTGAAGTTTTTTATTGTACTTGAACATAGTTGTTATTTTTTGTGATAAATAGCAGGAAATTATGAAGAAGCAAGGTTGGGGAAATATACCAGATGCAAGAGCATAAATAGCATCAAACATTGTACCTTGAAAAGCTCCATAGAGGTCTAGCTCCAGGCTCTTATTTAAGGTGAGGAAACTAAGCACCTGGAAGGGTTACCACCAGGACCATAGACTAGAATATTTTGTTAATAAATGAGCTGGGATGAAAAGCCTGATGTCTGGTCATGTCAATGAAACATTCCTTGAATATTAGAGCCACTCCCCACCCACCAAAAAAGCCCTGCAAAGGTGAGAAGGGAAAATCAGAAGCTTCTAGGTCTCTGAATGTTGATGAGCTGGTCAAGTGTTCACCCACCGGCATTCCCTGATGGATCAATAACATCTGCTTTCACGTCCTTCACAGAAACTTCCCAAGGGACTAGTGTGATGATGCACAGTGGTGGTTGGCATCCTTCTGATTCTGAGTTGTTGGTCAATTCCCATATGAATAAAGTCTCAGTTATGGCCTGAATAAGTAATGTTTTTGAATTAAAAATATGATTGAGTGCTTTTCAAATACAGGTAGATGCTGTTTGGATTATTCACATAGAGTTTGACTTAAATTGTGTTCTATTAGAACAGTTCTTTTTTTATGTATTTTCTTTGTCAGTGATACTAAAATGACAAGTACAATTATATAGGGATTAGCAAGATATTTTGTTGTTAAAAAAGTTCTTCTATTCGAAAGGTAGGAAACCACAGGTAAAGGGGACAGGAAATTGAAAGCTGCTGTGAGCTTAGGGAAACACAAGGTGCTACATTGTTTGTAATACCAGGACTGGTGAAAGGCACATTGCAGTGGACAGAGGAAAGGAGTAAAGGCTTCTGAGGGCTACCTAAGTTGAGTGTAAACATAGTGGTTAGAAGCACTGGTTTTGAGGTCAAGTACTCTTGGGTTTAAATTCTCTTTTTCTGCTTGCTATCTGTGTGCTCTTAGGCAAACTACACAACCTTTATGAGTCTGTTGTCTCTTCTGCAAAAGGGGGCTTGTTATATGTATTTCACTGCATGGTTATAGTGATTAATTGAAATAATGGGTCTACTACAATGCCTGGATCATAGCAAACATTTGATAAGTATTGAGTATCACTCCGCCACTGCCACTGCTACCACCATCATTGCTACCACCACTCGCACAATCACCATCATCATCACCTTCAGTACCACCACTACCACCATCATAGCCACCACTACTGCGATGGCCACCACCATTGTCACTGTCAACATCACTACCTTAAAGGCCCCAAATGTTACTTTACTGATGTACCTGAAAATGATCTCAGCCCTTCCTTATAATCTTACTTGTCACTTCCTTTCTGTTATCAATATGCCATCTGTGACTGGCAGCAAGTGCTTGGGGTATGTTGTCCCTAAATTTGCTTTCATTTTCCTCCCTCACTTGTGCTGTTTGGCTGTCTCATTTCTCAGCATCCATCTCCTGCCTCTGTCTTCACACCCTTGTGTTTCTGACTGGGCGTCATCTGTAATCCTAGGTTTCCTGAATTCATAAGCCCAGCCCAGCAGGGGCAGAAAGTTCATCAGCTGCCTCAGTCCAGCCATCTGTTGAAGTAAGTCTTGTGCATATGGCAGGACTGAACTTCGAATTGCAGTCTTCATTGCCTCCAGCATATGGTGCCATATATAGGCCCTGGCATCTGCCTCTCTTGCAAGGCCTGGCACTCCAGTTTCTGGCTAGAACTGGATATCTTCTGGAAACTCAGGCTGTTTGGTTGGGCCCTGATGTCCTGCACAGATGGGTCAGTCCCCCATTCCAGATGTCTGGACTCTTTCTTCCATGACACATAAGTTACCATCCGTAGCCTAGGTAAATGTACAAAATAGCTGCATATTATATTGTCAGTGACAGTCTGTATTAGTCATGACTCTCTTTGTTGTATGCAGCAAAAATTAAACTCAAATCCTCTTAAATTATAGTATTGTCTCACACAACTGAAAAAAGTCTAGGGGTTACTGGCTTTGAGCTTGGCTGAATCCAGTGCTCATACTCTGTCATTGGAAAAATCTCTCCATCTCTTGGTTCCACTCTGTTCTATGCTGGCTTCTATGTGGGCAATAATGATGGTCCCTGCTGTGCAAGGGTTACTCCCTGCCTTCTCATCAGCTCCAGATGAGAGCCAGAGATTCCCCAATAAGTCTCACAAACGTTTTGTGATTGACATCTATTGTGCTATTGTGAATCACATGTCCATCCTTGAATCTATCACTGTGACCAAGGAAATAAAGTACATGATGATTAGCCAGGATTGAGGTATGTGATTATCTCTAGAGCTAGGGGCAGGGATTAGCCCAAGGCAAATCACATGGCCAGAGATGGAGAGGGGTGGTTGCCCACAAGATAAAGTGGGGATTCCTTTCAGAAGAAGAAATTCTGCATCTGAGAACACAGAAAAAATATCTATCTATTGCATGGTCTGATTTTTTCTGGCTCCTACCATCTAAACTTAAACCTAAATTTAACTTGCTGGTATAATGGAAATAGCAAGGCTTTGGACTTAGCAAATATGTTTAAATCCCTGCTTTTCCAGTTCCTTGCTGAGTGATCTTGGGCAAGTTGCCTAAGATCCATGAGCCTTGGACTTCTTTTTTAAAAATGGGAATGATAATGCCTTCTGCTTAGTATTTGTTTTCAGGCTTAAAACGTATAACTGACAGTGCCTGTACATAGTAAATATTCAGGTAATACCAGTTCTTTGCTCCTTTCTATATTGATACTGCCTGGCTCATACTAGAGTTTGTTACACCATGTATACACTTTTCAGCAGAATCTTAGGCTACCCTAGATAAACTATATTTCATCTATTTTGATCCTGCTTCTCCTTATCATCAGTGATATCAAAGGAACCATCCATCCATCTATCATCATAACTAATAACAATAATGATAAAAGGGTAATAATTCTGGCCTTTCTTTCTGCCAAACAGTCTCTTCCTAAGCCTTTCCCATTTTCCCTCCAGAGGAAAAATTGTTGATTTGATTTGGCAGCATTCACAACACTGATGGTCTGTAGTCATTTTGGGCTGAGTCACTCTTTGGAAAACCCTCTCAGCTCACTCCTTGCCCCAGGTCCAGGCCCAGCCATGGCTCCTCTCACAGGGGGCTGTGTGGATTAACTCATGCGGAGTCTAACTCTACAGGCCAGGTCATGTCTTCATGTGCTTTATTGTCCTGGAGGGTGGGGTTCTAAGGTTTACTTTCTGCGACAGGAAAGTTGTGATGGTGGTAAGGGAAGGAGAAGTAGTCACAGATCATACATGAGCCTAAGTTATGTGTCTTTACCAGAGCTTTGAGCTGGAGTTTCATGTACTTGTGTAGCTCTCAATAAAGTAGTACTTGGATTCCCATTTGCTATGTTTTTTGGTGTGTATTTACGTCCTTGGAAACTCTGTGGCGAGGTAGAAATGATAGGAAGGGCAGCATATGATCATCTCTAATATCATCAGCCCCCACCTAGCATTCCCAACAACAGCTATTATTTATTGAACATCTTCTGCATGCCAGGTAGTACTAAGTGATTTACCTATATTATCCCATTCATCCATCTATCAGTGTGCACATCCATACATCATCCACACGTCCATATGCCCGTCCATCTACCATCCATTCATTTATACAACCATTCAACATTAATTGAATGTCTCTTCTGTGTCAGGCCCTCACGTAGGTAAAACTTGCCCTAATGAAGCCCACAGTTTAACAATTTTAGACTTTCTATTTCTCACCCTAACAGACCCTCATCTTCCTCCATGCCAACTAATCAGTAATGTTACTTGTGGTCTAAAGATTCAGCAGATTCTTCCTCTAACAGTGAGGCTTGTTATGAAGATAAAATGAGATAAAGGACATGGAAATCCTTTAGGACCGTAAAGCTCTAAACAAACCTAGGGGGTTGTTCTTTTTTGTTCAGCTTTCAGACCAGAGAGGAGAGAGCTAGCAAGGCTTTATATTTTTTTATTGCTTCTGTAATAAAGTATCACATGCTTAGTGACTTAAAATAATCCAAATTTACTATCTTGAAGTTTGGGAGATCAGAAATACAAAATGGGTCTCATAGGGCTAAGATCAAGGTGTTGGCAGGGCTGTGTTCCTTGTGGAGACTTTAGGGAAGAATACTTTTTCTTTTTTCCTCTAGATTCTAGAAGCTGCCTGCATTCCTTGGCTTGTGGCTCCTTTCTCCATCTTTGGGGTCAGCGATCATATTCCTCTGACTTCTGCTTCCATTGTCACGTCTCCTTTTCTGACTCATCTGCTTCTCTTTTCTCTCTTTTATGGGTCCTTGTGATACATTGAGGTCACCTGGATAATCCAGGATAATCTTCCTATTTTGAAATGCTTAACTTAGTCATATCTGCAAAGTCCCCTTTTCCCTGTAAGTTGTCATATTCACAGGTTCTGAGGATTAAGAGGTGGCCATCTTTGGAGAGCCATTGTTCTTCCAACCTCAGGCATTATCACCATCTATGCTCCCTTGAGAACATTACTGAGCCTCAACCTGCATGAAAAATGAGCCTAATAACAGCATCTCCATCATAGAATTGTTAAGCAGATTAAATGTGAAAGCACTTGTGAAGAATGTAGCATGATTGGTGGGTGCCCATTAAAAATATAGAGATGGCGATGAGGATAAGGATGGTGATCATGATGATTATGGTGGTGATCATGATGATTATGGTGTTGATCATGATGATTATGGTGGTGATCACGATGATTATGGTGGTGATCATGATGATGATGGTGGTGATGATGATGATGGTGATCATGATTATGGTGATGATGATGATGATGATGGTGATCATGATTATGGTGATGATGATGATGATGGTGATCATGATGGTGATCGTGATGATTATGGTGATCATGATGATGATGATGGTCATGATGATGGTGATCATGATGATTATGGTGATGATGATGATGGTGATCATGATTATGGTGATGATGATGATGATGGTGATCATGATGGTGATCGTGATGATTATGGTGATCATGATGATGATGATCATGATGATTATGGTGATGATGATGATGGTGATCATGATTATGGTGATGATGATGATGATGATGGTGATCATGATTATGGTGATGATGATGATGATGGTGATCATGATGGTGATCGTGATGATTATGGTGATGATGGTGATGATGATGGTGATCATGATGATTATGGTGATGATGATGATGGTGATCATGATTATGGTGATGATGATGATGATGGTGATCATGATGGTGATCGTGATGATTATGGTGATCATGATGATGATGATCATGATGATTATGGTGATGATGATGATGGTGATCATGATTATGGTGATGATGATGATGATGGTGATCATGATGGTGATCGTGATGATTATGGTGATCATGATGATGATGATGGTGATGGTGATCATGATGATGATGGTGATCATGATGATCATGGTGATCCTGATGATGACGGTGATCATGATTATGGTGATGATGATGATGATGGTGATCATGATGGTGATCGTGATGATGATGATGGTGATCATGATGGTGATCATGATGATTATGGTGGTGGTGATGATGATGATAATAATTATTTGATATGATAATGATTAGTCCCTGTGAAGTGATTCCCTCTTCAGCTTTCATGGGGAGTGGCCAGAGTGGGGGGACAGGGGAAAATAGAGAATTGAATACCTTTCCATTTTACTCTATTTTTTTCTTCTAATAAAACTCTAGACATTGTCTTTGGGATGGATTTGTCTACTATGGCTCTTTTCTTAACCTAAAGATTTGAAAGAGAGGGAAGGAGGAGGGGAAAAGGAGGTAATGAGGAATTGACTAATGGACACAAAGAATGATTGTGTATTGTAATGATGAATAAGCTGACTATCCTGATATAACCATCACACATTGTACACAATTATTGAAAATCAACGTGTACCCCACATGTACGTATAATAAATTATCTTAAAAAAATAAATAAGAAACCACAATTTTTCAAGAAAGAAAAATAATTGTTCACTACAGGCAGAAATAAAACTTTAAGTTCACAAAAAGTTTGTGTGTGTCAGTGTGTATACTGGGGAAAAGTGTGGGAAGAACTATAAAATGTCTTTGCCCAAAGCCAAAATGATTATGACATCCAGAATATAAATGCTGCTTTTTTCCCTCCCTTATTTTTTTTTTTGCCTGCATAGGAAATACTTGAATTTGCCAAAGCAATTTGGTTTTTCATTTCCAGGAACTGCAGGTATCACTTCCAAATATTGTTCAGAATAAAACTTAATTGAAAATGTAATCAAACTGAAGTATTGCTTGGCAAGCTGGGGTCACATTCATAAAGGGATGCTTGTTTATCCCTCAGTCATGATGAGGTCTGTGCTGGCACACGAGGGGATGACTGCTGTGATTGTCCCATCATTCACTGTCCCTGCGGTGAGGGAGTTCCCTCAATCTGGCTGTACTGTATTTGCTTAAAGGTCATCTGTCAGAGAAGCAGAAAGCAATCCCTTGCTTAGAATGCATCAAAGTAGGTCCCTTTTGATTTCACTGCAAAAAAACCTGCTTTCTGAGTTTGAGCTGTTTGTCAGACAATGGAGGTTTCACTGGTTCAGAAGAGGGCTCTCCCAGTGTCATTCGTTATGTGAGAACTTCTTGAGTTCAGACAAGAGTCTTTGGCCTTAATAGCCCAGATTCTTCGCCATGTCTCTTTCTTGAAGCTGAACTATAAAAATGGGCCATAGCATTTCCCCCAGAAGAAATCCAGAACCTGGGATGATGACCCTGGGAAGTCTCATGCTACTTGGTGTTATTTGCAGAGAAGTAATTGTGCCGTTCTGTGAGATGGATAGAGACAAGAAAGAAACATAGGTTTAATGTCTTTTGTTTTTTTTTTCATCCTCAAAAATTTTTTTTTTTAAATTTTTATTTTATTTTATTTTATTTTTTTAAATTTTATTTTGTCGATATACATTTTGGCTGATTATTGCTCCCCATCACCAAAACCTCCCTCCCTTCTCCCTCCCCCCCCAACAATGTCCTTTCTGTTTGCTTGTTGTATCAACTTCAAGTAATTGTGGTTGTTATATCTTCTCCCCCCCGCCCCGGTTTTGTGTGTGTGTGTGTGTGTGTGTGTGTGTGTGTGTGTGTGTGTGTGTGAATTTATATATTAATTTTTAGCTCCCACCAATAAGTGAGAACATGTGGTATTTCTCTTTCTGTGCCTGACTCGTTTCACTTAATACAATTCTCTTGAGGTCCATCCATGTTGTTGCAAATGGCAGTATTTCATTCATTTTTATAGCTGAGTAGTATTCCATTGTGTAGATGTACCATATTTTCCGTATCCACTCATCTGATGATGGACATTTGGGCTGGTTCCAACTCTTGGCTATTGTAAATAGTGCTGTCATGAACATTGGGAAGCAGGTATACTTTCGACTTGATGATTTCCATTCCTCTGGGTATATTCCCAACAGTAGGATAGCTGGGTCGTGTGGTAGATCCATCTGCAATTGTTTGAGGAACCTCCATACCATTTTCCATAGAGGCTGCACCATTTTGCAGTCCCACCAACAGTGTATGAGAGTTCCTTTTTCTCCACAACCTCGCCAGCATTTATCGTTCAGAGTCTTTGGATTTTAGCCATCCTCACTGGGGTGAGATGGTATCTCAGTGTGGTTTTGGTTTAATGTCTTACATATTGTTAGGAGTTGAGTCGTGTCCCCTTCTCCCCCAAAATTTATCTCTTGAAGTCCTAACCCCCAGTATCTCAGGATGTGACTGTAGTTGGAGATAGCATCTTTAAAGAGGTAATTAAGTTAAAATGAGATCATCAGAGTGGGCCTTAATCCAATACAACTGGTGTCCTTATAAGAAGAAGAAATTAGGACACAGGGGCTGGCCCGTGGCTCACTCGGGAGAGTGCGGTGCTGATAACACCAAGGCCCTGGGTTCGGATCCCATATAGGGATGGCCGGTTAGCTCACTGGGTGAGCGTGGTGCTGACAACACCAAGTCAAGGGTTAAGATCCCTTTACCAGTCATCTTAAAAAAAAAAAAAAATTAGGACACAGAAGTACAGGGAGAAAACCACCTGAGGATACGAGGAGAAGACAGCCTTCTGCAATCCAAAGAGAGAAGCCTCAGAGGAAACCAAACCTGCAGACACCCTAATCTTGGACTTCTAGCATCCAGAATTGTGAGAAAATCTATTTCTGTTGTTTAGGATACGAAGTCTGTTTTACTTTGTTATGGAAGCTCTAGCAAACTCATACACACACATAGGATTTAGATCCTGTCTGCTTTATGCAACATTATGCAAATGACTATATTTCTCTGAGTCTCAGTTTCTCCATCTGAAGAATGTGGTCGGTAATAAGCCTTGTTCTGCTCAATTTGGAAGGTTGTTGGTGAGAGTCAAAGAGGATCAAGGTTATGAGAGGTTCTCATCTGCATCTCACCCAGGCTAAGTGGCTGAGAAGTAAATGGTTTTATGATTTCTTGGCTAGCCACCATCTAAGCCAGAATGGTGAGTAGATTTCATTTCTTGTGCCATGTTTGAATCACTGGGCATGACATCTTGGAGTGATGAGATGAGATGGATTAGAAAAATATGTGAAAATTCAGTGGGAAGAGTGCCTCAACTGAGTTGAACTGGACATATTGTGGATTTAGGAGGAAAGGGAGATAAGTTTGCCCTTAATTTGTCAGCTGAAGTTGGAGGTCATCTAGTCTGTGATATCTTTCATCCTTAAATCAGTTGACACTTTTGTTTATTTAAAAAAAAATTTTTTAGGTAGTATTATCTCAAACACATTTTAGCACTTGTCTTTCAATTTGTAAATCTTATTATTTGTATTTTTCCCCTATGGCTGCTACAACAAATTACCATAAACATGGAGGCATAAAGCAACAGATATTTGTTTACTTACAATTCTGGAGGCCAGAAGTACAATATCAGCATCTCTGGGCTAAAGTCAAGGTGGTGGCAGGGCTGGTTCTTTCTGGAAGTTTAGGGGAAAGTTTGTTTCCTCCCCTTCTCTAGCTTCAGAAGGCTGCCTACATTCCTTGTTTTTTGACCCTATCCTCAATCACTTCAACCTCTTGCTTCTGTTGTCACATCTCCTACTGCCTCCTTCAACCCTGTCATCATAGGACCCTTGTGATTACATTTAGGGTTTAACTGAATAATCCTGTATAATATCCCCATCTCAATCACATCTTTAACTTAATCTTATCTCTAAGTTCCCTTTGCCATATAAAGTAACATTTTCAAGTTTTGAGGATTACAATGTAAATATTTGGCAGGGGTGAGCATTTTTTAGCCTACCATAGGATCTGATATGGATTGAGTTGGATATCCCCAAGTTTTATGTATTAGAAGTTTGATCCCCCTTGTGACTGTTAAGAGGGCGGGAAATCCTATTATGGTAATTGAAAGGTGGAGCTTTGAAGAGGTGATTGGATTCTGAGAACCATGCCCTAATGAATGGCTTAATAATGGTGGACATGGGTGTGGTTCTGCAGGTTTTAAATGGAGAGCACCTGAGAGTTTCTCTTTGTCTCTGCTCCACCATTCTGCCATGTGAGACCCCTGCATTACCCCGAAGGCCTTCACCAGATGTGTTCCTTAGACTCTGGACTTCCCAGCTTCTGAAACTGTAAGCAGTAAGTTTCATTTTCTTACAAAGTACCCTGTTTCAAGTATTTTATTATAAGCAACCGAAATGGACTGATGCAATATCAAAGAGGCAAAATTAAGGAGAGGATCTTTCCCTGATTTTCCTAATTGCTAGCTTTGTGGCCTTGGGAAAGTCACTTAAGCTCTCTGAGCCTATTTCTTCAGATGTCAAATGAGGTAAAATCACCCACCTCCTAGGGTTGCTGTGAGAATTCAGTTACATGAGAGAGTATATGTGAAAGGATTTATATTGTTTTAAGGACACAGCAGGCTCTAAGTAAATGATAGCTATTTTGTTTCATTTGCTCTAGTTTTGTTACAAATTTATATACACTCTCTGACTTATTTTTTTCTGTTCTCACAGAAATAGCCATCTCAGACCTCATCCCTCTTGCTCCTTAGCTAGCCCAGCGCAGGGTATCTGAGTTCCACATGAGTGTTGGCTAACTACCTGTGGGCACAGAGGTAGGGAGAATATCTTCAGCCTCAAGCAGATCAAGGCTTGCTTAGCCATTCCTCACATCTCAGAGGTCAAAGCAACCCCTAGCCAACGTGCATAACTCTGTCTTTTCCAACCTACCACATAGAACAGGGGCTGGCAGCGTTGTCTCACAATTCTTGCCAGTAACTGAGAACTTGACACCTCTAGCTCCAACTCCAGTTCCTAGGACCAATGCTTCCTTAAATCACGGGATGTTTTACAAGCCTAGTGCATCCACTCTTCAGCCTCAAGATTCCTTGCTGCTTGGCCACAGGTGGCATCAGCTCCATCATACCCTGGCCTTCCGCCTTGTTCCCAATGTTGCCATTTGTTTTTGCTTCTTTCCTACTCTGCTGAACTACATTATGCCTCAGTCTTCTTCTAATGCTACAGCTTGCTGAACTGCTACCACCAGAGATATTGGGAGCTTGTTCTAAAACCCACCAGGAGGCAGGAGAGATTCCCCACTGATAGTGCTCCCTGATACCAACTACTTGCATTAGACTCTGGAGTCTTAGATTCTCCCGCATTTGCAACTGGTCCTTCTGTTGGGATAACACCTGTCTATCCACCCATCCATCCATCCATCCATTCATTCACTCACTATTTATTGAACTCCTATCATAGCCCTAGTTGACAGAGGTTAGTAAAATATAGTCTTGGTCCTCAGGGAGTTCACGCTCTGATGAAGGAGACAAATAAGTAAACAAATAGCTTTACAATACAGCAAAAGACTGCTATGGTCTAAATGTCTGTTCCCTCCAAAGAAGCTCATGTAGAAACTTGATTCCCAATGTGGCAGTGTTAAAAGGCATGACCTTTGAAAGGTGATTGAGGTGTGAGGACTATGCCCTCATGAATGGATTTATCCATTCATGGATTGATGAGTCAATGGATAAATGGCTTATCATAAGAGGAGCACTAGTGGCTTTATAAGGAGAAGAAGTGATCATGTTAACATGCACTCTCCCCCCTCACCATGTGATGCTCTGTGCTGCCTCAGGACTCTGCAGAGATTTCCCACAAGGAAGAAGGTGAATGCATCCCCTCGACCTTGGACTTCCCAGACTCCAAAACCGTAAGAAATAAATTTATTTATAAATTATCCAGTTTCAGGCACTCTGTTATAAGCAACAGAAGAGCAACTAATACAGAGGCATTATTCAATTAATGTATAAAAGAAGTCCAAGGGGACTTCAGAAGAGGAGGCACTTCATTTTGAGGTGAGAGATTAGAGGAGCTTCACAAAGGAGGTGTTTCTAGAGCTGAGTGCTATAGGATGAGTAGAAGTTTGCTAAGTGGACAGGAAAGGGCATTGCTACTGCCAACTGTTTGTCAAGTCTGCTGCCTGGTTTCTTATAATTCCAGATTGGTTCCTTCTAATTCCTTGTAATTTTCAACTCTCTGAAAGAGTAGCTGTTATAAACTGAATTGTATCTACTAAATTAGTGTGTTGAAGCCCTAATTTCCAATGTAACTGTACTTGGAGATAGTGCGTATAAGAATATAATTATGGTTAATGCTGGCTGGTTAACGCAGTTGGTTAGAGTGCTGCCTTGTAACACCAAGGTCAAGGGTTCAGATCAAGGGGTTGGATCCCTATACTGGTCAGTGCCAAAAAAAAAAAAAAAAAAAAAAAAAAAGGAAATAGAAAAAAGATAATTAAGGTTAAATGAGATCATAAGAGTGGTCACTTAATCGGATAGGGTTAGTGCTTTTATAAGGAGAAGAGATACCAGAAATCTCTTTTTCTACCAGGTTAGAATACAAAAAGAGGTGGCTGCCTATAAGCCAGGAAGAGAGCCTTATCAGGAACTTAGTTGACCAGCACCTTGATCTTGGAGTTCCCAGCTCTCAGAACTGTAAGAAAATAGACTTTTGTTGTTTAAGCCACTCTGTCTATGGTATTTTTGTTGTGGCAGTCCTAGCTGACTAAGACAGTAACTGAAGGAAATTTGTCCTTTTGGCTACCCAGCAGACACATTGTAGATGTAAAGAGATATTTAGTCAATGAAAATAGACTAAGTGCTTTAAATATATCATCTCACTTGGTCTTCATTATGATACTATAAAACAACAACGACAACAATTACTACCTGCATTTTACAGATGAACAAATTGAGGCTTAGATGGGATCAATGACTTGACTGAGTTCACAAAGTAGAGCTGGAGTTTGAATTCAGGTTTGTCTCGTACAAAATTTGAGCATCTGTTATCTAGATAAGGATTATTTCTAAAAGGAGGAAAACCTACTTTCTACCTCTCTGTCCCATTCAACCAGGCCTGGAACCTACTCTGAGTTTATCCTAGAAGTCTCTAAGGATGCTGAGGTAGGGCTTTGGGTTTCAGGAGCGAGATCTGTCAGCTTCTCAGATTTGACTGTACTCCCCTTCCTCAGTGAGCCACAGAACAGTTTAATAGGGCTCCTTCCTTCTGCTGTGTGCATTTATGAATGCATTCCATAAATCTCAAGAATTGAAATGCCCACTGAATCAAATATCTCATGGTACCTGAGCTTGCTGCTTAGTAACTTAACTGGTCCACATGATGAATGGCTCCTCTCTTTTGGATATAATGTTATGCCACAGGAAGAATAAACAACAGACACAGTAATCTTGTGAAATGTTGCAAATGAAACCTGTTTTTTCTTTCTGTCTCTGTCTTGAGGAAGTTGTGAGGGTGTCTTCAGAGGGTAAGTGTGCCCAATTTCACCATTGACACACATGTATTGAGCACCTGCTGTGTGCCATGATAGGCTCTGGGGATTCAGGGAAGCATAAGATACAGTCTCTGCCCATGAGTGGGCTGCTGTCTAAATAAATATCATGATTTGTAAGAATGAATATGCTAATAGTAAATAAAAAATTTAAATGAATAAATAAATAAATACACGTATTTCTGTGTTTAGCTCTGCAAGAGTGATACAGCCATAGGGAATACCCTTGACCTGTTGAAACCTCAGTGTGCTGACAATGGGATCAAAAGATGCATTTTTTTTTTGTTACAAAAACAGTATCTGGGAACATATCCAGCACTGTGCTTGGCACATGGAAGGTACCAATTCATTTGTGTGTCCTATAAAGGTCTAAGAGATAAAAGGCAGAGGTGATGAGCATGCATGGGGTGGTTCCTCTTCAGAGGAACTGGGACTGCAGCTGAGCTCTGAAAAGAGCACTTATTGAACATCCACGGCCCTTCACACCTTGACCTTGTCTGCCAAGGCAGATGGGCCTGTTCCAAGACCCAGCTGAGTGTAGAAGGATAATTCAATCAACCTCTTCTAGGTCAGGAAGCTTTGTGCCCTCTTGGTGAAATTGTGCCTTGGTTGATTTTTAATAACTAAAATGAATTTCTTCCTTTTTTTAAACAATATATTTTATTTTACTTTATTTTACTTCTCAAAACACATTGTAGTTGATTTTCATGCCCCTTTACCTATTCATCTCCACCCCGCCACATTGTATCTGTTCATTTGACTTAAATAGTTCAAGGAAAGTTTGTGGTTATTCTGTCTTCTTCCTCCCACCTCTATTTGTTTTTGTGTTTGTTTATTTATTTGTTTGTTTGTTTGTTTATTTATTTATTTATTTATTTATTTATTTATTTATTTATTTTTAGCTCCCATAAATAAGTGAGAACATCTGATATTTCTTTTTCTGTGCCTGACTTGTTTCACTTAACATAATTTTCTCTAAGCCCATCCATGTTGTAGTGAATGGTAGTATTTCGCTCTTTTTTATAGCAGAGTAGTATTCCATTGTGTAGATGTACCACAGTTTCCTTATCCACTCATGAATATGGAAGAAAGAACAATACCAATCAGCAAAACAAAAATGCTAACAAAAGAGAAAAAAATAGTTTATTTATCACCCCAAGAAACCAACGAATACAGAAGACAAACAGAAAATTAGAAAGAAAGGAATAAAAGGTATTTAGGACATCTAAAAAAAAAATCAGCAAAATGTTAGGAATAAATCAATACCTCTTAATAATAACTCTAAATGTAAAGAGATTAAATTCCCTATTCAAAAGACACAGACTGACTGACTGGATTAAAAAGATGGACCCAACAATATGCTGCTTTCAAGAGACTGACTTGACCTGTAAAGACACACATAGACTAAGAGGGAAAGGATGGAAAAAGATACATCATGCAAATGGAAATGAAAAACTAGCTGGAGTAGCTATTCTTATATCAGATAAAATAGACTTTAAATCAAAAACCATAAAAAGAGATAAAGAAGGCCACTATATAATGATAAAAGGATCTATCCATCAGGAAGACATAACAATCATAAAAATATATGCACTCAATTTCGGAGCAGCCAGATTTACAAAGCAAACACTATTAGATCTAAAGAAAGAGATAGACACTAACACCATAATAGTGGGGGACCTGAACACCTCACTCTCATCATTGGATCGATGATCTAGGCAAAAAATCAACAGAGAAACACAAGATCTAAACAATAATTTAGACCAATTGGACTTGGCAGATATCTAAAGAGCTTGAACTAAAAGGAATTTCTGGCTATGTGGGCTGTGGGAAATGATGTAAACCATTCTGTTTAAGATCATCACCTTGTTGTTTTGCAATGTACAGAATTAGGAGGTAGAATAAAGGCGTGTTTAAAAGCATGACATAGGAGTCAGTGCTTAAGTTCTAGCTGTGACTTTCACTCTCTTTGTGACCCTGGGGTTATGTCTCCACCTCTTTGAGCCTCCTTTTCATGATCAGTGAATAACAAACAAACAAAAAATGATTATTATATCCATTTAACTGGTCATCATATGGAAAACATTGGCATTATTTATGTGAAGTTCTTAGCACATGTAACCAGCTCTTAGTCAATGATAGTAATTATTATTAATGAGAGAAAGATTAAACAGCAGCCAGAATGAATAAAAGAAATGCAAAGGAAGGATGTGGAAGGAAGACAAAATGGAAGGGCAAAGATGGCAAAGGTGTCACAAGCACTGCCATCCCACATTTGAAGAGTTTTCCTATAAATAAAGTGAGAGACACTCTTAGTTTCTTCAATGATATTTTTGCTTAGGACCAATATGTATGAGTGGTAGAGAAGCAGGTGCTGTTTAATATCAAGAACAGTCACTAAGGAAGGGGACATTTAAGTAGGGGCTGGAGGAAGAGGTAATAGGGATATTGAAAAATAATTTCTGTAAGATATAAAATTTTAAAAATAAATTTGCAGTTTTCTTGCACATAATGCATTTTTATAAATATATATTGAGCAAATGCTTTGTTTCTGCGGAAAACATGAACAAATACTTCCTAAAACCTGAACCATATGTCAGCCCTGGGATAAACACTTCACTGTAAGGTACTTTATCCCTGCGGCAGCTCTGTGAAAAAGGTTCTCTTATCATCTCTGTTTAGGGATGAATAGACTCAATAACTGTCCCCAAGACCAAGTGGCAGAGTTGAGTTTTAAATTATGAGGGAAGCCTTCCCAAACCCCATGACCTCTATTATCGTTTTACTTGTGTGGTTTGTGATTTATTCGTTGACATCACATATCAGTTTCTCCCTCTAGACTGTGAGTTCCTCAGATGCATGAACACTAATCTACTTATTATCGTAACTTTTGGGCATGACAGCTCCGGGCAGAAAAGGTCCTCAATCAGTATGTTGTGAAAGAATGAATTTGTGAATTAAGATTCAAGAGAAAAGAGAACCCAAAAAGATGAAGGGAAGAAGGGAACATATTATTGAATGCCTAAACTGTGTTGGAGTCTGAGGCATTTTACTTACAGTATCCAACCTCCTTCTAGGTGATCTCCCTCTCTGCCTGAAAAGGCTGAAAAGCTGAAAGTTTTTGTTTCAGCCATGCCTGCAGCTAACACAGGTTTATCCAACCATATGCACTGGAATGAGATTTAGAAGGTAGAGCAGGATTTATAATCCCTTTATCATGGAGCCTTTGCTTCCTGTTCCAGCCTAATTATTCACTGCTCATTTCCCTCACAGTCTTCAGTCTAACCATCCAGAATGTTTTTTCCAATCTCCTATGTACCTAGATCTCCCCTGATCCATTGCTGGGAACTTTGCTGTCCCTATCATTTTATTCCTGGCTAACTCCTACTACTTCTTTGTAATTCAGCTTACATGCCACTTCCTCCAGGCAGTCTTCCTTGATTCCCACAGTCTGGGTTAGGTGCCTTGCTGTGGTAAGTAAAATTCTAAAGGTGTCCCCAAGGTTCTCATCCTTTGGTTGTTCAAACACTAATCTAGGTACCACTGTGAAGGGATATTGAAGATATAGTTAAAATCCCGAGTGAGTTGATTTTTAAAAAAGAAGATTATCTCGGTTGGACTCATCTAATCACATGTACCTTTAAAAGCAGAAAACTTTCTTTGGCTAAAGGGCAGAAGAGGAAGGTAAAGGGGGAATTCAGAAAGATTTAAAGACTCAAAGTGCTGTCCTTGGTTTGAAGATGCAGAGATTCATGTGAGAAAGAACGGGAGTGGCTTCTGGGAGCAGAAAGCCCGGTGACAACCAGCAAGGAAAAGGAACTTCAGTCCTCCCACCCCGTGGAAATGAATTGTCAACAATCTGAATGAGCTTGGAAGCAGATTCTTCCCCTGAACCTCCAGATAAAAGCCTTGCCTGGCTGACACCGGGATGTTGACCTTGTGAGACCCCGAGCAAAGAACCTAGCCGAACCACCCAGATTTCTGACCTACAGAACCATGAAATTATACCTGGGTGTTGTTTAAGCCACTAAACTTCTGGTAATTTGATACACAGCAATAGAAAACTATTGTCCTTGCTCTGTCATCCCTTGCCATTCTGATATCTTCCTATTCTCATGGTTACATTGTAATGGCTTATTAAACTATGTCTCCAACTAGACTGTGAGGTCCCCTAGGGTAGTGGTTGTGCTGGGCACAAAAGGCACTGAATGAATGCTTATTAAATAATTTAGTAGATTTCCACAGAGAGGGGCTGAGATGATGCCCCTAGGTCTGAGTAGAACACTGTTAGGATGCCATCTTGCAGAAGACTTTGCTTCAGTCTATCATGCCAAGAAATATGGCTGTCATACCAACCTGGCTCTGAGTAACTGAGGTAAGACACTGCTCAACTTTCTGTGAGCACCTGAAGCTTGGTTAGGTTTCTATCCTTAGACCTAAAATGCTTCTTATTTCTGAAAGGCTAATTGACAGTTCTCACTGGGTAACTACAAAGCTCAAACTTTCCAACCCCAAGGTAGTACCTTCAAGGAACCACCTTGACCTTGGCAGCATGTACCAAATCCTGTACTAAATTCAAGCCTTTTCTGTGGACTTAGTTCCCTGGGCCTCTCAAAGTTTGACCTTTACATCAATGCATAGGTTAATCAAGACTTTTTGTTGCAAGTGAGTTTGGGAAAAAATGGGAAGTTAGCTGCCTATACCTAGAATGTCTAGGGCTTGGGGATCAGGAGTGGTTAGATCCAGAGGCTTGAATGAAATCATCATGGATTTGTCTCTCGCATCATATCTTGGTTCATATTTCCTCTGTGTTGGCTTCACTGTCCAGGTGACTTTCTTTACCTGGCACGAAAGATGTCACTGATGATTGGTTTTAGACTATATGATCATTATAGCCTATCATTCTTGAGGAAAAGTGAAATACTTATTTTTAATTTTTTTAAGTGGTTCTAATTAAATCTCATCAATGTTTCTGGCCTTGTTTGGCTCATCAGGCTCATTTCTGTCTGGTCAGCTTGGGTCACCTGGTCACTTAGGTGGGGGGTGACCCCAGAGGAAGTTACCAGATGAAGGTTGAAGAGATGCCAGATGGGAACAAACAATGGTGACCACCACAGTCCCTGGCCTGCTTTCGTGAACACCCTGGTCACAGTCATGCTCTTCTGCCCACCAAGTTATCGTTGTGAGTTACTGTACATTCCTAGCCCCCTGGCTTGTGACCTCAGCCATTCTGGCTTGCCTCTTCTCTCCACTTCAGAACAATATCCCCGTGGAAAGCCTTGCCTTGCCTTCTAATATACCAACTCTCTGAGACTTGGAATACCAGCCTACCATCCCATGCTTTCCTCACCTCCTGGTCAAGGCCCAGGCAAATATAGCTTTTTTTTAACAATCAGGATTGCAGATATAGCTAATTAATTAAGATGATCCAGGTAAAAGATGTAAAATCTAGAGGAGTAAATGTTACTAAATTACCTTGAGAAAAGGATAAACTGTTCTTTCCACAACCCTCAGGATGCTAATTCTGAAAGCTAATTCTCTTACCTCTGTTTTCTTTCTTGGAGAAAATTAAATTGAGTTGAAAAGGAGGCTGAAATGGGTAGGTATGTTCCACAGAGGAGCTGGTCAGTGAGTGAGGTGAAGGTTGAGGAGACGTAAGGGAAAGGGGATGGAGTTGCATGGGAGGTCTTTAGAGAGCTGAAGGAATATTACTTCTCTGGAAGAGAAAGCAAGCCTGCTATGTGTTTTTCAGGGAGGCAAATTTTAGCTCTATACAGGAAGCAATGTAACCAGCTCATAACATGATAGCAATTATTTCTATGCAGGAAGCCATTTCTAGCCAGTAGAGTTCTCTAATGGGTATATTTGGTGACTCAAGAAGTAGTGTACTCTTTGATTCTATAGGTATCCAAGCAGAAACTGGGTGTGCACCTGTAAGGGATGCTGTGGAGAAGAACCTTACAGTGTGTGAGAAGTGATGAGTTTCATAGTTCATTGCAACTAGAAAATCCTGAGATTTGACATGCAACTTATCCCCTTCCAAAATGGAGGACAATCAGAGCAATCAGAGCTCATGACTTATTCCTGGGAATGAATTTAAAGGCTCATAGAACAATTAGTCTACTATCACATCCTCATGAGACACAACAGAGTTGCACTTTTCATGACTAACAAGAACTGTGTAAATTCTTCATTTTGTGACACAAGTTCCGAAGCTTTTGGAAGTTTCCCACTATCCTTCCAAAATTTCTACCATTAAAAATCCATTCAAGACTCAGGCCTACTATGTAGCTAGGCATCTACTGTTTGTGCAATAGGCATTTGGAAGTAACTCCACCTGACCTGACTTCAACTTTTTTATCTGCAGGTTAGGAAGATGAATGAGTGTTCTTTCAGGTCTGCCTAGCTCTGATCATTCATACAGTTACATGATTCCATAACTATAGAGAAGTTGTTTAGATAAATAGAAGTTGGCAGGGTGCACTGTCTGAGGCAACAGTCCTGGGTGGACAACTGTGGTTGAGAGACCTGCGTAGATGGGGGCAGGAAGCGCTGCAGCAATGGGTTCCAAGGTGTTACTGTTGGAGCAAGGAGTGCAAATGGGATAATGCAGTAAATTCATGCTCCATTACAAGAGACAATCCATGACCTATCATAGCTTTATTGCCTGCTTAGTAACTATTTAAGTATTTGGTCCATAGTGGGCATATAATGAATGTTTGTTGAATATTGTAGAACCTGTGCATTGCTTTAGCCAAATCAAATGACTCAGAATTCCTAGATCATGGTATACACTTTTGTATATTGTATGACTTTTGTGCTTCCTTCCACATGTTTTTAGCAACTGAAAGCCTTTAAAGCTAGCCTAAGTCAAAGGTAGATAGCAGGAGGACATTACAGACAAGTTTATAGATGTCAAAGACAGGAAACAATGTACCATCGGGCCACATGGACTTAGGAACTGGAAAATTGTATACAGATCTCTGCCTTTCTCCAGGATCACAGGTTATATATTTTATTTTCATTCCATGTTCCCCCCCCCATTCTCCTGCTTCTTTTTTTGTGCATCTTTCTCTGTTAACTCATTAGGATGCCAATAGCTAACTGCCTAGTGTCGAGCCTATATGACCTGTTAATTCAAGCATTTACTACCTTCAGACTCAATTTTAGGGTTTTCTTAGTTAAAATTTTCAATAGGGCATCAATTGGTTGAAATCAGCCAATTGAATTAGGCATACATTTATTAATTCCAGTCGCTTTTTCTCACAGGGGCCAGGTTCACATGGTAGTATGGTTTTCTTTTCTACGGGCTAAGATGATACCACAAGCTAGATGGGGAAATTGAGTGTGGCAGATTGATCCACAATGTTCTTTATAGACAATTTCCTCATGTTATTTCTTCTGCCTGGAATATTCCTCCCCTCATTTCTGATCAGTGAGCTACTATTCATTCTTCAAAGCCCATTGCAAATAATTTGTCCTTTTTTAGTTTTACCCCATTTCTATAGGCAGAATTATTCACTCTTTCCCAGCTGCTCCCATACTTTCTTCATACTCTACTGAAATATGTATCCATTTAATCATTCATGCATTTTATACATTTGTATTGAAAATTATGTTCCAAGAAATGTGTTAGATAAGGGGGACTATCTTTATTTCAAGGAGCTCACAGTTTTGATGGTGGAAAATGAAGGAATCAGTACAAATAAAGCACTTGGAGCAGTGCCTTGCAAATAGAAAACCCTCAATAAATATTATTTTTTTCATTATTTAATACATTACAGCATAGCAGTAAGGATCATAGGCTTTGAGGCTGGACTGCCTGTCTCTGCCACTTATGAGTAATCTTGGACATGTGACTTCTCCTTCAGTGCCTCAATTTCCCCATTTGTAAAATGGTCCAAAAGAAGAAGTAAGTTCAATAGACAAGATGTAGAAACAGCACAAAAGTCTATTGATGGATGAATGAATAAAGAAAATATGGTTTTTACATACAATGGAATATGCAGTCTTTGAAAAGACTCTGTCACATGCTAAAACATGGAGTGAGAGGAGATTATTCTCCAACTTTAAGACTTAATGCTGTTTTTCTTGTGGGGTTTTGGACTTACTCAGGATAAATTAGTCGTCTTTTCTAAGGTATTTCTCCCTTTTTGAATGCGAATGCCTATCCTATGCCTGTCCCACCATTATGTTTCAGAAGGAGATAACTTGTTTGATTTCACAGGCTCACAGCTAGAGAATTTTGCCTCAGGATGAATTTTGCCTAGAGTCTCACCCATATCTGATTCAGACGAGATCCTGGATTTCAGACTTTTTAGTTGGTGCTGGAATGAGTTAAAACTTTTGGGGTTGCTGGGATGGAGTAAATGTATTTTGTATGTGAGAAGGATATGTGTTTTAGGGGGCCAGGTGTGAAACGCTATGGTTTGAATATCCTCTGCAAAATTCACATTGAAATTTAAGAGGTGATTAGGTCATGAGTACTCTGCCTTCATTAATAGATTAATGCTGTTATTGAGGAAGTGGGTAAGATATTGCAGGAGTGGGTTTCCAATATAAAGGATGAATTTGGTTCAATTTCCTCTCTCTTGTGTGATCTCTCACCATGTGATGCCTTCTGCCATATTTTAATGCCATAAGAAGTCCCTCACCATTGTGATTCTGGCATCACAATCTTAGACTTCCCAGTCTCCAAAACCATGAGCCAAATAAACTTTTTTCTTCATAAATTATCCGGTTTGTGGTATTCTGTTATAGCATTAGAAAATCGACTAAGACAGGTGGTAAATTTAATGTTATATATTTTACCATAATAAAAAAGTTTAAGGAAAAAAAGATAGTTGCTTTAAAGAGCCTATGCTACAGGAGCTGTTTGGCAAGAAAATATTCAAATGCCTATTTTCTTAAAAAAGGACAGAGAGAGTTAATTGATGTAATTTGTTTAGAACAGCCTCTGGCATAAGATAAACATTAAAAAATGAGTTACTTCTATATAAATAATGCAATATAATGTAATAAGTGATTTTATAGGAGTGAGTTTAGAGAAGATGTGCTGGAAAAGCACAGTGTCACAGTGAGCTAATTCCAGGATGACCCTGGCTCTGTGTGTGTGGGTGATTTAAACAATAAAAAATGTAGCTGCTCTGCTTTGACAGCCAGCTGTGGGTGAGGCACTCTGTATACGTGTCCTCCAATTCTGTCAACCACCATACAAAGGAGGTATTTCCTATCAGACTGTAAATTCCTTGAGGGCATGGTCTATATCTGTCTTGTTCAGCATTGTGTATTTAATGTCTTGACAATAAGAATAAATAACTGCTTAACAGATACATTTTACAAAGGCAGCAACTGTGGTTCAGAAAGGCTAAAGTCCACTTCCCCAGTGAATGGCAGAGTCACAATCAAAACCAGTTCTGTCCAGCTGTGCAAACTCTGTAATGTTCTCACATACCATATGGCCTCCAGGGAACCCTTTCAAACCTCTACAACAACCAGGTAAATTGGCAATTCTTCTGCTCCAGAAAGAAACTATATTTGAATGGGGCATTCCTAAGCTAGGTTCTCTGCACTGGTGCAGCTGAGAGGGAAAAAAGCTTGGATATGTAAGGTTATTGGAGTTTGGAGAAGAGGGAAGATTGAATAATAATGGCATAATAATACAATAACATAATGAAATACCTGGCACTTACTGAGTGCTTATTATGTGACAGGTAGCATGTTAAGCAATTTATATGTACTATCTTATTTAATCTGTATTTTATCTTGGTGAGCTTGGATTTTTGAGATGAGGAAAATGGAGCTCAGAAAGCTTAAGATTCTCACCTGAGTTTGATCAGCCAGAGATAGCAGAATCAGGTAGTGAATCTAGGTGGTACGACTCCAATTCCATGCTTTGAAAAATGCCAGAAAACTGAGCAAGTGATTCTAGGACATGGTAGACATGACTGGGTAAAATCATATAGGCAGGAATTTAACATAATGGTTGCAAGAATGTGGAATTAACAGTCTTTGGTTCAAACCTGGCTATACCACTGAATGGCTCTGTGAATCCTGGCATGTGACTTCTTCTCTCTAGGCTCCTGCATCTTGACCTGAAAATTGTAGGTAACACCAATGAAAGAGTGTTTCAAAGAAAAACACCACCATGAGTTCAGCCTTTGGTCAGTAGCTGGACCCTAGTTTCTCAAGCAGGTGGATTTCTTTTGTGAGGGATGGGGAGAGAAAGACAGTAGAAGTCATAAAGGGCAAGCAATGGGCCCCTAAAACTGTCTGGCTAAGTGCTATTGGATTCGGATGATTTCAAGATTGGGGGATCCTTCGAGGTCAGATGAAGACATCTTGAAGGCCCTGCACATTCCTTCCTTCCTCTGCCTGAGAGCTTTTCTCCTTGTCACATAAACGAGCAAAGAGCTGCACGTGCACCTCAGGAAGACACATAGGAGTTTTGTTTGTAAACATCACTTGCTGCAGGTGTGAGAGCTCATCACATTTTCATTACTGCTGGGTTCTGTCCCATTGCTGGTGCTAACACATGAGTCACTCTGCTGTTCCTGGGACTGCCACCGTGTCTCAACTGATGGATCAGATTGATGAAGGCAAAGGGGCCAATCCCACCTGTTTTTATTTTTCTGATGAAGCCGCAACATTGCCAGCAAGTAGGGGCAGCTGGGATGCTTTAAAGAGTATGATTGGAAACGGATGTTTCCATTTATACAGGAAGCCCAGGAGTGACCTGCACCTTCTGAGGAAGGGAGTCCCAGTGCTCCCTTCCAAAGTGTATGGATGCCTGCAGGCCTGCTTCACTTGCAGGAACAAATGTTTACTGAGCACCTCTATGGACCAGGCGCTGCCCTGTGTTTTCCACTTAATCCTGACAGTAGCACTGTGAATTGAGAAATAATATCTTCTTTTCATAGAAATAATAGTCAGTACCTCTGATATGTTAAGTAACCTCACTGAGATTACAAGGCTAGTCAGTAGGCAGTTGGAATTAAGGCCAGGTCTGTTTATCTTCAAAGCAGAAACCCTTCTGTTACAACAGGCTGTCCCTCCAAATTACTAATTAATCACTTCCATGCACATTACTGCATGTAACCTTCATTCCCAGATTCATGGACTCCTTTATTCTTTTATCTTGTATTTTATTAAACAACCCCATGCCCTATTGTATTGGGTTTTGGGTTACAACACTGATGAGATATACATGTTCTTGCATTCATGGAGCTTACATCCAACTGAGGGAGCTGTGTAAATACTGTCACACAATAAACAGTTATGCTGTAGGAAGTGACATGAGGAAACGTACATAGTGTTTAGAGACTAGAATGAGGGAGGTTTTCAGGAAAGACTCCTCAGAAAAGTGACATATAAGCTAAGGCACAGGATGAGAGAAAGCAGGTGTCATAGACTGAATGTTTTTGTCTACCCCCCAAATTTATATGAGTTCATATTTTAAAGCCCTAACCCCAATGTGATGGTATTTGGAGGTGGGGCATTTAGGAGGTGATTAGGTTAGGTGAGGTCGTGAGGGTGGGGCCCTCATAATGGGCTTAGTGTTTATATAAGAAGAGGAAGAGAGACCTGAGCTCTCTCTTTCCACCATGTAAGGACATAGTGAGAAGGTGACTGTCTACAAACCAGGAAGAAGAATCTTCAGGGTATCTCACCAGGAACTGAATCTACCTACACTTTGAACTTGGACTTCCCAGTCTCCAAAACTGTGAGAAACACAAGCGAATATCTGTTGTTTAAGCCATCAGTCTACAGTGTTTTGTAATTGCAGCCTGAGTTGACTAAGACAGCAGGACTCAGACCTAGTCCAAGGAAGCCACAGGGCTGTTTCCGCTCACATGCTGCATTCTAACAGCAAGAAAAGCAAGAGTTAGTTAGCAATGCATAGTTTTCCACAGTTACTCAAACATTCTGCCAGGGCCTGACTCGTGTAGACCTTTCATGAGTCAGTTAAGAACAAGTCCAGGGAAAGTTATTTTCTTTCACTGGGGAGAAAGCAATAGACATGTAGCCATTAACTGAAATGGTTTTGGACATTAAGCCAATTTCTTGGGGAAATGGAATCTGGATGAACTGGCACCTTTGAGTGTATCTGATGTTCACTTCTCTGTCATGGTTCCCAATACAATTTTACTAAGAAAAATTGTTCCTCTGTGTGGGACCTGCTATTGCCAGATAAATAAAACACCTTTGGCCTTGGAGAGTGGGGAATAAGAGAGAGAGAGGCCAGAAGTTACTTTTCTAGTGCGAATAGTTTTTTATAGACTTACAGCATGTTAGAGCTAGAAGGGACTTTACATTCAGGTAAGTCCAACTCCCTCATCTAAGTGAGAAAACTGAGACTCAGAAGAGGAAGGTGACTAGCTCAAGGGCAAACCCTCTCCAGTGATGGAGCTGGGAAGATAACCCTGATGTGTCTGTCATGGAAACAGAAACTGCTCTAGGTATTTCAAGTATAAAGTGGTTTAATAAAGAAAATTAATGGCACATAAAGTGATTGAAAGTACTGGAGGAGCAAAGGTCAGGAAAAGCTGCTGACACTCAGTTTTACTGCTACCTGGAACTGCAAGAAACTGCCACCATGATTATATCTGTCTATAGCACTGAAGCAAGTGATTTGTAGGAGAAAGCCTGGAGATTTCGGTGAAGTCCCTCCTCTGCTGAAGTCCATGCATATATCCAGTTGATGCAGAGAAGCAGTGATATGGCTCTTTTGCTCTTCCCAGCCTCTGTTGGCAATGTCTGAAGCATAACCCTAGTGGCAAAGAATTCTGGGAAATGTAGTTCCCAGGCTTCCAACCTAGTGACATAGAGAGGAGCTTAGAAGGGAATGGAAATAGTGTTCCTGATACTAGAACTTCTGGCACAACAGGTCTACTGAACTCACTTTCTTCTATTATCCTGTCCTTTTTATTCTCTGTCTTTCCTCCTATCTTCTTTCCTATTTCCAGAAGATTTGGTGAGGGACTTAGGGGACTGTTGTCTGGGCTGAGACCTGGCTTGGGTAGAAAAACAGAGGTTTGCCTTTAACAATAGCATGCATTTGGTGGGGGAAAGAACTTTCCATGTATTTGCAAATAAGCGAAATCTATTTTAAAGAAAATCTGAGCATGTTTATATATTAACTAGAAAAAGTCAAACACCACGATAGGAAAATGGGCAAGATATAGAAATGGGTCAATGTGTTGACAGTAGGTGTGGACAGATCTGAATTTTAGTTCTGTATCTGTTCCTCACTACCTATCAGACCCTAAGCTTCTAACTAAATCTCTCTGTGTCTCAATAATAGACATAAAGTATAAATCTCATAGGGTTCTCATAAATAGTGCAGAAAATAAATACATATTGTACAATATTTAGCACATACTGAAAATTTCATTGTGGTCCTATTATAATTATTTAAAATTATTTTAGTAATAACTAATGTTGGGGTTTCAAAAGTTAGGGTTTAGTTTTGCAGAGATCAGAATTCACTCTATTTTGTTTAAGCAAAAATGGATCGAATACAATGTATTAAATGCCTTTCAGAATCATTAGAGAGGCTCATTAGAGGAGCTGCCTCTTGGTTTTGCTCTCAGGAATACCTCAGAGAACTGGGTCACTCCAGAACTGCTGCCTCTTTCTGATGTGAAAGCCTCTTGCTGAGTTGGAAAGGTGCTACTCCAGCTGCTGGCTCCAGAACCACTTGCTCTGCCATAAATAGGAGGTCAAAAAGACCAAAAAGCATTTGCTATAATGGGAAACTATCTGTACAGACACTGGCTTGAGGCCTGTGCCACCCCTGTATGGGCAAGAAACCATCAAAAAGTAAAAAATTAGATCCACCAAGAATAGGGCCCACAGAAACAGAAGCAGCAGCAGAAATGGCCTCCACTCCATTTCTGCATTCCAAATCTCAGACTACTGCATCTAACCCAAGTCATATCCAGGGCCCTAGTTATGAAGAAGTCTGGACAATGTAGCATTCACATTTCTACACTGCAACACAGAAGAAAGTTGAGCGCCATATTAAGCACTGGGAAACCTATTTTTTTCTCACCTGTCATGTTTTCATGGGGTGGTACTTCCCCAGGCAAACACTCCTGGTCACTCTTCCCATTCAACACTTCCTCTTGCCCATGGAAGCAGGTGTGTGTTCCTGATCATGAACTTAGCTCAGCTCCTTTTGGTTTCTTCTTTGGATTCTGCTCATCACCAGTGAAGGTGATGCATTTTTCTCTACTCCTGACAGTGCAGTCATCTTAGTTTGAAAGCCCTGACCCTGGGAAGGATGGCTTGCAGTTTCCTAGCTATAATGGGACTGGGTGAATAAACCACTCTCCTTTGGGGGTGTGAAGTTTAAGCAAGTCCTCTTGCCTATACAGCTAACACATGTGCTGTAAACAGCTTTACCACTAATGAAGCTCACATTTGACCTCCAAATGCCTGACTCCTGTTCAGAGCAATCAATTCCAAACTTAGGAAGAAGATAGTGAGTGTTAAATATTGAACCATTAAATTTCCATTATGTAATCAGAGCATGAGCAGATAATTCACAAAAGAAATACAAGTGACAAATAGAGAATGGTCAAACTCAGAGGCAATTAAACTCCAGTTTGAAAATTACAAAAAAAACCTTTTCACCTAACAATTAAAAACAAAATGTTAACGCTCAGTGGGTGTGAAAATGTGGCTAAAGATACTGTCATACACTATGGATGGCCATATAAATTCATATATTTGGGGAGAAACACCTTGTGATATATAGCAAAGCCATATGGTTTAACTCAGCAATGCTATGTCTAAGCACTTCTCCCAAGGGGAAAAAATCAGTCATCTATTTCAGTGTCATTTATTATAGTGCAAAATTCGGATTGCCTCCAGGTACCAAAACAAGGCATTTATTAAATAGTTGCAGTGTATAGAATGTTATCCTGCTATTTAAAAATGCCCCAGTATAGGAATATTTGATGTCTTCTGAAAATAATAATGACACAGTTTTAATGAAAAAGATTATAAAACAGAGTGTATGACATTATCTTAACTTTATAATTATATATATGTATATATCTATATATACATATATAGATATATATGTGTATATGTTTAAATTTATATATAAATATAAATATATTTATATAGAAATATATATAATATAACTTATAAATATATACACATATATAGGTGTGTGTGTATATATATATATATATATATATATATATATATATATAGCTATGTACACATATCTAGATGTATATATGTGAAAAATAGTTACAACATTTATGCTTTCTAAGTTTTCTACAATAATAGGAAGGCTGGAGCAAAAGTGGTGGTAGAATAAAATATACCTGCATGTTTTAGTCCTTTTCTGTTGCTTATAAAAAAACACCTGAAACTGGGTGATTTATAAAGAAAAACAAAATTTATTGCTTACAGTTTCTGAGTCTGGGAAGTCCAAAGTCCATCTGGTGGTGGCAACGGTGGCCCAGTGGTCTCACATTGCAAGAAGGTGGAAGCAGAGAGAGAGACAGACTCTCCTCTTCTTTTGAAGCCCTCAGAACGACTCCCCTTTTGGTTCCTGAAAAATAACTACCACTGCCATAAAAACCCAAGAAAAATCTAAACCCGCTAGTATAATAAAAATGGCATTCATGAAGAGAAAACAAGCTAACAAAAACACTATCTACAACCTAAGGAACCAACAAACACAGAAAACAAACAGTAAATCAGAAAGCAAGGAACAAAAGACACCTAAGACAACCAAACAACCAATAAAATGCTAGGAATAAATCAACACCTTTCAATAACAACTCTTAATGTAAAAGGCTTAAATTCCCCAATTAAAAGACACAGACTGGCCGACTGGATCAAAAAGCAGGACCCAACTATATGCTGCCTACAAGAGACCCACCTCACCCATAAAGATTCACATAGACTAAGAGTGAAAGGATGGAAAAAGATTTACCAAGCAAACAGAAAAGAAAAACGAGCTGGAGTAGCTATTCTTATATCTGACAAAATAGACTTTAAACTAAAAACCATAAAAAGAGACAATGAGGGACACTACTTAATGATAAAAGGACTGATCCATCAAGAAGACATAACAATCATAAATATGTATGCACCCAATGTTGGAGCAGCCAGATTTATAAAACAAACTCTATTAGACCTAAAGAAGGAAATAGACACTAATACCATAATAGCAGGGGACCTGAACACCCCACTGTCAATATTAGACAGATCATCTAGGCAAAGAATCAGTAGAGAAACACAAGATCTAAACAAGACTCTAGACCAATTGGAATTGGCAGATATCTACAGAACATTCCACCCAACAACCTCAGAATATTCATTCTTCTCAGCAGCACATGGATCATTCTCCAGGATAGATCACATATTAGGTCACAAATCAAGTCTCAATAAATTCAAAAAAATTGGAATTATCCCATGTATCTTCTCAGACCACAATGGATTAAAACTAGAAATTAATAACAAGCGAAACTCTGGAAACTATACAAACACATGGAAATTAAACAGCATTCCACTTAATGACATATGGGTCCAAGAAGAAATCAAGCAGGAAATCAAAAAATTTATTGAAACTAATGAAAACAATGATACATCATACCAAAACCTGTGGGATACTGCAAAAGCAGTATTGAGGGGAAAATTTATTGCATTAAACGCTCACTTCAGAAGAATAGAAAGATGGCAAGTGAACAATCTAACACTTCACCTTAAAGAACTAGAAAAACAAGAACAATCCAAACCTAAAGTTAGCAGACGGAAAGAAATCATTAAGATCAGAGCAGAACTGAATGAAATTGAAAACCAAAAAACAATTCAAAAGATCAATGAATCAAAAAGTTGGTTTTTTGAAAAGATAAATAAAATTGACAAACCATTAGCATGGCTAACAAAAAAAAGAAGAGAGACGACTCAAATAACAAAAATTAGAAATGAAAAAGGCGATATTACAACTGATTCATCTGAAATACAAGGAATCATTCGATACTACTATAAACAACTATACACCAACAAATTTGAAAATCTGGAGGAAATGGACAAATTTCTGGACATACACAAGCTCCCAAAACTGAACCGTGAAGACGTAGAAAATTTGAACAGACCAATAACAATAAAGGAGATTGAAGCTGTTATCAGAAGTCTCCCAACAAAGAAAAGCCCAGGACCAGATGGATTCACAGCAGAATTTTACCAAACATTCAAACAGGAATTGACACCGATTCTTTACAAACTATTCCAAAAGATTGAAACGGACGCAAATCTCCCAAACTCATTCTATGAAGCAAATATCATCCTGATACCAAAACCAGGTAAAGATATAACCAAAAAAGAAAACTACAGGCCGATATCCTTGATGAATATAGATGCAAAAATCCTCACTAAATTACTAGCAAACAGAATACAGCAACACATACGTAAAATTATTCATCACGATCAAGTGGGATTCATCCCAGGGATGCAAGGTTGGTTCAACATACGCAAATCAATAAATGTGATACACCATATTAATAAACTCAGACACAAGGACCATATGATCATCTCTATAGATGCTGAAAAAGCATTTGATAAAGTTCAGCACTCATTCATGACAAAGACCCTCTATAAGTTAGGTATAGAGGGAAAGTATCTCAGCATAATTAAAGCCATATATGCCAAACCCACAGCCAATATCATCCTGAATGGGGAAAAGCTGAAAGCTTTTCCTTTAAGAACAGGAACTAGACAAGGATGCCTACTCTCACCACTCCTATTCAACATAGTGTTGGAAGTACTAGCCAGAGCAATCAGAGAAGAGAAGGAAATAAAGGGCATTCAGATTGGAAAAGATGAAGTCAAACTGTCCCTGTTTGCAGATGACATGATCCTATATATCGAACAGCCTAAAACCTCTACAAAAAAACTGCTGGAATTGATAAATGATTTCAGCACAGTAGCAGGATACAAAATCAACACACAAAAATCAGTAGCATTTCTTTTCTCCAATAGTGAACATGCAGAAAGAGAAATCAAGAAAGCCTGCCCATTTACAATAGCCACCAAAAAAATAAAATACTTAGGAATTGAGTTAACCAAGGAGGTGAAAAATCTCTATCATGAGAACTACAAAGCACTGCTGAGAGAAATTAGAGAGGATACAAGAAGATGGAAAGATATCCCATGCTCTTGGATTGGAAGAATCAACATAGTGAAAATGTCCATACTACCCAAAGTGATATACAAATTCAATGCAATCCCCATCAAAATTCCAAAGACATTTTTCTCAGAAATGGAAAAAACTATCCAGACATTTATATGGAACAATAAAAGACCACGCATAGCCAAAGCAATGCTCAGCAAAAAAAATAAAGCTGGAGGCATAACACTACCTGACTTTAAACTATACTACAAAGCTATAATAACCAAAACAGTATGGTACTGGCATAAAAACAGACACGCTGACCAATGGAATAGAATAGAGAATCCAAAAACCAACCCACACACTTACTGTCAGCTGATCTTTGACAAAGGCACCAAGCCTATTCAGTGGCGAAGGGACTGCCTCTTCAGCAAATGGTGCTGGGATAACTGGATATCCATATGCAGGAGAATGAAACTAGATCCATACCTCTCGCCGTATACTAAAATCAACTCAAAATGGATTAAGGATTTAAATATACACCCTGAAACAATAAAACTTCTTAAAGAAAACATAGGAGAAACACTTCAGGAAATAGGACTGGACACAGACTTCATGAATACGACCCCAAAAGCACAGGCAACCAAAGGAAAAATAAACAAATGGGATTATATCAAACTAAAAAGCTTCTGCACAGCAAAAGAAACAATTAAAAGAGTTAAAAGACAACCAACAGAGTGGGAGAAAATATTTGCAAAATATATATCTGACAAAGGATTAATATCCAGAATATATAAGGAACTCAAATAACTGTACAAGAAGAAAACAAGCAACCCAATTAAAAAATGGGCAAAAGAGCTAAGTAGGCATTTCTCTAAGGAAGATATACAAATGGCTAACAGACATATGAAAAAGTGCTCAACATCACTCAGCATCCGGGAAATGCAAATCAAAACCACATTGAGATACCATCTAACCCCAGTTAGGATGGCTAAAATCCAAAAGACTATGAACGATAAATGCTGGCGAGGCTGTGGAGAAAAAGGAACTCTCATCCATTGTTGGTGGGACTGCAAAATGGTGCAGCCTCTATGGAAAATGGTATGGAGGTTCCTCAAACAATTGCAGATAGGTCTACCATACGACCCAGCTATCCCACTGTTGGGAATATACCCAGAGGAATGGAAATCATCAAGTCGAAGGTATACCTGTTCCCCAATGTTTATCGCAGCACTCTTTACAATAGCCAAGAGTTGGAACCAGCCCAAATGCCCATCATCGGATGAGTGGATACGGAAAATGTGGTACATCTACACAATGGAATACTACTCAGCTATAAAAACGAATGAAATACTGCCATTTGCAACAACATGGATGGACCTTGAGAGAATTATATTAAGTGAAACTAGTCAGGCACAGAAAGAGAAATACCACATGTTCTCACTTATTGGTGGGAGCTAAAAATTAATATATAAATTCACACACACACACACACACACACACACACACACACACACACACACAAACCGGGGGGGGGGGGAAGAAGATATAACAACTACAATTATTTGAAGTTGATACGACAAGCAAATAGAAAGGACATTGTTGGGGGGGATGGGGGGAGGGAGGAGGGAGGGAGGTTTTGGTGATGGGGAGCAATAATCAGCCACAATGTATATCGACAAAGTAAAATTAAAAAAAAAAAAAAAAAGGAAGAACCACTCCCCTGACCACCATTTTTAAACCATTCACTACTGTACCATCCTACAACCCAATCATCTCTTCAAGGCTCCACCTTTCAATTACTATAATAGGATTTCCCACCCTCTTAACAGTCACTGTGGGGGCTAAGTTTCTAATACGTAAAACATGGGGAACACAATTCAAGCTCCGATGAGTTTTAGGGGACAGAATTCAATCCTCTACACTGAGTCTTTCAGTTCGGGTAGCTAGCTGCCTCTTTCTACCAATTTTCAATCTGTTTCTGGTTTCTGATACAATTGCAATCTATGAGAAGAGATTTTGTTGTTTTGATGACTCTTTTATGACTAGAATTCATGATTATTTTATCATTTATTATATAAACAACATTAGTGCCACATTAATAAAGCGAAAACCTTGCTGACAATTCTGCCAGCCTAATGAGGCAGCTTCCTTTTATCCCTGTTCCCTGCCATATGCCTGTAGTATTTGTTCCTATAAAATGTTTTTAACAAAATTATAACACGAACACAATTTTCTATTTTTCTTTTAGCTATCCTTATAGTGAAAGCATTTTTCCTGTTGCTGCAGAGTCCATTCACCTGCTTTTGTATAAGTAAGGAAAGCAACTTGAGGAGGCATAGATGGGTCTGGATCCTTTGGGCTCTTCCTTGTGGCCTTGGTAGCACTGGCAAGTGTGGATACTGCCAGGCAAGACTTGACCATAGGGACGCTCTTAGTTTAGGTGGTACTAATGCCAGGCTGGGTTAGTCACTGTTTTCTGAGTTGTTTTCTTGCTGATGGTCCTGCACCTCTTTCCGTCAGACTCTGCTACTTTCTGGAATCTGGCTCAGACACTGAGCCTGGGCTAAGGCTGTGGTGTTGCCTTACGTGGAGAGCTCTAAGGAGTAGGATGGGAACAAATAGGGGATCAGGGTCTCATATGTTCCTGACCCTGTGCTCAGCACTTAGATACTTCCTGCAGCTTTCCTAACAGCCCAGGGCAGTAGGGTAAAGGGTGAAAAATAAAGATTTGGACACCAGGCCTTCTTGTGTTCCAGCTCTCTCACTTACCAGTACCAACTCTCTCACTTACCTGCTGTGATAAAGTTTAGACTTGATTTCTTGCTGTGGCTGTGACTTAGCTTCCTTAACTGCAAAACGAGGATAACAATAGTACCTACTTCTTAGGGTTGTTGGGAGGATCAAATGAGATAAGCTGTGTAGATCACTCAGACCTGTTCCTGAAACATAGCTAGAGCCTGATGCTTGTTAATTACTCTGTTGCTGTTATTGACAACAACCTGAGGACATAAATATTTTTATCCTCAATTTACAGACGAGGAAAGTACAACTCAGAGAACTTGAGTAACTTAAGTTTACAAAGATGGCAAATTGAGTGCTCATCATGGATGGAATCCTTAGTTCCTTATTTGGACCTTTAAACCAAGAGAAAAAGCCCCAGTTTTCCAATGGTTGCCATTGGCCAGGCAACAGGCTGGTCATTAACAATGAATACAGACAAATGACCCTACCAAATCCCTGCTCAGTGGTTCTCATACTTGGCTGAATATTTTAACCACCTGGGGAGGGTCTTGGATACTCTGAATGTCCAGATCCACCTCAAACCAATTGAATCAGAATTTCCGGGGGTGAGACACAGGCATTGGTATTTTAAAGTTTTTTCAGAGAAAAACTTTATGAAGGCAAATTTGAGGACCTGTGCTCCAGTTGTCCAGGTTATACCTTTGCCAAATGCTGGCAATGATAGGAAAAGGAAAAGGAAAGCAAAACTTAGTTCCATTGCTCAACGAGCTTGCTTATAAATGTTAGTGATGGAAGCACTTATTACCAGTGGCAGAAGTGATATTTTTAGTGATTAATCAATGGCTTTTTATGTAGTTTTTTGCATTGATATGAGCATCATGCATTGATGGTACATGCTGACCTTGCTCAAAAAGAAGTAGGCAAATTTTTAGACTGGGCAAAATAAATAATATTTTATATCTTACACTAGTTTCCAACTGACTCTATTGTAAATACTGGAATTATATAGTCTCATTAGAAGAAACAAACTCGCAATTTAAAATGACATGAAAGGCCAACATTTATTGACATTTACTTTGTGCAATATGGTATTTATTATGTCTGAAGTCTTACATATGCTAATTGTATTAGTCTGCTCATGCTGCCATAACAAAATACCATACACTGGGTGGCTTAAACAACAGAAATTTATTTTTGCCCAGTTCTGGAGGTTGGAAGTCAAAGGTGACATTTCAGGCTGATTTGATTTTTGGTGAGGGCTCTCTCTTCCTGGTTCGTGCATGGCTGCCTGTGTCATCACATGGCTTTACCTTGGTAAGTGCAGTTGGAGAGAGAGAGCCCTGGTATCTCTTCCTCTTCTTATAAGGCACCAGTCATATCAGACTAGGACTCCCTCCCTTATGATCTCATTTAATCTTAATTACCTCCTAAAAGCCCTATATCCAAATACAGTTATATTGGGAGTTAGAACTTCAACATATGAATTTTTGAGGAACACAATTTAATTCATAGCACCAATTTTATTTTTTTCAGCCACCATGTGAATTATTTATATTTTTTGGATGAGAAAATAAATCTAGAGAAGTTAAATAAAATCACCAAAGTCAGACAGCCTAAATGACACAGCCAGATTTGGAATCCAGAACTGACTTCAAAGCCCCGTGTACTTATTGCTCTATCCACAGACCTCACCTACATTTATACCAAATGAATTCCCCTTTTGTCAGTGTGAATTCTACCTGCTTGACATTTAACTTGCCTATACATTTCTTTCAAGAAATTAGCAAATGAGACAAGTGGCAGACATCCTGTTAATTCCTACTTACTCGCTCAACGCATATTGATTGGATGTCTACTTTGTTTTAAATTAGATACCTAGCAATATCAGGTTCATAATTGAGGATGCTCACAGTCTAGAGAAAGAGACAGACCCAGAAACAAAGATTGTCCAGTGTGGAGACTGCTCTGATGGTGGTCCAGGGCTTTGATGGAGCTCAGAACAGGGCATCCACTCCGGATGGGGATGGGGTGGTGGGAAGATGGTGAGAAGGTGACGTCTGTGTTTTATTTTAGACAAAGAGAAAAAGGGTGAAGAGTAGGAAGGGAAGCAGTCATTCCAGGTGGAAGTAATAAATATATAAGGGGGAGTTGCAAAGAGTTCAACACTGCTGCAACACAAGGGGTGGACGTTAGGGGAGTGAGTGTGGAAACCGAGTCTCACTGATGCTGTGGGCCTTGCATGTTATTCAGTCACATGGGCAGTGATAACAATAACAGCAACAATAATAGTAGTAATATTTGGGGAGTGCTTACTTACATGTCTTAATATTTTACATGCTTTCTCCCTCAATTCTCATAATAATACTTGTGGGTTATTCTATTATTATCCTCATCTTACATCTGACTTAACTGAGGTAAGAGTGCTGTAGAATGCTCTCCAGGAAGACTTGCCCAGCTGAAAATGCTAAATACAGACATGGTTTTGTTTGTGTGCTCCTTGGGGGTCGTCACTTCTGAGATACATATGTAAAAATCTGGAATTATCAAATACCCACATTTCAACACTGAGAAATGATTGACATATGTACCAAGCAAGTGCTCACATGTAGGCAAAGCCGTGTAATTATTTATAGGCTGTTTCATTCTCACAAGGGTGTGAGGGAGCTCTGATTCAGTATTAGGCCAGACTGACCAGCAAATTGATCTGAGCTGAGTGCCAGGAGGGATGATGGTCTCTTTAATGTAGCTGCTGCAACATCTTCCCTGTTCTCTGCTTTGTAGCATAGTCTTTTGCAAAAAAAGACAAAGATAAAGATTCAAGCTTAAAAGAAGGAGAATCAACAGATGTCATGGATATTTTTAAACCAATTACTGAGGCATCCCTGCGGAAGCAGTCACATGAAATATAGATGTGGATTTCTGCACCAAATTTGATTTATTTCAGAGATCATTCCTTCATCACAGCTCGAGCTGCATTCCAATGTATTCTGAATGAGCCAATGAGCAATCAGGGCATTTTTACTTGTTAGCAATCCTGCAGATAATTTACACGGTTTATCATTGCCATTGGCTTTAATAACTTGGTTTTCTCACCTAGGGTTGGGGGTAGGAAAGACTGCTCCAACCCTTCTCTGTGGCTGGGTAAGCAAGGAAATATCTTCCTCTGTCCCTCTTCCCCTCTGCCATTTTTTACCTAGGGCAGGTCTTAATGGAAATAGACACTCTGGGGCAATGGTGCCCATGAAAACAGGTCTAGTCTCTGAGGAGTGGACACTCTAAAGTGTTACAGTCTGTAGCCTCTGCACCTCACATAGAAGGCTATGCAATAATACCTCACTGCCTTGTGGCAGTGCCAAATGCTCTGTGTGATAGAGATGTCCCAATAGTAAGGATAGGTGAACACATAATCATTGAGCTTCTAATTTGTGCTAGGCACTGAGGACACAGTTGTGAATAAGATAGACAAGGTCTTTGCCTTTCTGGAATTGGTGGGGGGAAGATACCATTCAACAAGGAATTACAAGTATGGTGAGTGTTATGAAAATTTACATCCTACCCTATCTCCCTTCCTGTGTTTAATCCAATGTTCTTAAAGTGTGATCCCCGGTCCATCAGCAGCAGCCACTCCTGGGAACTTGTTAGAAATGCACATTCTCAGACCCCGACTGCAACCTGCTGATTCAGAAACTCTGAGGGTGGACTCTAGCACTCAGTGTTTTAACAAACCCTCCTGATGATCCTGAGGTATGCAGGAGGTTGAGAACCAATATTTTAACCCAGTCAAGTAGAAATTCATGGTAGCCAAATCAGGATCAAAGAAAAACACTAGTATGGAGACAAAAAACAAACAAACAAACAACAACAACAAAAACAAAAAAAACCCTCAGTACTCAGCAAGCCCCACACAACAGGCTTTATAATAAACTATATTGGAGAATGTGGTCTTGAGGCCAAAGTAGGGTATGTACTTATTTCTGGCATCCAGCCCTTGGAGCCCATCTGTGGGAAGCTGTGGGTCTTCTAATTCAGATGACACCAGTCGGCTGCATGTAGCATTGCTGAGCTACCTTGTAAACTCAGCAAACATTAGAGAAACATTCAGACCTTCACTGTCCATCCAAAGGAAGACCTGAGAAGATCAGCTCACCCCAGGTGAGTGGAAGTGCAGGGGCCCCTTTGTCACATCCGTGATTCAGCCAGAGGGAGGCTGCACCATGCATTAAATGGTGCTTCTAACACACTAACCCCCCTCTCCCCCAAGTAAAAGTTGAATGGCTCAGATTCTCATCCATTAGATTAGCGTCTCCTTTTTCTGTGTGGGGAGGGGGAGCAGAAATCTTTACCCTCCATGGAAACAGAAGATGAGGCTGGAAATCATGGCTCTTCCCCCCAAAGGGGAAATAGTGACCACGAAATGGGAGGGGCTCAATGCGTTGGAGGTGAGAGTAGGGTCAGGAACATTCTGGGGCCACAGAGAAGACATTCTTCTATTGTTTGTTTTGTTTTGTTCTGTTTTATGTTTTATTTTGTACATTTTTGCATGGGAAAAACAATTAAAGGAAGAGACTGGGCTCTGCGTTTAAGTTGACACCAGGACAAGGATAAAGAAGGGGTCTTGAGATGGAAAGTTGGAGCTAGACATACTTATTAGGCATTCAGTTTTGGTTAATTTGACTGTATTATTTCCCCACCAATTGCGTTTTTTAATCCTTTTAATTCTTTCTGGCTTTTCTCTATCTCTCTACCTTTGTTCTCTGATGTTCTTTCTCATGATTTCTTTCCCATATACCATTACCCTTATGCCAGGCTACTGTTACTGACCGAAGCTTACATAATTGAAAAATCGGAGAATTCCATCAGAACTGTTGTAGGAACATAGGGCAATGGGTAAGTCCCAGCTTGGGAGGAGGGAGTGGTGTTGGGATATGGCAGCTGCATGTACAGGCTGGCAAAAGCCTTAAAACCTTAAAGCCTTAAAGCCTTGCCAGGGAGGTTTGCTGAGATGTCCTGGTTGTGGTCTTGAATCTCATCAGTGTGATGTAACAGATTGAGATGAAGAAGAAATGGGGGAAATCTCATCGTCCCTGAGAGGACAGAGGAACATGCTTACCATCTACAGGATTCTGAAAGCAAGGTCATCATTAGGAAAAGTCACAGCAGCCACCCCAGGAAGCCTCCAGATTGAAACCATGATGCTCTCAGAAAGGGAGGAAAGATCTTCGTCACCTTTTGTGTGGGGAACGCTATTCCCTACTCATGGCTTCTGCTACCACCCATGCACTAATGTCTCCTATGTACAGAGCACAGATCTGTCTCATGAGCTCTAGAGCTGCTTACTCAGGCACATCCTGTCCCAACTGAGCTCATCACCTTACTTCGAATCACCCCTTCTCTTGTGCTCTCCATCACAAGTAGCTACAACATAAAGGATAAAAACTAGACAGGTGAAAAACAAACAAACAACAGACACACACACACACACAAACAAAAACAGAAATGCCTGGTAAAGCAATTCATGCACCACATAGCTTCAATTTGTCTATGTAATTGTTAGAATTCTTTCAGGTAGCACAAAATATAGCATTCCACATTCCCCACTTGAGTTCTTAACCAATTGAGAAACAAGACAAAACAGGCAGCAGATGGAGAAACAAACATCCATCTACTAATGATAAAGGTTGGGGTGGAGGGGGCTGCTTAGTTTAAGAGCCAAAATGAGCTGGCTCGTTCCTCCAGTGGTGGCTTTGGAAGAGCCCATCCAAGGGAAGATTTGAGTGTTCAGAAGAGACACTAACCAAGACCTCTGCTTCCCACTGGAAATGGAAGAAGAGAACAAATCTCTCACGTTCATGGCCTTTGAGAGGCTACCTCCTATCAAATCTTGATAAGATTTGGATTTTGGAAGATGAGTTGGTGTTGACTAGGGAGAGAAAGAAAGCATTCTCAGTGCAAGGATGGCAGGTGCGAAAGTGTGGTGGTGGAGCAGTTAATATCGTTGTGGAGTAGACAAATGTCCAGTGTTTCCTGAATGTGGGGCATGTAGGTACATTGGGGATCTTCTGATTAGATAAAGTTTGAAGAGGGACTAGTGTTTAGGAGGAAGGAAGTCTAAGGATGGGGGCAACAGACAGGCTTTGTCCTGGAAGGGGCAAGAAGTTGGGTCTTTGGAGAAAGTTCTCTTGCTGATGAAAGGAATTGTCTCTCTGGCAGTCCTGCTGCTCTCAGGGAGCCACCATAGCTGGGCTCCTGTCTTTTAACACTCGGGACAGGAGAGCCTTATTCTTTTACAAAGCATCATCGCAATTCACAGAGTGGTTGGGTGAGAGTTGTTCCTTGAAACCCTTCACAGGCACTTGTGTTTTCAATTATATTTTCTGGGCAAAACACCTGAGCAGAAATGGGACTGTTTTGAACCTGTAAAACACAGTTAAGTTTCATCTTTTAGGGTCAAAGGAGGGAATGGTTTTATTTTTTCCAGAAATTCTTAATAAAAGCCACTTTGCATGGTTTGGAGTGCCGGATGCATCACATTGAGGGCACTTGTGCTTTTGCCCTGGAGGAGAAAGTGCTGCTGTCGTCTTCCTCCTGTTTCAAGAAATGGGTACTTCTGGTGTTGTGTGTGCAGTGCTGGGTCATTTCCTCCCAGGAAGCACCTCTTTTTTCCCACAGAAGCTGTGGAAGATAGAAATGTCCACAGAAGAATTAAGATGTGAGATGTAGGATGTGTGTGTCTCTGTTCTGGCTGAGAGGAATATACTAAGCACCCTGATACGTTCATTGCACACAGTATCAGTGTACCCAATTATCATATTGTACTCCATAAATAAATACAATCATCATGAGTCAACTAAGAAAAATAAACTAAAAAGAGAGAAATGGAGAGAGTAGAATAGCAGTTACCAGAGTCAAGGAGAAGGGAGGGGGTGGGACAGGTTTGTAGACTGGTACAAAGTTACAAAGTTACAGTTAGATAGGAAGAATAAGTTCCAGTGCCCTAGGGTGACAGTAGCTGATAATATTGTACTGTATATTTCAAGATAACCAGAAAAAAGGGTCTTGGATGTTATAACCACAAAGAAATGATAAACGTTTAGGTGATAGATATGCGAAATATCCTAATTATATCATTGCACAATACATTCATGTATTGAAATAACAAACAAAAAACTCCATAAACATGTACAATGAAAAAAAATAAATTAAAAATAAGTAGTACACAAAACGTGCCAGGTGTGGTGCCAGATACTTTAGGCACTTAAAAAAATCCTAATAAATAGGGTATTGTTATTTCCATTATACAGATGAGAAAACTGAGCACCAGGATGGTTTAGTTTATGTGGCCAAGATTTGTGCTCTTCCCAAAGCACCACACTTGTTCTCTGGAGCATTTTATCAGAAATTAGAACCAATCTTAATTCTCGTTGTCTCTCTTCCTAAACCCAATTTCTGCATCTCTTCTGTCACCCTAATCTGTTCCCTTGTCCTTGAAAGAACTGGGAGAAAATGTTCAATGTATTACTTTAAAAGAAATGGGGCTGATGTTTGTCTAACATCCAGAGGATTGGTGTCCCACGGCAAGGTTCTAACTCACCCAGTTAAGGGCCCTATTATTGCATTTCCAGAATTTTCCTTAGAAATTGCTGTCTAATGTATGAACTCCATAAGAAATATCGCTACAGTATAGCTAAAACTTCTCTTTAACGTTTATGTATTTTTTTATTTTTATTTTTTAGTTCCTTATACTTTTTTATTTTTTATTAGACATACATGTGGGGTACAATGTTGATTTTCAATAATTGTGTAGAATGTGTGGTGGTTAGATCAGTATAGTTAGCTTACTTGTGACAATACACAATCATTCTTTGTGTCTGTTGACCAATCCTCATTAGCCCCCTCCATCTCCCCCTCTGCTCCCCTTTTCCATCTCTAGTTTTCTAAAAGTTCAATGTATTACTGTGATTGTTGTTTCTTTCTTTCTGTCTCTCTGTCTTTCTTTATTGTTCATTTGTTTATTTATGGATTCAGCTCCCAGCTGAGAGTGAGAACATGTGGTATTTCTCCTTCTGTACCTGGGTTGTTTCACTTAGGATAATTTTCTCCAGGTTCATCCATGTTGTTGCAAATGGCAGAATTTCATACTTTTTTATGGCTGAGTAGTATTGCATGGTGTATATATACCACAATTTCCTTATCCAGTCATCCATCGATAGACATTTAGGACGGTTCCATCACCTGGCTATTGTAAGTAGAGCTGCAACAAACATGGGAGTGCAGCTATCCCTTCGACCTGATGTTTTCCAGTCCTCTGGATATATCCCCAGGAGTGGGATTGCTGGATCATATGGTAGCTCTATCGGTAGTTGTTTGAGGAGCCTCCATACTGTTCTCCATAATGACTGTACTAATTTACAGTCCACCAACAGTGCAGGAGGATTCATCTCTCTTCACATCCTTGCTGGCATTTGTTACTCTCTGTCTTTTTTATAATAGACAGTCTGATTGGGGTGAGGTGATATCTCAAAGTGGTTTTGATTTGCATTTACCTGATGATTAGTGATGTTGAGCATTTTTTCACATACCTGTTGGCCATTCATATGTCTTCCTTTGAGAAATGTCTATTTAGCTCCTTTGCCTATTTTTAAATTAGATTATTTGGGTTTTTGCTGTAAAGTTGTCTGAGCTCTTTTTATATTCTGAATGTTAATCCCTTGCCAAATGCATATTTTGCAAATATTTTCTCCTATTCGGTAGGATGTCTTTTCACTCTATTGATTATTTCCTTTGCCGTGCAGAAGCTTTTTAGTTTGATGTAATCCCATTTGTTTATGTTTTCTTTTGTTGCCCATGCTTTTGGGGTGCTATTCATAAAGTCATTGCCCAGTCCTAAATCCTGATTTCCCCTATGCATTTCCCCTATGTTTTCTTCTGGGAATTTTAAAGTTTCAGGCCTTATTTTTATTTATTTATTTATTTTTTTTAATTTTATTTTGTCGATATACATTATAGCTGATTAATGCTCCCCATCACCAAAACCTCCCTCCCTTCTCCCTCCCCCCCTCCCCCCCAACAATGTCCTTTCTGTTTGTTTGTTGTATCAACTTCAAATAATTGTGGTTGTTATATCTTCTTCCCCCCCCCCCCCGGTTTGTGTGTGTATGTGTGTATGTGTGTGTGTGAATTTATATATTAATTTTTAGCTCCCTCCAATAAGTGAGAACATGTGGTATTTCTCTTTCTGTGCCTGACTTGTTTCACTTAATATAATTCTCTCGAGGTCCATCCATGTTGTTGCAAATGGCAGTATTTCATTCGTTTTTATAGCTGAGTAGTATTCCATTGTGTAGATGTACCACATTTTCCGTATCCACTCATCTGATGATGGGCATTTGGGCTGGTTCCAACTCTTGGCTATTGTAAAGAGTGCTGCGATGAACATTGGGGAACAGGTATACCTTCGACTTGATGATTTCCATTCCTCTGGGTATATTCCCAACAGTGGGATGGCTGGGTCGTATGGTAGATCTATTTGCAATTGTTTAAGGAACCTCCATACCATTTTCCATAGAGGCTGCACCATTTTGCAGTCCCACCAACAATGTATGAGAGTTCCTTTTTCTCTGCAGCCTCGCCAGCATTTATCATTCATAGTCTTTTGGATTTTAGCCATCCTAACTGGGGTTAGATGGTATCTCAATGTGGTTTTGATTTGCATTTCCCGGATGCTGAGTGATGTTGAGCATTTTTTCATATGTCTGTTGGCCATTTGGATATCTTCCTTAGAGAAATGCCTACTTAGCTCTTTTGCCCATTTTTTAATTGGGTTGCTTGTTTTCTTCTTGTAAAGTTGTTTGAGTTCCTCATATATTCTGGATATTAATCCTTTGTCAGATGTATATTTTGCAAATATTTTCTCTCACTCTGTTGGTTGTCTTTTAACTCTTTTAATTGTTTCTTTTGCTGTGCAGAAGCTTTTTAGTTTGATATAATCCCATTTGTTTATTTTTCCTTTGGTTGCCCGTGCTTTGGGGGTCGTATTCATGAAGTCTGTGCCCAGTCGTATTTCCTGAAGTGTTTCCCCTATGTTTTCTTTAAAAAGTTTTATTGTCTCAGGGTGTATATTTAAATCCTTAATCCATTTTGAGTTGATTTTAGTATACGGTGAGAGGTATGGATCTAGTTTCATTCTCCTGCATATCGATATCCAGTTATCCCAGCACCACTTGCTGAAGAGGCAGTCCCTTCCCCAGTGAATAGGCTTGGTGCCTTTGTCAAAGATCAGATGGCAGTAAGTGTGTGGGTTGATTTCTGGATTCTCTATTCTATTCCATTGGTCAGTGTGTCTGTTTTTATGCCAGTACCATACTGTTTTGGTTATTATAGCTTTGTAGTATAGCTTAAAGTCAGGTAGTGTTATGCCTCCAGCTTTATTTTTTTGGCTCAGCATTGCTTTGGCTATTCGTGGTCTTTTATTGTTCCATATAAATGTCTGAATAGTTTTTTCCATTTCTGAGAAAAATGTCTTTGGAATTTTGATGGGGATTGCATTGAATTTGTATATCACTTTGGGTAGTATGGACATTTTCACTATGTAGATTCTTCCAATCCAAGAGCATGGAATATCTTTCCATCTTCTTGTATCCTCTCTAATTTCTCTCAGCAGTGGTTTGTAGTTCTCATTATAGAGATTTTTCACATCCTTGGTTAACTCAATTCCTAAGTATTTTATTTTTTTGGTGGCTATTGTAAATGGGCAGGCTTTCTTGATTTCTCCTTCTGCATGTTCACTATTGGAGAAAAGAAATGCTACTGATTTTTGTGTGTTGATTTTGTATCCTGCTACTGTGCTGAAATCATTTATCAATTCCAACAGTTTTTTTGTAGAGGTTTTAGGCTGTTCGATATATAGGATCATGTCATCTGCAAACAGGGACAGTTTGACTTCATCTTTTCCAATCTGGATGCCCTTTATTTCCTTCTCTTCTCTGATTGCTCTGGCTAGTACTTCCAACACTATGTTGAATAGGAGTGGTGAGAGTGGGCATCCTTGTCTAGTGCCTGTTCTTAAAGGAAAAGCTTTCAGCTTTTCCCCATTCAGGATGATATTGGCAGTGGGTTTGTCATATATGGCTTTAATTATGTTGAGATACTTTCCCTCTATACCTAACTTATAGAGGGTCTTTGTCATGAACGAGTGCTGAACTTTATCAAATGCTTTTTCAGCATCTATAGAGATGATCATATGGTCCTTGTGTTTGAGTTTATTAATATGGTGTATCACATTTATTGATTTGCGTATGTTGAACCAACCTTGCATCCCTGGGATGAATCCCACTTGATCATGATGAATAATTTTTCGTATGTGTTGCTGTATTCTGTTTGCTAGTATTTTAGTGAGGATTTTTGCATCTATATTCATCAAGGATATCAGCCTGTAGTTTTCTTTTTTGGTTATATCTTTACCTGGTTTTGGTATCAGGATGATGTTTGCTTCATAGAATGAGTTTGGGAGATTTGCGTCCGTTTCAATCTTTTGGAATAGTTTGTAAAGAATCGGTGTCAATTCCTCTTTGAATGTTTGGTAAAATTCTGCTGTGAATCCATCTGGTCCTGGGCTTTTCTTTGTTGGGAGCCTTCTGATAACAGCTTCAATCTCCTTTATTGTTATTGGTCTGTTCAAATTTTCTACGTCTTCACGGTTCAGTTTTGGGAGCTTGTGTGTGTCCAGAAATTTATCCATTTCCTCCAGATTTTCAAATTTGTTGGCGTATAGTTGTTTATAGTAGTCTCGAATGATTCCTTGTATTTCAGATGAATCAGTTGTAATATCGCCTTTTTCATTTCTAATTTTTGTTATTTGAGTCTTCTCTCTTCTTTTTTTTGTTAGCCATGCTAATGGTTTGTCAATTTTATTTATCTTTTCAAAAAACCAACTTTTTGATTCGTTGATCTTTTGAATTGTTTTTTGGTTTTCAATTTCATTCAGTTCTGCTCTGATCTTAATGATTTCTTTCCGTCTGCTAACTTTAGGATTGGATTGTTCTTGTTTTTCTAGTTCTTTAAGGTGAAGTGTTAGGTTGTTCACTTGCCATCTTTCCATTCTTCTGAAGTGAGCATTTAATGCAATAAATTTTCCCCTCAATACTGCTTTTGCAGTATCCCACAGGTTTTGGTATGATGTATCATTGTTTTCATTAGTTTCAATAAACTTTTTGATTTCCTGCTTGATTTCTTCTTGGACCCATATGTCATTAAGTAGAATGCTGTTTAATTTCCATGTGTTTGTATAGTTTCCAGAGTTTTGTTTGTTATTAATTTCTAGTTTTAATCCATTGTGGTCTGAGAAGATACATGGGATAATTCCAATTTTTTTGAATTTATTGAGACTTGATTTGTGACCTAATATGTGATCTATCCTGGAGAATGATCCATGTGCTGATGAGAAGAATGAATATTCTGAGGTTGTTGGGTGGAATGTTCTGTAGATATCTGCCAATTCCAATTGGTCTAGAGTCTTGTTTAGATCTTGTGTTTCTCTACTGATTCTTTGCCTAGATGATCTGTCTAATATTGACAGTGGAGTGTTCAGGTCCCCTGCTATTATGGTATTAGTGTCTATTTCCTTCTTTAGGTCTAATAGAGTTTGTTTTATAAATCTGGCTGCTCCAACATTGGGTGCGTACATATTTATGATTGTTATGTCTTCTTGATGGATCAGTCCTTTTATCATTAAGTAGTGTCCCTCATTGTCTCTTTTTATGGTTTTTAGTTTAAAGTCTATTTTGTCAGATATAAGAATAGCCACTCCAGCTCGTTTTTCTTTTCTGTTTGCATGGTAAATCTTTTTCCATCCTTTCACTCTTAGTCTGTGTGAATCTTTATGGGTGAGGTGGGTCTCTTGTAGGCAGCATATAGTTGGGTCCTGCTTTTTGATCCAGTCAGCCAGTCTGTGTCTTTTAATTGGGGAATTTAAGCCTTTAACATTAAGAGTTGTTATTCAAAGGTGTTGATTTATTCCTAGCATTTTATTGGTTGTTTGGTTGTCTTAGGTGTCTTTTGTTCCTTGCTTTCTGATTTACTGTTTGGTTTCTTTGTTTGTTGGTTCCTTAGGTTGTAGATAGTGTTTTTGTTAGCTTGTTTTCTCTTCATGATTGCCATTTTTATTGTACTAGCGGGTTTAGATTTTTCTTAGGTTTTTATGGCAGTGGTAGTTATTTTTCAGGAACCAAACCCAGTACTCCCTTGAGGATTTCTTGTAAGGGTGGTCTTGTGGTAGTGAACTCCTGCAGTTTTTGTTTGTCTGAGAAATATACTATTTGCCCCTCATTTCGGAAGGATAGCCTTGCAGGGTAGAGTATTCTTGGCTGGCAATCTTTGTCTTTTAGTATTTTGAAAATATCATCCCATTCCTTTCTAGCTTTTAGGATTTGTGATGAAAAGTCTGATGTTAACCTGATTGGGGCTCCCTTATAGGTGATTTGACGTTTCTCTCTTGCAGCTTTTAAGATTCTCTCTTTGTCTCTGAGTTTTGCCAATTTGACTATGACATGTCTTGGAGAAGGCCTTTTTGGGTTGAATACATTTGGAGATCGTTGAGCTTCCTGGATCTGAAGATCTGTGATTTTTCCTATACCTGGGAAGTTTTCTGCCACTATTTTGTTGAATATGTTTTCAATGGAATCTCCATTTTCCTCCCCTTCTGGAATACCCATGACTCGGATATTTGAGCGCTTGAGGTTGTCTGATATCTCTCTCAGATTTTCTTCCATTTCCTTGATTCTTTTTTCTTTCTTTTTGTCTGCTTGTGTTATTTCAAACAGCCCATCTTCAATTTCAGAGGTTCTCTCTTCAACTTCGACAAGCCTGCTGGTTAAACTCTCCGTTGTGTTTTTTATTTTGCTGAATAACTTCTTCAGTTCAGCAAGTTCTGCTACATTTTTTTTCAGGACATTGATTTCCTTGTATATTTCCTCTTTCAGATCCTGTATACTTTTCCTCATTTCATCATGATGTCTAGCTGAGTTTTCTTGTATTTCATTCAGTTTCCTTAGAATTATCACTCGAAATTCCTTGTCAGTTATTTCAAGGGCTTCTTGTTCTATAGGATCTAGAGTATGAGATTTATTAACTTTTGGTGGTGTACTTTCTTGATTTTTTGTATTTCTGGTGTCTTTTTTTTTGGTGTTTATTCATTGTGGCAGGGGGTTTCACAGTCCACTGGTTTAAGACTAATGACTAACTAGGATGTTGCTGTGGTTGCCAATTTGGTATGGCTCCCACCGTGACTGCTCAGTTGGCCTCTAGTGTCTTGTGTGTGTGGTTGCCTCGGGTCTTGGGCTTCTCCGGGGATCCACCTTTCTGGTCAGCTTGTACTCTGCTGGGCTGGTGGATCACGTACCACAGGGTGTGTGATCTCTGTTGAGCTTTCACTTTCTGTACAGGACTTCTCCCCATTCCGTGTGCTCTGGCCCCGGCTGTTAGATCGTGCAGTGGCGACCCCACCGGGTGTGTGGTTTCTGTCGAGTCTCCGCCTCCCTGGCTGCACGTCTCCCCCCTCTGTGCACACTGTGCTGGGCTGGGGCGTGTCTTCTGCACCCCTTGTCTATCAGCTGGGCCTTCAAGACCCTGCTCAGCACCGCCTCGCCCAGGAAGTCTACCAGGTTTCTGCTAGGCACAGACGACTGGTCTCTCTGGGTGCCTTTGTAGCACTGTGTAGATCTTTCTCGGGTCTTGTTCACCTTTGTATACCCCCGGTATAAACCGAGTCTAGTGCCCGCCTGCAGCCTGCTCCCCGGCAGGTTCAAGCGGACCTGGGAACTCTCCTACCACACTATTCCCAACCAGAAATTCGTTAGGCTTTTTTCCAAACTGGTGGTCGCAGAGATGGTATCTGTCTCCCAGTAACAGGAAGTTTACCGGGGCCGGAGTCCAGGGTGTGGTGGAGTGACAGTCGGCAGCCCGTACTTCCTAGCCCTCCCAAAACTGGTCGGGACGCCCCACACCCCCAGCCCTGCCAGAGAACCGCAGAGGGAGTGGGAGAGGAGGTCGGCCCGCAGGGTCCGGAAAGCCCCGCGCCAGGCCAAGCAAATGGGCTCAGTGATGGCCGGCAGGGCGGAGCTGCCCGCACCTGGGAAAATGGAGGCAGCACCGTGGCAGTGAGTGGCCTGGTGGTGCAGGCGGGAGCCGCGTGGGCATCCACCCCCCGAACAGAGCTGTGCCAGGGATCACTCACAGTGCTGTGCCAGGTCAGGCGCTCGCTCTGTCTCTGGTTTGTTGCCTTCCGTGTTCTCGGCGCTGCCGCCTCGGGCTGTTCAGTCGTGGCGCTGCTCGGGCGCTCCCAGGAATCTTCTTTAATGCCGGCCTGAAACCTCGAATCCTGAATAGGGCAGCTGGCCGCCTTCAGTGCGGCCCCAGACTCCGGGATCCTGGCTGCATCCACAGCAGCCCTGGCGCCGTGTTCCCTGTTTCAAGACTCGCTTTTGCAGCTAAGAATCAGTTCTTTTCCTGCTCCACACTTCAAAGCTGTTGCCTGTAAATGAGGCAGCCTCTCCTGCCGGGGGCAAAGTGGCGTTGAGCCCCCACGACCGGCCAGCAGCAGCAGTCCTCCCTTAAGAGATGGCCAGAGGAAGGTCCACAAGTTTCCCGGCTGCCTGAGGCCCAGTGGCCACCTTTTCCACCTCAGCTACTCCGCGCCAGCCGCCGCAGCCGCCGCCATCTTGAAACTCCCAATCGGCCCTCAAGTTTCAGGCCTTATATTTAGGTCTCTAATCCATTTTGGGTTGATTTTGGTATATGGTGAAAGGTACAGATCAAGTTGCATTTATATTTTTTAAAATGTAAATTAAAATATTCTCCTTAAAGGAAATTTCTTTCTTTTTTTTTTTTTGCAAAGTGAAAATTTAAAGGTAAAAAGACTCCAAATTTCTATTAACCACCACAGAAATGCCTGACATTTTTCTTTTACAGTTTTTATAGTTAAACCATTTTTAAATTAAGATATTCAAATTCTGACTGCTTCATCTATAAGCTTATCTGAGCCTCAGTCTCCTGCTATTCCCCCGGTTGACATAGAGATAAAAGTGTCCAGCACTGTGCCCGGACAGAATTGCTCTTTAATAAGTAGTAGACATCATCACTGCCATCCAAGTTTAGGGATCTCTACCTAGTTGTTGGTGAACATTATTAACTGAATAAAATTGAAAGTGAGTGGCTCATACGTGAAACTGACAGTTTATGAAACCAGTCTGGAAAAGCTTTGCAGTCCTTAAGAAGGTTGAAGAGACTCACTGTGTTTGCTGAAGTCATAAACTGATGCCACATGATGTATTGTGTATCCTCCCAGAGACCTGAATTTTGAAGTTTTTTAAAAAAATCATTTGACCAGAATGTAAGCCACATGGGGCAGGAGCCTTGTCTCTTTTGTTCATTGCTTGTATCCCCAGTACCTAGAATTGAAACTGTCACATACTAAGTTTTCAGTACTCATTGAATAAATAAATGAATGGATCAGTAGGCGCTCAACAATTTTCTAAAGGGATACACACTGTGCTAATGTGGCACTTTTCATCCACTTGTTCATTCCTAAATATTCACTCTTAAACTTTCATTAAATGTTTAATATGTTCTTAGTATTATCCCACGTCACTGTGAAGCGGACAGATGTGAACTGGGCATGGATCCTTCCCTAAGGGGTTTGTGGAGAAATGAGGGAGATAACCATGCTATAAATGCCTCTTTTTAAAGGGGGAAATGGTAAGTGATGGAAGGGTCCTTAGACAATGCTATGGCAGTTTTCCAGGGGGAGATATCACTCTTAGCTGGTGGAATCAGGACATCAATAACATTTGGACAGACCTTTAAAGGTTACGTGTATACTTTGTTTATTCAGGCAATCAAGGAAAATAACTAACCATTCAGTAAATATATTAGTCCGTTTCTGTTGCTTATAACATAAATACCTGAAACAGGGTGATCTATAAAATAAAGCAAATTTACTGCTTACAGTTTTGGAGGCTGGGGAGTCCAAAGTCTAGTGAACACATTTGGTGAAGTCCTTGGTGGTGGCGACAGTGACCCAGGGGTCTCACATGGCAGAAAATGGTGGAGCAGAGAGAGAGACAACCTCTCACATGCTCTTCTTTTAAAGCCCTCAGAACCATGCTCCTGACCACCATTATTAATCCATTCACTACAGCATGGTCTACAGTCTAATCACCTCTTCAAGGCCCCACCTTTCAATCACCATAATAGGATTTCCCACCATCCCCACAGTCACAATGGATATTAAGTTTTGGGGGACATGCAACTCAAAGCAGTAGATAAAAGAGTTAGATTAATACACACACACACACACACACACACACACACAGACACAAGTAACTGTTCATTGAGTTGACCAGCTGTCTAACTTAACCAACTAGTTGATTCAGTGAAAATAATCCGTCCTATTTGGGTACCAATGTTCCTGCATATATTTCCGTGGCAAATGAGAAATTAGCCCGTCTCGGCATCTTGTCTTAACTCTCCATACTGAGAGTTCTCACTTCAACAATTCATTAAAATCCTGCGTCTCTGCCAAGCTGTCCCTTGCTTCCTTTCTCCCCTCTCCTTCATTGAAACAGAGCAATTATGCAATCCTGTTCCTCTGCCCAGGGCTCATTCTAAAAATGTCCTTCTGCAAATGCTGCTGCTGCTGATTGGCACCAGGAGACAGTGGGAGACAGCAGCAGCCGGCAGGAGCTCTTCTTCTGAATCCAGTTTGGGAAAATGCTTTGTCCGCAATGGGCCATGGGTCACTCTTAGCCTCAACTGCACAGAACAGCAGGAGTCAAAGAGGGAAGAGAAAGGAAGGCAGCCAGGGGAAGGCAAAGCCATAGGTTGAATGGATGAATCAATAAATCATGACTATTAGAGTCCCTGAGAAGCTTTGCTCTAATGTGGTCTAATTTGCTCATGATGCAGATGAAGAAACTGAGGTCCCAGCACAGTGGCCTGCCCTGCTCAAGAGCATGCAGCCAGCAATTAGAACACCGTGGTTAGCACCAAGCTTTCTGTAGATCCCTGTGTCCTGACTCCTGAGCGGAGGGGCAGGAGACGATCAGGCACCTGAGTGAGACCTGGTACAGTCTGTAGGCATGTAGGATCACTCTGCCTGGCTGCCTTCTGACTGATAGAACGGACACACAGTGTCTAACATCCAGAGCAAATGCTGAGGGGCAAGGGGAAAGGCTGGGCTTCTTGCCCTTGAGAAACTAGCTCAGGAAAAAGAGAAGGTATGTGCAAAGAGGTGAGGGATCCTGAATGAAGCAGCAGTTCGATGGTGTAAAGAAAAATGTGGAGGAGATTATTCCCACCAGCAATAACGGTTGCCATCTTGAGGGCCTCATGCCTAACTCAGCATTTTCCAGACTAAGCATTGATATGCTCCAATCTAAACCGACAGAACAGCCCCTCAAACTCCAGCCAGTACCGTCTCTCAATACCTAGAGATACTATCTCTCCCAAACACTCTAAACCTCTCAGTTCTCCCAACTCCCCCCGCCTCCATTCAAACCTCTAACCTCCCAGAAACCCACAACGCACACATGAAGCACTTTGTGGAGTTGTCTGCAGTCTGGTTATGTCCTACTCCCTTTTCTTTGCCCTGTTCAAGTTATAGGACTCTCTCATCCCTCCTCACTATGCCCTTCTGGATGCTCCCCTACTTCTCAGAGGCTACAGGAGACCAGATGGGGCTCCCTCAGGCCCCCTCCCAATCTGGTCCTGCTCCTTGTGGCTCAGTGAGGACGTCCATTCTGGGGACTCTTTTACTTTCTTGGGTGTCCACTTAGGGACTGAGCACAGTGCCTGGAAGGAAACACAAGCCCCTCTGAAATCTTTCCTCATTTTTTCCCTTGTGCATTCTATTGATAACTCCGTTACTCACTCTTGGTGCTAATGTCAGACATGAAAGAGGTGGTGCTAACTTCAGATGTGGGTGGGGCAGTGCTAATACCAGATGTGGAGGGGGACAGGGTGAGGACGGGGAGCTGTTCCCAAATATCCCACCAGCGTCTAACTCTGTTATAGCATTTCTGATACTTTTCTTTTTTTCCCAGTCAGATTTCTTTTTAATCACATCATGCAGGCAAGAAAAATATTCCTTTATCTAGTATTCTTCCCCAGAGTCCCAGCAGGTGACATTTATGGGGTGCTTACTATGTACTAGGCACTGTTCCAAGTGTTTTACATATTTTGCATGATCCTTACAGCTTTCTGAGGAGAACACTCTTGTCATTACATACTTGATAGATGAGAAAATTGAAGTACAGAGAGGTTTAAGTAACTGGCCCATGTGCCAGGTAAGGGGCAGAGCCAGTATTTGAGGCCAAGTAGTCTAATTTTAAAGTGCTCTTTATGAACTTTCTCTCCTTCTGTTTTAGTTCCACACTGTAGCTCTTTAAATCATAGAAGCCAAGAATTTGATAATCTGGGTTCTTCCTGTGACAATGTATTTTGGTCTGGGTGGTGGAGGTTGTGGAATACGAGGTACATGTGGAGGCTCTGGGGTGGGAAAGACATCAATTAATATTTACAAATCTAGAGATTTTATACATCATGAACAGTTTGAGAAAATTAATTTAAAAGGCATGAAAAGGAGAGACAGGATCCTATCAAGTCAGGTAGGGTCACATGAATTGCTTATGTCTGGCTACTTCTTTGCTTCCAATGATGCAGCTGAGTCAAGGCAGGGACACTGCACAGGGCTGGGCAGATCAAGGCAGTAGAAGGCCCATGGGTTCATGTATCTGTACCCTCCAATCTTTATACACTCATCAATCATGGACACATTTTCTGGTGAATACAGGTACAGCCTCAGACTTTTTCTTTGTTAATAAAAGCAACTACACCTGCCAAGTGGAGTTGGCATATAAGACAAAATCCATCTACCGCAGCTAATGTAAAAATAACAAAAGGGACATAAGCATAGAACAGCACAAAGCCAAGTAATCTGAATTAAAAAATACAGCATGCTGTCTGAGCCTCTGAGGCCCCAACCCATCCTTGGCCCATACCTATTCTTTGTGGAGGGTACCATCTACTAGGACAGCACACAATCCAGGAGCACAGCTGAAACTTCTGGAGTCCTCGAGATACAGTTTCCAGAAAGCTCAAGATCTACCAAGAAAAGGGCATTCCTTCTACAATCCACTTAAGGGTTGACTTCCATTTCTAGATCAACTGTCCTTTGCATGATCAAGTTTCACCCTCATCCATACCCCAGGGGAGACCTTACCTCACATCAAGTGTGTGCTGATATCCCTGGGATACAGAAGAACAATCATCATCCCAGTAAAAGACAGAAAACATGAACAGGGAAGGGCATTTCAATTAAGCAGAACTTCACATACCATAGGTGTCACAAACCCTAACTTACTCTTACCTGGGGCTTACTATGTCTTGGCTACTGTTCTAAGCCCTTTGCATGTAACTCATCTGGATCCTCACAACAATCCTATGTGGATGGTTGTATCATTATTATGGATGGGGTGACTGAGGTACAGGGAGGTTACTAACTTGTCACAGATTATATACCAAATTAATTGCCAAAAGGGGCCTAGAGTCCAAGCAGTTTTGCTCCTGAGCTATACTGCTCTCACATTACTGGTTATTAGCCTTACATAAAAAATGACAGAATGATAGCTCATAGCAAAGGTGTCTCAGGAATGGAAGAGCTGTTCTTTCACACCTGACTACATATCTGAGCTTATGTTTGAGTTTTGAAAGGAGAACTTGATACTGAGGCTAGTGGTGAAGGAAGGACACATTAATAAAGTAGCTACTGTATGCCATGGACATTGTTAAGTGCATTTACATATGGTTTCTCTTATTTCTTCCTCAGAGTGCCACTGTTATTTCTCTCTCACACATAATCCCTGAGCAGACAATTGATTCTTCCAAGCCCACACAACTAGACAGTGCTGGAAGTAGACTTCACAGCCCACTTGGTCTGACTTTTGGACTTTGAGGTTTTCCATCCTTCTATGAAGTTAAAGAATATCCTTTTCTAAAGGAGAAAGAGGAGGTTAACTTGATAATTAGAGCTCTGTTACTTTGACATTTGAAGGGCCTCACTGATATCCAATCCAGAGGATCTAGCCTTATCTCCTAGATTCACTGGGGCTTGGGGAGGGATTGTGGGAGGCAGGTGGGGGTGAAGGACCTTGTGAAATCTTACCTAGTTTTCTCAGAAGCTAATAATTACCAGGATCTGGACTACTCTCTATGGTCCATGACTTAAGCCAAGCTTTTGCTAGAAGGCAATTAAATGTTCCAACTTGAAATAAGTTACACTTAAGAAAGAGAAAGAAATAGGAAAAATGTGGAAGCCCAAACTCGAGGTGATCCTCCTTCATTTTGAGCTGTTTTCTGCAGCTGAGGATGAGATCAGTGTTTTCCACTTATGTTATTGGGAAGTGAGTAACGGCTTCTTAGAGGCTCTGAAGTTCTGTCAATGTCAGGGCTGTAACCTAATGGTTGATTAAGAGGGAACAGAAGTGCTGTTTGGGGAGAGAGTCCATGTCCCTGAGTCTATCTCATCTTATCTTGGCTTTAACAATCTCTCTCCTTCAGAGTACGCTCTGATTTATGCTTAGGAAGATCTTGATATCTCCTCCCTAACTACCAGGCCAATTGAGGGGTTGTCTGACTTCTGGCCTCTCACTTTCAGTGTTATTAAAAATTGGATTCCCCAATCCTCGGACTTCCCTTGACTTTATAGATCCAAGTTGCTCAGAGCTTTCAGTCCACAGATAGTGGTTATATTAGTCTGTTTCTGTTGCTTACAACAAATTACCTGGAACTGGGTAATTTATAAGAAAACTAAATTAATTGCTTACATTTTCAGAGGCTGAGAAGTCCAAAGTCCAGGGAACACATCCGGTGAGGGTCCTCTTTGGTGGTGGCTTTACAGCAATGCAGGGGTCTCACATGGTAGAAAATGGTGAAGCAGAGAGAGAGAGAGAGAGACTCTCATGTGTGCTCCTTTTAAAGCCCTCAGAACTATTAATTAATACCCACCATTAAACCACCAACTTAATCACCTCTTCAAGGCCCCATCTTTCAGTTACCACGATAGAGTTTCCCACCCTCCACAGTTACAGTGGGGATTAAGTTTTGGGGGAACATTCAACCCAAGGCAGTGGTACTCGGGAGAAGAAAACCATAGAGTTCATAGAAAGTCACTTTATTTTCTGTTTGTCCATCCATCCATCCATCCATCCGTCACAAATCCTTACTGAGTGCCTACCCTGTGAAAGCTAGACCAATATACAGCACAAAGTACAAGGGCCTGGGGTTGTAACAAGCTTGGCCTGTTTGAGTAACTGAAAGAAGACCAATGTGGTTGGAAGGCAGGAAGCAACAGGGATACGAGAGAGAGAGAGAGATAGAAAGAGAGAGAGAGAGAGAGAGAGAGAGAGAGAGAGGCAGGGCACCAAGGTAAAGACTATGGGTAGATTAAATTACAATAGAAGGTCATTGCAGCGTTCTAAGCAGAAGTATTCCCTTAGCTGATTTTATTTTTTAAAGACCACTACAGCTTCTTTTTTGAGAACGAATTAAGGGACAGGCATATCAACTGAGAGGCTAATTAGGAGGGCATTGCAACAGCCCAGGCAAGACGATGGCTTGGCTTATACTAGGGGACAGCAGTGGAGTCTGAAATAAGTGATTATATTTAGGATATAATTTTCAGGTAGTGCCAATAGAGCTTGCTGATGGGTAAGAGGTGGATGGGTAAGGAAAGAGAGAGGAATATCAAATTTTTGGCTTGAGTAAGTGAATAATTGCTGGTGCCATTGCCTGAGAAGGGGCAAATTTAGGTTTGGGCAAGATTAGAGAATCTAAGGTCATTCGAAATTTAAACCTCCATGACCCTCCTGCCAAAAGCAGGAGGAATACTGACTCTCAGCTTAGGCCAGACTGCATTTTAAGCTATTCTTTGGTAAGCAGCTGCAGCAGTCACAGGGAAAAAGTATGAGTGCATACGAAGCCCCAGTGAGAGCTAAGGGGTGAGGATCTTGGCATCTGGGCTGAGTTTTGGAGCAGACCTGCTGAACCAGCACAGGCTGAAGCAGTGACCCTCCCTGAAACTTGGCTGCCTGGTCTAAAACCACATCTCATATTATGTCCTTTACTGTGTGAAGGGCTCAGAGGGATTAATTAGCGAATGTGAAGAGGCACCTTTAATGTCTTGGAAAAGTCTGGGCTGCAGAGACCATCATGTTTTAATCATTTCCATTATGCACTGGTGTTAGGTTCATTATGTATTTTCATATACAGCATGCTATTTGCTTCCCACTATAACTTGGAAGAAGTAGATTCTGCTGTTCCTGCTTTAGTGATGAAGAAACTCTTAATGAATTTAAGTAGCATGTCTGAAAATAGTCATAAGGCTTATAAAGAAGTAGAAAAATAAAGAAAATGAAGCTAGCAATGAGTTTTTATTTTTTAAGGAGCTGAGTGGGGGTAATGGAAAGAAGGCTAATATTTGCTTTTAAAGTTTTTGGAGAGGCAAATGTTAGCAAACACGTTTGGAACTAAATGGAAGGGGGAAAGGATGCAGTTCATCATGATAAGCTCAGTGAACAGTTCACATTTCCATGCCCCTGCATGTCTGTCTCTTCCACCTCCAACAGTCTTCTCTGTCCACTTTGAGAATGTCAATTCCTCCTGTGAAATTGAGCTCAGGAGTCATTAGCTGACAGGCTCGACAGTGATTTTCTTCCTTCAAATTCCCCCTTTTCCCCCCAGAAATTCCCCTTCCTAGAAGAAGGGGCAGGTTTAGGATGTTAGATTTTTACCACTTGAACCTCCATAGCCATAGAACACTGGAACTGAGATGAAATTTGACCTGGGAAGAATCAAATCTATTGGCTAGCCAGTGAAAAATGTATTTCTCTCCCAAGAATCTGAACCAAGGGGACACAGAGACTGTGATCAGTGGGTGATGGACTTCAGAGGTAAATAGCCATGTGAAGGTGCAGCTGGAATCAGTATACAGTAAGTCAAAGGCTGTCTCAACTGATGTTGTCATGGAGATCAGGACCACGAATAAGCAAATGAAGTCAGAGGACTCCCATTCACTTATTCAAGAACATTTGTCACATGTTCAGATTCTGCAGATTAGCCATTCACCTTCACCCCTTTCTAGCATGACTTTCTGTTCTATAGAGGCAAGGAAGTGAAACAGTACATTTTCAGACTCTCTTGCATATGATCTAAGTTCTCCCAAGCAGATGAAACAGGCTAGAGATTTGGAAGGAGGAAGTGAGCCATGTGAAGGGTCAGGCCAAAATAGGGAGACTGGATCTTTTGGCACAGGTGGTGGTTGAGACGTTTGGTTCTCCAGGATCTGAGGAATGACTTACTTTCTAGTCTCTGGCATGATAGATGCTAAATGGTGGGGAGCTGAGATACTGGGGTCTCAAATTGAAAAATCCATCAGCTTAGTTCCTGTTAGAATAGCATCTATGCTTGGATCCTAAGACTTCTGTAAGTTACTTTAAATCTTATAATAAATTCCTTTCTGCTTTAACTAGATAAAGTGAATTCTGTTGTTTTCAAACAAGCAACCAGACCCATTCAGGAATTAGTATTAGGCATGATTGCAAGCAACAGGCATTCACACAAAAGAGAAACTGAGAGTGCTGGGAATCTGACCAGGTTGGGTTTGAAGGCAGTGAGGATATGGTCAGCACTGGATGAAGGGACACTGGTAGTTAATTGTGCTCAGTGGCAAAACAGACAGTTAAATTACCCCTTGTGGTGTAACCTTAAATGAAAGAAAAGCTTTGCTAGACTTAGTGGCTGATGCTTTGTAGACTATGCAGTGAGACCTTGCCAGAAAAAGTGTGATCCATGGCACATCAGCATCAGAGTTACCTGGCAGCTTGTTAGAAATGAAAAATCTCAGGCCCCACACAGTACCTATCGAATCAGAGTCTACATTTTCACAAGATCTTCAGGTGGTTCATAAGAAAGAACTATGGATTGGCTACCTTACACCATGATGTAGAACTTAAAGAAAAAAAAAAAATCGGCAAGATCAAGCGGGGATGAAGTATAAAGGTTATGCAATTTAGACTGCTCTCTTTTTAAAAAAAGCATATAAAATTCTGAACACAAAATTAGATATGCAAATATGTGTATGTTTAGAAGAAGCACATGCAAGTGAGGAATCCTAATGCTTAAGTGTCATTAGCATTACAAAGAAAACTTTCTCTGGCTCAAAATTTCAAATTTTCCTTCGGGGACTTTCTATGATTGATTGCTCTAAAATAATATTTTATTGCTTTTGGTCACAGGGCTGGTGTAAGCAAAAATCAAATGCAGGGACTGAGTCTGTGGGCTGTTCTAGTACAACTGAGGTTGAATCGATAGCACTGATTGAGAAAGAGTGGGACCCTGAAAGTGGAATAACGAAGCCAGCCATGGTAGGGGTATTTACACCATGGAAATTGACAAATGCTGCAAAACAGGACTTCTTGCCACTGTCCCCTCCCCTTCCCCGGGCAGTAGTTAAACGTTTATCACAAAACCATTCATCTTCCCATTAGGCTGTAGAGTGTTGAGGGAAGGCTCTGAGTTTTATTCAACACTGTACCCTGGTACTTAAAAGAGATCTAGTAGGCATGATATTGCTATGACTGAAGCAATATATGATGGGTCCCTTCCTTCTTCCACTCTTTGCTATAACACAGAAAAAAGTTTTATTGTTGGCTCAGATGTTGGGTCTTGCCTATCAAATAGATGATTTACTGAGACTCTGGAATGACCGACAAAGAGCAAGTGTTTCTTGATGGGAAATCACAAGTCTGTTCATGTATCTCTACATGAGCCCTTCCTTTTAGTTATAGCGTACTTGAGAGGAGGAAAGTGCAGGGTTTGCTGAGGTCGGTTTTGGCCTTTTTGTCTGAGTGTTCCTCTGAGAAGATGTAGCAGGAAATGAAATGGAGGAGGAGAGACAGGGAATGGTGTGCTGGTCAGTGCTGCCCCCTGGTCCCTCTGCACGTGACTCTTCCAGGACATACTACTGACTCAGAAGATAGCCTGAATGTTGCTATGATATATTATAACTAAAGTGATTTCGATTCCATTGAAATAAACAAATTAGTACAATACTATGGTATTGGTTTGACTGGTCTTTCAGAGAGCTCCCAGTCACATAAATGACAACATGTAGTGTGACAGGTGCTATGATCACAAGAGCCACAGGGGACCACAGAGAAGCATATGGGAGAGTCACACAACCAGCCTTAAGGTATGGGCCAGGGGACGCTTTCTGCAAAGGTGATGCTTGAGGTAAGACTTGAAGGCTGATTTGGAGCCAGCCCCGTTGACAAGTGATCATTCCGGGCAGGGGGCTAGTACACACCAAGGCATGTGAGCAAGAGAGGATATGGTCCCTTTGGAAATCTGTGAGTAGCTCAGTGCTCCCAGGGCACTGGATGGGCAGGGGGGAGTGGCCCATAAATTCTACTTCTCCCTTCCAGATGAGTAAGCTGAGGCCCAGATACTTTTAAAAACTTGCTTAAGATCACACAGATGGTAAGTATGGGGCAGGGGCAGGATTCACAGCCAGGACTGCAGACTTCAAGTTTTAGTACACTTTGTTCTGCTTTTTTTTTTTTTTTCCTTCTTTTTTTTGTCTTTTTGTGACTGGCTGCACCGCGCTCAGCCAGTGAGTGCACCGGCCATCTTTATATAGGATCCGAACCCGCGACGGGAGCATTGCTGCGCTCCAAGCGCCGCACTCTCCCGAGTGTGCCACGGGGTCGGCCCTTGCTCTGCTTTTCTATAGACCAGTCACTCGATCCTGCTGGCGTGTTAGAATCACTGGGGGAACTTTAAAAAGGTACCAGTGTCTGGGCTCCAGTCTCTGAGGTTCTAATTGGTTTGGCAGGGGGCCTGGGCACTGACATTAAAAAAATTATTTCCTCAGACTTGAGGACTCGACTAAAGTATAACAAAATAAAGAGCAAACATAATCCTCAGGCCAAAAAAGGAAATGGAATATTTTAAAACAGTCCCTTGGTCATGCCAGGTGAGTACAAAATGTGTTGCAATCATTGGTTGACCATCTGCGGCCTATAGGAATAGAAAAATAGAAAAAGACTTTTCTCCTTTATTGTGAGTGACAAAGTCCTTGAATCAAAAGCTTGGAATATCAAACACTGTTACATAAGTGGATTAAAGATCCCCCCAGTGTTTTGGCCCCTATATTGTTTACTTCTTCACAGCAGGCTAGGACTGTGAGCTCAAGACCCACTGATGCCAAATTCAGATTCTTACACATCCAACTGCTTTATATATAGTCCAGATAAGCTATTTTTAGCCATTTGGAACCTGCCTGCTTTGCCTACCCTCTGACACTGCACCCAACATCTCTAGCCATAAATAAGACAAACGCTGGGGCTCTAAAAGGCCCTATATCACGGCTGACCTTCGTAGCTCTCTGACAGAGACTCCCCAGCTTGCTGCTAAACAAACTCACCTAAGTGATGTACGTAAATCTCTTTAGTTCCCATCTCCCTAAGGAGTTCTCTTACTCTCTTTCCCTTCTGGGTGGCGGCCCATACCAGCTGTCTCTCGAAGGGCTACTGTTGTGAGGCACTTCCGTTCTCATGCAAATCCATCTAAGCCCAGCCCAATAAAGCTTGTTGTACAAAACAGCCATCTCATGGTCCCATCTGTCCTTGGTAAGCCCCCAAATCCTTGAACTCACCAAAGGCACATGTACGGATGGAACAGAATTAGCTGAATATGTAGTTGTCCTTGGTAAGGTTTGCAAAGTACAGTAATTTTCTAATGAGGGCAGTGACCAAGCTGTGGCTGTCCCTAGATTTAGGGTTTTCACTCACAATGAAAAATTCAGATACTAAAATTGACAAGACAATTCTAAAACAGGAATAGATAGAGTCAAATCTGCAAAGAATTCTGTACTAGAAGGGAGCCCTATCATCTACTCTTACTGGCTCTTATTTCTGTTTCATTACAGGCTTGATGACATGCCTAAAGTTCCCCCTGAGATCACTGAGTTCTCCTCATTCAAAGAGATAGAAAGGGTAGGGCGGTGATAGTCCCAGATCTTGGGGCAGAGGCATATTATAGAAAGAGCACTGGGCTCAAAGGGACATAGCTTCTAATACTTGTCCTGCCAATTACTAGCTTTTGGCTTGAGTTAATTCAGTTAACCTTTATGGACACCAATATTAATGAAGACAAGTTTGGTCACAAGTGTGAAAAAATTCATACTGGTTTAAGCAATAAAGGGAATTTATTGGCTCATATAACTGACTTGAGCTTGCTTTCCCTGCCCTCTTCTTCCCACACTGGCCATGTGAGGATATGGCAAGAGGACGTCTACCTGCAAGCTAGGAAGAAAGTTCTTACCAAATAAAAAATTGGCCAGCACCTTGATCTTGAACTTTCCAGTCTTCAGAACTGTGAGAAATACATTTTTGTTGTTTAAGCCACCCAATCTATGGTATTTTGTTATAGGAGCCTGAGGCAACTAAGACAATATGTATGCATATACAGTTGACCCTTGAACAATGAAGGGGTTAGAAGTGCCAACCCCCTGTGCAGTCAGAAATCTGTGTATAAGTTTTGACTCCCCCAAAACTTGAGTACTGGTGGCCTGCTGTTGACTGGAAGCCTTGCTGATAACATGAACAGTTGATTAACACGTATTTTGTATGTTGTGTGTATTATATACTGTATTCTTATAATGGAGTAAGCTAGAAAGGGGAGGATGTTATTGGGAAAATCATAAAGAACAGAGGAGACATTTGCAGTGCAACAGTGTGGATTTACGTTGTCTGTTTGTGGGATGGTTTGTCTGTCAATACCTACATTCACCAGTGTTTCTGGGCTACATGGTTCATGAGTTTCTTTAGGTTGATGCAAATCTCCAAAAGGTTTGCTAGTGTACTTGTTGAAAAGGATCAGTGTATACGTGGATCCACACTGTTCAAATCTGTATTGTTCAAGGGACAACTGTATATATACTAGTACATGCATATACACATATATATGTAACAGCATAACAGTAAGATCTGTCTATATGTTTCATGTATGTATAACAGTAAAAATTTGGAAATAATCAGTGTCCAACAACAGGGAAATGGTTAAATTTTAGTACATTTGATGTTTACAAAAAGTGTAGGAACTTGGGAAACTGATCAGGCTATAAGATTAAGTGACAAAAGCAAGTTACAGGAGTATGTTTTCAGTGTGATCTTAATGATGTAAAAGCATTTAAAAATTCATGACTAGAAATAAATACACGAACATATGCTCGCTTCAGGGTAGGGTGGGGATGGGAATGAGAGGGAAAGAACAGGATTGGTTGATTTTTTCCTCCCTTTTGCTTCTTTATTTTTGGTCATGCACAGTTTTTGGTGGTTGAACATGTTTTAATTTTATAATGGAAAATAAGCTTCGATAAACTTGGTATATACTAAACATCGCTGCTCTGGCCTATACCTTTTGTTTTTATTTTTTTGTGAGGAACAAATGCGATGACACCTGACAAAGTGCTTTGTTCACTGTAAAGTGCCATGAAATGATGTCAGGCTTGCATCTGTAGATTTTCTCAGTTTCCCTACAGTTTTGGCAGAAGTATCAGAAAACACATATTTGTCATGACTGTCATTGTATTTTTGCTGGCTTGCTTGTTTAGGGCTTTTGTTGCGCTCGTTTGGCATTTGGTTTTGCTGTGAGGAGTGGAAGTAGTTTTGACACCTTTTAAAAATTTTCCTCAAGCATGATGTTTATGGGATGGTATAAATACCCACTTTTAAAAGATGCCTGCTTTCTGTCCCTCTTCTCCACTCTGCCCTTTTTATCCCCACTCCACTTTTTCTTGTTGCTATCAATATTCATCATTAACAATTCAGCTCTTTCTGCTAGAGCTGGGATATACTCTCCTCTCCTCTCTGTGGACATCAGAACTAAAGACTCTTCAGCCTTGGGCTCCATACTTGCATCAGCAGCATCTCTGGGCTCTCAGGCCTTTGGCCTCAGACTGAGAATTACACCATCGACTTCACTCCCTGGTTCCGAGGCTTTTGGATTTGGACTGAGCCATGCTATCAGCATCCAGTTTGCAGACAGCCTATCATGGGACTTCTCAGACTTCGTACAGGCAAATTTATGAAGAATATGGCTCCCACAAAGACAGACAAAACAATGGATAAACAGCTACACTTGAATTAAAATAACTAAAGGAGAGCACTGGAGCACATCGAGGGAGGAATAGAAAGTCTAGTGATCACAGACACTCAGAACAGCCACATAGAGAATGGAAGGAAATACCCCAGATCCACCACTCCATTCCGCACCAGGAGCAGCAGAGGACCAGGAGGCACTCCTACCTGTGGGGAGAAGATAAGCAAGAGAACCCAGCAGCCCTATCCACACCTTAGACACCTACAGTCCTCATCACTGGGACCCTGGCAGTCCTCACAGGCACTAAGCCCAGCTGAGGGAGCTGCCTGGAGTCCACACGGTTGTGCTCCCCCAGAGGAGCCCACACTGCGCCCTGCCCTCTGTGGTTTGCTTGGCGACCGCACCATCTTGGAACTGGAGCTGCTGCTGGAGGGTGTCTTACCCGGGGTAGGTGATACCCTTTCATCCCAGAGACTAAGCCGCCATTGAACTGACCTCCCCAGACTGAGCTGAGAGCAGCTGGAGCTCTCTACCCTGAGTGACTACGTGGTGGATGAACTGCTCCACCTATTTCTCCTGCTTGGAGCAGTTCTCCCTCTCAGGCTGGAACTGAAACTGCAAAGTTGCACACTCCTTCTGGGGGTATCTTTAACTACCCATCCAAGTTGTGGCTGTGTCCTACCTCCCAGGACTGAGCTGAAGGTGCACATCACCCCCTGAGAATTGCTGTTTTGGTTGAGAAGCTGCTTGGCCAATCTGAGCAGGTGCGCATCCCAGGGCTAAGCTGATGAGGCACCTCACATATCACGGAAATGAGCAGGTCTGAGCCGTAGGGTCTGAATAATCCTAGGACTCTGCTTCTCTGGAGCTGGACTAGTCCTCTGGAGACTGAGCTGTTGAGACACCCCTTCCTCTGGGGAGTGAAGTCAGTGCTGTGCTGACCTTGATCCCCCACAAGGATAGTTGCACCCCACCATTCTAGGTTCTTGCTGCCACTGCATCTGGCCTCACAAAGGCTGAAATATGGCCTAGTCCCAGCATTCCAAGGGCTGGAGGCACCGCTAAGGTACCTCATCTCTGGCTCTACTGAGCCCCATTTGCTCTGCTCTTGAATAACAACCATACTCTTCTCCCTGGGGCCTAAACTCTAGAGCATCCCTTCTCACAATCAGGCCAGTGCCGTGCTCAGCCTCCCAGGGTCAGAGTCACAGCTATAACCCGGTCCACAGAGCCTGAACTGCCAGTGGGGCCTCAGAACCACAGACCCTTGTGCTGTGGGCAACTGACATCCCACCCAGCCACTGGGAGTAAACCTGCACTCCAAGACCTATGTGCCATTCGACCAGCGGGGAGAGAGAGACATAAGCACTATAATGGATACTACCTGCAAGCTCTGTGCTAGGTCCTGGGCTATGTACAGTATTTGATCTTCACATGATCTCTCTCAATTATTATTGCTCTAATGCAGATGAGTAGCTGAGCTTATTTGTTCAAGGTCATAAATCTAGAAAACAGAGGTACTGGGATTCAGAATGCATTATTTATATATGACAGAACCTCAGCTCAAACTGGCCTAAATAGGTGAGAATTCTAATGTTTTTTTGTCTCACCTGACTTAAACTCTTGATAGTAAATTCCAGTCACACAGCGTGATTCTACAGGGCCCCAAATTATTAGCATCAAATCAAATTCTACCAGAAGGCTATTTTTTCAGCCTCTCCACAGGTGGTCTGTGATCTTTCCTGGCAAGTAGTGGTTAGTGGATCCAGAGCTGCTTTTGCTTTATTCCCTCTTGAAGCCTTTGCCTCTTCATGGAGCTCATGGTCTGCACTTTCAATGAGCAGGACTTCTGGCTCAGCAATAAAGAGCGAGGGTTCCCTCCCTTTCCTCTTCCTTCTCTTTCTCCTTCTTTGGCCCCTTCACTCCTGCCCCCATGGCCATCAACTCTTGTTCACCAGATATCCTACCTCCTTTTGCAGTTTACTTCATTGTATCATTTCATGATAATTAGAAGGATTATCCAAAGGCTTTATCTTTCTGTAGAAAGGAGATTCAGTCTGTGCACTCAGCTTTCCTCTGGATACCTTTGGTTAATCTTGGAGACTTTACTGGAAATATGCTTTTTACCTGGGCTTGTGTTTGACCACTGGTGTTGATGATTAATCCTTATTCTTAGTTCAGCATCTAATTTCCTGAAACTATCTGGCCAACCCACAGTTTTCTATACCTGTTCTTTATCGCTTACACAGATAAAGATGAATACATATCTATAATATAAATAATACAGCACATATATATTATATATTACATGTGTAATGTATATATACATATTCATATGTATGAAGCAGAATACCTATATACATATAGAAGTAAAATTCTACATTTTATAGAGAGATATGGAATTAATAGAGAGAAGAGAAAACTATATATGTCAGACCCTAAGAGTAGATCTGTTTTTTGTCCCATGCTTCAGGGATTTTAGTACTATAATTTGCACTAGTTGTCCCCCGTGGCACCCCACTCACCAATTGCTTTTCTCTGCCCCTCTGACTATCCCCACCTGGAGAAAAGATGACTGCCAGAAAACACCATTTCATATACTTTCATCTGTGTGACCTGAAAAGTGAGGTCCCTTTTCTTCCAACTCCAAACCTAACAACCCAAAGAATGATTCTGATTAGCTTTGCTCAGGCTATGTGCTTACGACCAAAACATGTGGTCTAGTGAACTGGATCCTATGCTTGGCTGAGCCAAATTCCTTTGTTCTTCTTCCTACCCTCCCAATCACCAGGAAGATACAGTATTTTAATTGAAATGTTCTCTCTCATAAGTGGGAGCTAAGAGATTAAGAAGAAAGGAAAGAAAGACCACAGTGGTGCGTTGGACTTGCAGAGGGAGAGGACATTCCTAGGGATACAAAGTGGAGTGGGGGTCAGGGCAATGGGGAGGGACGCCAGGGATAATTGGGGGGATAATTGGGTGGAGGACACAGGGTATAGTCACAATTTGTGGTAATGGACATGCTGCCAGTATGGATCTGGCTATCACATCTTAGGCATGAGTGGTGACAATTTGCTTTGTACCCCATGAATATTCATAACCAATAAAAACAAAACAAAACATTAAAAAAAATAAAAAAAGAAATCACTAGAAGAGTAGAGAGAATAATATGTCACAGGAAGCAGAGCTGCTGAAAGTGGGATGAACACAACTAATGTGCAATGCAGCAAGATTGGGTGTGTCTGATTCCAGAACACAAGCATACTGCACGTTATCTCACTGCACCCCTGTGCCCAAAAGGAGGGGCATGTGAAAGAGGGCTCAAGGTGGAGTTCCTTTCTTTTCTTGTTATTTAAAAATTTTCTTTCCATTTTATTAAATTTTTTTCTTAATTGGCACATAATAATTGTATCTATTTATGGGGTACATTGTGATATGATATTTGGATACATATGTACAAAAAACCAAGACATGGAGTCAACTTAAATGTCCATCAATGGATGATTAGGTCAAGAGGAAATTATTAATGGAAAAATAAGATAAATAATCCTCTGCTTCTTAAGAGATTTGAAATCTAGCTTTTCACTTACATGCTCCTTAATTTTAAAGATAAATTATTTCACTGGAAAACGAATAGTTGGACTAGTTTATGTTTCTACATGGTATCCCTCAAATTTGTTGACCCAAGGTTCTCTAGGTTTGGGGTAAGCTATAAAGTTTTCTAGGTTCTAGGTTTCCAGCAGGTAGGATTTTATGTGCTTTTCAAGAGGCCATACCATTGGTGTCTCTGGGTACCTATATACACAGACTTTTAAGGAAAGACATCTGACGCCAATGCCTGCGCCTTAATGTTCTTCTCACCCGTGTGTGCTGGTGAGGCTCGTTGAGTTGCTGGGGGCACTCTTCTTGTGAAACAAGTCAGGCACAGAAAGAGAAATACCACATGTTCTCACTTATTGGTGGGAGCTAAAAATTAATATATAAATTCACACACACACACACACATACAAAACCGGGGGGGGGGGGAAGAAGATATAACAACCACAATTACTTGAAGTTGATATGACAAGCAAACAGAAAAGACATTGTTGAGGGGGAGTGGGGGAGGGAGGAGGGCGGGAGGTTTTGGTGATGGGGAGCAATAATCAGCCACAATGTATATCGACAAAATAAAAATTAAAAAAAAAAAAAAAAAAGAAGACAGGGAGAGGCCATTGTAAGGATTCCTGCAGACTGGAATTTTGCTGACCTGAGATGCTGCCAGGAGCTGCCTAGATGCAGGACTGCTGTTCTCTTTCTTGTAGATTAGATGGTCTTTCTTTAGGCACCTCCAATTTTTTCCATGTCCCTGCTTCATACTCTTCTCATTTGTGCTTGGCCAATTCTTTCAAAAGCCTCCACCACAAATTCCAGAGGGAACTTGTATAATTGGCTTCACTAATTACCCTCTCCCTCTTTTTGGCCTTTGCTCCAGGCTGCCTCAAGGATCACTGACCAGCCTATTGATGGCATCTCTTGGGACAGATTTTCTTTTCGGTTCAGTAGGAAGCCTCCCCTGAACAAAGGCTCTGGGAGTGCTCCTTTCCTGAGCAGAGAAGTGCAGGCGGGCCAGTAGTTTGAGGCAGGAGAGATGGGCACCGTGAGTGGTACAGTGAGTACAGTGAGATAAAGCAGCCCTCCAGGAACATACTCTGCAGATAAGTCATGCGCATAGCTCAAAAGAAGAACTTGAAGCCTCTGCCTACTTTGTAACTGCTTAGATTTCTTTATGAGAATGGGGGAATGTGACAGTACATCAAAAAGTTCATGGAAATGTTAATATTGTATTTTAATTTCATTTTTCTATAAACTTTTCGAAGTACACTCATACATGTCTTTCTCATAATGTTACTCTCACTCAGTTTTTCTTTCTTGCTGAGCTTCTTAATCCTATGGAAAAGCACTATAAATGCTTATGTATCAGCAGCAGATATCAAAATTACAAGGAAACAAAATGGGCCAAATCCCTTTACAAAAACCTTATTATTGAAGCAACTCTAGAAATAGATGATGGGTTTATGCTCCTCATGGTGGCCAAGAAAGTGGAAATGACCTACCCAAGGTCACAGTCTGTGGGAAAACTGTGAGTCAAACCCAGATCTGCGAACTCTTTGGGGTTCTTGGAACCTCATACTGTGGGCAGATTTGGAGGCTGGATGACACTAGTGAGGGAAGAATCTTGGCCAGATCTGTTTGCATTTGGCAGACTCTGTTAATTTCCTCTGTTGACTCAGATCTGGGACAGGTCTCCTCCTGTTTTCCTTCAGTGTTGGTCTGGGCCAGCTGCAGGTCCCTACTGTGAGATAACTGTGCAGAGCAGGTGGTCTGAGCGTTTTCATTTCATAGGCCATTAGCTCTTGGTGCAGTAACTTTTCCAGTATCCCTGGCTTGCCAGGTCTTATATCACCTGCTAGGTTGGAGGAGGCTACGGTCTGGGAATCTGGATGGATGGAGCCAATTAATAGAGCTGAATTTGGCTGGTAGAAAACTTTCCACTGGCTTCTGAGACTCGCACTCAGAGCTGCCCTGTCCTGATTTTGACATTTTTTCCCTCACACAAGTCCTTGAACATACATTGTGAGAGAGACAGAAGGAGACAGAGGTGGACTGAGGAACATAAAGGGAGACAGAGAAATATAAGTTGACTAAAACAAACAAACAAACAATAAAGCCAGAATCTGTGAAACAAACAGACCATGCAAGACAAGAGAGAAACAGTCAGAGGGATCAGAAAGTCAGGGAGGAAAACAATGATTCAGTGACAAAAGGAAAAGGAGAAAGAGATACAGATGGAAGAGATGAATGATGCCATAGAATGGAATTTAGAGATTCTAACCAAACTCTCCGATGGTGTCAATGAGATGAATTTTCCCCATTTCACCCAAAGGTAAGTTGCAGAGCCAGTATCAGAAATCAGCAGGAGTAGTTCTTTCTTGGGAAAGTATTTAGCTCCTTGCAACCACGTCCAGTAAATATTTGTGTGAACAAACTGGAGCTGAAATGGTCAAGAGACTGCAGCCATGTCAAATGAGCCATGCTTAAAATTGGTAACAGCCTGGAAAAGAGAAAACTCCAGAGAACATGACCAGTGACTTCAAATATTTGAAGGGCTGCCATTTGAAATAATAATTTGATTGGATATATTTGTGCTCTAGGGATTAAACTGGGATCAGTGATTAGAAGCTACAGGTAGATGGATTGGGGGTTAATATAAACAGTCTACACATTCAGAGAAGCACATTCCTCATGAATGGAGGTTTGTAAGAAACATACGAACTACCTGTTGGCAGAAATGTTACACCTAGAATCTAAACATCAGTATTCAGTGGAGGCAATGGTTCTCCCCATGTCTTGTCTCATACTTGAAATTATTTTATTGGGAAATTTCTTCCTAATTCTGAAGATTCCTAATCAGTGATTATCCATGGATGAGGGCAGGTCATCCATATGTCCCTTGAAACTGGATACAAAGTGTGGATGTGTGTGAGTGTGTGAGTGTGTATGTGCTGGGTGTTGGACGCTCTGTGGTCAAGGTAGCACCAGCACAGCTTACTTTCTTGAATAGTCCTGTGTAGACTTTACCAATGGGAAGAACTTGGGCGAGATTTAAAAGGCAGAAGTGAAGAGGAGGTTATTATTTTCTGGAGTTTGTGTGGTCAGAGTTAGTGGCTTTGCAGACCTCCAAAAGGAGCTCTCACTTCACAGCTGTAGCTAAAATACAGATTCCTGAGCCCCACTCAATACCTACTAAATCAGACTCTTAAAACTGGGGAGTTACTTGGGAGGGAGCGGTTAGGATCCAAAGCAGAAGTTCTATTCTTAAGAACTCCAATATTTGAAGTAAGAGAGAAAAGGCAATCCAGGGGTGATATGGAGACCACTAATAAGTGCTGGCTGGTTGTAATCCCCCAGACAGGGTGCCTTACTGTGAGGCCTGGGTTTGAATCCTGCATCCTCCATTTACTATCTATGTAAACTTGGTCAAGTTCCTTAACCTCTTGGCTCCATTTTGTTTCTCTGTAAAGAGGGGATAGTAGTGTCAACATCACAGGGTTTGGGTTTCCCCCCTAATTTATGAATCCATCAAACATTTATTGAGCATCTACTATGAGCCAGACCATTCAGTATAATTACAGGTACTATTGCCTTTTCTTTTGACCTGTCATAGAATGGTTTTAGAGGTCAGATGTAACAATATTTGTGTATTTCTGAATTCACTACTCTTCAAATTGATGAGCATTGCAGATTGTTCAGAAAATCTTCACATACCCTTTTTTTTTTCCCTAGAAATAATCCCTGCTCCTTGGGCGCCTGATGTTCAAGCTTGGCCAACCCTCAAGTCCCATTCTCTTAAACTTAGTGACATTGTGTTAGGGATGGGCAGGTGGCCCAACCAAGGCCAATCAGATGCATTCTGTGGGGTTGTTATAAGGACACTGTCCTGGTGGTGTCAAGTGAGGAAGAAAGAAGTCTGAGGCTGCTAGTCCCATCCTTTTCACCACATGGAGAAAGCTGTACAGAAGAATATGTTGGAGGGAAGGTCCTTGTCTCCATGCTCTGGTTGCCCTGAGAAAAGAATTTCCCATAAATGTACTCTTGGTCTTTCTCTTCCCTTTACTCACTCTGTCTCAGGGAAGCTGGACTACGTCTGACTGGTGGGTGTGGGGAAACTAACGAGGTAAATGAAACCTTACAGTGAGCTTTGCTCCTCCAGGGGTAGGGTGAGAGATGAGCTATTCCTCCTTTCCTGTTCTTCTTCCTCTTGGAAGCCAGCTGTGTGTAGGAGACAGAAAGCCCTTCCAATGATGTGTTGTTTTGCCTGTGTGAGTAAATCTGGCAGGTTCTTAAGTTCACAGTCCTATCTGCCTTTTAAATAAGCAGCATCCTCCCGCCTAACCTCTCTTGGACATGAAGATGATACTTGGATCACCCGTAGGGCTTTTTTATTTGCTTGTTCTAATTATTTATTTGTTTAGAATCTTAGGGAAGGAAGGAAGTTGCTATTATTTGGGGGTACTCATCAGAGACCCCTATAAAGTAAAGATATGCAGGGGCAAATAGAAATGAGACAAAAAAGAAAAAGAAGCAAAATGGGGCTCTTGTTTCTGGGACTCATTCTTGCATTTTACAGGCTACCTGTGTATCCTATTCAGCATGCTAACCAGTATATTTCAGTTTCACTTTACCTTTCTAGGATGGGTTTCTATCAATAGAGACCAAATAGTCTTAATACAATTAGTTGTTTTCCTCTTTTTAAATAATGTCTGCTGTAGTTCCAGATTGGGCCATTCTAATAGGTGTGCAGTAGTATCTCACTGTTGCTTTAATTTTTAATTCTGTAATTGTCATATGACGTTGAGCATCTTTTTATATACTTATTTGACATCTGTAAATTTTTTGGTGTATACTTTGTATATCAGTCCTTTATCAGATACGTGTTTTGCAATTTTTTTCCCCTAGTCTGTGGCTCATCTCTGCATTCACAATGTCTGTCTCATAGCAGAAGTTTTAAATTTTAAGTCCAGATTATCCATTATTTTTTTCATGGGTTTTATCTAAGAAAACCTTTGGGGTTTTATTTAAAAAGTCATTGCCTAATCCAAAGTCACCTAGATTTTCTTCCATGCTATCTTCTAAAAGTTTTATTGTATTCTGTTTTACATTTAGATTTATGATTAGAGTTATTTTTTTGTGAAAGATGTAAGGAAAGTGTCTGTTTTCTTTTTTTTTTTTTTCCCGCATATTGATGTCCAGATTTCCAGCAGCATTTGTTGAAAAGACTTTCCTTTCTCTTTTGAATTGCCTTTGTTTCTTTGAAAGACCAGTTGATTATTTGAATGCATCTATTTTTGGGCTCTCTATTATGTTCCATTGATTTATTTGTCTATGCTTTTGCCAATACTATGATTTATTAAGTCTTGAAGTTTAATGGTGTCTGTCCTCTGACTTTGTTTTTTCACTTCAGTATTGTATTGGCTATTTTGGGCCTTTTATCTTTCCATGTAAACTATAGAATCAGTTTGTCAATATTCACAAAATAACTTGCTGGGATTTTGATTGGGATTTCATTGAACCTCTAGGTCAATTTGGGAAGAACTGATGTATTAACAGTATTGAGTCTTCCTATCCATGATAACTCTCTATTTAGATTTTGATTTCTTTTATCAGAGGTTTGTAGTTTTCCTGATAAAGTTCTTGTACATACTTCATTAGATTTATACATAAGCATTTCATTTTTCTTTTTTTTTTTTTTGGATGCTGATGTAAATGATATTGTGCTTTTAATTTCAAATTCCCATTTGTTTGCTGCTGATATATAGGAAAACAATGGACTATTGTATATTAATTTTATATCCCGCAACCTTGCTATAATTGCTTATTAGTTCCAGGAAATTTTTGTTGTTGTTTCTTTGGAATTTTCTACAAAAGCAATTATGCCACCTACCCAAAAAGACAATTTTATTTCTTCTTTCCTATCTGTATACGTTTTGTTTCCTTTTCTTATGTTATTACATTATCTGGGACTTCCGGTACGATGCTGAGTAGGAGTTATGAGGGGACATCTTTGCTTTCTTACTGATCTTAGAGGAAAATGTCTAGCTTCTCACTCTTAAGTGTGATGTTATGTGATGTTAGCTATAGGATTTTTGTAGATATTCTTTATCAAGTTAAGAAAGTTCTCCTCTATTGCTAATTTGCCAACAGTTTTTATTATAAATGGGTGTTGCGTTTTGTCAAATGCTTTTCTTTATCTATTGATATAACCATATGATTTTTCTTCTTTAGCCTGTCAATGTGACAAATTATATTAATTGATTTTTGAATGATGCACCAGTTTTGCATATCCAGAATAAATCCTACTTGGTCATAGCATATAATGTTTTTATATATTATTAGATTTGATTTGATAATATTTTGTTAAGAATTTTTACATCTATTTTCATGAGAGATATTGGACTGTAGTTTTCTTTTCTTGTAACATTTTTGTTTGGGCTTGGTATTAGAGTAATGCTGGCCTCATAGGATGAGTTAGGAAGTATTCTCTCTGATTCTAAATTTTGGAAGAGTTTGTAGAGAATTGGCATAATTTTTTTTCTTATAGGTTTGGTAAAATTCAGCAGTGAACTCCTCTGGGCCTGGCACTTTCTCTTTTGAAAGGTTACTAATTATTGACTCAGTTTCTTTAGTAGATATAGACCTATTCAGATTTTCTGTTTCTTCCTGCGTGAGTTTTAGTAGACTCCGTCTTTCAAGGAATTGGTCCATTTAATCTAGGTTATCAAATTTGAGGGTATAAAGTTTTCCAAAATATTTCTTTATTATCCTTTTTATTTCCATTATATCATAGAGAGATCCCTCTTTCATTTCTGATAGTAATAATTTGTGTCTTCTCTCTTTTTTACTCTTAGCTAGCTTGGCTAGCGTTTTATCAATTTTGTTGATTTTTTCAAAGAATCAACTTTTGGGTTTTTAAAAAAATTCTCTATTTGATTTCCTGTTTTTAGTTTCATTAATTTCTGCTCTAATTTTTAATATTCCTTAATGTGCTCTTCTTTTCCTAGTTTCCTAAGTGAATGCTTAAATTATTAATTTTAGATCTCTCTTCTTTTCTGATAAATGCATTCAATGCTATAAATTTCCCTCTAAGCATTGCTTCCTCTGCATCCCACATATTATAAGTTGTATTTTAATTTTTATTTGGTTCAAAATATTTCTAAATTCCTCTTGACTTAATCTTCGACCTGTGTGTTTAATTTTTTAAATTAAAGTTTATTTAAAAGTGTGTTTAATCTCCAAGTACTTTGGGATTTTTCAGCTATCTTTCTGATATTTTTATTAATTTCATTGTTCCATTTCTTCTGAGAGCAGAAATGATATGGTTTCTATTTTTAAAAATTGGTTATCATGTGTTTTATGTCGCAGAATGTGGTCTATCTTAGTGAATGTTCTGTCTGAGCTTGGGAAGAGTGTATATTCTGCTGTTGTTGCATCAAGTATTGACTATAATTGACTATAAATGTCAATTAGGTTCTGTTGATTGATGTTGCTGTTCAGTTCAACTATGCCCTTTCTGAGTTTTTGGCTGCTGGATCTGTCCATTAATGACAGGGGAATGTTGAAAGTTATATAGTGGATTTATCTATTTCCCTTCAAAATTTTATCAGTTTTTGCCTTATGCATTTTGACGATCCATAGTTAGACACATACAATTAAGAATTGTATGTCTTCTTAGGGAATTGACTGTTTATCATTATGTAATACCCCTCTATAATCCATGATAAATTATCTTATTCTGATGTTAGCTTTATCTGAAATTAATATAGCTACTCTAGTTTTCTTTCTACTAGTATTTCTTTTTATTATAGTGTATCTTTTTCCATCCCTTTACTTTTAATCTATCTGTGTCTTTATTTTTAAAGAGGGTTTTGTTTTTGTAAGTCACTCTGATGGTCTGTATTTTAATGGTGCATTTAGAACATTGACAAAATAATTACTGATAAAGTTGGATTAATATCTGTTTATATTTATTACTAGTTTCTATTTCCCTTGTTTTTGATTTTTTCTTCTTTTTTTCCTTTTCTTTGTTGTCTTCCATTCTTTTTCTGCCCCTTCTGGTTTTAATTAATTAATTATTGATTATAAATATTCATGACATACAAAGCTGATTGTCACCTGTCATGCCCAAGATGTGAAGGCCAAATCATACTGTCATTGAGCATTTTATGTGATCCCATTTTCTCTCCTGTCTTAACATATCAATTATACCTTTTTCAAATCTTTTTTAGTGATTGTCTGAGAGATTGCAATATTACATTTACAGCTAAAGTCCACTTTTATTTTTATTTATTTATTAATTAATTAATTTATTTATTTCATGAACATGTGCACTCTATTGAATTTGTTATAGACAGGTATGTGAGTAGAAGCTGCTGTATGAAGGTGTGGGGCCAAGGGGACAGGGCCACAGTCCCAGAGGGCAGGGTCAGCAGTGGATTGTGGAGACCGTGGGCAATGCTAGTAGCCTCCAAGATGCTGTACTATCTGTGAAATTACTCCAACGATTACAGCTGAGAAAAATGATGAAAATATCAATGCCTTTAGCAATCATTATGAGGCCAAGGATAAGGGTGGCAATGTTGAGGCACCTGGCAGTGGAGGCACAGTCCTGGGCCCCAGTCACATGGCCACCATCTTCCTGTCCCTAGACTTCACGGAGTAGGTGCCTGCAATAAAGCCCAGGCAGCACCAGTTCATGAAGAGTGTGTTGAACAGGGGCCACAGCACATGGTCAGGCATGGAGGTCTCATTGTGGCTGTTGATCATGATAGACATCATGGGAGCCAAGTTCTGGGGCATCCCCAGCATGGCCACCTCGTGCTCCTCCTCCTTGAGCATCTCATAGTTTGTGGGGAGGCGGGTGTTGGTGTGAGTGAAGAATGTTTGGGAAGTGTGGTTCAAGGTGCCAAAAACCAGCTATGGGGTCAAGAGGCTGGAACAGCACTTGGTGGATCCTCCCTGTCCTCTCCCACGCCCACTTTTAAATAACACTATACTGTTTCATGGGTAGTACAAGTACCTTAAAACAGTGTCTTCTCAATTCCACCCACCAGTTCCCTATAAAATTGCTGTCATTCATTTCAGTTATTCATAAACTATAATCCCAGAAAACATCATTGCTATTAGTTTGAACAAACTGTTATCTGTTACATCAATTAAAAGAACAAAAATATATTTTATTTTACCTTCACTTATTCCTTATCTAATACTTATACTTTATATAGATCTGAATTTCTGACCTATATAATTTTCCTTTTCTCTAAAAATCTTTCAGCATTTCTTGCAAGGTGGGTCTACTTGCAGCACATTCCCTTAATTTTTGTCTGTCTGAAGAAGTCCTTATTTATTCTTCACTTTTGAAGGATAATTTTGCTGGATACAGAGTTACGGTTTGGAAATTTTTTTCCTTTCACAACTTTAATATTTTGCTCCACTCTCTTCTTGCTTGCGTGATTTCTGAGAAGTCCAGTGTAATTCTTATCCTTACTCTCTGTAAGTAAGATGTTTCCCCCTTCGCTTCTTTTAGGACTTTTCTCTTTGATTTTCTGTAGTTTAAAAATAATTTGCCTAAGTATAGAGTTTTTGGTATTTATCCTTCTTGGTATTCTTTGCACTTCCTGGATATGTGGTTTGATGTTTGTCATTCATTTTGCAAAATTCTCAGTCATTACCTCAAATATTTTTTTCTTGGAAATATTCCTTTATCTCTTTCTTCTCCTCCTGGTATTGCTATTATGCATATATTACACCTTCTGTAATGGTCCCACAGATCTTAGATATTCTGATCAATTTAAAAACTTTTTCCTGATTTATAGTTTGGGAACTTTCTATTGTTGTTTCTTCAGGCTCACTGATTCTTTCATTGCCCGTGTCCTGTCTACTGATAAGCCTACCAAAGGTATTCTTCATTTCTCTTGTAGAGTTTTTAATTTGTAGAATTTAGTTTTGATTTTTTCTTAGGGTTTCCACATCTCTGCTTACATTACCCATCTATTTTTGCATATTGTCCACTTTTTCCATTAGAGCTCTTATTATATTAATCACAGTTATTTTAAATTTCTGGTCTAATAATTCCAATGTCTCTGCTGTATATGGTGCTTGCCCTTTCTCTTCAAACTGTGGACTTTGCCTTTTAGTATGCCTTGTAATGTTTTGTTGAAAGTTTCACATTATTTACTGGGTAGAAGAAAATGAGGTAAACAGGCATGTAAAATAAAGTTACACTTATCTGGCTAGGCTGTAGGTGTCAGATGCTAAAATTTCCTCTGGTGGCCTTGTTTTGTTTCTAGTATTATACATGGGTTTCCCTAGAGACTTCTTGAAGAAGGTCTGAAACAAGCAGTTTTTAGTTATAATACCCTGCTATTATGTAGGAGTCCTGCTGATGTATTGGTAAGGTGTGGGGGAAAGGAATCATTGTATAGTCCTATCATTAGATCTTTTAATAAACTTGTGTCCCTGGGCTGTGACCTTCGCAAGAGCTTCTCAGTCCTCCTCCCCCTTATGTAGCACAGAAAGGTTAGAGGAAGCTGGAGTTGGGTATTCCCTTCTCTCATGTCAGTTAGGCTCTGGTAAAATAGTTTCTCTTGAGACTTTTGTTAAGAAGACAAAAAAAAATAAATGATAATGGGCAACAAAAATTTTCAAATTCAAAAAAAAAAAAAGACAGTTGTAAATATATTTCTCAATGGTTACTTTTCCTCCTTCCCATGCTGGAAGCATAAAGAAGTTTTTCTCTGATTTGTACCATAGGAACTTGGTGGGGCTTCTAGAGGTACAACTCAGGAAAGAATGGTGGCCACCCTAACAGCAGGTCTTCCTCAAAGTTTTAACTCTAAAGTTTTTCACATTGAGCCTCCAGCAATTAAAGTTTCCCTACTATGGTACCGCTTGAGCAAAGGGCTTCTGATTCTGGCCTTCAGCTCCAGTAATCTGTGATTCTCTGTGTCTGTCCCTCCAATTTTGGGAGCTGCATTTTGCCCTATGACCTCAATTTTCTAATGGAAATAAAAATAGTTCTTGATTTTCTTTTTCTTTCTTTCTTTCTTTTTTTTTCTACCAGTTTTTTCATTGTTAGGATGCTGGGAATGATCTACAATGTCAGCAGACCAGAAACCAAAAATAGGAAACCGAAAACCTGGATTATCCTTTATGGAATGTTTTCATAACAAATACCTTGGAGGATGGAGATGTTGTCTCCCTTGGGAGCAAAAGTTATGTTCTGTTACAGCTAGGGAGATAGTGATAGTATCTCCTTCGAGAGCAAAGGGTAGGCATGCTTATTGCCCATTAATAAAGTCCCAGGTCCTCTATGTCAGGGTCCCTCTCCTATAACACTATTGAGTACAGCTTCAGGTGTCACCCAGAACTGTTTTTCCCATGCTGTGGAATAGGAACTTGAGGAACAGACCCAAGAAAATTCTCATACTCTGGGTACTGCTATTGCTGTAAGTGATAAAGTCCTTGCTCTCTGACCCAGGAGCCTCATGTCTTCTGTCAGCATCAATGAAACCACATCAGGCTAACTTGCTGTCTTGTAAACAAAATAAAGTCTCAGGTCCTTCCCAGTTACTGACAATCAGTCTTGTATATTTAACATGGAATAGTGGAAAAGTGGAGAAATTTAATTAAATTTCCATAAATTTACTTTATTAATAACTATTTCAGATTGCTCTACCTCTGTCCAAAATTTCTCTTTTTATGGTAATTGTAAGAAGTAGCTTATGTGGTGAGCTGTAGACCATTATTTGATGCTGATGGGTTGTGAAATATGCTGATTTTTATCCCTTTGATCCCATGTATGATTTCAGTTTCCAATACTTGAGTAGCTACTAGGTGTTAGATATTGTGTTAAAGGCTCTTACATATGTAATACCATTTCATTGTCATAACACTATGAGAAGCAATACAATTTCATTGTCATAATAATATGATACAAATATTTATTCCTGACTTGCAGATTTGAGGTATTGTGGGAAAACACTGAGGCTGAAACAGGCCAGCTTACTCTTCCAATCTAGTAAGTAGCAAAGCTCCTCTTCCCAAAGCTCGTACTGTTTTTTCTGTGCTGATTGTTTTCATATGGAGCTGTATGATTTGCTGGAAGTAAGACATGGGGATTATCATGGGACAAGGGGGAATCCAGGAGGTAGGACTCTGGACTGTACCCCTAATTCAACCAGAGAGGCTCCACTTTTTCTCTTATATCTAGTGGGGTTCTTTTTCTGAAGATCAATTTTTTGACCAATGCTCTCTAGTCCTCTCCCCAAATAGATGGCACAGCTTCTAGTATAGAGTCTCTGACTCAGAGGAGGAGTGACTCAGGGCCGAGGAGAGTCCCCACAGTGTGCTGTGAAAGAGCTGAAGGAAATAGGACAGAGGCTCAGACTGGCAGGCCACCAACTGTATTTGGGCCTGTAAATTTGTTTTCCCTGTGCTGAAGAATGTTTTAAAAATGTGAGTCAGTCTTTAAAATTAGAGAGTCTTCACATGAAAATATGGACTTCCAGCATGCCAAAAGAGTTGGAAGCCCTGGCAGTACTGTTCACTCATTCCACACGGTGGCCTTTGAGTGATGGGCATTTGGCTGCAACATTTGCTCTCAATTTCACCATGGTCAATACAGTTTTCACCTCATTCTATTGCTCCCCAGCACTGAGGCCAAGTGTTATTTTGTCATTGCACATACATGGTTGATTTTATTAAAAAAAAAACAAAAACAACTCTATACCCATGTCTCTAGGAAAAGTGGTGAAATGAAAGATAGTACGAGGGCCACGTCATCTTTAAGAATGTATCCAATACACTTGACTTATTTCGGGTTCCTATATGGTCCCAGCATTTGAATTTCTGATTCTTGACATAGAAACTATGATTGCTGCCTTCTGGAGACTTAGTAAGAGGTGGAATTGACCCTAAATTTTCCATATATTAGTTGTCTATTAGTTTTCTTAGTTGCCTGTATCTCAAGTGAAACCAACAGGACTGAAGCCAAGTTTGTCAGCAGGACGCCTGTCATGCTCTCACACGTGCCTGCTGCTGCACACTCTTCTCCTGCTGAGCTCCACCTCAGATTCCATGTTCTAGCAAAACTGAACGACTTACAGTTCTGGGACTAGATCGTGACGTTCCGTACGTCTGTGCGGTTGCTTATGTGATTCCCTCCTCCTACAGTGCCTTAGCGCCTGTCGAATAACACTTTTTCGTCCTTTAAGACTAAACCAAGGCATTACCACCTTGAGGGAAACTGACTCTTCCCCTTTCTTGACTCTTTCAAGTCTGATTTAGAGGACCTCTCTTTTCTACTCCCTTTTGAGTGGAATTATTTATCCGAAGGGGAATTTGTTGGGCAGAAAGGGAAGGGAATCAAGACTAGTTGAATTCATCCATTCAGAAAAAGACTGTGTGAAATAGCCAAATCTTGGAAAGGGAGAGACAAAACAAGGGAGAAAAAGGCAGATCTATAGAATGGTTTACATTCTTTTTAACCAAAGGAATGAGGATAGTCAAGACTGCAGTGTAATCAGAACAGACAGAGGTAAGATTCCCCAATGCAGCTGTATTTTCATGCCATTATTTCACTCCCTATTGTCCTGACTGTTAGAACTCCGTCTCCTGTGATAACACCATGAGAGAGGAAAAAGACAAAAACATACAGACAAAAACAACTGCAAGTGAGGTAACTGGTAATTGGGAAGGAGCCACCTGTGGTCTAGTTAGCTTTCCCATGGGGAAGGTCTGGGAAGAAGTTTGGAAAGGTTGTAGGCTAAGATCGAGATCACAAAGAAGAAGCCATGCTTGCTGTATCAGGGGTGAACTTGAACCCTGACTCTTGAAAAGGGAAATAGAGAGAAATATTCTTCTTGAAATGACTTCTTGAAATGCTGCAAATCAGTTCCCTTTAACCCAGCTTCTGGTCTGATTCAGTGTGAAGGAATAACTCATATGGATGTGTATCCAAATTGTCTTTTCTTAGTTCTCTCATTGGATGCACTGCTTGGAAGGAAATGTCAGAGATCAAGGATCCAGGATCAGAAAGGTGGACAGTCACTCACCTGGCACTTTGTGTCAGAGTTCAGGGCCAGCAAGGCAGCCTCTTCTGGGAATTGCTCCATGTGCCCTTGTCATCACCCCAGAGGGCAGGGCCTGCACAGAAAGGGGAAGGACAGGGCGTCTCTCTCCTACAGGGCTCTGACACCTTGCTGCTTACATGAGCCTTGAGTGAGAAAAAACTAAGAGAGAAAAGAAAACAGAAAAATCCACAATAAGGGATCACATTAAAAAATATTTTCTATAATTAATTTTGAAAAAATTAATTTGTTTAACATGGGCTTATTAAAAAAAACAGGGAAACAATGTATATTTAGAAGATTAAGTAAAATACATGTATATATAGTACTTCAGAGTTGGTTAAGCACTTACATGCATTTGATTTTTATAAAAACCTTGAGAGAAAGGTATTATTTTATAGATTAAGGGATAGATTGAAGGTAAATGTAATTTGACCCACTTTTACTATGCTTCTGTTGTAAGCTCTTTCTCTTTTTTCTCTTTTTCTTTTTCAATAAAGCAATTCCAAATACTCTTCATTCATCTCAAAGCTTTCACTCCCCGTCTTGCCCTCGACACTCAGTGACGGTCTTGTCTCCTCCTACAGGAGAGATGAGCAGGTATCACTGAAGGCCTTTAACTTCCTGCCACCAGACCTGCAAACATCCCATCATCTGCCTCCCTGAAGCGTGGCCTGTAGAAGGACTTTGCGTCTTCCGTGCTTAGCTCCTTCACCTGTAAAATGTGAACCACAGTAGTAGCTACTATTTGGGGTATTTTGATTAGATTAATTGACCGAGATAAACTCAATTGTACTTAAGGGCTCGATTATATCATATGATAACTATTGTTTATGAATGTATGATTTGCATAGACTACAACGAACAAATTATGAGTCCAATCCAATAAATTCTGACGAATGTATGTACCCATGTAACCATCACTTGTATAAAGATAAAGAATATTTTTATTGCCCCCCCAAATCCCTCCTGACCTTTTCCAATCAATTTCCCTTGTCTGTGCAACTTGCCTTCAATCTCCTCTAGGCAACTGCCATTCTAATTTCTACCACCATGGATTAGTTGTGTCTGTTTTTAAGCTTCATGTAAGTGGAATCACATAGAATGCACTTTTTCGTGTGTCTTTTTGTTGTTGGTCGTTGTTGTTCAATGTAATCTTCGCGAGATGCATCCACATTGTTACATGGAGCAGTGGTTTGTTCTTTTTAATTGCTGAGTAGTGATTCTTTGAATGAATATATTGCAGGTCATTTATCCATTCTGCTAACACTCAGGTTTTGGCTCTTATGAATAACATGGTTGTGAACATTCTGGAACAAGTCTTTTTTGGGCCATATTCATTCATTTATCTTGTGTGTGTAACTGGAGAAAATGATCCTCCCTTATGTGGCCCATTCATGTGGCCCCAAATAGTTCCCTCCCAGATTCCTCTGGACTTTGCTTTAATAACTAATTATACATTCTCTTACCTGTATCATCATTTTTCTCCTTTTCTGATTTCTGTCTTTAGCATTTAGACATATTCATGTCTCTCCCTTTAGAAAAGTTAATAAGCAAACCTCCTTCCATTCACAGCCTTCTCCAGCTTTTCCTCTGTCCTGTCTCTCTTCTCTCCTTCACTGTCTGTGAGACTTAGTATCACACTAGGTGTGAGGAAGGTGGGCAGCCAAACCTATAAGATGTGTGGTCTGTATTTGCTGTGTCTTTCTCCTTATTCCTTCGTCACCACACAAGCCACTCTGATCTGGGTTTATCTTTTTCTACTTCTCCAAAAATTCCCTTCCCAAGGTCACCAGTGACTCCTGTAGATACTGTCATCTCTCTCCTGGCTTTTTGACATGTTAATTTTATTTCTACCGTACTCTTCTCCCCTCCTCCTCAACAAAATTGCATAGAAGTAGAGTATTATTATCTCCATTTTTTATAGATGAGAAATGGGGCACAGAGAGGTCGAGTAACTTCTCCAGTGCACTGTTAGTAAGTGAACTGGGATTAGAACTTAGATCTGGTTAAGTCTACAGCCATTGCTCTAGTGCCAACAGACTCATTAATAGAAAGATTAATGCTGTAATCGGATAAAACCGACAATCAAGCTAACTTGCCTTAAGTTACATATAATGATATGAATATTCATTATTTTGTCACAAGGAACCAAGCTGTTCCTATAAAAAAGAGCAAGGAAGTAAGGTCTAAACTTCCTCCGCCTTGAAGGAGGGTTGTTGCAGGGAACCTGGGGTCATTGTGCAGCTCCCCTTTCCAACAGCTATTCGCTTCCTCCAATGGGAGGGGGACTGGCTCACCCCAGTGGTCAGTGTCTGGCAATCATTGGGATTCACTTCACTAACGAGTGGGTCACTGCTCTGGAAAGCACTGTCCATCTGTTCACAGTCCTCTGGGGGACATTAGCCAGCCACCTTTACCTGACATTTGGCTGAGCGACTTCACAGAGGCTCTGCGGACCCCGCTTTCTGTCTCCTTCTTCTGAAGGCACCTATGAGCACATGGGAACCAAAATTTGGATTATGAATAAGGAGTAGGAATTTTCTCTCCTCTCATATATGTATATCTCTTTCTCCAATCCAGCTTTTACCAAAACCTTGCATTAGAGTTCTTGGCACTCACATGTGATATCAAATAAGGATACTTCAAAAGTTTGTGGAAAATTAGAATCAAAACATAATACAAATCTCTCCATGAACTTTTTGAAATACCCTAGTATATAGAAGACTTGGTTTTCCACTTGACTCTAGATGGTTGCATGTATGCTTCATCAACACAGACCCTGGGGTAAGGGGGTGAGTGGTAGGTCGTAGGCATCAAAACCATACCCTGTTCCTCTAATACTCCTGGAATATTAGTTGGTGTACTTTGGTGCTTATACTTGTGTGGTTTGGTTGTCTGTTCTCAATTTAAAACCCATATAAGTCAAGTGTCCGAAGTGACCTTGAATATAGCCCATCCCATCTTCTCTATTTTATTAAACATGGAAATGTGCTTGGGACCACACCAGTAAGTCCCTGGCAAAGCTAGGGTCAGGTCACAGCCCTTCCCACTCAAATTTAATGTTCTTTCTCTTGAGTTTAGCCCTCTCAAGATCTCTGACTCCAAGAGTCTCAATGCCCTTTCACTTCTCTTTTCTCTCCAGGTCTCTAATCTGAAGCCAGTTCTTGAGTGTGGAAGTAGAAATACCATTGAAGAGCCTCTTGCTGAATACACTCATTTTATCAAACACACACATAGTTGTTGCACCCCCTGCTAAGAACTGTTATAAGCACATCACAAATGCTAATTTTTTAAATTCTCAAATAAACCTCATGCAATAGGTTTTATTATTATCTTACAGATGAGGAGACTGAGGAACAGAGAGGTCAAGTGATTTGTTCAATGTCACAGAACTGGTGAGCATGGGAGTTAGAATTTAATCTCAGAAACATTGTGGCACCAGAGCCCGCCTGAGAGACCACTACACTATGCTGCTCTTGTTTTGCTGATTAGGAAGCAGGGTTCCAGTTTGGAGAAGTGACTTTCAGAACACTTTGGTGAGTTGGGGACATAGCAATTCTGGTCCCCCAGGCCAGAGCTCTTTCCTTGACACTATGCAGGCCTTCTCAGGTTATTTTCTTGAATTGTTCAGCTTTTATTCTTTTAATTCCAAATAGGGTTCAACCACTGGGAAAGTCAGGTTCATTTTTCAGTGTCTCACCTTTATTTATGTTTTCAGGCAAGGGGAGTTGAGAAGAAAGTCAGCAGTCTGGAAAATGAAACATGCTGTCCTTGCCTCCCAAACACGACCAGGCCAAGTTATAACTCAGATCGCCCTTTGTACAGCTTGGCCGTAAATCCCTCCAAACTGAGTTAGCGTTAAAATTAATGGGAGAGCAGGGTCTGCTCTTAAACCACAATGAACCAATAAAACCACTGAAAAAGCCTCCCTCCTTTATTTCTGACGCTGACTTTAGGGGAGATGACTTACTGCCGTTGCAAAGGCCCCGCACCTCCCGCACTTACAGCAGGCTCCTTTGCTTCAGAGCACCACAGACTGTTCTGCGCTCCTCATTTATCACATCTTCCTGATGTTGTGGGGCAAACAGAAAAGGGCGTTCCACATGTGATGGAGGGAGTCCAGAGTTAAGAGTCCGGCCCATTCCCTGGCTCTGCTATTAACTTACTGTGTAACCAGTGCTGAGGAATTTCATTACTCGCAGCCTTGGTTTTCTCGTTTACAAGACTCAAAGTATGGAATTGCGATCACATTTTCTGGACATTAGAGAGCACGTTCCTCTTATAGATGTTCCTAAGGTATAGCTCTGGCCTTACTCTACTATTTCTATAACTAACGGACTCAAGGTTAATCATATCCTAGCTCACCTTTGGGCCACAATATGCATGCCTGGGTCTGGTGAAGGGATTTGGCCAAACTCACTAAGTGACATGGTGGTGGGGCTGGGGTGATGATTTAGTTTTCTAAGGCTGCTGTAATAAATTACCACAAATGGAGTGGCTTCAAACAACATAAATTTATTCTTTCACAGTTCTAGAAGAAGAAATACAAAATCAAGATGTTAGCGGGGCTATATTCTCTCTGAAGATTCTAGGTAAATATCCTTCCCTGCCTCTTCTTGGCTTTGATAGTTGCTGATAGTTTTTGGTGTTCCTTGTCTTGTAGATGCATCACTCCAATCTCTGCCTTCACTGTCACATGGCCTTGTCCCTGTGGGTTTCCTTTGGGTCTCTGTGTCTAAATTCTTCTCGCTTATAAGAACATCAGTCGTTACATTTAGGGCGCATCCTGATCCACTATGATCCACCTGATCCACTTCATCTTAACTCATGATTATATTTGGAAAAATCCTATTTTCAAATAAGGTCACATTCACAGGTACCAGGGGTCAGGGCTTGCACATATCATTTTGGGAGCAACACAATTCAATGCACAAGTTATAAGAACCTGCAACTTCTGGCCCAGTATTTGTGTCAGGAGAGAGGGAATGGAAGGGGTGATAAAGAAACCTAAAACAAAAAATGTTAGGGGCTATTTTCAGCTGAAGAGCAATCACAATTGGTGATAAGATGACTGATATTTGCATGATGCTACTGATGATTGTTTTTAGGCATTATTACTTTTTTGACCTTTCCAAAAACATAATGGGGCCAGTAAGGCATGCATTATTATATCCATTTTATAGATGAAGAACTTGAAATACAGATTTATTGCAGACATCTACCAAGCACATTTCTGTGTGGAGCTGCCAGTGGAGAGAGTGGGAGTAAGAGAAGAGACAAGAGCTGAGGGAAAATTATAAAATGACCTAAAAGAGGACCCTTGCATGGACTATTAATAAGAATGTGACAAGACCTGAAGACTGTAATTACTTCAACTCTTTGGTCTTGAGTGCCAACTCTCCAAATAAACCAAACAACATTCTGAGACCCAAAGTGACTTATCAAAGTCAACTAACTAAATGGTAGTGAGATTAGATTTCGATCTAAAATTTTTAGACTGGTCCTATTTTACCACAGAAACTTCTGCAATTCAAGTATGAATCAATGGCAAAACCAATTTGGATTTGCAAGTATTTTTTTCATGAGATGCAATTTTCAGGTAATTAGATTGGTTTTTGTTAGAAGCCTCATCAGTTTATAGCCACCCGGATAAGCTTATGCAACACATCTGCTTGCAATGCAGCTAGATTCATCTAAATCAGTGAAAGCAGATTCACAAGGGCTATATAATTATCCACTAATACAAGGAGGTCAAGGGCAGTGCTGCTGCATATGCAGTTTTGCTTGCAAAGAGCTTGTGAAGCTCTCCAGACAAGTCTGTGTCTGGGGGTTGCTCATCTCAGCCAATGCTCTCAGCATCTCTCCTGCATGGAGCCCTGTGCAGAAAAGATGAGACTCTATTCCTAGAAAGACTTGCTTGCAAAGTTGGCCCTTGGCTAGCATCTTAGAACTTGGTTGGCAAATGGTTTCCTACATTGATATAAAACTTTCCATAAATGGTAAAAGTGGATCTTCAGTTTGTACAATGTTGTTTTTGCTGAACATCTGCTTTCTTTGTGGGAGTCTGGAATTTTGGTACATGCTAGGCAGAGGGTGTCTATATGACCATTCCTCAATAAAACCTCGGGTGCTGGGTCTCCAATGAGCTTCCCTGGTGGACAGCATTTCACATGTGTTGTCACAACCTGTTCCTGGAGAAGTTAAGCATGTTCTGTGTAACTCCACGGGGAGAAGACTCTTGGAATCCTATGCACATTTCCTCTGGCTGATTTTGCTTTGTTTCCTCTCAGTTATGAATGCAACTGTATGCTGACTCCTGTGAGTCCTTATAGACAATTATGAATCTGGGAATAGTTTTGGGACCCCAAACAAAGTCCTTTCCTCCCCAGGCTCTTTCAGGACATCAGAGAGAGTCCTCTCATCCCTGTGGGAATTTCTTCTCCCTCTCCAATTCTCTGTCTTTCTGGAAGATGTTTGAAGAGGAGATGAATGATTCAGACTGGAATTCCATCACCACAGATAGTATCTGACAAACCACCAGCTTGTTAGCTCTTTCTAGCTAATGGTGCATCTAAGGCTTGGTTATTTCATTGTAGTTTTTTTACTGATCTAATGCAGGGAATGTTTTCTTCTAAGGAAAGAGAGGCTGCTTTTTGCCTCTAACATTAGTTTGACTGAGAAGACAATCTGGAAACATTTTGGTAAACAAAATCATTTGAGAAACATCATCTGTCTATCTATCTCCTATCATCTATCACCTAACATCTACCTACCTACCTACCTATCATCCCCCCTCCACTGTGATCACTGTGTTTCTCGAGGCTCATCCATGTTGTTACGATGGGAGTATTTAATTCTTTTTTATGGCAGAGTAGTATTCCATGGTGTCTACACTGGCCATCACCACCTACACCAACACACTAGCTTCATCGTCAACCTTTGGCTCTCACTGTCATCCCCATCATACCCACCTTCCTCACACACAGTCTCTTCCACAGCTATTGCCACCTGCATAATCATAATTGTTAACATGACCATGACCACATTCATTACCAACTCCATCTTCACCACAAGCACTGCCACCACCACCAGTGCCACTGCATCTATTAAGTTCCATTACTTTCTCTACCACCTTATTGTTATCTTTACCAGGCTGAGTCAGCATCTGTTCTATGGAGCAGTTCATGCCACAAGGTTATTGCTCAATCAATTAATCAATTATTATTTAATAATTAAATCACCACCACCACCTTTACTAACAAAGTCATCAGCATGATAACCATTAAAAAAAGATAAATAATAATGGGCTTTTAAAAATTTAATCTGAGAAAAAAATCAGAATTCTGGATGGTGAGCTGAACTAAGCAAATTTTTCTGTGTAATAGAAGCTGCAGGCTGGTCTCCAGCATGAAGGAGGAATGGAAAAGTACTGGAGGAAACTAAAGGAAGATATCAAGAGCTACTCTTGGGGTAGAAAGTAGGTCCAAAAATCAGCTTAGTGTCCCTGTGCGTGGACATTGAAGGCACTGGTCAGGAGTACGGTGAAAATCTCTGAGCAGCTGGCTGTGATTCGAAATCAACACCTATTTTATTCCCAGCCCCTCTTTGGTTTTTATGAAAACCTTTATCTGTGAAGGAAACTTTAGTGTAGTTTCTGTTAAGAGGTATTTTAGTCAGCAAACTGGGCAGTAGAAGCCTTGGTGAGAGGGGTAAGGGTGAGGGAATATCTGACTAATGTGCATTTTGTTGGGCAAGCAAGATGTCTGGCTCCAGCTCTTCTCACTACTTGGACATGGCCCCCTTTAGAATCTGTGATCCTTTGTTGCTGTGAGCTAGAGAGGAGCAGATCTAGTTTACAGGATCTTGAGAATTTTGATTATCTCCCAATGTGCAGTAGGATAGTAGATTCAGCCTTGCCTAGCTCAAAGGAGCAACTGAGCAAATGTCTACAAAAGGTCTCAGGCAGACTAAGCATTTTCCACAGTGCACAATTTCCACAATGTTCAGCTTTGCCTTTCCCTTTGCATCTCATGAGAAAGCAGCTGTGATGCTCCTGGGAGAGATGAAAAGAGAGGAGACAGCTGAAAATATGACCAGTGCTCTAAACTCAGAGACGTTTGCTTCCAGGGGCTCTTTAGCTGGATCTTCACCTGCTCCTCTGGCTGTGGGAGCCCCAGCCCTAACCTGGGACTTGGCAAGTTTCCACGTGGGCTCAGGTTCCAAAGTCATCACAAGGATCTGGCCTGCATGTTCACCATCAATGGTCCCTGCAGTACTCACAATTACACCCAGGGAAGGAGAAACTGTGTCCTACGGGAAGAGGGGATATGGGCTGTTACTAAGAGGCCAGCCTAATACATGACTGAATGAGGGGTGATAGAGAGCCTGGACAGCACCACATTCTAGAGAACAAAGTGGGAAGAAGTACTAGTCTCATTCCTCCTCTGGCTACCCCAACCCTCATCCGTGGCTGGCCCATGAATAGTCCTCGAGTTTTCTCTGAAATATTTCCCTTGGCCCATAATCAGTCCACAAAGAAGTTAAATGAAATTCGCCAGTACCAGGCCTTGGGAACATTTGGGGGGCACTGGTAGTGCTTCTGCATGGGCTTCCTTCATTCATCAAATTTCCATAGGGTACATCCAGCTTTGGGTCTTCTCCTACCTTAGGGCATCACCACCTCTTGCCATGTTGGGGCATTTACACCCTGGCCCAGGTGTTGGGTGGTCTTTGTCTCTCTTGATTTGGTGCCTGAAATGACTGTGTTTCAGAGATTTGATCTGCTGCCCCAGGGTCTTCATCACCATTTAAAGCAGGCCTTAGGCACCCCTTGCAAATAGATATCACCACTGAAACCACAGAATTACTGTGTCAACCATGTATATTTAAGAATCCTCTTTCTTACCTAGGATTCTGCCATTGCAACTCAGGCTGCAGCAGTATGGGGCCAACCACCCACACTTCCCCATCCAGAGAAATCCCTCACTGCAGAGTCAGAGCCAGACATGCTAAGAGGCTGTTAGGAGTGTCCTTCCCTTCCTGTGCTTGGGAGATGGCACCTGGGTTCTCACATCCTACCACATGCACATCTCAGTACCAACCGGAAGGAGTCAACTTAGAAATCATCTGGGGACAGCAAACAGGTTGGTTACAATTCTGAAGGGGACTGATTTGTGAGGAAAGAGTAAAAGAGTGAATTACGCTGCATTTGGCTGAGCAGCCACAGTGGCTGGGGGAGGTCTTGGGAGAGTTGTCTACAAACTCAAAGTGCTGCAAATGCTCGGGGGAGAGTGTCCACGACAACATGGGATCAGTGGCAGCTGTGTGGCTGGACTTCCGGCTGAGAAAGCTCTGTGGGACAACTGAAAAAAACTTCCGTAAATATGGGACATGGGTTGTTGATAATATCATAATTTGTTAAGTTTTTAACACATGCCATGTGCTTTGTTTACATGATTTCATTTTGTCCTCAAATCACTCTGCAAAACATGTTACTGTTTCCATTTTCAAGATGAAAAAATTAAGGTTCAGAGAAACATACCAAGTTCATATACCTAAGATTTAATAGTCTTGGTTTCTGCCTCTAAAACACATACTTTTTATTTCCCTCTCTTCCTCTTTTCCCTCTCTTTCTCTCCCCTCGTTGCTACTTTCCTTCCCCGTTTCACCATGCCACACAGACTCTGGTGAGAAGATGTAAGAGGAGTCCTTAGAGCATTATTTGGCTCCCAGATGCCCAAGCAACTGCGTTTAAGATCCCAAGTTTGACAGACAATGTCTTCGAAATTCAGCATCGGCTACCAGTCCTGCATCATCTCACACCCTCATGGAGACATGTACTTTTGAGTCCCAAAGTGGCTACCAAATAAGTTTTTCATTCTTCATTTTTTTCAATAAATAAAAATTTTATTTATTTATTTATTTATTTTATTAGGAATATTCATGAGATACAAAGCTAATTGTCACCCCTCGTGCCCATGATGTGAGGGCCAGATTTATACTGGAGGCACACCCATTACCAGAAATTGCATTTGTACCCCGTGTCCCCCACCCAATTATCCCCAACCTCCCTCCCCCTCCCCCTTGCTTATTTCACTCAACGTAAGTTTCTCCAGGCTCATCCATGTTGTTGCAAGTGGGAGTATTTCATTCTTTTTTATGGCAGAGTAGTATTCCACGGTATCTAAACAGAGTTGGTTTATCTCTTCCTGATTCCGGGCCTTTTCACATACCGTTCCCCAAACCAGGATGCATTAGTTGAGTGACATGGTAAGCAACTTTTACAAAAAGACTGAAAAATAAATTATTTTAAACAAGACAGACATTTATGTTCCTCTCTGGTGACAGAGGTGAAAAGTCCCAAGCTGGCGGGGCAGCTGTGCTTCACAAGGACGTCTGACCCCAGAGTTCGCCTGTCTAATGGCTCTGCCACTTCCCAGGCTGTTTTCGTTGCTGCATGGGTGAAGCTTGTCCGTACCCATGTTCCAGGTCAGGTGGTTTAGTGGTTAAGGAGGTGGTCTGGAAGTTGGGCTCATACTTGACCTCACATCTCATTGTCACATGGCCACACTTACCTGCAGGGAGGTGGGGAAATGTGGATTCTGCTGGGCAGCCACAGTCTCAGCTAAAACCAAGGAGGTCCTATCAATAAAAGGAGGGCGGACACTGGGGGATATTTGGGAGACTCTGACACACTACAAGTATCTTCTTCCATGTCTTTCACTCATTATCCATCCTGCTGAGATGTCCCTTTGAAGCTTTCTCTGACTACCCCCATGCAGACGTACCTGCTCCATCTGTGTTCCTACAGCTCTCTGTTTCTACCCCTGTTAACTCCCCTGCTGATGAGCTCCTACTTCCTCTACACTATGAACATTTTTAGAATAAAGACCCTGCTGCATTTTTCATGTTTCCTTTCTTCTCACAATCCCTGGCCACTGTAGGCAGTCAATAGGTTTATATGAGAGAGAATGAATAATTTAAAGTTAGCTGAGAAACATCATTAACAGAATACTGCTGCAGGATTTCTAGTGATAAAAATGTTAGTTCAATAGATGAATATGCTAGCTACCCCACATTTCCTGAGTGAATCACTGTACAATGCATGCATATATTGAGACAGTACACTGTACCTCACAAATATGTACAATGAAAAAGAAATCTATTTGGAAACAAAATGGACTTTTAGTAATAAAAATAACTCACATGCGTTAATGCTTAAGTGGTTACTAAGCACTTTCCCCCATGTAGCATTTCATTTTGTTTTGCTATTTTTTATTTATTAATTTAAAAATAATTGAGTAAACTTATTTGTGGGGTACAGAGTTGAATATCAATACCAGGGTACAATGTGTGATGATCAAATCAGGATAATTAGCATGTTCTTCTTTATGAAACATAGTCATTCCTTGTGTCCATTAACCAATTCTCTCTAGCCTCTTCCCTGTCCCCCTTTCCCACTTCTAGTCACCACAGCTCTGTTCTCTCCTTCTAAAAGTTCAATGCATGTTTGTGATCGATCAATCTATCTTTCTTTCCTTCCTTCCTTCCTTCTTTTTTTCTTTCCTTCCTTCTTTCTTTCTCTTCCACTTATGAGTGAGGACATGAGATATTTCTCTTTCTGTGCCTGGCTTATTTTGCTTAACATAATTTTCTCCAAGCTCATCCATGTTGCTGCAAATGGAAAATTTTCATTCCTTTTTATGGCTGAGTACTATCCCACTGTGTATATATACCACATTTTTCCTCATCCAGTTTTGATTTTGACCCTCACACCAAACAGCAAGACTGATAGATCATGTAATATTTATTGCTGCCAAGCTACAGCTCAAGAAATAAAGGCTTGGAAAGTTTGAGATTTTGGCAAGACACACAACCAAGAAGTGGTGGGAACTGCCTGGACAGGAAGTCAGATTTTCTCATTCTAAATCAAGTGTCCTTTATCATCATCTGGGCCTTGGGGACACAGTTTAGGTGACGTAGGCAAGGTGAAAAGTCTGGAACTCCAGCTCCCACTCAGGACAGTGTTTCTTTGAGACAGTATTCATAGATGTAGCCTATCTAATCAAAGAGCTCTGGATTCATGATCATTAGTTTTGTGTCCTTAAGTAGGTTATGTAAAATCATCTCAGCCTGAATTTCCTTTTTAATAAAGTAGACAATTAAATGAGATGAGAGTAAGGTGCTATGGCATATGCAGTATGCTCAGTTAACTATTAGCTATCAATCACATTGTCACTCATTTTACGAGAGCTGGAATTCAATTTTGAGTCCTCTTAAAAGAGTAAAAATGACCTTTTATAGAGCATCTACTATGAGCCAGGCATTTCAGGTGCTCCATTTTATCAGCTTGTCCACTGGTGTACTTGGAATATGTGCCATGATTCCTGCAACCCCACATTTCCTAAGGAAGAGATTGGTCCTTAGTTGCTCTTTGAGAAAGGACTGTATTCTGAGCCATGTTTCTCCGTTCACTGCGGTGAAGATAATGGCAGCGAGGTATGCTAATCAGATTCTCTTTCTCCAGGAGTTTATGCTGAAAAAATTAGAGAACAGCCAGTAATTTTTCATGGGAGAAAGGGCAGATGTGATACACAGGCAAGGGGAGGCCAGATGTAGCTGAGACAAGTTATTTTGCCCAAGGAACAAAGAGCTTTAGGCTCTTGCTCTGGAAAGAACCACAGATAGTCAGGGCCAGGACTGAATGGAGCTTCCATGGGTTTTGAATGGCCTTCCCATTCTGGTCTTAAAGAGGCTCCAGCATTTATAGTTATCCTTGACTTCCTGTGGAAAGCTGCTTCTCCCTACCTCATTTTCCTAAGATGTATGAGGCAAATTGAAGACTTCTTAGTTATTTTTAATTAAGAGACAAACACAGATAGCCATTGCTATTTTTAATAGATTAAAAATATAAAATCTGCTGAGGTCAGTCATTGTCCTAAGGCTATGAAGTCAGCTAGTGGCCACACTGGAATTCAGTCCAAGGTTTGCCTGGCATTATGGCCTATTCTCTTCTAATTGTGATATAAAATCAAACGCCTATTGAGTATCCCTCTATTGCACATAATCTCTCCTTTTTTTTTTAGTAAATTTTTGCTTCATTTTTTTCCATTAATGGAAGGAATATAATATCAGATAGGAGTGGAATAGCTTTTGTATAAAAGAAGGGCAGGGATGTATCCCAAGAATTTTGAAGCTGGATTTGCCCTTTTAAATAGAAGCTCGAAAAGCATGACTAATTTTAGCACACCCTCTTTGGAGAAACACCCAAGATATATGGACCATAAAGGTACTTTGAAAGGGTTTCTGAGAACTGATTCCTGCAGAAATGATGGGTAGGTAGTTGGTTACATACAAAATCCCTTTGGCCGGTTTGGGCAACATGTGGTCAATTTTTACTGGTTTTATTTATTGAAGAAACTGTTTAGTAATTTAGGTGGGAGGAATTTTTATGTGCAACCAAAATAAAGGGAAACCAGAGATTAGTCAGAGTCTAATAATATCAGTAAAAGCATAGCACAGTTGCGGGGAGTGGAATGTGTCTTCTCATACTAGTTGGGGAAGATGGGGGTGTAATTTTTACTGTGATAGGGAGAATGTTCGGAGTAAGACTCCTTAGGACTGTGACCAAGCTTTGTCATGTAACTGCATAATCTATGCAAAATTATTCAATTTCTTTAAGTCTCAGTTTTCTCAAAAGTAAAATGGGAATAAATGGGAGTAAGAAACTTACAGATGAGAAAAATAAAGTGCTTAGCCCAGTGTCTAGCACACAGCCTCTCTACCAGAGTTGTTTTGTCTATAGCATTTTCATCATTTTTTCATAAGTGAAACTTATACCAAAACACGCCTTCCTGGAAATCTCTCAATAGCTGTGCCTTTCTCACAGTCTCTTCCTATCTTTCTCTCTCCCTCTTCTCCCTCCTCTCTCTTTCCATGTTCTTCATCCTTTCTTTTTCTCCCACTTAATTTTACCTTCTAATTAATTGGTTCGGATTTCCTGGGAGTCATTATGTCTTAGTGTGGAAAATGGTCAGGACCACGGTCAGCAGCACTCTGCTCTGGCCTCTTGTTTTAGTCTGTTCCGTGGGCAATTCTAAAGTAGCTTTAGGCCCTCAAGATTGGGAAAAAGAAATACAAGATTGTCTCTGAAAGCTGAACTTGGAAATCAATGTGTAATTAAAGAGAGAAACAATATGCAAGGCTATTTTACGTGGACAGAGATCAGGCCAAAAGATCTCGACTCTAACCTAATTTAAAGCAGTAGTATAACATTAAAGAGACCATATGTCTCAGAAACATAGTTGTTCAGCTACCCAAAGCATATCAAAGAAAGAATTTAAAAAGGAACTGCATGAATTGCTCAGCCAAACCCTGATTAGAAGAGAGGGAGGCTTGGGCCAGGAATTATGTCTGCTTGTACGAGGTTACTTCAAAAAGTTTGTGGAAAAATAGGATTAAAAGATAATACAAATTTTTCCGTGAACTTTTGAAGTATCCTCATATAAGGATATCTTTATTGTGAAGAGGAATACATGAGCGTTGTATTAGTCTGTTTTGTATTGCTTATAACAAAATACTTGGAACTGCGTGATTTATAAAGAAAATGAAACTTATTGCTTACAGTTTCTGAGGCTGGGAAGTCCAAAGTCCATCTGGTGGTGGTGACAGTGACCCAGGGGTCTCATATTGCAAGGTGGTGGAAGCAGAGAGAGCAGAGAGAACAAGAGAGACAGACTCTCCTCTTTTAAAACCATCAGAACCATGCCCTGACCGTGATCTTTAATCCATTCACTACTGCACGGTCCTACAGTCTAATCACCTCTTCAAGGCTCCATATTTCAACTGCCATAGTAGGATCTCCCACTCTCTTAACAGTCACAGTATGGGCTAAGTTTCTAATACATAAAAACTTGGGGAACACAATTCAAGCTTCAGGGGGTTTTAGGGGGACACAATTCAACCCACTGCAAGGGTCTTATTCAACCATGTAAAAAAGTTCCATGACATGATTCCTGTTCCCCAGACAATGTTATCTGACTTTACATGTAGGTAACTTATGAAAAGAAAATGTTTTATCTCCAAACTATATGTAATTTTCATAGTAAGTGAGTTAATATACTGGTTTTAGAGTTTGAGGAGGCGAAAGTACCCATTCCCTATATTGCTGAAGAACCTATTTTCGGTAAAAGGGGTTTGTAATGCAGCTGACAGGTGTTTGAAGAAAGTTTCCTGGACTCCTACATAATTCATTTGAAAACTTGAAAAGTTGAATTGTTCAAATAGACACCTGTTTAAAGATTCATGTCTTAATGTCTCCTGACTCATGCAACTCAATATTCTTGTTTAGAGGGTTGGGATTCCTTGTTTTAGGTTCATCTAAGGCTGTTCTAAATCTTCTATTACAGTTTTCTGTCACAGGCAATTAGTGATGGTTTTAAGTACAAATAAAGCCCAAATCTTTGCTTTCTTGATGACTTTGTTTTCTAATAGTGTTGTGTAGGACTTCAATATCAAGAAAAATGCTTCTGTACATTCTTTCTTTTCAACACATGGGTGGTCATCAAAGGATCTAGCCTGTTTAAGGAAAATCTTTACAGACTCAGCATCATTGGGGCTGAGGCTCTGGCCACTTCCTCCATGGCCTGCAAGCCTTTGGGTGGTGAGAGAACTTGAGAAAAGCAGGGCCCTTAGACACCTTGCTGTGTTTGTCCCTCATCACTCACCAGACCTGTGTCTCTGCAGGGTGAGAACTGCCTCCTCAGTACAGGATTGCTGAGGATATTGAATAGCTCTTCCCAATGGTCCATGCCCAAGTGGAAGCCACAGATGCTTCCACAATTTCTACTTTCCTTCACAAAAGTCTAAACTGGAGCTAACACCAGACCCAGGCCCTCTCATCTCTATTGCTTCTGCTGTGTCCACCCCTGCTGTGGTCACAGACACTTCTATTGTGGGGCTCGCTTCCTTGGTTCTTTCTTGATTGTCCTTGACCCAGTTTTACTGCTCACTTACCAAGTGGTATCATAAAAAGTTTCCATACAACAGCCAGGAATTATATTGTTTCCTCAAATGATCATCAAATGACTTGTTGAATAAAGTGTTGAGGAGCAGCATTTGTCATTAGATCACCAGGTATTAAGCATCAAGTGTAAACATTCACAGGCAGTGATATCAAGTGATGTCTGGTGTCTGGATCTCAGAGATGGTAAAACTGCTAAATTCATGTGAGTGAGTAACGGGCCAAGAATGTACATTTAATTTTTCTCATTTCAATACACATTCCCTTTCCATTATTCTGAAAAGTTTCCTGCTGTTTAAATGTCCTTTGAAAGATACCAGCAGTAGGTGCTCTGGATATCTGGAGTAGGGAAAAGACCCTGTATTAATTTATTTTCTTTGGCTGGCAAGATTATAGAAGATTTTCCTAGTAGGTTGAATGAATTATGCTACCTCGACATAGAAGGTAAAGGAAAGAGTTTTAGCCTTTGGCCATTTGCCAATTAAGCGAATGCCCAGGGATCCCCAAACTGTCACACCATAATGATACAAGCATCTTTCTCTGAAACCCTGGAGGCTGACAGTGTGCTCATTTCTGCTAATAATTTTATAAATCCAAATTTGGCAAAGGTAAACATATAACTGCATTCTGATTATGGTGGAATTAGTGTGGGAGGTGAGAAATGGCTTTTTTATTATTTTGATGACAGTCCTGAGACAGAGCCAGAAAATATATTATTTCATATACTTCGATCTGTGTGCAATTTTAGATGTCTAAATACATCTCTAATATTTTGCTCTAAATGACATTTTCATTTGGAATAATTTGACTTTTTGTCGAGGGAGTAAGGAAGGAGGACAAACCAGTACTCTGCAAGATGCTGCCTTACGCTGGCATTCAGTGAGGAGTCAGAGAGGAGAGGAGCCGCGTGCTTGGAGAGTCAGCCCAGCTTCACCACTCGTTAGCAGAGAAAGACCTCAAGCAGGCCCCCTCGTTCCTCCACCCCTTCACCCTTTCACCTCCTGCAGTAGGATTCTGATTCTTACTTGTGTTTTTGGTAGGCTACTTTTAGGGAAAGAAATCTAGGCGTGTTTGTTGGTACATTACATTTATTTCAGTACTTAAAAAAAAGAAAACCTGCAATTTGAATTATTTATGTGTTGAGACATACCCAAAGAGCTGTCTATGTTCAACATTAAAATTTTAAGCTAACAAAAGTGTATTTGTTTAGAAAGCATTCTGGCCACCTTCCTCCCCATTTTAAGCCCTCTTGAGATATCTTGTTTGAATTCCTATATCCCATTTCTTAGGGACATTAAAACTGGTTTTTAATGCTTATTAGTCATTTGTTTTTCCCCAGACACCAGGTCTTCTCCATATAGCAGATATTCCTGCTGGAGTCATTTTAAATGGGAAAGGGTTGGGGCAACAGGAGGAGGGCAGCATGGGGGGAGTAGGGGAGGAGGCTGGAGGGAAGGAGAGGGGGTTGTGAACAGACCTCATTCCCAGCTTTTTCTGTGGAGTCTGACCTCCTCCTTCTTCCAAATACACATTAATTCTGTTTCCATCACTTCCTTTCATCCAGGGCTGACTCTGCACCCTTCCTTAGTGTGGTTTATTTTGGCCAGTACCCACTTTCACTCATCCATCCCAAGATTCTTAGCTCAAAGTGCAGAGCATCCTCAGACTGGAGCTGGACCCTCGTTTGGCCTCTGGGCACAAAGTTCAGCAGATGATGGCAGCTGCATCTCACTTTTTAATGGAGTACTGGCAAATGCATTAAGTACTTACTAAGCTGCTTATCTGTGATCTCAGGTAATCTTTACAATACCTCTCCAGCAGACCTCTTCTTATGACCCACCCTTTCACAAATGTGGCAATCAACACTGAGAAAGGTTATAAGCAGTTTAGTTAAGGGTCCTGCAGCTAGCAGGAATCAGGACTAGCACTTCAGCTCAGTCTTGCCCTCTCCTAAACCATATGCTCTTCCCGCTGTGCTATGGGGAATAGATTTACCTTCACCAGGTGACAAAAGGGTTGGGTGGGTAGAACTCTCCTCCTTTTCTCCAATGTTCCTGTTTCTATTGAATCAGGTAGCAACTTCTCCCAACACTTCTGCCTTGACAGTAGAGTGCTGATGCAGGGCATTTCTGCTGTTTTCAATATTCCTTACAGAGTATAAAACTCCTTACAGAGGAGTAGATCTGGCCCACAAAATATTTATTTCGGGTAGGAGAGAGTTGAACTGGGAGGAAGGAGTCAGGCGATTTCACGGGCAAACTTATATGTAGGGGTCTTGGCCAGGCACTGCCAGGTAATGATATGAACTGTCTTATTCATTGTGCTTGCAGAGACAATAGCAAGTGAGTTGCTAAAAACCAGATGCTATAGAGTAAATAAACGAGTTTTCTATCTGCTTGGGACAGGGCCTAATACGAAGTCAGAAAGCAATGTTAATCTTGACCGATGCCCTTTCCCAAGTAACTGGGCCTCCCTGTGTCTTTATTCCTCTATCTGAAACATAGATACAATTATTCTTATCTTTATAAGTTGCATCAGGCTTTGGCAAAGACAGATGGGGAATATATATGGAAAAAGAGTCTTATATCCTCCGTAAAGAAGGAAACTTGTAACTGCAAAGTATTTATGTTATTAATTTTATTTTAAAATTAAAAAATGGATTAGAAAGGCCACAAAGGCATGTTACTTCTCTAAGCTGTTGGGAGGTTCCAGCTGAATGGACTCATCCAAAGTTTTCTTGAAAGGAGTAGGATTAAACTTTTACTTTTATCAGTCTGGATGAATTATTTGCCCTGGACAATTCTTAAAATCTCATTGCGATTCATTTCAATGCTCAAAATTTAGGCTGAACATATTATGTAGTGAAGTAGACTAGATTGACATTTTGTTAAAGATTTGATGAGACTGGTTTACAAAGATGCCACTCCTGCTTTCTGCATGCTTTAGTATCCATTCTCCTTTTTTTTGGTGGTAAGAAACTTGCTAATTTGTTCAGAACAGCAACTAAATACCAATGCTTCCTTAGCCTCTCATGTACTAAGAGTGACAAATGGGATACAGGTGGAATTCTACTGTGGGTCTTTGGGTTTTTGATTTCCTGGAAAGAAAAGGCAGGGGGTAGAAAAGACTGGTATATCAGCTTTCAGGCTTGATTTCTTTTGCCTGGTGCTGTGTTAACCATCTTGCAAGCACGGAGACAATAGTAAGGATGGTGGAACAGAAGGACAGCACACTGCATGTTCCATATGACATCAACAAGAGTAGAAGTAAAGCAAGAAATATCCCACCTGTGAAATGCGAGAAAAATAAACCTATTTGTATAAGCATCTCTTAGTTGGCTTTTACATGTACCCAAATGTATTCCTTACTGATAAAGAGAGTAAACAACAGAACAGTCATAACTTACATAGCACAATGGTGGGCACATTGTGGAAATTCATTAAGTGTCACTTCTGTCTCCTGGTGTTGCACATGACTGTTTCAAACAAGATAGGGGTTAATTATTATTCCTTCTTTTTAATTAACCTAACAAATATTAAACATCAAGTGATGTGCTCGACATTTCGTGAAACACTGGAAATATGAAGATGACAGAGTGAACACTTGCTCTTGAGGTGCCTATAATCTTACTGGGAACATAATTACAATTCAAGGTAATGAGTATTAGTGTGGAAAAATGTACATGATGCTTTAGGAGTGTGGGGTAGGAGACTGAATATCAATAACCGCAACACAAACCTAAAAGGGAAAGAAAAATCTTTTAACCCAGGAAGAGGGTGGCCACACCCAGCATGTGGCAATTGGAAGGTCTTTCAAGAGAGGCTGCAATAGCTGCCTATGTTATGGCATTGAGTAGCTCGACAATTTGAACCTAGGACCCTGAAATTTGACAGAAATAATAATAGCTAACATGTATGAATCATTTCCTTGGTGGCAGGCATTCAATAAGTATTATCTCATTTAATACAACAACTCTCTGAGCTAAGAACTATTGTTACTTCCCATTTTACAGATGAAGAAACAGACTCAGTGAGATTAGATAATTTGCCCAAAGTCACATAGCTGGTATCAAAGGTGGAGCTAGAATTGGAACCCTGTATGTGGTACCATTGAAGTCTTCCCCATTAAATACCTTGACAGTGTCTGTGGCATTGAACCTATGGCTCCCAAGATGTACTTATTTAATCTGTGATAGTATGACTATCTTGGTGAGGGGCTGCCTTCTGATCTGGCATCTGCAACTCCTGTCTGTGCGAGGTGGAATAAGTGGAGGCCAATAATATATTTTATTTTAATTTATAGTTCTAATCTGGCCTGTCTTTATGTTTTTAAGAGGCTAGTCACCTCAGGAGGAGCTGAAATCCTAGGAATGCCAGAGTTGGGAGTGAATTCAGAGGAAGATGGGAATGCATCTAGAGTTTAGTTGTGGTGGTAGCTTTGGGGACAGTTGAATCAGAGAAAACTTCAGAAAACAGATGGCATTTGAGCTTCGCTTAATTGGGTTAGTTCATATTAATATCACTTTGAGCCAGACACCAAATCTAACAGGGTGATTTAAGGTCTAGTTTTGAAAAGCTATTTCCAGTATGACGGATTCAAGTGGGATAAGCTGGTTGAGTCTGAAGAATGAATCATACCAGAAATCCTTTGTAAAACTGAAGGATTGTAAAGGGAAAGTCAAAGTTACAATGTTCTTGGACTCCCATCAAATATTTCCAATATTCTCATCTACAGTGATTTTTGTACAATGAATTTCAATTTCATATACATGCATAACACTTTACATTTTGTAAACACTACATATGCAGCATTCATTTAAATGTATCAAGAAGCATGTGAAATAGATAGAGATGTTTATATCAATCATATTGATGAAGAAACTGAGGCTTAGGGAGGTAAAATGACTTGTCCATGGTTACTCAGCTAGGAAATAGACTAAGATGGAGTTTGTGAACTACAGGTCCAATGTCCTTTCCAGGACACCACTGATGTTCTCCTGACTAGAGCACAGGAGCCCAGATCCAACCAGGTCCTTTGAACCAGAGGTGCAGGGGTTCTCCTACTACCTAATCCCAGGAAACTGGCAGCTGTGAGAAAGCCAGAAGAGATGGAGATGAGAAGCCAGGCTCATCATACACAAGATCAGAGAAGCCGGCAAGCATGGGTGTGGGGGGCAGTCAAGAAACAGGGTCTGAAAAGTGAGTTCCAGAGGGCACTAGCAGCTCTGATGGTGAACTCTGGTTCTAGAGCAGCAATATCTTTCTGTGCTGTGTAGGCTTTGACAGCAGGGAATTCTGGCCTCAGGTTCACTGAGCATCTATTAATTAAATTTCAGGCATATGATATGCATGAGGGCTAACATGGTGAGTGAGACACATTGCCTGTCCTCAAGGAGCTTTCAATCTAATGGGAGAGACAGATAATTAAATAGGTACCTGCAGTCCAGTGTGAGAGAGAGGCATACAGCATGCTCAAGGAGATTCTGGGAGGTGAATTAACTTAGATCTTGGAGGTTTAAAGTCAAGAAAGTCTTTCCAAGAGAGGTGACATCTAAAGTGGGATCTCATGAATAAAAGGATTTAGCTGGAAGAAAAGTAATTGGTGAGAGATAGAGAGAAAAGAATAGCACTTGCAGAGGCCTGCAGGACAGAGCAACCGCACTCTCAACTCCCGCCTCTACATCTTTCAGCCACGTTCTCCTTCAGCAAGGATATCTCACCAATTTCCACTCCCTACAAACTCACAGCGTTTCTCCTTTTCTCCCAGGGGACTTTGTACATGCCTAGACAACTGCAGTATCATCTTGTGGTGTCCGCTTTGCATGTATATTAAAGTGATTGATGGGGCAGCACTTAAACAATATTCATTCCCATTTTGAAAACAATCCCAGAGAATCTGACATTTGAGATGTGTCCCTAATTTCTCCTTCCAGTGGTAGAAACAGTGATTTACCACAGAACGATTTTTCCATGCTCTGGGAAGAATCACTAGAGGGGCCTCTCTCAGTTATGTTAAAAAATACAAGTGTGGTTACACATCACTGATGGTTTGGCCAAGGCTGCTCTCTTCTCACTCTTTTTTGTCTGAATAGCTCTAAGGTTTTCTGGGATAAGGAAATGCACCATTGTGCATTTTTGCTGAGTTAGTTTTCTGGGAGGAAAGACACTGAGGTTTCCTGAAACCTTTCTTTTTGAGATACAGCCGATAGATCTTATTGGATGGCTGGAGATAATCTCCACAGAAGCCCACTAGGAGGAAATCACCCAGAGGTGAGGACCCAGAATTTTGTGCAAGTGGGCTGAACCCAATTCTGGGTCCTATAATGATCGTCTCACGTGGAGAGCTGGTCCTGCTGCGGCATGTCAGTGGTGTGCTAGTAAGGGTTCAACAACTGACTCTTGAAGAAAGTATGCATATATAAATATACATAAGATTATTATCAGTTTTACTGATATAAAGAATGTGTAGTATACAATTTGTAAATAATCTAACATATGATGCTCTTTATTACAAATATCATATAGCCAGTTGATTCTTGGAGAGTATTTTTGGTTCATTTTTACTCTTGGATCTGTAGCCAATTTATGATTGCTAGCTATGAATGAGTGTGGTTTCAATATGAATAGTTAGCCTATATTTTCACCTATGTTCATAAGTATGACTAAAGTTGAAACTATGAAATCAGTGATTAGGTGATTTCTTTGCTGAATCAGATAATAGTTTCTGAATACCAGAAGAATATTCTTTCAATATTTTTTTTAATAATGGCTACAGACAAGATGCACTTTTAAGTTTAATTTACATGATTATTTTTCCCATTACTTTTTAAAGTCTAAAAATCTACAAAACAATGAATAAGGCTTGAGATTCCTGGACCATTCAGGGGAAGCGAGGGGAGGGAGTTTGCTAGGGCTGCTCTAAAAATGTACCACAAACCGGCTGACTTGAACAAGAGAAAATTTGTCTTATAATTCTGAGGCTAAAAATGGGAACTCAAGGTGTTGTCAGGGTGGGGTCCTTCTGAATGCTGTGAGGGAAGGACTTGTGTTAGCCTCTCCCCTTGCTTCTGGTAGTTCCTTGGCTTGCAGCAGCATGACTCCAATCTTCACATGACTTTCTCCCTGTGTGCATGTCTGTCTTCAAATTTCCTCTTTTTAGAGGGACTCCAGTCATATTGGATTAGGCCCCACCCAAATGACCTCATTTTAATTTGCTTACCTCTGTGAAGACCCTATCTCTGAACAAGATCACATTTTGATTTACTGAGAGTTAGGATTTTAACATAGGAATTTGGAGGGGACACAGTTCAATCCATAGTGAGAGGCAATCCCAAGTAAGACAGTGGAATTTCAGCTAACCTTGGCATGAATGGGGGTGAGTGATTAATTTGAAGATTTCAGCTGACATGTCATTTCTCCAAGAAGTCTTCCGTGACTTCTTCAATTCCCAGCATTGGGTTAAGCATCTCTCTTCGTCCATTTGTGCTGCTATACCAATATACCTGAGACTGGGAAAGTTGTAAGTAATAGATACTTATTTTTCACAGTTTTGAAGTCTGGAAGTCCAAGATCAAGGCACCAGCAAGGTTGGTATCTGGTGAGGGCCCTGGTCTCTGCTTCCAAGATGGCACCTTGCAGGTGAGGACATTGTGTCCTCACATGGTGGAAGGTACAAAGGGGCAAAAGGAGGCCTAATCTAGGCCCCTCCAGCCATTTTATAAGGCACTAATCCATTCATGAGGGCAGAGCTCTTCTCAAAACACCTTACTTCTTAGTACCACCACAATTAGGATTAAGTTTCGATATGAATTTTGGAGGGGACGTGTTCAAACTACAGCAGCATCCTCCTATGGAACCCCATGCTTCCTGCACTGTTCTTATCGCTTATCATATTGTGCTGGAATTCATTTGTACATCTGCCCCCCTTGCCAGACTGTAAGCTCTATGAAGGCAGGAACTCCTGCTTTTCACTATCCTGTAGATAGTGCCTGGAACAGAGTAACTCTCAATAAATGACATGTCAAATGCATGAAACAACCTTTTAATCCTTGTAATAGGCCCTGTTTGTGCTTGTCCTTTATTCCTTCACCACTTAACATTTCCAGTTGCCAGAACTTGCTGCTCCTTGCCTGAGGACTTTCTCTGGCCACCTGAGCATGGCAGGCTGGAAGTGCCAAGGCATTTACACCATTTGGGTGCAGCCTTCAGGCAAAGGTTGATGGCACTGAGTGGATAAACACCTTCATGCTCTAAGTCCATGGCATATGTACATTGTCCTCTGGGGTGCCCAGTGGGACTCAGCTCCTATTTCCCACAGTGATAACTCACTTGACAATGCACCCTTAAGTTGCTTTCTTCTTTTCTTTGCCTCTGCTGTTTACCTTGCAGCTGTTGCAACACTTACTATGTGCTCAAAAGATGTACCAAAGTATTTCATAGAGTCCTTATCAGAGAAACCTCAGGGGTTACCCCAGGGAGGATTAAGGGTAGTGCTTTCCCCCATTTCTTACCCCTGATTCAGCATGGGCAGGTGCCTGTTTGTCTGATGTATAAATGGAGTATTGGGTTTCTGCACAGAATTTAATTAGACAAGATATTTCACTATTGAGAAATTGAAATTTATTTTTTTTATTTAAAATTTTTGTTTATTATTAACATTTTCATTCTTGCAAATCGTGATATTTGTTTATGCCCTTTGTCTGACCTATCACTTCCCCAACCCACTCCCTCCCTCCTCCCCATCTCTAGCATCCTTAGCTTTGTTCTCTCCTTCTGAAAGTTCAACTTATTGTCGTACTCTATTCTTTCTTTCTTTCCTTCATTCCTTCCTTCCCTCCCTCCCTTCCTTCCTTCATAGCAGCCAGTTATGAATGAGAACATGTAGTATTTCTGTTTCTTTGTCTGGCTTATTTCACTTAACATAATTTTCTCCAGACTCATCCATGTTGCTGCAAATGGCAGAATATCATCCTTTTTTTATAAATAAATACATGGGATTATATCAAACTAAAAAGGTTCTGCATAGCAAAGGAAACATCAACAGGGCAGAAAAACAACCTGCAGAATGGCAGAAAATATTTGCAAACTGTACATCCAGTAAGGGATTAATATTCAGAATATACAAAGAACCCAAACAACTATACAGTAAGAAAACAAATAATCCAATTAAAAAAATGGGCAAAGGAGATGAATAGACCTCCAGTTTTAAAGAGAAGCTAAGGCTCTAAGAGGAGGAAGGGATTTTTCTGGTGTTACTCAGCTCTTTAATGGAAAGGCCAGGAATAGATAGAATTCAGCAGCCAATGGAAACTCCTTCGTGGCAGAAGGAGCCTTATTATACATGTACAGTACACATCTAGTGTTTTTGTCCGTCTAACATACATACCTCTTCCTCTGGAAAAAAACTGTAATCTTTCTTAGGGAAGCTACTCCATTCTTACTTGGGTCATGTGAGTTCTGTGTGTCTGATCCCAGTACCTGCTACTGGGTTTGGGGTCCAGCATTAAACAATAAATGTATCTCATCATCCTTGCACAATTAATAGTTCAGGAAGAGCATATGACCCAAATCAGTTCAATCAGACCTAATTTTGAAACCTTTACAGGAGTCATACTGCACATGAACTGTGAGTATAAAAGCCTAAGCCATAGGAAGCTGCAAAAGCAGATATTCTTGAGAACGGAAACAAAATAGAAACAAAATAGAGGAAGATGGAGCAGAGAAATCTAGCAAGCCAGACAATTTTGATGGCATTGCTTTGGCTCCTGGATCAGTCCATTCCTGAAGTCATCCTAACTCTAGGCTTTAGTTACATAAGCAAAAAGAAATTCTTTTCGTTTCCCTTAATCCAATTTTAGTTGTGTTTCTCTTACATTTGACCCATGAAAACTTAACTAATGCATTATACATCCCTCCAAAGGGAGAAATCTTGAGGATTTGGGTAAGAAGCTTGAAGTTGTGGAAATTCATTATTCCATGTTGCATTGCTTATCATTAAATCTCCAGTGCCAAGTCCTTCACCTAACACTTTGTGAGCCCTATTTAAGTATTCGATATCTAAAAGCCTAAATCTCTTGTTTTTGTTTTGCTTTGTTTTGTTTTTATGGCCTAGGATCTTATGTTGTCAGATTAAAAAAAAATTTAAATAGTCCCTTGAGATGGCCAGTGCAGTCTCAGGTCAAACACGCCTGTTGCCTTGGCCATGAGTAGCATGCAGAATGGAGCTCCTTCTCATCTGCAAAGAATTCACTGGTCCCAGTGCTCCAAATTTACTGCTACCTGAAGTTTTATTTCATTTCTGCAGGAGCCTTCTGGAGCAGACAGTGATTATTTTTGGCTCAGACCCATCTTGTCAAGCTCACTGCCATCTCCAGTTGGCAGGCTGGCAGTCATGGGGCAGCCACTGAAGCCTCGTGCCCAGTGGGCAGCTATTCTGGGATGTTTGTGCTTGACATTCAGGATGACTTCCTGGCTGACTCATTCCCTAATCGAGCCCCCATTGTGCTGGGCCAGGGTGGCTCAGCAGCCTGTTTTGATGCCTCTAATCAAAGAGCAACATCCTAAAATCTTGCAGTCAGTGATGCAGACTGGACTGGGAAGCAACTGTAGGCTGCTAAATTTAACCACAGCCACCTTAGAAATGAGATGCTGGGTTGAGAATGGAAACTGGGGATATTTTTCATTTTTCTCTTTCAGTTTTCTTCTGATGTTTGAATCAACTGACTAAGTTAAATCCTGGCTGAACTACATCTCACTTGCTGTGTGATCTTGGGAGAGTTACTTTACTACTCTGAGCCTTCATTCATTAACCCTCCTCCCCCAACACACACAGTATAATGGTAACAATAAAACCCACATAGTAGGGTTGTTTATAAGATTAGAAATAATTGCCTAAAGGGCCTGATATAGTCACTGGCATCTTGTTGGTCATGTTATTCTTGCTGTTCATTAAATTTTCAATAAACAGACAGGGACTACCAACTAGTAGGTGCTCATTAAATGTTCAGAGAACAGAAGAATGAAAGAATAAACGAATGAACAAATTAGTGAATGTTGTCATCACAGCCCTGTTCTTTCTCTCCTGTACTATTTTAACCCTTTAAATAGGTTAGATGATGCACATAAATACATACTGAGGGCACTGGGCTATCTTCCACCCTAGCAAATATGCAGACTCCATCCTGATACCTCCCATATCAACATAAAACTTCCTCATCTGCTGACATCTAGCTCTGCCTGAAGCACTCCTGGGCTCTGATTCTTTCCCCATGGGGCTCACTACTGTTTTGCACATGCTACACTGGCTTTTCTTGACACCATTCTTAGACTTGACTGATAGACTTTCTCCCTCACTCCCCTCTGTTTAAGGACACTGCCATTCTGGGATAGCTCCAGGGACTCAACTCTCTACTCTTCAGGTAAGAAGGTGGCACTGCCTTTGAAAACAGGATTCTCTGCTGGAAATCAGTGCTTTCTGCAATGAGTTTCCACCTTCCAAAAGTTCCACAATGAACTTTTTGTCCCAGAAATCCAGCTCTGATCACTGTCCCTTAAATAAACATTGCTGAACACATAGTGAACTCATAGAAGTGTTTGTTGTTATAACATTATTATTGTTAATCATATCACCCTTCTTTAAAACACACTGTCTTTATTATCTTTGAGATTAAATTTTGCTGTTTCCTAAAGGTGCAACTCAAAGCGCACTCCAGCCGTGAACAAAACCAATGATAACAGCAATGATAACACCAGCACAATGACAGTGACACGAGTGCTAATAGTTGACTTGTAAGTAGCATAGACAGTGGGCCAGGCTCAGTGTTAAGCACTTTTCATGCACTAACTCATGTGATTCCCATAGCAATGTAATGAGTTCGGTGCTCCCATCTCTCCATTGAACAGATCAGTAAACTGAGGTTTAGAGAGGGAGAGAAATGCCCACATTTATTAGGTTCAGGACTAGAATGTGAATTCATAAATTCTGACTCCAGAGCCTTAAAACCTAAACCTTTAGAGCCTCAGATTTCTCATCTTTGAGATGAGTTAACTATAACCTCTTCCTAAGTTTAGGGAGAATATTAAGAAGGATAACACCTCTAGAACCCTTAGCAGAGTGTCTGGCACATAGTAACGTTCAGTAGCTGTTAGTGAAGGTGACGGTGATGAAGAGGACAAGGGATAGCTATCGGACGTCCATATTTGCTGTTTGGATTATTCACTAGCTTCTCAGTCTAAAAGACCTGGGACTTTTATTTTGCTATTGCCTAATTTTCTCTGTACTTATGATATTTCTCCCTGGAAGCTCTTTTGTAGCCAAAAACACAGCCCGGGTCTAAAGTTCTGCTTTTCAAGGACCTCTCTAAAATTCTGCTTTTCCTTCTCTGGAACCGGAGGTTTGATGTTTCCCAAAGCCTCTTTCAAATATGACAGTCTCTGGTTCCATAAATGTTATTTATTCTGGTCTCTCCCACAGTCTAAAACACTCCACCATGCACACTATAATCACTCAATAAATATGCATTGAATTATTAACACACAGAGTTGAAATTTCAGGTATGGGGAAGGTTCTTTAATTTTGACTTTGGTGAAGGAGGGAAAGATGTGACTGAGTTGCAAGGTGCATTGCAATTGATGTGTAGAGATCTCAGCTGAGAGAACTGGAAACTGGGACATTTATAGGTGATGGAAGTGATGTGAGCTTTAAAAAACCAGGAAATTTCTGTCCCTGAGGGCCACCCATCTTTCACCTTCCTGTGCATTCAATTAGTCTGCAAATGTGTCTGCAAGACCCTGTGCTCCACGCCCACTTCTTGGTAGTTGAGCACCAAGGGAAAAAAAAAAAAAAAAAGAAAAATGTCTAAAGTGAAGAATAGAGTCAGAGAGGGAATGAGATTCCCCAAGAGAAGGTCAAAGAGAGCAAGTGCAATAGGGAAATAACCTCCAATGGCCAAGAAACTTCAAAGTAAGTTCTTCCCAAACAAAGGACTTTTCTTTCATTTGTGTTCTTTTAATTGGATTGTCGATAGGCACATCGCAACACAAAAATTTTGTTTTCATCTTATCCTCACCCAAACTTTATCTCATTTTCATTCTTACATTTGTGGGTTTTTTAATTTAAAATTTTATTTATTATTAGCATATTCATTCTTAAAGACTGTGATATTTCTTTACGCCCTTTGCCCGACCTATCACTTCTCGAACCCCCTCCCTCCCTCTCTCCACCTCTAGTATCCTTAGATTTGTTCTCTCCTTCTGAAAGTTCAACTTATTGTTGTGGTCTTTTCTTTCTTTCTTTCTTTCTTTCTTTCTCTCTCTCTTTCTTTTCTTTCTTTCTTTCTTCCTCTCTTTCTCTCTCTTTTCTTTCTTTCTTTCTCTCTTTCTCTCTCTTTCTTTTCTTTCTTTCTCTCTCTCTTTTCTTTCTTTCTTTCTTTCTCTCTTTCTTTTCTTTCTCTCTTTCTCTCTCTCTTTCTTTCTTTCTTTCTTTCTTTCTTTCTTTCTTTCTTTCTTTCTTTCTTTCTTTCTTTCTTTCTTTCTTTCTTTCTTTCTTTCTTTCTTTCCCTCCTTCCCTCCCTCCCTCCCTCCCTCCCTTCCTCCCTTCCTTCCTTCCTACCTTCCTTCCTTCCTTCTTCCCTCTTTCCCTCCCTCCTTGCCTCCCCCCCTTCATTCCTAGCAGCCAGTTATGAGTGAGAACATGTGGTATTTCCGTTTCTTTGTCTGGCTTATTTCACTTAACATAATTTTTTCCAGACTCATCCATGTTGCTGCAAATAGCAGAATTTCATTCTTTTTAATGGCTGAGCAGTATTCCATTGTGTATATATACTGCATTAGTTTTTCATAAATCTGAGTGTTGAGAAAATGAGATGCATGATCAACAGAGTAAGCAGCACATTTCTAAACTTGATAGAAGTCTCAGGTCATCTTCTCTGACCTTCTCCACCTGGGAGGAGTAGTATAATATTAGATAAAGACCAAAAACACTTAAGGCCTTTAGAAGGACAGACCTGGGTGGATGGGGTTAGTGAAAAGAGGTCTGATGTCATATCTTAGTGAATAAAGACCTTTGGCATATTGAACCAACCTTGCCAAACAAATGTTTTTATTCACTAAGATGCAACACTCAGATTTATGAAAGACTAACACCTCAAAGGAGTTAATTTGAATTTATGACAATTACTTAGTCCTAATAAGCAAGAACATTCTTGACTTCAACCAAAGAAGTGGCAAATAGAATTTCGGAAACCATGGGAGACCATGGAGGAATATCTTTTGCCAAGCCAGGTCATCGGAAAACTCTCCCAGTGCAGTCATTTAGGCAGCCACTTCGTTGGGCTTTTCCTTTAAAGAAAGAAGCCCACTGAAACTTGAATGGATCTTAAGCCAAACTGCTTCCTTCAATTTTCCTTTGTGTCATAGAAGCTATATAATTGTCAATAACGATGAGTGTCCAAGTATTTGTTTGGAATACAATTAAAAGTCCCTGATTAATATTCCAAAGTTATTAAGTAGCTGCATATTTTCTACATATTTCCCCTCCCCCTTAGCATAATGATTAATTGAAGTTTTAATGCAGATTTAAAAGATATTTTTTTCAATTTTGCTTGGAATGCCATCTTGTTTTCTCTAGAAATAACTATTATCCAATATGGGACTTTACAAAAAGGATAGAAGGGAGAGGTTTCTGCTTTCTGACCTTGATTTTTTCGTGTAACTATATGATCCAAGGAAAGTTTCCAACAGATGTGCTGCAGTGGGTTACAGCGAACCGAGTTATTGACTTGAGACAGCTGGAAATTTCCACTGGTACAATCTACAGAATTTATTCAGATTTGACAAGTTTACAAGCACATGTGTACATGTGTGCATGTGTGTGTTAGTTCTATGTAATTATATTACATGTGTAGATTTATATAAGTACCACCATGATGAAAATATAGAGCTGTTCAATCACCAGAAGATTTCCTTTATGATTACAGTCATCTCCCTTCAGATTCTTGGTACTCTCTAATCTGTTCTCCATCTATATAATTTTGCTATTTCAAGAATGTTATATAAATGGAATCATATAGAAGGTAACCTTTTGAGATTGGCTTTTTTTTACTCTGCGTAATTTCCTGGAGATTCACCCAGGTCATTGATCTTTTTTTTGAGTAATATTGCACAGGATAGAAGTACCTCAGTGTGTTTAGTCACTCATCCATGGAAGAGAATTTGGATTGTTTCCAGTTAGGGGCTATTATAAATAAAACCATGGATATTAGTACACAGGTTTTTGTGTATATATACATTTTCATTTCTCCAGGATAAATGCCCCAAACTGCAGCTTATGGGTTGTATATACGCATGTCTAGTTTTATAAGAAACTGCCAAACTACTTTCCAGACTATTGGTATCATTCCCACTAGCAATGCATGAATAATATCAATTCATTTTTTAAATTATAAAAGCATATCTTCTCTATAAAGAATCAAATAAAAGGCTTAAGGTAAGAAAAGTTATGGTTCCCACCTCCCAATGCACCTTTTTATTCCCTAGAAGAGCCCACTGAGTTTCTCGTACATGATTCCAGGATATTTTGTGCATGTATAAGCAAGTAAATATGTATGCGAGTACTTCAAAAAGTTCATGGAAAGATGATTCGTATTATCTTTTAATTATATTTGTCCACAAACTTTTTGAATTACCCAGTGTGAGTACATATGTACATATATATGTATACACATAAACACATATGTGTGTGTGATACTTAAAAAAACGAGATGATATTATAATATTGTTTTATAGGTTGGGCTTTTTTCTTAGTATATACACGTATTTCATTTTAAGGATAGAACTGAACATTCACTGAAATGTAATTACATTCAGTAAAATGAACAGGTTTTAAATGTATAGTTCAATTAGAATTGATAACTACATAGTCCACGTGACCAACACCACAATCAAGATTTAGAAAATTTCTATCACCTTAGAAACTTTCTTGTACCCCCTTCCAATCAATCCCCTCTGTCTCCACAGCCTTCCCTCTGCCTTGACTTGAGGCAACCACAACTAGGTGGAATTCCATTGTACATAATCACTAAAATTGATTCAACTTTGCATGTTTTAAAGAACTCATGTTTACCTCCAAATCCTAGAATGTAACTTCGGCCAAATTACTCAAACTAGTAGTTCGAAATTTTGGTTCCACCAGTCTTCGGGGAAGTCTACCAATGAGTTAACACACACGTGATGGTTGCAACGTTTGAGAAGAACAACATGAGGCAGTAAGTAAGCTTATCAGTAAAGTAAGGGGAAAGAAAAGATAAATATATCAGAAATCTTTCTCTGTCAGTTTGGGTAGAAATTGTCTACTTAATGTCATTATCCATTTGATCTGAGATTGTGGGGTAGCAGTCACCCTCCACTGACAACTTCTGGAGAACTCTTAAGAATCTTCAGCTTAAGGTTTCCTAATGTAGTGAGTACACAGTGTTCTGGGAAGATGGTTAGTGTGTTTTTGGTTGGCAAACATGGATCCAAGGATAAAACATCCTGCAGCATTAATTCTGTCCTAGTTGTTAACAGGACATCTTCAGGGACTGGGGTGGCTTTTCTCTGATGTCTCTCTTTTTTTTCTCTCTTGAAATTGACAAATAATAATTGTTTATATTTATGGGGTACAGTGTGATATTACTATAGATGTGTACATTGCAGAATGATTAAATGTCTCTTGGAGAAGATTACCTCTCTGAATTTCAAGTTAATTCATGGGCTGCTCAAGATTATTTGGTAAAGCTGCTTTTACCAGCTGATGATAAGTTTGGGTGTACAACAAAATATTTTTCCTAATTAATTTTTTAAATCATTGTGCATATATATTTTACACTGGAAATGATAGATAATTAAAGCACATATATATTAGTTTATTTTTTTCTGAACTTATATTGTGATTTCTTAGTGTCTTTTTTATTTTATTATTTTTTATTTTTAGTGTACTTCACATGTATTGATTTTTATTTATTTATTTATTTCATTTTACTTCTCAAAATACATTGTACTTGATTTTCATGCCCCTTTACTCATTACTCTCCACCACCTCCCCTCCCCTCGACATTGTATCTGTTCACTTGACTTAACAAGTTCAAGGAATTGTTGTGGTTATTCTGTCATCTTCCCCACACCTCACACTTTATTTGTTTCTGTGTTTATTTATTTATTTATTTTCAGCTCCCAAAATAAGTGAGAACATGTGGTATTCTCCTTCTGTGCCTGACTTGTTTCACTTAATATAATTTTCTCTGAGTCCATCCATGATGTTGTGAATGGTAGTATTTTGTTCTTTTTTATAGCAGAGTAGTATTCCACTGTGTAGATATACCACAGTTTCCTTATCCACTCATCAGATGATGGACATTTGGGCTGGTTCCAGCTCTTGGCTATTGTAAAGAGAGCTGCAATAAACATGGGAGTACAGGTATCCTTTCAGCATGATGATTTCCATTCCTCTGGGTATATTCTCAGCAGTGGAATGGCTGGGTCATGTGGTAGATCTATCTGCAATTGTTTGAGGAACCTCCATATCATTTTCCATAGAGGCTGCACCATTTTGCAGCCCCACCAACAGTAAATGAGAGTTCCTTTTTCTTCACAACCTCTCCATCCCTTATCATTCTCAGTCTTTTGGATATTAGCCATCCTAACTGGGATGAGATGGTATCTTAAAGTGGTTTTGATTTGCATTTCCTGGATGCTGAGTGATGTTGAGCATTTTTTCATGTATCTGTTGGCCATTCATATACCTTCCTTTGAGAAATGGCTATTCAGCTTCTTACCCATTTTTTAATTGGGTTATTTGTTTTTTTGCTATAAAGTTGTTTGAGTTCTTTGTATATTCTGGATATTTATCCTTTGTCAAAGGTATCTTTTGCAAATATTTTCTCCCACTCTGTTGATTGTTTCTTTTGCTGTGCAGAGCTTTTTAGTTTGATATAATCCCATTTGTTAATTTTATCTTTAGTTGCCTATGCTTTTTGGGTCCTATTCATGAATTCTGTACCCACTCCTACTTCCTGGAGTGTTTCCCCTATGTTTTCTTTAAGGTGTTTTATTGTTTCAGAATGTATATTTAATTATTTAATCCATTTTCAGTTGATTTTGGTATATGGTGAAAGGTATGGACCTAGTTTCATTCTCCTACATATGAGTATCCAGTTTTCCCAGCACCACTTGTTGAAAAGGCAGTCTCTTCCCCAGTGTGTAGATTTGCTGCCTTTGTGAAAGATCAGTTGGCTGTAGGCATATGGATTGATTTCTCGGTTCTCTATTTTATTCCATTGATCTGTGTGTCTATTTTTATGCCAGTACCATGCTGTTTCGGTTATTATAGTTTTGTAATATATTTCTAAGACAGGTAGTGTTATACATCCAGCTTTATTTTTTTTGCTCGGGATTGATTTGGTTATGTTGGTCTTTTGTTGTTCCATATAAATGTCTGGATAGCTTTTTCCATTTCTGAGAAAAATGTCATTGGACTTTTGATGGGGACTGCATTGAATCTGTAGATCACTTTGGATAATATGGATATTTTCACAATGTTAATTCTTCAAATCCAAGAGCATGAGATATCTTTCCATCTTCTTGTGTACTCCTTAATTTATATCAACAGTGGTTTGTAGTTCTCTTTGTAGAGATTTTTCACATCCTTGGTCAGCTTTATTCCTAAGTATTTTATGTTTTTGGTGGCTATTGTAAATGGGCTAGCCTTCTTGATTTCTTTTTCTGCATGTTCACTGGTGGAGTATAGAAATGCTACTGATTGTTGTGTGTTTATTTTGTATCCTTTGACTTTGCTGAAATCACTTATCAACTCTAGGATTGTTTTTAATAGAAGCTTTAGGCTGTTCAACATATAGGATCATATCATCTGCAAAAAGGGACAGCTTGACTTCATCCTTTCCAATCTGGATGCCCTTTATTTCCTTCTCTTCTCTTATTGCTCTGGCTAGTACTTCCAACACTATGTTGAATAGGAGTGGTGAGAGTGGGCATCCCTGTCTAGTTCCTGTTTTTAAGGGAAAATATTTCATCTTTTCCCCATTCAGGATGGTATTGGCAGTGGGCTTATCATATATAGCTTTAATTATATTAAGATACTTTCCATCTATGCCTAACTTGTGGAGAGTCTTTACCATGAAAGGATGTTGAATTTTGTCAAGTTCTTTTTCAGCATCAATAGAGATGATCATGTGGTTTTTGTCTTTGCTTTTATTAACGTGGTGTATCGCATTATTGATTTACATATGTTGAACCAACCTTGCATCCCTGGGATGAATCCCACTTGATCATGGTGTATAATTTTCTATATGTGTTGCTGTATTCCATTAGCTAGTATTTTATTGATGTTTTCTGCATCTATATTCATCAAATATATCGGCCTGTAGTTTTCTATTTTTGATGCATCTTTGGTTTTGGTATCAGGGTGATGTTTGCCTCATAGAATGAGTTTGGGAGAATGGCTTGTGTTTCGATCTTTTGGAACAGTGTGTGTAGAATTGGTATCAGTTCCTCTTTGAAGATTTGGTAGAACTCTGCAGTGAACCTGGCTGGTCTTGGGCTTTTCTTTGTTGGGAGCCTTCTGATAACAGCTTCAATCTCTTTTATTGTTATTGGTCTGTTCAGATATTCTATATCTTCTTGGCTCAGCTTTGGTAATTCATATGCATCTGGAAATTCCTCCATTTCCTCCAGATTTTCAAATTTGTTGGAATACAGATGTCTATAGTAGTCTCTAATGATTCCTTGTATTTCTGAGGTATCAGTTGTAATGTCACCTTTTTCACTTCTAATTTTTGTTACTTGGGTCTTCTCTCTTCTTTTCTTAGTCTTGCTAAAGGTTTGTCAATTTTATTAACCTTTTCAAAAAGCCAACTTTTTGTTTAATTGATGTTTTGTATTGTTTTTTGTGTTTCTATTTCATTTAGTTCTGCTCTGATCTTAATTATTTCTTTCTAATACCTTTAGGTTTGGATTATTCATGTTTTTCTAGATCTTTAAGGTAAAGTGTTAGGTTGTTTATTTGCCATCTTTCCATTCTTCTGACATAAGCATTTAATGCCATTAATTTCTCCCTTAATACTGCTTTTGCATTATCCCACAGGTTTTGGTATGATGTATCATTATTTTTATTAGTTTAAAGAAATTTCTGATATCCTGTTTAATTTCTTCTTGGACCCACATGTCATTAAGTAGAATGCTGTTTAATTTCCATATGCTTCTATAGTTTTCAGAATTTAGCTTATTATTAATTTCTAATTTTAATCCATTGTGATCAGAAAAAATACATGGAATAATTCTAATTTTTTTTTTTGAATTTTTTAAGGCTTGCTTTGTGATCTAACATGTGGTTTATCCTGCAGAATGTTCCTTGTGCTCATGAGATGAATCAATATTCTGAGGTTGTTAGATGGAATGTTCTGTAGATATCTGTCAAGTCCAATTGGTCTAAAGTATTGTTTAGATCTTATGTTTCTCTGTTGATATTTTGCCTAGATGATCTGTCCAATGATGAGAGTGGGGTGTTCAGGTCCCTTGCTAATATAGTGTTAGTGTCTATCTCTTTCTTTAGATCTAATAGTGTTTGCTTTGTAAACCTAGCTGCTCCAACATTAGGTGCATATATATTTACGATTGTTATGTCTTCTTGATGGATATATCCTTTTATCATTACAAAGTGGACTTCTTTATTTCTCTTTATGGTTTTTGCTTTATAGTCTATTTTATGTGATATAAGAATAGCTATTCCAGCTTGTTTTTTAATTTCTGTTTGCATGATATATCTTTTTCCATCCTTTCACTCTTAGTCTATGTATGTCTTTACAGGCCAAGTGAGTCTCTGGAAGACAGCATATTGTTGGGTCCATCTTTTTAATCCAGTCAGTCAGTCTGTGTCTTTTAAATGGGGAATTTAATCCCTTTACATTTAGAGTTATTATTGAAAGGTATTGATTTACTCCTAGCATTTTACTGATTTTTGTTTAGATGTCTTAAGTATCATCTTATGTTCCTTTTTTTCTAATTTTCTGTTTGTCTTCTGTTTTTGTTGGTTTCTTGGGTGATAGAAATTCTATTCTTCTTCTCTATTGTTAGCATTTTTGTTTTGCTGTAGATATTGTTCTTTCTTGCATATTCATGACAGTGATGGTTGTTTTTGTGGTATCAAACCTAGTACTTCTTTGAGAATTTCTTGTAGGGCTTGTTGTGTGGTAGTGAACTCCGCAGTTTTTGTTTTTCTGAGAAATATACTATTTGTCTTTCATTTAGGAAGGATAGCCTTATTGGGTAAAGTAATCTTGGCTGGCAATTTTTGTCCTTTATAGTTTTGAATATATCATGCCATTCTTTTCTGGCTTTTTGAGTTTCTGAGGAAAAGTCTGATGATATTCTGATTGCAGCTCCCTTATAGGTGACTTGCCACTTCTCTCTTGCAGCTTTCAAGATTCTCTCTTTGTCTTTGATTTTTGTCAATTTGATTATCACATGTCTTGGAGAAGACCTTTTTGGGTTGAATGTGTTTAGTGATCTTTGGGCTTCCTGAATCTGGGGATCTGTGACTTTCCCTATACCTGGGAAGTTTTCTGCTTTTATTTTATTGAATATGTTTTCAATGACATTTCCTTTTTCCTCCCCTTCTGGAATACCATGATTTGGATATTTGAGTGCTAAAGGTTTTCAGTTGTCTCTCTTAGATTTTCTTCAATTTTTTTGATTCTTTTTTCTGGTCTGCCTGTGATAATTCAAACAGCTTGTCTTCAAGGTCAGAAATTCTCTCTTCTGCTTGTTCATGTCTGCTGGTTAAACTCTCTGTTGTGTTTTTTATTTCGTTGAGTGAATCCTTCAGCTCCACAAGCTCAGCTACATTCTTTTGCAAGGCATTGATTTCTTTGTATATTTCTTCTTTCAGATTCTGTATATTTTTTCTCATTTCATTGTGTTGTCTAACTGAGTTTTCTTGTATCTCATTTAGTTTCCTTAGAATAGTTACTCTAAATTCCTTGTCTGTCATTTCAAAGACTTCCTGCTCTATAGGATCTAGCACTTGAAAGTTATTAATTTCCTTTGGTGGTGATGTACTTTCTTGATTTTTCATATATCTTGTATCTTTCCTTGGGTGTTTGTCATTGTAGCCAGAGGTATCACAGTCCACTCGTTTCACCCTGATGTAAGTTTGTCAAACAAAAGAGCTCTCAATACTTTTGAGTAAATCAAAAGTTAGAGCATGCCAAACAACTTAAATATTTCTATTACCCTTCCCCCTTTTTTAATAAAATGAGAGAACAAATATTTGTGTAAAATGGTAAAGCCACTTTGGAAAACAGTTTGGCAGTTCCTCCAAAGAGCTAAAAACTCATGTCCACACAAACAATTCATGTGAATAGTTATAGCAGTATTATTCATAATAGCCAAAAAGTGGATATAATCCAAATGTCCATCAACTGATAAATGTATAAATAAAATATGGTCTATCCATACAATGGAATACTATTCATCCCTAAAAAGAAATAAATTTCTGATATATCCTACAATATGGATGAATCTTGAAAACATGTAAAGTGAGAGTAGGACACAAAAGGCCACGTATCATATGATCACATTTATATGAAACGTCCAGAATAAGCACAACAACAGAAGCAGAAGGTAGATTAGTGGTTTTCAGGGGCTGAGGGAGGGGGCAAAGGGGATTGACTGCTAACGGGTATGGGATTTCTTTCCTTTTATATTACATATATATCTAAATATGTATAATCTTCATAAGACATATAAAGTAACATAAAAAGCCAGCTTTATGAAGTAAGTCATGAGAGGTGAACGGCAGAGGCACAGACATGATTTCTTGGTATTTTACATATATTTCTAAAAATATCATTTAAAGAAAAGGAGAGACAGACAAAGAAATGGGCAGGCATGGAAGTCCCTTGAAAATCTGTTTCTTGTGAAGAGAGAAAAGTATGGGGAAAGAGAGAGAGGATGACCAATCCTACTTGCAAGTCTGCAGGGGAGAAAGGACAGATTTGGGGTTCTTCACCTGTGAAGATGGCAAATATACCAAGCATCATGTCAAAAAACTTGCCAGAAGTGAAGACTGGTGGAATCCTGCCAGTCTGTAATCTCTCAGAAGCATGAGAATATCCTAAGCCCCTAGAACAGTGCTTCGTACATAGAAGTTTCTCAGTAAATATTTGTTCAGTGAATTGTCATCTTTATTTGTGTATGAATCAGTAAGTTTCTCAGCCATGGGACAGTTCTAAAATTATACAGTGGTGATTGTTACACAATTTAGTGAATCCATTAAAACCACTGAATTGTACAATTTTACCATTTAAAGTATATGATTTAAGTTTATGGTTAATTTGGTTAATTAAAATATAGTTAATTTTATGGTATGTCATTTGTGTCTCAATGAAGCTGTTACCTAAAAAAAAAAGAAAGCATATATAGAGGAATTTTACCATATGCACAATCAGCTTATTGAAATTACTTCACATATATTCGGCAAAAGATAAAAGCAAAAAAGGTGTTTTTGTACTATTCGCTTCCAAAATATGAGCTGTTTTTCTGGTACTCAATCAAAGAAAACTCAGCAATCTGTTTAGTACTGTTTAGTACTGAAGGAAAAATTGGCTCTGTATAAAGAAATGATAAAGTATCGTGAAGCTATGCATATGATATTCTGTGGGTGATTTGTGGCTTTCAAGAGTAATTCTGTGTTTTGTCTTATGCACAGACTTCAGAAACTAACCACATCATAAAATACAACTACAGTGTGTTAGTGTTTTCCATTTTAAAGACAGGGAGACTGCAGTTCATGGAATATATGTAAATTGTTGAGAGCAGTAGTACCAGGAAGAAGAAGAATCTGAATTTATACCCCTTTCTCCTGAGCTTTAAATCTTATACCTGTTGTTTTCTACCATGTGGCCTTTCATAAAAGTATTATATTTTATATTACAAGCTAATATACATAGTTGCCTATTTTCAGTAAAATTCTGTGATAATCCATCCCTCCCTCCCTCTCTCTCTCCATCCATCCATCCATCCATTGTCCAGACATGAATAAATGCTTGTAGTGCAATGACTCTATGCTATGAATAAGCATAAGGCTATGTATAATCTCAAGGAACTAACAGTCTGGTTAAGGAATTTAAGTCATAATCATTCTACAAAACCTCATTTGGCATATAAATTGATTTCAATCAATATTGATTCAGAAAGCAATGGAACATTTTTTTGGTGTTGGTCTTGGGTGTTCTTTTGAAATTCTAAACTTGAGAGCTGCCAAGGTTTAGGGTTTGCCCTCTAAGTGGGGAATAATTGTGTTGAACTGGAATGAGTGTGTAGAAATCAAGAGTCATACTGTGTGAACCAGAAGACTATTATCATGTTAGGGGTGCTCTCCTCTATCTTGGTGGTAACCAGCTTTCTGCACTGCTTCCAAATACCCTGTTTACTGTGGGGTGAACTACTGGCGGTCTGTGTCTCTAAAGCTTCTGGCTGGTCCAGTGTGAAGAATTCTGTACAAAGCATTTGTTTTCATGCTTTCTTATATTTAGGATTAAATACTTCCCGTAAAGCAGGAAACTATTTTTTTCATAGGCTATTGATGAATAGTAAAGAAGATTAATCAGGAAAACTAAGAATCTATACCATTACCCACGTTTTAGATTCTATATCTCACACATAAAATGGGAACATTATTAGCATTCATTTCAAAGGTTTATGATGAAAACTAAATGAGACCATGCATGTAAATCGTTTAGCAGAGGCTCTGGCAAGTATGACACTTGCCAGTAAACTTTGATTTTTGCTGTTACTGTTATTTTTTGTTTAGAGGCCACACTGATTTACTTTCTCATTAATAACTTCCTCCCTCATGCCAACTTTATAAACTTTGATTATCAAATAAATAAAAATTTGCAGCCCTTAGTGTTTTAAGTTGCATTTTAAGAATTATGACAAACAGTAGCATGTGTTCATGTTTTTAAAAGCAAAATTTATTTTTCTGTAAAATTTTTGTTCTTATTCTCTGCCTATTTTCCTAGTGGATTCTAATTTATTTAGAAGAACTCTGCTTAGTGTAGGTAACACATTGAATTATATTGGAAATATTTTCTTTCCTGTTTGTCTTTTGTCTTTGAACTTTATAACTATTTTTATGTGCAGAGGTTATTAACTCGTATGAGGTCAAATGTATTAATTTATTAATGGTCTATAGTTTTTATCTTTCTTAGAAAGACATACTTCATTTTAAGATTATTTAAAAACATCTCCCTTTCTCTCCCTCACTTTTTAAGGAAGTACCCCTGAACATTTATCACCTTTCTTAGATTAATTACCTTTTTAAAAATATTTTGTAATTTTTCCTTCTTTTATCTTCTGAAACAGTTTAAATATATATTAGTTATCTGTTTTTTTCATAGTTGGAATCAAAGAACAGATAACTAAAATATATTTCATCTGGGTACAATTTTGGTCTAATGTTTTCTTGAGAGGATGATTTTTTTGACAAATGTCTCTTTTTCTTCTTTGATGATTGGTCTGTGCATATGCTCTACAAATGCTCTACACCTTTTGAAGTGATGTTTGGCCATCTGTACCTTCCTAGAAAATTGCTTCTTTTTCCACCTGGCCAAATCTTCATTAATAGAGTCAAGCAAAATAATCTTCCACAATTCTTTGTTATTTACTGTGTATATAAACAAGTCATTGTTTTTGCATTTGTGTTTTTACTTTTGCATTCTCAATTAGATTTGGTTATGTTTTAACTAGTTCATTGACATTTTCCCCCTAAAAATCTAGGTTTTTAAATTTAGTAGTCCTACTGTTTTTGATAATAATATATAACACATAAGCTTTTGTTTTTAACCCCAGAGTCCTTTCTTTTCATAGAAGATTTCTTCTAATCACATAATTTCACTTAATAATGTTTCTCTTTGATCTGTCTTTTTATATATCTTATCTTACCTTATCTAGTATTACCTTTTGTTTTTCAATGCATTTTAAAAATAAATTAAGTATTTCGGCATGCTCTCTATTTTGTTTTCTGCAAGTTTACATCTCCACTGTCAGCTCAACCTCAGAAACAAGGTAAAGAAAGGGATTTCCCAGAAAGTGTGAGGATGTCTGCCCAGTAGCCAGGACACAGGGGCTGAGTGCATGTCCTCACAATTATACTTTGACTACTGATTCTTTTCCCAAACAGGTTAGATAGCTTTATATGAACTCCCAGGGAAAAATTAATAATATAAATCGGTCAGAAAAGTTTTTTGGGATATGAAAAAAAGATATGAGGGTCAAGCAAAATCCAGTCCTTGCTCTTCATCCATAGCCTCCATTTTCTGTTAGGTAAAATGAGGAAACTGAACTAGAAGATATCTAAGGTCTCCTTCCAGTTCTCATCTCTAACTATTACTGCTACTGTCGAGTATTTTATTGCACATGTGAATGCCTCTAGCATCAATGTGAAATATTTAAAAACTTAAAAAATTATTTGTTTAGTTATTTATTTTTATTGAAACATAATTGATTATACAAATTCGTGGGGTACAGAGTTGAATATCAATACCGGTGTACAATGTGTGATGATTGAGTCAGTAAAATTAGCATATTCATCATTATAAAATGTAATCATCTCTTTGTGTTGAGGACATTCAATCTCCACTCTTCTAGTCATTTGATAACATGCAGTAACTTAATTTAATTATGGGTGCCTAGCTCGAAAGAACTTATTTCCTAACTAGCTGTCTTGTGTCCATATTGAAATGTAACATACAAAAAAAATATATATATATATACACACACACACACACACACACACACACACACACACACATAGACTATAGGTCTACAGTTTGATGAATTATCACACAAGAAATGCACTGGTATAAATGTCACCATGGTGGAGAAACAAAATATACTGTCACCTTAGGAGCTCTCTCACATCTGGCCAAAATGTAAAAACTATCCTGACTCCTTACCTAACAGATTAATTTTGTCTTATTTTGAATTTTATGCAAAAGGAATTATACAGTATTGATTATTTTAATGTCTGGCTTCTTTTACTTAACGTTATGTTCATTAAGGTCCACTTATGTTATGGCATATATATGTGGGGTGGTTTTGTTTCTTTTCATTGCAGTATAGTATTCCAGTGTATAAATATATCCCATTTTTTTTCTGTGTGTGTGTGTCCACCTTTTTGCATCCTCTTTAATTTCTTTTTTCTTTTTTTTTTTTTTTAATTTTATTTTGTCGAGATACATTGTGGCTGATTATTGCTCCCCATCACCAAAACCTCCTTCCCTTCTCCCTCCCCCCCCAACAATGTCCTTTCTGTGTGCTTGTCGTATCAACTTCAAATAATTGTGGTTGTTATACCTTCTTCCCCCCCCCCTGGTTTCTGTGTGTGTGTGTGCGTGTGTGTGTGAATTTAGATATTAATTTTTAGCTCCCACCAATAAGTGAGAACATGTGGTATTTCTCTTTCTGTGCCTGACTTGTTTCACTTAATATAATTCTCTCAAGGTCCATCCATGTTGTTGCAAATGGCAGTATTTCATTCGTTTTTATAGCTGAGTAGTATTCCATTGTGTAGATGTACCACATTTTCTGTATCCACTCATCTGATGATGGGCATTTGGGCTGGTTCCAATTCTTGGCTATTGTAAAGAGTGCTGCGATAAACATTGGGAAACAGGTATACCTTCGACTTGATGATTTCCATTCCTCTGAGTATATTCCCAACAGTGGGATAGCTGGGTCGTATGGTAGATATATCTGCAATTGTTTGAGGAACCTCCATACCATTTTCCATAGAGGCTGCACCATTTTGCAGTCCCACCAACAATGTATGAGAGTTTCTTTTTCTCTGCAGCCTCGCCAGCATTTATCGTTCAGAGTCTTTTGGATTTTAGCCATCCTAACTGGGGTTAGATGGTATCTCAATGTGGTTTTGATTTGCATTTCCCGGATGCTGAGTGATGTTGAGCATTTTTTCATATGTCTGTTGGCCATTTGGATATCTTCCTTAGAGAAATGCCTGTTTAGCTCTTTTGCCCATTTTTTAATTGGGTTGCTTGTTTTCTTCTTGTACAGTTGTTTGAGTTCCTTATATATTCTGGATATTAATCCTTTGTCAGATATATATTTTGCAAATATTTTCTCCCACGCTGTTGGTTGTCTTTTAACTCTTTTAATTGTTTCTTTTGCTGTGCAGAAGCTTTTTAGTTTGATATAATCCCATTTGTTTATTTTTCCTTTGGTTGCCCGTGCTTTTGGGGTCGTATTCATGAAGTCTGTGCCCAGTCCTGTTTCCTGAAATGTTTCTCCTATGTTTTCTTTAAGAAGTTTTATTGTTTCAGGGTGTATATTGAAATCCTTAATCCATTTTGAGTTGATTTTAGTATACGGCGAGAGGTGTGGATCTAGTTTCATTCTCCTGCATATGGATATCCAGTTATCCCAGCACCATTTGCTGAAGAGGCAGTCCCTTCCGCAGTGAATAGGCTTGGTGCCTTTGTCAAAGATCAGATGGCAGTAAGTGTGTGGGTTGATTTCTGGATTCTCTATTCTATTCCATTGGTCAGTGTGTCTGTTTTTATGCCAGTACCATACTGTTTTGGTTATTATAGCTTTGTAGTATAGCTTAAAGTCAGGTAGTGTTATGCCTCCAGCTTTATTTTTCTTGCTCAGCATTGCTTTGGCTATGCGTGGTCTTTTATTGTTCCATATAAATGTCTGGATAGTTTTTTCCATTTCTGAGAAAAATGTCTTTGGAATTTTGAGGGGGATTGCATTCAATCTGTAGATCACTTTGGGTAGTATGGACATTTTCACTATGTTGATTCTTCCAATCCAAGAGCATGGGATATCTTTCCATCTTCTTGTATCCTCTCTAATTTCTCTCAGCAGTGGTTTGTAGTTCTCATTATAGGGATTTTTCACTTCCTTGGTTAACTCAATTCCTAAGCATTTTATTTTTTTGGTGGCTATTGTAAATGGGCAGGCTTTCTTGATTTCTCTTTCTGCATGTTCACTATTGGAGAAAAGAAATGCTACTGATTTTTGTGTGTTGATTATGTATCCTGCTACTGTGCTGAAATCATTTATCAATTCGAAGAGTTTTTTTGTAGAGGTTTTAGGCTGTTCGATATATAGGATCATGTCATCTGCAAACAGGGACAGTTTGACTTCATCTTTTCCAATCTGGGTGGCCTTTATTTCCTTCTCTTCTCTGATTGCTCTGGCTAGTACTTCCAACACTATGTTGAATAGGAGTGGTGAGAGTGGGCATCCTTGTCTAGTGCCTGTTCTTAAAGGAAAAGCTTTCAGCTTTTCCCCATTCAGGATGATATTGGCAGTGGGTTTGGCATATATGGCTTTAATTATGTTGAGATACTTTCCCTCTATACCTAACTTATAGAGGGTCTTTGTCATGAATGAGTGCTGAACTTTATCAAATGCTTTTTCAGCATCTATAGAGATGATCATATGGTCCTTGTGTTTGAGTTTATTAATATGGTGTATCACATTTATTGATTTGCGTATGTTGAACCAACCTTGCATCCCTGGGATGAATCCCACTTGATCGCGATGAATAATTTTACATATGTGTTGCTGTATTCTGTTTGCTAGTATTTTAGTGAGGATTTTTGCATCTATATTCATCAAGGATATTGGCCTGTAGTTTTCTTTTTGGTTATATCTTTACCTGGTTTTGGTATCAGGATGATGTTTGCTTCATAGAATGAGTTTGGGAGATTTGCATCCGTTTCAATCTTTTGGAATAGTTTGTAAAGAATCGGTGTCAATTCCTCTTTGAATGTTTGGTAAAATTCTGCTGTGAATCCATCTGGTCCTGGGCTTTTCTTTGTTGGGCGACTTCTGATAACAGCTTCAATCTCCTTTATTGTTATTGGTCTGTTCAAATTTTCTACGTCTTCACGGTTCAGTTTTGGGAGCTTGTGTGTGTCCAGAAATTTATCCATTTCCTCCAGATTTTCAAATTTGTTGGCGTGTAGTTGTTGATAGTAGTCTCGAATGATTCCTTGTATTTCAGATGAATCAGTTGTAATATCGCCTTTTTCATTTCTAATTTTTGTTATTTGAGTCTTCTCTCTTCTTTTTTTTGTTAGCCATGCTAATGGTTTGTCAATTTTATTTATCTTTTCAAAAAACCAACTTTTTGATTCGTTGATTTTTTGAATTGTTTTTTGGTTTTCAATTTCATTCAGTTCTGCTCTGACCTTAATGATTTCTTTCCGTCTGCTAACTTTAGGTTTGGATTGTTCTTGTTTTTCTAGTTCTTTAAGGTGAAGTGTTAGGTTGTTCACTTGCCATCTTTCTATTCTTCTGAAGTGAGCATTTAATGCAATAAATTTTCCCCTCAATACTGCTTTTGCAGTATCCAACAGGTTTTGGTATGATGTATCATTGTTTTCATTAGATTCAATAAATTTTTTGATTTCCTGCTTGATTTCTTCTTGGACCCATATGTCATTAAGTAGAATGCTGTTTAATTTCCATGTGTTTGTATAGTTTCCAGAGTTTTGCTTGTTATTAATTTCTAGTTTTAATCCATTGTGGTCTGAGAAGATACATGGGATAATTCCAATTTTTTTGAATTTATTGAGACTTGCTTTGTGACCTAATATGTGATCTATCCTGGAGAATGATCCATGTGCTGATGAGAAGAATGAATATTCTGAGGTTGTTGGGTGGAATGTTCTGTAGATATCTGCCAATTCCAATTGGTCTAGAGTCTTGTTTAGATCTTGTGTTTCTCTACTGATTCTTTGCCTAGATGATCTGTCTAATATTGACAGTGGGGTGTTCAGGTCCCCTGCTATTATGGTATTAGTGTCTATTTCCTTCTTTAGGTCTAATAGAGTTTGTTTTATAAATCTGGCTGCTCCAACATTGGGTGCGTACATATTTATGATTGTTATGTCTTCTTAATGGATCAGTCCTTTTAGCATTAAGTAGTGTCCCTCATTGTGTCTTTTTATGGTTTTTAGTTTAAAGTCTATTTTGTCAGATATAAGAATAGCTACTCCAGCTCGTTTTTCTTTTCTGTTTGCATGGTAAATCTTTTTCCATCCTTTCACCCTTAGTCTGTGTGAATCTTTATGGGTGAGGTGGGTCTCTTGAAGGAAGCATATAGTTGGGTCCTGCTTTTTGATCCAGTCAGCCAGTCTGTGTCTTTTAATTGGGGAATTTAAGCCTTTTACATTAAGAGTTGTTATTGAAAGGTGTTGATTTATTCCTAGCATTTTATTGGTTGTTTGGTTGTCTTAGGTGTCTTTTGTTCCTTGCTTTCTGATTTACTGTTTGTTTTCTGTGTTTGTTGGTTCCTTAGGTTGTAGATAGTGTTTTTGTTAGCTTGTTTTCTCTTCATGAATGCCATTTTTATTATACTAGCGGGTTTAGATTTTTCTTGGGTTTTTATGGCAGTGGTAGTTATTTTTCAGGAACCAAACCCAGTACTCCCTTGAGGATTTCTTGTAAGGGTGGTCATGTGGTAGTGAACTCCCGCAGTTTTTGTTTGTCTGAGAAATATACTATTTGCCCCTCATTTCGGAAGGATAGCCTTGCAGGGTAGAGTATTCTTGGCTGGCAATCTTTGTCTTTTAGTATTTTGAAAATATCATCCCATTCCTTTCTAGCTTTTTGGATTTGTGATGAAAAGTCTGATGTTAACCTGATTGGGGCTCCCTTATAGGTGATTTGACACTTCTCTCTTGCAGCTTTTAGGATTCTCTCTTTGTCTCTGAGTTTTGCCAATTTGACTATGACATGTCTTGGAGAAGGTCTTTTTGGGTTGAATACGTTTGGAGATCGTTGAGCTTCCTGGATCTGAAGATCTGTGATTTTTCCTATACCTGGGAAGTTTTCTGCCGCTATTTTGTTGAATATGTTTTCAATGGAATCTCCATTTTCCTCCCCTTCTGGAATACCCATGACTTGGATATTTGATCTCTTATGGTTGTCTGATATCTCTCTCAGATTTTCTTCAATGTCCTTGATTCTTTTTTCTTTCTTTTTGTCTGCTTGTGTTATTTCAAACAGCCCATCTTCAAGTTCAGAGGTTCTCTCTTCAACTTCGACAAGCCTGCTGGTTAAACTCTCCGTTGTGTTTTTTATTTCGTTGAATAACTTCTTCAGTTCAGCAAGTTCTGCTACATTGTTTTTCAGGACATTGATTTCCTTGTACATTTCCTCTTTCAGATCCTGTATACTTTTCCTCATTTCATCATGATGTCTAGCTGAGTTTTCTTGTATCTCATTCAGTTTCCTTAGAATTATCACTCGAAATTCCTTATCAGTTATTTCAAGGGCTTCTTGTTCTATAGGATCTAGAGTTTGAGATTTATTAACTTTTGGTGGTGTACTTTCTTGATTTTTTGTATTTCTGGTATCTTTTTTTTGGTGTTTATTCATTGTGGCAGGGGGTTTCACAGTCCACCGGTTTGAGACTAATGACTAACAAGGATGTTGCTGTGGTTGCCAATTACGTATGGCTCCCTCCTTGACTGCTCAGTTGGCCTCTAGTGCCTTGTGTGTGTGGTTGCCTCGGGTCTTGGGCTTCTCTGGGGAGCCACCTTTCTGGTCAGCTTGGACTCTGCTGGGCTGGTGGATCATGTACCACAGGGTGTGTGATCTCTGTTGAGCTTTCACTTCCTGTGCAGGACTTCTCCCTATTCCGTGTGCTCTGGCCCAGGCTGTTAGATCATGCAGTGGCGACCCCACCAGGTGTGTGGTTTCTGTCGAGTCTCCGCCTCCCTGGCCGCACGTCTCCCCACTCTGTGCGCACTGTGCTGGGCTGGGGCGTGTCTTCTGCACCCCTCGTCTATCAGCTGGGCCTTCAAGACCCTGCTCGGCACCACCTCGCCCAGGAAGTCTACCAGGTTTCTGCTAGGCACAGACGACCGGTCTCTCTGGGTGCCTTTTTAGCACTATGTAGATCTTTCTCAGGTCTTGTTCACCTTTGTATCCCCCCAGTATAAACCGAGTCTAGCGCCCACCTGCAGCCTGGTCTCCGGCAGGTTCAAGCAGACCTGGTAACTCTCCTACCACACTATTCCCAACCAGAAATTCGTTAGGCTTTTTTCCAAACTGGTGGCCGCAGAGATGGTATCTGCCTCCCAGTAACAGGGAGTTTACCTGGGGCCGGAGTCCAGGGTGTGGTGGAGTGACAGTCGGCCCACCCGTACTACCTTGCCCTCCCGACACTGGACGGGGACGCCCCGCGCCACCAGCCCCACCAGAGAACCGTGGAGGGAGTGGGAGCGGAGGCCGGCCGCAGGCTCTGGAAAGCCCCGCGCCAGGCCAAGCAAGTGGGAGGGCTCAGTGATGGCCGAGCTGGGCGGAGCTGCCTGGACCTGGGAAAATGGAGGCAGCACCGGGGCGGTGAGTGGCCTGGTGGTGCAGGCGGGAGGTGCGTTGGCATCCACCCCCCGAACAGAGCTGTGCCAGGGGTCACTCACAGTGCTGTGCCAGGTTGGGTGCTCTCTCTGTCTCTGGTTTGCCGCCTTTCCCAGTTCTCGTCCGCTGCTGCCTCGGGCTGTTCAGTCGTGGCGCGTCTCGGGCACTCCCAGGAATCTTCTTTAATGCCGGCCTGAAACCTCGAATCCTGAATAGGGCAGCTGGCTGCCTTCAGCGCGGCCCCGGCCTCCGGGATCCTGTCTGCATCCACAGCAGCCCTGGCGCTGTGTTCCCTGTTTCGAGACTCGCTTTTGCAGCTAAGAAACAGTTCTTTTCCTGCTCCACACTTCAAAGCTGTTGCCTGTAAATGAGGCAGACTTTCCTGCCGGGGGTAAAGTGGCGGTCACCCCCCACGACCGGTCAGCAGCAGCAGTCCTCCCTTAAGAGATGGCGAGAGGAAGGTCCACAAGTTTCCCGGCTGCCTGAGGCCCAGTGGCCACCTTTTCCACCTCAGCTACTCCGCGCCAGCCGCCGCAGCCACCGCCATCTTGAAAAACCCTCTTTAATTAATATATCCTATTGTTGATGGAATCTTTTTTCCCCCCAGTTTTTGGCTATTTCATATTGTTCAAATTCTAATTCGAACAATTTTCTACATGTCTTTTTGTGCAAAGGTGCACTCATTTCATTTGGTTTTACATATCTAAGAATGACATTTTTATATTATTGGAGTTATATTGTTCAACCATAAGAAATAATGCTAATTTTCAAACTGGTTATAAATGTATTTCCAATGAAAGACTATGAGAGTTCCAGTTCTACATTTTCACCAACACCTTGTCAGAAGTTATAAATTTTAGTCATTCTGTTGAATATGAGATTGTTTCTCATAATGATCTTAATTTGCTTTTCCATACTGAGCTTAAGCACATTTTCATGTGTATTGAACTCTAGAGTATGCTTGATTTTGAAGTGCCTATCAAATCTTTTATCCCGTTTTCCACAAAGTTGTTTCTCATTTTTTTACAGATTTGTAGGAGTTATACACACACACACACACACACACACACACACACATATGTATGTATGTATATATATGTGTGTATATATGTATATATATAAAAATATATATATATAGTGTGTGTGTGTGTGTGTGTGTGTGTGTGTGTATATATATATCCTTTGCTAGTTATTTGTATAATATCTTCTCTCAGTTCTTGCCTTGCCATTTCATTTCCCAGTGGTATCCTTTGAAGACCGGAAGTTTAAAATATAGTCTGTATTTGTCACTCTTTTCTTTATGGTTAGTGCCATTTCACACCCTATTTATGAAATTCATTAGACACACACAAAACCAAAAATGCCCAGAGAGGGGCACTTTAACCAGCCCAGTGACTGGTGGTTGGGCTCAGTTTCCCAAAGGACTAGAGACTGGAGCTGCAGCTTAAGAGAGGAATAAACCTTAAACAGGAAAGGCTGGGAAAGAAGCAGAGTCTGCCAGTCACCAGGAGTGATGAGCAGTCTGTGCCCTGGGTGCTGTGAATCCCACGTTGGCGGATTGGTGATGCTCAGAATTAAACTCTGTCAATTGGGGCCTTCCCTGAAAAAAACCTCATTCTCAATTTTCTTATGCCTGACTCACAGAACTGTTGTGAGCAGACAGATTAAGTTAATAGGTGTCAAAATAATGTAGAAAGTGCAATGCAAAATAAAAATTAAATTTTTGATTTTTTGAGGCAGCTAGTGACAGGAGAGAAACACAGACTCTAAAATTGGAGGATAGAATTAGTTAAACCCACTGGTGATTTAACAGCTAAATTATCTTGGGGAAAACCAGCATTTCAGAGTCTTATCTATGACGTAATGAGAGCAAAAACACTTCCTTTGCAAGGAAAAAGGAAAAGTACATGTATGTTCTTTCTAAACTGTTAAGCGTTATATAAATATTTGGTGACTTTGTCATCTCTTTATGTTAATGTTTTTTTCCCCCTAAGACTCTAAAATAAAAGATAAATTAGACCCACCTTTATGTTAGGTATAGAATCTGACTAATGTGTATTTGCTTTCAATGTTTCAATCGTATGTATATTCATGAAAATAAGACAGAAGGAAATTGCTTCCTTCCCAACATATTGCAGTGAGGATTTTGATAAGCAGAACAATCATTTAATTGGTACATTTCTATTTCTACTAGTGTCAGGCTGGGACAAGAGGCTCCTTATGCAAATCAAGAGGACTGGGGAAATGGATGCTGATTTATGGAGTGCTGTTGATAAGTTAACATATTTTTCTGACTTTTGAAACTCAGCTCAAAGAGCAAGGTCAGAGACATCAGCTTCAAAATGAGGCAACATAGAAAAAAGTGGAGCCAGACTGAACTGATATTTGAACCTACTTATGACAGTTACACAAGAATATAACAGGATATACTGTTATACATTGCTGTGGGCTGAAGGTGTCCCCCAAATTCATATGTTGAAATTGTAACCTCCAATGTGACTGTGCTTGTATTTGGAGATAGGGCTTTTAGAAGGTAAGTAACTAAGGTTAAAGGAAGTAATAAGGGTGGGGTCCAAATCTGGTAGGGTTTGTGGCCCTGTAAAAAGATCAAGATATCCTCTCTCACTCACTCTCTGCCTCCCCACTCTCTCCCCTCTCTCCACGCACAAGCACTAAGGAAAGGCCATGTGATTACACAGTGAGAAGACAGCTGTCTGAAAGCTGGAAAGAGAACTTAATGTAGTTTAGACTAACAACAACTTAATTTCAACAGTGTGCAAAACTTTGCTCCAGTATAGTTTCCTTTCCTTTCTTCTCCTTTGTGCTATTATTGTCATATAAATGACATCTTTAAACATTTTAAGCCAATCGACACATTTATATAATTATTGCTTTGTGTAGTTACTTTTAAATTAGGTAGAAGAGTTACACTTTTAAATTAGGTAGAAGAGTTACAAATAAAAACAGATTTATACTGTCTTTTATGACACCTATATAGTGAGTGACCTTTACTGATGTTCTTAATTTCTTCTTCTGATTAGAGCTGCTGTCTAGTGTTCTTTCATCTCAGTCTAAAGGACTCCCTTTAGTATTTTTTGTAGGGCAGATCTTCTAGGGAGGTGTTCTATAAGTTTTATATAAGAATGTCTTAATTTTACTTTATTTTTAAAAGATAATTTTGCTGGAGATAGAATTCTTAAGTAATATTCTTTTTCTTCCAGTGCAGTGAATATGTCATTCCACTGCCTTTGGCCATCGCGGTTTCTCATAAGAAATCAGCTGCTAATCTTACTGCAGATTCTTTGTACATTATGAGGTGCTTCTCTCTTGATGCTTTCAAGATTCTCTCTTTGTTTTTCCCTTTTGATATTTAAAAAATGTCCTTCTTTAGGAGATATTATTATCATTAATAACAATATGTAAAGATTTACTGTGATGTTTGATTCACAAAGAGGTGTGAATCTCTTTGAGTTTATCCTACTTGTAGGTTGTTGAGATCCTTGAATGTGTAGATTAGTGCTTTTCTTCAAAGTTGAGAAGTTCTCAGCTATTGTTTATTTAAATAATCTTTCTCTCTCATTCTCTTTTCTGCCTTTGGGAGAAGGTGCCCTATAAGTTTATTAAGCTCTGTTCTCTTTTCTTCACTTTTTTTCTTTCTTTTATTCACACTGGGTAATCTTAACTGACCTATCTTCAAGTTCACTGATTATTCCTTCTACCAGCTTCAATATTCTGTTGTGTCCTTTGCACGATTTTTAAAATTTAAGTCATTCTACTTTTCAACTCCAAAATTTCTGTTTCATTCCTTTTAAAATTTTCTCTCTTCTTTGATAGTCTCCATTCGGGAAGACATTGTTTTCATACTCTCCTTTATTTCTTTCAACACGGTTTCTTTTAGTTTTTAAACATATTTATTAGACTGAAGTTTTTTCTTCTAGTAAGTTCAATGTGCAGGCTTCTTCAGGGACAGTTTATATGGACTGTCTTTTTATTCTTGTTTGCACCATAATTTATTGTTTCTTTCCATGTCACTTAATTTTTGTTGAAAACTAAATATTTAAAATAATGTAATATCGTAACTTTGATAATCAAATTCTCTTACCTCCCTAGGGTTTATTATTGTTGCTTTCTATGATAATTGTTTCTGCTCTTGCTGATAGATTGTCTAGTGAATTTCCTGTACTAATTCTGTAGTCTGTCTTCTTTGTTGTGTGCAGCCACTGAAATATCACTAATTGGTTAGCTTTGTGGTCAGCTAATGATTGGAAAGTAAAACCCTTAATTGCCTTAAATCAATAAGTATCCCCTGGGTCAAAATATTCTATGTTTTTGTTGGCACACTCCTTCTAAGCTCTGGAACTTGACACTACCACTTGCTTGCGCAGAGCCTAAAGGTCAGCTAGAGGTAAACGATTAGGGCCCTGAAAACGGAAGTGGCCAGAAATATATTGGAGCTTTTCAAAGGCTTTATGATCATCTCATTTCCAAGATTTTCATTTTACGTTTTTTACCCAGCCTCACATTTGCCCCAACTTGTAATGCAGCCTCAAAATCTGTAATGTTAAACAACTGCCTCTGACATTTTCAACAAATGCTGTGAGAATAGGTCCTTTTCCACTGGTGGCTCTGAGTCAGATCAAATAAAAGTTAAGCCCCATCAATGGGGCTGTTCCAGGGCAGGGATTTTCCAGATAGGTCAAATAGTGACAATTCTCTGTGGACAGGACTTCTTTTTTCTTTTTTTTAGATCCATAACAATTTTGCCTCAATGGCTACTAGTCTGTTGGTTTTCTTAGCTCCCATGGCTGTGAGTTTGCTTGTTTTCAAGGCTACTGTGCTACTGGGGATAAAGTGATGGAAATAGAACAAATTAAAATTCAATAAAGCTCTCTATTCTTACCAGGATTCAGCTATTTTTCTTTAATAAATGTTATAAATGCTCATTGGATTGTTGCAAGGCCTTGGTTCATTTCTAGGTTTCCACAAAAGTTAATTTTGACCTTTTTGCTGGTGTCATTATTGCTTTTATAGAGGAATGAATATTCAGATGTCCTTATTCTGCCATTCTGGAAGGGCTTCTTGAAGTGCTTCCCCTGTACAGGAAGTTTAACTGCCTTTGAAGAGTTTTAACCAGAGGAATGACATAATTGGATTTATCCTATATTGACCATTCTACCAACTTTTGGAGAATGGAATGTGAAAGAGGAAGACACATGATATGGCTTGGCAGTCATTCAGGTAAGAAATGATGTGGACTTGAACAAAAATTGTTGCTAATAAAGACTGTTGTCCTAGGTAACTATGGGTATAGAGTTAGCAGTAGACTCCCCCTACTGCATAAGAGTTTGATCTCCAGTTGATTGTCTCATTGAGTTCCCTTGGTATCTAATAAGGATAAGAATGTCAACTATGATATCAGACAATGTTTCTTAAGGTAAAGATACCCCCTGAATGGTAAACTGCACCTGAACTTGGAGAACTATACATACCTGATTGGCATTCCATGGCTTTGAACTTCCGTGAGTACAGTCAGTGCCTTTGTGACTGGGCACATCTCTGTGATGACCCAGGAAGCCATACCTATGGAATTGTTATAAGATACTGGCTTACATGGCACATGAAATTTTGAAACCAAGTCTCCCATACCTGTTCAATGTGGATCTTATTTCCTGGCATCTGTATCATCATCTGGAGGGTTAAATAGCTTTCTCCTACAGAAAAGAAATTCCTGGTGCTGTATTGCTAGCAAACCCTGGTTGTTGTACTATATCTTTCTAAGCAAACTTGATGCCATGTTCGGCTTTGGATGGTTTTGTGAGTCTCAATGTTTAGTGACCCTAACAAGTCATCATAATAGGCTTTGGAGACACCCTTGTGATATACTTTGGCATTTCTATAATGGATTGGTCTATAGTCTTACTTCCTGGTCTGGTACTTACACTGCTATAACTAACTCTTACAGATTGTCTTTTGTGGATAATGTTTTACTTTCTATACCAACCTAACTCACTTTTTGAACAATAAACAACATTGTTTTCATTCCAATCCATTCTGGAGGCCAGTAATAATACAATTCTATATTTGTGTATTAGTAAAAATCCATTGGATTTGATGATCCTTCAGACTTTCAAGTGCTGTCGCAGTTTTCTTTTTCTCAGACAATTACTGAGTTGGCGTAATTGTTCTAATTTCATACCAGGAAATTTAGGTTCTAAAATGTTTAGTGTCTTGCTTGGTGAGACAGGAGGTTAATGGCAGATCTATGATCTATACCCTGGTCCTTCAGCCAATTACACAATTCAGTATTCTTTCCTCCGTCATATGAAGCAGAAATTGTTAGCCATGTCACAATGACCCTAGTACAGAGGGAAGCCAGTCTAAACTGATTTTGTTTTAGATGATTGTTAGAAAATGAGACACTCACCCACAGAGCCAACAGGAAAGCTTGCCAGATCTTCAACCTTCCTGTTGAGAAAGGAAACTCTACTTCCTGATTACTTAACACTTGTGTCACAGTTTTGGTAAAGGCCTTGTCACAACTGGCAAAATTCTCTTTTAGTTGAAAGCTGCTCATGCATATTCAGAAATGCAAATTAGAATGTGTGCCCTTAACTGGAAAGAAGTTAATAACCTGTAATAGCTGCCTCTGGCATCCCAACGCTCTTGTGTCTTCATTAAGCAGTGGCAGGAGGGGATGGTTTCTCAGAGAAACCAGTTTTGTCTTTTGATGTCTGTGTACTACTAATAAGATGGTTTGTAATTTTGATAAAAGGAGGCCTCCTTCTTGGCCTCTTACGTTTTACCTGAAATTTAAAAGATTAAAAAATAAACTTACACTCTTTAAATGATAGGATCTTAGGATTGTGAATCACATTTAAACTATATTCTTATTTTATTAGTTGAGGAAACTGAGTCCCAGAGAAGCAAAGCAATTTTTGCAAGGTCACATAGCCCCAACTGAGAATTTTTTAGTCATTGTTTGATTTTCTTCTCTATGCTCATTCAGTTCTTTTGCATTTGTGTTGTGTCATCCTTAATTTATAATATTTAAAAAACAATATATTGAGGATTTATTATAGACCATTTACTGGGTCAGCACTTCAAAATGCTAGATGCAGAGGTTCATAAGTAGACAGAAAGAAGAGACAAAAGTTAATGAGTAAAATGCATATATATGGGAATATTGTGCCTTAAAAGAGTATATCTACTATGGTTAGTTGATGGAATATTTGATTGTTTTCCATTTACTGAGCACATATTATGTACAATGCAAATTGTACAACACATGACATATAACATGACATGCTATGGTAAATAATAACATAAATGATACATAGTCTCTACCTGCTCAGAACCTGCAACTTTTTAACAAGGCAACCAGCACATAAGTAAATATGTTAATGACTTAATGTCATTACGAAAACACACACAAAATACATATAGTCAAGACTCTGAATAATCTATTCCTACACTGTTTACATATCCTCTATTACATTTTTTCCTAATTTTATCTATTTTTCTCTATATCAGCCGTTCGAGCTGCTTATCCCTTTCTGATCACACCATGGCCTATGCGACAGTCAAGTTCAGTGTGTAAGCATGTGGATACTGTAGCTACTGTGCCTGGTTTGTATCCCAGCTCTACTGCCTACCAATAGGCAATATGAGTTAACCTCTTGTTCATCTATTTCTTCATCAGTAAAATCGATCTAATAATATTATCTACCTCATAGGATTTGTGAGGAATAAATGAGCTAGGACTTGAAGAGATTTTTAGAACTTGTTTCTGGCCCACAATTAGCACTAAAAAATTAGTATTACTATTAATATTACTAGTAGTACTGCAACATATCTTTCAAGGTTTGGTTCAAATGTTAGCTTTATCATACATCCTTTCTTGATCACCATTTTCCTTCCTAATTTTCTTACTCCATCCCTTCATCTCTGCTATTTTCTTTCTTCCAACACACTTTTGTTAAATATGCACTATTTGTCAAGCACACTGCCAGGACCAGGGATAGAGTAAGGACCAAGACGGCCATTGTCATTGACCTCATGGCTATTACCACAAACTTCTCCCTCTCTGCACTCCAAGTGTTCGACACTTGCTGCTGTTGAGCACCTAATTTATTGCACCCTGTATTCTGGATTTTTATGTCTATTTCACCCCTAATCCCACCACCATGATCTTTGTCTCCACAAAGCTTATCTGCTTGTTGAACAAATCAAGTCGATAATTAACTTGTATCATACAAATGAATTCCCAAACTCCTAACCTCAAAATAGAAGTTCCTTTTTAAAATGGAGGAAAGTATAAAAACAGAAAAGTGGCAGATGAAATTATAACAAATGTGGTAGCAAACATTAATCTAATACATGCCTTGTTTCATGCTTTAATTTAGCATTTTGCTCATTTAATCCTCACAACAGCCGTATAAGGTAGGAAAGGGAGGCACAGAGATGCAAAGTAACTTTCTCAAGGTCACAAAGCTAGTAAGTGGTAGAGCTCAGATTTACCCAGGAAGTTCAGTCTAAATATTAGGTATTCCTAACCACTAAGGAAAGCTGCTTTTAAGGTTGAGAGGAACTAAGTACATGTAGATGTGCCTTTGAAGAGGTGGCTTAGGCAGGTGAAATGGGGCATACTTCTCAAATGTTAGATGTTAGGTAGTGTGTATTAGTTTCCTATGGCTGCTGTAACAAATTACCACAAATTTGGTGGCTTAAAACAAGAGAAAAGTATTTTGTCACAGTTCTGAAGGCCGAAAGTCCAACATCAGTTTTACCGAAGTGAAATCAAGGTCTTGGCAAGGCCAGACTTCTATGTTCCTTGGCTGTGACCTTTTCTTCCTTTATTTTCAGAACCAGCAATGTAGCATTTCATCTCTCTCTCTCTCTCTGCTTCCTTCATCACACCACTTTCTGTCTTCTGTGTGTGTCTAATCTCCCTCTACCTATGTATCATGTAGGGTTCTCCAGAGAGGCAGAACCAATAAGATGCGTATATAAATATGTGAGAGGAAATTTATTAGGGGAATTGGCTCATGCAATTGTGAAGGCTTAGGAGTCCTACCACAGGCCATCTGCAAACTGAATGCCAGTAGCATGGTTCATTCCAAGTCCAGAAGCTTCAGAGCCAGAGAAGCCAATGGTGTGATTCTTAGTCCCTGTCCAAAGCCTGAGAGCTGGTGGTGCCATTGGTGTAAGTCCTGGAGTTCAAAGGCTGAAGAGCCTTGAGTTCCAATGTCCACAGACAGGAGAGAAGACTGTATCCCAGCTCTAGCTGATAGAACAGGATATTTGCCTTTTCCTCCACTTTGTTCTCTCCAGGCCTCTAGCAGATTGGATAGTGTCTGCCCGTACTGAAGTCATATCTTTCCCATCCCATCCATTCAAGGTTACATGTTAATCTCTTCTGGAAACATCCTCATAGTCACACCCAAAAATATTGCTTTACCAGGTTTCTAGGTATTCCTTAATCTAGTCAAGTTGACACCGTCATAACCTATCTCTTATAAGGACACTTGTGATGGTGTTTAGGACACCCTGAAAATCCAGGATGGCCTCCTCATTTTAAGATCCTTGACTCATTCACATCCACAGAAACTTTACCATTTAGGGTAACATTCACAATTCTAGAGACTGGGGCTGGACACATCTTTGGGAACCAGTATCAGACTATCACATATTGGTACCGTGAATGGAAAAAATAAAAGGACAGAAAAGGCATGTTGGAAGGAGAAATATCAAGACATACTGACTGGCTGAATGAAGACCATCCAACCTTCTTTCTCGCCTCTCTGCCTAGATCCTTTGTCCCCTTTTCTGTTAGTCTCAGTCCTAAACTCTCCTCAGACTATACTCCAGTCCTCACCTTCTTCAAAAAGCTGACACTTACCTCTACCTGGCTGGATTGTGAGTCCCCAACACTGGGTGTCACTTCTATCACGGGACTTAGTACATTGCATTGCAATTGTCTGAATAGTTTTTCTCTCCCCAAATGCTTTTAGGATCATACAGAATATGAACCACTGAGGGATAGATTTAAAATGTATATAGGCAGAAAAGCATTTTTAATGCATTGAAAATATGTGGCTTGTTTTGTCAAATCAAATGAGCATTGATTTTTAATGCCATATTTTATTAATTGATGAAGATAAAGAAGACTTTTAACAGCAAAAAAAAAAAAAAATCCACAAACAAACCAAACAAACAAAAAACCCCAAACTGCTATCGATTTAAGATGGCAGATCCTAGAAATGTATTTGCCTTCCATTCCTTCTAATATATCTTTTCATAAAAGTCTGTAAGCATAGAAAAAGTAAGTAAAGAGCACAAAAGTGTAAAAAGTACAAAAAATACAGTTAAGAAAATGAGTAAGCGTGCCTAGAATGTGAGAAATTTCAGCACTGTTTTGGATGGCAAAAATTAATATGTTAATGGAGGAACCCACAGAGAAAGCTGTAGCAGCAAGTATGCCTTCACAGGAGGTAGAAACCAGTCTAAACAAGGCAATTCCGAGGTGCTCAGGGTGAATTCAGTAGATGCAGCAGAAAATAGAAGTGAGAAAAGGGAGCAAGAATGGAAAGACCATGCAAAATACAGTACCAGTTGAGACCATTCCCCACTCCCTCACCCCATCCTTCTGCTCCAAGCCATAGAATATTAGAAGGCAGTAATATTTACCTCCAATGCATACAACTGAACTAAATCAAACCAAACACTGGAAGGCTCTTCTTTGAAGAAATTGGAAGAAGTTCCTTGGGATAAGCTATAGCTTCTGGAATGAATGTTAGTGTCCTTCAGTAAAATCTTCCAAATTATAGCATTAGAGAGAGTAGAGATGAGATAGAGGCAAAGAACGACATATGGCCATTGACTCCTGGCTTTCTTACCCAAAGGCAAAGTGTATTATTTAGTACGTCCAGCTCCCCTCCACTCAGCATCCAGTGATTCTTCTCAAAGGAGAACCTATTGGGAACTGTGAAATACCTCCACAGTAGCAGAGCAAACTCAGACCACAAACATGGAATAGACTAGACATGTAAAGAGATCATGGAAGAGAAATACAATTATAGTAAACAGACAAAGAGATCCAGATGGAAGCAGATATTCCAGAAAACAAAAAAGACATTTCAAAAATTTTAATTAATTATCCAGACAATTTGAGACCACGTAATAATCACAAGACAAAAACTAGATACTACAAAAAAGGAAAATGCAGAGACCTATAAAGACAACAGCTCCCAGAAAAAAAATTTCTGCCAAATAAAGAATATATATATGCTCTATTACATTTTGTAGGCCTGAGGTGGGAAAGAAATCCTCCTGAATGTATAGAAAAAAGACAGACAGAGAGGAGTGTCAGACTTCTCATCAGCAGTGGTGAATGCTCAAAGACAATAGAACAGTGGTTTCAATGTGCTAAGAAAAAAACAAGTTTGAAACCAGATCTCTATACTGAGATGGGCAGCCATGCAGGTTCACTGCTCAGATATCCCCTCGAGAAAGAATGTGCTGTTATGTACGTGCTCAGTCAACAGTCCCCAGCTGCAGTGCCTCAAACCAAGGACACATTTTCACTGAGCAGCTCCAGCTGAATCCTTATTTCATGTCAGAGGGATAACTATAGAGCGTTATGAAGGTAACCTCCATGAAAACTAAGTAAAAAGATCTTATTTCTGGGGGAAGGGAGAAATGGGATGGGAGAATTGCTTTCCGTAATAGTCTCATTTATATTATTTAATTTATTGTCATGATTATGTATTACTTTAATTAAAAGAACAGACATACAAAATCAAAAATGCAAATGGTGGGCTATTTAAACTATATATGTAATGTATAATAATAATAGTAGTAATAATAACTGAATGAATTGTGCAGGATAGACACCCATCCAGGGAACCTAGCCTCATTGTTTCATCACCCCAGAGCTCCTAGGAATGAAATGAGCTAGAAAGCGAATGTTGATAATCATCAAGAGTCCATGAGATTTGAAATATTTTCTACAACAGGATTGATTCAGTATTTAGTTATGGTTCTTTATGCTTATTAATAAACAAGAAATCCAAAGAAAATTTAGTATGGTACCTTATCTCTCCCCACCCCCTTGCTTTATTGAAGTAAAATTGACAAATAAAAGTTGTATATATTTAAGGTATACAACATGATGTTTTGACATATATATGTATACACTGTACAATAATTAATATAATCAAACTAATTAACATATTCATCACCTTACACATATTACTATTTTAGAGGGAGGTTGAGAACACTTAAGATCTGCTCTGTTAGCAAATTTTAAGTGATAGTTTGAGTGTTTGTGCCCTCCAAAGCTCATTTGGAAGCTTAATCCTCAATATGGTGTTTGAAAGATGGGGCCTTTAAGAGGTAATTGAATCATGATGGATATGCCTTTGTGAATGGATTACTTAATCCATGGGCTAATGGTTTGATGGATTAATGGGATATCATGGGAGTAGACTGGTGGCTTTATAAGAAAAGTAAGAAAGCCTGTTAGCACGCTCAGCCCTCTCACCATGTGATACTGCACACTGCCGTGGGATGCTGTAGAGAGTCCCCACCAAGAAAAAGTCCATCACCAGATGAACCGCCTCCATCTTGGGCTTCCCAACCTCCAAAACTGTGAGAAATAAATTCCATTTCTCTATAAATTACCCAGTTTCAGGTATTGTTATAAGCAAGAGAAAAGTGACCAAGACAGTCACGATAATGTACATTAGGTCGCCAGCACTCATTCACCCCAAATAACTGAAACTTTGTACCCTTTGGACAACATCTCCCTATTACCCTCAAATCCCAGCCCCTAGAAACAACCATTCTACTCTCTGCTTCTATGATTCTGACATTTTTAGGTTCACATGTAAGTGAAATTTTACACTATTTTTCTTTCTGTGTCTTATTTCACTTAGCATAATGTCCTCCAGGTTCATTCATGTTATTGCAAATGGCAGAATTTCCTTCTTTTTATGGCTGAATAATACTGCATTACGTATTTATGTATGTGTGTGTGTGTGTGTGTGTGTGTGTGTGCATGTGTGTGTGTACACATTCCACAATTTCTTTATCCATTCATTCATCAACAGACACTTAGGTTGCTTCCATATCTAGGCTATTATGAATAATACTGCAATGTACACAGTGCAGATATCTCTTCAAGCTATTCGTTTACTTTCCTTTGGATGTTTAGAACCATGAAAGACCCTGAATAGCCAACGTAATCTTGAGCAAGAATGACAAAGCTGGAGGCATCATAATTCCTGATTTCAAAATATACTGCAAGGCTATGATCTTTAAAACATGATGGTCCTTGCATAAAAACAGACATATAGACCAATGGAACAGAATGGGAACCCAGAAATAAATTCATGTATTTATGGTGAATTGATCTTCAACAAAGATGCCAAGAACACACAATGGTGAAAGGATAGTCTCTTCGATGAATGATGCTGGGAAAATTGTATGTCCACATGCAGAAGAATAAAATTGGAACCTTATCTCATACCATATAAAAAATCAACTCAAATGGATTAATGACTAATGTAGGACCTAAAATGGTAACACTACTGAAAGAAAACATATGGGAAAAATCTTCTTGACATTGGTCTGGGCAATGATTTTTTTGGGTATGACCCAAAAATCACTGGCAACAAATATAATAATAGGCAAATGGGATTGCATCAAACTAGAAAGCTTCTGCACAGCAAGGAAAACCATCAACAGAGTGAAGAGACAATCTATAGAATGAGAGAGGAAAACAATCAACAGAGTGAAGAGACAATCTATAGAATGAGATAACATTTTTGCAAGCCATATGTCTGATAACGGTTAATAGCCAAAACATATAAGAAACTCAAACAACTCAATAGCCAGAAAACAAATAACTAGATTAAAATATGGACATAAGACCTGAATAGAGACCTCTCAAAAGAAGACATACAAATAGCCAACACTTATATTAAAATGTGCTCAACATCACTAATGATCAAAGAAATGCTAATTAGGTTAAGCAAAAATTAACTTACCACTTCAATGAGATTGCACCTCATACTTGTTAGGATGGCTATTATAAAAAATGCAAGAGAAAACATGTTGAGAACAGTGTGGTGAAAAGGGAACCCTTATTTTCTGTTGGTGGAAATGTAAATTAGTGCAGCCACAGAAAGCAGTACGGGGGTGTCTCAAAAAATTAAAAATAGAACTAACATATTAAAATAATCAGTGATGATTTTTTTGGTAATCTCTTACAAAATTCAAAACATGTCCTGTTTACTATCCCATATTCAAGAGCAAATGGACTCACTAGGACAGTTCCACAATTTAAGAGCATGTCTTAAGTCTTACGAGATCATCTGAATTAGACCACTCTTTCTCTGTAATGGAAGATTCAGGGAGATTCAGGTAACACAGCATATCCATCTCTACTGTTCTTGCTATAGTTCAAACACATATTACTGGCACTGCCTGCATCACTGCTGTATCTGTACCTCTCAAATCTTTTATGTTACTACTAAAATTATCTTCCTAAAGTCCTGATCTGAGTGTAATGGGATTTTGAGTGTGACTTATCCTGTTGCCCTGGGATTTAGGACTAAGATTCTATGTTAGCAAAAACAAAACAAAACAACTCCCCCACTCCCATGAACTAAGCATCCTATGTTCTAAAGAACACTGAAATCAATAATCAATTTGGACCAAGTATGTCCTGTGGGTTTGCAAAGATATGGTAGGAATGGAACTGCTAATGCCAGCCACCACCTCAACAACCTCTTCTCCTTTTTCTCAACTTACCTATGGGGGCTGGGGTGACTCAGAATCCTGACATATCAGCTTGGGGGTGGGGGGTGGGGTAGGAAAGACAGTGCTATTCCTTTTCCTGTCTTCAGGATGGGTGCTTTGCTCCTACCCTGAAGCCATGTGAGAGGGATCTCTCAAAAGTGTCTGTGTATTAGTCCATTTTGTGTTGCTTATAAAAAAATACTTGGATCTGGGTGATTTATAAAGAAAATGACATTTATTGCTTACAGTTTCTGAGGCTGGGAAGTCCAAATTCCAACTGGTAGTGGTGACAGTGATCCAGGGGTCTCACATTGCAGATGGTGGAAGCAGAGAGAGCTGAAAGAGAAAGACAGACTCTCGTCTTCTTTTAAAGCCCTCAGAACCATGCCCCGACCACCATTTTTAATCCATTCACTGCTGCACGGTCCTACAACCCAATCACCTATTTAAGGCTTCACCTTTCAATTACCATAATAGGATTTCCCACCCTCTTAACAGTCACAGTGGGGGCTAAGTTTCTAATACACAAAAATTAGGGGACACAATTCAAGCTTCAGGGAGTTTTGGGGGGACATAATTAAATTCACTATGGTCTGTAAGAATGAGACAGGTTTCTTGCTTTCTGTATGAGTAATTGCTAATCTGCAAAAAGCTCCATCACCACCCTGATTCTCTCAATGACATTTAGCACCATGCTGTGGTTAGCTTGAAGTATGGGTACATATGTTAACCCAAAGACTGGCGATTTCTGAAGATAGGGGTGATGTTTTAGGAGCTGCAGTAACCAGTAGAACGAGAAGGGACCATGATAAAGAAAGAAGTGGGGACAGTATATCACCTGCTCTCAGGTTTCCATGGCTGTAGTCATAGAAGAGGAGCTTAGTGGTTTATGTGAGACTACACAAAGGAGCAGGAAGGATAAAAGAGTGACAGGACCCTTGCAGTAGTCCAGGTGGCTATCAAGGGAAAGGATGCCTCCTTTCCCAAAGAGGAAGTTAGGTGTGATTTGCCAGCCAGGACCAATAGCAGATATCCCAAGCAAGCCAGGCAGACAATCTAGGTGGAGACCATCAGATTGTTGACCTCCAACAGGCAGAGTGAGAACAGGGTTCCTTTGTGGCTATCAATAGCCAGCCATTTTGGAAATTTAACCTCTGTAATATTTTCCATTTTTCTCTTCTTCCACCAACACCAGGGACACTAGACATAGAAGAGTCAAGAGAAGAACATGTTCCCAAGCCAATGCTTCCTCCCTCTCTCCTGCTCACGCTCTCTCTCTCTCCCTCCCAAAGGAGGATGACGTAGAAGAACTGAAAAAACAGAACCTGTACTACCCTGTCCCCTACTCAAGTCCACTAGGCAAAATCTGGCCAAGGGTGTGGTAGAGTAAATACATGATCCCAACTTGAGGCTAGAGCTTTAAACTGCAATTAGGAGTTTCTAAATAACCATAGTGGCTGGAAAATTAGTTGGAAGAAAACAAATTTTCCTGGTTAAAGCATCATTAAATGCAGTGATTTGGAGGGGGAAAGGCATAAAGAGTTTTATCTTTATATTCTACTTCTGCCAGATTGCTTAATAAACCACGATTATTAACCTATGGTTATTAACCTAGGGTTAAAACTCTTAAACTATTTCCTAACTGTTCAGCACAGTATTTCTCTACATTTTATACTCTAGACAGTCACTTAGCATTCTCCAAACCCACCCTGGGCTTCCTTGCTCTTGTGCCTGTGTTAAAACTGTTTCTTCTAGGCTGGCCTGTGGCTCACTCGGTAGAGTGTGGTGCTGATAACACCAAGGCCACGGGTTCGGATCCTAAAAAAAAAAAAACAAAAAACTGTTTCTTCTGCTTCAAGTGACCTTCTCTGTCACAGTCTCATATTTGAGTTCTCTCTAACCCTCGAGGCCTGGTTTACATGGAGTCCTTTCTAGCCTTCTCTAATACTGTAACTTAGCCTCGCCCTTTGCATTACAATTTTTTCTTTAATAATTACCATAGCCACAAAACAAATGATAATGATTTTAGTAATGATGCTATATTGGTAAATAATAATTGCTATAAATCAAACTTTACTTTGAAGAGTTAGCACTTTCTCCAATAATGTTATTTGTTATTAAAAACACATAAAATCTGTAAATGGATTGGAACAACACACTTGTTTATGGTTTTCTAGAATAGTACTCTCTAAAATGAGTTGCTTGCACTTTATGCAGCACATAATACAATCTAATTTGTTAGCATTAAGTTGGAAATATTGGGATATTTGTTTTATTTTTATTTATTTAAAAAGAAAAATTAAGCATTGCTAATAATTTATGAGTTAACACAAGCATCTTCCTTAGGCTGGTGAATGAGAAGGCCAGGTATCCAGCACGGTATTGGGGGAAAGGTGGTTGACAGGGTCATCCCCACTTCTTCCTTTGTTCTTAGCATGTTGAGATATATGTGCATTTTATATGCTCCAGGATGTCATCATTGTGGCTAATTTATCAAAACACAAGACTTTTACAAGGTTAAATCTTACAGTACTTTATAAAGACATAGATCTTGACAATGAAACATTTGTTATCACACATACCTCACTGTTCTCTCAAGGCTAACAAATTCATCACTGGGTTAAGCTATTTGTTTGCTTTTTCAACCCCATTTCCCCCACATAAAAATCCCCACAAAAAACCCAAAACAACAACAAAAGCACACGCACACTCACAGTCATAATCAGAGATATACTCTATAACCGTATATACTGTAAGGCTGCAGGCTTGGTTTACTTTAGAAAATACAGTAGCTGTTCCTGGAGGCCAGGCGGTGGGAGGCTGAAACATGGGTATTCACTCCATCAGCAATCAGAAGACGGGCTCACCTGCTGGAGGTTGCTCTTTTTCTAGGCATCTTCTTCATCAGAGTCAAGCAGAGAGCAGTTCTGAGTCCCTAAAAGGAGATAGATGGCTGAGATTGCCTCATGTAGGAGCCAGAGAGAGAGAGAGAGAGAGAGAAGGGGAGGGCATGATGAGAAATGCTTAAAAACAGTCTTCTGAGAACTGAGAAACCTACTCGCAGCATGGTAATTTTTGCAAGAGCTTTATATAATCTCATACTTGAAAACTGGGGAAAAGTTTTCTGGATACTCTTGAATGAAGTTAACCAAGTTTTTAAAGCAAACAACAAGGCAAATTAAATAAATTGCACTGTGCCCCCAAACCCAAATCTAGCAAATTGTGTCATATGGGAGAGGACTTACTTACTGTCTAAAATTCTTCTAATAATAACATACTCAGTTAAACTTTAAAAATCTGTATGCATACATACATATGGACTAAGAAACGGACTTTGTAGCCAGAGGAATATGCATCCAAATTCCATCTCTGCCCCTCCCTGGATGGTGAATGTCGATGACTTATTTAACATATATATGCTTCAATATTTTTCTTCTGTATAAAGGGATTATTGTTTCAAATTCACAGTATCATTGGGAGAACGAATTGGGATGATGTATATAAAAGAACACACACACACACACACACACACACACACACACACACGTGTGTGTGCACAAACACATTCCCTTCTCTGCCTGTCTGTCTCAGTCACTCTAAGTCGTAATTGAAATTTCTAAAATCCTCGACCATGGAGAATCAAAATGATGATGACAATGACAACAACCACAGTAGCTAGAATGTCTTGCTAGGTGCTTTAGATATTTACCTTGTTTAATCTTCCCATCTACCCTAAGAGGTAGCTGTTACTATTATCCCATTTTGTAGATGTTGAAACCAAGGCAGAAAGAGTTAAATAATTGACGAAAGCTGTGGGGCTTAAGCCATGGAACTGGCTTTGAAATCTGGGATTCTTTGGGAGCTTCCAGCATCATTACCATGTTTTTGATCATCAGTCCCTTCCTTCTTTCCTTCCCTCCCTCCCTCTTTCCTTTCCTCCCTTTCTTCCTTCCTATTCTTTTTTTCTTCTCATATCATGTGAGTTACCATCTATTTCACCTTTCGCCATGCCTTCTTAGACAGGTTAGCAATCTTCACCAATCTATCATTACAACATGCCCCTTACTATCTGTATAACCTTAGAAAAGTCATCTGACCTTTCTGTAAGCCACAGTTGTCGCATGTATAAAATGCACATTAGTAACTCTTAGGATGGTTGTGAAGACGTAATAATGTAATGTAGATGCTTAGATGGAAAACACTATAGAAATATTTACCATCCAAATAACTGATTTAATTAGAGGCAATGACAACACTTAATTTAAAAGAAACAAATACTGGTGAGGGTGTAGAGAGAAGGGAACCCTCCTGCACTGTTGGTGGGACTGTAAATTAGTACAACCAGTATGGAAAACAGTATGGAGGTTTCTCAAACAATTACAGATAGGTCTTCCATACAATCCAGCAATCCCACTTCTGGGTATATACCCAGAGGAATGGAAATCATCATGTCGAAGAGATACCTGCACTCACATGTTCATTGCAGCTCTGTTTACAATAGCCAAGATATGGAACCAACCTAAATATTCATCAATGGATGATTGGATAAGGAAACTGTGGTATATACACCATGGAATACTACTCTGTCATAAAAAGGAATGAAATACTCCCATTTGCAACAACATGGATGAATCTGGAGAAACTTATGTTGAGTGAAATAAGCAAAGCACAGAGGGATAAATACCTCATGTGCTTACATATGAGAGAAAGAAAGAAAGGAAAGAAAGACCACAGAAGTGTGGTGGTCTTACAGAGGGACAGAACATTCCTTGGGCTACAAAGCGGAGTGGTGGGGAGAAGAGTGGGGAAGGGAGGTTGGGGAATAATTGGGTGGGAACATGGGGTATAAAAGTAATTTCTGGTAATGCGTATGCCCCAGTGTGAATCTAGCCCTTACATCATAGGCACGAGGGGTGATCATTAGCTTTGTATCTCATGAATATTCTTAATAATAAAAAGATAGAGAATTTGCATTTTTTTATTTCCAGGTTGTTATATTATCATTTTTATTCACAAAAGAAAACTTGTTTTGAAATAGCAAATGCAGAATACCTGAATTTCGGTCTTGGTTACACTATTTACTGGCTATGTGGCTTTGAGAAAGCAAATGCTCTGGATCAGAGCTTTGGCATTAACTACAGAGAGAATAAAAAAGGGAAAATAAGAGATAGGAAAGAAGGGAGGGAGGAAGAAAGGACAGAAAACACAGAGCCTGCTGGGAACAGAAAAACAAAGACAAGAGAATTTACTTACTTTCCCAGGCCATCCAATTAATAGCAAGATTTTCATTCTAGAAGGGGAAGAGGTTGATTAAAACACAATCCAGAGGCAAGACTAATGTGAGTTCCATCCAGATTTGGGAAGTAGAGCAGAAAGAGAAACACGCCTTCTTGGGTTATTGCAGAAGAAAAAAAAAAGCCAAGCACCTAATAGTACACAATACCACAAAGGTGTGCATGCAATTGTGCAAATGTTTCAGAACCCTAAATTAGAGAACCTTGTTAATGTGTCTACACACACCCTTAGTCCCAAACAACTGGTCATTCACAGTCCTGGCCACTAACACTCACTGACCTCACACATGTGTGGTGAGAGGTGAGTGACCGGAGGTGACTAAACGCCAACCAGCCACTGCTTTTCCCTGTAACTCAATGCCATACACTAGTTAGGGCCCTTATGGTAAGAGAATTTAACATACTTATTTGTTAAGTTGCTGAACAGTAAGAAGGAGGAGAAGAGAGGGAGGTCTGCAAGATGTACGTAGGTCCATAGCTGTATCCCTGCAGTGTGGAAGTGCATGGTGGTAAAGCGATGTGGAGATGCAGAGTTTCCAGTGGAGCATTTTTTCAAAGAGGTCGATGCTGTCAGGGGGATTCAGCGTAAAGTGGAGCAGACAACTTAGGTAGGTCAGTCAGAGCCTTTTAAGAGAAACAACATTCTGAGGATGAAAGGAGCCCGGTAAATTACTCTCAGGAATTGAAGGTGTTGGAGACAGGTCTTTAGAGATGGAATACAGCGATTTCCAGTAACCACATTTAAAAAACCGTGACCTGTTTAATAGGACTGAGATTCCACAAGAAGCTGATCTTTCCTGACACTTAAGGCAAAACAAACTCCCCTGTTCTCCTTTCCTTAACCACAACTTTCCAATAGCTTGGCACGTAGATGCCGAGTCCTTTGTATACATGAAAACACTAATTCAAGAGGGAAAATCATCCAAAGGCCTCATAGAAGTGAAAATAAAACATAATGACATTTTTATTTTTGTCACTTTTTAAAAATTCAATTTTATTTATATTTTTGTGGGGTACAGTGTGTTGTTTCAATCCACGCATATCTTGCATGATGAGTCACTTAGGGTAGATGGCGTAGTTTTGTCCCCATTATTTCATTCCTTATCCTCCCCTTACCCCTGCCCCTCTCAGCCTCTGGTAACCATTATTCTATTCTCTACTTTTTTTCCCTAAATACACAAAGATTAATATATCCTTATTGTAAAAAAGAACTCTTAAAAATGAATTAGAAAACTCTAAGCTAAAATGTGGTGAAGGACAGGAGCAGGCATGTCACACATCCAAAGAAATACACGTGGTTAATAAGTATCTTCTAGGATCTGGATGTGGGTGGGTTGGGGCCGTCCTGGCCCCCATCTCTCAGGATCCTGGGTGTCGGGCGTCCAGAGTTGGGCTGGCTCCATTGCTGGCTGGCCTGGATGTGCCTGGGTGGCAGTGGGGGTGGGGCTACGGCCCACAGCCCTGTCTCCCAGAGCCCCTTGCATATTGGGCTGGTTTCCATTGCTTGTCTGGATGGGTGGCCTATAATCACATTTTTAGGAAGAGCAAAAAGAAAAAGGAAAAGATAGTCCCCCTAATAAAATTAACTACTAAAACACAAACACAGAGACACCTTGGGAAAAGCAGCTATATCTATTTTACAAAGCTGAGGGAACATTAGTGTTTTAGAACCTAACAGTCCTGTACAACCATGAATATTTCTGGAATTATTATTAGTAGTATGATTGATAAAAATAGTATGATCTTGTACAATTGGTGTTTATAATCATAATCTTTAACTGTCAAGAAAAGCTAAATGGTGTTCTTTTCTATTTAAGAACACAGAGAAGTGTGTAATATGTTTGAAATACATTTCTTCCAAGTTAAATTATTTAGTAAGTATTTGCATTGCTGGGCTCAGTGCTGGGCATTGGGAATACAACTGTAATTTAAAGATAAAAGTTTCCTGTTCTTATTCAGTTTACAATTTGGAGGGATATTGAGAGAAGTAAATAAGCAGTGGGAATATGGTATGCTAAGGACTGTAATTGAGGAAATATACAAGGTTCTGAAAATCATCAGGGGGTACTGCTTTGGGTTGAATGTCTCCCCAAAACTTAATCCCCACTGTACCTGTCAAGGGTGAGAAATCCTAATATGGTAATCAACAGGTGGGGCCTTAAAGAGGTGATTAGATTCTGAAGACCAGGCCTAGTGAATGGATTTATAATGGTGGTCATGGGCATGCTTCTAAGGGTTTTAAAAGGAGAGTGAATGAGGAAGTTAGTCTCTCTCTCTCTACTTCTGCCATCTCTCAATGTGATACCCTGTGTCACTGAAGCCACCACCAAAGAAGACCTTCACTTGATATGGTCCCTGGACTTTGGACTTCCCAGCCTCTGAAACTGTAAGCAATAAATTTGATTTTCTTGCAAATTATCCAGTTCTTGATATTTTGTTGTAAGCAACAAAAATGGACTAATACAGGTACCTATCTGAGTTTTGAGGGGGGAGCCTCTAAGATGGTCCACAGTGATCTCTGCCTCTTGGTATTCAAACCCTTGGGTATTCTCCTCTCATTAAGTATGGACTAGACTTATAAACTCACCTCTAGTGAATAGAATACATGAGAAGTGATGGCTTTCCACTGAGATTAGGTTCAAAAAAAGACTGTTTTTTTCATTTGGGGCATATATTCTATCTCACTCTTTCTTGGATTATTTGCCCTGAGGGAAGCTTGTTGTGAGGTTGTGAAAGAGCTCTGCAGAGAGACCTACATGGTGGAAGACAAAAGCCTGCCAACAACCACAGCAGTGAGCTGGGAAGCATTTTCTTTCCTCCCCAGTCAAGCCATCAGATGAGACTGAAGTCCTGGCTGACAGCGAGACTGGCCTTGGGGCACATACCTGGGTCCTTGGACTTTGGTTCTGTTCTTTGCTGGGAATAGAAACTAAGAAGTACCAGGAATTTTTTTTTCAGAGCTCCACTGCAGTCTGAGGCTCTTTCTATCTGTAGTAGTCCATTTTGTATTGCTATAACAGAAATACCTGAGACTGGGTAATTTATAAAGAACAGAGGTTTATTTGGCTTATGATTCTGGGACAGCTGCATCTGGTGCAGGCCTCAGGCTGCTTCTACTCATGGCGGAAAACAGCTGGCGGGTACAAGCAGATCACATGGTGAGAGGAAGCAAGAGAGAAAGAGAAGGTGCCAGGGTCTTTTAAACAACCAGCTTTCATGGGAACTAACAGAGTGAGAACGCATTCATTAATCCCCACCCCCTAAGGAGAGCATTAATTCATTCAGGAGGGATTCACCCCCATGACCGAAGCTGCCGCATTGGAGATCAGATTTCTGTGAGTTCTGGGATGACAATCCATCCAGACTCCATCACTATTCAATCCTCCTTCCTTCCCTCTCTCCTTTCAGAAGTATTAGGCCCACACCATCATCTAAAGCCTCTCACCTACTCCTGTTTTTCCTCTTGTATCCTATACAGATGTTTCCCTAATAAATTCATGCACATTAAATCCACTCTTTTCATCTGATTCACAGAGGATCCAAACTTATACAGTTCCTTAATAAAAAACTAGATGAACCTCAGACAGACGTTTAGCTCTTAGAAGCCTTGACTAGGCCAATGGGGAGTCTTTGAGCAAAGGCTGCCTGTTAGAAGGCTGCCCACAGCTAGATACCCTGAACTGTGGAGCTACCAGTGTGTAACACCAGTCTGAGAGAGGTGAAGAATGGCCTGAGACCAGGAAAGCCACAGGAGCAGAGCTGCCCAAGGATTTGGGGACCCAACCCCCACACCAATGTGCAGAAAGTGCCAAACATGGACTCAAGATACATGATTCACCAGTTTTGGAATCTGATGCCTACCCTGATGGGTTTCAGTCTTGCTTGGGACCTGTTACCCCATTCTTGTGGCCTATATCTCCTTTCGTGAATGGGAATATGTGCCCTATGTTTTCTCTACCATTGTATCCTGGAAATAGATAACTTGTTTTGATTTCACAGATGGGACTTTGGACTTTTGAATTGAACCAGGTTATGGCTTTGGGCTTGAAATGTATCTATTTACCTGTGAGAAGGACATTAACTTTGGGGGCCAGGGATACAATGCTGTGGATTCGATTGTTACCCCTGAAGTCCAGGTATTAGAATCTTAACCCCCCACTGTGACAGGGGTAATGGGGAGGGGAATCCTATCATGGTAATTGAAAGGTGGGCCTTGAAGACGTGATTAGATTCCGAGGACCATGCTGTGGTGAATGGATTAACACATTTGATGGTTTAATGGTGCTCATGGCAGTGATTCTGAGGGTTTAATAGAAGAGCCAGTGAGGAGGTTTGCTCTCTCTCTTGCTTCCTCTTGAAATGTGATCTGCTTGCACCTGCTGGCTGCCTGCCATTTTCAGCCATGAATAGAAGCAGCCTGAGGTCTGGGCCAGAAGCAGCTGTCCCAGAATCATGAATCGAATACACCTCTGTTCTTTATAAATCACCCACCGAGTCTCAGGTATTCTGTGATAGCAACACACATACACAGAAAGGACTAATGTAGACCCCTGACTGATATATCTTTCCAAGAGACCTTAGAAAAGATGAAAAACATAAAGGAAGAACTAATGGTCATATGAATAGTAACAGCAGCAGCAGCAGCAACAACACGAGTAATATGTCACCTATGATCCCACTGTCGAAGAAAACCATTAACCATGAACATTTTAGTATATATTCTTCAAATTTTCCTTATATTTTCAGCTTACCTTGGGAATGTGATATGATTGTTTCTGTTTTACAGAAGATGAAACAACCTCAAAAAAATTGAACTGCCTCCTTATAAGTCAAGGAGTGGAGAATCAGGCCAGATCTGCTGGATTCTAAGGCTGAGATATTAGCAGGGTGAAGTGAGGGAGGTGGACAATGGAGAGACGGGCAGAGGAGCAGGAGGAGGTAAGAGTCTGGAGTTTTTGTGTAGTAGGTGCCTAGAACATAGGGTGTATTGCGGGGTAGGGAGGCAGGAGGGTGCAGCTAGAGGGGCTTGGAAAATGCCCTTACACTGGGCTCCTATTTTATTAGATGCCTAATACATGTTGAGTAGAGGGAAGCGAGAGGGAAAGAGAGACAGAGACAGAGAGAGAATCCCACTGAGAAGGTTCTCAGATGGTGACAGGGACTTGGACCATCTCATTGTTGGGGATTTGCCCAACTCAGCCAGTGTTTCTATCTTGGATGTCTGAAATTTGTATGTCTTCACATTAATAGGATGGCCCTTTCACTTACTGTACAATCTGGTTTACCCCACTTTTGAGGGAGGCCCTCACTTTCTTAATTTCTGGTAGTATACAAAAAGTTTTTATCAGCATGGTAAATGAGGAAAAATTATACCTGCTATTGTTTAGTTTAAATGTTTTAAAAATATTACTTAACATACACTGTAAGGGTATCTATTTGTTAAAATATTGGAGCTGCAGAATTAGGTCAAATAATATTCAAAATGTTCATTATATAATTTAATTATAAAACCAGTCCCTTTATAAAATCAGTGAGACAAATCAGACATTTCTTCCTCAGAAATGTGTCTTAATTTTAAAATTCAAATAAAGATGTTTATATGCATTTGAAGAATATAATAAAAACCTCTCAAGATAAGTTACAGAATGCATTTTCAAAGCTAACTAAGAATGATCACGATTAAAACAATGAAGAGGTAACATAATTGATTTAGTTTAAGCAATAAAAATAAGAATTAATATAAATGATGCTTATAATTAATTTGTAATAGTGCAATTTAATGTAGCTGAAGTTGTGAGCAAATTGTACAATGAAAACTACGATGCTCCTTCAGTAGATATATGTGTATGCATTTGTTCAATCACAATATTTGGCTTTTGGGAATAATTAGAATGATATATACAAGTAAAAAACTGACTTCATTAAGTTTGTTGGGCATCATGATCATACTGCCAAAAAGTAATTGGTCCAGTAGCATTGAATTTTATTTTTTATTAGTAGAAGACAGAAAATATTAAACATTTTGTAAGATATAATAAAATGAGATTGATTATAATCAGAATTATTTTTCATGCTATGATTTAATAGAATGTTTTCATTACCTAATTTAATAACACACAAACAATTAAAAAATAGTCACATGAAATATTTATTTGGTGATTTCATTCAGTATAACCTGAACATTTTTATCAGCACCGCACTCTCCCGAGTGAGCCACAGGCTGGCCCCTTAACCTGAACATTTTTATTCTCGAAACACATCTCTATTATATTTGAAAGAATCAACATCACTAATCTATCCTTTTTTCAAGTACTTTTTTCCTTTCCACGTGATGACATGTCTTTAGAAGCTGAAAATATTTTTTTTATATTTAAATAAATGATAAATGCCATTTGTAGGGTTTGGTGTTTCTTTATTTCTTCAACATGCTCCCTGCTCCCTTTGACTTGCTCTCCTAAGACTCTCCCCAAGAGCAATGCGTTTTTGTAACAATAATCTGGGGATGAAAGAGATGAAGTAAGTCTAGATTATCAGAGGAAAATCATCATCACTTCTATCACCAAAACTCTTTTCCTGCCTTCAGAATATTTCAAAAAGGTCACAAACACCCAACTTCTAAAGCCATGCTTTGCTATTTACAGAAAAAAAAGGAGGACCCATAGTGAGGGTGAGATTTTGGTGCTATGATGGGTCATTAAGTGAGTCTTCTATAAAAATACTGTTTCAAACTATTGCTTTATTTGGTGTTCTGGAGATATTTCTATCTGGCGAACTTTCCCATAATGAAATTATGGGCAGCTCAGGGCCATGATTTTTGCAGGTTGAGTGGGAAAGGAGCTATCATGAAAAGTAAAGTGGAAAAGGAGATATTGAATGATATTGTAAAGTGCACATATGATCGATCAGTAAGTCCTTGAAATGGATTTCTAACTTGATAAGTCCCTGAATAATTCTTGGAAGGCTTTGGGGATGGAGGGATACGTTTGAAGACAATTGCATTAGGTAATCTTTAATGTTGGAAGAGCATTGCATTAGATAACATTTTATATCTGATTTCAAGTTTGAAGTTTCTTAAATCATCTATATAAACTACACTTTGTAGATATGGAAATAGGGATAAGTAGAGATAAAAAACTTCAGTGGATTTCTATATCCAGTTTCCTTATGGTGTTTTGCTCTCCTTCATTTACGCTACTTATCCACTTTAGCATGATCACAGATTCAAACCCTAGTCCTATCACTTACCACTTGTGTTACTCTTGGCAACTAATTAATTTCCTGGAGCCTTGGTTTTCTTGGTTATCTGTAAAACAATAAAAATGGCACTAGCTAATTACAATTATTCTAAGCATTAAATGAGATAATACATGTAAAATATCTGACACAGAAAATGTGTCTAAGAAATATTGGCTTTTGCCTTTTTTCGATGTTCATTCCTTCCCTTGTAGTATGGTTATTTGTGAAGAGCTTTCTTTTCCTGAAAAAAAACCATTATTGTCTTGAACATAGAACTTCATCATTTATTTACCTTTGTATACTATAGTATGCTCTTAATAAGTGTTAGTTGTAGGACTAGAAAATGGTATTCTATTCGAAATTAAGATACTCTGGGGGTTGAGGTGGGAGGCACTTCAGATGGTTTAATAGTTAATTGTTATCAGTTATTTCTTAGCTTAAATTACTTGATCGGATTGCTAAACTTTAGAAGAAGTTACATAGAAATTGCATGTAGGTCAATACAGGTCTGGTTAAGGTTAGAAGTGAATTGTTCTTGTCTTTCATTCCATCAGTCATTCAACAAACATATATTTAATTTCTACTCTGTGCCTTTGTGCATATGGGGATATGAAAGCAAACAAAATAAGATACCTGCTCTCAGGGATCTCACAGGACAACAGAGAAGATAGACCACACAGTAGAGAGTAGACTGTGCCATAAACGGAGCACTAATGTTGTCAACTCCTATAAGTGTGTAACAGGCACTAAACAGTTCTCTAAATGCTTTACTTGTACTAAGTCATTTAGCACTAGTAATAAACTCTTTCAGTAGGCACTGTTAACATTTCAATTTTAAACATATGAAAAATGGAGAAAAAGTTAGGTGACTTTCTAGAGATCGCACAGTAACTGACAGAGCAGGGGACCGAACAGCAGAATTATGTCTCCAGGGCTTTATAAAACATGCAATTCCAAAGGTGAAATTTCTGTTGACTGGTTGGTCAGGGAAGGGTTTGTGGATGAGCAATAGCTCAGCTGGAAAGTAGTGTAGCTTAGTGATTAAAAGCACTGTCTCTGGATTGCACAGCCCAGTTTAAATCCCGCCTCTGCGCTTTATTAGCTATATTTCTGGAACAAGTTACTAAATCTTTTTATGTCTCAGGTTCCTCAACTAGAAAATGGGACTAATGATACAGACCTTGCAGAGATTTATAGAGTTAAACCAAAATGAATTATGTACGTGACTGGCTAATAAGATGAATAAATTACACCAATGGATGGTTCTGTAAGTACAAGCATAGATTTGATGTCACATCCCAGTGAGAAGGAAAATCGGTAGCTGAGTTATAGATGCAGACAGAAGAGTTGGGTGCTCTGGGGGACAAGGCAAAAGAAGGTTCTCACTGGGTCTCCTGAGTGTCCACAGGTGAGAGCAAGGTGACCCCTGGGAACTTTTACCTGTCCTACAGGTGCCTTGTTGCTGGCCTCCCAGCGGCTCTTCTTCTGATACTTAATTATTTTATTCATGACATAGGCATAATAATATTGGACTATAACAGGGTGCAAGACTGAGTAAAGGAAAGAATCTAGCACACTTTAGGTGCTCAAATTATCTTGGTTGACTCTAAATCTGATCATGCTCATCGTGTTTGGAGGGTCTAGAAATTTGTGACCATGTTTTTTTCAAGATTCTTATTTTGTGTTCTCCTGGCGTCACTCAGGGAGCTTCAGTCCATTTCAGGGTCAGTGGTTTACAGTGTAGGAAGCCAGGTCAGTGCTTCCTCAAACCTGGGAAATTATACAGTAGCTTCCTGTGGAACTGTCTGTGCTTGTGGAGCGGCAGACTTGACCACCCAGTGTCACTATTTCCTGAAGCACTAAATATGGATTGAGAGGAATCTTGAGAATGTGTGAAGGGCATACTTCTTCAGAAGTTGGCACATGGCAAATTAGAAAAGAACAGCATTGCCCTTCTTGACGTGCTGATCAATGTCAAAGGACAGAACAGTCTGTAGGATACTCATTTATTGCTTTTTGCTTTGTCATTATGCAGAAGGCACAGTGGAGCCCCATGCAACCCAACCTGATTCAGTTAGAGGCATTTAAAAGTTCTTTTAAATAGACAAATTGTAATTGTACGTGCTTAAAGGGCACAATGTGACGTTTGATACATGCATATGTTGCATAATGATCGGATCAGGATAGTTAATGTAATCATTACCTCGTGCATTTATCATTTCTTTGTGGTGAAAACCTTCAAACTCTTCTCCTTTCTATTGTGTAATATACAAAACACAACTGTTAACCATATTCAACCCACACACATTGAGCTCTTAAAATTTGCCATGGCTCAGGCTGGGATTCACGGATAGGAGAGGTAATATGCTTTCAGTCTTGCCAGGAAAAAATTAGAAAATTACAACATAATATAAAAGTAGCATTATATGGAGAAATTCTGGTCTTAACATATAACAGGAATAGTTAATTCAGATTGATGGTTAGGGGGCTTTGAGAAGTTATTCTTTTGTTTTTTCAATTTTTAATTTTTTAGAAATTTATTTTATTTTTATTTGACAATAATTCATGTATTTATGGAGTATAATGTGTGATTTCTAAAGATGTATACATTGTAGAATGATCAAATCAGGTTAATTAGCACATCTATCACCTCAAATATTTATTTCTTTGTGATGAGAACATTTATTTATTTTCTTATTTTTTTCTATTGAAACATAATTGATTTTACATATTTGTGGGCATAGAGTTGAGTATCAATACTTGTGTGCAATATGTGTTGATCAAATCAGGATAACTACTGTATTCATCATTACAAAATGTAATCTTTTTTGTGTGTTCAGTAACCAATTTCTTGCTAAGACTCCTCTCCCTACGCCTTTTCTACCTCTAGTAACCAGTCTTTTCTCTCATCTTGAAAGTTCATCATTTTTTTGTGATTGTTGTATCTTTCTTTTTTATTAATTTGTTTCTTTTTTAGCTCTGACTTATGAGTGAGGACATGCAGTATTTCAATTTCTGTGCCTGGCTTACTTCACTTAACACAGTTTTCTGCAAGTTCATTCACATTGCTCTGAATGCAGAATTTCTTAATTTTTTATGGCTGAGTAGTATTTCATTGCATACATAGTCTACATTTTGCTTTCTAGTCCTCTGTTGATGGACATTTAGGTTGGTACCAACTGTTGGCTATTATAAATTGGGCTGCAATAAACATGAGAGTGTAGGTATCCCTTTGACACTATGATTTCCATTCTTTTGTGTATATACCCAGTAGTGGGGTTGCTGGATCACGTGACAGTTCCATCTGCAGTTGCTTGAGAAACCTCCATACTGTTTTCCGTAATGGCTGCAATAATTCACAGTCCCACCAACAGTGTAGAAGGGTCTCCTATTATCTACATCCTATCCAGCCTTTGTTAGTCTCTGTCTTTTTAGTAATAGCCAGTCTAACAGGGGTGAGATGATATCTCAGTGTGGTTTTGATTTGCATTTCTCTGATGATTATTGATGTTGAGCATTTTTTCATGTACTTCTTGGCCATTTGTATGTCTTTTTTGAAAAATGTCTATTCAGCTCCTTTGCTAACTTTTTAATTGGATTATTTGTTTGTTTGTTTTTCACTGTGAAGTTGTTTGACTTCCTTATATATTTTGCTTATTAATCTCTTGTAGGTGTATAAATTGCAAATATTTTCTCCCATTCTGTAGGTTGTCTTTCTACTCCATTGATTGTTTCTTTTGCTATGCAGAAGCTATTTACTTTGATATAATCCCATTTGTTTATTTTATATTGTATTGCTTGGGCTTTTAGGGTCTTATTCATAAAGTCTTTGCCCAGTCCAACTTCCTGAAGTATCACCCCTATGTTTTCCTTAGGGAGTTTTATAGGTTCAGATCTTATATTTACAACTTTAATCCATTTTGAGTTGATTTTGGTATATGTTGAGAGATACAGGTCCAGTTTCATTCTTCTGCATATGGCTGTCCAATTTTCCCAGCATCGTCTGTTGAAGAGTCAGTCTTTTCACCAATTTATATTCTTGTTGCCTTTGTCAAAGATCAGTTGGATGTAAGTATGCAGGTTGATTTTGGGTTCTGTATTCCGTTCCATTGGGCTGAGTGTCTGTTTTTATGCCAGTACCATGTTGGTTACAATGGCTTTGCAATGTAATTTGAAGTCTGGTAGTGTTATGCCGCTGACTTTATTTTTATTTTTTATATTTTTTTGTCAGGATTGCTTTGGCTATTTGGGGTCTTTTGTTGTTCCATATGAATGTTAGGATAGTTTTTTCTATTTCCGTGAAGAATGTCGTTGATATTTTGATGGGGATTGCATTGAATCTGTAGATTGCTTTGGGTAGTATGGACATTTTCACAAAGTTAATTCTTCCAATCCAATATAATGGTATTTCTCTCCACCTTTTTGTGTCTTCTTTAGTATCTTTCATTAGTGCTTTGTAGTTCTTGTTGCAGAGATCTTTCACCTCCTTGGTTAAATGTATTCCTAGGCATTTTATTTTTGGGCAACTATTGTAAATGGGCCAGTTTCTTGATTTCTTTTTCTGCTAGTTCATTACTGGAGTATAAAAATGTTACTGATTTTGGGGTGTTGACCTGAACACCTCTCTCTCAGCAATGAACAGATAGATTTTCCTGACAACAAATCAGTAAAGAAACACCAGGATTTAAACTACAACTTATACTAACTGGACCTGGCAGATATCTACAGAACATGTCATCCTACAACTACAGAATATACGTTCTTCTCATCAGCACATGAAGCATTGTCCAGGATAGATCACGTGGTAGGTCACAAATCAAATCTCAGTAAATTTTAATAAATCAAAATCATTCCAAGTATCTTTTCAGTCCACAATGGATTAAAACTGGAAATCAATGACATGTAAACTCTGGAAACTATACAAATACATAGAAACTAAACAACAGGCTTCTCAATACCTATGGGTCTAAGAAGAAATTAAACAGGAAATCAAAAACATTCTTGAAACTAAAGAAAATAAAGACATATCATACCCAAACCTGTGGAATACTGCAAAATCATTACTAAGAGGGAATTTTATTGCAATAAATGCTTACATCAAAATAACAGAAAGATTTCAAATAAATAACCTAATGCTACACCTCAAATAACTAGAAAAACAGTAATAATCCAATCCTAAAATAGTAGATGGAAAGAAATAATTAAGATCAGAGCAGAACTAAATGACATAGAGACACCCAAAACAATACAAAAGATCAAAGAATCAAAAGGGTGGTTTTTAGAAAAGATAAATAAGATAGACAAACCATTAGCTAGGTTAAGGAGAATAAAAGAAAGAGAAAATCCAAGTAACAAAAATCAGAAATGAAAAGAGAGATGTTACAAATGGTACCACAGAAATAAAAAGAATCATAGAGACTATTATAAACAACACTATGCCAACAAATATGAAAACCTGGAGGAAATGGATAATTTTCTGGACACATACAAATGATCAACACTGAACCAAGAAGAAATAGAAAGCCTGAACAGATCAATAACAAGCAACAAGTTTGAAGCACTAATCAGCAATCTTCCAACAGAGAAAAACCCAGGACCAGATGGCTTTACTGCAGAATTCTATCAAACCTTTAAAAAGGAAGGAATACCAATTCTCTTCAAACTATTCCCAAATGGGAAAGGCTGAAAGCTTTTCCTTTAAGAACAGGAACTAGACAAGGATGCCCACTCTCACCACTCCTATTCAACATAGTGTTGGAAGTACTAGCCAGAGCAATCAGAGAAGAGAAGGAAATAAAGGGCATTCAGATTGGAAAAGATGAAGTCAAACTGGCCCTGTTTGCAGATGACATGATCCTATATATCGAACAGCCTAAAACCTCTACAAAAAAAAAACTGTTGGAATTGATAAATGACTTCAGCACAGTATCAGGATACAAAATAAACACACAAAAATCAGTAGCATTTCTTTTCTCCAATAGTGAACATGCAGAACGAGAAATCAAGAAAGCCTGCCCATTTACAATAGCCACCAAAAAAATAAAATACTTAGGAATTGAGTTAACCAAGGAGGTGAAAAATCTCTATAATGAGAACTACAAAGCACTGCTGAGAGAAATTAGAGAGGATACAAGAAGATGGAAAGATATCCCATGCTTTTGGATTGGAAGAATCAACATAGTGAAAATGTCCATACTACCCAAAGTGATATACAAATTCAATGCAATCCCCATCAAAATTCCAAAGACATTTTTCTCAGAAATGGAAAAAACTATCCAGACATTTATATGGAACAAAAAAAGTCCACACATAGCCAAAGCAATGCTGAGCAAAAAAAAATAAAGCTGGAGGCATAACACTACCTGACTTTAAGCTATACTACAAAGCTATAATAACCAAAACAGTATGGTACTGGCATAAAAACAGACACACTGACCAATGGAATAGAATAGAGAATCCAGAAATCAACCCACACACTTACTGCCATCTGATCTTTGACAGAGGCACCAAGCCTATTCACTGGCGAAGGGACTGCCTCTTCAGCAAATGGTGCTGGGATAACAGGATATCCATATGCAGGAGAATGAAACTAGATCCATACCTCTCACCGTATACTAAAATCAACTCAAAATGGATTAAGGATTTCAATATACACCCTGAAACAATAAAACTTCTTAAAGAAAACATTGGAGAAACACTTCAGGAAATAGGACTGGACACAGACTTCATGAACACGACCCCAAAAGCACGGGCAACCAAAGGAAAAATAAACAAATGGGATTATATCAAACTAAAAAGCTACTGCACAGCAAAAGAAACAATTAACAGAGTTAAAAGACAACCAACAGAGTGGGAGAAAATATTTGCAAAATATACATCTGACAAAGGATTAATATCCAGAATATACAAGGAACTCAAACAACTTTACAAGAAGAAAACAAGCAACCCAATTAAAAAATTGGCAAAAGAGCTAAGCAGGCATTTCTCTAAGGAAGATATACGAATGGCCAAGAGACATATGAAAAAATGCTCAACATCACTCAGCATCCGGGAAATGCAAATCAAAACCACATTGAGATACCATCTAACCCCAGTTAGGATGGCTAAAATCCAAAAGACTCTGAACGATAAATGCTGGCGAGGTTGCGGAGAAAAAGGAACTCTCATACATTGTTGGTGGGACCGCAAAATGGTGCAGCCTCTATGGAAAACGGTATGGAGGTTCCTCAAACAATTGCAGATAGATCTACCATACAACCCAGCTATCCCACTGTTGGGAATATACCCAGAGGAATGGAAATCATCAAGTCAAAGGTATACCTGTTTCCCAATGTTCATCGCAGCACTCTTTACAATAGCCAAGAGTTGGAACCAGCCCAAATGTCCATCATCAGATGAGTGGATACGGAAAATGTGGTGCATCTACACAATGGAATACTACTCAGCTATAAAAACGAATGAAATACTGCCATTTGCAACAACATGGATGGACCTTGAGAGAATTATATTAAGTGAAACAAGTCAGGCACAGAAAGAGAAATACCACATGTTCTCACTTATTGGTGGGAGCTAAAAATTAATATATAAATTCACACACACACACACACACACACACACACACACACACACAAAACCGGCAGGGGGGAAGAAGATATAACAACCACAATTACTTGAAGTTGATACTACAAGCAAACAGAAAGGACATTGTTGGGGGGGGAGGGAGAAGGGAGGGAGGTTTTGGTGATGGGGAGCAATAATCAGCCACAATGTATATCGACAAAATAAAATTTAAATAAAATAAAATAAAATAAAATCAACTACATTGTATATTGATAAATTAAAATAAAATAAATAATAAATAAATTTATTATGCTGAAAAAAAAATGTATTCCCCAAAATTGAAACTGTAGCCATTCTCCCAAACTCATTCTATGAAGCCAGCATCAACCTGATACCAAAACCGGACAAAGATACAATAAAAAAAGAAAGTTACCGGCCAATATCCTTGATAAACACAGACACAAAAATCCTTAACAAAATATTAGCAATCAGAATACAGCCACACATCAAAAAAATTATACACCATGATCAAGCAGGATTCATCCCAGGGATGCAAGGATGGTTCGACATATGCAAGTCAATAAATGTTATATACCACATCAACAAAACCAAGGACAAAATCCATGCATTTATCTCAACAGATGCAGAAAAAGCATTTGACAAAATTTAACATCTGTCTGATGAGGACTTTTAGAAAATAAGTTATAGAAGGCAATTATTGCAACCTAATAAAAGACATAAAAAACAAACCAATCACCAAATCTTCCTGAATGGGGAAATGCACAGACAAGGATGCCCACTCTTACACTCCTATTTTTCCATAGTATTGGAAATACTTGCAAGAGCAATCAGGCAAGAGAAGAACACAAAGTGCATCCAGATTGAAAAGGACACAGTCAAACTGTCCCTGTTTGGAGATCACTTTCAACCTGAGGAGATCCAGTGTACCCCAGTGTACCCATCAGCATCACATGACACTAGCTGGGAAGACATCAAGCTTGTCTATGGTCACCCACCCCAGCCAAGGAGTGACAGGACACCCAGGTGCTTCTCAAGAACATGAAATCTTGTCCATGTCCTCAATGCCTCACACAGTGTTCCTAATCCTAGCAAGGAACCATTAAGTGGCCCTGTGCCTAGGCCATGGAGACACTGACATGCAATTTCACCATTGAATATGGCCAAAGTATCCATACAGAGACTACACTACAGAGTCTACGCGGAACCAATACTAAAACACATTACTCAATGGTCAATATTCAACACATTTACAAGAGGGAGTCTCTCCCATCAAAGCCCACCCTACAGTCATATAAGAAGCAACTGCTGTATTACATCACAAGACATCAATGTAGAGATACCAGAAATATGAAAAAAAAAGAAAATATGACACCATCAAAGGAATACCAAAATTCTAAAGGACTTCACCCTATAGAGCAGGAAACGCTTCAAATGGCTGAAAAGGAATTCAGAGCAACAATCTTAAGAAAACTCAATGACATACAAGAAGACTCAGGTAGAAAACACAAGGAAATGAAAAAAAAAAACTATACAGGATATGAAGGAGGAAATTTGCAAAGAGATAAATACCTTAAAAAAGCATGTAGCAGAACTCTTGGAACTGAAGGATCACTCAATCAAATAAAAAAACACAACCAAGAGTTTAAGCAGCAGGCTAGAACAAGTTGAAGAAAGAAATTCTGATCTTGAAGACAGTCCTTTCAAAATAAACCATATGAACAGAAAAAGGAAAGAAGAATCTAAAAAAGGAAGAAAATTTTCAAGAGTTAGCAAACAACCTTATATGCACAAACATATGAATCTTGGGTGTTCCAGAAGGGGAGGAGAAAAGAAAAGTCATTGAAAACATATTCAACCAAATAAAGACATAAAGGGCATCCAGACTGGACATAAAGACATAAAGCAGATCCAGACTGTAAAAGATGAAGTCAAACTGTCCCTGTTTGCAGAAGACATGATCCTATATAGAGAAAAACCTAAGAACGCTACAAAAAACCCTTAGAACTGATGAACGATTTCAGTAAAGCTGTAGGATACAAAATCAATACAATAAATCAATAGCATTTTTTATACTCCAGTAATGAACTAGCAGAAAAAAATAAATCAAAAGAGCAAGCCCATTTATAATAATCACTGGAAAAATAAAATACCTAGGAGTCAATTCAACCAAGGAGGTGAAAGATCTCTACAATGAGAACCACAAATCACTGCTGAAAGAAATTAAAGAGCATATAAAAAGATGGAAAGGCAACTCTTGCTCATGGATTGGAAGAATTAACACTATGAAAATGTCCATACTACCCAAAGTGATCTACAAATTCAAAGCAATCCCCATCAAAATACTAATGATATTCTTCAAAGAAATAGAAAAAAAAGTAACATTTAAATGGGATAACAAAAGACCCTGAATAACCAAAGCAATTCTGAGAAAAAAAAAAGAAAGAAAGAAAAAGGCAAGGTTTTACATATTACATTATCTGACTTCAAATTATACTACAAAGCTATAGTAACCAAAATAGCATGGTACTATCATAAAACCAGATACTCAGACCAATAAACAGAATAGTAAAATCCAGAAATTAATCCACATATTTACATCAGCTAATCTGACAAAGGCACTAAGAACACACAATGGAGAAAAGACTGCCTCTTCAGCAAATGGTGCTGGGAAAATTTGACATCCATATGTATAAGAATGAAACTAAACCTGTACCTCTTTCCGTATACCAAAGTCAACTCAAAATGGATTAAGGTTGTAAATATAATACCTGAAATTATAAAACTACTAAAATAAAACTTAGGGGAAACACTACAGGAAGTGGGATTGAGCAAAGACTTTATGAATAAACCTCAAAAGCACAGGCAACAAAAGGAAAAACAAATAAATGGGGTCATATCAAACTAAAAAATTTGCACAGCAAAGGAAACAATTAACAGAGTAAAATGACAACCTACAGAATGGGAGAAACTGTTTGCAAACTATGCATCCAATAAGGTATTAATATCCAGAATATGCAAGGTATTCAGACAACTTAACAGTAAAAAAAAAAAAACACATAATCTGATTTTTAAAAGGGCAAATGAGCTGAATAAGCGTTTCTCAAAGGAAGATATACAGATGGCCAACAGACACATGAAAAAATGTTCAACATCACTCAGCATCAGGGAAATGAAAATCAAAACCACATTGAGATATCATCTCACCCCAGTTAAACTGGCTATTATCAAAAAGGCAGAGAATGACAAACGCTGGTGAGGGTACAGAGAAAAGGGAACCTTCCTACACTGTTGTTGGGACTATAAATTAGTGTAGCCATTGTGGAAAACAGCATGGTGTTTACTCAAACAACTACAGATAGAACTGCCATATGATCCAGCAATTCCATTGCTGGATATATACCCCAAAGAATGGAAATCATCATGTTGAAGGGATACCTGCACTCCCATGTTTACTGCAGCTCTATTTAGAATAGCCAAGAGTTGGAACCAAACTAAATGTCCATCAACAGATGACTGGATAAGGAAAATGTAATATGTATACACAATGGAATACCACTTAATCCTAGAAAAGAATGAGATTCTGTCATTCACAGCAACCTGGATGAATTAAAGAAAATTATGTCAAGTGAATTAGGTCAGGCACAGAAAGAGAAATACCACATGTCATTACTCATAAGTAGGAACTAAATAAATAAGCAAATAAATAAAAATGAAAGAAAGATACAACAATCACAATAATATGTTGAACTTTCAAAAGGAGAGAACAGAACCGACATTAGCAGAGGTGAGAAAGTGGGGTTGGCGGGGTTGTAACAAGAAACTTGTAAAGGGTTACAAGAAATGATTATAGTGTGTAATGATGTATATACTAATTATCCTGATTAGATAACCACATATTGTACACAAGTATTGATATTCAGCTCTGTACCCCACAAATATGTATTATCAATTATGTTCCAATAATAGTAAAGAAAAGATAATACCAAAAGGTAAAAATAAAAAAAGAATGAAGAGGCAAGAAAAGAAGTTAAGAGTTTCAGAATAGAAAACGTAGAATTTCAGACTACAAATATTAAATGTAATATTATTGTACAAATTTTATCTATAAGGAGAATATAGAAAGTATACTTTCTACATTACCTAGAGTTAGCAGGAAGAACACTACCCTGCTAGGTAAAGGAATCAATATTTAAAATCTCTTAACAGACTGAAAAGATTTTTCAAGCTTAGCAAGATGAAGTCTAACAGACATAACAAAATGCTCCTGTGATTAGCATCTAAACTATCAATTGCAGCAAAAATGTCAGTGGTGTTTGTATACATACAAACAAGAACATACGCAAATACAGGAAGACTTGTTTTATTTGCCCACAAAATCAAAAGGAGCCAGAGTATGATGTAGCTGCTGAAAAAGCTAATGATTTCTTAGGCTACACAGATAGATTGAGGCCAAATCTGTGGATGCAATGTAACCTAGAGAAGTAACATAGTCATAGGAGCCAAAAGGACCTGGATTCATCACTTACAGCTATGTAGTCCTGGATGCATTCTGCACTGTCAGTCTAATCATCTATAAAATAAGGCTGGTGATAACAACTCACTCCCTTGAAGATTAAAAATGAGCATATGTAAAGTCCCTAGTATGGTTCCTGACACGTAGTGGCCAAGAAATGTTAATTTCCTTTTCTACATTAATTCTATTTCTGAACTGACACTCAGAAAATTCACTTAGGACATCAGCAAACAAATTAGAAAGTACCCAGAGAAAAAAGATCCAGGTTGCAAGTGAAGGGGCTGAAACCAGCATGTTCTCTTATTTTGTTACAGAGGAAACAAACAAACAAACGTGAATATGATAACCACATATATTACTTGAGGGCTTTCATCTGTAAAGGAGAGAAAATGTATGTAGAATAGCTTTGGAAGACAGAACAAGAATTATTCACCAGTCTGCCCCTTTCATCCTTCAGATCTTACTTAGGTCAATGTCATTTCTTTTCTGTAGAGCTTTCTTTACTAATATATTCTTAAAGAGCATTCCTACAGGTTAATTATTACCTTTGTCTGATTATGTGATTAATGTTTATCTCCCCACCCAACTATTAAGTTCCATAAAGCCTGGGGCTACGCCTATTTTCCAAACTATTATATCCTCAGGTCTTGGCATGGGACAAGGTGCCTGGGAGATCCTCAGATATTTGTTGAGTATGGATCCTGCCCTTCAGCCTTATAGTCCTGTGGGTGGGACTTCACATGGAAAACACTGGTGCTATTAAAATGCTGCAACCTCAGGATAGGTAAAGGGAAGAAGACAGTCCCAAGCCACATATTAGCTACCTTTAGCAGCGGAAGCCGAATGATTTATCCAGTTATTGATGTCCTTCCCCTCCCCACCTCCAATTCTGGCTACTTAATAGGGTCTACATCTGAACACAAGGCCATATTGCTGAAAGTTAATGGAGAGAAATAACTTTGCCCATCTCAGGACATTTTCAGAGTTAATGAAGTGGAAAATATCAGAGTGAAACAAGGTCACAGCCTAGGCAAGGACTTTCAGCAAAGGCAGCCACAGCGGGCACCAGAAAATAGGGGCCTCCTTTGACTGGAAGGACATCTTAGTCATGCAAATTAATGGAAAGGAAGCAAGGCGGGGTTGCCTTGGTTTTGAACAGTGATGACAAGGGACTGGAGACATATGGCAAAGGAGGAAATGCAAAGTTCTGTCAGCTCCCAGTGATTCATAAATAACAGCAAGACGTCTGCGAAGGCAGAGTGAAGGCATCCTGAGTGTTATGTAATCATGCCCTAGTGATGCATGAAGGCGTTGAGCATTCTGTAGTTCATGGTCTGACACACCTGCTCTGTTGAAGAAGCCTGGAATTCTATGGCCCTGGAGATGGTTTGCACAACTTAAGAAACGGGTGGAGAAGTGGTTGACTAATGGGTATAAAACTATGCTAGCTATCCTAAGTGAATCATTGTGCGGTATATGCATGTATTGAAACCACACCGTACCTCACAAATATGTGCAAGAAAATACATTTTTTTGAAAGTAATTTTTCTTAGTGCTTTGATCTAATTTAGGTTAAATCTCTTAAATATCTCTAGAAGCCACTCACATTTTCATCAATGCTCTCCATCCATTCATTCACTCTTCATTCAACAAATTATTTAGTGCTTAGTCTGTGCCAGCCTCCGGACTAGGTGGTATCTTATTTCTTACTGCTACTGTTCATGTTTAGGTAACAGTTATCTGTTTAAGAGACTATTGCAAGGTCCACATTGATTCCCTTGTCTCAGCCTTGTCCACGTCTAATCCTTTATTCACTCTTCAACCAGGATGATTGCTCTTAATTGTGGCACTGAATGTATTTCTCTCCTGCTGTAACATTCATTCTTTTAATCTTCTATAAACAGCACCCACCTACCTGCACATTGTCTGCATCATCTACATTTTTGACAATGTTCCATATGAGAACTACTATTTATGAGTTGTCCTTCCTGCTCTGATTCTATTGATGGTCAAGGGGTGGGCTTATAAACCATCTGAGCCAATCAGAGAATCCTTCTTTATCCTGGCTACAGTGATTTGTTCAGATTTAGGCATATGTCACAGGTTGAGCCAATCAGAGAAATTTTTTTTTTAAGAGCTAACTGGAACTATGGCAGAGGCAGGATTCAAGGGGTAAGGACCTTTGTGTTAGTTTTCTATTGCTGCATAACAAATTACTACAAATGTAGAGGCTTTAAACAACACCAACTTATTAGCTCACACTTGTGTAGGTGAGAAGTCTGGCAAGGAATGGCTGAGTTCTCTGCTCAGGATATCACAAGACTGAAATTAAGGTGTTTGTCAGTCTGAGTTCTCTTTGGAAGCTCTGGGGAAAAATCCACTTTCAAGCTCATTCTTGTTGGCAGAATACAGTTGCTCATAGTTGTAGGAATGTGGGCTCTTGCTAGTTACCAACTTGGGGTTGCTCTCACCTAGATGCTGCCTATGTTCCTTGCTACAGGCACCCTCTATCTTCAAGTCAACAGCAGCAGATCAAAGCTGTCTCATGTTTTGAATATCTAATTCCTCTTTAGCCAACAGCTGGAGAAAACTTCCTGCTTTTAAAGAACTCATGCAGTTAGGTCAGGCCCACTTGTATATCTTCGTATCTTAAGGTCAAATACGACATATAGCAAACCTAATAAAATCTTTGAATTGGCCTACCTCATTTTTCTCCTTCTTTTTAGACCTACTTGTAGCTGTCAGAAAGAAGCTATGGTGTGCATGTCTCTACCATGTGACAAATGTGTCTGCAAAGGAGGAAGGAAACCAATAGACACAAAGATGAGAGAAAATAAGTAGAACTTTATAAACATGTGGTGATTTGATTCCAGTTAGACCTCTTTACTCAGCCTCCCTTGCAGTGATGTGAGCCAATCACTTCTACCGTTTTGGAGTTGAGATACTGTCACTTGCAAAAAAAAAAAAAAAATTCTTGCAAATAAACATGCCGAAATGCCACAGATTCTTCCTTTTTCTTGGAACTAGGAATAAATATTGCATACTGGGTAGTTTGGGATCTTGTCCCGGAGCACATTTCCATCCACCCTTATCTTTCACTATTCACTCCTTACACACACACACACACACACACACACACACACACACACACACACACACACACACACACACACAAACACACACAGTCATTCATGCACACACAGACATGCACACATCATGCACACATTACATTGAGCTGTAATCACACTGAATATAATACACTCTCTTGAATGTGCCATACTTTCTCTTACAAAGGCATTAGAATTTGCCTGAAGAATTCTTCCAACTTCTTTCCGCCAAACTGACTTCTGCTTGTCATTTTCTACTACTTGCTCTCAACATAGAGATCAGTTTCTCTGAGAAGCTTTCCTTGACTGACTAAGAGAAGTTTTGTTGTCTTATCCAAGTTCTACACAGCCCCATGCACTTTCTCTGTAACCCTGATCACACTGCATAGTGATTGCAACTTGCTTTACTGTTTCCCCTAATAGACTTGAACTTGCACGAAGGAAGGGTACTGTATGATTTACAGTTATGTCTGTTGAGTTTAGCTCAGTTCCTAGAACATAGTGATCACTTAATAAATGTTAGTGGAATAAAAGAATAATTTGGGCATCATGTAGCGAACATCTAATGAAAAATAAAAATTTCTCCACTTCAAGACACATCAAATTTCATCCGAACTCCCTTCGTATTTACTATTTTGGACTCATTTTCTTAAAATTTTCTGCTGTCCTTGACCTTTTGCCTAAACCTATGACTATGGGCTTAAAAAGTTTTTGGATCTAAAAACCCATGCAATTTTTTATTTACTGATCTTAGTATGTTCCTCCTTGTTTTTTCCTTTTTGGTTGGGACCAGCACTATCTTCTCTGGCAGTGTCCCAGCAACATCACAGCTGGTCTCTCTGGTTTGCGGTTCCAACCTTGGTCTGATTCACATAGCTTCCAACCTGCCAGATTTGACTTGGCCCTGGCAATGAGAAACCAAGCATCAGCTGTCAGCCCTATCATCTCCAGCCCTTTCAACTGGAATCAATATTTTCATCCTTCCACATTCTTGGTTCCAACTAATTTCCAGCCAGTTCTCACCAGGATAGCAGTACATCACCAGCCCTAGTCCATCGATGGATGAAGTCTGGAACTAGAATCACCATTGGAAGCTTGGTATCCAGTGAACCTGAGGTGAATTCAAGTGCTTGTCAAATTACAGCTTTTCAATACCCACCTGTTATTAACTAGATTCTTACAAACGAATGTAAATCACCAGTCTTTCATAGTCTCATTACATCTGAACAACTGGTATTTGATATTGGAAAAAATACTATTTACAATAGCACCAAAAAACCCAAAATACTTAGGTATAACTCTAATAAAATATATATAGTATTTATATATGGAAAACTACAGAAACCTGATTAAAAAACTCAAAAAAGACTAAATAAATAGATATATATTCCATGCTCATGAATTTTTCAAGACACTATCACTAAGATGTCAATTCATCCCACCTGATTCATAGCAATGCCAATCAAAATCTTAGTAATATATTTTTCAGATATCGCATATGGATTCTAAGATTTATATGAAAAGGCAAAATACCTAGAATAGCCAAGAAGATACTACAGGAGAAAAGAAATTGGAGGACTTCTAATACTCATCTTTAAGGCTTACTGTAAAGATACGGTAATTAAGAGAACATGGTATTGGTGAAAGAGTAGACACATAGATTGATGTAAGAGATTAGAGAACCCAGAAATAGACCAATACAATATAGTCAACTGATATTTAAAAAAGAAGCAATGGCAATTCAATGGATAAGGGTAATCTTTTCAACAAATTATGGTGAAAAAATTGGACAGGAAAATGAATCTAGCCCCAGACTTTCTTTATATCTTTCACAAAAATTAGCTCAAAATGGGTCATAAACATAAATGTAGAATACAAAGCTATAAATTTCTAGAAAAAAACAGGAGAAAATCTAGGTATTATTGGTTTTGACAATGAGATTTTAGGTACAACACCAAAAGTACTACCTATGAAAGAAAAAATAATAATTGAACCTTATTAAAATTATAAACTTCTACTCTGCAAAAGACACTGTTAAGAGAATAAAAAGATAAGTCATATACTGGGAGAAAGTATTTGTAAAACACATATCCGATAAAGTACTTATATCCAAAATATTTAAAAATAACACTTAAAACTCATGATGAAGAAAACAAGCAACCCAAATTTTAAATTTTTTTATTAAATTTCATTTTATTTGTCAATATATAATGTGGTTGATTATTGTGGCCCATTACCGAAAACTCCCTCCCCCCTCCCTCCCAACAATGTCCTTTCTGTTCACTTGTCCTATCAACTTCAAGGAATTGTGATTGTTGTGTCTTCTTCCCTCCCCTGCATAGTTTATTTGTGTATTTATTTATTTATTTTTAGCTCCCACAAATAAGTGAGAATATATGATATTTCTCTTTCTGTGCCTGACTCATTTCACTTAATATAGTTCTCTCTAGGTCCATCCACGTTTTGCAAATGGCAATATTTCATTCTTTTTTTATAGCAGAATAGTATTCCATTGTGTAGATATACCACAGTTTCCGTATCCACTCATCTGATGATGGACATTTGGGCTGGTTCCAACTCTTGGCTATTGTAGAGTGCTGCGATGAACATTGGAGAACAGGTATACCTTCGACTTGATGATTTCCATTCCTCTGGGTATATTCCCAGCTGGGTCATATGGTAGATCTATCTGCAATTGTTTGAGAAACCTCCATACCATTTTCCATAGAGGCTGAAAAAAATATCTAAATGGACACCTCACTTAAAAAATATACAGATGAAAAATAAGCATATGAAAATATTATTAACATCATGTGACTTTAGAGAATTGAACATAAAAATAGCAATGAGATACCATTATACAACTACTACATGTCTAAAGTCCAAAAAAACTGACATTCCCAAGTGTTGTCAAGGATGTGGAGCAGCAAGAACTCTCATACGTGGATAACAGAAACATATAAAATGGTACAGCTACTTTGAAGGACAGTCTGGCAATTTCTCACAAAACTAAACATAGTCTGATCAAAAAATGCAGCAATTGCATGCTGAGGTATTTACCCAACTGCTATGATAATTTATGGCCACATAAAAACTTGCAAGTTAATGTTTATAGCAGCTGTATTTATAATTGTCAAAACTGGAAGCGACCAAAATGTCCTTTAATAGATGAAGGGATAAACAAACTGTAGTGTCTCTATGACAGAATATTATTCAGTGTTAAAAAGGAATGAGCCATTCAGACATGAACAGACATAAGAAAAATGCATATTTCTAAATCACAAAATTCAGTCTGAAAAAGTTACATATAATTCCAGTTATATGATATTCTGGGAAAGGCAAAACTATAGAGACAGTAAAAAGTTCAGTGGTTGGCAGAGTTCTGGGGGAAGGGAGGAAGGTTGAATAAGGGAAGCAGAGGGCAATTTTTTGTTGTTGCTGAAACTGTTCTGTGTGATATTGTAATGGTGGACAAACAGCACTATGGAATTGCCAAAACTCTCTAAACTTCACAGACACACAGTGATCTTTAATGTATGCAAATTAAAAAAAATCATTTAGGAGTTTAGGGTTTCTCAGAATTGTATGCAGACTATGACAAATATAGGTAACTATTAAAAATGTATAAAACAACTTCACTGGGAAAGTACTGACTCAAGTAATTTTGGAAATGAGTGCAATCTCTAAGACTAAAAGCAAAAGGAACTGCACATAAGCATTGTACTCTAGTTGAAAAAGGTTCTTTCCATAGGGATTACAGGCTAACAATTCTGATACCACTATACATGTATACTGGAATTGAAGAATTAAGTAAATGGATGGTGGGAGATGGGAGCCACGTTTCTCATTAGAGTGTGAGTTTATGGATGAAGCAAGGGGAGGAGGCTAGAATGACCTAGATGTTCATGGACTAGAGTTGAGAACATGCACACATTTACTTCCTTGCTCTGTCAGTAGAGAGACCTAGAAGCAGTGACACCTCAGTAGCAATCAGCACATCCAGCACCTGGATCTTGTTTTCTGATACCATTCTCCAGTTGCTGATCCTAGGACTGGGGCAGGAAATATATAACATGAGCCTGGAACATTTTATAATCCTAGAAAATAAAGTTGTGGTTTAAAAAGGAGCCTACATTAATGGGTTGTGTTAAAGGAACACAAGAACCACTAAAGCGGTCCCAATGGCCAAGAATAGAAAATGTAAGCAAAAAATAAATAAAGATGTATTGAATTATAAGCCAAAGTATAAAATAACCATGAGTCATAAGTCAATAATTGAATGAATAAATAAATGAAGAAGAGACAGATCTACCAGGCAGAATTCCAAACAATTTACCTAAGTACTTTACCCTCAAGGAAAGGAATCATAACTCCCCTTTCCCTAGGTTTGGGCAGCACATAGTGATGTTTTTCATAAAGTATGAGAAAAATAGTATCTTTACAGTGAAAAATCTTGATAAACACTACCTAAGCCAGGTAATCAAGAGCAATATCGACAGTGACAAATCATGTTGGTAGTATGTACTCTTGATATGATGTGATGAGCCCGCATTGGTGGTTCAGTGGTAGAATTCTTGATATGATGTGATGAAAACAGTGCCCTACCTCTATAGTCTTCCTTCCAAAAGTCCAGAGCCTCAGACTAACCATGAGGAAAACATCAGACAAATTTCAGAAGGGTGGCATTCTACAAAAAACATGGCCAGGACTTCTAAAAAGTGTTAAGATCATCAAAAACAAAAGAAGTCTGAGAAACTGTCAGAACCAAGAGGAGTCTGAGGAGAAATGACAACTAAATGTAATGTGGTATCCTGGATGGGATCCTGGGAGAGAAAAAGGACACTAAATAAAAACTAAGGAAATCTGAATAAAGGATGGACTTTAGTTAATAACAATCTTTCAATAATAGTTCACTGAATGTGACAAATGTGCCGCACTGATGTAAGATGTCAGTAATAGGGGAAACAGTGCAGGGCATATGTATTGTCCTGTCTGTACTGTCTTCTCAATTTTTCTGCAAATCTAAAATTATTTTAAAAATAAAATTTATTTTGAAAATGTATATTTTATTTATTTTATTTATTTATTTATTTTATTTTATTTTATTTTATTTTGTCGATTTACATTGTGGCTGATTATTGCTCCCCATCACCAAAACCTCCCTCCCTTCTCCCTCCCCCCTCCCCTCCAACAATGTCCTTTCTGTTTGCTTGTCGTATCAACTTCAAGTAGTTGTGGTTGTTATATCTTCTCCCCCCCCCCGTTTCTTTGTGTGTGTGTGTGTGTGTGTGTGTGTGTGAATTTATTTATTTATTTTTAGCTCCCACCAATAAGTGAGAACATGTGGTATTTCTCTTTCTGTGCCTGACTTGTTTCACTTAATATAATTCTCTCAAGGTCCATCCATGTTGTTGCAAATGGCAGTATTTCATTCGTTTTTATAGCTGAGTAGTATTCCATTGTGTAGATGTACCACATTTTCCGTATCCACTCATCTGATGATGGGCATTTGGGCTGGTTCCAACTCTTGGCTATTGTAAAGAGTATCGTTCTGGCGAGGTTGCGGAGAAAAAGGAACTCTCATACATTGTTGGTGGGACTGCAAAATGGTGCAGCCTCTATGGAAAATGGTATGGAGGTTCCTCAAACAATTGCAGATAGATCTACTATATGACCCAGCTATCCCACTGCTGGGAATATACCCAGAGGAATGGAAATCATCAAGTTGAAGGTATACCTGTTCCCCAATGTTTATCGAAAATGTATATTTTAATCTGTCATTTTTTAACTACTAATTTCTGGGCTGATTGTGTTGTAGTCAAAGAAATATGGCTTGTACATTTTCTACTTTTTGGAATTTATTATATTTTCTTTACATTCCAATACATGGTTAACTGTTTTGAAAGTTTATACATGAAAGAACGTAATGTGCATTTTCAACTGTTAGGGACTGAGTTCTATGAACATATTTGTTAATTGTGTTATTAAGCTTCTTGGTTTTTGAGTTAAAGTCTCCATTATAGACATAGATTTTTAAATATAACTTTGGATTTTATATGATTTTTACTTTATATATTTTATGTTGTTGTGTGATTCATGAGTTAATGAGTTTTGTGTATTATTGATAGTTAGGACATTTTATCAATATAAAACATACCTCTACCATTTTATGATGTGAGGTACAGCGTTGAATATCAATACCTGTGTACCATGTGTGATGATCAAATCAGTATAATTAGTATGATCATCATTACAAAACATAATAATTCCTGTGTCCATTAACCAATTTTTGCCTCCCTATCCCTCCCGCTTTCCCACCTCTAGTAAACAGGGTCTGTTCTCTCCTTCTGCAAGTTCAACACATTGCAATTCTTTCTTTCTTTCCTTCCTTCCTCCCTCCCTCCCTCTCTCCTCTTCCTTCTTCCTATTTTTTTTAGCTCCCACTTGTGAGAAAGGACACGTGGTATTTCTCTTTTCATACCTGGCTTATTTCACTTAATATAATTTTCTCCAAGCTTGTCCATGTTGGTGCAAATGACAGAATTGCATTCATTTTTTATGGTTGAATAGTATTCCACTTTGTATATATACCACATTTTCCTTATCTGATATTCATCGATGGACATTTATGTTGATTCCATATATTGGCTATTGTATGAACTATGACACACGTGGAAGTGCAGATATGCCTTAGAGATGATGATTTCCATTCCGTTGGGTATATACCCAGTAGTGGGATTGCTAGATTTTATGGTAGCCTCCGCATTGTTGCCCACAGTGGCTGCACTAATTTACAGTCCCACCGACAGTATATAAGGTTTCCACCTTTCTTGCATCATTGCCAGTATTTTATTATGTCTTTTTATTTATAGCCAGTCTAAGCCAGTGAGATGATATCTTAATGAGGTTTTGATTTGCGTTACCTCGGCGATTAGTGATGCTGAGCATTTTTTTTTCATGTACTTGTTGGCAATTGGTGTGTCTTCTTTGGAGAAACGTCTATTCAGCTCCTTTGCTCATTTTTTATTTGGATTATTATTGTTTTATTTTATTTTTTACTGTTAAGTCATTTGAGTCCCTTGTATATTCTGGGTATTAATCCCTTGTTGGATGCATAATTTCCAGTTATTTTCTCCTATTCTGTAGGTTGTCTTTTCACTCTGTTGGTTCTTTCCTTTGCTGTGTAGAAGCTTTTTAGTTTAGTGTAATCCTGCTTATTTATTTTTCTTTTTGTTGCCTGTGTGTTTGAGGTCTTATTCATGAAGTCTTTGCCCAGTCCTACATTCTGAAGTGTTTCCCCTATGTTTTCTTTTAGGAGTTTTATAGTTTCAGGTCTTATGTTTAAATCTTTAATTTATTTTGAGTTGATTTTGGTATATGGCAAGAGGTACAGATCTAGTTTCATTCTTCTACATATGGATGTCCAGTTTTCCCAGCACCATTTCATAACTTTTTCAAAGATCACTTAGCTGTTAAGTACTTGGGTTGATTTATGGGTTCTCTATTCTGTTCCATTGGTCCACGTGTCTGTTTTTATGCCAGTAACAGGCTGTTTTAGTTTATTATAGCTTTGTAATATAATTTAAAGTCAGGTAGTGTAATGCCTCTGGCTTTTTCCCCCCCTAGGATTACTATGGCTATTTGGGGTGTTTTGTTCTTCCACATGAATGTTAGGATTTTTTTTTTTTCTGTGAAGAATGGCATTGATATTTTTGGTATTTTGATTGTGATTACATTGAATCTGTAGATCATTTTTGATAGTTTGGAAATTTTCACATTAATTCCTCCAATCCATGAAGATAGAATGTCTTTCCACTTCTAGCAAATAGAATACAACAGCACATGAAAAAGATTATATACCGTGATGAAGTGGGATTCATCCCAGGGATGCCAGGGTGCTTCTTTAATTTCATCCAGTAGTGTTTTGTAGTTCTCATTGTAGAGATATTTCACCTCTTTGGTTAAATTTATTCCTAGGTATTTTATTATTTTGGTGACTATTGTAAATAGGCTTGCTTTCTTGATTTTATTTTCTGCTTGTTTGTTGTGGGTATGTAAAAATGCTACTGATTTTTGTGTAGGAATTTTATTTCCTTCAACCTTGCTGAATTTATTCATCACCTCTCAGAGCTGTTTGGTAGAGTTTTTAGCTTTTTCTATATAGAAGATCATGTCATTTGAGAATAAGGACACTTTGACTTTGTCTTTTCTGACCTGGATGCACTTTCTTTCTTTCTTTTGCCTGATTGCTCTAGCTAATACTTCCAATACTATGTTATGCAGGAGTGGGAAGAGAGAGCATCTTTGTCTTGTTCCCATTCTTAAAGGGAAAGCTTTCAGCTTTCCCCATTCAGGATGATGCAGATGGTAGGATTGACAAAGATGGATTTTATTGTGTTGAGATACTTTCCTGCTATACTCAATCTGCTGTGGGATTTTATCATGAAGGGATGTTGAATTTTGTCATTTTTTCCTGTGCCTACTGAGATATTGATATGATCTCTGTCTCTCTCTCTCTCCCCCGTCTCTCTCTCTTTTTGCTGTTGTTGCTGTTTTGGTGCCTGACTGGTAAGGGGATCCTAACCATTGGCCTTGGTGTTATAACACAGCACTCTAACCAACTCAGCTAAATGGCCAGCCTCAGAGAAAATTATATCATTTTTGTCCCTGATTTTGCTGATGTGGTGTATGACATATACTGATTTGCACATGCTGAACCACTTTAGCCTACCTGGGATGTATCCCACTTCATCATGGTATCTCATCATTTTCATGTGCTGTTGTATTCTATTTTGTACATATTTTGTTGAGGATTTTTGTGTCTGTGTTCATCAAGGATATTGGCCTGTAGTTTTCTTTTTTTTTGTCATGTCTTTGTCTGATTTTGGTATCAGGGTGATGTTAGCCTCATAGAATAAGTTTGGCAGGATGGCCTCTGATTCAACTTTTTGGAATAGTTTAAAAAGAATTGTTATTAATTTTTCTTTAAAGGTTTGGTAGAATTCAGCAGTGAAACCATCTGGTCCTTGGCTTTCTGATTAACTGCTGCTGATTATTGTTTCAGTCTTGTTGCTCATTATTGGCCTGTTCTCATTTTCTATATCTTCTTGGTAGAGCCTAGGTAGTTTGTATGTGTCCAGAAATTTATCTATTTCCTCCAGGTTTTCAAATTTGTTGGTGTATAGTTGTTCATAATGGTCTCTAATGATTCTTTGTATTTCTGTGGTATCAGTTGTAATGTCTCCTTTTTCATTTCTGATTTTTGTTATTTGAGTCTTCTCATTTTTTAGTTACTCTGGCCAATGGCTTTTCTATTTTGCTTATCTTCTCAAAAAACCAACTTTTTGTTTCATTTATCTTTTGAATTCAATTCTGGTTTCTATTTCATTCAATACTGTCTGATTTAATTATTTCTTTGTCTGCAATTTTGGGGTTTGGATTGTTCTTGTATTTTTGTTTTTTTTTTTAGTTCTTTGAGGTGTAATGTAGTGTTGTTTATTTGAAGTCTTTCTGTTCTTTTGATATAAGAATTTATTAAAATAAACGTCCCTCTTAGTACTTCTTTTGCAGTATGGCATAGGTTTTGGTAAGTTTTGCTTGTATTTTCATTTATTTTTTTAAAGGAATTTTTAGATTTCCTGCTTTATTTTTTCTTTGACCCATTGGTTGTTCATAAACATTTGTTTAATTTCCGTGTATTTGTATAGTTTCCGGTTTTGTTTGTAGTTAATTTCTAATTTTATTTCATTGTTGTCTGAAAATATACTTGATATGAATTCAATCTTTTTAAAGTTGTTGTGGCCTGATGTGTAGTCTATCCTGGAGAATGATTCATTTGTTGATGAGAAGAATGCATATTCTGCAGTTGTCAAAAGGAATGTTCTGTATAAGTCTAAGTCCATTTGGTCTAAAGTGCTATTTGAATCCAACCTTTCTCTGGTATTTCTTTGTTTAGATGATCTGTCCAGTGCTGGAAGTGGCATGTTAAAGTCCCCAGATATTACTGTGTCATGGTCTATCTCTACCCTTCAACCCAATAACAGTGGCTTTGTGTATCTGAGTGCTCCAATGTTGGGTGTACATATATTTATGATTGCTATATCTTCTTGCTGTAATGATCCTTTTATCATTATATAATGTCCTTGTTGGTCTCTTTTTATAGTTCTTGGTTTGAAGTCTATTATATCTGACATAAGTATGGCAGCTCCTGCTCGTTTTGGGTTTCCATTTGTGTGGAATGTCTTTTTCCGCCCCTTCACTATTAGTCTGTGTGTGTCTTTATCAGTGAAGTGAGTTTCTTGCAGGCAGCCTATAGTTGGGTTTAGCTTTTTAATTAATTTGGTCAGTCTATATCTTTTAAGTGGGGATTTTAATCCATTTACATTCAGAGTTGTTATTGGAAGGTGTTACCTTATTCTTGCCATTTTATTAATTTCTTTATGGTTGTTATATATTTCTTTTGTTTCTTTCCCCTTTATTGTTTATCTTTGCTGTTTGATTTATTTTTTTGGTAGTGATAAGATACGCAGTTTCACTTTTTTTCACTTGCGTAACTTTTCTACTAGTGGTTTTTATTCTTTCTCATGTATTTACCGTGATAAATATTGCTCTTTCGATTCTATATGTAGGACTCCCTTGAGGATTCGTTGAAAGGCCAGTCTTGTTGGTTTTGGTGAATTCCCACAGTTTTTGTTTGTCTGAGAAAGATACTATTTCTCTTTCATTTCTGAAGGAAAGCTTTTCTGGATATAGTATTCTTGGCTGGCAGATTTTTTTTTTTAGTGCTTTGAAAATGTTATCCTACTCTCTCCTGGCCTGTCTCCTGGCCTGTAGAGTTCCTGTTGAGAAGTCTGCTGTTATCCTGATGCAGATTCCCTTATAGGTGATTTGATACTTTTATTGTTTTTGGAATTCTTTTTTTTTTTTGTCTCTGACTTTTGACAATTTGACTATAATTTGTCTTGGGGAAACCCTTTTTGGGCTGAACCTGTTTGGGGATCTTTGAACTTCTTGGATCTGTAAGACCCTACCTCTCCCAATACTTGGGAAGCTTTTGGCTATTATTCCATTAAATAGGCTTTCACTTTCTTTCCCTTTCTCTTCCCTTTCTGATACACGTATAATATAGGTATTTGTATGCTTAAGATTTCAGAAAGATCTCATGAGTTTTCATCATTTTTATTATTTTTTTTCGTTTCTTTGGTCCAACTGTGTTAATTCAAAAACCTGTCTTCTAGTTCAGAAAAAATTCTTTTCTGCTTGTTCTAGCCTGTGGCTTATGCTGTTGGTTCTATTTTTTATTTCCTTGAATGAATTCAAATCATCTGAAGAGGAATACCAAACAGCAATACTAAGGAAACCCAACATGAATGAAAAAATAGATAAAAATCACAATGAGTAAAAAAAAAAAAAAAAAAAAAAAAATCCAGGACATGTATGAAAAGTTAAACAAAGAGATAAAAACAAACAGACAAACAAAGAGAATCAAGCATAAACCTTGGAACTGAAGAATTCATGTTGATGGAAGAGAATGACACTGTTTTCTACACATGTCCCCACTCTGTGTAAAATCTGATGATGAGTCACTCTATGAAAACTACCTTTCCCATGGCTCTTGGACATTGTGGATGCCTCTTTTTCCTGGATATGACACATCTGAGCATAACAGGCACAAGGATCAGTTAATACCGCTGCTTTTCCAATGTTCTAAAGTTTATTTTCAAAGACAAGTGACTTATTGAGTGGAGTCATTCCCACATGGCTTTCTCCTTCACGTGGAAGCCAGAGGTGTTGTAATTTAGGCTCATTGCTTTCTGTGCTTGGTTCTTCCCTTTAATCTTTACCTCAGGTTCAGTCCTCATTTCATGTTTCTCCCTTTTTCTTTTCTTGTATCTGGCTGAAGTAGAGATGATTTATGTAATGTTGCATGGTGAACAGGTGCCCCCATACAGCTTTGGGAAGCATCCCCACTCTCTACCATATTTCTGTGGGGACTTGACTCATATCTTGAAAATCCTAGAACACTGAGAATAGCTTTGGGACCTAAGAGTGGATCTAGCAGAAAAGAACATCTTTTGTTTCTAAATTACACTGGATATCCCTGCCGCTGATCTACATTTAAATAGCTGTTGTGTCCACCTGGCACTGTCTCTTAGCATCTTGTTTGGCACTCGTGGATACAAGGGATGTTTCTAGTCTGCAATCTGAAAGTCACTCTATGCACATTTCTGAAACCTATCCATGATTGTCCACCTTAGGGGCAGGATTTTGGAGTTGTGAGTAGAGTGCCTACCTCTCTGACACTCTGCTGCTGTCAAAAACTGCCTGCCTCTACTTCTCTTGTAATGTCACAATATTACCACCTCTAGTCCTTCAAATCTTACTCTTGTAAGTACAACGAAGGATTCTCTAGGGTCAGCTGAGGCTAAGACTAAGGAACTTATAAAAGGAGTTTTGTAAGAGTCATAAATATTCAGTCAATGATTGTCTTAATAATAATTTCTTATATATTGAAGAACCTGGGGTGATGGGACAGAACATAGTGTGGAGTCTTGTTCCTATTACTCTTCAGCTTTCGTCAGTTTTGTTAAAAGTATCTTGATCTTCATCTCATAACTCTCAGTCAGTTCATTAAATGGCTTAGAAATCATGGAAAAAACTTTACAAACTGGATACCTGGTACCCACAGTACTTCTTGAAGGAGGCAATTGTACAGTGACGGTATCTATGCTCACCCCTCATTTAGCTGCTATGCTCCTAACATGTAAGAAAAGCTGACATTTACCAGGAGGTACCTTCAGTCTTGCTTTCTCCAAGAAGTCCCTCTTCATATTTCTCCAAAGACAAGCTAATACTTCCAAACAGTTTATGTGTTAACCACTTTTACTATTAATTGCTGACAGATGGCAGGAAACCTTGAGATAATGTGAGGTATTGTTTCAAATTGATAGACGTCCTGTGGGATGTAAGATGCTATTTTCTTCTTTTTCCTTTAAGCCAGAGGTATTTTAAAATAACTGTTCTTAAATTCTTCATGCCAAAATATTGGCTCTCTCATCAACAGAGAGCAAAGCTTTTGTCTGTTCTATTCTCTGCTGAATACTCAGTGCCTGAAACAGATCGTGGTACCCATTAGCTCTTACCAGGTGATTTATAAATAATTGTTGAAAGGGTTAATAAATGTCCTGCTCTCTGAAAAACTCAGTAAACAGTGTCTGATTTGGTATTTATCGCTCCAAAATATGGTAATTACCTACACATGTATTCAGTCCTCTTTCTTATTTCTTACAAATAGATGGGGGCCCAGGGACTATAGAACTGAGAATTTCTATAATTTATCACCATTAGTGTACTTTTACAAGTTCTTGACTTTAAAAGGAGCAGGTTTTCTAGATCTTTCCCTTAAGGATCAAGAACCATGCACTTCTGAATGTTGTTCACATTCCATTTATGGGGACAGAATATCACTCCTGTTTAGACTTTTTTCCCCCATTTTCTACTCTTCAGATATCAAGGAGATTCAAAAATCAAAATTCTCAAGATCTAATTTGGAAGCAGGCACGTAGGTACAATCCCAGAGAAAATGAAGGGGTTTATTAGATTTCTTCAGCTTATTATTTCTCTTCCGGGAGGCTTCAGTACACAGGGCATAAGTGAATGCAACTTCTGGGTACTCTGAGCCCTGATGCTGCTGACTGTACTGGGCTAGAATCTTAAAACATTGGTGCTTGTTATAACAAAGACCTCCACCCTCTACATGCCTCCCAGGTCTGCAGACAGGTCAGTAATGCTTTCTCACTGTTCTCCAAATACCAACAGGGGAATTCTAGCCAATGACAATGAGCTTAAAACATGGGCAGTCTCTACTGACAACTCCTCTCTGGAACTCACCAAACACAGGTGAATCATAGATGGCTAGACAGTTCACCATGAATCTCTCCTGGAAGAAAATGGGAGAGCCTCATTTCCAGGGTCCTTGTAGCCACCACTAATCCTTTGTTTAAAGCCTGCCAACCTTTGGGATACCAGGGCTAATTATCTTTCTTATCACAATTCCTTTGCATGTGTCTCAGGCTATCTCCATGATTACAGACCAAGCAACCAGACTTACAGACTTCTACTTGGAAGCTGACTCTTTGGAAGCCTGCAGATGCTCACACCTTGCTCTAGGCTGTAAAACTGACGTCCAGACATTACATGTCAGGGCCACTTTTGATCCACGCTTACGGAAGGGAGCAACAGCTTCTTGTTGTTCTCTTTCTTGAGTAGCTTTGACAGTTGGAGAAGTTGAATCATTTTGATTCAGCTAAGAAATGAAGCCATATTTTACTCAGACTGGACCTGGGTGATACCTGCTCAAAATGGTCCTGTTGGTGCAACTCCAGGTAACATGTGCCATTGCAATAGCCTCATAGAATGTGGCTCCCAGTTTCTTCAAAGCCTGTGAGAGAGAAATAAGGTTTCAAGGATTGCTCCCAAGGCTGGGTCTCCTAAGTGTTCCATCAGCCTGTCTTGGTTGTTCTGCCTTTGATAGTAGCACTTGGGTAGCATCTTATCACTGGGGCAGAGCATCCTGAAAATAACCTTGAATGCTGATATTTCCCCTAGCAATAAAGGGCATAGCTCCCTAATGCTGAAGTAGTCTTTTGGGACTTATTGCAGGAGGCTTCTGACCCTGGACCTGCCTCTCTGACTATGCTAGCTACATTTACCTAAATTTATCTTTGGGAATTAGAACATTCTTTAATAAACTGTTTTGAGGAAGATCGATGTGCAGATCTGTTTCTATTGTTAACTTATCAGTTACTGAGCTCATTCCTTGAGAGACTTATTAGTATTAATAGCTTGTGAGTATTAATAGCTCACAGGAAAGCATGTAGGAGTCATTATTCTGTTGGTCCGTGTAATTTGAAACTGATACTTACACTGTGTTATACCTTTTCCTGGTCTCCAAAACCACTGATAGATTCTCTTAACATTGACTCAATATAAGATGGAATTTTTTCCCATTTCCTTGCACCATTCATCTAGGATTGCTTTCCACTTGAATGACGCAAGAAAACTAGTAAATATATGAATTGTGTTTTTAGCAAGATTCACAAGTAAAAGCATCTTGTATGAGTTTACATAATTAATAAGGATGTCTCTTCCCTACTGTCCACTGCCTTCGAAACAGAGACAGTACCACTCCCCTCCCTTCCCTCTGCTAGATATCCAGTGGTCCTAGATTAAGGGTGTCTGGGGTATTGATGAGAAGATTTCAGCAATAGCTGAAAAATTAGCATTCCATGTCCCAAAACACAGGCAGTATGGTGTTTTTTGTTTTTTGTTTTTTTTTTCATTGCACTGAGCAAGGTATGTTTTTTTTTTTTTAATTTTATTTTCTCGATATACATTGTGGCTGATTATTGCTCCCCATCACCAAAACCTCCCTCCCTTCTCCCTCCCCCCCTCCCCCCCAACAATGTCCTTTCTGTTTGCTTGTCGTATCAACTTCAAGTAATTGTGGTTGTTATATCTTTGTGGCACATCTACACAATGGAATACTACTCAGCTATAAAAACGAATGAAATACTGCCATTTGCAACAACATGGATGGACCTCGAGAGAATTATATTAAGTGAAACAAGTCAGGCACAGAAAGAGAAATACCACATGTTCTCACTTATTGGTGGGAGCTAAAAATTAACATATAAATTCACACACACACACACACAAAACCGGGAGGGGGAGGCAGTATGGTGTTTAACTCATAGGATGTGGTGGTCAGTCTGGTGGTGTAAGGTGCTGGAGTCAGACTTCTAAATTATCTCAGTTCCTGGCAACTCCTGGCTTGGTACCTATTAGCATGTGAGAAGGTGGAGGATCACTTTCCTGACAGCAGCAGAGGGGTATCAAGGAAGACCTATGTAAGTTGTAACTTCCCAGAAACATTTCTGACTGAGTTTCTGACTCAGCAAACTGCTTTAATGTGGCTTCAGTGTATAAACAGTCCCTAGAAAATTTTTGTGGAAGAAAAGAACAATCAGAAAAAACTTCCTTTTATCAATATTAAAAATACGATAAGGCTATGGTAATAAAACATTATGGCATGGCATAAATATGATAAAATAGATCAATTTAAAGATTAGAAAGTGCAGAATTGGATTTAAGTATAAATGAGCATTTAATATACAGTAAAATTATAATCTCAAATAAGAAGCTAAAGAATGAGTTATTCGATAAATGAGATTTGGACATTTGGTTGGAAGAAAAGAAAGATGATCTGTAACTCACATCATGCACAAAAATTTGGTTCCAGATGGACTGAAGCTCTAACCACTAAAAAGTAAAACTATGAAACAGTACAGACTACCAGGAGAGTAAAAAGACTACCCACGGAATGGGAGAAAACAGGTGCAAATCAGGTATCTGATAAAATTCTAGTACCCAGAGCACATAAAGAGCACTTTCAACTCAACAACAAAAAGAAAAGCAACCCAGTTTAAAAATGAGCTACAAAAGGCCAACATACACATGAAAATATGCTCAGCATCATTGACATTGGTCATTAGGAAAATTCAAATCGAAACCACAAGGAGAAGCCACTTCTCACCTGCTATTATATGTACACGTGTCATAACTGTTGGTGAGGATGTGGACAAATTGGAACTTTCAATGCATTGCTCATGGGAATAGTGTAGCTGCTGTGGACAACAATTTAGCAGTTTCTCGATAAGTTAAGCATAGAATTACCATATGGTCCAGCAGTTCTGCTCTTTTTGTTTGAACAGGTGTTCAAACAAAAATTTATACATGAATGGTCATAGCAGTACTACTACAATAGCCAAAATATGGAAATAATGCAAATGTCCATCAGCTAATGAATGGATAAATAGAATGTGGTACATCCAGACAATGGAATATTATTTATCCATAAAAAGAATGAAGTACAGATCCATGCTACAGCATAGATGAACATTAAAAGTATTATGTTAGGTGAAAGAAGTTAGACACGAAAGGCCACATATTGTCTGATTTCATTTATATGAAATAGCCGTAATTGGTACATCCATAGAGACAGAAAGCAGATTAGTTGTTGCCAAGGGTTGGGGAAGTAGGGAGTGACTGCTCAATGATTACAGGGTTTCTTTGTGACGTGATGAAATGTTCTGGAACTACATTGTGGTGACGTTGTACTACACTGTGAATGTACTAGATGCCATTAAACTTTACACTTTACAATGATGCAAATGATAAATATTATGAGTACTTTACCACAATAAAAGTATTAAAAAAGAAACTATAAATATTATAAGACAAATGAAGTGTGATATTTGTATTTCATAGGATTGGGAAATGCCTTTCTATATACAAACTTCTGAAGCCATAGAGTAAAACTGAAGAGATACAGCTACTTAAAAATTTAAAATTCCTGTTTGGTACAATATATCATAATAATGTTTATGATACACTTAATATATATTTGAAAATCAAAGTTAATAGTTTTAAAATATAAGCATATCTTATGAATCAATGAGAAATTTTCTTTTAAAAAAGGCAATGGGCAAAGAATATCAAAAGAAATCTACAAAAAACACAAATGGCTTTAAACGAAAACATGCTTCCTTTCACTAATTTTTGTAAATAAAAATTGAAACAAAGAAAGTTTTTTGCACAACTGATTGACTAGAATTTAAGATACTGAAAACATCTGAGGTAGAGAAGGATGTATAGAAACATCACTGTTACATGTAGTTGGAAGTTTAAATTGCTACAGCAATTTTGCAATTTTTTATCAAAATTAAAAATATGCAAACCCAATGCCCCCTACAATTCCACTTAGACAATTTTATACTATAGAAGTTCACTTTATATTACAGAAGCAATAGCATGATTTCTTAGTATGTATATGCCTAAGAAGTTTTATTGTGGTCATATTTGTAATAACACCCACCAAAAAAGTAGAAACAACCTAAAGGACTTCCATTGGGGAGAGGAATATTTAAATTAAATATAGTAGAGTGAGATACTGTACAGCTACTGAAAATAATGAAGCAAAGCTAATAATGAATTACCAAAATGGAAAGGTGTCCACCCTATACAGATATGTGAAAAAAGGAAGCTGCTGAAGAATATTTGTAGTACAATCTCAAAACTTATTACTAGAAAGCGTAGATTGGAGGAGAATTTTATTCCTTATTTATGTGCTTTAATATTTAATTTTGTCATCATGATTAAATTGTTATTTATCTTTACTTTTTAATTCTGTATTTTTAAAAGAAACTGTATTTATCTGTATAATGTTGAAAATAGTTTGTTTTTCCTTCCAGGCTAATCATTTCTATTCCAACCTTGTGCTCTTGGGACAGTGATTTTTATTCTCTCATCTAGAGATTAATCTAAAGATTGCAAAGATTTGTCATTTTTCCTGATCTCAAGAGGAATTTGCCTTTTCCTACCCTCCTGTTCTGGCTTTAGGTAGATTTCTTGAGGTATCTCACATTCCCCAGCGAGCCACAAACCTCTGTTTTCACACAGGTTAATGGGGAAATCAGCTTTGGGAGATTATGAGCTCTTAACCTCATTTGCACTGGCCCTCTAGGGCTGAGGTTTGAATTTATAATTTTCTAAGTTGCAAATGTGCTGCCAGAAATAGCAACAAAATATGTCTCAGGTGTCTGTTTTCAGAATCTGGAATTCAGATGCAGGAAAACAAATGACAGGACGGGGTGGCACACTTTCTCTGGCATCTTCCACTCTGTGCCACACACTCTTTCCACTCTCTTTCTCAGCTGTGGCTCTTCATTTCTTCTTGTTCCATCTGCTGCCCTTCTCCTCGTCTTCATCCTTGTATTCACACACATTTGGTTTTTGTAAATTTAAGGATTAACTAAGGGAAATGCTTCCTGTTTGTGACACAGCCCACAACACTCAATAGCCAGAACAAGGCTTCAACTTGAACAGCTGGAGAAAAGGGTCCATCAACCCTCTGTTACATAGATCTGTTTTGCAGTGTTCAGACTGTAGGTTTAGAGAAGAGTTGAAAATGATCCCTCCCACTTTGGTCATGTCCAATTTGATCTACCTGTGAGACATTCAGGTGAGATACACAAGTCCAGGGTACCAGAGAGCTGCAGATACTGGGTAGGGAGTCACCAGTATATCTACACCCAGGATCATCTAGCCAGTAAGTTGCAGAGTTTGAATTCACACCCAGGCTGTATTACTCCTGAAACCTATACACAACTAATATACAGTACTTCTGCCTTCTTAGATGACCCCAAAATCTGTTCCAAAATTGATGTTCTAAAGGTGGCATTATTCCTATTGATTGTGGTCCCTGCCATTTTTTCCTCCTCCAGAGCCTTCATTCCTCATCCTATAACCTTCAGTGTCTTCAGAGCCTTTCTGCCCTTTCCTATGCCGTGGAGTCTATGTTTGCAGAAATGAGCTTTAGGCACTGGCAGCACCAATCTGAAAGCTTTTTGCAAGTACTAAGTTCATGTTGTCAGATGCAAACAGTTATTACATTCCAGGTAAATATGTGAGATTTCCACCAATCTGTAGTCAGGTGGTCTGAGTAATAAATTAGATCAACTTTCTTTACAGGTCTTTCTTCACTAATATAGTAAATGTACAAGAAAAGCAACCAGTGATATGTGTCTGGTTTCCTCAGTTATTCGGTGGATTAAGCAGTTTGGTGCAGCTTTTTAAATGTGGAAGTTCTGAGTCTTAGAGCAATCACAAACTGTAGCTTTCAGGCATGTGCCAGAATGTCTGAGCGTCAGTTGGTGGGAGATGGATGGGTTCTTAGGGATTATTGGTTCTTCAGAGGTGACTTTTCAAATGATGAAGAAAATGATCCGAGAAATGTGAAAGTGATTTGTTTAAAGTCACACAGATTGCCTAAAGTCTACTGGTTGGAAGTAGAACCTGAGTCAACTTTTCCCAGCACTCCAGAACGTAGATTGATACAGTCTCAAATGTAGGACGAAATCACCCAGTAATTCTAAAGTAATCTGAAAGTTAACATAGTTCTACTCCCACTCTCCACCCACTGATTAACCTCTTCTGAGATGTCCATGACATTCTCAGCCTCAAACCTGCGATGATAGGATTTAGCAGATTGACCAAAGCAACCACTTTATGGAAGACCAAGTACATTGTCTTGGGTAGAAAGTTCAGAATAAAGAAATCCCTCCCTGATTGTCTTGTTTTACACAATTAACAGAATAGGCAGTCCTTCATGTGGGGCAATAGGAAACTTACCTCATGATAAAATAGATCTGATCACCTGTGGAGTGCGGCCCATGAACACCTGATGACACAAATCTCATGACATTACAGTGTAGAAGCTTTGCAATCACACGAACCTTCGTTTAAAATCCAGCTTTGCCGGTTATTAACTGTATGATGTTTATGGAAATTACTTTATCTTCAGAACTTCAGTTTTCTAATTTATGAAATCAGGATTAAAAATATCTAGTACTTGTGGGACTACTGAGAGGATTTTATAGGATGATGCATGGGTAACTCTTAGTTTGGTGCCTGGTACACAGTAAGAGGTCAATAGATGGCTGTCAGAAAATGTGGTGTCTGGAAAAAATTGCTGGGTTTCTGGTAGATATGTAAAGCTATGAGAAAAAGAAAAGCTGCCTTTTTTTTTCTCTTAGCTTTACATATTCACAAGAAATTATTTCAAATTTTTAAAATTTGCTGAGACTTGGTTTGGGAGCTACCATGTGGTCTATCCTGGAGAATGTTCCATGTGCAGAATGTATATTCTGTGGTTGTTGGATGAAACGTTCTATAGATATTTGCCAAATCCAATCAGTCTAAATTGTGGTTTAAATCCTGTGTTTCTCTGTTGATTTGTTGCCTAGATGATCTGTCCAATGTTGAGAGACGGATGTTCAAAGTGTCCTTTTTTGTCTCTTTTTGTGATTTTTGGTTCAAAGACTATTTTATCCGCTATAAGAAGAGCTACTTCTCGTTTTTGGTTTCCATTTGCATGGTATATCTTTTTCCATCCCTTCACTCTTAGTTTGTGTATGCCTTTACAAGTGTGGTGAGTCTCTTGTAGACAGCATATAGTTGGGTCTAGCTTTTTAATCCAATCAGACAGTCTGTGATATGTGTCAGCTTGACTGGGCCGCAAGGTGTGCAGATATTTGGTTAACTACTATTCTGGGAGAATGTCTCTAGATGATAACAACATTTGAATCAGTAGTCTGAGTACAGAAGACTGCTTCCCCCAACACTGGTAAGCCTCATCTAATCTATTGGAGGACTGAATAGAATCAAAACTGCTGAGTAACAGACAATTTGTTCTTTCTGCCTGACTGTCTTTGAGTGGGGACATGGCTCTTCTCCAGCCTTAGGACTTAGACTGACGTTTACACCATTGTCTCTTCTGGATCTCAGGCTGTCAGACTCTATCTGGAACTACACCATTGGCTCTCCTCTGTCTCCAGCTTGCTGACTGCAAATGTTGGGACTTCTCAAACTCTATAATCATGTGAACTAATTCCCTATATTACATGTGTGTATATGTGTGTATACTCTCCCCATGTCTTATAATGAAGGTTTGATTCTATATTTTTTAGATGAGAAGGAGCAGGAAGACAGAAATTGACAGTGGTTACTCTCAGTCACACATTTAAGTTCTTACTCTGTGCTATGCACTCAGGATGCCAAGTGTAAGCAAAACCAGAATTCATCACACTTAAAACATGTGAGAATGGGCCGAGCCCGTGGCGCACTCGGGAGAGTGCGGGGCTGGGAGCGCAGCGACGCTCCCGCCGTGGGTTCGGATCCTATATAGGTATGGCCGGTGCACTCACTGGCTGAGTGCCGGTCACGAAAAAGACAAAAAAAAAAAAAAAAAAAAAAAAAACATGTGAGAAAGAAAGTTTCTGACCAACCATCACAGGAATAAATGTCAGCTGTTAGGAGATTTACAAAATGTTCTGATGCTTTTTTACACTTACACCTCTATTTTCCCCGTAAACTAGTGACTAGTGACTGCTTCAGGAAGGGTTTTTATTTTTATTTTTATTTTTTTTAACTTTAGATCCTATTATGTTCTCTGACACATAAGAGGTGTTATGAATATACATTTGTTGGATAAATGAATCCATTAATTTAACAATGGATAAGAAATGGATCCTAGAAAGGGAATGGAAGTACACAGGAGTTTCACTTTAACAATTTTTCTACTACGGTTTCTACTTATCAGGCTTGATATGAAGAGTGAAGTTGAAGTCTGGCAGAACTATATCTTATTTACTTTCATTGAACATTTATTGAGTAACTACTATGTACCAGGCTCTTTGCTAGGCATGGGGATATATAGCTAGAGCGAATAGAGACCTTGTATGGTGACAGCTCAGAGTACAGCAGCTGTAGTGTGCATCAGTCTCATTAGGCATCTTCTCCCTTTGGGAAATGAGGAGGAGCTAAGACTGAGAAGATGATCACAGAGAAAATAATCTTCAATCCAGGAACACGTCTGTCGACCTGAAGAAATTATTAGCTTGGTTTAATTTGCAAGAAAAACTCAATTAAGGCCAGTGAGGAGTATTTTCAAAATCCTTAGGGCACATAATTAGGTTTGTTTTTGACTTTACTGACATAAGAAGGACATATTTTAAATAATGTTGAATTATTAAATTGTACCTTTCTCCTTAATGAACTACTCCAAGTGGTAATCCAGGGGGATTTCTTTAGCTTTTATGGGACTGTCCCTTGTAGTCAGTGTGGAAAATACAAGAGGCAGAGCTGGGTGGGATAGCTGAATATTGGTAGATTTTATGCCAACATTGCACCTCCTGTGACATAAAGGTCAGGTAATATCCAGGCCACAGCTGACTCAGAGAGAAAGGTTTTCTTTACAAAGTACTTTATTCCTCAATACTACAATATCCCAAGTCTCCCTTAATGCTTTCATCTCCTGTGACCTGGCACCACTCTGTCACCACTTCACCCTGGGGCAGGGATTGATGGGAGAAATGCAAAAGGAGGAACTTTAGTAAGAGATTGAGCTTGTATCTGTGCCATTTTCCTTTATTCCAAGACATTTCTCTTTCTATCTTCCTGTGATATAGGAATTCACCATTATTTACCGGCAGTACTAGTTATATGCCAGCTTAGGTTGCAATAACATAAAACCTGTCTCAAACTGGTACATAAACTAGAAGAAACTTGCTTGTGTGACTGTGAAGTCCTTGGTAATGCTAGCTTCAGGCACAGCTTGATATGGAGGCATAGTATATGTCACCATATTCTTTATCCTCTTTGTCTCCTCGACCTGGATTATTTTCAACCTAAGTTTGGTTTTCCTTATAGTTCAAAAGTTCTTGCTTATAAATTTTTAGAACTGCATGCCTTCATCTACATGTACGGCAGGAAAGGGAGTATCTTTGTTCCAACATTTGTAGTATTATCTAAAATTTACTGTGGTTGTACTGGCTTAGGCCATCTGTTCTTCCCTAGTCAATCTATGTGGTCAGAGAGAAGGAATACACCATAGGCTTAGCCTAGATCTCATAATACAATACAATCTTAGAATCAGAGTCAAAGGGGTAATGTGACTTTTTCAAGATCACACATCTATGAGCTAGGAGGACTATAAATTCAGTGTTCTTTATGAGACACCACATGCTGCAAGCTTCCGTTGAATTTAATGGCCTCTTTTATTTTTGCACCAAAAGAGGAGTTTAAATCTCTGCATCTAGTCTGTAGAGTCCTCTCTTTAATTCTAATCATTGTTCTTCCATTGACTAATTCTCTTATTTTTAAGCAAGTCCTTCGGCCTTGGCCAGCCTCAGTTTTCTCATCTCTAAGGTAGAAGAGAATGCTTGTCTTGCCTCAGGACAGCTTCAGTGCCCACAGAAACACTTGTAAACTTCAGAGGTCTGAACAGGAGCACATGTAAAAGATGATAACTGACACAGGCTGGTAGGTAAGGAATAGATGTCAGCAATCTGGGAAAAGGTGAAGGAATTATCAGAAAATATTCTTGCAGCCTGGGGACCCATTTTGGAAACTGACAGCACTATTCCCATGGACTTACTGGGCTCTTAAATGATAATGTCTATGATTCTGGTGCAGTAAGTCACCCTCTGTCTTGTACTGCTTAGGAGCTGGGATGCCTGGATTCTAATCCTGGCTCTAACCCTGACAAGTTGTGTAAACTTGGACAAGTCATTCAATTGCAATGCACCTCTTTTTTCTCATTTAGAAGGCAGAAATAACAGTAAGTTATTATGATGTTCAAATGAAGGAAGGTGATGCCCTTAGAGCAGTGGTTGACACACAGGATTCATTCAACAAAGTTGACTATGATTATTTATGGCATGCTGCTGATTATTACATGCTCAGAACAAGTTGCGGTTACAAAGGAAAATCATCTCAAGATTCACAGAGTGTGTCTTATGTACCAGACCAATACGGGCCACGGGGTATGCATAGATAAGAGACTCTCACTCTACCCCGAGAAGATGCTAATCAGTGGGGGCCATGGGGAGACAAGAACGCCTACATTCCCCTCTGTCCTATGAGTAGCCGTGGCAGATTCTGCACGAGGCTATTTTTCTGTTTCAAAAGACAGCTGGGCTGTTGGGTGTCAAGATGAGTTAAAACTCAACCATTTGGTGAGGGAACGGAGGGGGTCTTTATAAATAGAAAACAAGTGGGAAGAGGTTTTACAGAGGGAATAAAAAAAGCACCTGGATATCTTCAAAATAGCGCAATTTCATAGAAATGTCCCACTTTGTAGTGGCTTGCTTAAAATGTCTTGGCCTTGATTTGGAAAGTTTCATCTATTACAATGACAAGAATCTAAAGAAGGACTCCAGTGGCCTCTTCCTTTTGCTTTTAATGGAATAAAAAGCTCAAAAGTTTTATTTTCTTTCCTATCTTGGGCTAAAGAGGAGAAAACAATATTTCAAAGACAGGTAGACAGGCATGAATTTGGTTTGGAAGGCATTATTTTAACCTGATTATTCTGGAAACAAAAATTTTGGCAGGATAAATGCACTAAAAACTTAAGTAAGTGTGTGTGTGTGGGGGGGGTGTGGGTGTGTGTGGGCGCGCGCGCGCGCGCGCGCGCATGCGCATGTGTGTGCACGTTTATAAACTTAGAAGAAAGAAAATACAGTGCTTGGAGTTCACCTAACATTGGCTCCAAAGCAAATACAATTTAGTATCTGTCTTAAATATATTAAAGATGGGAGACTGTGCTAAGCACCTATTTAGTTACTAACCACCATGTGAAGGGAGCCAGTAAAGAGTAAGTCAGTGCTTTTCTTTTGCAGGCAACCCCGGGATTGATGTGGGCCCCAAATACTGAATTTCTGAAAATGCAATGCCAGTTAACCCCTTACCATTATGTTTCTTATTTCTTTGGTAAGAGGAACAACCCCGGGTTTTCCTGGGAAATGCGGTGGTGTGGTTGTATATAATAAGTCGACTGTAGCACCCCCGCTTTCCTGATGGTTCTGGTTTTATTCCTCCATTCTATGCCAAGGCAGTTGTGACAATTTTCATCTCATTTGCTGCAGGTCATGGCTGTGTCCAAAGTCAAGGGAGCAACCAAGCAAACTATTGTCCAGTTCTCCCTAGAATATAGTTCTTGAGTGATAGTTGAGTTCTCCAAGTCAATGAATTCTGAAGTCATGACTACCCAGTCCCTGTGGTACATATGAACCACGTACAGCAATTATTTTAGTATATAAGCTATTTTCTACTAGAGCAGGGTTTATATTTCTTCACTTAGATTGGGCTGAGACCTGGCCCTCATTATTGGCCTGGATGCAATGAAGGGTATTGGAAAAAAAGTCTTGGGAAAAAAAAAAAAAGACATCTTGTAATGCATCTGTTCATGGTAAAGTCATTGCATGTTTTTAGGCAAATGAAAGATACACTAATTCTGGCAGGTTGGACTGGAGCCCCCCTTGGTACAGTATAGCCATGATGCAGATGTGCAATCTTTCTTTTCCAGGTGATGCTGTGTGTGTGGCTCCTTGTACTGCTGTCTGTGTCAGCAATACCAATCTAGATTGAAGCCATGGGAACATAGCAAGCCATTGCTAGGACCTCCCTGGCCCGAGGAGGATGTCTCTAGCTGTACAGAACAGCACATCAAAGCTGTTTATTGAAGAGAGAGACACAGAAAATTGACCATGAGCACTCTCCTTTCTCTTTCCCCATTGGTCAAAATTTGCAACACTGGATTGGCCCCTTTGGAAGCTGCTGAGGAACCCAGGTCCCACGACTCACAGTGTAGTTTTCTTCAGCTGGAACACAAAAGGTATGCAGAGCCAGGAATAGCTAGAGACTCCAGACTGGTCAACCTCAGGTCATGGATCTGCCTACGCTTGCATAGGGTCAGGTCAGTGAGCCATGGTAAGAACGGAGGAAGGGGTATAGTTCTGGAAGACAGCTGAGGCTGAGAGAATCTGATGAGGCACGTAGATGCTCATACATCTAATACATCAAGTTTTGTGAAAGTACAACGGGGTCCACTCCAGGAGGAACAGGGGTGCATTGTAGGTACCCATAGGTTATCAGTGTTTTTTTCTGATTTGTCTTTATCAGAAATTGTGCACAATATCTAAAATCCTACCATGAATAATAATCGGAGTATATGTTTATTGAACATATACATACAGTGTGTTAATCATTGTCCCAATCACTTTATATGTCACGTCGTCTTTTGTACATGCAACAGCCTATGAGTACTTATGAGGTAAGTGCTATTATTAACCTCATTTTCACATCAGGAAACTGAAGTTCTAAGATTTGAAGAAACTTTCTGAATATCACATTGCCACTAAGTGGTACAGTCATGATTCAAGCCCACAACCACCTGATTCTAAAGTCCACCTCTTAAACTAAATGTGAACTGCCCTGAATTTCTGAATCAAAGAATAGCTCAAAGAATTTTTCCCGCTTTTCTTTTCCTTACATGCAAATATACTTACATTCCAGAAGCTCTTACAGAACATAAGAAATTTGAAATTCAACTTTGCACTTACTGGAAGCTTAGCTCCAAATCCACCCTCACATAAAGGCATGGAAAATTTTAACACAGATCTAGCCTTGGTCCCTTGGACAATCCTTTCTGGTGTGTAGCACCCCTGACCTCTCCTGGAGGATGCACATACAGAAAGACTTGGTTGTGGGACTTAGGCAAAAACTCATCATGCAGAATGACAGTATGCTGTGAAGAGGGAGTAGGTCTCTTTTAATGAGACGTTGGACTTTGCAGCCTCTGAGGCAAAAGTGAGGCTGCTGTACCCTTCTCCAGTGTGAGCAGGCTCCATGAAGAATGGAAAATGAACTGTGTCTCTTTGGCCCAAGTGCACATACATGCATGGCAGTTTTTCAATTCAACAGTCTGGAAACAACCTTCTGTTTCACCTAGTTACAACCCCACAGCGGTTAATTCCATTTGTTGTGATCGTCACAGGCTTTTATTGGTAGTAGAATATTTTCCTTTCTCACTATTTTATCTTCCAATCCCACAGATTCCAGGTATTGTGTATTTCAACTTTTAAAATCATAAGCTTTTATGGGAGGAAAGCCCTCCTTGATTCCCCATAAATATTAGTTCTCCTGTTATACACTTTTAAACGGTCTTTTATTTCTTCTTCTTAACAACTGAAACCAATTATCTTTTTATATAATTACTTGTTTCATGTAATTGTAATTCTCCCCACTGCTGAACTGCAAGTACCATAACAGTAGGAGACATGGTTGTCTTCTTTTCTGTTGTATGTCCATGGCATGTCCATGGCTTGACACAGTGCTTGTCCCAAAACATTTTTTTTTTGAATCAATAAATAAAACTCCACATCTTAACACCTAGGAATTAGAGGAGTTATTTGGGTTGATCCTACATTCTGAACTTGGATTTTCTTTCCTAAGTATTGCACACAAATACAAGTTTTGGGTCCCCGTCTTAAGAAACTCTTCTTGACAGCTGTTCATCAAGTTATCTACATGTTTAATAAACTATAATTTGTATCTTAGTCTAAATGAAGTTTCTTAAATCCCCACTAGTATATGTTAGGATTGATCCCAGACATCCAGGCAGTGATGAGTCTGCAGATAAGGAATAGATTGTTCCAGCCCCAAGAGGAGAGAATCCAGGCAATACATTGCAGAAGCAGCTGGTATATAGATTGATGCCTTACTAGTGTCCTTTTCCCCTCCAGAAGAAACACATACAATTGGGATTACATATAATTAATGATAATTATGCTAGTGAGAAAAGCACAACTTTTTAATGTTTAGTTAATGACTATGTTAGTGATTATCATACTAGCTGTGACTTAAAGATTAATTGGGATGATTATTGTAATAGTAATGGGAGAACAGTTTTACAGAGAGATTAATTAAGAACAAACTCTAAATAAGACAAAAAGAAGATGAGGAACAATTATGTAGTTTTAAGAGCACCAGCTTTGGAGCTAGAGAGTGAATTTGATTGATTGAGTGATTGATTGATGCATGGTGATAGAGTTTGGATGTGTTGTCCCCAAATGCCCATGTGGAAATCTGATACTCAATGTGGCAGTGCTTGCTCTGATGGTGGGGTAGTGAGTTCTCACTCTATTAGTTCCCAAGAGAGCTGGATGTTTAAAAGGACCCTGGCACCTCCCTTTCTCTCTCTTGCTTCCTCTCGCCATGTGATCTTCTTGTACCTGCTGGCTGCCTGCTGCTTTCCGCCATGAGTAGAAGCAGCCTGAGACCCACACCATGTGCAGCTGTCCCAGAATCATAAGCCAAGTAAACCTCTTTTCTTTCTAAATTACCTAGTCTCAGGTATTCTGTTATAGCAACACAAAAATGGACTGACGATAAGTATATACTGGCCACTTACTATGTGCCAGGAAATGTTCTATGTTTTGGAGGTATGGCAGTGATTAAAATAAAAGGTTGGTAACCTCATGGAGCTTATATTCTGTTGTGGGTTGTGTTGTGATCCCAAAATTCATATTTTGAAGACCTAACCACCAGTACCTCAAGATGTGACCTTATTTGGAAATAGGGTCATTGCAGTTGTAATTAGTTAAGATGAAGTCATACTTGGGTGTGGTCCGCCTCTAGTCCAATATGACTGATGTCCTTAAACAAACAGTAAACTTGGACAGAAACATACATACAGGGATAATGCCAGGTAAATCTAAAGGCAGGAGTCAGGTTGATGCATTGGCAAGCCAAGGAACACTAAAACTTGTCCTCAAATCACATGAAGTTAGGAAAGAGCATGAAACAGATTCTCCCTCACAACCCTCAGGAATGTACTGTCTTACAGTTCTGGTGGCTAGAAGTCTGAGATCAAGGTGTCAGCAGTAAATTTCTGTTGTTGCAGCCACCCAGTGTGTAGAACTTTGTTATGTCAACCCTAGGAAACTAGTACACGTTCTAATAGGAAGACAAACTGAAAGAAAAAACCTAAAATCCAAGTATAACAAACTTTGTCTCCCAGTCAATAACTTATCTTCTCATTTTCACTATATGTTGTTATGTTCTCTGAACAGAAGTTTTTCAATCTAATGTAGTCTAATGCATTAAAATTTTATGATATGTTTTGTGCTTTTTGCTTCCTATTTAAGAAAATCCACCTCCAAATCAAGGCTGTAGAAATATTCTTCAGTATATCTTTTAATGATTTTGGAACTTTGTTTTTCATGATTAGGTTTTTAACCTGACTAAAATTAATCAATCAGGTGAACAATAAATTAGTTATTGCTATTTTATACATTAAGGATACATTTCCTTAAATAGTGAAAACTGCTATAGAAATAGGCTTGACATCTGGGGTTCCTCATCTGGACTACAGAACCTGGAAAATGCTTTGAGTGACTATTTTCTCTTTTCTCCCAAGGATGGGTCACAGCTAGTGCATTTCTAGATTGCAGATAAGTTAGTTTACTGGATACAATTGATGTCTTAGGGTTTTAAGGTTTACTTCTCTTGGGGGAGACACAGTTGCAAAAGACTGGTTAGAGGGAGATAAGAATGGAAAATTCCATATTTTACATTTTAATTTAGCTTTATGGAAAATGTGGAAATGTGGACAGGGCAGGTAAAAATTCTTATCTGAAACTTGGAGATAGGTGAAGGCTGTATATAAAAGTCTGCTTATGATCACCAAAGTCACAAGAGTTTATGCTATTTTTTAAGGAAATAATATAGATAAAGTACATCTGAGGGCCAGGTAGAAGGGAGTTACTTGTGAGGTAAGAAGGAAACCAGCTAAGTGTAGGGCTGTGGAAGGCAAGAGAGGAGAACATTTCCTGAACAGTGCTGGATGATCCCGCGATTTCAAGCAGGATGACAGCAGAGAAGTGACCACACACACACACACACACAAGTATGTGTACAGGTCATATATATATATATATATATATATATATATATATATATATATATATATATGTTAGGTCCAAAGTGACCTGCTATGCATATAGAAGTGACCACATATATATGACCACATACATATATATGCATGTATGACCTGCTGTACAAATAGAAATGACCCAAAAATGGAGATCACTAGAAGCCAGATGTTAATTGACTATTACAGCACATGGGTGCTGACATGATAGAGGCAATGAGCATGGACGACTGTCCTATTTTATGTATGAGGAAACTGAGGTCTGGAGCACTTAACCAACCTGCTCAAGATCCCCAAGTTCATCCAGCAGTTGAGTACTGGCGGGCAGTATTCAAGCATGGTTCTTCTGTCTCTAATCCTTGACCATATACTGAGTCTGTGCTACCTGAGATTCCGAGGCCTCCCTGTCTCTCATCCCTGCCCTCCCCCACGCCTCCACCTCCGCAGCAGTGAGCTCTGCGTGGCTCCCAGGGACGTCCCACAGACCCATCCTGGCAGTGCTTTGCCTGGCACATGCATCTCACAGCTCCTGCCGTAGGGCTCTGGATACAGCTTGGCACCCACTCATGTGCTCTTCAGAATTGCAGAGTAGCTAATGCCCCGTGGGCCAAACCTTGATTCACGGAGTGAACTGTGAATACATCATTGTCCTCACCCCCTCTCCCCAAGGACTGTCCTGAGAGGCAGCTTCTCTCAGGATGGTCAAGTGGTGGCCAGCTTGATTTTGGCTCTCCTTCTGAATACCTTTCTCCTTCTCTGCCTCTCTCAGCTTTCCCCTCACACCTGCTCCCTGGACTTGTACTTGGAGTGAATTAGTAGGCAGAGCATGACCTTCAGAGTCAAAGAGGCTGGGTTGGAATCCCAACTCCACCGAAGGCAGGTGTAAGACCAGGGCCAAACTGTAAAACTCTCTGAACTGCACGTTCCCAGCTGAGGGGTACAAGTGTTAAACGTTGCCCTACTTAAATCCCAGAGATGTTGCAAGGTAAGGAGCTGCACAGGTACAAAATATTTCTGAAGAATCACTAGCCTCCTTGTCTTTAAAGAACCTCATTCTCCCACATAATCTGAGACAGTAAATAACTAAAAGTTTATTTAATTTGGCTTGTGTTTCACTATATTCTCATTTTACTATATTTGCCAAACTTTACCCCACTTGGAGCCTTCAGATATGTTATTTCCTCTGCCTGGAATATACATCTCCATCCCACTCTTTTCCTAGTTATTCCTACTCCTTTTTTAGATCTTGTGTCACCATGCCACCCCCTTATACCACTGACCTTAGGACCAATCTATATTCTCTTATGCACGCTCTCGTTTTCCTTTAGGACACTTAGGACTGTTAGTAATCCTAAGTGCATGTGTGTGAATACTTGTGGGTCTCCTCTTCAACTCTACGGTTCACGAAGACAGTGTCTTATTACTTCTGTATTCCCAGTGAGTAGGGCAGTGTCTGGTAAGCTGTAAGGTGCTCAATAAATATTTACTAAATAAAAAACTGAATGAATAAGTATACCCTCTTATTCTTTTATACCTCCTCCCATGCCCAGAGTCCAGCATATTGACTCTGCAGGAATGGGTGGAGATAAAAGAAATATATTAATATGGTTAATTCCTGCCCTCCCAGTTTAGGCCTTGGTTTGTTGGCCAGTAGATTTAAGCAGACTGAGGCCAACCAGCCCTTTCCAGGGCACCCCAAAGGTACACTCTGAAACTAGTGAAGACACAGGAAAGGGGTATGGGACTTAGATTAACCTCAGGACTGAAGGAGTTCAGAGACAAATGCTCTGCACCACAAGGCACTGGTCATACTTCCCTCGCCCTGGTGCTGATGGCATCCTCTGGCCATCTTCTCCCTTGGTGGACACATGGTTCACATTTGGCATTTGCTATCCTTGCTCTTTTTCTTGTTCTTTAAGATACATTCAGGTTCCAAATTTTGTAGTGGAATAACCCAGAGGGGAGAGGAGTGCTGTCTACTGATCATGTTCTCTTTTTCTATTTTTCCAGTAAATGAGCTTTTTAAAATTTAGGTAGTTATAGGAAAGCTCTTTTGTCAGGAAATAGTTGAGAAACAATATTCAGAAGAAATATCTTCATGGAACAAGGTAAAAATGAATTGAGTGTGGTGAAATTAACATCAGATGAAGGTACCTTCTCCATTCACGTACTTACTCATTCGGTCATTCCTGCTAACTCATTTATCCATTCATTCATTCGTAAAGGCAGGGTACTGTGCTAGCAGCTGGGAGCACAATGATAAACAAAATAGCCTCAGTCCATACCCTCATGGAGTTTACACTATAGACAAGAAGAGAGACAGTATTATGTGCAATAAAAGCAAAGCATAAGAAATCCTCTGATACCAAAAGAACAGAATGCCGTAGCAGTAGGCAAAGGCCCTCCAAAAGTCTAATGGGGTCATGCAAGGACACATACCAATTTATAACTCATGGAAGCTGCCAATATTGGATTCTATTTTCTTTATAATTAAAGGTTCAAGAATTTGTGTGATTCAGAAACTGAATGACAAATCTTGTGACAAAATATTAGTCTATAAAAATGAGTCTCAAACATCGGCGTACTAAAGAACCAACTCAAAAGCATTTTAAGTAGGCGGATTCTTGGGCTTCACCCCCCCATCTCCCACCCCCAAACGGAACTGGTCTGGGGCTCAGAAACCTGTACGTTTATAGGGTACCACAGCTGATTCTAATGGTAGCGAAGAGGTTATAAGAGTCATAGAAACATGGGTTTCAGATACCTGATGTTGAATGTTTTTAAAAAGTATTATTTTTTATATATTAATTTTTAGCTCCCACCAATAAGTGAGAACATGTGGTATTTCTCTTTCTGTGCCTGACTTGTTTAAATTCACACACACACACACACACACACACACACACACACACAACCGGGGGGGGGGGAAGAAGATATAACAACCACAATTATTTGAAGTTGATACAACAAGCAAACAGAAAGGACATTGTTGGGGGGGAGGGGAGGAGGGAGAAGGGAGGGAGGTTTTGGTGATGGGGAGCAATAATCAGCCACAATGTATATAGGCAAAATAAAATTTAAAATAAATAAATAAATAAATAAAAATAATAAAAATAAAAATTATTATTTTTTACTTGAAAAATAAATTCTTTTTGTCAATTTAGAATTCAGTTCTGTCCTATCCCAAAATAGGATTCTGTTGACAAATGATAATACTCCTCCAATAATATTGCCATTTCTATCTCACTTTATAATTTATAAATTAATTAATTTATTATTTATTCATTTATCAAACATTTATTGAGTGCCTATGCAGCACCAGGCTTTGTGGTAAGTGCTGGGGATTCAGAAAAGAATTGTATATGACCCTTGCACTGAAGCTCAGACACCTGAAGCTAACAGATGTAGGTCAAGAAGCAGGTACAGTGTGGTGTTCCTGGTACTGTGGATAGGAAGAAAGATGGAATAACAAAAGAACTGTTTTTTCTCAGGGGTGAGGGGATATGCATGTATCAGGAAAGGATTTTTAACTTTTTAATGATAATAGTTAGTAGTAATAGTAGATGTAGTAGTAGTGGTGATGGTGATAGTAATAGTATTTTCATCATCCCTGTGGCAAAGTCAGTATTAATCACCCAATAATGTATGAGGCCCTTTGTAAATATTTTTGGTGGGGTCCTTGTCTACACATGCAATTTGATCAAAAATGTATTATAGAATTAATGGGCCTATGTGAAGCATAGTGTTTTTATCAATGAAGATTTAGAACGATGGGTAGGAAAGAGTATGTCTGCATTTGTTTATTGTCCAATCATTGCACACAAAGATTCTACATAGTATCTGGGCACCATCTCCTCGTGTTCAAGTCCAGGAGCCACCTCCTCATGTTCTTTGTGGTCAAATGCGCCATTTCTGTCGATTTTGTGTTTCATATTACAAGAAAAATGTAGCATTACTCATAATGCCATGGCTCTTTGGAACCTGTTGTGCTGGAACAATATAGATCCTTTTGCATCTGCAGTTCCCTAATGTCATTCACAATCAATTACCAGTTATAACATTATTTACAATGCAGCATCATTTTTAAACTATCCATGGATACTGGCTCCAAGCAACTGTCCATTGTTGTTAATGTGCTTTGCTGATGGTTACTACAAATCCAAGTCTTAACCAAAGTATGCAGGAAAATATGAATGATAATTTATCTTCTGGTTATGTTATATTAACTGTTTAGAACTGTATAGTGTAAAGGCAGAACAGTACATCCTCCAACCATGCCATGGCTTGAACTCTTAAGGTCATAATCACTGCATTCCTAGAAAATGATCTCTTTTAGTGCTGATCAAACTCTTGCCTCTTATAAACTGCCACCAGCATGAAGGAATGTGGACAGAGGAAGAATCCAATTCATCTAAGAAATCTCTCTCTCTCTCTCTCTCTCTCTCTCTCTCTCAGCAACTGGCCAGTATAGGGGTCAAACCCTTGTCCTCGGTATTATTAGCACCATGTTCTAAACAACTGGGCTAACTGGTCAGTCCAAGAAATGTCTCACTCTCATCCTGCATTCCTTAAGTCTGGCCCTGGGGACAGCACAATGTCACTCTATCTATCACAGGCAAGAGACGCATAAATTGGAAGGGCTCATTGCTGTTGCAGAGCAATGGTCTCCAAAGACCTTGCAGGAGAACAGGCATGTCTAACTCATAAAGGTTGACTTACACATGATACTGAGCCTGCAGTGCGGATTGGTGGCCACCCTGGATGTCAGTGGCAGAAGTGGTGCAGGCTAAAAATGCTTAATTCTGCCCCAGCTACCCTCAGGTTCTATAGACTGGATATGGTACCACAGTTGATACATGGATGAGTGAGAGCTGATGTAGCTCAGCCCAAGAGTTGACAGTGAGTTGTTGTTAGTCTACAGCCCTGAAATTGTCCAGTATCCAGTGTGAGTGAGAGTCACCCCAGATCAGCATGTTCGTACTATTCTGGCAGCTTAATCTTGCCCTGTTTTATAAGAAACAAACCACACTGGCCAGTGAAAATAATCTGCTTACCAAGTCATATTCCTGGAACTGGGGCAAGGCCCTGCAATGACTTCATAAATGAAAATCCCAGAGCAATTTGGGACATCTGGTTGACCCCCCAGAGGGAAGATGGCTGGACATGTGCTCTGAAGGAGATAAATGGTGACTGAGGTCCACAAAAGTCCTGGGATTTGGGTCCTCTGCCTGGGTTGTACTTCTAGTCTCAGCAGGTTTCAAGCACTGGAGGGGAACTTAGGACACTTTGAGGAAACACTGCAAAGCCTCGAACAGCCTGAGGCACAAAGTTCAGGCAGTGGCCCCCTTGCCAAAATCTAAGGGTGGTGCTTTTCAATATTATTATTGTTACTTTAGAAATTAAAAAAAAAAACAAAAAAAACTGAAGACCAAAAGAGGTCAAACGACTTGATCAGGGTCATACAAATAGGGGAATGAGGAGCTGAAATTTGGGTTTCAAAGCTCCAAGTACATGCTCTTTCCAGCAAACAAAAAATTAATTCAACATCAGCCCAATCACACAAAGTCTGAAGGATAATCTATCACAAACAGATAATTCTACTGTGTAATATAAGCCAAAACCAAATTAAAATGAACTTTTAGTTATTTACTGTCTCAGAGTATATGGGAGAATGTGCCCCTTTAAAGAGAAGAATGATAATGATTCTTCAACAATATTTTGTATTGATGCAATCCCTTATCTCACAACTTCCCTGGGATTTAAATAGGGCAATATTTAGCACTTGTACCTCTGAGCTTGGGGGACATGCAGTTAAGAGAGTTTTACTGCTTTGCCCTGGTCTTACAACTGTCAGTGGTGGAGTTGGGATTCCAACCCAATCTCTTTGACTCCAAAGGTCATGCTTTGCCTACTAATTCACTCTGAGTATTTTAACCTTACCAAATAATTTCTTACTCAGCATTCTTCAGCTTTAACTATTACTGTTACCAGTCTCATAGTTTCCTCTATTTTCAACTCGCATCCTGTTCATAGTGAGTTACTATGGAGACATGACATATTATTGGTTTCTCTGTAGGACAGTGACCTGGCATATTTAAAAATGTTCTGGGTTTCTTAGCAACTCAACCAACATTATCCGTCTTTGCCTCCATGATCTGTTCTTTTGCTGCAGCAAATGAATCCTGAATCATGGGCTAGCTTCTGGGGATGGTAATAGGTTTTTTAAAAAGGAAGTGAGGATTAAATGAATCAAATATAGACTACATTCCAGCAAATGCCTGTTCTTTTTCTGTTAAAGCATTTTTGAAGATGACTAGCAATGAGGCAATGGGAAACTAGGGGATTTAGAACCTCCCAAACTTTCATACTTATCTTTTCCTTTGTCATTCCAACACTGAATGTCACTAAACACCCCTGAGCCTCAGTGTCTTCATATCTAAAACAGGGATTAAGATTTTTTCTGCCTCACAGACTTATTTTTTTTTATCAGAGTCAATTATGTATGTGAAAATGCTTCATACAGGATAAAGCCTTGAGTTACTACTTTTAATGCTGACTCAAGGGCTCATTCATTTTTTTCAACTAAATACCTGTTTTGTGCAGAGTTCTATGTTAGGTCCTGCGAGATGGGGAGGATGCACTGCCTGCCACTGAGGATGAGATCTCCCCATCTAACTAGGAGATGAGAGATAAGAAAAGCATCAGTCAAGTTGTTCAGCTCAAGGGATGTGGGAAGATGTGTATAAGTGAATGCTCAACCTACAAACAGCACCACAGGGCTTCAGAAGAGGAGAGTGTTAACAGTGAGTTGGGGTGGCCAGGGAAGGCATCCAGGAAAGTTCAAACACCTTAGAGGGGCACAAGACACCCTCTGGGAGCTGGCTGTTCCTTCTTTATGTGGCTTCATCTCACTCTACTACTAATCACTCCTACTGTATTACAGGCATGCAATAGTGACTGAACATCTGGAATCCAAATGTGCAAGGTTCAGTCCTTGCTCCAGCCCTTAACTGGCTCTGTGACCTATGGCTTCAGTATTTTTGTCTGTGTAGGGGCATAATAAAAAAATATAATTCCAAGTGTTGTTGAGTAGGGACTATTGTTATTGATTAGTGCCTGGAACACAGTATGTACCTCCAAAATATTAGCTCTTATTGTTATTAAGCATTATTTATATTTTGCTTCCTGCTTTTGCATACATTTTTCTTCCTGACTGGACACCTCTTTAATTTTGTCTATGTGGTGACATTATTACCCAAGATTTGACTCTTAGCCACATCTTCTGAGAATCCTTTTCCGATCTTGTCTCTTCTTTAAACCCTCCCTAGAAGATGTATCTCTTCAATATGTGTGTGTGTATATACACACACGTTCCTATCATATGTTGTGTGTTCCTCTATTATAAGCTGATCACATTTCATTGCAGACTCATTGTTTGCATATTTGTCTATTTAAGCTTTTGGAAGCAAAGAACTAGTCTCAGCTGTGTATGTACCTCCACTGTACCTAACACAGTGTCAGACAAATGCTTGTGGGTTGGTGGGTGGATGGAAGAAGGAAAGAAGAAAGAAGGGGAAAGAGGAAAGGAATGAAGGAGGAAAAGAAGAGTGAAGCATGAAAAGGGAGCATTTATGTTGAGGAGATAATATGAGCAAAGGGATGGAAGCTGGATTGAATCCATATTCAGGGGAAGCATTGAGTGAATTGCTAGACTGAAGGCAATGATTCCTGTAAGTGGATAGTGTTGGGCCAAGTTGATTTATAATAACTTCCTAGATGGGCCTCACTCAGAAGAGAAGAGTCTAACATTAAGTGGTCCAGACTTAAGAAAGATGGAGAAATACAACAAGGGGCAAAGGTAATATTAAAGATGACATTGCCCAAAATGCAGTTGTAACTGTAGAAATAAACTTGTTTTGAAATATATAGTGGTTTATTGAGCTTCAGGGAAATAACCTAATATAGTCTACTGCTTCTCTTTGGATTTTCATTAGTTTCCTGAAAATCTTTCATTTTATAGACCTAGAAGGATGATCATTTTGCTGGGTGGAGTTTGGTGCTGAATTAACTGAAGACTGTGTGTCTAAATGGATTAATTTTCTGAATATTTTTCCAAAATGTGTTCTAGGGCAGAGGGGACTGTTTTACTAGCTAATTCACGATCAACAACGTGCTTTGGTCAATTGCACTTGGAGGACTGGCTCGTCTATTATTTGTTGGATGTGCATGATGGCATTGCCAGATTGAATGCTCTGAAATTCTTGCAGTTAGAAAAGCTTCATTAAGTTTTTAAAAAAATGCATTATGAGTTACCACATAATCCTGTTTTTTGAAAGTACCTCATTTTCTGAAATCCACTTGGATATTGCTGCTTTAAAAGAATTCATTTTATGGAAAGAAGTGCTAGAATGTATCTGTATATTTCAATACCATAGTGCTCACCATATGTGCTTTTTTATTTTATAGTTTGAAAGGAGGCTTTATAACTCTATTATTTCTTTTGATCCTCACAAATTTTTAGTGAGATAATCAAAGGAGAAATCATTATTCCCATTTTATACTTGAAGAGACCAAGCCCCAGAGTGGTTCAAATATCTTAAAGGAATTGAATGAAAAAATAAGTGAATGAATGTGTGAATCACACATTGAGTGAGTCAGTGGTCTGTATGTTTACAATTAGTCAGAAGTTTTCCCAGGCTTGATATTTCATTGATTTGATAAATGTATCTTTTTTGAACCATGCATTTTTCTTGAGATCACAGAGATTAATAAGACAAAGTCCCCACCCTCATTGAGCACATAGAGTAGTTGCAGAAAAAGGCAAACACTACACAGAATTCTATGTGCTTTCATCAAAGTAAGTTCCAAGGAGCAAAGTAAGTTATTGGAGCTAAAGGTAGGGCTGTGGTTATACAAGTCTTTGTTTAAACCAGTGGAGACAAACCATGTGGTACGGGGCTTGGTGAAAAGGAAAACGCATGCCTGAGTCTAAGGCTTGGTGAGAAGCACCAGGTGCTACTCACCTACGCTATCCCTTTGCATGGTCAACAATCATACCTTTGACATTGTATCATCTCCAAACTTAGGGCTCAAAGAAAGTATTGTCTGGAGTAAAATGGAAAATCAATAGAGGCCCCTAGAATATGTACCATGAACTGGTTCTTGAAGGTATAGTAAATTGCTAACAAGGTGAACAAGAGGATCTGGGTAGATGGGGGAAAACCATGGGTGAAGGCCCAGCGGTGAGAGCGTGTGTGGCGCTTTCTAGTATCTGGTAGTAGGGAGGCAAGATGTTGCTAAAGATGAGTGACAAGGGAGCCACAGGACTGATTCAGGGGAAGGATTAAACAAATTTTAAGGGAAATGTAGGAAAGAATCCACCTGTCTGTCCAACATTTTGTACAGATCTAGACACAGGGTCGGCATTCAGTAAACTTTGCTGAAGAATGTTAAAATGGTCTGGAAACCAGAGAAGCTGGTATGATTAACCTTAAACATGTTAGTTACCAAAATTTCTTTTGGGATACCTTCACAGTAACATATATTTATGGTGCAACCACTATGAGCCAGGCATTTGAGGTGACTACAGCCTTAAAAACAGGCACAGTGATTATAGTACTATGTGCTAAGTGAAGAACAGAGGTATTGCAAGGTTAGAGAGGAAAGCTGTCCAACCCACTGAGCAGTGGTGACCTGGCTCAGTCTCAGAGGCAAGTAAAAGGTGCCTGGATGAGGAAAGAAACAGGGCTTCCTCCAGCACAAACCTTTTTTCAGAATTAGAAAGATTATTCCCTTTGAGCAGATGAATTCAGAAAAGCATATATCTTCTTAACATCCAATTAGATAAAGATGTCCTTGCTGCATCCCTAGATTTCAGCCTAGCCTAGTTGAGGCTCCTCAGCCAGTCGCCCTTCCATGGCAAGAACCTGCATAACCATTTATCTGGTCTTGAACGGCCTAAATGGGGAAGGGCATTCCAGAGTGTGAATACCAGGAGAAAAAGTAACTAGACCTAAGAAAGCATGAGGGGAAGCCAGGAGAGGTTTGGTGTTGCTGAAGGGTGTATACAATAAGACTTGGAGAGGTGAGAGGTGGGGCCAGGTACAGGTTACGTTAGAAAATGCAGGTCCTTACTCGCCATGCTGAGGAATCATGTGCTTTATGCTACAAGCTATTGCAACATACAAGAGCACGGGTTGCTCTATTGGAATCCCCTGGGATAGTAAGTAAGTATCATATTTTTGGGTTCCACCAGATGTGTGCTGCTTTGGAATCTTTGAATGTGAGCCCCAAGCATGTTTGTGTAGCAATTTTCCCAGGTGATTTTTACTCCCTTGAAAGTTTGAGAGTCATCCTATGATAGCTAAAAAAATAAATAAATAAATAAGCAGAGAAGTGGCTTTGTTTGATTTGTGTTTTAAAAAGATTGTTCTGGCTCCTAAGTGAATGTAGCATTGGTGTGCTGAAGGTTTATAGCGGGGAGATCAAACAGAGAGCTGATGAAATAAACTGGACAAGACATCAACATCATCTATGCGTGACCAGCTTTGAGCTTATTTCTTTATCCTGGACCCCTGTTCCCTTCTCAGGGTACATATCTAAAATAATCTATCTGTATGGGCATAAGTAAACTTTTTTTTTTTTTTTAAATAATAGCAGTGATTCAAAAGGGTCATCCTATGGTGTACAGGTAATGTCCATGACTCAAACATGAGTCAAAAGTATTTAGAAGCTATGCTTGTTTTTTTTTCTTTTTTCTTGTCAGTAGATTTTTCTCATGTCCTTTTATTCATTATGCAATGGAATTGTTTTTGAGCAACAGAAAACCACCTAATTAATTGCATTCAGTTTTGATTGCAATAATTAATTGGTCCAAGCCAGTCAGCATTACACCTGAATGTAATTAGCTGTCCACCATGGTAGTGGTGGGCAGATGGTTAGTCATGGATGACCTGCAGGTCAGATCTGCTAACTAATTAGGCTAAGAATCTTTTGCTAACGATCCCCAATAGACTGTATATTAAGGTCAGGTCACCATCTTAGGTCTAAAGCTACACACTGGAAATGTGGATCCTAAATTTCTCCAATTTGACAGATCATTTGGATCATTTCTTAATAACATACACATTCTATCTCACGAATCTGTCTGCCGGCCCATGAGATGTAGTCATTTGGAGGAAATTTCATCAAAGATCAATCACCTCTCAAACAAGTTTCAGGAAAAGGTTTTTGTTTGTTTGTTTTCTGTAAGGATATAGAGACCTATTAAGAACTCAAAGACAAGAAGAGGGCACCTGCAAAATCATTAGACATCTACTCTCTATTTCTTTCTCTGAGACAGATTTTTTTTTCTGCAGGTTTGCTCCATTTTCCCCTCCATGGACCAGCTTCCTTCATAAGGCACTTATTTCTGATTCTTTATAATGGCAACTTTGGGTTAACATTGTGTTACCTACAAGCACAAACCATCTGCTCTATACAACCTTCGAGCTTCACTTCCCAATACAAACTGGTTTTGATGTTTATGAGTTCAAATCCTCAAAAGCAAGGCTCTGCTGGAGGACCACAATTCTGCAATTCATCCAATTACCTTTGGAAGGGTGAGGCGTAATCTGGTACAAACATGTAGTTCCAGGCCCACTTCTTCAGGACAGAGAACATTCAAGAAGGAGAACTGAGCTGCGTATATAGGAAAATGATAAAACCAGGTTAAGGTCACAGGATCATCCGTCTTAGATGTCTCAGTTACCATCCAGACAACCAATGGAATTTATTATTTAGAAGAAGTCATATCTCACGTTCCTAAATGATGAAGTGCCACTCTTTTTATTGTCTTCTTTTATCCCAAAGCATGTTCAATGGAGACCTTAGTAGGAGTATCTTGAGGAGATAATAAACATCCACATGTCTCTTCAAATATGAACCCCTGGAAGGAGGAGAAAGAACTAATTTTACAGTGGTTTAGGCTCAGAGGAGAAAAAAAGACACTTTTTTCTTTGGACAAAGATTTCACTGAGATGAAAAAAAGAATGACTTAAAGAGCCATTTGATAAAAATGAGATTCAAGTAAGAAAAAAATATTATATTATAGATCCTGAGCTGGAAAGTTACACACACACACACACACACACACAGAGACTCACACATTTTCTTCAGGAGTTTGACAACTGCTGGAAGATCAAAGGAGAGATATCATTGATGAGCCCCTGTTTTCCAGCAACGTTGAGAGCAAAGTTGTCTGCTCTAACATTGGGTCTTCTATTCTAGGCTAGTCCACTTGACCACCCGACAACCAGGGAATGTTAGAAGATCCTACTGAATCTTCAGTCCCACTTCAACTCTTTACTTGGGCCTTCTTGCTTAGATTGTCTTTTTCTCACTTTCTACCTCATTCCAAAATCCAACCAACTTTAAAACCTTTTAGCCTTGTCTCAGTTTCTAGTCCTGAGGCTGAAAATAATATCATTCAATTTCCCCAGCTTTAACTCTAACTATTGACAGAGGGGCTGGTGATTTTCCTCTTTCTCTGGTTCTTCCCACTTCTAAGCTAGTTGAATACTGACCTTGCTTGATCTAATTCTGGGCCTGTGGGGAACCCCTTATCTCTCTTCCTAAATGCGCCTGGCCAAACTTCAGGAGGAGCTGGGTATTTTTGCTTTGAACCTATAGTTCCTGGAACATTCTCAGTGCTACAAATACTTAGCAGTACTCGCATTTAACTGTAGTTACTGTATCTATAGATGAAGATAGAGCACCCTTCTACAGCTCTGTTCATAGTCATCTCACAGAAATTCTCCTGGAGTTCATGATGCATGGAAATCCATGTTCACAATGGCAACAATGTAAAGGCTGGAGTTTCTCATGTTCCTCTGGACCTGTGCATAATGTTTCTAATAAGGTCTTCCTGCCTGCCCAAGAGAGCCCAAATGAAGTTCTCATTTACCAAATCCACTCTGGTGGGATGGCAGTGAAATAGGAGGCAGTTGCAGTTGTTCACTTAAGAAGTACCATGGAATATGATTCCTAAAGGAAATCTGTGAGAGATACCCAGTATTTATCTGCATTTGTCTAATTGCAAAGCCAACCATCCCACAAAATCTCTGAGTTCTCTTGAGCTAGGTTCCAACATGTGTTGGGTAAAAAGAAATTCTTTTGTCCTCCTACTTATGCACACTCTTTCCATACATTTTTGCTTAATGGGTTTCCCAACAAAGAAAATATTTACATCTTTTTTGGGGGTGGGGGAGTAGATATCATTCTTTTATACAGTTTGTTTGGGGGGTCTCTTCTGTAGATCAGTCTCTGTGTTATATACTGAACATACAAGTATTAGTGGGAGGGGCATAGCCTTTGATCTTCAAAAACTTGAATTCTAGTAGAAAAGATAAACATGTGGAAAAATTTAAGAAATGGTAATACAGCAAATAAGGGCCAAGAGAGGGGGTCTTACGAAGCTATGGAGGCCCAGAGGACTAACATGTGGGTAGATAATATGATATAAACCACAGGAGCCAAAATCAAATTGAGTTTAATTTCATGATTTTAAACCCTGGCAGCACATGAAGTCACTCAGGGTAGCTTTAAAATTGGCAGTGTCAGGGTACCATCAGAGACCAATTAAATTAGGATCTTTAGATGTGGGGCCCAGGCACTTGTACTCCTTAAAAGGCCCTTGGTTGATTCTAATTGAAATCAAGGCTGAGAACCACTAATTAAATTCAATAAATACTCACTGATCATATCTTATGTGTCAGGCCTTATTCTAGGCTCAGTAGATATAGATCAGAGACAAAGCTTGTATTCTAGTGGTGGTAATGGACACATTCATAAGCTATTGTAAAATAACATGGATGTTTAATGACAAAGGTATATCTGGAAGGGATGGCTAAAGGATAAATAGGAGTTATGCATGGGAGAGAAAAGGGAATTTCAGGCAAGGCTGGAAGGATATGGTAAGAAGTTGGCCTGTGTAAAGAAACAGCTGGTGAAAAAACAGCCAACAGAGTAAGAGAAAATATTTGCGAACTGAATACATCTGACAAAGGATTAATATCCAGAGTATATAAGGAACTCAAACAACTTTACATCAAAAAAACAAATAACCCACTTAAAAAATGGGCAAAGGAGCTGAATAGGCATTTCTCAAAGGAAGATGTATGAATGGCCAACAGACACATGAAAAATACTCAACATCACTCAGCATCTGGGAAATGCAAATCAAAACCACTTTGAGATAGCATCTCATTCCAGTTAGGATGGTTAATATCCAAAAATCTGAGAATGATAAATGCTGGCGAGGTTGCAGAGAAAAAGGAACTCTCATACACTGTTGGTGGGATGCAAAGTGGTGCAGCCTTTATGGAAAATGGTATGGAGGTTCCTCAAACAATTACAGATAGATCTACCATATGACCCAGCTATCCCACTGCTGGGAATATACCCAGAGGAATGGAAATCATCACGTCGAAGGAATACCTGTACTCCCATGTTTACTGCAGCACTATTTACAATAGCCAAGAGTTGGAGCCAGCCCAAATGTCCATCATCAGATGAGTGGATATGGAAACTGTGTTATGCCTACACAATGGAGTACTACTCTGCTATAAGAAAGAGTGAAATACTAACGTTTGCAACAACATGGATGGACTTGGAGAAAATTATATTAAGTGAAACGAGTCAGGCACAGAAAGAGAAATACCACATGTTCTTGCTTATTTGTGGACGCTAAAAATAAATACATACATACATTAATACATACATAAACAAACAAACAAACAACAAATGAAGAAGCAGGAGGAAGAAGATATAACAATCACAATTCCTTGGACTTGTTAAGACAAGTGAACAGATATGATGTAGTGGGAGAGGGAAGAGAGAGAGAGAGAGAGAGGCAGGAAAGAGGAACTTGTAAAGGGACATGAAAATCAACTACAATGCATATTGAGAAGTTAAAAGAATAAGAAAAAAAAGGTTAAACACCATTAAAAAAAAAAAGAAAGAAAGAGTATGGTCTAGGTCTCCCCAGTGAGTTTGGCACTGGTGGAATGTCATTGCCAAAGTGAGAAGATTTGAAGAGATAGGTAAGGACTAGGTGATAGAAGAATTTGAATGCTACACTAAGAAATTCAATCTTTATTATGCAAACCAGTGTTTTCATAGTGCATACCTGGGGTTTTCTATATCAGAATCACGTGATACAGCCTCTACCTAACAACCTAGAAAGTCAGAATCTCTCAGGGTGTGAACTGAGAACCTCCTCACGGGATTTCAATGCACATTAATTTTAAGAACTGTTGCTGTAAGATATGGAGCCTCATTGAAAGGCTTCGTGGAAAGAATGACAAAATAAGAGAGAGTCGCCACACTTGCCATTATAAAGTGCCATCATCTGTGAAAAGTAACTGAAGCCTGACTTCCTTCTACTTCTACCCTCCTAAGCTAGGGAGTACATTCGTTGTTGGAGAAATTTGAGGATTCAAAACTGGGTAAGAATGAAATCTGGGTGTTCAAGCTGCCTTGTGGGCACTTCTCTGGTTCATTAGGTATATCTCCTATGGCTAACACATTCATGAACGTGAGACATAATAATGGATACTTCTGTAAAGGAAAGGTCAGGACATGCAGTGTTTAAAAGCCAGACTCCCTATTTTACTTCCAGATGTGTGAACTGGGTCAATCACTTCATCTCTCCAAGATACGATTTCCTTGACTATAACATGGAGATGATAAATAAAAACTAAATAACATATGTGCATATTGCTTATAATTTGTAAAGTGTTGTTAGGTATCTATGTTGACTTTAGTCAACTCCATTTTATAAAAATGGATTTTACAAAGGAATCAAGGTATTAACAGCTGTGACTCTTCCATAAATGGTGCTGAGAAAATTGGACATCTATATGCAGAAGAATGAAACTAGACCTGAATTAAGGACTTAAGTATAAGACCTGAAAGTATAAAACTACTAAAGGAAAACATATGAGAAACACTTCAGGAAGTAGGACTAGACGAAGACTGTATGAATAAAACCCCAAAAGTACAAACAACAAAAGAAAAAATAAATAAGTGGGATTATATCAAATTAAAAAGCTTCTTCCAGCAAAGGAAACAATCAACAGACTGAAAAGACAACCTATGGAATGTGAGAAAATATTTGCAGGCTATATATCCAACAAAGGGTTAATATTCAGAGTATACAAGGAACTCAAACAACTACACAGTAAAAAACAAATAAACCAATTAAGAAATGGGCAAAGGAGCTGAACAGACATTTTTCTAAGGAAAATATACAAATGGCCAACAGGTACTTGAAAAAATGCTGAACTTCAATAATCATCAGGAAATGCAAATCAAAACCACTTTGATATCATCTCATCCCAGTCAGACTGGCTATTACCAAAAAGACAGAAAATCACAAATGCTGGTGAGGATGTGGAGAAAGGGGAGCTCTCCTACACTGTTGGTGGGACTGTAAGTTAGTACAACCACTATGGAAAACAGTATGGAGGTTTCTCAAACAACTACAGAGAGAACTACTATATGATCCAGCAATCCCACTACTGGGTATATATCCAAAGGAATGGAAATCATCATGTCAAAGGGATACCTGCACTCCCATGTTCATTGCAGCTCTATTTACAATAGCCAAGATATGGAACCAACCTAAATGTCCATTGATGGATGATTGGATAAGAAAAATGTGGTATATATACACCATGGAATACTACTCAGCCATAAAAAAGAACGAAATTCTGCCATTCACAGGAAGATGGTTGAGCTTGGAGAAAATTATGTTAAGTGAAATACGCCAGGCACAGAGGGAAAAATACCATGTTCTCACTCATAAGTGGGAGCTAAAAGAGAAAGAATGAAGGAAAAAAGACCACTGTACTGGACTTGCAGAGGAAGAGAACAGACCTAGGATTGTGGGGTGCATGGGGGAAGTAGAGAGAGAGGGGGATTGTAGAGAGGTTGGGTGGGGGCCATGGGGAATAATTGCAATTTGAGGTGGTGGGCATGCTGATGGCATTAATCTGATCAGCACATCTTGGGCACAGGTGCTGACAAGTGCTGTGCCCCATGAATATGTATAATCAATAAAAATAAAGGAAAAAATCTTAAGACATACCCAGCACTAAATTGAGAATCTTTCACAAATTAATTTATTCAATTTAATTTATTTCTCAACCATGGAATGCAGGAATGATATCCACAAAGTACAAAGTATTGAATAACTTGCCCTAACACCCACAGCTAGCAAGTGGCAGCTTCAAATTCCAACCAGGATCTTACTAGCTTTAATCATGGACCCTTTCTACTGAGCTATAGTCCCAACACAGCTACTTAGTTCTGAAATGTCTACTCTAGTGTTTAAAGTTTGCCTTCAAGGCAGGTGCTTTTTCAATCAACTTTGACTGTTTGTAAAAGATTTTTTGTATGTTATTATTATCATGACTACTTCTTGAATTGTTTGTTATGACAGGAAAGAAGAAAAACAGTTATGGGAGTCTGAAAATACTGAAAACAAAACAGAACAACAAAACATGATGTGATATCCTAGTTAATTGATGTTTCACTGGAGCAAAAGTCTCAGCAGAACAACCATCCATCATTTCAATAGCAATTAGGAGCAAAGCTAGAGAAAATGAGTTTTGTAAGCCTTTTCCTACTCATTTTAGAAACTTGAAAACATCAGGCACAGCTGAAAAAGTGTTACCCCAATCTGTAGAGATTATTGGAAATGCAATAATTTACTGGGATTTCCCCATTTTTCTATTCATTCAACTTTACCTATTTATATATCTGCCCACCCATCTCACTTCCCTTTGATCTTTGTATTTATTATGTTATCCAACATCAATTTAATAAGCTTATAGAGAGTGTTTATTATGCCCTTTAACTCAGCTATCCTTACCATGGGAAGAACTTTCACATATGTCTCTTCAGCCTAGTGCCAGACACTTTGTAGTGATGAAAGCAAATATGAGTTGTGTCTGAGAAAGCTACCTGTTTTCAAGTAGTTACAAAGAAGCACAAGACATTACTATGAAAAAAATTAACCAAGAATACGTGTTACATTCCTTCAAAGATGAAACCATATTTACTGTCATACAGGAGGGAACATAACTGAGTTCTAAATACATGCTTTGGAGAAGAAATGTCGAAGAGAGAAAATGGGAAAAATCAAGGCTCCTCATCCTCCGGGATTTAATCCAAACATTCCTTCCTGTGATAAACCTTTGGTGAAGCCCTGTTCCCTAAGATTGAATTTATCTTGTCTTCTCTGCTGTGCTCCTTTGCTCTAGTGTCTCTGACAACACTCATAGACTTTCACATTCATCTCTCTGGTACAAGTACTTTAGGAGAGTGTGAGATGAAGCAGAGGGAGCAGAGATTTTAGTAAAATAAAATTTGGGTTAGAATACCATTTTTCTTTTCTTATTGTATGAGTTATCTAAAACTAATTTTATGAGTTAACTTTTACTAGTACAAGGATACTTCAAAAAGTTCATGGAAAAATAGGATTAGAAGATAATACAAATCTTTCCATGAACTTTTTGAAGTATGCATGTATGTTTCACCCATTTTGCTAAGCCCTTCACATTATCTAACTTTGTTCTCAGCACTTCTTACCCTGCCACTTTATACTATTGCTATATCCATTTTACAAATATGTGAAGTGAGGCTTAAGTAAATGTCCCAAATTGCTCTCATAAGTGGCAGAGACTAGTTTCAAATGATTGTCTACAAAACATGTTTGAAACAATATACCCACTAATGATATTTAATTCACTTAATTGCTCATTATGTCAATCTCCTCTGTAAATTAGGGCTGCAAATATTTATCCTGTAGATTTCTAATGCAGCATTGTAGGCTGTAAATATATCGCGCAGTATAGCACTCGGTGCCTAGCAGGGGATAGTCCAACTCACTCTACTCCAGCTTTCTTACTGTTCCTCTGAGACACCAAGCTCAATTCGACCTCTGCAGATTTCATTCCCTCTGTGCGCAATGCTCTACCTCTAGATTTTTGCAGGCCTGGCTTCTTTTCACAAATCATATCTCAGAGAAACTGCCATCTCATTGTAAGATCTCTCCTGATTACTCTAAAATAGAAACCCACATTCATCCCTTTCTACAAGCTCTGGGCTAATTCTGTTTGTTTTTCTTCGACACTTTTCACTGCTGTTATGTATTTATTTCGTTATTTATTTATTTATCTGCTTTGTTGTTATTTATTTAGGATTAGTCAAGTAATTTATTCTTATTTTACCCACCTCCACTAAGTAGTTATAGATTATTTTACTTTTTTCTAATGTTTATCCTAGAGACTAAAATATAAGCTCCTTGTTAGAATATAATATAAATTAATAATTTTACTATTTCCATGATGATGCAAGGACCTTAGAGCAATTCAACTAATTTACTCCTTGTCTATTTTGTTTTGCTGTTTCATCTATTTAAATTCTACATATGCTTAAAACGCCACATGATATTGTTATTATTTAGTGCAGTTAATTCTTATACACGTTTGACCATTGATTAACCATCTTCATTGACTTTTTAAAATGTGAGGACAAACACACCTCGTTTGACTTATGGATATAAAAGGAAGGACAAATAAAGATAAAGCAAATAAATATCAACTATGTGCTACATATAAACATATATGGTTACACACATATACACATTTATGTATACAGTGTACATGTGTATGTGTGTATGGTATTATCATCAGAGAGATAAATAAGTAGAATAAATTAAAGAGCTAGAATTCAATCTTAGAACTTTCTGGTTTCAAACATTGTACACATTTTTTTGGTTTTGTTTTAATGAGAGAAACAAAGAGACTTTATTTGGGTATATGAGGGTGCAGGGGTCTTGCAGAAATAAACATACACATAAAAGAAGAGATGAGTAGGGACATAACCACTAATCAATTTAGGCCTGGAAATGATAACCCCTGTACAAGTTTCTAAAAATAGCCAATATTCTATTAGGTTTTATTACTGATTCCTGTCCGTCACGTTCAGTAATTCCACTGGAAATTAATATTTAAAGTAACTATTTTTTATTCCTCATTTTTCATTTACATATTTATATATTCTAATGCATTTTTTTATTTTAGTTTTTTCATTGTAACTGTTTATGAGGTAAGTTTGTTATTTCAATACATGTGTATGTTATATAATGATCCAATCAGAATAGTTAGCATATCTAAACATTTATCATTTCTTTGTGCTTATAACATTCAACATCCTCTTTTCTGGCTACCTTGAAATATGCAATGCAGTATTATTAACTATTGTCACCCCAGGGCACCACAACTTATTCTTCTTATCTAAGTGTAACTTTGTAACTTTGCAAACACTATACAGTTTGATGCACAGCACTGTGACTATATTCCTCCTGTAACTGGTTTTCAATGGTTGTTGGGTTTTTGTAAAACGCTGGCTGTAAGAGGGTGAGGGAGTTAAGTGTTTCTTAGAATAGGGAGCTTTTTATTCTTGGAATCCTTTCTGTCTGTTTATGCTTTTTGGCACTTGTTAAGGGTCACCAAAATCATCACCTTAATTATGCATCAATGGTCATTTCCATTAAATAAATTGTTCTTTTCAAGGGAGAGATCACTTGATCATGTTCATGTCCTGAAGTTGAAGGCTCTTCATCCAATATCAGAAACCCTGAAGGTGGGTTATTTGTAGCAAAGAAGAATTAAGGATATATATAATATGCCAAAAAACTGGAAGATGGTTCTAAAGCTTAATTTTCCACATCAAGAGAGAAAAAGATTGGCTTTCATTGGAGAGTGAGTCAGATTCAAGTTCAGCTAACTTAAAGTGATTATCTCTCATAATAATGTAACTTGAATATTAAGTCTACTTTCACCTGAAGAATCATATTCCTCGATTATACTGGTGACGCCTCATGCCTGCTCCTGGGACTGAATGGACTGAGATTATTTCTTCATCTAGCATTCAGTCCTTTCTGGGACCTTTTCACTTTGATGCTGTCACTTTGGAAACACTGTTTCCCCTATACAAGTGCAACTATTTTCACTTTGACCTCATGGTGGTGTGTTGGGTGGGGAGGGATGGTGATACAAGGAAGGCTGACATCCCTTAACAGTTTAACTACCAACACCAAATCTTTTGTATCAGGCTTTATTGAAATTTAGAACCCAACTATAGGGAATAAAAAGAAAAGCAATTAAACAAAACCTTAAATAACTATGAAAAATATCCTCAAGTGCATGTGCAAAATTGAAAAGAAAATCTTATTAATAAAAGTCTTCTCTTGGATTATCTCAGTCCCTAACCTTACTTTTTGGGGTCTCCCTCTCATAGAGAAAGAGCCCCTCTTCCATCCTTATAGTTTGAATCTACATGCGTACAATATAAACACATGCACGTGTGCACACACACACACACAAACACACACAAGGGGCTGAGCTTACTCTATGTACCATCTCTTTCTTAAACATAAAGCAATTTGTGGGCACAATAATCTGGCCGCACATTTCCCAATGTCAGAGTTAGAGTCCAGCTTCAGAAGTTCGGAAGTATAGTACTGGATGTGACTTCATGCTTCAATTCCAGCAGAAGACTCCAAGCTGGACTTTGACATTCCAGGTTGAAGAGTGTCTTCTGTGACTCCTTAGCTCATATGATCTTTTGGAAAAGATCTGATAGTGTCTGTGAGTAAACAATATACACAGCTTCTAAGAACAACCAAAATATTTCAGACAAGTAAATTCTAAGTCTGCATTAATAAAAATAAACCTTTTGTTATGGAAACAGAATGGAATGAAATATAGTCTGAAAATATTTTTCATGCTCTCAATATTTTCAGGGGTAAAATTCTTATGGATTCTTGAAGATAACATGTAGAAAAAGAGATTGAAAAATACAATAAATGGTTATGTGTAAAGGGAGCAAGAGAAAAGGAACAAGGAAAAATAAACAATAAGAGGCAACTGAAGGGGACAACCTAGACACTGATGCATGAGCCAATTTAATAAAATTGAGAGGAGGAAAGAGAGGAGGGGACACAGGAAGCAAATTAACATTTATTAAGCAGTTACTATGTTCTCAGATCAGATGTGTTTATCAATGTTTAATAACATTTAATATTCATTGCAATCCTTTGTGGTAGGTATCATAATTCTCATATTACATTAAGAGAAAAATTGTGCTAAAACATTTTTTTGTGGGTACTTTGAGGTCAGTTTTGATAATAAGTTATACTTTCGGACTGCTTGTTCTCAGGGTGTCATCACCTAATATCCACAGACTTTCATAGGTTAGGATCTTCACATCACTGTTGTTTATAGAGCTTTAACTCCCCTAGTTCAGGAATCTTCAGAAGGCGAATTCTAGATTTGACAATTACAGTAACCTATGAAGATAGGAAATGAGTATTCTCTGGAAGGTTGAGGAGAATTCTAAGTTACACTGTTTTCCCACAGCGAGAGTGAAGGTGTTGTATTAGTCAGTTTTCTCCAGAGAGACAGAACCAATAGGATATGTATATAGATATAGGAGAGGGGATTTATTACTGGAATTGCTCATGTGATTGTGAAGGCTGAGGGGTCCCATGAAAGGCTGTCTGCAAACTGGGTGGTGATAAGCCGGGTCAGTCCAAGTCAGGAAGCCTGAGAACCAGGGAAGCTGATGGTGTGACTTTCAGCTCGAGGGCAAGTCCTGAGAGCCTGGGGGTGCCTCTGATGTTAATCCTGGAACCCAAAGGCTGAAGAGTCTTGAGTTCTGATGTCCATGAACAGGAGAGAAGAGCATATCCCAGCTCTACCGATAGAGCAAGAGATTCGCCTTTTCCTCTGTTTTTGTTCTTTAGGAGCCCCCAGCAGATTAGATGGTGCCCGTCCATACTGAGGGCAGGTCTTTCCTACCTAGGTCACCCAGGCCCGCGTGCTAAGCACCTCTGGAAACTCCCTCAGAGACACACCCCAAAATAAGCTTTACCATGTTTCTAGGCATTCCTTAATCTATCTGACATCTAAGATTAACTAACACAGACTTTTTTTTTTCAGGAAATGTTTGCATTTGAGATATCAGTTCTGCTGGGAGGTGCCAATCCTTTTCAAAAGGAGAAAATTATATTTTAATCATGTTCCAACAAATTCAGAAATTATTTACCATTCCTACCAGTGTCACTGTTCTCGGGAGAAGTCAATTTGTCATCTGTTGCTTTTTAAATTTTCTATTGATTAATCTCAGATCCTCCTTCCCTGGTTCCACCCCTCCCCTGGGTGTCCTTAGGTCTGTTCGACCTATTTTTAGTCATCATCTTTCCCACTCTTTTCCTAAGTTCCTATATGTTCCTGTTTTCATTCACTGATTTCGGCTGTTATCTTTTTCTTTACAGGTAAAAATAAAAGGTAATTGGAGCACCTTTTCCTTGCTTAGGTATTATCCTCTTTACTGTGGCTATATCTTAGCATTCAGTTGGATCTAGTTTTCATTTTTTATTTTTGCTAATGTTCAAAATAATTCTAGGAGTTAACATTCTATTATATAGGATTATACATAAAATATTATATTACATTAATAGTATATAATATTATTAATTTACTTTTCAATTCCTTTGGTATGGAAAGAATTTCTCTACTCATTTTCTTTTAATTATCCTACATCTTATTTGTGCAAACAGGCTTGTATCAGGGATAATTTGAAATAGTGGGAAGTTCTTTGGGCCCCGGAATCCAAAGATCTGTATTCCAACTTTAGTTCTGCTACTACCAGGATGTGATTTGAGGCAAATGACTTTATTTCTCTGGATCCATTTCCTCAGTTATAGAATGGGAGATAGTCATGCTTGCTATGGCTACCCCATGTAGTCGTTAGCTCTATTTCCTACACCGCAGGAATGGCAGGAAGATGTGCTTAAGGGCTGTTCAAGATGGAACAGAACTGCCTGCGAACAGGACAGAAGAAATTCACGTTTTATGTTAGGTTTGCTCTAAGATATGAAGTCAATGGTGGAGGTGAAAGATGGGAGTGGCTGGTTTTGTGCTGGTTTATTCCAGGAATGCTAACATAAAAAGAAGGCAAAAACAATGGAGTTGGGCTGAGAGGAGTGCTGAGTTCAGCACTTAGCCTGCTAGTTGCAACATCAGGCAATGCTCCTGGGATTTCTGGAGCCTTGCAGAAGGAAGTGCTTCCCTGAAACTTGGATAGAGTTTCCCGGTTACTCATGAGGGATCTCAGGAGGAAAGCACTGACAGGAAGTGGATTAGACAGGAAAGGAGATGCGATAGGTGCTTTGTGAACAGAAAGTCTTACCCCATTCAGATGATGAAATTTCCATTGAAAAATTGGATCCTTTATCATCTGTTGGTGTCTATTTGTTCAAATAGTAAGAGATAGCCTCACTTAGCCCACTCACTTTTGATAGAAAGGGAGCTTCTCAAATAACACAATCACTTACAGGTGTGTGTGGCACATACTGATTTTATTCTTACAAATGATTTTAGGGTAAATTTATTAACATTTTATGATCATCTGTTATGTCTCTGTACTGTACTTGGCACCTTTGCATAATTTGCCTTATTTCATTGTACCAAGGAATCTATGCAATGGGGGGTGACATTCAGCTGTTTTTTCAGTTTTACTCATATTTATTTTTGTAGGGCATAGTGTGTTGTTTCAATCCATCATATAAGGCACGATGATTCACTTAGGGTAGACTGCATAGTTTTGTACCTGTTAGTCCACCCCTTCTTCTCTATCACACCCACCTTCCCTTCCAAACTCTGGTAAACATTATTCTACTCTCAACTTCTATGAGAACCACTTTTTTAAAAATTTTACTATTCCATATATGGGTGAGATCATGCAATATTTGTCTTTCTGTCCCTGACTTAATTCATTTAACATGATGGTTTCCAGTTTCATCCATGTTGCTGCAAATGACAGAATATCATTTCTATTTACAATGGAACATTATTCCGTTGTGTATGTATACCACAGTTTTTTAATCTATTCATCTGTGGATGTGCATTTAGGTTGACTCCATCTCTTGGCTATTGTGAATAGCATTGCAATGAACATGAGAGTACAGATGTCTTTTCAATATATTGATTTCATTTCCTTTAGGTATATGTCCAGTAGTGAGATAGCTGGATCATAAGGTAAATCTATTTTTAGTTCTCTGAGGAACCTCCAAACTGTTTTCCACAATGGCTATACCAATTTACATTCCCACAACAATGTAGGAGGGTTCCTTTTTCTCTGCATCCTTACCAGCATTTATTGTTTTCTGTCTTGTTGATAGAACCCATTTTAACTGGGGTGAGATGATATCTCATTGTGGTTTTAATTAGCATTTCCCTGATAATTAGTGATTTTGAGCATTTTTTTCATGTGCTGGTTGGCTATTTTTAATGTCATCCTTTGAGAAATGTCTTTTCAGGTCCTTTGCCCATTTTCAAATTGGGCTATTTGTTTTTCTGCTGTTGAGTTGTTTGAGTTCCTTATGTATTCTGGAGGTCAGGCCCCTTGTCTGATGTGTAGCTGGCGAACACTTCCCACCATTCTGTAGATTATCTCTTAACTTTGTTGATAGTGCCTTTGGCTGTGCAGAAGCTTTTAAGATTGATATAGACTCATTTGTGTATTTTTGCTTTAGTTGCCTGTGCCTCTGTGGTCTCATTCAAAAAGGAGCTGCCCACTCCCATATCCTGTAGAATTTCCCCTATGTTTCCTTCCAGTAGTTTCATAGTCTTAAATTTAGGTCTTCAATCCATTTTGAGTTGATTTTTGTGTATAGTGGGAGATAGTGGTCTAATTTCAGTTTTCTGCATGAGAATATCCAGTTTTCTCAGCTCCATTTATTGAAGAGGATGACCTTTCCCCAATGTATATTCTTGGCATCTTTGTCAAAAGTCAGTTGGCTATAAGTGCATGGGTTTGTTTCTGGGTTCTCAATTCTGTTGAGAATTGGCCTATTTCTCTATTTTTATGCCAGTACCATGCTGTTTTGGTTACCATTGCTTTCTAGTATATTTTGAAGTCAGGAGGTGTGATGCCTCTAATTTTGTCCTTTTGTTCAGGATTGCGTTAGCTATACAGGGCCTTCTGTGGCTCCATACACATTTTAAGATCATATTTTTTTCTATTTCTGTGAAGAATGTCATTGGTATTTTGAGAGGGATTGCATTGATAGTGTAGATTGTTTTGGGTAATATGGATATTTTAATGACTATTATTAATCTAACTCATGAACATGGGCTATGTTTTCATTTATTTGTGTCTTCTTTAATTTTTTTCACCAGTGTTTTGTAGTTTTTATCATAGAGGTCTTTCACCTCCTTGGTTAAATTACTCCTAGATATTTCTTTTTTTTTTTTTCTCTGGTAGCTATTGTGAATGGGATTACTTTATTTCTTCTTCAGCTATTTCATTATTGGTGTATAGGAAGGTTATTGATTTTTCTGTGTTGATTTTGTACCCTGCCAAGATACTGGATTCTGTTTGTTAGTATTTTATTGAGGACCTTCGCATCTGTGTTCATCAGGGATGTTGGTCTGTAGTCTTCCATTTTTGTTGTGCCTTTTCCCAGTTTGGGGATGAGGTTAATGTTGGCCTCTTAGTATGAGTTTGGAAGCATTTCCTTCTCTCCAATTATTTTGGGAAGACTTTGAGAAGAATTGATATTACTTTACATGTTTGGTAACGTTTGGCAGTAAAGCCATGTAGTCCTGGGGTTTTCTTTGTTGTTATGCTTTTCATTAGTGCTTCAATCTCATTACTCATTATTGGCATGTTTAGGTTCTCTGTTTCATCATGATTCAACCTTGGTAAGTTGTATGTGTCTAGGAATTTATCAATTTCTTCTTAGGTTTTCAGTTTATTTGCATATAGTTGTTCATAGTAGTCTCTTGTGACCTTTTGTATTTTGTGGTATCTGTTGTAATGTCTTCTTTTTCATTTCTGATGTTATTTATTTGAGTCTTCTCTGTTTTTTTTTCTTCATTAGTCTAACTAAAGATTTATTGATTATGTTTTCAAAAAGACAATTCTGTTTCATCATCCTTTTTTTGTCCTAATTCATTTATTTCTGCTCTAATTGTCTAATTGTTATTTCTCTCCTTCTACTGATTTTGGGTTTGGTTTGTTCTTGTTTTTCTAGTTCTTTGAGGTGTAATGTTAGGTTGTTTATTTGAAGTCTTCCTTCTTTTTTGATGTAGGCATTTATTGCTATAAACTTCCCTCTGAGAACTGCTTTTGCTGTATCCCATAGGTCCTGGTATGTTGTGTTTTCATTTTCATTTGTCTCCAACAATGTTTCAATTCCTTTTTTGATTTCTTCTTTGACCTATTTGTTGTTTAGAAGCATGTTGTTTAATTTCCATGTATCTGTATGGTTTCTAGTGTCCCTTTTGTTGTTAATTTTTAGTTTTATTCTGTTGTGTTTGGGCAAGATTGTTGATATGATTTCTATTATTTTTTACATTTGTTGATGCTTGTTTTGTGACCTAACATATAGTCTATATTCTACAGAATGTTCCATGTGCTGCAAAGAAGAATGTGTATTCTGCAGGTGCGGATGAAATGTTCTATATATATGTTCATTAGGTCTAATAGGCCTATAGTAAAAATTAATTTTGATGTTTCTTGGTTAATATTCTGGCTGGATGATTTGTCCTTTGCTGAAAGAGAGGTGTTAAAATTCCCAATTACTATTGTGTTGGATTCTATACTATTAGGTCTAATAATAATTGATTTATATAACTGGGGACTCCAATGTTTGGTGTGTACGTATTCAGAATTGTTATATCCTCTCGTTGAATTGATCCCTTTATCATTATATAATAACCTTCCTTTTCTAAAAATTTTTTCTCGGCTTGAAGTTTATTTTATCAGATATAAGGGTAGTTATTCCTTCTTTTTTTGGTTTCCATTTGCATAATGTATCTTTTTCCATCTCTTCACTTTCAGACAATGTGTGCCTTTATAGGTGAAGCAAGTTCCTTGTAAGCATCATATTATTGGTGCTTGTTTTATAATCCACTGAGCTACTCTATGTCTTTTAATTGGGGCATTTAGTCCATTTATATTCAGAGTTATTAATATATAGGGTCTTGTTACTGTCATTTTGTTCCTTTTCTTCTGGTTGTTTTGTTGATTCTTTTTTTTTTTCTCTTTTCTGATTGTGCTGGCTTTCTTTGTGATCGAGTGGTTTTCTTTAGCAGCATATTTTGACTTCTCGCTTTTTATTTTTAGATGTCTCAAGTTTTTGTATTATGGTTACTATGAGGCTTACAAAAAACATGTTATAGTTCTAACAGATTATTAGCAACTTAACTTTTATGTCTGAGAAAAAAGAAAGAACCAAAACCAACTCTACATTTTGGCATCATTTCCCCTGCAAAGCACACACTTTTTTGACGTTTTGTTGTTTCAAGTTACATCTTTTAATATTGCCTACATCTTATATGGTTGTTGTGTTTGTTGTTGTCTTGTTAAGTTTGTTCTTCAGTCTTTATACTAAGGATGGAAGTGGTTTATTTACCCTCTTATGACATTGGAGTATTCTGACATTGTCTGTTTACTTACTTTACTAATGAGTTATGTACCTTCAAATGTTTTCTTGCTGCTTCTTAGTATTGTCTTCTTTCAGATTGAAGAACTCCCTTTTGAATTACTTGTAAGGATGGTCTAGTGTTGGTGAATTCCCTTTGCTTTTGTTTTTCTGGGAAAGACTTTATTTCTCCTTCATATTTGCAGGTTAGTTTTGCTGGTCAGAGAATTGTTGGCTGACAGTCTTTTCCCTTCAGCACCTTGAATATGTCATCCCATTTTCTTCTGGTCTGTAGGGTTTCTGCTGAGAACTCTTCTGAAAGATGTATTGGGGCTCCATTGAATGTTATGTGTTTCTCTTCTCTTGCTGTTTTCAGTATCCTTTCTTTATCTTTGATTTTTGATAATTTGATTATGATGTGCTTTGGGGTGTTCCTCCTTGGATTGAATTTGATTGGCGACTTCTGATCTTCATGTACCTGGATTCTGTCATCTTTCTCCATACCTGGGAAATTTTCAGCCATTATTTCCTTAAGTATTCTTTATACATCTCTTCCTTTATTATGCCAATTACATGGAGGTTATTTCACTTGAGGGAGTCTCCTATTTGCTGTATTTCTGTTTCATTTTTTCTTTCTCTTTTATCAAAGAGATGCTCCTCTGGTTTGATAATTTCATATGTCTTATCTTCCAGCTCACTGATTCTAAGTTTGATTAAGTCTGCTGTTGGAGCTTTCTGTCAAGTTTTTCACTTCAGATAAAGTATTTTTTGTTGCTAGAATTTCTATTTTTTTTAATTGATTGAATTTCTTTGTCAAGTTTCTCATTCTGCTTCTGTATTGCTTTCTAGATATCATTTAATTTTATATCTGTATCTTCTTGTGACTCCCTGAACATCCTTAACAGGATTATTCTGAATTCTCTGCCAGACATTTTATAAATTTGCTATACTTCTAGGTACATTGCTGGTCCTTGTTTTGTTTCCTTTGATGGTGTCAAATTTTTCTGTTGTTTCTCAATCTTTGTGTCTTTACATTGATGCCTGGACATTGAGGAAACTCATACCCCTCCTAGGTTTATAGGTATTCTTTGGTGGTATTAGAACTTTGCTGATTAATATCAGAGTTTTGTCTTTGATCTGTGTTTTTTTTTTTTTTCCAGTTCTGTGTTGGATTATTATCTACTACCACCACTTAAATTCTACACTTATTTGTTGTCCTTTGTTAAATTCAAAAATTGGGTGAACTTCCTGTGGGGACCAGCACTTGAGCCCTGTGGTTGAGCTAAATCACTGCTTTGCTGCTAATTCTCTGGGAAAGTCTTCTTGTGCAGCTCAGATTTTATTGTTGGCCTTTCAATCACTTCCAGATCTTGTGAGGACTGATATACCTGGGTTGTGTGGAAATTCAGGCCTGGGTCTAAGTCTTTCCAGTAAACTATCACCCTGACCAGTCTCCACTGAATGGGCCTGTGCTAATTGGAAAGCAGATTATTTCCCCTTGCTGTGCCCCAATGTTCCCCTGACAGACCAGCCTCCTCTCACACTCCAAATGCTTACCAGCGGGTAAGGCAAGGCAGGCCATGTGCTAGTCCCTCATGATGACTTGCCCACCTCTGTATGGCTCCTATCTTTGGTTGACTGTGGCCCCTCACTCCTATGTGGGTCCACAGAAATCCTGTCAGTGGTCTTGCTGGCCCAGGGGCTGGTATGATGTGCTCCAAGACCCTCTTCTCCCATTCAGACTCCAAACAACTTCACACAAAGAGCTCAGCTGTAGCTTTTGCTGGCTCCTACTCCATGCGCTCACTGAGTTGGCCTTGAAGCAGCCAGGGCTCAAAACATTCTCTCACCTCAGCTTCTCCTGCCTTCACAAACTCGGTGGGTCTCTCCTCCTCTTCCCCTGACTTCCAGCTGTACCACATTGGGAGTCTTTGCTTTTCAATAGTTGCACATTGATTGGGTTTGGACATATGTATACACTCATATTACCACCACCACAATTCAGACAATAAACTTATCCTAACCTTCAAAAGTTTCCTTGGGACCATTTTCTCTTGTGTTAGGAACACTTAAAGTGAGCTCTACCCTTTCAAGAAAAATTTAAGTACCCAATACCTCATGGTTAACTATAGGAATTATGTTGTGCAGTAGATTTCTGGAACTTGTTCATCTTGTACAACTGTAACTTTATACCCATTGAACAACTCCCTATATCCTCTCCTCCATTTTCAGGTAACTGCCATTCTATGTCTGTTTCTGTAACTCTGACTATTTGGGATACCTCATATAAGAGGAATCATGCAATATTTCCCCTTCTGTAACTAACTTATTTCATTTAGCGTAATGTCCTACAGGTACATCCATGTTGTTGCAAATGATAGGATTTCCTTCTTTTTTAAGGATCAATAGTTTAAAAGGCCACCTACGGGATGAGAGAAAATATTTGCAAGCCATATATCTCAAAAGGGGTTAATTTCCAAAATATATAAGAAACTCCTAAAACTGGATGGCATAAAACCCCAAAAACAAAACAAAAAGATGATTTGATTAGAAAATAGGCAAAGGACTTTAATAGACATTCTTCTAAAGAAGACGTACAAATGGCCAACAGGTATATGAAAAGATACTCAACATTACTAATCACCAGGGAAATGCAAATCAAAACTGTAATAAGATATCACCTCACACATGTTAGAATGGCTACTATATATATAAAAAAGTATATCTGGTGAAGATGTGGAGAAACCGGAGCCATTGTACACGGTGAGAATGTAAAATGTTGTAGCTGCTATGGACAACAGCATCAAGGTTTCTCCAAAGATTAAAAATAGAACTATCATATAATCTAGCAATCCTACCTTTGAATATATACCCCAAAGCATTGAAATCAGAATCTTGACGAGATGTCTGTATCCCCGTGTTCATTGTAGCATTGTTTAGAATAGCAAGATATGGGGGGGGGGGAGTCCATTGACAGATAAATGAGTAAAGGAAATGTGGCATATACATATATACAGTGGAATATTATATCAACCTTTAAAACTGACAAACTTCATTCTGCTCAAGCCTCATACGCTCAGGCAAGAACTTTTTGCTCACAGGCTTCCTAAGTGGCTTCCTACGTGTGGTTTCACATTTTTATGCGCATTTTCCATCAATTATGATCATTTGTTTTCTCATTCACATCTCAACTCAGCTACTAACTTCTTGTGAGCATACATGCTACTGTGCTATCTTTCTATTCCCAGTGCCTGGTGTAGTGCTGGCACAGTGTAGTTGTTCACTGTTTATTAATGAGTGATCACATCATCTTTGTCCTTCTTATGATATAGTTGAATCTCAGTATGTTAGAATTTTTTGCTACTTGGATTTATGTATACAATAGTCCAAATCAGACCCATTCTTCTCTGACACTGCCAATATTATCAGTAAAATTCTGAGTCAATTATATCAGTAACTATCATTTCTTGAGTGCCTATTATGTGACAAAATTAATAAATATTTTGCATGTAGCATTTATTATGCATAAAATTAGTGGAGCAGTGCCTCTTACAATCACAGTTATTGTGGCTACCCAAATCAAAACAGAATATTTACTAGCAGGTGGTCTGAAGAAAGCAAGTGATCTGGGTGTATGTGTGTGTGTGTAAAAAATCTTTTTCTCATAACTACCACTTTCTTTACAAAATTCCCACTATTCCTACCTCTATCTCTGTCCAATTAGAGAATAAATCCCTATTTATTTAGATATTAATTGTTAAAATTTCCCTGAAATACCTGGACCAGAAACTTGGTTCTATTACTTTGATCAATTAACCCCTTCTCAGCCTCAGTCCTTTATTTTTAAACTAGGAATAATACTTAATACTTAATAGACAAGTTTATAGAAGATAAATTCAAAAATATCTAACACAGTGTGTGCCATATGGTGAGATCACAATAAATATTTTGCTTTCCCTATATCTATCCCTTTTATACTCCCTATCAAAATTATTTTCTTATAGTCTCTGGATCCAATACTGTTTTCTTCTTTCCACTTGCAGAAATCTTTGCTTTTATTTTTAACACAGAGATGTGCACTAATGTGTTTCCTCCTGAGAAGTGCCCTTATTAATATTATCCTGAGTGGTAAGAGTACAATTGGATTACGCAGTAAGAATGCATTTAGGTCTTCAATTATTAATAATGAGCACCCAAGCAATTAACAAGTCAAGGTATATTTTCTGAGAAGTACATTATAGTAATATTTTTATTCAGTGATCAGAGCAGCAATTTCTAAATTTCATCTGGCCATCCACAAGTGGAGAACATTATTCTCCCAGCAGCATACCATCGTGATTCATCTTTACACTCAGTGAGGCTTAACAAGTTTTCAAATCAAAGCACTCTCAGATGGTATTTTATTGGCTTGTGCTCACTCATATTTCAGGCGGTGTTAATAGCACTATAAAAGAGAAAGCTTGATACAGTACACAATTGGCATGATGAGTTAGCAAATATTTACTGATCCCTACATGTAGAGGGTTGAAGTTGTTACTTCATGCAGTGATACTCCAGGGGCATGCACGTTGGAATTTTGCTTTGTTTTGTTTTTATGTCATTGAAGAATCAATGAGCTGATAATCTTTATCAGGAGTTTTAATACTAAATTAATTCAGGACCAGGAAATTAAGATAAATGAGGGAAGCAGGCCAGGTATAAGAAAACAATAGTAGCCAAAACTGCTGGTTGGGATTGTGGTTAACTGGAGAGCATATAACCCATCTGAAATGACAACTAGTATTCAGCACAAGGGAAATCTGGCACTTTTAAAAGAAACTGAAAGTCTGAATTTTTTTATGCAACATGTCTCACTTTTTCAGAGTTGGCAACTAATTCAATTTGTTTATTGAAACACTGTGTGAGACAAAATATCTTTGCAGATTGGATACTATTTTAAACTTCTGATCTTAAATGAATAAAAACATTGTTGGTGTATCTGTTATCATTTTTCTGTTGACAGTAAACAGAAAAATTGAAAACCATTTTGTTCTTCTTCTTGATCAATGATTTTATTCATTTCCAAATGTTTGTGTCATGGCTGCTCTGGTAACTTATCATGAACAGGTACTGTGTCCATCTCCTTCTTTTGGAGATTGCTGAAAACCGTAGAAAACTATCAAGATCTTTCACTTGCCGCTGGGCATCTTATCCAGGGGAGCGTCCCTGCCTGATGTAGTATTCCACTCAATCTCTCATTTGCTCCTCAGTTCTCCATCAGACAGTTATTACTTTTGCAAGCCTTCTTTGATGTCCTCTATTCTTCTAGGGCACATGGTCAGGGAGGCAGCCCAGGGTACTGGTTATGAGATGTAGTGTGACAGAAGCTTCAATACATATCATGTGTGATACAGTACTAGCACTAAATACTAATTATACCTCTTTTCCTTCTCAGTTTCCTTCTCTGCTTGGGTAGGCAAGAGGATGTCTCATTCTTTTCTGTGACTCTAGTTCTTAGTAAGGTACCTATTCTACACTAGGCTTTCAGTTAAAAATGAAAGATTCACTACCCTGCCCTGGATCACAAAGCTTTGGAGACCCCTAGGATAACATCCAATCTCCCTTTCTGTGGTGTCCTCTCAGATATGTGCTTTCCTGGTCCCTTCCCACCATGATTTCTTGAACATTCTCTTGGCTGTTCCCTTCTCTATTTCCTTTTGAGTCCAATTGGGTAGCAGACAGATAGGACAAAATTAGTAGAAGAAAGAATAAAGACAAAGTGTGAGAGAGAAGAAAGAAGACAGTTTATGGGATTTGGTAAGAAAAAAAGTTTGGCAAGATCTGAAAGGTTTAGTTGGAAGAAGTTGCTATGGACAGACCATCAGTTAGGATTAGTGAGGTTGCACTGTGGTAATGAACATCCCCAAAACCTCAGTGGCTTAAAGCGACAAAAGTTTGTTTCTCTCACATATTCATTGAGGGTCACTACAGCTCTGCTGCTTGTCTTCTTTCTTCCAAGACCCAGGTGGATAGAACTTCCCCTCTGGAACATCGACAGTCCGTGTGGATGGAGCAGAAATGTTTGAAACGTGAGTTGGCTTTTAAAGGCTCGGACTGCTCGGACATTCATCAGTTCTGCTGACGTTCATTGAAAGGAGTGAACCTTGTTTCACTGCGCAGTTCAACTTGATGGAATGTATGAAGCTCCCCAAGGAAGAAACCCTGAATAGTCTGAAGAGTAATACAGTCTACACAGACTCAGAAAGGGGAAAACAAGTCAAACGATCAAAGTTTTAGGAGAATCAATTTTTTTGGAAAAAGATAATTATACATGTATGTAGGGTACAGAGTTGATTTTCAGTAATTGTGTACAATGTGTGATGGTCAGATCAGGATAGTTAGTGTATTCGTCATTACAATAAGTAATCGTTCTTTGTCTGTTAACCAATTTCTCATTAACCCCCCCTTCTCCCCTCCCCTTTTCCCTTTTTCCACCTCTAGTGACCACACTTCTTTTCTCTCCTTCTCAAGTTCAATGTATTATTATGATTGTTCTTTCTTTCTTTGTCTCTTCTTATTGCTTATTTGTTTATTTATGGATTCAGCTCCCAGTTATGTGTGAGGAAATGCAGAACCTCTCTTTCCTTGTCTGGATTAATTCACTTAACATAATTTTCTCCAGGCTCATCCATGTTCCTGCAAATGGCAGAATTTCATTCTTTTCTATGGCTGAGTAGTATTCCATTGTGTGTATATACCACGTTTCCTCATCCAGTCATCTGTCAATGGACATTTAGGTTGGTTCCAAATCCTGGCCATTGTAAATAAAACTGCGATAAACATGGGAGTGCAGGGATCCCTTCGGCATGATGATTTCCAGTCCTCTGGACATATACCCAGTAGTGGGGTTGCTGGATCACACGGCAGTTCTGTCTGTAGTTGTTTGTGGAAGCTCCATACTGTTTTCCATAATGGCTGTTCTAATTTACAGTCCCACCAACAGTGCGGAAGTGTTCCCCTTTCTAGGAGAATCAATTTTTTTAGGAAATATTTGGGGAGAAGTTGGAAAGCAGATGAAGGCAGATGAGAGTCAGGAGAAGAAATGAACATTGAAGGGGAAATGGAAGAAATAGAAACCAGGGAGAAAAGGATAAAGAACAGAGGCCTCCCATGGCTGGGCTGATAACATGGTGTAATGAAAACATGATGTAGGCAGTAAGTACAGGCTTTAAAAGTTGGCAGACCTGGGCTTGTGTCCTGATGAGTTTCATAACCTGGGTCAGTTTACTTAATGTTCATGGCCCTCCATTTACCTATCTGTATTTATGGTTCCTATCTCACACTATTGTTGAGAGAATTAAATGGTGTGAATATGTATGTAATTCGATGTTGATTTGGGCTTTTTCAGTTGCCCTGGGAATTATGAACAAGGGTCTCTGGTTAAGGACAAATGGCTGCTAAGTCTGCCACATCCTAAAGAACGCTGCCAACAAAAGCTTATGAGGTAGAAAAAGAAACTTAGCTACCAGTGGCCACCATCTTAACTCACGCTCTTCCCAGTCTATTTAGCATATTGGGGAGGAGAAGGGTGAAGATAGAGTCACTAGTTTTGGTCTTTCCAGTAATGCAGTTTTTTAGACAGAAGCATTTTCCTTCCTACAGGTGTATCTACTCCTTCCAAAGCCAGTGGTGATTGGCGCTACTTGTCAAGAAAGGGGAATGCAGGCATCATGCGTCCTGGATAGATGCTTGCTAAGTTGCGGTAGCTACAGACCCATCGTGATGCTGCCTTTGTGTCATGTAGAATATGGTAAAAACATAAAAATAAAAATAAATAAAAGTCACTGCTGGTGTTTGACACATGCCGTCTGGAGTTGAAAAATCTACATGAATGCCAAGGCTACTATCTATTTTTCTGCTGGAGATTTTTGAAGTCAGGGAGCTTGCTGCAGTATTGCCAAGTCTATGATGAGAGTAGACAATGTTAGAATGTGCCTGCAAAGATGAGCTCAGTGGCCATCTCTGGCTCATTTTACAATCAGAAGAGAACTGCAAATATTCTTATCACTCCCTGCAAAGTTAGAAGGAATTCTGAGGGGTTGACAGGATCTCTGAATTTTCCCAGGCTGTATCCGGAGAAGAGAAGGGACTGGAGGTACGGGCCACATTAGCTAATGAGTAAGGACAGGGCTGTGTCTCTCTGAGGATGTTTTCCGTGATAGAGGAAGCTGGCGGAAGGTGAACACTCCCCCAAGAAAACACACGTCTTCAGCCTAGAGGTCACCTGTGCTGGTGTAACTAAGAAGAGTGGCCAGAGATGCAGGCCATCACTGCCAGGTGGGCAGTTCTTTAAGGTAAAGCTTGCCTTTCCTGCCCTATCTCCTCCTCTTCCTCCCCCATGCCTAGAGAAGCAGATATGAAACAGGGAGGAAGAGGATGTCCCAGAATCTGAGCAGGCCTTCTTCCCCCAGGGGCTGGAGATGAAGGAGTGAAGGAGAAGCTGGTGCAGGAGACCACTTGCCCAGTCCACCTCAGGCCCCCTCATCCGTGACTTAGGGGAGGTGGGAAGAAGAGATTTAAATGTGATTGAAGCTTTAAACTGGATTGAACTAAAAGGGACTGGAAATTATATGAAATGTAATCAAAATATAATTCAAAGAATAGAAGAAAGAATTGACAAAGCAGAGTTGAGGGCAGTGATGGGAAAGAAAGAAGACAATTCCACTTTTATATCCACACAGAGATGGGACTTGCATTAGTCTTCTAGCATTGCCATAGCAAAATATCACAGACTGTATGGCTTAAACAACACCAGTTTATCATCTTGCAGCTCTGGAGCACAGAAGTCCAAGATGAAGGTGCCATGCCAGCAGGGTGGGCTTCTCCCGGGGCCTTTCTGTTCAGCTTGCAGACAGGGCCTTCTCAGAGTGTCCACACAGGACCTTTCTGTGCATGTGCATCCTTGGTTCCTCTTCCTCTTCCTATAAAGACAACCGTCATATTGGATTAGGACCCACTCTTATGACCTCATTTACCTGTAATTACCTCTTTAAAGACCCTGTCTTTAAATACAGTCACACTGGGAGTTAGGGCTTCAACATATGAGTGTGGGAAGGGAGGGGCACAATTCAGTCCATAATGGGACTAAAATGGTTTCATAATGAGGCACTTGGCTTGGAGATATAAACATCCATACATGCTACACAAATGCATGTACTTCAGAAAGTTCATGGGAAAATAGAATTAAACACTAATAGGAATCTTTTCACGAGCTTTTAGAAGACCGTTTGTGTAGTGAATGTAGCCAGGGTTATGCTTGCCTGAGTAGGGATGAGGGAGGCTTGGAACATGAGTACATGACATTGTAGTGAGATGTTTTACACATTACTTAGTCTCCAAAAATTCAGAATAGTATTTTCCTTTGAGTATAATAACAGTAATGAAAAAAAATTGCTAACATTTTGTGCACGTTCATTGCATATCGGGTAGTGATATAAGTTCCTTTATGCATTTTTAAAACTTAATTTTCACTACTGGAAGTGTCAGGTATTATTATTGTTATTATTATTATTATCATTACTATTATTATTATTATTTCTCAGAAAAGGTGACTGAGGCCCACAGTACAAAGATCACTTAGTGGGTAACAGGGTGGCCAGAATTCCAGCCCAGGTAGCCTGACCTCACAGCCCACACCCTTAATCATGATGCTTTACGGTGTTTCTGGCCAAAGCAAGAAGAACAATTGGACCCACGTCCAAATCTATCTACTTCTACCTTCCTGAAGTCAACTTGAGAAGGGAATCTGGCTGCTTTGAGAGGGACTGTGGGTGTGAACACAACAGCAGTGCTCATTTCTTTCTTTAGCTTTCCTTCTTAGTGATCTCAAGCCCTTTTCATGCTTTCAGGCATGAAGTACATATTTACCTATATATACACACACACATATATGTGTATATATATGTATGTAATGCATGTATGTGAGTGATTCATGATGATACATTTATGTCCCAAAGTATGTGTACTTTCCTAAACTAAAATGTACCTATATCTCAAGTTGTGGGGAATGTGAACTCAAATAATGTTTAACAATAAAACAGGTCCTTTTTTTTCTTTGAAAGCCATTATAAAACTGGGTGAAATTGTATCTCTTGAGTGTTTTACTTCAAGAGTAATCATTGCTCCCAAATGATCTTGTCATTTTCTTTGTTCTCTCTATCATTTCTTTGCTGTTTTTATCACAAGTCAGTCCATTCTCTGAAGTTTGATGAAATTTTGGGGAGAAGGGAATCATTTAACAGGCTCCCCAGAAAGCTGTGGGAAAAAAATAATCAACGAATCCAATGGTCAGAGACCACTTTTCATTTCCCCCCAGCCACCCACATCACGAAGGATGAAATTGAATTTGAACCTGTTTTGAATTATTATTTTTGAAGTTAGTTGGCTGACGAAAGAAGGCTACTTTTATGAAGCTCTTGACAGAACAAAGATGTGCTCAGCGCCTGCAGTGTGGTGATAAGTGAACAACCTCACTTTTTGCAGCAATATTTTGAACTGAGCTATTCTTAGCAGACTTAGGGTTGGTTGTCTCTCAGGAAGGAAGGAAGGAAGGGAAGAAAGGAAGATTTTTTTTTGTGCAGAGGAATAGAACAATACAGCATTCATTGTTTTTTGCCTCTTACTTAGCAGCAATAGTTCCACAAATATTTGAAAAGTAGAAGCAGACACCCAAACCGTATGGGCAATTATGGCTAGAGTTAAGTGTTCTACAAACCTGCAATGAAATGGATTTTCCATATGTCTTCTGTTTTTGTTCTTATTTATTTTTTGAACTGAAACACAATTGATTATACATATTTATAGGATACAGAGTACAGAGTTGACTCTCAGTATTTGTGTATAGTATGTGATGATCAAATCGATATTATTAGCATGTTCGTCATTACAGATCATAATTATTCTTTGTGTCCCTTACCCAATTACTCCATAATTCCCCGTCCCCTCCTCCTCTCCCATCTCTAGTAACTATAGGTCTGTTCTCTTGCTATATGTTGATCATGTGCATTAGCAGAGCTGCTAACTGATATGCTGCTAGGAGCCATCCAGGCAAAATAATTGAGTGAAGAAGGCTGGGAATATGAAAATTACCACAATTCTTTTCAGTCAAATTTTCCCTGGCACTTTGAGACACTAAAAAAATAGTTCTGTACTCTAAAAAAAATAATGTAAATATAGTGATAAATAGAATTTGACACTTGGATTCAATATGGGATGACAATAAATAAGAGTACTGCATCAGCTGTTGCTGTGTAATAATCCATTTCCAAACTTAGTGACTTAGCATAGCCATTCATTTGGCTCATGATCCCATGGGTTGGTAATTTGGGATGGTCTCAGCTGGACAGTTGTGCATTTGGCTGAGTTTACTCTTTGGTCAGCAGCCAATCAATGGGTGGCCTGGATAACAAATGGAACAGTCTGTCTCTGTTCCACATGCTCTATCATCTTCCAGAAGGCTGGCCTGGGCTTGTTCACATGGAGATTGAAGAGATTTCCAAGATACTTTTCACAGAAGCATGCAAGGCCTTTTGAAGCTAGACTCAGACTTGGCTCAGTATCATTTCTGCCACATTTTATTGGCCAAAATAAGTCACAAGACCAGTATAGAGAAAAAGGATGGAGAAATAGATTGGACCTCTTAATGGGAGGTGCTGCAGTCACCTTGCAAAGTGGAATGGGCATAAGGAGAGGGAAATCATGTCCACTTTGCAAACAATCAACCACAGAAAGACACTAGAGAGTACATGTCATAGTTAGAGCGGCCTCTGCTTCTGATCATTGTCATGTGGAAACTAAGACCCAATAAAGCCAGAACTTCCACTTGACCAAGAAAAACCCTCAAGATCTGATTTTAATGTGAAATTTCTATAATTTAAAATGGTGCCTTACAATTTTATTGTAGATCATGTTTGGGTAAAGGGCACATGTCCACGGGTGGGATATAACCTGCAGACTATGTGTTTGCAGCCTCTGTCATAGGAATGAAAGACAAAGGCTGAAAATGAGTTTTGATGCCACTGAGAAGTGTGAACTACAGGAAAGCTCCTTTTCTTACTCACAAGATATAGATGAAAACATTCACATAGTTTTGTTGTAAAGATTAAATATGATAACGTAGGTGAAATTGCATTATAAACTAGAAAAAATATGCATAAGTTATTTTTGCTGTTGTTCTTTTAGCAATTATTCTTAGGCAGTTTGTCAGTCCAAAAATGTCTCTAATTTCTATACTATAAAGGTCAGCAAACATTTTTAATAAAGAGCCAAATAGTAAGTATTTTAGGCTTGTGGATCTATAGTTGCTACCACAGCTGCTCAGCCCTTGTGACATAAAAGCAACCATAGATAATATGTAAATAAATAAGGGTGGCTGTGTTTTAATAAAATTTTATTTACAACACCATGTGATGGACTGGATTTGGCTGTGAGACAATATTTGCTGACCCCTGCTTTAGATTAGTGATCCTCAGGAGGTAAATGCCACTGTCGCTGACATCCGTCCACAACTCCACAGACTAGGTTAAGTCCCCTGTTATACATTTCTATTGTCTGGTATCGTCTTCTTCCTTACATTCTTCATTATTATAGTTCACAACCAATTTATGTACCCTTTGGCTTAGTGTCTCTTTACCTAATTAGACATTGAGTATTTTGAGATTAGGGACTGTGTCTTTCTTCGTTTATAATTGCAATTTCAACAGCTATAACATTTGAGATGCTCAACAGATGTTTGTTTAATGAATTTGTGAACAAATATTCGAACATCATTAGACCATGGGTGCTACGGTGTTCTGTCCCTAATTATCTATAAGAGTCATTATCATGACAATACTTATTGATACATAATTCTCATTTTAGACATGGACACATTTAAAAAACAACTTGTATTGAATTAACTACTTTTTAACATTCCATTATTTTAGGCTGGTCTCACTCTTTATCTATCAACCATTCCAATGAGTCTCTTATCACAAAAGGAGATGTAGACACTGAGGACAGAGCGTAGAATCTTTTTTTTCTTTTCTTAATTTTATTTTGTCGATGTACAATGTGGCTGATTATTGCTCCCCATCACCGAAACCTCCGTCCCTTCTCCCTCCCCCTCTCCCCCCCCAACAATGTCCCCTCTGTTTGCTTGTCGTATCAACTTCAAGTAATTGTGGTTGTTATATCTTCTTCACCCCCCCCCCCCGGTTTTTATTTGTGTGTGTGTGTGTGTGTGTGTGTGTGTGTGTGTGTGTGTGTGTGTGTGTGAATTTATATATTAATTTTTAGCTCCCACCAATAAGTGAGAACGTGGTATTTCTCTTTCTGTGCCTGACTCGTTTCACTTAATATAATTCTCTCAAGGTCCATCCATGTTGCTGCAAATGGCAGTATTTCATTCGTTTTTATAGCTGAGTAGTATTCCATTGTGTAGATGTACCATTTCCGTGTCCACTCATCCGGTGATGGACATTTGGGCTGGTTCCAACTCTTGGCTATTGTAAAGAGTGCAGATCGTAGAATCTTAATCAAAAGCCAAACACAAACAAAGATTTATCTCCTCTCACAGTTTCCTTCTGTCTTCTGTGTTCATCCCCAGCTGGGGAAAGGAAAGGTGCCCTGGCATTTACTGAGTACCTTATAGGTACCAGTTTCTGCGCAAGCACTATATACACGCACATGTATACATATACATGAATATACATATATATATACACATACACATATCATGTATTCGTTCATTCATTTAGTCAGTCACTAAACAAATAATTAATGCTATTTTAGGCATCGAGGATAAAGTGAATAAAAGAAACAAACAAGCAAATAAAACTCCTTTTTCTGTGGAGCTTCCATGCTACTGGGAGGATGAACAAATAGTAAACAAGATAAGTAAGCAAATTAAGCACCATTAGAAGATGGTAAGTATTATGGGGAGAAATAAAGCAGATGGAGAGGCTGGGAAATGTCAGGATGGATGTAAGGGAAGGAATTGTTATTTGCTTCTCCCTGTATCTCTGTCTTCAGATAGGCATAATTATCCTCATTGTACAGATGAGGCAGCTGAAATTCAAAGTTTCACAGATAAGAACAGGGAAGCTGAGTTTCCAACTCAAGTCCATCTGACTCCAGAGCCCACGCCGGCTCTAGTCCTACTTTCTGCCTCTCTCGGTTACCAAATATAGATACTGGAAGTCTGAGAACAGTGATTTGGTGCTGCTCATCCCTCTAGCACAATATTTAAGTTTTAGATAAATCTATGTTCTTAATATTTACCCTTAAATAACATGCTAGAAAAATTGGAGATGACTGAGAATATACTAAGGTGGGATTAAGGTGGGTTGAAAAACAATAATTAAGAGTGTTATTTAGTGAGTTTCTGTCAGAAAAATCACCAAATGGAAGTGGGGTTGAGTTGATTGCTAAACCATCGTGCTCTGCTATAATCCTCCACATGTTCAATATTTTTATCACCCCAATGAGTGAGGCATAGACAGCTACTCATCAGGCTTATAAAGGTACAAAGTGGGGAACTTTTAATATATTGAATAACATAACCAATAGGTAAAAGAAAAATTTCACACACTAGAAAAGCAAACAAACCAACCAAATAAAATTGAAAGTAAATATAAAATTCTGCCTATAGGTTAAAGTAAAATCCCACAAAGACCAGTGAGGCGAGACTTAGTTTGAAAGTAACTTGTGAAAAGACCTGGAGATTTTCATGAACCACAAAGTGCACAAGAACCAGCAGGATGACACTACTGCTGATAATGCTCCTGCACACAGGGCAGGCGGGGTCCCTCCAGGTGGGAGCAAGCAGACATACTTTCCCTGTCATTGATGGGAGACTACATCTGAAGTCACATATTTCATGAGGGAGTGACAGATTAGAGCTAGAATTCCATACCTTATAAAGAACAGTTGAAGAAATAAAGTTGGGGTGTTTGATTCCTAGATAAATAAATGAAATCTTTTTAAAAAAAATTTTGCAGTTATTTTCACATGGAAGAGAGAATATTTCTTTTTTGTGGTTCCAGACAATAGAATTGGGACCAAAAATATAGAAGTGACTAGACAGCTGGTTTTGGCACAGTATAATATTTTAAAAATCAGAGCTATCCATTAATGGGATGGGCTATATAATAGGTAGTATATATTATACTGTATGCTGTACATGCATGTACTATTATTATTTCTCATTTTTAGATGAGAGAAATTATGATGGTGAGGCTGACTAATTTATAGAAGAGCACACAACTGTGCAGAGGCAAAAAGTGAATTCAGAGCAGTTTGACTCTGAGTAAGGACGTCTGAAAAATTCTCTTCTCCATAAAAGAAATGAGAACACTGGCAAAAATTGTAAAAATAAACTTTCTCAGAACTTTGGAAATTCATCAAAGGCTTGAAGCAGTCAGGGGAACATGCAATTTTTAAAAGGCTGAATATCAATAAGACCAGTGAGTTTTGTAGCATTTGAACTTGTCCTATTCCCATCCCCTCCTACCCTGCAAAATGGTAGACTTTAAACCAAGAACCTGCAATGAAAATGAAAACCAGCAGCCTGGCATCCAGTGGAGAGAGTTGAAAGAGAAAAATGTTGGCCAAGAACTCTATATAAAGTACAACTATCTCTCGAAAAATGAAGAAAAACTTAAGACATTCTTGGATAAATAAACACTGAGAGAATTCATCATTTTCAGACCTATCCTTTATAAAATACTAAAGTAAGTTCTTCAAGCTGAAAAGAGAGGATACTAGACAATAACTCACATCTATATACGGAAATAAAAATCATCAGTTAAGATGACTATGTAGATGAATATAAAAAGAAGTGCAAATGAATTTTTGATTACAACTCTTCTCCTCTCCTACCTGACTTAAAAACCATCTGCATAAAGCAATAATTACAAAACTATTCAGATAGGCTTGTAACATATAAATACTTTGTTTTTTATTTTTTTATTTTTTATTATTATCATATACATTATTACAAATCATGATATTTCTTTACACTCTTTATCTGACCTATCACGCTCTAAACCCCCTCCCTCCCTCTCACCCATCTCTAGTATCCTTAGGTTTGTTCTCTCCTTCTAAAAGTTCAATGTATTGTTGTGGTTTTCTTTCTTTCTTTCTTTCTTTCTTTCTTTCTTTCTTTCTTTCTTTCTTTCTTTCTTTCTTTCTTTCTTTCTTTCTTTCTTTCTTTTCTTCCTTTCCTCTCTCTCTCCCTCCCTCCCTCCCTCCCTCCCTCTCTCTCTCTCCTTCCTTCCTTCCTTTCTTCCTTCCTTCCTTCCTTCCTTCCTTCCTTCCTTCCTTCCTTCCTTCCTTCCTTCCATCCCCCCCCTTTCTTTCTTTCTTTCTTTCTCACCTTCTTTCTTAGCACCCTGTTAGGAGGGAGGACACGTGCTATTTTTCTTTACTTGTTTGGCTTATTTCACCTAACAATTTTCTTCAGACTCACCTATGTTGCTGCAAATGGCAGAATTTCACTCTTTTTTATGGCTGAATAGTATCCCATTGTGTACATATACCACATTTTCTTTATCCAGTCATCTGTTGATGGACATTTAGGTTGGTTTCATGTTTTGTCTATCGTAAACAGAGTTGCAACAAACCTGGGAGTGCAGGCATCCCTTTGACATAATGATTTCCATTCCTTTGGATATATACCCAGTAGAGGGCTTGCTGGATCATATGGTATTTCTATCTGTAATTGTTTGAGGAAGCTCCATACTGTTTTCCATAATGGCTGTGCTAATTTACAGTCCCACCAACAGTGTAAAAGAGTTCCCTTTTCCCTGCGTGCTCACTAGCATTTGTTATTCTTGGTCTTTTTAATAATGGCCAGTCTAACTGGGGTGAGATGATATCTCAATGTGGTTTTGATTTGCATTTCTCTGATGATTAGTGATGCTGAGCATGTTTTCATGTACCTGTGGGCCATTTGCATGTCTTCCTTTGAAACATATCTATTCAGCTCCGTCACCCATTTTTCGATTGGATTATTTGTTTTTTTACTGTATAGTTATTTGAGTCCTTTATAAAATATTCTGGATATGAACTCCTCATCAGATGTATAGTTTGCAAATATTTTCTCCCACTCTGTAGGCTGTCTTTTTGCTCTGTTGATTGTTTCCTTTGCTGTGCAGAAGCTTTTTAGTTTAATACAATCCCACTTGTTTATTTTTTTCTTTCATTGCTTGTGCTTTTGGGGCCTTATTCATAAAGACTTTGTCCAGTGTATGATAATAACAACATGAAGAAGAGATGAGAAAATGGAGCTTTATAAGAGTCAAGTTTTTGCATACTATTCAAATTAAGTTGGTATTAATGCAAACTAGATTGTTAAAACTAAGATGTTAATTGTAATCCTTATTGCAACCATTACAAAAACAGTTTTAAAATATGGTAAAAACAACAAAAAAAATAAAGGAATCAAAATGGTAAACTAGAAAATATCTATGTAACACAAAGTGATACATTAATGAAAAAATGGTGAAACACAAAAGGTGTAAGACATATAGAAAGCAAATATTAAAATAGCATACATAAATTTTACCTTATTAGTATTAACATTAAATGTAATGGATTAAACATTCGAGTTAAAAGTAGATAGATTTTGGCAGAAGGGATAAAAAAATTATCCAACTATATGCTGTGTGCAAGAGACACACTTTAAAAGAAAGTATATATTGAAAGCAAAAGGGTGGAAAAATATACAAAGCAAACATTAAACAAAAGAGAGTGGAATACCATACAAACATCAGAAAAAAAAAAGATTTTTCTATAAAAATCGTTACTAAGGAGAAATGAGGACATTTTGTAACAATGTAAGAGTCAACTATCAAGAAGATACAGTAAGTTTAAACATATACACACCTAAAAATAGAACCTCAAAATGCAAGAAGCAAAAACTGACAGAAATGAAGAGAGAAACAGATAATTCAACAATAGTTGGAGGTGTCAATATTACACTTTCAATGTAGATACAACAACTAGGTAAGAAATCAGCAAGGAATAGAAGACATGAACAACACTATAAACCAACTAGATCTATTAACAGAACACTCCACTCAATAACAGAAGAATACATATTTTTGTCATGTGCACATTGAACATTCTTTACAATACACTATATATTCAGGTATAAAACAAATCTCAATAAATTTAAAAGAATTAAAATCATAAAAAGTATGTTCTGTGACCATAATGGAGTGAAATTAGAAATTAATATGGAAATTAGGAAAATCCATAAATATGTAAAAATTAAAAAACATACACTGTAATAACCCATGGGTGAAAGAAAAAAATCACATGGGAAATTACAAAATACTTTGAGACTAATGAAAATGAAAATACAGCCTATCAACAAATTAGTTATAGAAGGAAAGTATCTCACCACAATAAACACGGTATATCATCCAGAATGAGGAAAAGCTGAAAGCTTTTCCTTGAAGAACAGGAAGAGGTCAAGGGTGCCCACTCTCACCACTCTTATTTAACATAGTATTGGAAGTACTAGCCAGAGCAATCAGGCAGGAAAAAGAAATAAAGGGCATCCAGATTGGAAAACATGAGATCAGATGATATGATCCTATATATAGAAAAATCTAAAGACTTTACCAAAAAACTCCTAGAGCTGATCAATGAATTAAGTAAAATTGCAGGATGCAAAATCAATATAAAATAATTGGTAGTGTTTTTATACGCCAACAGTGAACTAGGAGAAAAAGAAATCACGAAAGCAAGCCCATTTTCAATAGCCTCCAAAACAAAAAAAAATCTAGGAATCAATTTAATCAAGGAGGTGAAAAAACTCTGCAATGAGAACTACAAATCACTGCTGAAAGAAATTAAAGAGGACATAAAAAGATTAAAAGACATTCCATGCTCATGGATTAGAAAAATTAATGTTGTGAAAATGTCCATCCTACCCAAAGTGATCTACAGATTTAATGCAGTCCCCATCAAAATACCATTGGCATTCTTCACAGAAAAAGAAGAAAAAGTGCTAACATTTATATGGAACTAGAGACCCTAATAGCCAAAGCAATACTGATCAAGATAAAATAAAGCCAGAGGCATTACACTACCTGATTTCAAATTATACTACAAAGCTATAGTAACCAAATCAGCATGGTACTGGCATAAAAACAGACAAACATATGCACCAATGGAACAGAATAGAGAAGCCAGAAATCAATCCACTTACTCACAGCCAATAGATCTTCAACAGGGACATCAAGAACATACATGGAGAAAAGACTACCTCTTCAATAAAGTGTGGTGGGAAAACTGGATGTGCACGTGTAGAAGAATAAAACTAGCCTGGTACTTCTTTGCCGTATGCCAAAATCTACTTAAAATAGATTAACACTTAAATAGAAGACCTGAAACTATATAGGTCTTAGAGGAAAACATAGGGAGAACACTTCAGGATGTAGGACTGGGCAAAGACTTTATGAATAAGACCCCAAGAGTAAAGGCAACAAAATAAAAAGTAAACAAATTGGATCATATCAAACTAAAAACATCTGCATAATAAAGGAAATAACAGTGAAAAGACGACATACAGAATGGGAGAAAATATTTGACAACTCTGCATCTGACAGGGAATTAATATCCAGAATATACAACAAACTCAAAAACGTAACAGTAAAATAATAATAATAATAATAATAATAATAATAATAATAATAATAATAATAACCCAAATTTAAAATGGGCAAAGTAGATGAGTAAACATTTCTCAAAGGAAGACATACGAATGCCCAACAGGTACATGAAAAATGCTCAACAGCACTAATCATCAGGGAAATGCAAATCAAAACCACATTGAGATATCATCTCATGCCAGTTGGACTGGCCATTATCGAAAACACCACAGAGAACAACAAATGCTGGCATGGATGGAGAGAAAGGGGCACATTTCAACACTGTTGGTGGAACTATATATTAGTACATCCACTATGGAAAACAATATAGAGATTTCTCAAACAACTACAGACAGAACTACTATAAGATCCAGCAATCCCACTACTGGGTATACACCCAAAGGAATAAAAATCATAATGTTGAAGGGATATGTGCACTCTCATGTTTACCACAGCTCTCTTTACAATAGCCAAGATATGGAACGAACCTAAATGTCCCTCAGTGACTGATCCAATAAGGAAAATGTGGCATATATACACAATGGAATACTATTTGGACGTAGAAAAGAATGAAAATCTGTCCTTTGTGGCAGCATGGATAAGCTTGGTGGAAATTATAAGTGGAATAACCAGGCACAAAAAAAGAAATACCACATGTCCTCATCCATAAGTGTGAGCTAAAAAGTGAAAGAAAAGAAACAGAGAAAGGAAGGAAAGAAGAAAGATCACAATAATATACTGAACAGAGCAGAACTGTTGCTTCCGAAGTTGGGAAAAGAGGCAGGGATGGGGTTTAGGGAGAAATTGGTTAGTGGACACAAAGAATGATTACATTTGGCAATGATGAATATATTAATTATCCTGATTTGATCATTACATATTCTATACAAATACTGACAGGCAATTCTGTACCCCACAAATATGTACAGTCAATTATGTTTCAATTAAAAAAAAACTAATGAGATGCAGCTAAATCAGTGCTTATTGGAAAATTTATCACTGTGAATGCTTATGAAAGAAAAAAGGTCTCAAATAAATTCCTTAACCTTTCACTATAAGATACTGAAAAATATAGATCGAACTATACCCAAAGCAAGCAAAAGGGAGAAAATAATAAGAATTCTGGGGAAAATTGGTGAAACAGAGAAAAAAAATGTAGAAAATCTGTAAAACCAAAAATTCTTTCAATGAAAATATCAATAAAAATAACAAATCTTTATGTAGCCTGAAAAATAAAAATCAGAGAAGGGCTCCAATCACTAAAATTATAAATAAAAGAGAGGGCATTATTACAGACTCAACAGAAATGAAAAGAATCATAAAGGAATTCTACAGACAATTGTGTGCCAACAGATTAGATAACTTAGATGAAATGGATAACATTTTAGAAAAGACACAAACTGTCCTAACTAACTTAAGAAAAAATAGACGATTAAAAATAGATCTGTAACAAATAATGATATTAGATTAGTAACTTAAAAATTCTTCTCAAAGAAAAGCCCAGGCCCAAATATCTTCACAGCTACTTTCTATGTAATATTTAAAGAAGAAGTAATACAAATCCAAAACTTGTCCAAAATATATGAGAGAACACTTACCACTTACCAACTGGCAAAAAACCCACAACACTAAAGGCCATTATTCCTTCTGAATCTAGACACTTAACTTCACAAGAAAATACTAGTAAACTGAATCCAGCAATTTATAAAAATAGAATTATACGCTATGACCAGGTGGAATATATCTCAGGAATGCAAGGTTGATTTAACATTTGAAAATCAATCAATGTGCTACTCCATATTAATAGAATAAAGCACAAAAAAAATACACGAACATCTCAATAGATGCAGAAAAAAGTTTGCAAAATCCAACACCCGTTCATGACACAACACAAAAAACTAAGCATAGAGGCAACTTCTTCCAACTGATGGACAGAGTTTATGAAAACCCTGTATCTAACATCATACTTTATGGTGAAAGACCTAAGGCTTTCTACCTAAGATAGGAAGAAGGCAACAATTTTTGCTTTCACCATTTCTATTCAGCATTATGCTGGAGTTTTAACATGGGGCAATTAGAAAAGAAATTGAAATAAAAGGTATCCATATGAAAAAAAAGAAGGTAAAACTATTTCTATCTGTGTGACTTACTTTATAAAAATCCTAAATAATGAAAGAAAAACTTTAGATCTAATAATAATTACTAGTTATTAGAGAAAAGCAAATCAAACCATAATGGGATCTCTTGAACTTAATACTCCTATCTAACTAGGAAATTTTGTAAAAGACTAGATTTTAAGTGTTCTCACCACAAAAAATAAGTACAGGAGGTAATACATATGTTAGTTAGCTTAATTGAGCCTAATTGGAATATGTATATATATTCCACAATATATACAGATTTTAAAACATCAGGTTGTACATGATAAATATGTATAATTTTATTTGTCAAATAAAATAAATTAACTTAAAAAAATAATGAGATACCACTTCATACTAGGGTGCTATTCTTAAGAAACAGCCAATAACAAATGTTAAAGACAATGTAAAGAAATTGAAAGTCATACATTACAATTGGGAATGTAAAATGGTAGCAACCTTTAGAAAACAGTTTTTCAGTAAAAAAAAATATATATATATATATATATATATAAATTTTAAATTAAAAAATAAAAATAAAAATAATTTTTTAAAAAAAGAAAAAAAGAAAACAGTTTGTCAGTTCCTTAAAAAATTAAACATGAAGTTAACATATGACCAAACAAACTGACTCCTAGGTATATACCTAATATAGTTAGAAATATATCCACACAAAAATTTGTATATGAATGTTCATAGCAGCAAAAGTGCAAATTACCTGAATGTCCGTCAAAAAAAGAATGAATAAAGAAAATGTAATATATTCATACAGTGGAATATTATTCAGTTATAGAAAGGAATAAAGTATTGATACTTGCTATGTTACAATGAGCCTTTAGCATACTATGTTACATGAATGAAGTCAATCCAGTTCACATATTGCATAATTCCATTTACATGAAATGTCCAGAATAGTCAAATCCATAAAGAAAGAAAGTAGATTAGTGGTTTCCAGGGACTGAGAGGAAGAAGGAAGAGGGAGTGATTGCTAATTGGTACAGGGATTTTTTGGCGTGTGTCTGATGATGTGAGAATATTTTGTAATTAGGTAATGCTGATTGTTATACAACTTTGTGAATATCCTTAAAACCACTGAATTACGTAGTTTAAAAGATTGAATTTTATGGCATGTGAATTATTTATCATCAACGACAAAACTATTTCTATTGAGGGACATTCTATAAAATATATGACCAGTAATCATCAAAACTGTCAAGGTCACGAAAAACAGGGAAATTCTGCGAAAATGTTAAAGATGGGCCCACAGAGTCATGACTACCAAACATTAAGTAGTAACCTGGGCAGTATCTTGGAAGTGGAATAAAGGACATTAGAAGAAAGCTAAGGAAGTCTGAATAAAGTAGGGACTTTGGTTAACAATTATGTATTGACATTAGTTTATTAATCATGACAAATGTACCATAATAATCTAAGATACAGGGACAACTGAGTATGGAGTACTTTGAAACCCTTTTTACTGTCTTCTCAATAGTTTCTTAAATCTAAGACTGTTCATTAAGGAAAAACGAACAAAACAAACCTAAAGCAGCTGGAGCACAGGAGACGGTGGAAGCATTGTTGACGGAGAGAGATTCTCGTATAAAAGGCTACAGAAAGATCCAGAGAGATCTGAGTGGCTGATGCAGAGTATTTTTCAATCCTAGTACTTAAGTTGCTTGGGAAAGGAACTTAAGAAGGGAGTATAATGTAGTAGAAAGAGGGTAAGTTTAAAGGTTATCTAGGTATGTATTTAAATCTCAACTGTTAACTAACTTGGAGGTTTTGTTTGTTTCTTTGTTTGTTTTGTTTTGTGTTTTAGCACTCTCTGAGCCTCTGTTTTCTGACTTACACAGTGGAAATAATGATGTAGAGTCTAAGGGTGTGCAAAAGATTATATGAAACACTATGTGCAAAGTTTCGGCCTCAATATCCAGATCATATTAAGCTTATACTAATTTTTGTTTCATTTTATTTATTTTTTTCTTTTATTAATAGACTTTATTTTTACAGTGGTTTTAAGTTTAGAGAGAAATTGAGCAGGAAGTACTGATAGTTCCGGTACTCCACCCCACCCCACCCAGTCCCCACCCAGTTTCTCCTATTACTAACATGTTCCATTAGTGTGATACCCTTGTTATGGTTATGAACTAATATTGATCTATTATTATCTCAGTTTTACATTAGGGTTTCCTCTTTGCATTGCATAGTTATATGGGTTTTGCCAAATGCATAATGTTATGTATTCACCATTACAGCATCCTGCAGAATAGTCTCAGTGCCCTAAAATTTCTCTGTGTTCCACCTATTCATCCTTTCCTCCTCCCTACCCCCTGAAACCCTGGCAAACACTGTTTTTCTTTCCCATTAACTCAAACGTGTATCATTTCTTTGTGTCGGGAATATTGAAAACCCTCTCTTCTAGCTAACTGAAACTATACAATAAATTGCTGTTAATTATATTCACCCTATAATGCTATAGAACTCTGGATATTATTCTTCCTGTCTAGCTGTAATTTTGCATCTGTTAACCAAACTCTCCCTATCTGCCTCACCCCACCCCAGACTCTTGTAACTGCCATTCTACTTGCTACTTCTATGCGATCAGCTTTCTATTTTTTTGATTAATTAATTAATTAATTAATTACAGCATTTGGAAGTTTAATCACCTATCATAACCTTATAAAACCTGCTACATTTAATTTTTAATGTAAAAGCAGAATGTATAACTTCCCATTTCTTTTCTTGAAAAAGAGATTATTAATGATCATTACCTGTTCATTTTCCAGCAATGCTCATCTGAATTTAACAGTGTTTGACAGTACAGGCAGATGCAATCATATTCATACCTAAAATTCTCTGGCAAATTGCCTTCAGTCCCTTTTATCTGATATTTCTGCTACTTGAAACTTTTTAAAATTTATTTTCTCATTGACACGTATTGATTGTACATATGTATGGGGTACAGAGTTATATTTCAATACATGTATACAATGTGTGATGATCAAATCAGGGTAATCAGCATATTCATCATTACAAAACTTAATCACTTCTTTGTGATGAGAACATTTGAGCTCCTCTCTTCTAGTCACTTGAAAACATGCAATAAATTATTGTCAGTTGTAAATGGCTGGCACTGTACACCACTATACATGGCTAGCTGGTACAGCACTGGAACTTGTTTTTCCCATCTAGCTGTAATTTTATATCAATTTGCCAACTTTTTCCTATTCCCCTCCCCCTCCCAGCCTCTAGTAGCCACACATAAAAAAGTTGAACTCACTTTTTATTTTTAATCTGCTAAAAATGTTCATTTAAAATTATTAATTTAGAAAGGACACTTAGGGTTTTCCCCACAGATTTCTCATGGTAAATTTAAGGTTGCAGATACCAGGCACATCTATCAGAAGGTGAAAGAGTCTGGTGTCATCAAATATGGTTGGCTGCAAAATGCATAAGCCCAAATATTGGCAGCAAGCCGGCCTGGACTTGGACATGAAATCCTGAATAGTTCATTGTCTTGCTGGATCCCTAACATGCCAAGTTCTTAAATGAAATTTGGAAATCATTTTTAATTCTGGTTTTTACTTTTTGTTCTAGTAATGCAGATGTCTCTAGCCATCATCATTATGCCTGTCAGCTATTGGTTTACAGCACTACATGCACCACAGTTTCTTGTTCCAAGTCATGCTCATTTCATGTCTGCACATCCAGCCAGAGATGGACAGCAAACTTGTTTCCCATACTGGGAATGGTATTACCAATTTACTCCTCCCGATCTTAATGTCTGCCTCCCTCTTTAAGCATTACGGAAATTGCACTTATTGGATGTGTTAGTCAGTCTTTTCAGATACAATCTAGAATGGATGGAAGCTTCCCACATTCCTCCTGGTCTGTTTCCAGACTTGCTCAGAGTACATTGTCTGCAGCCTACACTTCTTAATTACCTGTGCCCCCACTGGCATTTATTATTATTCTTGTATATCGTCATTACCTGCTCAGCATCCAAGCCTGCACATTTGTGTAAAAAGGGAGCCAAGAGGATGCCTCACAATTGTGTGGCTGTAATTATCCCAGGCACACAATAATGACTTTGGACCCTGCTGCTTTTGTGCAGTAATTAACGGGTGGCAAGCTTTGACCACAACATTTTCCCCAACAGTTACTGAAGAAAACACTAGCATCTGGGTAAATAGATTAAATATTGAAACAAAGACTATGATAGAACCTCCTCACCTGACCCTGGTTTCCTAGGTTTGAACACATTATGTGAATGATGAGATTTAGTATGGGGATTACAGGTTTGCCTTTTGGAGCCAGTCTACTTGCATTCAAATCCTGGCTCTGCCCTTTTCTGGCACATGATGACAGCTGTGCAAGGGTTGGCTCCCACTACTATATTGCTAGAGGCAACCTGGTGGTAGTGTCTTTGCTTCCACCTTCTCACTGCGCCACTCAAATCCTTTCACTGTCTGATGCTAGCCATTCTTAGACAACTAACTCAAATATGGCTTTATCTCTAGACATTCTGGACTATTTACCATTCCCCAATGTGTCCTGCATACCAATAAATTTTAACTATTATTATCACTTGAATTATTTGTTTCTTGTTCCTCAAAAAAACCCCATATCTGGACTTCTATACATCTTTTGATTTGAACAAACCCTTTTCAGATTTTTTTTTCAGCTTCATCTGTGTCCCAAATCTTCAGTCTTGCTCAGCCTCACTTGACACCCTGGCAAGCGACTGTATATTTTCCCCCAAGAGTCAAGACCAGTGGCAGTCCGGACCCCTCACCCTACACCAAGACTTAGATGAAACACCATGCTACAAATCATGGGACCTAGCTTCATAGTGGCTTTCAGAGAAGCCAAAAGGTTCAGAAGAGTAGTTTGACTGAAGAAAGAATATGGGAAGAACCTAACAGAGAATTATTCTCTGTTCCTGAACATTGGACTGTGACAAACATGATTCTCTGACATAGAGGAGGCACACTGTGTGGCCAAGGAGGGTCAGCTGAGGAGTGATTGGCCAGGTCTCTCTGAGAGTTGCCTGGAAACCAAGACAGGCCTGGCAAGGCATCAGTTCACCTTTGCTTCTCATTCTGGCTTGCCTCATTTTTGCTTGCCTTACTCTTGCTGTTCCAGGATTGTACTTCCCAATAAAGGAGTGCCACTTAATTTTGGCCTCAGGCTCTGTTTTCTAGAGAACCCAAAGGAAGACATTCTTCAGACTCATCTCAAAAGCCACTCAGTACGTGGTGCTCTCAGTAAATATGCATTCCCCATCTTGCTTTCACAGTAATCTAATCCTGCCCACAGAAAAGAATCTAATTATATTGGAATTCAAGAATATCTCATATGAAGAACACTGTTAAAATGGAAAAATTTGGTTTTCATGGCTGAACTTAGTGAACAAAACTTGGCTTCCAAGCTTTAGATATTGAGTTTATTAGACTCTCAGTGTCAGATAAGTGAAAAAGAAGGAAGGGTCAGAGAACTTGAACAAGGAGACAAAATTCTTGAAATCTGTTTCTGGATCTTTCATTGAGTACTTCATTTATTGAGTCAAAACCTGTGATGGTCACGCCTTATGCTAGGTAAAGAAGACATAGCCTTTGCCCACTAACCTCAAGGAGCTCACATCTAACTTGAAAACTAAAGCCTGGAACAGGCCCTCACACTGCATAGTGGTAAATGCTTTTGTGGGGATATATTCTTACAGGAATGGTAGTATTTAAGAGGGGAACCTAATTCAGGTAGGTGGAGAAGGGTGTTATGCAAGGAATCTTATAGGAAGTGAAATCTAAGCTGAGACCTGAAAGAGGAATCTAAGATGCTCAGTTGATCAGAGAGGGTATGAGTAGAGAGAAACATTCCTGGCATAAGGAATAGCACGTGCAAAGGTATAGAGTAAAATAGACTATGTACACCAAAATAAAGAGCTACAAATAATTTTACATGGATGGAGTATTTATTTTGAGATGGGGAAGACTGGTGAGAGATGAGGCTGAAGAAATAATCATATTAATTCCTCTTTGTGCCCTTATTTCTTTACCTGTGAAATAAGTAATTACTTATTCTAAACACAATTTACTTATTCTAAACACAATAACTCTATTGTGTTTAATGTGTCTTCCAAACTTTATAAGCCATGACTGTAGGCATAGGGAATCATGAAGAATACTATGACCCACCGCCCCATGCCTGATGACTTTAAGCTGATTAAAGTATAAGGAATAGGTCTGATGATGTACATAAGAGAAGACATCATACCAGCCTTAACAGAAGCAAACAGAAACTTCTAAAAATAAAAGGGACTGATACTGTACAGTGACACTTCTTGAAGCAACTGGAGACATATTTTGTTGTAATCTTAGTCTCCTATGGTGTGGTTACCATCTGGCACATAGATAAAGAACTCTTCCTTAACAAATTGTTGCCCCATAGGATGGGCCCGGAAAAACAAAGAAACAAAGAGTTCTTGAGGTTGCATCAGGGCCATCACAGTCAGGGTTTATAATGAGACCTTACTGGACATCACAGTTGATTTCATGCAAAGGGGGAAGCCAATGAATGTTCCCTTTCCTTCTTATGAAGCACTTTTTTCTCTCTCTTGCTCTATGTGTTGGCTATGGTAGTATAACCCATGAGGGTGCCCTATGCTTAGATGGACAGGTAGGGCTAGGAAGAGCCAGGGGAAACATCAAAGGGGAGGCTTTTAAGGGACAAGAGCAAAGGAAGCCTCAGAGGTTGGTACTACATGTTCCAGGTTAGTTCAGTAGAGTACAAGAACTGGTGAGGCATGGAAAACTAAATTAGTTAGAAAGAATGACTTTCATTTTCTCTAGAGTGTCCATCACAGTCATTACCTACATGATGTAAGCATGGCAGTGCCTATAGTTCGGTGGTTAGAATTAGAATTCTATTCACTCCTTCTCAAGAAACAGAGCTCATCATCTCATGTGGGAATTATCCAAAACAGGAAATGTCAATCTTATCCTGAAGCTGAGAGCTCTGAGGTACAGTGAGTAATGTCACTGAAATCCTATGCTATCAGATTAGCCCAGATTTTATCCAGAAACAGAAGACAAACAAATCAACAGAGTGGTTTTAAAAGGGTTCAAGTAGGAAACTATGCAGCTTCTTTCTGCTTACATCTTACAAAGTGTAACTTTTCATCAAATAACATAAATAATTGTTATTGATATTATTTTTATTATTAATCTAGTCATTGAGTAAATTAGAGTGAGTGCCTATGGTCATCCTGCTAAAATAGAAGTAGAAAATTTATTAAAATCAGAATTGTGAGAGTGAGGGTCAAAGCCAGTCAACCGGGGGTCAGAAGTCAATGAATTTAGGGTAAAAGGTAGAGGGGAGAGTTGAAGGAATCATCCCAGAAAAGATCAATGTAAAGTATGAATATTCAGGCCTGAGGGAAAGCAGGGGCACCCCAGAGACTTCATCAGGCACCGCAGGCAGCCCCCTGCCTGACAGAAGGCAAGAGCATGACAGGACCGCAGCTCCCACAACTCTGCAAACACCGCTTCTGTGCAGGTGGCCCACTCCAGCCACTGCCACAGCTGCCACAAGTGTGGCTTGCCACCACAGCAGCAGCCACAGCTACCATGCAGTTGGCCTACTGACCACTTGACTACATTGACACAAGGGGAGTCACCAGTGGAGTCTGGAAAGAGGAAGAAGTGTCCTTTAAGTCCACTCCAGAGTAACAGAAGAAGCAACTGCTCTACCAGACGACCAGACATCGAAATACAGATACTAGAAATATAAAAAAGAAAGAAGAGAGAGAGAGAGGAGGGAGGGAGGGGGTGAGAGAGAGAGAGAGAGAGAGAGAGAGAGAGAGAGAGAGAGAGAGAGAGAGAGAGAGAGAGAGAGAAAGAAAGAAAGAAAGAAAGAAAGAAAGAAAGAAAGAAAGAAAGAAAGAAAGAAAGAAAGAAAGAAAGAAAAAGAAAGAAAGAAAGAAAGAAGGAAAGAAAGAAAGAAAGAAGGAAAGAAAAAATATGACACCACCAAAGGAATACAGTAATTCTCAAGCACCAGACCACATAGAGCAGGAAATCTTTGAAATGACTGAAAAAGAACTCCAAGCAACAATCTTAAAGAAACTCAATGGGATATGAGAAGACTCCGACAACACCACAAAATGAGCAAAAGCGTCTAGGACATGAAGGAGTAAATTTAGAAGACTAATACCTGAAAAAATAATGTAGCACTGAAAGATTGTAGGAACTGAAGGATTCATTCAACAAAATAAAATAACACAACTGAGAGTTTAAGCAGCAAGTTAGAGCAAGCAGAAAAAAAAAAAATTCTGACCTTGAAGATGCTCCTTTTGAAGTAACCCTGGTGGACTACCACCTCCTCCCCTAACAAACTGGGGACAATGGGCCACTTCTTTCTTTGTCATCTCTGTGTTATCCCACTTGTATATTAGCCTACATCCCTCATTACCTATAAACACTTTAACATCAAGGACCCAACCTTGGCAATAACAAATGTTTCAAGAGGAAAGAAACAAAAGGGAGGAAAGAAGGAGGGAAGTGTTATTTCCCTTTACAGCCAAGAAACTAAAACTCAGAGAAGTTAAAGGCATGTTTATATAATCTCTGTTATTCCCAGGTATAAAAGATGAAATTGAAGCTGAGGGAGCTTTAAGTCATTTATTCCAAGAACTCTAGGTTAAAATACAAACCTGGAACTTTTACAACAATTCTACTGTATTTTCAATGCAGAGGATGCCACGTCATATATTGATTAAGAGGTTGGACAGTAAGGTCATATACCCTGGGTCCAAATCTTGGTTTGACTACACACTATCTGTGTAACATGGGACATATCTGTAAATCTCCCTTGTCTGCAATTCCTTCATCTGAAATGGAGAAAATAATAGAGACTGTCTCATATGATTGTAGTGATGATTTATGAAAGAGTTCACTTAAAGCACTCAGTATGGTGCCTAGCACATGGTGGTGGTTAAATATCAGCTACCTTTACTATAATTATTTTCTGTTGTAATATAGTGCTGCATTAAGCAAATGGTTGTGATTGATTCCACAGGAGAGAAAGCACCTGCAGTGCCTACTGCCTCTGCAATACTGGGACAGGTGGTCAGGACTTGGTGGCTTTTCATCCAGATTTAGTCCAAAATCAGTATTTTCTGTTCTCTACAAATCCATCCTTATTCATGGCTTCTTTTAATGTTTTTCATGGTAAAGAGAACACCATTCAACATACCTGGGGTGTTTGGCTCCAACTATTAACTGTACTGCCTGGTGTCAACTCTATCTGTTGAGTCTCTCTGCTTCACTTCTGCCTTGCTCTAAGACTGAGAAAAAGAATCATCATTTCCAAAGATGCTCATAATTATAAGAGCAGTAGTAGTGATAATGATGTCTACAATTTATCTCACACATACAACTGTCAGGTACTTTATATACAATATCTGTGCAGGTAGTTGATCCATTTTACTATACCAGGAGTATAAATAGTAATGCATCTATTTTGTTTTTCCAATCAGGTACTTGAAACTCCACCTGCAGTTGTTAGTAGAAAATCCAGTATCTACCACTTGAGTGTCCTCTACACCCCGAATTTTCCAATTAACCTAGTAACCTGTTCAGCCTCCAAATGCCAGATCTGTTGCAAACACAAGGCAGGGAGAAAGAAACACAAGAAGTTTTATATACCCATTATCTCTGTGTCTTTGGTTGCAGTTGCATGGTCCTGCTTCATTTGGATGCTGCTATATCGATGCCAGGTTCATTTCTTTCCTTCTGGTTCCCACAGTCATCCTTTGTCATCACTTGCATGTTTCGTGCTTACTCCCAAAGCACAGAGCTGAGCCAAGGTCCAGAAGGACTTCCAGCCCATATTGCCTGATTTCTTGGTGTTGATCATGTATGAGCATCTCAGGCTCTGCCACAACCTCCCAATAGGGACCATGGAATTTTTTTTTGCTAGTTGACCATATTTGGACTATTCTTTTTATTTGGGGGGGGGGGAAATATTAACTTTTTATTTATATATTTTTATTGTTTACTTAGAAAAATAATCATGCATTATTGTGGTGACGTAAAACAAATTCAGTTAACAAAATGAACTCAAAGGTCCCATTGGGTAGCTAAGGCCTTTAACTGTTCTAATATAGTTTCGCTAATTATTTACGCAGAGTTTGATTATAACTCTTCTTTTTAATAATTGTCCATAAATGTTTGGTTGGTATCATGACCCTTTTAAGTGGATCTACCAACCTTTTTCCCCAGGCTGAGCCTGAAGATGAACCTTCTGTTTTAAATTTCTCCAAAGTCTCTTTTTCTCTAATTCTCTATCAATTAGCACCAGAAACAGCTAACAAGAAAAAGAAAAATGTGTTTATATTTTCCTACCGTTCCTCTGATTGTCAATTTTTATCTTTGTTTATCTCGATATTCACAAAGAAAATACATGTCTGCTTCAAAGAAACAAAACAAAATATAGAAATAATTATTGTTTCAATCCCAAATGTCACAAAATATTTGCTAGTTCCTATTTATATATTTTTTAATTTCTTTTTTTACTGGTTATCAATATTCATGAGATACAAAACTGATTGTCACACCCCGTGCCCATGATGTGAGGGCCAGATTCATATTGGCAGCATACCCATTAGCAAAAATTGCATTTGTATTCCGTTTCCCCCACACAGTTATCCCCAACCTCCTTCCCCCTCCCCCTTTCCCCCCCGACTCCACTTCATAGCCCAACAAATGTTCCCTCCCTCTGTTGGATCACAGCACTATTGTGATCTTTCTTTCCTTCCTTCTTTTTCTCTTAGCTCCCACATATGAGTGAGCACATGTGGTATTTATCCCTCTGTGCTTTGCTTATTTCACTCAATGTAAGTTTCTCCAGGCTCATCCATGTTGTTGCAAATGGGAGTATTTCATTCTTTTTTATGGCAGAGTAGTATTGCATGGTGTATATATACCAATCCATCCATTGATGGACAGTTAGGTTGGTTCTAGGTCTTGGCTATTGTAAACAGAGCTGTGATAAACATAGGAGTGCAGGTATCCCTTTGACATGATGATTTCCATTCCTCTGGGTTTATACCCAGAAGAGGGATTGCTGGATCGTATGGAAGACCTATCTGTAGTTGTCTGAGAAACTTCCATACTGTTTTCCATAGTGGTTGTATTAATTTACAGTCCTACCAACAGTGTAGGAGTGTTCCCTTCTCTCCACACCCTTGCCAGCATTTCTTATTCACTGTCTTCTTGATTATAGCCAGTCTAACTGGGGTGAGGTGGTATCTCGAATGTAGTTTTAATTTGCATTTCCCTAAAGACTAGAGATGTTGAGCATTTTTTTCATGTACCTGTTTCCATTTGTATGTCTTCCTTTGAAAAATGTCTAATTAGCTCCTTTGCCCATTTTTTAATTGGATTATTTGGTTTTTACTGTATAATTACTTGAGTTCCTTGTTTATTCTGGATATTAATCCCTTGTATGCATAGTTGGAAAAATTTTCTCCCACTCTGTAGGTTGTCATTTCATTCTGTCAATTGTTTCCTTTGCTATTCAGAAGCTTTTTAGTTTGATATAGTTTCATTTGTTTATTTTTTCTTTTGCTGCTTGCACTTTTGGGCTCACGTTCATAAACACTGTGCCCAGACCTAATTGCTGAAGTGTTTCGCCTGTATTTTCCCTTTGTAATGTTACAGTTTCAGGTCTTATACTTAAGTCTTTAATCCATTTTGAGTTGATTTTAGTGTATGGTGAGAGATGCATATCTAGTTTCATTCTTCTGCATATGGATATCCAGTTTTCCCAGCACCACTTGTTGAAGAGGCAGTCGTTTACCCAATGTAGATTTTTGTTGCCTTTGTCCAAAATCAGATGGCTGTTAGCTTGAGGGGCGATTTCTGGTTTCTCAATTCTACTGCACTAGTCTGAATGCCTATTTTTAAACGAGTACCATGCTGTTTTGGTTGCAATAGCTTTGTAGTATAATTTGAAGTCAGGTAGTGTTATGCCTCTGGCTTTTTTGTTTGTTCGTTTGTTTGCTTAGGATTTCTTTGGCTCTTTGGGATCTTTTTTTATTCTATATGAAGGGTAAGATTTTTTTTTCCATTTCTGTGAAGAATGTCATTAGTACCTTGAAGGGGATTGCATTGAATCTGTAGGTTGCTTTAGGTAGTATAGACACTTTCACAACATTAATTCTTCCAATCCAAGAGCATGTAATATCTTTCCATCTTTTTGTTCTTCTTTAATTTCTTTCAGAAGTGGTTTGTAGTTCTCATTGTAGAGGTATTTCACCTCCTGGGTTAAATTGATCCTTAGGTATTTTTTTTTTTTGGTGACAATTGTAAATGGGCTTACTTTCTTTATTTCTCTTTCTGTTAGGTCATTATTTGAGTATAAAAATGCAGCTGATATTGGGGCATTTATTTTGTATCCTGCAATGTTACTGAAGTTGTTAACCAGCTCTTGGAGTTTTTTGATAGAGTCTTTAGGTTTTTCTATATATAATATCGTCATCTGCACATAGGGAAAGTTTGAATTTGTCTTTTCCAGTCTGGATTTCCTTTATTTCTTTCTCCTGCCTGATTGGTCTGGCTAGTACCTCCAGCACAATGTTAAATAGAAGTGGTGAGAGTGGGCATCCTTCTCTTATTCCTGTCCTTAAGGGAAAGGCCCTCAGTTTTTACACATTCAGAATGATACTGGTGGTCGGCTTGTCATAAATGGCTTTTGTTGTGTTGAGATATTTTCCTTCTGTACCTAATTTATTGAGAGTCTTTGTCATGAAGGGATGTTGAATTTTGTCAAATGCTTTTTTGGCATCTATTGAGATAACCATATGATCTTTGTCCTTGAGTTTCTTGTTGTGATGTATCACATTTATTGACTTTCATATGTTGAACCATCCTTGCATCCCTGGGATAAATCTCAGTTTATCATAGTGTATAATTTTTTTAATATGTTACTGTATTCTGATTGTTAATATTTTGTTGAGGACATTTGCATCTAAGTTAAATAAGGATATTGGCCTGTAATTTTCTTTTCTTGTTGTGTCTTTATCTGGTTTTGGTATCAGAGTTATGTTGGCCTCATAAAATGACTTTGGGAGAGTAAATTCTGTATCAATTGTTTGGAATAGTTTGAGGAGAATTGGTATTAACTCCTCTTTAAAAGTTTGATAGAATTCAGCTGTAAAGCCATCTGGGCACGGAACTTTTTTTGTTGGAAGATTGTTAATTACCACTTCAATTGCCTTGCTTTTTATTGGTCTGTTCAGGTTTTCTATCTCTTTTTGGTTCAGTCTTGGTAGTTTACACATGTCTGGAAAGTTATCCATATCTTCCAGATTTTCATATTTGTTGTCATACAGTTGTTTATAATAGTCTTCAATGATTCTTTGTATTTCTGTGGTATCGGCTGTAATGTCTCCCTTTTCATTTCTTTTTTTTTTTTTAATTTTTTTATTATTTTTTTTAAATTTTTTTTTCAGTGTTTGCTTTATTCATTTTTTTAAAATTTTATTATGTCGATATACATTGTAGCTGATTATTGCTCCCCATCACCAAAACCTCCCTCCCTTCTCCCTCCCCCCTCCCCCCCAACAATGTCCTTTCTGTTTGCTTGTTGTATCAACTTCAAATAATTGTGGTCATTTCTGATTTTTGTTATTTGGGTCTTCTCTCTCTCTCTCTCTTTTTTTTTTTTTTTTTTTTTTTTTTTGGTTAACCTAGCTAATGGTTTGCCTATTTTATTTAACTTCTCATAAAAACAACTTTTTGTTTTGTTGATCTTTTCTATTGTTTTGGGGGTCTCTTTCACTTAGTTCTACTCTGATATTCATTACTTCTTTCTGTTTACTACATTTAGGTTTGGATTATTGTTGATTTTCAAGTTCTTGGAGGCATAGTGTTAGGTTGTTTATTTGAAGTCTTTCCATTCGTTTGATGTAAGTATTGCAATAAATCTGCCTCTTATTTCTGCTTTTGCAGTATCCCATAGGTTGTGATCCCACGTGGGTCTTGGCTCACCTCCACTGCTGCTGGGCTGTGTGCACTTCCCTCTGGACCTTAGGCTTAGCCCTGATACTGCAAGTGTCTGGTCTCTGCTCACCTCGGTGGCTGCTAGGCTGTGTGCATTTCCCTTCCCCCCCAGGGCCTTAGACTGGACCCAGTGCCACAGGGGTCTCCCTGTACCATTCTGATTCAGCAGAGAAATGCTTATCATGTTGACTCTTAAAAGGGAACATAGGTAGATTCTCAATTTCCTTTCTCCCAGGATATTTTTAAATCCCCAGACCCTGTACTTACTCTAGGGAATCGCTGAGAATATGGAAATGATACTAGGAATGCACAGGTTTTGTCAAGCACAAATAATCCATTTATATCTCCTACTCAGGACCATGGAGATAGTTTCATCTTATTCTTGTTTATCAAAGAGATGCAATAGGTGCAGATTTAAGCTCATTTTCTTCCTAGGCCAAAAAGCAGCTCGGAGCTTCTCTTCATAATACCTTTGAGTATTGTCTCATCAGCAGCCTCATCAGCACCAGATTAAACCTAAGCAATCCTTCTGGGTAGTTATGATTATCATCAGTATAATGAAATAAGTTCAGAGAGGTTATCTACCTCCGGGTCACACTGCTAGTGAGCAATAGAAATGGGATTTTAATTCAGATGGACCTGACTCTAAGCCTCTGGCTTCTCTGCAGTGGCTGCACTTGTCCTGAAGCATAGGGCATCTGCATTTGTGTCTTTCTTCAACGTGAAAAGCTAGAGCTTGTTTTTTTTTTTAAGTATTATTTATTATAAGCATATTGTTATTACAAATCGTGATTTTTCTTTATTCCTTTTACCCAACCTATCCCTCCCTAAAACTTCCCACCCCACCCCCTGCTGTCTCACCCCCATCTCTAGTATTCTGAAAGTTCAAGGAATTATTTAGATCTTTTCTTTCCCTTCCTTCCTTCCTTCCTTCCTTCCTTCCTTCCTTCCTTCCTTCCTTCCTTCCTTCCTTCTTTCCTTCCTTCCTTCCTTCCTTCCTTCCTTCCTTCCTTCCTTCCTTCCTTCCTTCCTTCCTTCCTTCCTTCCTTCTTTCCTTCCTTCCTTCTCTCTCTGTCTCTCTGTCTCCTCTCTCTGTCTCTCTCTCTCTGTCTCTCTCTCTCACACACACACACACACACACACACACACACACACACACACTCCACAAATAATAACTTTGCCCAGAATTGGGTACCACTTAAAGATCTAAGCCCTGATATTTGTCTATGCTCCTCACAGGTAAAAATCTTCATCTTCTGAAACTTGAGAGAGATCCATCCAAAGCTCAGACTTGTTCCGCACAGTTACAGTAGTTACTCATTTCTGTAGAGACAAAAGTTAATAGGAAAAGCTTCAGACCCCAGCTTCATTTTCAAGTGGACTTTTGCTATTAATTTTCCAAAAGGCTTCAGATTTCCAACCATGACTGTCCACACACAGGTCCACTAAAATAATCTGATGGATGAAGGCTGGATTTGATGAAACCTTAGGATAACTCCTCCATTCCTTTCTTGCAAGGCCAGGAAGATAATTGGATCGAACTCTGAAGGCAAATCCCATCTCTCATTGGAAGGCAGGGCAACATCCTAATACAGGGTACTTGCTGCCAAGACTGCTGTGAAAGTTCCTGCCAAGAATCATAAATCTTTTACCAGCCTTCCTTGAAAGCTTGTCAGTCCTCTGCCCTTTCACTTGATGGATGTGCCTGGCTCCTAGTGCTATAAATGCTGAATAGATTCTAATTGATTATCTGAGGCCAAGAACTTTCATGAATGAGATTCATGGCGTAGATTTCTTGAGTGAGTTCTAATTTTCAAGTGTACTTAAAAACAGGATTCAGAGAATAATGAATATTCAACAATATCTTTAAATAGTTTAAATAGGGATTCATATTAATAGCAGTGGCTATTATTATTTATAGCATGTCTGTTCTACACTATCATTTTAAAATTATTATTAATTTTTAATTGATAAAATTGTATATATTTATGGTGTACAACATAATGTTTTAAAATATATATACATTGTGGAATGGCTAAATTAATATAATTAACATAGGTATTACTTCCCAAACTCACCTTTTTTTGTGTGCTGAGAACACTTTTTTTTTTTTAATTTTATTTTATCGATATACATTGTGGCTGATTATTGCTCCCCATCACCAAAACCTTCCTCCCTTCTCCCTCCCCCTCTCCCCCCAACAATGTCCTTTCTGTTTGCTTGTCAGAACACTTTTAATACAATCTTTTAGTAGTTTTCAAGTTCATGATACATTGTTATTAATTATAGTTACCAAATTGTGTTATAGATCTCTCGAACTTATTTCTCTTGTCTAATTGAATTTTGTATCCTTTGATCAACATCCTTCTAGTATCTCCCCCCCCCCCAATCACTCTACTCCCTGCTTCTATGAGTTCAACTTTTAAAAATTCCACATATAAGTGACATCATGGAGCATTTATCTTTTTGTGCCTCGCTGATTTCATTTAACATGATGTCTACTGGATTTATCCACAGTGTCTCAAATGACAGGGTTTTCTTTTTCTACTTCTTCTTTTTTAAAGGCTGATTAGTATTCCATTGTGTAATATACTATATTTTCTTTATGCATTCATTGGTTGATAGTCATTTAGGTTGGTTGTAATAGCCATATCTTGGCTATTGTGAATTTTGCTCCAATGAACATGAGAGTGCAGATATCTCTTCAACATACTAATTTCATTTCCTTTGAAAATATACCCAGTAGTGGGATTGCTGGATCATACAGAAGTTATGTTTCTAATCTGTTTTGAGTGTCCTCCATACAGTTTTCCATAATGACTGTTCTAATTTACATTTCCACCAGCAGTATACAAGGGTTCTCTTTTCTCCATATCCTTGACAACACTGTTCTTTTACTTTTTTTTTAATTGAAACATAATTAATTATGTATATGTGTGGGGTACAGTGTTGAATATCAATACCTACAAACGAAACATGATGATTAAATCAGAATAATTAGTATATTCATCATTACAAAATATAATCATTCTTTGTGACCCCTTACCAATTTCTTTCTAGCCCCACGTTTTGTCTTTTTTGGTAATAGCCATTCTAACAGATGTGAGGTAATATCTCGATGGTGGATTTGATTTGCATTTCCCTGATGATTAGTGATGCTGAGCACATTTTCATGTACCTGTTAGCCATATGTCTTCTTTTGAGAAATGTCTATTCAGGTCTTTTGCCCATTTTAAGTTGGTTTATTTGTTTTTTGCTGTTGAGTTTTTGTGTTCCTTATATGTTTTGAATATTAACCCCTTATTAAGTATATGCTTTGCAAATATTTTCTCCCATTCTGTAGGTTGTCTTTCGTTGCCTTGCCCCCCTCGGATTTGTCACCCCACTTCCCCTGAGTGATGGAGCCACAAAGGATTACTCAAAGCCCGTTTCTTCTGAGCAGTGAGAAGCCCTGAAGTGGTTAACTTTCCCAGAACCCTCAAGTGAGAGGCATCCCTTCCTTGGGAAATTAACCCTGAATTGGGGTTTTCTTCCTGCATTTGTTCTTCAAACCAGGAAGTTACAGGAAGAGAACATAGGTGGGGTTATAGTTGAACAATATAGGCTGGTAACTCTCAGTGAAACAAGTCAGATGACATTCCATTAAGGCAATTAAGTGATCCAATAACAAAAGCTTGATCTTAGCAAACATTCCTTCTTATAGCAATTTCTCAGTATCTTTACACATCAATCAGTAACTAGTCTGTCCTTGAGCCAGCAACCTTGCTGTGCCACAAATCTTTATCTTACACCAGAGACTTTATAGCCTGAGGAAAATTTCCTGTACTCTGCAAGGTCAATATTTGAAACTACAAGGCTTTGGAAAACCAGGCCCTGTGAAGTACATTTGCTTTATGAATCTTCTACAGTCTTTTTATTCTCTTGATTGTTTCCTTTGTCATGGAGAAAATTTTTAGTTTTATGTGATCTCCTCTATGTAATTTTGCTTTTGTTGCCTGTGCTTTTCTGGTCATATCCAAAAAATCATTGCCCATACCAATGTCATGGAGCCATTTCCCTATGCTTTTTTGTGGTAGTTTTATAGTTTCAGGGCTTATATTTAAGTCCGTAAGCCACCTGTAGATAATTTTTGTTTATGGTATGAGATAAGGGTCTAATTTTCCTCTCTTGCATGTGGATATCCAGCTTTCCCAACACCATTTGTTGAAGAGATTGTCCTTTCTCTATTCTGTGTTCTTAGCATCTCTGTTGAAAATTAGTCAGCTGTAAGTGTATAGATATCTCATGTATATAGACTGTAAGAATTAATATTTTTTAAATGTTCATACTACTCAAAGTGATCCATAGATTCAGTGCAATCCCTATCAAAATTCCAATGATATTTTTCACAGAAATAGAAAAACAAAATCTAAAATTTTATGGAATCACAAAAAAATACCCTGAATAGCCAAAGCAATCATGAGCAAAAAGAAGAAAGCTAGAGGCCTCACATTACCTAATTTCAAAATATACTACAAAGCCATAATAATTAAAACAGCATGATACCGGCATAAAAACAGACACATAGACCAATGTAACAGAATACGGACCTCAGAAATAAATCTACATATTTACAGTCAATTGATTTTATAGTATCATTTTTTTAATTTTTATTTTTTATTAACGTACTCATTATTACAAATCATGATTTTTCTTTATGCCCTTTACCTGACCTATCACTCCCCAAACCACCTCTCCTACTTCCCCCATCTCTAGTATCCTTAGGTATGTATCATGTTTATTGACCTGTGTATGTTGAACCATCCTTGCATCCCTGGGATGAATCCCACTTGATCATGGTGTATAATTTTTTTGATGTGTTACTGTATTCTGATTGCTAATATTTTGTTTATGATTTTTGCATTTCTGTTCATTGAGGATACTGGCCTATAATTTTCTTTTTTTGTTGTGTCTTTATTTGGTTTTGTTATCAAGGTGATGCTGGCCTCATAGAATGATTTTGGGAGAATGGCTTCTGTTTCAATTTTTTGGAATAGTTTGAAGAGAAGTAGTATTAATTATTCTTTAAAAGTTTGATAGAAATCAGCTGTAAGGCCATCCAGTCCTGGGCTGTTCCTTGTTGAAAGATTGCTGATTACTGCTTCAATCTCATTGCTTGTTATTGGTCTGTTCAGGTCGGAGTGGTGTGCGGGACCAGCGCTCACCTGTGCTCAAGATGTGTTAAGTTTGGCCTAAAAGTTTCTTCAGACATAGTGAACTGTAATCTAACCTGATGTCTATGCTATAATCTTTAAAGCAATATATGTGATTTTCTCAGTAAACCTTTATTATAGATACTATTATTCCAGCTTTGCAGATAAGAAAACTGTGACTCATGGAAGTTATCTCTGCTAAGGCCACAGAGAAGCATAGCTAAGGTGCAAACCAGATTTGAATAAGTGAATCCTATGTCCTTTATATAAACATATATTTCCTGTATGAATGCTTAGTTTGTTTCACTACCTTTGTTACCTTTCATATCTCACTAGTATATATCTGTAGCTTTGAAATCCTATTGTGTTATGAAACCTAACCTTTCTATTCAATTTGAGTATTCATTAAGTATCTGTTACATATGTTGTGTCTTTTGAGCATAAAAAATGATGGTAGACAATATCTTGTGTCTAAATCAGTTTTAATTTTATATCATCTTGCTTCTAAATATTTCATGTATATTAGTCATAAGTTAAAGACTCCAACAACCTACTGTGTTCCAGAAAATTTCACATGTTATTTTGTTTAATCATTGTAACAATTTTGCCACATCCACTTCATAAAGAAAGAGTGCTTCACAAGCACAGTTTAATTCTAGATTTATCTAGTTACTAATTTCAGGGGACATTTGCTAATGTCTGAAGGGAATTTTGGTTCTCACAACTTGAAGGAGTGGTTGCTATTGGCATCTAGTGGTAGAGATCAGAGATGTTGCTAAAATTCTACCGTGCACAGGACAGTCTCCTACAACAAAAATATCAATAGTACTGATGCTCAGAAACCCTGTAGTAAGACTGAAAGGTTTCCTAAGAACAAAGTTATATATCACAAGCTTTTAGTACCAGAAATGATATTAAAGAGTGTTTATTTTTACTGCTAGTATTTTAATAAACATTGATTGAGCTTCTGTTATGCCATGTGCTGGGTTTTGCTTTAAGTATTTATTCATTCATTTGACTATCCAGTAGTTATTGGAAGCACAGCTTCTAGTCACCGGGAATTAAATATACATATACTGGGTATTCTAATAAGTGCAAAAGGTATTTCCAAGTTTAGCTGTTTGCAGAGTAAGTGAACCAATATGGTTCTATTAGCATAAATTCAACAGGATTTTTTTGTTGCTGTAAGAGGGTTTTTTTTTTTTTCTTTTTTTCAGGAGCTTCAAGGAAAGACAGGAAACAGAAGACAGAGAAAGATACAGGCAATGATATAACTTCCTCCTCTGCAGCAGAAAGGACTAAACACCTAAAAAGCCAGGTGAAACTCAAGGCACAGTAGTTGTTTTCTACTAAAAGTCCAAAAGTCCAAGTGAAGCCCTGAGTGGGGAGAAGGGGTGAACTTATTTCCACACATTCTGCTGCAGAGAACCTTTCAGCTTAGCCACTATAAGAGCTCAGCATGCTCACCAGGAACACTTATTAATTCATAGCAGATGTGTTCTAGAAGCAGCTCTTATGACTGGCTGTCTGTGCAGTGGTGAGGCCCTCAGCAGAGATGAAAGCAGAAAACTGAGGGACCTCATGCATCTGACAGCCCCAGACGCACTTAAGGGATTTTGGAGATAAAGACAATTTTGAGGATAGGCAAGGGGCACTAAAAACCAGTGTGATTTGGGCAAGGTTGACAAAGTGATGGTATTCAATTTCAAAGTCTCCTGGAACCTGGGATGTTTGGCTTTTAAAAGAGAAACACATAGCCATGTCCTTGGGGGATTTACAGTACAGTTGGAAAGATATAATATGCATTCTTCTTCTTTTAGGGGAAGGTTGTCTATTCAGCAACTATTATATACAATCCCCCTGCTAGATACTTTCACATAACATGCAAAATTATTATTCCACTGACTTATTATTCTCCACAGTAACTAGAGTTGAATGTCAATACACAGTCAGCCTTCTTTATTTGTGGGTTCCATAGTCATGGATTCAGCCAACTAAGGATTGAAAATATTAGAAAAAAAAGTGTCTGTACTGAACATGTACAGACTTTTTTTGTGTAATTATTTTCTAAACAATACAGTATAGCAACTACTAACATAGCATTTACATTGTATTAGGTATTATAAGTAATCCAGAGATGATTTAAAGTATACAGGAAGATATGTGTAGGTTATACATAAATACCACAACATTTTATGCAGGAATTTCAGTATCTGCAGATTTTGGTAACCATGGAAGGTCCTGGATCCAATGCCTTACAGATACTGAAGGACAGCTATACTCATTCCACAGACAAGGAAACTGAGACTGAGAGGTTTTATATATCTTTCTAAGATCAAATTGTTCCCAAAATATACAGGCTTTCTCTTGTTTCTGGATCTTCACATGTTTTATTTCTTGCTGGGACATTTCTGCCACCATTGCTACCAGGTTAATTCCTACCCATCCTACTAACTTCAGCTTAAATGCTTTTCTGATCTTCCAAGCCTGAATCAATTTTCTTTTTTATATGCTCATAGAACTCTATCATTTTTACTTTGTGTAATAGCCATACACTTAATTACTCTTGATGTTTTAAGTTTTGCAAATATTTGTTTTCTCTGCCAAACTAAAAGCCTGTTAGGAGCATGAACCATGACTTCTGTGTTCATCTCTCTATCTTTCATCTATGACACAGTGCCAGGCTCACAGTAAGCCCTCAATACAATCTGTTGATGGAATGCCTGATGGCTGAGGTGCAGGGAAATCAAGAAACACCAGAAATCAGAATTTTGTATGGCCAAAGGGAACACCAACTGTACTAAAAAGGGATACCAAAAGAAAGACTTAGAAAATTAAATTGTGACTGGACAGTAAAAGGTAGAAAATACCTACTAAGGTGTTTGGACTTGGTTCTGTAGACATTGGAAGCCACTGATGATTTAGACCAGGTGAATGGCTTCTGTACTCAGCTCTGTATTTCTGCAAAATTCTTTTGGAAGCTACATGCATGTTGGTCACAATAAGTGTAAGTGGAGATGGGAAGACCCATTAAGTGGCTGTTGTAACCATTGCAGCTGGGGACAATTGGATGTAAAGTACAACACAACAGAGAGAACGGAGCGGAGTTACAATGGGCACTGTTACGGCAGCATAATTAACAGGAAAGAAGACAGCACACTATCAGAGAAGGTCTCTGATTACTACCCTGGATATTTGGATGAGTAGTGAGTTCATTGACAGAAATATGAAATAGTTTTGATGGTAAAGGAATGAGTTTGTGTGCTGCCTGCTTTCTATGGGTTTGTCCTTGACGGTCTTCTGTTCCTTATCCCTGGGCTCGCTCTTGTCTCATTTCACCTCAGAGCTTTGGAAAGGAAAGTTGAAGCCAGTGTAGTGTCATAAAATGATGGAAAAAGTGGAATTTGAGAGATTAACATATCTTCAAATCCTGCTTCTACCAGTTTTTCTTCTCTTTATTCTTGGATAAGTCTGTAAATCTCAGAGAGTCTCAGTTTTCTCAGATAGAAAAAAGGAGGTAGAACATTTTCATAGAGGAGATATTATTATAGTGGATGATGTATTCATAGCTCCTTGGATATACGTGATCACTAACTTCTTAACTACAATGGTGGTTAGGAATTTCCTGTGCTAAGCAGTGATCCATTGAGGGGATCTTATGGTCATTGATGTTGTGATCGATGTGCTAAATGAAATCTTTCCATATTGCCTTAGGTAGAATTTTTTTCTCCAAATTTGGAACTGTCATGCTAAAAAAAAAATGTCTTCAATAACTGCTGACATAAATGCTGTTAATATTATAATTAATATCTAAAAATAAGTGCCCAATATGTGAAAGACAGGCTCTAATTGCTTTCTATTTCTTACATTTCTTTCTATTTCTATTTCTTTTATTTTGACCCACCAAGCAGATTGTATAAGTTAGCAATGGCTGCATAACAGCCACCATGTATTAAGCTCATGTTTCTGTGGGTCAGCACATTTGTCTGAGTTTAACTGAACAGTGAACAATTCTAATCTGGGTCAGTCTTGGCTGATCTTGGTTGGACTTACTCATGTGGCTCAGGTTACCTGGTAAATAGGCTACAGCTGGCTAATCCAAAGTGGTGTGACAGCTAGACTTCAAAAATGACCTTCAGTGAACTATGATTCCTGGTATCCATGCCCTCCTATAGTCCCTTCTCATACCAAATCTGGGCTAGTCTTGTAACTCACTTTAACCAATAGAATGCAGAGGAAGTGACCCTGTGCTAGTTCGAGGTCTAAGCCTTAAGAAAGTCTGACAGCTTTCATGTTTTTTCTTTTGAGATCCCAGAGTTGCCATGTAAGAAGTTGAGCGATCATGCTGGAAAGGTCATGCAGTGATACAACAGAAGGCTACATGGAGAGGCCTTGATGTGAGGGAGAAGGAAAAGGAGAAAGAGAAGGAGAAAGAGAAAAGAGAAGAGAGACCTGGCTGTCCCAATATCCCAGTCTTCCATACTGAGATACCAGATATTTAGACTTGTGAGGAAGCCATCTAGAGTGTTCCAATCCAGCAGAGCTCCCAAACGACTGCAATCCCAACCAACATCATGCAGAACCAGAAGAACCACCCAGCTGAGCCAAATCAACATGCAGAATCAAAAGAGATAATTAATTTTTTTTAATGTCACTAAGTTTTGAGGTTTTTTTATTGGAGCAATAGATAGCCAAAACATGTGGACGCACTCGTATATCTGCCAGGTAGATAGCTGTTAACTGGTGGGTGACAAGGATGATAGGGACATGTGTCTCTCATTATCCATTAGGGCAGCCTAGGTTTCTTTCCATAGTGGCAGAAGGGTTCCCAGAGGGTAAGCAGAAGCATGCAGGTCTTCTTGAGGTTAGGGCTCAGAACTGGCACAAAGTGTCTTTCCCTGTATTCTAGCTTCTAAGGCAAGTCATAAGACGAACCTGGATCCAAAGGCAGAAAGACTCTACCTGTAAATAAGAGGTGCTGCAAAGTCATTGCGAAAAAAAAACATGACTACAGGGAAGGATGGAAAACTGTAGTCATTTTTTGCAATCTGACACACAAAGAAATGATTAGTATAAACACCTCTACAGATGACAAAATCAAGGCTCAAAGGAAATTAAGTGACTTGCCCAAGATCACTCAGCTAGTGTTTCACAGAGTTGGGATTCTTAACTGGTGTGTCTTTACAGAGTTCACCTTCTATCTCTGTCATGTTGCTTTTATGCTTTAGTGATTTTTTTATGCCCTATTTTAGCTCTAGTAATCTTTCCAAAGTGAATATTCAAGTGTTTTCCATGTCTTTTGATGACTCTTCATAGTTTTAATATGAAAAAATTCTGGTTCATGCCTATAACTTCGAAGTTGGATGCTGAATGCATTAACCTTTAAGTAAGAACTGTCCAGGGAGCTATTAACTCCCCCACTTGAGCAGCTGGGCTTGTTTCTCAGATGGGTTAGTCATCAGTGTTCTTTATTAACTGCTAAACATTTGGTTCCAAGTAAAAGTTTACTGCTAGAAACTGTGAGAGGTCCTAGAGACTGGACAACTTTCTGATGAGTTGATTTGTTTCCTTTCCACTAGTTTCTATGTCCATTTTGATGGTGCAACTAGAATCTTATCAGCTAATTAAAAAATAATTTGGTCCAAAGTGGCCATTGCTAGAGTTGTATAGTGACCCCATCTGTGCTTTCTGTATTATAATTTATAATAATAACTTAGAATAAGCGTTATTCATAATAATATATGTAATACATATTATTGCTGCATTATACATCATTATTCAGATTTTTCTGATAGACAGAAAAAGACATGAGACTACCTTATATTTCCGTCAAAGAGAGACTGTGACCTGCATCAAGGACCTGTATTTCTCTTTTTCACAATGCATCCAATGGTGTATGAGTTGTGTTTCTGAGCCACTTCCAGAGAGTCACTTGATAATGAACTGGAATTTGGCTGGAACCCAGGATCCCCCCAATTTTTAAATCCTATCCTCCAATGAGGTTTCTGAAGAGGACATATGTTTTTAAGATGCAGCAAGGCAAAATCTTTTTTAAAACAAAACAAAACAAAACAAACAAACAAAAAAAACCCATTAGGCTCTTGTTTCACCTTCCTATCATCCACCCCCTGCCAAAAAAAAAAATTAAAAAGCCTTGTCTTTGTCTTATCTGGTGAGTTGGGCCAAAACCCAAGAGGACTCCTTTCATTCAGACCAGAGATAGGGTTCAAGCAGCTTTTTCACTTCTCTCTTCGAGGCCCACATGCAATGCCCTCTCCAAAGAGGATTAAAGGTGACTCAAAGAAGACAAACCTTTTCCTCAGAGTTCTAGTCTTGGAATATTGTGTTCTGAGCCTTCTGCAAGAGAAGTGGATTCTAGCAAGTGCAGTCCCACACTCTACTTACCTTACTTGCTGCTTGGTGGTGAGAACATTTCAAGAGACAATATCACCACGTTTTATTACTAAGATGCTACAGTTTCCTTGCATTTGACCCATTCATCCACTCCTTACAGGTGGAGTAAGAGGTTTGTTCTCAAGCTAGGGTAATACCAAGCTTCATCTAACTCCCTTCCTCCTTCTCTTTCATGGAAATAGATGTCAGTAAAGAACTGAATGATGAGTTGATGAGTTACATGTTTGGCCTAGTGAGGTTCCACTCTCTGTCTCCTCCCCATCTCTAGGACTGACGTGGCTTTCTTCTTGTGAGTCCAAAACTATCATTGAGAAGAGCTGTGTTTCGGGGGAGAGTGATGAAGGCCAGTGGGGTTGAATAGTGTTGACTGGTCTCCTCTTTTCTAGATCAAAATGTATCATTCCCACTACACTCTTGACTATGTAGATATGACTGGAGCATGCTGTTGTTTCTTTCTTTGTTTTGTTTGCTTGTTCATGCCTATCCTAGACAGTTTATCCATTGTTTGATCCTAACACTTAACAGTACCCCCACTTGGAGTAAGATTAATTGAATTCACAAACTAAAATGTAAGAAGCTGAATACTCTATGAAAAAGAGACCAGAAACACTAATGCTACACAATTTAGAAATTTTCATGCATGCATGCAATCTGCAGGAGATATGAAGGGGCTCCTGGATAAACAGAGTTCAACAGACCTTCTCATAAGATTTTGACCTAGTGTGCTTATTTTAGCAGTAGGAAGTCACATGCAGGTTCTAATAGTTGTAAAGGGGACAGTTCCTGGCTCTCAGTACATGGTATCTAGTAGTATTAGTAGCGATAGTAGCAGTAGTCATCATACTTATAGTAATAGTATTGATAGTGAGAGTACTTGTAATGGTAGTAGGAGTGCAATGGTAGTCACAATTGTTCTCTCTCCTGCCATTCCACAAACACAGCTCTCACCTTTTGTCTTTTTCACAATGTCCCCCCACCCTTTCTTTCTTCTTAAACTATTGAAGTTCTAGATATCTTTTCAGCATTTAGTGTAAATGCCATCTCTTCCTTGGCATTTACTTCTTCCAAGGAAGTATGTAAATGCCATACTTCCTTGATTATGTAAGTCGGAGTCAATAATTTCCCACAATTATTTGCTCATATCTCTTTTAGAGTTTTCATTTTATAAGTATACTGAAATAATCTGTTGATTGAGCTAGCTTTTCCTTTATGTTGTAAAGGAAGGGGACGTCTCCTAACTTTTCTGATTAAAAACAAAATGCTTAGCACAATATCTTGCCCATAATATGCAATAAAGTTTGTAGAATTAGTGAGTAAACAAATGCAAAATGAATTCAATGAAAGTTAAATTACAGAGTAAAATAAGTTGTCAATAGTGAGATTTCTGAGGTATTAGGTATGATATTTCAACATATAGCAGGGCTCCATGTTACAGACAGACTCTGCTAATTAATGTTACATATTCGTCCAAATAAATCATTACAAAATCTAATTCTCCTCAATGATGACTTGAATCAGTCAATCAGAATATATAGACAAGGAGATCTGACTCAGAATCTTGCCAAGAACAAGCACAAATTTGCAAGAGTCACCACTAAATCTGCACCATTTTAATTCTAGTGATTGAAATGTGTGGGTGATAGCTCAGTTAATGAACACATCCTCACTATTGGTACTCAAGAATTAATATTAGTCAGATGTTTAATATAATATAAAGAGGGTGATTAACATTTGCAAAAATGTTAGCCCTTAAAACTGTTCCTTTAATAGTAACAATTTCTTTTGTCTATAATTATTTATAAACCTTCTAGAAACTAATGTCCTATAAAGAGGTTTCATGTCTCTCTAAAATTTGTTGAAAGATTCCCATATACTTTCTGCACACATAAAGCAGAAAATTATTTTTTATCACACAGAATTCTTCAGTTACAGGAATATACAGTCCTTTTAGGGAAAACACTTTATGGAAAAATTAAGAGGAATGAATGGTAATAGAGGGATTGATGACCATTTTGAGATTCGTAATAAATACTTATGAGATAATGAATTTCTTTATCTATAATTTGCCTTGTTAATTAAAAAATCAAGTAGGTTATAAGATTTTATAAAATATCAGAAGATGAAAATAGGTGAGATTAAATGAAATGTGGGTGAGAAAAAAGAGTAAACAAGAGTACAGATATGACATAAAGCAGAAATGAGTTTAATGGAAAACTGGCCTCCATAAATGTCCAATATTTGTTACTGCAAGCCTCTGAGATTTCTATCAGCAGTACAAAAAAATAATTTCTAAGTTCTAGTGGTCAAAATGGCCGAATTGCTCAGAGAAGTGTAACTGACTCAGACATAAATGTGTCGTGAAAACTAATGGACAATATCTTCAACCTCATCTCTATGGAAGATTTAATAACAAATTTCATAAAGCTGTATCATAGAACATCTTTCAATATAGGCCATGGCGTTTAGTCCAGTGTACTGAAACAGCATATTCTAGATAAACTGTTTCTAGATGAAGGAAACAATGAGTGACATGATACAGGGGACACAGCACTGGTCTTGAAACTTGGACACCTGTGTTCCAATTATATCTATGCCTTTAATTATCTGCATGACTTTAGAAAATAAACTTTAAAATAAATTTATTAAAAAGCCTAAAAGTGGGCCTATGCCAGGTCAATCTACTTTTTAAACTTTACACGAAAGTGAAGATGGGATAATATTTATAGAAGCTAACACACACTGAAAAAATGAGATTGACTTAATTCTGAAATAGAACAAATCAGTTATTTTTTTTTTATTTCCTAGAAGGATGTCAAGATTTTATTCTACTTAAATCATTACTTAAAATAGAAATGAAGGGGGTCTAATATCACCAGGATTTCTGTCAATTATATTCAATTCAATAAACACTTACTGAACACCTCCCTTGTGCCAGGTATTGTCCTGGGCACAGGTAAATGCTGATGTAGCATAAACCTTCCCTATCATCCTGCTTCTTTGTCTTCATTTGAATTTTGGAGGCTGAAACCCTCTAATTAAACATTTCCCACCCACAATATATATCACTTATACTTTAAAGCAAGTGGCTTTTCTCACCAGGTATCCCCTTCCTTTCTGGGGAATTTTTGTTAGTTAGAAAATTCTTCCAGAAAGATATTTATTAATCCCAATGCTTCATTCTGCCCAATCCTATTCCCTCTGCCTAAACCCTTTCAGATCCTCTAGAAGGTCCTCTGATGATTTTTCCTATAAAGATGGACCCCTAAGAGATGCAGTAGAAATCCAAACAGCAGTAGGACATGTCCTGATCCTTTTAGTTTCTTGATCTCGGGGGATTACTAAGACATTATTTTCCAGACCAGACAGTGTCTAGATTCCCTCTGAGGATCATTCAGCACAGTCATCGCTAAGCCATGGCTTTTTCTTAACCCATCCTTCACTCCAAGCTGGCCTAGGATAAGGACTGGATTTCTATCCAGGTCATGATGCTAGAGTGTTCTCTAGGTTCCTTAGAGTGTCTCTGAAGAGAAACTTTCACCATTAGGACTAGAGCCTCATATTGAATGATTTATTTACTTATTTATTTAAATCTCCTGAAGCCTGGTCCTGAGTACTGAATAGCAACTGGGTTCCACCTGTCCATATATAGGCCTCAGCTGATGGCCAACTCAATTAAAATGACACATCCATCATTTATTCCATTCATCCAACACATATTTATTAAGTAACACCCATGGGTCAGGTACCCTTCTAGATACTAAGGATGAGAGAAGAATAACATGAAAATGACAGATCATAGAAATCACAGGGAATGGGGAAGATCAGGCAATTGTAATTCTGTGCATTAAGTGGTACAGTAGAGGGTTCTTTGGGGCTAAAGAATAAGTATCAGTTCAGTCTTAGAGAAATAGGAAAGGCTTCCAGGAAGGAGTAATATCTAAGACCTCAAAGCGTGAGCAAGTAGCTAGATAAAGAGATTTTCAGGTAGACGGAGCAGCAGACACAAGCAAAGCCAGGAGGGCAGGAAAGAGCCGGGCATATCCACGGGACTGGGAGAAGTTCAGCACGGTCAGAGAATAAAAGACAGTGTCCGTAGACAAAGCTGCAGAAGTAGGAATTAGGTCCTGAAGCTCCTTTGACCCTTGATAATCAAAGTGTTGTTTGAGGAACTATTTAAAAATGTAGAATTACAGATCCTAAATTAGAAACTGCATTGCAGCAATATCCTCAAGTGATTCAAATGCACATTGAAATTTGAGAATCTGAGTCTAGGCCATGCTTACAAGTTTGCAGTAGGTTGTTAAGGACCTTGGGGGTGACACTGAAAAGTTCTAAGCAGAGGACTGACATGATCATGGCTATGCTTTAGAAAGATCCTTCTGCTCGGTGAGGGGAAATGGATAAGACAGCAGCGAGGTCTGGCAGTTGTGTGAGTCTTCCACACTTCGCCTCTTACTCTCACTGGGAAACTTGCTGCCAGCTGCTCTTTGAATCTTAGCTGAGCTTGCCACTCCCTTTATGTCTGTATGACCTTGTGGGATCCAGGGACATCGCTTCCCTGTGATTGTTCCCTGAAATGGCCCTGCCATCAAGAGGTGGGGCACTAGGTCCTGTATATTCTACCAAAAATAATATTTTATTGAAAGCCTCCTCTCTCCATTTCCTCTTTCCTGGACCTTTGCTCTAATATACTCAAACGCAGCCCTGTACGTGAGAATCCACTGACTAGGCCTCTGTTCAAATCCCAGGTATACTTACTTTGAAACTTGGACAAGTAATTTAACCTCTCTGAGCATCCATTTCCTCATTGGTAAAGTAGAAATGATGATAATATTGACTTTGAATGTCTTTCTGAGAGATAATAGTTCGATATAGTCACTCAAATATGGAAGTTAATCTACTCGTCTTCGGTCTTACTGTGCTTTAAGAGATGGCTCAGTGCTGATGTCTATCTGTTTTTCTTGGACAAGGTTATTGATGTACACAGGTTGGTTTCCAGCAGCCCTGATGTGGGCTGGGACAGGGCCACAGGTTGCAGACCATAGAACTGAAGGAGATCTGACATAATATTCAGATTCTGAGTCAAATGTGGACAACTAGGCAGTCTGAGCTAAACAGAAAGCACAGCTAAAGGAGAATTAACCTGGTAAGAGGACAGAAACCTGAGAGTCAAGGACGGGACAAACATATGTGGGCAGAAGATAAGGGGAAGAGGGGACTGGACAAGATTCTCTGAAGTCCTGGAGAGTAGCAGGTATTATTTCTTTAAAGGAAGGGGGTCCCTACTCTGAGCTATGGTGATAGAATCTGTTAAATGTTCATGTTAATTTGGAGAGCCAGAGTCATGGTCTTCTGAAAGTCAGACTTGATTAGGCTTCTCTTCTGCTTACAACCCCCATAGTATTCCTTATAATGAGAGACAAGGTTGACTCATCTGAGGTTCGCATACCTCTCTAATTTATGCCTCACCACTACTCACTACATAGCCAGGTCTCTAGACATGTGGAAAGAATACCAGTGACTCAACTTATCCGAACTGTTTACGTGCTTCTCCCCGAACTGAGAACTCCCTCTCCCACTGTCCGATGGCACGGACAATCCCTCCATGGTAAATTCAAGCACCAACTTTCTTTTTGAAAGATTGATTCTTTTCTGAAAAAAAAAATTCAGTTGCTTCCTGATCGATAGCCCCTCAACAGCTCATACTTTGTTTATCTTAGAGTAATTTTCACTCTGTATGTATGCACGTGCACATCTACATTTTTACATGTGCATATGTGTGTACATATGTATATACGTATGCATTTTAAGTCCATTTCCTCCAAGAAGTGGAGGGTTCTGCCACCCCACCCCACAACTCTTACACTATTCCAGGTGAAATATATACTTATTGTTTACAAGAATTGAGTAAGTTGGATGGGGTTATAGGTCAATTTATTTAAACAGACCTATGGCAATGTCATTTGAAAAATATGTTTTAAAAAAGCAAAAAAAAAAAAAAGGAAGGAAGGAAGGAAGAAGAGAAGGAAAAGAAGAAAGAAAGAAAGAAAGAAAGAAAAAAAGAAAAGAAAATGGCAGAACTTATTCTATTTCATAGTATCAAACAATTACCTGCCTTCTGGATAGATGGTAACAGGCAATTACGACTCTTGCTATAACAGCTGAAAGGTAACAATGTTCCTTGCCTGTGTTCCTACAACCTAACATGTAGCCTGGAAGCTGGGAGATAAGCAGGTAGCCCTCAATGATGTTTAAGCAGAGAATAACATCTTCTGCCACTCCACTGACAGCTATTCAAGCAATGCCAGGTTGACAGGAGAATTCAGGCCAGTTGTTATTAATAATTCAACCGTCTGGGATCCCAAGAGCACAGCAAGAGAAAAGCTCTTTCTTCTAATTTCCAGATTGAGTTTTGATTCAAAACTCATCTCACTGGAGCAGAACTTCTGACTCCTCAAGCCTTCTCTTTGGTTCTAATCTTCCGATTACTGCCATCTTGTTCACCAGTGGCAGTGCCAAGGGGTGCCTTAGGTGTGTGTGGAAAGGTGATAAATCCCTTTGCATAGTCCCCATTAGAGCCCCTCCCCACCAAAGAAATCTAAATGTTCTTAAAATAATATAGTCTAACTATAGCATAATCTTTGTATACCTCAGAATGAGTTCCGTAGTCCTCCTTGCAAACTGTCTCATCTCTTAAAACCATTCGTTCTTTGTAGAACATATGTACTAGCCACTGCTGTTGAATTTGTATTCATAAGGTATCTTCTAGAATATTGTGGAGGTCTATACATTTGTTTACTGAAGGAATAAATATGATGCTGTGGAATTTCATCAAAATTTTCATTTGGTACTTTGATAGGTACTGATGGTTCAAATACAAAAATTGACATTAGTCTTTGCCTGAAGAGTTTCATAGTATAGTAAGAAATACAAGAAACCACCAATAACTGCAAATACCATGTGACAGATGCTATCATTTAGAGATATGTTCAAGATCTGGGGGAGCATCATAAAGGGGAAAGTTAAAATTCATAAGGTAGATACATCAGGAAAGACAGCTTGGAAGGGGTGATGTGCTTGGGCTGATCCCCACAATTTTGAGTAAAAATTGGTCAGGAGAAATTTGCACAAGTATATTCTCAGCAGGGGAGGCAGCTAGAGCAAAGTTGCAGGGATGTGAAAAAATGTAACATTTGCAAAACTGCTTATGTTTTATTATAGCAGGATGATAAAGCAAAATTCAGGGAGCAGCAGGGGAGGAGCCTGGTGAGGAAGATAGGGGAAGATCACAGGGTGCCTGTGGAAGGGAGAGATCACCACTCAGTGTGTGAAGAAACACACACACACACACACACACACACACACACACACATACTGTATCTTAAGTAAGGAATGGCAAGGCTGGTCAGACTCAACTCTCAAAGCAAAATTGACTTCTGATTTTATACAGGGTGTTTGGGTCAGGAGTTGTTTTCAGAAAACGTTGGTTATAGAGATGAAGTGGGTTGACATTAGTCTTAGAAGCATCATTGTTCAGGGAAGGCTTTTGCTTATTTTGGCTTTCAGAGGCTGTGCCTTAACATGATTGATTGGGCAGCAAAGCATGAGGATTTCAAAGATTAGCTGGCTTTCAGAAGCATGATCCCTGAAGCAACCTGTCATTATTAATTGGACTGAGGGGAAATGTCACTGGTCAAACAGGTTTAAAACCATTTCTAATTTATATGACCATAGTCTTCCCCTAGGGCTCTCTGGGGACCATGTTGGTGCTTTGACTTGTGGGCAATGAAGAGTCACTGAAGGACTTTGAGAAGGGGTGATAAGATTTGTAATTTAGAAAGATTATTTTGATGTGAATGAGAAGTTAGTAGAGGAATGGAATCATGGTGTCCAGTCAGGAGCTCTTCTAATAGAGAGTGGAAGGAGTCCTGAGATAGCGTGAGTCCTCAGAGAAGGTGGTTAGTAGCTGCAGCCTGAAGAATGTGAGATGCAAAGTTTCTTCCCATTTGGGATGACATTGGCAATGGGTTTGTTGTATATGGCTTTTAATATGTTGAGATATTCTCTTTCTATACTTAATTTGTTGAGAGATTTTATCATGAAGTGATTTTGAGTTTTGTCATATGCTTTTTCTGTTTCTATTGAGAAAATCATATAGTGTTTATCCTTGAATTTGGTTGATGTGGGATATCACATTTATTGACTTGCATATATTGAACCATCCTTGCATTCCTGGGATGAATCCCACTTGATCATGGTGTATAATTTTTTTTGATGTGTTGCTGTATTCTGATTGCTAATATTTTGTTGAGGATTTTCAAGTCTATGTTCATCAGAGATATTGGCCTATAGTCTTCTTTTTTTTATTGTATTTTGTCTGGTTTTAGTATCAGGATGATGCTGGCCTCATAGAATGAGGTTGGAAGAATGGCCTCTGTTTCAACTTTTTGGAATAGTTTGAAGTGAAATGGTATTAATTCCTCTTTAAAAGTTTGGTAGAATTCAACAGTAAAGCCGTTCGATCCTGGGCTTTTCTTCATTGGGAGACTGTTGATTAATTCTTCAATCTCATTGCTTGTTATTTGTCAGGTTTTCTATCTCATTTTGGTTCAGTCCTGGTAGTTTGTGTTCAGAAATTTATGCATTTCCTGTAGGTTTTCATATTTGTTGGCATATAGTTGTTTAGAATAGTGTCTAATGATTCTGTGGTATTGGCTGTAATATGTAATGTCTCCTTTCTCGTTTCTGATTTTTTGTTATTTGAGTCTTCTCTCTTTCTATTGTTAGCCTAGCTAATGATTTATCTATTTTATCTTCTCAAAAAAAAAAAAAAAACCCAGCTTTTCATTTTATTGATCTTCTGGGTCTCTACTTCATTTAGTTCTGTTCTGATCTTAATTATTTCTTTCCATCTACTAATTTGGGTATTGGATTATTCTTGTTTTTCTAGTTCTTTGAGATGTAGCATTATGTTTTTTATTTGATATCTTTCTATTCTTTTTCTTTATTATGAATATTCATGAGATACAAAGCTGAGTGTCACCCCTCGTGCCCATGACGTGAAGGCCAGATTCCTACTGGCAGCACACCCATTACCAGAAATTACTTTTGTACCCTGTGTCCCCCACCGAATTATCCTCCAACCTCCCTCCGTCTCCCCCTCCCCCCTCCACTTTGTAGCCCTAGGGATGTTCCCTCCCTCTGTAAGACCAATGCACTACTGTGGTCTTTCTTTCCTTCCTTCTTTTTCTCTTAGCTCCTACATATGAGTGATTACATGCAGTATTTGTCCCTCTGTGCTTTGCTCATTTCACTCAACATAAGATTTTCCAGGTTCATCCATGTTCTTGCAAATGGGAGTATTTAATTCTGTTTTATGGCAGAGTAATATTCCATGGTGTATATATACCACAGTTTCCTTATCTAATCATCCCTTGATGGACATTTAGGTTGGTTCCGTGTCTTGTCTATTGTAAACAGAGCTGTGATGAACATGGGAGTGCAAGTATCCCTTTGACATGATGATTTCCCTTCCTTGGGTATATACCCAGAAGTGGGATTGCTGGATCATATGGAAGACCTATCTGTAGTTGTTTGAAAAAACCTCCATACTATTTTCCATAGTGGTTGTACTAATTTACAGTCCCATATACAGTGTAGGAGTGTTCCCTTCTCTCCACACCCTTGCCAGCATTTGTTGTTCACTGTCTTCTTGATTATAGCCAGTCTAACAGGGGTGAGGTGGTATCTCGATGTAGTTTTAATTTGCATTTCCCTGATGACTAGTGATGTTGAACATTTTTTCGTGTAACTGTTGGCCATTTGTATGTCTTTCTTTGAAAAATGTCTATTTAGCTCCTTTGCCCATTTTTTAATTGGTTTATTTGTTTTTTTACTGTGTAAGCATTTATTGCAATAAACCTCCCTCTCAGTCTGCTTTTGCAGTATCCCACAGGTTTTGGCATGATATGTCTTTATTTTCATTAGTTTCAAAAAAATTTTGATTTCCTGTTTAATTACTTCTTGGACCCATAGGTCATTCAGGAGCATGCTGTTTAATCTCCATGTATTTGTATTATTTCCAGAGTTTCACTTGCTATTGATTTCTAGTTTTAATCTATTGTGATCTGAAAAGGTACTTGAAATGATTTCAATTTTTTTTTTAAAATTTGAGAGACTTGATTTATGACCTAACTTGTGGTCTGTCCTGGAGAATATTCCAGTAGCTGATGAGAAGAATGTATATCCTGTTTGTTGTTGGATGAAATGCTCTATAGATTCTTGCCAGGCCCAACTGGTCTAAACTGTGGTTTAAATCTGTGTTTCTATTGATTTGTTACCTAGATGATCTGTACAGTGCTGAGAGAGGGGTGGTCAGATCCCCAACTCTTCTTGTATTGGGGTCTACCTCTTCCTTTAGGTCTAACAGTATTTGCTTTATATAACTGGGTGCTCTGGTGTGGCATGCATGTATATTTATGACTGCGAAGTGTTCTGAGGTCTAGGCAAACGAGAAGGGAATTCCTAAGCTCTACATCTGGTTTAATAGTTACCCCCCATCTACTTTTTCTTCTCAGAAAACATGTATGCCAATTTAAATGTTATTACTTACTTGAAAATTTAGGACAACAATTGAAATTTCAGACTTATCTGAGTTACAGGTTGTATTTTATGGGAAATAGCAATACTTTATGAAGTTCAAAGGCTTATACAAATGCTTTGTACAAGTAATCTTCACAAGGAAAGATTTAAAATTATTAATTGGCTTGTTGAGGTGTAACTTACATACAATTTACCAATTTTAAATGCTCTGGTAGGTGTGTCTTGACAAATTGATGTATTGGTATAATCAACATGATAGAGAATATTTCCATTATTCCAAAATTTTTCTATGCTCCTTTGCAATCATTTCCCTTTCTCCATCCTTGGCCTGCTGGCAAGCACTGATCTGCTTAGTGTTGATAGATTTTTTTTTCCTTTTCTAGAATTTCATATAAATGGAATTATATAGCACATGTAATTTAATGACAAAAATGTAATGCATAAATTTTATGCATAAAATTTAATGCGAATATTTAATGTATAGCTCTTTTGGCATTATTTCAGGTTGTTGAATGCATTGTTTGCTACTGTTTGTTGCTGAGTAATATTCCATTTTATGATATACCATATTTTGTTTGTCTACTTGCCACTTGATGCACATTTCTAGTGTTTCCAGTTTTTTTCACTATTTTGGATACAATTACTGTGGGTATTTGAGTAAAAATCTATGTGTGAGCATGCTTACATTTCTTTTTGAAAAAAAAGTAGTCATATTGCCAACCTGTTTTCAAAGTGCCTGCACCACTTTGTATTTCCGCCAGTAGTATATAAGGGTTCCAAGTGCTCCACAGCCTCACCAACACTTGTTATTGTTTTTTAAAGTCTTTGACATTTTAGCAGATGTGTAGTGGTATCCCATCGTAGTTTTAATTTGTATGTTTCTAAGGATGAATTGTGTTGACCACCTTTTCATGTAATTATTTGCCATCCAGGTATCTTTATTGGTTTGTTTGTTTTCTTATTGTTGAGTTTTGAGAGATCTTTATGTTTTCTGGATACAAGTCCTTTACAGATATATATTTTTTGCAAGTATACTCTCCCAGTATGTGGCTTATCTTTTAATTTGTTACCAGTTTCTTTGGAAGAGCAAAAATGCTTAATTTTTATAAAGTCAAATTTTTCAAACTCTTTTTTTATGGTTCATGCTTACTTCTGTTTATCCAAGAAATTTTTGCCTAATCCAGTCTCATAGTCTGATTCTGTTGTTTACAACAAAAATAATTTAAACTGGATAATTTATAAGAAAATTAAATGTATTTCTTAAAGTTTCAGAGTCTGGGAAGTCCAAAGTCCAGGGAACACATCTGGTGAGTGCCTTTTCCTGGTGGTGGTTCTGTAGTAACACAGAGTGTCACATGGCAGATATGGCAGGAGTGAGAGACAGACTAACTTCCTCATTCGCTCCCCTTATGAAGTCAATAGAGCAATGCCCATGAGATTAATCCATTCACTGGGGCATGAGGCTCACAATCTAATCACCTCCAAAAGGCCTCACCTTTCACTTCCCATAATAGGATTTCTCACTCTCTTAACACTGTCACAGTAGGGATTAAGTTGCTAATACATGGGGCTTTGAGGGACACAATTCAATCCATAGCATCTAGAGCCACAAAGATTTTCTCCTATGTTTTCTTATAGAACTTACACAGTGTTAGCTCTTTCATTTGGATCTATGATCCATTTCAGGTTAATTTTTGCATAAAATGTGAGGGATGTGTCAAATTCAGGGTTTTTTGTTGTTGTTGTTGGAGGTGGTGGTTTGCAAGTGAATATCCAGTCATTCTAGTACCATTTGTTAAATAGATTATCCTCTTTTCAAAAGTTACCTTGGAAAGTCTGTCAACAGTCAATTGTTCATGTTTGTGTGGGTCTACATGTAGAATTTATTCTGTGCATTAATCTGTCTGTCTGCTTTTATGCCAGTACCGCACTGCTGATGGCAATTTTAATAGCAGAAAGAGAGAATAGGGTTGTACACTTTCACATACATTTCCACATTCAGTTGGAGTATAGTACTACTACGTTATAAATATTTCAAACCACCACTTTTTGAGAACTAGGGGAGAGTAGCGTCTTTTCCTTCTGCAACTAACCTTTTGATATTTCTCAAAGCTTTTACACAGAAATTGTGTCTGAAAGCATCGAAAAGGAAAGAAACAGCAAGTCTAAGGAAATTAAAAGAGCAGAAAAGAATATTAAGAAGTGGACTATAAATATTTTTTGCATGTATAGTGTTAAGATAGGGCAGTTACTTTTTTCTATCCTAAATGATTTGCTATTCCTCAGGTGTAAGGGTTATATCTTATATTCATCTTCAAGAAATCAGATCCTAGGACAGTAACTGGTGTGTATAAATTTTCAGTCAACATTTGATGATGGATGGGGGTGAAGACTAAGATCTCACTTGCTAGGAACTTTACATACATTGGGTTATTTAATCCTTACTTTGGTGAGATGGATCTCATTATTCCTATTTTATAGATAAAGAAACCTCAGAGAGGTGTCCTTCTCCAAAGGCGTACAACTCCTTAGTATTAGAGATGGCTAGAGAAAACAAAAGAATGAGCACGAATCAAGGGAAAAAGAACCAGTAAAAGGAAGGGAGAGTGAGCAAGCAGACACTTGTTTTTCAGTAAATAACAACAGATAATATCATTTGCTGTAGTCATTTTTCTAAATAATTACAGAGGTATTTAGTTATATTTTTTAAACAGATTGAAGCCATTATTGAAGGAAAAATAGAGGGAGGGAGGGGGAGAAGGAAGGAAGGAAGGAAGGAAGGAAGGAAGGAAGGAAGGAAGGAAGGAAGGAAGGAAGGAAGGAAGGAAGGAAGGAAGGAAGACAATAATACATTGATCTTTTGAAAGACAGAACAAATCTATGATTACTAGAGATGGAAAGGGAGAGATTGGGCAAGGGGCATAAAGAATAATTATGATTTGTAAAAATGACCATGCTAATAATATTGATTGGATCAACACATGTTGTACACAGATGATGGTAGTCTATGTTGTAATCCCAAAATTATGTCTAATCAATCATGCTTTGATTAAAAAAATAAGTAAAATGAAGTTAAGTAATTAAAGCCATAATTGAGGGGAAACAGGTTTCCCTTTGGCTTCTACCATAATTTCACCTCTGTGGTGCTACCTGGAGAGATTCAGCCCCAATAATAACTTTCACAAGGATTTACGCACCACACACATACACACACACACATTGAGAAAATGCACAAACTCACTCTTCAGGCAAACAGTCCACATTGTCTGTAATGGTCACTAAAAGTAGAAGGGTGTTGCAGTGGGTTTGCTGGTTAATCCATCTGCTTTGTAGTTGTGGAGATATAACTCCTTTTGCACATTTCTGTGTTTACTAGATATTTGTTGATCAGTACCATATGCCAGGCTGAGAATTACAGGAGTTTACAAAATATTTACTGTTCCTGCCCTCAGGAAAGCACAGACAGGCAGTGAAAAAATTAAACCATCAGTTTCCATAAAGCCAGTGTACATGTGATAGTGAATTTTTAGAGAGTGCAGAGATACTCAAGGAAATGACAATTAAAATAAGTGGAATGGAGCCAAATTTAGAAAAGAGAAATGAAAATATTTAAATCTTAGACCCCAAAAGAGGGTAACCTGTTTCTGTATCTATAAAATGGGGGTAATAATAGCTATCAGAGAATCACTCAAAGGATTAAATGGCATAAAACAAACTGCTTAGCATCAACCCTGATCCAGATTGCACACTCATTCGTTGTTTTTACTTTTCAGTGCACTGTGAAGATGAGTCCTGTTCTATTTGGTGGTCCCATGTAATATCATAGGAACATACTATATTATTATTCAAGTTAACCCATAGCTTGGTAAAATTAGCAAAATTCAAGGTCTGGCCAGCCATACTGAGGGACATTTTGCAGAAGGCTTTGGACGACAACAGCTTGGGTATCCATAATGAGTATGTGTGTCCCCAATACCTAGGGACATGCCTAACACATAAGAGATGTTTAGTAAATATTTGCTGAATAAATAAAACAATTTATACTCCTTTATCAAGAGCCCTGACTTGTTTACAAAAAGGAATTAGTTTTAGATTCTTAATGCTCATCAGTTTTTGGTTAAACAATATGATAAACTCAACTATTTGGGACCATAAGTTGTGAACAAAATACAAAAGCTAAGGTTTCCCTGGAACATGCAAATTTGAAAATTATGCAAGATAAGTGATCACACAATAATTATTTCCACAATTGATTGAATCTGTAAAAATAAGAGTTAATATTATAGAGAAAAGTTAAGCATTGGAAAATGCTATCTGACACTTTTCCCTGTGCAATTTATTTTTCTTTTAATACATTTTTGGTTCTTCATGGGTTTGGTTTGCTGAGAACACCATTATGATTAAATTATGATTTAAGTAACAAAATTAGTTACAGCATCGTGTCAAGTCTGAGAGAAGAATCAATCTACCATATTGATGTTTATGGTTCTCGTGGCTGGGATCAATATTAATAAAAGCCTATTCTTCAAATGTAAAATATTGGTTCATTATGCAAGACCAGTGGGGAATGCCTGTGGAGCTCTGCTTCTTCTTGAACCTTCAGAGTCACCTAATGAAATTGCAGCTCAATTCGCCAAATATTACACATACATAGAAATGCACACACAAAACTAGTTGTGTAAAGAAAAAGTCAATGCACTCAATTGATTTTACCTTAAATATGAACACTTAGTCAGCTCTAGTTTACAAACGTTACAAATCTTCACAGGTGTACTTGTGGCGTGGCCTTTTGAATCTATTTCAAAAGGGATATTTTGTATTGAACAAGGTGTTCTTTCTTAACTAATTTATAATTTTATGAAGCCATACATGTCCATGGGTGAAAAGGACATAGAATCCTAAAATTTTCCTTTTACCCTGCGAACCCTGGTCTATCTTATTCAAGGCTGCAATTCCAACAATTCTAAATTCGTTCCTATATTTATTTAAATAGTTATAAATAATATGCTGAAACGTTATAATTTTTTAAATAGATAATAGCTCTTGGCTTTCTGCAGTGATAAAGGAAAGCTACGCTTTTTATTCAAAATATTTAAATGGTTCTTATTCTATCTCCTAATTTCCAGTCTTATTGTCAAAAAGATGGTGGCTTTGGGGATTTTTGACTCTTTATATGTGACTTGGTTTTCTTTCTCTTTGAGAAATTTGAAGATCTTCTCTTCATCCATACTATAATGAAATTCCTTAATAATGTGCTTGGTATGTGCTTTTTTCCTCCACTCAATGCTAAACACATATTGTACCAGAAACATTTTTTTTCAATACTGGGAAATTGTACTGTACTTGTGGTTGTGTTGTTAATCCCTCTTTTCTGTTTATTCTGTTCAGTATCTCACTGTTTTATATTTTTTAAACTCCTCTTGTTTAGATGGTTTAAATATCTTTTGATCATTATTTTCCCTTTTATTTCTCTTCTTCGATGTTAGTCTGACAATCTGAGACATTGTGGCAAGAATGGAAAAATGTAAATGGTGGCCGGCTATAGCTGTTACAGAACCCATGTCTATTTATCAAAGATGCATTTTAAACTACGAAATAATCATCTCTCTATTTTACTTTAAATGTGTTAAGAAACAAAAAATTGATATGGTAATTTTCTTTCAAACCATTAAAAGATGTTTGTTCTCATCCAAAAATAAAGAAAGGGCCGAGCCCGTGGCGCACTCGGGAGAGTGCGGTGCTGGGAGCGCAGCGACGCTCCCGCCGCGGGTTCCGATCCTATATAGGAATGGCCGGTGCACTCACTGGCTGAGTGCCGGTCACGAAAAAGACAAAAAAAAAAATTAAAAAATTTTTTAAAAAAATAAAGAAAGAAAGTAACTCCTCGTGGTTGGATATTGTACCTCATGGGCTGAGGGTCTGATTTTTATGTAATTTCTATTTCTCATCTTTTGGTTTGTGTTTTGGGAAATTTTATCAGTTTTATTTTCCAACTTTTCTAATGACATTTTAACCTCAGTTATTGAATTTTTATGTTTCAAGTGTTTTTTTTTTTTTTAACCTCTGATTATTTCTCTTTGTCTAGCATTCTCCCTATTTCATAAAAGCAACATCATCTTTTTGCTCTCTCAGGGTATTAATTCCAGTTGATATTATTTTGTGTGCATGTGTGGGGATGGATAATAGTTTGTTTTTTTCTAGTTTGAATATTGTTTCAGTTTCCTTCAGTTTCCTTTTTGCCTTATTATTTTGGTCTTTGATTTATATTGGAGATTTTTCTTAAATAGCTGGCTAGCTGTTTTATAATGAAGAGAAGGGGGGGAGTTTCAAGATGTCGGTGGCTGCGGCGGCTGGCGCGGAGTAGCTGAGGTGGAAAAGGCGGCCACTGGGCCTCAGGCAGCCGGGAAACTTGTGGACCTTACTCTTGCCATCTCTTAACGGAGGACTGCTGCTGGTGGCTGGTCGTGGGGGCTGACCGCCACTTTGCCCCCGGCAGGAGAGGCTGCCTCATTTACAGGCAACAGCTTTGAAGTGTGGAGCAGGAAAAGAACTGTTTCTTAGCTGCAAAAGCGCGTCTCTAAACAGGGAACATGGTGCTAGGGCTGCTGTGGGTGCAGACAGAATCCCGGAGGCCGGGGCCACGCTGAAGGCGGCCAGTGGCCCTATTCAGGATTCGAGGTTTCAGGCCGGCATTAAAGAAGATTCCTGGGAGTGCCCGAGCCGCGCCGCGACTGAACAGCCTGAGGCGGCAGCGGCCGAGAACAGGGAAGGTGACAAACCAGAGACAGAGAGTGATCACCCGACCTGGCACAGCCCTGTGAGTGACCATTGGTCCAGCTCTGTTCGGGGGGATTATGCCCACCCGGCTCCCGCCTGCATCACCAGGCCACTCACTACCCCGGGGGCGGCCTCCATTTTCCCAGGTGCAGGCAGCTCCGCCCGGCTCCGCCCTCACTGAGCTTTCCCACTTGCTTGGCCCAGCGCGGGGCTTTCTGGAGCCTGCGGCCGGCCTCCCCTCCCACTCCCTCCGTGGTTCTCTGGCGGGGCTGGTGGCGGGGGCGTCCCCGGCCACTGTCAGGAGGGCAAGGAAGTACGGGCGGGCCAACTGTCTCTCCCCCACACCCTGGACTCTGGCCCCCAGTAAACTTCCTGTTACTGGGAGGCAGATACCATCTCTGCAGCCACCAGTTCGGAAAAAAGCCTAACCAATGTCTGGTTGGGAATAGTGTGGTAGGAGAGTTCCCAGGTCCACTAGAACCTGCCAGAGAGATGGCTGCAGGTGGGCGCTAGATTAGGTCTATGCCAGAGGGATACAAAGGTGAACAAGACCCGAGAAAGATCTACACAGTGCTACAAAGGCACCCAGAGCGACCGGTCGTCTGTGCCTAGCAGAAACCTGGTAGACTTCCTGGGCGAGGCGGTGCCGAGCAGGGTCTTGAAGGCCCAGCTGATAGAAGAGGGGCACAGAAGACACGCCCCAGCCCAGCACAGTGCGCACAGAGTGGGGAGATGTGCGACCTGGGAGGCAGAGACTTGACAGAAACCACACACTCGGTGGGGTTGACACTGCACGATCCAACAGCCTGGGCCAGAGCACACGGAACAGGGAGAAGTCCTGCACAGGAAGTGAAAGCTCAACAGAGATCACACACCCTGTGGTACGTGATCCACCAGCCCAGCAGAGTCCAAGCTGACCAGAAAGGTGGCTCCCTGGAGAAGCCCAAGACCCGAGGCAACCACACACACAAGGCACTAGAGGCCAACTGAGCAGTCACGGAGGGAGCCATACGAAATTGGCAACCACAGCAACATCCTAGTTAGTCATTAGTCTCAAACCGGTGGACTGTGAAACCCCCTGCCACAATGAATAAAAACCAAAAAAAAAGATACCAGAAATACAAAAAATCAAGAAAGTACACCACCAAAAGTTAATAAATCTCAAACTCTAGATCCTATAGAACAAGAAGCCACTGAAATAACTGACAAGGAATTTCGAGTGATAATTCTAAGGAAACTGAATGACATACAAGAAAACTCAGCTAGACATCATGATGAAATGAGGAAAAGTATACAGGACCTGAAAGAGGAAATGTACAAGGAAATCAATGTCCTGAAAAAAACTGTAGCAGAACTTACTGAACTGAAGAAGTTATTCAGCGAAATAAGAAACACAACGGAGAGTTTAACCAGCAGGCTTGTCGAAGTTAAAGAGAGAACCTCTGAACTTGAAGATGGGCTGTTTGAAATAACACAAGCAGACAAAAAGAAAGAAAAAAGAATCAAGGACATTGAAGAAAATCTGAGAGAGATATCAGACAACCTCAAGCGCTCAAATATCCGAGTCATGGGTATTCCAGAAGGGGAGGAAAATGGAGATTCCATTGAAAACATATTCAACAAAATAGTGGCAGAAAACTTCCCAGGTATAGGAAAAATCACAGATCTTCAGATCCAGGAAGCTCAACGATCTCCAAACGTATTCAACCCAAAAAGGCCTTCTCCAAGACATGTCATAGTCAAATTGGCAAAACTCAGAGACAAAGAGAGAATCTTAAAAGCTGCAAGAGAGAGGCATCAAATCACCTATAAGGGAGCCCCAATCAGGCTAACATCAGACTTCTCATCACAAACCCTAAAAGCTAGAAAGGAATGGAATGATATTTTCAAAATACTAAAAGACAAAGATTGCCAGCCAAGAACACTCTACCCTGCAAGGCTATCCTTCTGAAATGAAGGGCAAATAGTATATTTCTCAGACAAACAAAAACTGCGGGAGTTCACTACCACAAGACCACCCTTACAAGAAATCCTCAAGCGAGTACTGGGTTTGGTTCCTGAAAAATAACTACCACTGCCATAAAAACCCAAGAAAAATCAATACCCACTAGTATAATAAAAATGGCATCCATGAAGAGAAAACAAGCAAACAAAAACACTATCTACAACCTAAGGAACCAACAAACACAGAAACCAAACAGTAAATCAGAAAGCAAGGAACAAAAGACACCTAAGACAACCAAACAACCAATAAAATGCTGGGAATAAATCAACACCTTTCAATAAAAACTCTTAATTTAAAAGGCTTAAATTCCCCAATCAAAAGACACAGACTGGCTGACTGGATCAAAAAGGAGGACCCAACTATATGCTGCCTACAAGAGACCCACCTCACCCATAAAGATTCACACAGACTAAGAGTGAAAGGATGGAAGAAGATTTACCATGCAAACAGAAAAGAAAAACGAGCTGGACTAGCTATTCTTATATCGGACAAAATAGACTTTAAACTAAAAACCATAAAAAGAGACAATGAGGGACACTACTTAATGATAAAAGGACTGATCCATCAAGAAGACATAACAATCATAAATATGTATGCACCCAATGTTGGAGCAGCCAGATTTATAAAACAAATGCTATTAGACCTAAAGAAGGAAATAGACACTAATACCATAATAGCAGGGGACCTGAACACCCCACTATCTATATTAGACAGATCATCTAGGCAAAGAATCAGCAGAGAAACACAAGATCTAAACAAGACTCTAGACCAATTGGAATTGGCAGATATCTACAGAACATTCCACCCAACAACCTCAGAATATTCATTCTTCTCAGCAGCACATGGATCATTCTCCAGGATAGATCACATATTAGGTCACAAATCAAGTCTCAACAAATTCAAAAAAATTGGAATTATCCCATGTATCTTCTCAGACCACAATGGATTAAAACTAGAAATTAATAACAAACGAAACTCTGGAAACTATACAAACACATGGAAATTAAACAGCATTCTACTTAATGACATATGGATCCAAGAAGAAATCAAGCAGGAAATCAAAAAATTTATTGAAACTAATGAAAACAATGATACATCATACCAAAACCTGTGGGATACTGCAAAAGCAGTATTGAGGGGGAAATTTATTGCATTAAACGCTCACTTCAGAAGAATGGAAAGATGGCAAGTGAACAACCTAACACTTCACCTTAAAGAACTAGAAAAACAAGAACAATCCAAACCTAAAGTTAGCAGACGGAAAGAAATCATTAAGATCAGCGCAGAACTGAATGAAATGGAAAATCAAAAAACAATTCAAAAGATCAACGAATCAAAAAGTTGGTTTTTTGAAAAGATAAATAAAATTGACAAACCATTAGCATGGCTAACAAAAAAAAAAAAGAGAGAAGACTCAAATAACAAAAATTAGAAATGAAAAAGGTGATATTACAACTGATTCATCTTAAATACAAGGAATCATTCGAGACTACTATAAACAACTATACGCCAACAAATTTGAAAATCTGGAGGAAATGGATGAATTTCTGGACACACACAATCCCAAAACTGAACCATGAAGACGTAGAAAATTTGAACAGACCAATAACAACAAAGGAGATTGAAGCTGTTATCAGAAGGCTCCCAACAAAGAAAAGCCCAGGACCAGATGGATTCACAGCAGAATTTTACCAAACATTCAAAGAGGAATTGACACCGATTCTTTACAAACTATTCCAAAAGATTGAAACAGACGCAAATCTCCCAAACTCATTCTATGAAGCAAACATCATCCTGATACCAAAACCAGGTAAAGATATAACCAAAAAAGAAAACTACAGGCCGATATCCTTGATGAATATAGATGCAAAAATCCTCACTAAAATACTAGCAAACAGAATACAGCATCACATACGTAAAATTATTCATCACGACCAAGTGGGATTCATCCCAGGGATGCAAGGTTGGTTCAACATACGCATATCAATAAATGTGATATACCATATTAATAAACTCCAACAAAAGGACCATATGATCATCTCTATAGACGCTGAAAAAGCATTTGATAAAGTTCAGCACTCATTCATGACAAAGACCCTCTATAAGTTAGGTATAGAGGGAAAGTATCTCAACATAATTAAAGCCATATATGCCAAACCCACAGCCAATATCATCCTGAATGGGGAAAAGCTGAAAGCTTTTCCTTTAAGAATAGGAACTAGACAAGGATGCCCACTCTCACCACTCCTATTCAACATAGTGTTGGAAGTACTAGCCAGAGCAATCAGAGAAGAGAAGGAAATAAAGGGCATCCAGATTGGAAAAGATGAAGTCAAACTGTCCCTGTTTGTAGATGACATGATCCTATATACCGAACAGCCTAAAACCTCTACAAAAAAACTGCTGGAATTGATAAATGATTTCAGCACAGTAGCAGGATACAAAATCAACACACAAAAATCAGTAGCATTTCTTTTCTCCAATAGTGAACATGCAGAACGAGAAATCAAGAAAGCCTGCCCATTTACAATAGCCACCAAAAAAATAAAATACTTAGGAATTGAGTTAACCAAGGAGGTGAAAACTCTCTATAAAGAGAACTACAAACCACTGCTGAGAGAAATTAGAGAGGATACAAGAAGATGGAAAGATATCCCATGCTCTTGGATTGGAAGAATCAACATAGTGAAAATGTCCATACTACCCAAAGTGATATACAAATTCAATGCAATCCCCATCAAAATTCCAAAGACATTTTTCTCAGAAATGGAAAAAACTCTCCAGACATTTATATGGAACAATAAAAGACCACGCATAGCCAAAGCAAGGCTGAGCAAAAAAAATAAAGCTGGAGGCATAACACTACCTGACTTTAAGCTATACTACAAGGCTATAATAACCAAAACAGTATGGTACTGGCATAAAAACAGACACACTGACCAATGGAATAGAATAGAGAATCCAGAAATCAACCCACACACTTACTGCCATCTGATCTTTGACAAAGGCACCAAGCCTATTCACTGGGGAAGGGACTGCCTCTTCAGCAAATGGTGATGGGATAACTGGATATTCATATGCAGGAGAATGAAACTAGATCCATACCTCTCGCCGTATACTAAAATCAACTCAAAATGGATTAAGGATTTAAATATACACCCTGAAACAATAAAACTTCTTAAAGAAAACATAGGAGAAACACTTCAGGAAATAGGACTGGGCACAGACTTCATGAATACGACCCCAAAAGCACGGGCAACCAAAGGAAAAATAAACAAATGGGATTATATCAAACTAAAAAGCTTCTGCACAGCAAAAGAAACAATTAACAGAGTTAAAAGACAACCAACAGAGTGGGAGAAAATATTTGCAAAATATACATCTGACAAAGGATTAATATCCAGAATATATAAGGAACTCAAAGAACTTTACAAGAAGAAAACAAGCAACCCAATTAAAAAATGGGCAAAAGAGCTAAGTAGGCATTTCTCTAAGGAAGATATCCAAATGGCCAACAGACATATGAAAAAATGCTCAACATCACTCAGCATCCGGGAAATGCAAATCAAAACCACACTGAGATACCATCTCACCCCAGTTAGGATGGCTAAAATCCAAAAGACTATGAACGATAAATGCTGGCGAGGCTGTGGAGAAAAAGGAACTCTCATACATTGTTGGTGGGACTGCAAAATGGTGCAGCCTCTATGGAAAATGGTATGGAGGTTCCTTAAACAATTGCAAATAGATCTACCATACGACCCAGCCATCCCACTGTTGGGAATCTACCCAGAGGAATGGAAATCATCAAGTCGAAGGTATACCTGTTCCCCAATGTTCATCGCAGCACTCTTTACAATAGCCAAGAGTTGGAACCAGCCCAAATGCCCATCATCAGATGAGTGGGTACGGAAAATGTGGTACATCTACACAATGGAATACTACTCAGCCATAAAAACGAATGAAATACTGCCATTTGCAACAACATGGATGGACCTTGAGAGAATTATATTAAGTGAAACAAGTCAGGCACAGAAAGAGAAATACCACATGTTCTCACTTATTGGCGGGAGCTAAAAATTAATATATAAATTCACACACACACACAAACAAACCGGGGGGGGGGCGAAGAAGATATAACAACCACAACTACTTGAAGTTGATACGACAAGCAAACAGAAAGGACATTGTTGTGGGAGGGGGGGAGGGAGAAGGGAGGGAGGGAGGTTTTTGTGATGGGGAGCAATAATCAGCCACAATGTATATCGACAAAATAAAAATAAAATAAAAATAAAACCTAATGCAAAAAAAAAAAAAAAAGAGAGAAGGGACTGAAAAGCTACAGCTCTGTGTCTGTAAGATGGGCCTGTCTATTGATGCGCTTCACTTCAGAGTGATGAAAATCACCGTTCGTTTTCTGAATGTAACATTTTGGGAGTCTGACAGCCTTCTTTTATTTTTTCTAGTGTCTACCCCTTTCAGTCCAAGCTGGCAGCATTTATGCTTGTATAATATTCTCAAAATGTTTATGGCCCTCCCATGAATGTCACTCAGATTCACACTATTAGACAAGAGGGTCCCTCACAGGTCCTTCCTGAATGACTCCTCCTCTATTCCTGGATTCTGCTAAGATGGTTGATTGGATTCACTAGGCACATAATCTGTTTAGCTAAAATTTATCCATCCATAGCCTTGGTCATCTCTCCAGAGCATGCTTTTCCATTAGTGAATTTCCAAATTTTAGTATTCTTTGAGATCTGGATATGCAGAGAGCCTCCCCATCACAAAGTGCTAATTCCTTTTTGCTTAACTCTTTCTTCCTTGATTTATCTTCCTTTCACATTTTTCGGTAAGCAGCAAGGAAAAACCAGGCTTTACCTTCAACACTTTGCTTAAAAATCCAAGTTCATCACTTACAAGTTCTGCATTCCAGCCCACAATAAGACATACTTCGGTAAAATTTTATGCCACTTTACAACAAGGATTGCCTTTTCTTCAGTTTCCAACAACACGTTCCCCATTTATTTCTAAGGCATCAGCAGAAGCACCTTTAACATTTGTATTTCTGCTAATATTCTGTTTATGACAATACGTGTATTCTCTTAAATGATAAAAATTTTCTCTATGTTCTCTTCACTCTCTTCTCAGTCTTCACCAGAATTGCCTGAAATACCCATATTTCTACAAATTGTCTCTTCACAGCGATCTAAGCCTGTTTTATTATATGCCTCAAAATTCTTTCATCTCTACATTACCCAATTACAAAGCCACTTCCATATTTATAAGTATTTGTACAGCAGCACCTGACTTGCCAGGACCACCTGACACTCTCTATACCTGTCCTGATCTCTCAATTTTTTTCTCTCTAAGACTTGCAGATTTTTTTACTAATTAATTAATATAGATATAGTAGGGGCAAAAGCTGGGGTCATCAACCCCCTATAATCTCTGTAGCAGGAGATCTGAAGAGCTCATTTTTATGAATGCCAGATACAGTATTTTTTTAAATTAGGTATTTGAGGCATCAAACAAAAATTTAAATAATTATCATGAAAATACAGGAATATTTTGGTCCTGTTTTCATTTATTTGTCTTTTTAAAAATTTTTACATAAAGTTGGGGTGAACTCGGTAATTTATTCAACACTCTATTAGACCCTGACTACACTGTGGACAACAAGAGTCGCTCTATTTTCTTCTCTGATTTTGTCTTATCTCACTTGACTATATACATACATACATATATATATATATATATATATATATGTTTGCCAATAAAAATACCCAGTACTGGTCTGTGTATCTATGTCCCCCATAACACATGTTGGCTGCATACACACATGCACACACATATATGTATATATATGTAGTATGTCTAATTATACTACATATATTAATCATATATATGTAAGAACTATGTAGAATTGGCTTGCTGCTCTTGTAGCTGATTACAGTTCTTTCAGAAACTGGAGTGGGATAAAATGACAGCTCTTGATTCAAAAAAAAAAAAAAAAAAGAGAAAAATTATAGCTTATTCAGCAGAGTAAAGTAAAGAGGATAAATCATTCTATCACTAAATGGCTTTTTGGCCTGAGCCTCTGAACCTTTCTGGGTCTTCATGACCTTATCACTAAGAAGAAAAAGTGGGATTATGCATAATCTCTAACATTCCTCCCAGACTGAGTGGTCTAGGACTCCAGTTAAGACTTGGTGTTATTTTAAGAGTAGGCTGTTTTTTCACTGATTGCTTCTGCTCTCTGTCTTGACCACACTGTATTTCTTACTTAGTAGTTCCAGTGAGGAAGAACATCTGGCATACTGCAAAGCAGCACTTATTTTTAGCCAGTGATGAGCTGCAGATGTTGAATTTTTCTAAAATCTCTGCTTCACACAATGAAGGGAGTCTGCATTTTCCCTGTTGCCTGCTCCCTTCCCCCAATGAGACACTGTTTATAAGCTGAAGTCTGAAAAACTTAGGAATTTTCTCTTGATGGACAATTTGGACAGGACAATTAGAAGTGAGGTCATAAGAGAGATATCCGGATTGAGAGGCCAATTTACTTGGTCTAAATCTGTACTTTTACTATACAGTGCATGGAGCAGGGGTGAAGACACAAAGCACCCCTTCAGTAATTCAGAGAGAAGCTGTCACTTCCACTTTAAGGCTGATCACTTTCTATTGCATTTATTTGTTTGCTTGTCCATCCTCCTAACTAGACTGTTAGAGCTTTGAGGTCCAGAACTGTCTCTTATGCATCGTGCTCTTCACAGCAGTCATCACAGTGCCTGTCACATAACATGTTCTTGGTTATGTTTGCTGAGTAATGAATGAATAGATGAATGAATAAGTTCAATATATAACTTACAGACTGTTGAATCACAGTTCTACAAATATTCCTAAGATGTCATCCTATATTTTACCTTTCCTCAGGGCCAATTTTTCCATGGGAGCCCTCTTGTTGTTTTCAATAGCTCTTTAATAATAGTCAACAAATATGTATTGAGCATCTGGTCTGTTTCAGGCACTGTTCAAGGTGCTAAAGATACAGCAGTGAATTTGAAAGATTGGGTTCTCCCTTACCTGAGTCTCAGCTTTTAACAGGAACTCAGATGATAACCATGTTAAAAATAAATACATTTTAGGTAGTAACAGGTGCTATTAAGAAGAACAAAGCAGATTGTGGTAGTTTTTAATGCTGTTTACCAAATGCTTCCAATCCTCCCTCTGGACAGATGGTAGAATGGCACATCCTGCCCTCTTGTCATTATGTATGCCTATATGATTCATTTTGATCAACTAGACATGAGCAGAATTGACAGGCATTGCTTCTGGGTGGAAACTTTCAGAGCCAGTTCTTGGTTTTCATATTCCTATCTTAAATGGTGGATGATCTGCTAGATTGGTTCCTGGAGTGAAGAAACATGGAGCAGAGCCCACAGCTGGCCTGTGGTGGACACGGGAGTGAGCAAGACCTAAACCTTAGTAGAGAGAAGCCAGTGTTTTCTTTCTTTCTTTTTTTTTTCCTTTTCTGCACTATAACTGAACCTACCCTGACTAATTAAAGGGTTGATAAGATAGATGGAAGGGGACTAATGCAGGTAGAATGGTCAGGAGAAGAGTGAAAAAAGGAAGACATTTCTGAATCAATAATATTTGAGCATAGTTTGAATGATGAGAGGAGGTGAGGCCTTTGAAGACCGTGGGGGAGAGATCACATGCCAAGGCCTGGGGGAGAAAACAGACTTGCTTTGTCCAAGCAACAGAAGATCAACATGCCTTGATGTGAGTGAGCACAGGGAAGAGCATTAATGTAGCCAGTGTCCACATCAGGTAGGCTTAGAAGGCTATGGTCAGGAGTGTGCATAGAAAGGCTTTGAAGGTCTCAGTAACAAAGGGACATGACCTGATTTGAATTTGTGAGATCTCACTGTGATATTAGATGAAGAATCTGTTACTTGGGTGCAAGAGGGTAAACAGTGTGTCCAGTGTGGGGGTCATTACGGTAAATTTGGAAGAGATGATTGTGGAGTCAAATCAACTATCAGTGGGAGAGTTGGTGAGATATGGTCTTTATTAGGATATTATTTAGAGATGTCGTGTAAGTCTGAGGCACAGTATCTCCTTGGTAGAAATCACAGTTCCTGTGTTGCTGTACAAAAGTGAGGCAATATTGAAGTCTTACAAGAAATCATTGATATTTATTTTCACAAGCAAATTACTTTTGCATGGGTGGGCCTGCTCTCAGCTCAGATGCATCAACCAATGGATCTCCAGCTTCTCAGTTTCCAGGATAGTTATGTGCCCAGATTTTCTTTTCCATCTTTCCTGTAACCCTGTCTCCCTGAACAAGTATGATCTTTACCTCATCTTCTCCCTGAATTCTACTAACTGCTATCCATAAGGAATGACTTCAAGTTATCTCCCTTTCATGTGGCTCTCTATAACTAATTCTACGTGACAAACCATACAGATATATTTCAGCCTTGGTGGAGTTGACATTTGTAACTGGAGAGAAAAACATTAAATATGTATCCAGTTAATTCTTTCACTGAAATTGCTTCATGTCTTACAAAGGAGAAGTCATGGTTATTATGACAAAATATAAAAGGGGAATATAACCTAATACTGGAGAGGAGATGGAAAGATGTCACTGAAGAAGATTATGTGAACTGAGTTCTGATTTGAATAGAATTAGATAAGTGAAGAAAAAGAGAAACTCATTTGAAGACTCTTGGAAAGGAAGGAACTTAGAATTATCCACTGTGCTGAACTAGCTTTTCATTAGAACTTTTGAAAATTTAAAATGCGTGGATTTAGGCATGGTTGATGTTATCACAGGCGAAGTTCTTCTGCTGTTAAAAACCTTACACAGATTTTTGTTATTTGCTTTTGTGTGTGTGTGTGTGTGTGTGTGTGTGTGTGTGTGTGTGTGTGTGTGTGTGTGTGTGTAAGAACTTATTTCAGATAATGGGCATGGTTGCTTTTGACTTAAAATTATTTATGTTATTTCTTCCTTGCCTGTTCCCTCGAGTTTTGAGTTTAACAAAATTGAGACATTCACTGCTTGATGCAAGGGGGCAAATGTGCTTCTTTTCTATTGGTGGAAGGCAGAGATTTTTCTCCTGTTAAGTGTTATAAAATGGATGTCTCCCTTCAGTGTTCATCATCACTTGTAATGTATAGATTGCTGCCTGTAAGTGGCCCCCACATTGTATCTACAGATGGTGGAAAGTGTAAGTATTTTGGTCATTATCCTACTTGGAGAAATATGTAAACAATTGAACTGGTTACTTAACACTTATAAAATGAATAATTTTTATACCTGATGTGTCAGTTTTGGTGTGGATAGGAGAAAAAAAGCACAGAACTGAGACTCTTTGTGAATCATTAGCTAAGTGGACAAAAGTAAGCAAGTCAAAATGCCCTCAGGCCTTAATTTTCTCATTAATCAAGGGGCTAATAATACACAGCTGCTTGAAATACAATATAAGTGTGACATCCAATAGAGAAATAAATAAGGAAATTGTCTTAGAAAAATGTAAATGCTACATGAGCACAGGTTGCTATTCATCATGGAGTAAATGATGTAATTATGATTGTATTCAAAAATATTGAAGAAAGGAATACAATTTCCTCAAATATTAATTTAACTTTAAAAGCCTGATGTGTTATATATTAATAGCCCAGTTTTACACATGTGTGAACTACAGCTCAGAGATTTTAACATACTTGCCCGAAGTGACCAAAATAGTGTAACTCAAGCTGGAACTCAGATCTACATGAACTCAAGACTTCACAAACTTTGTTCCCTTAGGCTTTTTAATTTTCAAAACATTTGGTAAAATTCTAGTTTAGATTGGTAGTTAATTTGAAGTTCTTATCTTTCCAGGAGTCTTAGCCTGTGTCCTTCTTTTTATCTTGGTATTTCCAGGGGCAAGGAAATGTGTTGATAAGTCAAGTGGACAAAAGCCTATACTAATTATGCACATTGATTAAACGAGAAGTATAATTAAGCCTGAATTTCCTTTCATTTAGCCCCCCCAAGTGATCAAAAGACAAGCGTTCTATATTAATACCATAGAGCCATTATAATAATCCATGTAGGATGATGTAGATATGACATGGGACAACAAAAAAAGGAGATAATATTCACAATTTGATGATGGAGGGAATGCTGTAGGAGAGACTTAAGGTAAAGAGGAAGCCCAAAATAATAGGGACTTATAATAAGGGTTGGGGCTATTATTGTTAGGAAGGGAAAAGTGGGAGGAAAGTCGGAGAGAACTAGAGGGAGATCGAGACTGGACATAGAAGAGTGAGGTGGAAAAAATGGTAAACAAAGGTTTGGAACTGGGAATGCCTAGGGTGGTTCTCAGGACTGTCAATACTGTAAATAAAATAAGTGGAGATCTAGGACTTAAACCCCTGCTTGTCTAGAAGCCTCTCATCTCAAGGAACTCCCAGTAAACACCTGCATGTAGTTATATTAGTTCCTGAGACCTGCTGGCTCTCTCCTCTAGGAAATCTGGGAAACTTGGGAGTTTTTCTGGCTCCAAAGCCAAGTTCATGCTTTTCTGCTACCAGAAAGCCCAGTAGTTGCCCCTGAATCTGCCTCTGGAGAATATAAACAAGCAAAAGACCTTCTTCCATTGTGCCGGTTAGATGCAGCAATTCATTAAAACATTGCCCTGTGGCTACCAGCAAGGGCAGCTAGTCAGGCTGGCAGCTGATATCTGCCAGGCACGGGGACCAGGTCCAGATTTTTAAGTTTAGGCAGTAATTTTTTTTTTTTTTTTTTTTTTATCTAGCTGGGTCACTCTCTTCCCCTGTCCCTTACCCAGAGGCCAGCCCAGCAGCAGGTCTACCTGGACACCAGAGTGATAGCATATGACTCTCTCTCCACAGTCTTCCAGGGAATAACAAGAAAGTGCAACATACTTTGAAATTTCACTAGGGCGAGCACATAAGATTTTAAGTGTCTGGAATTAGGACATTGATCAAGCTGATTTTACTTCTAATCAAATTGTACTTTCAGAAAATAACTGTGTATGTTTCTGTCTCTTCCTCTGTATGTCCATCTCTAGCTCCCTAATGTCTCCCTCCTTCTAAAACACAGCCATGATCACTTGATTAAAAACGTTCACTGGTCCCTCTGGAACTTAGATAAATATTTAAACCTCTTACTATAAAATTCAGCTTCAGCTCTTATTATTCTTTCTGCCCACCTTCTCAGATGACTTTTCTATTTCCTAATGTGTCACACACTTTCATACATTTGTGGCTTTAAAAACTTTTTTCTCTGTTCTCTGACTTTCTCATTTTCCAAAGTTCACTCTACTTACCTACATTCTCGGTCTCTATGATAGCGCCTTAGTTTTCTTTTTCTGGTACTTATTTGTGGATGCCTCCAAAGCAGGGACCACATCTTTGTATGTCTCAATTTGAGCACTTAGCTCAGTGCTTATAAAAGTAGCTGCTACATGGTTGTTAGGAGTTGGGCTTGATTATTCCTACTTGGTGTCCCTTCCCATTTCTCTTTGGGAATCTGAGTCCCTCTCTCTTTCTTTCTGTGTCTCTCATCTCTACCACCACTTCTGAGTAAACCAAGCCCTATTCTCCTCTCTCTGTCCCATTGGCTTTGTGCTAGCTTTTCTCTTTCTAAGCACTGAGTTCCCACCCTACTTGGTGAATTTTTCTTCATGTCTCTTCATGTTTCTTCTAAATATTGGGTCCACTCATTCAGTGACTCAAGCAGCAGAGCACTAAGAATGTTCTTTTTAAGCCTTTTTTTGGAAGTATCTTATCTGAAAACAGCTGGAAAATCCAACCATAAGAAAGAGCTAAATTTTTAATTATTTTGGGGGCTATCGACAGTGAAACTATTACCACTCAAACATCCAGTCTTGCCCAGCTACAGCTCGTGTTTGGGAGATGGGCCTGTCTGAGATACGTCAGTGAAATGACTCATGTCAAGAAATGATTGAATCATTATCCTCATCTTGCAGATACATCGATAAGAGGAAGTAAGGCTTGTGAAAAGCTATATAGCTTTGAGGGAAAATGGATTTTGGACAACGTAACCATGCAACTTCAATTAAGAATGCCATAACTCATCCATCAGTGTAAACTATATTTGAAATATTCTATATGCCAAGCTCTATACCAGATACTGTGGAAACATTGATGAATAATATTATATCCTGGTCTTTAAGGAGTTCATAGCTCAGTAGGCAAGCTCATTGGTAAAGTCAACAATTACAACATGAGGTGTTAAGTTCTGTCCTAGAAGCCATCCAGAAGAGGGACTGATTTTGCACCAGAGCACATCTGGATTCATTCTGTCACACTAGGTACAAATTTTCAAAGGCCTCTGGGTCATTGTCTTCAAGGGAAATTGTCGGCTGGCATAGTCTCCCTTATTAGACCTCCAGCAAATTCCTGAAATCAAGGATAAACCCTCTTGCCACAAAGTTATTTTAAGAAATTTAACAAGCAGCAAATCCTCTATGATATCCTATTAAGCAACACCTGTGCAGACTGCTTTAGCTGCACTGGAGATTCTGAGAGTTTCTGGGTGACCTCAGTCTGCACATCATTGCTTTATCCCTTCCTCCAAATGTTCCTAAACAATGTGGCCTATTTTGCTTTGGCGTACAGCCTCTCAGCATCTCATACCTCCTCAGCATGCACAAAATCTTTGACATGACCTGTAATTTCCCCTTGTACTCGATTTTGGTTCTCTTTTCTGCTTCCTGAGTTGCCCTGTAGTATGGCCAGAAGGGAGAAAACTTAATTATTTGTTACTTTGTACCCCCTTTCTTTGTTCACCTCTTATAAGAGAGGGATTGTGAGTTTCTAAGGCTCACCCAATCCAACCCTTCTTCACATATCCCTGTTTCACAGTCTTGTCACATTAGTTTGAGTCTTTCCTCTAATATGAATGCTGGCATTGGCTGATTGACTCCAGGGTGCATTGCTGGAAGCTAATCAGTGGAAACTGAATTGATTGAAATCAAGCACCACATACCACAAAGCTCTCCCTTAATGAAAATTTAGTTTTTAAGCATATATGCTTGAATGCTGGTCATGAAATTTTTAAAAAATATAGAAAAGGATATAGAAGAACAATAACACGTGTTATCACCTGCTGGAATAAACTACCACTCACAATCTGGCATTATTTACTTTCATTTATTTTTTCTAGGCATATTATTGATATTTAATTATGTAAGTAATGTATGTACAGATAGTATTTACCTTTAAAAAAATATCTAAGCATTTTGGTTAAAACTTAAAGCTCCAACTGACATCTGTCTCTATACACAGATTTCTTCCAAACACTGCTTACCCCAAATCTGCATATACTCTGCAAAGGACAAAATTATTTTCGGTTTGGGCAAATATTTCCAGTATTTTCTGTAGTCTACATACATAATCATAAAAAAGATAATTTTTCAATTCACATTACATGCTTTGCAGTACACAAAACATTCTGCCACTTCCTTTTTTAAATTTAAAAATTCTATTTGGGGATCTTTTCATGCTGTTACAAGAGACACAGTGCACTTCTTGGAACTTTTATTCCATCATGTGCATCCATTACTTTTTAATCCATTCTATTTTGTTAAACATTTAGGTTTTTTTCCAGTTTTTCTCCTGTGAAAACAATGCCACCAGGATTGTTCTTATGTTCTTTTTGTGCTCATTTCTCTAGAATAGATATCCCAAAGTGCAATTAATGGGTCATAGGGCACATATAATTTAAAATTTTTATCAGTAACGTGTGAGACTGTTCTCCTGGAGAATTCAACATGGGGCTTGAATATCCTCAAAAGACACAGTTTCTTAGGCTATAGATGAACTAATTGTGTTCATTAAAACAGACAGTTGGTAAAAGCCCCACGAAACAGTGAGAGGCTAAATTTCAGAGTAATTTAAAAATTTATGTGAAAACCTTAAAGAGCTTCGACATTGTCAGCGATGATGTTTAGAACACTTTGACAAGTTAAACTCAGCTCAGACTTCTGGGGAGGAACTTGAAATTGGATGCCACCGCCATGAAAAATAGCATGGCCCTTCGCTATGGTTGAGTGTGAAAGTTCCCAAAGAATTGTAAAGCAGCTGGTCCTTTTATTCAAACAAAATCTTACTGGGAAGCTCTTAATACAGTACAGAGGAAAACTGAGTTTCTCCGCTGAAGCTAAGACAGATTACCTATAGGTCCTGTGTCCTGCCTCCACATATTTCTCATAATGTACCACAATGCAGCTTCTTACGAGTACCAGTGAGGCATCCTCGCTGAAAACCAGTGGGTTAGGTTAGTTCAGTCTCGTTATTTTTCTGATGAAGATGCTGAAGTTTAGAGAGATACACTTGTTTCTTCAGTATTTCAGAAGTTTCCAAAACTTAGGTCTAGCTTCCTTTTCTTAACCATGCTTTTCTTTGATTTGGGGACATCATATGAATTCCTTATTGAAGACAGCACTAAGCAACATTCAGGGATTATCTGTTCTGCTTTGAGCCTTCCACCAAAGAAGGGGCTTATTTTTTTCATACCTCCATTTGGTGGTAGACCACAAGCTGACAGAGCTCACTGGGACTCAGGGGAGGACACCCTGAGGTTCACTCTTAAGCCATGACTATGAAAGGGGCAGGTATTCTCCTTATTATCTCCTTAAGGCAGAGATGATCTGCTGTAGTGATTCCCAACCATGTGTTCAGAACCACTTTGGAGCTCATTATACAGGAAATAAATATAATTTTTAGAGAGAGAAATAAAGCTTTCCAATGTTATATGTTTTCATCCCCTATTGAAATACGCCCAACTTATCTTTTGAGAAGGGTCATTCAGAGCTTAGTGAGTGAGATTTAATTAAGAACAATTGGCAATAGACACAGTCTGATAATTTTCTTCCTTGCTTGCTTGCTTGCTTCGTTTCTTTATTTTACTCCTAGACACTGTTAGCACATTATGCTCATAATGGGAGCTTTAACCCCAAATCTCTCAAACACCACCATCATGCAGGTTTCTGGGGCAGGCAGCCTCCTCCTAGCCTTAACATACTAGGCTGACATTTTAAACCACAATTTCCTTTCCCCCAGAAGTGTTATGTAGCAGTTCAGATGCTGATAGAAAAACTAAAGCCACATGGAAAGTTTGTACAGAGGGAAAATGGTATTCCCTATAAATTAAGAACTGCCTGCTTATTTGCAAACAAACTCACTAGAGCCGAAGCCCTGTATGACAGTATTTCCCAACTGGTGTCTTGTGGCCCATATGTGTGCCATGAATGGTTGACTGGGGGCCACAATATGTATGTCCTCAGTGACAGAGAAAGGGGCAGAGCTTTGAGTGGTAGAATCTGCCAGCTGGAGGCTATCAGGGAACAGCCAGCTTCCTCTGTTTACCCATTGTGCTATACAATATTATCATTTTCTGCATGGGCCATGATGTGAGAAAGGTTGGGAAACTGGGGGAATATCATAGAAATCAACCAGCAGGCAGTGGACCATGCCCTGTCCATTCTGCCTTGGCTTTCCTGACCATGCTCTGACACCTTTTTTCATGGATTAGCTGCCTTGCCCTCTGCTGTGGATTCAGTGTCCCTTTAAAACTCATCAAAGCTTGACCCTTATTGTAACAGTGCTAAGAGGGTGGGAAATCTGATTATGGTATTTGAAAGATGGGGCCTTTGAGAAATGATTAAAGGCAGAGAATAGAACAGTGGTTACCAGAGACTGAAGGTGGGGACAGGGAGTGAGAAGAGAGAGGCTGGCAAATGGGCATAAAATTACAACTAGATAGAAGGAATAGGTTCTGCTGTTCTATTTATTGCACAGTAGGGTGAGCATGGTTCACAGGCAAGTTTTGTATATTACATCACAGCTAGAGGAGAGGCTTTTGAATGTTTTCACCACAAAGAAATGATAAATGCATGGTGTTTTTTGACCCAATTACTATATAACACATATGTACCAAAACATCAGATTGTGCCCCATAAATGTGTACAATTATTATTTGTAACTTAAATTTTTTTAAAAAGATGTTTAAAATCATAAATTTTATGTTAGCTGTATTTTACCACAATTAAAAATGTTTTAAATAAAAAAATCCATATTGACATATACATATAAAAAAGTGATTAGGTTGTGAGGACTGTGCCCTTGTGAATGGATTAATCCCTTCATGGAGTAATGGATGTGGTTCTGATAGCTTTATAATAAGAGCAGTAAGAAGGTTAGCTCTCTCCTGCTCAGTTCACTATCTCACCATGTGATACCCTGAGTTGCTGTGGACAGACACCACCCAGAAGATGGCCCTCACCAGATGTGTTCCCCAGACTTTGAACTTCCCTGCCTCTGAATTTTATTTCTTTATAAATTACTCTGTTTCAAGTATTCTGCTATAAGCAACAGAAACAGATTAATATACTTCCCAATTCTCAATTTAGACCCCTCCCTTCTTTCTCATTTCAAAGGAATATTTTCTTTCCATGTTTTCAACTTCACTTAAGGAAGTTACCATCTTATGGAGTCAGTTTTCAAATCTGAAACTCAAACCCATTTCTGTCCCTTAACTTCTAAACCAAAGTTGTAGGGACTGGACCTCTAAGTCTAATGCATCTCCTTCCTCATCCTGTTCCTTGCCGCCTCTTCCGTGGTTCAAGTCCACACCCTCTGTTTCCTAGATAATTGCAACTGTCTCCTGCTCTTACATTTCTCAAGTCTCTCATTCACACTCAGTATTCTGCCAGTTATTTCCCTTTAAAAATAGCATTTCTTTCCATAAAGATCTTTTTAAACTCTACATAACTTTTCCCCATAAAGTCTTTCTCTTTCACACGCTAATCCAGACCCTCCATGATCTTTTCTCAGCCCACTTTTTTGATTCCTCTTTTCCTTCCATGGACCCTGAATTCCAAAAAGATTACTGGTTATCTTTTCTTATTTCCGTTCATTTTCTCTGTGTATATCCTTTAGTTGTAACTCATACTCCTCTTCCCAAAGAGTGAAGATTATTTTCATGTTAAGCCTAAATCAAACACTACCTTTTCTGTTGACTCTTCCATGACCATCAGTTAAAAAAAAAAAAAAAAAAGTTCTCCCTTTTAGGCATTCTACAGCAAATGACTTTTACCTTCAATTAATATTCCTCTTTTCTCCTTGCTTTGTATTCTTCTGGGTGGTTTGTCTCCTATTTATACTATTAAATTATAAATTCTATCAGTACTGGGACTGTCTTAGATGGTTTTGTGTCCCTACAGTGACATCATGTTACCTTGTAACAGCCACGTGCTCAAGCACGTTAGATAAATTGACCCATGCATAATGGATGTGGCTTCTTGTGCATGAAACTCTCTAGCATTGCACTGTGGGCTCCTGGAGGACAGGAGCTGAGTCATATGTATCACCGCATCCTCCAAGGTAGAAGGGTGGATAAGAACACCAGCTACAGTGGGTCTTCCGGGGTTGAGATTCTAGCTCTACCACTTTCTACCTTTACACCTTTAGGCAATTCATGAAATTCTCTGTGCCTCAATGTATGCAACTGTAAAATGGAGATCATTCATTCTAGTGTTCAACAAATGTGTCTACCAAAGGCCGATGATACAGAACAGAGGTTAGCAAGATGGGCAAAATTCCTGCCCTGATGAAGCTACTGTTATTTTGAGGAAGACAGGTGATAAAAAAATTCATAATATGCTCATAATTTCAGGTATTTTTATATGTTCCAAAGCAAAATAAGGCAAGATATGGGGAGATGGAATGATGGAGTTTGCTGTTTTAGCTATGGTATTTAGGAAAGGCCTCTCAGAGAACTGGATGGTGCAGAGGTGAGCTGTGTAGTTATTTGGGAAGAAAGCATGTCAAGCAAAGGGAATTGCAAGGGCAAAAGCCCCTGATAATGCAAGCACTTATGTCATAGGTGCTGAGAGTTATGAAAATTGAATGAGTTAATGCAGAGTAAAAATGTTAGCTGCTATTATTTGGCATGATTTTACGTGAATAGCATCTTTTAAAATGTTTATTAAGTAAACAAACTATTGATTAGGAAGAAAACTAAAATACCGATATTTGTTAAATTTCTAATATGAACCACTGTGTTGAGCACTTTCCAACATCCTCTGCAAGAGCAGAGCAACCATGTGCTACAGTTAAGTGATTACTCTAGAGTTCTACTTTCAGGGCACACATCTCCATCACTTATTAGCTGTGTGCCCTTAACCAAGAAATTTAATCTCTCTGTAACTCAATTTTCTCATTTGTAAGATAGGGCTAATAACAGTACTTTCCTCCTAGGCTATTGTGAGAATTAAATGATTTAATGTATGTGAAGCACTTACAACAGAGCCTGGCACATGTAAGCCCTCCGTACATTGTTGTAATTGGTGTCTTATAGATGAGGATGTCTGAGACCAGAGAGGTTAAGAAACTTGTCCAAGGCAACCCAGCCAATGAATAATAGCAAAAAGATGCAAAGTCGGGTCTTTCTGACTGCAAAGCCCACATGATCTCCTAAGCACACTGCACATGGAATGGCATAATGGCAGTGGAGTATCGCCCAGCATCGTCTGCTTCTCACTCCATCCCCCTGGAGGATGACCCTAATTACAGAATCTTAAGACTAACAATTGCTCAGCAGCATGTTTCTCAGCTGGCCTTCTGAATTAGCCCTGATCTTCTTTAATTATGCAACACATGCATCCTCTGAGGCCAGACTCTTAGGCTTCAGTGGAAGATGTCTATGTTTAGACTCATGAAATCACCAAATGCTTCCGGGCAAGTGTTGTTAATTCTCCTTCATCCCCTCCTCAGTAATGTGTGATTTTCATTTAAAGTCTTCCATTTACAACCCCTCAGTGTCCCCCACATTTATTTTCTCGTTGTCAAAGGATTTAACTCTCACTCTCTGAACCACTCACACACCCACACAGAGGCACCCCAGGGTCTTAGCAAAGGATTTTGTACGAAATCCCTAATTCCGACATACGTTATTTAACTCTATTCCTAATGACTTTTGCCTTTAAATTGCAGTTTCACTGCTCTGTATTGTCTCTACAGATGGCAAACAGACCATTTTTTCTCCATCTGGAGCTGGCACTGTGAATATTTTTGGTTTGAAAGTTTGAGGAAGGGGAAAGACAAGGGCAATGTGATGTCTGTGGCCTTTATCTCTCTTGCTCTTCCCCTGTATTTCCTCCTCGTGTATTTCCTTTCCTCTCTGACTTGGTTCACATGCATCAACTTTACATGTCCTTGGGCTTGGAATATGTGTTATCTCTGAGTTGTAGCTTTCTGGTAATTATTCAGAAACAATAAACCAAAAGAAAGAGAAAGGGGGAGAGAGAGAAAGAGACTCTGTGAATACAGCCATATGAGAAAATAAATATCTCATGATCATATACTTTGCTTGTTCCAAATTGGTTCAGAATTGGTCTACTCATCAAAAATGCCAAAAGACAAATGGGACCTCATAAAGACAAATGTGAAGTTTGCATATTTACAAACACACTTGAATGTGTTCTGGCTACGATGGCACACACTCTCTGCCTACTCATCCCAATGTCATTTATCCCAGAAAATTATTCTTTCATAAAAGCATTACCAAATGAGCTGCTAATGTATGGGAAAGGATTGGTTAGGAAGGCTTGGATTTGAGAATGACAGGTGTATGAGACATTAGAGATATTCTAACATAAGACCCTCATTTTGAGATAGGAGGTGCTCAGTTTCCCTGGGTTTGGGTTTCAGGACATACCTCTGGGTTTAGCCATTCTCCAAGGTCTCAGGCCCCTCCTCTGGGCCCTTGCATAGAGGAGCGTTACTGATGCTTATGGGACATACTTTCAACACCAACATGGGGAGATTGAAACCACAAGGGGAGGATTTACGCAAATCCAGTAGCTGAGCATGCTCAGTAAAAGGAATTTATACCAGCTTATATAACCCAAGTAACTGAGCATAAAGAGTGGAAGGGAGTTCATCACTTGAATGACCTTCCACTAGGGGTGCTGAAGAGCACAGAATATTCCTGAATATGTTCAGTACATGTGATAGAATTCTGTCAATGAACATGCCCTAAAAGGAGACCAACTGGACACATACAAGACTATGTTACATAGCACAGAACCACCCCCTTAGTTGAGTATTCATTAGATAGCATGATATATTAGATAGTAAAACTATAAAAGCTGAATTCCAGTAGGAGGTGGGGCTGCTGCTCACTCTCCTAGAGCCAGACCCTGCTCTGCCTGTGGAGTGCATATTTCTTTCTTTTCTTTTCTTTTTTTTTTTTTAGCTTTATTTATTTATTTGGATTAAAGACTTTTTATTTATACATATTTATGGGGTACAGAGTTGACTATCAGTATTTGTATACACTATGTGGTGATCAAATCAATATTATTAACATGTTCATCATTACAAATCATAGTTACTGTTTGTGTCCCTTACCTAACTACTCCCTGTCCTCCCTCCCCCTCCCCTTTCCCACCTGTTGTAACTATAGATCTGTTCTCTCCTTCTGAAAGTTCAACACGTTATTATGATCTTTCTCTTTTTCTTTGTTTCATAGCTCCCACTTATGAGTGAGGACATGTAGTATTTCTCTTTTTGTGCCTGGCTTATTTCACTTGACATGATTTTCTCCAAGCTCATCCATGTTGCTGCAAATGGGAGAATTTCATTCTTTTTAATTGCAGAGTAGTATTCCATTGTGCATATATACCACATTTTCCTTATTCAGTCATCTGTCAATGGACATTTAGGTTGGTTCCTTATTTTGGCTATTGTAAATAGAGCTGAGAGTGCAGGTATCCCTTCCACATGATGATTTCCATTCCTTTGGGTACATACCCGGAAGTGGGATTGCTGGATCATATGATACTTCTATTTGTAGTTGTTTGAGAAACCTCCATACTATTTTCCATAATGTATTCACTACTTTACAGTCCCACCAACAGTGCAGAAGAGTTCCCCTTTCTCCACATCCTCGCCAGCATTTGTTATTCCTGGTCTTTTTAATAATGGCCCGTCTAAGTGGGGTGAGATGCTATCTCAGTGTGGTTTTGATTTTCATTTCCCTGATGATTACTGATGTTGAGCATTTTTTCATGTACCTGCTGGCCATTTGCATGTCTCCCTTTGATAAAGGTCTATTCAGCTCATTTGCTCATTTTTTAATTGATTTATTATTATTACTATTAGTTTTTTTGCTGTGAAGTTGTTTGAGTCCCTTGTATGTTTTAGAAATTAATCCCTTATCAGATGTATGGTTTGTAAATATTTTCTCCCACTCTGTAGGCTGCCTTTCTGTTCTGTTGATTGTTTCCTTCACTGTGCAAAAACTTTTTAGTTTGATATAAACCCATTTGTTTGCTTTTTCTTTTGTTGTTTGCTGAAGACCAGCTCCAGTCGAGTTTGGGGGTCCTGGAAAGAGGGATGAAGAAGCTGGCAAAAATAAGAAACACAGGCAGAGACCTCAGTGCATCAATATGCATGTTCTCTCTCTGCGGGCTGTCAGCGTGTTGCAGCTGGAGCCCAGTAGAGCATGAGACAATGCCTTTTATTAGATTTTTCTCTGCAGGGGGTTTTGGGGTACTATTTTTATTACATCAGCAAGCTTGAATTAATAATTCAAAAAGGACAGGGGAAGCCAGATTTTTTTTCCTTTGTTAGCACGTCTCAGGTGATTAGCTCATGCTTCTTCTTTTTGGTATCAGGTTATCAGATCGGGACCATCTTCTCATTGTACTGAAGTTAACCTGTGACCTTTTTTGGTTGGCAAGCTGTGGTTAATATCTACCCTATTAACAGGGTGGGGCTATTGCAGTTACAAAGTGATAGACAGTACTATCATATGACCTATGTCTATAAATTTGCTAAAAGGAAAAATGCTAACATTTAAATTCTAATGGGGATGTAAGGATCTTATGTTCTAATGGAATGAACCTACTGTTCATATGGAAAAAGAACAGTGGATATTTGAGAAGCATTATCATGCACATCTTGAGGTTATGCATTTGCTGTGGCCCTGTAATCTTGATCTAAATGTTAAAGTGTCCTTGTGCACAGCACCATCCCTCACAAAACTAGGTGTACTCTCTTATTTTTCTAAGATCTAATTTTGCAGGTTTAATGATTTTACAGCATATATTTTTATCCCAACACCTGATTCTTAATGATTTATTTAAAACTGGACATCACCAAGTAAAGGGAATTCTATGGTTTCATTCCCATATACTTAATTTATCCCAATCATATAATTTCCCATTAATACCAACCATTCTCTTGCCATTAATATAATCTCCAGTAAATGATGTTTGCCAACTTACATTAGGCTGCAGCTCATATTTAGTCATGAGCGGTGCTTTTGGAACATATGTTGGTGTGGTCAATTTATCATAAGGGGATAATTTTAAATTGTCCAATTTACTCGGATCCTCTGTGGGAATATTTAGTTCAATGACCACATAATTATTTGTGTTATTTTTATAATCTTTTGGGAATTCAGAGAACTGCCACGCTAACCAAAATATCGAGAGAGAGAGAGTAAAAGCAGTACCACTATGCCAAGGCAGAGATCCTTACAGTGAAAGCAAGTGCTTGTAGCTGCAGCCTTGCCAACAGCTCTCCCTCCGGCGGTCCTGCCAACTCAGAGAGGGCAGCCCAAACTGACTCCTTTAGGATCCTGCCATGGCACGGACCACGCCAGTTGTCTGTGCTTTGGGGATCTTATTCATAAAGTCTTTGCCCAGTGCTACTTCCTGAAGTGTGTTTCCTATGTTTTCTTTTAGTAGTTTTATGATTTGGAGTCTTATACTTAAGTCTCTATTCCATTTTGAGTTTATTTTGGTATATGGTGAGAGATATGGGTCTAGTTTTATTCTTCTACACATGGATGTCCAGTTTTCCCAGCATCATATACTGATGAGGCTATCTTTTCCCCAATGTATGTTCTTGGCACCACTGACAATGATCCGTTGGCTTTCAGTGTCTGTTGATTTCTGGGTCCTTTATTCTGTTTCATTGGCCCATATGTCTGTTTTTATGCCATTACCATGCTATTTTGGTTACTACAGCTTTGTAGTATAGTTTGAAGTCAGGTAGTGTAATGCCTCCACCTTTATTTTTTTTACTTAAGATTGTTTTGGCTATTAGTGGTCTTTCATTGTTCCCCATGAATGTTAGGACTGTTTTTCTATTTCTTTGAAGTATGTCATTCGTATTTTGGTGGGGATTGTATTGAATCTATATACCACTTTAGGTAGTATGGACATTTTCACTACGTTAATTCTTGCAATCCATGAACAAGTAATGTCTTTCCATCTTGTCCTTAAAGGCCAGGAGAAAGTGGGGTAACATATTCAAAATACTAAAAGAAAAAATCTGCCAGCCAAGAATACTATATAAAACAAAGCTTTCATTCAGAAATGAAGGACAAATAGTATCTTTCCCAGACTAAATAAAACTGGGAATTTACCACTACAAGACCAGCAGTGGGGCTAAAGAGAGATATAGGTCACCATAACACAAGAAAGAATTAAAACCAGTGGTAGAACAGATAAGCAAATGAGAAAGAGAAAGAAAATGTATTTTATCACTCCAAAAAGAAAAAAAAACAGCAAAGATAAACAATAAAAGGGAAGAAAAGGAACATAAGAAATATAAAACGACCACAGTGAAATTAACAAACTGACAGGAATAAGGCAATACTTTTCAATAACAACCCTTAATGTAAATGGACTAAATCCCCCACTTAAACAATATAGCCTGGCTGAATGGATTATAAAACTTGACCCAAGTATATGCTGCGTGCAAGAAACTCACTTCACCAATAAAGACACACATTGACTAAGAGCGAAGTGATGGAAAAAGACATTTCATGCAAATTTCTTTCTTTCTTTTTGTATCAAACTTACTTTCAGCAAATGGCTGCCCATTCTTTTGGGCCAGTCGTCACTCTGTATTAAACTTTAAGTATGTATTTCTTACTTTCATATTAAACTTGGTGTGTGCCCTGCTAGGGGCTAGGCTGCACTTTCTCTGTGAAATCTGTATCTCTTATTTGTTACATTTAACCTGTTCTCACTTTCTACTGTGACTCTGCTCTTGAATTCTTTCTTGTGGTGGAGCCAAGAACCTGGTAAGAGGACAGACTGGCTTTAGGTTGGCTATTGGGCCTCCCCAGACTCTCTCCTCTGGCATCAGTTTTACCAATGAAAATACAAAACTTAGGTGAATTGACTAAAGAACCATTAGCTATTCAGTGGCATATTCATGGCTAAAACCCAGATAATGATTCATTTAATTATGATGTGTTGGTGGGCTGAAATAAAAATAAATGATATTGGGAACTTTTATTTTATATTTTAAGAATTGAGATCTAGTACACAATTTAAGAGAAAGAAAAAACTCAAGTGACTTTAAACCCAGAAGAGACAATGTCTTGTCTTGTCATTTCTAAATCTTGCTTCTTGGAGCATTTGACATTTTGTAGAGAACACAGCAGGGAAGGGAGTTTCTCAGTGGGTGGAATTCTACCAGACCCCCATCCCAACACTCATTATTAAATTAGAGCTATGTTTTTATCATTTTACACTTTCTTTCTTAAATTTTGTGTTCTGCAACCAAAGAGCATTAAGAAGAGCTGATTGAGTTCCACAAGCTTGTTTGTAGACAAGCAGAGAAATTAAGTAATTTTCTCAAAGTCATTAATTGAGTTAATGGCAAAGCATTAACAACATCCCATCTCATTACTTCTTCTTGGTGGAAGTGAACTTTTTAGAAGAAGCTTTTGAGAGCTCATTTTGTAGTATACTGTAAAGCAGATACAGAGGTGGAAGGAGCATAGACCTTGCAAACACCAGTCTGTGTTTAAATTTTAGCTCCACTGCTGTGAGACCTTGGGAAGAAGACTACGCTTTCATAGCCTCAGTTTCCTCATCTGTAAGATGGGGATAGTTATAGTGTCTGTACTGTGGAGAAAATGGGAGATTAACTGAGATTTTGTGTGTAAAGCATCTATTATACTGGCTGCCAGAATAGACACTGAAACACTGACTCACTTTCCCCCTCACTTCAGCTAACATTCCCCACCTCCTTTTTCTTTATTTGACCATTACCAACAGCTCAACCTGTTTTGTTCTTTGCATATGTCAGCCAATGTGTAAGTTCTTTATACCTATTAACTCATTAAAACTCACAACAACCTTATGTTGTAGGCAGTAGCCATATTTTTCAGATAAACTACGGCTACCATTTATCACAAGTAAAGAAAAAACTCAAAGCAAGGACAATCCAACTAATCCCAAACAACCCAAGAACTGTGAGAAATAATAATATGTTAATCTTTTTATCCACTAAGTTTTAGGGTGAGTTAGTAGGTGACCAACTGTTTCTTTTTGCTTAAGTTTGAAGGCTTTTGTGGGATGCAAGACTTTTGAAGCTAAAGCTGGGTTAGTTCTGGTGAAAACAGGATGGACAGCAGTAGATAACCAGAACAGATCTGTGATCACCATTATTTGATGACCAGCATTCCTTGGTGATTAAGTAGTAGAGACTGGGTTTAAAATCTAGCTGCTTTGACTGCAGTCCTTGCTATGGTAGTCTGCCTCAAGAGTCAAATCAGGATATTAGACTACTTGAAACTTAAATTCCTTTCCAGCTCATAGTTTTTGTGTGAGAGAACAAGATAAAAGTTCTTTCTACTAATTCCTCTGTTCCCAGCTGAAAAGTCACTTCTTCAGGGGAATGTTCCAGGTAGCCTCGTTCCTCCTCTGGGACAGATGAGATTCCTGTAATATCATGCACACACTTTGTGATTATCATTTTTGCAATCATTTTATTAAAATCTGTTTTGCTTTCTAGATTGTGAATTCACTATTGAATATCAAGCACCCAGCACAAGGTTCATTGTGGAGAAAATGTCACTTAAATACTGATTAAAATAGATAATTTCCAAAAACTCCATATACTGATTTTAAATTTTCTTTAAAATGTGAGAAAATCTATTTTGATGTTGGCAAATAACAACACTGTATTTCAAGATTGATGTAGTTTGATTTTATAACTTTCACTACAGACAAGATAGCCAGGAAGGCCTAAATTGGTCAATTGCTTCTCCATCTCATGGAGTACAGGCTCAAAAGGATGGTGTACAAATTCTTAAAATATCTGAACATGTCAAGGAAAAATTGTATATTAAAACATATTTCAAGTTGAATATTTGAAATGGCCATACCTACAAAGCTTTTCTGTTTCTATTATGTTCTGCAATTTAAATAAAATAGTTATTTTGAAACTCTTAACATACTTACTTGAAAATATGTGAGATATTTTGGATGACTTTTTTCTAGAAATATTGAACTCTGAACTATATACAATTATCTAAAATAATGTTCGTAACTCCAAAATATCAAGAAAATAAGAAGAAAAACAGTTTAAAAGAAACCATTTTCCTGCTAAAGAAAATCTTTATATTTTGACATCAAGAAAATCCACTGGCTTTTTGCTTCATTGAGAATCCAGAATCCAGTTAAGCTAAGCAATTTCAAATGACTTAATTAAAAAACTTTTTTTTTTTAATTGAGTAACAAAGTAAGCTGAAATAAACCTAAATAGGTTAGAAAATTGAGCTGGGAAAAAAAAGGTTGCATCAGTCTTTATTTTCTGTGGATTCTGTGAAGTATAACAAGCCCTGATCTCGTCTTTCTGTGCCTAACAACGTCACAGTTTACTGAAGTAGACAGTCTTGTGTTCAAATCATGTTGATCTTTTCAATGAAATCCTATTTTTCTGCAGGCCTATGGTGTCGTCTAGAATTCCTCGCCTTGTTTAACAGATAGGACAGATCTGAAAGGATCTTCCTCTTGATAGCTCAGCGAGTATATGGCATAGCTGAAACTAAAAGATGGGTGGGCCAGTTTTAGTTCAGTTTTTTTCTAGTTTGTTTTTCTGTGTTTTTGTTTTTGCAGATGTGGAGAAAGGAGGGGAGCAAAGAAAGAGCTAGAAGAATTCATTTCTTTTCAGGGTTTTACTTTATATCCTTCCTTACACCCTTGGGGTCGTATTTGTAATATTTAGTTTAATTTTTTTTTTTTTTTTTGCAATTTTTAGCAGGGATTTTTTTTAATGGAAGCGTATTTGATTGTACATATCCGTGGAGCACAGAGTTGAATAACAATACCCGTGTGCAATATGCGATGCTCAAAGCCCACTTCTTAACGTGATAATAAATGCAGTTTTTCATGTTGCTTATAAAATCTTTATAAACATCATTTTTAATGTTATATACTGTTATATTGAATGCACATGACATTATTTATTAAATTAAATCATATGACACTGCCATTTTCCAGGTTGAAAATTATCAACATTAGCGATTTCCTATCATTCACCTGTAAGTCTCCATTCTATCTTATGGGACATGCTTAGGTTTACAAATTAGCTGCAATGGATATCTTGAGGGAAAGTGACATTTGATTCATTCAGTTTCACTGCAAACATCATGCATGTACTAAAGATCTTAGCAGCCACTTCTCCTGGGAAGACGGAAGGCTTATAGCCAGAGTCTCCAGGTCAGTTAGTAGGTGAAAGTTATACTCCCTATCCCCAGCCCATGCCATGGAAGAATGGCAAAGGAATTGTTCCAAAGAACCCCAAACTCTCCTCATTCACAGTGCTTCTGTTTATGGGTACGCACCACTGTGGGGCCTTGGCAACGCCAGAGGAACTAGCTCCTCTAATTTGAAAGCTGCTGTATCTGTGCTCTCTGGAGCTGTCAGCAAAGAACTGGCCTTCTATTCTGCTGCCTTTAGGTCTTGTGATGACCGGCTTGTTTTTTTAAGCATTGAAGTTGGTGTTCCAAGGCAAAACAACAGCTTGGATTTTTAATATCATATTTGAATTCAGCATCATTTGAGAGATTTAAAAAAATTCTTGCCTTCAAACTGGGGATAATAGTGATAGTTTGTGGGGTTGGAGAAAAAGCATAGTGTCCTTAAATGATTGAGTCATTATTGAGAGTATTAGCTAATACTGATCTAATCACTCGTACACAGGTATTTTTTTTTTTTTTCCATAGCTAAATGAGCTATGGAATGGAAAGGAGGCATAGATGGAATTCACAAGGCTGAACTAGCTGCATTGCTTGTACACGGGAAATGAGATGGGGTGGTAGGAAGAACTAGGGATTTGGAATAAGGCTGTTTGAGGTAGAATTGACCTCCTCTGCCAATTATTAGCTTTGTGGCTGTAGAAAAGGCCCTTTTCTCTACTAAGCCCCAGTGCTCTTATCACTGAACACAGTGCGGCTGAGAAGATTGCTGAGATCATGAATGTAAAACACTTGGCACACTGGAGAAGCATTATGGATGCTAGTGAGGAAAGATGTGGCACCGCCACCAAAGAGACAGGCACGCAGCACCCAGATCTGAATTCAAATGCTATCTCCAGGGATTAATTTTTCTTAACTCAGGGATTCAGTTTCTTAATTTGGTCAAATAATTGCACCTGCAATTAGGGATGTTGTGAAAGAACAGAAGAGATAATGCATGTGTCGTGTTTAATCTAGTGCCTATATATATACATATATAACATTCACCTATATATGGTGAGTGTTAACTAGATGGTGGTTGTTATATTATTAGATTATAATATTTTCTCCCACTCATTTTTTGTTAAGCATTTAGAATGAGTTCACAGGTTTCTTTTTCAACCTACATGTAAATATGTACCTCAGCGTACTTTCCAAACTCTAGCTGCCTGTAAAAGATGAATACTATGTGTCATTTTGATGTGCTATTCTTTTCAGAGTGCCTTTTTGGTGGTGGGTTGTTTTTTCCGTATATGTCACCAAAGTACGTAACAGTACACACTAATCCTTAAGGTACTCTTTCTATTAATGATGTCTAACTGCTTGTATTCTAAAGCTGCAGTTCTTTTTAGATGCCTTAAGCACTCTTAATTAAATTCTTTTTTCCACCAGCTGAGTGTTTGACCTTGAATATAAAAGGCTAACCAAAAGAAAGACTGTATGTATGTATGTGTATGTGTTATATTTTTGTACAAAGATAAGTATGTATAAAGAAAGATAGAGGACAAATATATAAATATATGATAGGTAGACAATTGATATAGATAGATGGATAGGTAAATAGATAGGGTAGATAGGAGACAGGCAGACACAGATGTCCACATTTAATTATTCATATTATAAAATCATTATGCCATAAAGCCTTACTCCTAAGTTTATTTCTTTTATTACAAATAGGTTTCTATACAAAGGCATGAACCTCTTCTTCCAATTCCTGCCTAGCTACTAAAAAATTTAGGTATCTTGATAGTTAACCTCCAGATTATGTGGATTAAATTTCTATAGGATAGGGAAAAGCAAATAACACTCCAAAACATCTGTCACCTAAATAAGAGATATATTACTTTAAAAGGACACTCGTTAGAATAGGAATTCCATTACACATCAATCAGAACCAGGAATTTGCCTAACGTCAGTCAAAATCTGCTGTTCAACTTCAGATTTAGCCTTTAGAAGGCTGTGTGACTGAATTTCAGCTTTATTTCTTCCAACTCTGAACTTAAGTGATTGTATGACAAAACAAGCACATGAAAAAGCATTAGAAATAAAAATATAAGTAAGGGGCAATAAGCTTAAATCTGCTTCACTCCCAGGCTAAGCAACAGGCTCCTATTTGACCTCCATCATACAAACCATTGTCAGAGCCACAGTAGCTACAGCACCGAGGTCCTTAGGATCTGACCATGGAAATTGGGTATTCTTGTCTCTGCTAGACTTGTGTGAAATGCCACAACACAGAATGTATGACATGACTTCCTAAGTAGCTTCCAAAAAGGGCAGGGTGATGAAACTCAAAAAGTGCAGTACAACGATTATTTTGTTGAGTGAAATTTGACCAAATGGAAAGAGAAGATGGGAGACAGCTAACATCCTATATTCTGTTCTTCCCCCTGAAGGCCTAACCATATACCCCCAAATTGTAAAGAAACTGTCTATCTCTTTGTAGAGATGCAGCTTCATAATTCACCAGTTTGAATTTCTTCCCCTATTTCCTGCTTTACTTCCCTTTCTTCTACTATTGTTTGGTTGGACTTGAACTGCCTAAGATAGCATCAACATTTAAGCCTTGACTTAGGCTGTTTTCTACAGAAACTAAGCTAAGACACTTGGTTCCAGGTTTAGTCCTAGAAAGCAGACCTACTGATTGAGATTTTGTACTTAGATGGACTCTATCTGTAAGCAATGAGCATCCCCACTGTTGATGGTAGGCACAGTGTTGATGACCCCTCGCATGTAATGGCATCACAATTATTAAAATTTCTGTGTGTGGATAACGTATAGGATGAGATCAGGTCATTGCAGAATCAGGTAGGTGCTATATTAATATATACAAAAGAAAAGGTAATTAAAGAATCGTATGGTGTGGTAGCTCTTTTTGACAACATTGGAGGCTTTGTAAGCAGAAAAGTTTAGTTTTAATGCAGTTAATTACAAGTATAATACCTGCTATGAAATTCAGAAGGCTATTATGGCAGCTTAAAGAGACTATTATCTCCTGCAACCGAAGGGAAACAAATTGCAAGATACTTGTTGATTTTAGCACCCAATCCAACCACCATTTATTGCTTTCAGCACAACAACCAGAGCAAAATCTCAGCACAGTCCAGCAAGAAAATTATAGTCCCTTATCCAGGTATAGTCTATACTTCAGCAGAATTGTAGGGCAGGGTTAGCAGATACCAGGAAGACAAGAGGAAGCATATGTTGAAATGTCTCTTGAGGGTATTATACCCAGGAACATAAAATATAATGCTGGATAGGCAATAATTCATTGACAAGTAGGCACTAATCTGTTGTTTGGGTTTTGGTGTTCTGGGAAAGAGATGTAAAACTATCCCTAAGGGAACATTCCCAGGGCTGCAAAGTGGAGTCCGGGGAGAGGGGAAGGGGTGGGTGGTTGGGGTACAATTGGGTAGGGACACAGGGTATAAAAGCAATTTCTTGTAATTTGTATCTCATGAATATTCATAATAATAATAAATAAATAAAATAAAAATAAATAAATAAATCGTGTTTTGACAAAAAAATACGTTTCTATATTGACAGAGTTCTTAACAAAAGGCATGTACTTTTTCCCAGAAAAATAGATACTAACTTTGAAAACAAAGTTTTGAAAGTAAAACTTACTATACTCCTAAAAATAAATAAAAAATAAAACTATCCCTAGTAGCATTGTAGATGCCCCCAAGGCTCAAACTTATTAATAACCAACAGTAATTAAAGTAGAAATTCTAGAACTTCCTTCTCATACTATCGGAGGATTCAGAAGGCTTAGAGCAGTAGTAGTAACAGAATGGATTTATTATGCATTTTGAGAACTTATCACTTGACTATATTCCCTGAAGAGACCAGAGCACACCTTTCATATTAGGACAATGGGGAATGCACTAATGAGGGTTCTTTTAACACTTTTGAGATCTGCTGTAGTGGCTCTACTCTGCAGGCCACAGTTGACAGTGAATGATTCCACCATGGAGTTAAACCGCCTAATATCTTAGAGATAACAGAATTCCATACTATCAGCAGCCAGGTCATAAGACCTAACCATAAGCAAGGTAAATATAATAGGCATCCAGGTTAGAGTAGCAATAATGCTGTATTGACCCATATGAATCCATGGCTATGGCTAATAGGCATTCCTGGAGGAACACAGAAGGATACCCAACTAGGTGTTACTCGGTTTCTAAAATCAGAAATCTAGACCTGCTGTGCAAAAAGCTAACATTTGCCACCAACGTTGAAAGTAAGTCAGGCACAAAGACAAATAACGATATGATATCACCCATATCTTACTCATATATGAAATCTAAATAAAATAAAATAAAATAAAAGTGGTTCTCATAGAAGTAGAGAGTAGAGTAATGGCTATCGGAGGCCGGGGTGGGTGGGTAGGAGAAGTGGTGGACTAATGGGTACAAAACTCTGCTATCTACCCTAAGTGAATCAATGTGCAATATACGCATGTATCGAAATAATGCACTGGACCCACAAATATATACAAGTAAATGTTAAAATAAAAATTTTGAAAAATGAACCCCTCCAAAAAATGACAGAACCTCATTCGGTTTCCAGACCTAACTCAGTTCCCAGTCTCACTTTCTCTTGTACTTCATTTTTAATTCCTGAGATGACTTCCCAAGTTATCTGGTCCCAAGTTATTATTTCAGGCTCTGCTTCTGGTGAAACCCAAACTAAGAGAGTGCTGCTTTCAAAGATTGATAAGGCTGTGGTCCCCTCATATACCTGTTCAATTCATCTTCCACAAGTCCTGCTCTTTCATGGCAGATGCTGGTTGTCTAGTGCAAGAGAAGCAGGTTGGAGCCTTTATTGCAGTGGCTGTGCTGGAAGTACTATTGTGACCAGAGACAAGTAACACAGCCTTTGGCACTTTATATACAGCTATTGATTAGGCAAATGCTTTTTCTACCTTAACACCAATTAAGAGTGAGGATCACAAAGAGCCATCACATAGCAAAAACAGAAATATGTGCTAATTTTCTTGCCTTGGAACTATGGAGGATATATGTATGGGTCCACCATGTGGACTCCTGTTCACCAAGCCTGTGGCATCTGCTGCCAGCAACAGAGACTGATGCTGAACATTAATTATGGGACCAGTCCTAATGGAGACCAGCCAACCAACTGATGGCAAGTTGATTATATTTTATCCCTTTCACACTGGAGGAGGTAGTTACTTTTTCTTACCAGAATCAATGCATATTCCACATATGAAAATGCATGGGAGTTAATGTCCTTGACAGGGTCATTGTTAAATAATAGATAAGAGACAGGAGAAAGCAACCAAATGAACTTCTCTCATTACCTCCCCCTGAGGAACTATTCTAAGTACTGTTTCTATTGGACCTGATTGGAGGTGTCCTGCACAATCAAGGGAATGATTACATCTTTTAATTGTGTTGTGCTAGCTCATAAACACACCCACTTGCATTTGTTTTCCACCTCCTTTTCTGCTCACTTAACTTTCCACAATCTCACTGTTCTGAATTGCACTTCCTGATAAATTACTAGTACTTGAACTTTGCCGTAAGCTCTGTGTTTTAGGGAACCTGGGCATTGTCAGTGTCTTTGTTAATGACTGCACTAAGCTTCACATCAAGAGTTTTATTCAATAAATTTTTTTACCACTATCAACTCAATCTTTAAGTCCATGACATAAAGAGGATGCAAGTATATATCTAAATCACTTAAAATTAGAACAGAAGGCCAGTTTGAAATCTTCAATATAACATGTATACCTTCAGAGATAGCAAATAAAGGAAAAACCTTGCTCTATAACGGATCTTAAAAGAAAGTAATAGTTGATTTAGTGTCACAGAGTACAGTTCAGGGAAACAAGAAACAATCTGGCATCTGACAATGCTGAGAAATTATTGTTTATTAACTTTTACCAATAAAAAAATCATGATTTTTAAAGATTACTAAATTTTAACAATAAAGTAATAACAACAATATTTACTTTTTAAATAAAGTTCCAAATTTAATTTTGTGTCCCAAAGGATGAGGTGGTGATATTTGGCTCTAGTGTTGCCCTTGGTCAAATATTGATTTTTATACTGAGTCCTTTGACAGTTGTCGAACATGAATATTTAAGACACCTCTAAAAGTTTATCTCCCTCTTTAAATGCCACTGAATGGCATTTCTTATGGGTACAATACATAAGAATCATTATGTATTGTACATAAGAATCATTATGTATATTCATTGTAGCAGTAGTAGTAATAATGTATAGTTAAATATTTGACAATTTACTTGAAATGCACAAGGTATATTAATCTTCCTGATAATTTCTTTGGGTAAATACATTTACCAATGAGGAAACTAAAACACAGAGGGTTTAATGAATTGCTCAATGTCACCCAGCTTATTAGTGGTAAATCTCGATATGATTCCAGGTCCATCTAACCCAAAGCAGATACTCTTTATATTAGTGAGTGATTTTTGAGTATTCTGTGCCAGATATTGTTCTATGATGTTTTTCATGTTCTAAATCCCAACAACAAAAAAAGAGGTATTACTATAACAATGAGGAAACCAACGCACCAAGAAGTTAAGCAATTTGTTCAAAGTTACACAACTAGTAAGTGGAGGTGCAGGGATTCAAGAAATCTGGCCCTAAAGCCTACTCAGTTTTCCACTTTCTCCATTTGGTCTCTGGTTGAGACCAGATAGAAAATGTATCTCTAAGGATCACTATTAATTGATTGATGTAACATATATATGATTGTGACCTCAGTTTTTCTAAACAAATCCCTTGCTGGCATTATAATTTCTTCAATTCAAGAATTTCTCCAGATTTTATGTGGAAGGTCTATTTTTCTATTTTGCATTCCCATGAGCAACATATGAAAATCCCAGTGTGAATCCTTCTCAGGACATGGTATTATCAGTTATTATTTTAGCCATTCTAGTAGGTGCTAAGTAATATTTTATTGTGGTTTAAATTTGCATTTCAGCAATGACTAATAATGTTGAGCATCTTTTTAATGCACATATTTGCCATCTGTGTAACTACTTTGGTGAAGTGTCCATTCACATCTTTTGAACATTTTCTTAATTGGATCATTTGTGTTCTTATGATAGAGTTTTGAGAGGTCTTCATATTTGCACATATTTTCTGCCATTCTGTGATTTGTCTTTTCATCGTCTTAATAGTATCTTTCAACAGCAGAAGTTCTTAGTTTTAATCAATGTTTTCTTGTACAAATTATACTTTTGGTGTTATATCTAAAAGCATTTGCTTGATCCATCCAACATGCATAGCATTTTTTCCTATGTTTTTTTCCTGAAGTTTTATAGTTTTAGGTTTTACACTTAAGTCTATGATCCAATTTGAATTGATTTTTGTATACAGTTCAAAGAATGGATCAAGCTTTAACTTTTTGCATATGGAAATCCAATGGTTCCAGTGTTATTTGTAGGAAAGACTATTCTGTTTCCTCTGAAATGCCTTTGAAACTTTTTGAAAAATAAGTTGATTATACAAGTATATGTATAAGTCTATGTCTGGATGCCTGTATTTCTATTATGTTCTGTTGATCTGTTTTTTTCTTTTGCTGATACTACACTATCTTGATAACTTTAGCTGGGTAGTAAGTCTTGAAATTGTGTAGTGAGTCTTCTGATTTTATTCTTTTTAAAATGTGTTGCTATCGAGCTCCTTCATCTTTTCATATACAGTTGTCCCTTGGTATCTGTAGGGGATTATTGCTTTGCCTCTCACGGATTTGACACTCCTTTTCCTCTGGGTGACGGAGCCACCAAAGATTACTCAAAGCCCATCTCTTCTGAGCAGTGAGAAACCCCGAAAGGGGTTAATCTCCTGGAACCCTCAAGATAGAGGCATTCCTTCCATTTGGGAAATTAACCCCACGTTGGGCTTCTCTTCCCACATTTATTCTCCAGACCAGGAAGTTACAGGAAGAGAACATAGGTGGGGTTTTTGCTAAGTATGGTTTAACAAGTTTAACAATAGAAGCTGGTAACATTCAGTAAAACAAACAAGGTGACATTCCATAATGCAATTTGCAAGAAGTTAATTCGATTCAGCAACAAAAGCTTGATTTTAGCAAGCATTCTCTCTCCTTATAACAATTAACCAGTATCTTTACATATCAGTCAGTAACCTGTCTGTCTTTGAACTAGCAACCTTGCTTTGTTACAATTCTTTGTCTTACAACAGATTCTAGCCTGGGGGAGATTTTGCTGTCTTTTGCAAGGTTAACAATTTATATGTACTTTTAAGATGTCAGGCCAAACCTGAAACTGCAAGGCCTTGGAAACTCAGGCCCTGTGAAACACATTTGCTTTATGTGCACTCCACAGGGGATTGGTTCCAGGACTTCCCTCACATACCAAATATCTGCAGGTGCTTAAGTCCCTGATATAAAATGGCACATTATTTGCATAACCTACAAACATTCTTCCATATACTTTAAATCATCTCTAGATTACTTATACTACCTAATACCTACCTAATACAATGTAAATGCTATGTAAATAGTTGTTATACTATATTGTTTAGGCAATAATAGCAAGAAAAAGTCTGTACATGTTCATTACAATTTTTTTTCCAAATATTTTTGATCCATGGTTGGTTGAATTTATTTTTGGATTTAGAACCCATGGATACATAGGGCCGACTTTATCAATAAAAAAATATTGCTAGGATTTTGACTGGAATTGTGTTTTTTTGTTTATAGAAATCTTTGGGGAATATTGACATTCTAACATTATTGAGACTTGTGATTCATGAATATTATCTCTGTTTATTTTTAAGACTAGTTTTGATTTTTTTTATCAGCATTTTATAGTTTTCAGTATACAGATGTTAAGGGATGCCCCAACCCCTACTGACCTTAATATATGCATTCTGCTTCTGTACAAGTTGCTTGCTAAAATAAATGGGGGAATAAACAGAGTAGCATGGCCAACGCCATTTTAGGCGGCTCTGCCATTTTAGCCTGAAAAGTCCCTATGGGGAATCCAGGGTGGGGAGGGGCTACAGGGCTAACCAGAAAATTAGCTTATGTATCGCTGGCTTGCTTGCATTGGCTAGATTGTGTCAGGTGCGAAAAATGCCCGCCTAGCTAAAAATAAAAGCTGTGAGAGGTTTCAACTCAGGGCTGTGCTTCTCGATTGGCCGGCATAGCCCTGGCTGCCAGAAATAAACTCTTTTTCCTTTTCCTATCACCCGGTTCTCGTCGGCAAATTTCTTTTACCCGTCAGACATTGGCCATAACACAGATATTGCACATATTTTGTTAGATTTATACCTAAGTATTTCACATTTTTGGTATTATTGTAAATGACAATTTTATTAAATTTATAATTCTGTATTTATACCATATTATACCATATAATATTGATGTTTGGAAATGACCTGATATCTTGTGACCTTGCTAAGGCTCCTGTGATCAATCCCTCCTTCCCTTATTTCCTTTCTTTCTTCTTCCTTCCTTTCTTCTTTCCTTCTTCTTTCTTTCCTACATTCACCCATATTTATTCAAGTTTTCCTATGTTCCGGAGATTTTTTCTAAGAACTAAATAAGTGTGCATTAAAAAAGGAGAAAATGATTGACTTCATGACGCTTTTGAGCATTAATTAGAAGTAGGCAATAAACGAATAAAACATGTAGTATTTTTGATGGTGATAAGTGTTACTAATAAGACAATTAGACAATTATGTTAGGAAGTGCTAGTGTCGAAGGTGGTGGTTACCTGAGTAGTGTGGCCATAGAAGGCTTTACTTTTAAGGTAAAATGGAGTAAACAAACACTAGATGGTGGTAAGAGAAGAACACTTTTCAGTGATAGTTGATGCAAGAAGTGATGAGGTGGTGCCCCTAGGGAGGAATGCCTGTGTGTTAGAGGAATGTCAAGGCATACAGTGTGTCTGGATGAAGTAACAGACAGGCAGGAATAGCAAAGTGTGGTCAGAGAGATGACAGGGAGGGGAGTGACATGTGCAGGGTGTTGTTGGCCATTGTAAGAACCTTGGAATTTAGTTGAATGGCATAAAAACACTGTAGAGTTTTGAGCATACGGGAGACATGAATTAACTTATACTATAAAATGATGACTGCAGCTGCTGTGTTGAGACTGGACAGTAGCAAGATAATACTGGAAGCAGAGAGATCACCTAGCAGACTGTGGCAATAATTAAATTGTGAGAATATAGTGGATTAAACTGTGGTATTTATGTTAGAAAATGCGGGAAGTTCAAATGTTGTAGATATATTTTGAAGAAAGAGAAAAGAATTGTCTGATGGAGTATATCTGGGTTGTTTTATAAAAAGGGAGGAATGAAGAAATAATCCCACAAAGTTCTTCAGGCTGAAGGAAAAAGACAATTGTTACTCACAAAGAATAAAGAGTACTGGAAATGCTATATATATGAGCCAATAAACAGGCATTCATTAAAACATAATTTAATGTATAAATAAAAGAAATAATAACAGTGTTTTGTGGGATTTTATAAAATATACAGAAATAAATAGCCCAAAGGACAGCAGCGGAAAAATGTAAGCATACAGCACAAGTTCTTACATTATACATGAAGTAATATAATATTATGTGAGTTTAAATTATGATAATTTAAGGATATACATTAAAAACTTTAGAGCAGTTGTTCACAAAGTGTAGTCTTCTTCAAACCTGTAAAGTGCACAATGAACTATTTTTATTCACAATACTTGTGACACCAAAAGTTTGAGGGTTATTTTCCCCCATACCAACCAGTTTTCTAAATCTCCAGACAGCAACTGATGTCTCATAATTTAACTGAATTATGACAATAACTGCCTGGAGTTAGCACAGGCACCGATTCCACAGATTAAAAGCTCAGTCCCATAACACTGCCCTTTACTTCGGATGCCAGTCACAAGTTCCAGCTGACCAACCAATGGACTAGAAATTGGAGGTTCCCATGACCTCCTTTTCATGTTTCATAATTTTCTAGAACAGCTCACAGAATTCAGGGAAACACTTTGATTACAATCACTGGTTTATTCTAGAGGATAGAACTCAAGAACGGCCAAATGGAAGAGATACATAGATGAGGTGTGGGGAAAGGAAGATGGACCTTCCATGCCCTCTCTGGGCACATCACCTTCCCAGAACCTTGATGTGTAACGTATTCACCAACCCACCAACCCAGAAGCTCTTTGAATCACATTTAAGGATTTTCATGGAGGCTTCGTTATGTAGGCATGATTGATTAAATCATTGGCCATTGGTGAATAACTCAATTTCCAGTCCCTCCTCCTTCCCCAGAGGTTGAAGAATGGGCCAAAAGTTCCAACCTTCTAATTATGTTTTATCTTTCTGGTGACCATCTCCCATCTGGAAGCTATCTAGCTGCCCCCAGCCAACACTCATCCCATTAGAATACAAGATGATCTTATAACCCAGGAAATTCCAATGGGTTTAGAAGCTCTGTGTCAGGAGAACATTACGTATACAACAAACATAAGGACCCTCTGAAAAATGGAGAAAAGACAGAACAGCTAGAGACCCAAGGACTCAAGGAACATGGGTAAGTTCCCTGTGTTTTCTTCTTGACTTGTAGCCCATAAAGCTGGCAACTCAGAAATGCCAACAGGAGTAGACTAATAAACCCCAACTCTTTTGACTAGACAGAGCAAGTGACTAGTCAAAAAAATGGGAAAAGGCAGCCTAGAAAGACAGAGCACATTTAGACAATCAACTGCCAATGCTAGAAGTTTGGACTTCTACCCTTTTAGGCTACAATGAGGTGCCCCATTCTGATGCCTCAGTAATGTCAGAGAATGCTGAATAGGGAGCTGACAATTTAATTCTTTATGGACAGTAATGAGGCCTCCAACCCTCGGTGGAGACTCCCAGGGAGCCTAGACTTCCAGGCAGAAATGTTCTGTATCTTGACTATATCAATGTCAATATTCCGGTTGTGATATTATACTATAGATTTTTTAAAAATTTTAATTTATCAATATACAGTGTAGTTGATTTTTGTGTCCCTTTACCAATTCCTCTTTCACCCCCTTCCTTTCTCCCTCCCCCCATCAACATTGTATCTGTTCAGTTCTCTTAACAGTTTTTATAAGATGTTACCATACAGTACACTGTCAGCTGTATTACTTCTTACAATTATATGTGAATTTACAATTATCTGGAAATAAAATGTTTAATTTAAAAATCATGCCCTATTATTAGGCAAAAGTAAATGCTTATCAGTTGTAGTAAACAAATTGTTTTTATTTAAAAAAATACAACTTTACACAAAGAAAACTGAAGGCCCAGATGGCTTTGATAGCAATTTCTACCACATATTTGAGGTAGAAGCAATATCAGTTCCACAAAAACTCTTCCAGAAAACTGCAGAGAAGGGAATACTTCCCAATTTATTCTATGAGACCAGCATTACCTTGACACCAAACCAGAAAAATTATTACAAGGAAAGAAATCTACAGGTCAATATCCATCAAAAACATAGATGCAAAAATCCTGAACAAATTTTAGCAGATGAAACCCAAAGATATATAGAGAGAGTAATATATCATGACCAAGTAGGATTTTGCCTGGAATGTGAGGCAAAAATCACATTTTTTTTTTACTTCTAGAATCAATCACCATGATTCATCCTATTGCCCATCTCAAAAAGTAAAACTATATGGCCATCTCCATAGACAGAGAAAAATCACTTTAAAAAGTCCACATCCATTCCTAATAACAACTTTCATCAAGTGAAGAATAAAAGGGAACTTCTTCAACCTGATCACAAGCTTCTATACAAATGTAGCAACTAATGTCATACCCTCTGGTGAAAGACGAAATGCTTTCTCCATAATAACAAGAGCAAATAAAGGATATCTGCACTCATTACTTCTATGTAATATTGTCCTAGAGATTGTAGCCTACTCATTAGGCATGGGGAAAAGGTACGCATATTAGAAAAGAAGTAAAACTATCTCAAGAAAGTAATGGATAAACAAACTTGTTATTGCCATACAATGGTATAAAAAGCAATAAAAAGAAAGATTATGTATTGATACATCCACGTTGATACTACAGTGTGAATAAATTTCAGAATACTTATGCTGAGTGGAAGAGGCCGGACAAAAAAGAAAAGTCATTGATTCAATTCATAAAAAATCTAGAAAATGCAAACTAATTTATAATAGCTTAGTTTTTAGTGTTGGGATGGTGGGATATAATGGGGATAGAAGTGGGGTGGAGAGAGAGGGAGTGGCTACAGAACTGCATGAGGAAACTTTTAGGGTTGAAGGCCATATTCACTATCTTGATTATGACAATAGTTTCATAGGTATATACATATGTCAACATTTAAACTGTATACTTTATATGCAGCTTATTTTATGTCAATTACATCTGAATAAAAATGTTTAAAAACAGGGAAAACAAAAAAGTTAGCCACAGAATGGGGAAAATATTTACCATATGTACAACTGACAGAGGAATTTTGTCCAGTTTGTTTAAAATTTCTTGCAACTCTTTAAAAAAATCAAATAAATTTTAAAACTTTGCAGAAGGCTTGAAGAGACACTTCAAAAAAAAGACATATGAATGGTCAATAAATAAATAATGGTTAAGCCAGGGACCGGACCCCTTGCCCACAACCAGGCACACCACCATTGCCTCGGGGGCCTGGGGCACGGAGTGGGGACTGGATCCCCCGCCGACAACCAGGCACACTGCCAATGCCAAGGAGCATACCAAAAACATCACCTCCGTGTGGTGGCCCACCACAGGCACCACAGTAAACACAACTGCCGTGAAAGTGGCTAGAAGTCACAACCACCACACAGATGGTCCACCAGCCACTGCAGTGCATTGATCCAAGGAGAGTCACCAGCAGAGACCAAAGAAAAGGAAAGGATGTCTCTCTCCACAAAGCCCATTCCAGAGGGACAGAAGAAGCAGCTGCTCTATGATAATATTGGGGGACCTGAACACACCTCTCAGCATTGGACAGATCATCTAGACAACAAATCAACAGAGTAACCATTAATAGTTCAGAGGGAGAGAAGAAATCTAGGATTATCAGTGGTGGGAGGGGGAAGGGAGAGGGAGATAGGAAGAGATTGCACAAGGGGCATAAAGAGTAAGTACAATTTGTAACAATATACATACTAGTGATATTGATTTGATCCACATATGTCAACACTGAATCCCAAAAATATGTATAATCATTTGATTCAATAAATAAATAATGGTTAATAAATAAAAAATACTCAACATCAATAGTCAACAGGAAAGTGCAAATTAAAACAACAATGAGAACACTACATACCCACTACAATAGGTAAAATTAAAAAGCTGGTTATTCCAATTGTTGATGAGGATGTGAAGAGATGGCCTCCATCTCTGCAGATGACTGTCCCAAAGGTGTCTGAACCAAATTTTTGGTGCTGAGCATTCCAAATAATGGGAGGTCTAGGAAGGAAGGAGAGAGAATGGTCTGAAAGTGCCATAGTTAATTAAAGGGGAAGGGCAGGGGAGAAAATTTTGCATATTTAATAGCATTGAAGGGGAAATCATTTTTCAGGGGAGAGGCAGATGTCTCTTAGTGCCAAAAGGTAAAAGGGACATTTAGAAAATTGAGTGAATATCTGGGAAATTTTGTTGATGCCTGGAACTATGTTTTGGTGGGCTCATGGAGGTCACTGAGATGAGGGAAGAATGAAAGATGGATCCAGAAAGGGAATAGACATATTTGTATGGAGCTCAGGTATGCTGGGGGCTGGGAGAGACATCCTTACAGTCTTGGTCTTCTTGTGGGGCTAATATAAAGAGGTACCAAGTGCATAATAAGATTCATTCTGATTGTTTTCAGATTAATAGTGCAGGTAGAGCTGTTGGTGTGGGGAAGAGTGAGATAGGGAGTTTTACCAGGATCTTGCTGTGGTGCCACCGGCCCTGATCTGCTACTTCTGTACTTTTCTTATGTGAGAGATAAGCTCTTTTGCTTAAACCTTTATTATTTTGGGCATTTCTATTATTTGCAACCAAACTGAATTGCACTTGATACAGTTTGCTTTCTGTGATGCACTCAGAGTTTAGAAACCAGAAATTGATCTATTATGTTATAGTGCGTTGTTGATGTTGAGCTCTGACAGTGAAATGAATCAGCATAAGAAAATTTGTAGATCCAGAACAAATTTACTTTAGCTTAGTCCCAAAAGCTTAGAATTCCTTTCACAGAGAGACTTGGACATTTTTCAAAGGAAGTGGTAAATTTGACCTTCAGAAAATGACCCTGCTACCACAAGCCACTTGAGAAATTATTTTGGTTTCCGCTTAGTTTAGCAAAATAATAGAAGACTCATTCTCTTGTACCTTTAAATGCAGTCACTTCACTATTATTCTCAGTGTTTCTGAAAAGGAGAGTTATTATGTTAAATAGGCAATTAAGGCAAAATCTGTGTTCTTCTGGACTTAGTTTCTTAGTTGTTGCATTGAGATAAAGTTGCTCCTTAGGAGTAGCAAATGCACAAACAGCTTCAGAGGACAGCCACTGGCAGTGCTGGGCAATTGACAGATGAGGCCAGCAGTCCCAGCATCTCAGCACATCTGCTGCCTCTCAGCGGGAGGTATCCATCCATGCATGCCTGAAAGGGGCCAGGCACCCTGGTGTCCTGCTCCATGTCTTTGTTTCCAGCTGCCTCACTAAACATGGCAATCATTATCATGCCTGAGTGGCTAGGCCTCCTTCATCTCAGTGATCTGAATGCTTGATGGATGCTTTAATTTTGCCCTGGTGAAGGGCAGCATACATTTCCAGTAAGTTGTGGCCAGAAATCCCCTTTGAGCAATGCCATGGGGCATTAAATACAGAAAACTTAGAGTAAGGGACTTCAGTTCAGATCCGGGATTATCCACCTACTGATTTTGTGAGCCTGGATAAGTCACATAACTGTTATGTATGAGTCTCTGTTTCTTATGCTACAAATGAGCCAGGTTCACTGAATAGTTAATGAACACCTACTAAGAGCTAGAGGCTGTTCTAGGAAGAGGAACAATAAAGGCAAGACACAATTCCTGCCTCAAAGGAGCTTACAGATAAATAAAGTATAGTCTATAATAGATAGGTATCATCTTTCTTGTAGGGTTATTGAGGACAGTTCAATGATATGATATGGTCTAAAGAAATGTAAATCTCTCTTTGCCTTGCCATTAACTGCATGCTTGGCTCTTCTATCTCTAAGAACCCTGTAAGTTACCTCCCTCCAAAAAAACACTTAAAAGCCTAAGGTACTCAATAAATGTAAGCTAATGCTATAGTTCTCGAAGACGATTATTTTACAAATCAGTAGAGGCACATTTAATAGCAACCTTAATTCATTTGAGGTGCTCTAAGACTTGGCATCATAGAGGTTTCTAGCGTTCACTCATGCAGAACAGTTCTCTGGGTGGCCTTCGACTGACCCAAATCTCCCTTCTTTCTCTCTTACAATTCTCAAGACTAATTGCAGAATGTGCTGAGAATGCAACATCCTGAGATAAAGGGGTACTGGCCAGAATAGCCTGGGCTCTTTTCCCATGCTCCAAATTCCCTCCAGAAACAGAGTGTACTTTAGCGCTTTAGCCCAGCATGTCATATTTCACCAGTGTATAAAACCCAGGGAAGGTTGCTTTCTGTGGTCCTTCAGCTTCAGTGTAAGTGGGGCACATGTAGATAAGATTCCATCTGTCCCAGGCAGCTTTCCTGAGTCTTGAGGACCAGCTCAAAATGAACCTTCTATTGTCCCTTGCTGCCTATCTCTAAGTTATAAACCCACTTTATGTAACCTGTTGTATGTGTACAAGTAGTGTCTCACTGGACTCAAACAAGTTGGTAACCAGCACAGAGTGAACCTGCTTCCCGGCTCATATTTGGTTCTCCTCCCCTATCCAGCCCATGAGAAAATTATACTTCTCCACTCACCTGTAGTTTGGCCAGGCCATGTGACTAGGTTTGGTCAGTGGGATACGATCTGAAATGGTCATGTATTATTTTGGGCCCAAGTACTTAATTGCTAGTGAGATCTTCCGCTGTCACATCACATGCCATTAGTGATTGGGGAGTACTGAATTTGCAGGTGATTCAGCTATAGGACACTAGAGTCTTTGTGGGCTTAGATTACAGTTGCCACAGGGAGATCATTTGCCCTAGAGATTTTCCCAGATTTTCATTGAATATTTTATGAGTAAGAAATACATTTTTGTTGGTTTAATCCATTGAAATTTGGATATCATTTTATTGTCTTATCATAGACTAGTTTAACCTAATACATTTGGTAGCTATCAGGTCTTGGTTTGTGAAAGAACTCTACATGATCCATCCTACTTGAAACTCAGCTGAAATTTTACAGTGATATGGTTAGACTGTTTTATTTATAGTGTAGACCTGAGTTGACCTTTGCCTGCAGCCCATGGCCAGTGCCACACTTAAGGTTGTGAAGAGGCTGCTTTTTCCCTTGGTCCTTGGTAGAGTCATATTAGCCAAGTCTTTTGAAAGGTAACATTTCTGAAGTTAGATTATCAAAAGTTTAAATCCTAATTTGCCATTGTTAGTTTTGTGACCTTGAATAATTGACATAATTGACATAACTCTCTGAATTCCACTTTCCTCATCTAAAAAATTGGGATGTTCACAATTCATACCAGTCATAGTTTAGGTGGGTATTAAATGAGATAATGTATGCAAATCATTTAGCCTGATATATAGTAAATGATGTTTATTATTTTTGATGCCTTTATTATTATTTCTCATTCCATGAACACAAGGTGTAAATGAAATGTAAATCTCTCCTTGCCTTGTAGTTAATTGCGTGCTTGGCTCTGCTATCTTTAAGAACACTGCAAGTTACCTCCCTCCAAAAAAGGCTACAGCTGGGACCTATTGGGTCATATCTAGACAAGCAATGACCAGGCCTGTAGTATAATTATTTCCCCCTCCCCCCCTTTTTTCTTTTCCTTTCTTTTCTTTTACTTTAATTTAGTTTGAGTCCTTGCCCTGGTTTTTCTGAACAAAAGTTTTCTTGCTCTTCCAGGATCTGCATAAAGTACCTGGCTTTTTTCTTTTTTTTTTTTTATGTGTCCCAGGGGTAACAAGAAAACAACTGAAAGTAACCTCTTATGACCTTTTAAAGTTTATGTTTCATCAATAAACTCAACGAAGACAATAAAATCTATCTTGCAAACCCGTTGTGTGTATTTGCTGAGTTAATTCATGTGAAAGTGCTTTATAAAGCACTATAGAAATGAGAATGCTTTTATAATAAAGTTGCTTGTAGTTGATAATCCTGGGAACATAGTCTTCCGCTTGAGGCAGTTCGGAAAGAGCAAGGGCACTAAAGAGGAAGTTAGCGCAGGTCTATAACACAGTGGTGGCTCTGGCATGAGGCTTCCTCTGTCTCCTATCTACTTACTGTGGCCCTGATGCAGAGCCCCACAAATCCAACACTGCAGCAGAGGCAGGAAACCTTCCTTGGACAATATAGAAGGTGTTTATTGGATCTTAGGAGAAAGGGATCCCTAAATTGCGGAAAGAATCAAGTTTTTTAAATAGGGCAATTGCCTTTCTTTGGTTTTTCTTTCTTCATTTCATTCTCCCTTAACCCAGACTTCTGGAAATTTTATTTTGTTAAGCAATAGGCAAGAAACGTATTATGGTCTCCTTGGTGTGCCTGGTAAATAACCCTCAAAACTGTATCCAATTTCATTGAAGTCCTCAAACCTATTAGGTACTCAACTGCATTTGCCCCTACTATTTTATATGTGTGTAGAACAGCAAGGAAGTGGTGGCTTCAATTATGTGGAGGGCTCTTATGTGGAAGAAATATCAGGCTTGCTCTGTGAAGCCTCTGAGGGCTGAAAAAAGAATCGATGGATAAAAGTATAGTGAGACAGCTTTCAGATCAACATTGGAGAACTGTGAGCTGTAAAGATAAAGCTACGTACTCCCTACATATTCCTGTTCAAAGAGTGGGAGAGATGAATGTATGAGCAAGTACATGTAAAATAATATGATGCTTGCAATAGTATAACACTATACACAGTTGCTGTGCACATCTCGGCATCAATAATAATAATACAAAATATCATTCACTCTACCTTCAAGACACTATGGGCATTCTGGATTCTCCGAATCCAATTCTTTTCACTCTCTCCATTATTACCACTATGGTCTAAGACACTGTAATATTTCCTGAATTATTAAAGTGGCTTGCCGATTCATTGAAGTCTTATCCAAACAATCTCTTCTTTACACAGCAGCCAGAGGAATCCTGCTAAAGCGTAAAGCAGGAAATTCATATCTAGGTATAGTGGAGGACCTGATGCAGGTCAAGATTCCCTTGCTCAAAAACTTTCCAAAGTCTCCCCATTCCAATCTGTTTTAAAGGAAAAGTTCTTGTAATGTCCTATGAAGCTTGACAGATTTGAGCCCCTTGTTATTTCTCTACTTTCCTCTTTTATATCCTTTTCTTTCTCACCCTGGTGAGCCAAACGGGCCTCCTCACTATTTCTCAAACAGTAAAGCCTTTTAACACCTTGGGAAATGTGTGGTTGCTATTCCTTCTGCCCAAGATGCACTTCCCAAATATACCCTCCTAAGGTGTTTGTTCTCAGCCAAGTCTTTCCTGATATTTTATTTAAAATTGATTCTTCCATCTGTTGGCACTCTATAGATCAATTCTACTTTATTTTCCTCCGTAGTGCTTATAGTGATATAACATTCTATGTAATTTGCTTATTGACTTCATATTTTCTTTCTTCCCACTAGAATATAAATCACATGAGAAAACAAAGAATTTCTCTATGTTTAGCACTTAGGACAGTGCTTGGCAAATAGCAGGTGCTCAGTAATATTTACACATGTATAGCTAAATGAATGTATTTCACTTGAGCAAAACCATTTTCTCTGAATGGTAAATACTATTCTTTTTGTAATTACGTTGTTTCAGCCCCAAAGAGAATTAAAGTAACTTAAAAAATACATTTGCTATAATACAGTATTTAGCATCTCTACTTAAACATCACCTCCATAAAGAGGTCTTCCCTTAATGTCATTTGTTTTTAACGTGATAATTCAAGGATAGAAAAACATTTTAAATTAATGTTAGGGTAGTGAAGTTGTATCATAAACCCTTCCACAGATGAAAATTATAAAAACCGTAAAATTAAAACAAATAAACAGAAAAAAATCCTAAAACTGATAGAAGTTTCTGGAGAGTTTAATTGATAAAACACAGATAGAAGGGGTGAAGATTGTGGGTTTGTGGCTTTCTGGCATAAGAAAATTGCTCAAGCACTTTGACTACAGCTTTAGAAACATAGCCTTACTGTCTTAAGTTGCCAGAGATAAAATCTCAGAGCTACAAAGGGGGAATTTTTTAAGAGAGAGAACAGCAGAAGGAATATGAACAAGTTCTGATTATATGCTCTGCCTACATCCCTGGATGACAGCTAAATTATAATTGCATGGATTAGACCCCAGGTAGCCATATAAAATGCAGGCAAAACCAAGGAGAAATCTAATCTAAAGTGATAGAGCTTTGACATGTAAGTTTGCTGGGTTTTGTCTTAATAAAGAGCATCTCCGAATTCTAAACAGCTCCACTGACAAGAAAACCGAAGTTTCACAGCCTTCCAATGTCAGGGGCCAAATCCTTAAGCCATCAGAACAACTGAAAATTATGAGGGAGTTTCTGTAAGTGAGTAACCACAAAGATGATAAGCCCCACTGCTGCCCAAATCTTCGGACGAACGCCAAATTATGCACGCCTAGGAAATACCCCTCCTCCAGGAACAAGACTAAAAACAAACAAATGAGCAAAAGCAATGTTCAATTTTCAAGTAAAAATCACTAGCCATCCAAAAAATAGTAAAAAGAGAAGTCAAGTTTGTTCTGTGGGTTCTAATAATAAGGAGACTTTAAAATAACAGATGAATTGGGCATTAAAATCATGAAGTCCCAACACTGGTATTCTCTTTTTATTTTATCATGGTGAGAATACTTAACATGAAACCTATCCTCCAAACAAATTTATAATTGTATAATGCTGTATTGTTATTTATTTATTTATTTATTTATTTATTTATTCACCGGTAAGGGGGTCGCAACCCTTGGCACGGTGTGGTCAGCACCACGCTCTGCCAGGGAGCACACTGGCCATCCCTATATAGGATCCGAACCCGTGGCCTTGGCACTACCAGCGCTGCACTCTCCCAAGTGAGCCATGGGCCGGCCCTGTACTGTTATGTATAGATACAATGTCGTACAGCAAATTTTTAGAACTTATGTATCTCGTATAACTGAAATTTTATACTCACTCATTAGCATCTCCCCAATTACCCCTCCCAACGGGTGAATGGATGAAAAAGTGTGGTATATACATACAATGGAATAATATTCAGCCTTTAAAAAGAACTAAATCCTGCCATAAACAACAACATGGATAAATCTAGATATTATTACGTTAAGTGAAATAATCCAGTTGCGGGACAAATACTGCGTGATTTTACTTCCATGAGGTAGTTAAAATAGTCACGCTCATAAAAACAGAGCATAGAATGGTGGCATTCTAGTATGGAATTCTTACATCAACCTTAAGTATTAGACATTACCTCTGTTCTTTCATAAATAAACTACTAAAGGGAAAAGTAAGGCTTTGAGCCTGTTTTCAAGTTCACAGTCTTTGCATAGTGCCCCAGGCCCACCAGAGTGGGTCCGGGCACATATGTGAGGTTTGGATAGGAGAGACAGAGAAAGGGGACAGAACCACGAAGCCTAGGCCATCTGTGAGAATAAGTGTCAGCTGTGACAGTTGCTCCAACGCACTGCATGATCTAAGAATCTCACTTATTCCAGAGAACTCTTGAAGCTTCAGAAGGATAAGGAATCTTTTTCTTTTCTGATTGAGAGTAAGAAAAAGAATTGGGCCCTACCACAATGGAGTTAACAATTTCTCAGGCCTTTTCTGTCTTCTTACTTATTAATTAAATAAGGCATGGCCTTAAAGGAGGGGTTGTTTCAGGTCATTCTGTACCAACATTTTGCATCTGTGACTTGATCTGCCAGTCCCAGGAGATTTTGCATCTCAATCTGCAACTATTAACCAATTCTCATGCTGTGTCTGAGCATACATACGTAGCTTGGGAGTGCAGCACTGATTGAGACTGTTAGTCCATTGATGTATAATGCAACTCTATTTTGGGATTCTTTGAGGAGAATCGTTGTTTGTTGAATAACAATTTTTTGGTCTACTTTTATAATTTGGATTCTAACAGATTGATGAATGAACTCCCTTGACCTAATTTATTGCGAGAAATCACAAACTCATTGTTAAATTCAGTTTTTATTGAGCATCAAGTAGGTGCCAGGCACTGTGGTAGGTGCTCTCAAAGACACAGAGACAAATAAGAAATGGCCCTTGCCTTCTAATTGGAATAGAGTCCATTATTTTCCTGGGTCTTCAATTAGTCTAGTACTAGAAATGATTCGCCCCACCCTTAGTTCCTTCACAACATATTTTATGTTAAAATTGTGTGTCTATATAATATTCTCAAATCCCTTGAACAAGAAAGTAGGTAAAAAAGGGTTTGAGAACACAATGAAAGATAATGTTAGCCTTAGCTTAAACAAGTAAGAAATGACTCTAGAAAGTGGTAATGAGAAGCAGAATGAGTGCCGCATTTGCAGGCATTAAAAATGTTGCAAAAAAAAAATCTGTACAAATAAACCTACCTCAGTGCAAATGTAGAAAATAGGATAGCAAATGCCCCACTAGCATGGTGCACAGGAACGAGAAGCCATGAGGATGACCCTGTGTGTGCCAGGGGAAGGGAATGACTATGTGGCCAGACTTCTTTGCCCTGAAGCTTACTAGCACAGGCATGGCCTTGCCCCATCAGTTGACAGTAGACATGGAGCAAACCACAATCAATGCAGAGATCTTTCTGCATTTATGTTTGTCTTTTTGGAAAACTTCAGCATGTTGAGGTTTTCTAATTTTATTCAGACCCTGGCTCAAATGCCATCTTTATAATAAGGACTTTCTTGACTAACCTCTTTAAAATAACCGCCACCTGTCCCCCACTCCCACTGGTCAATCTCTGTCCCTTTCATCCTTTTTATGTTTCATCTTGGCATTTATTGCCATCTGATGCATTTATTTGTCTATCTGTTTATTTTGTGTCTCCCTCTCCTAGAAAGTAAGATTGACAAAAACAAGAACATGGCCTGCTTTTGTTCACTGCTGCGTTCCTAGCATCTAGAATGACGCCTAAAAGTAGACTAAATATACACTTTTTTTTGTCATTGGATCTAAATTTTCTTAAAGTTGTGCATCTGACTCACTCTAACCACTATTCTCCTTGTCAAAGTTTTGGGCTATTTTCTGACAGTCTCTAAGATGATGTCTCTTTTCCAGCTGTACTTTAAACTGAGTAGTAATTTCCACATTCCAGTAGACAGCAGAAGTACAGCAGGCCATTTTCAGAAGCCAGCTCCAAACCCAAATGGAACTGCTAGCATTATCCACACAGTGACTGATTTAACTAAAAGCCTCCACGAAATAGCCAAGTCTCTCTTTCCTGACACTTGCTTTTTCAGTAGAGATGTTATATTTTTACTTCTCTCTTTGTAATCAGATCCAATTAAGTGTACAGGGAGGAGAGAGGACAAAGCATATGACCAAGATTCTATTTATTTTTGCAAACGAAGACCTGAACACTAGGAAAAATGCACAGAAACATGCAAATTAGATGCTCAAACTTGGTGTTCATAATAAGCCAATTAACAGGTTTTGAAACTTGTCAACCTTAAGTCTTCAGGTGAAGTGAAGAAACACATCTCAAAAGCTGTAGAAATAAGCAAATTGAGCAAGACCATGTCCAACTTTCTTGATCAAGCTGAGGATATTTCTTCAAAATAATGGAACAGGCACAGTGAAGACAAAATTGACTGTAAGATTTTGGATTCAGCAGCTGCTTTTGAAAATGATGAATGATTCATAAAAAATAAAATTAAAAAAATAAGCCACAAAGTGTCAACAAATACCAAAGAAACAATATCTTTCAGGCAGCATTCTCTAAACATAATGAAATAATACATTGCCAGAAAACAACAGAAGGCTACATTTGGAGACAAACAAAATTCAAAAAAGCACTTAAAATAATTACTTGGTACAAAGTAAACAAACAAATAAACTCTAGTAGAAAAAAAACCTTTAAAGAGGAATGAATACCAATTCGCTTCAAACTATTCCAAAAAAGTGAAACAGAGGCCATTCTCCCAAACTCATTCTATGAAGCCAGCATCACCCTGATTTCAAAAACATACAAATATACAGCAAAAAAAGAAAACTAAAGGCCAATATCCCTATGAACATAGATGTACAAATCCTCAGCAAAATACTAGCAATCAGAATACAGCAATACATCAAAAAAAGTTATACACCATGATCGAGTGGGATTCATCCCAGAGATACAAAGATGGTTCAACATATGCAAGTCAATAAATGTGATACACCACATCAACAAAATGAAGGACAAAAGCTGTATGATTATCTCAATAGACGCAGAAAAAGCATTTGACAAAGTTCAACATCCCTTTGTGATAAAGCCTCTCAGAAAATTAGGTATAGAAAGAAAGTATCTCAATACAATAAAAGCCATATATGCCAAACCCACTGCCAATATCATCCTGTTTTCAGCTTTTCCCTAAAGAACAAGCACAAGGCAAAGATGCCCATTCTCACCACTCCTATTTAACATAGTATTGGAGGTACTAGCCAGAGCAATCAGACAAGAGAAGGAAATAAAGGACATCCAGATTGAAAAGGACAAAGTCAAACTACACCTGTTTGCAGATGACATGATCCTATATATAGAAAAACCTAAATATTCTACCAAAACACAGTTAGAGCTGATTAACAATTTCAGTAAAATTGAAGGATACAAAATCAACATGCAAAAATTAGTAGTATTTTTATACTCCAATAACAAACTAGCAGAAAAGAAATCAAGAAAGCAAGCCCATTTACAGCAAACACCAAAAAAATGAAATACCTAGGAATCAATTTAACCAAGGAGGTAAAATATTTCTACAGCAAGAATTACAAAACACCACTGAAAGAAATGAAACAGGACACAAAGGTGTGGAAAGACATTCCATGCTCTTGGATTGAAAGAATTAACTTTGTGAAAATCCATACTACCCAAAGCTATCTATAGATTCAATGCAATCCCCATCAAAATACCAATGACATTCTTCATGGAAATAGAAAAAAATAATCCTAATATTCATGTGGAACAATAAAAGACCACAAATTGCCAAAACAATCCTAGCAAAAAAAATAAAGCCTGACTTTAAATTATACTACATAACTTTAAATTATACTACATAATTACACTACCTGACTTTAAATTATACTACATAACTACAGTAACCAAAACTGCATGGTACTGGAATAAAAACAAACACTCATGTCAATGGAATAGAATAGAGAACCTGGAAATCAACACACTTACTTATAGCCAACTGATCTTTGACAACAACAAGAACATACATTGGGGAAAATACTCCCTCTTCAATATATGGTGCTGGAAAATTGAACATCCATATGCAGAAGGATGAAACTAGACCTGTACTTATTGCCTTATACCAAAATCAACTCAAAGTGGATTAAAGACTTAAGTATAAGACAGAAAATCATAAAACTAATAAAGGAAAACATAGGGAAACATTTAAGGAAGTAGGACTGGGCAAAGACTTTATGAATAAGACCCCAAAAGCACAAGCAATGAAATAAAATAAACAAATGGGATTATATCAAACTAAAAAGCTTTTGCACTGCAAAGGAAACAATCAACAGAACTAAAAGACAGCCTACAGATGGGATAAAATATTTGTAAACTTTACAGCTGTCAAGGGATTAGAATCCAGGATTTATAGGGAACTCAACTTAACAGTAAAAAGAAAAAAAAATCCAATTAAAAAATGAGCAAAGGAACTGAGTAGACATTTTTCAAAGAAAGACATACAGGTGGCCAATAGGTACATAAAAAAAAATCTTCAGCATCAGTAATCAGCAGGGAAATGCAAATCAAAACCACACTGAGTATCATCTCACCCCAGTTAGGCTGGGCGTTATTAAAAAGACCAAGAATAACAAATGCTGGTGAGGATGTGGAGAAAGGGGAACTGTTCTGCACTGTTGGTGGGACTGTAAAGTAGTGAATACATTATGGAAAATAGTATGGAGGTTCCTCAAACAACTACAGGTTGAACTACCATATGATACAGCAATCCCACTTCTGGGTACCCAAAGGAAAAGAAATCATCATGTGGAAGGGATATCTGAACTCCCATGTTCATTGCAGCACTCTTTACAATAGCCAAGATATGGAACCAACCTAAATGTCCATCCATCAATGAGTGGATAAGAAAATGTGGTATATATGCACAATGGAATACTACTCATCCATAAAAATGAATGACATTCTTCCATTCTCAGCAACATGGATGATTGGAGAAAATTATGTTAGGTATAATAAGCCAAACACAGAAAGAGAAATACCACATGTTCTCACTCATAAGTGGGTGCTAAGAAAGAAAGAGAGAAACAAAGAAACAAACAACAAAAAAAAGCAAAGACAGAAGGAAGGAAAGAAAAGACCACAATAATATGTTGAACTTTCAGAAAGAAGGAACAAATCTATGCTTACTAGAACTGGGAGGGGAGAGAGAGGGGTATTGGGAAGATATTGGGTAAGGGGCACAAAGAATAATTTAAATTTGTAATAATAAATATGCTAAGCTAACAATATTGATTAGATCATCACATGTTGTATGCAGGTGATGATAGTCAATGCTGAACCCCCAAAATATGTATAATTAATTATACTTCAATAAATATATACAAATAAAAAAAGTTAATGTGAAATACTTTCCCAGAGAAAAATGTGGGTATACATTGCTATAAGACCAATTTCACAAGAAGTTCTTCAGGAAGAAGGAATGTGAAAATAGCCAGTAACTTGGATCTAAGCAATGAAAGGAAGAAAACTTGGAATGGAATAAATAATAGTAAATTAAAATTAATTTTATGTAATTTATGTAATTGTATGATTCTATTTATATAATATTCTGGAAAAGGCAAAACTGCAGAGATGGAAAAGAGATAAGTGTCTTCCACCATCTGAAATGAAAGGAAGGATTTTAGGCAGATGGAATCGTTCTGTGTGGTACCGGAGCAGTGGATGCACTGGAACTACAGAACTCTATGACACAAAGAGTGACCTTTACTTTACACAAATTAAAAATAAAAGTAGTCAGGACTTCAGAGGAACCAAAGATAGATTTTTCAGTCTGTAACAAATGAATCTAACTGTAATACAAATGAGTGATTGGGCCACGGTGAAAGGGGTACAGAAGAAAGGAACTGACCTAAATGACTTTGAAAACAATGTTTTAACTAGATAACGTAAGACCAAAGATAAATTAAAATTGTACACAAACCCTGTATTCTAGATGTTTAGTTTGTTGTTCTTAGGAGCGTTGGTTAGCAATTTTGAGACTACTTCACATGTATACTAGAGTTAAACAAATAAACTAAAAAAAAAAAAAAAAATTCCCCAAACCCCACAAATATTTAAAATAATTACAATAAAACAATTAAATATCAGAACTTGTGGGACTATCTAAGACATAGAAGAAATGTATCATCTAAACTCATATATTAGAAAATAGGAAAGATTAAATATTAGTAAACTAAGCATTATACAAAGAAGATAAAATAAAAACCAACACCATCAACAAGGCAAAGCTGGTACAGAAAGGAAATAATAAAACTATGAACAGAAACTAATTATAAGGAAAAAAAGCATAAGAGACAATCAAGTAAACGAAAATCTGGAACTTTCAAAAGACTATTAAAAAAGACACCTTGGCAAGATTGGACAGGCAATAAAAGGGAGAAGCAGGAAAAAATAATAGAAATCAAAACAGGGCAAATTAAGGATCGCCACCTTTGCCACACTTCATTAGACTGGTTCGTAAAGAATGGGTTATAAGTTGCAAAGACATGAGGAAAGCTTTGAATAAAGAGCTTAAAAAGGTGAATCATTTATACACACATATATACATATATATATACACATATAGTCATCCTGTCCCTTTGTTTCTGTGGGTGGTTCTTTCCAGGACCACCTTCGGATAACAAAATTCACAGACACTCAAGTCCCTGATATGAAATGGTGTACTATTTGCATATAACCTATGGACATCCTACCATGTATTTTAAACCATCTCTAGATTACTTATAATACCTAATAAAATACAAATGCTATGTAAATCGTTGTTATACTACATTGGTGAGTGATTACAAGAAAAAGAAATCTGTGCATGTTCAGTATCGACAATTTTTTTGTCTAATATTTTTGATCTGTGGTTGGTTAAATCCATGAATGTAGAACCCATGGATATGGAGGGTTGACTGTATCCTTTGGCTTCTGGCAATAGCCTCAAGTTTACGATATATCTACAAGGGGCTAGTGAGCTAACCCTGGCTTTTCTCTCCAGTCTCACCTTACACCATTTCTCCCATAACTCCTGTCACTCCAGCCAGGTGTAAGTGATACAAATTCCTTGCCTGATCCAGGCTCTCCCTTGCCTCAGGGCTTTGGCACACACTTTTCTCTCTATTTGAAAGATCCTACTTTCTTCTCCATGTAGCCAACTCTTCATCCATAAACATTACTTCTTCAAGAAAATTTTCTTCGAAGTCTAAAATTAGGTTAGGGTCCCCTGCTGCAGAGACCTACAGAGTTCTGTACTGATGATTCAGAGCATTCCAATCACATGGCCAATATCTGTCCTAAATGAGGGCAGGGACTATAGTGTCCTGGTCATTACTAATTCACAGGTTATTGTTAGTATTTAACATAAAGTAGGCATTAATAAACATTCGCTTATTAACTTGACAGATAAAGGGGTGGATAGTTGGTGGATTTGTCCTCACTGCTTTTATTATTTTGTATTTCCTGATTTCATTAATACTCCTTAAAATATATTATGTCCTCAAAAGCCACAAAAGCCTTCAAACCTACTGTCTTTGATAAGGAAATTGGGAAGTCTCTGGAAATAATTATGTACCTATTAACAACATATAATATTGTTTTGTGATTTGTTAAAATTTACATTACTCATATAATTATGTAAATATTCTGCCACTTGCATTTTCTTTTCAGTTACATAGTATTATGTGGTCTAGCTATATCACCACATAAAGAACTACTTCATTCATTTTAATATAACTTAACCAGTGTGGGGATTTTCTCATATGTAGCCCAGGGAGTAGTTTCTGGGATCTGGAGCAGGGTGTCCTGGAATTGGATCTTGACTTCAACATCCACTCATCCTATAACAGGGCTTGGCTGACTGTGACCCATTGTCCAAATCCATCCTGACACTTGTTCTTCTAAATAAAATGTTAACAGCACACAGCCACATTTATTTGTTTACATATTCATCACGGCTGGTTTCATGCTAAAATGCCAGAGATGAATAATGAGGACAGAGACTGCATGGCCAGCAAAGCTGATAATATTTACTATCCAACCCTCAACAGAAAAAGTTTACTGACCATGCTCAATATTCATGACAAATTTATGTAACCTTTCTGTGTCTATATATTGATAATTACAGTGCATACCTCAAAGGGTTAAATAAGTTAATTAATATAAACACTTTGTAACAGTCCCTGGCATGTTGTAAGAACTCAAAAATTAGATATTGCGATGATTAATAACCACATTCTTCTCCATTATGGAATCTGAAATAATTGAGGAAAAAATGAAGTGTTTTTGTACACTTAATTTATTTAAAAATACTTATACAGAGCATAACTTGTATCAAACACTCTTCTAAGCACTTTTCAAATATTGATTTCATCTTCCTAATAGATCTATAAATTATTAATATTATTATTGCCATTTCATAGATGCAACTAAGGCACATCAAGACTTTTTTTGTAACTTGCCTAAGGCCATTCAGCTGGTCAGTAGAGGAGACACTGTGAAGCTGGGTTGGGGTCAGCACTTGAGCCCCTGGCCACCCCTTCCATATAGAATTAGACTGAATTTCCTGCCATGTGGCAGGTGGAGAAACCCCACCTGATAGCAGAAGGCCTGAGATCTGAAGAAAAGAACTGAAGATCCTGCAGGAGCCAAACTCTTCTCCCAGGCATTACAATCAGATCACCCACTCCTCTTCTTCAGGGGGTGGTTGAGTGTATTAAGGTTGTTGAGCAGAATACAGTGTCACCTCGTTATGTTCTCTCCTAGGGAGAAGAATGGGAGTCTTCTCTCCTCACTACAAGCATGAGGAGTCCTGTTAAGGGCTCCCATCTAACAAAAGCACTATTTTGTTGAAATGGTTTATTTGCATAAAGTGGCAGATTCTAAAAATCCCTTTTCCAGGGAGGATTGGCAGTGAGTCACCACAGATAGCAACAGAGAAAGGAGTACTGCCCTCTTGAACCAGGAAGGAATCAAAGCATCAAGATCTAACATTTCTTGAGCAAATACTTGGTACATTACCTCTAACACTCACAATCACCCTGATGGGTGGATGTCTTTTTGCCCATCTTACAGATTCAGGAATTTAGAGTCACAGAGATTCACTAATTTACCCAAAGTCACATGGTTGGTAAATATCAGCACCAGAATTTAAACCAAGATATGTGTGAATTCAGAACCAATCTTCTTAAGTCCTAGGCTAGATGCTGGACAAGTTCTTAAGCTGATTATTACACATGTCCCCCAGTGCCTAACAGTGGGAAGGAGTTTGCACTGTGACCTCCTGAAGGGATAGGACAGGTCCTATCAGTGTCAATGGCCCCTGTGCCTAGCAAAGTGTTTACCATGTGGTGGGTGCTTCCCCAGGAGGCCTAACTTTTAGACCCTACACTGACATAGATGAACATGGAGATTTTGTTAAAGTCCCTGACCATTTGGAAAGGCGATGGGTGCCATGATTAAATGCATAGGATGTGTAGTGAGCAGATTGTTGCTCATATCCTGAAACCTCCCCTTACAGTTTTACCACCCAATGAATAGGTGTTTATATTTCCTGGATGTGCTGGGATGATTTACTGAGCACTGCTAAGTAAAATTCCAAACTCAAAGTACACACTCAAGTAAGTCATGATTTCACCATTACTGCTGCTACTACTACTACTCTTGGGATCCCCATTTTTTCTTCTGTAAACTAAGATATTTGCACAAATGGTCTCTAAAGTACCCCCCCAACTGTGAGTTTTAGGGATCCTAAGACCCTGCTTCTTTACTGAGCAGGACCTTTCAAACTCTCAGGGGCACTGGTAATTCATCACTTGGAAATGTGACCGTTTGCAAATACTTCACTTCACATCTCATTTTAGATGTCTGCAACAAGAATCCAATATTTAATCCTTTCTGTACTGCAGTCTAATACAACTAATGACTGTTTTGCGTATGTGGTAGCAATGCCTTTCCTTTCTGCCATGGCTTGCATTGCCCCTCTCCCGGGAATGGTATCCCCTAAACTCACACATCCAAGTGTTCTCATTCTCTTATGTTCAGATCAATGCCATATCCCTTCCACATATCCTCACAGTATTTTATCTGTTCTATCCTTTGCACTCTGTATCATTTATGATAACTATGTATACCTATGCCTTAACTTACATACTAAATGAGAGATACTTGAGGGTTAAATTCATGTCTGATTCATTCTCTTCCTCTTTTTACAATGTCTTAGACTCAATAATTATATGACAATAGTTTTGGAACAAGAAAGGAAGAAAGGAAGGAAGAATGCATTTTTTTTCTGGTTGCATTCATTTTCTATTGCAACATAACAAATTATCATAAATGCAGTGATTTAAAACAACACTCAATTATGAGTTCACAGTTCTCTAGTTCAGAAGTCCATCGCGGAGTGTCTGCGTCCTATTCTCAAGGTGCCACAAGCCTGGAATCAAAGTGTCAGAGGCTGAGTTCTCATTTGGAGTCTCTGGGGGGAAAATCTGCTTCATTCTTTTATTGGCAGAATTTAGCTCCTTGTGCTTATAGGACTGAGGTCACTGTTTTCTTGCTGGCTGGCTGCTAGGGACTACTTTCAGCAATTGGAGACCACACACATTCCTTTGGATGTGGTCCCCTCTGTCTTCAGGGAAGAAATGGCATGTGTAATCCTTCTAATGCTTGAGCCTCTGACTTTGTCTCTGGCCTCTAGATTCAGATATAAAGGGATCCTAGGATAAGGTCAGGCTCACCCAGATAATCTCCCTAACTTGTGGGCAACTGATTGAGATCTTAATTACATCTTCAAAACGTCTTCACAAGAGCATCTGCATCAATGTTTTCTTGTATACCTAGAAACTGTGTACACCAAGGAGTCAGGAATCTTAGGAAACATCTTAAAATCTTGCCTGACACACTGATCAGTTATCTTGCTCCCTTAAAGCTAAATTACTTGGGACCTTTTTTTGCTAGAAGGACATTTATGAGTAAAGAATCTGGGGTCCTCTTACACAGTGTGCACCTGTACTTGTGGCGTGATGGCAATATAATGCAGTGGAAGGGCTACTGGGTTTGGGATCACCAGACCGTATTAGGATGCTGCTCTACTGCTGACACCATCTGACCTCTGCTCAGCTCTCAAATATTGAATGGAGACATAGTAATTAACTCACAAATCTGATGGGCTTTTCATTTTATTTGAGAGCTCCCTGGCACCTAAGAGTAAGTGTATCAGACAGCTTTTATGTGCAGATGCTGATCCTCTGGCGTCACCTGTCTGCAGGGCCCTTGGCCACCTGTTTTGCATCAGTGTTTGCATCATGGCAGTCAAGGGAAGACTGTGTTTCCTTTTCAGTGCTTAAGAACAGAATCAAAAGTTTTTGTCCTTTAAACTTTCACTTGTCTACTACTGACTGTTCTCATGGCTACTTCCATGGATGATACTAGGCTTTGCTTTCACAAACACTCCAAGAAGGGAACAGAGTCACTATCACTAGAAGTTAATGGTCTCCTCCCCATTCATGTTGGCCCAATCTGCAATCAGACCCATGCATACCCTACAAGGGTTCCTCTCTCTACTGAGTTTCAAAGAAAGAATAGATAAATCACAGACAGTTGATTTTCATAAACCATACATACCTACGCATTAGTTTTCTAGGGCTGCCATAACAAAGAACCAGAAATTGAGGGACTTAAGGCATGCAAGTTTATTCTTTAATAGCTCTGGAGGCTAGAAGTTCCAAAAGCAAGGTGTCTGCAGGGCCCTGATTCCTCTGAATTTACGGAAGGTCTGTCCCAGGCCTCACTCCTAGCTTCTGGTAGCTCCTTGGCTTATGGCAGTACATCTCCAATCTTTACGTGTCATTCTCTATGTGCACATATCTGTCTCTAAATTCCCCCCTTTTATAAGGACATTAGGCATAGAGGCCCATGCTACTTCACTATGACCTCATCTTAACAAATTACATCTGCAACAATCTTATTTCACAATGAGGTCACATTCCAAGGTACTGGTGATTAAAACCTCAACATATGAATTTTGAGGGGGATGCAGTTCAACCCCTAACAGCATATATATTCTTCCTGTTCAGTTATACTTCCTTTTGTCTGATCCCTGATGTCAGCACCAGGAGCCATATGACATAGCAGCTTATGGGCCCTGGGCTCAGACTGCCACTCACCAGCTGTGTGATTTTGAACCAGCCACATTCCCTCTCTGTTCTCAGCTTCCTCATTCATATATTTGGAACCATAATAATTTCTACTCCATTTAGTTCTTATGAGGAGTAAAAAGGCAGAATTCATGAAGCATTCAGCATGGCACCTGGAATGTAGTATGCTCTGGATAAGTTCTCTCTTATCACTATAAATCCACCACCTTGCATTTAGATGGGGTTTTAACTTATAAAGCATGTTGCCCATCTCTAACATCTGTAACATTTGATCAACAAAGAACCCTCTGGAGTAAGCCAGGATTTTTAATCTTCATTTCCAATGAGGGCACACAGGTGCAAAAAACCAAAGTGACTCATTCAAGAAAACCAAGTAGTCAGAGGCAAAATAGTATGAGAACCCAGGGAATGTGACTCCCAGGCCTGTTGTCCTTAATCTGCACAGCTGAGCAGTCTGCATGGTTGAGCAGATTAAATTTAAATATTAAGACTTGATTTCTTAAAATCTCTAAATTTATCATGACATAAATCAAATGCTTAAGACAGATAAAACCATAAGTAGAGAGAATACCATGGCAGTATCACAATTTATAGATGTGTGCTATCTTACTTTTTATTTTTTTTCAGAAATCCACTTTTTTTAGGCTCTGTGGCAGTTCTATTAAATTTGCCTCTAATATTATTCCTGAAACCTTTAGAAGGGGAATGATTAAAAATTGCGTGGGTTGCTCAGGACTTCTGAAAATTATCGGAGGAAAAAGTGATGGCATTATGTTAGCTTTTGAAATTCACCCAGAAATGAAATAACTTTTTTTTGTTTAATTCCTCTATGGCTTTCAACATGGACAATATGAGTGGCTGATTTTGAAATTGCTCTGTATTTGCAATTAGAGCTCCTGTGGTGTCCAAGGAATCCAATTATGCTGGGAAGTCATAAAATAATAGAGGAAGCTATTCTGACCAAAATGATATTTTACAATGTTAACTGAAGATTAAGATTGAATAATGCTGAAGTGTGAGGTCTTCAACCATACATTGGAAAGAGGTGCCTCTTTACCAGATACTTGTAATTTTTCTCACCCTAGAAATATTGAATGTAAACCCTCTGAGATTATTGGAAAATGCAGTTCTAAACATGAATAAACAAGGCAGAATACCTCTATGATGGGTTCCCTACCAAGGTAATCTTTTTGTCATTTTAAAGGTATGAGGAGGTGATGTGGGGCCGTGAAGGAGAGTGACTGACACAGGATACCTGAGTTTCAATCCTTCTCTGCTTCTCTTTTATTACCCTCTAACTTTGAGCCCAGAGCTCCATCTCTCCTGGCCTTAGTTCTCTTCTCTGTTAATGGCATGATAGCACTATTAGTTCATTAGCAGCACCTCAGTTCCATGACTTAATGGTACTGTAGTTCTCATAATTAAATAGGATTACTATTAATCAGGCTTTTCCAATTTGGGATTTCTAAATCGATACAAGTTACAAACAAAGAAAAAGTCTAACCTATAACTGTCAGCTTTTGTTTCATCCAAGTAAAAACATTTTTTTTAAAAAAACTTTTATTTATAAAAAACATAATTATATTACATAAAAGAAAGATTGATTTAGGACCAAGACTAAAAATGCAGGAAAATAATCTCTAATAAAGAAAAAAATATTGCCAAGTTTGTGGCAACTATAGGGCACATGCACACACACACACTCGCAATTGTCCATATTTTTGTATTTTTGCATGGTCTGATGAGAATTTTATCATGCACTAACTTTTATTAACCTCTAGGAAGTAAAATGAGTTGAAGTAAAATTGACAAATTTATTAGGAAAATCACATTCAAATAGCTTTCAGAAAAATGTTGACAACCAATTTGACTTGGACATACACAAAGTAAAATAAAAGAACCCAAAATAAATTACATGAGTTGGTTTAATATCAGTAGGTGACTATAGGATATCACACAAAGTGATATCTGGATATATAAGGAATTTTAATTACAAAAAATATATAGTTTTGGAAACTGGTAGAAGAAAATCAACTTGGAAGAAAAGACTTTGCAGAGGCAAAATGAAACAGCTAGTCTAGGGTGCTTAGTCCTCGCTCCTGCTAGATGATCTTTTATGTGTCAACTTGAGTGTGCAAGGGAATGTCCACATAGCTAGTAAAACATTATTGCTGGATGTGTCTATGGATGTGTTTCCAGAAGAGATTAGCATGTAAATCTAAAGCCTGAGTAAAAATGTCTGCCCTCACCTGTGTGAGTGGGCATCCTCCAATTGGCTGAGTCTCCAGATAGAACAAAAAGGCAGAGATAGAGTGAATTCACTCCCTCTACTTCAGCTGGGCATCCAACTTCTCCTGTACTGGAATACCAGCACTCCTAGTTCTCAGGCCTTCAGAATCAGAATGGGACTTACACAGGTGGGCTCCCTGGTTCTCAGGCCTTTGGGCTTGAACTGGAATTGCACCATGAGTTTTCCTAGGCCTCCAGCTTGTGGGTAGTGAGACTTCTCAGCGTCCATAATCACATGAGCCAATCCCGCATAACAACATATCTACATATATCCTATTAGTTCTGTTTCTCTGGAAAACCCTGACTAATACAATATGGTAATACAAAAAGGTGCCTTCACACATATAATTTGGGCAAGAGTGAAAACATAAAAAAAATAGAAGAGGAAGTTGTTTTGTTTTTGTTTTCATTTTTGCTTTTTTGCAGAAATATATAAATCCAAGTGTGTTTGAGAACTTCTGGGAACATTCTGAACTGAGGCTTCTTACACTAATCCAAACATACTTAATAAACCTTTTACTTGTACAATTTCATTGCCTCATTTCTCCTGACAACTAGTTGCTACCACTGCTTGGAGGAATAGGTGGAGGTCCACACCCCTGATAGTGGGTTTGAGCCACAGCTCTGCTGGCCACCATAAAGGCCTCAACATGGCTCAGAGGACAATGTCTGCACAAATGGGGAAGTAGAACCGTAGAACCGGGAGTCAATAGGAAAGAATGACTCACCCCTCAGAAAGGAACTTTGCTCTTTTCCTTATTCATTTAGTCAGCATCATTGACTCAGCAATTACTGTACGGCAGGCATCATTCCAGGCACTCTGGGTACAGCGATGAGTAAATCAGAGTGCTGACAGTTTGAAACTTCCAGTAAATGGGTGTGAGCATGGATTAATTTATAATTACAATGCAGAGTGAGAAGTTATCATACTAGAAAGTAAATTGACCTTGGGATTGCATAATTCAGATTACATTTTTGCCTGTGGTGGTAGAACAAATGGAGTGCTCCAGACTGAAGGAAGAGTGTGAAATTGTGGATACGCAAGTGTACGTGGTGTATTCCAAGAATAACAGCACTGCAGCCTGGCAGACGTACTAAATATTATTCTGTTAGTGAAAGGAGAGTGTGATTCTAGGAATACAGAGACTGAAAAGGAGGAGAGGGCATTTTGCACAAGTTGCTAGCATGTGGCAGTTTAGGAGCAGCACGAGTGAATTTCCTGAAAAGTTGCTTCACCTTCCATATCAGAGTCTGAAATTGCCCCCACCGAGAACCTGCCCTTAGTGTGCTGTCAGAACTGCCCTCTCTGGGAGACCCATTTCACTAACTCTGAGTCTGACAGAGGTTGATTCCCCCCAGTGGCTGGCTCTGCTTCCCCCAAGCTCTGATCTTCCATTCTAACTGTAGTGAAATTTAGTGGTTCTCCATTATTACCCTGTAGAATTCCTGGTAAATGCTAAACAATGGGGAATTTTCTTTTTTGTTATTTGTTTTGCTTTGCCCAGCTAAAATCTAATATTTAAATAGTCCTCAGCTCACGTTGATGAGATTTTGAGCAGAACCTTATAAACATCACATTTCATCTCCCTGGACCCTGAAGATGTACCAGGGGTACATACAGAAGTAGAAACCTCCCTGCCATTGAACTCTTCAATATGAACTTGACAGCCTATGAATGACCTTTAAAACCATTCCTTCTCTCTCCTACCACCCCTCTCAGCACAGAGAAACCAACCACCACAAAGGATGCATGGGTAAGAGAGCATATAAGGACTTAGTGTGGAAATTCTCTTGTACTTGTTTGAATCAATCTCTTTGATCACAGAATCTGGATCTGTTGTGCTTCGTTAAATTCCCACTCAATGCATAAATCATTTTTATCACATCCTTGATGGGTTGTCATACCTTGTTTGAACACCTTTACAAACTATAAGCTTACTACTTCAGAAAGCAGCTTGTTCCCCCATCAAGTTAGCACTAATTAGTAAAAACTAACTTTTTACATTCGAATAAAGTTTGCTTTCTGATAACTCTCATACTAGCACTTCCTTCTTAAGCAGCACAGAAAATTTCTGTCCCCCTTTCGTCGAGCATCAGTTATATATCTGAAATTAACCATGAGAAGGCAGTCATACTTGGAGAAGTTAAAAGACAAGCACAATCACACATGACATGTCCCAAAGTCCAGAATACTAAATTATTTTCAAAAGAGGCAAATTATCAAAATGTTTACAGTAGAATTCTATAATTATGTCCTAAAGAGCTTTTGAAATATATAGGAATCTTTATTTCTACATTAAATGAACACAGAACACTATTCATTTTGAGGTTTTGTTTGAGTGGATCTATCTGTTTCTTTCCTTGTTTGGAATTCCCATGTTTCCCTATTTTAGTGTGCTTCTCTGGGGCAACTTCCTCATTTATTTTACTGTCTTTAATCAATAGTGACCTACTTGTGAAGTTAGCAAAATAAGCAAAGTTATAGTCAACAGGCTCAGAGTGAGGTGGTCGATGGAAAAGAAAAGGCAGCTGGCAATGAGACGAACATTTTAACTTTTAAAGGCCACTTTTCAGTTTCAACATCCTATTAATTATGCGCTGTCATCACTCACACAGCCTTTATTTTATTTTATATTAATTATGTCCTGAACATTTTAAGATATATATCCAATGAGATGGGGAACTGCAAATGTTTTGAGAGTCTCACAGGCCCTGTTTTAGTAATTAGGTCAAGTAATTGCCTTTCTGAAGGATTCTGAGAGCCTTTCATTAGATCTTTAAATTCTCCCTGCTTGTTTGCTACCTGAAATATCTTATAAGCTCTACATGCAGTGTAAAATTTCAAAATATGCCATTGAATCTGACTCTGTTTCTATCAGTTCCTATTTTAATACATGAAGAATATCCTCTAGTTAAAGCAGTTGGTTTTACTTTCTTAAGGATCATAAACCTCCTTGAGAATGTCACACAAGTAGTAAATCCTCTTCCCAGAAAAACTGCTTTTTGTGATGTTATGTATGGATCCATAGATCTCTGAGGCGCAACCATTGATTCAAATTAAGTACCCTGATTTAATAGAATCCTGTCATTTTCACATCAGCAATCTGACTCTATACTGGAAAGAACCTTTTCACCGATACCTGGTTCTCCCAAACGGCCTGAGGCCTCCCTTCTAGCTCTGGCCACGAGCCTTCCCCGAGGATATCACTCCAGCTGCTATTTGAGGTCCTGCTCCCAGTCCCCTGATTCCTAGAATTAGGAATCCAGACTGATTCTCAATGCTATCCTGCCTGACTGAATATCTCATATGTGTGTACGTGTGTTTCTGTGTGTGTATTTGTAGCTTCTGTGCCAGATCTCCTGGAATGACATGTCTACCATAAAAGAACAGCATTATCTCCTGCCCTGCATAGTAATGTTCTTCACAATAACACGAATTCAACCCTAATGGGAATGTCTCCCATCTTGGCCCAGCCTCAGTCAAAAAGGGGTGAGCTAAAATTCTTACTTACCACAGGGGAGGGAAGAAATGGAAGTGAGAGTAAGCCAGGCAAAGAAAAGCAAGCAGTAAGCAAGAAAGGACAAGAAGGGTCTCCATGTTCCCAACTGTCCCCTGATTTGTGCCTCTCTGAACTGGGTAATGAAATGGGTACCAGCCTGCCTTTAGATTCTTGCAATAGGTTGGGCTGTGCTTTAAGCCCCAGCTGTCCACATAACCACAGTCCACAATCATCCCAATCAAGAGTCAAGCGGAAGTAGATTACCACATCCTGGTATCATCAAACCACAGTAAAGACAAAGAAAGAATTTAGAGAACACAGAAGGCTGTGCAGAACTCCCGAGTCACTGGCTGTACAGGTTTGCCTTGATCTTTTCTTTAACTTCCTCATAATACAACCATATGTTAAATTTAAATTTTAGGATTCATATTTTGCACTGTAGTGGAATTTCCCTTATTATTACTGCTAATAGGTACCCTATTGACCGTCATTTTTTTTTTTAAGTTTTATTTTGTCGATATACATTGTGGCTGATTATTGCTCCCCATCACCAAAACCTCCCTCCCTTCTCCCTTCCCCCCTCCCCCCCAATAATGTCCTTTCTGTTTGCTTGTCGTATCAACTTCAAGTAATTGTGGTTGTTATATCTTCTTCCCCCTCCCCCCGGTTTGTGTGTGTGTGTGTGTGTGTGTGTGTGTGTGTGTGTGTGTGTGTGTGTGAATTTATATATTAATTTTTAGCTCCCACCAATAAGTGAGAACATGTGGTATTTCTCTTTCTGTGCCTGACTCGTTTCACTTAATATAATTCTCTCAAGGTCCATCCATGTTGTTGCAAATGGCAGTATTTCATTCGTTTTTATAGCTGAGTAGTATTCCATTGTGTAGATGTACCACATTTTCCGTATCCACTCATCTGATGATGGACATTTGGGCTGGTTCCAACTCTTGGCTATTGTAAAGAGTGCTGCGATGAACATTGGGGAACAGGTATACCTTCGACTTGATGATTTCCATTCTTCTGGGTATATACCCAACAGTGGGATAGCTGGGCCGTATGGTAGATCTTTCTGCAATTGTTTGAGGAACCTCCATACCATTTTCCATAGAGGCTGCACCATTTTGCAGTCCCACCAACAATGGATGAGAGTTCCTTTTTCTCCACAACCTCGCCAGCATTTATCGTTCAGAGCCTTTTGGATTTTAGCCATCCTAACTGGGGTTAGATGGTATCTCAATGTGGTTTTGATTTGCATTTCCCGGATGCTGAGTGATGTTGAGCGTTTTTTCATATGTCTGTTGGCCATTTGTATATCTTCCTTAGAGAAATGCCTACTTAGCTCTTTTGCCCATTTTTTAATTGGGTTGCTTGTTTTCTTCTTGTAAAGTTGTTTGAGTTCCTTGTATATTCTGGATATTAATCCTTTCTCAGATGTATATTTTGCAAATATTTTCTCCCACTCTGTTGGTTGTCTTTTAACTCTGTTAATTGTTTCTTTTGCTGTGCAGAAGCTTTTTAGTTTGATATAATCCCATTTGTTTATTTTTCCTTTGGTTGCCCGTGCTTTTGGGGTCGTATTCATGAAGTCTGTGCCCAGTCCTATTTCCTGAAGTGTTTCTCCTATGTTTTCTTTAAGAAGTTTTATTATGTCAGGGTGTATATTTAAATCCTTAATCCATTTTGAGTTGATTTTAGTATACGGTGAGAGGTATGGGTCTAGTTTCATTCTCCTGCATATGGATATCCAGTTATCCCAGCACCATTTGCTGAAGAGGCAGTCCCTTCCCCAGTGAATAGGCTTGGTGCCTTTGTCAAAGATCAGATGGCAGTAAGTGTGTGGGTTGATTTCTGGATTCTCTATTCTAGTCCATTGGTCAGTGTGTCTGTTTTTATGCCAGTACCATACTGTTTTGGTTATGATAGCTTTGTAGTATAGCTTAAAGTCAGGTAGTGTTATGCCTCCAGCTTTATTTTTTTTGCTCAGCATTGCTTTGGCTCTGCGTGGTCTTTTATTGTTCCATATAAATGTCTGGATACTTTTTTCCATTTCTGAGAAAAATGTCTTTGGAATTTTGATGGGGAGTGCATTGAATTTGTATATCACTTTGGGTAGTATGGACATTTTCACTATGTTGATTCTTCCAATCCAAGAGCATGGGATATCTTTCCATCTTCTTGTATCCTCTCTAATTTCTCTCAGCAGTGGTTTGTAGTTCTCATTATAGAGATTTTTCACCTCCTTGGTTAACTCAATTCCTAAGTATTTTATTTTTTGGGTGGCTATTGTAAATGGGCAGGCTTTCTTGATTTCTCGTTCTGCATGTTCACTATTGGAGAAAAGAAATGCTACTGATTTTTGTGTGTTGATTTTGTATCCTGCTACTGTGCTGAAATCATTTATCAATTCCAAGAGTTTTTTTGTAGAAGTTTTAGGCTGTTCGATATATAGGATCATGTCATCTGCAAACAGGGACAGTTTGACTTCATCTTTTCCAATCTGGATGCCCTTTATTTCCTTCTCTTCTCTGATTGCTCTGGCTAGTACTTCCAACACTATGTTGAATAGGAGTGGTGAGAGTGGGCATCCTTGTCTAGTTCCTGTTCTTAAAGGAAAAGCTTTCAGCTTTTCCCCATCCATTGACCATCATGATCACGTAGAATGTACCAGACCCTTAACTAGTTCTTCCATTTATCTCATGCTTCAACATCCTCATTTCTTGGTCTAGAATCTAAACCAATAATCCAAGTCTCTGTAGGTCAAGTGGTTTGTCCAAGGCATACAGCCCGTCTGTAGCAAACTTGTGATTTGAACCCAGATCTATGTGATTCCAAAGCCCACTGGCCTTTTCTCTTCTAAATATTATGCGCATTTCCCAAAATATGTTTTATGTTTTTTATTTATTTTACTTATTTTTTAACAAGGAAATATCCTCTTTTTGAGTCCTTAGTCCTGGCCATGTAGTAAGTGCTCAATGGACATTGGTTGAATTGAATTTTAGTTGCAGAATGCGAGCACCAGCGTCTTACGTGGGCTGATGGCAAAAACCCACACCTGGAAATAGCAGCATATATGCTTTTTTTCTTTCCTAGCATAAATCCCCAGAGACTTTCATTCCCAGGGTCTCTGGGATCCTGATCTCAGGAGAAGTCTGGAGCACAGACACTTTCATAAGAGCTCAGCAGCCTGCAAAATTCCGGAAAAAATTCTCTATTGAAGGAGGCAATCTTGAGCTCTGATGGTTTAATTACTTATGCCAAAACAAAAGAGTCCATTTAATAGGATAATTGCCCATGAAAGGGAATTAAATAGAATCAAAAGAAAAATTAAAGCCACAACATCCTCTTGCCTGCTGGAGGAGCAAAGCTAATTGTTTTCCATCTGAAGTTCCCTTTTGGATGTTTCATCTCAGCTAATTTTCAAGTTGTTTGAATTACACTGTGAAGTCTTTTTTAAACAACGAAGGAAGTAAGGATTCTCTTACTCTGGCTTTTGTAGTTGATTTGTTTAACTTGAGTGCAGTGCTTTGGGTTAAAAATGTCAATATCAGAAGGTACAGGATAGAAGAAAGGGACTGCATGAGTGGTTGGAGTAAGCTCAAATTCTGCATGATAAGCCAGTTTGGTGGTGCTGCCAAAAACCACCTTTGTAATCACAGGTTTCTTTAAGGGAAATTGGATTTAGAACAAGGAGGACATATTTTTGTTCTATTCTGCAGCAGTCATATCACACTTAAAATACCGTGATTAGTTACTAACAGCTGACATTATGAGAAGCACTGGCAAATTGAAATGATTCCCCAGGACAAGTAGGTGACCGGTTGTGCCTTTTCAAAATGTAAAATTATGATACCCAGTGTTAGTGTGGTTGTGGAGGAACAGTCCCTCTCACACACTGTTGAAAGGAACATTTACTGCTACAACATTTCTGGACGCACCTTGGTAACACACACAAGGACCTCAGAACTGTATGTGCTCTATGACAAAATTCTCACACTCCTAAAAATCTATTCTTAAAGAATCATCCAAGTGGAGCCAAAATGTTATTGCAAGATTTTTAAAACATTTTTTAGCTACTAGAAATTAAATTTTTAAAATGAAGATTAGCTAAATATATTATAGTATTCACAAGGGTATACTATGCAGCCAGAAAATGAAATTTTAGATTGCTATTTACTGATGGAAGGAGGTTTATAATATAAAGAGTATATTATATATACTTGAGCTAATCATTTATATGTTATAATATGTACATAAATATGCATGAGAAAAAGTATGGGAAATTATACATCATATAATGATATTGGTTATATATAATGATTATTTTTCCAAAAGTGCCTTCTCTATGATTTCTGTAGTTTTATTTCTATGAGTTTATACTCTTTTATTTATTTATTTTTTTTTTACTGAAATGTAACTGATTATAAATATTGGCAGGGTACACAGCTGTATATCAATACCTGTGTACAATTCATGATTATCAAATCAGTATAATTATTATACTCATCTTTACAAAACATAATTATTATTTGTGACCTTTAACCAACTTCTTGCTAAATTACCTGAGCCTCCCCCTTTCCCACCTCTGGTGTCCTCAGTTCTGTTCTCTCCTTTTGAAAGTTCAACAAATTATTGTGACTGTTGTATCTTTCTCTTTTTTTATATATATTTGTTTACTTTTTTAGCTCCCACTTATGAGTGAGGACATGCAGTATTTCTCTTTCTTTGCCTGGCTTATTTCACTTAACATAACTTTCTCTAAGTTCATCCATGTTGCTGCAAACAGCAAAATTTCATTCTTTTTTATGGATGGGTAGTATTCTATTGTGCACATATACTATATTTTCCTTATCCAGTTGTCTGACGATGGACATTTAGGTTGATTCCAACTCTTGGCTATTGTAAATAGAGCTGCAATAAACATGGGAGTGCAGGTATCCCTTCAACATTCCTTTCCTATGGGTATATACCCAGTAGTGGGATTTCTGGATCCTATGGTGGTTCTATGTGTAATTGTCTGAGAAACCTCCATACTGTTTTCCATAATGTCTACATTAATTTAGAGTCCCACCAACAGTGTGGAAGGGTTCTCCTTTCTCCACATCCTCTCTAGTATTTGTTATTCTCTGTCCTTTTGATAATGGCCGGTCTAACAGAGGTGGTTTTGATTTGTATCTATTTGGTTCTTAGTGATGTTGACCATTTTTCATGTATCTGTTGGCCCCTTTTATATCTTCCTTTAAGAAATGTCTTTTCAGCACATTTGCCCATTTTTTAATCAAGTTACTTGTTTTTTTAACTGTTATTGAGTTCTTTGTGTATTCTGGATATTAATCCCTTGTCAAATGTATAGTTTGCAAATATTTTCTCCCATTCTGTAGGTTTTGTTTTCACTCTGTTGATTGTTTCCTTTGTTATACCAAAGCTTTTCAGTTTTATATAATCCCATTTGTTTATTTTTCCTTTTGTTGCCTGTGCTTTGCGGGTAATATTCATAAAGTCTTTGCCCAGTCCTACATCTTGAAATGTCTCCCGTATGTTTTTTTCCAGGAGTTATACAGTTTCACGTCTTATATTTAAGTGTTTAATCTATTTTGAGTTGATTTTGGTATATAGAATGAAGTATGGGTCTAGTTTCATATTTCTATATGTGGGTATCCAGTTTTCCCAGCACCATTTATTGAAGAGGTCGTCTTTTCCCCAATGCGTGTTCCTGGTTACTTTGTTGAAGATCAATTAGCTGAAGTACATGTATTGATTCCTGGGTTCTCTATTCTGTTACATTGGTCCATGTCTGTTTTTATGCCATTACCATGCTGTTTTGGTTACAGTAGCTTTGTAGTATAATTTGAAATCAGGGAGTGTAATACCTATGGCTTTATTTTTTTCTTTGCTCAGGATTGCTTTGGCTACTTAGGGTCTTTTGCTGTTTCATATGAATGTAAGAATTGGGGTTTTTTTTTCTATTTCTGTGAAGAGTGTCAGTGACACTTTGATGGAGATTGTATTAAATCTGTAGATCACTTTGGGTAGGATGGATATTTTCACAATTTTAATTTTTCCAATCCAAGAGCATGGAATGTCTTTCCATCTTTTTGTGTCCTCCTTAATTTCTTTTACAGTCATCTGTAGTTGTCATTGTGGAGACCTTTCACTTCCTTGATTAAATTTATTTCTGGGTTTTTTTGTTTATTTGTTTGTTTTTGTGCCTGTTGTAAATGGGCTAGCTTTATTTCTTTTTCTGCTGGTTCATTGTTGGAGTATAAAAACAGTACTGATTTTCATATGTTGATTTTGAATCCTGCAACTTTACAGAATTTATCATCTCTAGAGATTTTTGGTAAAGTCTTTAGATTTTTCTATATATAGGATCATGCCATATGCAAACAGCTACAGTTTGACTTGTCTTTTCCAATTTGGAGCCCTGTATTTTTTTCCCCTTGCTGATTGCTCTGGCTAGTACTTCCAATACTATGTTAAATAGTAGTGGTGAGAGTGGACATCCTTGTCTTGTCCCTGTTCTTAATGGGAAAGCTTTTTGCTTTTCCCTGCTCAGGATGATATTGGTGGTGAGTTTGTCAAATGTGGTTTTTATTGTGTTGAGATACTTTCCTTCTAATATAAAGAATTGTTATTAACTACTCTTTAAAGGTTTAGTAGAATTTAGAAGTAAAGCCATCTGGTCCTGAGATTTTCTTTGTTGGGAGACTGCTGATTACTGCTTCAATAGGCTTGCTTGTTATTGGTCTGTTCAGGTTTTTTTTTTCTTGTTTAGTCTTGGTAGTTTGTTATGGGCCCAGAAATTTATAAAAATAGCTGAAATTCTAGGATAATATAGCTGGGTTAATGACTAATATTGTGAGGGCTTTTAGTGCTCTTGAAAGTTTGAATTGTTGAATAGAAAAAAAAATAGTATGTTTATTCACGATAACTCCAAAATAGATGCCCAGGATGAAGGGGAAGAAACTGCAGAGGAAATTTGGAGAGAAAATGAGGAAGATCTACACAATGATGGAGTGAGTGACCTTATAGGGGAGAAGGCATCCTCTATAAGAATAATTGGATGCAGATAATTACTTGCCGTTTAAGTGCTAACTAAATATATTTTGAGTAAATGAATGAATAAAAAAATTCTGTATTTTTCCAGAATTTTAGATATTCTATATAAGAAAATAACAAAATACTAAATCAAATAGTCTCATCTAGGTTGCTCTCTCATGAGAATATGTACTTTTAATTCTAAGTAAAAATAAAATATTGACTCTCAATCCTAGAAGTCACATGAGATTTTGCTTGGTGTTGATAAAAACATTTTTTATAGATGTCACTTAAAGTCTTCAAACATTTTCCCTGGATCTTTAGAAAATCTAGCTGAATTAGAACAGAGGGCTCAACAGTTCAAATAATACTTCCAGTTTCTGTTAATCAGTTAGCAAATTAGAGAATATTGTGTGACAGTTCTATTTCTACACTGAAACTGTAGTTTATTCAGTTCATAATAAAGACAGTAAGCTCTAGGAGCAGAGAAAGTATTTTGTTCACACTCTACTAGAGTCTTAAGTGTGGAGACTAACACATAGTAGGTACTCAATAAAATTATATTGAGTGAATTAAATGTGTTTGGGTCAAACTTGGATTTAGTTATTGAGCAAATAACTTTATGATCGTTTATTTCCTTATTGATAAAGTGATAATAATATTATCTTTCTGCAGGGTTGCTTGGAGCATTAAACATACTATATACAACCGTCATATTGCAGTACCTAATGCTCAGTAAAATGTACTTGCTATCATCATAATATTATTGTTATTTTTGTGGCTATTACATTCCCACTTTGATGTATGTAGACAAAATAATACACTCTGTTTCCTCCTTCATAGTTGACTTCAATTGCTAGTGGGCTTCTGACTTGGGATAACAAGGGGCCTTTTTACATTTATGAAAGACTCACTATTGGCACAAGCTATCCATATGTTTTATGTCTGTGTATAATGGCTATAGCTGTGGCTAAAATTCTTTCAGGCAAAAGCAATAGTTTCTTGTTTTTGTCCCCACACCAAGTCCTATTCATCCTTTCTCATGCTTCACTCTTCATTTTTGATGAAGCCTTTCTCCCTTCAATTTTCTGCCTTGTGTGCTACATTTTTATTTCTGTAATAGGCTCTCTACTTTGACACCAGGTCTAAGTCTCTGACCAGACCTGTTAGTCCACAGATGAACACATTACACAAGTTGAGCCAATCAGAGTTATCTAGATTTGAGAAAAGTCTCTCCTTTTTTTTTAGGATGTAAAGTTGGAAGAGTGTGTGTTTGGAGTTGCTTTAGGCCGTGTTCTCTTCCAGTCAGGTGAAGAAAACCTACATGTAGGAAAGAAGGAAATATAACTGAAAAAGGAAGTGTTGGCAAAATTGGTTCCTGGATCTGACCTTGCTTTCACTGGTTTTCATATGCCTAAAATAGAGACTTTGATTTTTCTCACTTGCAACCAAGATAGTCTGTCTATAACCTAAGTTAAATTGCTCACTACTTTGCTGAACATATTGATGAACTTTCAAACAGATACAATCTACCCTCAAATTGTCTACTGTCCCAGGGTCTATGTGCTCCGACACCAAAAAAAAAAAAAAAAAAAGAATCCAGCAACTTCCACTTACAAAGTGCTAAACAGTGTACTTGGCTCGGTCTTCGATGATTTAAGTACAGCATCTCAATTACTCTCCCCCAAACCCTATTAGTGAGTTGCCATTATCATTCTGATTTTACACATAAGGAAAATTGGATCGAAGGTTACGCTCCACTTATTGGTGATAATAGTATTACTGCAGCATTTCTAGGATTGATGAGCATGTTTTGAGAAGCAATCTGGGACTTGAACTGGGTTCAGCTAAAAAAAAAAATGCTGTCTGTAAATCAAAAAGGGAAAAATGGCAGAAAGCATTGGTAAATTTGCCATCCCTTATTAAGAATAGTCTTTATTATCCTCATCTTGTAAATAAGTGAGCAAATTTTGAGAGGTTAACTAACTTGCCCATGGTCACATTGGTAGTGAATATTAGAACTAGGATTTGAACTTGAGTTTATATTTCAAGCCCCGTACTCTTTTTACTTTACTTGATTCTCATTGTGGCAACCTATGCTGTCATTTCTTCAGTAAAATTTGGCTGAACTAAAGGAAAGTCTTGAGTTTTGCTTCAAGGAATCTATTGTGTCATCTAATATAGGTGGCAACTGACATGGAATGAAAACATGCTAAGATAATCTAAAAGGTTAATTGAGCCTATGTCTCTTAAAAGTCACATGTGTTCACTTCAGAAGAATGGAAAGATGGCAAGTGAACAACCTAACACTTCAACTTAAAGAACTAGAAAAATAAGAACAATCCAAACAGAAAGTTAGCAGATGGAAAGAAATCATTAAGATCAGAGCAGAACTGAATGAAATTGAAAACCAAAAAACAATTCAAGAGATCAATGAATCAAAAAGTTGGTTTTTTGAAAAGATAAATAAAATTGACAAACCATTAGCATGGTTAACAAAAAAAAAGAAGAGAGAAGACTCAAATTACAAAAATTAGAAATGAAAAAGGCGATATTACAACTGATTCATCTGAAATACAAGGAATCATTCGAGACTACTATCAACAACTATACACGAACAAATTTGAAAATCTGGAGGAAATGGATAAATTTCTGGACACACACAAGCTCCCAAAACTGAACCATGAAGACGTAGAAAATTTGAACAGACCAATAACAATAAAGGAGATTGAAGCTGTTATCAGAAGGCTCCCAACAAAGAAAAGCCCAGGACCAGATGGATTCAGAGCAGAATTTTACCAGACATTCAAAGAGGAATTGACACCGATTCTTTACAAACTATTCCAAAAGATTGAAACAGACGCAAATCTCCCAAACTCATTCTATGAAGCAAACATCATCCTGATACCAAAACCAGGTAAAGATATAACCAAAAAAGAAAACTACAGGCCGATATCCTTGATGAATATAGATGCAAAAATCCTCACTAAAATACTAGCAAACAGAATACAGCAACACATACGTAAAATTATTCATCACGATCAAGTGGGATTCATCCCAGGGATGCAAGGTTGGTTCAACATACGCAAATCAATAAATGTGATACACCATATTAATAAACTCAAACACAAGGACCATATGATCATCTCTATATATGCTGAAAAAGCATTTGATAAAGTTCAGCACTCATTCATGACAAAGACCCTCTATAAGTTAGGTATAGAGGGAAAGTATCTCAACATAATTAAAGCCATATATGCCAAACCCACTGCCAATATCATCCTGAATGGGGAAAAGCTGAAAGCTTTTCCTTTAAGAACAGGAACTAGACAAGGATGCCCACTCTCACCACTCCTATTCAACATAGTGTTGGAAGTACTAGCCAGAGCAATCAGAGAAGAGAAGGAAATAAAGGGCATCCAGATTGGAAAAGATGAAGTCAAACTGTCCCTGTTTGCAGATGACATGATCCTATATATCGAACAGCCTAAAACCTCTACAAAAAAACTGCTGGAATTGATAAATGATTTCAGCACAGTAGCAGGATACAAAATCAACACACAAAAATCAGTAGCATTTCTTTTCTCCAATGGTGAACATGCAGAACGAGAAATCAAGAAAGCCTGCCCATTTACAATAGCCACCCAAAAAATAAAATACTTAGGAATTGAGTTAACCAAGGAGGTGAAAAATCTCTATCATGAGAACTACAAACCACTGCTGAGAGAAATTAGAGAGGATACAAGAAGATGGAAAGATATCCCATGCTCTTGGATTGGAAGAATCAACATAGTGAAAATGTCCATACTACCCAAAGTGATATACAAATTCAATGCAATCCCCATCAAAATTCCAAAGACATTTTTCTCAGAAATGGAAAAAACCATCCAGACATTTATATAGAACAGTAAAAGACCACGAATAGCCAAAGCAATGCTGAGCAAAAAAAATAAAGCTGGAGGCATAACACAACCTGACTTTAAGCTATACTACAAGGCTATAATAACCAAAACAGTATGGTACTGGCATAAAAACAGACACACTGACCAATGGAATAGAATAGAGAATCCAGAAATCAACCCACACACTTACTGCCATCTGATCTTTGACAAAGGCACCAAGCCTATTCACTGGGGAAGGGACTGCCTCTTCAGCAAATGGTGCTGGGATAACTGGATATCGATATGCAGGAGAATGAAACTAGACCCATACCTCTCACCGTATACTAAAATCAACTCAAAATGGATTAAGGATTTAAATATACACCCTGACATAATAAAACTTCTTAAAGTAAACATAGGAGAAACAGTTCAGGAAATAGGTCTGGACACAGACTTCATGAATATGACCCCAAAAGCACAGGCAACCAAAGGAAAAATAAATAAATGGGATGATATCAAACTAAAAAGCTTCTGCACAGCAAAAGAAACAATTAACAGAGTTAAAAGACAACCAATAGAGTGGGAGAAAATATTTGTAAAATATACATCTGACAAAGGATTAATATCCAGAATATACAAGGAACTCAAACAACTTTACAAGAAGAAAACAAGCAACCCAATTAAAAAATGGGCAAAAGAGCTAAGTAGGCATTTCTCTAAGGAAGATATACAAATGGCCAACAGACATATGAAAAAATGCTCAACATCACTCAGCATCCGGGAAATGCAAATCAAAACCACATTGAGATACCATCTAACCCCAGTTAGGATGGCTAAAATCCAAAAGACTCTGAACGATAAATGCTGGCGAGGCTGCGGAGAAAAAGGAACTCTCATATATTGTTGGTGGGACTGCAAAATGGTGCAGCCTCTATGGAAAATGGTATGGAGGTTCCTCAAACAATTGCAGATAGATCTACCATACGACCCAGCTATCCCACTGTTGGGAATATACCCAGAGGAATGGAAATCATCAAGTCGAAGGTATACCTGTTCCCCAATGTTTATCGCAGCACTCTTTACAATAGCCAAGAGTTGGAACCAGCCCAAATGCCCATCATCAGATGAGTGGATACGGAAAATGTGGTACATCTACACAATGGAATACTACTCAGCTATAAAAACGAATGAAATACTGCCATTTGCAACAACATGCATGGACCTTGAGAGAATTATATTAAGTGAAACGAGTCAGGCACAGAAAGAGAAATACCACATGTTCTCACTTATTGGTGGGAGCTAAAAATTAATATATAAATTCACACACACACACACACACACACAACTGGCGGGGGAAGAAGATATAACAACCACAATTACTTGAAGTTGATACGACAAGCAAACAGAAAGGACACTGTTGGGGGGGAGGGGGGAGTGAAGAGGGAGGGAAGTTTTGGTGATGGGGAGCAATAATCAGCCGCAATGTATTTCGACAAAAGAAAATTAAAAAAAAAAAAATTCACATGTGTTTCAGTCTAGTATAAAAAATTATGTACCCATAAGAGAGATCAGATCATTTGTTATTAGAAAGTGACTCATGTCATAAATTAGATTCAGGTAAGGAAGGGATAATAGGAGTGTACGCAAAGAAAACCATGTCTTTTATCCATCCATCCATTCATCTATTCATTCCTCATGAATGTATCCAAAAAGTATTTAGTTAATAACTATACCACGGGCACTGGGCTATGATTTATTAATATAAAGTTAATAAATTTATTAACATACAGTTAATAAATCAATCCTAGTCTTCATATAGTTCAAAGCCTTGTGAGGAATTACTGAGGTGTACAATGATAATGTTGAATTTTATCATGGCCATATGATCCTAGGAAATAACAGCTACAGAAATCAGGATCCCACCGCTTTTTGTTCCCAAATGGCTTCTTCCTGCAATGCAAAGTCATTTCCCATGTGATTTAGATAAGACCCATTCATGTCCCCTTTGTTTACCTTTGACAGAAATCTATCATGGCCGTGGTTTATGTGGGACCTCAGGAAATAAATTCTCTTGACATGATAGGTGAAGAGTAAGGATTTCTCTACACAAGGGCTAAAAGCTTGAAAGCTATTTTAGTATTCCTCCTTAATAATGTCTGCCTCATAGAGTTATTGAGTTGATTTGTGAGAGAAATGGAAATAAGTGGAGATTATGAAAATTTGGCTTGTGCCTATGCCTTTTTCTGAACTGCACTTAGACTAGAATATTATTTAACTCCCTTTACATGCTGGACAGTATGTGCCAAGAAATTTCTCTTAGAATTCTGTTGGTTAGTCTTCAAATTATTCTAAGATAATTTGGGGCTAAAAGGGCTCCAGTTATTGAAGAAATGTATCATAGTAACAACAACAATGTTTCCAGGTTAATTTTAGGGGACTGTAAGTTTTCCAAGCAGAAGTAGCTTCCAGATGTTTAATAGATTCACTGAAACTCAAGAGAGAATTTGGGGACAGATGACTAGGTGATGAAATAAAGCTGTGATTGTAGATGAGATTGCATATTAAGCATGTAGAGTGAAAAATGATAGGCCTGGAACAGAAGCCTGAGGTCACTCAGCATGCAAGGATGGACACTGGAATAACAGCCAGCACACCGACTGAATAGAACCAGCTGGTGATTTATAAAGAAGGAACAGAATTAAAACTAAGAAAAGAAATTTTTTCAAGTAGAAAGAGAGGAGCCAACCTGCTGAGAGTTCAGGTAAGATGAGGACTGAAAAGCACCTGTTATCCCTAACCACCAGAGCCTAAGGATGACCTAGCCAAGGGCGTTTCAGGGAAGTGTGCAGCAGAAGGCCACATGGGATTGGGTTCACTGTTGAGTATGCATAAAGCAAATGTACTTCACAGGGCCTACTTTTCCAAAGCCTTGCAGTTTCAAATATTGACCTTGCAAAGGACAGGAAATTTTCCCCAGGCTATAGTCTCTGTTGTAAAATAAAGAATCATAACACAGCAAGGTTGCTGGCTCAAAGACAGACAGGTTACTGATTGATATGTAAAGATACTGGGAAATTGCTGTAAGAAGAGAATGTTTGCTAAAAGCAAGCTTTTGTTAGTGGATCAACTTAATTGCATTATAGAATGTCACCTTGCTTGTCTTACTGAATGTTACCAGCTTCTTTTGTTAAACTTGTTAAACTGTACTTAGGAAAAACCCACCTATGGTCTCTTCCTGTAACTTCCTGGTCTGGAGAATAAATGTGCGAAGAGAACTCCAATTTGTGGTTAATTTCCCAAATGGAAGAAATGCCTCTATCTTGAGAGTTCCAGGAGATTAACCCCTTTTCAGGGCTTCTCACTGCTCAGAAGAGATGGGCTTTGAGTAATCTTTGGTGGCTCCATCACCCAGGGCAAAAAGGGGTGACAAATCCATGGGAGGCAAGGCAACAGTTCAGAATGACGAGGTCAAGAAAAAGAACCCATGAATGTTGACAATTCTGTCAAGAAGTTGACCATACAGGTAAAGAGATAGATAAAGACTCAGCTGAAGGGGAATGAGGAGCTGCTGGAGGGTTTTCCCTGCCGCCCCCCACACACCTTTTCTTGTTTGTTTAACAAAGGGAAAAGATTTTAAGATGTTTAATTGCTATTGGAAAGAGCCAATTTATAAAGAGAAGAGGGGATAATGGAGTGTGTCCCTGGCAGATGCAACGGGAGGGTATAGACATGTTGCACAAGTGGAAGGATCACCTGGAGACAGAAGAAAAAACTTGCTTTCCTTCACTGCATACAAATGAGGTGTGAGAAAAGCATGTGCAACCACAAGGCAGTACAGAAGGTTCAGTGTGTGGACAACAGATGAGACAATAAGGCAGGGAAGGAGATTGTCTGAGGGGCAATACTGATAGTATAGGAGAGACCACATTTGGTGAATTTCTAGAGGCAGCACTCTCAAAGACTGTGTGATTTTTTCTAGAATCATTCGGCATCCCAGGTGGAGAGAGCTAAAACACAGATTCTTTCTGTTCCCAGGGAAGTTGAACAATTAAACTAATGTCACATGGTTAGTGCGTTTCTTCCTTCAATCTCTGTCTTCTGAATGTGGACATTCAGTTTCCCAACATCTGTTATTGAAGAGACTGTTCTTTCCTCATTGTGCGCTGTTGGCATCTTCTTCAACAAATATTTATTGCACATCTATTATGAGCCAGGCCATGTATTTTAAGCATCTGCAAACAAATGGACCAAAAAAGGTTTATACTTACAGAAATTACATTCTAGTGAACACAGTTTTAGAATCAGATTTATAGCTCTATAAATGCAAAATGTTTCCATGTCCTAGTGATGAATCTCTCTTCCTACCTTTTGGGGAAAAATAAGGCCCTAAACTTTTTAAGTGAAAACATAAAATGTCATTGGAATTAGTTTATGCAGCGTACTTATAGCACAAATGCCACACAGTAGAGAATATAGTCTGACTCTAGGAAGAAAGAATTTTTAGTTATTTTCTCAATAATGTATAAAACTCTTGACATGAGAGTTATTTTCACTAGACTGAGCTCTTTGAATTATGGGAATGTTTCTTATGTTTATGTTTCCAATGTATAGCACAATACCTGGCATATATTATGTTCTAATAAATGTTTGTTGAATTAATGAATGAGTTAATTCAGACATGTAATGTATAATAAGTCAGATGTCACATCAAAGGGAATTATGATACTTCAGGATTCCAATTCATCACATCCAACATCAGGCATATATAGAACTCACTAACAATGCCAGATGTACCCATCAATACCAGTCACTAAAAAAATCAAAACCAACCACAACAAAAACTCTACGTAGTGGTCATAAAACACATGGAAAATCTGGGAGATAAGTTACAACTCTAACAATATTAGTTTCGGCAATTTTTTCTCAAGCTGCAAGTTTCATGGTGTTTCATTGGTACATTTTTACAACCTTTAAACTCTTGTCACAGACTACAATAAATTTTGAATGGAAGATCCACTTAGCTGTGAAATATAGTTATAGTCTTAATGTAGCCAGGGTAATTCAGGGCCATAAAACTATGGTAAACACAAGAAACAAGGTTTTTGTAATGGTTGCTCTCCTGAAAATAAAGAACAAAAATTGGTGAGATGGAAGAGACTTCATCTTCACATATTTCTTGTTGTGTTACCCATGAATTTAAATTCACCAGTACTCAGTTTGCTTAACTATAAAATGTACATTGTATTAATAACTAGACCATGATAGTTTTTCAGTAAATGTGTTTGTCCAGATAGTCTGCAAAGAGCACCATTTTTGGAGTTATAAGAACTGAGTTTAAATCCTGACTCTGCCACTGTTGCGTGTGCGTGTGTGTGTGTGTGTGTGTGTGTGTGTGTGTGTGTGTGTGTGTGTGTGTGTGTGTGTGTGTGTGTGTGTGTGTAATTTATTTAGCTTCTCTTAGACTCAGTCTTTTCAGGACACTGCCTGCTGGGCATGGTATTGTATCATTCACAGCCCCCTTGTTTGGTTCCTCCTTAAACACCATTTTTCAAGAAATCCTTTCACATGAGTTACAATGTTCCATATCATGAAACTCTACCCTTTAAAGCACAGATAATTAAATCAGCAGAGGAAAGTAACTCAGTAATTGCCTTCCCAAAATGGGAGAACAGTGATTACCTGATCCAATCAGATGTCCTTCCTTGGCAAATATTTTAAAGTTTTTATGGCATCTACTATGTAATACACACTTCACAACAGAAACTTATTTAATATGCATAACAAACTTATGAGACAAGCACTATGATTGCTCCAGTTTTTAGATAAAAAATATAAGTACAAAAAGATTAAATAACTTTCCCAAGAGCTAGAAATTGACAAATCAAGGATTCTATCCCAGGCATTTGGGCTCCAAGTCTGCATTCTTAACCTCCAGACTACAATAGGCATAAATGACATTCACAGGAAAAAGATGATTAAAAATATATTAACTAATTAATTTATTCATTCAGAATATTTACTGGTAACCGAATGTACTCCCAGCACTCTACTAAGTGCTAGAGACACAGTGGTTGTCAACAATTGAAACAGACATGGCTCCTGGCCTCATAAAGCTGATAATACCCTGAGGGAAGATGAATAATAATATACAAGGGTATTTCTAAAAGTCTGTAGGAAATAGAATCATAAGATAACTTTAATTTTAATAAAATTTCTTTCCATGAACTTTTTAAAGTACCCTCATACCATCATAAAAAAACTCTATAGATGATGAGACTTCAAAATGAAGATTTGTTTGTTTTTTAGCTCCCACTTATGAGGATATGTGGTATTTCTGTTCCTGGCTTATTTCACTTAACATGATTTTCTCTATGTTCATTCATGTTGCTATAAGGCAGTATTCCATTCTTTTTTATAGCAGAGTAGTATTCCACTGTGTAGATATACCATATTTTCTTTATCCAGTCATCCAGCAATGGGTGTTTAGGTTGTTTCGGGCCATGAAAAATGATTATATAGTATATTGTTGAATATACTAATTATCCTGATTTGAGCATCACATATTGCACGCAGGTACTAATATTCAACTATGTTCCCCACAGATATGTACGATCAACAGTTATGTTATGACAATTTTTTTTAAAAAAGGCAAAATGAAGATTTGTTTGTTATGTGCCTCTCTTTTCTCTTAGACTGGGCTCCACACACAAGAGGATAGTGTCTGCCACTGGGTAGAGGCTCAATAAATATCCCTTGAATGAAATCTATACAGAAGTTAAATCATGTTAAAAAAAAAAAAAAAGTATTGGTTTTGAAAAAGCAGAACATATATATTTTTAAATGCTTCAAAACCAATATTAGATAGCTACAGATCAGATAGTATTAGAAGAAAGTTTGTAAACATAAAAATAACAAGCTTCAGTTTTCTGCCATGTTAACTTTTCTGGAAAATCCTATTTCTCTTCAATGTAAGATCCATGCAGTGGTATGCATGCTGTTCTGCTCTGTTTTAAATATCTCTTTGATAAATAATAAAAATAAATAAGTGGTAAATATTTGAAGCCAAATAATGAAAAGGTATGGTTTTATAAGTAAAAATGGGCAACAATTCAAAGCTTTAAATCTTGTACCATAAATAAAGCAAACATAATAGTCTAATTGTCCCCGGGATAGAGACCAAACTATGAAACCTGCTCTCAGAGTTCTCCACAGCCTTTCATCTGACCACCCTTCTACTCCTTGCCCCTTGTGCCTCCCACATAAACTTCCAAGTCTGCAGTTTCTCTTAGCATTGGCTCCTCTCACAGTAGTCTAGGAGATTGACATCATTCATTACTACTCCTATTTTACTGTATCACTCATCCATTAAGGAAAAACACAAGCTATGCCTCTTCTTGGAGTGCTTAGGTCTTAGGTATCTATGACTTCTCCCTTGATTCATTAGCTGTTTTGTTTTGTTTTGTTTTTAACATGCTCTGTCCATGATATCTCATCATACCCCTCTACGCATCCAGAGGATGTTTGCCATATAGAATGATAAACGTGTAAATGATGGTAATGTCATTTGTCCCATATTGTGGAGTAATCTTTCTCCCAACACAGAATTTAAGTTTCATGTTAACATGTGTGGCAGAGAGCAGCTGAATGTACCAGCCCAGTTTCTCCTTTCTGACTACAACAGAAGAAAACTATATTTCCTGTCTTCACTACAGTGAGTTTGGGATTTGGGACTGAATTTTAGTCAGGGTAAGGTAGAGAAAAGACTTTCCTTTTCCTCTGCTCTTTATTGCAGCTGGAAGCAGAGGATTCTGAGACATCAGAGCCATATGAGGAAAGGGATCTGGATCCCTCAGCCATTGCTTTCCTGAGGACAATCACCAGGAGAGTCACCAGAATTTTGTGGGACTTTGACATGAGATTAAAAACAAATCTCAGTAGTGTTAAGCCACTAAGATTTTAGGGACATTGGAACTGTAAATTATTCAGACTAATTGAAAAATAAATTTAAAAATAAAATAAAATAAAATAAACTTCTGTACAGCAAAGGAAACCCTCAACAAAATGAAAAGGCAACCTACAGAATTAGATACAATATCTGCAAATAAAATATCTGATAAAGGTTTAGTATCCAAAATAAACAAGGAACTTTTATATAACACAATAGCTGAAAAACAAGTAACCAGATTTAAAAATGAGTAAAGGACCTTAATAGTTATTTTTCAAAGAAAACATATGAATGGCCAACACGTATATGAAAAGGTGCTCAACATCACTAGTCATCAGGGAAATATAAATAAAAACTACAATGAGGTGTCACCTCCGACCGGTTAGGATGGCTATTATCAGAAAAACAAGCATTGGCAATGATGTAGACAGAAGAAATCTCTCGAACACTGGGAATGTACAGTCATTATGAAAAATGGTGTGGGAGTTCCTCAAAAATTAAAAATAGAACAACCATATGATCCAGCAGTACCACTTCTCAGTATATACCCAACTTAAAAGAAATCAGTACCTTGAGGAGATAGCTGCACTCCCATGTTCATTGCAGCATTATTCACAATAGCTAAGATATGGAAACAAGAGTGTTCACCAACAGATAAATTGATAAAGAAATTGTGGTATATGTATATGTGTGTGTGTATGTGTGTTACACATGCACAGGATGGGATATTATTTAATCTTAGAAAAGAAAATACTTCTGCCACGACATGGATGAACTTGGACGGCATCGCACTGAATGAAATAAACCAGTCACATACAGACAAATACCTGCATGATATCATTTACATGTGGAATCTTAAAAAAAAGTTTAACTTAGAGAAATAGAGAGGATAATGATGGTTTCCAGGGACTGAGGGTGTGGAAAGTGGGGAGATGTTGGCCAAAGGGTACAGACTTGCAGTTGTGAGATGTGTAAACTCTGGGGGCCCAATGTACAGCATGGTGACTATAGTTAATTAAACTGTATTGCATACTTGGAATTTGCTGAGAGAATAGATCTTAAGTGCTCTCATCACACAAAAAAGGTAACTGTTAATTAGCTTGACTGTGGGAATCATTAAACAAAGTACACTTATATCAAAAAGCCACATTGTATACCTTAATCATATACAATATTTAATTTGTCAATTATACCTCAATGAAGTTGGGAAAAACCGAAAGTGCATAAAAGAGGGGGGTAAAATAACCATTATTATCAAAATATCTATAATTATAAAATTAAACAAATAAAACACATTATTATTTTATTAACTATTCAATTAAGTAATTAAATAATAATAATAATAATTATTATTATTATTATTATTATTAAATTCCAGAAATTAATTGAGGAATTACTACATACTAGGTATTATGCTCAGTGCTTTTGTACATTAACTAACTCGACTCTCCAAAGTACATAAACTAAGTGGATTTTATCAGTGATGAAGTTCAGGCTGGTTGCAGAGCGGTAAAATCAGGATTCTGCCCCAGATCTGCCAATGCTCCACCTGTGCGCTCTACTTGCCCAGCCCGTAGGCCCTCACCTGCTAGGGGAAGGGGTCAGAATTGTATTGAATAGTTACTATGTTCCAGTGACTGTGCTAGAGATTGGCAGTTCAGAGATGGTGTTATCAATCAGTATAGGCTACACTGCACAGGATAACAAATGGCCCCTGAAGTTCAGTGACTTACAATAAGCAGGTATTTCTTACTCATGCTACATGTTTGTAGTGAGTTAACTACGATTCCTTCATGTCATTTTGTCACTCTGGCATCCAGGATGACTGGGCAGACCCCACCTGGAACATTTGATGGCATGTTTGGCACCCAGGATGATTGGGCAGAGCCCACCTGTCAAGGTTGATGGAACAGAGAACAGTGAGAATATACATCCACAAGCTGACTCTTAAAGCCTGTGCTTAGAAGTGATATGTCACTTTTACCCACTTTTAATTACGTAAATCAAGTCACATGGCCACTTCTAGGTTCAACGAAGTGGAGATGTATAGCTCTCCTTCTGAGAGTGAATTAGTTTCTGATTACTTTCTATAGCAAATTACCACAAACTTAGTGACCTAAAACAACACAGATTTATTGCCTTAGGGTTGTACAGTTTCTAAGTCCAAAATCAGTTTTACTTGACCAATGTCAAGGTGTTCGCAAAACTAGTTGCTTCTGGAGGCTGTAGAGCAGAGTCTGTTTCCTTGTCCTTCCCAGCTTCTAGAGGCTGCATGCAGTACTTGGCAAATGGCCCCTTCCTGCATCTTCAAACCCAGCAGCACAGCACCTTCAAATCTCACTCTTTTTCTCTCTCTCACCTTTGTTTCCATTGCCAGATTTCCCTCTCTCACTTTAACCCTCTTGTCTCCCTCTTATAAGGATCCTTGTGATTACATTAGGTTCCCTTAAATAATCCAGAATAATCTCCCCACCTCAAGATTCTTAACTTAATCATATCTGTAAAACTTATTTTGCTATGTAAAGCAGTGTATGAAGGGGTCTGGGGATTAGGACCCGGACATCTTTGGGAGACCATTATTTTTCTGTCACATAGAAGATTATTCCATGTCATATGGCTAAGCCTGACATCCATGAGGTAGGAAAATATATACTCCTAGCAATGGACAGCCACAGTTTTGAATTACTCTACTGTAAATTAATAAAACCTGGTACTCATAGTTTGATACCAGAGAAAGCCTCCTGAGATTGGTTGTAACAATCCAGTTTAATGCCAGCCTCTCTGCCAATAGAAATGCAGGTTATGTCCAAAGTCAGTGAAAGAAAAGATTGATTAGCACAGCCTGGCGAGGTGGGGAGAAAAAGAAAGGAGAAATAGAGGAAGAAATAATTAGTAATTTAGTTAATGTAACCACAATGCTCCTATCTGCAAGTTATAGAAGGTCGAAACACTGGTGGTTTAAATCATAAAGACGATTGTTATTTATTTAGCGATAAGTCTGTGAGTAAGTTATCCCAGATTTCCTTCACAGATCAGTGATATTACTAAGTCGCAGGCTCTTCATCCTTCTCTCTCATGATCCTCAGCATGTTAACTTTCTTATTCTTATCACCTCATGGTGACAAGATGATTGCCACAGCTCCAGACATTATAACTTCACATTCACTTCCTGAGAATATGAAATGGCAATGTACAGTCCCAGTTAGTTACAGGAAGCAAAATATATTTCCCAGAAGTTTCCAACAGCTATCACCTCAGTTATTTACTTGCTTGCTTACATTATTTATTTGTTTGTTTGTTTGTTTGTTTGTTTATTACTATTTTGGTGAAAGTGTTGTCTCAAAGACTTAATTAACCGCAAAGAGAGCTAGGGATATGGTTTTGGAGTGCAGAGAGTCAGGTCTGTCATAGGTGGCATGGTTGTTCTAGTTATGAATCAATGTTCGGACCTGGGCTCATGACAGCCTTGAATAAAGCTTGGGTTCTGTGGGTGGAAGTGGTGGTTTCACAGGCCACTAAGAGTAATGACCACAAGTAGAACACACCAGTGGCACAGTCAGCCCTAGATGTCATGTCTCCTGACTTCTAGCTCCACAAACCCCACTTCGTGTCATGAGCATACTGCTTCTTTGAAGTCTGCAGTGCTGAGTGTGTGCTCCCATGACTTCTCTATGAGTGTGCCGTGTGTGCCTGTCCTGGGAGATAACTAGACTTATTGTACTAAGGAGAAAATCAAAGGCATTTATATTTTCCATCCAGAAGATTCACAATAATCATCAAACCACCTTGAAGGCAGTTAAGCATGACCACATCTTTTTTGTTTGTTTATTTATTTATTTATTTATTTAATTTTTTTATTTTAACTTCTCAATATACATTGTAGTTGATTTTCGTGTCCCTTTACTCGTTCCTTTTTCTCCCCTCCCTTTCTCCTCTCCCCCACCAACTACATCATATCTGTTCACTTGTCTTAACAAGTTCAAGGAATTGTTGTGATTGCTGCGTCTTCCTCCCCTCCACAGCCTTTATTTGTTTGTGTATTCATCTATTTATTTTTAGCTCCCACAAATAAGTGAGAACATGTGATATTTCTCTTTCTGTGCCTGACTTGTTTCACTTAATATAATTTTCTCTAAGTCCATCCACGTTGTTGAGAATGGAAGTATTTTATTGTTTTTCATAGCAGGGTAGTATTCCATTGTGCAGATATACCACAGTATCCTTATTCATTCTTCTGATGATGGACATTTGGGCTGGTTCCAACTCTTGGCTAGATAAATGATTAATATCCAGAATATACAAGGAACTCAAAGAACTTTACAGCAAAACCCAAATAACCCAATTAAAAAATGGGCAAAGGAGCTGAATAGGCATTTCTCAAAGGAAGATATATGAATGGCCAACAGACACATGAAAAAATGCTCAAAATTACTCATCACTCAGGAAATGCAAATCAAAACCAGTTTGAGATACCATCTAACTCCAGTTAGGAAGGCTAATATACAAAAAAACTCATAAGGATAAATGCCGGCGAGGTTGTGGAGAAAAATGGACTCTCACACATGGTTGGTGGGACTGCAAAATGGTGCAGCCTTTATGGACCACATCTTCTATTGACAGAAAGAAATACTAAATGCTTCTGAGTTGTGAGCAAGAATTTTTGAAAAGACAAAGAGATCCCCCACCCGGATACGGGCAGGCCTTTCTGACACATGTCACTGAGTGCAGATGCTATTATAGAGGATAAACATGCAACCGGACACTCTGCTCTTTTCAATGAATCAGTGTTCTGTTACTTGAAACTAGGTTAGAGGTTTTAAAATCTCCAATCACATGCTTTCAAAGTTCAAAGAAAAAAAAGACTGATCCAAAATTAAAACATTATAGCCTTTTATTTTTTCCATAAATAGCAGGTTGCCAACTGAAATCAGGCACTAACTAAACTATGACTCAGTAAAGTGCAGAGCAGAACTCAAGCACTGTGAGTAAAAGCAGCAATTATTCTACATGAGGTAACCAATTTGTCAAAAGAGGCATAAACGGATTTAATTTTTCATTGTCTATCGTAAATATTTAGCATTTCTGAACACAACCCATTTAGACTGGTGAGTAACAACTATTTGATTTATTTATCAATATAAACGTGGCTCTCATCCCTGAGCTACTGGAGTACTAACAAAACGCAATCACTTGCAAAGTGGCCTAGTGAGTTTAGGCAGGTCCATTCTTCCTGGGCATCACTCATAAAGTAAAAACAATTTGAGCAGGTGATGTGTAAACCCCCTTTGCCATCCCAAGTTGTGTTATTTCTATCCATGGAAAAGAAGAAAGTACTGAGTGTAGTTTGAAGGTTGGTCCCAGTTCTACTGTAGTTTTTACAAATTTTAAATTAAATGAAATATTTTTATTCTCTAAGGTTCAGGTGTTGTTTTTTCTTTTTTCTTTTTTTTTTTTTTTTGGATGTAAAGTGGTGACAATAATGCCTGCCACTAAGACTAGATGAGAAAATCAAAATAAATATATGAAAAATGATTTGTAAAGTAGGAAATAGTATATAAATGCCCCATAACATAGTGATGAGGGTCTTCTACCGTCCTGTATCACACTAATTTCTACATATACAAGAATGACAATTAGAGGCTTCTGCAATAGATATTCATTGAAGGAGGGGAGTTGGTAGATAATTCATCTATTAATGAATAAACTTTGTTAAACACTGTTTATGTGCAGGCTCCATATGAACCACTTTGTTTTATTCATTCATTTAACAAATATTTGGTGGGAACCCCTTAGTACCAAGCACTTTTTTGTTACAATCATCTCATGTCGTCTTCTGGCATGAATCTTCACAACTGAGTTATGAGATTTCAACAAGAAGGTTACTGAACTTCCTAAAGTTTTGGTGTCTTTCACCAACCTCAAAAAGCTAATAATTAGTTGAGTTAAGCTTTGTGAATTTAAAATCTGTATATTCACCTACATTTAAAAAAAATAAAGTTATTTACTTTTTAATTGACACATATTGGTTGGACATATTTATGTGGTACATAGTTACATTTCAATACATGTATACAATGTGTGATGATCAAATCAGGGTAATTAGCCTATTCATCATTGCAAAATTTTATCATTTCTTTGTAGTGAGAATATTTAAGCTCCTCTCTTCTAGGCATTTGAGAATATACAATAAATTAGTGTTAATTAGGGATGCTTAGGATTACTGTAGACCACTAGAACTTATTTTTTTGTACCATTAACAAACCTCTAGCCCTTCCCAGCTTCTAGTAATCACAATTTTAATCTCTACTTCTAAAAACTCAACTTTTCTTTTCTTTTTTTAGAGCCCACATATGAGTACGAACATGCAGCAACTAACTTATTTCACTTAATATAACGTCTTCCAGGCTCTTCTATGTTGCCACAAATGACAGGATTTCATTCTTTTTCATAGCTGAGTAGTATTCCATTGCATGTACATACCACATTTTCTTTATCCATTTATCTGTTGTTGAAGACCTAGGTTGATGCCATACCTTGGCTGTTATGAATAGTGCTGCACTAAATATGTGGGTATAGATATCTCTTCAGTATGCTAATTCCCTTTTCTTTTCTAAAATTTAAACTGGTCTGGGAAGGAGGCATTCAGAAAGCCTTCAAGGGGTGGAGGGTACAGGTATAATCTTGATGTAGGAGATTTCAGGGTAAACAGGGGAGCTCTTTTTAAGACAAAATGTTCAGCAAATATAAAGACATGGAAGCAGTCAACAGCATGGCACCTTGGGAAACTGAGGAGGTCTTTAAGGGGACAGCTGTGCAGTGACTATTGTGCAAATCTGTAACATAGTTGGCCAGGTTTATAATACTTTCCACTTGTCCCCTTCCCTCATCATTCTAATTATTTTGTTCACGCCTCTTCCTTTTCCTTCCACCAATTCTTTGTTTGAACTGACATACTAAAGAAAAATGAGTTGGCCATTCTCAGAGCTGGTTGAAAGTGATTTTTCAGAGGATCTGGACAGCAGCCTGCATTGGTTTCAGCTCAGAAAACACATACTACCAAAAATAAACTCATCACTGTCTACAGCTCTGCAGCTGGAGGAAACATAGCAGATGGTAGTGAAACCAAGAGCAGCCTTCATAGAGCACCTTGAAACAGTACAGCCACGAGACCCAGCCCTAGGAGCCCCAAAGGGAAAGTTTGTTGTGTGTGTGCATGTGTGCGTGTGCATGCACATGTGTGTGTTTGCGTGTGTGTGTGTGTGTGTGTGTGTGCATGTTCATGAAGCCTTAACCTATCCATAAGGAAAGTAGATCAGAAAGATTATGCTGGAAAGAACACCCAGTCCAACTTCCCATGTCTCCTATACATATAGATAGTAGCTAGGGAGGTGATATATTGTGGTAAGTTAAAGATGAGGGCTCTGGAGCCAAGCAACCTGGACTTTTATCCTAGTTCTGACACTTCCTGACTTTACAGCCTTGGGTAACTTACTTTATTAAGTGCCACAGTTTTCTCTTCTTCACAATGAATGTCACCGAGCAATGGGCTTAAAGCCAAGCTCTGTGACACCAGTTTTTTGTGAGAAAAGCTTTATTGCATGGCCAACCAGCAAGGAGACAGTAGGCTATGCCCAAATCTGCTTCTGTGATCTAGGGTGAGATCAAACTTTTGTGGGTTTGAGAGACAGGTTGGTATGTTAGTGGGGCAGGTTTTGATTGGGTGGGCTTTAAGTCTGGCCATTTATGGTAAGGTAAGGGATGATGGGTTTCAGTACTGGAACTGCCTGGACAATGGACCCCCTGCTTCTGAAAAGTCTGTGGCATTTTAGATTCCAGTCATGTCCTGGCCTCCTTGATTCCATGGGGAGGAATGTTGGTTCCAGGTGTTATCTGGAGGTCAAGGCTTCTATTGCCCCATGACTTGCAAATTTTGGCTCTACTCCATCTGAAAGAAAGCTTAAGCAGTGGTTGAACAATAGACCTGGTCAAATTGGCCACATGATTACATAAGGACAACAATTATACTTATCTCCTAGGATTCTTATAAGGAGTAAATGTGATAGTTCATGTGTTTAGCACAAGGTGGGTGCTCAAAAATGATAGCATTGTTTGTTGTTTTTGATAATTATTATTACTATTTAACGTAACAACTTGTATTTTTTATTTCTAATCCTGGAAACAACCCCATGATGTACATAGCATTATTTTCTCTTTATTATTGAGGAAAGAGAGGCCAAGAAAGTTAAAATGACTTGTCCAAGATCATTCAGCAGTTAAAAGAACTAGAATTTGAACCCAAGTTCATGAGACTCTAAAGTTCACTCACGTTCTTTCTGCAATATCCAGTTGTGTCTCAGAGAATAAAAAATATGCCCGGGGATAACAGAACAAGGAATAGAAGCCTCGGCTCCTAGGGTATCAACTGTGGTATAATATGGAGGGTCAAGTGCAGAATTAGACAGTCCTGGCTTTGAATACACATTCTGCTGCTTGCTATAGGTGTCTCAGAAAATAATTTAACTTTACTGAGCCTTAGTTTTCTAATTTTTAAAAAGGGATTTTATAGGAGTTTAAAACTGTCTTTATGAGTACATTGCATTGTCAATTTATATTCACCCCTTTGGCCAGTGGTTTACGTTTTCCTCCCATGGTTGAGTACATACCCTGATAAGGGCTGAGCTCCTCATTTTAACACCCAGATCGGGGCCTGCTGGCTCACAGCAAGAGTCAGCTCCATAACACCGATAATGTTCTTATTTCTTGACATCTGGCTCTGAGTCCAACATTCCACCAGCTTCTGCTTAAGGAGCACTCCTGAACCTCAAAATCCCAAGTGCTAAGTTTATGAACCAGAATGGGAAGGCAGCAAGAAACTGATTTCCAAGGCTATTTAAGCTCTATTTCTCAGCATTCAAAATACGTGACTAAAACTTAAAATATGACTGTCAGCCTTCTCTCACTCTTGGTTATTTTCCACCAAAGCTGAGGAAGGACAGAGGCCAATGATTCCACTCCTTTTATAATGTCAACTAGGTGGATATCACAAGGATCTGGCTAAGCTACACTCCTACCTTTTGTGTAAACGTTCATGGCACCCAGGCATCATCACCTGCAGAACAGGGTCCATGGAAAGGGCCTGCCAACTCTCCTGGTGAGTTACATGAAATAAGAGTGTCTGAGGGGAAAAACAATGTACATTAGTTCTTAAACTTACCTTAGCCACTAACTAGCCAAAGAACATCGGACAGCCTAATTCCCTTTCCTGACCTAGTTTCCTCTATAATGTAATACGTTTAGTTGAAATGATGTCTGAAGGCTTTTTTAGAAGTAAAAACTGGCCATTGCTTCTTTGTCAGAAAAGCAAAGGGCCTGAAAGTTAGAAAGAGCCCATGAAGTCATTTAGTCATATCCTCATTTGGTGTATGAATTGTTTTTTTGTGCAACACGGTGGAACGAGCTATTTCTGCTGCTCCCTGACATTGTTCTGAAGGTTATAAATCCATCTGGTAACCACAACCACATTGCTGAAGATATGGTGGAATTCAATCCCTATACCACTATCAATTAAAATGCAATCTTCAGAGGTGTTTTAAAACGCAAGATGGCAGAGAGAGTTTGCTTATGGTAGAGTCTGCAGGTGTTTCAACCACAATGCGCTTTCCCTCTTCAAGGCAGGATATCATATTTTAGTGTTTGCTTGAGTTTGGGGGAGCAGAGAGACTCAAGCTCAAATCCTGATTCTGTCGTTCACCATTTGTATGACCATGGGACCCGGAACTCTCCTTTCACCACGTGTGTGAGAGCAATTCTACTGCAGAGATCACGGTGATGACGGTGATGATGCTGATGGCGATGAACTGTGATTGCCAACACATTAAAGCAGAGATGGAGACACAGAAGCACTTTCAAACTTTTCTGCTAGTTGTTTTTTCTCCTTTTTCAGGAAAAAAAGTCACAGCAGGTCTATCTGACAGTTCAAAAGCCACAGCATGTACATATTTTATTTAAAGTATTTCATGACTAAAAATATATCCTTGGAGTCAACAAGACTCAGGCAGAGGAAAGTTTTGATTTTTTTTTTTTTTTTTTTTTTTTTTTTTTTTTTTTTTTTTTTCCGGTGACCGGCGCTCAGCCAGGGAGTGCACTGATCATCCTTATATAGGATCTGAACCCGCGGCGGCGGGAGCGTCGCCGCGCTGCTAGCGCAGCACGCTACCGAGTGCGCCACGGGCTCAGCCCGGAAAGTTTTGATTTATTAAATCTGTCACTCTAGGTAACACAAAGTATTAATTGCCAAGACAGAATAAATTATGTCCCATTTCTGCTCTGATGACGATTGTCAGTGGAAATAACAAAGAACTGATCCCTGGTCACAGATAAGGGACATCCTAGAGGCCCAGCCCTACTCCCCCTGGATAGTAAAGGTGGGGTCCCACACAGAGGGGCTGTGGCCCAGATCGAGCCTGGTTCTGCACTGGGTCAGATCCATTCCCAGGCAACAGTGCAGACATCTCGACACCTCTGGGTTACTCTTCTAGGGCTGTCATCATAATGTACTACAGACTGGATGGCTTAAACAACTGAAATTTATTTCCTTCCAGCTCTAGAAGCTAGAAGTTTAAGATCAAAGTATCGGCAGGGCTGGTTCCTTTTGAAGCCTCTCTCCTTGGTTTGTAGACAGCTCGTGTCTTCACCTGGTCCTCCCTCTGCACTGTCTACATCCAAATTTCCTCTTATAAGGACACCAGTTATAAAGGACACCAGTTAAATTAGGGTCCACCCTAATGGCTTTATTTTATCTTAATTATCTCTTTAAAGAGCCTATCACCAAATGTGGTCACAATATGAAATACATATGAATTTTTGGGGGGGGACAAAACTCAACCCGTAATAATTTTCAACCTGCAATCCATGGTTAGGAGAATGGAGCTTTGTGATTGGTGCCATGTGTATCTTTTCCTTTTGATTCATGCACATAAACGTTGGACTTTTCTAAGTGTCCTGTGTTAAGGAGTATTTGTTTCACTCAAATAAGGTGGATATGCTTGAAAGAATTGAAATAGGTTCTAAATTATAAAAGTTAGCTTCTGAAAATATAAATAAATGGCTCATTTTATTTGATGCTGCCTAAGTTTCAGGTATCCTTTTTGTACGGGGTTCCAAATATTAAAAAGAAAGGACATCTCACCTTGTGGAGTCTAGTGAATGAAGCAGAAAAGAGCAGGCAAAAAGCAAGCAACTCTAACTGGGGTCAATGCTATGAAAGAAGTGTTTCAGGAATGTCTCATAATTTGAACAGTGAATTTATGTTATTCAGATGTAAGGGTTATGGAAAGAAGGGTGGTGGTATTTTGCAAAGATGAAAGTCTTTGAGGAAATAACTACCCTGATTCCTGTGGAGAACCGTCCCTGCTTGTGTGATTGGAGCTCAAAGTGGGAGGGGGCAAGGGTGAGACATGAGGCAGCAGCCCCATGTGGGGACCACAGATGCTGCCATGGCATGTGAGCCTCAGCCTGTGAGGACTGAGGATCTTTTGAAGACTCTGAGCTGGAGAGTGGCCCATGAGAAAGGCTGAGGGGTGGGGTGGGGAAATAGCTGGAGAAAGGGACCCCTAGCTCCTCCATCCTGGGTTAGGATGCCTGAGAGTCCAGGTTTCAAATTGGCAAGAAAAATGTCCCAGAGAGAGTTGCTGAACCGAAACCCAGCCCAGTCTATCTGCCAATTTCACCACCTCTCTTATTTTATGCTGGTGCTATTCTTGCTCACGGTTGTTCTTTTTTCCTACTAGAAATAGAAGTCAGTCCAGAATTTTTTTCTGAACACTTTTTACCGTGTTCTCTTTTATGTTTTCTTCCCTGAGAAGGACCAGAGGATCTGTCTGGCCCTTTTCAAATCTTTGTAGTTGGCATCTTTGTCCCCAGCATCTACTTATGACTCCATCTGTCCCTCCCATCCCCTCAGTACCATCAGGTTAGTTGGTTGTTTGCCTCTAGAAGAGGAGGGCAGATTGGGAAGAATGGATTAGGCTAGAACTTTGCACTGATGGTAGAGATGCAAAGTTGTGCAGCTTTAAACTCCTGCTGCCTCAGAGGGACTAATCTCAGAGCTGCCAGAGACTATGGGGAATCTCATAGACTCTGTTTCTTTTCCTTAGTGGTCCAGTAACTTCAACCCAATTCAAAAAGGTCAGTAAATTATTATGCAGGTTAATAACACACACAGCATGCTTACTCATGGGTATTAGACACAAGTCATTACTTAGAATATACCACAGTATGTAATCACTACCTATTTTTATAAACAACTGCTACTTCACCTACATCAGGCCCTCAGTATCACTCCAGTTTTCTTCCCTCCTCTAATATAAAGCACTTTTGTGAAAGAAGCATCCCCCATTTATAAAATACTGAATTTACCATAGTTCATTCATTCGTTTATTTATTTATGTGACATTTTTTGAGAAGTTGTTATATGCCAACCACTATCCTTGAGGATACAGAAGTGAACAAGTTATGGTCCTTATGAATGACTTCTTTCTAGCAATACATTCTAAGGCTATTCATATAATATTCTCCATCAATCAGCACCTTCATCTACCTCATTTTTCTCTAGGCTATAACAGACAGTAGATCAGAAGGGAATCACCTGCTAGAAGTTAAAACTGAATGATGATTGACAATAGGGGGAAAGAAAACCAGATAAACCTTCAACTAAAAACTACAGATTATCTAACCCATAGTCTCCAGATATGTCTCCATAGTAAAGCTAATATAATTTATTGATATGCGTAATGACAACTGGTGCTTTGAAAAAAGACTTAATTTTTTTTCTTATTCCTTTTGCCATTTAATTTATGAGCAACTACTATCACTTGCACCCCTTCTCATTTTCTATATTAATACCTCTTCTTCATTTCCTCTTTTGCCATCTTGGGTCATACCTATATTATCTTCTGTCTGGATTATTAAGCTAATTCCTGCCTATCACACTTCCTTTCAACATTTGGGACCCCAGTGTATACTCTCCAAAGCTGCCAAGCTGATCTCTCTGATATGCAACTGTCACTGAGCACCATTCTTACCAAAAACCCTTTAATGACTCCCTGTTGCCAACAGTGTGTATTTCAAACTGGCTCATGAAGTCCTTCATGATCCGGCCCTGTAGTCCTGTTCACTCATATCACTAGGCATGTGGAGCAACCTGTGGTTTAGGCTTCCAGGCCTTAGCTCACTCGTCCCACCACCCAAGGCTTCTTACTTCCAATGTACATGGGGCAAAAACAATCATTTTCAAGATCAATGCAGTTACTTCCTCTCATCAGTTGACTTCTCTGATTATTCCTTGCCCAAATATATCAACCAGCTTCATAACCCTGCCCTACTCTGTGCCCGTCACCAGAGACATTGTTCATCGTGCCTGTTTTTGACAGATTTGCTCTGTGCATCCCCAGATGTTCAGCTATGTTAGGACCAGAGCCAGCCTTATTCATCTCTGTGTCACAAATCTTACAAACCGCCTACTGCATAGTATTTTCTCAATAAACTTGTGTCAGTGAATAAAACAACAGGACCGATACATAAACAATTAATAAATCTCAGTTTCCTCAGTGTGATTAGACTGGGAAATGAGTAAAGAGTCTAGAAGGTTTCTATCATGAGTTGTGACAGCATCATTAAAATGTGTTGGGTGTTTTAAAAGAGAATTGTCAGTAATCAGAGGATTTATTGATTTAGAATATCTCAAATTAAAGCTTAGGATTCTGTACTGTTGTTGGTTTATACAGCTGCTTTCCCAAATAGATAATAATTGGCCACACCTTCCCCGCTTGTGCATCCCTCATCCTCAACAAAAATAAATATGCTTTATAAATACGGGCTGGTGGGTTTTTTGTTTGTTTGTTTTGTTTTTGTATTTTGCTTATATAAATTGTGGTAACATATACATAACATATAATTTTACCATTTTAACCATTTTTAAGTGTACGATCCAGTGGCATTAAGTACATTCACATTGCTGTGCAACCATCACCACGGTCCATCTCCAGAACTTTTGATGTTGCCAAACTGAAACTCTATACCCATGAAACACTAACTCCACATTAACTCCTCCCTCTTAACTCCTAGTAAACTCTGTTTTACTTTGCATCTCTATGAATTTGAATATTTTAGGTACCTCATATAAATGGAAATATACAATGTTTGTCCTTTTGTGACTGGTTTGTTTCACTTAGCCTGATGTCTTCAAGATTCATCCAGAATTTCATTCCTTTTTAAGAGTATTATTCCATTGTATGTATAAACCACATTTCGTTTATCTATTTATCTGTTGACAGGTATTTGGGTTGTTTCAACCTTCTGGCTGCTGTGAATAATGCTGCTATGAACATCAGTGCACAAATATCTGTTTGACACCCTGCTTTCAATTCTCATGAACATATATCCAGAAGTCGAATTTCTGCATTATATGGTAAGTCTATATCTAAAAATATGAGGAACTGCTAAACTGTCTCTACAGTGGTTGTACCATTTGACATTCCCACCAGAAATGCATAAGATCTTCACTAACACTTAGTTTCTGTGTTTTTTTGTTTGTTTGTTTGTTTTTTGGTAATAGCCATTGTAATGGATGCTGCTTTATAAATACTTGTAAGTATTGAAAAAGCAAACATGATCTACTAGGGCCCTAGATAATGCAGACCCAGCAAGCAAGTTCATAAAATAAATGTTAACTGCTGAGCAGTAGTGACTTGTTAAAATCACAGGCTTTGGGGGTAAATTTCTGGCTCTTCCATTTATCAGCTAAGTAAGCAAGGGAGAAATTAGTGTGGTCCTGTTTCCTCATTTGTAAAATGGCTTTAATAATATCCAGTGTACCGTGTTATTTTGACAAAAATGACAATAAAATTGTTCCTGAAGGCAATACTCCAAAGAGACCTGTTAATAGTGTGATTATTCCATTTTCAATAAATAGATCAGATGCCCCAAACATTCAGGCAAGAACAACACTGTATTTTCCCCGGGAATGAGGGAGGAAGGACACTGGGAGTCAGGAGTCTGGGGTCTGCAGACTGAATCCTCTTATTAGGAGCCAGTGACTTTGCATAAGGTACTTCACTGGTGGGAGCCTTTGTTTTCTTTACCTAAAAAGTAGTGAATGAGATAACCATCTCCAAGCAAGGTGAGAAGTAAATGAGATAATGTCTGGACAAAAGTGTCAAAGACCTGCAATAAATAATGCCATATTTGACTCTAAGTTTCTGCTCTATACAGGGTGAAAATGGGCATCAATTGTTCAGTCAGAGAAGCTAATCCAAGCTTTCATGCAAACTATCCACCATGTTTCCCTTTCCCTACCTGCCATGGAGGATCAATGAGATAGTGCATATGTAATTCCCTTGAAAGTGCTTTGGAAAACAGAAAGTACTATGAAATGTAGGTTGTCATTACAATTCTTACTAGGGGTCTGATTCAATGCTATTAAAATTCAACAGCCGGCAGGACAGGAAAGGCAGGCAGATTTCCAAATAGATAATGACTTTTATCAGCATCAGACTGAATCTAAAGCATGTGAGCCCTTTTGATCAACTGAAAAAACAGCTGCAATTAATTTGACAACCAAGAAAAGCTATGAATTAATGGAAAATCATTCTCTAAGTGACATTTTTCTGCATGAATGGAAAAAAAATCACTAAAATAATTAAGCAGATATGTTGGTCACACTGATTTGGAAACTGGTTATCAGGGCAAGCTTCATTTGTGTGAATGCCATGGTCATCTGCCTGTACAAACGTAGATGGGAAGATCAAAGTACAACCAGATACAGAGAGAGTAAACACTGTTGGGAGGTCATTAGAGGACACCAAGTCAACCAGTCCTATTGTACAGGCAGGAAAACTGAAAATCAGAGGTGCAGTGACATGCCCTAGGTCACCCAGCTAGTACGAAGTGAACCAGCACCTAGAACTCATGTTTCCCAAATGCTACACTAAAAAGAATAATAAACATAGATTCGGAAGAACTTTGCTTGAGTCCAGACATTACCAGTTTTAAGAGTATGACCTCAGTAAAAGTTCATTATTTATAGGTTCCATTCAAGCCTTATTATTTTAAAAGCGTAGGACAAACATTCCTTGTTTATGCACATTTGACCTAAAGTTGCTTTTGTCGAAACTTAAATTAATTAGCAAGTGTGGAGAATTTCCTCATTAGCTGCCCATATCTGTAATGCAAACCTGATATAGAGCAATGGTTCTTAAACTGGAATGTTTAAAAGGAGCTTGTTGAAATTTAGATTCCGATTCACGTAGTTGGGCTTGGTTCCTGAGGTTCTGCATTTCTAACCAGATCCTGTGCCATGCAGATGCTGCTGGCCCATGGACCACCTGTGAGGGTCAAGGGCAGAAAAAATGTAGAGCCCTTCTCCACATAGACCCTTGGAATATTTTGTCATCTCAATGATATCCACCAGCATTATGAAAATATGCTGTGCTACGATTCACACTCACATCAAAGATGGACAAAGGTTGACAAAGATTAAGACTATTTCTTATTACAAGACCTTTTTCAAAGCCCTCCCAGATTAGTCACCTTCCTATCACTGAAACAACTGGCATTACACAATAAATAGAGGGGTCTTTTATGAAGAGAAATAAACTGGACAATTCTGTGACCTAAACTTTATTCCTAATTAGAGGTAATTGTCTTGGAGCACTTATCTCAACTTTTGGGGGGAGAGGTGTATCTCTTATTAGGCAATGAATAATTTCCTAACTACCAGAGATCTTCTGATCTCTTAATGGCGAGAAAAATATGTAGACCCATTGATGTCTTCCTTATAGCTTACCCAGTTGCATTTCAGGATCTCACTTGATTGCAAACTGAGAAGAGAAAAGAGAGGAACGCTATTGAGTTTACAAAGCTGCTGCTGTTGCAGAGGATGATGATAATAACAATCATTTATTAAGTATTTAAATGCACAAGTCATTGTTTAAGGCATTATACTGTGTGATTTTACACACTCTTTACAATGACACTGAGGTAGATCCTAGTATTAGTTGTTGTGATTAACCAACCTGCCCAAGGTTGCACATCTAATAAGCAGGGAGTCAAGACTTAAATCTGGATGATCTCAGTCGAGTCCATACACCTGACATCCACATTATGAAGATATAGCTCAAATTCCTATCATAAAAAGTCTGCCAAGACACTCTCTGCACAGAACCTTCCAATCATAAACTCAGCCCTCTCTCTCTTACCCTTTACCTTCCTTGTCAAAATCCTGCTCATGTCTTAACTTCCAGCTTAACTGGAATTTCCAGAAAACCCTCTTTGCAATCCTCAGTTTGGTAGAAATTCTTCTCTTTGGGCTCCAGGGAATCCTCAAGCAAGTCTCTGACCCTTTTCTTTTTCAGAACCACCCTTAATATCAGCCTCATCTAGATGCTATTTTACCATCATCATACTGATACGAGATGTGTTTTATTACTTTGCCAAAATGCTTCACTTTTATTCTCTAGTACTGTTAGCATCTTTTAGAAAGTGTTCTGTTTGTATATTTATCTCCCTATTATCTAACAAGGTGTAGATCAGATCTATTTTATCTCTGTATTCCCAAGGCCTAGCACTCACTAAGGCCTCATTAAATGCCTATGAACTGACCCCACTGCAGCACAGAGATGAGAAAACAAATGCACTTATCACCCAGTGAGAACACCCCGTGAGGGGCAGATCCTAGGCTTACACCGTCGATGCATGACTCATGAACCATTGATTGTTCTTCTATATTCTGAACTTAAACATGAACCAGTATATTATGCACACAGTTTAAAAATTCATACTGAGAAAATTGGGGAATGCTAATTCAGCTTACATAAATGGGAAAGTTACAATTGAAAGAAATCAAAGGGAACTATTTGAGAAAAATCACATTTTGACAATATATTAAAAACCCTCCTGACCTTATTCAAGTGGAATGAATGGAAGAAACTGTACCAGAAGATGCTCAGAAAAGCCAGTGCCCATTCTCATACAATAGGCCCCCTTAGTCTTCTCACATTCCTGTTCAGAGGCATTATTTAGGACCTAAATTACTAAAGGTGATTAGGCATTGATTAGGGCAAAGAATGCTGATTGAGAAAGATGAGGTACCTGTCCTTTCTATTTTCTAGACTGGGCCTGGTAATATGAAATGGTTGCTCCTGCTGTCAAAGAACCCACCAACTATTTTTTTTTTCTTTTATTAATTTCACAAGTGTATATTGAGAATCTACATACATTTCAGCTTCCAGCTAGTTGTGATTTTTACTGTCTTTTTTAAAGAATAAGGAGAAAATGGACTGGATTGACATGCACATTCCCTTGTACACATATAATTCACCACCACAGGTTTTTTTACCAGCAGAATTTATAAGGAACTTGGGAAAGTTTAATTGGGTTTCCTAGTAGCAGAAAAGGGAGAGAAAAATGAATCAGAAATCAAGTCTGTTACCCTGTATCTACACTGTACCTTTTCCACTACATCTCTTGAGTCAGTACATGACATTTTCATGTATTCAGCACATAGTTAATATGATAGTAATAGTCATCTTTTAACTAACTAGATGTTTATTAGGCATTTAATATGAACTAACCATTTTGAGATTTATCAAAAAGAACATATGGCTCTTTTTCTCAAGTGCTTTCATACCTGCTAGAAACTTGCATTCTGACGTGACAGCTCTAATATCCTCAGTAGGTACTGTCAATTTCAGGAGCTATCACTTCCAACTATCCTAAAGACATCCCTATGCCTTTTAATTTCATCTCATTTCTCCGACTGGCATGGTTCAGTCATACTAATTAGTTTCCCTCTGTCATAGCATCTAGCAACTACATCTTGTCTGAATCCTGATGTCTTTGGGCATTAGCTTGTCCTATTTAGGCTTCAGCAATAGTAATAAGCTAAACAACAATGAGGTCCTCTTGTTTGTTCATAGTGTTTTTTCTCCTGGAATAAAACGGAGGTGGGTAAGGATTAGGGCCAAAGTAAAGCAGATTGGGGGACATAGAAAACCAATTTCAATAAGAAGCGTTGTGGTGCAGTAGTATAGTTTGGTTCTCCTCTAGGCTGAACTTTCAAAAGTACCAAATCTGGGAAGAAAGCCTGATGTTTAAGTCTCTGGCAGTATGACTTACCCAGTGTCTAACCCACCCTACCCAATAAAACACTTATGGTAGGTGTGTTTTACACCCTCTCTCATACCCTCTGTCACACCCTATTCCTCTGGCAGCCATCTGTTCACAGGTGTATTCGGACATCACTATGCCTCAACCAATGGGACACCTGACGTGAGCCTGTTTAGCCATTCCTGCACATATATACACCAAAAGATGCGGAAGAATTAATACCTCCCGAGGTTATGGGCTTAAAATTGCTGAGTAAATACTGGCCTGTCCTGTGCGTTGGAGGAAAAGTCTGAGGTGCGTTCTACATGGTTCCTCAGAGGTCCCTTGTCGGAATGAATTTCAGGTGCCTGGAGCAGTAGCCAGTTTCAATGATGCACAATGGAATTGTCTCTCTTGCCTTTTCTTTTATTCTTTCCAGTCCCTGCACTCTCATCCCCTGAAGTCACTACCTAAAGCAAATCACCTAAACACAAGCCCTTGTCCATGTTTGACTTGACAAGAATTTGATAATGTAAAACAATGTTTTGTGATCTTTTCCAGGGTACACGTGTGAGGTTAATTTTATTTGTCAACTTGACTGGGTTAAGGAATACCCAAACTGCTGGAAAAATGTTATTTAAGGATGTATCTGTGAGGGTGTTTCCAGAAAAGATTAGCATTTGAATCAGTAGACCAAGGAAAGATCTGTCCTCAGCAATGTGGGTGGGCATCACCCAGTCCATCAAGGGCCAGCCTGAATAGAACAACGCCTACTAACACCTACTAACAGGTGCTTCATGATTCTTTCTGGGTGAGATTCAAAGTATGCCTTCTACAAAAGGTATCTGAGTAGCAAGAGGAATGAGACAAAATTCTTGTCTTTTATTATTGACTTACTCATTCCTGTTTTTCACCTGGCTTTACTCCTGGGTTAATGACTCCAAATTCCCTCCTAAAACAGATGCTGTTACCCTTTGAGGGGTGAACGTCATTGTACCTACTGACCACCCTAGTGCTGCCTCTTATAGTTTAGAACAAGTCAGACAACTTTTTTAAATACTATTTTTTTTGCCACTTATTTAAAGTTATTTTATGGCCTAATTTCTGTTCCATTAATATGAGTGTTTCTTTTGTGCTTGAAAGGAATGCATATTCTCTCATCATGGAACATAGAGTTCTATATTTGTTCACTAGCTTGAGATAGTTAATGCATGGTTGAAATCATCTATAATGCTTATTACTTTTGCATTTATTTCTCTATCAATTACAGAGAATACTATCAAATACTGAATGTACTCAAACTCCCACTGTATTCAAGAATTTGTCTATTTAAACTTTAAGTTCTATTGATTTTAAGAACTATTGTATTTTTCTAATGGGTGGTAACTTATCATCACCACAAAGTGAAGGTTTCATCCCTAATAATGAGTTTTTCCTTAAAATCTATTTGCTTGATATTAATATTGTTACATCTTTCTTTGTAGCTTACTGTTTGCCCAACATGTTTTCCCACCTTTTCAGTTTAAGGTTTTCTAAACACTTAAATTCTTGTAGATAGTATGTGGTTAAATAGTTCAGATTTTTGTTCTTTAATGATGTTTTTTATTCTTACAATCTGTACTGGTAATTGCAGATATATTTTTATTTACCTTACCTTATTATTTTGTGCTTTCTACATATTGTGCTTTTATTAAGCTTTTTTTCTCCCTTCCTGCCTTCTTTTGAGTGGCCATATATTTTCATTTATTAGCCTTCTTTTGTTCAAAATTATAAACTCAATTTCTTCTCTTAAGTTGTACACAAAGTGTTAACATCCACACTAAAGAGATTCTTATATAAATACGTTTCTCTACTTGCTTCTTGAAAATTTTAAGGACTAAAAACACTTAAACTCTCAGCATTCCCCTCCTCTCTTACATGTTACTGTTGTCTGTATTTTATTTTTTACTCATTTTCTTCCACAAATTAATCATTAATAGTTCTATTATTGTCTCACACAGAAGTGATTTATTTTAGTTGACCTGTTTGCCTTTCTTTGCATACCATTCTTTGTTGAAACTTAGTCTTTCCTTCTAGATTTAATTCCCTTCTATTTGAAATGTATCTTTTAGAATAAGTTTATTGTGAGTGTCTATTGGTGGTAACTCAGGCTGTATAACATACTGATTAAGACTGCAGATACTAGAGGAAAACTGGATTAAAAACCTAGCTCTCCCAGTTACTAAAGCTGTGATTAACTAACGTATGCCTCAGTTTTCTCATCTCTAAAATGAGAACATTAATGATATCTGCTTCGTAGGATTGTTGGGAGAATTAAATACATTATACATTCACATGCTTAAAACAGTTTCTGATACAAATCAAATGTTCAATATTATTTTAAAGGTTTTCAGTAGAATGATTATTTGATAAGTGGTCAACAATCACTGTTAATTATTATAAGGAAAAAGAGCAGGATTTAAAATCAAAGGAAAGATGAGCTCCTTGGCTCATCAGTTCTAATCATCTTCCACAATAGATTCAGTGAGTCCTGTTACTGCACAGGATGAAGCCCATTTTAGCTTAGAGCCTTCATCGAATACTCTAAGCTGGATTTGTCTCCTCCGTCTCTTGAAGCATTCCCCTACCTCTCTTTGGTAGTATTTATCATGCAGTTTTGAAATGATATATTTTCTTGTCTGGCTTTCTCATCAGTTTTTAAGAGACAGCAATGCGCAGAGATTCCATGCTTTTCTCTCAGTTCACTGGGGAAGGACCATTTCTGCCCATGCTTCTGTCCCCTAACTCACCCCCTTTACTGAATTTCCCAAGAGAGGTAGAGTTTCCAGTCTGAGCCCAGGACTTTACTGGGCCAAGTTTTACAAGGGTGGGTTACTATTCCTTAAATCTCAGAACCCTTATGAGTCAAATTATTTCTTCTTCCTGAACTCCAGTAGGTATTTGATAAAATGTGTTTAGTGAATAAATAAATGAATGATGTATGAAAATGTTCTATTGACTTGGAAGGGTTGAACAAATCCCAGCTATACATAAAAACATGAAACATTATGCATTTGTTGTAAATTTCTTATTTCACAGCCCTTCCTAACGTTTTATCTGTGATTTTTTTTTTATTTAATCCATTTTGATGTCTGCCCCTATACAAGGACATTTATCCCCCTGGTACATTACCTTCAGACATTATTAAAAACCGTTATCACGTCTAAACACATTCAAACCTGCTTATATCTGCACAAACAGTAGCCTCCTTAGGGCTCCTGAGTGTGTATCTGCAGTTGGCATCTTTTTATTATCTCTTTTCATCAGATAACTGCACTTCTCATAGGGGTATTCCTCCTAACTCATCTGGTCCTGCTGTTTGGATCACACAGAGTATAAAGTGAAAAAAAATCATTGTGCACATAGGCAGAAAAGATCCTGTGCCTAAAGGTAGGTATGGTTAACCATATCAATTACTATTTTATGAGAAAAATGTATTTTACTTTATCTATAAATATATAATCTAATAACTACATATTTAAATGTGTAGAGAGGGAGTCAGAGAATAAAAGAGAAAGAAAGGACAAGAGGATGAAAGAATCATATCTTGCTAAATAATTATGATATCAGTCTTATCTTATAGAACTGGTATATCATTTAATCCTTCCATAAAAAGGAATCCAGTTGACATGGTCTGGAGTCAGCTGGCATTCAGATTCTGAACTCTTTCATTCAGCAAATGTTTGTTAGTCCCTATGACAGGTAGGTTTATGACAGATACTGGTAGTACTAAGATAAATAAGATACTGGCCTGCCCTCAAAGTGCTCATATTTTATAGAATGTTAAAAGAAAAGTAGAAGTAAGAGACAGAATCCAAAATGTAATAGACCCTCAAGAGCCAAATACTCCGGAGCTTTTCCCTGGAGATGATCACTTCTATACCCTCGCCTTACACCATCTCTTCGGGATATGTGTTTAACCTTCCACTCTATCTTGAAAAACAGCTTGCGTTAATCCAGCTCCATTTACAAAGTGGGCCTCTCTGTCTCCCTGTTTCTTAGTCTGTCAATTTCTGATTCTCGGATGGTCTCCTTCTACTGGTTCCCCCTCTTGCTCCCTCTCAGTAGTTATTTGATCATTATTTCCTGTCGCTTCTGTTTTAAATACTCTTCACTCTGATCCCTTCTCTCCAGCCCACTGCCTCAACACTGGTCCCCTTGCTTCCCTTCTCTTTCCTCTCTGTTGCACTCGCCACCATTTGTAAGGTACACACCTTGAGAGTAGGATGGTATCTTATCCATCCTAGTATTATTAGTATCTATCTCAGACACTGGCTGTAATAGGAACTTATAAATGATAGCTGAGTGAATGAATGAATCAATGGTTTTATAGAATCTTCTAACAAAGAAACTAATGCACGCAGAATTTAAATAACCTGGCTAGAGCAAGATGACTTCTTATAAGAGAAAACAAATATTTAATCCATGACCTTCTAACTTCAAGATTAGTGCTATTTTACTATCCCATGTTCAACATCCAGAACATTAGAGGTAGGATATTTCCTAATTCCATAATAGAAAGAATACATTTCAAAAAATTAACGTTATATTTAATAGTTGAGAAAAAAATTTCCTAGGAAATTAAAATCAAGGTTTATTGGCAAGAAACAACCACCTCCCCCAAACAAAGTGTTATAGGCATTTTGGTTTATGTAAGTTATATTTTTAAAACCAATGGATTGGTTGACAATAGATAAAAATAGAAAATTGTGTTAAGAATGTAAGGAAATCAGCACATTCTTATGCTGCTAGTAGATGTATGAACTGCTGGAAATTACTTAGAAGGTGATCTGGTGTATCTTTCAAAGTAAATAATGATGATGCCCTATAAGTTATCAGTACCGTTGGAAAATTCTTCTTATAGATATAAAAGTTACAATTCAAAAAGATATAACTACACATGTGTATTTACTGCAACAATATTTAGAATGAAAAACAAGGTGGAAACAACCAGAGTGTTCATAGGTAGGAGATTGGATGAGTAATTTATGCTACCTCTTCCCCATAAAATAGTGTATCTGTATAAAAAGAATGAGATAGATCTAGACATGTTGGCCTGTGAAGATGTCTATGAAACATTGTTAAGCAAAATAGCAAGTTTCAAATAAAATCCTCTATCTCAGTACATGCAGTATTTCAGCTAACCCCCAAAGTGCTGCCTATTTAAATTTTGAGATACTGCAAAGTGTAAGATGCTCCAATTTCAATGAGGCTCAAATATGGGAAGGAGGGAGGTGCATATTAGAATCAATGACATATGACATATTCAGCAAATATTTACTGGGTTATTACCATATGCCAGGCACTGTTCTAGGGACTGGAGTTACAATAGCCAACAAGACAAATATTTCTGCCCTCAAGACCTTGTATTCTATGTAACTCATGTTCAATGTTTCAGGAGCATAAAAAAAAGTTTGTTAATTACCCTAATTTGATCATCGCACATTGTACACATGTATTTATATTCAACTCTGTACTACATAAATATGTATAATCAATTATGTTTCAATAAAAAAATAGGAAAGTATGGAAGGAGACAAATAAAGAAATTAGCCTCTTTATCTCAAGTAAGGGGAATCGAGTATTTTGATATGTTACTGCAAGCATTACCTTTGTAATTTTTAAAAAATCTAATAAAGTACATTAGAAAGGTATCATTCATTTATAGTTATTAGACCATCAGAAAAAAATTTAACTTATTCTGACAGTGTCCAGGACCAGAACTTTCATTTGTCTGGTCCTTTGTGGTTCTGGAAAAGAGTTAAACCCTTAACACCCACTCCCACCTCCTACCCTGTAAATGAGACAAGCAGATTCCTACAGCCTGACAGTACCCTACTTTAGAAGAGAGTCACCATCAATCCATAAAGGACTGAGTTTAATTTCACAGCTGTGATGCTCCTGCATAGCATTTGCAGAGCTGGAACACTTGATTGTCTTTTATGGACAGCCATTCTGTCACATCTTTCCCACATGATAGTGGCTCTCCAACTTGGGTTTATTTCATGCTTCTCCTCACCCAAGGCCTGTCACTTCCTGAAAGCTCAGATTTCTTCAAAAGTGCCACACATCACCCGGACACATAAAGGCTTAGATGTCGATGGAATGGCAGCTGTTGTGAAGAGGTGAGCACGCACTGTATACGTTCTCAGCACAATCTTTTAATGGCAATTTACACGCTGGTGGGAGGACCATGAAATGCATTCAAGTATAATTTTCTGGAACAGTTTGGAAAGAATCAGTGTTAGTTCTTCTGTAAAAGTTTAGTAGAATTCAGCAGTGCAGCCTTCTGGTCCTGGGCTTTTCTTTTTGTAGTTCTTCGTTTGAAGTCTGTTTTATCTGATATAAGTATAGCAACTCCAGCTTGTTTGGGGTTTCTATTTGTATGGTATGTCTTTTTCCATCCCTTTATTATTAGTCTGTGTGTGGCTTTATCGGTGAAGTGAGTTTCTTGCAGGCAGCATATAGTTGGGTCCAGTTTTTTTAAACCATTCAGCCAGTCTGTGTCTTTTAAATGGGGAATTTAATCCATTTACATTCAGGGTTGTTATTGAAAGGTATTGCCTTATTCTTGCCATTTTATCCATTTTTTTATGGTTGATTTATATTTCTCACGTTCCTTTCTTTCCCTTTTATTGTTTACCTTTGCTGTTAGGTGTGTTTTTGTAGTGATAAAATACATTTTCTTTCTCTTTCTCATCTGTGTATCTGTTCTACTAGTGTTTTTTATTCTTTGTCATGTATTTATAGTGACATATATCTCTCTTTTACTTCCAGAACTAGGACTCTTTTGATGATTTGTCAAAGGGCTGGTTTGTGCTGATGAATTCCCATGGTTTTTGTTTGTCTAAGAAAAATACTATTTCTCTTCCATTTATGAAGGTAAGCTTCGCTGGATATGGTATTTTTCGTTGGCAGTTCTTTTCTTTTAGCACTTTAAATATGTCCTCCCACTCTCTCCTGGTCCATAGGATTTCTGTTGAGAAGTCTGCTGTTAGCTTGATGGGGATTCCCTTCCAGGTGATTTAACACTTTTCTCTTGCTGTTTTTAGAGGTCTTCTTTGTCTTTGACTTTTGATAATTTGACTATAACGTGTCTCAGGGAGGTCCTTTTTGGGTTGAATCTATTTGGAGATTTTTGACCTTCTTTGATCTGTGGGAACATATTTCTTCCAGTATTTGGAAAGATTTCAGCTATTATTTCATTAAATGGCTTTCAATGCCTTTTCCTTTCTCTTCTTCTTCTGATACATCCATAATATATATGTTTGTATGCTTAAGGTTCTCCGAAAGATGTCATAAGTTTTCTTCATTTTTAAAAAATTCTTTTTTCTTTGTTTTGGTCCAACTGTGTTAACTCAAAAAGCCTATCTTCTTGTTCAGAGATTCTTTCTTCTGCTTTTTCTAGCATGATGCTTATGCTCTCAGTTGTTTTTATTTATTTCATTGAATGAATTATTCAGCTCCAGGATTTCTGCTTGATTTTTAAAAATTCTTTCTACCTCTTTGTTGAGTTTATCATACATGATCTCAAATTTCTTTTTTACTTCATTGTGATTTCTTTCTATTTTTTCATCCATCGGTTTGAGTTTCCTTAGTATAGTCATTTGGGATTCCTCTTCAGGCAATTCATCAATTACTTACTGTTTGGGTTTTTTTTAAGAGTGGCTTTTGAAGGAGAAGACTCTTTCCTGTAAATGTATTCTGTATTGACAGATGGATTGGACGTTTTAAGTTTGTATCTGGGTGAGGGCAGTAGTGTAGCCTTCTTGCGACTTCTTCTACTGTATCCAATCTTAGAGTTGTCTGTGTGTGCCTTGTGGCATGGGCGATGGGGATCTCAGCATTTTCTTGTCAGGGTGGGTTTCTTGCTTAGGTGGGTGATCTGCTGTTGGTCAGTGAGCAGCATATATATATTGTTGGTCAGTGAGCAGATCCTTGCTTTTCTCTACAGGACCACTGACTAAGTAGTTGAGCCTGAAGCAAGCCTGTGTGGATACTGCAGGAACCAGTGGCTTTCTAGAGGTATGCTATAGGGAGAAAAAACTGCTACCCAATCAGCTGTTGGTTTGGGAGTAGGTGTAAACATCTGTCACAGGGCTTAGCAACTCTGAAGGTGGCTGCCTGATCAATTCTTGAGCCTGAAGCAAGGGTGCAGCTCAGGCTATCAGCTCTGCAGAGGTCTGCTTTGGGGCATTAGGGCCCCTACCCTGTCTGCTGTTGGTCTGGGAGCAGTATTTACTGATGCAACAGGTCCTGGACATTCTTTAGAGGGCTACTGGTTCAGCTGTTGATCCTGGAGCAAACCTGCACAGATGCTGCAGGACCCAGTGGCTCTCCTGAGGCATGATATAGGGAGGAGATGCCACTACCCAATCAGACGTAGGTCTGGGAATAGATATACATAGCTGCTGCAGGGTCTGGCAGCCCTGTAGGTGGCTGCCTGATCAGCTACTGTACCTGATGAAAACCTGTAAGGGTGCAACCAAGCCCAGCAGCTCTGTAGAGGCCTGCCTTGGGGCATCAAAGCCCCTGCCTGGTCTGCTGTTTTTCAGTGAGCAGTTATATACTGTTGTAGCAGGTCATAGCAGCTCCTTACAGGGCCACTGGATCAGCTGTTGAGGCTGGAGCAAGCCTGCACAGATGCTGCAGGATCCAGCAGCAACCTACAGCTGTGGAGGGCTGTGGGGGAAGCAGGGACCACTGCTGCAATGGCTGTTGAAACAGGCACCAGTGGACTCAGAAGGACCAAGAGTTGTGCAGGGCTAGTACATGCAGACATAAGGAACAACTGCTTACTGGTGGCTTCTCCACCCAGCTGGTTGGCCTTACCACCAGAAGAGGGGAGATGGTCAGGTGGGCTCAACTGCCAGGATCTCGGTCCCTCTGTCTGGTCTAGGCTGCAGGCAGCTAGAGTGTGGCCCTGCAAGCACCCGTGCAAATGTGTAGGGGTTGTGGGGGGAATGGGACTACAGCTGGGCTAGCTGTGGCTGTGTAGGCACAGTGGGTTCAGCTCCTGTAGGCCATGCAGGGAAGGCTGTGTATGTGGTGAATCACTGCACCATGGAGAGTTTTCCACTCAGCAAGACTGCCTGCATGCCCAGTGAGGAGGGGATGTTGCATGGGTTCAGATGCTTGGGTCTCAGTCTTCCCGTCTGTCCTAGGCTCTAGGCAGCCTGTGGCTATAGTCCTGCTGACACCCATGTGAGCACAGTAGAAAGCAGGCTGCTCCTCCAGACAATGGGAGTCAGACTTGCTGGGTCTAGTGCAGGGGTCTAGGCTGCAGGGAGCTGGGACTGTGGCGTTGCCACTACCCTTGCAGTCCTGTGGAGGGTCACGGAGCAATGTGCAGCTACCACCAGACTAAGTGTGGGCCCTGCAAGTACCTGTGGGTTTAGTCCCTGTGAGCCACGCAAGGTGGGCCATGAATACGGGGAACCACTGCACCTTGGTGACTTTTCCACTCAGCAAGTCTGCCTGCTCCCCTGGGTAGGGGGTGGTGCTGCCTGGGTTCAGATGCTCAGGTCTTAGTATTTCTTTATTTCCTAGGCTTCAGGCATCCTGTGCTATGGTCCTGCTGGCACCCATGTAAGTACAGTAGGATGCAGGCAGGACTTCCAGTCAAAGGGAGTCAGACTTGCTGGGTCCAGGGCAAGGCACACTCCTGCCAGGGTTTCAGCTCCCAGACAATGTTACATCTCAGCTGCTCAGGGCAGGAGGGGTTTTAATCTCCTTGAGTATTCACTATGAGACTGCAGCTACACTGACTCCCAAGTATTCTCCTACTGGGCCTGAGTCCCCAAAAGATAGGGAACTCTTTTGAGGCAGGCATCGCTAGTGTTTGCAGTGACAGTGTGGGTAGCTGGGGTCTCTTGCCATTTCTCCACCTGATACTGGACCAGCCCTGCAGCAGGGCTGAGGCTGGATGCCCTGCTCTGCTCTCTGGTGCCATTTCTGTCTTCCACATTTCACAAGATCTCATCACCCTCTTTTCTTAGTTTCTGGAGGTATAAAGTTAGGTTGTTCATTTGGAATCTTTTTTCTTTTTTACTGTAGGCTTGTATAAATAAATAAATGTATAAATGGTCTTCTTAGTACTGTTTTTCCTGCAGTACCTCAAGAGTGTGTTGTTTACTTTCTATGTATTTGTAAATGTTCCCATTCCTTTACTGTTATTGATTACTTGTTTTATTCCCTTATGGTCAGAAAAGAGACTTAAAATAATTTAGATCTTAATTTTTTTAAGATTTGCTTTGTAATGTAACTTGTGACCTATCCTGGAGAATGCTCCCCGTGCCCATGAGGAGAATGTGTGTTCCTCTGCTGCTGGGTGCTATGAGATAGAGTAGGTGTTTCTATCCATTCGTTATGAGATTAAGAATTGTCCTACAGTTAATGACAGGGCTAAAACTAGAACCCAGCTTTTTGTTGAAATCCTAATTCTGTTCTTTTTTTTTTTTTCTGATTTTGTTGAATTGCCTATTTTGATTCTCTTGTAACTTCTTCAAAAAACAATTACTCTGAATTCTTTGTCAGGCAGTTTTTATTAGTCAGGGTTCTCCAGAGAGACAGAATCAATAGGATATGTTATAAATATGAGAAGGGATTTATTAGGGGAATTAGCTCACATGATTTTGAAGAGAAGTCCCACGATAGGCCATCTGCAAACCGGATGCCAGTAGTGTGGCGTAGTCCAAGTCCTAGAGCCTGAAAACCAGGGAAGCCAATGGTGTCCTTGGTGTAAGTCCTGGAATCCAAAAGCTGAAGAGTCTTGAGCTCTGATGTCCGTGGGCAGGAGAAAAGAGTGTATCCCAGGTCCAGCGGATCGAGAGAGAGCTTTGCCACTTTTCTTCATTTTTTGGTCTCTCTGGGATTGGATGGTTCTTGCCCATATTGAGGGCAAGTCTTTCCCACCCAGCTCACTCAGGCTCTCATGCTAATATCTCCTGGAAACACCCTCGTGAACACACCTAAAAAGATAGCTTTGCCAGATTTCCTGGCATTCCTTAATCTAATCAATTGATGCCTAGAATAAACTGTCACACAGTTCATAGATCTCCATTTCTTTGGTGTTGGACACTGGAAATTTATTGTGTTCTTTTGGTGGTTATGAGGTTGAGGCACGTGTGCAGCACTGACAGGGTGTGTGTAAGGAGGAAGACATGTAGAAGTTCTGGCTCTGGGGTGAGGGGGCGAGTACAGTGGAAGGAGCAGCCCCAGGGGAGGGGCAGCAGCAGCACTAGCTCTGTGATGGGGGAGGGGAACCCAGCAGTGTGGACTTCAGGCAGCTCTGTCAGCTGAGTCAGCACCAGCAAAGACTGTAGGGGTCCTTAGAGCCATAGGCTGTAATTATCCATGATGGTAGACAGGGCTGCTGGAGTCCTTGGTGGTGAAGGTTGTTGGGGTCCTCCCTCTCTCCTTTCCCCATGTGAGGAAGTCACCCTACAGGGATCCCTCTTAACACTGAGCTGTGACAATGTAGGGGATGCGATGAAACAGGCAAAATGCTTCCTACACCTTTCTATAAAGCCGTCATCAATTTTTGTGCTCCAATGGGTTGCAGCAGATTTTTAATTATACTCTGGAGCTCTCCCAGAGCTATTTTCTTCTATGGATATTTGTTAAATGGTTGTTTTTGTGGGAGAATAAAGATTGGGATCTCCTTGTCCACTGTCTTGCTGATGTTAGTCTTAGAACATTTTTTTTTCCTCTTCAAGGCATACTTAATTGAATCTCATTTCTGTCACCTAATATTGTGATTACAAAAAAATGACAATTTCTTCAAGCCTCACTTTTCTATCCATTCAATGGGGCTAATAATTGTATATATCTTACGGTTAAAAGTAGGATAAAGTAGGATAGTATATGCAAAGCATTTAGCACAATACTTGTCATATAATATGTTCTCAATAATTTTTAGTTGCTATATGCCGGAACAGAAAAACTAATAGTAAATAGAAAAGTAAGCTGGAGCCATGTATGTAAATGTTGTTTATCTAGTGTTATAAACGAACTGGAGAAACTCTAGAGGTCTGTCAGGTGCAAACATGAGACTATTGAGGCACTTCTGTAACTCAGAGAACATGGTTCTCTTACCAAAAGAGAGAGAGGGAGAGAGAAAAACAAGCAAACACACAAGAGGTAATAAAACCACCAATAGTAAGAATAAGTGCTCAACTCAACCAAAAGGAAAATTAGCAAAACAAGATTTTGAAAGGATAGAAAAATCTGAAAGAGATTCCAAAATAATATTTAAAGAATGGTTTTTAAATAGTAAGTAAAGAACAGAAGAGAATGTATAAAAAAAGATTTGAAAAGAAACAAATAAAAATGTTAAAATGAGAATTACAGAGACAAATTAAATATCTAGCACATGGTTAAAAAGTAGATGAGAAGAGCTTATGAGAGAATTTATGTAATAAAGTAATCTACATTGGAAGATAATTCTCTATGAATTTATCACGTTTCTGCACATTAAGGTATTAACAGTCCATATGCTCCAAGGCTATCTTTTCAGACCTGTTTTTATAGGCTGGCAGCCCTAGAAAGATAGAGACAGGAGCAAACTTATTTATCTTATAGATAAGCAAAGATAAGGACAGTGACCCTTTCTGGAGAGATTTTGAGATGTCTCTCCTATTCCAGGATAACAAACATAGAGAAATTTCTCTCCTCTCCCTAGAGACACTTGCTTTTCGTATTCAAAGGCTATAAAAATAACGTTTTTCTCTGGAGGAGAGACTGGGTGGTTTGCCAGCAGTTTCTATATGAGATCAGGGACTCCTAAACTTGGGGTCCCTCTTCTAAAATGCATCCCCACTGCATATGCTGGTATCACTTAGCCCTTATCATGTCACCCTTTGGTTGACGGGACTCAGGGATCAAAAACTAAGATGTTACTCTGGCTGTTACTTTTGCCAGGAGTAATAAACTGTCTTGTCTCTGATCCACAAGTCTCTGTTTTCCAGCCATTATAAATTTGCAACTGACAGGCTAACTTGATTGCTTACAAACAGGGTAAAATCTCACACTTTCACAGTTCTCAAAGTAGCAATCTCAGCACCTCACACAGAATGTAGCTCAGTGATATAACAAAAGACAAAATATATAAAATACAGAAAGAGAAATTATGAAGAATAGATTGAGAAGATACAAATATAGCTAAAAAGAGTTCCAGGTCAAAAAAATGAAAGAATGGAGATTAGATAATATTCAAAGAGAAATGATTTGAGAACTTTCCACTCATATGAGTACTTAGATCCAGTGAGTCTGCCAAGTCCTGAAAAATATTGCATAACTAATTTCAGTGAAACTGCAGACCATCGTTGCAATGGTGGAAATGGACCATATGTATTTCTGATATAAATTCTAATTGTATTTAGCCAGGAATCAGAATTAGTGGAATGAAGATGTCTCCACCGAGTTATAAAAACACACCTTTCCCCTTGGCTTTTGTGACTTACAGTCCCTGCACTGCAGATGACTCTCTCTACATGGAGAAAAATTCCTATTGGACCTGAGAAAGAAGGAAACCTTCGTACGCAGTTGCATTTTTACACTCTCAGTCTTACACCATAAGCAAGTGTTAGAACTAGAACCTAACCTAACAATCTCTGCACTTGTGTTCAATGTTCACAAACAACAAACCCTTTCTATGCCAAATTCTAATACTAAGGCAAAGAAGAGTCAGTGCCAAGATGTCACTTAAATGTAATTCTGCCTCCAGAATGTTTTCACTGATAAAGTAATGACTCTACTCCTAGACTCATTTAATCCATCTATTCTTAAATTCCTCTGATAATATTTTGGTACACAGACCTAAATTAATAGAGATATAGACCATGTTTATGGGTATGAAGAATAGACTATCATAAAGATGTCATTTTGTCCCAAGGTAATCAATAAACATTACGGAATTTCAAACGAAATCTCAGTACATTTGACGTGTGAGAATCACTCAAACAGCTGATTCTAAAAAGAATATGGAAGAAATCAGAGCTAAGAATAGTCAAGCAATTTTGCAGGCAGAGAAAGAAAAAAGGATAAGGATTTACTTAATCTGATATCAAGACATTTTAAAGAAGTTGAAATTAAATGAGTTTTACATGTTATGAGAATAAGCAAATTGATACATGGAGCATAATTCCATATAATTCTATATACTCAATGTATCATACAACCCAGCAACCCCACTTCCAATTAAGTATCTTGGGATCCAGGAACCAAATAAGAAGCACACTAGCTAGAAAACTTGGTCATATTGCTTAACCTCTCTGAGCCTATTTTGTCATCTTGAACATGGAGTTATGATGCCTACCTATCCAAATTGAAGAAAAATCACATAAGCACACAGCAAGGAGCTCGGTAATTGGATACACCATCAAGTCTCCCATCTTCTTCTTCCCTTTACTCAACAAAATACTTCCACTGGCCATAATTATTAAAAAATGAATTATCTGAGAATAGTACAAATATATAATTCCCCCAATTAGATGAGAAGCAGCAGGTTATATCTTATTTCATTTTCTCCAGTTTGAAGAACTTCCTTCTTGCAATGAAAGCTTTCTAGTAACAAATTCTTTTATCCCATGTTTTTCTGTAGATATCTTTCTTTAGCCTTTAGTTTTGAAGGAACTTTTGTCTGCATATAGAATTCCAGGATAATAATTTTATTTTTATTTTAGCACTTTAAAAATGTCCTTCATTCCATTGTCTTCTGACTTGCATTGTTTCTGATAAGTCAGTAGAACACCCCTAAATGTAACCTGTCTTTTTTCTCCGCCTGCTTTAGATTTTGTTTTCTGTTTGTTGTTCAGCAATTTGATTACATGCTGTGCCACAGTTTGGGGCTATGGTAAAAGCCTGAAAATATTATCCATTCAAAGCAAAGAGAATTGTGAAATTGCAGATACTATGAAATCCAGCAATGTCAGAAGTTAACTGCGCATTGAGCTAATCAAATGTTTTGACGAACAAAGCATAGTAATGTAGACCACATGCAAATCACCGTTTTTTAAGGGGAAAAAAACGATTCTATTTTTCTCATCCAAAATGATTTTCATTTTTCTCTATACCAGAGTGATAAAGAGAAGCTTAGAGATTATTGAACAAAATTCCCTATGTTACATTGATAACAAGACTGAGGCCTAGGGTGACTAACCAGTCACATAATCGTAGCTAACTAGCAATAGAGCTGAAACTCAATTCTAAATTCCCAGTTCCCTTATTACCAGAGTTTTCAATCTCAAGTCATTCATATCACCATTTATTGTAATTTACAACATCGGTGTATCAACAGGGCAGTGATTGATATTTTTCTACAAATTGACTTCAAACCAACTCACTTTTAAATATTAATTTTGTGCCGAACAAATATATCCCTAAAATTATATGTCAAGGTATTGATAATATTTTTCTAATACCCTTTAAAATAAATTAATATAAGTGTGCTTGAAATCATCCTGTACTTTATACTGTGCATGCCATGCCACATTGGGCAGCCACAGTCTGTCTCTTCCTCAGGGGCTCTGAAGAGCAAATCACGTTTTCTTTTCTCCTAAGATCAAAGAGAAGGTTGTTATGCTCACCATCAATTCTTTTACCAGCCGCAGGATCCAATGTGGTTTCTAGAATGAGTGGCTTCCAGTTTTCTTTTCAGCACCGGTATGCTGTGTAACTTCTGTCATTCTTTCATCTTTCTGAACATCATTTTCCTTCTAAACAGTTTTTTTTTAATTTTTAATTTTTAATTTTTTATGTTTATTTATTAAGAATATTCATGAGATACAAAGCTAATTGTCACCCCTCCTGCTCATGAAGTGAGGGCCAGATTCATATCGGGGGCATACACATTACCAGAAATTACTTTTGTATCCCTTGTCTCCACCCAATGATCACCCTAACTCCCCCTCTCCCCCCACTCCACTTTGTAGCTCTAGAAATGTTCCCTCCCTCTGTTGGATCACAGCACTACTGTGGTCTTTCTTTCCTTCCTTCTTTCTCTCTTAGCTCCCACATATGAGTGAGCACATGAGGTATTTATCCCTCAGTGCTTTGCTTATTTCACTCAACCTAAGTTTCTCCAGGTTCATCCGTGTTGCTGCAAATGGGAGTATTTCATTCTTTTTTATGGAAGAGTAGTATTCCATAGTGTATATATGCCACAGTTTCCTTATCCAATCATCCATCAATGGACATTTGCATTGGTTCCATATCTTGGCTATTGTAAACAGAGCTGTGATGAACATGGGAGTGCAGGTATCTCTTTGACATGATGATTTCCATTCCTCTGGATATATACCCAGAGCAGGGATTGTGTATCATATGGAAGATCTATCTGTAGTTGTTCGAGAAACTTCCATATTGTTTTCCATAGTGGTTGTACTAGTTTACAGTCCCACCAACAGTGCAGTAGTGTTCCCTTCTCTCCCCACCATTGTCAGCATTTGTTATTCACTGTCTTTTTGATTATAGTCAGTCTAACTGGAGTGAGGTAGTATCTCAATGTGGTTTTAATTGGCATTTCCCTGATGACTAGTGATGTTGAGTATTTTTTCATGTATCTGTTGGCCATTTGTATGTCTTCCTTTGTAAAATGTCTATTCAGCTCCTTTGCCCATTTTTTAATTGAGTCATTTCATTTTTTACTGTATAATTGCTAGAGTTCTATGTATATTCAACATATTAATCCCTTGTCAGATGCATAAGTAGCAAAAATTTTCTCCCACTCTATAGGTTGTCTTTTCATTCTGTTGATTGTTTTCTTTGCTGTGCAGAAATTTTTAGTTTGATATAGTCCCATTTATTTATTTTTTCTTTTGCTGCTTGTGCTTTGGGGCTCATGTTCATAAAGCCTGTTCCCTGACCTAACTGCTGAAATGTTTCACCTATATTTTCCTTTAGGAATTTCACATTTTCAGGTCTTATACCTAATTCTTTAATCTATTTTGAGTTGATTTTAGTGTATGGTGAGAGATGCATATCTAGTTTCATTCTTCTGCATATGGATATCCAGTTTTCCCAGCACCACTTGTTGAAGAGGCAATCTTTTCCCCAATGTAGATTTTTGTTGTCTCTGTCTAATATCAGATGGCTCTAGGCCTGAAGAGTGATTTCTGGGTTCTCTATTCTACTCCACTGGTCTGAATGTCTATTTTTATACCAGTACCATGCTGTTTTGGTTGCAACAGCTTTGTAGCATAAGTTGAAGTCAGGCAGAGTTATGCCTCCAGCTTTATTTATTTGTTTATTTATTTATTTATTTATTTATTTATTTATTTATTTATTTATTTATTTATTTATTTATTTGCTCAGGATTGCTTTGGCTATTAGGGGTCTTTTGTTGTTCCACATGAAAGGTAAGATTGTTTTCTCCATTTCTGTGATGAATGTCATTGGTATTTTGATGGGGATTCCATTGAATCTGCAGATCGCTTTGGGTAGTATAGACATTTTCACAATGTTAATTTTTCCAATCCAAGAGTATGGAATATCTTTCCATCTTTTTGTGTCTTCTTTAATTTCCTTCTGAAGTAGTTTGTAGTTCTCATTGTAGAGGTCTTTCACTTCCTTGTTTAAATTGATCCCTAGGTATCTTATTTTTTGTGACAATTGTAACTGTGCTCACTTTCTTTTCATTACTGGAGTATATAAATGCTACTGATTTGGGGGCATTTGTTTTGTATCCTACAACATTTCTGAAGTTATTAACCAGTGCTAGGAATTTTTTGATAGAGCCTTTAGGTTTTTCTATATACATGTCACCTGCAAACAGAGAAAGTTTGACTTCATCTTTTCCAATCTGGATTCCCTTTATTTCTTTCTCTTGCCTGATTTCTCTAGCTAGTGCCTGTACTATTATGTTAAATAGAAGTGGTGAGAGTGGACATCCATGTCATGTTCCTGTCCTGAAGGGGAAGGCCTTCAATTTTTCCCTATTCAGAATGATATTGGCGGTGGGTTTGTCATTGATGGCTTTTATTGTGGTGAGATATTTTCCTTCTATACCTAATTTGTTGAGAGTCTTTATAATGAAGGGATGTTGAATTTTGTCAAATGCCTTTTCAGCATCTATTGAGATAATCATATGTTCTTCATCCTTGAGTTTGTTGATGTGATGTATCACATTTATTGACTTTCATATGTTAAACCATTCTTGCATCTCTGGAATGAATCCCACTTGATCATAGCGTATATATTTTTTAATATGTTGCTGTATTCTGATTGCTAATATTTTGTTGAGGATTTTAGCATCTAGTTTCATCAAGGATATTGGCCTATAATTTTCTATTCTGTGTCTTTATCAGGTTTTGGTATTGATCCCTTTATCATGATATAGTGGCCTTCTTTGTCTTTTTTCATGTTTTTTGGTTTAAAGTCTATTTTGCCCAATATAAGAATAGCCACTCCTGCTCGTTTTTGGTTTCCATTTGCATGGTATATCTTTTTCCATCCCTTCGCTTTTAGTCTATGTGTGTCTCTACAGGTGAGGTGGGTCTCTTGGAGACAGCATGTACTTGGGTCTAGCTTTTTAATCCAGTCAGTCAGTCTGTGTCTTTTGAATGAGGAGTTTAGTCCACTCACATTTAAAGTAGTTATTGACAAGCATTGCTTAATTCCTCCTATTTATTTGCTTCTTGTTTAGATAGTTTAAATATCTTTTGGTCATTATTTCCTCTTTTATTTATTTTCTTCAATATTAGCTGGGAATTTAAGGTGGAATGATTTAGCTTCTTTCTCTTTCTTGCCGGCACTTTTGTTTTAACTGTGCATTTTGCTCTTTCTTTTGTATTTGTGGTAGTGGTCACCATTATTCATATTCCAGATGTATGACTCCCTTGAGAATTTCTTACAGGGCTGGTTGTGTGGTGGTGAACTCCCACAACTTTTGTTTGTCTATGAAATACACTATTTCTCCCTCATCCTGAAGGAGAGCCTTGCTGGGAAAAGAATTCTTGACTGGCAATTTTTTTTTTTTCTTGTAGTATTTTGAATATATCATTCCACTTTCTTCTGGCCTGTAGGGTTTTGGTTGAGAAGTCGACTCTTAGTTTGATGGGGGTTCCCCTAAAGGTGACCTGACACTTTTCTCTTGCTGCTTGTAGAATTCTCTCTTTGTCTTTGAGCTTTGCAAAATTTTTTTTTTAAAGATGACCAGTAAGGGGATCTTAACCCTTGACTTGGTGTTGTCAGCACCACGCACTCCCAAGTGAGCCACAGGCTGGCCCTGAGCATTGCAAATTAAACTATAATTTGTCTTGGGGAGGATCTTTTTGAGTTGAATCTGTTTGGGGACCTTTGAGCTTCCTGGATCTGAAGGTCTGTATCCTGCCCTACACCTGGGAAGTTTTCAATGCCTTTTCCTTTCTCCTCCCCTTCTGGAATACCCAAAATTTGGATTTTAGATCACTTGAGGTTGTCTGCTATCTCTCTTAGATTTTCCTCATTACTTTTAATTCTTTTTTTCTTTTTTTGTCTGCCTGAGTTATTTCAAAAAGACTATCTTCAAGCTCTGAAATTCTTTCTTCTGCTTGCTCTACCTTGCTGCTCAAGCTCTCAGTTGTGTTTCTTATTTCATTGAGTGAGTCTTTCATTTTTAGAAGTTCTACTACACTCTTTCTTAAGATATTAACCTGTTTGTAGATTTCCTCCTTCATATTCTGGATATTTTTTCTTATTTCATTGTGTTCTCTAATTGAGTCTTCCTTTGTTTCTTCAAGTTTTCTTACGATCATTGCTCAGAATTCTTTTTCAGACATTTCAAGGATTCCCTGTTACATGGTGTCTGACTTTGGAGCATTACTGTATTCTTTCAGTGGTGTCATTTCTTCTTGATTGTTTGTATTTCTAGTATTTTTTCACTGATGCTTGGTCATTTGATAGAGGGTTTTCTTCTTCTGTTACACTGAGGTTGTCTATGGAGTGGCCCTGGTTGCTACTGTGCAGGTGAATTGTCTTTGCTTGACAGTCAGTATGGTGGTGATTATGTTAAACCACCTTGGTTCCTGTTCCAGACTCTGTGGATGTAAAATGAGACCCTAGCACCATGCAGTTCTTCTGGGCCAAACTCAGTGGGCCAAACGCCCTTAGGCTGGTGCTCCTCACTGGGTCCAAGAAGGGGGGAGGGGCCGCCTCTAGTCATGCAGTTCAGCTGCTGCTGCCACTGGGTTCACTTAAGCCCTTCTAAACAATTTAAACATCATTCAGGCAAAAGTCTTTCAGATACTATTTGGATTCTACTTTCTTAGACTAAAATGTATACAGGAACAAAACAAATGAGCTAAAGGCAAACATTATTTGCACTGTTAATCTGTATGTCTATTTATTTCAAATTGGAGAGATTAATATTCAGGCTTTAAAAAGAACGTATATAGAACAATATACCAGAATGGAAACTCATGCCTTAATGTCAAATGATAAAAGAAAAAATGCAAAATTGTATCTGTGCTGCAGTTTCAATTATGTAAAACTCTCATGTGAATACAAAAAAAAAAAAAAAAACCCAGCATGAGCAAATATAAATTTTTATTTTATTTGCCTACCTCTATTGGTATTGTTCTGATTAAGGTCTAAATAAATATTTGTGGTTTTTGTTTTTATTTTTTATTGTTGATCAGTCTTTATTATTCCATAAAGACTGATATGCATTTTAGATCTTCAAGAAAACAATTAAGAGCCACCAATAAACTACAGCCCTTCCAAATATTTCTGTAATTCAGTTAACTTAATCAAGTCCAAGTTAATCAAGTGAAAGGAAAATTGAATCTAACATAATGAAGAGAAAAGCCAGATCTTTCAGGATTAGTGCTAGAAGAAATTTATCCAAATAGGGAGAAGCCCCTACCCACCCTGCAGCCTCTGCAGTGATCTCATACTGATTGCTGCTACCGCCATTATTTTGTCTCTAAGATTTAAGAGTAGGTGGGAGAGAAAGGTCTTTATTCCTTTTTTAATGCTTGTTATTGGTTTTATCCTTCAATACTATATCTTGAAAGGTGAGACAAAATTTGAGCACACAGACAAAATTTTCCTCACGTTTCAGCAGATAATAGTTAAGACAATAAACAGGAAATCACGTGAAGCTAGTTTATTTTCAAGAGAAATTGACCCTTAGATATTCTTAGGTGCTACCATATCTTTGCTCTCAGCTTGCCACCAGGGGCAGAGCCCTATTTTAGTATCTTTATTTAGGATCACACTTTCAGAACCCCCATAAAGTCTAGACACAAGAGACTGAAATACAGAGGAAAGAGTGATACCTTATTTCCCATATCACTAGGATTTGTCTTCTGAGTTCTAGTTTTACCTTTCTAAGAACCTGACTGTCCTCAAATAATTGCACTTCAGTGTACTCCGCACTTAGGCTGACAACCTTTACAGATTAGATGGAAGTAACCAGGATCAGGATGCATGAGGGTCATGTGGGGGTGGTCACAGTCCAACATAGACAGTGGTGTGCTCAGGACTTAAACCAAGGAAATCTCCTAAGTTTCTGGAGCTGGTAGTGCCTGCTTTTCCTTTCAGGTAGAAATTGAAAGTAGCTTCTCACTTGGTGAGATCACACATGGGCATGGTACTGGTGAATGCCTCTGGGTTTATTGAAAGCAAGAAATGTGCTTATATTTAAGATATTGTGGACAAAGAGATGATAGACTGTAAAATTAGCCCTAGGACAGATCCAGGACAAACTTCCAGGGAATTGTTTCCTGGTTAGGCATAGGCTGCAGGTGCTAGGAATAATCCTTCCTCCATCTGGATGGCTCCTGGAATTCTTCCAGAGCAGCAATCTGATTTCTGATGGCTTCTGCAGTCTGAAAAGCAGGATCATGGCCTTTGCTAAGGCAGGCTTAAGAGGGTACTGGGGAAAAAATCATCTGCACAGAGTAAGAGCCATGACTGTCAAGACTTTGGGAACCTAGAGCATTATCGTCACTTTCCCATACCTGCCATCCTGTTACTCCCTTTCGTGCCCCCTCTTGGTTACCAGATAACAAAGTTTTCTTTTTACAGTGCAGTCTACCTTAGACTCAGGCTCACTCCAGGTGGTAGGTGTTGACATGTTATTAACTTAGATCTCTGTGCTGTCATCCTTTGGCTTTTCTCAAAATTCTTTCCTTCACATTTATTTATATTCATATTTTTTTCTTTTTTCTTTTCATGAAATTTTATGTCCATTTTCCCAAAGTGCAGACATAAGTGCCTCATAGTAATAAGATGTTGTTGTTCATTACTCAAATTTTCACATTATTTCTATACTTTATTGATATTTCCAAGCTGAAATTTTGATAAAATATATTGTTCTTGGGTGTTTCTAGGCATTATTATGATGTGAAAAGGTATTTTTATTTTCTAATAAGGGATTGCTTTAAAAGCAACAAATTATTACCAGTGGATTTATTAAGAAGGGCTTGATAAACAAAATCTGTGTGTACCTAATTTTACAGTGGAAACTGATTTATTGAAACATACAACGGAGTTTCTATGGAGAAGGTGTGATGAAAAGACTTAGGGTTATATATAAATCACAGCTGAACATTAAATCCTATTTTTATAGCAGTTGATATTTTTCCTTAAAAATGCCATTTTGTGTTATTTCTCATATGATTCTACATTTCAGAGCATTAGAGAAGTGTCCAAAGCAATACTTAATGAATGCTACTTCTGTGTTAAAATTTTTCTGTTTTTCATATTTGCTGCACCAATTTACAGTTCCACCAACAGTGTAGGAGAGTTCCCCTTTCTATGCATCATTACCGGCATTTGTTATTCTCTTTTTGATAATAGCCAGTCTAACTGGGGTGAGATGATATCTCAGTGTGGTTTTGATTTGCATTTCCCGATGCTGAGTGATGTTGAACATTTTTGCATGTGTCAATTGGCCATTTGTGTATTTTCCTTTGAAAAATGCCTATTCAGCTCCTTTGCCCATTTTTTAAATTAAGTTATTTGTTTCTTTCTATTAAGTTGTTTGATTTATTTGTATATTCTGGATATTAATTTTTTGTTGGATGCATAGTTTGCAAATATTTTCTCTCACTCTGTAGGTTGTCTTTTTGCTTTGTTAATTGCTTCTTTTCCTGTGCAGAAGCTTTTTAGTTTTACGTAATCCCATTTGCTTATTTTTCCTTTTGTTGCCTGTGCTTTGGGGGTCATTTTCATGTCTTTGCCCAGTCCTACTTCCTGAAATGTTTCCCCTATGTTTTCTTTTAGGGGTTTTATAGTTTCAGGTCTTTATATTTAAGTGTTTAATCCATTTTGAATTGATTTTGGTATATGGCAAGAGGTTCAGGTCTACTTTCATTCTTCTACATATTACTGGATGTCCAGTTTTCTCAGCACCATTCATTGAAGAGGAAGTCTTTCCTCAATGTATGTTCTTTGTGCCTTTGTCGAAGATCAGTTGGCTGTAAGCTTGTAAGCTGATTTCTGGGCTCTCTATTCTATTCCGTTGGCCTGAGTGTCTGTTTTTATGCCACGAGCATGCTTTTTTGGTTACTATAGTTTTGTGTTTGTATGGCTTTGTAATTTGAAGTCAGTTATGCCTCTGACTTTATTTTTTCATTATTCTGTACTAATTTACCATTCAAACTTTCTGAGCCTCAGTTTCTTTATCTGTCAAATGGGAATAATAGTACATATCTCATTGTGAAAATCAAATAGGATAATAAAAGTGAATGCACTTTACACATGAGAAATGGTCATACACTCAAAAGATGACATTATGAAAATTATCACTATTTACTTGATTTTAATCCTGCCTCTAATCCAGATGAACTGTAGAAATTGCTATAATGGTACTTTAACTTATACTTAATTTCACAAAGATGTAAATTATATATCTGCCTACTGTTTATTCATCATTAGGATAAATGCTGTGGGAATTTTTTAAAATATGATTTTACCTGAAATGTTTACCATCTATTTGTAGAGACAAAACATAGTAAAATAAAGAGACTCAAAAATACTTTGTTGCAGAAAAGGAAATGTTGGAAATATAATTAACTTTGGGGTCAGACAGTCCACAGTGAACTCCAGTTCATTAGGTCCTAAAATTGAGGTCAAACTGTTGTCCTTTGAATATACAAAAATATTGAGTGGGAAATAGACCCCTGATGGGGAAAGAAGGAAGTGCAGCATAAGAAAAGGTAACAGCGGGCAGGGATATGATGTTTGTAGAGCTGACTAAACAAATTGTTCAGACTGGAGCAATTACTATGGGTGAACATAGGTCCTGTTTTCTTGGGACATTCCCCATTTGTACTTATTGCCCAAGCATAACTTTTAATAGCTCCCTATTTCACTCAGATATATGTCAGGTTTGGATGATAAATTACAGGGTAACCCTAGAGAAGATACATAATTGAGAAGTACCAGGGATGGGGTTGAGTAAGTTACACAGGCTAAGTCACGGAATCTTAAAAAAATAAAGTCAGGCAGAGCACACTGGCCATAATGAGCCGTAGTATACTCTTGAGCCAGAAAGTGTCCATATTATAAAGACAAACCATGGTTTATATTATTTCTGTCTGAGCTCTTATTCACTTAACTTGTCAGTTCATTCAAAACATAAATTTATTATTGGTACCAAAACTCATCCCTCCTGCAACTGTGAGTCTAAGGATTATGGAGTAACACAGAGCTAAATATATTAGGTGGGAATACTCTTTGATGATTTGACTGGTCACATTACATTCATCCTATTATAGAAGTCAGACTGTGAAAGGTAAGTTGTCTCTCAATTTTGTAACAATAATATTGTAAAATATCTTCCAATTTACTCCCTATAGCTTTCCATGGCAACCTACTCAATTAGTTCCATTGCATCTAAAATGCCATCAGTTTTAAGTCGCACCATAAATTTATGTGTCTAATAAAGAAAAAAGCTGCCAATTAAATGACAGAATAATGTTTTCTTCTCACTTGAGATTTTTATACTTACTGAAAGATTGCTTTTATATTTATAAGAATTAGATCTTTATCCAATACCACTCATGTGCATACATAAAAAGGAAAATAGAAGTGAAATATATCAGTTTTCTCCTAAAATTTCTTCACAATATCTGATTTTTCAAAATCACATTTGGACCCAAGTCACTGAAATTTTTTGTGGTTTTCTGCACATTATCATCCACTGTGAATACTGTGCTGGAATTGCAGCATTTCTCCAAAGATGCTATATTATTGTTTCTGGAATTTGCTTCCAAGCAAGCTGCTGATGCTCGTTTTGTAAGTTTTGATGCACATACGGAGGCAATGAGAGCCAAGGCATGACTGTTATGTGGCTGTTAGCAACTGTAAAATTTATTCTAATTTCAGAAATGTTAAAATGTAAAAAAAAAAAAATAAAGTATCAGTAATATGCTCCACCCTTTTACTCAATCTTCCTCAAAGTAGGCAGAGAAATTTAAACGATTGGTAAATTTAGAAGCATAAACTGGGCATAATCAGCTCAGACCCTCCCTTCTTCCCCTTGCAAATAATCTTTCTGATAGCACATTCTGCTGCTGCCTCTTCAGGAGTAGGCCCTCCCTAGCTTGGGTATTGCTGCCCCATCCAAGGCTGCCTATAACCCTGTGGTAAATTAGCCTAATCCTGGGGTTTAGATGGCAGCCCATTAGGCCCTTACTCCAAGCTGAATACTGCAGCTATATCTTTATCAGTAATGAAGGGAAGATTTTGGAGATCTATCAGCTAAGGTATTTTTCCCCCATCAATTTGTTCAGAACCTTTCAGGAAACTCCCAGTATTCTAGGACTCTAAAATAATTTGAGTCCAAAGGCTCTTTAAAGTAAAGAATCTGACAAGTTGGGGAACTAATTTTCTGGGAGCAGTATGTGATAGAGGGGAGAGTCAGGGAGTCAGAATCCTAGCCCCCACCCCCAGTATCACCATGTGCCCGCTGTGGCCCAAATACAGCATTTGACCTCTAGGACCTTCAATATTTTTTTTCGCTAAATGAGGGATATTAATTCCTGCTAGTACTGTTGTCAGGATCAAATAAGCTTACATTAATTAAAAACACTTTGTTAAATAAAGAGCCATACATTATGTATATTCAAGGAAATCGTTATGATTGAAATAGAACTATGCTAAAGAGTTTTATTATCATTATTGACTTAAATGCAATGATTAAATTCTCTTTCCCTGATCAGACACACACAAAATATTGTGCATGTTTCTCTGGTATACTTCAACCTCCATAAACTGATTCATTATAGTAAGAAAAGTGTTCCTGTTTTTGGATACAGAGGTATTTCTCCTGAATTGTTTAAGAGGGTGCCATTTTCCTAAATATGGAATGGGTCTTTCGTCCCTATGTTTATAACTAAATATGATTTGACCCTTTTCACATTTCTTCAATATATGAATTCCTTCTATAAAATGCTGTCCATTAATAAGTTTGTCCACATCTGATTTCAGAAAGTGCTGAGGTGATAATGGAGAATTTATGAGAATTCAAACCCATTACTGCATTGTTGCACATGTTACGATTTAGTCCAGAAAAAATTTCACTGGAGTCAGTATTTTATTACTTGGAAAGAGTACAGATTTTGCAGTAATGGTTTCAACTGTTACTTTATAATTTACTAGCTGTGTTATGTCAGGCAACTCACCTAACCTCTCAGAGCTTTGTTCTCTTCACCTTTAAAAGAAATATGCAAGAACTGAATAAGATAATGTATTTCAAACTAAGAATAAGGTGCATTGAAGAAAATACAAAAATATTCACTTAATCTCCTACTTTGGGGCACTAGGTAGAAATTCAGGTAATAATAAAAATTCTCAATTTTATGGCTTTAGCACTAGAATAAGAAACAGCAAGAAAAACTAAATTGTTAGAATTCTGTTGGTAGGGATCTCTGCACAATTTTCTACAATATCTAGAGCTGCATTAATTTGGCACCATTGGAGAATTGATTTATTTTTAAAATGTTGTTTTAAGAAATATTGAGTGATCATTAGTCTTACTAGGTTTATCATCAGTTTGAAGATGTGATTAACTTGTTCCTCCTGGAAAATCCTATGACGTCATTTCAGCCAGCTGCAAAGTAATCTTAACTCTTTCAGACATTGATTCGGATTTTTTTCCTTTTATGCTCAATGTGACCAAACTTTACTAATTGTGGAAAATTGAGAAAACTCTCATTAAAACCCTCCCAAAATAGACATTTATGATATGGCTGGCTGAAGTATATAAAACCCTAGCCATATGGCTCATTACAGAGTGGGGTCTACAAACTCTACAGGATTATATGAAGTTGTGATCTCTGCCAAGTCAGAGGGCTGGAGAATGAACAGCCGTAGAAATGAGAGTGTGTGTAACCGGGAGCCCGATGCAAAGGGGAAACAGAACAATGCTGAAGTGCGCCTCCTTTTACTTGAATAATGTATTTATTCTTCAAATAAATTAATGAGGAGAGGACTGAGTGCGGCTGAAAAAGGAAAACTGAACTCAAGTGTCGGTGTTTAAAGGGGCTTATGAACAATACTCAACCATGTTCCTAATGCAATGAGATACAAATGCAGGCATCAGGCAGATGGAGATGAAAATTTCACCTTTGTTAACAAGATTAGGAAACTCAACTTAGGTGTGAGATTAAGAAGACTTCTGAATACTTTATCCAAAAACTAAACTTTTCCCTGAAAAAATGGACCAATTCAGCAGGAAAAGAGGTGCCCTGTTTACTTTGCTGTGCCGTCAAAAGCAGGCAAAACACGTGTTCAAGGAAGGTAGTTTGCACGTATCAACGTGCGAGGACACAGTTACTTAAGGCAGACCTACAAAGCATTCTTGACTCCACCCACTCTATCACCTTCACCCCAGATGAATTAGACATCCAGACCTTCCAGTCCTAAAATGTCCCCAGCACCCCTGCTCCCATCCCTACTACAACTGCTGTCATGCAGGCCTTTATCTGGACTATGGCAACAGAGTTGCCTCCTATTCCTCCACCTGCCCAGGCTGAGTCTTCTCAACCTCCTCTCCTGCTATAGCCCCTCTCTAGGCACTTTGCCCTGCAGCCATAATGAACCATTTATCATCAGCGAAACACCAATTTGCTTTGTGCCTCTATACCTTTGCACATGCTCTTCTCTCTCCCTGGAGCATAATAACAGCCTCTGCTATATTCACTTATTCCACCGCATTTTTTAAAAATCCATCCCAGATATTGTTTTCTCCATTTCTTTTTGCTACACAGTCCATCATTCCCTCCTCTGCACAATCCCTGTACTTCTACAGGCCCTTTTCATTGCACTTGCAAAGTTGGACTCTAAATCTGTGTTTACTTTCCTCTCTCTATTACCAGATTTTGAGGTTCATGAGGACAGGAATTACATCTTTTTCATGTTTGTATTTCAGCATCTTGCACAGAGCTCAATAATGCTGGAGGAATTGAATTAAATGGAATGTGTCATCTGAAAAGTATGAGGCATGGCTTCATTAGCCAAGTATGGGAGGGTTTCCATCAAGCCTGTATCATAAAGGAGAGAACTTTTCTTGCTTCCAAATGTTCTAGGGCTATAACCACCAAATCTTTGCTGTGCATGAAAGCATAAGTACAAGACTTTAAATTCCACTCTGTGGATGTTGCCATATAAATTCAAACAAATCCTCATTTTGCACCATCTGTTAATAACCTTTCCTTGTTCTTATTGCTACAAACAAAAGGAAAGAGATAGGTAATGCTATGCAGAATGTAACAAAAAAGCAAATGTGTATCTTACCTCCTATCTTGGCAAGATTGAGTATTCAGATATTCGTTCTTCTGTGCAGATTAAATTCACTGTCTTTTCAGTGGGAATTATGAACCTTCTGGGGCGGGAGAACTGAGCATTTGAGCCTCAAAGCACTAATGAATTTTTCATGTAACAATCTTCCCTACTGCGAAGGGAAGAGAATGTATATCCAGGGTTCTCCTGAACTTCTCCAGGAAGGAGGGTAATTGGGCAACCATTTGAAAGTTTCCCCTTAGCTATGAATCTCCCTACTGGATCTCAGCTGAATTTAAATTTCTCTACTCGAGGATGAATCAAGAAAACTGTGAGAAAGTGCAAATGTGGGTGGCGCATTTTTAGTCTACGTGACACCAACAAATGCATCACATTAAACTCAGCAGTGCACATAGTATTGGACAGGGAAACACCTTAAAAGTTGCCTAACCCAATCCCATTTTACAGATAAGAAAATTGAGGCCCAGAGAGAAGTAGTATGGCCAGATATTGTTCAATTCAAAACCTCATGATTTTTTCTGGCCTGGAATATTGCAAATGGCTCCTATAGATGTGATTTTTTTTCCTTTTCTTTTTTGTTGTCCCTCTAAATGTCAGACATTTGAACTTCAGCTCAGGCTAAACAAAGTGTAAAATTTATTAGCTGAAGAAATCTCAATAGTTCTCAGTCCTAACTTGATCCAGACATTGAACAATGGCACCTAACTCACTTGGCCCTGCTCTATTCCATGTCACCTCATTTTCAGACTCCACATGGTAACAAGAAGGCTGCCCAAACCACCAGGCCTATATCTTTCTAGATTCAAGCCCAATAGAAAAAGCACCCGCCTCACTCAGCCGTCTTGGTAGAAACCTTACTGCATCTCACGGACTTCAAATGGGTCCTGTGTCCATCCCTGAAGCAATCACTGTAGTCAAGATAGTGTAATGCTCTGATAGGCCAGACCAGAGTTGCACATCCATCACGAAAGCCTGTCTGAAATCAACACCAGCTGAAGCACATGGCTTGGGAGTGGAAGAGGTTGTGGTTCTTTAGAAGAGAATTAGGAGTAGGTTTATCCAAAAGAAGGATGAGTGGATACAGGAGAGTGATGAATCCTGTCTGCCACACTTGCTAGCAACTTTTCCTGTCTCCATTCTAATCACTTGCACTCCATTCATCCCTTAAATTACTAAAATCCATTAGTCTGAATGCACCTGCTTCAGGATGACGGGAAACATGGTAACTGCTGAATTTCTTGATCATGAGCATTTTGCTGCACTTCTTTGGATGTAAAGTGAGTTCTCAACACAGAACAGAGGCATGGTAAGGAAAAGGGTGAATTGCTTAATTAATGGGCATTTTCACCTTTCTTCAGGATGTTCACAGATAATGGGAACCCAGTAAGTTGTGGTTAACTTAGGATGACTGTGGAAGAATCCCGAAATTACATTAAACATCTTTGCTAAAATATTCACTCTACTTTCTGCCTCTTTTTATGTGTTCATCACAATTATAATTATTTACGGTACATGTGAATACATTGAGTACATGTGAGAATAGTGTTTGACCCAGTGGCTCTTGAATAAATGATATTTATTTTTACTTGCCCTAGCTTTTCAAGAAATATAAACCTAAAGTTTGTGTTGGTATAAGGAGCTTTCTTCAAGGACTTTAAGAAATCTGAGCTTTGTTCTCAAATAGTCACCTTTTCTTAACTCCCAATGTTTAATGTACCAGAGAATCCTTTTACTTCAACCTCCTGGCTATTTTCCTAATCACTTCCCATCTTTATTGTCAGTGGCCCACTTCAGGCTTCCATCATCTGCAATGACTTCTTAATTCATTTTCTCACTTCTCACCTTGTTTCCTAAAAGTCTTTCTTCTTTGCCCCTGGAGACATGTTTCTAAAACACAGACCTGAGCATTCACTCTTGGTTCAGCTAAGAGGCCTGCAGTGGCTCTCGTAGGCGATAGGATAAAGACAAACTTTAGCAGAGCATAAAATGATCTGGCCCCTTTTCACCATTCCAGCTATCTCTGAAAGCTCATTTCTTACCTCCTAACTCTTGTTTTATGCTTTATTGAAAATGCTGTGTTCTTTAACGTTTTGATTCTGTTATATAATCCACCCTCTGTTGAGAACGCCATCCCACCATCCTTGTCCGGTTGATAATCTCTTTCTCATTGTTTAAGGCTTGGCTTAAAGATCACCTGCTCTTAATAACTTTCTTGACCTCTCGACAATGACTAGATTCTCCTTTTTTGTGTCCTCTGATAGCTTCTTGTATTTATGATATTGAGTGAGTCCATGACTGTCTCTGGAATCCTCACTAATTTCTCTCTATCTTTAGTACATCCAGAACATGGTATATAGTAGACATTTAGTGTTTATTTGGTGAATTATTGAACTGAATGACAGTGGTTCTTTTATTGAGTCTGGTCTTCAATATCCAGGACATCGGGAGGGTGTGTGATGGAAGTGAGGGCTTTTCTGGGTCTGGGGCCATTGGACTTTGCCAAGCCTAAGGAGCATGTGAGTCAAAAAAAAAAAAAAAAAAAGAAAAGAAAGAAAGAAAGAAAGAAAGAAAAGAAAAAAGAAAGAAAAAAGAAATAAAAACCCTGGATGTAAACTTTCCACTGCATATCTAGCAAAAAGACAAGAAAACACAACTTCTGCGGTATCAATCAATAGAGGGACAAAAAACTTTATTAGTGAGTCAAGAAATGGTCAACGGACACAAAGAATGATTGCTTATTGTAATGATGAATAAGCTAACTATACTGATCTAACCACCACACATTCTACACAATTATTGAAAATCAGTGCTATACCCCACATGTATGTATAACAAAAAATAAAAATTAAACTAAATTAAATTAAAATTTTTTAAATTAAAAAATAAAATAAAATAAATGAGATAATTTTGAAAGAAAGAAGGTACAATGGTTTTCCAAGAAAAAGGATTGATGGTTATCAGGCCTCATGGCTAGCTTAACATGAGCATGGCCAGGTTCAGCAACTTTCCCCCTTCTCCCTTTCCCTTTCCTTTTTCTGCTCCTAAATTCCTCTCCTGGGAAGGGGTAAATATGACCATTATCATCAAAGGAACATCTTGTGGGCTGGAGCGCTTTGTGCTGATGTAGTAGTGACACTAGTTAGAAGCCTATGCCCTAACCAAACAGGTTTTAGCAGACTACAAGGGCTATGTCACCTTGCATACCACTGATTTTGAAGTTGCCCGTTACTCTGCCAGAACCCCCAAAGGCTTATAAACCCCTGCTTTCCTTCGTTCAAGGGAACTGATCTGTCTCAGTCCCCTCCACCTTAGTGTGGTAAAGCTTTCTGGCTGAAATACCGCCTGGCTCCAGTCTCTCCCCCTTTTCTCCGTCTCACTGAACCTAACAATAGTGATCTAGAAGACCCCTGTAAGCCCAGGGACTTGTGAGACCTACATGCTCTGAGTTAGCACTCATATGACACTGAAGAAACAGGAACCCGGCCTTATCTATTGCACACGTCTGTGGGCTGAGACAAGGGTTTACACCAGAAAAGTCTACAGGTCATATTTGCCACTAGACTGAGTCTTACTCCAGGCATGGTATAAAAACAATTATAGGCAAAGAAACCAGATATTAACTGTCAGTTGTTATAGAGCGCGTACCTTTAGACTACACTTATGTTTACCCATCTAAACACCACTCAATTTATGCCCAACTTGGCACCTGTTAGAATTGAGTATGTTCCGGGTTTTTAACTGGAACTTCCATAAGCTTTTGTACCTGAACACCTTGTAGAAGTGATGCCTGGCATTCAAGTTATTGAATGGAAGATTGGAAATATATCTAAGAAGAAAAATACAGGGAAAAAATCATTAGGAAAGGAGGGGATAAGGGAGAGAGGAAAATAATATTTATTTCGGCACCTGGTAAGTATCAGACATCATAAAAAGTTTCAACTATATGAGAAAGTATTTCACAATAAAGAAATTGAGATTGAGGGTCAGAGAAAAAAAAAGAAAGAAAAGAAAAGTTATTTGACAGCCGGGAAGGAAATGGGATCCAATTCTAGACCTTCTGTTTCCAGGTCCAAAACTGGTACTGAAAAATACCGAAAAATAACAAACTTGAGGAAGAAGGGGAGACTGAGAAGTGTGTGTGTGTAGGGGAGAGAGAGAGAGAGAGAGAGAGAAAGAGAGAGATCCATCAAGAATGAGAATGATGGATGTGACTCTGTTAAACATACTAGAAATAAATTTTCCTTTTCTGGGTAGTTCTGATCATCATTTGTCCTTTCTGAAGGCAGAAGGTTATGTTCTGAGTTAAGATCTTAGGAGATGGATTTTGTCACTTCTCACATAATGCAAGGAAATAAAGGTAAGTCTGACAAACCTGCTGCTTTTCCTCTACAACCCTGACTTTCCTCAAAGAAGAAATCAATCAGAACACAGGCTCCATCACTAACAAATAACAACAAAACAACAACAACAACAACAAAACCATGAAACCCTCCAAGGTTTCAGAAGACTCAACTCTCCTGGACTACTATAAGCACCTGGAAAATAGGGAATATTTCTCGCTTGTGGTTTTAACCTTGCACACTAATTAGAAGATAATATGGGTCCAAAAAAATATTTTTCTAAGTGATTGAATGAAAAAGAAGAATTATATAAGTAGACATGACATGTTCCTGAGTTTATCCTTTCTTTTGAGCACTCTCTCTCTGTCTCTTTCTCTCTCATTTCTCACACTAGTTCTTCTGCCTCAGAGACTCCAAAAGACCACCACTTCTCACTCTAGCATCCACACCAAGTTCTCTTCCCTGTTTCTCTTTGGTGCAACTGGAGAGGCCAGCCTTCACTAAGAGAACCTCACTAAATACCAATAGATAAGAGAACAGTGGGGAGATAAACAGATCTCCAGGGTTATGGTTCAGAAACCCCCTGTCTACACTGCAGCTCTAAGTAGATAGAACAGCTGCTTAGTCAGTTGACCCAGCCGCCTGCCTTCCCTAAAACTTCACCTGTCAGTGTGAACAGTATTGTTTTTGTCTTTTCTACCCTCTCCCTTCTTGCATTTTCAGATAACTTGGATTCCATTGAGTGCAAATCCAAAAATATCAGGCTGCAACTCTCCCCTTGCTTCCCTCATCTACATCTGTATTCTCTTGCCTGTTTCAACACTGGAATCCACTGTGAAAGAAAGTCGCACCCACAGTCCATTGATGAATATCCCAGTGAACAAATAATCTCCATGCATCATCTTCTTGTGTGCATGTGTGCACAAGTGGCTTATGTTGCCATTGGGGGTGCCATTCAGAGAAATGTAGTTGGTTGACAGTCTTCTGCTCCACCTTTGAATCTGCCAGTCTCCATACTGAGGCCATGTGACCTCTGGGTTGCTCCCAGGTCCCAGGCAATGACTCAGTATGATGGGGTCACTAGAGCCAGGTCATTTCTACCCAACACAGGATTCCTCTAATGGTCAGTCTTTGCTCGAGATCTTTCCATTGGCCTGGCCAAGACTTGCTCAGAACTGCCCTCCAATGTGAGGCCCCTCCTACCCAATCATCCTTATTTCCTTCTCTCTTTTTATAGACACCAGATCTTCATCCCACTCTGAAGGGTCTCCCTGCCTAGTCCTGCTTCCTTTACCCTTCATCCTACACAGGCATTTCCTCAATACATCTCTTGCACATCTAATTCCATTTTGGTGTGTATTTCTCAGATCTCAAACTGACACAAAGCATATTATCCAAAAATCACAATTATTATATCAATGCTGGTGTAAAATATTCTCTCTGTTTCTTATATAACTGGGATATTTGATTTCATATTCCAAAGGAGTGAAATAAAAACCTCTGATCAAATTCTGTCTTTGTTACTTACAAGCCATGTGTCTTTGGGAAATATAGTAAACCTCTGAGCATCAAAACAATTCCCAAAACAGAGATGGGAGAAAAAGGGTCAACTTTGTGGTTGGTCCTAAATCATCTCAATTGGGAAAAGGATTTGGAAATATGGTAGTATTAGAATGTATAGACATTTCCTGGAATATGGTAGATGACAAATTAGTATTTTTCCCTCACCTAAGATTTATCACCAAGTCAGTCTATGCTCAAAACCATTGTGAAGAATGCAGACTTTATGCATCACGTCTCTGGAGCTGCACTGCCTGAATTCAACTACTAACACTAGCACTTTATGGCTGTGTAATCTTAGGCAAGTTACCTAACATTTCTGTGCCTTTATTTCTTATCTGTGAAAAGGAGACAATAATAGTAACTACCTCATAGTGCTGTTTTGAGGATCAAATGAATTTACAGATGAAAACATTTGCAGCTATGCTGGCACCTTTTAAGCAGGTGTTAGTGTTTGCTACTGCCACTTTCAGGGCCTTCTGCCCTTATTTAGTTGCTTTTTCCTTATCTTACCTCTGCACGTCCCCTCATCCCCACCCCTACAAATTGCACACTGGAACCAGTGATCTTAGCTGGATGCCTGGATGTCAATAGCCCCCTCAACACACGCACACACACTTTTAAAAAAAATTTTGGCCCAGTGGATTGTAAATGATAATTTTCATTATTAAGGTCAGGAGGAAATAAAAAAGATATTTCAGCTACAATTGAATTAATATTGCCCAGGGTATTTCTTAGACTTTTTTAAAAAAATAAATACTAGATGTCAGCTCATTTTCTTGTGATTTTCCTCTTTTTCTGCAAATCAGAAGCGTGCTATCCTGCCAATTAAAGGAAACTGGTTAACTTGGATTTAGTCTATTGAAGAGTTTATTAAACACTGCTCCCACACATTTGGTTCTAGATAAAATAGTCCCACTTCCTAACATTTACAGAACCTATCAAAATATTAAAATGTATGCCATCCCTTTGACGAAATTGCCTTATTTTGAACTCACAATGCCCTTTAGAGGTAGGGATTTTTATTTCTATCCCATGAATAATAAAACAGAAATGCAATGACTGGCTTTGCATAGTTAGTAAGAGACAGAGCAGGGGTAAGTCCTCAAAGATTAAGGATTTGGCCTCTTGATTGATCCCTGTGTGATGATGAACAAGTTTCCTAACATCTCTGAAACTGTAAAACAACACCTCCCTTAGCAATTGTAGGAAGGGCTCAGCGAGACAATTCATACTATGCGGGGCTCCAGTTCACAAATTAGTAAAGTCCTCTTAATATTCCCGGACTAACCTTCTTAAGGAGACAGTCCATATTTTAGACATTTGTATTTTCTCTCATCAATGACTGCAGTTAGAGTCAATCACTGAATTTACCGAAAGTCACATAAGTGGAAATGAGGAAGAAGGATTGTGTAGGTTATCAAAAATGCCTGTCATAGGGCTAGCTGGTTAGTGCAGTTGGTCAGAGCAGGCTGTTATAGTGTTGTAACACCAAGGTCGAGGGTTCGGATCCCTGTACTGGTCAGCCGCCCCCAAAAATAAAACCACAGTGGTGCATTGGACTTGCAGAGAGAGAGTGCATACCTGGGGATACAAAGTGGAGTGGGGAAAACGGGGATGCGGAGGGAGGTTGGGATCAACTGGGTGGGGGACATGGGGTATAATTGCAATTTGTGCTGATGGGCATGCTGCCAGGATTGATCTGGCCATCACATCTTAGGCACAAGTACTGACTTCTTTTTTTTTTTTTCAATTCTTTTATAGTGAGAAAACATATGATGTAAAATTTACCATCTTAACCATTTTTAAGTGTACAGTTCAGTGGTATTAAGTACATTCATAATGTTGGGCAGCTGTCAGTGCCGTCCATCTCCATAACTCTTTTTGTCTTTTAAAAGTGAAATTCTACACCCTTTAAACAATAACATCCTATTGTCCCATCCCCATAACCACTAGTAACCACCATCCATTCTACTTTCTGTCTCTATGATATGGACTACTCTAAGTATTTCTATAAGTGAATTACACAGTATTCATCTGTTTATCACTGTTTTATTTCACTTAATACAATGTCTTCAAGGTTCATCCATGTTGTAGCATATTGTAAAATTTTCTTACTTGGTAAAGCTGAATAATATTCCATTGCATGGATATAGTACATTTTACTTATCCATTCATCCTTTGATGGACACTAGAGTTGCTTTCACATTTTAGCTGTAGTGAATAATGCTATGAACACAGATGTTCAAATGTCTCTTCAAGCCCCTGCTTTCAAACTTTGGGGTATATACCCAGATGTAAAATTGATGGGTCGTATGGTAGTTCTATTTTTAATTTTTTGAAGAACCATGTCGTTTTCCACAGAGGCTGTACTATTTTACTTTCATATCAACAGTGCACAAGGGTCCAATACCTATACATCTTCTCCAACACTTATGTTCTTTTCATTTTGTTTTTTGGTTCTTGTTTTTTATGATAGCCATCCTAGTTGGTGTGAAATCGAATGTCGTTTTGGTTTTGATTTTTGTTTTCCTGATAATTAGTGACATTGAGCATATTTTCACAAAAAAGTTGGGCATTCGTATGTCTTCTTTGGAGAAATATCTATTTAAGTCCTTTGCCCATTTTGGAATCAGACTGTTTGTTGTTTTTTGTTGTTGAGTTTTCTGGATATTAATCTCTTATCAGATATAAGCTTTGCAAATATTTCTACCATTCTGGGGGTTGCCTTTTTTTCTGTCTTTTGATGCAGAACATTTAAAAAATTTTCGTGAAGTCCAATTTGCCTATTTTTTATTCTGTTGCCTGTGTTTTGGTGTTGTACCTAAGAAATCACTGTTAAATCCATTTAACATTCCCCCCAGCTATGTATGAGTGATCCTGTTTCTCCACATCTTCAACATCATTTGGTGTTGTTACTATTTTTTTACTTTGTCAATTCTAATAGTTTTCATTTGCATTTGTTTAATGGCTAATGATGTTGAACATCTTTTCATGTGTTTTTTGCCATCTGTATATCCTCTTCAGTGAAACGTCTTTTCATGTCTTTCACCTTTTTTGTAGTTGGAGTGTTTGTTTGTCTTTATTGTTGAGTTTTGAGAATTCTTTATTCTAGCCTCTGGTCCTTTGTTGGTTATGTAATTTGAAAAATTTCCCTCCACATTTTATCTCATTTTTTCTTTCTCATTAAATGGGCTTTTGCTGAGCAAAAACTTTTAATTATGATGAGAAAATTTTATCTATTTTTTTATCAGTCATTCTTTTGACATCAACTCTGCACCTACTCATAGAGACAAAAGATTTCCCGTATATTTTTTTCTAAAAGTTTTGAAATTTTATGTTTTACATTTAATTTTGACACATTTTGAGTTTATTTTTGTATAAGTGGAATATTTAGGATTAGACTATTATTAATTATTATTACTGTTTTATTATTGTCTATGGATGCCCAATTGCTCCAGCACTATTTGTTGAAATGGCTGTTTCTTTCATTGAGTTGCCTTTGCACCTTTGTCAAAAATTAGTTGGGTATATTTATGTGGTCTGTTTCTAGGTTCTCTGTTCTCTTTCACTGATCTTTGTGTTTACTCTTCTGCCAAAACCACACAGCCTGATGACTCTAGCTGTATAGTAGGCCTTAATATTATGTAGAGTGATTCTTCCCATTTCACTCTTGTTTGTCAAGATTGTTTAAACTGTTCTTAGGCCTATATCTTTCCACATGAATTTTAGAGTAAACTTCTCTTTGTGTACACTACACCTATAGATCAAGTTGGAGAGAACTGATATTGTTACTATGTTTTAGTCTTCCAATCCATGAACACAATATCTCTTCACTTATCTAGGTCTTCTTTCACATCTTTCATCAGCATTATATAATTTTTAACACAATGATGCTGCATATGTTTTAGGTTTATACCTAAGTATTTAATTGTCTTTGAGTGCTTGTAAATTGGTATTGTGTTTGTAATTTCAGTTGTCATATGTTCACTGTTAGTACGTAGAAATATGATTGATTTTGCTCAATGAACAGTCTTTTACACTTGCATATTTACACTTAGAGAACAGATCAGTGGTACAATTTCTAGAAATGAAAATGTGTCATTAGTCACCCTCTATAAAATTAATTAAATAAAATTAATAAAAATATCTGGTGTAAAGGTGTGGTCTTGTTTTACAGATTCAGACTTACCCACTTCTTCAAAACAGGGAAACTTAAATCCTCACTGAATTGGCTTGAACTTGAACTTCATTCACTAGTAAGGCAACAGGCATAGGGAAAGCATTGTGGTCTAGTGAGGAAAAGATGAGTTCTGGAGTCTGAGAGTTGAGGGTATGAATTCTCATTGGCCACATATGAACTCTGTGGCCAGGAACAGGTTAAGTTCACCGAGCTCCCTTGTTGTGATAATAAAAAATGGCGATAAGATCTATTCCAATAAAGCAATTAATGTTTTAAGAGCTTTACATTTATCACATTTAAACTTTGTACATTCTTATAAGTAGGAATTACATGTTTATAATACTTTCTCAGCAATTCAAGTATCCTAGAAGCTTTGAGGTTTTTTTTTTTTTTTTTAATATAAGCTTGTTGCTGATTTTTTTGTCAGAAAAACTTGGCCTAAAGTGATGTGAGGCCATTTATCATTTATCTTGATCTCACCTACTGTGAATAATGTTTTTGCTGTGAAAATATCAGTGCTTTTGATTGCAGACTGCTTTTTATTACAGGTAAACCTCCCTACCTGTTGTTACATAAGCTATAACATATGTATCATATTAGCCTTCAAAACTCAAAAATAGTCTTGAAATCTAAAACATTTCTGGTCTGAAGATTATCACAGAAGAGATTGGCCAACTATATTATTATTCCCATTTAATGATTTAGGAAACAGTGACTTGGAATGATGAAGTAACCTATTCAATCACAGATATGTTTTTAGGTATTAGAGAAGGCTATAAAACTGGGCAGTCTCACCTCAAAGCTCAAAGTCTTGTTCACCAGGATCTAGGTATCTGTGGGCTATATGAGCTACATGTAAAGGCCCAGGATGGAGTCCTCAAAGGGAATCTTGAAGCAGTATTTAACTCCCCCTGAAGCTTCTCAGGGTCTGCCTTCCTGGATTAGAAGTGGGGAATACAGGTAAAGGAGGCAGCCATCTATCCTTGCTAGAACAGACCTGAGCACCTACCACAATGTGCACTATCACATCTTTCTGGAAACCATCCATTGAAGGTAGTGTGATGCCTCTTCCTTGTCTGCAGCCTGAGATTTCCCCCAGAAGGTATAGCTGAGTGACTCCCATGACAACTGCACTGTTTAGTCTGACCACGCTTACTCACTGCCACTAAATATCATATTACCAGTCAACATCTTCCCTCAAATTATTCATTCCATATGGCGACTGACCATGATATGCTCACCCACAACCACCCTCCCAACCCAGACAGAAGTAATATAAAGCTTTATCATTTATGTTGGATTTAATTTCTTTAGGATGGATCTAATCACAAAAACATGCTCAGCTCATTACTTCCTGTGGCCAAGATGAATATGTCATCATGCCACCAACAAAGCTGGAAAAGGTCAGCGTTCAGCTGATATCAAAGTTGCACTGACCACACTGCTGCTGGTGTCTACTCTCAATGCCAGCGAAACAGGCAGGTTGAGTGACAGAAGCCACTGGAAGCAGAAAGAAACTTTTAAAATATATAAGGAAAAAATTTAGAAGTGAAGAATAGGCGAGTTGGAAGAAACCTTAATGATCGTTTAACTTTCTAATCAAATTCAGAAACCAAGACACAACAAACAAAAGAGACATACCCAAGGTCATATAGTTGGTTTCTAGAAGAATCACTTGGGTAACCACACAAGTCATGAACTCTGAAGTCATCCAATAGTCATCTTTTTTTTTTTCATCTTTATTTGTGACGGGTAAGGGGATTGCAACCCTTGGCTTGGTGTCACCCACACCGCGCTCAGGCACCGGCCATCCCTATATAGGATCCGAACCCGCGGCGGGAGCACCGCTGCACTCCCAGCACCACACTCTCCCGAGTGTGCCACGGGGTCGGCCCAATATCCATCTTTTTAAAGGCATACTGCATACCACTGTCAACTCTGTTTCTTAAAGATACATTGGATAGGTCACCATTCCATCAACATTCATTTCAATTTCCTTAAACTACAGGTACTTAAAATAAATCAGCATCATAAATATATGCTCATCTAGAAAATACCTTATGAATTTCCTTTTATTTAATACAGCTGCTTCCCTCCATTTTATCCAGTATACATTAATTTCCCTCTGGCTAGCTCACTTTCAAGAGAGACATACATTTCTTTGGCACTAAGAAACCCACTATGATTATCTGTATAATCATACATGTAACTATGACTGCTTTTATATTCTAGTCAAGTGGTTTTAAATGAGCAGAAGAAGACAAAAAAAAAAACCTTATTTGTTGTTTACCATTATGCTAAACATGTATTTTGCCCTTCATACATATGTGATGAATTAATAAATCAATGATATAAATAAATGTCTGTAGGGTTCAGATTATAAAAATTAGCATAGCTTAGTAAAAAACTCTTTTTAGGGCAGATTAGCCTTTGATTAAAAAAGAAGGGGGCACAGAGCAAGAGAAAAGCTTGTTTGTCAGCCTAGAAATGGACCTCTTTCGAATTTTGTCACTAAGATAGTAGATATTTACTGAGTGCTTGCTGTGTGTAAGGCATTTTATCAGTCAAGGACATAATGAAGAAGAAAACAGACATGGTTCCTGCCCTCAGAGAGTTTAATGCCAAGTGGGAAAGAAATTTTTTTAAACAAAATCTCAAAGAAATAGACATGTGCACAGTTCTGTGTAAAAGAAATTCAGGGTTTTTGGGGAGAATATCCCAGTGCATGGAGAAATAGGCCCAGATGCTAGATGGGTATGCTGGAGAGTGTGGATTCTATCCTAAAGACAAAGGAATGCATTGAAGTTTGCAGGGACATGCATAATAGTGTTTTGTTTTCTTTGATTTTGATTTTTAACATAGATTTAGAGTAGTCAATTAGCTTAGTCTTTAAACTTACAGCTAGGACGATCATGCCTTCACCATAGAGAAACACTGGATTTCACCCAACAATAACACTACCTGTCACTTATTAAGTAGCCGCTGCAAAACAATATAGCAATGAATAATCTTTCACCCTTGCGTATTTACACTTATGAGAACAGATCAGTGGTGAGAACAGATCCGTAATACAATTTCTAGAAATGAAAATAATGTGTCATTAGTCACCCTTTCAAGAGGCTGCTCTTATGAAGTTCCTTTAGTAAAGTGGGCTCTATAAAGAGAGACCAGGGAGAATGAAGTCTCAATAGTCAGATAATATTCTCTGAAACATGCCAAAAGAGAAAAGAGAAAAATAGCACCAGCTCTTTAAAAATGGTAAAAAGATTTGGGTAGTGATAAGTCGGGTAAAGGGCAAAAAGAAAATAATGATTTGTAATAATGAATATGCTAGTAGTAAAAAATTAAAAGTAAAAAAAATGGTGAAAAGATATAAATACAAATATCCTTGATTCTATGCATTTTTTTTTTTCAAACTTGAAAGACTGGTATTTTTACCAGTGCTTTAGAGATAAGTAGACTAAAGCTCAGAGAATTTAAGTAACAGGTCCAGAATGACAAAAATAGTAAACGACAGAGCCAGAATTTATGCTAGTAAAGCAAAGGCTGGCAGTTGAAATGTTTTTACAGAAGTCTTTATTCAAATCTTCTCAGGTATTTTTATATGAATGTTTTGACCAAGCCTAATTCCTTGCTTAAACAGGATAGATAGACATACTTGTGGTAGGTTATACTACTGACCCTGATTATTCTACTTCACCCTTTTCATTATAGAAGGATTATATATGTGACTTGCAGGGTCCACCCTCACCCAGGAAGGGGAATTTATCTCTGACCCCCTGGTGTTGGGATTGGCCTGTGACCTGCTTTGGCCAATGCAATGTGAGTAGATAGGATCTTCATTAGTCTGAGCTGAAGCTATAAATGGTCGTGCATTTTTCCACTAGACTCTTGTTTCCCTCCTCCAGGACAATATTTTTCTCCAAACAGGTACTGCTGGTTCAAGTGGGCCCCAGAAAGAGACAATACCTGGAGAAGAGCCATAGCAGCCACCTTGCAGCTGCCGAGAAACAACCTATGTGAGAAATAAAGGCTCCTTATTGCAAGCCAGAGAGATTATGGACTAACACATGTATGAAATTTAAACTGTTTCTTCATCAGTGGCCACTAATAATCTGTTTTCAAAGAAAACTGTTCTATTTAAGGATGATTCCTTTGCTTGAAATACAGTTATTAAAATTCACTCCTTATTTATCCCTGATATTTCTATAACACAATTTTTCCAGTATATTTTCCAGTATTGTTTTCCATTTCTCTTTAAGATATTCATCCTATCAATTCATGAGATACATGATTAAGTATTGACTAACCTGTTGGGTATCTTCCATAATTCTAATACTTAAATATGAGTTTTTTCTTTACAAAAGTTTACAGGTTTATTATATGGAAATTACAGTCTCATTGTGGAAAAACGTGTTAATGTGTATACTAAATATCCAGTCTTTCTTTTCAACAATTTGGTTTTATATGGCAGTTACTAAAACTATATTTTCTCTCTGTAATTTTTACCATATAGCTTCTGAGCATTTTTTGTTAAATATATTACTATATATTTCTTTAAATCAATTCTATTGTTATGATAATGGTGTTTTATACACAAATTTTTTTTTATGTGGTTTTAGCTGAGTATAGGGAAACAACTGGGTATTTTTTCTTTATAAAACTACTGCCTTGTATTTTTTTGGTTTTTTTTGGTTCCAGTATTTTTCAGAAAACTCTTGGGTTCTTTCATTACATTTCTTATAAATAATATAATAATAATAATAATAATAATTTTGTATCATGCCTTCAAATAGATATTACTCTATGTCTACTCCATGTCTTTGGCAGAAAATTCCCAGGGAATTTTACCAATAGTGGTAATATAGTTATCCTTGTACTTTTTCTGATTTTTGATAAGAATGTTAAAAAGAATAAAAATGTTCTTCTATTCTTAGACTATTATATTCTTACTTGTTATATTAATAATAGTTGTTGAATTTTTCCAAATGTTTTTAAACGTCTATTAAATTAACCATATTTATATTTTGTGTAAGAAACACAAATAGAACTATTTGCATCAAATAATGCAAACCCTTGTCATGCTGAAATATTTGAAAATGTTCTAAAACCCCTTAGAATTAACTTATTAGAGCAGAACTGCATCTTAAACAAACAGACCCAGGAAGATTAACAGCTTTCTTCCTCCAGTTTAACAACACTTTCTCCCTCTCACTACTCAACTAAACACCCTGTTCTCTGTTTCTCTAGATCCACTCCAAGCAAGCATGACTGCTTCCATTCTGAGCTGTTTTCCTGGTTCATCTACTGCCTCATGGGAATAATTATATTCACTTGAATATTGGAATATTACCCTCTTTCTCTATAAACCCATTGTTTTTTTCCTCCATTTAAAGCCAGCCTTTTTTCTCAAAGAATGTAACATCTTTCCTTTTTATTTTCTACCATCCCCTTGCTCTAGGCCCATCACCTTTTATCTTTTTTCTTTGTTCAAAAAGTATTACAGTTTTGAATTACAATTTTTTTTTCATATAAGATGGAAGAAAAAAATCGCCTTTTTAAAATTAGAGGTCTAAGATTCTGGAGCCAATGCATTTATTTAGAAGGAAACAGAATACACACACACACACACACACACACACACACACACACACACACACACACACACACAAAGTGACATTCCTTCTCTCATTGTGCTTATGCTCTGGAAGGGGAAAACAAAAAATAAAGCATGTGTCAGATGGTGATATGTGTCTGGAAGAAAAATAAAGCAGGAGAAGGAGCCAGAAAAGGATGAGGTGATGGTGGTAGCAAAGACCTCTGTGAAGTGAAGATGAACCATACAGGTGTACAGCAAAAAAGCATTCCAGACAGTGGAGCAGCCAATGCATATACCCCAAGGTAGGGCATGCTCAGTGTGTGGGAGGAACAGCAGGGTCCCTGATAGTCCCTTCCGAGTGAATAGTTGGAAAAGGTATAGGACATAGGGAATGTGACCAGAGAGATAGCAGGGGTCCAGATGACAGTGAGTCATTTAAGCAATAGTTAGGGCTTTGGTTATTAGATTGAATGTCGTGGGTAGCCACTGGAGTATTCTGAGCAGCGGAGTGTCTTAGACTGCTCTGTGAATAGTTGCCTGGAGGGGGATAAAAGAGTAAAAGATCCCAGTGGATAGCATAATGGTTGATCTATGGTAAGTGCTCCATAACGACTGCAAAAAATGAATAAATAAATGAACAAATAAATGCTTTTTCCAGCTCTAAGATTTTATTATTAGCATCCTAAGTCCCTTTTTCTTAAAGAATATGGACAGAACTGAATTGAAATGGCATCAGCACTTTGCAGCTCTTTTTCTTTTATTCTTAGTGGTTTGTCAGTAGAAATGCTTAATTATTTATACTGCCTTTAAGAAGTGTGACTGGGCTCTGCTGCTTGGATGCTGTTTTTGTTATTATTAGTCTCAAAACTATTTCTTATCTCCTCCAGCACAAGGAAGATGGTGAAGTAAGTAACCATGCTTCCTTTTCCAAAGCCCTTGAAGTGCTCAGCTCAGCAGTAGTCAGACTCCTCGAGAATTTAATGAGAACTATGGAAGACCCAATTTCCTTTGTTGTCCTCAGTTCCCTTGACCCCAGATAGTCAGATAAGGAGAAGCACAAGAGGACCAGTGGGTTATTTCAGTGGTTTCTCTCCATCACTTTTCTGCTAATGTGCAGTCTGAGCATATCTATGATTTTTGTTAGCTTTTTCTTAAAACTGAGTATGCTGTAGCATTCTCTTTCCTGAAAAAAAAAATCTGCAAATACTAGATATTTGCTTGCTAGATAGGGATAGGAGTTATTTTATGATTTCTTTCTTTCCTCTTTCTCTTTCATTTTCACCTTTTTTTTTTTTTTGCTCTTCTTTTCCTCAGTCTATTATTTTTTCATTTTTTTGTTTGCTATTGATCAGAATACTAATTTAAATTATGGAAGATGCTAAAGCCCCAGAATTGATTGATGAATGTTCATTTCATGGCTCAATGCTGTGCACAGTGTTTACAAAGGTTAGAAGCATGTAGCCCTTGTCACAGAGATGAATGCACTCCAACTTAAACGGAAATGTCAACATATCTGGTATTTAGCTGCAATAATCATGATTTAATAATAAATTTAATTTACTCAACATATGTTGAGAGTCTGTTATGTGCAAAATTGTATATTGTTATTAACAGTAAGTGGTTGGCACTCTCTGAGTTCATGGTTTAGTGGGAGAGGTTTACGTATAAGTGTAATTCTGCTTTCAAAGCTGTACCAGTGTAGATATATAAAGAGAACATGGGTATTAATAGTGAAAAGTGTCTTATTACAGTTAGATCTTGACTTAGGATGTGAGGCAAGGACATAGCTTCAACAGGCGGGTGTGATTTGTGAGCATTCAGGAATAGTGAGCTTGAAAAAAAAATCCCAGCATGGTAGCCATAGAGGAAAGATTTTAGATACTTGGACACATGTTTTTGTAGCAAGTTACACATTGGCAAAAGTAAACAAGGCCTCCAAAATGCAACACTCAGGCTGTGCAGTATGTATAAGAGTGTAAAGGAGTTGATATATCCTGAGAACTTAATATGTGTCACCTTTATTTAAGACTAAGGAAAGTGGTATGGAGAGTTTATGTGATTTAGCCAAGGTCACAACATTAATAAGTGGTTAAAACAGAATTCAAACATAGATTATTCTTTTTCTAATGTCTATGATCTTTCAACTAAAATGTATGTGCTAGCATTAAGTCTACATAATTATTAGGTTTAGAATTTTTGATTTTTAGAAGAAAAATAAGGATTTTCCACAACTATACATCCCAGAAATACAGGCTTGCACATTTTTCATTTTGATAAATCCAACATATAACCTTCAAAAGATGGTACGCCAACTTTCTTTCCCAGAAAACATGAAGAGCTAGAATACACATTTTCAAAAGATTTGTTTTCCTCTTCCTTAAAGGGTAAGGACTTCAGGGAAGAATTGTATAGTATACTCTTCTTGGTGTACCTCGGCAAATGTGTACAATGTAAGTGGACCACAGATTTAACCCTCACGCATGGCCAGTGAATAATAGGAAGGGAAAGAAAGCTGAATGGGTCAACCTGTACCCATATTGTACATTTGATCACAGCCAAGACACCGAAAATCTATTTTATTTTATTTTTTATTGAAATGTAGTTGATTGTACATATCTGTGGGGTGCAGAGTTGAATGTCAATACCTGTGTGCAATATGTGATGCTCAAATCAGAATACTTAGTATAGTCAACATTGTACAATGTGACCATTTCTCATGGCCCTGTACCGATTCCTCTCTTAAATACTCCCCTCCCCCTTTCCCTCCTCTGGTAAGTTCTCTACTTTTGAAAGTGCAGCATATTATTGGAATCCTTATAGCTTTCTTTCTTTTTTTACTCACTTGTTTATTTTTTTAACTTCCACTTATGAGTGAGAACATGAGATATTTCTCTTTCTTTGCCTGCCTTATTTCACTTTACATAATTTTCTCCAAGTTCATTCATGTTGCTGAGAATGGCAGTATTTCATTGTTTTGTGGCAGAGTAGTATTCTATTGTGTAAATATATCAGATTTTCCTCAGTCAGTCATCCGACAATGGACATTTATGTTGGTTCCAACTCTTGGCTATTGTAAACAGAGCTGTAATAAATGTGGGAATGCAGGTATCCCTTCAACATGATGATTTCTATTCCTTTGGGTATATGCCCAGTAGTGAGATTGCTGGGTCATATGGTAGTTCTATCTGCAGCTGTTTGAGGAAACCCCATGCCATTTTCCATGATAGCTGCACCAATTTACAGTCCCATCAACAGTGTAGGAGGGCTCCCTTTTCTCCACTTCCTTGCCAGCATTTGTTATTCTCTGTCTTTTTGATAATAGCCAGTCTAAGTTGGGTGAGATGACATCTCAGTGTGGTTTTGATTTGCATTTCTCTGATGCTGAGTGATGTTGAACATTTTTGCATGTGTCTGTTGGCCATGAAAATGAAATAATTTTATTTCCTTTTTAAATCTGAAGAAAGTGAGATTTAGGAATATTCGGATTTAATGGAGTGCATACCTTGCAGTTAGCTTTTTTAAAAAAAGATTGAGAACAATCCCAGATTCTTTAACATTTCTCTAATGTTAACACTTTATGCCTAATAGTGATACACATGAGTCCATGCTTTTGACCATAGTAATAACTGCAGAAACAATTGTTGCTAACATTTAATTGAGTACCTACTATATATATGCCAGGCACTATTTGAAATATATTACGTGCATTAATGTTGTGAGGTAGGTAGTATTATTATCCTTATGTCAAACTTAATAAACCAAAGAAATAATGATGAAATGACAAAATTACAGAAATGGAAAACAGACTAATGATTGCCAGTTTAGAAGAGGTGACAGCCAAAGGGAAATGGGTGTGACTATTTCAAGTGAGGACAACATGAGGGATCTTTGTGATTACAGTAATATTTCTTATCTTGACTGTATCAATGCTGATATTCTGCTTGCAATTTTGTAGTGTAGTTATATAAGATATTACCATCAGGGGAGACTAGGTAAAGGATACACAGAATTTCTCTGTATTATTTCTTTCAACTGTATGTGAATCAACAATTACCTCAAAATAAAATGTTTAATTAAAAAATGAGAGAGGAATGATATTATATAATGGCAATGTAAAAAATTCTACTCTGCAATGGAGAAATTGGTCCTTCCATTAAATCAACTCTTGAGCTGAAAAGAGCAATTGGAATCAACTATGTTGTAACTCTAGAACCTGATCTGACACTTACAACAAACATAGAAGTGCTCAATGAAAGGAAAGGCTGCTGATTTTTTTTTTTTTTTTTTAATGTGAGCAGCATGAGTCACCCACCATCCTCCACTCCTGAGCCTCTCCAAGGCTGTGGGCACAGCGTTCCACATTTTGGAATCACTGTCTGGTGCTGGGGAAGACAGAGGAGAACTTGTCCTCTAAAAATGTTGGATTGTGTGTTTGGGTTAGTCTAGTAGTGGCCTGAGGAACCTACCCAGATTCTTGCCTTGGCTTTGACCTTCTCAGCAGAAGCATCATCCCTGGGAAGCATCTATGAAAATATTTGAGGAGATAGGACCTCTTTTAATGTTCTTTCCCTTTTTGGAGCCAGACATTTAAGAAAATATTTGTCAGGTTGATTTGTCAGGCAGATCACAGAGTTAATGGAACAGAAACTTCAGTGACCACACACAACAGGGAATATACACTCAAAGAACACACACTTTGAAAAAAATATGCTGAAAAAAGCCACACACCTGAATGTAAAGCTAAAACTATAATACTCTCAGGAGAAAACGTAGGTAAAAATCTTTATGACCTTAGATTTGGCAATGGTCTCTTAAGTGTGACACCAAAACTACAAATAATAAAAAAATAATAAATTGAATTTAATCAAAATTTTAAAACTTTGAGCATCAAATAGCACTATCAAGACAAACAAGATGGGAGAAAATATTTGTAAAGCATATATCTGATAAGGTGTTTATATATATATAACTTCTACAACTCAATAACAAAAGACAAATAACCCAATTAAAAAGTGGACAAAGAACTTGAATAGACATTTCTACAAAGAAAGTATACAAATGAACAATAGCTGGGTGAAAAGATGTTCAACACCATTAGTCATAAAGAAAATGCAAATCAAAGCCACATTGAGATATCACTTTATACTCACTAACGTGGTTATTAGAAAGAGAGAGAGAGAGAGAAGAAAAAATAATAAGTGTTGGCAAGGATACAGAGAAAATGGAGCACTTAATACCTGTTAGTGAGAATGTAAAATGGTACAAACACTGCGGAAAATTTGACCTAACAATTTCACCTCTAGGTACATACACCAAAGAATTGAACACAGGTACTTAAACAGATACTTGTATAGCTGTGTTCATAACAGCATTATTTGCAATACACAAAATATGAAAACAACTCATGTCTCTCAACAAATGAACAAAATGTGGTCTATACAAACCATGCAATATTATTCAGCCATAGAAAGGAATTAATTTCTGATGCATACTACAAGATGGGTGAACCTAGAAAATGTTATGCTAAGTTAAATAAGTCAGACACAAAAGGACAAATATTGCTTGACTTTGCTTGTGTGAGTTATCTAGAACAGGCAAATTCATAAAGACAAAGAAGAATAGAGAATATCAGGGCCTGGGGTAGAGGAGAATCAAGAATTATTGTTTAACTGGTATAGAGTTTATATTTGGGATGATGAAAAATTCTAGAAATAGTTGTGAATATTGCACAACATTGTGATTATATTATTTAATGCCACTGAATTGTAAAGTTAAAATGGTTAAGATAGTAAGTTTTAGATTATTTATATTTTACTAGAAAAAGAGAAATAGTTCTATTCCCCTAAAAAAATGAGAATGAAACAAAATGTAAGCAATATAAATAAATGATCATTACAAAGCCATGTTCGTGAGTCAGCAGGTTGTGTCTCCTTTATCTGGCTGAGTGTGCTCATTCATCTGAGGTCAGGTGGCATTAGTTGGGCAGCTCTGCCTCTGGGTGTTTGTTAGCTGTCATCTGGAGCAGTCAGGGAACTGAACCTCGTGTTTCTTATGGACAAGTCCATGTAACTTTCACCAGAAGGGTAGCTCCGACTTGCTTACATAGTGGCTTGTCAGGATTCCTAGAAGGGGAGTAGAAGTGTGTAAGTCCTCTGGGAATGTATCCTCACAGAGGATACAGTCACTTTCATCATGTTCTGTTGGTCAAAGCAAGTCAAGCAAACCAGTGGGGAAATAGACTACACCTTTCAATAGGAGTTTCAAAGTGATATTGCAAAATGTCAGGAACATAGAGAAGAGTAGAAATGTGTGGCTAATTTTTGCAACCTATCAGGATATAAATGTCCTGCAATAAGGGATTGAATAAATGAATAATACAAATGTTGGAATAATAAAAACTATTGCAATTAAAAACATATATTTAATGAAATGAAGGAACTTATCATATGGATAGTTAAATAACGTACAAAATATTAAACTATAGATATACACACATATGCATATATGGTAATATATGTAAACATGTATATAATACATACATTTATTCTCTATATTTTCTAAATTTATATATTTCTCTGACAATAAAGGAAAAATAAATGATTTTAAATGATAATTTTTTTAAATGTGCTTAGGTTGTTTTTGAGTTTATTTGCAATTTGGGAGCTGGTATATAAAATCAAAATGTTTAACAGGGTGTTTGTGTTATCTCTCATATGATTGACCATAAAATATTAGTAATCCAGGATTAATTTAGATCCTACTATAATGGCACTGTTCAAAAGACAGTTACAACTATTTTTAGCATTCCACAATCCATCTTTATCTCAACCTTTATCTTTTAATCGAGATGTCCTCTGCTGGCAACGAAAAGCTTAAATAACTAGGATAACATATCAGAAACAATGTACTTTCTTGAATTTGACAGATAATCAGAAAAGAAAAGCACTACCTTCTATTTAAAGTTTATTTGCTAGTATTCACTCTTAGTTAAGGTTTACTTTTCAAACCACTATTTACTTCATTCACTCCATAAATATTTGCTGTAAGGGTTTATGCAGCCCCTGTTTCTGAAGAGTTGAGGATCCAGTTAGAAAACAGGCAAGTGGACAAATACGATGTTCATGGCACTATTTGCTCATTCGGTGTAATTGGAGGCGGCAGAGAGTGCAGAAGGGAACCCTCTGACTCAGGCGTACTTTTTCATTTTGAGGAGGAGGAAGGTATTGGAGGAAGTTTAAAACCACTTTTAAGAACGTGGTTTTAGATTTATTCTTTCACCAAATATTTATGGTCTACCTATTTTGTACCAACAAAGTACACTCACTATTTCAGTTGCTTTGAATAGAGCAGTGAGAAAAAAAAGTCTCCTTCACTTATTCTAGGCGCATTCTAGGTGAAGAAAAAGACAGTGAACAGATAAAATATAGCACTGTAAGTAGTGATAAATGCTATGAACACAAATAAGTGAGAGAAAGAGAATATCTGGAAAAGTGTTCCAGGCAGAGGACCGTATCCGGGATGGGCCTGGGCACTGCCTGTCTCCTTTCCAGGTGTCTGGAGCTGGATAGTCCTGTTATACTTGCTCCCTTGGAATCAGAGTTGCTTAAGCCAACATAGTCCTTTTCACAACTCATAAGCCCAGGGTTGCAATTTAAATGTCTGCACAGACTAGGTAGATAACACAAATGAGTGAGTTGGGTTAAGTATAAGATATTAGGGAGGTTGGGAGGCCTGAACTTTACTGGTTATTATTGTCTGTTTCAACTAAACAGGTTCAAGTTTAATTAGTCAGAAATCACTCCTTTTGGGGGATAGCAGTCTTCCATCCCTTCTACCAAAGTCTTTCACTCTCAGTGACTTAATTAAGGTGTGTGTTAAATTGCCAAGGACAAATGCTATTTTAGAGCAGCAGGTAAAATTTACGTTTGCTGGAGTCAGCTGAATCATTCTTTTGTTAATGTGGATGGGAGTTTAAGAGATTAATAGCCTGTGGATTCAGAGAATTAATCTTCATTCAAACATCTCTGCAGTGAACATCACTTGCTTTTGCTTCTTCAGCTCCTCCTGATTTTTGTTTGAGAAACAATTCTTTCCTATTGGCAGGCTGAGTAGGGCCATCAATCAAATTCACTCTCTTCCCTAACCCTAACTCCACTCTGCAACTCCTGCCCCCAGATGAGGAGGGGGCATATAATCCAAGACTAAGCTAATAATAGCATTTTTTTCTTTAAGGATATTTCCCCCTTTTTACTGTAATAAAATATACATAATATTTATCATTTTAGCCATGGTAAGTGTACCGTTTAGTGTATTAAATACATTCACAATGTTGTGTAACCACTTCCACTATCTATACACAAAACTTCTTCATTATTCTCACCATAAATTCTGTACTCTGCATTTTTCTTTCTCCCCAGCTCCTGGTAAACTCTATTCTACTTTCTGTCTCTATGAATTTGACTACATTAGGTACCTCATATAAGTGACATTATACAATATTCATCCTTTTGTGTCTAGCTTAATTCACTCAGCATAATGTTTTCAAGGTTCATGCATGCTGTAACCTATGCCAAAATGTCATTCCTTTTTGTGGCTGAATAATATTCTATGATATGTAAATATTGAGCTTTATTTGTTCATTTACTTGTTGATGGACACTTGCATGTTTCCACCTTTTGGCTATTGTGAATAATGCTGCTATGAACACTGGAGTACAAGTATCTGTTTAAGTGCCTGTGCTCAATTCATTTGGGTACATACCTGGAGGTAAAATTTCTGGGTCAAATGGCAATTCTATGTTTAACGTTTTGAGAAATTACCAAACTGTTCTCCACAGTGACTTCCCAATTTTACTTTCTCACCAGCACTTTGCAAGGGTTCTGTCTTATTCACATCCTTGCTAACCTTTGTTATTTTCTTTTTTATTTTTTATAGTAGCCACACTAGTGAGTGTGAAGAGTTACCTCAGTGTACTTTTAATTTGTATTTTCCTAATGAATAATGATATTGAGCATCTTTAAATGAAGTTATTGTCCATTTGTATGTCTTCTTTGTAGATATATCTATTCAACTCTTTTGCCCACTAATAGAGTTTGGACATATTGTCCCCCCAAAATTTATGTGGAAATCTGATCCCCAATGTGGCAGTGTTGGGGGCTGTTTGAGTCATTGAGGAGGATCCCTCATGAATGGATCAATGCTCTCCCTCAGGAGTGTGGGTAGTGAGTGAGTTCTCGCTCTGTTAGTTCCCACAAGAGCTGGTTGTTTAAACAACCCTGGCACCTCTCTTCTCTCTTGCTTCCTCTCTCTTGCTTCCTCTTGCCATGTGATATGCTTGTACCCTCCAGCTGCCTGCCACTTTCTGCCATGAGTAGAAGCAGCCTGAGGCCGATGCCAGATGCAGCTGTCCCAGAATCATAAGCAATATAAACCTCCGTTCTTTATAAATTACCCAGTCTTAGGTATTCTGTTATCGCAACACAAAGGGACTAATACACCCACTTTTTAATTGGGTTGTTTGTCTTTTGTTATTGAGTTTTAGTTTTCTTAATACATTCCTTATCAAACATATGATTTACACATATTTTCTCCTATTCTGTCAGTTGTCTTTTTACTGTCTTGATAGGGTCCTTTGATTCATAAAAGTTCTTTATTTTGAAGAAGTTCAATTAATCTAGATTTTTGTTGTTGTTGTTGTTGTCTATGTTTCGGTGTTGTATCCATGAAATGATATACAATATCATGAAGATTTTATCCAATGTTTTCTTATAATAGTTTTACAGTTTTGAATCTTTGGTTTGGTTTTGTGTGTGGGGGGGTTAACTATTTGAGTTTATTTTTATATATGATGTAAGGTAAGGGTCCAAATTCTTTCTTTTGCATGTGGGTATTCAGTTGTTCCAATCTCATTGTTGTCTTGGCACTTTTGTTGAAAGCCAATTGACCATGTGATTGTTTCTTTCTGGACTCTTTAATCTATTTCATTGGTGTAGATGTCTGTCCTTATGCTAGTACCATAGTATTTTAAGAACCATAGCTTGTAGTAAGATTCAAAGTGTGAATCCTTCAAATTTATTCATCTCTTTCAATATCATTTTGGCTATTCAGGGCCTCCAACAAGTCCATAGAAATTTGGAGGTTGGCTTTTCCATTTCTGAAAAAAAAAAAAAAAAGCTGTGCAAATTTTGATAATGATTGTGTCAAATCTGTAGATTGCTTTGAGTACTATTTACATTTTAACAAGTTAAGTCTTCATATCCATGAAAATGGGTGTTTTTTCATTTATTAAGATATTCAGTAATTTATTTTTTTATTTTTTTATTTTTAATTATTTTTTACCTTTTCGTTGTTGTTGTTGGTTTTTCGTGACCGGCACTCAGCCAGTGAGTGCACCGGTCATTCCTATGTAGGATCCGAACCCGCGGCGGGAGCGTCGCGGCGCTCCCAGCGCAGCACTCTACCGAGTGCGCCACGGGCTCGGCCCTTCAGTAATTTATTTTAGCAATGTTTTATAGTTTTTGGTGTATAAGATTTTCACTTCCTTGGTCAGATTTATTTCTAAATATTTGGTCCTTTAAGATGCTACTGTACAGGAAATTGATTTTGTAATTTTTTTTTTTTTTACTGTTCTTTGGCAGTGCATAGAAACACAACTGATTTTTGTGTGTGAATTTTGTATCCTGCTACTTTGCTGAATTCATTTATTAGCTCTAGTAGCTGTCTTGTGGATTCTTTGGGATAATGCACACACAAACACACACACACACACCTGTAGGGTTGCTAAATTTTCCATGCCACAAGGTGAAGCCATTTCATTTGGAAACAACTCTTCTTAGAAAAAAGGGAAAAAACCTTTCATATTTTTCGGTAACAATATACCTTGTATGAAATGGAATCCCTGAGTCATAGAATTTACGGTTATAGAATTATAGAGTATTTTTCATTTCCCTTCACATAAAAGAAACCATTTCAAAGAAGCAAATGAGCCAAATGAGATATACATTTTCACAGAAATGTTTTCTTCTGAAATACATGCTTTCTTTTGTCCTAAATAATATAATTCCACATAAGCATTTATGTGTGTATCTATAATAATCTCATATCCATGATAAAAAAGAAAAAGAAAGGTGATTTGAAGGTTGCAGGGCAGAACCCAAATCCCAGAATAGCAGTCCTCTTGTTTTAAACAGAGGTTTATTTCTTTTAGGTCTTGACAACTTTCCTGTCTTGAAGAGTGAAATAATGCACAGTCCTCTGTGAAATGCTAAGCTTTACCAGCTAATGACTTGCGTGCCAGTGACACCAGGAGAAGAGGGCTGACAGAGGAAATGAAAGTGCTGTCACTGTGGGAACTATGTTAGATTGTTTTAAATTTCTTAATTCCCCCTATTCCTGATTTTTATTCCCCCATTTCTTTCTCCACAGTGGTTGGAATTTAAACTCTTAAAAGAAAAAGAACATGCACTGCTGGAATAAAATGTTCATTTAAATAAATGGATAGATGTCTGATTAATTGAATGTGAGATTCCCCAAGATTCTTAGCACTTTAACAGCAATCAGAGCTTTAAACTCATAGGATGAAATTATTACACTATGGTAGAATTGTTGGTATCAGCTAGTGTTTGAAAGGGGCTTCCTGGTGGGAGGTGGTGGGGATAGATCAAGAGTTTTCTGTATGTAATCTAAAGTTTGTCAAATTCACTAAATTGTCTGTGCTAAGTAATAACCTTACAAGACAGAAGAGTTTAGTGGAAGGAACATAGACTAGAGTTCCACACACTTAACTTCAAATCCTAACTACATCTCTTTCTACTCTAGGTATGACACCTAATTTAATTGATTCTCAGTTTTTCTATTTGCAAATTGCAAACTTCAAGATTCATTGGAGGAGTTGATTTAATTCAAATTTTTTTGGATTCAGCAGATATTTATTGAGCACATGCTCTGGAAACTGTGCAGGGCAATGAAGACACAATGGTGTTTGACAGTTCTACCTACCTTTGTTCAGTTTAAAGCAAAACAGAAGATAAAACAAAAGAGCAACGAAAACAAATGCAGGAGTCAATTACAGTACATGTGCATATTGTACATTAAGGTAAGAATTTTGATAGATGTGCCACAGATTAAAATAAGATATCATGTTAGTTTCTTTCTTTCCATTTACTTTGTTAAGCATGGCAATGATGTGGCAGCGTAATAAAATTTTTCCTCAAGCTCTGATATATTTATTCTCAGAAGTCGGCAGGCATGCACGTTCATGTGTGTGTGTATTTATTAATCACTATTTTTCTTATATGTTAAAGTGAAGTATCAGATTATTCCTCTGGAAATTGATTCTTATTTTGAGTTATGTAAAATTAGCTCCATGACTAGAAAACAACACAAAACCAAAAAATGGACATGTGAATAGATTTGGAGTAAAATAAAAGGTATGAATTAAAAGTCATTAGGTCTACCCCACTGAACTTACTGACAGATAATCTCTGCCCAAAGAAGATGAGTGACTTTCCAAGGTTAAAGGAGGGTAAGATGCTTAGCCATGTGTAGAACACTGATCTTTCAATTTCCAGTCCAGTGTCAATAATGTCAGTCAAAGCAATGTTGTCAGAAATGTCATCTCTCCCAAGAGTGGCTTCCTTGAATGGGAAGCATGATTTTATCTGCAAATTCAAAAGAGATGAGTAGCTTATCTTCATCCTAATTGCCAGATGAGGCTGATTCTTTCCAACAGGCTGTACTGTGATAAGACGATCACCACTGTAGACAGAGCACAAGTGGAGATGCTGTGCAAGCAGAGGTGCATGAAGATCTTTGAAAACAGCAGCTTGACTAAACAGAAGAACCACAAGCTCCCTCTAGAATGCCAACTTGAATAAAATTCTAGCAAAAAGATGATTGATACTAAAGGGACAGCATTTTAGCACTTCCTGTCTATTTACCTGAGACCTTTGAGTGCTCTCTTTTCCAAGCCAATGAACTCCCTTAATAGCTCCACATCCACTTGAGGTTCATATCAGGCAGGAGGAAGTCCCAGAGTCCCCAACTGTCAAAGCAGATAAGACTTGCTAAAGAAAGGAACATTGAGATAAGGCCTGTAGGAATGAAGTAATCTCCTGTAATCAGTTCATGTAGAATCAAGCCCTTTCCTTCTGTTTTACACAATCACTATCTAGGGAAATCAATAAACATAGACCTGAGTAGGTCTAGAAATTTTAGAGTCATGTTAAATATATATGCAAAAAGCATTTGGAGGCAAACAGGAAACAACAATAACATGTAAAGAAGCTAAAGAATATCAGGAGGGACCAAATGTGATACTGCATAGCAATTTGGAGGCGAGTTCTGAAAACAAGAAGTTGAAAGGAGAGTAGAGAACATTTACACTGGCTCTCCGTTACCCAACCACAAAGCTCAATACCCTTAGCAGGGACTATGTGGTGCTCTCCCCCTGACCCTCATCCATCTCCACTCCATTGTGCATGCTGCATCCCTCATCCTTGATAAGCATTATGATGATGAATAGCAAGGCTCCCTTTTTTCCCCTGACTTTATATGATGAGAATTTACAACCACATACAAAGTTACAAGAGTAGTACAATGATTGGCAAACTATGCCCGAGGACCAAATCCAGCCGTAGCTATTATTAAATGCATTGTTTATGGCTGCTTTGGCACTGTAAGAGCAGCATTGAACAGCTATGGCAGAGACATTATAGTCCACAAAGCATAAAAAAATTATTATTTACTATATTTACTATTTTATGCAAAGGGCCCTACCTGTAAAGATGGTATTTACCTTTTACAGAAAAAGTTTTCTACTCTTGGGCTTGCACAATAAACACTTTCATATCTTTTATCAATTGTCAAACATTGTTAACATTTCATCATAGTTACTTTATCTGTATTTATGCATATATAAACACATATTTGTATTTTTTCTGATCTATATGAAAGTAAATTGCAGATATTATGAATATTCCCCTCTAGACACTTCAGTATACTTCTAAGAATAAAGACTTCCCTCTACAACACTTTTATCACACAAACAAATTAATAATTATTCATTATTTTATGTAACATACAGCCTACAGTCATATTTTCTCAATTATTCTTAGATGTCTTCTATATAATTTTTAAATTTTAATCAATATCTAAACAAAGTTTTATGCACTATCTTCGATTATTATGTTTCTTCAAACTCTTTTATGTAAAGCGAACCTGTCCCTTTATTTTTTCTTTCCTTGCTGCCCTTGTTACTGAACAAAAAGGAGGTCCATAATCTGTTGTGCCAAATGACTAAAAAGTTTCTCATGCCAAAGTTTGCAGTAATAAAGAACAGCGTTTATTTGAGTCGCCAGTCAAGGAGATGAGGAAAGGAAAAGGAGCTTGAAGACCTTGAACTCACAGAGAGCTTAAAATCACAGGCATTTATAGAGCAAAATCAGGAGTTGGGGGGGGGGTCCCAGGAGTTGTGTGGGAATCCGATTGGTTCACGGTGAAGTCAGCACGATTGTTGCTGGTATCTTGGCTAATATTTTCCTGGCTCCTTCAAGTCAGGGGTGTACAAACTTCAAAGCAGTTTTGTGGTTGATGGTGAGCTGCAAAACAACTCAAGACTGGAGTCACAGATATTGTCCTAAGACATTCTGTCTAGAAACAAACATCTTAGCCTAAGGAAGTATATGTTTAATTAACTTGCCCTTATCTAATTGTTAACTGAATTTTATTGCTACTCATAGGAATCTAGCCCATCCCACTTGGTCAAACCGATTTTCTTTATCTACTCTCTGCCTCCCCCAGCGTAGGCCTGCTCTGGCTGGAGTTGAGGGGAGGGATAGTTTAGGGGAAATAACAGACGGTCATCTCATTTCACCCTCAACTTCTGGAAGAGTTTAGGCCAATGGTTTTGTAGAAAAACCCACATATGTAGTTATCTGTATTTATGAAATTCCTCCTCCTGTCATTACCTCTTTTTTCCTACCTTCTACATTTTCTATAAATTGGGCATTGGTTCTTAAGGCTTGACTAGATGCAAGTTAAACATTTTTGGCAAGGCCAGATTTTATCACAAAAGGAAGAAAATAATGTCAGGTTTCCCCAACACTAGTGAGGCAAAGTTTGATCAGATGATTAAGTTGGTTAAGGGGTGGCCAACCTGTATCTGCATAAAACAGTACATATTTCCTTCTGTTGTTAGTTATTAATGGGGCTGCCACACGTGGTAAAGCGGGGGTGTCTTCTTGGCATTATGAAAAATCTGGTTTCCCTAAAACTTCTGTTCAATGGCTTTTGATTTCTGTGATATTGTGATATAAGAACTGCATACTTGGTCTTAGTCCCTGTTTCCCCACACAGGAGCTTCTAAGACTTGGAATCTCTGGAGTGATGAGTGTCTTTCGTGTGCTAATGAGATGATGGGTGACGGGGGGTTGTACATAGCTTCAGGACACGGTCTGGACTCCAGAAAGACCAAGGCAGGATTAGAAAATTGGAACTTTTAGCCCTGCTTCCAACATCCAGAGAAGGGGTCAGGGGCTGAAGATTGAATTAATCATCAGTGGCCAGCAATTTAATCAATCACACCTACCTAATGGAACTATTATAAAAACTCTTAAACTATGCATTTGATAAGCTTCTGGATTGGTAAACACATTGAGGTGCTGGGATGCACCAGGAGAGGGCAGGGAAACTACATCCCTCCCCTGAAACCTTGCCCTATGCATCTGTTTTGGTTGGCTGTTCCTAAGTTGTATTCTTTATAGTAAACCAGTAAGTGTAAGTGAAATAATTTCCTAATTTCTGTGAGCTGTTCTAGCAAATTAGCAAACCCGAGGAGAGATTTGTAGAACCCCCAATTGATAGCCAGTCAGTAGGAAGTAAAGAAGCTCTGGGACTTGCAATTGTCATCTGAAATGGGAGCAATCTTGTTGGACTGAGATTTCCACTTGTGGGATGTGATGCTAACTCCAGGTAGTTAGTGTCAGAATTGAATTGCATTATTGGACAACCAGTTGGTGCTGGGAAAGTTGGAGAATTTGTTGTTGGTATGGAAAAAATCCACACACTTGGCGTCCAAAGTATTGTGAGTAGAAACAGGTTATACTCTCATTTGTCTAAATCAATTATAAACTTCTTTTTTAAAAATTCTGAAATTCCTTCTATATATTCAAGCTGACATTCTTCTGCATAGAAGAATTTTATTTCCCGTTTGTTCATTTTTGTCTCTCTTTGTCTCCCTCTTCCTCTTCGTCTCTCATACCATTATATATTTATGGATGTTAAAAAATTATATGCACTACAATAAATTATAGTCATTATTCTTTCTGGTGCTTATACCTCCAAAAGTTGGCCTGTGTGAGTCTTTTCCCTCTGCTCCTATTTGCTTTGGGCATGGTCCACTAGTCTTTGAGGTCTTTCTTGTTTTCTGGCAAAAGATATCCCAAGCTTATCTTGTACTTTCCCTGCCTCAAACCTAAAATCAGCTGTTTCTCCAAGGATCTCTGGCTCTTTTAACTGGGTAATGGTATTTAAAAATCAAGATCTAGGCAATGTAGCATTTGTTACTATGGGATACCATATTTTCAAGGCTTTTTCAATGTACACATACTTACATAAAATCATGAATTTATTTTAGACACCAGGAATCTTCTGATTGTGAATGAAAAACTAACCCAAAAGGCTTAAAGCATAAAAGAAATGAGGGATAATGACTATCACTGTAAAATAAAGTATGACTTTAGAAATAGTTAGATCCAAGACCTCAAAGGATGCGTTTAGTCTTACTTGATTTCTCAGCTCTAACTTTTCTCTGAATTAGATTCATTCTCAGGTACCACCATCCCCAAACTCAATAGGTGATGCCCAAAGTTCTAAAATAGTATTCCACTCTATCATAAACTGTAAAATAAAATGCCTGGAGAACTCTAAATGTCTATTACCATTATTGGGATGGGGATTCAGCAAAGATTTTTCCTGTCTCACTTGTTCCTTGCAGTTCCTTGATAAAACTTGGTGAAAGAAGGGTTCCACTTGATTTTAATGTTCTCTAATATTTTAGTGTTCTTCTTCATTGTATTACTGTGGCCCTTATTCAATATTTTGTTTTACACTAATTGCTCTGTAGTTGTTCTCCATGTCCTAGACTCTGGCCCCATTTTCCTTATCTATAAACCTTTGAATAGGTCTCTTAGAGGCTGTCAGGCACATTAGTACTTTTTGCTGACGTCTCTATTAGAAGCACGCTAATCTGCTTCTGGTTTAATTACTGTGTCCCTGAGGCTCTGCCAGTATTCTTCCATTCACAGCCCACTTGGTGATGCTGAGCTGATTTCTTAATTCTCCCAAATTTCATGTCATAAAGCCTTTTCCCATCCAAAGCTATGGAGTGTGACTTTTCCTCAGCAAACCCTATTTCCCTAGCTAAACTTAGAATATAATATTAGCTCTGAAAAGCACCTTAGGGATCATTAAGTCTGTTTCCCAATGCACACCAGCTTACCCTGAGGAGATGGAAATCCACAGAGGAAAGGAGAAGGCCTAAGATCAAATAGTAAATGACTAGAAATCATAGAAACCAGAGCCTTTTACTCAGGGCTCCTAAGTCTTATCCAATTTATGTCCGAGAAATGATACCAAACAGACGAGTAATCCAAGGGTCTGTGATAGGCGTCCTCCTGAGAGGACAGTCCATGGGAAAGCACTAGAAGATAGTCTAAGGATATGTGGAGAGACCCAAGGTCAGAGACTGGGGTCTCTGATTTGATATAATTGGTTTGGTGGTAAAAGATCCAGTCAGTCTTCCTATATCTCATTTTCCGTATCTCTAAAATGGAGGTAATAATGATAGCTCGCCCATAAGGGAGGATTAAATGAGATCAACATGCAACGAGTAACTGTTTATCGTTGTTTTTCTTGTTGTCATTTATTGCTGAGGTACAGGTTGAGTGGACAGTGATGTGATGTAATTAACTGTTTGAGTCATCTCAACTCCTAGACTATGAGCTCCTTCAAGGCAGAGGTTGTTTAACTTACTTCGTTGTCCTTAGAGCCTGGCATAAGCAGTAGCAGGCAAAGTGCTTGCTTAACAGGTGCTAGCTGGTATTGTTGCTATAGGGTTGCCCTGAGGATAAAATTACAGTGTATATGGACATGCTCGGCGTGGCCCGGTGCATAATAAATGCTGCCATCAGCACCATCATGGACATCTTCCTCGTATTCCTCTGTAGTCAGCTCTTGTGTGGTTTCTCCAGCTTCCTGGCAGAGGTCAAGGAGGAGGCATACAGCTGTGTTAGAGTCACAACAATCACAATAATTCACTGAACTTTTGAAAGGAGAGAACAAATCTGAGGCCACCAGAAGTGGGAAAGTGGGAGGAGAGTTAGGGAGAAATTGGTAAAGGTCCACAAAAAATGATTACATTGTGTAATGTTGACTACCCTAATTATACTGATTTGAGCATCACATATTGCACACAGGTATTGATATTCTACACTATACCCCATAGATATGTACAATCAATTATGTTTCAATAAAAAAAGAAAAAAGACTGCTACTCTAGAGGGTCACACCTCTGCAGGCAGGTGAAGGAGTTGGCCTTTATGAAGAATGTCTAACCTCTAGTATAATATGGAGTGTTGAAGAGACTGCATTGCCACAGGAGTTGAAAGTCAGAGTTAAAATCCTTTCTCTGCCTTACTTAAGTCACCAGGAAAGCAAGACAAGTCACTTCTCCCTTCACCCTGCCTCGCCAGTACTTCTGGTGTGTCAGTTTTCTATGGGGTAAAGGAGAAGGGCAGGTCTACAGCAGGAACAGATAAACACAATACTGAACATTTCTGCATATAACCTTCAGGAATTCACACACATACACACACACAGACACACACACACACACGCACATCTTATTTTTTTTTTAAATGCAGACATGCTTAACGTATCTGCATACATGTCTATAATGTTTTTAACTTAATATGTAATGGTAAAGTTATTCCATGTCATAAATAGAGTCCATATCATTTCAATTATTTATTTTTGTTTCAGATAGCTAAGGAGTGGACTAAGTCCAATTGATTAGAAAGAAAGATATTTGGCCAAATTCGAAAAGCATATTGAAATAAAGTGTCATCATGGAAAACATGTGGGCTTTAGAATATGGGACCCCAGGATTCGAATACAAATACCAGCACTTGCACTGTGGCTGAGGGGCCTGACTTCTCTGAGTCTATTTCCCTCACTTATTCAGTAGGAACAGTGGTGAAGGACATGCCCACTTCACAGGCTGGCAGGTTACTTCCATTCTCTCTACCAGTGCCAGTGTCTACACAGGTTCCAGAAGTCAAAATGAATAAAACTGTTGCCTGTTCTTCAAAAAGCACACAATCAGCAAAAGTATTGTGATCCCCAAAGGATAATTAAGAGTCTGGTTTCACATAACATAGACTTTAAAAACATAGCTGAGTTATTTTGAAGAGGTACCCCAGTAAGTTTTATATATAGCAAATCAATTCACGCAGTACTCAGCCATAGGACTCACGGGCTATTGATTAGTGCATAGCAGATAAACTCACTTACATGGGAAGCTTTGCAGATACAAGCTTATGGTAAAGCTACACAACTACACCAATTGCTGGATTAGGGCAATAGCTATGCTAGTTGTCTGATTGGGGTTATTGATAACTAAAGCCAAAATGTTTCATTCTGTTAGTTATACTAAGTTTTCATTTCTATTGACAGGGCTAGGGCTCAGACCCTTCAAACCCATTGTACGGACTGGGTCACCAGACCCCTCACACACAGGTCCATGCTAGGTAATTGGGAAAGATCTCGGGAGCCATTGTCAGATGACATGAGCTCAGTCCTCAGCACTAGCAGCAGCAGAAGCAGCATGTGGCGTTGCTCTCTCGGGGCATCCTGGGGGCACTGGCAGCAACAGCCTCCAGCAAGAGTATTGGCCTCCCCATGGCCCTCTGGGGGTATCCCGGAGGCGGGGGGTGCCGTGGATCAGAGACACTCATCCTTTATACTTAAGTCCATAACTTAAGATGCCTGGGTGCACATACGCAATTACATTAGTCAGTAGCCAAGGAACACCTGGGTGCACGTGCATATTTACGTCAAATGCTCGGCAAGATTCTGAACATCTGAGCGGCCCTGACTATTTTCCTATATTTTCCCAACACTTATTAATGCGTGCTTTGCCACATAACCTAATGAACCTTCCCAGCTGGACTCTCTCCGTAGCTGGATGGTGGAATTACTTTGGATGAGAGACTTGTCGTAATTTCTTCAACTGGAGTAAGCAGATAATGAACTATACCTTCTGTTTCGCTTAATGTACCCTCTGATATCAAGTTAACTCCGTAAGTCCCTCTCTAACCTCCCCACCTTTCTCTGCATTATGTCTCACTTTCCATTCAATGCAATTTAGGTATGTTTAGTGTTCTGAAGATAAAAAGTGTCAGGCACTAGAAAAGCCATTTCTCTAGCAAAGCCCATACTCACCCATCCACACATAGTCTAGGTTATGCTTCCATCCTCTGCCCACACAATCTTCTGTGTTTTATCAATCACTACATACACTACAAATTTGTATTATTGGTTTCACCTTAAAAGGTTGTAGTCTTACTAACAAGATTCACGTTTAAGTGCTTTGCGGTCCTTACACTTCTGAATGATGTTGCATTAAGAAGAAACACAAGTTTGGCATCCAAAAGTGTTGAAAAGCAATTGAATACGTATGGCAGTTTCTCTTTTAAAAAATCAAGAAGGGGTTACATAGCCCTGACCACAGTAAAATGACCTAAAATTCTGTCTTCTATTACTCTGTCTTTGACTCTTCTCAAAACTTTCTAAAAATTCTCTGTACATAACTCATATACCTGTGGTTATTCTCTACTCTCTCCTGCCCTCTCCTGCCTATTTCCTTATCCTTTTAGTATTTTTTGGATCTCTGCCCTTTCCAACCCGAATCAATCTAGCCTCTATTGACTCTCAACTCCACCCGTTACCTTGGTCAATTTCATAATAAAACTCAGATACAAGAAATGCAAAATGGAACTCTTTCTTTTAAGGGGCAGAGAAAAGGGGCCTGTGAATATTTATGCACTAATATTTTAATTATTGTCACATAAAGATCAATATTACAGCAGTATAGCATAGTGGTTTTAAGCATAGATATTGGAAACTGAAAGACTTGAAAATTCTAGGTCTTCTACTTAAGAGCTTTATGGTTTTAGGCAAATTATTTCCTTTTCTGAAACTTGGTTCCTCATTTTTAAAATGGTGTAATGTTACATATCCCTTTGGGTTTGTTGTAAGGATAAAAATGATACTTTATAAATACAGTGCTTAGTATATGGTCTGTCAAATAAATAGGGGATCAAGAAATGGTATTATTGTTGAGCTCATAATCTGCTGGATATAAAGATGTGTGTCCAGGTAAATGCAATATGAGATGCCATAAGTACCAAAAGTCAATGATAAAAAGTATTGAAGACTGGCACTGGTTTTGGAATCAGAAAAACTGATCTTATTCTTGGATTGGGTCCATGTCCCTGCACTGAACACCCATATCACTCTATGTTTATCTGTCATGGTATACATTGTTTAATAATTATTTCTTCACACCTTTCTTTCCTCCACTAGATGGGGAACTCATTAGCCAGCAACTTTGTCTTTTTTTCACTGTGTCCTGAGCATCTAGCTTAGTGCCTAGCATATAATAGATGCTCAATGCTTGGCTATTACATGAGTGGATATTATAGCAGATTGAATTTACAAAAAACAAATGACCACAATATTTCCCATCCTGCATGTTCCTCTTGCATCATGATTTTGATAGTCCTCCCATCAGGAGATGACGTTTGGATGGCTTACGAGTACAGCGGAAATTATGCTATGTAACTTCTAAGGCTAGGACATAACCCAGTTACTATGTATGTGGGAGCCCAAATAGCCCAGGCACAGGTCACATTTGGGAGAAAGCTAGGCTGATGTTTCACAGTTTTGGCTGAGCTCCCAGCCAGCAACCAACAACAACTGGCCCTCAGTCAAGGGGCCTAAGGTAAATTCCCTGTGGAGCAGAGCTAAACGGACTGTCAGGCAACAGTTCTTCATGGCCTCTCACATTTCTGCTCATCTTGAGAGTGAAGCAATAGCTACCATTTGATGGATTTTGGATCTGACTGGTGCCATTGTGCACACAATAAGCACAAAACAGCCGCTGGTCTTTTCTTCCACTCCGGCACCAAACCCCTCCCCCCTTCCCTTTATGAGAAGCCTCGTGACTCAAACAGAAACCCTTTAACCTCTGCAAGGGCACAATTCTCCACCCTGGTTGCATAGCTTCCACATTAGCATAATGCCCCTCCTTGATTATATCAGCCAGTCCTTGGTGCTGTATATAAGCTCTACCACCCCCACACCTGGTGCTTCACCCCATTTCGAGGGCAGCCCCAGGCTGCCTGTCACTTTGAGCACAGCCCGGCAGATTCTTTTCCTTTAATAAAGCTTGATCAGTACTGGTGTTTCGGCTCACTTTCTTTCATTATGGTGCTGAAACCCAAGAAGGGTCCTGGCTGGACCATTGGGCAATCCCCTCTCTTGGGTCAATTGGCCCCTCCCGACTGCCCTTCCCAGACCTGCTGAACTGGGTACATTTGGGACTCTCCTCTTTTTGCTGTTTCAGAACAACACATCCAATATTGGCCTCAATTCAGGGTGAGTCAATGGGTCTGTCCTGCTTCTTCAACTTACCCCCAGTACTTTCTATGACTCCAGTCTCTGTGAAGCCTAGCACATGGCCAAGGGAATTTTCTCATGCCCCCCAGCTATTGGAGGGCACTTCATTAGCTGGTTGTTGCTTTTCTCTTGAAAAGAAGGTGGACACCAAAGAGCATGCTCTTTGTTGGCACTCTTCTCCTACCAAGACTGCCCATTCCCTTTCTTAGCCTCTACACGGGATCCTCACGATCCAAACCTCCATGCTCTATGCCTCTGGGCCATTTCCTGGCCAATTTCTTGGTCTCTGTGGAGACATTAAACCTAAACATCTCATTTTCTTCTGTACTCCACACTCTACACCTCTGGGCTGTCTTCTGGATAATCTCTTGGCCCCCAGGGAGACATTAAAACTCTAACGCCTCATTACAATGTACCCCAGTGGCCACAAGATGGCATTCTTGATTTAGATACTCACTGAAACAGCAAAAGCTGGAGAGATTCCTTTATGTTCAAGCCTTCTTCTATCTCTGAAAGCATTCTTTTCTCTGTCAAAACTGTCCTACATCTCAAATTCTTCTAGCTCATGCCTGACCTCACTTTCTGGACTTGGATTAATCTTTTAATCCATCAGACTACTCTGCTACCCATACAAGCCACCTTGACTACCTCTGTACACTCCAAATCCTTCATCAGCCCCTCCACTTTTTCCCTCTCTTCATCCTCAGCTCCAGCTCCTTTATATCCCCCTCTGTGAAGTGGCTGGGATGGAGGGATTGTCCGAGTTCATGCCCCCTTTTCTCTTTTGGACCTTTCCCAACTCGAAAAATGACTGGGATCCTTCCAGTCCGACCCAGACACATATCTGTCCCCTGAAGACAGGGAGCAAGTCTGGATAGTGGCCCAACAGGCAGACGAGGTACATGCTCAAAATAATAGGTGGCCTGTGGGAGCCGTTGCTGTTCCTTTACACAGACCCAAATTGGGACTACCAGGGTGGCCACAGGGATCAGGATCTCCAGGATAATATGATCACACACCTACTTCACAGCTACTCACAAGTCAGTCAATTATAACAAGCTTAGAAAGATCACACAGAGATCCACCAAAAATCCCAGTGAGTTCCTAACCTGCCTCTCTGAGGCCCTACATAAAAACACACGTATAGGTCCAAACCCCTGCAGGCATGGCTCTTTTATACTACCTCCTTAATGCAGTTTTCAAGGTTTTTAACAATACAGAAATTAAGATCAGGCCAAATACCAGCACCTGCCTAATGCCATCTGTGGCTCACATACTCCAAAGCCGGCTGCCTCAAGGAGCAAACCACCTGAGAATTCCTTCAAATGTGGTCAACTGGGCCACTCGGCATGGCCTGTTCTGACCCCATGCCCCCTCCTGGGCCCTGTCCTCACTACAAACAGCCAAATCACTGGGGGGTTGACTGTTCTACTCACCAGAGAGGGAGTGGCCCAGTCCCCATCCACAGCCTTTGGCTTCATGGGCATCCCTACCAGAGCTTCTCGGCTTTGCCCAAGAGGAGGACTGATGATGCTCAGGGCCCAAGGCCCCCATGGAGATCACCATGTGTAATGCCAGGGTAACTTGCCTCATAGCAGGTAAGCCAATCTCTTTTGTCATCAATACAGGGGCAACTTAATTTACCCTTCCTAAATATGCAGGACCAACAACCCCATCCTCTATCACAATAGTAGGGATCACAGGATTAGAATACCACCCATGGATCACTCAACCCCTTTCCTGCACCCTATATCACACCCAGGTCATGCACAAATTTTTAATAATGCCTCAATGTTCAACTCCCTTACTGGGATAGGATACCCTTTTCAAATTCAAAGCTGCTCTTATCCTAAGCACTTTAATTCCAGCTACAATACTCGTGTTACAGGCCACCCAGACCTGCCCCCTGAGCTTTTTACCTTTCCCCCTCCCCTCGATCAAAGTTAATCCTATAGTAGGAGAAACTTCTCACCGCATTGCTACACACCATTCCCCTGTCCTTGTTAAGTTGCAGAACCACTCTTTGTTCCCTAATGTTCCACGATACCCCATCGCTAATAAACACCTTGTTTGTAAAGGGTTAAAGCTCCTTACAAACAAACTCCTCTCTTCTCATTTCTCACGGCCTACCTGCTCACCTTTTAATACACTCATCCTTCTGCTTATAAAGCCTAACAGCTCATACCATTTAGTACAGGACTAATCCTGACATGCGTCATTCCCAACAACTCACCTGGACAGTACTACCTCAGGGGTTTTGGGATAACCCCTACTTTTTCAGCCAGGCCTTAGCTCAAGACTTATCTGAACTTCCCCTAACCTCTAGCACTTTAATACAATATGTGGATGACTTCCTCCCTTGAAGCCCCTCCTATGAGGATTCAAACGCCCACACTTTGCTTTCCTTACTTTCCTGCTGACCTCCAGGGGATAACAAGTGTCCCAAGCAAGGCCCAAATTTCTTCTTCAGTCACCTACTTGGGAGTTCACCTGACCTCCAACACCAGAGAAATAATGGTGGATCACAAAAGTTTAATTTCTGAACTACAAACTCCCACCACAGAGAGTGACATTCTTTCTTTCCTGGGGCTTGTAGGATATCTCTGCTTGTGGATCACCAACTTTGGCATGCTAGCAAAACCACTTTATGAGACAGCCAAAGGGGATCCTGCTGTTCCCTTAGATCCCACAACGCCCATTCATTCTCCCTTCCAGTGATTAAAAGCCACTCTCCTTGCAGCCCCAGTTCTATCTCTCCCAAACCTCTCTCATCCTTTTATCCTATACACCACCGAAACCCAAGGATTGGCAGTCAGGGTTTTGGGACAAAAGGCAGGAGATATTTTCTACCCAGTTACATACCTCTCTAAACAACTAGACACCACAGCTCAAGAATGGGCCCCTGCTTACGGGCCTTGGTGGCAGCCACCCTTTTAGCACAAGAAAGCTCTAAACTAACTTTTGGACAACAAACAGCCAAGACCTTCTCAGCCATAAGGCCAAGTCAATTCTCTCCCCTTCCCACCTACAACTTATTCACTTTGCTTCCAGTGAAAATTCCTAGTTCTCCTTCAAACCTTGTTCTCCATTAAATCCAGCCACTCTCATCCCAAAACACTCATGACCCTTAGAACACAATTGCATGGAGGCTGTAGACCTCTTTCTCAATCCCTTTCCATACATCTCCCCGCATCCCATCTCATGGCCCCAACATACCTGGTTCAGAGATGGGGGCGCCACCTCCATACCCACCCACCCCTGGTGGGTTATGCCACAATAAATCTAACACAAACTATTGAGGCTGCCCCCCCTCCCCACTAACACCACTTCCCAACAGGCAGAACTCATTGCCTTCACCTGCACTCTCACTCTAGCAAGTAACAAATGAGTCAATATATACACTGACTCTAAGTATGCTTACCACATCCTACACTCCTGCGTGGCCATATGGAAGGAGAGAGGATACATGACCATTCAGGGAGGGCCCATACAAAACAGACAACTTATCAAGATACTTTCTGTGTCTGCAACACTTCCAAAGGAGGTTGGGGATATACACTGCAGAGGACACCAAACTTCCAACAATCCCATATCCCAGGGAAATGAACCGGCGGATCTAACTGCAAAACAGTCTGCTCAGTCACTGGGGCCCCACTCTTCCTCTCCTGCTGAGGTCCTTCTCATGGCCCCTATGCCATTACCCTAATATACACCACAAGAAATACAACATCTCCAATAGTTGGGAGCACAAAGAAAGGACAACTGGTATACTCTTTCTGGTTGCTATGTCCTTCCTACCACACAAGCTGAGCAAATTCTTTCAGATTTCCATAATTCAGTTCATATAGGCTATGAACCCCTACTACACCTTCTTCAGCCCTTATATCACTTGCCCCACATGGCCAAGTTAGTAAAACAAATCACCCAAAATTGTCTTTGTGTACTCATTGCTCCAATCAAGGTGGCCTCCAAATTCTGTCCTTTCCTGCCCACCAGGCCAGGTCAGGACTGGCAAATTGACTTTACTCACATGCCTCCCCACAAAAGGACATGCTATCTTCTAACCTTAGTAGACACTTTTTCAAGTTGGTTTGAGGCTTTTCCCTACACTTCAGAGGATGCTACAGCAGTAACACATGCTCTTACCTCAGAAGTCATCTCTCGTTTTGGCCTCCCCACCAGTCACTCACTCGCCTATGGGCTGTCCCCCACAAGCCCACAGGCTGCAGCCCCCTTGAACTTATGTACTGTAGGCCCTTCACTCTCACACCTCTCCCTTCCAGCTCATTGCCTTTAGGCCAGTATCTCCCTACTCTTTTGCTCACTAGGGATCTTCTTCAGGAAGAGGCCAAACGTCTATTACCTCATCCTTTCCCCACCACCACCTCAGACTTTAAACTAAGCCTGGGACAGCAAGTGTATATTAAGACCTGAATCCCAAAGTCCCTCTCACCATGTTGGAAAGGGCCTTATACCGTACTTTTCACCACCCCCATGGCAGCAAAAGTACTAAGAAAGGCCCCTTGGTATCACTTATCCTTGGTAAAACTAGCACTGAGACTTTACCCAAAAATCTGTTAATACCAAGCCAGAGGGGTCCCTCTACTCAATCCCCAACCCAAAATCCCCTCACACTTTGTCTATTTTAGGAACCACAAAACTGAAAATCTCCTGGACCTCCGCTCTTCCCCCAGTCCCAGAAGAAGGATAATCTTTCTCTCAGGTGATTATCCTCTCACTCTTGCAGGCCCGCTTCCCTTCACATCCTTCCCATGTTTTTCCTCCTATCTCAATGCTCCCCCTTACCTGGAAAATGGAGGTTCCAGGTCTGCAGGGATGATGCAGTCCTCAATGAATCAGATTGGTCCCCGAGTGACTCATCTGTCTCCCACTTCACGAGAAACATTTTGTGGTTACCCCCTCCCTGTCGATGCAGCCCGCAATGTTTCTACAAACATCTCTTCACTTTCCTCTAAACTCACCTCAGTGGGGACTGTCAGTGTTGGGCGGGGCCCGCCCACACTCTGCCTCACTAACACCAAATGCTACCACTCACTTACCCCCTCCTCATCCATGCCCTAAAACCAAAACATATTTCTTTTATTAAACTACATTATCCTGTTGCCTGCCCCCTAATGCGATTTCTTGCATATTTCTTTGGCTTGTCTCCGACATCACCACATCACTGTCCAGATAGATGGAGAGATGCAGATGGGTCTGGGACTAACTTAAGACCCTCCCTCTCAGGAAGTGCCCCCCACTCCTGTAGTGCACTAAATGCAACTTTTTAAATTGGGGCAGGGATCCTTTCTGCAATTGGGACTGGCATAGTGGGCCTTGCTACTGCCTCTCAATTCTATCAAAAACTCTCAGAAGAACTAAGTATAGATAGCATCTCCTCCCTCCAGTGATAAGTCACCTCACTCGTGACAGTTGCTTTACAGAACCACCAGGCTCTTGACTTCCTTACAGCTGAGAAGGAAGGCACCTGCCTCTTCTTGGGGGAGGAATGCTGTTATTACATAAATGAGTCTGGGGTGATCCAAAACAGCACAAACCATTTAAAGGCAAGCATTGATCACTGACACAAAGGGTTACAAAACACAAACATATCTGTGGGGTGGCCCCAGTCACTGAACCTTTGGATACCCTGGCTTATGCCCTTACTAGGACCCCTAACTGTGTCTACTTTTTGATCCCTGTCTCTTTTGGTGTTTCTCTAATTTCTTGCAGGAACGAATGCAGCATTTCACCAACCAAAAGGTTGCTGAATTGTTCCTGCGAGGAGGATATCAGCCCCTCAGAATCAGTGACCCTTCCCTGAAAGAATACAGCCTCCCCACATGAAACCAATACTCTTCCACCTAATTGTTTTACCCACCAACATAAATCTTTTTTTTTATATATATATCTTCGCTCATCTCCAGCAGGGAGTAGCTTCAGAAAAATGAAATCTTCACTCCTTTTTTCCTTCCCCTTATACTTAAAAGGCAGGAATGATGGATTTTGGATGTGGCCAGCACCATTGTGCACACAATAAGCACAAAATAGCCACTGGCCTTGTCTTCCACTCCAGCACCAAACCCCTCCCCTCTTCCCTTTATGAGAAGCCTCATGACTTAAAAAGAAACCCTTTTACTTCTGCAAGGGCGCAATTCTCCACCCTGGTTGCATAGCTTCCGCATTAGCACAATGCCCCTCCTTGATTGTATCAGCCAGCCCTTGGTGCCCTATATAAGCTCTACCACCCCCACAACTGGTGCTGTCCTCTATTTTGAGGGCAGCCATGGGCTGCCGTCTACTTTGCTTGCAGCCCCGCAGATTCTTTTCCTTTAATAAAGCTTGATCAGTACCCGGCATCTTGGCTCACTTTCTTTCACCATTTTGTTCTGGAATAACTTTTAAAGGTTGTTTGTAGGTGAACAGTCTTGGAAAAAAAGATAGCCTTCCTCCACAGAGGACTGGTTTGTTGCACCCTTTTTAAAAAGATACAGGTCCTTTGAGCTTGGGTTTCCTCAGCCATGATGAAAACCCACCGTGTGTATATCATTGACCTGGACCACTCAGCATAAGCCCATGAGACTTGGAGAGAAGAGGACCAGTTCAAACATGTAGCTCATGCTGCTTTCTGTGCCATGAGAAATAAAGTCCTTTGTCTCTATGTTGGGAGACTCAAGACTTCTGCCAGAATCCATGAAGCTGTAGAAGGCTTACTTGTTACCTTTCAAGTAAGGTAAAATCTCAGACCCTTCACAATTTTTGATATCCTACTGAGTTCAAAGTGCCGATAGATTTATGAGCAAAATAATTTATTTCTGAGAATTAAGCCACCAAGTTTTGGGATAGGGTGTTATACATCAGCTGTTGTGTGAAATAGGGCGAGTAATCTAATCTCTGCAAGCCTCAGTTGATTCTTCTCTAAATGGGAATAACATTCATCACAAAGTCTAGTTGTGAGAATTAAATGAAATCTTAAATATGAGATCAATTTATAAACTATGCAGACTCTAGAATCAGACAACCTGGGCTCAAATCTTGGCTCTCTCAATCATTAACAGTGTGATTTCAGATAAGTTACTTGACCACTGCTATTGTTTCAATGTGTTCCCTCCAAAACAGAGCATTGAAACCTAATGTTCAATGTGACGGTATTAAGAGGTGGGGCTTTAAGAGATGATTAGGTCACAGGGCTCCTCCCCTTGTGAATGGTATTAAGGCCCCTTCAGTTTATAGCAATAGCTACGCTAAAGCCAAAATGTTTCATTATCTTAGTTATGCTAAATTTCCATTTGTATTGTCAGGGCTAGGGCTCAAACCCTTCAAACCCTTTCTACAGACTGGGTCATCGGACTCCTCATGCACAGGTCCACAAGCTAGGTAATTGGGAAAGATCCCGGGAGCCATTGGCAGATGACATGAGCTCAGTCCTCAGCAGCAGTAACAGCTTGCAGCAGCCTCCAGAAGCAGCACGGTGGCTTCCTGGAGGGTCCTAGAGGCCCTGGCAGCAACAGCCTCCAGCAGCAGTAGCAACCTCCCCATGGTCCCCTGGGGGCATCCTGGGGGCCGGGGGCAGTGTAGATCAGAGCCACTCACTCATACTTCATACTTAAGTCTGTAACCCAGGACGCCTGGGTGCACATGCTCAATTATATTAGACAATGACCAAGGAACACCTGGGCACACACACATATTTACATCAAAAGCTCAGCAAGATTCTGAACATCTGAGGGGCCCTGACCATTTTCCTTCACTTTCCCTATAATTCACCTCTTCAGGGTCCCTTGCTATACAATATACTCGTTCAGAATTTTCCATGATGTTCCCTTATCGAGGATAAATGACCCTCGCATTCACATAACCTGTTCCATCCCAACAGTCCCAAAAGTCTTTAGCTTGCTGCAGAACCAAATCAAAAGTCCAAAGACTCATCTGAGACTAAAGACAAAACTCCTTTCACCTGTGTACCTTTAAAAATCAAAACCAAATTTATCTACTCTCAAGATACAGTGGGACAGACATTGGGTACACATTCCCATTCCAAAAGGTGGAATAGACCAGGAAAGAGGACAAACAGGCCCCAAACAAATCTGAAACCCAAACAGTGCAAACATTAAGCACACTGGGGTATCTAGGCCTTCAAAGCATTGGGTAGCCTCCCTCCTACAGCTCTGCCAGGTGCAGCCCATTAAGCCGCCCTGTTGCCTGCAGCTTTTCCAGGCTGGCACTGCACGTTGCCAGCAGCACCACAGTTCTAGGCTCCCAGTGGCAGTCCCACTGTCCTGGCTCCACTAGACATTTCCCCAGTGAGGGTTCTCTGTGGGGACTCCAACCCCACTTTTCTGCTCCACGTTGCTCTGTAGATAACCTCCACAATGGCTCCATCACTGCAGCAGATCTCTGCCTGAGTCACCTGGCTTTTTCATACATCTTCTGAAATCTGGGTGGAGGCTGCCACACCTCCACTGCTTTCACGTTCTGCTGGCCTGCAAACTTAACACAGCCGCCACCTAGGTTTTCAGCTTTATGCTCTCCAGAGCTGCTGTACGAACCACACTTGGGGCAGCCTGAGGCAGGGCTGTTGCAGCCAAAGCAGCTGAGGTGCAGGGAGCAGGTTCCCAGGGGCAGCAGGACCCCAGATCTGCCCTCCAGAGAAACTCAGTAGACCTCAAGGTATGTGATAGGAGGGGTGCTCTCCTGAACTTCTGAAATACCCTCAGGGTCTTTCTTCCATTGTTGTGGCTATTAGCATCTAGCTGCCCCATCCTCACCTTCTGAATTACTTCAGTCAGCTCAGCATATGTCCTCCATTCACTCACAGTCTCAGGCAGTTCTGCAGCGTTTGCCCACACAGTTTGAACAGCTGCATTTGCTCAGCCCATCAAGGAGCAGCTGCCCTGCCTCTGTGTGTATCTGCAGCTCTCTGCAACCACTGCCACAGAGACAGATGTGTAGTAATGGAGGCTAACTTTTCCACCTTTTCACCAGCTGAGAACATACCTGAAATTCTGCAGGGGCACCTGTCCTCGGGTCATCTGCCCATCTGCATGTGGCATTGTTTTCTTGGGTTTATATGGCACCCGTCAAGCCACCTGCTTTCTCAAGTTTATACAGCACCTGGCAAGCCATTGGGTTTAACTGGCATCCTCCGAGCCTTCTTGGGTTTAAGTGGCACCCAGTGAGCCATCTGCCTTCAGACAAACACAAGATATGTTTACTATGTCTTCTCCAGAGCACATCACACCATCTACCCCTAGGTCCCACAGCTGCAGCAGCCAGGGGCTCTCCCTGTTTCTGCCACTTTACCATTTCCCCAAGCCAGCCAATTCAACTGGGGTATATGGGACATGTGTGTGTTGCCTATCAGTCCACCCAGTCCCAGAGGCTGCTCGTGCTTCACTTTCTGGTGAGCAGGTCATGCCAGAAAATGTACAGTCTACCCCAACTCACCATCTGGTTCATCACACATCTTTGGTGTTGGAAGCAGGGATAATCTGTTGCTGTACTTCAGCCTCCAGGGCATGTACTCACATTTCCAACCTGTCTGCTTTCTGCTGCAAGTCTAGAAACTGTGCTGCTTCATGGGATTCTGTTCCATGTTGGCTCACAGTACAGCTAGCAACAACCAGACCCTGGTCAATAGGAAAGCGGCCACTGGGCACCACATACCCAAAGGTAGCCACATTTCCTTCCCCTCCCAAGAGGCTTTCTGCTTCTTTACCTGCTTGGCATCCTACCCATGATACCAATTGCTGGGCTCTTTTACCTGCCTGGAATGCTGCTACAACTATACCAATTGTAAAGCTATACGACTATGCCAGTTGTCAGGTTGAGACAATAGTTATGCTAAATCTAAAATGTTTCATTATACTATTTATACTAAGTTTCTATTTGTATTGACAGGGCTAGGGATCAGACTCTTCAAACCCCTTATACAGACTGGGTCACCAGACCCCTCACATGCCAAGCTGGGTCAACAGACCCCTCACACGCAGGTCCACAAGCTAGGAAATTGGGAAAGGTCCCAGGAGCCATGGGCAGATGAAACAAGCTCAGTCCTCAGCAGCAGCAGCTTACAGCAGCCTCCAGCAGCAGTGGTGGTGGCCTTCTGGAGGGTTCCGGAGGCCCTGGCAGCAACAGTCTCCAGCAGCAGTAGGGACCTTCCCATGGCCCCCCAGGGGCATCCCAGGGGCAGGGACCCCTGTGGATCAGAGCCACTTATACTTTATACTTAAGTCTATAACCCAGCACACCTGGGTGCACATTCACAATTATATTAGACAATAACCAAGGAACACCTGGGCACATGTGAATATTTAGATCAAACGCTCAGCAAGATTCTGAACATCTGAGGGGCCCTGACCATTTTCCTTTACTTTCCCTACAGGCCTATTTACAAGAAGCTTTATACAATGTTTGTTTTCTTGTCCTTCAACCTTTTGCCATGAGAGTATGCAGCATCAAGGTGCCATCTTGGAAACAGAGAACAGCCCTCACCAGACAACCAAACCTGCTGGAACCTTGATCTTGGACTTCCTAGCCTCCAAACTATAAGAAATAAATTTCTCTTCCCTATAAATTACCCAGTCTCTGGTATTTTGTTATAGCAGCACAAAATGGACTAAGACAACTGCCTTGTGTTTCAGATTCCTCTTTTGCAAAACAAGAAAAATAATACTTACTTCAATAGTTTGTTGTAGAACGCAAATAAGTCAATATATGTAAAGCAGTTAGAATTATTCCTGGAATATAGTAATTACTCTCTGCAGTCACATCGTCATCACCATTATTATCACCACCACCATCATCATCATCAGGAATCAAAGATTTCTTGAGGACTTAGAACATGAAGTGGATCATGATGGAAAGACTTTTTTCACAATAGTCAGTGGAGGTCAGCAGCTATGCCCTTCAAGTATTCATGGGGTTATGTGCTTATTCAATTATTTATTTATTTAATCAGTCAAGATAGTCTAGATTATTATACTATAAAAACATCCTAAATCTGAGATTAAAATTTTGAGGGTTCATTTTTCACAGTGCATGTCAATCATGAGTCAGAAGAGGATTCTGCTCATTGTACTCACTGGGACACCAGCTAGTAAAGCAATCACCATTTTAGAGGTTTCAAATCACTGTGCCAAGAATAAGAGAAAACTGTGGAGGATTTCAGGACAACAAATAAGTACATGTGCCTGACTGATGCATGGACATCTGCTCACAACTCATTTTCTGCAATTAGCCACATGGTTCTACCCAACATGATCATGCCAAGAACAACTATTGTACTATGTGTCCAATATGGAGAAAAACGGATAACATTGAATGCATTTATCAGCTGTATAGAAAATAATTTTAACAAATCATCTCAACCCTCTGTGTAATACAATAGTTATTTTCTTGCTCTTGCATCTGTAGGTCACCTGGAGTTTAGCTGATCTGAGCCAGGCTTAGCTAGGCTTGGTTCCAATCTTATGTTGGATTCTAGATCTACTCCATGATCTCATTCCCCATAAATCAACAAACCAGAGCAAAGACATAAACACATTTCAATCCTTTGCTTATGTCATTTCGTAAATATTCCATTGGCCTAAGCAAGTCTCTTGGCCAAGTTCAAGATCAATAGAATAAGGATGAATACACCTTCCAAGAAAATAACGGGAAAGAGGTAATCATTTGCTACACAATAATATTATCTATAAAATTGCCCTCTTCTTGTCATGGGAAAAAGTCTGATTCAGATATTTGCATGTGAATAGTTGGGAGTACTCCCTGGAACAAAACCTGAAAGAGAGGTGGGAAGCAGGATTGGGAAGAAAGAGAAGATGAACCGGGATGATGTTACAAAAGAGTCCTCATCTCATATTATTAAGATCATTAGAGCTTGGGCAGCCCCATATTGAGGCATGAAGGCTAGACTTTTTACCAGTGAATTGACCAGCAATTTGGATTACAGCTGCCACTGGGAATGTGATGTACACTTAGGTGTGGCAGCCTGCATAGAATGAGGGAAATTCTTGGAGAGGGTCTCAGCTGTGAGTTATAAGCAGAGAACATTCCAGGAAGTTGGAGGAATGAGTGTCTCCTAACTGAAGGAAGCTGGGCAGTACAGAACAGCACCGCTTTTACTAATAACATTCATTTGCTTGCAATAAGTTTGCTGATGTGGGAACAGAACATTAAGAATTTTGGATCATCTCTCTTCCTGGGGAAACTTACAAATGAAAGTTAATAGGATAAGTATTGCTCCCACTATTTCAGTTTGCCTAGGAGCCACAACTGCTTTTTATTTTAATCTCCTATTCTAGATTTCCCATACTCTCTGCTAGCAGTTCTGCTGGTCTAGGTGACTTATTTGCTACTGTCACTCTGGCACTCACCCTTGAGGGGTCTGAGCTCATGGTCATTCTATCTTTCTCAAGCCATGGCTGCTTCACTTCTCCATTTACAGTCAATGTTGGGTTAGAAAAAGACCTGTGAATCAATTAAGTGACAAATGTATTTTTCCTTACCCCCATTATCTAGGAACATGACTACCTCCCCTGGTGATCAGGGTCGATTACTTTAGCCAAGATTGTAACTCTTTACCTGATGGTCTCTTGTCACAGGAGCTTGTAGTTATCAAGCTACTGTTGGTGCATGAAGTTTAATTGGGCTTTTATTGTACTTTCAGGTGGAAGCATTCACTCAATCAGAATCAGGATCTCCAGTCTTACAAAGCCTAGAGTTGCTAGAATTGAAAGCGTTAATTCCCAAAGTGCTGGGGCAGTCCTATTTTACCCCTTGGTTTACAAATATGTATATTCTACCTTTTCGGAAAGCAGTACCATATAATGGTCATTGGTTTAGTTTACTGTGCTTCCTGGAGGATGGTATTCCATCATCACAGGGTAGTATCTCCAGGACAGCACCTGCTATAGATTGTATGTCCTCCCCCAACCTCACAGAGGCTTAATCCTAACTCTAACTGTTGAGGGTAGGAAATCCTATTACCGTAATTGAAAGGTGGGGCTTGAAGAGGTGATTAGATTGTAGGACCATGCCTTAGTGATTGGATTAAAAATAATGGTCAGGGGCTCGGTTCTGAGGGCTTTAAAAGAAGAGCACTTGAGAGGTTAGTCTCTCTGCTCTGCCGTTTTGCAATGTGACACCCTGCCATCACTGTCACTGTTGTCACCACCAAGACCCTGAGTGAATATATTCCCTGGACTTTGGACTTCCCAGCCTCAGAAACTGTGAGCAAATACATTTTGATTTCTTATAAATTACCCAGTTCCATGTATTTTGTTATAAGCAACAGAATTGAACTAATACAGAAAATTGGTACCAGAGAATTGGGGTGTTACCTATAACAAACACTTGAAAATGTGGAAGTGGCTTTGGAACTGGGTGTTGAGGAGAAGCCTGGAGGAATTTGGAGAAATGGGCTAGAAAAAGCTTAGATGCTGGTGAAAGTTTAGAAGACAAGGAAACCAGGGAAAGTTTGGAATGTTTTAGAGACTGGTTAAGTGGTGGTGACCAGAATGCATATGGAAGTATGGACTGTAAAAACCATTCTAAGGAGGTCTCAGTTAGAAATAAGGAGGAATTTATTGGAAACCGGGGAAAAGATCAACCTTGCTAAAAACTGACAAGGAACTTGGCTGAATTGTGTCTATGCCCTAGGACTTTGTGGAAGTTGGAACTTAAGAATTGTAAACCAGAGTATTTGGCAGGAGAAATTTCTAAGCAGTAAACCTTCAGGAAGCTGCATGGATCATGGATACTTATTTTTGTTGTTTGTTTGGTTTTGTTTTGCTTTTTTGCTTTTTTATCATTTTATTTATTTTTTTATTATAAGTATATTATTATTACAAATAGTGATTTTTGTTTATGCCCTTTACCCACCCTATCCCTCCCCAATCCCCCACCCACCCACACACCTCCCCTTATCTCTAGTACCCTTAGGTTTGTTTTCCCCTTCTGAAAGTTCAAATTATTGTTTTGGTCTCTTCTTTTTCCTCCTCCTTTCCTCCTTCTTTCCTTCTTCCCTTCTTAGCACGCAGATATAAGTGAGAACATGCACTGTTTCTCTTTCCTTGTCTGGCTTATTTCACTTAACATAATTTTCTCCAGACTCATCAATGTTGCTGCAAATGGCACAATTTCATTCTTTTTTATGGCTGAGTAGTATTCCATCATGTATATATACCACATTTTTCTTATCTAGCCATCTGTTGATGGACACTTAGGTTAGTTCCATATTTTGGTTATTGTAAATACAGCTGCAGTGAACATGGGAATACAGGCATCTCTTCAACATGATAATTTCCATTCCTTTGGATGTATACCCAATAGAGGGATTGCCGGATCATATGGAAGTTCTATCTGTAGTTGTTTGAGGAATCTCCATACTTTTTTCCATAATGGCTGAACTAATTTACAGTCCCACCAACGCTGTAGGAGAGTTCCCCTTTCCCTGCATCCTTGCCAGCATTTATTGTTCTTGGTCTTTTTAATAAGGGCCAGTCTAATTGGAGCGAGATGATATCTCAATGAGGTTTTGATTTGCATTTCTCTGTCTAGTGATGTTGAGCATTTTTTCATATACCAGTAGGCCATTTTTATGTCTTCTTTTGAAAAATGTCTATTTATCTCTTTTTAATTGGATTATTTGTCTTTTTACCATATGGATGGGAGAAAATATTTGCTAGCTATACATTTGACAAGGGATCAATATCTAGAATACATGGCTACTTCTAACAGCCTACTCTGAGTTATGGCGGCAAAGGCATGACATAAAATCAGAAGAAAAATGCAATGGTGCTAAGAAGACTAGTACAAAAGAAAGGGACCATCAAGAGAAGGGGGAAAGGCCCTGAAGGCACTGCAGAAGCTTCTGGGACCAACCCTTCCATTTCAGGCCCAAAGGCCTAGGGAGACAAAATGGTCTTGGGGAACAGGCCTGAGGCACCCTCCATGGGCTAGCTGCTTCTAGAACCAGCACTCCAGCTGCTTTGGCTGCTCCAGCTGCGCCTAAATTGGCCCCTGGTGTGGCTCGACCTGCAGCTTTGGAAGCTACAAGCCAGAAGCCTTGGTGGTGTCCGTGCGGGGTTAAGTCTGTAGGCTCACAGAATGCAGAGCTCTAAAGGCTTGGGAGCCTCCACCCTAATTTCAATGGATGTGTGGAAAAGTCTGGGGATCCAGGAAGAGATCTGTCGCAAGGGTGGAGTTACCATAGACAGCCTTCACTAGAGTAATGCAGAGTGGAAACGGGGCGTCAGAGTTGGAACAGAGAAATTCCAACAGCACCGTGCCTAGGGGAGCCATAAGAGAGGGACCACCATGGATACTCCAGAATTGTGGAGCTAACAGTGTGGATTGTCAGCCTGCTAGAGCTGAAGTGTGTTCTGAGACCAGGAAAGCCATAGGGCATAGCTGCCCTGAGACTTGGGGACCCAAACTCCATACCAGCATGCAGAAGATGTTGAACATGGAGTCAAGCTACAAGCTCCACCAGTCTTGAAATTTAATACCATACCTGCCCTCCTGGGTTTTGGACTTCTTTGGGACCTGTTACAAATTTCTTTTTGCCTCTCTCTCCCTTTTTGAATGGGAATATGTACCCTATACTTGTCCCACCCTTGTATCTTGAAAGCAGCTCACCTGTATTGATTTGACAAATGGGACTTTGATCTTTAGATTTTTGAGTTGAAACAAGTTAAGATGTTGGGAACAAAATGAATGTATTTGTATGTGAAAAGGACAAGAGTCTGGGGGATCAGGGGTGGATTTCTATAGATTGGATGCCATCCACAACCTCACTGAGGCTTAATCCCAACTGTAACTGTTGAGGGTGGGAAATCCTATTATGGTAATTAAGAGGTGGGGCTTTGGAGAGGTGATTAGATTGTAGGACCATGCTGTAGTGAATGAATTAAAAATGATGATCAGGGGCTTGGTTCTGAGGGTTTTGAAAGAAGAGCATATGAGAGGTTCGTCTCTCTGTCTGCTCTGCCATTTCACAATGTGATACCCTGTCATCACTCTTGCCACCACCAGGGCCCTGAGTGAATGTGTTCCCTGGACTTTGGACTTCCCAGCCTCAGAAACTGTAAGCAAATAAATGTTGTTTTCTTATAAATTATCCAGTTCCAGGTTTCTTTTTATAAGCAACAGAATTGGACTAATACAGCACCTAGCTATGTCAACTATCAGGCCAGTAGCTTTTGAATGGTGTGCAGTATGTGATATGACCAGTGGAGGATGTATCCACTGTCCACCTTCCTTGTTCTAAAGAGGAACGCTTGGTCCAATGTGATGTTATGCAGTTCCCCATGCTAAAGAATCAAACAATCTGTAAGTCCTTGAAAATTGCTTCTGACTGATGCCCTTAAGGAGGAAAATACAAACTCACACTCAGAATATGTATACTTAAGTCAAAATTACTCACCTCTCTTTCCAGGGAAAAAGGGGTCCAATGTATTCAACTTGCCACCAAGTATTGATAGATCACCTTGAGAGATGGTGCTGCATGGAATCTCAGTATTTGTTTCTGTTGCTGGCAGGTTGGATATTGGGTAGCAGTGGTAGCTAAGTGATCCATGGTAAAAGGCAGCTATGTTCAGGTCCCCATGCATGGCCTCCATTTGTGCCACCATGGCTACTCCATTCATGTGCCCGTTGTGCTGGCTGATCTGACGAGCCAAGTTACCTCTCCTCAAGCTTTTTTAGTACCTCCTACATGATGGATGTTCTCCACAATGCGTTGAAATGTGATAAAAATATTTTCCCAGTGTGTGCCCACCCTCATAGGTCCATCTGCATGTCTCTTCCCCAGCCCTCCTTATCCCTGATCATCCAAACTTTCTCCTTCCAAAAATTTTGTGAACAGACATTGCCCGTGTCTGTGTGTCTCTGTGTGTGTGTGAGTGTGTCTGTGTGTGTGTCTGTGTGTTCAGCCTACTTCTTTTCCCACTCAAGATGCCTCACTTTTCACTAAACTTCTCAAACACCTGAAATATTCACTTTGCCAGTGCATTCCTTCCTACCGCTATCCTATCCCAGTACATCATTTGTAAATGTTTTTCATATTGCACTGCTACACCATGCCAAAGGTTATCCACTCAGTCTATGACTGATCCAGATTCAAAATCTCATTTTAGATTCTCTTTTCTTAGACCACTTCTGGATCCAACTCTATTGGCTCATGTTTCCTGACATCTAACTATGATACAGATATCTTCTTCGATGAAGTGTATTGGCAGTACTCTCAGGAACAACACTTGTGAGAGTGAAGTAGGGTTAAGCAGAAGGAGATGGTAATTTGTGATGCATTTCAAAGGAGACTTCAGCTGACTCAACGGAGAGGACTAAATCTAAAACGGGCCCTCAGAGGGTTCCCGACTGAAGTAATGTGGGCTGCCCTGGTGGTAGAGGGGGAGGTTGTATGCTCAGTAGGGCAGGTTTCCTAAACTAATGGTAATTTCTTGGAGGAGCCTCAGCTGTGACCCATCAACAGGCAACACTTCTCACTGGAAGGAAATGAGTAAAGTGCTTTGGCCCTGCATAGAGAGATCTGGGTAGGGCAGCACAATATCCTCTAAAATCATAAATACTCACATTATCCATACCTTCAAAATATACTGATCCAACCCTGACAGTCCCCCAAATCTCATTCAATCAGGACATCACAGCCAAGTCCAGAATCATATATTCTATATTAAGTCCAGTTTGACCACCTCTTGATACAGTAACTAATCAAAAAGATAAGTTATTTGCCCTTCTCACACACAACACATAGTATTGGGGCATGGACAGGATAACTGTAATAAACACTTTTGAAAAGGAGGATAATGGGAGATACACAGCAGTAAATAGCTTTGGACAATTCTGAAATCTCACTGGGCAAATATTGCCTGGTAAAGACTGTTCTTTGAACGCAATGTTCTGCTTTCTGGAAGTGGCTCCTCATCCATTGTTCTACACCACTCACAGTTTCACCCTGTGAAAAATCCTCCTCGTTGGTCACCTCTGAAGAAGTCACTGAGAAGATTTCTCAGCCTGATTCTTCCCTGAAGAAAGTTGGGAGAACAGAGGTATTCTTACATCTTCTACAGTCTTTAAGTCCAGGGTGTGTGTATGTGCATGTGTGTGTTTTCCAATATAGGTTTCTCAAAACTTTTGTGTCTCTTTAAAGGATATATTAGATTTATTCTTTTTTTTTTTTTTGTGGGAAGAACCCTTAACATGAGATCTACCCTCTTAATGAAGTTTTACGTATACAATACAGTATTGTTAAGTGTAGGTACAATGTTGTACAGCAGATCTCTAGAACTTAATCATCATGCATCACTGAGACTTTATACCCATAGAATATCAACTTATCATCTCACTCTATCCCCAGGCCCTGGCAACCAACATTTCACTCCTTGATTCTATTCTATGAATTTGACTATTTTAGTTACCGCGAATAAGTGGTATCATGCAGTATATGTCCTCAAGGTGCATCCATGTTATCAAACATGGCAAGATTTCCTTCTTTTTAAAAGCTGAACAATATTCTATTGTATGTAGAAAGCACATTGTCTTTATTCATCCATCAGTGATTATTTAGGTTGTTTCTGCATGCTGGCTATTGTGAATCATGCTGCAATGAACATGAGAGTGCAAACAACTCTTCAAGATATTGATTTTAATTAATTTAAATAAATACCCAGAAGTGGGTTTTCTGGATCATACAGTATTTGTATTTTTAACTTATTGAGGAACCTCCAAACTCTTTTCCATAGTGGCTGCACCATTTTATATTCTCACCAACAGTGTATAAGAGCTCCAATTTCTCAACATCCTTGCCAACACTTATCTTTTTTTTTTTTTGCTTGTTTTGATAACAGCAATCCTAACAGGTATTACAATCTCACTTGTGTGTTGATATAGATCAGTTTTGTCTGCCTTCCTCCTTAGAACCAGCAGTTACCTAAGCCATATTCTTTTCATAGTAGAAGGCAGAAATGCAAGGAAAGGGCCATATCACACAAGCAAATTTCCAGTCTTTGTCTCACATTCACCCATATGCAAAGTAACTCATAATAGTCAAACCTGCTATTGCTGAGGCAGGGAAATATATTTCTCCCATGAAGGTGAAGAGGGTGAGAGTGAATATTTACTGAGCAATAATCTAATATGCCATATTTGTCCAAATACACTATTATATTCATTTACATACTTGTTTTTTATTGAATTCAGTGCCAGACACTGAGCTAAGTAGTGAGGCTCTAAGGATAATTGGAATTACTTCCAACTTATTTGCATAGAAAATCAAGTAAATCAATTCAAATCCAGAAAAAAAAGTGTAGTGACAGATATGCACAGGGAGCTGCAGAAGCAAAAAGGGAGAGTTTTGTCTATTTGTTTGCCAAGTTTTGGTGGAGGGTGGATCAGAGAATCTTTGCCAGAGGAGATGAATCATAATGGCTGGGAGAGATCTTGAGGGAACATTAGGTGGTAGAGTGGTGAAGACAATAACGAAAAAATATTCCAGGGAAAGAAAACTGTAAGAATAGTATAGAAGTGAGGGAGAACTGAAAAATCTATGAAAATTATAGTAAGAAAATTCTAGAGATGTAGGAGAATTCAGGCCATGCTTATGTCCCAAGCTAAGAAACAGAACTTAATTGTGAAGGACTGGGGCATCATTGTAGAGTTTTAAGCACCACTGTCTTTATCCTTTTTCCCCCAGAGACTAGCACGTGAAAATGATTTACAAATGCTCAATGAATTTTAAGAGATGCATTTATTCTTTGGTGCATTAATGTACTATTTATTACTCCTTTGAGCCACATGGAACCCCCTTCCCCAGCATTCACCAAATTTTTCTTTCAATACTCAAGCCTACCTGAACCAATCTAGTTATGTCATCCTCTCCATGTTGTCATTCATCATTATCATCAATTACCATTTCATTTTATCTTTACAACAACTCTATCATTTAGGAACTATTATTAAACCTGTTATATTGATGATAAAATTGAGACAGAGAGGTCTATCTATTCCTTAAGGACACATAGGTAATGAGTGGAGGAGAAAATAGGATTCACAGATAGGTCTGTCTTATTTCAGTACTACTCATTATAGGTGGGAGGAAAGACTCAAACTATGAGAACAAATGTTTGAGAAGTATCTGTAACATTGATCAACACTGGGACCAATAGATCAACCTGATAGGGCCATCACAGAAGTACAAATGATTATCTGGATAATGTGGAAAGGAGGTCAGATATTTCTGATCATGTCTTTGAGGAGGGTCTGCGAGGACAGAGAAAGGAGCATTTCAAATGGCTCCTGAAGAATGGGTCGAATAACAACAAGCAAATGAGTCGCAAAAGAGGAGGATAGCTTGATCAATGATTGCAGAATGGAAAGCAAAGGGTATTCTTGAAGCATATTGAATGACTTTATTTGGATGCTGGGGAATGGAGTAGTGAGATACCAGATCCCAGAGGCTTTTGAATATCAGGCCCACTGAATATTTCAATGACAGACATTTCTATACTCACAGACAGTTGCTTCCCTCTTCTGAGGCTTCTTCTGGTTTGCTAGGTGCAGGGCAGGTATCCTATGACAGAGATATAGATACACAGCAGACAGACAGATTGGCAGATAAATAGATATAGAGATATACATTCAGCTACAGAGACAAAAGGAAATGAATAGATGATACAAGTACAGCCTTGAAATTATTTTTCACTCAGTAAAATGACTTGAAATAAATGTCTCTCACTATACTAGAGGGTATATTAGAGACTCTGAATCATGGACTACATTACTGATGCATTGTATATTATATATGTAATATATTAAAAATAAACCTGTGCCACCTAATGAACCACTATTTTAATATTCCAGTTGATCCTCGAAAGCAATATGTTGCCATGGAAACCTAAGTCTGTCTAGTCATTAGCACCTTTTTTTCACATAGGAATTTGAGTGTAATGTTATTCTCCCAGTAAGAATTAAATTAGCAATTATTCACCTGAAAATAGCATCGACAAAATCTAAGCAAACAGAGAGCACTAATGATTTGCTAACTTCACATAAATTATCTTTGAATTATGCTGTGATCATGGGAACCAGTACAGCTCACACATGCATTAAATGCTTGAAGAGGAGAGACCAGCCCAGCAAGGCAGACTTTGCTATGTTAGGTCAGGAGAGTACATTCAGTGAACAGAAACCAACTTCTCCACAAAGTTTTCCATGGTTTTTCCTAACTAGATACAGTCTTCCACCCTATGGACCTCCCTAAGCACTTTTTTCTGAACCTCTTTTATTCCCTGAGGTGTATATTTGATAATTTTGTCTACCCCAGATCTGTTTCCTCTTCTCCTGGTAACAGCATCTTGATTTTCTTCTGGAGAACTACTCCTGGTTATTTCATGCAGTCTTAGTGGATTCTTTAAAAAGATGCACTAACTCATCGTAGCAGATACTCTTGGTCCCTGTACCCCTTTGACCCCTTTGTTTCCCAACATAGGAGCTCATTTGTTTGCAAACCAGAGCAATCCTGAAGAGTGGGACATTAAGGCAGGTGGGCAAATCTCAAACAATGGGGCCAGGTAGTCTGTGAATAAACCTTCCCACTTCCCATTCTCCAAAGGGATGATTCTGAGGTTTTCCATGTAGTTTATTAGAAAGTCTTTTCTCCTTTCCTTATTTCATATCCCTGTTTTCTCACTTATATTTTGTTCCTGGCATCAATCACCTCCCAAATAAACTACAAGAGTCTTTGACTCTAGTTCTGCTATCAAGGAAATTCAAATTAAGATATCTCCTATGGTTTGGATGTTATTTGTGACCCAAATGCAGCCAATTTATGTCCCCCCCCACCCCACCCCGCAATGGTGTAAATCTAGAACAATGGTAAAAGAAAGGGGAATGGTTGGAGTTGGATTTGGTTGAGTAACATTACTGACACTCAGATACTGCCATATGGTTACCGCTTCCAAAGCTTGTGGGTTAGTGTGGGTAGCTGTTCCTTTCAAGGTTTTTTGGTCCAGCTTTTCCTTCAAGTCTGTGAGCTAAGATCCATTTTTTTTCAAAGCAACAATCTTCTTAGATTATACTAGGTAAAATTGGTTTCTTTTCCTTGCAATCCAAAGATCTAAACTGTACTTGCCCTATTTTTCAATCCAACAAACCTATTTTTAGCCCAACTATGAGGCAAAAAACCTTGCATGTGCATGTACCTGAAGGTGGAACTAGGGAAGAGTACATTTTTTTCCACTTTATACCAGGAGACTTTCTGTCTTTGAGTGTGGCTGGAGAATAGTTTGTGATTAGATAAGTGGTAAGAGGTAAGGATGGAGATGTATGTAGCGGAAGTCTGTTCAGCAGTGCTAAGGGGTTGATATTTTATCTGAGTGCTGAAACAGAACTGTTGGAATGAATAGGCAAGAAATAGAGGTAATGTATTATCATTTGGATAATCTCTATTTTCTCAGTTTGGTAAGTGGTCAGACTTTCTGCTGAAAGGAAGGAGAGTGTGGAGAAGAATCAGAGACCTGAAGAACGGGGCAATGGCTTAAGGACAGTCCCTACAGAGTTGTGATAGGAAACAACAATGGCTAACTAGAAGGCTTCAGTGAGATTAACAATGGTTTCTACTTTACAGTCCCTAATGCTGACAACACAGCAGTGAGTGATTTAAGGTGGTCATTCTCAAATTTGAGCATGCATTAGAACACATCAGAATGTGCAGGAGGACTTAATACATAGACTTCGGAGCCTCACATCCAGAATTTCTGATTCAGCAGGTTGAAGTAGGGCCTGAGTATTTGCCTTCCTAACAGGTCCTCAGGTGATGCTGATGCTGACCCACACTTTGAGAATCACTTATATATAGACTCTGCCCTTGAGGACCCTATGTTCTGATAAAGGGACAGAAATGAAACATTGGGAATGAAGGTGATCTCAATGCTCTCTTCAGTAACTTAAGGCCAGGTGAAAGGGCCAGGGTACATCACCCAGATTCTGTCTAGCTTACTGCAAATGAAGTCTTAATTGTTCAATCATCAATACCCATTTGACAAATGCCCAGAGGACCTACTACATGGCACATACTATGATATTAGGGCACAGATACAAAGAAGACACACCTCCAGCCTGCAAACATCCAAGTCTAGATAAGGAGACAGATGCATAAGTGATCAGGTGTGATAAAAGGTTCTAGGTGCTGTGATAACAGTCTGTAGAGGCCACAATGGAAGGAAGTAATCAGAAGAAACCAATTCTATATGGGAAGAAAAAAAGTTGTCAGGAACAGTTTTATAAGGAAGTGACCCTTGAACTGAATTATGAAAAAGTGTGTGTATGAGGAAAGGAATGCGATCAATTTTCCATAGAGAAGGAAGAGAAGGCGAAAAGGCACAGAAGCCCAAGTTTTATTTGGGAAGAGATGCAAGTATGCAGTAGTTCGGTGCGTATAAGCACACAGAGGGATGAGGCTGGAGCTGTGAGCAGGTCCTGTGGGGGGAGGGCAACGGACAGCAGAGGTGACGTTATGGTACGGAGCAAGAATACCCAAAACTCTAACATAGGATTGGACAGGATTATCTCTGAGGTCTCTCCCAGTCTCAAGCGTCCGTGAATCCACAACTCTCAATGCTTGGGGCAGAAATATAAGTTAGGTGGTTATTGCTGTAAATTTTCAAAGTAATAGTTGATGATAGTGGATGAACATGTGTGGATGGACAGATATCAGCTAATGGATTTGAGAAATGTTTAAGAATATAATGCAGAGAGTATGGTAACACATTAAATATGAGTGTGTAGAAGAGGCAAGAGTTAAAAATGATGCCCAGGGTCCGGCCTGAAGATCTTGATGGCTGTTGGAAACATTCAGTGGGATTGGGGACACAGCAAAAGAAATCTTGTGGGATATGAATTCCCCCTCCTCTTTTTGAAATAAAAATTTAGTTGAAGGCAGGTAGGGGAAAGGTGGAGAGAAAAGTAGGGCCATGAATAAAGGAAGTGTTAATAGTTGATGATAAGGAAAGGTAAAACCAAAATCTCTAGGTCAAGAGAATATCAGGCCTGTTTAAGGGTAATGAGTTTGAATTAAAGCCAGCTGTAGTCTTTGGAGCTCTAGGACATGAATTATGTGGCCTAAGCGGGGGGAAGAGTGGGAGGAGAAAAGGCCAAACGTGGGTGAAATGGAGCTTGGGAAATTTAACTCACCTACAGAGGCTGGCTGTTGGCTGCCCAGGTCAGACTTCCCAGGGACCAGCGTCCAGAGGGGCACGGTGCAGCAACCAGAACTCCTTATGTATATCTGTCAGAAACTCAGTTCACATGTATTAAACCAGAAAAGATAGTAGATCGATACCTATGACACGAATGTGTAGGGGCAAGACAGGCTGAAATACTGCTACCAAAAGTCGGTTTCTCTGGATCATCTTCCTCTGACCTATTCTAAATGTTCACTTTTCCTCAGGATGGCTTCCTGCAAGATAGCAATATTGCTGCAGAAACAAGCCTCAGGTTCTTACTTCACCAAATCCAGAGAAGAGAGCATTACTCTCAGAAATCCCAGAGAAGTTCCTGTAGCTTCTCATTGGCTAGGATTGTGTCCCATGGCCATTCTACAGCCAATCCTTATGGCCAGAGGAATGTTCTGGGTTGATTGGCTTAGACCAATCAAGGCCTATCCCTGGAAAATTAATTCAATGATTCAAACCTTATTGATAGTTATAAGAGAAGGCGTGGATTCCAAAGGTGAAGAAGTTAGGCTGGCTAGTTAGCTCAGTTGGTTAGAGTGTGGTGCTAACAACACCAGGAGGCAGGATTCGGATCCCTGTATCGGCCACCTGCCAAAAAAAAAAAAAAAAAAAAAAAGAAAGGTGGGGAGGGGGTAGGAGTTGATGCAGAGGTGGAGAATTCCTGGAAAGCAAAAATAAATTTTCACTAACCAAGGTAAACTGAGACTTGGTTTAGACAAAAGTTGACTTCAAAGAAGGTCATGAAGGTGGGCATAGTATAGGACAAACAAGAAAATAGATTTCAGAGGGACAGCATAGACTAGTATTTAAGTCAGACGCTGCAGCCTCCTCGAGTTCTAATCCCAGACTAAGCATTTTCTAACTGTATGACTTTGGGCACTTCTCTCTGTGCTTCTGTTTTCTCATCTGTAAAATGGGAATGGTAATAGTACCTATCTCATGCAGTTGTAACTTAAGTGAGTTATCATGCACAACAAAACGAAACCTCCAAACAGCACCTGGGACCATGGAAGGGTTTACTATTGTTATTTTTTGTATTATTAATAGGAATTTATTTTTAAAACACGTTTTAGGTTTATAGGAAAATTGAGCAGACGATACAGACAGCTCCCGTACAACTCCCCCCCACCACACACACTAGCTTCCCATTTTCCCTATGAATATTTTGTGTTGATGTAGTAAATCTGTTGCAATTAATAAACCAATATTAATATATTATTATTAACTAAAGTCCATAGTTTATTCATGCTTCCTTGGTTTCTAACTAATGTTGTTTTTCTGTTCTGGGACCCCACCCAGGACCCATGTTACATTTAGTTGTCATGTGTCATTGGGCTCCTCTTGGAAGTGACATTTTCTCACACTTTCCTTGTCTTTGATGACCTTGAGAGTTTTGAGGAGTACTAGTCAGGCATTTTGTAGAATTGCCCTTTATTGGAATTTGCCTGATGTTTTTCTCATGATTAGACTGGGGTTATGGGTTTGGGGAGGAAAATCAGAGATCAAGTACCATTTCTATCACATATAATACCAAGATTATACACTATCAGTATGATTTGATCATTAACATTGACCTTGATCATCTGGATGATAATGGTTTTTTACTGTAAAGTTATTCATTCTTCTCCCTGTCTATACTGTGCTCTTTGGAAAGAATTGACTATGTGCAGCCCACATTCAAGGAGTAGGGAGTCATGCTCGTCTCCTTTAGGGTGGAGTATCCATTATCTATATAATCTATTATTATTTTTATCTGCCTAAGATTTAGTATATTTGTATTACTCTAATGAAACATTGCTTCTTGGTTATTAATTCTCTCCATCTTAATTTATATGTTAGTAGCACAGTTTAAATCTCAGGGTGTAGTAGGCTATTGATAGTTAAAGTAGAAACCAACATTTCTTTTTTATATATATTGACACATAATAATTGTACATATTTTGGCAGTACAATGAGATGTTTCAGTACATGTATACATTGTGAAATGATCAAATCATGATAATTAGCATATTTATCACCTTAAACATTTATCATTTCTTTGTGAGAACATTCAAAATCCTCTTTTAGCTATTTGAAATATACAATGCATCATTGTTAGCAATAGTCACCCTACAGTGCAGTAGAGTACCAGAACACATTCCTCCTATCTAATGGTAACATTGTAGCCATTGACCAACCTCCCTCTGTCTCTCCCCAGCCTCTGGTAACCACTATTCTACTCTCAACTTTTGTGAGATCAATTATTTTAGATTCCACATATCTAATTTGTGCTGACCTCTGAAGAACTATCATCAGTTTAGAATCCTGCCAGAATGACCCTCTCTTGGGAGAAGGACACAAGTCAGATCAGGATCCATCTGGATACATCTATTTGGAGACATTTGGGCATCTAAGAAGACTTGGGAAACACATGTATTCAGTGTAGCCCAGAGAACTGCTTTGCTCAGCTCTTGAGACTGGATGGATCTGGGGAGCTTTGGAATGAAGTTATTTGCAGTTAAGTAAATTCATTTCTCATAAGCCACTCTTAATGACCAAAATAACCAGTGCACAAGTGGTCACTCCAATTACTTTGTTCATTTAATGCTTCTAGCAACTGTGTGAAACTCTAATTGTTAGCTGACTGTTAAGGCAATTGTAAAAACAGATACAATCCTTATGAGATTGCCACTGATTTGCTGGTAGGAAATGCCTTACTTGCTCATCTGATAGTAATCAGCCTTTACCAGCCACTGCTATTTTTTTTCAAAGCCAGGAATCCCAAACTTAGGAGACTCGTGATACATCTGAAAGGGCACAGAGCTTGGTGTAAGGAAGCCTGAAGTTGTTCCCTTTGCTAGCTGTGTAACCCTGAATAAGTCACAGTATTTGTCTGAGTCTTAGTCTCCTCCCTGTAATGTGGGAATAAAAATCCTTGACTGTGAATTGCTTTATCGGTTTATTAATGGGAACCTATTATTGGAGCGGTCTTAATAAAAATGGAGACCTGTTATTTTCAGAAACACTGCTCTGTGAAAAACATTTTGGCTATTGATGACATGAGATGGTGGTGATGTTGGTGGCTGGTGGGAGGGCTAGCAGGAAACTGAAAATAATTAACATGAACTTGTAGAGTATCCAGATGATATTCAGAGGAAGAAGGCTAGGAAGTAAGGGATTGTAGTGGCTCTCAGCCCTGGCTTCTCATTGGAATCACCTAGAGGTTGAGAACCACAGATCTCTGGCAATAATTACTGCACCCTTTAAGAATAAGGAGGTGAAATGAAGAATAAATAGCCACATTGGATCCCCACCAAATTTGCTTTGAAATATGTAACTCAAATGCAAAATAAATGACTGCTTTTACATTCTTCTCAATTTCACATTATGTCTTTAATCACATGCAGTGTGGCAATATCCCAGCTGAATTCCCAGTCAAAGGTACAGCACTGAAAATGGTACACACTGAGTATGTGTTTTGTCAGACCCTACATTAAGTGCTTTTCAAATGTCACTTCGTCCCATCCTTGTGAGGAAGACATCGTCATCCTTTTTTAGAGATTAGGAGGCTGAACTCATGAGGGTAGTGATGATGATGGAACACATTATTCCTTTGAGAACATATCTTCAGATAAAGTAGGGATGAGATGGTGGTGCAGAGACAATAATCACCAAATATTGCATGTGCTTCCCTTCATTTCCCAGACCACTGCCCTGCAGTTGGAGCTATGTTGCTAGTTCTGGTCCATGGACTGTAACAAATGTAAGTTTCTGTCCAAGGAAGGGAACAATCATCTGCCTCCTACACTCACTCCCCATGGCTGCCATGGTGCACTTGGAGGCTGAATGTAATAGATGGTAGAGTTAGAAGATGGCAGAGACCCACCTATTCCACATGAGACTTGATGTGAATAAGAAAAAAGTTTATTGTGTTATACCCCTGAAATTTGGGTATTCTCTGTCCAGTATTAGTCAAGCCATTCTACTAACACAGGGTAAAGGACAATTCTATGTGCTACTAATACAGGGTAAAAGACAATACTATGTGCTGACATATGGCTTCTCTGTCATAGTAGAACTACAACTGTTTAAGCACCCAAGCATAAGGAGGCATTTCTTCTTAACTCACTCTGCCAAATTCTTTGCATTATCAGGGAATAGAAAAGGTTTTTGGTCACCTGTCTTTTCTTCAGGCACTGATCTCCCATTTAAGTCAGTGATAATACCTCAGCTATGACAGTAATGCGGACACCCGTTAAGGCCTTCAGAGGCAATCAACCTAAAGTAAGTGTGACAGTCACTTGCTCAACACAGTGGATTTGCTGAAGACTAGGTGTTCTGTAATTCAGTCTTGAACCTTGAGGTGTTATTTCTCAGCCCTAAAATGCCCACCCACACTCTGTTATAGCCAACACACCCCCTGCTAAATTCCCACTCCTGGGAGAGCCAACAGTGCTAGTCCCCATGACCAACAGGAAGATGCCGAAAAGCATCGCTTCAGTATCTTGTTTTTAATACAATCTGATGAGCAGAGTTGGGTTATGAAAACAGTGTGTAGAAATTTGATTCCCCCAGAGGAGTCTAGCAAAATAAAAACAGTATCCTAAACAGGGTTGAAAATTGAGAGTGAGTCCTATGTTTCAAATGCAAAATCTTCAAAAATGATAATGGTTTAAATGCATGCCTTGATTTGCTGCTAACATAGTTTGTAATTATTTGCATTTGCATCAAAATGCATGGCTAAAAATACAATGGGGATAAAGACCGTGCTTAGTCTTAGGTTTCCTAACTTTACTGCTTAAATCAGAGTGAACAGTCTCGGCAGAGGAGTGGTGAAGCATCTGCCAGTTTCTGAGTTGGAGGCTATGGCAGTTGGCAGCAGACAGCACCACCTGTTGGATCTTCATTGACCTGGGAAGCAAGGACTGCTGGGTTATGGGTTGACCAGAAACAAAATGCCAACTGGAGTACGGTCTTGCCTGTGTCTGCGTCTTCACCCTTCACCCACTCCCTACTTTTCTCAGCTGCAACCAGGAGCACCAGGTGCTCATGCTGTTGCTGTGTATGGTTTCCATCCTGGGCAAAAATGGCAAGAGGTGGGCTGCGGCTCACTGATACTTCTTAACAGCATTGCTGTTAGCCATAATAAATGTCAATAGTAAATCTTAGATCATTCGCTTTTAGAACATTATCTCATTTAGCTCTTTTCTCAAAACCAGGTAGTAGGTACATAACCAACTTTTTCAAGGCCCTAAATTTTAATCACCTGTCCAGAGTCACAGTATCTAGAACACAGGATCTAAACCCAGAGCTAATATTCTTTCTACTCACCTACACTGCTTGCCTGAACTTAAGATCGTGAGATTTATTTTAGCTAAAGAGTTAATAATTGATAGGGGTGTATGATTGATAGGGGAGTATCATTCCCACTCATATCCTCTTCCCTGCTAATCAGTAATAACATGGAAGAGTTAACATGGCAGTACAGGGATGTGCTTTCAGAGACCACCTGAGCTCTGTCTCCTGTCATCTTTTCCTCACCTCAGATTCCAGACATGCCTACCCCAAAGTGTCCTGTACCAACTTCTGCTCACTTTCTGCTATGGTATCTTGCCTCAAGCATGAGCCCCATGCTTTTCACTTTCAGTCTAGGACTTTAGAGACAATGTGTGCTATGAAACACCAGTGGGAGTCTTATTTGAGCCTGCGAGTGTTTTGTCTATGAAGCTAGTTAGAGTGGATTCAAACTCAAATATTTTACTTAACTTTTTCTTAGTGACAAATCTCTTAACCTCTCAGCCTTATTTTTTTAATCTAATAAAATATGTGACAATATTTAACTCTGATAATTGTATGGCAGCTGTAGATAAAATATGAAAAATGAAACACAGTAGGTGTTCTTTAAGTGTTAATACCTCTCTTTTCCTAGTTATCATTCCATTTCATCCACATAGATGACAGCATTACGGAAATCCTAGTGGAGACAATGAACCATGTCCATTTTAAAATAAATGTAAAACTTACCAGAAGAGGAAAAAAGAGCTCTCCTTTCTCTTTCCCTTAGCAGGGATTATAATTGAGTTTCAGTAAATATCCTATGGCCCACACAAATTTTCAGGGCTTTCAAACAGTAAGAGAACCTGACTAAGATGGTATACTTTCCATAATTTATAGTATGCATTTTCATGTTTTAATTTTTTTTATATTTCTGATAGTTTCAAATCTGGTGGATCTAGTGTGAAAAATGTTTCACTCTTAATAAAAATCAACATTGATGGATCCCTCTTTTCATTAAAATAAAAATAACTGAATGTCACTTCTGAGAAAATTTGATGCTCAATATCCCCACCTACTGGAAGGAGATAGATCAAACGTATTTCTCCCATATACCCTGAAAAAGGGGAGAAGAATTAGAGGGAAACTCAGAGAGGAGTGAGTGAGTCCCACTCTTTGTATTTTACAGATAGTTTCTAAGTTTGACTCCGAGATGTGAGTTTCCCAAACATGCACAGTCCAGTGATAAGTGGAGAGAGGGGTTTGTCCTTCTGCTCTGAATCTATTTTCTTTGACATGCCAATTCAGTGAATTAGAGCAATTTTTTCTGACAATATCTTAACATTTACCTAGTATACTATTGTTTACAAAGCATTTTTACTGATGTTATTCTGATTACACATTATAATCACTATGTGCCCCTATTGTCATCTCCCAGGGTCACAAAGCTGCAAGAGGCAGGGCCGAAACTGAAACTTAAGACTCCAAGTTCTTTCTTTCATGGTAGGCTGTAGTCCTCTTGTTTACTTTAAGCCTCTTTCCATCTGTGCCTGTGCAGGATCACCTCTAAGGAAGCTTGGGAAGCTGCAGTGGTAACTTGGCTTATAGCCATTTTGATTCTTTGTTCTATTGTCAAATATCTACTCTAGTGGCGCAACCAATTGACATCTCTCTGGGTGGTTGTAAATGCTGCTGGCAGAGTTGCTGTTTTTTTGAATACACATATAGTCACATAAATCCAAGAACAAAGAGAAAGAATAGAAGATAATGTATATGATGCATCTAGGGCTCACATCAGACATTTTTTTTTTTTTTCATGTTCAGGTTTTAAATCAAGGAAAAGATGTTTGCAGATAAAGGAGATTAGCCATTCGAAGACTGAATAACATTTGAGTTTATAATTGTAGCCAATCTCTCCACCTCTCCCACCTGCCCCAGCTCAGTCAGGGGACCCTTAGGAGTTTCCCTAATTTATACACCCTCTGGAAGAATGGAGACTGGGAAAGAGCAAATAGGATAAACAAGTAAGTAATACTAGATACTTCTGAGGCATTTCAAATCTTAAAAAGCATTCACATGTGCATTGTCTCATTCAACTCCCTGTATCTAACAAATCATAAATAAAGGCAAAGCCAGTGTAATTAACAATATTTTACAGATTTGTAAGCTGCTTCAAAAAAGTTAAATAATTTAGATGCAGAAAAGTAGGGGGCAGCTAAATAATCTAAAAAGGCAATGCCTATTTTACTAAAATTTTTAAATATGGTGTACTCATATTTTTATTATTATTATACATAGAAGTTTATTTTTAACTCTAAAAATTGACAAAAGTACTAAAAAGTTTTGGGGAAAATCTCATACTTACGCAACATAAGTTCATTGAGCACCTACTGTACCATGTACTGGGCACTGATATTGATGTTGAGGATACAGTGATGCTCAAAACTGATAAGTTCCCTCTTCCATGTAGTTCACATTCTTAAGGGATGCAGAAAGACAATAAGCAACTCAACAAATCAGTAGCTGCAGAAAGTAAGATGCAAATAGTGTAATAACAAACAGATTGATCTGTGAAAGAAAAAAATGGATTGGTTGGTCAGAAAAGGCATTGTTGAAGAGGTAGTGTTGATTCTGAAATCTATAGGATGGGAAGTTGGGTATCATATGTATTTAGGAGTGAAGTGTCCCAGATGGAAGAGCAGCAGTGCCATGACAGTAAGGTTTGAATGAGCTCAGGCTGGAGCCTGGAGCAATGTGATGTCAGGAGGCAGAGGAGTGAGAGCTGAGTTCAGACAAGGAGACGAAGTCGTTATTGTGTTGTAACTGGGATTTTATCCCATGGCTGATGGAAGTTCATTGACCCCTTCAATCCAATTTTTTTTCTTTCATCAAATCAACCTTTTTATTATCACCCTATTTGCATCTCACTTTCTGTAGTTACTGATCTGTTGAGTTGCTTATTGTCTTTCTACATCCCTTAAGAACATGAACTACATGGATGAGGGCATTTATCTGTTTTTATCATCACTATATCCTCCACCTCAATATCAGTGCCCAGCACATGGTAGAGTAGGTGCTCAACGAACGTATGTTGCGTATGAGATTTTCCCCAAAACTTGTTGGTACTTTTTTGTCAATTTTAGAGTTAAAAATAAACTTCTATGTATAATAAGAAAAAAAAGTGTGAATATACCAATATTTTTAAATCTTCAATAGGAGTAATACAAATCTTAAATGAAAGTGACACAATCTAATTTATGTTTAAAAAAATCACATTGGTTGCTTGTGGAGAATAAACCATGGGAGATATGGCAAACGTAGAAGCAGAGAGAACCTTGAGATGCTACAGCAACTGGTTCTGGAGAGAAATTACTATGGTGTGGATTAAGGTGCCATACACAGAGGTGAAGAGAATCACACTGATTCAGGAGGTTAAAGCCGGCAAGAGATGCTGATGGAGTGAAAGAATACCCCTAGGTCTTTATCTTGAGCAACAAGGTCAATAGTGACACCATTCTCTGAGATGGCAAGACTGAGACTGATTGAAATTGGGGCAGGGGAAAGTGAGAATTAATGTTTTGGTTGGGTCATGTTGTGTTTGAGATGCATGCTAAATATGCAAGTGGAGATGGTAAATACATTGTTAGCTGTCGGAGCCTAGAGCTCAGTGATAGGTCAGGACTGGAAATACATATTTGGGAATTGTCTCCATAAAGATGGCACCTCAAAGCTATTATACTGGATGCTCTCATTTTAGGAGAAATGGCAGAAAGAGAAGACAAGAGGTTCCAGGAACCAATGTCTGGAGGACTCCAATGTTTAGAGGTCAAGGAAAGGAAGAAGAGGTAGCAAGAAACTTGAGAGTGATCGGGAGGGCAGGAGAATGTCAGGGAATGTGGTGTCAAGGGAGCTTAAGGAAGACAATTCAAAAAGGAGTCATTGAAGAACTCTGTCACAGGCTGGTGAAAAGTCAAGTAATGAGACAAGAAAAGTTGCCAAGGAATATGGGAACATGGAGGCCTTGACAAGAACTGTGGGAATTGGTGGCAACAGGATGTGGAATGATGGGCTGGAAAGAAGAGCAAAGAAATGGACCAGCAGTTGTTTAATAAAGTAGGAAATAAGGAGACTGTTTTCAGGTGGCAGTTTCCCCAACATCAACAAAAATAATCAAATTTTTGAACACTTCTAATTTTTTAAATGTGTTCAAGCTTAACAAACTATTTTGTATCTTATTTTTTCCCTAACATTGGCATCATCTTACCAAGTTATTATAGATTTTGCATAAAGAAAAATTTTAATTAATGTATAATGTTCCATCGAATATTTGTGCTGTCTCTAACTTTTTGATATTAACAATAGATATTTTTGTGCATAGGTCTTTTCCCTATTTTGGAATATTTCTATAGGTTACTATCCCAGAAGTGGCTAACGAGGCACATTTATAAATGGCTTTTCCAAACTATTGTAGCATTTTAAAATGCTACCCACAATGCTTGAGGTTATTGCATTTACCTCCCTGTCATGAGCATTAAGTCTAATTATTTGGGGGTCAATAGGTGAAACAGGCACTACGGTGCTTTATTATATATATATGTATCTCACAATTATTTTTAACAGCGATTTTTACTGTGTTTGTTTTCTAGCTGGGATACATCTGATTATGGTTTTTTATTCATCCATTGGTCTCTTAGAATATTGATTTATATAAATTGCCAGTCAAATGAGTTCCAACTTCACTGGCTATAGTTTCCCAGGCTCATCATTTGTCTTATTATTTCAGTTAAGTGTTTCTTTTTGGGGTTTTTTTGTTTTTGTTTTTGTTTTTTTTGTCACTTATGGAAGCTCTTAGTTTTTATGTAATTAAATATGCTCATCTCATGAATGCTTGATTATCTAATGTTCTTTTGCTTTTTCACAGATTGTCTGTAACAAAATCTTAACCCCAGACCTCAAGACTGTCTCCCCTTAAATCCCTTGGCATATGTTTGAGGAAGGCAAGCTCATTTTATAATACTGTTAATTTAGACTGCTAGTATATATCAGTCAAGAACCAACTGTGCTGCCAAAATAACTATCTAATAAAATTCCTCCTAAAAGGCAAACATAGTAAAGTCTGTTTTATCTCTACTCAAACAATGTCAGAGATGGCCTGGTTTATTGGGATCAATAATCCCCACAATAGGAAGAGTTGTTTATCAAAGATAAATACACCAATTTGAGGAGGAAAGGGGAACCTAGCATATTTCTCCTTGACTAATAGTACAATCCCACAAAGCTTCTGCTGTAGATTCTGTTAATAACGCAAGTCACAGGTGACTGAGTACTTACCATGTGTTAAATACTTTGCCTACATTATCTCATTTAATGCTTTCAACCGTGTTTCTAGGTAATTATTATCTTCATGTTATATGAGAAGTGGCACAGACAGGATTCCAGGCCAGGTTTGTTTGACTCTCAAACTCATACTCTTAACTCCTGTGCTGTCTGTCTTTCCTGTGCTGCTCCTGCCTGGAGCTCTGGATCTTGGCGCAGAGACCTTCCTTCATTAGTGATGAGTACTAGGGGGCTCCGCTCTGACCTCTCTTTTCCAGAACTGATCGCAACCTCCTTGGACTTCTGACTTCAGTTTCCACTCTTGTCTCATTCCCTGGCTGTGCGCCTCAATAGGATACAAAAAAACAACCAGAAAACTTAAAGCATAGGATTGCTTTGGAGGTGATGTTTAATACAATTAAAGATGCAGAAAATATTATTTTGTAAATTTAAAGTATTCTGTTATGTTCAATGTTGTTTTTGACAAATGTGTGTGGTATCTCCTAACTCTTTGAAAATTACCAAACCATATAAGGAATCTAACAGTCTTAGGATTTTGTATTTTCAGAGTTGTCAACAACCTTAAGAATCAACTTCATCTCTATTTTTAGTTCTCTACTTTAGAGATGAGTGTCATACAATGAACTAATTTTCTCAAGGTCCTGTAATTACTAACAGAGCTGGGACTAGAACCTGAATTTTCTTGCTGTTCATTAATCTGGCTGCTATCACCTGCTGGTTGCCTAAATTGCCCATTCAGACAAGGAGAAAAGGACGAGAACTGAGATATATTGGGCAACTCTTATGTATCTGACATCTCTTTGGCACTTTGCATGAATCATCCCATTTAATCCTCTAAATACTATTAGTATTTTTATCTCCATAGCACAGATGAAGAAAATTAGGCAGATAATTGAATCACTTGCCCATGATCTATAAATGATAGAGCCAGGATTTAAACTTATTTCTTTGAAACTTTATGTTGTGTCCAGTGTACATTGTCATCCCACTAACAGTAGTTAGGAAAGTCATACAGGGACTTTGGCCATATAGCTCATCCACATCAAAATACAACTCCTATTATGCTACTGACTGTCCTCCCTGCAATATTCTAGGGATGAACTGTCCTTGACAAAGCAGTGAAGTGCCAGATTTGTCCCTGACTTGACCAGGGCCAGTGGCCAAGGTAGAACTCCACATTCTGAAGAGAAGAAACTAGAACAGTCAAGAGAGTAGCCATTACAACAATGTGGTTAAAGATAAATCTGAAACTGTCTGGATTATGTAGTCTGAAATGAGGCAATACCTGTCTTATTGACTCAATACTGGTCTTCAGACATATCAAATGTTATTATACTTGGATGTTGACCAGACGTTCCTTATCATCTCTAGGAATAACACCAGAGGAACCTACCATTAAATGGCAGGAACAAAGAAAAGGCAAAGCCATCTTTACAGCAGAGAAAGTGGTCAGACCATGGGGAGGTCATGAAGTTTTCTCTAGAGAAGCACATTCATCAACCTTTTGGGAAAAACTACCAATAGTTGTGTGTCAGGTTATTAGACTAAATTATGTTATAAATGATGTCCCTTCCAGTCTACATCTTCTAAGAACCTAGAAATTGATGAATACTAATTGATTATAATTATAAGTAAAAATAAGTATGATGATTATAGTAGACAACAATTATTTTCTACTTAACAACCCTGCCTTCTTCTGAGGACATATCCGCTCCTGCTGGTTCTTTTGAGATTACCTCCCTTCCCATTTTATTCACGTGCTTGAAGCAGCTACTGCATGTGGAAAGCTACCGTGCATGGGTCCACCCTCTGGATACATTTGATTGGCCCAGAGGTTGGGCCAATGAGTCCCTTCCCTGGGATTTTTGGACTTGGAAAAGAGAGATTCATGCCAGAAACGCTAAACTTGGGAAATATATAAAAGTTGGGAAACTACCCTGTGCCATTTATTGCATATGGTGAAACTGAGAAATGGAATAAGCACGGGGGTAGAAGGCACCTAGATTAAAAAGAAAGAAAAGAAAATAGACAAGTAAGATTCAGAAAGAGAAACAATGAAAACTGACCAATGATCCTGGCACTACTGAAGTCTCTGGCTCTAGTTTCTAAGACTGAGGTATGTTCCTATCTCATGCAATCCCAAGAACATTTGTAATACTCTTACAGTCAGCCCTTTGTATTCATAAGTTCCTCATCCATGGATTCAACCAATCATGAATTGAAAATATTTCTTTAAAATTGCATCTGTACTGAACATGTATACACTTTCTTTTCTTGTCATTATCCTCTGAACAATACAGTATAACAACTATTTACATAACACATTGTATTAAGTATTATAAGCAATCTAGAGATGATTTAAAGTATATGAAAGGATGTGCATAGGTTATACGCAAATACTATCCTGTTTTATATCAGGGACTTGAGCATCTGTGGATTTTGGTGTCTGCTGGGGGTCCTGGAACCAATCCCCCACTGATACCAAGGGGTGACTGTATGTTGTTCTTTTGTTTAAGCTAGTTTGAGTTGGGTTTCTATCATGGAAAACCTAAGGATCTTAACTAATACTGTAGTAACGATAGTGAGACTCACATCAGCTATAAAATGAGCTACTGCCAATCATGCAAGCACTTGACCTAATTATCTCATTTAACTCTCAAAACATCCCTTGAAGGTGAGCACAAGTATTCCCATTTTAAAGATGAAAAACAGACTAACAGAGTTTGAGTAATGTGTCCAATATCTTATAGTTAATAATGGGCAGAATTGAGATAAGCATCTAGGTTGGCCATCAGCCCTCTGGATTAGAAGATAATGTTAACATCACTCAATTTGAACACCCATTCAATTATCTTAGGATAAAAGCACTTTTTTCTAGGTCTGAAATTTGAAAAAAAAAACTTAAGTGTAATACATTCGATTAATGTCTTCCTTATTTCTTGCTTTCTGTCTCTGTATTTCTATAAACATCCCCCAGTTCTTTTTGTGATAATGTAGGTGTCATGTTAGGATAGAGAAGATTAAATTCAATCAAAATATCACTATGAGACATGTTGACAGAACTAGAAAAGAACAAAATGATTCTGATTCTACTTTAAGAAAGATTCTACTATTTTTGAGGAGCAGGATTTAAAATAATTCTTGGCTTTTACATTTTTATGAGACTCAGCATAGTCTGGCCTTATATCTCACCATTCTCTTTAGCTACTGCCACTGACTCCTCCAATGTTCCTAGGCCCACCTGAACTTAGGGACTTTGCACTAACTGTCCCCTCTGTATGGTGTTCTCTCTCTTCTAAATACCCACATAGCTTATTCCCTCATCACTATTTAGTCTTTGCTCAAATGTGAATTTATAACACCTTGATATTAAATGAATTAATACAACTGAAGAGCTCAGGATAGTGCTTGTAATTTCATAAACACTTGATATTCTTCAGGCTATGTTGACTCACTGGCATTGGGGATAGAGGGAGAGAGGTATACAATGATGCTGCAACAGAATAATAGTAATGATAGCAACAAAAGGATAAATTAATTTCTAGCGCCCAATGGCTGAATTGCTAAGACTCAGCCAGTCTCCAAATCCGGAGGTCCACCAGGAATATCACACTTGTACTCCCAGATGGCAGTCCTCCTGGTTGCCATGTGCATATTTATCCTTTCTCTATGCTGCCCCCAATTCTGGACAAGAGATTAACAGTTTCCTGCGGAAATATTTCCTACACTCCTCACATGGGTCTTGGAGCTGCGTCCCCAGAAACCTCTGCACTAGGCCAAGGTGGGGGAAATTCCTTCTTGGGTATCCTTTATTATAAGGCCGTATGACTGATTTGTGCCCTCTGCAACTTGAGTTTATTTTCATTTTCTCACACTTTAGAAACCTCTCAAATCTATTTTATTTAGTAAGCCTTCCCCTTGACACTCGAGTTTTTTGTTTTTTGGTTTTTGTTTTTCCTGCCTCTATTAAAGTTGCCTTTCTATAAGTCTGGTGGAGAAATATAAGGATGTGACAAAAAAAAAAAAAAAAAAAAGATATTCACTGGGATGTGCTCAAAAATTGCTTCTCCCTTTCAACCATTGCCTTAAGCAATTTGGGAGCCTAAGCAGTTTCCCTGCCAGAATGAGTTCTTGCCCCCATGAAGGCCACTGCTGGAGATGTTGAAGGGGCATCTTGTTTCCTGATATTTTAAGGAGGAAGGGGGCATACTAACGTGTATTACGTATCTAGCCAAATATTGTGCTAAAGTCTCTACTTCCCTTGTAATCCTCACCATAACACAATGATGAAGATAACACCACTTCTGTTTTCTGTAATGGACCAGATTCTCAAAGCACTTCCCAAGGCAGCACAGCTAGTAAGTAGCAGAGCTGGAAGCCATATCTTTGATACTACATTCAGTGTACCATGCTGCCTTCTACACTAGTTACTGTCCTTCCTAAATGTCAGAAAACAATGTCCTGAGCCATCATCTCTACCTCCAGACAACACAGGACATGAAAAGTATTAGTAAGCAATAAATTTAAGAACTTCTGGCACATAACAAATGGGAAAACTGAAGCCCAGGTAGGGAAAGTGACTTAGCCACAGACACTTGGCAGGCTAATGTCTGAGATAGGGGTTCTCTGTCTTACCTGTTTTATTTTCCTCCGAAGTCACTGAAATTGGTGTACTGGAACCAGCACACGGAGAGAATGTTTGCTTATCTCTGAATAATCCCAGTTTTAACTTCACCAGCTGCATTGTGCCGAGGGCAACAAATTTTGGCCCATGAGCACCTGGCTTTCTCTTCTAATCTGTTAACTGTTTTGTGCAGCTTCTGGGGCTGGAATCCAGCTTGGCAAATACCTAGGGAGACTATTGAGCAAATGACTTTGAAATAAACAAGTGTTTACTTGCTCTTGAAAAGACCTTAATTGCACACGTCAAGAGATTTCTGCTTGAACAGATAACAATAAGAAAACTAGAGGGTGAGTGGATACTTAGAGCTTCAAATCAGAAAGATGCAGCAATTATGTCCCTCTGGGGCTCCTTTCTCTGGTCTCTCACCATGTTGAAGTGCTGCAGGCATCAGAATGAAGGCAGAATAGCAGCAGTGGGGTCTGAGACGGGCAATGCCAGGAAAGGTGGCTTCTTTATCACTGACTTTTTGTTTCTACCACCCTCTGAATGTAGGAATCCCTAAGGTTCAATCACACAAGCACTGGATATTAAGGCAAGTGCTGGATACTAAACCCTCAATATGAAAGGCACTTTGAGGATTAGCTAATGCGAACCCCAATCCAATGCTGCCTCAGCCCTACATTGTCCTTAACAAGATCCTTCAGCCTGTGCTTGAACTTCTCCAGGGACAGTGAATTCACTATACAGTCCTATCACTATTAGGTAGTGTTAGGCACGGAAATAAAGGCTGGACTCTGAAATCTTGAGATCTGAACTTAAATATGGGATTGCTAGTTGGGGAATAGTGTGACTTTTGGCCCAGTTTCTTACCTCTAGATCTCATTTTCTATGTTTTCAAAATAGCAACATTAGCACAATCAGGGATGGTGGGACAATTCAGTGATATGATGTCCAGATGTGCCTGACACAGTACCTGGTTTTCAGTACGTGTGCAATCAGTGCTGGTTCTTTTTGTTCTTTTCTCTTCCGATACAGTCTTTCTACATCTTAAACAATATCATGCAATTTAAACGTTTAAACTAGCACCTCTTTAGAGTATAGAACTCTGGTCCTGATCTCCTAATGTCTTCCCCATGAGTTCAGCATGTTTAATGAACATCTGCACTTGAATGTCCCATGGCACATCCAGTGATTTGATGTATTAGTGATCAGGCTGAGTACATATCAGCACACACTCACTATATCACAAGGTCTTTTTCATGTGCTTAATCCCCTTCCTCAGTGTTTAACACTATTACCTAGTTCATAGATAAAGTTCTATATGTGTTTTTTGATGGAGAAGATGAATGCCTAATATGTATCCAGTGCTAAAATTTGACAGCTCTATTCTGAGCACCAGCTCTTTAACATGCCCTGTATTAAGCACCAGGGAATCAGTGGGTCTCATGAGACACAAAACTTACAATGGTGAAGGAGAAAATGTAATCATTGTTTAAATCATTTACATATGAATAAAATTGTTAACTGGCACAGGGACATGCTATGTGTTCACCAGCTCCTGTTGCATATTCCTCCTTCCTTGACCAATGGAACACTGCACTTCCCAGCCTCTTGCAGCCAGGTGAGGCCATGCAGCTATTTCTTGCCCATGAAATGTGAGCAGAAGTGATGTCTACTTCTTCCAGGTTTAGCCAGTGTAAAACCCCAAACAATTCTCCAGCCTTTCTCTTCCTCTGTCATAATGAATTGTCAAGTCAGATGTTGACATTAGTGGAGTCTCCATCAGCTTGGGTCCTTGAATGACTCTGTGAAGTAGTCTTCCCCCATCAATCTGTATTGGATATGAATATATGCAAGAAATAAACATATGTTTGCTTAAACCACTGAAATTTCAAGGTTCATTTGTAACTGCAGCATAATCTGGTTTATCCTGACTAATGTGGTGTTCATTAACTATAAAAAAGGGAATGACTGAAGACAAGCATAATAAAACATACATTGTTGGAGAAAAATTATGTGCTTTATAAAACTTTCCTTCCAAAAGGTCAATATTCATCTCAATTTTTCTAACTAAGTCAATGTTATTTTATAACTCAGATTGATGCTTAAAAGCCCAGGCTCCATAGTTAGGGTCCAGCTATCACAGTCACTAATAAATAGCCAATTAAAATCACATAACATTTATTTCCTGGGAAACCCAGCATAAAGTATTTTCTTATTAGTGTAGCTTTACAGTTCCTTTCAAGTTAGGCTAAAAATCTGTCCCCTTTGACTTCTGCCACATGTCAGGAACCATTTTCATCTCCCTTCTTCTGGCTCCTCCCATACCTGTTTGCTCTAATTTGGATTAATTTCTAGTCAGTTTTTTGAAATGAAAACTTGAGAACACATTAAAATATATTCTTGATGCAATAGGGCATAGTAAAAAGCAAGTCCACTTTTCAAGTCCCAGTATCAAGCACTTTGCCTCCATTGCTTTATTTAATCCTTCCTCCTACCAGAGACAGAAGTATCATAGTCCCCATTACACTAATGTGGAAGTTGAGGACCAATGTATTTAAGTGGCTCAACCAAAGTGGCACAGGTAGCAAATGGCTGAGCCAATATTCCAATCTGAGCATGTCTGGTTTCAGAGCCTGCAGAGTGGGGGTCAGAATTCCAGTTCTTGTTCCTGACTTTCCTCTGCCTAGCTTTCTTCGGTAATATGAATTCACTCACTCATCCATGGAATAAATATTTACTGAGTGCTTCAAATTTTACAAAATATTTTAGAGTTTATAACTCTTCCACTTTTCAAAAAAAAAAAAAATCCACAGACTTCCCTGGAATTAGTTTAGTGTGTAGGTTACAATTTCAGGAGGCAAGTTGCCTGGCTCTGTAACTAACTGTGAAATGCAGGCACATTTCGGCATCCCTTTGAACCTTGATTTTCTTTTCTGTACAATGGGGGATCACTGATTGTGATCACAGGGTTGTTAGAAGAATTAATGAGATAATTGACGCAAAGTGAAACCATCTTGTGTTGCCTGAAACATAGCACATGCTACTGGGTGTCAGATTTGTTTTTAATGACACTAAGTCTTATTTAGTGGAGGAGATGAAGACTCAAGGGTAGGAGAAGCTGAGAAAGAAGAGGAAATAAAGTTTCACCTGCAGGGACTTCCCCATGTCACAGAGCAGTAAATAGCAAAGCTATGACAGAGACAGGTCTTCTCCCTGCTCATCCACTGTTCAACCAGCCTGACCTCAACTTTATGGGCCAAGTTATCTCGACAAGCAGGCTAAGAATCTCAATGTCTGATATATCTATCTAACATGACCTAGAGAGAATAAAAAAAATAAAATTAGGTAAAATAGTCCAGATTTGCAAAATGCTGACAGCATTATCTAACTATAAATTCTTACTACTGGAGAAAACAACAAAACATGGTAGCTGTCTGGTGGAGTCATACAGACAGGAGTTTGAATATCAGCTCTGCCATCTACAGTCTGTGGGATTTAAGGTAATTTACTTAAATTCTCCAATAACAGCTCCTTTATCTGGAAAATGAAGATAATAATTATAATTACCTCTTAGAATTTTTGCAAGAACTGAGTTAGAATATAGGCCAGTGCTAGCAGACCTAGAGAAAAGATCTAATAAGGTTGGTAATTCGTATTCTTGTTTTAATGATTCATTTAAAGATGTGCACTGCTTAGCTCAGTGCACATCTTGGCACTCAATAAATGCCAGCCCTAACTCTTGGTAAAGGGTAAGCAATTACAGAGGTAGGTTGGAGACTCAAGCTCCAACAGAATTAGGATTTTTTCATGACATGCTACTCACTTCCCTTGGCTAGTTTTGACTTAGTGATGAATTAGTTACAGAATTAGGAGATCATCCCTGTCATAAATCTATTAAAATCAGAGCACCTATTGCTTTGTGCAAAAAATTCTATAAATACCTCCAGTTAGTCTCCATAAATTTGCTCCTCATGCCTTTAGTTCATCTTTCTCCCTTTCTTCGAATGTCCCTCATTTCTTCACTCTACCTTTCCTGTCCCTCTCCATGCCTCACTGCCTGGTGCATTCAACCTTTGAGTCCCAAAGTAAACACTATATTCCTATGAGGCTTTCCCATCACTTCCTTCTGCACCATCAAAAGTTGGTTGAGTGTCCTCTGGCCTTTCTGAGTCTATAGCCATTTAAAGATCCGTTTATTACAGTAATTACCATGCCATATTGTCACTTTCATTTTGATACAAGACATCAGCTGTGATTTTTTTAAAAGTGAACAAAATTTCTTGCAAAACTCTGAAGGAAAGTTCTTGACCTTGAGAGAGAGAGAAAATGTGACCAAAAAATGACTAGCTGACACCTTTGTTGGAAGCTTGTGCTCAATAATTATATACATGTACATGCATATGTTCGTTTATCTATGTAAATGGTATATATAAGTGTGTGTGTGTGTATTCCTAAGAATGTTCAAGGCATTCTGTCAATGCAAAGTTGAATTGCATATGGAATATTCTCTTCAACAAAACTCAGAATAAATATCAGCCACATACTTAATGCAAATGATATGTAATCTGTGCTCAATTGTAACCCCAGATAAAATGTCAATGTAGCTTAGAAGGGGGAGAAAATTATAGTATCTGTGTATCCAGTGAAGGAAAATTCTAAATATGCTTCTTGAAAGAGATTGCTTTTGAGCTGGATCTTAATTAAAGGCTAAGATGTATCTATATCTATGTATATAACTATATTTATTGATGTGAGGTATGCATGGATTCCCAGAATGAGAAATGCAGTGAACGAAGAGACATGAGAGAGTAGGAATCAGGAGAACATGGAGAATGGGATGAGTGGCATGCTAAGGCCAAAATGCATGTGTGTGTCTTTATGTTTGTATTTGTATGTATATATGCATGTAAATACAGTGTGTACATATGTGTGTGTATATGTGCATGCGTGTGCATATTGTGAAAAACAAAGTTGGAAAGGGATATTGGAGCCTAAATGGGAGATACTAGCTGTGTCTGAAAATTTTTCTAATTTACTTTTTAGATTAGAGGAGTTAACATTTTTTTTTTTCACAAAGATTTTATTTTTTTTTTTTTTTTCATTTTCTGTTTCAAGCATTTATTTTTTTTTTATTTTTTTTTTAATTTTATTTTGTCGATATACATTGTAGCTGATTAATGCTCCCCATCACCAAAACCTCCTTTCCTTCTCCCTCCCCCCCTCCCCCCCAACAATGTCCTTTCTGTTTGTTTGTTGTATCAACTTCAAATAATTGTGGTTGTTATATCTTCTTCCCCCCACCCCCCGGTTTGTGTGTGTGTGTGTGTATGTGTGTGTGTGAATTTATATATTAATTTTTAGCTTCCTCCAATAAGTGAGAACATGTGGTATTTCTCTTTCTGTGCCTGACTTGTTTCACTTAATATAATTCTCTCAAGGTCCATCCATGTTGTTGCAAATGGCAGTATTTCATTCGTTTTTATAGCTGAGTAGTATTCCATTGTGTAGATGTACCACATTTTCCGTATCCACTCATCTGATGATGGGCATTTGGGCTGGTTCCAACTCTTGGCTATTGTAAAGAGTGCTGCGATGAACATTGGGGAACAGGTATACCTTCGACTTGATGATTTCCATTCCTCTGGGTATATTCCCAACAGTGGGATGGCTGGGTCGTATGGTAGATCTATTTGCAATTGTTTAAGGAACCTCCATACCATTTTCCATAGAGGCTGCACTGGGTCTGACAAAATGCAATTTGCACCTTTAAGACTATAAATCTGGGAACTGAGTGGAGGATGGTTAGGCTGGGGAAAGAATTGGACAAGTCAAGATTCTAATTAAATAAAGTTTTGTTTAAAATATAGAAAATATCAATGCTTTAAATCAGAAAACTATAGCCATTAGTAGGACTTAGGTTTGCCAGGCATTTGGGGCATCCATTCATTTTAACAGAGACTCAGCACTTCACTAAGTCAAATGGGAGAAATTAGGTACATACAGATTTTGTTCCAAACAACAGTTTTAGAAATGAAGTGAAAAATACTGTGAGAAATTGTTTCTAAGGTGTTAATGCATTCCAAATATTTGCAGGGATGTTGAAATTCAGAAATTAATAGTGGGGTGATCTTTCTCCTCCTAGCAAAAGCTTTGGCTTGTAAAATCATTGTTGTTGTTGTTGTTGTTGTTGTTGTTGTTTTAAAGTATATTTTATATTTCCCACAGTATGTCATTTCCATGAGGGCAAGGACCATGACCAATATAATTCTTTTTTTTTTCATTTTTATTTTTATTTTGTTGATATACAATGTGGTTGATTATTATGGCCCATTACCGAAACCTCCCTCCCTCCTCCCTCCCCTCCCTCCCCCCCAACAATGTCCTTTCTCTTTGCTTGTCGTATCAACTTCAAGGATTTGTAGTTGTTATATCTTCTCCCCCCACCCTCCGGTTTTTGTGTGTGTGTGTGAATTTATTTATTTATTTTTAGCTCCCACCAATAAGTGAGAACATGTGGTATTTCTCTTTCTGTGCCTGACTTGTTTCACTTAATATAATTCTGTCAAGGTCCATCCATGTTGTTGCAAATGGCAGTATTTCATTCGTTTTTATAGCTGAGTAGTATTCCATTGTGTAGATATACCACATTTTCCGTATCCACTCATCTGATGATGGACTTTCGGGCTGGTTCCAACTCTTGGCTATTGTAAAAAGTGCTGCAATGAACATTGGGGAACAGGTATATCTTCGACGTGATGATTTCCATTCCTCTGGGTATATTCCCAGCAGTGGGATAGCTGGGTCGTATGGTAGATCTATCTGCAATTGTTTGAGGAACCTCCATATCATTTTCCATAGAGGCTGCACCATTTTGCAGTCCCACCAACAATGTATGAGAGTTCCTTTTTCTCTGCAACCTCACCAGCATTTATCGTTCAGAGTCTTTTGGATTTTAGCCATCCTAACTGGGGTGAGATGGTATCTCAGTGTAGTTTTGATTTGCATTTCGCGGATGCTGAGTGATGTTGAGCATTTTTTCATTTGTCTGTTGGCCATTTGTATATCTTCCTTAGAGAAATGCCTACTTAGCTCTTTTGCCCATTTATTAATTGGGTTGCTTGTTTTTTTCTTGTAAAGTTGTTTGAGTTCCTTGTATATTCTGGATATTAATCCTTTGTCAGATGTATATTTTGCAAATATTTTCTCCCACTCAGTCGGTTAAAAATGAAGTTTCATTTCTCCATTGAAAATTCACTGAATCTAGACAATGGACCAAAATATAAAACAACCTTTCAATAGAACATTTAATTTTCATTTAGATTAAATGAAGTGATCAAACTAAAATAATGTCTATGTACGCAATAAGCACCAGATAATTTTTAACTGCCATTAATTATGTTGTTGCTATTATTGTTATTTCTAATCCAAATGCTTCATTCTACATATGTGGTCTCTGGGTTTGTTCTCTCTAAATCGTGGTTGTGGAGATTGATATATGGATATCTCCTTTTGGTGGGAAGAATTGCTCCCTGTTTGGGGATTCCTCCATTGTTCAATGAAATGCTAATTCTTTAGTTCCACAACTTCAAACATTTGATTGATGCAGCATGTTAGGACTACTACTATTAAAACATTTCATACTCTATCACTTGGGCTACAGTTTCATGCAATATATTCTCATTTAATCATCTCAACATTATTTTTTATACCTGAAAAATTTAACACTTAGAAAGATAATGTATTTTTTAATTAATCTTACTATTATGTAGGGGAAAATACAAGGCACCAAATCTAGGGTTTTCTATTCAAAGTTCAATCCTTTTTGCGTTCTTCTGGATAGCTCAGTGAAGTTTTTAAATTTTGAATGAACTTAGTGTTTACTATATATTTATATCCCCAGTACTTATCAGAGCACTTCATATATAGCCAATGGTGTGCTAGAATCAGTTTGGGAATTTTACACTTGAAATTGAGCATGATGGGAGTACTTTTACTACAGAAATTGATAAGCACTACAAATCTGGGCTCCCCCCCCAATAAAAGATCTAGTTATTGAATGTCTACCCACAAATCACTGGAAGTCACTCAATATTCTAGGGTGAATGAATATCCTGGCATCTAACCAATTCCCTTCCTTTCAGCATACCATCCAATTTTAAAACTGAAATTATCAGTTGTCGATTATAGAAAATTCCACAGAACTGATGGAATCTGAGAAAGTTCATACTATTATTAGAACAAATGGGAACTATCAACTTATGTTAATGGTGAAAAAAGTCTATCCATTTAATTTATATTAAGATTATTGAGTTTTAGATAGCAGTACTTTGAGGATTGTGATATGACTGTTACGCCTGTTTGCCTAATTTTTTTAGCCAAATATGTACTGCAAATTTACTCAGATGTGATGAATGGTCCCCTCATCATAAAAAAGTCCATGACAATATTTTCATGCCGGAGGGGATGTTGGAGAGCTTGGTTTCTCTCCCGGGAGGCTCTGCTCTTAGCATATGCCTAATAAACATGCAGGCATTCTACTAACACAGCTATTTAAAATGGTGTTATCAAATATTAAAGTGATCATTTATGCAGCATTTGGTCCTGGAAGGAAGTTAGTTGGCTTTGAGTTTGGAAGAGAATTTCACAGAAAGTTCTGGATACTCTTCTTGAAATGGTGTAAGTGTTTTTTAATCCTATTGGATTATCTGTTGATTTGTTTTTCATAAATGTTGTGGCATGCGTTTCTCAGGCTGAAAGAAAGAGAACATTTGTGAGAAGGGGATTAAAGTATAATGCCCTCCAAATTGAAAAGGTACTTTGAGATCGAAGAAGGAAGCAGGTACATCCATTTGATAATCGGAGATATTTATTAATTGGGGTGACTGACATACAAGGAAGCTGGATACAGTGAAGAATCAGATGTCAGCAGATGAGAGCTCTCTCTCTCTCTCTGCAGATTCGACAATGTTTATATACCAAAAGTACCTGTCACTAAGAATTACTTCAGAGAAACATTTTTTAAAAAATAAGTTGATGAAATCATTCAACGGGTGTCTTTGTGATTCACAGGGTATGGGGGGTATTGAGATTTTAGTGCTAAGACCACTAATGTCACCTGCTATAATAAATCATTCACTTCCTGAAAACCATGTTTCTTTTAGAGCTTGCCCTAAGGTTAGGGTATAATTGGTCAGTGAAGCAAAGAAATGAGATTAAGCAGGAGTCAACGTGGCAGGTGGGGCCCAAAATGGCATTGGTTTTGTTCATCCTCTAAAAGAAAGGAAGAAAATTAGCATTTACTAAGCTTTCAATATTAGGCAGGTACTTTGCATGTCTTAGTTACTTAATCCTTACTACAGCCTTGTGAAGCATTACTATCATCATTTTACATGAGGGATAACTGATGCTTATCACAGTTAACTAACTCATGAAAAGTCATGCAACTTGTAAGTGGAAAACAGAATGCTATGAGCAAAAAAACCCATTAATGAATAGTCATGAGGAGTGCATGGCAAAAGGGTTAGTGGTATGGTGGGGCAAAAATGCATACGTGTGTATGTTTGTGTGCATGTTTGTATGTATGTAAATGTCTATGGGTATATATGAGTATGTGTGTGCATTTTTGTATAACCTTGAGATTCAAAGTTAGGCCTGTTTGATTTCTAAAATATTAAGATAATACATTAGACACGTGTTAGGCACCTGCACATTGCATATTGTTTAGACCTAACAGCAACCCTCATTTTAGTGATAAGGTCATTGAACTTCAGACGGCTTAAGTAACTTGCCCCAAATCACACAGCAAATAATTAGGGGATTCAATATTTAAAACCATGTCTGTCTGATCCCATGCCATTTAAAAGACATAAATCCAAACAGAGGCCAATACACTTCATGATATTTTTGCTTTATTTTTTACTCTTGCATCGTCTGCCTCTCCTCCACACCTCATATGTAAGCTAGAAATCATGACCATTTTACTAATTGTTGTAATCCCAATGCGTAGTTTGGATCATTATAGGTGTACCACAAGTAATGTCTAAATAAATGTATTGAACCGTAAGAATATAATCAAATAAACCACCACATTCAGCAGAATTTCTCTTGGATGTAATTGGGCTGAAGTGTTAGAGCGGATTACAGGTTGGTAAATCCCATTCAGAGTCAGGAGAGTGGGGGAGCTAATATGTTTGTCTACCATGCATTCACAGGCAAGAGAAGGGTGTCCATCTATCAGAGTGCAGCCAGTCTGAATTCCCATGAATATGCACAGTCTTAAACTCCTAAACCCCAAAGATCTTCCAGAGAAGACCATAACATGGGAAAAATTGGTGGCTTATTATCAGCTTTCCTTATTGGCTGCATGACCTTTGCTCATGGAAATAAGGGAGACAAGACAGGTGTCTGGTGTCCCTGATTCTGGGAACTAGGGAATGGCAGAGAGCTCTGTTATTGCAACTAGAATTCCTGTTCAAGAGGAGAATGTCCTGGCACATTAACAGTTATCCCTGGGTAAATAGAAAAGGGCAAGGGGGTTGGGGGGGGAGGTGGAAAAAGGAAGAGACAGATGAAGCAAAGAGAGAGGAAGACATTTATTGAATCATTACTCTATCCCAGACACTATTAAGTTAATTTGATACTAGTGACAGACCTATAGTATCAGGTTCAAAAAAGTAAAGTAACTTGGTCACATAGCTACCAAATAGTGGAGTTGTGTTCAAATACAGGCCACTATGACTCCAAATAATAAAAGACAGAGTTATTGATCAGTACTCTCAACCTGAAAGACATTCAGTATTTAATTCACATTTAAGGCTTATAACAATATTGCAAAGTAGGTATTGAAATCACTCTTTTATGAATAAAAAAACCTAAGACACAGAGGACTTACCAGGCTTTTTCAAAGTATATAAGTGATGGTCTCAGGACCTTGCAAGCTAGTATTCATGACTCCAAAGCTTATGTGCTTTTTTTCTGACTATACCACCAACAGATTGCAGATCATCTGTTTCAACAGGCATATTGTCATTTAAAACCATAGCTCTCCTTTTTGAAATTGCAAGTACTTGTAGCAACTTGGAATTCTTAAAGTCAATGAATGTTTCAGGCATGTCCGTGACCTCAAAGCATTTCTATTATTAATGATATCATGATCTTCTCCATAGCAACACTCCCTTAAGTTTTATATTTGTGAGTGAAAAAGATAAAAGCCACATAGAAGGAAGCTGGCTGTATATAAGAACAGAGAAACTTCCTTTTCCAAAGCACAATTTTGAGAAGAGTGAAATTTTAGAAAGACCAAATATTTATAAATACTTGATATTTATAAAGCCTAACCCACCCAGGGTGTTGATGGAACATGGAACATGGAAACTTATAATGGCTCTATCATATTTACATGGTGGAAAGTAGGGGACAGAGAACAGGAACCATTCTCCATGGTATTTACTATCAATGACACTTTACACACTTCTGCACTTGACAAGTTTAATTATAAAAATAATAGCACCCTTCTATGATGTACATACCAAACTCCACATAAAATGTTAAGTGTTTTGCATACCTTATCTCATTTAATCCTTATAATAACCTTAGGAGAAAACTGATACTCAATGAAATTAACTCCCTCTTTCTACAGCTAAAAAGTGGCAGGGCTGGGATTTGAACTCTAGCTTGCCTGACTTGAAAATTTTTCATTTAAAATAAACATGCCTAAACAAAACAAAACAAAAAACAAAACAATGCCTAATTAAACAAGGCACCTAAGAGTTGCTCACATATATTTGTTTTCTACAGTCCTCTGATCTACTGGTTTAGCTATTAGAAGCATCACAACTCTATTCTTGAGTGAGATAAGGAAAGAACTACTGAAAAATAACTACATTAAGCAAGTCACCCACCTTCACTGGACCTCAACTTCTTCATGTAAAATGGGGGAAGTTTAAAAACAGTTGCAAAGGTCTTCCTCTAGGTAACATGCTTGATACCTTCCTCAAGGTAACAGGCCTGGCTGAGGGAAAGTGGGCACTGATTTCAAGCTACCTGCAAATGAGCTCTGTCCCAGCTCTGCCACTTGCTAGCTGTTGACTCTGGGCAAAAGATCACATCCATTTGCAACTGTGTTCCCACAACCTTAAAACAGGAATAAAAATACCTAGCCTGTGAATTACTGTAGATTAAATGCAGAAAAAAGAACTGTGTTGGAAATGTTCCATGCAGCCCTTGGAAAATATGATCATCATATTTCATGTTCTTGCCTTTCCCTCTTAACAAGGAGCTTGTGAGGACAAGAAGAATAAAGAAGGGAGAAGTTCTTTGGGATAAATTATGTGAGGCAGATTTTTGACACCTGAAAATATAACAAGTCTCCTTGTCCTTATTTTTGTTTCTGTTTTCTCTAATAAACAGAATGAAAAGGAATAAGTGTAGGAATCAGAATGTGATCTGAGTTAGAAAAAGAAAAGAAGCCCTGGAGGGAGATTATGAAAAAAGACTTGATCTTACCCCTCCCATCTGGCACCCAGCTGAGCTCCTCCAATCCCGGTGTCTAACTGTTCACTGAAGAAATATTAACTGGAGGCCTACTAAGTGCCAGATCCTATTCTTTTTTCCAAAGATAAATGGGAACCTAGATAAAGTCCCTGCCCTCAAGGTTCTAAAGTTAGAGAAAGGGATACAAGCAAATCAGATTTTTATTTTAATGCAATGCAAAAAAAAAAAAGTGCTCTAATAGGGAAAGGACAACTACATAGCCCATATTTGAAGGGCCACCAGGGGCAGTGACACGTAAGCTGAGAGAGGAAGATGCATTTTCTTGAAGAAAAAATGGAAGGACAATGAGGCTCTGAGGCTTCATCCTGAGAACTGGATGGATGAACAGGCGAGCCTTCGATGGCTAGGCAGAGATCTAGATCTTCATTTCACGGACACTGGGAATTAGAGTGTAATGTGTTATGATCAGAATCAATTGCTACAGCACCACGTGTAGTAACCAGGCTATGTGTGCATAGGAGGTGTGTGTGAGTGTGTGTGCACACATGTGCATGTGCACACATATGAAGGCGATAGTGAATCTAGGTCTATGTAGTATACCTGGTGATGTTTTCTCTTGGGAGACTGTTGCTGCTCTGGGCTGTCACTGATCAACTTGCTCTGGCCATTTGTTTTCTCAGATAATCTATTTCCGTTCCCTGTGTGCTTGGCCATGTTTTGCCCTTTCAGAGTTTGTGCACTGCCATTCTCCTGGACGTGCCTTTATTTATCTCTCTGGATACCTGCTCATTTGTTTCAGCACACACGGCCAAGGTCCACATTCCCTCACCCAGTGCCAATTTTACTCCAGATTCCTTATCCTCCCTTTGAAAGCCATTTCGGGCACCTTCTTTTATTCCCCAAACTGCACACAAAGGCTGAAGCAGGTGAAAATTTACTGAGAAGAAAGGTTAGTGGTTAATAGGCACAGCCAGAAAAGGTACATTAAACACATTCTTTTATGTAGTTCACGAAGCCCCTAAAAAAAAAAAAGGAAAAAATGGCCAGGTATCTCATAGAGGACACGTCAAAGCCGTGTTAGGAATGGAATCCTCTTCTGTACAGGTTAGAAGAAGAACACAGTTTTAAATTATACACACACACACGTGCAAGTGAGCATAGTGAGCAAGGGCTCATCACGCCATACTTTTCACCCCATCCAGCTCCAGACTGATAAGTATTTTAATTACTTCATCTTTCTTTATATATTTTTTCTAATAGTTACTTATCTTTAATATGCCTTTACTGTTACTTCGTTTGTCATTTTGAGACATTTTCAGTTGACTTCAGCACTCTAGGATGCTTTCCCCCAAACTTCTCTCCCTCTTTGCCTCATTGGGTGTCAGACTCTCTCTGCCTTCCCTGGCTCCCTACAGGTTTTATTATCCAGGTATTACTCCTAATGAGATACTTGCATGTGTAATCACATTTTGACATCGCTTTCTGGAAGACCTGGATTACCATAGTCTCTCTGCTCAATACTTCTGTGGCTGCCACAGGATGAAGTCCAAATTCCTCTGCAGGGCATTCACAGCCTGTAACAACTACTACCAGCCAACACCCACTTCAGGCTGCATCTCCCTGCACATGAAACCAGACACCCTGCTGATAGTGACCTGCTCCTTCTTCTTCTGTCCTCTGTGCATGCCATTTCCTTTTGCATTTCTGGAATTCCCTCTCTTCTATTGCCTATCTGGAGAACGTCTCATTATTCGAAAATTTTCCCAACCACCCTCTCTTACCCCACCTGCAGGATGGGTGCGATGTCCCCATCACTCTCACAGAGCTTTGCCTGCATCTACTGTAGCTCTGACCACAAGGTAGGTGACTTTTTACTTATGTGCTTGACTCCCCGTTTGGACTGATGATCTTAGGAGCCAAGCTGCACCCCTATATTGCTTCCTACTCTGTCGATTGGAAATAAAGTAATGAGGCTGTAGTGAAGAGAGAGAGACCTAGATTTAAATCCAGCTCCATTGGGATAAACACCGCATGTGCTCACTCATATGTGGGAGCTAAGAGAGAAAGGAAGGCAGGAAAGAAAGACTACAGTAGTGCTGTGATCCAACAGAGAGAGGGAACATTCCTAGGGCTACAAATTGGAGTGGAGGGGAGAGGGGGAGGAAGAGGGAGGTTGGGGGATAATTGGAAGGGGACAAAGGGAACAAAAGTAATTTCTGGTAATGGATATGCCCCCACTAGGAATCTGGCCCTCACATCATGGGCAGGATGGGAGACAATCAGCTTTGTATCTCATGAATATTCTAAATAAATAAATAAATAAAAATAAAATAAAATAACCTATCAAGCCATGAAAACACTAGCACATGGAGGAATTTTATTATTATTTTTTTTTAATTTTATTTTGTCGATATACATTGTGGCTGATTATTGCTCCCCATCACCAAAACCTCCCTCCCTTCTCCCTCCACATGGAGGAATTTTAAATGCATATTAATAAGCAAAAGAAACCAAACTGAATAGTCTACATACTGTTTGGTGTCAACTATAAGACACTTCAAAAAAGGTAAAACTATGAAGACAATAAAAAGATCAATGGCTGCCAAGGAGGGGGAAGGAGGAATAAATAGAGCACAGAAGTCAGTGGAACTATTCTGTTGACACTATAATGGTAGATACATGTTATTATACATTTGTCAAAACCCACAGAATGTACAAATCCAAAGTGAACCCTAATGTAAACTACAGAGTTTGGGTGATAATGATGTGTCAATGTTAGTTCATTGATTGCAACAAGTGTACCACTCTGGTACAGGAGGTTGATCCTACAGGAGGTTGAGCATCTGTGGGTGCAGAGGGGCTATGGGAACTCTCTGTACTTTCCACTCAACTTCACTATGAACCTAAAACTCCTCTTAAAAACAATTAAGTTTATTGAAATTTAAAAAAAAATAAAGCAAACTAAAAAAGGATTCCTCTCTACAACACTATCTGGATAATATTTTGTTTTTTATTTAATTTTTTTGTGTGTGTGTGTCCAAATTTTATTTTATTTTGTCAGTATACAAATGTAGCTGATTATTGTGGCCAATTATCGAAACCTCCCTCCCTCCTCCCTCGCCCCCCTCCCTCCCAACAATGTCCTTTCTGTTTGCTTCTCATATCAACTTCAAGGAATTGTAATTGTTATGTCTTCTTCACCCCCGCCCCAGTTTTTTGTGTATTTATTTATTTATTTTTAGCTCCCACAAATAAGTGAGAACATGTGATATTTCTCTTTCTGCGCCTGACTTGTTTCACTTAATATAATTCTCTCTAGGTCCATCCATGTCATTGCAAATGGCAGTATTTCATTCTTTTTTATAGCAGAGTAGTATTCCATTGTGTAGATATACCACATTTTCCATATCCACTCATCTGATGATGGACATTTGGGCTGGTTCCAACTCTTACCTATTGTAAAGAGTGCTGCAATGAACATTGGGGAGCAGATATACCTTCGACTTGATGATTTCGATTCCTCTGGGTATATTCCCAGCAGTGGGATAGCTGGGTCATATGGCAGATCTATCAGCAATTGTTTGAGGAACTTCGATACCATTTTCCATAAAGACTGCACCATTTTACAGTCCCACCAACAATGTATGAGAGTTCCTGTTTCTCCACAATCTCGCCAGCATTTATTGTTCACAGGCTTTTGTATATTAGCCATCCTAACTGGGGTGAGATGGTATCTCAGTGTGGTTTTGATTTGCATTTCCCGAATGCTGAGTGATGTTGAGAATTTTTTCATATGTCTGTAGGCCATTTGTATATCTTCCTTAGAGAAATGCCTACTTAGCTCTTTTGCCCATTTTTTAATTGGGTTGCTTGTTTTTTTCTTGTAAAGTTGTTTGAGTTCCTTATATATTCTGGATATTAATCCTTTGTCAGATGCATATTTTGCAAATATTCTCTCCCAGTCTGTTTGTTATCTTTTAACTCTGCTAATTGTTTCTTCTGCTGTGCAGAAGCTCTTTAGTTTGATATAATCCCATTTGTTTATTTTTCCTCTGGTTGACCATGCTTTTGAGGTCATATTCATGAAGTCTGTGTCCAGTCCTACTTCCTGAAGTGTTTCTCCTATGTTTTCTTTAAGAAGTTTAATTGTTTCTGGGTGTATATTTAATTATTTAATCCATTTAGAGTTGACTTTAGTATATGGTGAAAGGTATGGGTCTACTTTCATTCTGCTGCATATTGATATCCAGTTATCCCAGCACCATTTGCTGAAGAGGCAGTCTCTTCCCCAGTGTATAGGCTTGGTGCCTTTGTCAAAGATCAGATGGCTGTAGGTGTATGGGTTGATTTCTGGATTCTCTATTCTATTCCATTCATCAGTGTGTCTGTTTTTATGCCAGTACCATGCTGTTTTGGTTATTATAGCTTTGTAGTATAGTATAAAGACAGGTAGTGTTATGCCTCCAGCTTTATTTATTTTTTTTTTTTTTGCTCAGCATTGCTTTGGCAATGTGTGGTCTTTTGTTATTCCATATGAATATCTGGATAGTTTTTTCCTTTTCTGAGAAAAATTTCATTGAAATTTTGATGGGGATTGCATTGAATTTGTATATGACTTTGGGTAGTATGGACATTTTCACAATGATGATTCTTCCAATCCACGAGCATGGGATATCTTTCCATCTTCTTCCATCCTCTTCAATTTCTCTCAGCACTGGTTTGTAGATCTCATTATAGAGATTTTTCACCTCCTTGGTTAACTCAATTCCTAAGTATTTTATTTTTTTTGGTGGCTATTGTAAATGGGCAAGCTTTCTTGATTTCTCTTTCTGCATGTTCACTATTGGAGCATAGAAATGCTACTGATTTTTGTGTGTTGATTTTGTATCCTGCTACTGTGTTGAAATCATTTATCAATTCCAACAGTTTTTTTGTAGAGGTTTTAGGCTGTTCGGTATATAGGATCATGTCATCTGCAGACAAGGACAGTTTGACTGCATCTTTTCCAATCTGGATGCCCTTTATTTCCTTCTCTTCTCTGATTGCTTTGGCTAGTACTTCCAACATTATGTTGAATAGGAGTGTTGAGAGTGGGCATCCTTGTCTAGTTCCTGTTCTTAAAGGAAAAGCTTTCAGCTTTTCCCCATTCAGGATGATATTGGTAGTGGGTTTGCCATATATGGCTTTAATTATGTTGAGATACTTTCCCTCTATACCTAACTTATAGAGGGTCTTTGTCATGAATGAATGTTGAATTTTATCAAATGCTTTTTCAGCATCTATAGAGATGACCATATGGTCCTTGTGTTTGATTTCATTAATATGGTGTATCACATTTATTGATTTGCATATGTTGAACCAACGTCGCATCCCTGGGATGAATCTCACTTGATCAGGGTTAATACTTTTACATATGTGTTGCTATATTCTGTTAGCTAGTATTTTATTGAGGATTTTTGCATCTATATTCATCAAGGATATCGGCCTGTAGTTTTCTTTTTTAGTTGTATCTTTACCTTGTTTTGGTATCAGGATGATGTTTGCTTCATAGAATGAGTTTGGGATATTTGCCTCTGTTTCAATCTTTTGGAATAGTTTGCAAAGAATTGGTGTCAATTCCTCTTTGAATTTTGGTAAAATTCTGCTATGAATTCATCTGGTCCTGGGCTTTTCTTTGTTGGGAGCCTTCTGATAACAACTTCAATCTCCTTTATTGTTATTGGTCTTTTCAGATTTTCTACATCTTCATGGCTCAGTTTTGGGAGCTTGTGTGTGTCCAGAAATTTATCCATTCCCTCCAGATTTTCAAATTTGTTGGCATATAGTTGTTTATAGTTGTCTTGAATGATTCCTTATATTTCAGATGTATCGGTTGTAATATCACTTTTTCATTTCTAATTTTTGTTATTTGGATCTTCTCTTTTCTGTTTTTAGTTATCCATGCTAATGATTTGTCAATTTTATTTATCTTTTCAATAAACGAACTTTTTGATTCATTGATCTTTTGTATTGTTTTTTGGGTTTCAATGTCATTAAGTTCTGCTCTGATCTTAATGATTTCTTTCCATCTGCTAACTTTGGGTTTGGATTGTTCTTGATTTTCTAGTTTTTTAAGGTGAAGTGTTAGGTTGTTCACTTGCCATCTTTCCATTCCTCTGAAATAAGCATTTAATGTGATAAATTTCCCCCTTTGTAATGCTTTTGTAGTATCCAACAGGTTTTGGTATGATGTATCATTATTTTCATTAGTTTCAATAAATTTTTTTGATTTCCTTTTTGATTTCTTCTTGGACCCATATGTCATTAAGTAGAAGGCTGTTTAATTTCCATGTGTTTGTATAGCTTCCAGAATTTCATTTGTTATTGATTTCTAATTTTAATCTATTGTGGTCTGAGAAAATACATGGGATAATTCCAATTTTTTTGAATTTGTTGCGACTTGATTTGTGACCTAATATGTGACCTATCCTGGAGAATGATCCATGTGCTGATGAGAAGAATGAATATTCTGAGGTTGTTGGATGGAATGTTCTGTAGATATCTGCCAAGTCCACTTGGTCTAGTATGTTGTTTAGATCTTGTGTTTCTCTGCTGATTCTTTGCCTAGATGATCTGTCTAATATTGACAGTGGTGTGTTCAGGTCCCCTGCTATTATGGTATTAGTATCTATTTCCTTCTTTAGGTCTAATAGAGTTTGTTTTATAAATCTGGCTGCTCTGACATTGGGTGTGTATATATTTATGATTGTTATGTCTTCTTGATGCATCAATCCTTTTATCATTATGTACTGGCCCTCATTATCTCTTTTTATGGTTTTTAGTTTAAAGTCTATTTTATCAGAAATAAGAATAGCTACTCCAGCTCGGTTTCCATTTCTGTTTGCATGGTAAATCTTTTTCTATCCTTTCATTCTTAGTCTATGCGAGTCTTTATGGGTGAGGTGAGTCACTTGAAGGCACCATATAGTTGGGACTTCTTTTTAATCCAGTCAGCCAGTCTGTGTCTTTTGATTGGGGAATTTAAGCCTTTTACATTAAGAGTTGTTATTGAAAAGTGTTGATTTAATCCTCACATTTAATTGATGTTTGTTTGGATGTCTTTGGTGTCTTTTGTTCCTTTCTTTCTGATTTACTGTTTTTTTGTCTGTATTTGTTGGTTCCTTGGGTTGTAGATAGCCTTTTTGTTTGTTTGTTTTCTCTTCATGAATGCCATTTTTATTATACTAGTGTGTTTTGATTTTTCTTGGGTTTTTATGGCAGTGGTAGTTATTTTTCAGGTTCCAAACCCTGTACTCCCTTGAGAGCTTCTTGTAAGGGTGGTCATGTGGTAGTAAACTCCTGCAGTTTTTTTTTTTTTTTTTTTGTCTGAGAAATATACTATTTTCCCTTCGTTTCAAAAGGATAGCCCTGTGGGGTAGAGTATTCTTAGCTGACAATCTCTGTCTTTTAGTGTTTGGAGTATATCATCCCATTCCTTTCTGGATTTCAGGGTTTGTGATGAAAAGTCTGATATTAGTCTGATTGAGGCTCCCTTATAGGTGATTTGATGCTTCTCTCTTGCAGCTTTTAAGATTCTCTCTTTGTCTTTGAGTTTTGCCAATTTGACTACAACATGTCTTGGAGAAGACCTTTTGGGGTTGAATACGTTTGGGGATCTTTGAGGTTCCTGAATCTGAAGATCTGTGACTTTTCCTATACCTGGGAAGTTTTCTGCCACTATTTTGTTGAATATGTTTTCAATGCAATCTCCTTTTTCCTCCCCTTCTGGAATACCCATGACTCAGATATTTGAGTGCTTAAGGTTGTCTGATATCTCTCTGAGATTTTATTCAGTTCCTTTAATTCTTTTTCCTTTCTTTTTTTTTTTTTTTTCTTTTCTTTTCTTTTTTTTTTTTTTTTTTTTTTTTGGTCTGCCTATATTATTTCAAACAGCCCATCTTCAAGGTCAGAAGTTCTCTCTTCTACTTCTGCAAGCCTGCTGGTTAAATTCTGTTGTGTTTTTTATTTTGTTGAATGAATTCTTCAGCTTGGCAAGCTCTGCTACATTCTTTTTCAGAGCATTGATTTCCTTGTACATTTCTTCTTTCGAGTCCTGCATACTTTTCCTCGTTTCATCATGTTGTCTAGCTGAGTTTTCTTGTATCTCATTTAGTTTCCTTAGAATTATCACTCGAAATTCCTTGTCAGACATTTCAATGGCTTCTGGTTCTATAGGATCTAGAGCTTGAGAGTTATTACCTTTTGGTGGTGTACTTTCTTGATTTTTCATATTTCTGGTATCTTTCCTTTGAGGCCTACCTGCTGGATTGTGCAGCAGCACTGCAGGGTGTGTGGTCTTTGCGGAGATTCAAGCTCCCCTGCTGGATGTCTCCTGGCCCCACATGCACTGGGCCAGGCTGCTGTGTCATGCGGTGGCACCACAGGGCATGTGTTCTCTGTGGAGCTTCCACCTCCCCTGCTGGACATCTCCCTGCTCCATGCACACTGGGCTGGGCTGGGAATGGAGATGGGTGGCAGCGTTGATGCCTACCTGCTGGATTGTATGACAGCATCGCAGGGCATGTTGGATAATATTTTAATTTTGTTCCCAGGACTTTTCAAAAAAAAAAAAAGAAAGAAAGAAAGAAAAATAAATAAATAAATAAGTCCAGCTCTATCACTTATTGTTTGTCTTAGATCAAGGGACTTAATCTTTTGAAACCAAATGAGATTTCTATGTCAAATGAGGACTCCACCACCGAGGTAGCTGTTAGAACTGCTATAAAATGTATCATGTGTAATCTTTGATATGGAGACTTGAAATGGGACTTTTGGGTTGTCTCCCTTGGAGGGGATGTGGGGTGAGTGTATTTTGTATGCTAGAAGTAAGGCTAACCAAACATTTGATGATCAAAAGAGGAATATTTGTTATCTATTATTTCTGTCTGACAAATATTTCCGAGTCCCCTTTTTTCCAGGTAGATGGTAGGATTGTACTTCCTTGACCACCTGAAAGTAGCTCTGGTCACATAACCTTCATTGGTTGATGGAATGTGATCAAAAGTGATGTGGCACATTCTGGGCAAAAGAGTTAAGAACTGCTTTGTGATCCATCCTCTCATTCTCTCTCTCACTGCCATGCAACTTGTGCTCTTCCAGACTGTGGCTGCTCCACTGGTCTGTTTCCTAAAGTGAGGGCATTGCAGAGGGCTTGAGCCAACCCATGATGGGCTTGTTCATAAGTGAGAAACAAGCCTCTGTTGTTTCCAGCCACTCAAGTTGTTTGTTTCACCTGGTAGGAAGAACTCTAAATGGTCCCCATAACCTTTTCCCCTGGTGTTACTCCCCAGATATCGGTACCTTACATGCTGAAAGGAATTTTGCAGACCTGACTAAGGCTACTAAGCAGTTAATAAAGAGATTACCTGTGTGAGTCTATTCTAACTATATGAGTCTTTTCAAAGTGAAGAGATTTATCTGACTGGTAGCAGAAGAAGTAGAGATATTTGAAGGATGAGGGGTATTTGATGACAGTGAGATTTTCTGCTGCTGAGATGGAGGGAATCACCTGGAAGTACCTGAAAATAGGTTCTAGAAACTAAGAGTAGCCCTAAGCCAATAGTCAACAAGGAATTGGAGTCTGCCAACAACTCAATGAGCTTGGAAGTGAATTCTTCCCCAGAGTCTCCAGATAGGAGCCTCACGTGGCTGACACTTTGATTTCAGCCTTGTGAGACCCTACAGAGAGATCTTAGACTCATGAAAATTTCTGACCTACAGAAATAATTGTGAGCTAATAAATGGATGCATTTTCAACTGCTCAACTTGTGGTCATTTGTAATGCACCAATGGAAAACGAATACATGAAAACACCCTAACCTAGCCCACCCAGACTGAACCACAATTCATATTTCTGTGAAGGACTATTCCCACTGCAAACTTTTTTTAAAGCAGAGATTGCACCTTAAAGAATTTGCTTCCCCAGAGCATAGAAAAGTGCCTGACACATGATATATGCTTATGACTCATAAATTTAATCATATTGGGGAAACAAGATTAGTGCAATGTCATTACCAAAGTACCTGATTTGTACTTTAAAAAAAAGGTTTTTTAAAAAAAGAAACATAATACTCACAATGTGTAGATTGAAAAATGTGTCACAGCTCTGAGAAACTGTTAAGGATGACTACTCTTTACTTCATTCTTCCCAAACCACATAGTAGCATAGACATAGAAGGAGTGAGTAGTATATGTATTTATACACATGTAGGTGAAAGCACTATAAGTGACCAGATAAAGTAGGAATGAGCAAGACTGTGTCCTTGGGAGTCATAGGCCACTTATGTTTTTAATTCCTCAAGAAGCTTTCCTTGAATCTTTCACTCAGACTAGGAGGAGTCTTCTAGTTATAGTTGTCCAAAGTATTCTCTATATCTCCTTCAAGACATTTCCTCAACTATAATTAAATAATTATTTGTGTAATTGATTGTTTAAAATCTGGCTACTGTCTCTGAGGACAGAAACCATGTTTGGTTGATTGGAGTTGACTCCCTGTGACATCCTATAGTTCCTGACACATGGTTTGTGTTCAGTGTAAAATCTCAACAGAGAGAGGGGCAAACCAGGAGGTAACAGAGCCAATCTTCAGTAATGTAAGTGCTACATGGGGCAGGGCTTATTGTTCCAAAGATATGGACACAGAGTAACACTGGTCAGGATGCTAGAGACAGAATATTAAGGCATCATTCTGTGGAAGGTGTGTAGCAAAAGCTAGTTGAGTTTCCAGGCTTTAATTCCATGAGTTGGGGTTCAGGGGAACTGCTGGACAAACAAGGAAAGGCCTTCAAATTGGGCTAACACGATGAGAGTTGTAGAGAAACCTGATCAGAAACCAGGTGGGCTCCCAGGCTGATTCATTCTGAGATTCTGATGTCAAGTCTGTTTCACAGCTATGACCTAGCATCAGGGAAGCTTGTTGTTTTTGGATCAAGGGATCAGGGATCGGTCTGGGGAAGGGAATTAATTCTAAGTCTCATAGGATGCTTGATAGCTGTAGACAACACTTACCGACTGCTCACTCTGAGCTTGAAACTGTTTAAGCAAGTTACACATTGTCACAGTTCATCTGCAGGGCAACTCTTATAGGTAAGTGCTGGTAGTATCTCCATGTTAAAGATGAGAAGCGAAAGCTTTTCAAGGTTGTCAAGGTCATCAAGCCAGTCCCAAAGTCATAAGGCTGGTCAGTGCTCAAACATGGCAGTTTGAGTCCACACTTTAACATCATCACAGTGTGAGGTGATGAAAGGGAGTGTGTGTTGGAGGCCACAGATGGGGGTTTAAATCCAGCCCTACCATTCTGCAGCTGGGCTAACCGAACAAGTTTATTGACCTCTCTGGGCTTCAGGATCCTTTTCTACAAAGTAGATACAGTTATACTAAATCTAGGAGTAGAGATGGGATTATGTAATATCAATCATGGAAAGTGTCCAACAGAGTAGATTTTCAACACATGTTACCTAACCCTTTACCTTTCGCCTCTTTTGCAATCGATTTGGGAACCAGAGGGGGCCTTTATCTGCATGTGGAGATCCTCAGATCTTGCCCAGCCGGGAAGGTCAGAAAGAAACAGAGGTGAGACAACTGAGACCTGCCTGCCTCACTGTTTCTGTGCCTGTTTGCTTGCTGCTGAATGAAGATAATAGTGCTTAGCTTACAGGTGTTCTATGAAGATCAAATGAGATCGGTTTTGTGAGTGCTCTACAAACGTACTGCAAGGGCATGTCAGGTATTGTTATTCCTTCTGTTCTGTCTCATTCAACAGAATAAAGGCAGGAAGAATCCCAGAGCCTCAGCATTGCTATGAGACAGATTTGTGTTTTCAATTGTTCTTCTTGGAAATTGTAAAAGTAATTTCAGCCTGAATGAGTACTGAAGCGATTTCAATTTCCCTTTAAATTCACAGATGCCAAAACCCTGTGATTTAGGCTCCCTTGAAATGCCACTGAAACTGTCTGCCTGCTCTCAGTTTTAATCATGTACTTAGGACTTAGCTGAAAGTGGAGAAATAATGTCTTCAATCATGGTTAAGCCTTTTAGAGAGAGAAGCAAGCTCACCTACTGAGGAACCACTATGGTTTGAAGACCCACATCTGTTAGCATGGTTTCCAAGGTTTTTCAATAGCCTGAACCCTATTTTATCTTTATTCCTCTGCCTTTCCCTGTCAGCTTCCAATCCCACCTGTATTTTTCCTGATCTGCTCACCACTCAATTAATGTATCATTCAATCCCATGCCTCTGTGCTTTAATTGTACTCTTTCCTCTATCTAGAACGCCTCTGCCACCACATGTAGACTTTCCTTCAGACAGAACCCAGACACCCCCTACCCTCGGAAGTCTTCCTTCTCTGTCTTATTCTCAACCTACTTTGTGTCGTCTTCCCCAATGTTTCCCTCTGAGTCATTCATTCATCCATTCAGCCCTTTTTCCTCCCTTTCCCCATCCATCCCTTCATCTCTTCCTCCACCCATCATTCAATATCTGAGTGTTTCCTGTGTTCTGGGCAGTGTGAAGGTGGAGTATCCTACACGATGTCCTGGGCTGACAATTGAAGCCCTAAAATCCTACAAAAAAGTAAAAACAATCAAACAAAACACTAGGTCTCAGCTTTCAAATAGGCCTTTATTTAATATTGAATAATTACAAAATATCGTTGCTGCAGTGAATGAATAAGGTAATGGTGACAGTTAAGCATGGAAAGGCATTTGTCTCATGGAGAAATCAAAGAAGGCTTCAGATAGAGGTGACACCCACACTTACCCTTTTGAGAGATAAATAAGAAATTGCCATATGGAGCACCTGAATTGCAGCAATTTTCATACTGTCATATGCTACTTGTATATGTGGTTTCCTACCTCTGTTATTCTGGGACTTATCTGACAGCATAAATCTTATGCTGCTATTCATTCTTGTCTCAAGAAATGTCTGGCACATTGAAATGAATGAATGGATGGATACATGACAGTATTTTAGAAAGAGGGAAATATTCTCTTTTTTTTTTTTACATAAAGGAGCTTATGATGTCAAGACAGGAAGAAATCCAGGCCTAGAGATGAGCACTGTAAAGGCTAATCTCAAGCTATCTTGTAAATCAATAATAATAACTAATGCTTTTTAAGCATTTAATATCTTCCAGACACTTACCAAATATTTTCCCTGAACTTTCATAATCTATAAAACAATCTTAAAAACAGGGTTATTATTATCTGTATTTTAAGGTTGAAAAGACTGAAGCACAAAGAGCTGAAGCAACTTACCTAGGTCACAGAGTTGTTATTCAGCTCAGTTTTAAATCTAGCTCTGGATCCAGAGCCCAAGCTCTTAGCTGCTGCATGATACTACTGTCCACAGTGGTTTTCTTCTTTTTCAAGTGCTTCAGTGGTTAGCCTAGGGCATTGTGTGGGATACTCCACCTTCACCTCAAAGTAAACCCATACCATGCATCTCTCCCTAAATACTGAGTTCAACCTTAGGGGCACTAAATTGATTGCTTGAATCACCTTACTTGATACATAAAATCTCCTCTCTGGCATTTTTGTTCACGGGATGTTAATGAGTGACATGTTCTATATGGCATAGTGGTTAAGGATTGTTTTTGATGTTGGGCACCACAGAGTTCAAATACCAGCTCTGCCATGACTGCAAGATCTCAGACAAATAAACAAAAATGTATTTAATTTAGGTCAGTCTGCTTTTCATCATGTATAATAATAGTATAATGACACCTAATGTAATGTCAAAATTAAATGATATAACATGTCAAGTGTTTAGCACTGTACTTATCTCATGTAAATACTTAACAGATACTGATTAATACTCTATATATTATTAAATGATATAGAATATTTCTATTATTTGACATTACATGCTAATATATGTTAAAACTATAAAATATTACATATTATGTACTATACATTTTATAGCATATTACTTTTATAGTATACATTATATGTTAAATATATAGTTGTATATTTTTCTTTTCATTTTCATCCAGTCTGCAGTGCAATGTACTTAAAAGCACAGGTTTTGGAATCTGACTGCATTTGGTTGAATCCTGCTCTTTTATTTAATAGCTATTTACTTTAGCCAAATCATTAAAAATTAATAAGAATAATAATACTATTTCTAGGATCATTGGGTGTTGTGAAGATAAAATGAGGCAAAATGTTTGACAAATAGTAAGCATTTAATAAATGTTGCTGTTACTATGAGCATTACCATCCTTATTTCCCTTGTCTTCTCAGAACACCTGAGCACATCTGAAATACAAAATATACCTTTTAACTACAGGTGCTATTAAAAAATATATTTGTTCTTAAGTGATGTTCTAGAACACACATATGTTATCTGGCTATGGAGCCTGCACACGGGCACTGAGGATTCCTAAATGACACAGTTTGCGCAGTTAAGACAACCAACACTTCCACAACCATTGAACTTCATTTTATTCCTTGACCATCACGTAAGCTCTGGATATTTGTATGTTGTCTTCTCTTCCAAATTTTCATAATTCCACTGACTTCCTTCTGGGCACTACCCATAGGAGAGGAGAGAAATGAGATGAGGAAAGAAGGCAATATGTATAGGCAAGAGCAGGGGCAAGAGCAAAAATGCGCAAGAATGATAAAGAGGATGACACGTTTGACATACAAAAAAACAAATTTCCTGAAGCATTCCTGCAGCAGACTATGGAGAACAGGCTGTGTTACTTCTTTAATGATTGGTTTGGGTCTTGTAATAGGAAAGATCTATGCCCTTTTGAAAGCCTATACACTGTATCTGATACAGGTACACAGTGAACAGGCAAGAGAGAAAAGGGTTGGCCAAAAGTGTAAGGCTCCTGAGAAGACAAGAGGCACACATGTATAAATGAGGTAAGACTTCCATGCTGTGCTTACTAATGAGCACTTTATTCTAGAGGTTGTAAGCACTGCAAAATGTTCTCAGATTGCATTTCTCTACTGGCCACTCTGGTGGAGGTGCAGTCCTAGAGAGAAGAGAATAGATTGGAGGGTATGAGGCTGGCTGAGGGGAGCTCCAAGAGCTGTTGCAGTAATCTGGGAACAAGTAGAGATGATGGGCCTGGAGCTAAGGTGGTGGTCATGGAGAAGTCAAGACAGAGACAGGGGTCATTGGAGAGGTATTAGGAGTCGCTGTAGGTTCATAACTGATTGTCAGTGGATGGTGGAGCAGAGGAAGGGGAAGAAGTTGAGGTTGACGTTCCAGGTCCTGCTTTGGACAATGGGAAGATGACCGCATTAGGATGAGCAACACTCAGAGGAGGACGATGAACGAGGTGCAGGTGGACACCTGCTGGGTGATGTCCTTCTGGCAGTTGCATATATGGGTCTGGCCTTGAAATAGAGATTTAGGCATAATTAGTAAATACATGATAATTAAAGCCAGGTGACTGATGGAATAACCAAAAAGAAGACAGAGTTTGTGGTGAGACGGGAAATTTGATATGTATTAATAATAACGGGAAGGAGCTGGTAGAGAGAAAGGGATTGAGGGTATGTAAGGATAGAAGGGCCAAATCACTGACGTAAGGGCCTGAGAGGGTGACAAAATTCACAATGCAAGATGCAGATTTGCCTCATTTAGAGAAAAACACGTTGTCCTTTGTGACAGAAGAGAATGAGGAAAATACAGGAAAGATATGGGAGTTGTGACTTTGTATTTTCTTATGAAGTACAAGGCAAGTTGATGCACTAAGATAGAGAAGGGAAGGTTTCAAGAGTCAGAGGTTTGAGAAGGTAAGGTCTAATGAGAAGTCTGATTAGAGCAAGAGGGGGAAAGCTTGTGTTAATGTCAGGGTGACTGGCATGTGCAGTCAAGAATGACAGAAGAAAATGAAGGCTGTTAAATCACCTGTAATTTCTGTATTCCCTGATTTTAACATCTGCTTCATCCAGCCCTCAGGAGTATCCAGCAACCATCATAGACTGATGTTTAAGCAGGATGCCAACTACCAGAGCATCCAAAATTCGTTTTTATTCACTCCTACTAGACCTTGGCTTCCTTTGGAAGCATTCCTCTGGAACATTTTAGAGGAATTGAGAAACAGCAGAGCTATCATGTTGGGTTAATGTGGGTAGTTAACTCACTTAAGTAATGGGATGAGGCTTAAAATAAAACTTTTTAGATTATATTAATGTGCTACTAGGTTAAGTCTAACACATCTCTGTTTAGGCAGAAGGAGTTTAAATCGCCTTAAATCCTTATCTCCATGCAGTCATGCAAGTCTACGTTACTGTGACTTTTAATTCCATGGCCAATTAACACAAGAAATAATAAGAGTACTGTGTACCTTGTAATTAGCCCTGTGGTGGAATCCTGGCACTGCCACTAACCAGCTGTGAAACTTTGGACAAATTAGTTAAATGAAAATTCACTATACCTTAATTTTCTAATCTGTAAAATGGGAGTTTGATGCAAACCTTGGAATATTGCACAAAAAAGTAGAAAGAATATATTTTAAATGTCTAAAATAGTGTTTGGTAACAAACACATCACAATATGTTCTCTCTGTGAAAAAGAATATATCTTTATTTAAGGGGGTGATGTACTCAGGAAGAAAATGCACTTTCTCTTTAAGCAAAAATAAACAACATCTTTATCCTGGAGAGGGTAGAATCAAAGCAGCTGCGTCCTCATGAAGTTCAGAGAATAGATATTCCCTCTGTTTTTCTGGAAAACAGACCAAGAACTGAGGCGCTGAAGTTCTGAGGAAACAAACTAGGCTTAATTTGGTGATTAGCCAGCAGGGAACAGGCAACAAGCTGAGATTCTTTGTCTGGCAACAGAACATAGCCAGAATTTAATAACATCAGTTTCTATTTGTTGTTTTCTGTTTCTTTTATTCATTACATTATTTTTATGTTTACATTTCACTTATAGTAAGTGATTCTTATTTTCCATTAAAGATGACAATTGATGTTTCTTTTTAAAGTGAAAATTTTATAGTAAAAAAATGAATGTGTTATAAGAATATTAAATAACAGTATTTTGCATATATGGCAGACATCCTGAAGAAGGCAAATAAATGGCTGATATTTGATAAATACTGGCTTGATTAAGGAGTAGTCTGCCTACTTTTAAATTCTTTCCAACTCTCAGCTGCTATGATTCTGCATTCATAGAGGAGTCAGATAGATGCAATATCTGAGAACTTGGTGATAGTGGTTTTCAAGAGGGTGCAACTATCCAAACTGCATTTTAGAAATTTATAGTGTACATTTTTGTTTGTCTCAAGAATTGGACACGGTGACCAATACTTAGCGTGTCAAGGACAGGGACACTAAATGTTCTGCATTGCCATGGACAGTCCCTCACTGCTTTTTGTTTGTAAAACAAAAAAATTGTTTTAAATCCCAAGTAATTTTCAATGTTTCTTCTGTGTAATCGTTAATAAATAGTTTATAATTATTACATACACAGTGAGCTTTTCATGGTGTTAAAGTAAAGATAATTGTCCCAGAATGCAAGTACCATGTAAAGTAAGGAAATATTTATAATTTGTTATCTTTAAAACGTTACTAAAGTTTATTCGCCATTGGGAAAATCACCAATAGTAATAACTTTGTGATATCTGAATTGCCAAGATAATACACTCAGATCAGACTGTGTTTGTAGCTGTCATGTTCTGGTGAGCCTATGATACTATATACATCTGACAATTTTTTTAAGTCTTCTAGAGTGTTCATATGTCAGTAATTACACATAAGATATTTGTTATAATAATAAATAGCTATGTAAATCATAAAATATTTGCAATACAGTAATATGTATTACTTATTAAATTATAGATTTTGTTTTATTATAAACTAGTTTATTTTATATATTACATTCAGGTATTTCTGTTGGCTTTTCTTAAAATCATACATGTACCTATGAATTTCAAATTTTGGAAGGGAGTCTTTAGAAAGTGGAGGTGTTAGAACAACTAGAGTTGAACACCCTGACTGACTGTTGAGTCTGCCAGTACTGGGTTCAAATTCTGGCTTTTCTACTTTCTCCCTGTGTTATCTGAGCAGTCCTTGACCTCAGAGCCTGGGTTCCTGTTTGCAAGGAGGTGATTCTATCAGTGTACTGAGGATTATACAGACCCTGCAGCATACTCAGTAGAGCACCTGGCTCATGTTAAATACTCAAAATATGCTAGCCTACCTTTATAAATTGTAATTTTGCAAGAATTGCTTATCCTTCTGAGGCTCATCTGTGAGATGGAACTTAAAACAGGTATCTCAGAGGATTGTTGGGAGAATCTACTGATGTAATGTCTGCAAACTCAAGCATAGTGTTTGATGTGCAAGGGATCTTTAAATGTTAGCTCTGTTCTCTTCATGTGTGTCAATCCAAGCTCTATTATTGTATAATTTTTATTCCTAAAACTATAGTCTTCAATGTATATTTTTTAGGACCCTAAAGGCTCTCTAAATTAATACGGTGAGAAAACATGACAATAGGTATGCAACTCTAAAGTTGGCTTTAATGAGACTGTTGCATTTGTAAAACTTTATATGATTTTTTTGTCTATCTGAAATGGGATAAGTAAGCTTTAGATACAAAAAGAAGATTAATGGACTTAGGTGTCAACTGTCTGTATTTTAGGATGTATATGCATTTAAGAGACAATCCAGATAGTATTCGCAAGAATAAAATGGAGAGGATGTGCATTTCTCTGTTCTGGGATCTTCAGAGCATCTTCATTATTTTTCCTTTTTCTTTCTTTCTTTTTTTTTTTTTGTCTTTTTTTGGTGACCGTCTGCACGCTCTCAGCCAGTGAGTGCACCAGCCATCCCTATATAGGATCCGAACCCGCGGCGGGAGCTCTGCTGCGCTCCCAGCGCCGCACTCTCCCGAGTGCGCCACGGGGTCGGCCCGCATCTTCATTATTAAACACATTGCTAGCGCTCTGGTCACCCTGTAAATTGCAAACGTCCTTGTACTGTGTGAACTGTATCAAATCATCAGTATGTAATGCAATCATTCATATTCAACTGTCACCTGGCTTGCAATTCACCTGCCTCACACCCACAGCTAGGTATTGGTGCTGCAGAGACTGTCCAAACTGAATTGGTACTGTGGCTTAGGGAAGATCCAGAGGTCATTTCCTCTAGACTTACCTTTTCTTATCCTCTGAATTCCCATATCCTCCTCACCCCTCAAGGAAAAAGTCATAAAGAACACAGATTGTAGGCTTATACAGGGGTTTGAATCCTGATACAGTCATGAATTAGCTAAATAACATTATTCAAACTTTCATTGCTTTAATTCCCTTATCTATAAAATAGGGATCGCATACACTTGTCATAATTAAATGAAACAATAAATAAATGAGACAACACATAATCATTTTTTTTCAAAAGGGTAACTTTTCTTCCCCAATGTATTTTCTTTCATTTATTAATCTATCCTCCAACTAAGCCAGAGCAATTCTTCATCTGAAATATACTCCCAAATGTTATCTGCACTTACCTTGGGACGCTCAACACTGTCTACCTGATGTAATAGTCATTTCTGCCCCCTTTCCTCCAATTGTTCTTATCAAAAAGAAAGCTATTGAAGGTTACCATGTGTGTTGTTTTTGTATCCCTTGCACTGAATGTTTCTGGCATATAGTTGAAGACAAATAGATGATATGTATTTCAAACATACAAGAATAGCAAACAACCCATCAGGAAAATAAAATAGTCAAAAAAACGCACATTTGACCAGAATTAGCTGGCATCATCTTTAAATTGAGGAAGAATATGGGCAGATCACTTGATGGGCTCCAGTCATAAAGCTGGAATTAAGTGTCTGCATCAGATAGGACTCTTTCAGTTGCTAGGGGCAGAAAACCCTATTCTGACCAGCTGAGTAAGAAGCGGACTGGATGCTCATGTAAACTAAAATGTCCAGGAGAAGATCCAGCTTTAGATGAGCCAGGATTCAGGGTACAAATGACATCACAAGTCTCCATCTTTTTCTCCAGTTCCTCTGGGTGGACAGCATGGGTTCTGGCTGGTGATGGCAAAGGCACTGCAGCATCTGCTCCATCAGAAGAGACCACCCACCTCCCTGAGAGTGCCAACAGAAGTCAGAGAACCAAGTCTTGGCAACAGTGAATGGCCTAATTTGGATCACTTCTCTACTCATGAACATCTGGCTGGGGGGATTGTGTACATTGACAGCACAGCCTAGTCAAGGCCTACACACTAGGAATCTGGAGGCTGTTGATTTGGGGAGATAGGGAGGGGGTTGAGTCGGCCTTATGCATCTCACGCATGTGGACCAGAAGAGCACTCTTCTCCCAAAGAAAATCAGAATATAGTTCTCAAAAGACTAGTAAAGTATGTGATGAGCAGAAAAGACAAAAGTGGCCGAGGTGAGCCCAGACCCACATGGCACCAGCAGCCCCTCCCCCTTGGACCCAGAGGGAAGCAAGCACACCTGCAGCAGGACCCCACTGAGGTGAGCCCAAACCTGTGCAGCACCAGCAGTCCCCCACCTTGGAAGCAAAGGGAAGTGACTGCAGCCACCACAGGCCCTGCCAAAGTGAGCCGAGACCCACACAGTCCTGGGGACTCATTCTACAGCCACAGATTCTGGAAGAGGACCCAAGGTGGTGTGATATAGTCACTACCACACTTACTGTCACACAAGGGCAATTCACCACCACAGTAGCAGACAGTGCCACTCTACAGGTAACCTACTGCTCAGTTGACTACACTGATATAAGAAGAGTCACCAGTAAAGCCTGCAAATAGAGGAAGAAATATTTATCCTCATAGCCAATCTCAGAGTAAAAGAAGAAGCAAATCTTCTACCAGATGATCAAACATCAATGAAAAAATACTAGAACTACAAATAAACAAGAAGATATGGCACCACTGAAGGAACACAGTAATGCTCAAATCTCAAACTCCATGGAACAGGAAATCCTTGAAATGTTTAAAAAGGAATTCTGAGCAATGATCTTAAGAAAACTCAAAGAAATAAAAGAAGACTCAATTAGCAAACACAATGAGAAAAGAAAAAATATCCATAATATGAAGGAGGAAATTTACAAAGAGATTAATACCTTTAAAAAAGTGTAGCAGAACTCCTGGAAATGAAGATTCACTCAATGAAATAAAAAACAGCAGAGAGATTGAGCAGCAGGGTAGAGTAAGCAGAAGAAAGAATTTCAGATCTTGAAGGTGGTCTTTTCGAAATAATGCAGGCAGACAAAAAAAGCAAAAAAGAATTAAAAATAATGAGGAAAACCTAAGAGAGGTAGCAGACAACCTCAAGTGCTCTAACATCAAGATTGTGGGTATTCCAGAAGAGAAGGAGAAAGGAAAAGGTATTGAAAACCTATTCAAGGAAATAGTAACAAAAAACTTCCCAGGTGCAGGGAGAGATACAGACAATCAAATTCAGGAAGCACAAAGGTCGCCAAACAAACTCAATCCAGAAAGATCCTTCTGAAGACAGATTACAGTTAAATTTGCAAAGCTCAAAGACAAAGAGAGAATTCCAAAAGCAGCAACAGAAAAGTATCAGTCACCTTAGGGGAGTCCCCATCAGACTAACAGCAGACTTCTCAAATGAAACCCTACAGGCCAGAAGAAAGTGGAATGATACATTCAAAATACTAAAAGAAAAAAATTGCCAGCCAATAATTCTTTACCCAGCAAGGCTCTCCGTCAGAAATGAGGGAGAAATCACAGACAAACAAAAGTTGTGGGAGTTCACCACCACACGACCAGCCCTGCAAGAAATTCTCAAAGGAGTCTTTCATCTGGAATCTGAATAATGATGACCACTATCACAAATACACAAGAAAGAGCAAAACCCAGTGTTAAAACAAAAAAGCCAGCGAGAAAAAGAAAGAAGCTAAATCATGCCATCTTAAATTTCCTACTAACATTGAAGAAGAGAAATAAAAGGGAAAGTAATGATCAAAAGATATTTAAATCATATAAACAAAAAGCAATTAAATGACAGGAATTAAACAATGCCCATCAATAACTACTGAATTAGTCCATTTGTGCTGCTGTAACAGAAATACCTGAGACTGGGTAATGCATAAAGAACAGAGGTTTATTTGGCTTATGATTCTGGGACAGCTGTATCTGGCATGGGCCTCAGGTTGCTTCTACTCATGGTGGAAAGCAGCAGGCAGCTGGTGGGTACAATCAGAACACATGGTGAGAGGAAGCAAGAGAGAGCAAGGGCAGGTGCCAGGGTCTTTTAAACAACAAGCTCTCATGGGGACTAATAGAGCAAGAACTCACTCATTAATCCCCCTTCCACAAGGAGAGCATGAAACTATTCATGAGGGATCTGCCCCCATGACTCAATCAATTTCTGACACTGCCACATTGGGGATCAAATTTCCACATGAGTTTTGGAGGAGACAAGACATCCAAACTGCATCAACTACCCTATTTGTGAATGGATTAAATTCCCCTTTCAAAAGACATAGACTGACTAATTGCATCAAAAAGCTATACCCAAATATATGCTGTCTTCAAGAGACCCACCTTACCTATAGAGATACATACAGACTAAAAGTGAAGGGATGGGAAAGATATACCATGCAGATGGAAACCAAAAAGGAGCAGGAGTAGCTATTCTTATATCAGACAAAATAGGCTTTAAACCAAAAAACATAAAAAGAGACAAAGAAGGCCAGTATATAATGATAAAAGGATCTATCCATCTAGAAGACATAAAAATCATAAATATATATGCACCCAATATTGGAGCACCCAGATATATAAAGCAAACACTCTTAGACCTAAAGAAAGAAATAGGCCCTAATATGTTAGTAGTGGTAGACCTGAACTCCCCTCTCTCAGTATGGGACAGATCTTCCAGGCAACAAATCAACAAAGAGACACAGGATTTAAACTGCACCTTAGATGAACTGGACATGGTAGATATCTATAGAACATTTCACCCAACAAGTAAAGAATATACTTTCTTCTCATCAGCTTATGGAACATTCTCTAGGATAGACCACATAGTAGGTCACAAATCTAGCCTAAACAAATTTTTAAAAATTGAAATCCTTCCAAGTATCTTTTCAGACCACACTGGACTAAAACTGGAAATTAGTAATAAGCAAAACCCTGGAATCTATACAAATACACAGAAAGTAAACAATAGGCTCCTGAATGACCCAAGAAGAAATTAAACAGGAAATCAAAATATTTCTAGAAACTAATGAAAGTAAGATACACCATACCAAAACCTGTAGGATACTACAAAAGCAGTACTAAGAGGCAAATTTATTGCAATAAACACTTATATCAAAAGAATGGAAAGACTTCAATTAAACGACCTAATACTACACCTCAAAGAACTTGAAAAGCAACAACAATCCAATCCTAAACATAGTAGATGGAAAGATATAATTAAGATCAGAGCAGAACTATATGAATTAGAGACCCAAAAAACAATAGAAAAGATCAACAAAACTAAAAGTTGTTTTTTTGAGAAGCTAAATAAAATAGACAAATCATTACCTAGGTTAACAAAAAAGATAGAGAGAGAGAAAGAGAGAGAGAGTGAAGACCCAAATAACAAAAATTAGAAATGAAAAGGGAGACATTACAGCTGATACCATAGAAATATGAAGAATCATTAAATACTATTATAAACAACTGTATGACAACAAATATGAAAATCTCAAAGATATGGATAAGTTTCAAGACACATACAAACTACCCAGACTGAATCAGGAAGAGATAGAAAACTTGAACAGTCCAATAACAAGCAATGAGATTGAATTGGTAACCAGCAATTTTCCAACAAAGAAAAGTCCAGATCTGGATGGCTTTACAGCTGAATTCTATGAAACTTTTAAAGAGGTGTTAATACCAATTCTCCTCAAATTATTCCAAAAAATTGAAAAAGAAGCCATTCTCCTAAACTCATTCCATGAGGCCAACATAACTCTGATAACAAAACCAGATAAAGAAACAACAAAAAAAGAAAAGTACAGGCCAATATCCTTGATGAAAATAGATGCAAAAATCTTCAACAAAATATCAGCAATCAGAATACAGCAACATATTTAAAAAATTATACACCGTGATCAAGTGGGATTCATCCCGGATGCAAGGATGGTTCAACATATGAAAGTCAATAAATGTGATATATCACATCCTCAAACTAAAGGGCAAAATCCATATGATTATCTCAATAGATGCTAAAAAAGCATTTGAAAAAATTCAACATCCATTCATGATAAAGACTCTCAACAAATTAGGTATAGAAGGAAAGTATCTCAACACAATAAAAGCCATTTATGACAGGCCCACCACCAGTATCATTCTGAATGGGGAAAAACTGAGGTTTTTTTTCCCTTCAGAACAGGAACAAGACAAGGATGCCCACTCTCACCACTTCTATTTAACATAGTACTGGAGGTACTAGTTAGAGCAATCAGGCAAGAGAAAGAAATAAAGGGCATCCAGATTAGAAAAGATGAAGTCAAACTGTCCCTATCAGCACATGACATGATGCTATGTAGAGGAAAACCTAAAGATTCTATCAAAAAACTCCTACAGCTGGTTAATAATTTTGGTAACATTGCAGGAGACAAAATAAATGCCCCCAAATCAGTTGCATTTATATATTCAAATAATGAACTAACAGAAAGAGAAATAAATAAAGTAAGCCCATTTACAATAGTTATGGAAAAAATAAAATACCTAGGGATCAATTCACCCACAGAGGTGAAAGATCTCTACAATGAGAACTACAAACCTCTTCTGAAAGAAATTAAAGAAGACACAAAAAGATGTAAAGATATTCCATGCTCTTGGGTTGGAAGAATTAACATTGTGAAAATGTCTATATGACCCAAAGCAATCTACAGATTCAGTGCAATCCCCATCAAAATACCAATGACATTCTTCACAGAAATGGAAAAAACAATCTCAATATTCATATGGAACAAGAAAAGACCCCAAATAGCCAAAGCAATTCTGAGCCAAAAAAATAAAGCCAGAGGCATAATACTACCTGACTTCAAATTATACTACAAAGCTATAGTAACCAAAACAGCATGGTACTGGCATAAAAATCGACCCTCAGACCATTGGAGCAGAATTGAGAAGCCAGAAATCCCCGCTCAGGCTTACAGCCATCTGATATTGGACAAAGGCAACAAAAATCTACAGTGGAGAAAAGACTGCCCCTTCAACAAGTGGTTCTGGGATAATTGGATATCCAAATGCAGAAGAATGAAGCTAGATATGCATCTCTCACCATACACTAAAATCAACTCAAAGTGAATTAAAGACTTAAGTATAAACCTGAAACTGTAAAATTACTAAGTGATAATATAGGTGAAACACTTCAGGAACTAGGTATGGTCACAGACTTTATGAACATAAGCCCAAAAGCACAAGCAACAAAAGATAAAATAAACAAATGGGGCTATATCATACTAAAACGCTCCTGCACAGCAAAAGAAACAATCAACAGAGTGAAACACAACCTAAAGAGTAGGAAAATTTTTTGCTAACTGTGCATCCAACAAGGGATTAATATCCATAAGGTACAAAGATCTCAAGCAATTACACAGTAAAAAAAAACAAATAACCCAATTAAAAAATGGAAAAAGAGAAAAGAGTTTCAAGATGGCGGCAGCTGCAGCGGCTGGCGCAGAGTAGCTGAGGTGGAAAAGGTGGCTACTGGGCCTCAGGCAGCCGGGAAACTTGTGGAGAGTTCCCAGGTCCGCTTGAACCTGCCGGAGAGCAGGCTGCAGGCGGGCACTAGACTCGGTTTATACCGGGGGGATACAAAGGTGAACAAGACCCGAGAAAGATCTACACAGTGCTACAAAGGCACCCAGAGAGACCGGTCGTCTGTGCCTAGCAGAAACCTGGTAGACTTCCTGGGCGAGGCGGTGCTGAGCAGGGTCTTGAAGGCCCAGCTGATAGACGAGGGGTGCAGAAGACACGCCCCAGCCCAGCACAGTGTGCACAGAGGGGGGAGACGTGCGGCCAGGGAGGCAGAGACTCAACAGAAACCACACACCCGGTGGGGTCGCCACTGCACGATCTAACAGCCTGGGCCAGAGCACACGGAACGGGGAGAAGTCCTGTACAGAAAGTGAAAGCTCAACAGAGATCACACACCCAGTGGTACGTGATCCACCAGCCCAGCAGAGTCCAAGCTGACCAGAAAGGTGGATCCCCGGAGAAGCCCAAGACCCGAGGCAACCACACACACAAGACACTAGAGGCCAACTGAGCAGTCACGGCGGGAGCCATACCAAATTGGCAACCACAGCAACATCCTAGTTAGTCATTAGTCTCAAACCGGTGGACTGTGAAACCCCCTGCCACAATGAATAAACACCAAAAAAAAGACACCAGAAATACAAAAAATCAAGAAAGTACACCACCAAAAGTTAATAAATCTCATACTCTAGATCCTATAGAACAAGAAGCCCTTGAAATAACTGACAAGGAATTTCGAGTGATAATTCTAAGGAAACTGAATGAGATACAAGAAAACTCAGCTAGACATCATGATGAAATGAGGAAAAGTATACAGGATCTGAAAGAGGAAATATACAAGGAAATCAATGTCCTGAAAAAAAATGTAGCAGAACTTGCTGAACTGAAGAAGTTATTCAGCGAAATAAAAAACACAACGGAGAGTTTAACCAGCAGGCTTGTCGAAGTTGAAGAGAGAACCTCTGAACTTGAAGATGGGCTGTTTGAAATAACACAAGCAGACAAAAAGAAAGAAAAAAGAATCAAGGACATTGAAGAAAATCTGAGAGAGATATCAGACAACCTCAAGCACTCAAATATCCGAGTCATGGGTATTCCAGAAGGGGAGGAAAATGGAGATTCCATTGAAAACATATTCAACAAAATAGTGGCAGAAAACTTCCCAGGTATAGGAAAAATCACAGATCTTCAGATCCAGGAAGCTCAACGATCTCCAAACGTATTCAACCCAAAAAGGCCTTCTCCAAGACATGTCATAGTCAAATTGGCAAAACTCAGAGACAAAGAGAGAATCTTAAAAGGTGCAAGAGAGAAGCGTCAAATCACCTATAAGGGAGCCCCAATCAGGTTAACATCAGACTTTTCATCACAAACCCTAAAAGCTAGAAAGGAATGGGATGATATTTTCAAAATACTAAAAGACAAAGATTGCCAGCCAAGAATACTCTACCCTGCAAGGCTATCCTTCCGAAATGAGGGGCAAATAGTATATTTCTCAGACAAACAAAAACTGCGGGAGTTCACTACCACAAGACCACCCTTACAAGAAATCCTCAAGGGAGTACTGGGTTTGGTTCCTGAAAAATAACTACCACTGCCATAAAAACCTAAGAAAAATCTAAACCCGCTAGTACAATAAAAATGGCATTCATGAAGAGAAAACAAGCTAACAAAAACACTATCTACAACCTAAGGAACCAACAAACAAAGAAACCAAACAGTAAATCAGAAAGCAAGGAACAAAAGACACCTAAGACAACCAAACAACCAATAAAATGCTAGGAATAAATCAACACCTTTCAATAACAACTCTTAATGTTAAAGGCTTAAATTCCCCAATTAAAAGACACAGACTGGCTGACTGGATCAAAAAGCAGGACCCAACTATATGCTGCCTACAAGAGACCCACCTCACCCATAAAGATTCACATAGACTAAGAGTGAAAGGATGGAAAAAGATTTACCATGCAAACAGAAAAGAAAAACGAGCTGGAGTGGCTATTCTTATATCTGACAAAATAGACTTTAAACTAAAAACCATAAAAAGAGACAATGAGGGACACTACTTAATGATAAAAGGACTGATCCATCAAGAAGACATACCAATCATAAATATGTACGCACCCAATGTTGGAGCAGCCAGATTTATAAAACAAACTCTATTAGACCTAAAGAAGGAAATAGACACTAATACCATAATAGCAGGGGACCTGAACACTCCACTGTCAATATTAGACAGATCATCTAGGCAAAGAATCAGTAGAGAAACACAAGATCTAAACAAGACTCTAGACCAATTGGAATTGGCAGATATCTACAGAACATTCCACCCAACAACCTCAGAATATTCATTCTTCTCATCAGCACATGGATCATTCTCCAGGATAGATCACATATTAGGTCACAAATCAAGTCTCAATAAATTCAAAAAAATTAGAAATATCCCATGTATCTTCTCAGACCACAATGGATTAAAACTAGAAATTAATAACAAACGAAACTCTGGAAACTATACAAACACATGGAAATTAAACAGCATTCTACTTAATGACATATGGGTCGAAGAAGAAATCAAGCAGGAAATCAAAAAGTTTATTGAAACTAATGAAAACAATGATACATCATACCAAAACCTGTGGGATACTGCAAAAGCAGTATTGAGGGGGAAATTTATTGCATTAAATGCTCACTTCAGAAGAATGGAAAGATGGCAAGTGAACAACCTAACACTTCACCTTAAAGAACTAGAAAAACAAGAACAATCCAATCCTAAAGTTAGCAGACGGAAAGAAATCATTAAGATCAGAGCAGAACTGAATGAAATTGAAAACCAAAAAACAATTCAAAAGATCAATGAATCAAAAAGTTGGTTTTTTGAAAAGATAAATAAAATTGACAAACCATTAGCATGGCTAACAAAAAAAAGAAGAGAGAAGACTCAAATAACAAAAATTAGAAATGAAAAAGGCGATATTACAACTGATTCATCTGAAATACAAGGAATCATTCGAGACTACTATAAACAACTATACGCCAACAAATTTGAAAATCTGGAGGAAATGGATAAATTTCTGGACACACACAAGCTCCCAAAACTGAACCGTGAAGACGTAGAAAATTTGAACAGACCAATAACAATAAAGGAGATTGAAGCTGTTATCAGAAGGCTCCCAACAAAGAAAAGCCCAGGACCAGATGGATTCACAGCAGAATTTTACCAAACATTCAAAGAGGAATTGACACCGATTCTTTACAAACTATTCCAAAAGATTGAAATGGACGCAAATCTCCCAAACTCATTCTATGAAGCAAACATCATCCTGATACCAAAACAATGTAAAGATATAACCAAAAAAGAAAACTACAGGCCGATATCCTTGATGAATATAGATGCAAAAATCCTCACTAAAATACTAGCAAACAGAATACAGCAACACATACGAAAAATTATTCATCACGATCAAGTGGGATTCATCCCAGGGATGCAAGGTTGGTTCAACATACGCAAATCAATAAATGTGATACAGCATATTAATAAACTCAAACACAAGGACCATATGATCATCTCTATAGATGCTGAAAAAGCATTTGATAAAGTTCAGCACTCATTCATGACAAAGACCCTCTATAAGTTAGGTATAGAGGGAAAGTATCTCAACATAATTAAAGCCATATATGACAAACCCACTGCCAATATCATCCTGAATGGGGAAAAGCTGAAAGCTTTTCCTTTAAGAACAGGAACTAGACAAGGATGCCCACTCTCACCACTCCTATTCAACATAGTGTTGGAAGTACTAGCCAGAGCAATCAGAGAAGAGAAGGAAATAAAGGCCATCCAGATTGGAAAAGATGAAGTCAAACTGTCCCTGTTTGCAGATGACATGATCCTATATATCGAACAGCCTAAAACCTCTACAAAAAAACTGTTGGAATTGATAAATGATTTCAGCACAGTAGCAGGATACAAAATCAACACACAAAAATCGGTAGCATTTCTTTTCTCCAATAGTGAACATGCAGAAGGGGAAATCAAGAAAGCCTGCCCATTTACAATAGCCACCAAAAAAATAAAATACTTAAGAATTGAGTTAACCAAGGAGGTGAAAAATCTCTATAATGAGAACTACAAACCACTGCTGAGAGAAATTAGAGAGGATACAAGAAGATGGAAAGATATTCCATGCTCTTGGATTGGAAGAATCAACATAGTGAAAATGTCCATACTACCCAAAGTGATATACAAATTCAATGCAATCCCCATCAAAATTCCAAAGACATTTTTCTCAGAAATGGAAAAAACTATTCAGACATTTATATGGAACAATAAAAGACCACGAATAGCCAAAGCAATGCTCAGCAAAAAAAATAAAGCTGGAGGCATAACACTACCTGACTTTAAGCTATACTACAAAGCTATAATAACCAAAACAGTATGGTACTGGCATAAAAACAGACACACTGACCAATGGAATAGAATAGAGAATCCAGAAATCAACCCACACACTTACTGCCATCTGATCTTTGACAAAGGCACCAAGCCTATTCACTGGGGAAGGGACTGCCTCTTCAGCAAGTGGTGCTGGGATAACTGGCTATCGATATGCAGGAGAATGAAACTAGATCCATACCTCTCACCGTATACTAAAATCAGCTCAAAATGGATTAAGGATTTAAATATACACCCTGAGACAGTAAAACTTCTTAAAGAAAACAGAGGAGAAACACTTCAGGAAATAGGACTGGGCACAGACTTCATGAATACGACCCCAAAAGCACGGGCAACCAAAGGAAAAATAAACAAATGGGATTATATCAAACTAAAAAGCTTCTGCACAACAAAAGAAACAATTAAAAGAGTTAAAAGACAACCAACAGAGTGGGAGAAAATATTTGCAAAATATACATCTGACAAAGGATTAATATCCAGAATATATAAGGAACTCAAACAACTTTACAAGAAGAAAACAAGCAACCCAATTAAAAAATGGCCAAAAGAGCTAAGTAGGCATTTCTCTAAGGAAGATATCCAAATGGCCAACAGACATATGAAAAAATGCTCAGCATCACTCAGCATCCGGGAAATGCAAATCAAAACCACATTGAGATACCATCTAACCCCAGTTAGGATGGCTAAAATCCAAAAGACTATGAACAATAAATGCTGGCGAGGCTGCGGAGAAAAAGGAACTCTCATACATTGTTGGTGGGACTGCAAAATGGTGCAGCCTCTATGGAAAATGGTATGGAGGTTCCTTAAACAATTGCAAATAGATCTACCATATGACCCAGCCATCCCACTGTTGGGAATATACCCAGAGGAATGGAAATCATCAAGTCGAAGGTATACCTGTTCCCCAATGTTCATCGCAGCACTCTTTACAATAGCCAAGAGTTGGAACCAGCCCAAATGCCCATCATCAGATGAGTGGATACGGAAAATGTGGTACATCTACACAATGGAATACTACTCAGCTATAAAAACGAATGAAATACTGCCATTTGCAACAACATGGATGGACCTTGAGAGAATTATATTAAGTGAAACAAGTCAGGCACAGAAAGAGAAATACCACATGTTCTCACTTATTGGAGGGAGCTAAAAATTAATATATAAATTCACACACACACATACACACACACACACACAAACCGGGGGGGGGGGGAGAAGATATAACAACCACAATTATTTGAAGTTGATACAACAAGCAAACAGAAAGGACATTGTTGGGGGGGAGGGGGGAGGGAGAAGGGAGGGAGGTTTTGGTGATGGGGAGCAATAATCAGCTACAATGTATATCGAAAAAATAAAATTAAAAAAAAAAAAGAATGTTCATGGAAAAAAAAAATGGAAAAAGAAGCTGAATAGACATTTTTCAAAGGGAGACATACAAATGGCCAACAAGTACATGAAAAAATGCTCAACATCTCTAGTCATCATGGAAATACAAATTAAAACTACATTGAGATATCACCTCACCCCACTTAATCTGGCTATAGTCAAAAAGACGGTGAATAACAAATGCTGGCAAGGGTGTGGAGAGAAGGGAATGCTCCTGCATTGTTGATGTTACTGTAAATTGGTACAACCACTATGGAAAACAGTATGGAGGTTTCTCAAACAACTACAGATAGATCTTCCATATGATCCACAATCCCAGTTCTGGATATATATCCAGAGGAATGGAAATCCTCATGTCGAAGAGATACCTGCACTCCCATCTTCATCGCAGCTCTGTTTATAGTAACCAAAATACGGAACCACACTAAATGTCCATTAATGGATAATTGGATAATGAAACTGTGGTATATATCCACATGGAATACCACTCTGCTGTAAAAAAGAATGAAATTCTCCCACTTTCAACAGCATGGATGAGCTTCGAGAAACTTATATTGAGTGAAATAAGCAAAGTGCAGAGGGATAAATACTGCATGCACTCACTGATAAGTGGGAACTAAGAAAGAAAGAAAGAAAGATGACAGTGGTGTGCTGGACTTGCAGATGGAGAGAACGTACCTAGGGATACAAAGTGAGTGGGGGAAAGGGGGAGAGGGAGAGAGGTTGGGGATTGTTGAGTGGGAAACATGGGGTACAATCGCAATCGCAATTTGTGGTAATGGGCATACTGCCAGTATGGATCCGGCCTTCACATCTAGAGCATGAGGGGGGACAATCAGCTTTGTATCTCATGAATATTCATAACCAATTTTTAATAAATACAAAAGTCTACTCTAGCAGCAGAATCAAGAGAATTCCCTCCTCCTGAATGCCGTACAGTTGACTTTTCCTTAAGCCATTCCAGGATCATCTGTTGGTAATAAATATAATAAATAAATAATATAATAAATAATAAACGAAGCATGATAAGGTGGCTTCCACAGGACTGCCATTGGACTGCAACAGTGCCAAGATTTCTTATGTCACTACTCCTTTGTGTTAAAGCTTCAAAGGTTAGTAGCAAAAGTACAAATAAACTGGGTACATGGGATCATACAATTAACTGTTAACTGGGAAACTGGCTCTAATCTATAGTCTAAATATTACAATCAAAATGACAGTTAAAGATTGACAAACAAGGAAGAATGCTAGTGACCAAAGACAACAAAAGATCTGATGTCTTGCCAATTTGCACATGGCTCAAGAGTTTATTTTTTCCTAAGTTATATTACAACCTACTAATGAACTATATTTCTTTAGTTTTGTATAAAACTAAAAGGGAGTATTACTTAGAATTAAAAATTTATATGATCAATTGTATTACATAATCAATTAATTATATAAATATAATTAATATAAATAATATAATATTAACAGTAGCCATTGTATTGACTTTTAATGTTGGGTCAATGTAAAGAATAATTGCCTGAAGAAGACTTCTGAAATGTCTATACACCTGTGCCTAAAGACATCAATTGTTATATTTACCAGTGGTTCCTAGGGGAGACACAATGAGATTAAGTGAGATAAATTTCTCTAAGGGATTAATAAGCCAAAAATTGCATCTTTTTGAAAAGTTTGTTAAAATTCCATTTACCAGAAAAAAAAGAAAGAAATTCTGCATAACGAAGAAGAAGCTCAGATATAAGCTTAGTATTCGGTTAGAGTGATCATTCATTCCTTTAATAAATATTTGTCAAGCACTTAGATATTATTTTAACTAATGAGAGCATAGCAGTGCAAAAGACAGACAAAAAGTCTCTGCTCTAATGGAGATTCCATACTGGTGGATGTAAAAAATGTAATTAATATGTAATATCAAGTAATAATAAGCATATTGAATGAGTTATGCTTAGCCTAGGTTTCTGTAATACCCATTTCTTTTCTAGTACTTCATTGACCTCATGATAAAGTTTCCTAAAGTGTATCATTATTCTGAGTTCTGTGAAATATAGATTTGGATTATAGACTACCTTATTTCTTTTTGAAATTAGTCTTAGCATAAATGTAAATATCCCCTTAACTTGAATCAGATGGTTAGATTTGCTCCTATTGTATCCAGTACAATAAGCTCGTATAGAGTGCCTCCTATGCACTGAGCGTTGTTGCTGGGGTTTGGAGGAGAGACACAGGAATATGAATAATTGCAGTAAAATTTTATATATGTATATTATGCTAACTAGAAGAAACAGTAATTCAGAGACAAATAAGGGCATTCTAGGCAGGCAGAACAGCATAACCGAAATGCACTGTTTGCCTGCCCAGCACTTTTAATGTTTCTGGAATACAGGGTGTTGCAATAGGGGTGACAAAGGAGCAGTGGCAGATGAGAAGTGAGTGAGGCGTCTGGAAGGTGATGGCAGAGGTCATTTGAGATGAGTTTTGACTGCCATGCTAACAAGCTGGGGTTTGATCCTGTGGGTTTAATATCAGTGATAAAACCTGAGTGAATAAAAGACTAAAGGAATAGCATACAAATGATATCAACTCATTGCTCAAAGTCCTAGACCTTTTCCTAACAACATACAAATCTCTTAATGAGCTTTTTGAATCAATGTTAGATCTCGTTACTTCTCAATCCAATTGCTGTCCAATTCTTACGTACACTAAGAACCAAAGTCTTTGAGATAGTCTGCTAAGCCCTGCACAATCTGGCTTTCTGTTGTTCCTCTGACCTCACCTCCTCTACTCTCCCTTGCTCACTCTACTGCCACACCCACCTCGTTGTTACTTAACGTGCCAACTAATCTTTTTTCATTTGCACTAACCTTTACTTTTGCCTGGAATGTTCTTTTCCTAAATACTCACATGGCTTGCTTCCTCTTCTCATCAAGTCTGTGCTCAAATATTATTGCTCAGTGAGGTCCACCATGTCTACCCTATTTAAAATTGCAGCACTTCTCACCATCTCCCCTACCCTATGTCCTGTTTAATGTTTGGCCATAAAACTGATACCCTCTAGCATATTGTATAATTTACATACTTGCTGTGGTTACATCCTGCCTTACCCCATTAGAATGTCAAATACAGAAAGGCACGAGTTTTGCCTCTATATCCCCTGTATATCCCTGGCAGCACATGGCTCTTGGTAAGAGCTCAGTAAGTACTTGCTGAGTGATGAAAAATAAGTGAATCTCTCCAACTCCAAATCTTTTTCCTGCAGTCATTATTCAAGATGATAGATTCACAGTTTCTTTAATGTTCCTTCATAAATTCCTATCTCATAACCAATTAATTCTGAGGGCAATTCTTCATTGTGTGCAATTTCTTATTACATTTCCACTATTTATGACTAAAAAGCAAAAGAGAAATGAATATGCTGTAAATGGGAAGAAGTAATAGACATACTTTTTACATGTGCAATTTTCCCTTGAATCATTTAATCCTTTTTAATCAGGAACTGATGCTGTATAAAAGCAATCAGCAGATCTGAAAGAACTCAGGGGGATCACAAAAATAAATGTACAGATATCCAACGATCTATTTCCTTTATGTTAATTACTTTCATTGCTTAGACCCTAAAAATTACCTATACTTGATTTGATGAACCTTCTCCTTTCTTCAGATTTCATGACATTCTTTTAGGCACTCAAAAAAATTGACGATTATTTTTTCTTTTTCCCAAACATTTCAACAAAGTAACATGCAATGATGTTTTTAGTATTTTCTCTTCATTTTTGGTAGCAAGTAAGGGTGTCTTTATTTTAATTCCTCTTCACCAAAAATTTTTGTTGTTGTTGTTTTTATTGTTACATTTTGATGTTAATTCTGGAATGGCTGAGTTAAAGGCTTAGTAAATCCTTTCTTCCAAAACCAACAAAAAAACTGGACAAAATTGACCAAAACAACTCAGGATTCTAAAAATTGATTAAAGGCATATATCACAGTGTGATATATATATATAACACACATATATATCACACTATAAATTACAAGCATTTATTTGAGAAAAAAATACTATAAAAAATCTTGGTAAGAACAGTGATTTACTTTTCCAGTTTTTTCTTTCTGGCTCTTTCACCTCACCTGGATTCACTAGCCAGAAAGAAAATCTGTGGGATGAGGGTTTCTACCTGAGTTTTAGCTACCACTGCCATACAGCTTATAACAGAGACTCACTCTTTTAGCAAAGTCAAAGACAGTCAAAAGGACACTCAAAAACACACCCCCGTGTGTTTATTTCTGTAAGTCTGACTCCCCTCCATAATTTGCACATTTTCCTATACTTCTATGAGTCATCAATAATGTCAGCAAGATAGCAAAATAGGAGGTTCCTGCTCAAATCTCCCCACAGCAACAGTAATTTCCCAGTCATTTACAAACAAAATTTCTTTTGTGGGAGTTTTGGGCTTTAGGTAGGAGGCTGGGAAACCTCAGTGGAGCCCAAGACCAAGAAGGGCCATCCTAGGAGGGCAGACCCATGCCCAAGTGTCAGTCTCGCCAACTGTGGTACTGGCTCTAGACCCATGATGGGCCTGTCCCTCTGTGGACTCAGCTACAGCTCTATTTGGCTTTTGTCTCACCACCAGAACCAGCCACCAAGGGACCCAGGAGGAGTCATACCCACTCATGCCTCAGGTAACAGGCTTGCAAAGCTTGGTCCTGGCTGTGGACACTGAAACAGCCCTATAACTCAGCTCAAGCCACTGTCAGATACACTCTGAGAGCAATCCTGCTCACCCCAAACTGGCAGGAGGCATGCCTGCCTGGGCTCCTAGAGGCAAGCCTGCCAGACTCCGTACCACTGCAGATCTTGAAACAGCTCCATCTCCCAGGGACCCAATGGGAGACATGCCCATCTCTGTCCCTGGAGGCACACATGCCAACATTGATTCGAATGTAGATCCTGAAGCAGCTCTGTGACCTGGCTCCAGCCATGTGTAGCCATGGTCCAGAGGCTGACCAGCCTGGCAGGAATCACACTCATCCATGCCCTGGGATACAGGCCTGTAGACCTCAGTCTTGACTGTGGACCCTGAAGCAGCCCCATGACTTAGTTCCAGCTGCTTTCAGCTGCAGTCTAGGGCCAGTTCTGCCTGCCCAGGACTTACACAGTGATGCATCAGGAGCCATTTTAGGGACTTGGAAGGAACCACACTCACCTATGAAACTGGTAATAGGCCCACTATCTGCAGACCCTAAAACAGACCCTCACCCCAGTGTCAGCTCTACCAACCAAATATCTGGAGTCAGTCCGGTACTCTCAAGGACCAGCATCAACACTCACTTGAGCCCTTGGTAATTGGTTCACCAACAATGAGCCCCACTGCAGATCCATCAGCTGCCACATGACCTGGCTTAAATCCCACATGATTGCAATCCCAGAGACAATACCATCAGCCCATGGATCCAATAGTGCAAGGTCTTTAACTACTAAAAACAGTCTGTAATATAACAAGAGGTATTTTCTTCTTTAAATGCACAAATACCAATGCAAGACTACACAGATAATGAAGAATCAGGTAATCATGACAGACACCACCAAAGGAAACTAATAAAGCTCTAATAACTGACTCCCAAGAAATGGAAATCTATGAATTGCCTGACAAAAAATTCAGAACAATCATCTTAAAGAGTTAATTGAGGTGTAAGAGAGCACAGACAACTAAGCAATTTTAGGAAGACAATGCATGAAGAGAATGAGAAGTTTAAAAAATAAACGGAAACCATAAAATAAATAAATAAATAACCTGGAAATCCTGGAGCTGAAGAATACAATGACAGACCTGAAAAATTCTATAGAGATGTTCAACAGCAGATTCAATCGTGTTTAAGAAAAAAATAACAAACTTGAAGATAGGTCTTTTGAAATTAACCAATTAGAAAAAACAAAACGAAAAAAGAATTTAAAATAGTGAAAAAAGCATCAGGGACCTATGGGACACCAAGAAGTATAAAAAGATACAAAATATAGGAAGCCTGGAAAGTGAAGAGAGAGCAAAAATGGAAGAGAGTTTATTTAAAGAAATAATGGCTGAAAATTTCCTAAATCTTAAGAGGCATATAGACAACCAGATTCATGAATCTAAAAGGACTGCAAAGAGAATCAACCCAAAGAAGAATACTCGGAGACATGTTATAATTAAATTGTCAGATGTCAAAGACAGAGAATCTTGACAGCAACAAAAGTAAACAGCAGCAAGAGTAAAGAGACTCATCACATATAAGGAAATGCTCATAAGGGTATCAGCAGACTTCTCAGCAGAAAATTTACAGTCCAGGAAGAGGGGATAAAAGAAAAAAAAAATACTTCCAACCAAGAAGACTATTCATAGCAAATCTGTTCTTCAGAAATGGAGGTCATAAATAAAATAAAGACATTACCAAACAAAAGCCAAAAGAGTTTATCACCACTAGACATGTCTTACAACAAATGCTAAAGGAAGTTCTTGGAGTTGAAATAAAAGAACACTAAGTAACAAAATGAAAACACATGAGTATAAAACTCACTGGAAAGGATAAATATATAGTCAAATTTAGAATACTCTAATACTGCTGTAATGGTGATATGTAAACCACTTTTAACTCTAGTGTAAATATTAAAAAACAAAAATATTAAAAATAACTAACTACAATAATTTTTTAAAGGATACACAATATAAAAATGTTTTTAGTGTGAAATCAATAGCATAAAATGTGTGAGGTAGAAATAAAAGTGTGGAGTTTTTGTATGCAATTGAAGTCAAGTTGTTATCGTCTTAAAATGGAATATTATAACTATAAGATGTTTTGTGTAAGCCTCTTGGTAACCACAAAGAATAAACATAGTAGAAACACAAAAGGTAGAGATAGGAATCAAAGCATACCACTACAAAAAAAAAAAAAAATCAACAAGTCCCAAAGAAGACATCCAGTGAGAAAAACAAACAAACAAAAAACTACAAAGTAGTTGAAAACAATTAACAAAATGGCAATAGTAAGCCCATACCTAAAAACAACTACTTTAAATATAAATGGGTTAAATTCTTCAATGAAGAAAACACAGAGTGGATAAATGGATAAAAAATAAAATAATAAAAATTAATTTTTATTTTTTAATTTTAAAACTTAAAAAATAAAACAAGATCCAACAATATACTGCCTACAATAGTATGCTGCCTACAGAAAACTCACTTTAGCCTTAAGGACACACATAGGCTGAAAGTGAAATGGAAAAAGATATTCTATGCAATTGCAAAACAAAAGAGAGCCGGAGTTGGCTATACTTTCCTAGGCAAAATAGACTTTGAGTTAAAATCAAGACACAAACAAGACTCAGAGAAGGTCACTTTATAATGATAGAGAGATCAATTCATCAAGGAGACATGACAATTGTTATATATATGTACCCAACATTAGAGCATCTAATTATGTAAAGTACATGTTAACAGAACTGAAGGGAGAAATAGGCAGCATTACAATAGTAGTAAGGTTCCTTAATACTCAACTTTCAACAATTAATAGATTGTTTACACAGAAAATCATAAGGAAGGAGTAGACCTGAACAACACTATAGACCAAAAAGACCTGAGGAAGATACACAGGACATGTACCCAACAGCTGCAAAATCCACATTACCCTCAAGAACATATGGAACATTCTTCAAGGTGGATTGTATGTTGGGCCACAAAATAAATCTTACAAATTTAAGAAGAATGAAAATCATATGAAGTATATTTTCTGATCATAATTGGATGAAACTAGAAATAAATAATAAGAGGACAATTGGAAAATATGTTATAAACATCATCTTATGATGCAATTGTTTTTGCTTGGAACAGTTATCCTTTAGGGAAATATGAAAACGAAAAATTGACTTTTCTATTTACCAAGTTAAGTATAATTTATACTGATCTCGATATTCTTTCCTGCAGATCTAATCTCCAAAGGGTATCAATTTATTTTATTATGAGCAATGTGCTTTCATATTTCTTAAAGTTCAGGGCCACTGACAATGGATTTTTTCAATTTTAATCTTGTGAAAGCACATTTTATTTTCATTTTTTTAAAAAATTTACTTTATATAGAATTCTAGGTTTCCAATTATTTGTCTATTATAATTTTAAAGATGTTCATATTCTATTGGCTTCAATTTTTTGTGATGATAAAGCAGCAACTAATCTTATTATTTTTCCCTGCTTGTATTATGTCTCTCTCTCTTTTTTTTTTTTTTTGACTGCTTTATACTTTTGCTCATTATATTTAGTTTTTTGAAGTTTGACTTTGAAGTATTCAGACACAGCTATCTTTGTAATGTCTCCTTCTTGGGGTCCACAGAGATTTTGAATTTCTAAGTTCAACATTGTTCTTCAAGTATGGAAAATTTTTCAAGATAAATTTATGTAGTTTTGTTGCTCCATTCTTCCTTTCTTTTCCCAAGACTTCTTTTATATGTAGAGTAAACCTCTTGTTATTGCCCACAGTTCCTTGCAGACCCATTCATTTGCTTTTCAATCATTTTTCTGTTTATTTTGAGATTAAATGATTTCTATTGACTTCTCTTCAAATTCACTGGCATTATTTCTACAGCTTTATTGAATTATACCTCAAAAACAGTAACCTGGGTGTATTTATAGTATATACATATGAATACATATGCATTCTGTCATATGTATGCATTCATAAAACTGTAATTCAGAAAATGAACATATTCATTACATGAAATTTTCCTCATTCCCATTTATTATCCATCCTTCCTTCTCCACTCGAGCAATTGCTTGTGTACCCACACAACTATTGTTCTGCTTTGTGTCACTAAAGATTATTTTGCATTTTTTTAGAAATAATACATTGTGTGCTCTTTTTTGTCTGGCTTTTTCATTTTCATTTATTTATTTATTTATTTTTACATAGCCTGATTATATTCAGCTATAATTATATTCAGGCATTTAGCCATTTCAGAATACGTATCAGCAAGTTTGTCCCTTTTTATTGCTGAATAGTATTCTTTTACCCCAAAGACACCAATGCAGGTGGATTCCATACTGCTGTTCTTTTGTTCAGGCCTCTGGTGACTAGTAGGGCCAATACCTACCAGATAAGTTAGTGGAGAAACTGTGAAGATTTCATTCAAAAAACACCAGTTTACCAAAATTTTCTCCTATATTGTACTCTAAGATTCTTATAATCTTTTCATTTAGGTCTAAGAGCTATATGAATATAGTGAATTTTTTCCAAAGAGTACATGATGCAAAGGGGGAAAGAGGAGTAACTTTATCAAGGAGAAAAGTAAAAAACACTGTCTCAGCCAGGTGATCAAGTTAAACATCGACAGTGATGGATCACACTGATGTTACATTCCCTTAATATGATGTGATAAGAATGATACTTTACTTCTGTGGTATTCCTTCCCAAAATTATAATCTTAGTCAAATCACTTTTTGAAAGACATAAAAACTTCAATAAGGGCATGTTTTACAAAATACCTAACTGTTACATCTCAAAATTATCAGGCTTATCAAAAACAAGAAAAGTCTTTTTGAAACTGTCACTGCCAAGAACAGCCTAAGGAGACCTAATGACTAAATCTAATGAGGTATCCTGGCTGGAACAGTAAGAGTACATTAGATAAAAACTAAGGGAACAGAATAAAGTGTGGACTTTACTTAATAATATTGTATCGGTATTGGTTAATTAATTGTAACAAAAAATACCATATTAGTGTAAGATATTAACAATAGGGGAAACTGGGCTCAAGGTTCATAGTACCTCTCTGTACTATCTTCAAAATTTTTCTATACGTCTAAAACCATTCTAAAATTTCAACTTTATTAAAAATTTATTTAAAAGTCCCCTCCCCCAAAAGCCATAATTTTACAATTCCATAAAAATGTCATATACTTTTACAATTTCATAAAAATGTCATGTACCAAAAAAAGATTCACAAAACCTGTACACTGAAAACCATGAAACATTACTGACAGAGTGTAAAGAAGCCTTAAATGGAGAGATATATTGTGTTTATGAGTTAGTAGACTCTACAGTGTTAAGATGCCATTTATCTCCAATTGGTCTACGAATATGAAGGAATTGCAATCAAAATTTCAGAAAGATTTTTTTTAAGTTGACAAACTGATTCTGAAAACCATATGGAAATGCAAGGGGATTGGTAAAGCCTAAACATCTTTGAAAAGAAAAACAAAGTTGGAGGACAAACACTATATACTTTCAAGACTAATTACAGAGCTACAGTAAACAGGAGGGTGTGATACTAACACCAAGACAGACAAATTTATCAATGGAAGAAAATAAAAAGTCCAGAAATATACCCACACATATATCCACACTGATTTTAAACAAAGATGCAAATTCAGTGGAGAAAGGATAGCCTTCCTAATAAATCATACTCAGTTAGATATTCACGTGCAAAAACAAGAACTTTGAACCAAATTTTGCACCATTGATGAAAAACAACTCAAGATGGATCATAGACCTCAATGGAAAACTTAAAACTATAAAATTGCTGTAGGAAAACATAAGAGGAAATCTCCTATCTTGAAAAACCATGACTGATACTTTTTAAGACTTATAAATTGATCTTCATGAAATTAAAAACTTCTCTTCTTACCTATCCTTAGCCAGAACTTAGTCACATTGTCCCACAAAACTACAGGAGAGGCTAGAAAATACAGTTTCAATTCTGGAATGCCATGTTCCCAGATAAAAATCTATCACAGTGGCAGAAGAAATGAAAGGATAAAAGACACAATTCTCAGTCTCTTCCATAAATACTAAACATAAATTAAGATTAAGGATGCCAACACAGTTATGTTGTTGTTTCTATGTAAGTGCTCCAATGCTTTGATTGAAATATTAACATATTTTTTAAATTATTTAAAAATTCATTTTATATCTTAAAAATAAAATTTTAAAAACATTTGAAAAATCTTTCTATGGCACTGTTCCATCCTAAATAAACTTGCCTCTTTTACCATGTAACTTGCATATTGATATCGACATCATCTTCCCCTGCCTAAACAGCCCTGCACAGCATCTGGCACAGAATATTTGCTCAGAATATTTTTTTTAAATACAAGCATGAATGAATGAGTGAAAACAGCTAAAATATTCACAATAGCAAATGAGTACTGCTAGGAGAAAAACATTGGTTCAACTCAAATTTTTTAGGCATCTACTCCATGACAGGCGTTGATGATATATACTGCATATAGAAGCCTATATAATCACACACAGCTCTTTAAGGTTGGCACTATTGTCTCATTTTATAGATGAGAAAACTGAGGTTTAGAGATCTTTAGTTACTTAAGTCAGATGTTACTGAAAGAACACTAGATGAACTTGTCTAAGTAATAAGTAAGTGAACCTGGGTAAGTCATTTTCTTTATTTGAACTTTATTTTCCTCATCCAAAAAATTAGAAGTGAGGACTATATTATGTGTGTTATCTTTATGACCATTTGCCAGTCAAGGCATCTGTGGCTTTCAGCTGTTGCATATGACTTAGTCTATAGGTGACGTGACATGACTACCCAGAATAATAAGGACACTGCTTTCATTCACCTCAGAAGTGCCCAACTCTGTGTTTCTACACCTACATATTTTATTGCACCATGATTTGGTAGATAAGCATCCCTTACCTCCTCTTTCACAAACTTTGGGACCTTATGCAAACAGTGCCCCTAACATCTGAGAAAGCAAAGGCATGTTTCAAACTGTGTACAGAGTAGAAGTAAATCTTGCCATTAAAAATTTTTTTTAAAAATTTTAAAAAGACTGCATGAAACACCTCAAGAATGGTGTAACAGCAACAACTTGTCTGATCTTATGTAAAGAAACAAACACACATGTTCTTAGAACATTCGAGGATATGGCAACAGGACCTTTTACATCAGTCCAGTAAAAGGAAACAATAAATAAGGTAAGGTATTGTGAAGCTGATGACGTTAATAAAAAGCAGCACTGACATTTATAAAAAGATTATTTTATTTTTTTATTACCTCGGGAGGAGAGGAGGAAATGTTCGTAGTTCCTTCTCTTTTGTGAAAGGCACTTGTACAATGAACCTCTGAGATGTGGAGAGCTAGGATGTAGTATAGCAAGCCCCAGGGTTCTACCTTTTACTAAGCCTGTTGTGGTTCTTGGAAGTGTTACAATCAGATTTTGAAGAGTCATTGGGATGAACAATATAATGTTTGATTAATTGAATAGGAATCAGATAATCAGTAAGAATAATCAGACAAGTTTTATTCGAAAGAGAACCAGTTTTGTAAAAAGAACTCTGGACATGGAATCAGAAGGGAAGAGATAGACCCCTTGGGTCTGGACACCTCCTTTACCACAAATAACTCACTTAACTTCTCTCAGCCTCAGTTGACCTATGGTTCAGTTAGAAGAAACTTGGAAGTCAGTTCCACTTTTCAGGACATCCTGAAAATTTGGTTTATTAAACTTAAAATAACTTCATATACATTTTGCCCCTTAAAGATAATTTTAACACCTTTTAAAATTCCTTATAGCATGCCAGGTACTAGGCTAAATACACATACTATCTCATTTAATCTTTACAAGAACCCTGAGAGGTAGCTGTTATTCTGAGTTCCTCAGGTTATTGATGAAGAGACTGAGACTCAGAGAGGTAAGTTAATTGGCCTTGGGTCACCTGGCAAGCAAATTGATAGACCCTAAACTTGGATCCAGATAATCTGAGTGAGCATGAAATGGGCAAATAGGAGAACCCCATACAATGCTGTGGGGGACAGCAATGGGAGGCTTGGCAATATCCCTCAGAGTGTGTTTTGACATCCCTGTGTCCATGTCAGCATTTATCACACTGCACTCATTCCTAAGTCTACTCCATGATGTTTGCAAGACCCTCCAGCTCCCTGGGTACTCCTGATGGTGCTGATAGTCATGTAAGTGTCTTAGGATGGCATTTACTAGATCCTAAATACTAGTATCTGTAAAATCATACTTTGGATATGCCAGTAATATTTTTTAAAGGAAAAAATTCACATAGAATTACTTTTAAGCCCATTAAACACATACCGATCAAAAATTCTGTCCTTCCTCTGCCTAAAATTGTCTTGAATATAGCTCTGCACTTGGGAAGCTCCAGACTTGCTAATAGTAAGGCTTCAACAAGCACTTGTTAAATTGCATCCAGTCCATTTTATCTATACATGGAAGACTTTGGATCCAAATAGGGATTTGTGCTGTCTACTCCACATTACACGCCCTTCCCTCACACACCCCATAGGTGAGAATGCAGTAGACAGAAAGGAGTCAAGTGCTAAGATTATAGAGGGACAAGCAGAGCAAGAATTCTATGTAGACAGTGCGATGCTGTTTCCCAGTTAACTTGCAATCCAGCACGCAGACATTTGCTAGAGTTGTTACAAGAACTAACATTCCAGTGACAAGGAAAATTAAAGGTGAGCATTGCCCAGTGTACAGGTGGAGAAGAAGCCTAAGCATATCCTAACAAAGCCGCATTCCAGAATAAACAAGCCAGGGCAGGGACAAAGTGAAAGACAAAGAGCTGATTCAGCTGCACTTAGAGGGAGTCAAGGTGACTGTCCTGAGAGACCAATCTCCTGCCTCAGGGTTTCTGCTAATTCTGTGGAACTTTAGCAAGTTTTGAATATATATTTGCTTACATGAACCAAATAGAAAGATATACTGAGCCTTCAAACCAGAATGTGAATGAAAAAGCCTTATGTAGTCTTTAAAATCGAGGGTTAAAGGCATTGTAGACATATATGTGAAATGGATAAAATGTGTCTTTATTGTAGACTTGATTGTAGCACCCAGAATGACAAACCTAACTTCCCTGATGCTAAAGAATGAGATTCATTTGTCCCTAAGTTTGCATACATGATCCTGATATAGAGGAATGGTAGAAAATATTAAAGATATGAAAATATTTTAAATGAAGACAAAAGGAATAGAAAGAAAATAAATTTTATTAGGATTTTATTTGTGTGAACTGAGAAAAATGAACTGATTAAAAAGTCAGGCTTGATTTATTACTTGCTCAATCACAGATTTACTAACTGATCCTTGACTAGTTATTCACTTTCTTGAAACCTCAATTTATTTGAGAGATGGGTACAATAATTACATCAAACCTCATAGAGTTATGGTAAATTTTAAATGATACAAGTTCTTAGTGGAGTGCCCCAAAATAGTAATCATCCATTAAATAGCAAGGTTTTTTCCTACTTTTGCATCAGAGCACTTTGGTCACGTTCTTTATCAGGATTCCAAAGAAGCCTGGTATAAAAATCACAGTGTTTGGGATAGCAAATGAGTTCCATAATTTTAAAAATAGCAATGTGTTCTCCAGTACCTTTTGGAACATTTGTGAAAATCACATGGAGGAATCCAAGAATAATAAAGGTGATAGGAAGTTTCTTCAACATTGCTTTATACTTGTTTTCCCATTTCAAAGCATTTTCATATCTCTTGTCTAGAGGAATTTCAAATTAATTAGAAGGCTTGAAACAGGTGTGATTCTCCCATTTTACGGATAACATGAGTTGAGCCAGAGCACAGATAGGAGGCTAACATCAAGAGATTCAAAAATTCAGAATGATTTACCAGTAGTCAATACCAGTAAATGGTAAAGCTGGAGGTGGAGGAGAAGTAAAGAAGACAATAGCATTTCCTGTGAGCTCACATAAGAATCCTGAGCTTCATTTTACACGTTGTGTAATGGTTAACTTAATATGTCAACTTGACTGGGTTAAAGGATACCCAGAGAGCTGGTAAAACATTATTTCTGGATGTGACTGTGAGGGTGTTTCTGGAGGAGATAAGCTTTTGAATCAGTAGACTGAATGAGCACGATCTGTCCTCACCAATGTGGGTGGGCATTGTATAACCCACTGAGGGTCTAGGTAGAACAAAAAGGCAGAGGAAGGGTGAATTTATCCTCTCTCTTCTTGAGCTAGAACATCCATGTTCTCCTGCCCTTGAACACCAGAGCTCTTGGTCCTCAGGCCTTTCAACTCCAGGCCTTATACCAGTGGTCCCTTTCCCACCGCTCCTTCCCCCAAGGCCTCTGACGGGGAGTTACACCACTGGCTCTGCTAGTTCTCAGGCCTTTGGACTAGGACTGAATTACACCACCAGCTTTCCTGCCTCTCTGGCTTGTAGATGACAGATTATGGAACTTCTTGGCCTCCTAAATCATATGAGCCATTTTCTATGATAAGTCTCCTCTTATCTATCTATCCAGATGGTCCCTGACATACAATAGTTTGACTTAACTATTTTTCAACTTTTAAATGGTATCCATACAACCATTCTGTTTTTCGCTTTCAGTACAGTATTCGATAAATTACACGAGGTATTCAACACTATCATAAAATAGACTTTGTGTTAGATAATTTTGTCAACTGTAGGTGAATGCAAGTGTTCTGAGCACATTTAAGGTAGGCTAGGCTAAGCTATGATGTTTGGTAGATTGGGTGTATTAATGGATTTTCAACTTACATTTTCAACTTATGATGGGTTTATTGGGAAATAACCCCATTATAACATGAGAAGTATCTGTACATATGTTCTATTAGTTCTGTTTCACTGGAGGACCCTGACTAATACAGATGGGGTTACTGAAGCTCAGAGACAGTAACTACCTAGCCAAAGCACAATAGTCTGGTCCCTAGAGTCATTCTGCTTGGGTGCAGAGCCCTTCTCCTACATTTATTAGCTGTGTGACCTTGGGCACATAATTTAAACTCATCTGCATATTGGAGATAAAATTGATTACTCATAGATTATTGGAATAATTAAATGAGATATTTTATATAAAGCTCTAGAACAACACCTGACACATGACAAAGACTTCATGAGCATCAGCTATTTTTGTCACTCTTGGTAGTATTATCATTACTACCTTATTCCTAGTGCCATGGCAGTCTTTCTTCTAGATGAGCAATTCTCAAAGTGTGGTCCCTGGACCAGTGGCATCAGTATTACCTGGAAACTAGTTAGAAGTTAGGTAAAGTACTAGCCCCATTCTAGATCTAGTGAATGAGATACTCTGGGATGGGACCCAGCAATCTGGATATCAAAATCTGTGCAAGTAATCTGATGCACCCTTAAGTTCGAGGATCACTTCGAATGAGGACATTCTGAGCATCTTCTTAGCTGCCTTCATTTTTCACCTGCAACTGAAAGGGTGAGGCAAATATATATCCCTCAACCATGTATCTACTCTAAAAGGAGGGTAATTCAAAATGTTTGTGGAAAAATAGGACTAAAAGGTAAGAAAAATCTTAGCATAAACTTTTAGAAGTTTATGAATCCTCGTACATGGATTTAGAGAGCTCTGTAGGCCTGCTTCTCTCTCTTTTTCTCCCTCTCTCTCAACCCCCAACTCTCTCTTGTGTACAAAGCCTAGATTTGTAATTAGAAAAATTGACCAATCTAGTTTAATCTTATAAAAATGGAATATCAAATACTTGCTAAGATTCATCAAAATTTATATTTTGCTTCCTATTTATCTATCATGTTGGGCATTATTCTCCATCAATTAAAATGTTGGGGAAGAAGAGTAAATACTTAACACAAAATCATCAATATTTCCTATCATTCCATTCCCCCAAGAAATGCTTCCCAGAGAAACAGGTTTTCACTGCTCTCTCTGACGTTCTTCAAGGAAACTGGAGAAGCATACATATTATTTCACTGAAAAATGCCCACTGGATTTACGAAAAAGAACTCATTTAATGTCAAGTATAGAGAAGAAATATGTATCATGAAATTAGAAATTATAATACAATGGTATTTTTTCCCAATTAAAAACAATGAAGAAATTGGTACTATAAACTTAAAGTGAATAAAAGTCAGAGGTCCTAATATCTGGAGACTTCAAAGAAATTTTAAAGAGAACCCATCTTAGAATTCAAGGCAGATCAGATTTGAAGTCCCAGCTCTGCTATACATAGCCATGAGACTTTGGGCAAGCCAACTGTCTAAAGTGCACTCCGTACAGTATCTCTAAGTGTGAAGTAGAAACAGAAATTCTTGCACTGAGCATCCCATGTTGCCAACTTTTTTGTAATGAACAAATGAGGTTATAATAGCAATTAAAGGAACATCCAAATGCCATGAAGATGAGGAATTTTATTATTTATTCAAGGAAATAAGATAATAAAAGCGGTTTTTGATGCAGTGGGAAAAACATGGCATTATGTCAAACTTAGTTCCAAAGACTGGGCTCACCTTATAAGCCATTTAACCCCTCTGAACTTTACTTTTTATAATATTATAATATTATGTAATGTTATAATTATATGGAGCTATGATGAATATCACGTAATACGTGTAAAATGTTTAGAATGTGTGGTCATAAATGCATACTTGCTAGAGATTGGTATTTTTGAAATATGTTAACTAGGACATACAAGGCAAAGAAGGCAGAATAGAAAATTAACACTATTATTGAATTTGCAAACGCTTTATCCTTCTAATGCCGTGAACTTATTCTTTACTATGGAAAAGAACATAAACTGAGGATGTGAAGAAAGATTTTATTTCTTAATACAGTACAATGTTCTCCTAATGGTGTGAGATAAGAAACATTCAAAAGCCAACATATTCCTAGGGAAAAAACCAAACAACTGTGAAAAAGAGCCCAGGACCTTGATCTCGGGGACATTTCATCTAGTAACTTTGGGCTATTGCTTTACACTCTCTGAGCCCCACTTTTTCTTTGTTAAATGGATGCCCTACCTGTGAAATAGAGCTCCCTACACCCTCATAACGTAGGCTATCTGCTTCTGTAGAATTGCCTGCTTAACCTAAGTAACTCCATTTTGCCCCCTGTCTGACCTGCAGACTACCCTCCTTCTGCATGAGAAACCGTTGACCTCATAGAAACAAAAACTACTGCACAGAAACAGGAGCCATACACAGCGAATTATTACATGGGAACAGGAACGATACACAATGAAAACTTGTATGCTTGATTGCTCGGACGGCTCAGTCTCAGCCTCTGTGACCTAGCTCGCTAGCTTGCTTTGTGCACCTGGACAATTCCGTGTGCCAATGGGATGTAGTTTTTGTCTTTAAAAACCCCACAAGACCAAGGCCCGAGGCCGCTCTTCCTTGGTTGCTCCTTGGGAGACGGACGCTGGCCACCTGGAATGAATGAACTGCCCTTTTCTGCACGAGTGGCGTGTAAGTGCATTTCTTGTGGGAGGGTGCCTCACAACACCTGCCTCAAAAGTTAGTCACAAGTCACATATAATCATGTGTTTTGTAAGTTCTGAATATAATGGTACAAAAACTGTCGTTGGGTTGTTGGTTTGGTTATTGTAAGAATTCTGTAAAAGACAGGACAAAATCCCAGCTATGTGTACGTACTATGCAAGGAATCATAGCTGGTATCTGTACCTTGCCACTATATGGAACCATAAATCCTTTAGGTATAAAACATGTTATGTATTAGTAGAAAAATAAATAAAAATCACAACCTGTTTGTAAAATGAGTAAGATAGGCCCACAAACCTACTAGAACCACAGACTTTCTGAAATGGAAGGAGGATTGTGGTCAAATACAAAAATGTGGCCAATATTGTTCACTCTTCCAGCATCCACATCCCTTGTGCTGAGGGTTCATAGTTTCTCTCACTGAAGAGGCAGAGTCTATTTTCTCACCCCTTGAATCTTGGATGGCCTTGTGACTTATTTTGGTCAATGAAATGCAGTGAAAGTGCCAGTTCCAAGCACAAGTCTCAAGTGCCTGTGAGTTTTTGTTCTCTTGGATCCCTGCTATCACGACATGAACAAGTCCAGGCTAGCCTACTGGAGGATGAGGACCTCATGGAAGAGCACCATTTGTCTCAGTCAACTCCATCCTTAACCAGACTACCATCAGCCACTTCCATCTTGTGGAAGAGGCCAGCCTACATCAGCAAAGCCACCCACACCTAGATCTGCTGACTACAGACACATGAGGGATCCCATCCAAGACTAAAAGAACCACCTGCCTGTTCTATGGACAATACGAGCTTAAATAAACTTTGTGCTTTAGACCATTGAAGTTTGAAGTGATTTGTTACACAGCAATAGCTGGTATAAGAACTTTAAAAATCGAATCCAATTTTCCACAAGATATTGGAGTTTCATCTCCAGCATACTTGTCAAATGATTATCTGGCCTCTGTTAGATCATGTCTAGCAACATATCCTTTCTTGATGTATGAATCCTCTCCTGATGTAGCTTATTCCATCTCTGGACAGTTCTGACTGCTATAATGTTTTCCTTTACATTGAACAAAGTTGCTGCTCCAGAAACTTCTAACCCTTGGACTTTGGGGTCACAAAGGAGAGGTCTAATGGCTCATCTACATTTTAAAACTGAAAGAATTTTCTATTAAGATCACAAACTAGAAGTATTTTTGAGCTGGCCTGATCTCCCTAGAGGATGAGAAAAGTTTGCTTTATTGTGCCCATTTTCACTTTATTCTGCTTGGTCTGGTTTCTGCCACAAAAGGAAAATTAAGACATTCCGGAAAGTGTTTCTTCCTCTGTTGAAGCCAAGAGATGTGAGAATCTTCAGAACTAAATCTGTCCTGATAAAACTGAACGGAGGTGGCTTCCTCCAGAAGTCTGAATCAAGAATGAAGAGCTAATATTGACAATTAGCTGTAGTGGGTAGGACCTGACTCTCCAGACCCATAGGCTGTGAGCTGGCCTTTTAGCTGCTGGGGTCCTTCATTAGGCTGATTTGCAGACATAGGAGAAAAAAGATGTGTTCAAATATGGAGGCTACCACTGGCCCCACAAAGGACATTTCCTGAGCCATCCTAACCGAGGCAGAACTTTTGACTGTAGATTTAGCCTCATCAATAGATTGCCCCAAGTTCAGTGTTAAAGTGCTGGGTTGAGTTCTGGACAATCAACCAGTTGGTATCTGAGCTGAAGAATCTTTCATCCTTTGCATTAATTTCCCCATTCATTCAATATGGCTTCTTTCTCAGTTTCCTGTTTAACACTACAGTGTCTTACCCTTGGTTCATTTTGTTTCTCTCAGGCATGAGAGCTGGTTTCTTAATCATCATATTTACAGCCAGAGACTAGAGTCCACTGCCAGTGAATAAATAGCCCAGAATTAAGACTTTATATTGATGATTTGAGTCCAATCTCACCAATATCAGGGAGCACATTTGCCAGCATCATATTAATCATAGAGTAATTAAAAAGAATAAGATTTAGAAAAAAATAGAGCAGATTCTCCACTTATAAGTTATTCCTTCTTAGGCAAGTCATTTAACCTTTCTAATACTGAGATTCCTCTTTTGTTAAGTGAGGATCATATTTCTAATTCACAGAGATGCAATAAAAATTAAATGTGATACTGTAGGTAAATCTCCTAGCAAAGAGCCTAGAACATAGGTATTCAATATCTGAGAGCTGATATTGGTACAGTATTAATAGTCTTACTAGCATTAATACTATTAGATTAACCTTCTTTAACAAGTCATCAATCAACAGTATTTATGATCCCAATGCCTCCTAGTCCTGGCCTTTCCCTTTTACTAAAAGACAGTCCAAGACTGCCTTAACACCAAGTTCATCTGAGTCCTGACAAATTCAGTGGATGGAAGGTGTGCTTGGAAGATGGCAGGCTTTCACAGAGACACCTCATTGCATGTAAGCACAGCAGCTAAGCCCTCCTTTTTCCCAAAGTTACTCACAGTCCTTCTTGAGTGACAATATGATACTCATGCAATATCTTATCCGTCAGGCCTTCCAAGAATCAGACATGTGCAGAACAAGAGACATGCTCACAATAAGTTCCATCAATCAAATTAAAGCACAATCACATATGTGGCAGGGTTCCAACTTGGCAGCCCATAGCATGTTAACTCTAAAATTCATACATACACGAAGACAGCTCAAGGACTGCAGGGGAGACCTGATAGGAAACTATTTGCATAAAGGACCAACAGGCATCTTGGAATACAATTTGTCTGAGGGAAAAGAGGGCTGGAGCACTCACAGCTGCTCCAAGGCAATGAGGTAGTGACAGGAGGTTGTAGTGATTCTGAAAGCAGCTCAGGAAATGTTTTAAAATTTCCAACCACCTTACTCTCATCAACTCACCTTTAGATTCTAGAAAGAAAGAGCTGCAATTAAAGAGAGAAAGAAACTAACATGGACCATTGGGAGAACAAGTAACAGAGGCAGAGGCAGCAGTTTCTAGAATGAAGGGAGATGGTGACTTCAGCAGAGACAGCAGACCCCATAGCTTGCCTTGGCCAAGTCCCTGGAAGCCCTATCAGTGGATAACATCACAGGGAGGTGAAACAGAGGAGAAAAACAGCAAATTCTGCAAACAGCAAATCAGCTACTGATCCTCAGAGCATTAGATATTCCTTGGGAACTTTCCAAATTACTTGAGATGAGTAGGATAGGGAGACAATAAAGTTCCCATAGTGTAGCAAAGGGCAAAAATGAATATAGGCTCTTTTCCAGTTGAGCTTATAAAAGTAGAGAGTAGAATTGTGGTTACTAGAGTCTGATAAAGGGAGGTTAACAGATGCAAAATTACAGCTAGATAGGAAAAATATGTTCTAGTGGTCTATAGTAGTACTAGGCATCTATAATTAACAATTATTTATTGTATGTTTTCATGTGGCGAGAAAAGAGGAGCTCATATGCTCTCATCACAATGAAATGATAAATTTTCACCGCAATGAATATGCTAATTACCCAGATTTGATCATCACGCATTGCATACACATATTGAAATATAACCCTGTGCCCCATAAATATGTACAATTAATATGTGTCAATTAAAAATAATTTTAAAAATATGAAAGGGAACAAAGGAAAAAAATTAAAAATTAAAAAAATATGAAAAAGGCTTTTTTCACTCTGTGCTTTCAGTGTTACCAAAGTGCATACTTTGGAACTAGGGCTATAAGATGATGGTATGAAGGTACTTCAAAAAACTAGTGGAAAAATAGAATTAAAAGATAATGTGAATCTTTCCATAAAACTTTTTAAGACCCCTAGTATTATAATGTGGTATAGTTTTATGTATATTTCTATGTCAGGCATTGTAGAGTATTTTTAAAACACTTACTTTTCCATTGTATATGTAGATTATGTTCAGCATAGCAAATCTGGAACATCCATGAGTGGTAAATACAGAAAGAAAAAAAATCACCAACACATCAACCCCAGTAAAATCATGTTTAACATTTTCATTAATTTCATTCCAATCATCAGAAAATACAAGTTTCGTTTTTAGGATCATAGCCCCTCAGTGGATGCTAGGACAGGGCAACCAGCAGGTAAAAGTAAAAGACAAATTCAGGCAATACCCAGGTCAGGAGAGACACGAGTGTGATGGAAGGGCTGATAATAAAGTCAGAAAGAGGTTCAAGGTAGGTGGAGTCTGTGTAGCAGATTCCAGGACAAAGGCGAAGAGAAGGGCTTTGGAGGAGACAGCCCAGGGCCCTTGAGAGGTCCTCAGGAGTGACCTGGCAATGGATCCTTCTGGCCTAAAACATATTAGGCTTAGACCACAGCACTGTGAAATCACCTTCTTTACAGGGCTCTTAAGCCAGGCTCATATCATTTCTTCATTCATTTATTCAGTACTTAGTGAGATCCGACTATAGGCCATGTACTTATGGGTTCTGGGGATACCACAATGATAAAGACAGTCAAAATCCCTGCCCTCATGAAGCTCACATTCTAATGGTTGAAACGAAAAATAAACTGAGAGATAGGTAATGCAGGCATATGATTTCTATTAGTTGAATCTGCTCTTTGCATTTCTGAGGTCATCACCTGAGAACAGGTTCCCAATCAAAATTATAGAGAATATTATAACTCCTCATTTTCTCTGATTATATGAGTATGAACAACATATGTTCTTTGTAAAACTCTAAGAATAAAGAAAATTATAAATAAGTTGGTTATTATATGTTTATTGAGGTATTTCATTAATTTGATTATAAAATTAACGTGAAATCTTTGTATGTGAATGGGATACAGGAGCCACCTGCCAGAATTGCAGTAAAATGACCAATAAGACTTAAAGTAAAAAAATGCTATTTTTACTAAAAATTCAAGAAGGGTGACATCCACAGGCCCAAAATATTAACCAATTGCTATAAGATAAAGTAAAAACTGGACTAAAAGAAATACTAACATGGCCAATAATTTGCCACATCTGAAGTAACAGGGTGCCTAGGAATTGCAAACAAAACCCACACGTTTTCTAGAGAAGCATCACCTTCACGGAAAACATAGAGACCTGTCACTAGCAGGATGTGAGCCAAAAAAAAAAAAGCCAGGGACATGAGGAAAGGTATCACAGTTCAAGAGGTTCTGAAAACAGGTAATTAAGAGAAAACAGAGAAACCTTTCACATTCTGAAATTAATTTTCTCGTTAAGATTGAAGAGGACTTAGAATCTTTAGAACTAAACCTTGCAGTCAAAAAAGGAAATAACTTTATATCAGGAAAGACTAAAGAGAGGCAAAAAGCTCATTGGTCATGTTAAAAATACCAGTAGAGGGTTCGGTCCCTGACATAGTAAACATTCGTTTGGACTAAATGAGAGAACAAGTTGACAAATTGTGCCCAAATTCAAATTCAGAAACGAAGCCAAGATGAAATTCACAATAGAATACAAATGACTTGTAAGACAGAAGAAAGTCAATAATTGCAATAGAATAATAATAATGACGAAGAACATTCCTGTGCTAAAAAGTATATGTAGTCTGCAAATGGAAATTACACACGAGCAATAGTAATGGAATGACATTAACCCAGAATCACATAACCAATTGCAATTCTTTCTGATTTTAAAATATAAAGAAAAAAGTGTTAATTAGGGAGGAAAAAAGAAATACACCAGTTGCTGTACAAAAAAGCATAAGTAACCCAGACTGAGACTTCACTTGCACCACAAATGAATTTTTATAAGTTTTAAGTACAATCTAGTCTTCAGTCCTACTTTAGTTATTCATTATTTCAATCACTTAGCTTAGCTCTCAGCAAGTCGTGTAGCTTAGAAAACCCAGAAGGTCTCAAATAGTGTGAAAAGTAGTTAAAAAAACTACTAAATAAAACTAAATAGTGCACACCTTCCTCCTCAATGAGTTCACAGAAGACTGGGAGTTGTAGAGATGTAGGTAAAGATAAAAACAAATGTGGAGCAGGAATGAAGGCACACCTAGGCTGTAATGAAACCCAGAGTGGTGGCACCCACTCAGACGGGCTTGGGAGTGGGAGGCTCTGGGAATACTCTCTAAAGCACATGATGCTTGAGCTGTATTTCAAAGTAGATGTAAAAGTTAATCAAAAAGGATGAGCAGGGGAGGGCAGCACACACAGAGGAACAAGCATGTGTACCACTAGGTTAGAGACCAGCGGACAAAGTGCACCTTGGCTGAGGGTTTTGTTGTTGTTGTCGTTTAGCTCTGTTTTGTTGTGTTTTGTCTTTTGCGTCTGGCCAATGCAGGGATCGAACCCTGGACCTTGGTGTTATTAGCACCATGTTCTCACCAACCAAGCAAACTGGTCAGCCCCAAGCATTTTTAATTATGCCCAGAATTTACTAAGCCTCTTTAAGCCTCAATTTCCTCACCTATAAAACAAAGACAATCCTCGTATTGTGAAAATAAATTAACATAACATGCTCAACCCCCTGTGCCTAGCTCTCATCAAGGATCAGCTCCTCTTATAATGATGCTGATGGACATACTCTTCGTCCTCCTCCTCCTCATCTTCTTCATCCAGTCCAGTAGATGTCGAAAGTTAGCACTGAATTCCAGTTTTGCCACTATCTGTTTAATCTTGGCAGGTTAATTTATTTTTCTGTGTCGCAGTTTCTACCTTATTAAAATAAGGATAATTATTATTACCTCATGAAATTCCTGGAGAAATGAAATTCAATAATATATGTAAAGTACTGGACACTTAGAAGTGTTTTAGAAAGGTACATTCCCTTTAACAAGTCCGGTCTACTACTATGAGGAGCAAGATATAAGTACAAAGAAATGCACAAGTTTGTTTTGATCTCTATGTTTGAGAAAGTCCAAGATGCTCTTGGGATCCTGTCCAACATCTTGCATGGTCCATCTCTTCATGTTTATTTCTCTCTGTGTCTCTTTTCGTTCTCCTTCTTTCACTCTAAGAGTCAAACACAAAGAACCCCTCCCCTAGCTCCTCCAGCTCACCAGGATCTGTCTTCCTGTGGTCTTTATACGAGTAATGACACTGGCTTGGAATGACCCCTTCACTCCTTGGGACCACAGGATTGAATGAGGCCCCTCTCCTCTGGGGCCCAGCAGGCCCCGTACCTCCATCTCAACATTTACCAAGATGCTTTATGATCGTCTGCTTTATTAATGGCATGCTGCATTAGACTGCAGACTTACTGACGGCAGAATAAAGGGCTGCTTTGTTCATCACCGTGGTACTCAGAACACAGTAAAACGCCTAGCAAACACTGGGTTCTCAATAAATATTTGTGTAATAGATGATTAAACAAAAGAACTCCTGGTCGAGTGTTTATTTTTAGGATGAGGGTGAAGTTTTTAATCAACGTGTATATGTATGTAAATTCATCACAAATACATATTCAAGCCACTCATCACAACTGTATGATTATTTTAATAGCCACGTTCAGGCTCTCCACTAAATTTGTGATTTCTTGGATATTCTGCCAGTGTTTCTATAATGACAGGCTTTGCTTCCTGGTTTTTCTTTTATTTTTAGTAATAATTACTAAGAACTAAGTTCTATTAATTATTTATGCTTTCATAATTTTTCCATATGTTATCGATATTTATATTGAAATATTTCTTTATGGCTTACCTTCTTCTAAGACGTGTCCTTACTCCAACATTTTAATTTTCCTGAGAAATCACTCAGGATGATTTTTCACAGAGATCATGTTAATAAAATCAACTTTTCTGTACTATAAGATTAAAATCTTAAATACTTACTATTAAAAGTAACATTAGATATCCATATATTATTGTATATATATTTTCTCCTCTATAGACGTAATTTTTTTCTCTCATAATAATCACCTTTCTTTTGCATTTTGGTGGAGCTGCTCATGAATGCCCTTCACTGATTTTTCCCTGTTGCTAATTTGCCACTTTACCAGCTTTTACTGTACTACCTACTCCAGTAAGGATTGTAGTTCTGCTATTGAATTATTGATTTCTTTGCAGCCCTTCCTTATCTCTCTTAACCCTTTTGTCTTCCCAGGCTGTTGTCTTTGCATTTCAATTATTTCTTTCTTAAGCCTTTCTATTTTATAGAGGTCATGACTTCTTGGATTCTATTGAAACATTATTTAGTTTTCTAAAGTTTTCCTCTGACTCTCGTAAAAATGATATTTTAGGTGTAAAGATCTCCGGAGTGTTCGGGATGATTTTTTTTCCCCCACTTCTTCTGTGGTAGGCTTCACGTTTATTTTCCACTTTATTCACTTCCAAATGTTATGAGATTTATCTTTACTCTGCTCCTATATTGTACTTGTATAACTATACACTAAGGGTTTGCCAGCCTTCGTCTCCAGGCACTGTTCATTTAGGTGATGGCTAAATACCATTCTCAAAGAAGAAATTGAGATTTACAGCTCCAAAGTCATCTGCAGGTGTGTTGACAGAAGTTGGAGTTTTTCTTATGCTCATTCCCTGGTTTATTGCTCTCTGGACAAATGCACTACAGTGGGGAAAAAAGTCACAAAATAACCTGCTAATGAGTCTCTTTTTCTGTTCCCAAATGAAGTGTTCCACCTTCTAAACACAGTGTATCATTGCCAGTTGTCTTTTGTTTTTCAACTATAATTGCTTTATGTGGAAGATATGGTTGTAGTTCAAGAACAAAGCAATTGTGAGTACTTACTACCTCCTAGACTCTCTGATAGGCATTAAAAACACCATGATGAATACAACAAACATAACCTCTGTCTTCCTGGATGCCGTACTCCATTTAAAAATCAGATGGTGAATAAGTAATTACAAGTCTGATATGTTACACATATAGGGAGGACATGGTGACTGCTTTTATCAGAATACCCCAATAAAAAAGAGTGATTGGCTCCATTCTCTTGTTCAATAGTTTATATTTCGGAACCGTAGACCAAAAAGTAGAGAGGATTTTCTACTGTTTTGTTTGTTTGTTTGTTTGCTTGTTTTTCAGAATGGTAAATTTGATGTGTTAATACTAGCTATATAGAAATTTGTTTAAAAATTTTTTTTCTATATTTTCAATCTCTGGTAATTTGTTAAAAAATGATTTGGATTCCAGTAATTTTAACAGGTTTAATATTTTATGCTGTTGACAATTTTCATCTTTTTAAAAGTATTTTCATAGATATTTTTAGTGATAAGTTGAGGAGGAACTGCATCAAGGACTGTTAGCCAGAACCCATTTTAAAATGAAAGTGTGAGAAGTTCTATTTAAGAGACGTTCAAGAGGTAAAAATTATAGGGACTGGTGGTAGATTAAAATGAGAAACAGAAGGAGGCGTTTAGCAAGACTCTTAGGTTTTGGCAAATGAATATATGAAGTGAATATATGGGTGTAAGTTTTAAGAGGAAATCCGGGCTAGATTTTAGAAATTTGAAAGTCGTGTTGTAGCCAGTTGCCATCTCAAACCTGAAAGTCGGGAGTAAGAGACGCTAAAGCATTTTTTTCCCCCTCACATATTATAGTCTTGAAATATGACAAAAGATAACCCAGGTAAATCAAAGTTTGCTCTATGTGACACAACCTACACTTTTCAAAGTAATAATGGTAACAATAAGTAATAATAGTAATAATGAACCAATACTATATTTCTTCTTTGCCTATCAAGAACCTCCTGCCCCACCCATTTTTTCCTTAACCACAACCCCTGCTCAAAAAGAGTCCCATTTACCTTCTATTCTGTGCAAACTTTGATATATTTTGCCCATTTTAGAATGACCCAATTAGTTTCCCAACATGACAAAATGGGGGTTTCAATGAGTAGTTGATGATGCGGTAGAGGTGTGGTGTTTAGTGACAAGCTCTGTGATTTCCATCACCTCTTCTCACCTTCCTCACTTTCACTTACTCAAAATCTCATCTCTCGCCATCCCTGGTACTGTGACTACCTCCTTATCAGTCTCTCTTAATCTTGCCTTACTGCTTTCAAACCCACTCTCCATTCTTCTGTTACATTTGTTTGTTTGTTTTTCCTAAAGCAGATTAAAGAGTTCAAGGCTTGGTTCTTACCTTAACAACCAGAGAAAATCACAACCTTCCCCACAGTCTGTCTCTATAAAACAGGAAAAATTGGATTGACTTGGATCCTTCATAACAGAAAGAGTAGAGGAGATAAATATGTGAACATAAACACAAATTCAACATGTATGATGGCACGTTGTCCTAGTTAGGGTGACACTAGCAGTGTCAGGGATCGCCTATGACATTTTAATAGCTTATCAAAATACAATTTGTTTCCCTCATGCAGTAATCCAATGGGTAGTCTTTGCAGTGATCCAGGGTCCCCGGCTTCCTCCTGCTCAGCTCCCACCCACATCCCAAGGACCTCATAGCTCTTCACTTCCTGCCCGCAAATAAGAAAAGAGAATGGAAGAATCACCCATGGGAGGTTTATAAGGGCCAGGTTTTGGAATCATACATACCATATTTCTACCCAGTTGGCTAGAATTGAGTCACATGGTCATACCTAACTGAAGACTGGGAAATGTTGTCTGGCTATTTACATGGGATGAGAAAGAAAGGGATGTTGGTGCACACACAGTAACCTCTGCCATATTGTGATGTTCCTAAAGCTCTGCCAAGTGAAGGGGGTACAAATATGCGGTCTCTGTCTTAAAGGAAGTCAGAGCCATGTGGACGAATCAAACATACAAATGTCCAACTAGAATTTAAAATTAAATAAAATAAACGCTAAATTTTAGGTTAAAAATGCTAAGGACATGTATTACACTAGAACTTATTAAGAGATTAGTAAGTGTCACAACCTTTTGTATGTACTTATTTATTCTTGTGCCATCCTTATATTTAGAGAAGAGAAACATTCAGGCTCAATTAAGTGGGATTAGTCACCAAAGTTCAAGTGACTATACTATAATGGTGGATCTGCACTCAAGCCCAAGATAAAAAGGGATTGGTTTTGCCCAGGAGTTGAGGGAAGAATGTATGACAGAAGGCACCTTTGAAATGGGTCTTGAAGGAGAAGTGCAATGTATTTTTCACAGAGCGGAGCCCAAGTTTCAAATAAGAACTTGCTGCTTTCCTGCTTGAAAACCATTAGTGCTTTCCATCACGATTAGAATAAAATCCAAACTCCCTGCCTTGCCTTCCAAAGCCCTGTGTAGTCTGTTTTTTGACTATCCCTATGACCCCATCTTACACCACTTCTGTCTTTGTCATCATCATCGCAGCCCCTGACCTGCCATCTATTCCTCAGTTGGGCCAAGATTAACCCTGCCATAGGGTCTTCATTTATTTTTTGATCATACACAATATTTATTACTTATTTGTATTGTGTGTGTATATATATATATATACACACACACACACACACACACACACACACACACACACAGGGCACAGAGTGGTATTTTTATACATGTACACAATGTGTGATGTTCAAATCAGGGTAATCAGCACAACCATCATCTCAAACATCATCTCTTTGTGTTGAGAACGTTTGAACTCCTGTCTTCTAGCCTTCCCAGGACCTTTAAAATAGCTAGCTGTTTTCTCTGCTTGGAATACTCTTGCTTTTGACCTTCATGTGACTCAGAGAGGCTTTTCCTGACACCCATTATTCTCTATCATGTTGACCTATTGTAATTCTCTTCCCAGCATTACATTAGCTGATATTCCCCATCCCTCTCTCTGTTCCTCCTCTTCCTCCTCCTCTTTCCTTTCTTCCTTCTACCCTCTCCCATGAGAATGAAAGCCCCTTGAAAATATGAGTGTTTTGTCTTTTCACTGCCAGAGTCACCAAGTATGGACTCAAAAGCTACTTGTTGAATAAATGAGTCCTATCTTGTTTGACAGGTTGGAGAAGTGGGGAGAGTAAAGACATTAGAAACTGAGGTTGGCTTCAAGAGAGAAGGCAAATTATCCATCAGCATAAGGGGTTATACACTCTTACTTTCATGTCCAACATTTTTTTCTTAAATCTGGATATGTCATATTCTTCCATTTTACAAGACCCAGGGTGTCTGTTGGTGCAATATTGTTGTGTGCAGTTTGGGTACTTATTCTTTCAGAAATACTTAATGATGCTTGGGATGTTTCCAAATAGGACATGGGCCAGCAGAGGCTGCTGTACAACTCCAGACTAAAAATATAATTGTTTTGTCTTGAAATACTAGGTTTAGAAGAGGTGGGAACAAAATCTAAAGTGATTTGGAGAGAATAAACAGTTTTACTTAGCATAACCCAGAATACTATTTTGGGGCACCTCTTAAAGCTTGAAAGAAGGCACATTTAGGACAAGTAATATATTATTACCCTTCATTGGCACGACACTTTATGTTAAGCAAATGTTTGTTTTTTTTTTTCCAAAATATCCACATGACATCTGTTTGGTGATTATTATTATTCCTATTCTTTAAATTGAGGGTATCAAGGTTCTAAAAGATAGTTTGCCTGAATTTATTGAGGGAAAAGAAAACATGTCTGATTAATCCTTTTTGTGTCATTAATAGAGTTTTTTTAATAGATCAATAAATGTCCATAAAATCAATTGGATAAAACCTGAATGAATCATAAATAAGCTTCCTAATGATGTCTTCACCACTGGTGTCCATTTTTTAATCATTAAAGGTAAAGAGAGATAATTCATTTGTATTGCCCTCAAAGTCCAAAAGGCCATCAGCCCTGAATGATAATGAGCAGAATAAACTTAAAAATTTAAATTGCAACAGAAAGATGTTAACATCTCTACACTGAGCCTGGAGGGAATTCGTCTCAGAAGCAAAGACAATTAAAAGCTCCCTGTTTTCATTTCTTGACAAAATAATGAAATAGCATGAGACCCTTTTCCTTGAATCAACCCTGTAAAATCCAGGCAAGGGAGAGGAATGCAACAAACTCTGATCTGTCACTTTGGTTCTGGTCAAGTTTGAGTGAGCACACTTCACCCTGTCTCTCCCACTAAATGTAACTAAAAATCCTGAACAGAATTCATGCAGCAGCTATCTGGTGAATATAAAAAATAAGTAATAGCAGCCAGATTGAAGAAGAAAACCAGATCTCAAAATAACACCAAACGGGTGGTGACTTGATTTTCCTCTTTCCAGTATTTCTGAGCCTGAACTCACAGACACCCTAAAACTCATAAGTGTACACAAAGTGTAAGTGAAAAGAGTGTTAGTTTGCTAGTGCTTCCATGACAAAGTACCACATGTTAGATGCCTTAAACAATAAAAATTATCTCATTTATTGTCTTTTTGATCCAAGAAACAAAAATAGAGTCAGAGAGAATGATAGAAATCACCTGTCTTTGGTTTTGTTAAGTTTTTTCCTTCTCTTCCACCCCAGTCCCCAGACAATCCCATGACAGTAGTGGTAGAAATAGCAACAGGGGCTGAGCAGGCACCTAAAACTCCAGGGGAGGAGAAATCTTATTGACCAGAAGAACTGTGGTACCAAGAGAGTGACAGGCATACTTATTGCTTTTTATCATTTTTATCCCCTCATTGTTTGGCTCCTGATACAGACTCAGTTGCAGGAAGTACATGGCAGAACACGGCACTTAAAGCTCCAGTTTCTTAGACAGAAAACCAAGGCAGAGTGGGAGTGGAATGTGATGGGTGCTGGGAGACAGACTGTGTCAGAGAAACTGCAACGAGAAAAGAAAGAGGCCCCATAAAGTTGTATGTGGACTCTTGGACTCATCTCCAAGCCGTATGTTCATGGATCTTGGTGCTAAATTGCATACAAAAGGCTTTTAGAACTGAACTATGTGGTAAATCCCCAACAAGGTCTTAGACTGGCTACTGGGTGGTGGATAAATGGAGCAGACATAAATAGGACTTCACTCCAAAGGCTTTAAAAATTGAATCTATATTGGAACCACATTGCAGAGAAGAGTCAGGTAGGAGCCTGCAGCTTGATACTAGGTTGACTGCCTGCTAAATCAAATTTTAAAAAATATTCTGTATAGGATTTAAATAAGACTCAGACCCTTCCTTGCAGCATAATATTCAAAATGTCCAAGATATAATCCAAAATTACTAAACATGGAGAATGAGGAAACATCAAAATCTTGCAAGAAAAAGGAGAATCTACAGATGTTAACCCCAAGGTGACAGAGATTTCAGAATTATTAGACAAGGTTTTGAAGCAATTATTTTAATCGTGTTCTGCAAAGTAAGTGTAAAAGCTCTTGAAATGAAAGACAGAATATTTCATCAGATAAATAGAAGCTGTAACAAAGAATCAAATGGGAAATTTATAACTAAGAAATACATTAAACAAAATAAAAATAGTTACTGGATAGGCTTGACAGCAGAATGGAGATAACAGAGAAAAAAGTCAATGAACTTTGTACAGATTACTAGGAAGTATTCAGTTTTAACAACAGAAAGAAAAAAGATTGAAAAGATATAAGTAGAGTCTTAGGACTGGTGAGACAATACCAAAAAATTAACAGTCATGTCATCAGAGTTCTGAAAGAAAGGAAAAAGAATGCTGAAGAAAAGTGTTTTGAAAAGATAATGGCTAATATCTTAAATTTGGCAAAAGACTTAAACTTAAGTAATAGTTATAACATTTAATTATTTATTATTATAATTCTTATTATTGCTGAAATTTATTGAGCCTTAGTCTATGCTAGGACCTATTTTAAGTTCTTTATACACTCATGTAATCTTCAAGGAGTAACACATATGTCTTTGCCCAAGGAAGGTCACAAAGGTAAGTGGTAGAGACCAGAAACAAACCCAGGAATTTTGCCTCCAGAGAACAAACTCTTAACCACAGTGTTACACAGACTCTCTCATATGCCAAGTGTCAATCTCTTCTCTGCACTTAGATTCTTAATGACAGTTACTTTGTCATACTATGACTTTTTTAAGTATGTGTCATTCTTGGTGCAGTATCTAACATGTAGAGGCTTAAAAATATTTGAGGTAGAAAAGAATAAGGAACTACAACACAGGATGAATAATGTGTGTGAATCTAACTTACTATCTAATAACATTGTAATTTTTTTAACAGAAGAGACTTCATTGACACAGTTATGTTCCATAGTACCTAGTATTCTTCTGGCACATATAGCTGCTTAATTTTAAAAATTTATAGTTTAATTAAAGAGGCATAAAACTATACAACTTATTTGAAAAACAATGTAATGGAGGGAAGATCTGCCTCTAGCATTAACTAGTTTCCTGATCTTAGGGAAGTCATTTAACCTCCTGCAACTTCAGAACCAAGGAGAGTTCTAATGCCCAACTAGGGTATACCATGAAGACAAAGGAGGAAGTGTTCATGAAAATGCTTTGGAGAGCATTACACAAATAACATTTCATTTGATTTAACTAATTGCAAGGCACATGGGAATAAATGAAACACCCTTGATGAAGAGTGTGGCAGCCTAGGACAGAGAGATTAATTCCATCTGGGAGCACTGAAGAAGGTTTTGCAAATACAGAAGACTAAAATGAGCTGGAGAGGAGTTAATAGAACAGAGGTAAAGGCCAGCGTTGGAGAGCTGCATCCTTATAAGGTAAATCTCCCCTCTGGAACTTACTTGACATGCTCTTCTCCCTGGAGCTCAGCAAATGTATGATCTCAGGGAATAGGCTCAAAATCACCACAACCATTTGGAACATTTTGTAATCCCAGGGGAGATAAAACATCACATGGATGAAAAGCAGCAGTCAAAGGATGGAGGTTTTAAGATGAGCAGACTTTTTGTAAAACATGTCTTTATCTTTTATTTTTTGTGAATTTCGGGGGCCTATCTTTTTCAAACTGAGACAAACTAGTGGATTTCTAGTCCAACTACTGTAGTTGTGTTTCTGCTATTCTGCACCGTAGTGCAAGCTTTGTCAGTGCTTTTCAAACTTCAGGGTGAATAAGAATACCTGGAGGAGCTTTTTAAAAACAATTTATTTTTTAATTGAATTGAGGAGCTTATTTTTATAAATAAAAATAAAGGAACAGGTTCCCAGGCTGCATCACCAGTGCTGCTGATGCTGTCTATCTGGATAGAATTAAACCAGGATTCTTCATTTTAACACATAACCAAGTGGTCCAGATGTAGACGGTTCATTCTTCTTGCTGTGGGCAAGACCAATCTATGCCAAAGTTGAGAACGTATTTTTGGCACTGGAAGCAGTTTCAAAGATCCCTAGATTTCTTCCCTCCGTGAAAGCAGCTTGCGGATTTGGACAGAGTAGGAAGTTTGAAGTACACATCTGACTTTTTCAGATTGCTTTATTTTATTCTCTGCATTCCCTCCTGCACAGAAAAAAAAGGGCAAAAGGAAAAACAAAAAATGAAAAACCACAAGGCTCAATTAGTCAGTTTTTACTTTAATCTTACTTCTTTTTTGAAGACCTGGTCACCGTACTACCCAGTCCAGAAACAATGCAACCATGGTCTTTACAAAAATGATTTAAGGATGGTTTTGTTTTAATCTCAAGCCAAACACAGTATTCAACACTCTCTTATTTGATCCCATAAAAAGAGAGGAAAAAATAATCAATAGCTAAACCAATAAAATGAAAATTACCTCCTTTTCATTTTGGTGATGAAAAATGTTTCAAAGCACTTTAAGCACTCACAGAAATAATTACCTTCTGCTCTCTGGGGTAAGCACAGGGACACTTGGATTGTAATAGTCTCATCAGAATTGTAAAACTGCAACATAGCAATAAAAGTTCCCTAAACATCTGGGTCTGTCTACTCTTATAAAAGGTTTGTGAGCATCAGATAAAGCTGCAATTGGGACGTTTTGATGGCAGGCTTTAGGGTGGTGACTGTGGTCCCCACAATCCTTCTTACTCCAGTGCTGAGATCCAGAGCACTAAACACTAAACACTTACTCTGTGCCAAGGAGTATGCTGTGAACTTTACAAATGTTATGTGATTTGATTTAATTCACCTACACACCTGTGGGGCTGCAATTATCTTTATTTTACAAATGAAGGAACTGAGACTCAGAAACGTTAAATGGCTTACTTAATGTCAAACAGATAGTAAATGGTAAGATAATAATCCATACTCAGTAGTGATTCATACTCAAGTTACAAAATTCAACTTAATAATCACCTGCTGGGAAGTCTTTTCTAACTTCATGTCCTTCAGTCTCAGTAGATAGTCCTTTTTTCCTGTTGCAGCTTGTGCTTAACTACCAGGCTGCATAGTTTAGAAGTTGCTGTTATTTGGGATTATTTTATCTGTTCATACCTGTAAGCTGTGAGTTGGAGAGAAGAAGCCACATCTGATAATATGACTTTGGTATTAGATATAGCAGAATATATGTTCTTTTTTAAAAAAAAAATTATTTTATTTTGTCAATATACAATGTGGTTGATTATTATGGCCCATTACTGAAACCTCCTTCCCTTCTCCCTTTCCCCCCTCCCCCCCAACAACCTCATATCTGTTCGTTTGTCATATCAATTTCAAGGAGTTGTAATTGTTGTGTCTTCTTCCCTCCCCCCCACAATTTATTTGTGTATTTATTTATTTATTTATTTTTAGCTCCCACAAATAAGTGAGAACATGTGATATTTCTCTTTCAGCATTTGGGAAATGCAAATCAAAACCACACTGAGATACCATCTAACCCCAGTTAGGATGGCTAAAATCCAAAAGACTGTGAACGATAAATGCTGGCAAGGTTGCAGAGAAAAAGGAACTCTCATACATTGCTTGTGGGACTGCAAAATGGTGCAGCCTCTATGGAAAATGGTATGGAGGCTCCTCAAACAATTGCAGATAGATCCACCATATGACCCAGCTATCCCACTGCTGGGAATATACCCAGAGGAATGGAAATCATCAAGTTGAAGGTTTACCTGTTCCCCAATGTTCATCGCAGATTTCTATACAATAGCTAAGCATTGGAACCAGCCCAAATGTCCATCATCAGATGAGTGGATACGGAAAATGTGGTACATCTACACAATGGAATACTACTCTGCTATAAAAAACAATGAAATACTGCCAGTTGCAATGACATGGATGGACCTAGAGAGAATTATATTAAGTGAAACAAGTCAGGCACAGAATATATGTTCTGACTCCCATATTTACTACCTATGCTTACTTGGGACATGATTTTGTTTTTCATTTTATTTTATTAACATTATTTTTTACGCTTGAAGATGTTGTTGCAGAGCAGTTGGGAGGGAGGGGGAGAAGAGAAAGAGGAAGGAAATGTGATGGAAGAAGGAGGAAGGAAGATGGGTGGGACTGAGGCCTGTGGCAGCCCCCTCATTCCCACAGAGGAGACAGACAGGTTTCCAGTAGTGGATTGGTCATTGCCAGACTGCGTGCAGATGTCCGGGGGGGTGTGGCAAAAGCCCTCACCGCCCCATCATCCCAGCTCAAGAACCCAGGGCCCTTCTTGCTGTGGCTTGGTGGTTGTCACTGGGCTGGTTTGTTTTACATTTTTGAGCCACGGTTCTCTCATCTGTGAAATGGAAATAACCATCCTACCTCCAAAGTCACTGTGTGATTTAAGTGAGAACATGTGTAAGGGATCCAGAGCATGCCTGATACAGAGCACATGCTCCACTCATACAGTTCCTCACCCACTTTCCCTACTGCCACCATGCTGGGCACATAGTAGGATTCGGAAGGTTTGGTGACTGATACACTGATGAAGTGGGAGTTGAAGGAACCTAGTAAAGAGCTCCCCGCTCCCTCTGCTGCAGTTCTAAACCAAACAAAATATAAGAATAAAGAATAAGGTTCATGGAGGCCAAAAGATCATCTTGATTATTGATAAGAAGCTGATATTAGATAAAGCATTTATATCTTTGGGCAAGTGGGCTTCCTAAAACTGAACTCCCGGATCAGGCAGACTTACCCACTCTTTCATGGCAGAAGTGGAAATCCATAAGCCTCCCCAGATTGAAGGTACAGCATGATCCCTACAAGAAAGCCAAAGGAAGAGGTTAGCCCATTTGTCTCCAGTTCCTCTTATAAACTCGCCAGTCAGTCAGGCAACTCTTCCCTCCTCATCAGTGGATGAACAAGGGGTAGGTGGTCATCTAGAAATGTTCAGGAAAATGCTTCCTCATGGCCACCAAGAGTGCAGAGGAAATATTCCCCCATTCCCTGCCCAAGAACTAGAGAGACTGCATGAATGCCTGTACTCTTCCATTACCTCATGCCGCCATGCAAAAACCTAGGGCTCTCAGGACTTTGGCCCTACCCCAGTTTCCTTCACCAGGTTCCTAATGAGGAAACTAAAAATACCCCTGGTTTTATTCTGACTTTGTAATTCAGTCACTAGGTCTCACCTTCTGTTCCCTTAACCAAATCTTCACCCTCTATATGACTCTGAATACCTGGGTCCCTGTTTTATTTCCTATGCCTGAGAATCTCTTTTGTTCCTCTTTATCTGAGCCTCAATTTCCCCAAGATGGGGCCATGCTTCCTGAGGTGAAGACTTCCTGGTGCTGATGTACTTCCAACACAAGTTCCTAAAGCTGGAAGGCATAGTTTCCAGATAAAGGAATCAAGGCCCAAAGAGTGGAGGAGTTTACAGGATCATAGAGCTGTTTAGTACTGGAACTTAGGCTTCCTGACGTCCAGCTCAGTGATCTTTTTAGTCACCAAGTGAAAAGTAAATGGGAGAGAAAGAAAGGCCTCTTTCCCACCATTGATGCATCCTGATAATGGAATTCCATAAAATCTTGAGGGGTGGCAGAAGATGTGAATACTGACCAAACACGTCAGCCCTCTTAATAGAGAAGCATTCCTGGGACTAGGGCCACTGATGACACTGAAAGACAGCACAGTCTAATAGAAGGGGTATGGCCTTTATTGATGTATTAACAAACTTATTCATTCATTTATACATTTAACAAATATTTATTAAATGCTATACTCATGGAACAAAAAAATCAGACACACATTAATCCCCGCCCTTGTGGAGTCTACATCCTTTTATAGGAAGACAGGCAATACACACAAAAAATATATAATATGCTGTAATAAGTACCAACATAATAATAAGCAGGGAATTCTGAACAGGGAATGTTGGAAGCAGGGGTAGCTATTTTAAATAGACTAATCAGGGAAGGACTCACTGAGAGGCTGACATTTGGGCAAAAACCTGCACAAATGGATGGAGCAAACCCTGAAGACTCTGGAAAGAAGAGCATTCCAGGAAGAGCTACCAACAAGCACAAAGGCCTTGAGGCTGGGGATGTTTGGATGTTTAAGGAACAGGAAGAAAGCCAGTGTGCCTGGAAGAGTGGTAGAAGACTAGGTCTGCATGACTTCAGATTATGTATGTCCTATCATCAGTTATGTGTATTCATTAGCAGGCGGGTCGTAATAACTTACACTCTAGATCCATGAAAGTCTTCCTTCCATGAAGTTCTGTCCACATTTTGTCTCTATAAAGAAAGGAAGGGAAGGAAACATTGCTGTCCTTTGGTTTAAAAAAGTTAATGCAAAAGAGGGCCAGGGACTTGGGTAGGTATAATCAGTGGAGTCTAGCATCCTCGTGTGGCTGAGACTGGTTTGAGGACACCTATGATCCCTGGGAAGGTGGGGCCAGGGGTCAAGGTGATATGAGGATGTCAAACCAGGCAGAAGAGCAGCCTAAGCAAACATATTAGTTGTCCTCCCTAAATAATCCTGAACAGGAATTAAGAGACCTGGATCACTTCAGACTCCACCACTGCAGTTGTGTGGCCTTGGGCAAGTCGCTCGCCCTTTGAATCTTATCTCCCCCTCTTCTTTAAAATAAGCAATTATATAAAAAGATGTCCAAGCTCCACTTACATTCTGAAATTCTAGAATCCTATACCTTTGCCACCCAGTTCAGACAGAGAGGAAGAAAGCTAGGGAGAGATCAAAAATTAAAGGGAGCATCCCCCAGTGTTTTGTCATTTCTCAGAAGGAGATAAGTACAATTCAAGCTTTGAAAAGAAACTAAAATCTGTTTCTCCAATCTTAGGGAGCAATCTCAGCTCCAATCTTAGGGATCTCAGAAAATTAAAAACAATGTGTATTCACGTTGGATTTATTTTTAATTCTTGAATGTCAAATATTTGAAAGGAGAGGCTTAAAGCAAGTACTGGTAAAATTGAAAAATGCAACAACAACCTTTAAATCAAGCCCTTCTCCCAGCAGGATGTAGAAGAACAAGTAATATTAATACATTCCAGTGACTGGTGAGACAGGTAGATATTAGGTAGATTGACAGATGGGAATATGCATATTCATAGATGTGTGTGCATGTGTGTGTGTGTTTTCTTATTACTCTAATCCAAGTTTTCTCATATCTGTGCTGATCCCATTAGCATCCAGCTCAACATTTAAAGAGACTAACTTTCCCTGCAGGTACTTCTATTATTGCACATACGAGTGTCTAGTTAATGGACACTATCTGACACTGGTCAGATTCAATCCATGCATTCATATCTCTTACAGCTGGACTTACATATTTCATCAGACAAGGTAAAGTGCAGCCCACATGCCTATCTGTCATAACAATACAAACATTCATGTCATATCTACAACTTTTCACTATTCTCATACTTTTCCGTAAGAGACTTGAGTCCATCTTCTGGGATAGCGAGCCACAGTACAAAGGCTATGGGTAACTGTAAAGTAAAAACCCCCACTTGCAGAAAGGGCTGCAGTGTAGAAGACAGTGAACTATTATTACTTGAGAACATATTGGGTGTTAGGTATTTGGTTCTGTGTTGTTGCATTTAAACTTTTTTAAAAAATTTTAAAACATATAATCTTCCTAAATAGAAGAAGACATTCCACGGTCATTAAGGAGATGTGAAGAACTTGAATCTGCAGAGATAAAATGAAATAAAGTAGCACAAGAGCCTGGCACACAGTAGGGGCTTAATAAATACTAGCTCTCCTATAGCAGCCATTCTGTTGCCTTTCGTGGTTTCAAACTAATTTGTTGAACTCAGTATTAGGAAATGCGTGTGAGTACAGGAAAATGCCAGCAGCATCCAGGTCACATTAGAAGGCTTAGGACAAGGCTGTATGACACACAGCAGCAGGCAGACTCTGCCAAATTGATGAGGGGAAGCCTCTTGACACTGAAGGCACTCGGTCTGGCAGTCTCTCAGGGCTGGTTCCAAGGGCACGGTAGAGACCGGACAGAGGCACCCAGACAAACAGCTTTGGACAGGGAGGGTAGTCTTTCCCTGGTACAGAAGGAGAAAGCATGGCGTGTGCAGTCAGAAGCAGAAGCCCTGGGTTGGAGGAGGGATGCAGAGCAGGAGGAGGAAGGAATGTGAAGAGTTGTAAATCCTCTCCTGAAGATTAAGCATTTATGGGGATCCATGAGCTATATTTAATAGGGAAGTGACAGATACAAACCCTGTTGAGCATAAACCTTGGAGGCCATGGGACGTATGCATTGGGTGAGAGCATTGAAAGGCAGACATGCACCGTGATCTTGATACAAGGTAAGGAATGGCTGAGTGTGGTGGATGGAATGGCAGTGAGAAATCAAGGCTTGATAGGGGAGGGACCCCAAAGGATCACCAGGGCCTGGATTAGAGGCCGGGTTTAGAGAAGTGAAGCCTCCTGGACTGGAAGAACCATTGAAGCATTACGAGGAAGATCCAAGTCAGAGACGCATCTGTACCTGGCACTGTGTCAGGAAAATACTGTGAGGTTGACAGCTGAAGGACAACAGGTACTTACACTCCCTCTAGGTTACCACAGAGTCACCTGGGACTTGTGTCCACACAATGTCACAACGTCTAGTCAATTTGCTCTGAAATTCAGCCCAAACTTTTGACTACTGGCCCTGTAGAAGAAAGAACCTGGCAGGATGTATCCTGCTCTTCCTCATGATGTCTGCTTGCCCAAACTCATGCGACCTGGCTGTCAGAAGACAATGAATGGAGCCAGGACAATGGTAGTGCAGGACAGAAAACAGCACAGAGTGTGTTTGTTTTCCAGGGTCTTGACTTTATTTGTGTATGTTGAAGGCTCACAGAGTGGGACAGGGAAGGCATTAGAAAAAGAAAAGCAAAAAACTAAGAAGCAAAAAGGTGACATTCATTACACTCCCTGAAGCAATGGGTCTATTTTTACATCTGCCACATGGGGCAGAGGGCTCATGTTGTCATTTCAAACACCGCTTCATCTTGACCAAGGAACAATTACACGTGACAGCACTGAAATCAGAACATTTCTCCAGGCAACTGAGCGGGAGGACTTCTAATTGCTCTGGGTATCCAAAGTTACAACAACCATCCCAGCTTGTCCCAGCTTCCTGGGAAATGGAGATCATTAATTCCCTAAACAGAAAAAAAAAAATTGAGATTTCAAAAGAATGAATAAAATGCCCTACAAAACTATGAGCTTAATATGATATGGCCTGCTCATGGAATAAGGGGCTCAATTTTGCCACCAGAGAACCATGAATAATCCATATTTATTTTAAAGAAGTGTAAGTAGAAACAGAAATCCAAGAGAGATAAAAAGAAATATGTAAGACCAATATCTTGGGGGCATAGAAAATGAATTCTAAAAATAACACTTGCAGCTTTGTGTACGTTTCATTTATTTCTGTATCCCTAGCGTCTAGTAGGATGTCTAGGTCTTTAATAAGTGTTGGTAGAATGAATGGATTAATAAAGTAATATTTTCTAATATATTCCCGTGCCTGGAATGTCCTTCCCACATGTTTCTTTGACTAGAAATTTTCTATTTAAATTTTATGTCATATCACAAATCACATATGAAATATCACCCCCTGGGAGAAATCTTTTCTGTCAGCCAAGATTGAAAGTATCTCTCCATCATCAGTTTTAGCACATCAGACTTACCTTAGGCACCAGCAAATGAGTCAAGTTTACTGTTCTTTTGTTTGTCTCTGAGCAACCTAAAGGTAGAAACCATTTCTTATTCTCTCTCTCCTGAATGCCTGGTGTAGTTTGGAACACAGTAGGTTCACAATACACATGGGTTAGCAAACTGCTTCAAGAGACTTTGGAGAGAAAGTATCGGCAAGGATTGATGACCAGGGGAACAGAGGGGTAAAGGAGAGGGAAAGGTTAATGATAAAAAATCCCAGCAGTTGTTTCTTCTGTCTCATTACAACAGTGTCTCTTTTCTTGACATCAGTAAGTGATGCACGCATTTCTTACAAACCTGATATAATCTGTCAGCCATGATTTCTTGCAGGAAGGCTTTCTGCCACAAAGTTGCAAATAAAACCGTGAGTGATGTTTTCTGTACGGTAGTTGCCTTTTTAAATTATTTTTCCCAATTGTTTCCAAAGCTCAAATTTGTGTGTGGTTTTTTGGAGGAGAGCAGCTTTCTTGTCAAAATGAGCTGCAACAGAGCTCTGAACGCCTTCCCAAAAGAGAATCATTCCGTGCAGCCAATTAGATCCTGTTCTAGGCTTCTGTTTCCTCCTAAATCACCGTATGTTTTTTGAAGTTTATGTGCTGTCTATTAGATGAATTACCAGCCTCCTTTTACAAAGCAAGTAAAAGACTCAAGTGACAAATTTTCTTGGCATTTTTTTCCCGCAGAGAACACATATAACCTCACTTTGTACATCCAAGGAAACGACCCCTGACTCTAAATGATCAGCTCAGCTCTCTCTGTGGATCTTCAGGTCAGTATGTTCCACATTATCTTCACCCTCTGGCACATGAAACTCCACGTATCTAAAGTCTAACCTAACATCTTTTTTCTTCCCCCTGCAAAACCAGCTTCCCATGTGGGGCCCCGTGCCCTCAGATGTGATGTCACCTCTCTCCCAGGCACCCAAATTTGAAACCAGAGTCATTTTGCATCAGAATAGGGCTCTGCTAATGCATTTCCTTACTGCCAGTCCCCTGCACTTTGCTTCCAGAATTATAGTCACAAAGTTCCTTTTTTTTTTTCTTTAAATTCTCAACTCCTCACTCTGACTTTCAATACCCTCTACAAATTGTCTCTTAGTTACTTCTCCAGGCTATTTTCTGAGATATCCTCCAAGAACAGTCAATCGAGTCACTTTATTTTCTGTTCACTACACAGACCCCAACCCTCAGGCTTTATCTTCAGACTCACCATCTGGATTAATTGTCCCTGTTTCTCTGGTTCTTGTCCTAGAGCCTGGTCTACCCAGGGCCTTGGGTCTGATGCTCCCACTGGCTTGTCAGTTTGGTAGGATCCCACTTAAAGCCCAGATGCTCGTTGTCATTGGTACCTCGACTCAATACTCAGTAGCTCACAGGCCAACCCAACCCCACTTCCAGCCCTCATCCTGGTTCCCAGAACCCAGAGCCAGATACAGTGCCCAGAGTCACTGTTTGTTTAGAAAGGAAGTCCAGAAAGTAGCCAAGTAAGGGCAACCTATTGTCAAATGTAAAGATGAAAGTGGGATCATAAATGAAGAAAGAGTAGCAAATCACAAGATGAAAAGAAATGAAAGAAACTTTTCAGATGTGGTGTGCCATCTGGGTGAACGCATTGGTGCCCTTTCAGTTATAACTGGTAGAGACCTAATTCAAACCAGCTTGATTCATAAAAGAAAAGCATTAGCTTGTGTAACTTAAAAATCCGTAAGTATATTTGGCCTCATATTTGGTTGAATACAAGTGTACAGATAATGTCCTTGGACATCTTTCTCTCTCCATAGGTTGGTTCTGCTTTCTGCTGTGTTTCCCGAGGGTTTTCTCTTTGTGCAAGCAAGCTCCAAGCTTCCGTTCTGCCAGCTTAGCAACCCCAGAGAAGAGAGTGCCTCTTTTACAATAATGGCACCAAGTTTCAGGATGGTTTCTCAAGACCATCAGGATGTTTTCTTAAGATCGTAGCGCTTCGGCTCTATCCCCATCCATGAATTAATCACTGTGCCAGGGAGAAGGAATATACCACCAGAAAAGTCAAGGCAGTGTTAGAAAAGAAAAAAAAAAGAAAGAAAGAAACCAGATGCCAAGTAGGTAAGAAATAACCAATGTCCACCATAATGGATAAGATGATTAGATGATTCAGGACAAAATGTGTGCTGGGGAAATGAATCTTGTGGGTTGAGATAATTCTGGTCACTTGTACGTCCCGTGCTTGGTCTCTCTTTTATACCTTGACCCATGTGAGAGGGGTCATAGGTGATGGTGAACATTTCATAATGTGGAGCCAAAAAGAAAAACCCACTTGCAAATACAAGCATCCTACTTCCTACTTTCATCAATTATTCAGGAGAAATCTATGCATTGGGCAGAAATTTGGGGCTACCAATAAAATTACCTACTCTAACTGAGGAGGGAGGATGGAAGAGGAGTGAAACGTGGTTATGGGAGGAACAACCTCAGAGAACTTCAAAGGGCAAAATGCTCTTCGACCGAGGTTATTGCAATTTACCCATCGGTCCACCCCACACAAACTGCTTACCTTTTAACAGAGTTTCTTTAGGGAATATTTTTCACTCTAGCATGCTTAATCTGGACAGCACCCCTCACTGACCACATTCCAAAGCCTTTCCTCATTCTGTACTAGGGATTAGAATCCAAGGGTCTTTCTCATGCCCTCCCCTTCCCCTCATCTAGGCCCTAGGGTAAACATTCTTCAAGGCCCAGGTCAAATTCCTCCTTCACTTACAAGCTCTACTACGACCCCTGTTTTGAAGTTAGTTTCTCCCTCCCCCAAACTCCACAGTATGTTGTTTATTACCCTACAATAGCACTTATCACAGTCTGCTTCTGAATTAGAGTTATTTATGAATGTGTCTGTCTTTGCTGATAGATTGTGAGCTCTCAACAGGCCTGGAATAGCTGCTACTCATCTCCGTGTATCCCACGGTGTCAGGTGCAACCCTTTGTGTGGAGCAGATACCCAACAAATGTTTGCCAGATTGCTAAATCCAATCATGTCAGTTCCTTGCACAATATTTTTCAAAGGTCCCTCATTAACTATAGTGTTGCTTCTAATTTTTTAAAATCCATGCTCTCTTTAATAAATAAAAATCTCATACCTTCTGTTAAGATAAGAGGGGTCTAATAAATAATCCCACTCATGTTATGAACCAGTTAAAATGTTACACGGGGAGTAAGACAGAGATTTAAAGCAGCTTTATTACTGATAACAATTGAATTGAGGTAGAAGGGTAGAAAGGACTTTGTAGGTCTTAGCATGGGCCCCCACTTCCTATAGCAGAAATACCCCTTTGAAACACAGAGCAGAGATGGAAGACTGCAGTAATTTATATGTTTGGTGGGCAGGCAAGCTCCCAAGAGGAAATCTGAGCTATGCGCTTGTGACCTTCCTTATCCCATACTCAATAAGCCGCTCTTTCCTCCAAGGGGAAGAGTGAAAGTAAGGTGAAGAGACACCTTGAGTGTGACTATAATGAAAAGTTCCTTCATATTGAAGAAAACATCAGGAGTTGGAAATACATTTTCTTTATTTTTAATTTTAATTTTAATTTTTTTATTTAACTTCTCAATATATATTGTAGTTTATTTTTGTGTCCCTTTACCCCTTCCTCTTTCCCTCCTCCCATCTACATCATATCTGTTCACTTGTCTTAACAAGTTCAAGGAGTTGTGATGGTTGAACAAACTGCTCTTTTCATTAGAAATGTGTTCAGCAAATGAGTACTCATTACCTTCTTTGTTCTGAGCACCGTGTTAGAAGTTTGGATGTGGTGGTGAGCAGGGCAGGCACAATTCCAGCCTGCAGGGGTCCTAAAATCTAGCATGGTAAGCAGAAATGAAACATATGACTGCAAGTGTAAGGAACATCCCTAGGGAGCTGTGGAAGCAATCTAGACAAAGAGGTCAAGGCACACCTCGCAGTGCAGTGACATTTGGGCTGGGACTTGAGGAATGATAGGTGTTAGACAGGCCAAGAAAACAGGGAGAGTGTTTAGTGGAGAGATGTGAGGGAGGGAAATGGAAAGTAGAGGAAGGGGCTCCCAGTGGAGGGAACAGAGCATGCAAAGACCTGAAATGAGACATGGCAGGCTCATTCCCAGGACTGAAAAGAAGCTAGTCCGCTCTGGAGAGCAGTGAGTAAGGAGGAGAGGGACGTGAAAGGAGGCTGTGGAGGTGGAAAGCAGCCTGATCCCAGCTGGCCTGGTGAACCAGGTTAAGGAATTTGGATTCTTCACTAAAAGCAATATAGGGAGCCTAGGAAAGACTGTCAGTAAGATATTGTCATGCTGGCCTAAAGGGTCCAGTCCACCTTGCCATTCAAGTTCCTCCATGATTTGTTTTCCAGCTATTCTCTTCTTTATGTCCCTGGGACGATGTCTCCACTCTATAGAGATTACCCTACTTAAATCACAAACTTCTTTCCTCCTACCTCCAGACTTTCCTTTTAGAAAGAATCCTCTCTGTCACCATGTCCACCTCTTCAAAATCTGCTCCTTTGTTAAGTCCATCAGTATCCAAATTCTTACCTGAAACCTCACCAGCTGAGCTCAAGGGAGGATAATACTTGTATGATGCAAAGAATGTGGGATTTAACACAGGGAGATGTGGATCTTTAATTCCAGTTTGGCCTTTTTTGGCTCTCAATGAATTTCTTAGTCTCTCTGAGCCCTAGTTGACATTAGTCCAAAAGTGGGATAAGAGTATGTATCACTCGGGGTCATTAGGAGGATAAATCAAAATGACATCTATGAAAGCAACTTGTACATATTAGATGCTCAATAATCACTGTTCTTTTCTCTGCCTCCCTCTGAACTGAATCCTTGTAAAATATATGTAGTGGGAAATTTTATGCTGCCCTGAGGTATATTTTTTATTATTATTCAAGCTTTTGAGAATGTTGTCAGTCACTAGTGTAAGCAACCAGGAAGAAGAATGAATAAAAAGACCGTTATTGTTACTGGATGGGGGATATTTATGCTTAGAGCCTAGAAGCACTGTATTAGTTTCTGTTGCTTATAATAAAAGACACTGAACTGGATAATTTTTTTTTCTTCCAAATTTTATTTTGAACTGGATAATTATTAAGAAAGTGAAATTTATTGCTTACAGTTTTGGAGGCTAGGAAGTCCACAGTGCGAGGAACATATCTGGTGAGGGTCTTGGTGGTGGCGACAATGACTCAAGGATCTCACATGGAAAAAAATGGCAAAGCAGAGAAAAAGATAGCTTCTCCTGCACTCTCCTTTTAAAAGCCCTCAGAACCACACCCATGACCACCATTTTTAATCCATTCACTAGGCATGGTCCTCAGAATCCAATCACCTCTTCAAGGCATCACCTTGTAATTACCAGGATAGTATTTCCCACCCTCTTAACAGTCACAGTGGGGATTAAGTTTTGCGGGGACGTTCAACCCAAGGCAAGCACCAAATGACTACTCAGGAGGAGGCTAATCAAGACTGATTAGAGGAAAAGCAGGACATGAACTAAAAATGAAGTGATAGTCATGGGATTATTTTCCATGGAGTGGGCACTCTCAGCAATAGATACAAAGGTGACTCTTGAACATGTATTTGAACTTCATGGATCCAGTTATACACAGATTTTTTCCAACCAACCAGAAATCAAAATACAGCATTTGCAGAATGCGGCACACACCTGCAGAGGGCCGACTGTTGACATATGCAGCTTCTACAGGGCTGACTGTGGCATTTGAAAATCCACTCACGTTCATATACACGGGGATCGTGGAACCAACTCCCCACATATACTGAGGGACAACGGTACTTTTATGTGAAGTAAAATTCACATAACACAAAATTAACCATTTTAAAGTGTATGATTCAGTAACATTTAGTGCATTTACAATGTTGTGCAACCATCATCTCTGTCTAGTTCCAAAATATTTTTATCACCCCAAAGGCATACCCATACCCATTTTGTAGAACTAGTAGGGGCATCCTCCCACCCTCTCCTCAACCTTCATCTCATCTAGATAGCAACAGAAGCTCGTGGAACTCAGGAAACATATCCAAGGTCACACAATTCAAACACGGGTCTACGTGGCCCTGGAGCTGCACTCTGTGCTAACCACACAACTGATTTTCCAGGATAGGAAAATGTGCTTTCTCCCTCCCCACCCTGCAGTATGCTAGTACTTGTCACTAAATGCATCTTAATTTGAGATTCAAAAATATGGTTCACTCTATCGATGTGGAAGAGAGAATTATTTACACTGCCTCCTTTAGTCCTGTGGGCTGGGTCCATAGAGAAGGGGCAAGAAACCCTGGAAATGTCACTTCCAATCCTCTGTCTACCCACTTACTCAATGTTTCCCTGTCTCACATCCAGCCCTACCTCAGTTCTGTTTGTCAGGGATGTCCGTAGAATAGTGGTTCTTAACATGTAACTCTTGGGCAATAGTGTTAACCTCAACTGAGAATTTGCTCCAAATGCAAATGCCAAAAAGAATTTACAGACCTGGAAAATCTGAAATTGTCAATTTAGGACTAGCAAGAGTGTTGAATCAAGCCTCACAGGGGGTGATTGTGATGAACCCCGGAATTTTACAATCATTGTAAAATCATTGCCTAACATAGAAGAAGCAAGAGCAGTACCCCCCAAACCCCTGCAGCCCATTCACACTCAGAATCAAGGCCTGCAGCAAAGAGCCTGGTCTGGGAGACAGGAAATCAGGGTACTCATCTCACTCCTCCCTGTGACTAGGTAAGTTTATCCATAGCTTCTGTGTAACTCCGTTTATGCATCTATAAAATAAAAGAGGTGGCATTTATTGAGTTTCAAATGAGTTTCTTAGCTTATTTGTGTGCTTCTCACATTATAAGCCACCATTCCAGGAATTCTGTGGCCCAGCAGACAACATCTGAAAATAGTCAGTGAGCTTTTAGAAGCTGGTATTATACGCACACAGGAAGTACAATATTTAGTCTACAAACTCATGTATGCAACAATTTTTTTTATGTTCCATAATTCAATTTAGTCAAAGGAAGACAGAAGTCATCTAGATATAAAACAAAAAGCTGAATTTATTGCTTGCTAAACAAGGGAAAAATGTACTTGCAAGAGAGTCTCCCCAAACAAAGCCGGAAATAAAATAATATAAGTGTTTGGGACATGTGTGATTTCATCATCAGTGTTCTGGAGGATGTATGTTGTGAAAAGACCTGTGTTGAAGGAGATCGCCTTGTCCTTGGAATAAACTCTCCAGTGTCGCTTACTGCTGTGTCCATTACTCACATGGCCCTTAGTCACTGGTCAGGCAGGTCGCTATCACTGACCACAGACTCTTTTATATATTCCTCGACCACTCTTGAATACCCAGGAAGAATTCTGCTCACCCCATGCCAATATGGGGCATGAGAATCTGCACAGATAACTGATGTTCCATTAGTTAAGACTCACCATACTGCTGTATCTTACCTGGAGTCCTGCAACCTCCTTGAGGCTCTAGTTAGGAACATATCTAGGTACACAATTAAGTGATACATTTCATTTTCTTAATAATTATCCAGTTCAGTGTCTTTTGTTATAAGCAACAGAAACTAATACAGTGCTTCTAGGCTCTAAGCATAATATACCCCCTCCAGGTACACAAGTGTGTACCTCACCAGGCTTTGCCCAGGGAGAGTGGGACAAGGTTGCCTTTTACAGGAACTCGCCAAGATCTAACTAAACTCTATCGCACTCTCTTTCATTTTCTTTCTTCAGTCAGAGAAATTATTTTTAAGGTGGGAATAGGGAGAGAAAAGATGGGATATCCTTTCTTACCCATTCTATCTTCTCTCAAATTTAGTATATGTCTACAGTACTTTCCTCTCCCCCAAAATCCTAATGTTATGGTCCCAAAGCCAAAGAAGGCCTCTTATTTTTTATCTACATTTTTCCTGTCATATTCTTTCCCTGAGGCAATAAGCAGAGAAAGAAAAGAAGAGGTAGATACAGCTGTGTTCCAATAGGGGGAAAAAAAGGACAAAGGATAAAATGTAATAATAGATAAAGATCACTTAATATTTCAGAAACATTATTCTGCTAAATTTATTCATGTATAAAAATGTGTACCACTTATTGTTCGATATTTTACGTATATGATTTACTTTTATATTAAAATATTTTTCAACATAATTTTTGCCCAAGGTCCTTAAAAACGATCTTGATTTTGGCATTCCAGGCCAAAATACGCAGTGACTATATTCCACTAAAAGTCAGTAATTATTTTTGATGCTTCTAATGGGGATTGAGTTCATATGAACAGGTCATTATGTAATTATGGAAGGGACGCTTTTACAATATATTTCTACATGTTATCAATGAGTTTATTCACTTATTCATTTAATAAATATTCTGTACAACAAATCCCTTATTATGAAGAAAGCACCATGCTTGGCCCTGAGGCAATAAACAGAAAAAAACAGACACAGATTATGCAGTCAAGGACATCAACAATTACAAATGAGCATAAGGCAAGGGTTAAAATTATGACAATAATATAAAAAGATTAATCTGGTGTCATAGGGAATGTTCAGAGGGAGCACCATTGTCATCAGAGGAGGGAAATATTGAATCAGTCTTAAGGCCAAATCTATTTAAGGAGGTAATTTGGGACCTGGAAAAAAAATGGATATTTTGGAGAGTAGGGGAATACTGGGGAAATGTCCCAGTGAATAGTAGAGGCCCCCATGTGTATTTCTATTTTGTAACTCTTTTTACAGTTATAATACACACATGCATATTAAATTTAAAGGGTACCTCTTTCTTACTAGACTTTTGATGCTACAAGAGGAGGGAAGAATAGGATTAACTCTGTTCACCACTATGTCCTCAATAGATGGTGCCTGGAACACAGTAGGTGCTCAGTAAATATCTGCAAACAAAAGAATGAGTGCGTACACGGGGAGAAATCTGGAGAAAAAAAATGCTAGGAGAGAGTGGCACAGAAGCTATGTATATAAAGCTGTTAGCAGAAGGAAGGCTGACAAAGAACTTTAGAGGCATATCATGGCATAAAGTGAATGTCAAGGCCACTGTCTTTTATTCCACAGGCCTTAGGAAGCCATTGCTGCTTTTGAGAGGTGGCACAAGCACAGGTGTTTGAGAGCTACATATGTCAGAAAGGTCACTGTGACTGCACATGGAACCTGAAGGGAAGGAGGGCTAGCATGGTGGCAGATATGCCCGTAGGACAGGTTCTATCTGTGAGCTTGGGGAATGAGGGTGGATAATGGGGGAAGGAGGACTCAAAAGACTCCAGAGGGAGAATTTGCAGGAACCAGCAACTGATTAGATGTAGGAGGAGTTAGAGACGATTCCAAGGGTTCAGATCTGGTGACTGGAAAGTGGTGGAGCCATAAAATGAAATAGGGAACACAGAATGAGGAAATCATAACTATCCCTCCTTTCCCAATAACTCCAGCCCTTTTCCTTGGTCTGTTGGATAAAATCCAGACAAGTGTCATCTCCAGTAGAAACTCAGGACTCCTTAAACCAGACCTAGTTATCCTGATCCTGACCCAGGGAGGAGACTCCTTTACCATGTCCATTGATAAGGCATCCATCGCAGGCCATACCATGTCAAGCGCAATTTTCCTTAAAATGATATGAAGAAAGCAGTTTTGTACATAGAAAATGTGTGATTTTTTTTCTCTTAACTTCTTTTAGTTTGACATGATTTCAAATTTACATAAAGATTTCAAAAATACATAGAATTCCCGTGTACCATTCACCCAGATTACCCAGATGTTAATATTTGCTTTTTTTCTCTCTTCTTCTCTCCCCTCCTCCCACATATCTAATATTTTTTATGAAATATTTGAGAATAACTCATAGACATGATCCTCCCTTACCACTAAGTAATTCAATGTGTGTTAGTTAAAAGCAATAGATGGTAGCTGTCGATATTTTCATATGGACTTCCCCAAGTTGGTGCCTTTGTTTCAACTATTCCCCTAGACAATTGTGTCTCTAGAATAAAGGCAGAAAAGACAATGCCTAGAACTAAGGCATTGCTGAATAGAAAGGGAAGCCTTTCTTTCCACTTACTGGGTTAGACCTTCTGTTAAGCATCTCTGAATACCCTGGGAAGACTCTCTGGTAGCCCTTATCACACTTGTAATTTTTGCTTAATGGAATATTCTGCATCTGTTACAGAGACAGTTTGCAACAATACATACACATCCATTAAAAAATGAAGCCAAATCCTGCCCTGCTCGTAGTCTGTTAGACCCGAAGAGAACTATGGGATTGCTTAAGGCCAGACAGAGAAACACTTTAATACCTGTACTAGCTCAAGCTTGGACCCGAAATCCTAATGTGAAATTCTCTCTTTAGCAAAGTGAGTTGGTCCCAAGGTCAAGAATTTATTTTACTTAAAAGAAATAGGTGTAAATCCATGAATCAAAATAGGTGGAAAAAGCAAACTTATTTCTATTTTTACTCTAGTTAAGTTGTTCACCACTCTCACTGTACATCAGAATTTCCCGGGATGCTCTTTAAAAACAGGGATACCTGACACCTGGGCCCAGCTTCCAGAGATTCTAGAGTTTCCAACTGAATTGACTTGCCATGAGGCCTATTCCTTCACCTTTCTGGTTATTGCAATGTGTTTTGTTTTCTTTTATCAGTCTCTGTGGGAGTTCGGATGTAAAGCCAGGACTGAGAGCCCTTCCTTTAGACTCCCTCAAAGTCTTTTCAGAATGATTCTTTGGTGTTACCATTGCTGTCAGTCAGCTTTGATAAATTATGCCATGGTAACAAGCAACCCTCAAAATCCACTGACTCACAACCACAAAGGTTTATTTCTTTCCCATAGCATCTGTCCCTATGAATCAAGTAGAGCTGTCCTCATGGACTCCTCACCTCAGGGCTCAGACAGACAAAACAGCATCTATCCGGGACATCACTGGTCTCAGGGAAGAGGTACTATATGTTGCCTTATATGAATGTCCTTTGCACACAGTGGAGCCTCAATATTAAGGAGGTTTTTATTTTGTTTTGTTGTTTTTTTCATGTCATCACTTGCTAGGTATTTGGTCAGCTATCAGAAATAAATATAAATATATGCATACATACATATAAAATTATGCACATATAAATAAAGAGCTAGTCAGCATAAAAGAACTGCAGAGGAAGATCCCAAAGCATAGACTTTTCTCCCAACTGTGCCATCTAACGAGACCCACTTATCCCCTTTCTCACATCACCTTGTCTATGTGGGCATGAGGGAATCCCATGCACAAATTATATGCAAGAAAAAAATCCTCAAAATTAAAGCTCTTTTTTCAACTTTCAACTTTCCAAAATATTTCAAAACTGCATATAGAATCCCAAGATTTATTTAGCATAGATATTTCATCTGCTTTCCTCACTCTGCTTTATGCTAACGTAAAAAGCTGATCACCAAGGTACCTAGGTGCTATGGAGATTGGAAATATAAGAGATTAAAGTGAGAGACAAGTAGTGACTTTAAGAAAGAAAGCATGGCTGAAACAGAGAGCCAGAGAGAAAAACACAAAATCATAAGGGTTGGAGGCAAGAACATCAGCCCCAAAGTAATTCTTAAAGGAAAAAGATAATTCAAACCTGAAGACATACTTCTTAAGTATATCCAAAATCACACGAGACCCACTTGGAGGTTTGGTAACATTTTGATTCTCGCTCTGAGATAAACGTCTAGGTTATCAGAATCTTAATTATCAGAACTATCTAAATACGGGAGGGCAGGGAGACCAAAAAAGGCTCTGTTCTATTTTTAGTGTCACCAGCTACAGCTAAGTTGACCCTAATAGCAGTATTTCATTGGCCCCACATATGGCATCACTGTTTGGGAACACATTTTCCCAAATTGGGCCACAATACACGGATGACAGCTATGACGTTCAAAGGCGATCGATCAACATGCAACGCAGACTGCAAACTTGAATCCCTCTCCCCTGGGTTCTCTTATTGATGCCATAGTATGCCAAAGCTAGAAGAAAACTTAGAAATTATCTCATCTACTCCTTTATTGTATGTCTGAGACATACAATGGTTAATGATTAATGGTTTATTTGCCATCTCAGACCCTGGGAATAAACATGATCTTCCCAGCATCCTGCAGCTCGTCAGTCGTAGGGCTGAATCTAGAACCCAGACAACCGCTCTTTGTTTAGTGCTTTTATACTCATAAGGTTTCAGTCAAAGCACTGAAATCAACTGAGAAGGACTCACGAGGTGATACATGAAGATAATTACATTAGCTACATTGTGGACTAAGACTTCATTTGCTGAGCAGTTAATGGGCTTAGTAACATTCCTCTGAAAGGAACTTAGCTTCTAAAATGGCAGACTTTCCTTGCAGGGAGTGGTATATGTTCCATTAAGGTAACCACTTGGTAAAGAGGGTAGGTCAGAATGTTTCCCCTTGTGGGCAGGCAGATTGCAAAAGGAAAGCCAGAGTGAGGTGAGCCACTTGTGCCAGGTTCTTTTCCCAAACTCACCAACCAGATAGGTCAGCCCTCTTCTTGTTGGGATTTTATTCTAATGGAGATCCTTTTACAGAAAATATGAGGCAGGAAAGAGAAGTCTCCTCCATAACATTTCAATTTTTTTTTAATATTAATTCTTGGAGCTTAATTATCATCCCAGGATCTCCCAGAGAATAGCCAACTCCTTACAAGAGATCAGCAATGTATTAAGCCATTTCTGTTTCCCTCTTTATAAAGCCACTCCTTCAGTACTGACTACTATTACTAAGGGTATCCTTCTGGTAAACTGTGACTATTTTGCCTCCAGAATGGGTCAGAAAGCCCTAAAAAGAGTCAGACAGGAATCAGTTAACTCCTAGGCCATGCTGTAACTAAAACTGTAAATTTATTCCCTATTCCACCAAATTATGTTCAATCGCATCCTCTAGGAGAGCTCATCAGGTTCTTCAATGAGATCAAATAACAACCTAAACAATGTTGGAAATATAGAGATTCCTCTCATTGCCAAAGTCTTGGGAAGAAACCAGTGTCCAAAGGTCAAGTGCCCTTGCATGTTAAAGTCCAAAGGAATTAATTACTAAATCAAAGTATTTGGCATTTTAAGATAAAGCTTAAAGTCTGAAAAAGTTTCAAGTAAAACACAAATAAATTGAAATATATCTCAGTGTCTTATTATTATTATTTTATTTTTGGCACCAGTCCATTCCCATTAGGATTCTACTCCTGTCTGAAGCCAATTCCTTTTTTTTTTTTTTTTTTTTATCAATTTACAATGTAATTGATTTTCATGTCCCTTTACCGATTCCTCCCTCCCCCCTCCCTTTCCCCCAGTGTTTATTATTCACAATCTCTCCTAGAAGGATTCTTGCTGCCTGGGGAAGATAGTGATCCCTTTAACACCTGCAACCTAGGCTTTCTCACTGTAATGAGTTTATTTCTGTCAGGGTTTCAAAACTTGTGTAAGTCCAATTCCAAATCTCTCTTGAGCTCTCTGATTAGTGAACTCAAAAAGTTACTAAGGATAAAAATCTTTTGGCACCTACCTCACACCCACAAAATTAGAAAGCATAAAGCTTCAGTGTCCAAATCACTTAAGCCAGATAAAATGTTATTCAGTTACATAATTGCCACAGGTGATAGCCGAAACGTAAGAGTAACTGAGGTCATGGGCATCGGGTTCATGAAGACACTGGTCAGTCTTTTTAAGCTGTTTAGAGTCTGTGACCTTGAGCTGAAACTCATTTAGGAGAAATATCCTCTCAAGTGTTAATGGTTTACTTGCCATATTTGCGGGGGAGGGTTTGAGCAGGGAAGTCCCACCAATCCATTCTATCTACCTTCTTAAGGATCTGCATGCATGAAACTCCTGCCTTCCACCAAAGTATGGAAATACCTTCTTGTGGAAGCCCCTCTTAATTCAAAACCTCTTAATTCCCTTGATTATGTTGAGCTCAATATTTCTGGACACCTGATGTTGTCAGTATGACAGCTTCTATATCTCTGTGAGCAAGCATGTTTATTTCTTAGATGGTGACAGCTATTGCTTCTTGCTATGGAATTCCTTGGGTAAGAAGAAATCTGCCTCCTAGATTTCTCCTCATCCAAACATTTGTTTCAGTTAAAAAGTCACAGTCAGCATATTCTAGCACTAAGGCTGCTATTGATGCTTCAGAAATGTTTGTTCCAGGGTCCTAGTGAGTTCCTAGTCCTCTGCCATTAGCCCTTCAAGATAATGCACTTGCTCCTTTTAAATGATCCTGGGTTCAAGTAATATTTTTTTTTCTGCCACATCCTTTTTTTCAGCAGTAAACTATGCCTCCAATGTTTATTTTCTCTCTATTGTTCTGCTAAATCTCAAAGGAATGCTCAACTGAGTTTCTATTTAATCTGCGTCTTTGCTTTGCTTGGCCCTTTTCCTTCTCTAACAAATGGGGGAGTTCTACTATTGCTGTAAATGAATGCCTTTCTTATTTTCTTTGATTTTTTTTCCCTCTGCTTTTTGGCCAGTATATTTATTCATCCAACACGATCCTCTAAATTTTGTCTCATAGGGTTTCCCACAATGAGAGATATGAAATTAATAATTTCTTGCTCTGCAAAAAGCCTCTACTATTCCAACAAATTTTGTCTATTATCATTTCCTGAGATGAATCTTCTAACCCAGAAGATAAACTCCCAGCAGACTACATCAAACCCGGGTTGGACTTAATCTATCATTATTCTACCTAATTTCCCTATAATATGTGTTGCGGTAGATAGAATCCTAAAATATTCTCCACGGTATCCCACCTTAATCTCTAATGCAAATATGGCATCCCTCTAGTAATTATGTTATATTACATGGCAAAAGGAATTCTGAAGATATAATTAAAGGTGCTCATCAGATGACATTGAGTTAATCAAAAAGATTATTTGTACTGTACTATCATGTAATCAATCTAATCATTTAAATGCAGAGAGTTATCTCTGGTTGGTGGCCTTAGAATACTAAATCTATAAATACGTCAAATATTCTCTAACACCATAGATAATAGCGGCTAGTCCACCTATAACATCCATGTCACTATGAAATCGATATTGCAGTTTTTTGGGGTATATTCTGTTGATCTCTCTTGTCTGTCCAGATTTTCAGAATCACTCAGACATCTCTTGCAGTCTTCTGGGGATGAATTCTTTACATGGTCCCCTCTCAGTGAATCCCAGCATCCTGGCACGTGCATTCCACTCTACTTCCTGAGATCTTGCTTCTTTCCCTGCATCGCAAGAGTATTTCTTTGCATACCTGTCACATTTTCTGATCTAATAACAACTAAAATGCTTTCTTCTTTTGTAATGCCCTCTTTCAGAGCAGTTATACCTAGGCATAGCTACTTTACCTTTCATACCTGCTTATCATTAACACTTCATTTCCCTTTTTTATCTGCCTGAATATTCCTCTAAGATGTCAACATTTCCCCTAAGAATATCTATTTTTTGTTTCTGCTTTAACACTGACTTCCTGTGCTTGATTTTCATTCTTCCATTGCTGTTGTCCAGACAGTAAGACTAAAGCATGCTAGTCAAGATACTCTAGTTCTCCCTTGATTTCCTAAATAAAATGATTCCCACCTGCTGTAAATATTCCAGGCACAGGTATCCTTTCTAATTACCTTCTCGACCTCTGGATTTTCAATAATTCCCTCCAAGAAAATAGCTTATTCTCTCTCTCTCTCTCTCTCTCTCTCTCTCTCTCTCTCTCTCTCTCTCTCTCTCTCTCTCTCTCTCTCTCTCGTTAACAATAAAGATCTCTATTTATTCTACTTTTTACTGATAAAGTCTACCACCATTGTGTAGGTGAAGCCACAGTTTCAGTCTTGGAAAACTAAAGTCATGGTCAGGACCCTCAAAATGAACAAACTCCATGCCAACTTGAGACCACATAATAGAGGGTAACTTTTGAGATCCCCTAGACAAGCCTATAAGAGGCTGGACACTCTAGGTTCTTCCTTTGGTTCTTAGTGGAGCAAAGAAAATTTAGAGCAACAAGTTTAGTGCTGCCTACCTAGGCCTGGCAATGACAGTTTAATGAAAGAACTTTACAGATTAGTGCTCTGTGGTACATGTGTAACATAGCTGTCTTTAGAGTCAAAAGTCCCACTTACAGACCTCACTGTTGGCTGAGGACCTAAGAAGAAGCCAAAATTCTGGGCCACTCAGCAAGACCAAAAGTTTCTAATCTCTGCCTCAGTCTTGCTTGAAATACTAAGACAAGCCATATCTGTGTGGTTCAAGATCAATTTACAGCAGCCCAGAATGAAGATCTAAATAGCCAGCATATTCTGAGGTCCATGCTTATGAAAATATTTCCCTGCTCACCGGTAGACAAAGCATCCAGAAGGACAAACTTCCTAGCTGTAAAACCAAAACCAGCCACGAGAAGCAACACAGTCAATGCAAACTCATGAATTCCACATGAACACCACAAGCCAGAGCTTTGGGCCCAGTGCCATGCTCCTGTCCAACAAATCCTCTATTGCAGCATCTTTTATTTTGCCCTCAAATATCATTTCTTATCTATAGTCTAAGATTATCTGCTCTCACCAAATAATAGGATTTTTGTAGTCAATAACTAACACCTCACTCTTTTATAATCATGGAGCCAAATGAGAACTGATTTTTGGATTGGAGAGATGGGGATTAAATATCAGCTTCACTACTGATGAAATTATATTTATTGGCATGGCTTCCATGTATAGCCAATGGCTTATCAATACTCTCTGAATTGAACTTAACTCCAAATCATCGTTTCCCCCCTTAGGCACATGAAGCCTGCCCCACTAAGTTGGTGCATAATGGAGAAGGTAGCCTAGATGTTTTCTCTTTACAGGCAGGAAAAGAAGAGCCAGAATGGACTGCACAAATTCACTAATCAATTAAATCACTCTTTCCTTCCTTAGGATGGAGATGAGCAAAGAGGCCAGGATGCTACTGAAATGGAACAAGGGGGAAGGAGATTCACCCCTGAAGAGTTAGGATCTTGGCCTGATTTAGGGTGCTTCTAAAGAAATTAGGTCAATCATATAGATAGAACCGTACTCATTATTAAATGTCTTCTTTCAATATAAAATTTAGAGGCATAAGGAATTAAGAAACCATCTAGTTTATTAATTAACTCATTCATTCATTCATTCATTCATTCATTCCAGCGAGATTATAGTAGAGTAGAAAGGGGTCTGGCCTTTGGAGTAGAGCTCCTTGGGTTTGTATCTTGACTCTGCCACTTACTTGCTATATGGATATAGGCAAGATAATTAATCTTTTTTGTGTCTCCTTTTCCTCCTGTGTAAAATGGAAACAGTAATAGACCACCTTCTGTGACCATAATTATGTAAGAACACATGAGCTAAAACACGTAGGGTGCTTGGCACTGCATGACATAAATACAACTATCGTTGCTGAACCCTTTGCCAGGAATAGAAGGCACACTCTTTTGTTCTCAGGGAGAAAGATTGGACCAGGCGACGTTCAGATTTCCTTGCAACCTTTTTATCCTAACTACACTTTTCTTTCTCCATACTCTATATATTACCAGCCAAACACCCCATGGAAGTGTCCTATAGCCCTGCCAGGTACCTCACTCAATATTGATTTTGATCATGCTAAAAGGAATTGAGAAAATAACATCAAAGTTCTGGGTATAAAAACTGATTTTTAAAAATAGGTACACAAAAGACAGTTCTGAGAATTCACTGGCATAGTTCAGATACTTAGGGATTATGCTGCCTCTTCTTTAAAACTGATCAAACATTTCTCCCACTGTCCAAATGGGCCTGGATTCCAGGAAGCCCATACTGAGGCAAAGAAAGGCTTTAGTCAGACAGCATGCTGTCATATCTTGATGGTGGAAATCAAACTTCACTCGGAGTGTGAGAACGGGACAAGTCTCTATAGGCATCTTTAACTGTGGGATAAGAATAAGCGAGGTGGTATTCTCTTCCAAGTCCCCTGGAGATGTGGTGAAAGTGTTAGGTTAAACTGAAGTGTTTCCCTAGTCCCCATACAACTCAATGTTAACATAGCTTTAACCTAATTAAGAATAACTTCCCTTTTAAGATAATAGATATTTTGGCTTGTTTTCAAAGACAAAAATCATAGCAATGGCAGGACAGAGGGTGGCCACTCATAGAATATTGATGGAATGTAAGATACATCCTTTTGAAAGATTATATGGTAATATATATAATATATTTGACCCTAAATTTCCATTTCTAAAGAAATCCTCAAGCATATGAAGAAATATTGATGTGTATGATGAATGCAGCATAGCGTGTGACAGCCAAAAAACAATGGGAAAAGAAATGCTCAGAACTACAAGTCTAGTGAAATAAATCATGATGTATCAATTAAATGGGATACCAGGTGGCTATTAAACTGATGATTTAAGGGTGAAAAATGACAAAAGGAGTGTTCTCACCTAGATTGCAAAACTGCCCAGACCAGAGTAGGAGGAAAAAGCTTTATGCCTTGCAAGTAAGGATAACACTGGGATCTCTCCAAAAGCAGTGTCTCTCCAGAAAAGGGAAAGGGGTTGTCTTATATAGACAAACTTCCTAAGTTTCCACCCAAGTTCTCATTGAGGTCCTCTCATGTAAATGAAGGGTATAAGCTTGTTCAATTTGGACTGGTTGACTATGGAATACAGTTCATTGTCATTGGTCATCTCTAAAGCCAAATTTACATTTGGGCCCAGGAAGGAACATGGTTTTGGGGCAAGAGTGGGACCTCAGGACTTTGTCCCATGGGCTAAACCTTAAACCCTTCGCTAGTAAAGTTTACAGTCAGTCCACATGTGACAAATTGAGACTTCCTGTCATGGTTGACCCATGACACAAAACAGGGCCAGGTAGGTGTGGAGATCCCAACTCCTCCTTGGGTGAAGATTCACCAAAATTCATCTCTGGGACCTATATTTCAGTTTCAACTGGTATATTTTGAGGGCAGTCTAGTATTTCATGGTCATGACTTCCTGCCACCTCCTGCAACAACAGAAACTCAGAACAAAGGGTTATGACCAGGCGACTTCCTGTTTCAAACTTTTTAGCATGGTGAGCACCTGGGTACTTAGGAGACCCTGGGTCCTAGGTTACAACAGGAAATCATTATGGGCAATTAAGTGAAATGAGAAGGTTGTCAAAGAGTATAGGCTGTATAAGCATAATTTTGTGTACTCATTTACATAGTAAAAATAAAAGCCTAAGAGGATGGACATTCACCAAAACATACACAGTGGTCATTTGGAGGTAGTGAAATTCAGATAATTTTTATGCTCTCTTCCATGCTTTTATGTGTTATCCAAATTATTTCAAACAAATTTCACAATAAATATCACTTTGCTATAAGAAAAAAATCAATTAACAATTTTTATAAACGATGATCTACTGCTACTTTTTATAAGCAAAGAAGACAGTGTAGACTTTTCAGAAAATGTGAAATGGATCATTCCAGAAGTCTCAGAATTTGACTGAGCCATTCACATTCTTTAACTGCATCTGCATCCCTTATGTGATAGGAGACAAGGTTTTGCAATGGAGATAATAATAAGAGGACCAAAGTCACCTCTGCCTCTACTGACCCTGTGATGTTTATCTTGCTGAGTTTTAATTTCCTCATTTGTAAAATAAAGATCAGTAGTTCAAAGCTTTTCTGGGAAGACTCATTCAAAAGATGAATGTGAAAGAGACTGGGCAGGGCATGTCCATAGTTGGACACGTTAAGTGCTTTACTATATCATTCATCCATTTTAAAAAAAAAATAGCTGATGACACTGAATGAGATAAGGCCTGAAATGCAGTTATCTGCTGGAAGTCACAGAAAGCAAGCACCCTCCGAAGGATGGCTCTCTCTTCCTCTCTTCTTTGGCTGTACCTGAGCTTTATCTCCCTTCTCAAGCTGTGCTCCCTGCTTCCCTTTTAAGACCTAAGGCAGCATCATCAAGTGGCCCTCCAGGAGAGCTGCTACCTCTGCAAGAGGCAAAAAGGAGGAGTTGGATAGGCTGCCACAGCACCTGTTGGCTCCAGAAAGACACCACCTTATCTGTTGTCCAGGGATCAAGAGGCTGACACCTCACCTGGTCACTTCATGCAGGTCAGTTCTGCACCAGCAAAAACCTGAGGCCAGCACCCTGAATGGAACCTGGAATGTTGCTATATAAAACCCAGTATCTTCATGACCGAGCTTGCCAGCTGCACCAAGCAACAGCAATAGAAAGATAGCTTCTGATTAATCTCTGCCTTCCAAATCTCACGTGAGTGTGACTGCTAGCAGAAACTAAATTTAACCAGAACCCTATTTGTAAGACAGTCCAGGAAATGTAATTTTTAGATTACCAGTTTGACAAAATAAATGTATACGGAAGGAGGTTGGAAGGGAAGTGGGGTGCTGATCTGCCATATCCACCCCACATCTCTCTCAGCTCCTGGCACAAAAGGTGACCTTTCCCTGGACCCTATGATTTAGAAGATACTGAATATCACAAATGCACATAAAAAGTAAATTTATTAAAGCACATGCACCTCTGTCTTTTGGGATCAGATACTAGATAATAGCACAGCACAACCCATAAGCTTAAACATCATCTCTCACAGACACTTTTCAGGCCTCAGGGAAGTATTCCTCAGCATCTCTTACCATATATTTTGAAATGAAAGATGGCCAAATGAAAGATGGAAGTTTGTGAATAGAGCCACTCCTGACTCTGGAACTGGAGAGAACTTCCCGGGAAGGACCTGAGTGGTGAAAATGCTTAAGGAAAGGAAAAGATAAGATAATAGCCTTGTTAATTTATTCCTCTCATGAATGCAAGTTTTGGGCATAATAATGTATTTCCCAGGAATGTCAAACAACCATTTTGTTTTAATCTCTTTGTATTCCAGTTTGTGGTTTTGGAGGTACTCAGAATTAGCTCACCATTCAAAACAATTGCACGTGTTGACTGAGAAACACTTTACAATATTAAATCATGGACTTCAGGTGGTCCGCCACAGCCACTGCCACAGCTACTGCCACCACTAAGACAGCTCACCACTACAGTAGCAGCCAGGACCACCCTGCAGGCAACCTGCTGCACATTCAACTGTGCTGACACAAGAAGAGCCACCAGCAGAGCCTGCAAGTAGAGTAGGAAGTTTTTCTCCTCAAAGCCCACTCCAGAGTAATGGAAGAAACAACTGCTCTACCAGATGACCAGACATCAACATAGAGATACTAGAAATATGAATAAACAAGAAAATATGACACCACCAAAGGAATACAGTAATCTTCTAGTACCAGACCCAATAGAGAAGGAAACCCTTGAAATGACTCAAAAGAAATTCTGAGCAATAATCGTAAGAAAATTCAAAAAGCTAAGAGAAAATTCAATTAGAGAACACAATGAAATGATAAAAAATATCCAGGATATGAGGGAGGAAATTTACAAAGAGATTAATACCTTAAAAAGAATGTAGTAGAGCTCCCAGAACTGAAGGATTCACTCAGTGAAATAAAAAACACAACTGAGAACTTAAGCAGCAGGTTAGAGCAAGCAGAAGAAAGAATTGTAGATCTCAAAGATAGTCTTTTTGAAATATACCAGGCAGACAACCAAAAGGAAAAAAAAATTTTTTAAATGAAGAAAATCTAAGAGAGCTAGCTGAAAACCCTAAGAGCACAAAAATCCAAATCATGGGTTCTCCAGAAGGGAAGGAAAAAGAAAAGGCATTGAAAACCTATTCAATGAAATAATGGAAAACTTCCCAGGTATAGGGAGAGACACAGATCTTCAGATCAAGAAAGCTCAAAGATCACCACACAGATTCAATCCAAAAAGATAATCTCAGAGACGCATTACAGTCAAACTGGCAAAGCTCAAAGACAAAGAGAGAATTCTAAAAGCAGCAAGAGAAAGTGTCAAGTTACCAGTAAGGGAGCCCCAGTGGATTAACAGCAGACTTCTCAACTGAAATTCTACCAGAAGAAAAGGGAATGATATATTCAAAATACGAAAAGAAAAAAAATTCCAACCAAGAATACTTTACCCAGCAAGGCTATCCTTCAAAAATGAGGAGGTATAATGTATTTCCCAGACAAACAAAAGCTGCAAGAGTTCACCGCCACATGCCCAGCCCTGTAACAAATTCTCAAGGGAGTCCTGCATCTGGAATTCAAAAAATGATAATTACTATCATGAATACACAAGAAAGAACAAAGCATTGGTTTTAAAAAAATGCAAATGAGAAAGAGAAAGAAATTAAATCTTATTACCTCAAAAAACCAACAAACATTGAAGACAAATAATAAAAAGGGAAGAAATTAACAAAAGGTATATAAAACATCTAAATAAAAAGCAATAAAAAGCCAGGAGTAAGTGAGTAAGTAGGTCAGTAACAACCCTAAAAGTAAATGGATTATAATCCCCATTCAAAAGACACAAACAGACTGATTGGATTAGAAAGCTAGACCCAATTATATGCTGTCTTCAAGAGATTCACCTTACCTGTAAAGACACACACAGATTACAAGTGAAAGGATGAAAAAAGATATGCCATGCAAATGTAAACCAAAATCGAGCAGGAAAAGCTATTCTTATATCAGATAAAATAGAATTTAAACCAAAAGCCATAAAAAGAGACAAAGAAGGCCACTACATAATGATAAAAGGATCTATACAGAAAGGAGACATAACAATCATAAATATGTATGTACCCAATAATGGAGCACCTAGGTATATAAAAACACACTCTATTAGATCTAAAGAAAAAGATGGACATTAACACAATAATAGTGCGGGACATGAACACCCCTCCCTCAGCATTGTACAGATCTTCCAGGCAACAAATCAACAGAGAAACACAGGATTTAAACTATACTTTAGACCGATTGGGCCTGGCAGATATCTTCAGAACATTTCATCCAGCAACTACAGAATGTACATTCTCCTCATCAGCACATGGAACATTCTCCAGGGTAGATCACAAATCAAGTCTCAGCAAATTTTAAAAGATGGAAATCATTTAAAGTATCTTTTCAGACCACAATGGATTAAAACTAGAAATCAATAACAAGTGAAACTCTGGAAACTATACAAACACATTGAAATTAAACAACAGGTTCCTGAATGAACTATGGAAACAGGAAATCAAAAATATTCTTGAAACTAATGAAAATAAAGACCAATCATGCCACAGCCTGTGGGATACTGCAAAAGCAGTATTAAGAAGGAATTTTATTGTAATAAATGCTTACATCAAAAGACTAGAAAGAATTCAAATAACCTAATACTACACCTCAAAGAACTAGAAAAACCAGAACAATCCAATCCTAAAAGTAGTAGACAGAAAGAAATAATTAAAATCAAAGCAGAACTAAATGAAATAGAGACCTTAAAAGTGATAGAAAAGATCAATGAAACAAAAGTTGGTTTTTGAAAAGATAAATAAAATACACAAACCATTATCTAGGTTAACAAATCGAAGAAGAAAGAGGACCCAAATAACAAAAAACAGAAGTTAAAAAGGAGACATTACAACCTACACCACAGAAACAGGACCAATCATTAGAGACTTATAAACAACCAAATGCCAACAAATATAAAAACCTGGAGGAAATGGATAAATTTCTGGACACATACAAACTGCCAAGACTGAACCAAGAAGAAATAGAAAACCTGAACAGACCAATAACAAGCAACGAAATTGAAGCAGTCAACAGCAGTCTCCCGACAAAGCCCAGGACCGGATGGCTTTACTGCTGAATTCTACCAAGGTCACACAGTTTGCTGAAGAGCCAAAATTAAGCTGAAATTTCTTGTGTACCAATCCATTGTCTTACCATAAACCTGGGAATACTTACCTATCTTAAGTAAACATTGTAACAAAATAATAAATAAATTACTTCAAATCCTGTATAGATTAGCTAGTAAAATACTTGACACATTGTAGCTCCTTCATCTGAGTTGTATGAATGTACGTAGAGATAATATATGAAATGGAGACTACAAGAAGAACAGAGTTTTGATATTTCAACAGAAGTATTCAGGAAACTTAGCATATTTTGGGACCCATCCAATTTCCCTACAAGGAATGTCTCCTGGTAGTTGACCGGCCCCTTGTTGCTAAATTGTTCTTGATGGAAAGGAGCAATATCCGATTACTAATGTTACTCCCATAGGTCAGGTTAATGTACTCTTTTCTCCTCATCTTTCTCTACAGGTAGATAAAGAGAGAGGGGGTTATGAAAAGGGCACAAGAGTAAAAGTACATGGTTATCATGGATGGATAATAAAGAAGACGGTGAGGAAATGCAGTCTATTACAGAGAGGAGACTTGACTCATTCAATTGTAGGTAAATCAGGAGAAAACAATGTTAAAAGTAATTTTACCCATGTGATTTTGAGTTAGATAAAAGTGTTTAAAAATAGAGCCCTTCATTAAAAATTCAGAAGGATGCAAGAGTTAGTGGAGACTGACGTGATGTATTGTATGGGAGCAGCCCTGGAAGCTGTTTATTTATAGGCAATTATACACATCCCCAACAGGGACAATAATATCCTGAAAGAAGACATGCCCTACATAGCTTCTCTGAGCCAGGTAGCTCCTGTGCATCCTTTAGAGGACATCTCTGCTCCTAGGCTGATCATGTAGGCATGATAAGCAATCAGACAGATTGCCGGGGTTTCCAGGAGCTTTCCTGACCCAGCCTTGGCTCCCCTCATAGCATTTCTCATACCCTTGGACTGCCACTGCCAGCCCCCTGGACCTAAAAAAGAGCTGCCTTCCAGAAACATTACAACATTCTCCTCTTTTTAATACAAGGTATGTGAGAGTAATGCTGAACTCTGTGATGCAAGGAGCTAAGGAGACATCAAACAGTAATGTAATAGCTAACTAGCATTTATTGACTACTGGTGTGGCAAACACTACATTGCCTACATGGGATTATAGTATCTTTACTGCCCCACATGCAGGCCACCTGTTCAGCGACCTGGATCACTTACCTCACTGCGTCTGCTTTACCCCTCCCCCACCCATATCTGTCTTTGCACAGCCAGAACTAGCTTTTTAAAGAATAAATTCCATTGCATTATGACTTTGCTTAAAATTCTTAATGGCTTCAGACTATAACGTGGAAAAAAAAATCCTACTACTCACCTACTTCATAAATTTCAGCCACCCTGGGCATCTTTTTGTTCCTCGAGACTGCTGTGCTCATCCCTAATTTAGGGTGGTTGCTATTGTCCCCTGTGCATGGAGGTGCTGCCCAGGATCTTTCTATAGGCCCTCCTCCTCGACATGCAGGTTTCATTTCAAAGGCCACTTCTTCAGGGGGCCTTCTCCGATCACCCATTGCCATCCCATACCTACCCTTACTTACTTTCTCTTGCTTCTTTGTATTTTGCTTTCTTCATAGCACTTATAACAACTCAAATTATCTTATTCATTTGCTTACTTGTTTGTGCACTGTCTGCTCCTCATCCCCCTCTTCTGACCCCTGGCCATGAGAGTATAAATTTTGTGAGTGCAGAAATTCATCTGAATCCCCAGTGCCTAGAACGCTGCTGAAAGCCCAAGTCAGATGGTTGCAGGGCCCACGCCCAAACCAGGTTTGCCTTGTCCTGCATTTTATTTTCCCTGTAATCAGCTTTGCTCTACCATCGTCTTCCCATGAAACAACTTTGAATCTAGTCTCAGAGAGCCACCCCAACTGAGAGCAGTTTCGGGTGAAGATAAGGGACTGCTACCCAAGCCTGCCGAGGGTCTGTGTCCCTGACAACTGTTTAACAAATTAAAATGAAAAGTGCTGCCTAGTGAAGATCAAGAGCTGGTGTTGCTCTTTTGCTCACTATACGTGGTCTGTGTCACCACCGAAACCCCCACAGCAATGGCCTGAAAAGCTGCAAGGGGGGGGTTTTAAAAATAATAACAAGGCTAATTAGAATGACCTAAGAAAGTAAGAAATAAAGAGAGGAAACATATCTCCCTGGAACACAAACTGCCTGCTCTGAGTTACTTAAAGTCTCTTTCCTAAAAGGTACAAGTTCTTACTGTCTGAGGATCCCAGAGGCTTACGGGAAAGAGCACAGCACAACCTTTCCCCAGCTCCAAACGAGCTCCTAAAATGTAACAAATAGTTCCCCAATCTCATCCACTGCTGATTCCTCTGGAGCAGGTTATTCCATGCTTCTCAGGGCCTCTTCTGGGATAGAATTTCTCTTCACGAACATTTTCCTCTGATGATCAGATAAAGGACTCACATTAATGATTCATCACTCAGCCTCTTAGAGACCACTTCTCTTCAGGAGGTCTTTTGATAAGAATGGTTCATGTTTTCTGTGTAATCCGTTCTAGCACCCTGAGCTCCACAGAAAAATTAAATATAAATCTCCAAAATGTGGGTCAGGAACCAACAGCATTTGCTCAGGGTTCTCCAGGTAGGCTACTGGCTGCTATCGTGAAATCATTAGAATTTTAGAGTTGAAAAGAACATTGGAAATTATCCCAGTCTAGCATTTCCCAATATATGTTAAACTAAACACTGGAACTGGAAGATGTTGTTAGGTGGGGAAGAGCGAGAGGTTTTGGATAAAGTGCGAAGGACACTATGTTTCACAATGTTAAACATGCCTCTTTGTCAAAGGAGTTCTCAGAGTCCTTGACACTGAAAGCTGCATCTCATCTTGTTATTCATGGGGATCTTTTTTTCATGGAGCAGCTTGCTTGATTTGTGTCCCATGGGACACCAATTTGGAAAATGCTGGTCTGGTCTTACTTTACGCAAGTAAGTCATTTTGATCAAGGAATAGTTGTTTATGACAGGTGTACCAAATTTTCTAGAGTTTACTTCAACTGAAATTTTATGTCAAGCGAAATTACAAGAAATGAATACCTGAAGAAAAGATAGCTTAGTGGAATGAGCAGGAATTAGAAGCTTGGCATACACAGCTTTATATGTGTGGTTTGGGGAGAGTTATGTAATACCTTTGAAAAAGCTCAGGTCAACCCAGTGCAAAGAACTAGCAATCAAGATCTCCTGCTGGAGGAAACCAGTAACATGTGAGACCATCCATAAAACTGGGGCAGGTGGAAGAGTAGGTCCAAAGCTGCCGTTGTATGCTACCACCTGCCCAAGCCTTTTCCAGGGGTTTGACTTTCTTAGCGAAAAGTCCACAACCAATTGACGATTTTCTAGAAAAATTCACACCTTCCTCTTCACATCAGCCTCAGACAGACTGAAACTGTGGGAATTGATTCATTCATTCATCCAACAATATTCATTAAGAACCTGCTAAGTGCAAACATACAAGCATGGTGTTAAAATCTGGCAATGCACGTTATTAAGACTAGATAGACGTTAAGGCCACCATTCTGGACTTCTGACAGTTTCAGCTTATACAGAATTTCTTGCCCTGATTGTACCCCACATTCTGAGCCTTTCCTTCTACCTGCCTCTTAGGGAAAAGAAAGCATCTGTCATGTATACCATTTGTCCAGAGCTTTACTCTCTAATAATATGTTCACACAGTCACTGTTACAGGCATCAAGCATGTGCACAGTGCCAGGTGCACTAAAAAAATGCTGAGAGTACACAGTGAACAAGACACAGGCCCTGCTTTCAAGGAGTTTGTCACTGAGCAAATAGGTATAGCCAAATTCCTGCTGGATAGTAGCACATGCCTCTGGATATTGCAAAAAAGGAAACATAGGCCTTCATTTTAGACATAGTTAGAAACTCTGCTCTGCCATTTACTAGCTGGTGACCCTGATACTCAGTTGCCACATGTTCAGGAATTATCTACCTGTTCACTCTTGCCAGGTTTGATTAAACAATGAACAATTTGTGGAATATTTAATAGCATGCAAGTGCTTTTTATACCTATTTTTTAATTGCCACAACAGCTTGGTGATATAAGTATTTATCATTAGTATTACCAGTAATAGTTGTTACTGTATTAGTGTTAGTATTAACATTAGCATTATAAGTAATAAAAGTGTCATCATTGGCAAGGGCTGTCATGTATCTGATAGGCCCAGAACAGAGCCAGTGTATGCTCATATCTCGATATGATTAAAAACTTAGTTTCAAGCTCAAAAATATCTGGGTTTGGATGATATATTTTATGATCACTCTGTCATTAGCCCTGATCCAAATAAGACTCAGAGAGGCCATAAGAAACATCCAAGTGCACACACTTGACAAGTGGACAAGTTTGGATATAAACACAGGGCTGTCTGGTTCTAAATGCCATTTGCTTTCAGCCATAACAACAAGACTGATCACTTTATAAGAATGAATAAGCCAAAGAATAGGAGGTGCTTTGTAAGCTGTAAAATAACATGCATTTTTTGGACAATGTGCTGTTGTGAACAGTTCACCGTCTGTCTGTCCTTTGCAAGGCCTACGTCAGGAGGAGGCAGTCATGGAAGAGACAGTCCAAATACAATGAGAGGCCACAATGGATGTAACCGGGAAGGCGGAAACTTTTCTCACACATAGACAAAGAAAAGTCCTTTCAACAAAGAAAAACTGTGAAACTCAGGACCTGAATGACACAGTGTCTGCCACTGAGAAGAGGAAACAGGAAAGAAGATCAGTGTTTCCCTGGTGAGGAACACAATGCTTCTTTTCATGAGAGGCAGTGGAACGTGGCATCCGGCATAAACAGGAGGGACATGGCATTTGTCCGAAGGAGAGACGAGCTCATGCCAAGAACAATGAGGGCCGCCCCAGGTAGAAAATGTCGCCTCAGGAGCACTGATAATCTCCCAGACTGAATGGGAACATGTCACAGCAAGGACAGGGAGGAAAGACGGCTGGTGGCCACCTCCTCTTTTGACTGTAATAAACACTCTGTAGCTTATCACTTGAAGTCAAGGCAGGAGAGAGAGAACACTATGACTGAGCCCTTGCTGTTAGGCTAGTTGTTCTCATTTGACAAATATTTATAGAGCTCCTACTATGTTTCTGGACACAGATTTAGACATCTCAGTATGCAAAACACACAAAGATCACTGCCCTTGGTGTGTTCAATTACAGAGGGGTGATATATACAATTAACAATAAACAGAGTCAATCAATACATTTTCTAGCCTGTTGGAAAGAGGTTCAGTGTTTTAGAAAAAGAACAGATGAAGGGTGAGGAAAATAGAAAGTGCCGGACAGGGAATTGCAGTATTCAATTCAGTGGACACATTAGGTTTTACTGAGAAGGTGACAGATGAGCAGACTTTTAAAAAGTGGAAAAAGGAGCCCTGCAACTACATGGGAAAGTGGGTGCCGGGTAGAGAAAGCAGGTAGGCCTCATGTGGCAGTATGTCTGGGCTATTCAAGGAACAGTGAGGAGGCCAGAAGGTTCAGATCAGAAAGAGAAAGGCAAGCGGGAGAGTAGAGGGACGAGGTCAGAGAAGAAAGCAGGAGCCATTTCACATGGGACCCCAGAGGTCACCGTGGAGGCTCTGGATTTTACTCTGAATGAAATGGACGCCCATTTTGGGGTTTGAGCAGTGACATGGCCTGACTTAAGATTTTGAAGAATCACGTTGTCTTCTCTGCTGAGAACAACTTCTATGGGCACACATGTAGAATCAGGGAGGCCTGCAAGGAGGCTGTTGCAATAACAGGTGAGAGACTGAGGTGGCTTGGACCAGGATGGTAGCAGTAGTGTTCATGAGAACAGATGGATTCTGTTTGTATCTTGAAGGTGGAGACAGCAGGGTTTTCTCATCTATTAAATGTGAGATGTGAAAGAAAGAAAGGAGTAAAAGATGGCTCCGAGGGTTTGGCCTGAGCAACTAGAATGATAGAGTGGCCATCAGCAGATATAGGTAAGAATGTGTGTGGAACAGTTTGGGAGAGAAGATCACAAGTTCAGTTTTAGAGCTATTTTCAGGTTAATCTTAGATATTCAATTAGAGATGTCAAGTTGTCCATCATCTATATGAGCCTGTGAATTTGCTTTACTTATGTTATTTCGTTCAGTTCTCTTCACAACCCTTCAAGGTAGGTAATATTCCCTCTGGTTTGTTCTGAAATGGTTGTGATTTGCCCATGATGAAGGGTAAATGGGTGGGACTGTGTGGAATTTTGAATACACATCTGCCCTCCCAAATCCCATGCCTTTTGAAAGCTAATTCTTCAATGGAAATCAGTTTCCTTTCTCTCCTCCCCTATTCTTTTGGTTTTATCCCTGTGACCTAGTTTGTGTTACAGTCAATACATAATTGTAGAGGGTAGACCAAGAAAGGCTGCAAAGGTCTTGGTTAGGCTTGAAGACAGTCAAGTACCTGGAGGTACCTGAAGAGGTTGAACACGAAATGAGGACTTAGAAATAGGGACAAGAAGCAATAAGGGAAGGGAACTCAACCTAAGAGTAGGAGAGTGGACAAAAGAAGGCACTGACAGTCATGGGAACATCAGGGATATGAGATGTATCAATAGAGCAGCCCTCAACTCTATCAGATCCACCACTGCCATTGTATCACAAGGGAATTTAATGACCTACATATCCAAATGCATCTGTACATTGAGTGCATGAATCCTGAATTCACAAGGGTCTCAATAGTACGTCGTAAGAGACCATGTGCATCTTTTGTCCCTGTTAAACTCTGAGCTCCTCAAGGACTAGTACCTCTGTATCCTATTTGCCTTGGTAATTCCAGCACCCTGTATAATGCCTGGCTCAGAGCACATGTAAGACAGACACATGGACTCATGGATGAATGGATGCTAAAATGTTAGATATGGAAGAATATGGTCTTCGACATTCCTGGGAAGATATTCTGGAAGGAAGAAAAATGATTTGAGTAAAAATTAAGCATCTTGGATTCTACTTCAACATGAAGGGTAGCAGATTTCTGTGGACATCTATTTGCATATCTTTTTCTTAAATAAGCCGGCCAATTTACATACATTTTTATGTTCCATTCAAAGAAACTTGCTATCAATATGTAAATTACTTGGCACACTGAGTTCTTTTCTTCTTTCCATTTTTTTCTCATTTTTCTGTTCCTTTTAATACTTAAATATGTATATTTTATGCAAATTCCCTCCATACTTTGACAGTACCTTTCAATGAACTATATCATTTTAAATAAAATTACATAATTATATATTATTGCGTGCATATGTTTATGTATAATATAAGCTATGAGTTTTTATTAACCATGAAAACCATACCCTTACATTTTAGTATAAGAAATATTTTATTTTGTTCTCCTACCTCTCAGACACAAAATATCACGTACTAACTGAGAACCCTGAGTCAAAGCTTTGTGATCCACCTCTGCTACTAACCAACTATATAACCTGAGACAAGTCCTTACGCCCCTGTTAATCCCCATTTGTTCTCTGGTGAAATGGAAAGTTTGGGGGTTCAAGATTATTTCCAGGTTAAAGGTTTACCTGCAAGCATTCATCACACATCTACTAGCAAATCTCTGGGAGACGCAGCCTGAAGGATACAAAAAGATAGGAAGCAACGTCACTGCAGAAGAGGCACACAGCTGGTCGGAGCGAACTGGTGGATACATAGAAAGTGAAATCATTTCCGGAACACAATAGAGGATGCCATTGAAGAAACACACAGGAAAGAAGTCTAGGAATTGGACAAACCAATGGTCCCTAGGAAAAATGTATTCCCAAAGAGTACTGGAAGCTTTTTGCTTGTTTTTTGTTTAGTTTTATTTTCCAGTGCTCTATTCCTGAGCTCATTAATATGAAGCTGCAAACTTTTTCTTAGGAAATTTATACTGAGCAAAGGAACTATTTTATCTTGCCCCCCAAAAGGCTACCTGCCAAAGGAGTTCTCTCAATGTTGAATTTGCCTTCTCAGGGAATAGAACGTCGCATAAATTGTCCCCACTTCCAGAAGTCGGTGTGTAGAGATTGTGATCTCTGCTTAAAGACATGCCATTCAAACGACACACAGCAAATGCCCACCTCACAACTTATACTAATTTTGAAGGCAGGTAACTTAACCGCCCAATCAGGTAGTCCCTGCAACATTTACTGAGCTCCTGCTGTATACCAACCACAGCCATGGGAACATTAAGGACACAACATGCATCTTATAGAGTAATTCCCAGCCCTATGAGATCCAACATTCACATCTTATTACAAATAAATCTAATGACTCCTTTACTATCCTGAAATAAAATTTGTGTATAACATAACCTACTCTTACACATGACTTTAAAAATCAAAATAAAATCACTATAATCCTCTAAGTGTAGTATAAATGAGAATTACATGAAGATGTGAAGTTAGGTGCTAACATTGCTTATAATGAAAATGTAAGGAGTTAAAAGAAGCAATACAATTTTTAACTGATTGTTGCTGACACGTTTTCTTTTTGTTTGACATTTTAAAGTAAGAGCTATGTGAATGTCTATATTGTGGTAGATGACGTCAACCTCCTAACCCTCGGAATCTGTTGAATGTATTATGAGACATGGCAATGAGGCATTAAGGTAACAGATAGAATTAAGGCTGCTAATCAGATGACCTTGAGATGGGGAGATTATCCTGGATTATCCAGGTGAATCTGCTATAATTACAAGGGTTCTAATAAGTGAAAGAGGAGATTGAGTGTGTATGAGAGTGATACAGAATGAGAAAAACTCAACCAGACATTGTTGGATTTGAGGACAGAAGAAGGACACAAGCCAAGGATAACAAGCAGCTTCTAGAAGCTGGAAAAGGCAAGGAAATGGATTCTCCCCTAGAGACTCCAAAAAGAACACAGCCCTGCCAGCATCTTGATTTTAGCCCAGTATGATCCCTTTCAAACTTCTGACTTCCAGAATTATCAGACAATAAATCTGTGTTGCCTTAAGCCACCATGTGCATGACAATTTTCTATAGCAGCAGTAAGAAACTAACACATATGTATATTTGTTTACATACACTTGAAGAATCACAGTGAGTGAAACACTACAAATGCTGGTATCTCAAATACCACAACAGGCATAAACTTTGTGAGAGACAATTGTCACAGTAATTAAGAGCTGACATCATGTGACTGATGCATAAGGCATCAGGATAGAGGCCAGCATTAAGACTACTGAGGCCAAACCGGTGAACACCAGCTAAATATCAGCCCTGCCATTGGGGATGTGATTTTCAAAATGGTGAACAATCTTGGTAAAGTTCCAAAAGGAAAAAAAAAAAAAAGTTGTTTGCAAAAAACTACTTTGTGTTTATAAATAAAGCAAAGTTAGATTCCAGGCTTTGATCATTATAAATGGGTTTTTCACCTATGTGAATGGTGAGGCATTAGAAAATGTTTCAGATTAGGGAAAAGTTCTTGGTCAGGATTGTTCCAATCACATGGAATGTCTCGTATCCCTGGTCTCCATAGAGAGAGGTCTCCATAGAGGCACTACTAATGCCAGTAGTGACCCCCAAATATTTTGACAAACAAAGAAGTGCCCCAATGGGGTGTATCTGACACCTGGCCTCTCCTCTTCATAAACTCACAGCCACAAACATGTAAAGCACGTAATCCCAGTGCGATGTGGTTAGCACAGCAGATGGAGAGTCACTGCAGAGGGGTACAGAAGTGGAGAGGAAAGGGAAGGGTTGGTGCTACTGAGTAGTAGGCTCAGGTCAGGATGATTTTCTCGAAGGATGTTACATCAGGGTCCCAAACAAAACAGAGAGCACATTCATATGGGGCAAATAGAAAGAGTTTATAAAGGGAATATTTCAAATATGTGAACAGGTTAGGGGAATTCCACAGGCATGATGAAGCCCCCTGGGGTTATAAAATGGGAAGCCATTACCACCCTTCTGTCTGAGTGACCAGGGGAGCAAGCAGTCACCATGATCTGGAGACAGTATTGGAGCTGAAGGAGGCTGAAAAAAAAAAAAATAATAATGTGATCTTTGCTTAGGAAAAAACCAGCCAACCCAAAGCCAAGAGAGGGGGACCCAGGGGAATAGAAACACAGACCTAATCTCCCCCTCCTCCACATTCCCTGCCAGGGCCTCCCACTGATCAAACCCAACCAGAAGGCAAAGGGCTCGGCTGATAAACTGCATAGAAGACAGCCTCCTGGGGCCCAGAGCAGGTAGAAATTGGATCTCTAGGGACAAATAGGACACATCTATGGTAGAATTGAGGGAGGCCTCTGGCCAAGAGCCAGCAAGAAGTTGAGGCCCTCAGTCCAACAGTTCACAAGAAATTGAATGCTGCCAACAACCACATGAGTTTGGAAGTACATCCTTCCCGAGTCAAGCCTCAGATGACAATGTAGCCCTACTTGACAACTGTATTGAACGTTTGTGAGACCCTAAAGTGGAAGATTCAGATAAACTGTGCCCAGACTCTGGACCCACAGAAACTATGAGCTAATAAAAGTGTGGTGTTTTAAGCCAATTAAGTTGGGGTAATTTACTTCACAGCAATAGAAAACTAAGATTCCACGCCTGAAGATTATGAGTCTGAAACTCCCCACCATGTGGGCTATGCCCTATCACTCAAAACTCCTGACTTGAGATTGTCAGGATTTGCTGTCTCCAAGAGAGCCACTGCACAGACCTCAACTATGAGAAAGAGGAGAGAGAAAATAACACTCGGGGTGTGTGCCAGGAACAAGGAATATAGTGGTTAATAAGACACAATCCCTGCTGTTAAAGACCTTTGCTGTCCAGTCTAGAAAATATCAATTTAATATTACTCTGTTTCAGTGTTTCAGACTCTTTGCTAGGCATTTGGGGAGACAGCAGTAAACACAGCCAATATGCACCTTGCCTGTGTGCAACTTCGAGCATTGCAGTGTAACAACCAGGTAAGCAGACAATAATGACATAGATAATTGCCTCAATAAGTAAACAACAGGGTGCTGTGTGAGCACAGCCAACCTGAAAGAATTGTTGCTATCCCCATTTTACAGATCAAGAAACTGAGTATTAGAGAAACTATGTACATTTTGCAGGGTCTGCACTACCAGCAAGGGCCAGAGGTGAGTTCTAAATCCAGGCTGGTCTACCTTCAAAGATCGGGCTCTTTCTATAGTCTCTTACCACACTCACAGAAGGCCCTGGTCATGCACTTTGGGTTGAGGAGTGATGCCTAGGAGGCAGGTGAGGAATGTCATTAAGAGTTGAGGCTCATTAAACTGACCTCAGCAGACTCTGCCAGACACTAGCTCTGGTCTCTTTGCAGAAATGCAGAGTGCTTGCTTCCGCAGTTACCTTCATTTAGAGGGTTTTAAGCAGGAGAAGGAAGGGATCTGATCCATGTTTTGATGTGTTCCTGGCTGTTGTAGGAAAAAGGCGGGTGGAGTGACATGAACATGGGTAGTGGATGGAGAGACCACCTAGGAAGCCACTGCAGGGGTCCAGGCTAGAAATGATTGTCAGACTCCCTCATTGCAGAACTCCAGGGTGAGCCATTTACCTGGGAGTCTGAAGGGTGTTTTTTATCACTTCTTTCTTTCTTTCCTTTTTTTTTTTTTTTTTTGTTTGTTTGTTTGTTTTTACAATTAAGGAAGTAGAGGCTTTGGGAAGTTAAGAATATATCCAAAGATCCAACTTATACAGACAAAGCTAGAACTCCAAAGTGGGTCTGTCTCCAACTCTCAGGATTTCCCCAAGTTTCCTTGTGTCACTTTGTTTTTGTTTTGTTTTGTTATTATCACAGTAAGAACACTTTGAGAGGTGCTGGATGTGTTTATTACCTTGGTTGTGATGATGGTGTCACAGGTGTTTGCATACGTCAAAACTCATCAAATTGTACACATTAAATATACATAGTTCCTTGTGTATCAGTTATACCTCAAAAAAGCTGTTAAAGAAACAAAACAAAACCAAAAACTCAGTATTTGTCTTCTTCTCTGATAGAAACCTTAAAGACTCACATAAGTACATTAAAAATTCATGAAAGCATTAATATACCAATTTTCCTGAAAAGGAACTGAGGCTCAGATAAGTGGTAACCTCACTACCTAGTCACAAGATAAGCAAGAGACAATGGAGCAGCATCTTGATACTCTGCAGGCACCTGGCCATTAACGCTGAAACACCTGGCAGGAACATCTAACAAGAAAATGAGCACACCTGTTGAGTGGGACCTTGCGAGCCTGGGAGATTATCACAGAGAATTAGCGCCATTAAATGTAAACCTATTACCTGAATTAAGCTAGGTGTTTGTGTGGTTTTCCTTTCCAGGATATCTAGGGCCCCTCCTGGATACACAGCTAGGAAAAAGAAAAATAGAAAACTGGCAAAGGTCCATCTGGTGCTGGACTCAGTCATCTCTCAGTTAATCAGAAGAAATGTTTATTGAGTGCCTAGTAAGAACTCAGCTCTATGCAGGGTGCAGAGGGAGGCTCTGGCACACAAGAAGGCAGCACTAAACAGAGGAAAGAGTGTGACTTTGGAGCCAGCAAAATCTGAATGATCTTGGGAGAGTCGTCTAATCTTTAAATCAACTTCTTAGCCAGTTTATCCCTGGGGTGAGTAATTTAGCTGAATAGTGTTGGGGAAAGCAGTTAACCTCCTTGAGAATTTTCTCCTCACCTGTCAAATCGAGATCATTATTCTTGCTTTGTACTGTTGGTTACTTGGGACTGAATGGCATAATGTACCTAGGACAGTAGCACACAGCAGTCATTGGAAACACGTGCATTTTCTTCCCCACTTCCCTATCCCCAAGTCCTTGGCTGCAGGAGAACATGGTTAAGGATACAATGATATCATAGAGAAAACAAGGTTAATGAAAAATTACAGCAAAAGTCCTAGATGTATTTGGTTGATCCAGATCTGATTAACATTTGCAACTCAGGAAGTCAGCTGAGAGTCACTCTGTGCCTCTCTCCAAGATTTTCTCTGAATTCCTGGGCGATACACTCTCCTGATCTCTTCCGCACCTTGGTATCCAGCTCTCTCCAGTGTTGCATCTGGCCCACGCTATGTCTACTCAGGCCCCTTTGCAATGTGTACCCAACATTACTGAGCTATAATAGAACACACAGACGCCTGCCTGCCCCAGACCTCTCTCCTCCTGTCTCTCCTCATCATCCCATTCCTGTCTATCAGCAAATTCTAATTCTTCTATCTCTATGAGCTGCCCTACTCTCCCTCCAATCCTCTCATGTCTGGACAGACCATCAAAGGGAAATTCTGACTGATGAAAGTTCCTTGACCTAGTTACACATTATTCTTTGTTGCTATCACTGCTGTAATTGCTGCTTCTACTGCACACTGCTTGTTTGAGGGCATAAAAGGTCACAACACAGGCTCTGGAGCCAGGCCGCCTGGGTTCAAATCCTGGTTCCAGCACCTGGTGACCTGGGACAGTGATTTTACCCACCTGAATGCCTTTTTAAAGGCATTTTAAAACAGGGATAAGAACAAAACCTATCTCTTGGGGTTGCTGTGAGGATTAAGTGAGTCTATGTTAAATCCTTTAAAATAGTTCCTGGAATATTCTGGAACATAAGTACTCAGTGCATTCAAGTCAGATGAGAAATTTTTAGCCTCGAGCAGGTCCCATGACATCTTCAAACTTCACTTCTATTATGTATAAAATAGGAATATCTGATACCTACCTTTCAGGTCATAGTAAGAATTAATGTAAAAATATGTAGAACGTAAGGTCTGGCACTTTGAAGGTACTCACTAAATAGTCATTTTTATTCCTAGTTTAAAAATTTTGTATTTTGTTAACTATCTGTGAAGAATTTTGCCTCCAGTGAGCCACAGAAAGACTCTCTGACATCATTTTGATAAATGATTTTCTTAGTGAAATATACAAAATTACTAAACTCTGATTTTTGTTCTCTTTCTTTACTTTTGTTTGGTAGCTTCTCAAGCTGAAACAGCCATTTGCTTTTACTGAGTTCCAGCCATTTAAAGGGTGCTGGACTCAAGGTGGACACCGTGATTTTCATCCCCATCCCCTGTAACAGAGAATGCAGACTATTAAGTGCAAGTGAAGTGTGACAATTTCTAGTGATTTTACTTCCACCAAAACTTCCAGAGAAACTCCCGTGCATCAGGAATGACATTTAAGGGCATGGGACGGAACAGCTGCACTGCATCCCAATGTGACACACTGCTTACACTCTGAGCCACTGTTCTTATCTATAAAATGGGAATAGTAGATACCTTGAAGTGTTTAATGAAGGTTAAATGAGACAATTTGCTTAATGTGCTTAGCATAGTGCTTAGCACAATAACATTTGGAATTACTTTGATGATGATGATGATGATGATGCAGATTTTGCCCAGAAACTACAACCACTGAAAGCAAAATCTTCTCTTACCCTCCAAGCATCTTCACAGCCCTTTTCTGCAGTTCTGCCATTTAAAAACCTTGCAGGTTGGGGTGTAAAGTCTGACTCCTACTAAAAAGCGAGAAAATCCCTCAATATGAGCTTCACAAGCTAAAATTAAAAATAACCTTGCCAGTCAGGCACAGGAAAGACTGCACAAAGAATCCCAAACCCTCTATCCCCCAAAACGGAGGCTCCATCTGGAGGCAGGGCTGGCCCACAGTCTAGTAGGGAGCACAGTGGCCATTGTAGTTTCCTAGGGCCAACATAGCAAAGTATCACAAACCAGGTGGCTTAAGACAACAAAAATTTATTCTCTCCTAGATCTTTAGCCCAGAAGTCTGAAATCAAGGTATAGGCAGGATCATGTTCCCTCTGAAGGCTCGAAGGAAGAATCCTAGCTTCTGGTGGCTCCTGGCAACCTTGGTGTTCCTTAGCCCCTTGATGCATCATTCCAGTCTTTGCTTTTGTCTTTACATGGATTTCTCCTTGGGTGTGTCTCTGTGTATCTCCTCTTCTTATAGGAATATCAGTTATGCTGGATTTAGGGCCCACCTCAGTCCAGTATAATCTCATTTTAATTAATTATATCTACAAGACTTTATTTCCAAATAAGGTCACATTCTGAAGTTCCATGTATTGAGGGAACACTATTCATCCCAATGCAGTGGCTCAGAGTCCTCTCTCAAGAGTCAGACGGGCAGCGGTTTCTAGTCCAGCTGCATCACTTACTGACCTCATAAATTTAGATTCAATTTCTGAAGGGGAAAGTGAGAATAACAATGGGACCCACTGAATTGTGCTGAGGATTAAGTGACAACAAAAATCAATAACATTGACTGAGGGCTGTCTATGTGTCAGGTTGTCCTGAGTTTTTTACTTGAATTAACTCATTCATACTCATGGCAGCTGTATGAGGTAATAGAATTATTATCCCTATTTCTGAGATGAGAAAGCTGAGGCCTGAGAAGGTGAAATGATTCTCATAAAGTCCCACTGCTAGATTTAAATTCAAGAGTCTTGCTTTTGTGAAAAAAAACCCTTAGCAGAGTGCTCAAGAATCTATGAGCTGTCCAGTAAATGTGAGGCACAATTATTATTATAGCCAGAGTGCATTTCCCCATCACATGTCCCTTACAGCTCAGTGTCAACCAAAGTGTTCCTATGTGTCCCCAGAGTGCAATGCTTGAGCATCAACTATCCCACCCCATCTCACAACCAGTAATAAAGCAAGTACAGCATAAAAATAGTTCAAGTGTTGGAGGAAGTCTTTTCCAGGAGCAATCTCAGAGTTGATGCATAGAAACCAGACTTCCCTGACTCACTTGGGCAGCTCAGGTAATGGACTATCTGCAGCCACATGGGGAGGACTCCTGCTGGCTAAGTAGAGGCTACCTGGAAGTTGGACCCAAAAACAGTCGCCAGGCTCAGGCCTGTATCCAGGCTACTACTGTCGTAGGTCCTGGACCACAGCCACCTCTCAGACTCCAAGCCAAACCTGGGACACTGATCAGGTAAGTTCAGGCTCCAGAATCATTATTCTTCTTCCCTACCCCATCCTCCCCTGTCCATGTCTGACAGCTTTCCCTAAGCCATCGACTTATAAAGGGTGTATAAATGCTTCTTTCCTAATACGTACTGCCACTTGCCTCCACCCTCACTAGATAAATCCCACCCCCATGAGTCCAGGGAATGCTACCCCTCCCCAGCTACCACCAGGGACACCATCACTGAGGAGTAGAAGCTGGTTTCCTGACACCTCTCTTACTGTGTCCAAGAAAATTTAACACTGTCGAGTGTATCACATTGATCAGAGACCCTCTCACTCTCATTTTCAGCATCCTGTTTACAACCCTAGTAACTTCCATGCCTCCTTCCTGGTATACAATGGCCTCATTCATTCTTTCACGTATTCAGATATTCGTTTATTTAATCAAACCTTTGCTGAACATTCCTTTGTGTGTAGGGTCCTGTGTCAATTGCTTTTGTATATTTACACATTTATAATGTTTCTCAACATTATATGGAGAGTTGAAACTTTCACCTTATTTGAAGGACTATGTTCTCAGCAAAGCAGAGATGTTTGAAGGACTACATCCAAAGTAAAAGTGTACACTTGTAAAAACCATCCACTAACCTAGGTACCATAGGCCACACAATATAACACAAACACCCACCTCAAATTGGCCTGGAATCCAGATGAATTTTTGATGGGCTGTTGGCAGAGTAGGTATGTGTTACCTGCCTACCCTTCTTTCCCTTGGATTCAAGTTTCCATATGCAGGGACTTTCTTTAGTGTAATTCTATTGTCCTCTTCTGATCCTTCAATATTTCCACAGGAGAAAGAGCATCTTATCTCACAAAGAGTTTGGAAAATGAATTGGGAATGTTTTACTTAGGCATTTTCCTTTCTTCTCTACCTCTTGGGATCTCTCAAGACCCAGAACGCATGCATGTCCCTTATCTTGTTCACGCTGTAAGTTTTACAGAGGTAAGGCCTGCTGTGTTTATGACTGGATGGTAAGCCTTTCTAATATATTTCTCATTCCTGTTTACTGTTACTGTTTACTGGGCCTCCTCAAACCCTCATATGAGCCTGCTGACACTCAGGTTTGGAGGTTCAATTTACACTTCCCCTTCCTTAGCAACACAAAGCTCAAAAAATTAAAATATAATATGGATCCAGACTGAAAATCTTCCCAGTATGACTGAGAGAAATAAATGGAAAGCCCTCATGTAGAAATGCTCCACCACAACAGGACTCATGGGATTTCAAAAGATAAAGGCCCACTATAGATGAGTGTACACACCAAATTGATGATGATGATGATAATCATGATGATGGTGATGACAGAGCTAACATTTTAGATAAATTATCATCTGTCAAGCTTTTTGAATTATTGTAAATGTAATATTAATACATAATATCTCAATAAGTTTTTATTAATATGCTCATTTTCCATTTGAGGAAAATGAGGCATGAAGACTTTATGCAACTACTTCAAGATCACTGAGCTAATAAATGGCAAGGCTGAGTTCAAAACCATGCATTCTGGCCTCAAAAATGTTTTCTTAACCCTTTGCTAAACCACTTCTCCATATAACAGGAAAGCAAACTATAGGCAATGTCAGGAGAAAAAACAATTTATTTAGAACACCAAGTATTTCAAGTAATAGAAACAAAGATTCAGCTGTAAAATAAATGTGCTAAATAATCATAGACATAAAAGAAGAAATTGGAAGCATAAGAAAAGAACACAATGAAAGAAAGAACAAACACATAAAACTTCCATAAATGAACAGTCATTGAAATTCAAAACTCGATGGATGAGGTAAACAGCAAATGAGCCACAACTAATTCTTTAGAGAAAACCAGGTAATAAAAAATGGGTCTGAGAATAATACCCACAATGCAGCAGAGAGAACAAAAGAGGTAGGTACTGGGTGGATTGTGACAATCCAACATGTGTCTATTAAGAATTATACAAGGAGAGAGCAGACAAAATGAAGGTAATATCTGATGATGTCTGAGAACTTTCCAGAGTTAAAGAAAAGCATGATTGTCCATATTAAGAAGAACAATAAGTTGCTTTTAGGATAAATAAAGGCAAATTCAGATCTAGATATTTTAAAGAAAAGTGTAGAAAACCAAAAACAAAGAGAGTGTCTTAGAAGCAATACAGAAGGAAAAAAATAGATCAGCTAAGAAAGAATATATATCAGACTAGCAGTAGCTTCTCTATAGTGACATTAGAAACTAATAAACAGTAAAATGTCATCAAAGTTTTAAGGGAAAATAACTGTCAACCTGGAATTCTATACCTGCTTAAACTGTTATTCAGGAGTGTGAGTATAATAAAGAAGTATATAAAACAAAATTTGAGAGAGGGGACCACTAACAGACTTCAGCTGGGGGGAAAAAAGAACACTAAAGGATGTACTTCATGAAGGAAAGTAAACCCAGAAAGAAGATAGGAAAGAAGGAGAATGGTGAATTTTCTGAAAAATGGCTACACTTGTGAGTAAACCTAAAACAAGAAAAATTAATAAAAATAACAATCAGACAACAATAATTTTGATCAATTTAGAAACATAAAAACAAGGGAAAACATATTTTTAAAAATAACATGTATATTGTCCTTTAGTAATTTTACAGTTTCAGGTCTTATGCTTAAGTCTTTAATCCATTTTGAGTTTATTTTGTGTATGGTGAGAGATGCATATATAGTTTCATTCTTCTGCATATGGATATCCAGTTTTCCCAGCACCACTTGTTGAAGAGGCAGTCTTTTCCCCAATGTAGATTATTATTGCCTTTGTCCAATATCAGATGGTTGTAAGCCTGAGGAGTGATATCTAAATTCTCAATTCTACTCCACTGGTCTGAATGTCTATTTTTTATACCAGTACCATGCTGTTTTGGTTACAATAGCTCTGTAGTATAATTTGAAGTCAGGTAGTGTTATGCCTCCAGCTTTATTTTTTTTGTTGTTCAGGATTGCTTTGGCTATTCTGGGTCTTTTGTTTTTCCACATGAAAGGTAAGATTGTTTTTTCCATTTCTGTGAAGAATGTCATTGGTATTTTGATGGGGATTGCATTGAATCTGTAGATCACTTTGGGAAGTATAGACATTTTCACAATGTTAATTCTTCCAATCCAAGAGCATGGAATATCTTTCCATCTTTTGTGTCTTCTTTAATTTCTTTCAGAAGAGGTTTGTAGTTCTCATTGTAGAGGTCTTTCACCTTCTTGGTTAAATTGATCACTATGTATCTTACTTTTTTCATGGCAACTGTAAATGGGCTTACTTTCTTTATTTCTCTTTCTCCTAATTCATTATTTGAGTATATAAATGCTACTGATTTCTGGGCATTTATTTTGTATCCTGCAACATTACTGAAGTTATTAACTAACTCTAGGAGTTTTTTGATATAGTCTTTAGGTTTTTCAATATATAGTATCATGTCATCTGCATATAGAGAAAGTTTGATTTCATCTTTTCCAATCTGGATTCCCTTAATTTCTTTCTCTTACCTGATGGCTCTGGCTAGTACCTCGAGGACTATGTTAAATAGAAGTGGTAAGAGTGGGCATCCTTGTGTTTTTACTGTTCTTATGGGAAAGGCCTCCAATTTTTCCCCATTGAGAATGATACTGGTGGTGGGCTTGTCATAAATGGCTTTTATTATGTTGAGATATTTTCCTTCAATACCTTATTTGTTGAGAGTCTTTATCAGGAAGTGATGTTGAATTTTGTCAAATGCTTTTTCAGCATCTCTTCAAATAATCATATAGTCTTTGTCCTTGAGTTTGTTGACGTGATGTATCACATTTATTAACTTTCGTGTGTTGAACCATCCTTGCATCCCTGGGATGAATCCCACTTGATCATAGTGTATAATTTTTTTAACATGTTGCTGTACTCTGATCGCAAATATTTTGTTGAGGATTTAGCATCTAGGTTCATCAAGGATATTGGCCTGTAATTTTCTTTTCTTGTTGTATCTTTATCTGATTTTGGTATCAGAGTTATGTTGGCCTCATAGAATGAGTTTGGGAGAGTAGAATCTGATTCAATTGTTTGGAATAGTTTGTGGAGAATTGGAATTAACTCCTCTTTAAAAGTTTGATAGAATTCAGCTGTAAAACCATCCAGACCCAGACATTTTTTGGTTGTATGAAACACTTCAGCAGTTAGGTCAGGGCACAGGCTTTATGAACATGAGCCTGAAAGCACAAGCAGCAAAAGTAAAAGTAAACAAATGGGACTATATCAAACTAAAAAGTTTCTGCACAACAAACGAAACAATCAAAAGAGCAAAATGACAGCCTACAGAGTGGGAGAAAAATTTTGCTAACTATGCATCTGACAAGGGATTAATTATCCAGAATATACATAGAACGTAAGCAATTATATAGTAAAAAAAAACTAATGACCAAATTAAAAAATGGGCAAAGGAGTTAACTAGATATTTTTCAAAGAAGACATACAAATGACCAACAGATATGTGAGAAATGCTCAACATCACTAGTCATCAGAGAAATGCAAATTAAAACTACATTGAGATACCACCTCGCCTCAGTTAGACTGGCTATAATCAAAAAGACGGTGAATAACAAATGCTGGCGAGGGTGTGGAGAGAAGGAAATGCTCTCACACTGTTGGTGGGACTGTAAATCAGTACAACCACTATGGAAAATAGCATGGAGTTCTCTCAAACAACTACAGATAGATCTTCCACATGATCCAGTAATCTCTCTTCTGGGTATATACCCAGAAGAATGGAAATAATTATGTCAAAGGGATACCTGCACTCCCATGTTTATTGCAGCTCTATTTATAATAGCCAAGATATGGAACCAACCTAAATGTCCATTGATACATGATTGGATAAAGAAACTGTGGTATATATATATATACCATGGAATACTACTCTGCCATAAAAAAAACAATGAAATACTCCCATTTGCAACAACATGGATGAACCTTGAGAAACTTATGTTGAGTGAAATAAGCAAAGCACAGAGGGATAAATACTACATATGCTTACTCATATGTGGGAGCTAAGAGATAAAGAAGGAAGGAAAGAAAGATCACAGTATTGCAGTGGTCTTACAGAGGGAGGAAACATTCCTAGGGCTGCAAAGCAGAGTGGCGGGGAGAGGGAGAGGGAGAGGGTGTTTGGGGGACAATTGGGTGTGGACATGGGGTATAAAAGCAATTTCTGGTAATCTGTATCTCAAAAATATTCATAATAATAATAAATAATTAAACAAATCACATATAAAGTGAGTGGTGAGCAACTGAGACAAAGAATTCTAGCCATTGTATCTTGCCAAAGGAGGAAGGAAAAGAGATACTGATTATCATAAGCTGTACTAAAGTACATTCAAAGAATGGGAACAGTATATTGGAAAGAAACAAAGTACCATAGTGATTGCATTTTAAGTAAACTTTGTGTTTTTACAGATTCAAAACAATCTCCATCCAGGAACAGGGACTCTGAACAAAGAAAGACACCTCTTATCAAAGACCAGCAGGGGTCAAGAAGTGTTTGGATAAATAGAAGAGGCTCTAACTGGAGTCTGATATCAGGAGCCAGGGAATAGAGCTTTAGAATTGTAGTATCCAAGCTCCTGTGTTCCTGAGCATTACCTATACTGTACTGCCTTAAGAAAATCCCCAAACCTGAGACTTCATGCAAGAAAAGTTTATTTCTTACTCATGCAGAGCCAGTCTGAGTTTGGACAAGGCTTCAGTGCTCTGCCATGGAGAACTTCTCCATGAATGCCACCAGAGGAGACAAGTAAGATAACCTGAGAATTGCATGGGAGCTTCTCATTATCTCCACATAGAAGCAGCACAGCCCACTCCCCTTCTTGCTTCATTGACTAGAACTCATCCCATGACCCTGCTCAACTGCAAAGGGACTGGGAAGTCCAGCCAACCCAAGTGCCTAGAATGAAAAGGAAAACTGAATACTGGTAGATGCAAATAACGTGTACCTCATCATTTTACAGAATTTTGAGGTGCCTTTCTTTTTATACCAGGCTAAAATAAAATTTTACATTAAAAATAAATCAATGAAAAAAATTAAATAAAGCATGGCATTATATTATGCTACTTGGTGCCAGGCATCTATTTATTGAGCATCTATTACATGTCAGATATTATGGACAATTTTTAACCTAAAGTACTGGAATCTTACAGATGTTAAATAACTTACAAAAGATCACAAACATAATAAAGGACAAGCAAGTACCTCAACACTGGTTTACAGCTTCAAGTTCAGAATTTTTGTCAGGATACCATATTTTCATTTTTGTGGCTGTACTTGTAACAACTGTCATGCAGTTAAATAATTATGCAACAAAATATGTCCATTTGTCTGTGCCACCTCCAGATTTTGTGTATTTGTTTTGTTTTCTTTTTCTATACCTGGACATTTCTTCCTAATTTTCATTAAACTTGACTTCCAGATTTAGAATATTTACCTTTAGCCCTAGAAAAGCTCCCAGTATTCTTTGTCAAAGTCAATGACCACCTTCGATCCATCTCCAGAAGTGCCTTCTGCCCAGCCCACCTCCTCCACTTTCAGGAAGGCTTGCTCCCTTCTGGAGTGTATGGAGGGAGGTGCTCATTTCCCTGACCCAACTTTGAATCTGTGCTCCAGTGGGATTCCTGGTACTTCAACCTGTGTCTTATAATGATTGGGCATGTAACAAAAAATGGTCTGATCAGAGGGATTTTTAAAACTAAAACAGAGAAAGGGAGGAAGACATGGAGAGAGAGAAAAGCAGGGTATATTAGTTTTCTTGAGCTGCCATAACAAAATACTAGAGTGGGTGGCTTAAGCAATAGAAATTTATTTTCTGACACTTCTGTAGACCACAACACTAAGATTAAGGTATCATCACGGCCATGCTCTTTCTGAAGGTTTCTTCTGAGGCCTCTCCTTGGCTTGCAGATGGCTACCTTCCTTCTGTGTCCCTACATGGCCTTTCCTATGTGCGCACTTTCCCCTGGTGTCTGCATGTCCCAATTCCCTCTTCTTCTTAGGACAGCAGTCAGATTGGATTAGGACCCAGCCTAACGACTTCATTTTAACTTGATAGCCTCTTTAAACGTCCTGTCTACAAATTCAGTCATATTCTGAGGTACTGGTGGTTAGGGCTTCAACATATGAATTTGGAGATGTGTGAGGACAAAATTCAGCCCATAATGGGAGATGAGAGAGGAAAGAAAGAGAAAGAGAGAGAGTAATTATTTTCTTTATAGTCTCAGACTAGTAAAGCAGAAATGAGAAGAAACAAGAAATGGACATGCAAGAAGAAACAGGGATGAGTGAAGAAGAGAAGCTGGTTGGTAATTAAAAGCTGCTGGTTCTAATTCAACTTACTTTTCTTTATGGTCTTTATGACATTCAATAAATTCCTCAAGCCCATCTAAAGTGGATTTCTGTCACAAATAACTAAAGTGCCTTGACCACTATATCTAATGCCCTACACTGCTCTCCTTTTCCTAGCTCGATCCAGCTCTGGACTCCAAATCTGCTAGGTCTTGACATACAAGCATAAATATTAGCTTTCTGGAAGGAAATCTCAAGATTCGGGGGCCTATTACCAGGTCGTCCTCTTGAAGAGAGACACTCGTACACAGGTATGATCCTCTTAAGCAGAAATGCTAAAAGCTATCCAAACATAGTTCCACGATGACAAGGGCTGAATTGATAACCTGCTTCTCTCTCACCCCCTTCTTTTGCATGCTCACCTTACAGCATACCTCCCTTTCCCTTTATGGACCAATAGGAGATACTCAACTTCCTAACACAGTGAGTTCCACGTACCCCAGCTTACATCACAAAAGGAATAGTAATGGCACAGGTGCACCTAGGCAAGAATGAGCAGGATAGAGCAGAAAAACTCAAGGATACACTCAACTAGTATCCAAGAGAGCTTCATGCTAATCTCAGCTGTACCACAAAGTGGCTGATTGTTCTTGGAAAAATCCTTTACCTTTTCTTGTGCCTCAGTATGCTTATGTTAGATGCAGATAATTGTGCTTGCTTTGCTGTTTGTTGTGTGATTATTCAAGAAAAGCTAAGTAAAGTTCTCAGCTCAGTACTTGGCACATACAGGTACTTGCTAAATCTGGTAATTAGTATAAATGCTGACACTTTTTATGACATATAAATTTTAAAAATGTAAAGAACTGTTTTATTATTTTTATTATTCAAATTCTAAATTTAAAAAAAGGCAAAATATGATAAAAATTTCAAACATTAAAAAATACTCATCCTCATTACTTCTCAAGGAAACTCACATTTAAACCACCATGAGATATTAATTTTCTCTTCTTGGTGTTGGCCAGAGTGTGAGGTAAGGAACACCTTCATCTACTGCTGGCACATTATGAATTGGAGTATTCATTCTAGAGTGCAAGTTGGCAATACATTTCAAAAGTTTTTGATCCAGAACTTTTATTTCTATAATTTTTATTGAAAGGAATTTACCTTTAGAGAAAATAAATAAGCTAATTACAAATTTATATATGTAAGAATGTCCATGAAGTCTAATTTATTATGGAGATGTTTGGAAATCACATAAACGTCTAGCAATAGGACATCAAGGGTATAGCCAAATAATTTTATATTATATAATTTGTTTTAAACTCTTTTATTTGCAAATGACAGAATGCCAGTTCAAACTAGCTAAAGTAAAATAAGTAGTTTATTGCTTTCATAACCAAAAATTCTAAGAGGAGATCTGGCTTCAGGCATTGATAGACTAACAACTCAAATGATTAATTTAATAAATATTTATTGTGTACCTATTGTATACAAGGCACTGGTTGAAGTTCTTGAGATACATTAATGAACAAAATGGAAAAAAAGAATCCTGTCCCAAAAAACTTGCATTTTATAGTGTGTGATGGGAGGAGAGAGTAGACCAAGAACAATAAAGATGATGAACAAGTAAATTACGTAGAATGAGAAAAGGTGATAAGTGCTGTGGAAAAAAAAAAAAAAGGTGAAGAAGAGCATATTAATGAGATAGTAAGGTGTGCATAAGTTGCAGGATTAAATAATTGGTGTATCGGCTCACGCCTCATGTAGAAGATGAGCTTTGAGCAAAACCTCAAGGGAGATAAATGAATTAGCCAAACAAATTTTTGGGAAAAGACTATTCCAGACAAAGCCAGTAGCCAGAATTCAGTCTCAATGCAGATGTACGGCCAGACTTTCCCCAGAACTGTAAGAAGGTCACAGGTGCTGGAGTGAAGTGAGCTTGGGGAAAAGTTGTAGGACAAGAGGTCAGAGAGATAATGAGGAACCAAATTAGACAGCCCTCATAGACCATCGTTAAGGGCTTTGATTTTCACCCCGAGAGAAATGGGGAGTCATTGCAGGGCTGTGAGTAGAAGTGTGACACGATCTCTTCATCTGCTTAAAGGATCATAAAATACACTTTCTCAGGCAGGGGTGAGGATGGCAGTGAAGGGGCTCTGTGGTCCTCTGGGGAGAGGCGGTGACTCCACCCAGGTGCATTCAGAGGAGATGGTGAGTGTGGTGGGACTCAGGGGGTGTTGGAAGGAACTTGTGGCAGAATTTGTGGACATAATGTTTGTGTGGTATGAGGGAAGGCGTCAAGGTTTTTGAGAAACTATGGAGATGGAGATGGGAAAGGGTGTGGGTGGAGCCGGTTTGGGGTGCAGAGGGAGGTGGGTTGTTCAGTTGGGGATATGAAATGGTGTGATCAGGGTTGATGGATACCAGTGTCTCAATATCCATACCCATCAGCTTAACAACACTAAAGGGCAGCAGCTTTTTCCCTTAGATCCTGCAGAAAAGCCTGAGGGAAGATACTGGCCTAGCTTTTATGAGGTTGCACCACAGGAAACTGCTGTTTTTGCCAAAGGTCGACTCTGAACTCTCTACTCTGATAGCAGGGATTTTTCATCCTGGATCCCTAGACCCTTCTATGGACAGATGGGTGGGGGACAGCATCCTGCAAGAAAGAGACCTCTGATACTAGAAAAACCGGGAAGAGACACTAGGTAGACAAAACTCCAATATCCCTTACTTGACTTTCTTTTTCTATCTGTTTTTTAACAAACCCTCATGTAAATTTCTGTATTCTAAGTTCTTTACAAATAAATATTTACTTATGTTAGCCTGATAATAATCTATGAGGTAGGTATTATTATTAGTCCTCATTTCACACATGAGGAAACTGAGGAAGAGAGAAGTTAATGACTTGCCTCTTCAGGCCACACAGCTGCCGAGTGGCAGAGCAGACTCCAAATCCAGACCTTATGGCTCCAAGTCCACGTTCTTACCCATTGTGCTGTTTTAAAGGATGGCAATGATTTATATTTATTGATATGGAAATAGATCCAGTAATGTGCTACATTTTTTAAAACACAGTTTCAAAATACCATGATTAATATGATTTTATTTATGCACAAAAGTACACTTTTAAATACATGAGTGGAAGGATAGGTACCAGCATAGCAAAGTGATAGCTAACATTTATTTAGAGCCTGTGATACACCAAATATTATTCTAGATAGTTTAAGTGCCGTATTTCACCAAAACCACTTAACCACCCAATAGGACACCTTCTTTTTACTATTTCCATTTTACAAACAAGGAAACTGAGGCACAGAACCTAAGATGCTCACCCAAGACACACAGCTGATAGGTGGCAGGGCCAAGATTCAACCTGGGCAGCCTGGCTCTAGAACCCAAGGAATTTTTTATTTCATTATGGTTTTCTATATTGTTAGAAATTATTTCAATGGTGTAAGTACCATTGTTACAATAACTAGTAGCTATAACGCAATTTTCATTTTGAAAAGGAAAAGTATGTTTGACCACTGGTGTCAGCACGTGGCCACAGGGACTCCAGGAACCAGGTTTTATCTGTGTCAGGGAGCACCGAAGAGTCCGTTCTATTGGATGATTTCCAACTTTCCATTGTCTTGAATCTCATGAGGCAAACTTTACTCTTAGCCCCTTTGCCAACAGCATACAGTGGGTTCACTTCTCCAGGTTACACAGGTGCATTGCAAAGCTGTCAGGCTCGTGGCAGATAAAATCATCTTGATTTTGAACTTCTGGCTGTTTGTGTGCCCAGGGTGGTCCCTACTGGGGGCCTCTGCAGGCCCAGAGTAAAACAAGGGGATGTGGCCTGTTTTGTATTTGAGAAGTGGCATCTTAAATAGCAGCATGAAATGGACATTTTGGGCCCTCTTGGAGCTTCCTTGCCTGTCCACACTGGAGACTTTAACTGTTATAAAGACTAGCCTTTTATAAAAGAAAAATAAGAACAAAACACCTGTATAAAGTTGTTTTTCTGCCCACAGTGTTCTGTGTTTGGTCTCTGCAGTGGTCCATCCATTTGGGCCATGGTATGGGGAGCACCTGTCTTGACGCAGTGCAGTGGTTCAGTTTTTCTTCCTAGACTGGGCCAACATCATCACAGGGACACCTGCAGAGGAAAGACAGACCGAGACTGAACCTAAGGTCCCAAGCAGGCTGCTCCTAGAGTCCTCTTTACAACTTTTACTTCCTCCCTGGAATCATCTTCAGTAACTCTGCCATAGTTCAGTACTTAATCTCTGAGAAATACAGTTGCTGTGTCCCAAATTGCCCTTTTCTCTGACTCCATTCAACAGCTACTTGGCATTTAACCTCCCATTGCCTAGGTCTGTATGATTTTTTTTTTCCAAAACAATATTCTCTTGTCAATAGCTGGAAGGAATAGGATGTTAATGAATGTGAAAAAATAATTCCTTTTTCTGTGCCTCATACCCTCATCCATACGGTGGGTGGCACTAAAGTCTGCCAAGACCCTGCCAGCATCACCACTGGGTGCTTCCAGATCTCCCAGCAGACCCCCAATGCAATCAAGATTTGTGTTTTTCTGATTTCTGGAAGAGGGTTCACACTTGGTCATTCCTCTCCATACTCCTTTAGTAGACCAAGAGACCTTAAATTATCATCATCATCGTCATCTACCATTGATTTAGTGCTTGGTCTGTGTATTGCAATGTCCAAAGCATATTAATATACAAACTCCAATCTTTACAGCAACCCTGCAATTTCTATACAACTAACTCAGTTGTAGTGATAGGGAAGCTGAGGACCAGAGAAGTTAGGGGACACTCTCAAAGCCACCCAGCTATGTAGTACTGGCATCAGAATTCAGATCCAGTTTTAATGATTTCTAGGACCACAGCCTGTGAGCTCTAACAAACAGCCTCTTGTTGGGATACATTTTGGAATCTAGCATTGCCCCTGGAACAGACTGGAGGCGAACTACATATTTAATTCATTAAAATTAGAATTATGTCTTTTCAGGAATTACAGGGGGAAATGAATACTTATGTCTCTTTCCCACTGGGCATGTCCAGTCCTCATTCCTCTGCTTTTTGGAATCCAGCCTGCAAGCTTTCAAGGCTTAGACCAAGGGCCTCTGAAATCTTTCAGCATGTGCTGTGTATACACATCACTCATTAAGCATATTTGATACATGCTGCACTAATTCCAGTATCCTGGGAGCACCCCTCAGAGCGGGAATATGGGGTCCAGCTCATTGACATATTCCGTCCTTCCGTGGAAGCATGGACTTAACTCATCTGTTAGACTCTAAGACCTGTTTTTTCTTCTGCAGCACTGCACTCATACATGTTCTACCCGCTTCACAAGCCTGTTGGGAGAACAAAACTAAATTGAGGTAAACCACACCCAACACTCAGCATAAGGTGCCTGCCCTATAGCATGCTCTCAACACACACTTGGCTTGATATTACAGCTATTACAGATATTATTCTTTGGCATGTCATGTAAGATCTTCCATGACTTTGAACTTATCTCCCAGCCTGATCTCCCGCCACTACCAAACCACCACCCTATCATCCAGCTACCTTAAGGTATATCTTATATGATAGCCCCTTAAAAATGGGATTCCATTCTAGCTCTCTAAGCTGGCCCCATCTTCTATAGCTACGCTACCATCTACTGATTCTATCCCAGGGGACTCAGGTACCAGCTACCCCCACCAAGCCAACGTTGTCTGCCAATCCCCAAGCACACAAAAGTGCTCTTTCCTCTCAACTTCTCTACCATGAAAAGGCCTGTCTAACCTTCAAGAACCTATTTGAGCAAATACCGCTTTCTTAGGAATGTGTTTCCTGATTCCCCTGGCAGAATCAAATGAGTACAGAGCCTCCATCAACATTTGGATATCACTTTGACTATAGCACTGGTTACATTATATTGTGACTGTTTTATGCATGTCTTCACTACCTGACCATCTACACTATAGGCCCCTAGAAGACAGAGCCCTCTGGTTCATCATTGCCTTATCAATTCCTAACAAACAGAAAACATCAAAAATAATTATAAAGTTCAGAGATAATGAAGGAAAACAGCTATAATCAGACGCCTCTCCCAACCACTGCATGTATGAAATTTTTCTGTTTGAATGTATTTGATGCTACCATTAAAATTATCAAAAGGGCAAGTAATAGCAGTGAAAAATGAGGAAGGCTGGAATGTGATGGGAATGATATGAGAACGGGAAAAAACAATGGTGACAATGCAATGGAATTGCCAATGAAATGAACAACTAATTTAAATTAGGAAGTATTCACAAAAGGAATTGTGATAGTGATTTGGAAAATAGCTTAAGAGGAGCTTATGTGGGAAATAAACCTTGTTGGCTTTTATATTTAACAATAGCAGCTCTTAGAAGATGACATGGGGACCAAAAGCATCTCACATAGACCACAGGTTCATCACAGTGGACATTCAGTCTATGGTTGTTGACAGATTATCATCTCAGGCATGTGACTACAGGTTATTTTTTTAGTTGATGGTATTACATACATATTAACTCCTTTATCCAAGTCAATGTTACAAATATTCCAAGAATCACTGTGTCTTGGTTCAGGCTTCTAGAATAAATTGCCATTGTCTGGGTCACTTAAACAACAAACACTATTTCTTGCTGTTCTCAAGGCTGAAACTACAAGAACAGCAGATTTGGTGTCTGGTAGGGGCTAGATTTCTGGTTCACGGATGGTGACTTCTCACTGTGTCCTCACATGGTGGAAGAGCCAACTGAAATCTCTCCCATGGAGGGCACTAATCACATTCCTGAGGGCCCCACCCTCATGAAACTGATCACCTCCCAAAGGCCCCTGTTCCAAATACCATCACATTGGAGATTAAGTTTCAACATATGAATTTGGGGAGGACGCAAATATTTGGTCCATAACACACTGGGAAAATATTCATCTCTCAAATGCATTATAAAAATAAATTATCACAGAGGGAAGGCATGGGCATGGAATGAAGGAACATGAAGCAATAGAATTAACACAGGCTTTGGAAGTTCATATCTCACCACTAACTGAGTGATGCTGGAAATCCTACTCCTATATTATGTCTCACTTGTTTTTCCTCCTTTAAAATGAGGGGAACAACTTCTTTTTCATAAGGTTGTTATAAAAAATTAAATGAACTAAAAGATTAGGTTGTTTATTGGGTCCTTTCTTCTAAAAATTGATTGTTTGGGTCCAAAGAATAAAAGCTGTCTGCTGGCCCTAATCTTTCCTAGTGGTAAATGAACAGCCATAAAAAGAAAAATATTGTTATCTCACTGAATTTTAATTTCAATAATGTCCCAAAGTATATCTCATGCTCCTTTATTTCACTGTGTAATGCTTTCACTAACAAGGCTTGTGCTCACTCCTGTGATTGCATCAGCTGCAGCCACATTACAAATTGTTCATGATCTCACTGAAGTCTGCATGTTTACTAACTTTGGGTCTGAGATCTAGCATCTTTTCATCTGTCATTTTTATGTCAAATATATTTAAGGATCACATAAAACTGATAACTTAGGGAAGGCTTGTTGCCCCTTTGCTCTTTCCTGTCTCCTCTAATTTCCTAGATAGGAATTATTCTAAAGTGCTTGTCTCAAAGGCTATCTGCATAACTCAAATGAAATGGACAGTGGGCAGGTTTATGAAACATGAGTGGGCCAGATTCTAAGATGCACATTTGATATACATTATCTCTAAACTTCATCATCCAGTAAGCAAGCATGATGACATGTAAGATGTATTTATAGCCCCTTCCTACAGAGGAAGAAGCAGTCTCTGAAAAGGCCAGAGAGTTGGGTGACAGCAGAGTTCGACTTCATTCTTAAACCTGCTTGACTTCACAGCCTTTGCTCTTTCTGCTACATTAGGCAAATTCTCAAGCTTCAGCCTGTCTCTGCATTGCCTACCACTGTCACCCCATCCATATCTTCCATGGTCTCCTGACTGTATTTCCATTCCTGTGTTAAAGTTGGAAACTGCCCTGAATCTTAGCTTCTTTGACTGAAGTCCTGAGTCCCTTTATCTATTCTTGTCACCCATTCTGAAAGATTTGGAAACTACTTTCATATTCTTCAGTTGCTGGGCATGCTCTTGGTCCAAAACAAATAGATGACTGATTGATGCAAAGACATTTTCATATGCTTCCCTCCAAACATCTCTATACTGCCTTAGATGGAATAGAAGTATGCCTGCCACCTGAATCACTGACTGAGAGCTGTCCACACCCAGAGGAGCCCACCCTATACATTAGTCACTCCCTTTGCCTAAGCCATCCGTACAAACAAATTCCCCACCAGGAGACACAGTAAAATTCCCGTGGAACTTTAGGCTGTGGCTGCCATCTGGTAACTTCAGCCTTCTTTTACAAAGACACCAGCAAGCAAGGAAGGACTCACTGTACTGGCAGGGACAATTGATTGATCGTGTAGAGGAGTTAGGTAATTGACCCCCATTGTCTGTAGCAGACCTCCTGCTGTTTAATAGTGGATACAGGGAAGAATGAGTCTGATACTCAAGAGGTCCACAGAGCATCACTTGGTACTCTTGCCCAATCTTGACAGTAAGTGGTCAAGTACTAAAGCCACTGCCTGAGAAAAAGCATGACCGAGGGCTCAGACCTCTCAGAGAGGTGGGTCTATGTCACCGATTGGGTAACACATCTAGACCAGCATAGGTGCTTGCTAAAGGGGAAGGGAAACTAAATGGTCAAGGAAGGTGATGTAATTCAGTTACAGCCCGAAGATAAGCTGCAAAAGCAAGGGTCGTAGTTCACCCTGCTAAGCTTTTCTTATGTTTCCCCAAGAAAAAAACATCATTCCAGATCCTGGAAAAGTTGGTCCTAGAAGGGCTAAACTTAGCATGAGAAGCAAGCAGACCTGAGCAGAGCAAGGACTGGATTATAGAGGAAGCTGTGCTGTGCCACCCAGATCCCCTTCAGGACTGATACACTCATCTTCCTAGCTGCCAAAAATGCTGCTGATGGCAGATCAACACTTTGCCTCTCTCTAGGAATTGCCTTTAGCCAAAAGGATGTGCCTTGCCCCCCAGGCACATGCCCACTCTGGGGCAGCCCTCATCCAATAACTGGTATATGCAGAGGTACAAAACCCAAGCCCCTTGCCTCAAGTTGGGACAACCTTTAAGAGCCATCCTGGCTCCGGAGACCCCCAGGTTTTTGGCTGAGTTCTCTGTGATAACCGCATTGCAATTTAGCTCTCCCTCAACCCAAGCCACCTTTCTTCCTTCACAGCGTCCTCCCAATAAACCTCCTGAATACGTATCAGATGCGTTTCCAGGAAACCTGACCAGACTCTTTCTACCTATGTTGTGTTTGTTCATTTCTTTAACAATTATAAAATGACATTGATTCACATTCTACTTCCCTTTATCTTCCACTGCTCCCTTTCAATTATTTGTCCAGGAGATGAATTCACTATAGTCTGTAGGGTCATTTATAGCTCCTCACCACCATGTTTTCTCTCCATCCAGTGTTTAACTATGTTTTTCCCTCACAATATTCTATGTAAGAACTAATAGATTTTCTTTTATTTTTATTTGGTCCCACTGCCTGACTCTTAAACAAATTAAATATCCGCTCCTGGAGAGACTGGAATGATTTTTGCATGATTATACAACTTGAGATGGTCACGGTTCTGTCTTAGGTGAGTAGTCTATTACTTTCAGCCTCTTCAACCTTAATTAACTCTTGCTGTCCTCTGTTGGGTTAAGACTATGGCTAAGCAGCTTTGTATTTTCCATTGTCCTTGTCATTCTTCTGATTATCTTCAGGCCTGGGACCCTGACACCCACAAAATAGGGCTGCCAGATTTAACAAATAAAAATACAAGACACCCAGTTAAATTTGAATTTCAGGTAAACAATAAATAAAATTTTAGTATAAGTGTGTACCAAGTATTGCATGGACATCCATGCAATGTTTGGAAACATACTCATACTAAAAATAATTCAATATTTATATGAAATTCAAATTTAGCTGAGTGCCCTATATTTTATCTGGAAACCCTAACATAGAATAAATGGGAGAAAAAAATGGTAGAACACTCACCATATTATTCAAAGTACTAGATTTGTAGACATACTTGAGTTTGGTCCAAGCCTACTGCTTATTAGTTGTGTGACTACAAGCTAGGTACTTGAACTTGCTCAACTCTTGGTTTCTCAGTCTGTATAATGGGCATAACTGGACCTACCCTACTTCCCACATCCTAACAGGATCAGAAATGGTGACAAGAATGTACTTTGTGTAATGTAAATATATAAGCAGAGGCATTAACTTGACTTGGGATAAAAACCTGAAAGCTATTTATTTTTATGTTTTGTATAATAGCTATGCACATTTTTGAGGCTTTTGATTTATGTTAGCTAACTACTCTTTAAAAGGCTTAAGCCAATTTACCACTAGTAGTTGAGAATGTCTGCATTTTCTCTCGAATAAATGCCAAATTATATTAAATAATTTCAGCAATTAGCGTGCTTGTGATTTTATCAAGTGTAGTTGATAAAAACCAATGTTCATAGTCTAAGCTTCCAGTGGAGTGTCATCTCACGTGAAGAATGACTCTATTATTAGAGATAGAGAACCCAGACTCCTTCACAGGATAGATAGATCAGGTCCAGCACAGTTTGTCCTCAGCAAATAATAGATAAATCTGTATTACCACATGTTTGACACACCAGCTAATGTCAAGGTTTAAATTGCCCCAGCATCTGACCACTCACCGATAAGAGCTGATTCTTTGAAGATTAGCTTATCAGGATTTTGTTGAAATGGATTTAGAGGCAGCTTATATATTGGGAAGAAGACCAGTCTAAAGACCAGCTCTGCCATTAACCATTTCGAAGCCTTTAAAAAGGTTGCTAAACTTCTCCGGGACTCTGTTAAACAAGGGAGTTAGAGTAAGTCATCTCTCAGCCCTTCCAGACTCTGATAATCTCTGAATCTGTAGGTTGAGGTTTAATTACTGTCATAAGAATACTGACCTCTAAATCACATCTCGCATAAAGTTGTTTTTTCATTAAGGCCAATGTTATGTCTGACACGGGTGCCAAGAAATGCTTTTTAAAATGCTTTATTCACTCATTATTTTATATACTATTTATTTTCCTCAAATATTTTTCAGTAAGTAATAATAAACAAACAACTATAAGCAAATTAATTAGGCAAAATTAATTATGACAAAAAACAAATCCAAGAGTCAGGCAGGTAGAAAAAACTTTGGCTGAAGATAACCATTACAGAAGAATGTTCAGCTCAGCTATGAGCTTCCTGATTGGCAAGGGAGAAAATGCAATTTAATCAACATCAATAGATATGTAAGTCTCAAAATCTGATGAAAGAAAACATATCTGTTCATCAGGAAAAAATGTTTCCAATTTTGTTCTCTTACATTAAACTCTAAGTAAACATTTACAAAAATCTGTATTTGGTATATCATTGGATGTCGAAGACTAAGAAAAAATAAATATAAAATATCCCATTGCTAATTTTATATTAATTAGATGCTTATAATATTTAGCTGTATTGTATTAAATAAAATGTATCATTAACATTTATTTCACTTTTTTTTTACTTTTTGTAATATGATTACTAGAAATTTAAAATTACAGATGTGGCTTGTATTTGTAACTCACATTATATTCCTACTAGACGCATCCATGCATAATAATAACAGTGACAAAATCATAGATTTTTGAGCAGTAAACACATACAGACAGTGAGTAACTGCTGTAGATGGGTCATCTTATTTTCCCTACAATAGCACCTCATGCCAAACTGAGTCAGAGGTTTCTGTACCTTGTCCAATGCTAGAAAACTGATAAGTAACAATTACATAAACCATTGTCTTCGAAATAACTTTTCTTCTACTTTGAAGTTCTCAGTCTTCAGGTCCTGTCAAACAGCCATTCGTTTTGTCACCAGAACCATATTAATCAATATTGTTTAGACATTGAAGAATTGAGTTAAAATCAGGCAGACTTGAATTTTAGTCCTGTCATGCTAAACCTGACTCTTGCCTCAGTTCTCCCCTCAGGGTCTTACTATACTTTCTTGAACTAGATTATCGAAGAGCTAATGTATATTAAGTGTTTGTTATGCACTGGGCACTCATCTAAGTACTTTACATATTAACTTATGCAACCTTCTACAATTTTGTAAGATAATTAGTACTATATCTGCGTGTTTCAGGTGAGGAAACTGAGGCACTGAGAGGTTAAGCAACTTTCTGAAGACTGCACAGCTAGGAAAAAGGAGGTGGGATTTAAACCAGCTTGTTCAGCTCCAAAATCCATGCATATAAATTCTAGTGGCACCCGGGGTGGGAATGGAGAGCAATCTGCCCTGGGTGCAGGCAATAGGGAAGTGCATTGTCTTAGAGAATTTGAAAACAATAACACACCTGGCTAAACATCAGTCTGTGTTTACTGTCACCATGCACTGGCAATTCTAAATGATGTCAGGGAAAAAATACACATTTCCCCAGACTATTTGTTGTTCCAGCTTCTAAACAATTGCTGCTACTACTGCTGAGTTTTATTATTGTGTATATAAGCTTCAAATTGGCACATTTATTGTCCATTAATAAAGTGGAAGTTAACTCAGAGAACTCCCAATTCTAGAGTATGCCCCTAACACAGACAGACCCAGCTGCACTCATTGATTTTGAGAGTAAATTTTTAACAACTAGAAATTATTTGGACTCATGTCAGGTACAGGTGTAGTCCATCTCTATTTAACCGAGAGGAGAAAAGGAAACAATAGCACAGTGATAGCCAAGACGCAGAAAAAGGATTCGAGCTGCTTCAATTTTCTCACTCTATGGGACCATATGGAGTGTCTATTCTGTTGAAAATTTCAAACAATGAAATAGAGTGAAACGCAAAGTGTCATATTTTTATGTGACAAGTATAAATTTTAGCTCATTCATGAAACATATTCACTCCATTTCATAATTATTACTGAAAATAATTCTGCCAACAGAGGGAAGAGGCATCAGAAAAAGATGTGCTTCAGGTATCAACCATAGCAGATGGGCCACTTCACTCTTTGAGTTTTTTTTTTTTTTTTATTGAGATGAAAGGTAACTCTTAACAGATAAACTGGGTTAAGGAAAGCACAAAGGAATCAAAGGTGTAAATTAAATTTCCATAATGATAAAAAATTTGCATGGTATCAAACAGTGAGATACCCTATTAGCTGATAGATAACCTCATTGCTATGTACCTTAGTGTACTTTCCTCACATTTTTTTTAAATTTTATTTTGTCGATATACATTGTAGCTGATTAATGCTCCCCATCACCAAAACCTCCCTCCCTTCTCCCTCCCCCCCTCCCCCCAACAATGTCCTTTCTGTTTGTTTGTTGTATCAACTTCAAATAATTGTGGTTGTTATATCTTCTTCCCCCCCCCCCCCGGTTTGTGTGTGTGTGTGTGTGTGTGTGTGTGAATTTATATATTAATTTTGGATGGACCTTGAGAGAATTATATTAAGTGAAACAAGTCAGGCACAGAAAGAGAAATACCACATGTTCTCACTTATTGGAGGGAGCTAAAAATTAATATATAAATTCACTCTTTGAGTTTCTAGAGACAAGCAGCCTCTCTACATGTCCTTCCTGATCTAGAACGCCACGTTTTATGATGATACCAATTCTCATTCTTTGTATTACTGAGCTTCGGCAGCTCAGAGTGCCTGAAATTCTTGTACAAATAAAGCAGCAAATAAATAAACAAATCCGTGTACACTACTTTCCTCCGTCATCTTCTTCATTTTATTCTGATGCTTCACTCCACCTGCCCAACTGAGTTTCTCACAAATTGGTTTTCCAGACCACAATGTAAAGTTAATGTTTCTCTGTAGCTCTGAGCCCAAAGTTCTCCCCAGCTTCATTTCATCCAAATAAACTTTCAAGTTTCCCCAAATGTACCGTGAACTTCCTCACCTCCATACGTGCCTGTTCCACCCTCTCCCTGGAGAGCCTTCCCACTTCCTTCCTCTTGGACCCACATTGTCTTCTGGAAGAATCCACCTTATTCTTTAGGATTCACCTCATACCTCATATATGAGCATCCCCTGGGAAAGCCCTCCTGACAGCTCTGGGCAAAAAAAGTTAAGGATTATTTATTTATCTTCTGATTGCTTGATAACATATCTGCTTCCCCTTCTCCCACTTTAAAAGTGACCTGCAAAAATTCAGTAACAGCTTTCTCTGCGTTTTTCTACCTAAGAAGACCAGAACAAAATCTTTCTCCTGGTTTGAGCTGAATAAATATTTAGCTAACAAATGCATGAATGAGATCCAATATTTTCTGATTGTTTAGACTGATGCCCCTCGGGAAGAATATGATGATATCTAAAACAGTAGGAAAACTTATTTAAGCCTCGGTTTCCTAAAAAGCAGCTTGAGGCAAATCTTAGTGGCTAACCTTTAGTGGGGGTACAACGTCAGGTCATAAGAGAAAGGAAAAAGAGAAAAGAGAGAGAGGGAAGAAGAAAAAACAAATACATGGTGGCATTACTAAAGCGTTCTGAGTTTCAGATGAAAATATGTTTGTCATGGGGGATGTCCCTGGAAAATCTGAACGGCACTGTGTTTCACTGCCTCAAAGAGAAGAAAAGTGAGTAATTTACCTGCCAGCTTTCTTGTTTCTTATCTCTCACGGGTCCAAGTTCACCCCATGGGGCACCAACTCCTCCATGGAGCTTGGCTGTATCACCTGGCCCCTCCAGACAGCCTCTTGGGAAGCTTGAGCCTCCTGGGTTGTGTGGGGTCAGAAATAAGCTCTATGGCTGCTGTGGTTCTTAGCACTGGGGGCTCCATGAATGTCATGCTGAAGCCTGACTCTTGCCCCCAGAGGAGGCAGGTGATGGAGGCAAAGCCACGTTTACTGCAGGAACAGCAGGAGCCAAGGTTGGGAAAAGGGCAAGAGGCAAATGCCAAGCAGCTCATCAGAAACGCATCAACAGATCCACTAAAAAGACGTTACTAATATACATGTATTCAAATAGAACTCTGTACCCCATACATATATACAATTAATACATGCCAATTAAAATATAAAATATAAATTTTCAAAAAGCAACTAATGTTATCTACAAAAAAAATATTAATAACAAAAAGCAGCTGAAATGTACTAAGCATTTACATTGGACCAGACCCAATATTGGGTCCTGGAGCCATGATGTTGAGCCAAAAAATGACAAAGTCCCTTTTCATAGAGTGTAGGTGGTCTGTTGAGGAAAACATCAAATAATCACCAAGTGAGTGAAAAATTACAAATGTGAACAGCACAACCAAGAAAAAGTTACGTTATCTTTTCAGAACTTGTGATAAGAGTTGCTGTCCATGTCAGGGAGTCAGGGAAAGACTCCTGGAGGATATAACAATAAAGTAAAGATATTTAGAATGAAAAGGAGTTATTGAGGTCACAAGAGGGAGAAGGAAAACATAGGCAGAGGGGCAGCGGTGGGCAGAGGCCCACTGGCCATGAGAAGCAGGTGCTAAGAGGATATAATGAAAGATGTTGTTCGGTCCAGGTGAAGATGGAGAGGTGGACAGAGTCTGGGTCAAAGGAGGCCATGGAGTCCATACTGGGGATTTCTGCCTTAGTCATAAAAGCAATAAGAAGCTACCAGAGGGGCTTAGCAGATTTGTTGTGCATTAAATTATTGACCAAATTAGTATTGCCACAAGATCATGCTGCTGGTGGAAAAGAGAATAAGCAAAAGAGAGAAAGGAGACCAGTGAAGAAGCTACCATAGCTTGGACTCAGGAAGACATGGTGGAGTTGAAAGAAAAAGCAAACAGATCTGAGAGATGGTTAAGTATGACCATATATCTTACAACAGCAATGGGACAAAGCTGGACAAGGATGGTAACTGACTGTTATAATAATCCTAGTTTTACCCCTAGCTTCATGTGGCCTCAAAACTGTGGGTTATGCACAGGCTTCTATTATTTTTTTACTGTGTGAATCACTTTACACTTTCCTGGATCCCCTACACTTTTTATACCCTCTCCTGAGACTTAGTGAAGCACTTTTTCCTATCAGCCAAGTATTTCAGTGCCTAAAAGTGAAGCATCTTCTACACATGGAAGGATTATTCTTCCATTCCCTCTCCTGTAACGTTTAGTAACTTATGAAGATGGGTACTTATCTAGATTTCTGAGATTATATATCTTTAATATAATAATAATGGTAAGCATATTCATAATAACCACCATCATTTAATTTTATTGTTTGGATGGAGTTACCTCTCTTCTTGAGGAACTTTGCATGGGTCTGCAAAGCACAGGATCAGAAAGCAAAAAAGATGGGTCCTTTACATTTTGCATGAACGTAGGCAAGACTCAACCCCACTGCTTCCTTGTTCTCATCTTTACAGAGACAGAAAATCTGCCTTACTCACCAGATTGTTGCATAAGCTAGTGAGAGTTTTCTGTTCAAATAAACTGTAAATCACTTATAACAGCAATCATTATTATTATAATAGGAAATTGTAAAAGTGTTATTTAGCACAGTGCAATACAGTGTGGCGTAGGACTTTATTTTTTACTGTGATAGAAAATATTATACTATTATTTAGTGCAGTAGTACTAGTAGAAGAGAAAAATTCAATAAATTTTCTTTTAAAAATGTAATTATGATAAGAAAAGATAAAATACAAAGAACTGTGGAAGACATTAAGTATTAAACTTGTATAAAACATCCAAATAAAATCCCATCAAAATTCTAATAAGCAGCTTGAACTTGTTTCTATGATGATGACTTTTATTTTACTGTGGATTTCATGCTTGAACTGGCCACACATAATTTCTGACATTTTTTAATGAAGCTCTTTTCAAAGTTTTTAATAGTCACCACCACTAAAAACCATCTTTGTATGAGTAGGTAATAATAAAATGTAAAACCATTTTTACAACCACTCAATATTTGCAATGGCTGAAATTAAATTTACAGAATCCAGAAGACCTTTCTCTTCTTTTATCGACAAAAGTAATGAGGACCTTTCTTGTGGTAATGTGAATGGATTTCAAATGCAATCAAACGTTTTCATACAGAGTCTTTCAAAATAGTGAAGAAGTTCTCATCTGAAAACATACATGAATTGTTCAAGTGATTATCCTCTACAGCTCGTTTGGACAGAGAGCATAAAAGAACCATCACTAGAAGAACACATCAGCCACAAACAGAACAGAAGGATCAAGAATCTGTGAACACAGAGACACTGTGGGCTGGCCCCTGGAGTTGTGGTTTCCAGACCTCGCAGAAGCTGCCAGCCAGCTTTTCCACCACTCCTTCCCCCTGGGCTGCAGGCCGTGTTCCGAGGGCACCTGGAACGCGAGACTCTCCCCCACCCTGCAGGCATCTGCTCCACAAAGGGCAAAAAAAGTGCTCCATATCTGAGGCTCCCCTGACCTCGCATTTCACAATAGAGTAAGAAGAGTCAGATGTTGCTTATTCTGGTCATTTCTGAAGTGGCCCCACTTGACCTCAGCCCCCACCCTTCACCCAAAAGCTCCTATGAGTTTATGAAGCCAACAGCCATGGGATCCTGTCACCCATCCAAATCAGATGACAAAGGCATCTCAGTAATCCACTCCATTCAAACCACGTTAGGGAAAACTCTGACCTACAGAAGCCTTCTCCACCCTCAGTACAGAGAAAGGCAAGAGTACATGTACCTGAGAGGCTTGTAAATCCAGCATTAGCACGTCAGGTGTGCTGCCATTCCCAAAGGGATGGTCATCAGATTCAAATAAATAGGCCCCAGCGTGTCTATGAGAGACCTCGCCTGTCATGCAGTGGAATACAGTTGTCTTTCGATCCCCTATGTAAGTAGTATGGGAATTTTCATGAGCAAGGACAAAACTGAGGTTTTAAATTTGGAGGTGAACATGAGCCAACAGAGCATTGTATATGTAGGTTGAAAATAACCAAAACTGCAACTGCACCGAAGGAACACCTCAGAAGCAGATTAGTAGAAATAAAACTCATTCATATTCCACAGTTCTTGTCAGATAATAGAGAGTTCAACTTCATTCAACTGGTGGCTTTTGTTTGGTTGAGCAATTATCAGGTGGAAATCACGATTCATTACAAATTCCATCAGTAATGCCCTTAAAAATGTTTACGTATTTCTTTGAATGGGAGAAACCTCTTCATTTCCTTTTTTATAATTCTTAATTTTCTGCACAGAAGAAATTCTAATATAGGACTCAAAAGAACTAAATTTCTCAGTTACCTTACATATGGCTTTGGGCTCACTTAAAATCTGTTATTCAGTTTTTCATCTACAAATCAAAGACATGAGCTGAAATTCTATGTGAGGCCACATAACTAAAGTTCTAGAATGTTATCTTTAATTTATTTCCTCCCACGGCTTAATCAATTTGGACTATTTTTCTCAGGAACTGTGTTTTTTCCCCAATATAAAATGTTACTCAGATTTCATTGAAAGTCAAGAAAATAAAATCATGGCATTAAAAGTTGCAAGCAATAGGTAACACAAGCAGGGGCGAGATGTTGCTTATCTTTGCATGCTTGGGGATGTTTGGCATATATTCAGTGCTTAGGAGATATTTGATACATTTAAAGAAGGGTCTTTGCTAAACACATAACCTTCTTTGATTATTTGGGTGGATTTTTTTTTTCTGATTTGTTTCACTTTTGTTTTTGAAAGGAATTTGTTTGCTTGAACTTATCAGTACTAAAGCTGGGTGGCATGTAGGAATTGAGGGGGTCCTGATATGAATAACATAATCAGCAAATATAGCAGCTTCACCCTAATCTTAAGTATATTGCACAGGGTTGTTTTCCTAGGCTATGCCCTTAAAGTGATCACTCACTGGACCATTCATTCCTTCCATAAACATCTGTTACCCATCTACCACGAGTTAGGTACCTACGCTGCATGCAGGAGATACAGTGATAAATAAACTGATGACAATCCAGTTTCATGCAGCTTATAGTCTTAAAAAGGAAGAAAAGAAAAAAAAACATTAATATGTAGCAAAGAAAATTTTCAGAATATAGTATTATGAAGAAATATATAGTTGGAAATAAGAGGGATTGGAAAAATTGGGATGTGGAGGCACTTCAGGTAAGGTGCTCTCAGGTGGCAACATTTCAGGGACATCACATGGCAGAATAAAAGCAGTCACTGGAAGATCTGGGGACCCATTGACCAGCCAGAAGCCAAGGGCAAGCACAAATGTCCTGACTCCTAAAAGATCCTGGAGAGTTGAAAGAAAAATATAGTCATTGTGGCCAGAATGTCCTGTGCAAGGGAGAAAGTGAGATGAGATGCTAGGAAGTTCAGCGAACAGTATTCAAGTCTCCACTGGTTGCTTTAGTTGTGTGGAATCAAGACATTTTCTTTGCCCTCTCTGAACCTCAGTTTGTCCCTATTCATTAGGGGTAATGATACTTGCCTCACAAGACTGCTGTGAGGATTACATGGAGCAAAAGACTCTCAGTACCATCCCATGTACATCAAATGAAACTCAAACTCCCTAACGCAGCACCTAGGAGGTCTAGCTACCTCTCTAGCTTCACTTCAGCTGTTCAACCCAAACACAGTATGTCTCTGCTGTTCACAAATAAGCCAGGATTTTCCATCTGTCTTTGCCTCACACTGATGTTCCCTCTACCTGAAATCCCTCCCTCTTCTTCTTTTAACTTACTTTGTGTGTCAAGACTAGCCCAACAATACTTCTGGGGGAGAAGTTCCATGACACTTCCAGTGGGATGCATAGGCCCCTCCCCTGGAGTCCAACAACACATCCAGCACCATTGACCTGTGCCACTACTTTACTGGTTTGTTTCACCCTCTCTACACTCCCTGAGAAGAGAAACAACGCCATATTTGCCTGCGAGATTCCGATATTCCTGGGACAAGTAGCTGCTCGGTGGAGGTTTATTGAATAATGCGCATGTCAGCTGAAGTCCCCTTGATGCTGAGGATCCAGACATAATTGGCTTCCCCTCTAAAGTTTAAATTTCCAGTGTTATTCAAGATAAAATGGATTATTTCATAATAATAAATATCCCCAGATCTCAATAGCTGAATACAAATAAGAATTATTTCTCACCCACACGTTTAATCAAGGTTGGCAGGGGGATCTATTTATTGTAGTTCTCAGGGACTCAAGAAGACAGAAGTTCCTTCTTGATACCTGATTTCATAGGTGTCACCACAAAGGCAAGGGATCATGAAGAGTTATACACACTCATAAAGCTTCTCTCAGGAACTGACATGTGATCCTTTCATTCACATGTCATTTCATTGGCCTTGCAGGGCACAGGACCATGGCAAATTTAGGAGAAGGTAGGGAAGCTAAATCTTGCCGTGTTTTCAGAAATACACAAAAATGTTTGTGAACAGACATAATAAATACCACACCTTCCCCAACCCTCCATTAACTGTGGATCTTTTGCTCCTTAGCACTAGGATCCACATGTATCATCTCTGTTATATGTAGCAGGTTTAGATGCAGAAATCAAGTTTCAACTTTCATAATTTCTTTAAGAAATGTACACGTATTGAGTATGTTGTGACTTCTGGGAATTCTAATGAAGACCTCAGGGTCATCAGCTGAGGAGTCCTTTTAGCCCCCAATTATTTCTGTCTTCACTACCGTACTCCCAAACTGCTCCATAAGACCCAATTTTTTCTCCTTCTCTAATGCAGAGCTGCTTCCGTTCTCTAACCTCCAAACTTAAACCCCCAAACAGTGAAGGTACCCAGTGGAAAAAGGGCCCCCCATTCTTCAGGACTCTCCTTCCTTGGAAAGCACTGTTAATGATAGTGATAGTTCTGGTTGGTTTGTTATGTTTGAACAGTAGAATGAGTGAATAAATGGATGAATGATTAAATAACTACAAGAATATTGAAGAACTCTGGATGCCTTTAAACACTCAGCCAGCCCTGGTTATTATTTGATATTTGGCCATTTGATATTTGGCTTAACTGCTTTCTAAGGAAGCACTAACTTGACGTATGTACAGGACTAATTCAGTCTTTTAGTGACTAAATAAATTAATGAAAGAAAACAAATGCTTTGGACACTAATGGATTAAGTGCCAGAGGTGTGGAGTTCTAGTTTTAATTTGCAGCTTGACCAAAGTCTGTTAGCCTTTTCCTCTCGCGTGTCTGAGAGGATTTGGCTAGCTAATTGGGGTGGGGAAGAAAAAGGTCTACACACACACACACACACACACACACACATACACACACGCACACATATGCACACATGTGTTTGTGAGCATGCATATATACAGTATCCAACAATTATTTCTGAAATGTCACCAGAGTTTAAAGACCTATAAGTCATCAGTGCCATCCAGCAGGTGTTCAGGATAGTGATTTGCCTGGTGCTCTGCTATCTTGGAGGTTGTAATGTCTGAGAGTTAGGATTCAGGGCCATTTGTATGTAGGAACTTCCTCACCTCCACCTAAACTTAAATTTCGGTCCCACCAGTAGATAGTGATATTGAGCAGGTCACTTAATCTTTCCAAAACTCAATTTCTATAACTTTGGCAATCAATAGCATCAGGGCTATAATAATAATAACAGCAGCAGTTTACATGCATTGGGCACCAATGTGCATGCCTTATCCTATTTAACTCTCTCTCTCTCTCTCTCTCTCTCACACACACACACACACACACACACACTCACACACACACACACTGCCTATTAACTAGTGAGATTATCCTATTTGCAGATAAGGAAGCTGAAGCACAGAGAACAGAACTAACATGCCTAGAGCTGCAATTAAGCCAAGCTGAACTCAGGTCTGTCTGATTCCAGAGCTGGAGCTCTTATTCTAATTCTACACATCAATTTTTTTAAAAAAAGGATAATAGTGCTGCAAGTCAAAATTTGTGAATGTCTTAATTGAGAATAGATTTATGAAAAGCTAGGAAAATGTAAAGGAAAATTTCCCCAAGAATACTATAAACTGTTGAAGACAGGAACCACGTTGCATTTATCTGAGTGTTCCCTGACATAAGCAGGTGATTCTGCTGCCATACCCCTGTAGCCACATTGGGTACCATGAGACCACGCCTGCCAGACCAAAGATGGTGCCTGGAGGTAAAAGCTCCTGATCTACGCTACCAATCAATTTATTTCTCACTTCTGGGAAGGAGGAAGCTGAATGGGAGGTCCCAGGGACTCAGAAGCCTTGGATCTGAGTTATATTAATGACTGTAACCTGGAGAAAAGGTCAGTAACTCCTGCTGCTGAATTCCTCAGAGATGCCCTGGCTTTTATCCTTCCCAGGTTTCATTGCTCATCTCTTCCTATTACTCAGTGAACTTCCTCAATTTCCTACTGTGAAATTCCACCCTTCCCACTGTTATTGGCTTAACTCTCTGGAGTCTTTTTCTATAGTTCACAACCAAAAGAACCTTAACTAATAAAATGAATTAATATTTGTATGGGAAGGTGCTATGGACTAAATGTTTATGTCCCACCAAAATTCACATATTGCAGCCCTAATTTCCAATATGATAGCATTAAGAGACGGGGCCTTTAGCAGATAGTTAGGTCAGGAGGGTGGATCTCTTACAAATGGGATTAGTATCTCTGTAAGAAGACACACAAAAGAGATAATGTCTCTCTCTCTCCGCCATGTGGGGATACAGCAAACCAAGACACCTGCAAACCAGAAGGAGGACCCTTACCAAGAACCTGACTGTGCTGATACCCTGATCTCTAACTTCTCAGCCTTCAGAACTGGGAGAAATGAATGTTGTTAAAGTCGCCCAGTCTGTGGTATTTTGTCACTGTAGCCCAAACTGACTAAGACAAAGGATATGAGTAGCTATGAGAAATTTAGGGGGTATAGAGATACTCATTAGAGTAGGGAGAATAAAGGAGAAAAGAAAAATAACCAGCCTGTACCAGTGATCCTCGATCCTCAAACTTTAGAGTGCATAAGAATCCTTTAACACTGGGTTCAGCAAAACAGTCAGCAGGTTTTGTAAACAAAGTTTTATTGATATACAGCCCCACCCATTCATTGACCATTTACGTATTTTCCATGACCGCTTCGTGCTTTTCCACAAAGGGAGGAGGAAATCATTCCCTTCCCCAGCCAGAACAAAATACTCTTGCAGACATTCAGCCTGACTATTGCACAGATCCACCTTTCTCTCCTGAACTCCCTCATTCCAGAATAAGTGGAAGTTTGCTTTACCTTTGCAGAAACAAAAGTTAATCTAAGCTATTTTTTTCTTAGTAACAGAAACAGATGGAGGGAGAGAAGGGGGGAAGGAAGGAAGGAAGGAAGGAATTAAGGGAGAGAGGGAAGGAGGGAGGAAAAGATTAGTCTTCCCCAAAACATTGTGTCTGAAAAGAAAGTAACCGCTGGAAGTTTCATTTACAGAACTCTGACCAGCTACAGAATGAATACTTACCTGTGCCAAAAACTTCACAGTGTCTCATTTGTATCTTAGACACATTTTAGGATAGGTATTATTATTTGCAATCTACAGATGAGAACATTGAGGTGGAAAGAAGTTCTGCAGCCAAGGTCACAGAACTGTCAAACGAAAGAGTCAGGATCCATAGCCAGATTTGACTTCTGGACTGTGTTCATCCCACTCAGATCAATTTACAGCAATCCCACAATGAGTAGACGTGGGTTCCAGTGTGGGCTTTGTCACTAGTTGTTGTCATGATTATGGGAAATTCTTTTAACCTCTCTGAGTCTCAGTTACCTCACCTATAAAATGAAAGGATATGAGTCCCTAAGATCCCGTCCTGCTGTGAGTCAGTGGCTTAATTATAACCACACATACTCTATTTCTTAGAATATGACACCATTATTTTATGCATTACTAAAAAATTTAAAATGCAGCTAATTAAACTGTAAAACAATTTTCATTTTAATTTTATACTTATTGGAAAATATTTTATACTTATTGGAAAATATTCCAATATTCCAAAATATTGGAATAACTAGGTAAATATCTTATCATAAATCACACAGGTATATCGGTAAAAAGAAAAATATAAGTGGTAAAAATTGGGAAATATATTCCCCAAACTTTCAAAGTGGTACTCTTCTGAATAGCTTTGTAACTCAGAATCATCGGTTTCCATATTTTTCAGAAAATATTATCTTCTATGCCATCAAGAGCTTTGCATCATTTGATTCCTTAAAATAGTGTTTGCAATTGTCTTCTGGATGTTCTTCCAAGCAGCTCACTCACATTCTTCAAGTTTTAATTTGAGCCCTTTCTGGATTTTACCAGACGATGTCAACAGAAGACCTTTTAGACAACCTCATGAAGATGCAACATCAAATGGTAGATCTGTGGTCCTTTCTCAATTTGAGGGCCCAGGAAAAAGAGCTTTCCTATACTGAGACCCCACAAAGTCATCACTGCACTCCATGTCATCTCACCACGGGAACTCTCAGACAATTCTGGTGGGGTCTTAGGCTCTGGGCACATGAAGAACTCTGTCAAAGCCTGCCTTGGAGGCCTCAGCCTCACTAGGAACTCTGCTTTGTTTATGATGACCTCCTTCTGGGTTCCATAGCCATCATGTCTGAACACTATGTATTGGCAACCCTCCTGGGATATGTAAGGAGTACACTCGAATCTAATTAATCAATCTAATAGTGTGCACACTCGTAAAGAGTAACCACAGCTTAAATGAAGACAAAAGAGCACCAGATGTCCCCTTTGATTGTAACTCAGGCTACTTTGTCTCATCCCTCCCTGTTCTTTCTTTCCTGGCCTGACTCTTCCCAACCCCCATTGATTTCTATCATACACCTCAGTGTCTTTTCTCCCGGATTTGGTGGCAAGTACATGACTTTAAAGCCTCTGCTAATACTGGGTCCCATTCCTGAATCATCCAAATATGCCGCCTTGTGAGCTTTATGAAACTTGGTTTTCTTATCTGCACTGTGGGGATGATGATATCTACCTTGCAGGATTATTTTGCAGGTTAAATAGAGTATAGTATTTGGAAGTGCTAGGTTTACACTGAATAACTGCAGTTTACCCTCCTTTCTTTTCTCCCTTTTGCCTCTCTCTGTCTTTCCTTCTATTCCTCTTTCCTTTTTATATTTTGTTCTTTTCAAACCCTGTTTCATCTTGCTATTCATGACTCTATTAAAATAAAAATTACCATAGGAACCACACAAGACTTCTTCTTCCTATATAAAATAAACATAAAGAAATGCTTTTTCTGCCATTCTGACTAGCGTGTAACTGAAGGTGGTTGTGGCTGTTGCTATGGTCTTTTGCTTTTTGTTTTAAGAAACTTACAGCTTACTGGGGCCATCAGACTGTATGTTAGTTATCTATTGCAGCATAGCAAATAACCCTAAAACTTAGGGGCTTAAACAAATATCTATTATCTAATAACGTATATGAGTCAGAAATTTAAGAGCAGGTTAATTGGGTGATTCTGGTTTAGAGTCTCTCATGAGGTTGCAGTTAAGCTCTCAGCTAGAACTGCAGTCATCTGAAGGCTTGACTGGGGCTGGGAAATTCACTTCCAAGATTATTCCCTCAAATGGTTCCCTGCTGGCCATTGATGTGAGTCTTCAGCTCCTTGACACATGGGCTTCTCTAAAAGGCTGCCTGAGCATCCAGCATGGTTGCTGGCTTCCCCAAGCTTGAGCACTTCAAGAGAGACCAAGAGATAAGTCACAATATCTTTATGACCTAGCCTTGTAAGTGACATACCACCATTTCTATTGCACTCTATTGGCCACACAGACTAATCATAATACAGTGTTAAAGGAGACTATGCAAGGTCATAAGCACCATGAAGTGAGGGGTCATGGGGGATCACCTTGGAGTCTGGTCACCATGGTCAGACAAAGGAGGTGACGGGATAGGGCTGGGATATAGATGTATGGTTTGATAAGCAAGGAGTTAGTAGGGTCTGTAAGAAAATCTCCTTTGCGCATCCTAGATCCAGCTTCCACATGCTTCTTTGTATCAGATCTGTTGCTTGCTGGGAAGGTGGTCCCAGGTCCTGGCTTAGGGGTAAGCATGAGACAAAGTCATGGCCAATAAGATATTTGTGAAGGTTTTCTATGGACTTCTGAAAAGATTTTTTTTTTTTCACGTCTGATGAGAAGGTGGCACTCCAGAGGAACTGTTAGCTGTGTTCCTACCTCTACTTTTACCTTTATGTGGAAAGAGAGAATGAATGCTTAGGGAAACTGAAACTATCTTGTGGCAGAGGAAAAGGTCAAAAGAATTCTAGAGTTGCTAGGACAAATCTCCTGCTATATCTAGCTTCCTGAACCAAACCAGTAAATCCCTACATCCACACTTCTTTTTGTGTGAGAAAAACAAACTTCTGTTTGTTTAAGCCACTCTTACTTGGGTTTTCCCAATATCTATAGCCAAAAGCATTTCTAACTTAGACAGACATCTAATCCAGATATGGGAGGCCAGGAAAAGTTTCTTGGAGAAAGTGACATTCATGCTAAGAGCAGAAGGATGAGTGGGAAGAGAGTTCCAGGCAAAGGGAACAGCAAATCCATAGATTCTGAAAAATGACAGAGCAATACATACGTGGAGAACTAAATGAAGGTGAGTATGGCTGAAGCACTGAGAGCAAGATGGGTAGAAGATGAGATGAGGCTGGAGGGAGGAGCAATAGCCACTCCTAGAGATATCTGTTTTCCATTTTAAGGAACTTGAGGGCAAAGCAGAGTCTCTGCAATGTTTTAAGCAAGAGAGTGACATGATCAGCTGGGGGGAGAGGGGGTGAGAGTTGTTCTCTGATAGTTATAAAGTTTCAGTTATGCAGGATTTGGGAGGGCAGTTCTGGGGACCTGTTGCCCAACGATGTGCATGTGGTTGACAATAGTGTGCTATACACTTGGAAATTGTTGGGAGGGTGAATTTTATGTTATGTGTTTTGTTTTGTTTTTCCACAGTTGAAAAAAGAAAAAGAGTGGCATGATCATATTTTTAATTTAGGATGAGCACAGCAGTGGAAGAAAAGAAGCAGAATACAGCTGGAGAGACATGTTTGGAGTCTGATTGAAATCATCTAGGTGAGAGAGGACAGTAGCTAAAAATAAGAAAATTGCAGTGGAGTTAGAGGAAACAGATGAAAGTTGTGAACTAGTTTGTCAGTAGTCAACAGATCTTGTTTATTGAGTAAATGGGGTGGAGTGAGCTCTTACACATTGAGCGTTTGCTATGTGTGATGCACAGTATCAGGTGCATGTATTACCTTTAGTCTTCTCAAAACCTGGCAAAATTTTCACTTTTCAACATATCATGAAAGTTTAAAGCTGTTAAATACTTGCTCAAGTTCACAGAGATAGCACATTAAAAATCAGAACTTTCTGACTAAAAATTGACTCATTTCACTAAACCATCGATTTAGTTAAACATGATATTCAATGATTCCAATAAGGATCTCAGGGCTACACCACTGCCTTCTAAACATTTTTTTTTTTTTTTTTGCTGCAATACACACTAAGAAATCCACTTTACATTGTTTCCTAGACACAGTATAAAATAGGTGTGTGTGTGTGTGTGTGTACTTCATGCTATCCAAATGTATTTGATTCATAATTAGATAGAGTTCAAATACCAAGTTGGATAGTGAGAAATACCATGCCAAGCCAAACTTTATGTTTTATGAGTTTCAGATAATGTAGTATCAAGAGTTTAATAAAGTATTTTTCTGAAATTTTGTCTATTTTTCTTAAGTTCTTGACTTCAGAGAGGAAGAATTTGTATATTAAATAATGCCTTAGTCTAGAGTAACAAAACAATAAATATCTTTATGGTTCTATATTACTCTTTCACTTTTTTATTTTTTAAATGCTAATTTGACCCACAAAGTTGATTTCACAATCCCATAAGTCAATGGAGCTCACACTGTAAAAAAAGCTGATCTGGGAGGATGTTGTACATTTTGCATATGTTAATACCACTTTGAAATATTAATTTATGAAATTTACTCTGTGTGCCCCCCTTTTTCCTTTTTCTCACTCAGTCTTTCCACAATCACTTTCAGAAAGAAGGAGCAGAAAGCGAAAGTAATCTTTCCATTTTTCCAGGTTTTGTTTTTCCCAAATCATAATTGCAAGAGAGAACTTAAGGATTTTAGAGGTGCAAGAAGTGACAAGGTGCAAGGAAGAACAGGAGCATACAGGAAAAAATCAGATGAGCTTGAAAAACAAGGATTTCTACTCCCAAACTGGTGAGAGGGAGAGAGTCTGTGCATCCTAAATAATGGCTTCCTGGTAGTGCCCTAGAGAAGGCACAGGACCCTAAGGTGGAAGGGCAATGTGCTATTTCATATACATGGGCCCACAGGCCGACCTGTAAGAAGACTCTCCTGTCTATGTGTTGAAAGGAAGCAATTCAGAGTGCTGCTGGACCCATAGGGTAGGACCATGTGGGTAGAACCAAACAATGCCTCAGTGGTGAAGCTTGTGAATGAACAGCCAGAGACCAGAGGGCAAACATGTACAGGCATGCGCCCTTACACACACACACACACACACACACACACACACACACACACACACACACACACACACACACACACACACACCCCTAGACACTGCTTAAGATCCTAGAACTGTAACATCTTCCTAGAATTAAGACTGTACAGATAAAAGCCCCAAGAAGGATGTGTGTTAAATGTCTCACCATTGGGTGGAAACAGAAATGCATTAATTTTGAAAAGGAAAGAGATATGTTTCTTTCACACTAAATTAATGAACGAAGATTCATATATACAACTACATCAATGCATATAAATACATTTTCATTATAATGTTATCTTATAAAGCGCTAGCTTAAATATTCTACATAAATCCCAAAGGTATCCAGTGGGAAACATTAATAGGGTGAAATATTTTTTAAAATAAGAAATTTTTTATGATATTAAAATAGCAATCAAATAGTTTTTTTTAAGACAATAGGGGGAAATGATCTGCTTTATTTCCACTGGTTCTGCTCATTTTGTCCCAAGACTTTGTATGTGTGTACAATTACAAAGCAGGTCTTAAACCATGGCCAAAAGAAGGTTTGGTGACATGGGTGAATGAGCTGGATACCCATTTATTTTGTCTCTCATTATTACTTTTCTTGCTACTTCTTTTAAGTAGCTTTTTAGTCATTTCTCCATTGGGGTGTGTGTGTGTGTGTGTGTGTGTGTGTGTGTGTGTGTGTGTGTGTGTGTGTGTGTGTGTGTGTGTGTTCTTGTCATTTTAGATTTTAATAAGTAAAGTCTTAATTAGTGGTGTCACAGATAGCTTATCCTCTAGTTAAACCAGAGACAAAAGGATCACCTTTTAAGAAGAAGAAAATGTTTCAACTCTATTTCCCTTGAAGGTTTCTTCCTATGACTCACCTGACCCTTGATGAGCTCCGCCTCTCTTGTCTCAGAATTGTTTTCCCATGGATGAGATGCTCTTCTCCTTCCAAGCAACAGAATCTAATTTAAACTAGTTCCTGTGAAGATCCAAAATGTCTACAAAGTTTTTTTTTTCCTGCATTTTTCAAGGCAGAGAAAATATAAGATAGGAGTTAAATAAACATCTTGTTTTCTGTATTATGCGTTATATTGCTTTTCAGATGAAATGTGAGTGCAAAGTTTTTAATTTATAGATCTTTTCATGAGTTAGTCCTACTTATCATAGACAATGACTTTTCTGGAAGTTCTGCTAAAGCAGCAATGTCTTTGATATTTCCTAAGGTCCTCACTTCCAGGCAAGGCAGGCATGTAATTTTCCTTTAAGGATTTCTGACTTTGAAAGCTGCCTTGTCACAAACACTCTCCTTCCCTTTGGAAACAGTATCTCTCTGGTTTCAGGTCCCCTTCCTGAACTGAATCCATCTTTTCTTTTACGTGTGAATATTTAATATGTCTTCAGTAAGTGTCAGGGTTTCTGTGGGCATTTTGCAAAGAGCATGGCTCTTATAATATTTAAATTCATGTATTAATATAATCAACCTAGGAAGTCAAAGGTGCATCGGGGGGCGGGAGGGGTGAACAAATTTACTCTTCTTAAATATATCTGTAATTGTGGCCAATGGTATGCAGCAACATTACAAAACAAATATGTTATTTTCCAATGAGGCAAGAGGATGTTTTCTGCACCACTAAACCACCCAAACGAAATAAAGTAGAAATCCAATATGTGAATGTCTGGGGGGGGGGGGTTTGTTTGTTTTTTTAACAAATTGTAGAAATAGTGTCTGGCTTTAACTGAGCCAAAATTCCTGGACCCTCCATCCTAACAAGAATGAGTTCTGCTGCCTTCATCTGTCATTCGGACTCATCCTAAGAGATTTCTCAAAGTCTAAATATCTCAGAAGTTTTTAGTTTAATTCGCCTTTGGAAAGGCAAAATATATTTGACATTTTCATTTCTATCAGTCCTATTTAAATGAGTCATTCACTGCTTATTACAGCATTTTTATTAAGCATGTGGATGCTGGATTTATATAATCCAAATTTAATCACTAGAATTCTGCTATCGATTAATCATGAGATCCCAAGCAAGGCACTTAGCCATGTGAAGCCTCAGTACTTGATATCCTAGTCAATGAAATGGGAATAATAAAAACAAAGAAGGACCTAACTTATAGAATTGCTGGAATGAAAAAGAGGTATTCGTATAAGATCTAAAGGGAAAGTCTGACACTTAGGTGCTTCACAAATTGTTGCTAACCTTATTACAATCTCTATGTAAACTACAGTTGCTAGAAGATAGGGGATATGGGCCCAAGGGAAATCAGTCCTCCCCTTCAAAGAGCTCACTGTACTGTGGGGAGAAATGATAGACACATAAGCAAATGGGGTATAGCCAGTACCTGCAGCAAGGACCATGCAATAAGTACCCAGAATAGATCACTGGACAACAGAGAAGGGAGTCATGGATTCTCTCTGGGGATACTGGGAAATGCTTCACGCAGTGACAACATTGCCCAGGCTTTGAAGGATGAGGTGAGTAGTGTTTCAAAGGAGGAAAAGTGGGGGGAGGATTCCAAGAGAGGAAATCTGTGTATAAAAAGACTCTGAGTTGTCAAAATACAGTCCCTGAATCACAGTAGATACCCCGTCTTAATAAATCTGCAGGGAATGAATGAAAGCATGATAAGAGTTCTATCATAGCTTTAACACAGTGTTTTGACTTCTCTTTTTTAAGTGATAGTCAATCATTTGGTGGTTTGCATATTTCCAAAAACCTCTCAATATTTGTGCTGAGCCAATGCTGTCATTCAAAAAATGTTTTTTGGGCTGAATGGCACTGTGTCTTCCCAATAGGAAGAATAGCATTTGAATCTAATTGTGTTATTCATCTTCTTATTTTAAAACAACCTATGGTCACACCCCTACAGCAAAGGAACATTCAGAGTCAGTGGAACAAATGTGATGTTTTCTCCCTGATCCATTAGCTTCAACCTCTGAGTTCATGAAATTCTTTGCGTTTCTTTCTGTAGCATGCTGCACTCATTCATCAGCCTGAGTCATATTATCTGATTGGGTCCAATCTCCCCCTCCTTGGCCTGCCTCCTTTTGCTGCTGAATAAATCATCCTGGGAGATGTCCAGGTTGGAGAAAGATTTAAAGATTTTCGTAGGAAAGTTCCATCTGCATTCAACCCCTCATTTATTCAGTCTGAGTCTTCAGGCCCCCAAGGAGAAAGAATTGAGAAAATAAAGAGGCATCTTCCACTGCCAAGTTTGCTAATATGGTCATTAGCACAGATGACTTGGGGCAATGCCGCCAGAGAGAGGACACAGTGCCCCACACATCCTGGCTCACGGTGTACGAGAAAACCCTCCCAACTCTCTGCCCTGTCTGGGCTCTCTCCTCAAGTCAAGAGACTTATTATCCACCCCAGGAGGGGTCACCAGGCTGATAAGTCCAAAGCATTCAGGAAGGGAGAAGCGAGCAGCGTTTCTTTCTCAGGAATGTAATTTCTGGCATTATTTCATTAAGACATGGATAACTGCAAACCTGAGTTTTCTGAGATGTTTTACCCTTAACTTCTAGGCCTGGAGGACAGGTCAGCTGCTCTAGGAGATCTTTGCAGTTAACAAATAAGGTTAAAAATACAATGGACTTTCTTTCACTTTAAAATTGAGTATTTACTTTAGTTCCCTTTCTTGAGGGATGGTAAAATGCAACTCTAAAGGACTGGAATTAAAGGAGTATTTTCCAGAGTGTGTATCACATTCCAGAAATCTTCTGGAGGGGGGTGTGGGGGTGGATAGTAGAGGATCCTTTCCTCTCCTTTCTGGGATTCTCTGTGTAAGGCAGGTGAACTGCTCTGGGTTTAAACTGAAGCCCATATGCATGGAGAGGAATTAAAAAGCAAATAATTAAATCCCGTGTTTCTGGGACACAGTCGACATAAATAACCCTGGAGATAGTGTCTGTGACAGGGGACATCGGAAGCTATTCTTACTTCGGGCAGGCAGGGGGGAAGAGAGTTTCTCTTCCAGAGAAGGGAGAACCGCAGGCCCAGGAGGGACTGCGGGGGCGGCGAGGGGAGGCGGTGGCCTGGGCTTTCTTGGGACGCCACCGGGAGCCGCGACAGCTCCCCGGGCCTGACGTCATTGACCGTCAGCTGACTGCTCGGGGCCCGGGCTCCACTGGCTACAGCCGCATCGCGGTGGCGGAGGTGATGGCCACTAGGGCTCTGCCACCTGCAGCCGGGCTGGGGACTGCGACGGCAGCACTCGCCCTGCGGTCCCGGCACCTGGGTACCCCGCTCCGCCCCGCGTGGGCGCTGCCATTCGATCCGCCGCCAGCGCTGCCCCGGGCTGTGTCTGCGACCGCTCGGCGAGCCCGGGCGGGCGGGCGGACCTCGTGGGCTCCCGGGAGCCCCTAGCCATGCCTCTCCCAGCGTCCTCCTCCTCGACCCCGACTGTAAACTGGGGGAGCTTAGTGTGCCAGGCACACAGGGGACGCCTGGCCGCCCCCTCAGCCCCTCCGGAGCCAGCGGTTCTCCCCGCTCTGGGAGGGCTTTTTTTTTTTTTTTTTTTTTTTTTTTTTCCTTTTAGGCGCAAAGTTGGCTCTGCCCAAAGATGCCCGGGCGGGGAGCGCGGGAAAGAGACCCTCGATTCCGTCACGCTGGGCTCTTCAAGGCCGTGGGCAAAGCGGCCTACGAGTCCTGGCCCCGCACCTGCCCAGGACAGGAGCCAGTGCCTAAAAAAGGCACAGCGGAGGGACCGGCCGGCGCGGCCCGCTGGAACGCCGGAGAGCAGCCCCGGGGAGCCGGCGGCGCCCGCCTCCGCCCCAGCCCCCCGCGGTGGTCCCCTCCCGCGCCGGCCCGCGCGCGCGGCCGCCCCCAAGACCCGGGCGTCCCGGCTCGATCCGGGGGCCAGGTCGCGCCGCCACCGCCCCTCCCCCGGCCACGGGGGCGTGGCTTGGCGCGGAGGCGGGTTTAAGTCTCCGCGGGCGTCCGAGCGCTCTGACAGGTCTCCAAATTCCTCCCAGTCGCGGGGAGCCCGCAGCGCGCTTCGGCGCTCCGGGTGGCACGCGGCGCGTCCCTGGATCCGGAGGCGTCTCTGCCGACCTCCCCGCAGCCTCGGGCCTCTCTTCTCGCCCAAACCTTGCAAGCGCCGCACCCGCCGAGCTTCGGTTCTCAGCCTCGGGGATCCGCACCGGTGTCTTCTCTTCGTTTTCAGAGCTGCTGGCTTTGGGGCCCTCCCCGCTTTTTCCTTCCCCCTCCGGCCGCTCCTCCTAGCTCCGAGCCAAATGGACTCCAAAGAGCGAAGCGAAGGGGACGGAGACTGTGCGCTGCGACCCCTCGGAAGCGCAGCCGGAAGCGTTGTCCTCGTCTCATAGCCGAAGTCGGGACCCCGGAGCTAGCACCCCCGTGCACCCCTCCCGGAGGAATGCTTCCGGCCGGAGCCGGGGCTGAGCTGTCAGTCCTCGCCCTGGAAGTGGCTACAGTCAGGAGCCAGCCGAGGAGGGACTATCCGCACACCCCCTGCTCCAAATGAACTGCTGGGCGACTTGTCAGGGGCTGAGGCCACCACCTTTCCAACCCTCCCGCGGGGCGCGCCGCCACCTCGCCGTCCCCCACTCCTCCCCCTTCATTACCCCCGCCCCCAGCTCCGCCCCGGCTCCCCATCCCGGCGCAGTGGAGTTCTCCGAAGGGCGATGATTCCAGCCACAGCTGCTAACTTCGCACCCACAGCCGCCGCCGGTCAGCGCCGGCCAGACCCGCTGCAGCCGCCAAGCCGTGGGCGTCCAGAGCCCAGTGCCGCAGCCAGGACCCGCCCGACGCGCAGCAGAAGCTCGGCGCCCGGGAGCCTGGGCGCCTCTTGGAGAGCAAAGGCTGCGCCAAGACGCTGAGCCTAAAACCAGCAAAGGAGCCCGAGCCGGGGAAGGGGGCTGCGTGGCTCAGAGCACAGCGACTTCTGCCGCGGACAGATAGCCACCTTCGCCGCTGCGTACCCAAGCTGCGCCGCTTGGCGGGAGGGCGGCGCGCAAGTGCGCAGGGGTCTGCTGCAATCTTCCAGGCGCCCTTTGCCCCGCGCGCGCTATGACCTGACTCCCGGGGGCCCCCTGCCCAGGGCTCCTGCAACCGGGGCGGCCGAGGATAGAACGGCTCGCTGCAAGGCTGATACCAGGCAGCCTTCGGGTCTTTGGGAGCCCCCTCCCCCACCTGCCTCCCCCGGGTTCTGCGCCTCCCTCCCTGAGGCCCGGCGCCATGGAGCTCTCCGATGTGCGCTGCCTTAGCGGCAGCGAGGAACTCTACACCATCCACCCGACGCCCCCGGCCGGCGACGGCGAGAGCGGCTCCCGGCCGCAGCGGCTGCTGTGGCAGACGGCGGTGCGGCACATCACCGAGCAGCGCTTCATTCACGGGCACCGGGGCGGCGGCGGCGGGAGCAGAGGCTCCGGCAAAGCCTCGAACCCTGCGGGCGGCGGCACTAACCGCCACTCGTCGCAGCTGTCCGGCGACTCGGCGCTGCCGCTCTACTCTCTGGGCCCCGGCGAGCGAGCGCACAGCACCGGCGGCACCAAAGTCTTCCCGGAACGCAGCGGGAGCGGTAGTGCCAGCGGCAGCGGGGGCGGGGGCGACCTGGGCTTCCTGCACCTTGACTGTGCCCCGAGCAACTCGGATTTTTTCCTCAATGGAGGCTACAGCTACCGAGGAGTCATTTTTCCCACCCTGCGCAACTCCTTCAAGTCTCGGGATCTGGAACGCCTCTACCAGCGCTATTTCCTGGGCCAGAGGCGCAAGTCGGAGGTGGTGATGAACGTGCTGGACGTGCTGACCAAGCTCACCCTCTTGGTCCTCCACTTGAGCCTGGCCTCGGCCCCCATGGACCCGCTCAAGGGCATCCTGCTGGGCTTCTTCACTGGCATCGAGGTGGTGATCTGCGCCCTGGTGGTGGTCAGGAAGGATACCACCTCGCACACGTACCTGCAGTACAGTGGCGTGGTCACCTGGGTGGCCATGACCACCCAGATCCTGGCAGCAGGCCTTGGCTATGGGCTCCTGGGAGATGGCATAGGCTATGTGCTCTTCACACTCTTCGCCACCTACAGCATGCTTCCACTGCCGCTCACCTGGGCCATCCTGGCCGGCCTGGGCACCTCACTGCTGCAGGTGATCCTCCAGGTGGTCATCCCCCGGTTGGCGGTCATTTCCATCAACCAGGTAACTCCTGCCTGCCTTGCTCTCCCCCCACCCACCCCGACTCCCCTGGGTTATTTTTCAAATAGCTTCCAGAGAGACAGGGTTGCCTCACTTTCTTTGATACCCCCTCCCCCAGCTAGGCACAATGTCAGGAGGCCTTTGGTGTTAGTGGGATGGTATCTCTCTCTTAGAGGAAGTGGAACTAAATGACCTCTGAAAGTTTCTACCAACTCTCCCCTTCTACTCTGATTCTGTGAGTAATTCTTCTCTGACATCAGCTAAGAAATTGTCTTTTTTCTGCTGCACACACATGCACACAACACAGGGTCTGCAGTCCCTGGAGAAGGAGACAGGAGCAGAGGAAAAGCACGCAGATTTAGAAGGTGACCCATTCCTTAACTGCTTTACTCATAAGAGTCACAGCAGGGTATTGCAAGGACTCTGGAATTCAGAGTTGGGTTTCTGTGTATCTCCATGCCACAAATCCTCAGTTCTTGAAGAAATCAATATTTGATAAACACATACTAACTCCCAGTGCCGACTCCCGTACGTATGTTATCTCACCCAATCCTCCAAACAATCCTATGACACAGGTTTTATTTGTGAATTTTTTATTGCCTTGAAGAACTAAGATAATATCTTCTCTTATTACAGGATCCAACCATACCAACCATAGTGCTTTGAATAAATAAACCTCAGGAATTGAGGGATGACAGGTTTATTGACAAAGAAAGCAAGTTTTGATTAATTGAAAAGGGCATTTTGATGTAGGTGGTTTGGAATATTTAGGTGGAATATCACTCTTTTAAGTTTCTTTCTCCTGCTTCCCTCTTTATTTCTGTCCTTCCTCATTAAATGTGGATTTGTTTATATGAACAAAGTTTATATTGTCTATGATTCTATTGCTTAAATTTATTCAAACCAATAGATAATTAATGACCTGGCACTTTCTTTACCAAATGTCTTGTAGTTAACAGGAGAGTAAATTTGTGGACTTCTCAAAAATGGGGGAAACATATCAACTAAAGTGTTTTCAAATAGAAGTTGATGTGAAGTGCTTGGACAGGGGGCTACTTTGCGTGTACCTGCTCTGTCCTCTCATTTTTCCTGTATGAAAAGCTTAAAACTCCTCTTCCTTGTTGTTGAATTTGAATAGATTGTTCTTAGAATAAACAAGCACAACACCACTGAAAATTGCTCATGACTTTTAGATTGCTAGCACCTTTCAAGTGCTTTACCCATCATTGACTTCTGGGGCATCTGGTTGATTTGGGAGCCTGTCTCTTTTCTGATGGCTCTATATCTGTTTGCTCAGGTTACTTATCTGGTTGGCTGCTTTTACAGTGCTTTTTGAAATCTGTCTGGGTAAAGCAAAGAGTATATAAAGTACATGGTTGTGATTATCAGGCATGAAATGGAGCAATGAGAACCTCTGTGAGTAAGGTCTGATAAGATGAACTTTTCATTATTCAAGACAATAATGAATGCTTCCCCAATGTCATCATGAACCTTTAACACCCACATACAATAAAGTCTCAATTTGGGAAGGGGAGTCATATTCTTTGTTTGGGATTACGTAAATTTATATAATGTGTTAACCATGTTTCTCAATCCTGTTTGCACATGGATCTTCATGCCAATACATCAAAATCTACTTTCTTCCGAGGTCTCTCCTTCATTTTTGCATTTTCTTTATTAAATACTTAGACATCGGCAGATCTTTTCTTTCCTCTCTTGCCCCTCTTCCCCTTTCCCTTCTCACCCTCTTCTTTTCCCTTCTCTTTTTTTAATCTAACTCAATATGAGTTGTTTTCATAATTTATCATAGGTATATGATCATGTGCAGAAAATTCCATTTATTATAACCCACTGCTTTTGATGCGTAGTCTTTCTTGGTGCACATTACTAAAAGACTTCATCAAATAAGGTTGAAATAGTATTTAGAATAACACATCCTAAGTGGCAAATTATGATTATTTTCAAATTTCTAAGTATAGAGATATTTTTCTTGCCAAATGAATTCAGAAAGTAAATTTTGGCTCCATGTTTGTTTTATACTCTACTCGAATACTACCAGATGGGAGAAGATTAAAAATAACCCCCAAATGTCTTCCCACTCCCATCCTATCATAAATAATCCTCCACTATGAAAACTGAGGTCCTGATACAATTAGACCAAGCTCATTCAACTTTCTGTTTGAGGAGGAATTGTAGATAAACGATGGTTTCACAGGTTGAGTCACCTTTTACAGGACTCTGAAGGAACTAGAGCGCTCTCCCCTCAGTTTAGGTGCTGAAAGGTCCTTTAAACGTTTTCCTTTGGCGCCCTCTATGGGTTTAAGCTTCTTTCCCAGATCTTGCAGGTGGATGAAGTGCAGAATTAACCACTTTAAAAAAAAAAAAAAAAAATCAGTGATTTTTGAATAGGTACAGCTTAGTTTTCCATGTTTGGTCATATATATGGCATGCTTAAAACCTGCTAATGACCTCTTAAAGCAGCTGTAGTAAAAGCCTACCTCCTCACCACAGCCGGCTAGATCCTCTGAGCTGGTTGCTACTTCTCTCTCTAATCATATTTCCTTCTCTTGTCCTCCTTAGTCCCCAGGTACACTGTCCACTCGCCTGTCTTTCAAATGTTCCAAGATCTTTCCTACTTCTGGGTCTTCGCACCTGCTACCTCGAGCAGTTTTTTCCATGACTGGCACGTTACTGTCATTCTAGTCGCTCAAATGCCACTTTCTCTAGTACGTGACTTGTTTTATGTTCCCCAGAGCACATACATTATCTGGAATTATCTTATTTCTTTATATTTACCGTGTCTATCCTCCACGCTCCCACAAGTATATAACACCAGTGGGCAGTGGTATGTCTATCGTATTTATCGCTTCATCTTCAGCACCTAGAAAAATACCATGCACATAGTAGACACTCCACAGTCACTGAATGAATAAGGCTATTCACCATAGGCAATAGTATAAACTATCCAAGTCCCCTGATGTGGTGTTGTTGAAAGCTTTCTCCACAAACACATGTAAACACACACATACATGCACACACACGTGTATACACACACACAAGTAAGTCATATGTGCATCAGGCGGTCTTTTACACATAAAAATCTTTTGGAGAAGTCAAAACACAGCAATAATCCTTTATATTTTCACCATATGTTACATGTAACTAAGCATATGTGCATTGTCACCTCTAATGATGGTACCTTCCTTCATTTTTATTTCAGAAAAGAAAGACAGATTCTTAGAAACTTTAAAGGGATATCCTGAGGATCAGGAGCCTAGAAAGTGGGGAAGGCAGGATTCAGACCCTGAATCTTTTCTTCAGAAACCCTTTAGGGTCATCCTTCTAAACATAAATTATTTGAAATTGCTTAAGAGTGAGAAGTTACTGTTCCACTGCTCAAGAGACTAATACCGTGTATAGCACATGAATGAACATTTAACGAAAAAGCCAAAGGGAAATTATGAAAGAAAAATGCCTGAATTGCTGGGCATAGGCTTTTTGGAGATAGCTCCTCATCCTTCTCAGCTGGATACAAATCTGTCAACTGAAGGCCATAAACATTGGAATATCATTTTTCTCTACATTAATCTTAATCCCTTTAACAGGATGGCTCACATTTAATTTAATATTTTCAAGAATTAGGAAACTAAAATGAAAGTATAGAGTTGATGCGCTTTGGCAGCTGTTTCACTTCACTGAAAATGTCATTTTCAAAAGTGACAAACGAGCTAATGATTGTTTTCCTTTTACCCAAGCTATGAGAATCTGCTTCTCCTCTTTCCTTCCTGAAGGAAATTGCACCTGTGGTTTGACAGGGTAACAATCGCACTGCAACTGCAGACACCCCATATGAAGGCACAAAGCCCTGTGTTAAGTGGGATCACCATTCGCTTTCCACTGTGGATACAAGATGGCACTTAAAAAAGGCCACCAGGAGGTTTCTTAACATCAGAAAAGAGATGGTTTATGTTTTCTTCACTCAGTTAACCATCAGGCCAAAATCGTCAACTTCCCACCCCAACAAAGATTATCATCCAGGATAGATATGATCATTTATGTGTTTTTTGGGTCCAGGTGGCATTAGAAATATTGAGGAACTTTCAGAAGGCTCAAAGCCCGGCTCAAAGCCCAGTTCAAAGGGCTCCTTTTGTTTCACCCTGACAAAGCTCAGCTATGGGTCACACTAGGACTGCAGTTATTCCTCTCTCAAGAAGCCTCACCCAATTCAAGTTAAATCAGCTTCACGTATGTGATTCAAACCAGTGATAGAAACGCTATGTCCAGATTCTTTCTAAGACACTATTTTTTCCACATCGTAAACCAATTGTTTATCCTGCCAATTCAATTTATTCATAAAAAAATTCATTACAAAAATCATGTTATATATATAAAGAAAATATCAATGATAAGGTTATATTTGCTAGGTTCTTTCACAGGGTAGGTAAATTCTGAGCACTGTTGCTATAAGCTGCATTTTACTATATTTTAATTGCCAGTGACAATGATACGAGCTTCCAAGCATTTGAAACTTATCTCATTCTCATTCTTCAGCTCATTAATGAAAAGATGGTAGAAATCATTTTGTTATTGGAAAACTGAGAGGCGGCAATATTTAACCAGAAAAATTGCTGCATTATGCTTGCCTCTTGGGGATTCTAACATGTTACGGCTCGTAACTAATTAGTCTTTTATGCCTCTTGGTGAGGTAGATAAGCAGAAGTGTCAAAGTGGAGGTGATTTCTCCAAGATAAATCCACAATCAAAGGCAGCTAGGTATGCAAATCCAGGTTAGTTAGTGCTCAAGGTCGTGCTGTCAGATCTGAATTTCCCATGCAACATTCTCTTTCCTGTCTTACACACATTCTATGAAACAGTGGAGAGTAGAGCCAAAAATACTAATTAAATAACAATCCTTAAGCTTGGCTAGTAATGAGGTTACTGTTTTTCCTTTAAAAAATCCTTTTGGGGGAATGCATTTTTTGTACTGGGTAAGATAGTGGTGTATGGTTTGAGCTGGTTGTAGGAGGTGGTGGGAGGGGGTAACAGTCAGGCGAGAAGCAGACTTTATGTGTGACTTAAATATGCATCTCTGATCACTTAAATGAAGGATTGACTTCACAGTAAAGATAAAGCGAGTATAATGGGATTTCCAACATCTCCCTCCTCACTTATAAAATTTAAACATAAGTGTATAATATTATATGCTCTTTGTCTAGGTCTAAGGCTCTTTGTAGCTAACTCAAATCAAATAAAGGGAATCCTGTGACCACTTATGTACTGGCATGTATCTTAAATCATCCCAATTTGGTAGTTGGTATCAAGGTAAACACTCACTTCAGAACACATAAACATCCATTCCATAAGGATGACTGGGCTCCAATTTAACATACCTCACTAGTTATGCTGTGTGTTGTTTCAACCCCCAGATATCTCCATTTCTGTACATTTTCCTTTAGCAAATTCACATAGGCTTTAAAAGAAAATAATTGCAACATTCCAGCACGTCTGAGAAAAATGCCTTTCAAAAACATATTTGAGTGTCAGCCTTCCCAAGAGGTTCCTCTGAATACTGAGATATGGAAATATTGTTCTCTCTTACTTGTGAAAAATACCTAGAGAGTGTCTTTTTCATTCATTCTTTCCCTTTTCTCTTTTCTTCCTTCCTTCTTTTCTTTCTTTCTGTGTGTGTGTGTGTGTGTGTGTGTGTGTGTGTGTGTGTGTGTGTGTGTGTGTGTGTGTGTGTGTGTGTGTATGGGTGGGTGGGTGTGTGCCTGCACTGGTGGAGAATGGGTTTTGCAAGGGATGTTTTTAATGACTGCTGAAATGACCAATTAAACCCCTTCAGCCCTGGCCTGTAGAAATCTTTGCCCTAGAGTTACAAATAGGCTGGTGTCTGTGTAGTTAGAGAGAGTTGTAAAGTGATTGTGTGGTGTATGCATAATTCAAGATTGAATTATGAATTTGTTTTTCTTCATATCCAGTAATATCATCTGACTGGTTTCGGTGGGTCGGAGTGTAATTAGATGAGAGCTGAAAGACTGGGAGGACTTTGCTTCTGGAGCAGCTGATGCAATGTCATGCTAAGTAGGACAAATGCATTAGTCATATTTACACTTTGATGATTGATGGCGTTTTAAGAGCTCATCAAAAATAAGTGAAACCAAGCATTAAAAAAAAAAAGGCTTTTTTAGAAAAGTTTATTCCATATTCAGTGCTGCTAGCAACATGTAATCAGAGGACACTACTACAATCATGCTGATGTGACATTTCACTGTTGTCTAAATATTTCTTAGGATGCTAATTTATTCATTTCACAAGTGTGTCTATTTGAGTTGATCCTACATGTGTTTATTTCCAGAACATAGGAGACACTTACAAAATTGATCTCAAACCTTTCCGTTTACCAACAAATGGGCACAATATTGATTTTCTGAGAGACCAGTGGGCCCAGAAAACACAGTTGGACAACATATCAATTCACTTGACATATTGCTTCTGAGGCATATTTTTGGTTCTTTCTCTGGACTGAAATTAAAGTAACCAAATCTGAAGGTTGGCAGCAGCACTGAAGGTTGGAGAATTTCTGTGATACACAGGTTTGAACCTCAGTTAACAAGAGAATGGTTCATTTGCTTGGGGCTTGAGTAGAGGAATGCTGCTTTAGCCAGCCAGGATGGAGCAGGGGAAGCCAGTATAATCTGCCCTGTGCTTCCCCAGGAAATGTAATTGGATTTACACACACAAATTATATCATGTGAGTTTTGTTTATACAGGACTATTTTAAGAAGTCAGGTCACTTAAGCAGCACTTCGGAAACCAGCTTTTCTCACTGCAAGATTTTCACTGTCAGCCCTGTGGGGTAGAGGAGGAATGAAGCCAGACATTCTGAGGGAGGATGGGCCACATCCTGGTAGGAATAAAAGCCATTTTACCAGTGAATGTCACTATGTGACTGCCTTCTCAACAAACTGAGCTTATGACATATGTATTATCAGATAAACCTGCGTTTGCTTATTTCTTTGATATCTATGCATCAAACTCTAAATGGGCATGTCTATAATTTGATATTTGAATTTCATTTAGCTAGATCGTGCATACCTTGCACATTCATTAGTTACTTGGTTTTTTTTATCCCTTTCACTCCACTTCCTGCCTTGCATGCCTAAGCTCAGCTATTATTAATTGCAAAATTAACTCCCCCAAATCAGGAAATGATAGAGTTATACATGGTGAAGAAATAATCTAGATATGGAAATAAATCACATTAACATTTGGGGGTTTCTTTTTAAAGGAGTAAATTTTTAAAACTGCCATCTCTATATAAAGTGCATACCAGAGTAGAATTTTCACGTGAAAACAAACTATAACCACTTCATTTTGTAAACAACACAACCTCGTCCTATGTCAGCTTGTTTTCCACTTGACTGGAGTAAACCATTTCAGAATCTTTTCTTCCCTTGCATGTGCATGTGCGTGTGTGATTACATGCTGAATGTACATGATTTATTATAAAATAGAGACTACTAAGGATTAGGAAATGCCTGATCAAAATGCATTTCTTTAACTCAGAACATAAGGAGAAGAAACACAACATAAAAAAATCTAACAGAAAAGGATTGTCTTACTTCGTTTTATGCTGCTATAACAGAATACCTGAGATTGGGTAATTTAAAAGAACAGAAATTTATCTGGCTCATGGTTCTGATGGCTGGAAAAAGGGGCTGCACCTGGTAGGGGCCTTCTCGCTGCATCGTAATATGGCAGAGGGCATCACATGGGTGAGAGGGAACAAGAGATTGAACTCACAGCCTCAAGCCCTTTTATAATCAGTTTTAATCCTTTCATGAGGTTGGAGCCCTCATGACCTAAACACCTGCCATTAGTCCCTACCTCTCAACACTCTTGCATTGGGGATTAAGTTTCCAACAGATGTTTTTGGGGTGACACATTCAAACCATAGTAAAGACAAAAAAAAAGGAAGAAAAGAAACAAATAATAATAACTAACACCACTGGAAGGCCTGATAAGGGATGTATGAGGAATATGGTGACTGTCCTCAAATATTTGTAGTTCTGCCATGACCAAGAGACTGGTTATTTTATGTGGATCTCCCATGCGATGGAATAAAGACCAGTAGACAGACGTTATAGCAAAAGAGATTTTGGTTCAGTAGAAAGTGAGGCTTTGTAACAAATAGACGTGCCCTGGGGGCTGATTTTGAAATGATGAGCTCCCTGTCATGGGGATTCTTCAATGGAAAGTTGTACAACAATCCATCAGGAATGCCATAAAGGAGATTCCTTTCTAAGGAGATCTTTTACTCAAGGTCAGTGGAATACCCGTGACAGTATCTATAAGCCATAATAGTTGATTTCCATGCAGAATAAAAGGAGAAAGGCAAAGAGTAAAAGGCCAGAATGGTAAAGGGGTGAATGCCGACTGAATCCAGTGATTTTAGGAGCTCCTCTGGGATCCATGCCCAACAAGGCCTGATTATATTTTGAAGACCAGAATTGTGACATATGGCCACTCCATCAGCAAGAGAGAATGGCAGAAATAGGTTAGATTTTGCTGCCTCTCAAAAAATCAGGATTGCATTAGGAAGAAGGGGAGAACAGATATTGAGTAGTAAATTGTTCAACAAATATTTGTTGACTGCCTACTGAGTTCTAGGTCCTGGGACAGAGGTATGTACCAAACAGATAAGATTACTGCTCTAATGGAGCTTATCCTTTAGTAGATTTGGGGAGGGAATTTGTGACTCCTGTGCAGAGGTTGGGAGGTTTGTACCTGGCTCTTTCACCATGTCTGGAGTGCAGGATTCAGTAAATATTTTACATGAATGTAAGTCTTAGGCTGTCTTTTGTATAGGCCTCTAAAGTATGAAACATCAAAGCTGCAGTGGATTTCTTTTAGGAGTTGCATGACAGGAAAGGTCTCATATCAAAAGAAGGAGTGATGGGTATGGATCTTCCTTCCTGGTGAAGAGATTGTAAAAGGACTCTGGGGAAGGGCTAAGAGGTCACTTGTTTAACTATCATCATATCACAAACTGAATGCATCCCAAGCTTGGTGATCTGAAGACATTAGACCTGAAGCATTAGGGAGTGTGTGCCTCATGTTGGGGAAGGTCAGGCTGGTCTGCAGGTCTGGAAACTCCCAGTCTCTCTGTGTTCACAGTGACCCAGCTAGAAACTCAGGAGTTGCCCTGGGGCTTTAGACAACCCATCCCCACACATGTGTAGGCAAACAAGGAGCTTAGGCAAGGCTCGAGTCCTCTTCCTTGGTAAATTGCCACACCCTGTGTTTCCCTTTATTAGAGCAATGCCATAACATTTCCATGTGCCCACCAGACTCTGAGCCCCTTGAGATGAAGGAATGTGTATTACTCATCTTTGAGTCCCAAGCACCTAGTGCAACACCTGGCACATGGACTGCGATGAATACCACACTTTTACATGAATGGAATGAATGACTATCACAAGACCTTCTCCTTCCTCCCACCTCTCCCCTTCCCCCCCCCACACAGTCACAGTCATCAACAGGGAATGAGTTCAATACAGGCAGAAGTACGCCAGAAAATTATTCCTTGAAGTGCTTTGTGCAGAAAGCCACAAGCCGAGTTTTCGTTACATATATGCCAAATAAGTTATTAGATAATATGAATAAAAATTCAATGAATTATCCAGAGTATATAAGTAAAAAACATTGCAAAGTTATAGACCTGAATTATCTGTGGGTATTTGTCCATTCCTGAAAATTTTAAGTGGATCAGGCCCATCTACTCAAAATAGAGTCCAAGTACTAAGGCAGGTATTACTCTCTCATTCCCTCCTTTGGTCTTCAGCACTCTGGCTCTGAAACCCAATACCTAATGCAGGAGTCCTCTGCTTTGGGGCACACCCGTTCTTTGGCTTGATGTCTCAGTGATGCCCCCTTCTGGTGGATGGTCACTCTCTGGCGCCATACAGCTGCAGCTGTGGGCAGGAGGTGCTCCCACCTTCCTACCTGACTCCAGGTCTCCATACGAGAGGGGCTGGTCTGCCTCACTTCTAAGGAGAGGGCATTGAACAAAGACAGTTTTCTTTGCTGAGCATGAAAACTGGATAATTGTTTAGTCTGCTGTTTCTCACAGCTTAAAACCTATCACTTAAAGACCAGATCATGCCCTAATTGGACCCGTTATTGGTAGTCTGCCAAAAAGCAAACTAAACCCAGATTTTAGATATTGGAACTCAATGCAGTTAAGTAAAACAGTTTCCTAAAGTCCAGAAAAGATTACGAGCAAGTCTTCTGGTTTGAGTTCTGTGAAGCATTATCTCACTTTGTTCATTTTTCTACTGTCAGTTCGTTCAAGAAACAAAATCAATAAGAGCAAGCTTGTTTTCTTCTAAGTTCAAAGTCAACTTTCACCTCTCCATTCCTTGGGCAAGCCTTCCTCACCTCTTGGTGGTGGCAAGCTCATTGACGAATGACTTCATAGCCCCACATGGTCAGTGCTCAGTGAGTACAAAGTCTCTCCTTTTCTATTTATGAGACAGAGATATTGCCCTTGTCTCTTACCAAGTGAATAATGACATCATATGTATCCCTTGGGTCTCTGCCCAAGCCATCTCAGCCAGAGAGGAACTGTGCCAATGGACAGTTAGAGATATTTTTGAAACCATGTAAGTACATTTTTAAAAAAACATAGAAACCACAAATTCTCATCTTATTTTTGCTAAGGATTTTTCTCAGTGACTTTGGCCAAATGGCTTTTGTGCCAAAATTTCTTCATGCCTTAAAGGGTTTTATGTGTAGTGAAAAAAATATAGAATTTCGAAGGGTTTCTCAACACCCCAGACCAAGTTAGATATTTCTTCCTCTCTGATCACATTACCCTTTACCTGCCCATCCATCCTACCTCGTGTGGCAATGCTACTGGCTTCCATGTCTCTCTTGCCAGCTGGACTGTGAGCTTCATAGAGTCAGGGGTAGTACCTGAGTCACTGTTGAGTCTCTACAACAACAGACTAGTGCCAGTTGCACACTCTTCTTTCTCAGGTGACTTCAGGGCCTGCTCTTTATCTACCCTTTTAATGTTGGGGCTCCTGAAGATTCCGTCCCACAGGTTTCCCCATTATCTCACTGCACCCCTCTCCCTGGACAATCATATGCTTGCATCAGTTAACAACCATATATGCATGTGCTGCTCATTATATTTCTCCAACCTGGTTTTCTTAAGCTAATCCTAAGACTAGGCAATCTAGTGACCTGCTGAACACTTCCATTGGACTGCTCCACAGCCAGCTCCACCTTAACAAGTCAAAAGTCAACTTCCTCCCACCCAACATATCTATAAGATATCCTAATAGTGTATTAACCCATTTCTGTTGCTTATAACAGAATACCTGAAACTTGGCAATTTAAGAGAAAATGAAATTTATTTCTTACAGTTTCAGAGGATGAGTAGTCCAAAGACCAGGGAACACATCTTGTGAGGGCCTTGTTGATGGTGGCTCTGCAGCAATGCAGAGTATCACATGATGTGAGTGGCCAAGCAACAGAGAGGGAACTAAGCTTCTCACTTGCTCTCCTTATAAAGCCATCAGAGCCACACCCATTACTCCATGAATGGATCAATCCATTCTCAAGAGTACAATCCTCACAATCTAATCACCTCTTAAAGGCCACACCTTTCAATTACCATAATAGGATTTCCCACTCTCTTAACATCGTCACAGTGGGTATTAATTTTCTAGTACATGATACTTTGGGGGACACATTCAACCCATATCTTTTTTTTTTTTTTTTTCCTGATCGGTAAGGGGATCGCAACCCTTGGCATGGTGTGGTCCGCACTATGCTCAGCCAGTGAACGCACCGGCCATCCCTAAATAGGATCCGAACCCACGGCCTTGGTGCTACCAGTGCCACACTCTCCCGAGTGAGCCACGGGGCCGGCCCTCAACCCATATCTAATGGTTTAGTCTCTTACAGCTTTCTGTCCATTCTGCTCTTCCCATTCTAGTGCAGCCCCCTAAGATTTCTCAAGTCTTTCATTCCCCGTGCTCATTCAAGTCACCCCAGCACATTCTCCATCCCCCCCTCCCATGTGAGCTCATTTCAAATGCTAGTATTCTCACCACATCACTCCATTGGATAAGTACTACTGTTGAACCTCATCACCAGTTTCATGCATACCCCATGCTGACTCTGCCTGTGTGTTTTCTAGACAATTCTTTTTTTCCTTTCTTGTCTGGCAGTATTCACTCAGGTGTCACCGGTTCTAAGAAGCCTCTCTTGTACCCCTTGTCCAAGATAGGTGCCAGCTTACAAATAAGTGGCGTGCATTTAACTGGAGAATTGTGTTTGTCTGACTTTGAGAATCCAAGCTCAGTTTAGGTGTTTAAGGGAAAGAGGGGCAGGCAGACATTACAGAATTTGACAAACAGACATGCAGTACTTCAACTCAGACTCTTGCAATGAGAGGGTACATATTTCAAGAATCAACAGTCCCAAACCTACACATTTCACAAGGAAGGCCCTGGGGTACAGGGGTTACAGCACAGGAGGATTCAGACTGCCTGGGATTGATCTGCCATTTGTTCATTCTGTAACACCAACAAGACCCTCAATCTTTCTCTACTACATTTTCTACAGCTGCAAAATGGGAAAAATAATAGTATCCCAGAAAGTTGTTGAAGAGATGAAATAATACACATGGAGTATTTAGATCAGGGCCTGGTAAAAAGGAATTACACAACACATTTTATTTGTTATTACAATTTAAGTTTCAAAACAGTCACCCTTTTTCCTTGAGTCCTCTGGCCTAAGCAGCCCTTTCCTGGGCTTCACCTGGCTAAGACCCTGGGTCCTTCAGACCAAAGTTTCTTCAACTTTAATGTGTGTAGGAATCACCTGAAAGTCTTGGCAAAATTTGGACTTAGGGAGAACCTAAGATTCTGCATTTCTTTTTTTTAACAACTCTATTAAGTTATAATTCACATATCATAAAATTCACCCTTTTAAAGTGTTCAGTCCAACGGTTTTCAGTATGCTTACAGAGCTGTGCAACCATTACCACAATCAGTTTTAGAATATTTTCATCATCCAATAAAGGAACTTCATAACAAGTGGCCAGGTGATGGATGCTCCCAGTCTGCAGATATAATTAGAGGAGAAAGGCTTTGGAATTCAGCACAGTCCCCACATTCTCCACAGTGGGTCCCTGCCACCCCACCAGATGGGTTTAGGTCCCTGTCCATTGGGCTGTAATTCCCTTTACATTTGTCTTAGTCCATTCAGGCTGCCATAACAAAATACCATAGACTGGGTGGCTTATAAACAACAAACATTTACTTCTCACAGTTCTGGGGGCTGGGAAGTCCAAGATCAAGGCGCCAGCAGATTCAATGTCTGGCGAGGGCTGCTTCCTGGTTCTTTCTTCTCCCTGAAACCTCACAGGGTGAAAGAAGACAAGGCAGCTCGTGGAGGCACCTTTTATAAGGAAACTGATCCCATTTATGAGAGCTCCACCCTCATGACCTAATCACCTCCCAGAGGCCCCATCTCTTAATACCACCTGGGGGTAGTATTTCAACATGTGAATTTGGGGAGAACGCATACATTCAGACGATAGCAACAGTCTGCCATGAGTCATTAACTCATTCCTTCATGTAGTCCTTCATATGACAAATATGTGTGGAGTACCATGATGTGCTGTTTGTAAGCAGTAGGGACTCTGTGGTGAGGAAAGGAATCCAGGGTCCTGCTATTATTAAAGAGATTATAATCTAGAGCTAGAGACAGACATCAATCAAATAATGACTAAATGAGTGAATGATTTCAAACTGACTTAAACACTTTTAAGGCAGGTTAGGCACAAGGCCATGACTGGCGTGAGTCCAGTGAGGCATCCAGAGTGCAAAACTTAAAGAGACACTGACTCTCAGGTGCTGACCCTGCACCTGCACAACCCTGAGAGGGAGCAATCCCTTAAGTTCTGTGCTCTAGGTACCTAGCTTGCCTCATCCCAGTCCTTTCCCTCTTTTCTATTTAAAAGGAAAACTCTGACTAAAACTGAAATGAGGAAATTATTTTTAATTAAGATCTAAAGGAGGAATAGGAGTAAGCAGGTAAGGTTGGAATTACGTTTTCCTTATTTGTTTCTACTACTTAACAGTGTGCTCTTTGAGGACAAGGTCTGTCCTTTTGTATATCCCTGGAATAGACACTGGCACATCATGAGGAAATCTCATAGCAGAGGCTTGTTGAGTAAATACCTGAGTAATCCTATTAGCATCAGTACTGCTCCTTCCCTTTTTATAGATGAGGATGTTGAGCTGAGTGGTGACATCAGTTCCCTTGGGCCATATGACTAATAAGAGATTCCAATGCACAACTTGTCTGATTCCAAAGATGTCCCTGGATGTGATGGTTTTTGAAGGACACTTTATCTCAATTAACTATGCTAGTTTCAGAGGCAATGAGTTAAAATTAATAAAGAAAAAGAAAAGTGAAATTTGCATTACAAATAGTAGCAATACTTAATGATGATCTTTATTGCTCTATGGAGCAAGAGGGATAGCACATTGTATTGAAAACAGCACCTGAATAGTTCATCAAAAGCCCCACCTCTAGTACAACACAGTACAACTTGGTACAGACCACTCAACGTGTCTCGGTCTCAAAATAGTTCCTAACAGCTCTAAAATTCTGTTGCTATAAAATGATTTCTGAGTTACCTCAAAACTCCAAAAAATTTTATTCTCATGAGTTATAATGAACATAAATGTGGGGATTTATGTGTTTACCTGGCTTATTTGGCTCCCAAGTTCAGATAATAACAATTCTTATAGAAAACATAGCTTGTTGAGGTCTTGACCCCTGAGATTCTTAGGAAGAGAACTATGAGTAATGATTTAGCAAATACTGAGAGAATTATTTACTAGATGGTATTTAATTTTTAATTTCTACTAGTGGTTTAATTGCATTGGCACCATCAATTGTAAAATTGTGTGTCTATTTAGTCATTCAATTTGTTTCAAAGGGACTAATGACTGGGATATTTAATTGACAGACAACTGTTTCTTTTGAATATCTGATTAGTGACTTCATGGCACTTGTCAGAATTGCCTATCTGGCTTTTTCAAAATGTGCATGATAGCTGTGATCAACAAGCCATTTTACGTCAGTATTATCCAACAGTGATCAAGTTAGGCATTTAGCCTAAGTATCTACAACCAGCGGTCTGGCTTTGTGGATTCCTCTTACTTGTCTGTGGGCCCCAGGAAACAGACAATGTGGTCTTGAGGGGCTCACTTAATCCTGCCATATGTTAGTCACTTCATCCATAACAAGATGAGAATAAGATACCTGCTGTCAAAACGTCACTATTTATAAATAAAGGAGTCAATGAATAAGAAAGGGTTTTGAACCAATAAATGGCAGTAAACAAGCACTGGGTGGTATTATTGTTGTTGTAACACAGATATCTCTGATATGGTCACACAGCAGCATGCTGCCTTGCTTTGTTGTTGGTATGAAAGTCTGCCAAACGCAGGACAGCAGTCCACAAAGTTAATCAACCTTTTAATCACCTAAATGGTGAGTGAAACAAACAGGTGGGCTCTGCCACCTGGACCATTTCTGGCAATAACAATCATTGCACACTAAGAGCCAGAACTACACCTCAGGATGGGAGGATGTCCACTAAATTTCAAGCTGCACACTACTTCAGTGTTTCTTTCATGTTCAAAAATACCAATCATTAGGACTCACCCTTTGCCATTCTTAAAAGGAAAAGAAACCACTCTACTCTTAATGCTGATATGTTTTCATACAGATCCCTACACTGAAGTCCTTGCTTATGCAAATCCTTCCTAATTTTGTGGAAGGTAGATACATATTTTTATTCATCATCCTGAAAAAAAGACCTGACTAGCCTATTAGCTCAAGGTAATTTGGATGTTAAGCAAAAAGGCTGAAAAGATCCTTTTAAAATCTAGTTAGCAGAATTTGCCTCCTTGGGCCTATCTCATGCATATGGATGTGTTTTCCACTGTGAACCTATCCCAATATCAAACAACCATTAAATGACAGCAAAATTAATCCATTGTTAATAAAATTATAGGCATACCTTGAAGATATTACAGGTTTGGTTCCAGACCACTGCAATGAAATAAATATCGCAATAAAGAGAGTCACACAAATTTTTTGGTTTCCCAGTGCTTATTAAAGTTATGTTTACAGTACATTAAGTATGCAGTAGCGTTACATCTAAAAAAAGTGTACATACCTTAATCAAAAAATACTTTATTGCTAAAAGTGCTAAGGATCACCTGAGCCTTCAGCAAGTCTTAATCTTTTTTGCTGGTGGAGGGTCTTGCCTTGTTGTCGATGGTAGCCGACTGATCAGGGTGGAGGCTACCACCCTGCTGAAGGCTAGGGTGGCTGTGTCATTTCCTTAAAATAAGACAGCAATGAAGTTTGCCCTATCTATTGACTAATCTTTTCATGAAATATTTCTCTGTAGTATGCAATGCTCTTTGATAATATTTTACTCAGTAAAACTTCTACCAAAATTGGTTAATCCCCTCAAACTCTGCCACCACTTTTTCAACTAAACTTATGTAATAGTCTACGTCCTTTGTTGCCATTTGAACAATGTTCACAGCATTTCGCCAGGAGTAGATTCCCTTTCAAGAAACCTTCAATGCAGAGTTGCCACAGACCTTCAATTTGTAAAAACTGCAGTGTCTGCAAAGCACAATAAAGCACAGTGCAATAGAACAAGGTGCGCCTGTAGTTGGAAAACCCATAGTAAGGTAAATATCGTTTCTTCCAACAAATTGGAAAAACAAAAGAGGATTTTAGAACAGCAACAGCTCCTTTTCAAACTAGACTAAGCACTAAAATGTGAAACAGATGAAAGTGGCCCTGTGGTGTCGGACGAGGGCAGGAAGGCTCACTGGCTATCTCTGCTCCGTGACACCAGAAGGCACTGCCAAGCTTCCGTTGAATGATGTTTGAGAACCACTCCTTTAGAAAACCCCTCCTAGGTCTTTGGCCATTGAGGACTTAGCTTAGATGTTCCTTAAGAGAAAGTACGGCAGCAGAACACACTAGCATTTGGCAATGACTTGTTGGTGTTTCTGGTGTTGCTGTTGGTATGCATCCGGACAGAAAGTGTTCCCTTTTTTCCCAGAATATCCTTGGCACAGGACAATAGCTATAATGTCAAACATGTACTACACACCTACTGTATCTGAATCTCTGTGTTATATGGTGCACACACATCCCATCCACTCCTAGTATTCCTGCACAATAGTATGGTGACCTCCATTTTGAAAATCAAGAAACTGAGAATCAGAGAGATGAATCCAGCTGAAGTTATTCAGATCGTGTGTGGCCAAGTGAGGATCTGAATTCAAGTCTGTCTGGCTCCAAACATACAGGGATTCCTGTTGGCTCCCACCACCACCACCACATTCCAGGTGGCTGTTTAAATAAATGTATATTCACATTTAGTAATTCATATTCCTTTGACTTATCAACTGTCTACTATGTGCTAAATTTGAAGGATGTGGAGCCAAGTAAGACATGTTTCCTACCCTTGGGTCATTTGTGTTACCAGAGTGAGCAGGTAAGAAAGAAAATTTCATCTGTTGAGACCTGGGTCATCTCCTTGATGGTTCTGCTGAGAGCCGCAGTGGGTTTCATACCTTAATGGGTGTTACACCTTGATGCTGTAAAGGCTTGAGAAATGGTACGCTCCTTTACCTGGCCTTCTGTACATGCTGAATGTGCCTAAAGTAAAACTAACATTTAGGGAAGAAATCCAGACTTAGAAGAATTTAAAGTTCTGATGACTTCACAATTTACCCTCTTTCTTCAAGACCAGTTTAGTGGACACACCAAATGGAAGAGGGAAAGAATCATTACATGATTTATGAAAATATGCTGACAAAGCCCTTATTTTTAACCAGATCCCTACTAGCAAAACTAAATTTCTTTCTTCCCTGCTTATATCCTTGAACGTAATCCAGATTTAGTTGCCTACATGATTCTGAACTACCTTAAATTGTTTCTCCATATGCTTTAAAATGATAAGCCATTTGAGGACATGCCTGTCCACGTGGGGCAGGTTTCTTCACACAAGCAGTGTTTCAAACACTGCTAGTTGGTTACCAATATGCATTAACCCTTCTTCCTTGCATATAGAGCCAACATTCTAACTTGGGAGGTAATGTGCCCAGCTGCATTACTGGAGGGTTTTGTAAAGCATTGTATATTGACAAAATAAAATAAAATTTGGAAGAAAAAATAAATGAATGAATGAATGAATGAATGCCTGACCCATCTGGGAGACCCACATTTTTTGCCCACTCCACACCATTTAGACATCTTTTTGTCTGGTAAGCAGATGGCATGACACCTCCCCCAGCTATCTTGGACCATGAGGAGAGATAGAAGCCATACAGAAGGATGGTGGACCACAAAGAAGTAAGAATCCTAGGATACTATTTAGGTCACCATGCCAGCCCTAGACTGCTCATTTCTAGATTTTTTTAAGTGATATAAAATATACTCCAGATTTGTTTAATTCACTTTCATTTTAGTTTTCCATTACCAAAATCCAAATGCAAGTTCTAATCAATACTGGCTGCATAATACATTCATAGTGCATCATCCAATAAATTAACATTGACTTCTTGAGACAACATTGCAGCTGTGATTGTTGTGTCTTATATTTGGCTATCTGATCATCTAAGGCAAATAGAGCCGTTTTCGTTTTATGGGTATGTTTTGTTTTGTTTTGTTTTCTTTTCTTTTTGCTCCTTGAGATTTGAGGGACAGAAAAAATCCAGATCAGATTTTGTATCATCTGATGTATAATTCATAGAACTAGAATAAATGCCAGGGAACAATTATGGCTGGAGAAGACTGGTAGGACTATTTCCCAAGGGAAGAAACTGATGCTTTCCTATTTATAATTCTTTGAAAGGCCTTATGAGATTAAAAAGTCATCCCTGGAGGTACTCAGCAGAAGTCAGATGCCTGTCATCAGGGATTTGGGGCAAAGGAAAGAAGAGGTTGAACTAAATGATTTTTAAAATCATTCTAATTTGAAGCTTATGACTCTGTGACTCTTGAAGTTATAAATAATTGGTTAGACTGGATGGATAGCTCAGTTGGTCAGAGCATGGTGCCGATAACACCAAGTTCCAGAGTGCAATCCCTGTACCAGCCAGCCACAAAAATAAAGTAATTAATTTTTTCAAAGAAATTTGGTTAGATGTAGAAAGATTGGATTTTAAAAAGGAGAGAGTTCCAATAAATCTCTTAAACCTCAGAAAGAAATGCTGGATGTTTACATTAAGCTGCTTCCCTAAACTTTTGCTCCTCCTGGATCTCTATCTCAATGAATCCAGGGTTCTCTATTCCACTCTTGAGGTTGCCTAAGCCAGAAAGCTCAGAAGGCATCCCTGTCACCTTTTGCTTTCTCTGTTCTCATGGTCAATTCATTGCACGTTGCCGACAAGTCTGCCTGCTGAATATCCTCAAGTCCATCCAATTTTATCTCTGCTCCTTCCACTCTAGTGCAGAAGACACTATTCTTCATTTGAACCACAGTAACCTTCCTGCATCTACTTTTGCCCCTTTCCAATGTACTGTCCACAGTGTTACCAGGGGTGGATCTTTTCTTATGACCATGGCCTCGAATCTCTCAATAAGTGTCAGTACCTTTCCATGGCTCTTAAGACAGAGACTGGACTCTTTCCTGGAACTCACCTCTTAGATATGGCCTCTGTCTCCCCTAGATAGTGCCATACTTCATCTTTATTCCTTAAGTCACAATGTCCTTGATTCAGTTCCTTTAAAGTTCCTTTAAAGGCCTGCACCTACTTCTGCCCCTCAGCTGTCTGGGGTCTGTTCCTCCTTTGCCCAAGATGCTCTTCTCTCATTCTCAGCTGAAGGAACCTTTCTCAGGAAGCTTCCTCTGCCGCTCTTAAGTCACAACTTAATCACATTTTCAAATTCCCATAATTTTCTTAGAAAACAACTCTCTCTGTGTGTCTCTGTCTCTGTCTGTGCATGTGTACATGAGTGTGTGTGTTGTGAGAGTATTTGTTTCATGTTTGCCTTCCCCATCAGACAGTAAGTGCAATGAAGGTAGGAAGTGGGTCAGATTTGCTTGCTCAGCATCCCATGTTTGGTAAATATTTATCTAAGAATAAATGAATGAATGAATGAATGAATGAGAATACCCAAGGCTGGTGTTCAGGGCCAATTGGTATATCTGGCCATAGAATTTTAATATCCAAGGTGAGATAACTTGGATTGAACTCAGGTTAGTGCTTCTACCAGGCTTCTGGCCTGTTTCTCTCTTGCTCAAGGCCTGGATAAAGCTAAAACTTCAAATAAAATAGTTTTATTATCAGCAGCTTAACAGGAATTGTACCAAGAGAAGATGACCTAATGAATCTGCAAAATTGTACCTGGTGATCCCACATAAGAATCATTGTGCCAGGGTGATGCTCTTCTTTTAATAGCTGATGTTCTGGCAAAAATTCTCATGGTTTTCATAGCCTTTAAATAGATGGTATCATTAAAGAGGCAAACACCAATTTTATTAAACATAATATTCTTGTTTTATTGCTTATCTAAATAAGGCTGAGTTATCAAACATATAGAATCTGTTGGCCTCATGAAGAAGAAGTTGACACTAATATTGGTTTGGGTATAGATAAACAGATAGTTAGACATACAAACACATGCAAATATACACACACTACAAAGGAGAATTTTGAGTCATACAAGTACTGTAATTCACTTGTCCTCTCAGTGTTGGGAATGGGACTGAGAAGAGTAATGAACAACCTAAGAAAGTAGAATTCAGATTAATAGGCTTAATCTATAAATTTTCTACCAATTTTTTATTCTAATTCTGCATGAATACCCCAGTGACAGGGAACTCACTACACACCAGATAGCTGTTTGCCTTATATGACAACTCTACTTGTAGAAAACAATGTTGGCCTGATGTAGACAGCTGCCATACTTGTGCAGCGCAAAAGGCCAGTACTGCCTAACACACCCCAGATCAGCATTTCCTTTAATATCAATATTACCATCATTTTCACACCACCTTCCTCTTTCTCCTCCCTCTTCTTCATCTCAAGAGTCCCTGACATTTCTGTAGTATTTCGAGCCAGAAGAAAGGTGTTATTATTTCTGCCTGGGAACACCGAGGTAGACTGCACCATGGAGGTGGCAGGTGAACTGGGAATTCAAGGGTAAGATTTAGAGATACCAACAGAATTTGTATAGCTATGAGTTTAGACGTCCACTGGTAGAAAAATGAGATGTCTGTATTCAAGCCCTTCACTATATTTTAATCTTCAGGAAATTTACACTCCTATATATCCTCTTAAATAGAATAAAATGGTTTGGTAAAATGAGAATATGTGCTCTGGAGCCAGAATACTCTTGCGTTTTAATCCTGATACCATCACTCAATAGCTATATGGCCTGGCAAGTTGTTCAACTTACATTATCCACAGTTTCTTCATCTATAAAATGTGGATAATTATAGTATGTATTTCATAAAGGAGTGTGAGCATAAACAGAGATGATGCAACTAAAGTCTTAGAACAGTGCCTAGCCCATACGTGGTACCTGTAATTATGCAGCTCTCACTGGAAGCTTCATGACAGCAGGAACCTTGATTTTCTAATTTACTGCCATGTCTCCAGTCCAGAGAACAATGCCTAGCATACAACAGATGCTTCCTGGATAGTTATTGAATGAACAGACAGAATCACTGCGGAGAGCAGCATGGCCAAGCAATGAAAAAGTTGGCAGTAGACTCTGGGCAAAGCACTAGCAAAGAGCCTGATGAATGAAAATGTATGGCTTTGATATTTTTAACTGATATTTCCAAATCCCTGAACTGAAAGCTGAAAGAATATGTTGAACACAAACATTATTCCTCCAAGATGGTGTATTTTAACAAAAGGAAAAAAAAAAAAAGTAATAAGAACTACCTCTCTTTCTTTAAGTGTTCTCTTTGACCTTTAAAAAATAACAGCTAAAGGAGACAGTATTAGAATTACATTGAGTCACTGATTAAATATTGAAGGATAACATGCATTTCAGAGCCCACTTCTTTCCCTTGAACCAACACTTACTCTAAATGACCCATGCATTCAGAGTACTTGTACCAAAAAATATATACTTGGCATTTGTAATACAATTTATATTTTAAAGTTTTATGATATTTAATGTACAAGGCGATATAATAACTTGCTTATAGAGGGCAAATTGCTAGCCCTGCTGCTTATCAGAAGAAGACACAAGGGCCTGAAAGTTTAACATCTAAACACTGAGCAGACAACAGCCATGAGCTGTTCATCTCCTAGTGGAATTTTTTTTCTTTCTCACAAGACGTACTTCCCTGCCACCAGTTCTAAACCTCTTGGAGGTAAAAGAAATTAACTGTTAATGGGCTATGACCAGCAAAACAAAGATTGAGTCATTGTTAGTGGGCTCCAGTGCCTGCTCCTCACAAGCAATGGGGTCAGACACACCGCTGGGGGGTCGTGGCTGAGCACAGTGCCCTCTGGCCGCTGCCTCCTACAGACTGCAGGAGATAGGGGGTGGGGCTCCCCTAACACATCTAGCACTTGCTACTTTTTGGTTTTCCAGCTTTTCTCATACCATACCATCATAAAGAGCAGTTATGCAAACATATTTCTTGTAGCTAAATTCAAAAGCCAAAGCATTTGTCTGGAGAAGAAGCACTCAGGGTCGGAGCAAGGAACCTCAGTTTGAATGCTTCTGATCATCTAGCTCAGATTTCCACCTACTCTGCCTTTAGAATCATGGGCATTCCAAGTTGGAGAGAATGCTCAGGGCCACCAAAAGTCCCTCGCTAATCAAGGCAGGAGTTCTTTCTCCAGTGTCCTCGATGGGGGCAGGAGAATCATTCTCAAGGCTCAAGAAATTTTGAGAGGAGTGCAGGAGGCAGCTTTTATGCTATTTTATATACTGTTAGTTCTAACAGATGGGCCAACAGCTTTTGGGGGGATAATTCCTGAACTGAAGTCAGGCCTTTCTCTGCTCCGAATCTAGCATGAATCCCCATTTCATGCTGGGTGAAGCCAGTGTCCCTGAAGTAATCCACAAGACCCACCTGGCCCTACAGTTTTCTGCCCTTTCTCCCACTACTCTCTCCAGCCTCACCTCTTTCCCAGAAATTCCTTAAACCTATCATCCTGGCCTTACCACTGGCTGTTACCTCTGCCTAGAATGTCTTTTCCCCCAGAATTGCATGATTCAATTGAGTTTTGTTTCAGTTTGAAAGCCACCCACTTTCAAAAGAGGAAAGCATTGACCTTGACATTCTTATTTAAATTTGAAACCTCTCCCCATGCTGCATCCTTACCCCAACCCCACCCTATGTTCCTCTCCTCTTTAACTTGCTTTATTTTCTAAAAATCACTTTTTACCTTCTATCCTCCCAAATAATTTACTTATTTAAAGTATTTGCCTCTACTAGCAAGGCAGGCACAGAGATTGGAAATTGTGTCCATTTTTCACTGACATGTCCTGCAGGTCTATAACAGTGTCTGACACATAGTAAGCCCTCAGGAGATATTTGCTGAATGATGAAGGAAGAAATGGATTTCCATCAATAATTATGCCTTGAGGTTCGCTCTCATTCTTAGACAGACACTTATTTAGGTGTTAGGGTTAAAATCAGTCTTTAGAAAAGAGGCTTAAACATTTAGAATCAGCAAACTTGGGTCTGCATTTCAAGCCCATCTTCCACTACCTCACCACATCCATAGACAAGTTTTCTTTGTTTTTGTTTTTTTACCTCTCTGAGCCCCACATTTCTCACCTGAAAAAGTGAATATAATGACCGCCCTATGACCTGCTACTATAAGGAATAAAGTAGCTTTTTATAAAGCACTGGGCATCAAAGGGAAATTTAATAAAATTAACTATTATTTTTAGAATGGTAACAGCTGTATAAAGCTATGAATTGCTTAAAGATCCAATAGTCAAAATTATATGGAAGAGAATAAGCCTATCTGAACTGAGTTTTTAAAGTCTCTGAAAAAGTTGATTTGCTTATCTCTTATCTATCACCCTTTGTTTGTACCATTCACATTTATCAAGGCGATGGCTACAAATGTTTGTTGGTAATGGCATATGTACTCAAAGTTATTCCTTTGTGTACCTGCATGATTTGCTCACCTTTTCTTGGTCTCTGCTAAAATGTAACCTTATCAGAGATACTTTCCCTGGCCATCCCACGCAAAATAGAAATTCCCTTCTCCTATCATATTCCTTTCTCCTCTTAATCACCTTAATTTTTCTCCATAGCACTTTTCATCAATGCACAGGAAACATTATCATTTTTTTCTATGTTTAATTTCTGTGTTCCAGTAAGGCAAAAGAGAGACCTAGTCTATTTTGTTGGCTGAGCTATCCCCAGAGTCTAGAGCTGTGCCTGCCCTTACTGCATTGAAGAGACTGCTCTTTATTAATCAATTGCCTAAGAGTATAGTTTGACGACTTACCTATTGGCCTATGCCTAGCCCAGGAGTATGTGCCATGGGTAGGATGGCCATACATCACAGTGTGCCCAGGACACTCTAGATTTATGCCTGTCTCCTTTCTCTCTGAAAAGTATCCCAGTTTGCACAATAAATGACATTGTCACAATAGCTATGGATTTCAAAAGAATTAATTGTGACACATAATCCCACATTGAAGGAACTAGGTGAGTTTAGATGAGAAAGAGAAAGAAATTAGTAATGGCTAGCATTATATGCTCATTATATGCCAACAGCTCTATGTAATTATCTTCAATCACGACCACCTATGAAGTAGGTACCATTAGTATTCCCATTTAACATATAAGGAGCCTGAGGCTTGGAGAGGTTTGGTAGATTCCCTGTCTTCCCACAACTAATAAAAGGCAGAACTGGGATTCAAATCCCCCAAAGCAAACCTCTGAACTACTAGGGCTAGACTAGGAGCCACCATGGTAGACCTTTACGCTATGTGACCTCATTTTATCCTGTGGCAATCCTGGAAGGTAGTTATTAATCATGCCACATTTTTTTAATTGGTAAAATAGGCTTCGCTGTGTTAAGTGGCAGAATTAGGATTCAAATCTAGAATAAGCATATTTATTTTTAAAAATTGTGAACAGGATGGTGTTAGGTATGAGTCATCATGGGCTGAAGACATTTTATGTTCCTAGCTTTTATTATATTTTTACTTCCTAATGTGTCACAAGGTGTGTAACTCAGCATTATACACCAAAGCACATTGTACTTACTCAGGACCACCATGTACTTAAATTTTGAAAGAACATTTTATTTGATTCAAACGTTAACAGAGTAAACTTTAAAAAGCAGGGGTGAACTAAACCCTTGTTAATAGATTTGCTAATGTTATTTTCTACTATAAATGTTAACCAGTGTTTGTCCTTAGCTAGGTCACCAATTTTAAACCACTCTACTCTCTATACTCATCAGAGAAAAGAAGTGTTGGGAGACTATTTGATCCCTTGGGAGACTACTTGATCTCTCCCACCCTGTAAAATAATACCTTATAAAGTTATTGAAGTCATCTTTTTTATGAACTGGGCTACTCAATTTAGACCTAATAAACTATTTTTTCATCCCTCTTAAGCCAATGTGATATTCCTTTGCAACAATAAATATACTTTTTTTGTAAAGTAAAACAGAAGATAATATGGATTTCTTCGAAGGAGTCAGGATCAAGACTTAGGTGACTTGGGAAAATGCTCCCATTTTTGGTCCATACTGTACTTTATCAAGCCTGAACAACAGATGCATTTTAAAACAAAATAAGCTCTTGGTAAGTTGCTATTTTTAGCTCAGTAACTAATGATGAATCAAAATGTTTCTTCAAACAAAATTGCTCAATAAAAATTGCCATAGTAACCATAATATGACACCACACATCCTTCATACTCACACCAAAACCTTCCTTAGGAACTGCTGCCACCACCTCCTTGACACAACCATCTGCTGCATAGGGAGGAGGAGGTGGGCGCGGGGAGGTTGGCAAGGAAGAGGTAATTCTGTTTTGTGCAAATCACTAAGGGAGGAGGTCTTGGGGCAGAGATATACTGGTAGAAAAATTATTTTCTGTAGAACTCTATAGTGGTTTTCACCATAATCTAAAAGTAACTCAACCCAAGAGCTTCAAGCCTAAATTATAGCTCCAACATAAGGGGACCTCTTCCCTCTCCTTTTTCCCTATCCCGCCTCCCTGGGGGACCACCCTCCCTGCTTTTCCTGTTCTGGAATGATTATTGGCTGCTTCTTTTCTTGGCCAATGACTTCTCATTCGTCAGGTTTCATCTAAATATTTTATCCTCAAAGAGGTTTTCCCTGACTACTTTATCTAAATTAGAGACCCCACAGGATATCCCATAGGGAGGGGATCTCAATTGTCTTATTTGCCACTGGAATCTGAATGTCTACATCATACTTGGAACTCAATTAATAGTTATAAAATAAACGAAGAAAGGAGGAAACTACCTATGAGACAGTCATCATCATCATCTCCAATGGTCTGGGTGGTGCAAACTAATTAAATTCATTGACTAAATCATTCATTTAACAAATTAATTCATTCAAAAAATGTTGGGTGCTGACTCCATCAGTAAGGGCACCCCACACTTGCTGGTTGCTGCATGTTAGAGCCTCTCAGAAGGAGACTCTTGAGAGGGAGATAAGTGTGTAGGAAGTTTATTAGGGATGCTATTGGGATCCGTACCTGTGGAAGGGAAGAAAACAAAGCCGAATTAGACAAAGGGACAAGTTGAGCTTTGATACAATTTCGACAGAGACCTCAGTAAATCCTATGGGGAGTTCTGAAGCTAAGATGATCTTTCTGGGATATTCTGAGTTGAAGTGATGAGCCTTTATACCTCCATGTTTACCAGTCTTGGAGCATGACCTTGGATGAGAAGGTCCTCTTCGGATGAGGCCTTTCTCAAAGGAGCTGAGGACTGTCTGCCAGGAGCCATCCTAGGAGAATATGTCCTTCATTCTTGAAGGGAGATCTGGTGGCTCATCACAGAATCCACCACAGTCCACCCCTTGTATCAATAGGATTCACTTCACATAAGTTCTGAGAACTGTTCCTCTGTGATCCTGATAAGCCTATCTTCTTTGGGGAAACTTAGAAGAGAAAGGTCAATGGGACCAATTACAGTCTCAATTGCTGCAACTTTGTCTTGGGGCCCCAAGTGATATACATTTTCTCCCTTCTCTACTCTTTATTCTAGATTCCCTTCACCCTCAGCTAGCACCTCTGCTGGTCTTGGTGATTTACATGGTGGTATGACCCAGACCTTAACCTCTGGAGGGTCTGAGCCTCTGGTCACTGTGCCTTTTTCAGGCCATGGTAGAATACTTCCCAGGTGGTGACTCCTCTGATTTGTTGGTCATTTGGCATGAAGAGCCCAACATGTGGAAGTCAGAGTTTATAGTTCAATGGGACTCTTATTATGTCACCTGGTGAAAGTGTTCAGGTTTAGCAACCTGAAACTCTAAAGCTACAGAACCCAGGGTTTTAGACTCTGAAATACCAGGCTCCCCAAGTGGGTTGCTGGGAGTAATGGTAAGTGAGACCACTCCTGCTTCCACCCCTTGTTTCTCAGACTCATGTATCCTACCCACTGGGGACACAGCACCATTTATGGGCCTTTGATTTAAAGTGTCCACTGCCCGGGAGAGTGGCACCCATCCTTAGAGAGTATTAACTACAAGATGGCTCTTCAGCTGAGCCTTCACCAGGGTGTTCCCTCAATTGATCACTGATGTAACCAGTGGATCTGCAGTCTTATGCCCATCCTCACACCCCTTCATGCCCTCTGCTGTAAAGGAGGTCCTTTGGTCTGACACAACACTACTGGAGGTACCTACAGTATTCTCCTTAAGCCAGACACTCCCACACATGTTGGTCTCCAAAGCTATACCAAAACTACCCCAGGCACATCCCCATTTGAAGATCATTAAAGCTAAACTTAGAAGAAGTGCTCTTAAAGGTGGCTAAAGCAGCTCTCCCATGACCTGTGTGACAGGAACTGAGAATGTGTCAAAAATGGCAGTTTTGTCAGTGACCTGCTGGTGACCTGACCAGGGCCCATCCAGCAGGCAGACAATTCACCTGGGTCTCAATTTTAGCCTCTGCCTCCTCCAGCCCCATCCATAAAGCACTTTAGATGCAATGTCTGATGGGCCTTAGATAAAAAAGGAAGAGAATTGAATCAGCATCCATTTTGGTCTCCAAAACATATTGGATTGCCTGCCTGTGAATATTTACAGACACCATTTCCAAAACAGTGCTGAAAATGTCCCTGTGTCCACATGAGGAGCCTTTATAGAAGATGAACCTCTTTCTTTCCTGAAAGCCAGCAACTTACAAGTCATTTATTAATTTTTTAATTCAACATTTATTCTGACCTCCCATTGCTAACCCACTAGCAGGGGCTGTGTGCAGCTATCATAGATGAGAAGCACAAAAGATTGTAGCTTTTCCACCATCTACCTCCTTCACTCACTTCTGCGTCTTCTGTTACAAATGTCATGGTAGGACTTCGACACATATTCTGTTTTGCTACTTGTGGGAAACCTACACTACATTGGCTTCACTCCTTCACCGGGGTTAGGTTTTAAAGCTAACAGCTGAGTCAAAAATCGTGGTTTAAAAAAATCTCTTAAATGCCCACAAAAATCAGTAAATGGGTATATCCTATCTCAACAAGTCCAACACAGCCAAGTTTTCCCCAGTATGGTTGGGCTCCAGATGAAGCAGTTGGCTTATATTTAGGGACCATGACGTATGAAAAAGATCTAACTTTAAACCTAGTCGAACACGAAGTCCAGTGCTGTGGGCACACTATGGGAGGCCATAGGCCTGAAACAGACTGGAGATCCTCATTTTCTCACTCCATGTCAAGCGTTCCCAAGCAGACAGCATCGCTCAAATTATTGAGAGTGCTTTATCTCCTCTCCTCCCTTTCCTCTCCTTCCCTTTTCTTGCCTTCATTTCCCTTTCCTTCTCTCTCTGTCTCTGTTTTTTTTCTCTCTTCCCCTCTCCCTCTTGCTCTCCCCAAACTTATAATTAAAAACACATATAATAAACTAAGTACACATATGTGAAAATTCCACTGCACTGTAATTTGTCACCTTGTAGAACTCAAGCTCAAATAAAGAAGAAACTTCCTCTGATACCCTATGAAAACTTGACAGAACTTCTCTGGACCTGGCTCTTGTGTTCCTTGCAACGTAACAGTTGAGGTGACATATGTACCCAAGCTCCTAGAAGCAGCATCTCCCCCTATAACTAAACTTATTAACATTGATGCTAATAGGAATTTTTTGGTGATGATATCTCTAGCTGGAATGTTTAAGAAGTGTTTGTGAGTACAGAAATAAGGAGATTCAAATATTCTGAAGTGAAGGATTGGATACGATGACATGGAATAGAATTTGGAATCAGACATACTCCCAGCTCCACTTTCAAATATATAGTCCTGGGGCAAGTTAGGGGAGCTCTCTAAGACTGTTCTTATCCATATAAAAGAGTGAAGTCATACTTGGCAGGGTTGGGATGAGGATTTAATGAGATAATGACACTATTATGTGAAGCACTTAGGTGTAGTAAATGCCTTACTCTCCTGGTCCTCTCCCTGCTACCACCCCTGTGTCTGGCCACTCCAACTTTACATTCTTTTCTCCAGCAATGCTGGGCATTTTTCACCTCCCTGTATGTTCCCTGATCTTTCTTACCTTTCCACATCCTTCACTTTTAAAACCCTTTCCTCCCATCTTTGATTGCTTAACTCCTACTCATTAGGCTTCAGCTTAAATACCATCTCCTCCAGGGAGCCTTCCTGGATCCCATACCCTCTGTACACTCTACTGTAATGCATTGTCTTTACAGCACACCATAGTTAGTACTGAAAAGATGGGCTCTAAAGCCTGACTGGCTGGGTCCCAAGCCTGGCCCTTGCACTTACAGAGAGGTGAACTAAGGCAGAGTAACCTGTCTTTGCCTCAGTTTTCTCACCTGTGAAGTGGGGATCAGGAGGACCATGTATCCCTGTTTTCTCAGGAAATTTGAGTCTATGCCTCTGGCCCTAACAGAATTATTACAATGGACCCCTTTAGCTATAAAAGCCAGTCTAACTGAATAACAAATTATATGGTCACCCTAATAGTAACAGTAGCACCCACCCTATTGGGTTACTGTGTGAATTAAATGAGTAGACTTAAGCACGATGTTTGGAGCAGTGCCTGTGACACAGGAGGTCTCAATAACATTCCCTGTTCACGTGACACGCATCAATTGCCTCATGTATCTCTGTCCTAACACTCATCCCACTGTGTGGTGAGTGCCTAATTGTCTGTTTTTCCCCAAAGACCTGTACTACTTGAGGTCAGGGATATCATCTGTCCTGATCATATTTGTAACCCCAGTATGCAGCTCAAGGGATAGCTTTAAAGTCACATTTACACAAAGAAAAGAAATCCATATGGCAGAGTTGGAAATTTGGAAATGTTTGAAAGAGAGTCATTGTATTTTGCAAACAAGTTTTGAAAACAAAGCTGCACACCTGCTATTTTTCTGACAATTTACTGAGCATCTACTATTTTGTGGCAACTGCTAAACTCTCAGAGAGGGTTTCTCAATCTCTGAACTATTGATGTATGTTTGGAGCCAGATAATTCTTTCTTGGGGGAGGGAAGGCTGACTTGGGCAGTGTAGGATGTTTGGCAGCATTGCTGGCATCTACTACTAAATGTCAGTAGCACACCTCCCCACTCCAGATGTAACAACCAAAAATGTCTCCAGGCATTGCTAAATGTCTCCTGGTGGGCAAAATAGCCCTCATTTGTGAACCACTAATGTAAGGGTAGAATCTGCCTTCTTCACTTTAGAAATAGTGTTGAGAAGCTGGGATATCTAGTACTTGTGGGTTTTGTATGACGAAAACCATGAATGTGATCATGACATAGTTTATATAGGCCTCTGATTTCCTCCCTGATCATTAATATTCTTAACAGGCTAATTCAGTCATATGCATTCTTTTTTAGCTAAAACTTTAATATTTCTGCATAAAACATTTCATATGTTTTCTGCTGTTTATACTCTTATTCATTGTTGCATGCCTATTGTTTGCCAGGTATGGCTTCTTTTTACTTTAGGTTTTATCTCTATTGGACAAAATACCTTTTCCTCACTTCTTTAATAAGCAAAGAATTTTAAATACTCATTGTAAATAAGAGTCTTAAATGATTTTGGAAAATCAGTATCATCAAGAAACTAAAATTCTCTGAGCAAAATACCTCAAAGTTTGTCATCTGGCTTTGCTACTCACCCATGAGTTTCTGGGGAAATTATTATAGGTATTTTGTAAACTATCAGTTCTGACATTTCTCATGGTGATCTAAACAGGATTGGTGAGAGAAATAATTTGGTTGTTATTTGCATTTCCTGAAGCTTCTTCTCTCTTTTTCAATGTTGGCCACCCTTCTTGGTGACCCAGGAAGTGATTTTCCCACTAAGCCACCAGAGATTGTTACAATGTTAAATGTAAGTTTCCCAAGATTTCATGTTCCATATGCAAATGGAAAAAACTAAGACCTAGAATCCTGCCATGTTTACATTGATGCTTTTAGGTAGCAGGTCCTTTATTAATGAAGTAAGTTGCAGGGAAAACTCTCATCATTTTCAGAGTAAATAAGCTTGGAAAAGCCCCAGTGCCCAGGAAATTGGTCTCTTGATAAGGTTGTCTGATTTTTCCTTGAGAAATACTCTTTCCTACAGCCACAAGCACACAGAGGTCACTCGGACCTCTTCAATGACTCTCTTGCCAAACCTCCCAGCTGCTTCACAGACAACCGCAGGAGTGTCCTGTCCACAAATATTTACTGAATAACTGCTGTGTGACAAGTGTGGGGATACCCCAATGGATGGCTGTAGCCTCTGCCCTCAGGAACACATGGATGAGACCCAGGAACTAACAGGAGCTACACGGCAGGATGATAAAGGTTTGCTGACAAGAGATGTGAAAGAGTAGCAGCCAAAAAGAAAGATAGTGGACTTTCAAGGAGGATCTCAAAGGGAAGATGCTTCTACTGCATCTTGAAGATTGCCAGGGAAGTAGCCGTGAGAGTGTGTGTGTGTGTGTGTGTGTGTGTGTGTGTGTGTGTGTGTGTGTGTGTGTGTGTGTGTGTGTGTGTGTGTGTGTGTGTGTGTGTGCGCGCGCGCGCATCAGGAGTGGGGCAGGGAGACATTTTAGGGAAAGGAAACCAAACGTTTCCCAACAGCCTCTCCAGCTTCATCTTTTATCCTCTGCCTCTTGCAGCCAGAGGCCTGGAGATGTGAGAGGGCTTGGTTCATGTATCATTCAGGGTTCCAGCAGGAAACAGGTAAACATTCCAAGGAGAAACGAAGTGAGCTCAGGCAAAGGTTTGGGACAGGGTTAAGGAATCAAAAGCCTTGATAAAGCACCCATGGACCAGCCACAGTGGAAACTGTCTCCACTTCTAGGGGTCTGAAGAGCCAAGGGGAGGGATCGTATTACCAAAACCTGGCAAGAACTGCCATATTGTTGAGGAACACAGTGAGTGCCCAGACTGCAGCAAGGTTTCTCTCTCTCGCTCTCTCTCTCTCTCTCTCTCTCTCTCTCTCTCTCTCTCTCTCTCTCTCTCCCCTCATTTTCCTGTCTCCTGCTTGGACTAGTCATGGCAGAACTCAAATGGAAGCTGAGGATCAAGACACCTGATAGATGTAGTCCAGAATCTCTCAGAGCACAGAGTGGGGCACAGAAGGTCAAGTTCTTTAGGGGCAAAAGAAGACTAACCAGCAGAGTTGGTCCAGCTAACTCCAAGTTATCCTGTGTGACAAGAAGCCAGGGAGCACACAGGGGACAAATAAGAGACAAGAGAGGGAATGAGAGGGGAGAGGAGAGGGCAAGCACCAAATCCCACAGACTCTTTCACAGTCTCTGCCCAGTCCTTACTGAGGAGGCAGCTTCAGTGAGGACAGCAGTTCTGGTGTAGGGGGCTAAGTCCTTTTTATACAGTGATTGTGACTCATTTAATCGTTATAACCACCCATGAAGACAGCCACCCATGAAGAATCACTGACTGCCTGCTAAGTTCCAGTCCCTTTGATAACAACATTACATGTGTTGTTTCGTTTTATTCTCACAATAACTCTGGATCATAGGGATTCATTTTTTTTTTTTTTTTTCTTTTTCATGTGAAGGAAGTAAGTTCACTGGAATATAAGTTCCAGGGGCACAGAGATGTGTTCTGTGCTCCCAGAGCCAGGGATAGTGCCTGGTATATATATTATAGGCAATCAGTAAGCGTTTATATTAAAGACCAAAATAGACTCAGAAGCTCTTGGGGTTTGAGTGTTGGGATTAAATTCTGACTCCCAAACTCTAAAATCCTAAACCACGGAACCATCCTGGCCAATTGAAAGGGAACAACCAGGAACGTACACTTGTTCCCCGTGAGTGTCCATGAAGATCTGCTTTGGTCGACGCCTCCCCTAGGGGAAAGCTGATTGGACTCTCCCCCACCAAGTGCATTCACTTATTCATTCAACAAATGTATCCTGAAGACCTGCAGTAGTATTAGTCTGGAAGCTCCAAGAGGGCAGGGTGTGTGTTTTGTTCACTTACATGTAGCCCTAGCACACTGGTCTATATAGAAGGCCTTCAGTAAATATTTGCTGAGCCTATAGATGAATGAGAAGCAAGATAAATGCAAGCACTGTGCAAAGCCCTGGTGTGCAGAGTTCACAGTGGATGAGACTGGTCATCAGCATGTAAGGGCAATGGTAGGTGTCTATATGGGGTACAGTTCAAAAGATCAGAAAATAAATAGCAGCTAACCAGGTTAAGTCAACCTCCATGAGTTGAGTAGATAATTGCCAGACAGATGGGGAGGAAGTTTCAGAGAGATCATGCCAGGAAAATGGTGTGGCTTCACCAAAAGTGCACAGCGGGTGGGGATATGTGTGAGGCTGCAAGGGGCAGAGGATGACAGATGAAGCTGGAGGGGCTGTTGGGAGCCAGGTCACAGACAACCTGTCTGCTGCACTGTGAGGTGTAGACTTGCTCCAAACACCCTGCCCTGTATCTATCTCGGTTGCCTTCTTTTTGCTCATCTAAGCTTAATCCATCCACAGCACACCCTGGAGCCATCCTGTCTCACATGCTCAAGGACTGCATTCCTGCAAATCTTCCCCCGCCCCTTCCATCAGCAAGTTTCCTTCTCTACCAGAACATTCCCATCATCATAAAACTGTTACAATATACTGTGATTTTTGCATCTTAAAAAATAAAGTTGAAAAAAAAATTTTTTTAAAGAACTATCTTTGATCACTTATTTTACTTCACCCATTGCCCTATTTCTTAGCAACCCCTAAAAACAAAACTCATCAATCTAGGCTCCATGTCTAGGCTCTCTGTCTCTACTCCCTTTTCTCCCACTCTCCTTGAAACCCATTGCAAACAGGCTTTGGAATATTTGAATCCAGCCACTCTGCTGAAACAGCTCTTTTCAAGGTTTCCAGTGACCGTGACGTTGCTGAACCCAGTGGCCAGCTCTTGGTCCTTGTCTCAGCTCACCTCTCAGCAGCACTGGACACAGTCCACAAGCATCTCCTCACACACTCTCTTCACCTGGCTTCCAAGACTCTCTGATCTCTCAGTTTCCTCCTATTTTATAAGAACAAACACCAGACTACAAACCAGAAAATTTATGTTCTGGTGAATTTCCAATGTTTCTCAAGTTTTCAACCCCTGTTGATAAGCAGATGTCATAGTGCCCTGTGTTCTTTCCCTGACCTCCCACCCCCGCCCCCACACACATGCATATGCACACACGCACGTGCACACACATATACACGCATATGCACACGCACACATGCACACACTTATACACACGCATGCATATGTGCTGCTCACGCAAGACTCCAGACAAGTGTGAAGACCAAAAGGAACTGCCTCCTTCCTCTGCAGTTACTCCAGAATAATGGGGGAGGCAGAGTCTGCAAATCTTTTCTGCAAAGTGCCAGGCAGTAAATAAGTAAATATTTTAGGCTTTGCCAACCACATAGTTAATTCCCCCTCCCCCCACTGCTCCTCCTCTCCACCTCCTCCTCCTGCTCCTCCTTCCTCAATTCTTTAAAAATGTACCCCACAAATATGTACAATTACTATGTGTCAATTATAAACTTAAAAAATGTAGAAACCATTCTTAGCTTGCCAGCTACACAGAAATAGGCCATGGGCCGATTTGGCTTGCCCGTAGTTTGTGGATCCCTGGGGAAGAGCATGTATGAAACTCCTGGTTTTCCCAGGATCGTCCAGGTTTTAAAACAAAGTCTTGTGTCACAGTCAAACCAGAACAGTTGGTCACCCTAGTACCACTTACTAGCTCTGTGACCTCAGGCAATTACTTACCCTCCCTGGGCTGCTTTCCTTTTCTGTGAAATGAAGCTAATAAGACCAAGCACAGGTGTTACTGGGTTGTCCCTAAAGCACCATGTGTAAAGGCCAAAGCACAGTGTCCGGAACACACCTGGGGTGTGTAAACAGAAGTTCTGCTCTTGTCCCCCATGTGGAGAGGCTGGCAGGGGTTTCTAGGTGGTGGAGTTAACTCAGGCCGGAAAATACTCTTGGAGCAATTGTGGCTACTTGCTTAGTCCGTGTCTTATAATACGGTAGGATAGACATTTTAAATGTTAACACCTTAAACTTATTGGCATTAGCATAGTTTCTCTTTAAAATTTGTGGTACCACTAGTTATATTTCTGGATTTAAAAAAAGAATTCTTAACTTCATCATTTTTACCTTATCTATTTTTAAAGGGTTTAATCATTTTTTTTTTTATTTTTCTTCAATTCCAGGCCTTCCTATTTTTAGCCTTTAACATTTTTATTTCCTCTTTAATGTCTGTTTTTTTAATCCATTTTTTTAAAAAAACGTATATTCTGTTCTCTTATTCTTTTTATTCTATTTTTCAAAATTCTCTCTTTTTGTTATCTTTTGAAAAGACTACATTTTCCCCTCCTTACTTTGTAATCTCCCTGGATATTGTTCTGTGAATGTAGCTTGTTAATGTAGGTTCTCACTGCTCAGTTTTACTTTTTACTGCATGCCAGCTGAGTTCTGCATGCCTCATTTTTTTGTCTTTTTCTTCAATATTCTCTTGACTTTACTACTTTAGTGCTCTGCTGTTTTTAAACTTTATTATGCACTATTTATAATTATTTTTCCAATGTACTATGCACTATTTATAAGGAGCAGGCAGGAAGCGTGGCCGCAGAGCTGACAGCTGTGGGGAGAGCCCACGACCCTGGCAGAGGGTGCTGGCCGGTCCTGTGTGTCCCTCGCTTGGCTCTGCAGCTACTCATGTGAATTCTCTTATTCTTTCATCCCTTTCTTCACTGAATCTTTAACGAGTTGAACCTGGGTGACAACCCTTCCTCGTGCTACATCTCAAGTGACCTTTCTAAACACAAATCTGACCATGTCACTTACCTGCACAAACCCTTCAACAGGTCACCATAATGACATGAGACAACAAGAACAATAATGACAATAGCTGCAACCACAGTCAATACAGAGTGAGCAATTACTCTTTTACAGGCCTTTTGCTAATTGCTTTCATCGATATGCAACAACATGCTGAGAAAGGTATTCCCATTTTACAGATAAGAAAATCTGAGGGCCAGAAAAGTTAATTAGCTGGACAATTTCGTATTGGCAACAGCATTACTGGGAGCCCAAATGCTGGACCTCTGGGCTAAACTGCTAAGCTCTATGCACATAGCACAGCAAACAAAACCATTTAGCATTTGCTCCCTTAGTGAGGATGGTAACTCATCCCAGCCACCCTGTGGGTACACGGTAGAGATGGGATTGAAGGCCCACTCTGTCTGATCTGATTCCAGCGTTGGCTCCTTAACCACCCCTTCCACTATTTTCCCTGCTTAGTAAATAATGGACATAACCATTCCTTGCAAAGTAGCATAAAGAAGACTTTAATATTTTATTTTCCTCTGGGACATTTCTTAACCTGGAGGAAGAAAATCCATAACGTATCATTTCTCCAGAAATAAAATAGAAAAATATTACATCATAGACTATAATTTAGAAAAAGAGATGGCTTCATATTTCAGTACCTAAGCAACATTTATTGGGCTTCTGTTATCTGCTAAGCACACTCACATATATATGAGAGTCTTTCAAAAAGTTTGTAGAAAAATAGAGTTGAAAGATAAAATGAGTCTTTCCATGAACGTTTTGAAGTACTCTGGTATGTATATATATGCACACACACACATATATATATATTTATCTCACTTATTTGAGGCAAAGGTTGATTCCCATTTTTCAGATGAGAAAGTTGAGGCTCAAAGAGACATAGAGTGACTTGCCTAAGGACACGTAGCTACTAAGTGGCAGAGCTGAGGGATGCAAACCCAGGTCTCTGGTTACAAAGTCCCAGCCCTGGCAGGTTCAAAGGCTTTCTGTGGGTGGCTAACCCACCCACTCTGCCAGGATCTCCCCACACCCCCAGCAGAGTTCAAACGCTCCCTGGGAGCTGTAGAGACCAACCTCTATCCAGATTTTCTCCCTCATTCCCCAGCCCCTATGTTCATTCTTTTCCTTCCACAGCCCCTCCCCAGGCCTAATGCGCAGCTGCCAATGCTTCAGTGTGGATCTCATGAGGACAGATCTAAGTCCAAAAGCAGGGAGGCCTCAACAAGCGCACATTTTTCCAGCTAAAGAATGACTTGTGTGGAATCACATCATAGGGTGCAAAGGACACAGGCTTTGGGGTTGAAGGCCTGGGTGGTCATCGTAGCTCCAGAATTTCCAAGTGCTTAGCTTTTTTTTTTTTAAATGATAGATCTGAGATTTTATTTTTTTATTGGTTGTCAATATTCATGAGATACAAAGCTGATTGTCACCCCTCGTGTCCAAGATGTGAAGGCCAGATCCGTACTGGCAGCATGCCCATTACAACAAATTGCAATCGTACACCGTGTCCCCCACCCAAGGACAAGTTATTCTCAGGGTCTTAGTTGCACCATTTACAGAGGGACGGAATATGATGTGCCTGAGAACTCCCATGAGGAGAGGAGATAAGGCTGCAGGCACTTGACAGGCACAGCGCCTAGTTCTTCATGAGATGCTCAATGAATATCTGAATTGAATCAAGTAACTATTTTTAAGATGCATTCAAAGACCCTTTCCCTGCCTTAGGTGACTCCCTTTTATTTTCTATAACCACTTGGAAGCCAAACCTTTCTTCTGGACTGTGCTAGAAAAGCCTGCAAACAACATACATGTCCCTCCCAAGACTCTTTCTCCTTTACCAGGCACAAGAACTGAGCAGTAGAAATGGCCAAATCCTAGAGTCTGTCTCGTATGTGTGGAATTCAAATTTGTTGATCAAGGGAACTTTCACTGAATTAGTCCAGCAGAGGACTCAGGGACGGGCTTGGAGAGCACAGTGATTATAAGTTCAGGCTCTGGCTCCAATCACCAGGGTTCAAACCCAACTCTACCACATGCTCCATTATCTGGAGCAAATGATTAAACTTTGAGCTTCAGCACCTGCATCTACAAAATGCTTATCGTAATAGTGCCCACTGTATTGGGCTACTGTGAGGACTCAATGAATTAAAACATGCAAGGCACTTTGAACAATTTCTCTGGAGCATATTAAGTGCCTGATAAATGCTATCTGTTAGAGAATGATGTCCCACCTCTCCACCAGGGCTCATTCACTTGCAGATACGAGGCCTTTACCTACATCTTTCACGTACACCCACTATGTGGTGGCAAGGTATTCAACCTGCCTCATGCACTATCCAGTATTTATTTACTAACTTATACCTCTGTCTCCTGACCGGGCTCCATTTCCTCTGAATACCAAAGATCTCCTTCAGGTCCTAGCCAGTTCTTGCTTGGATTCCACAAAATCAGACCGCCTGTACTCAAATCTTTGTCCTACCACTGTGGGCTGTGTAACCATAGGCAAGTGACCTAACTTCTCTGAACCTAAGATCTGTCATAAGTAAAAGAGACATAATAATTCCTTCCTTACTGAGATGAAATGAGAGCATATATGAAAAGCACTTAGTAAAATGCTCTACACTTCATGTAAACTAAACTGAAGTAAGTTATACTTGCTATTATTTAGTCTCCCAATTTTAGTTTGCCCATCCTTCAAGATTTATGATAAAACATTTGTCCTAAAGACAAACCAGGGTATTAAATTCATAAAAGAAAATATTGGAAAATATCCCAATGCAAATCAATCAGTATTGGATTACAGTGCATTGTTTCTTTATATTCCTTCTATATTTTCAAAATAAAACTCCAGGGACTGATTCAGTAGTTGCTTTCCCAGAACTGGTCTTTCCATACACACAACAGCACTTGAATGGATGCTTCAGGGAGACCCAGAAAAAAATGGAAGAAGAGTCTTCTTCGTGTTCTGGACATAGCAGGCCTCCTCTGGCCTTCAACAGCTTGGACTGCAGGCTGCTGACTGCGGTGACGTGCCGCGCACATGTGTGCTGCAGAGAAACTGTAGTTTACATTCCTGTGGCACCAGAAACGCACACTTTATTGCAGAGGAGAGAGATGTCCCCACAGGAATCCCCCAGGAAGCCTTCACCCTGCGCAGTTAGGCCCATTGGATGCTTGGCAGTGAGCAGCAGGAGGTCTTTTCTGCAATGAAAAAACACAGATCCTGTATCAAATGGGGGATCTGGCTCTGAGTCCTCCCAACTCTGAACTCCTTCACATCAGACAGCAGTGCCCACACTTGTGGCTACCACCGTGGGGGGAAGGACACGAGGCTCCCCAGCCCACACGGGGACTCTTCCAACTCCTGGGGCTCAGGGAGTGAGTGGGGGAAGGCGAGGTGGGAGTCTTCCTATTCTGGATGAATTTATGGAGGGCTTCTCACATTAGAGTGACAACTTTCCTCTTCCCAGTGATGACAAAACTGCACAAAAGAGGTGGGCAATTGGAATTTGCTCATGTGATTATGACAAGTCAGTAGATTCCACAAGTGTTTATGGAGCCCTGGGATGCCAAGCCCCATGCTGAGAGATGAACAAACAATGGATAGTCTCTGCCCTCACAAGTTCACAATTTAGTAAGGCTGATGGACATATAGAACGGAGATCAAAATTCAGTGCAATTTGGGACCTTCAGGTGACTTACATGAAGCCTGTGGACCCACCGTGCCAGATTACCTTGGGAGCTTTCTAATAATAAAGATCCCCAGACCACATCCCTGGGCATTTTTATTCAATAGATCTGAGTAGGGCCAGGGGATCTGCATTTTTTAACTACCCCAGGTGATTCTCATGTGCAGTCGGAGTAATTAACTTGCCACAAAAATTCCATCAGTGAATCCTGTCATCTCTTCCTGTGAAATATACCCACGTTCTGTCCCTCTATCACCAACTTGCACAATTACCACCCTGGTCCAATCCAAAATCCCTTTCCAAGGAGATTTTTGGAAGAGGTCTCTAGCTTGTCTGCCTGACCCCACTCTTACCCCATTGCAGTCTGTTCTTTTCACAGATTCTTATAGCAGGGAAGGTACATCACTTTTCACCAAAGCTCAAAACCCTCCAGGGCCTTCCCATCTTATGGAGAGAAAACCCAATTCTTATCCAGGCTGCAAGACCCTACATGGTCTGACCCTTCTTGACCTTTCAAAAAGTTTCCCCACCCTCCTGCACCTCTGTGCTCAGCCACAGTGGGCTTCTTGCTCCTCCTGCCTCGGGGCCTTTGCACATTCTATTGCCTCTGCCTGGAATGCTCTTCCCAAATATCCTCGTGACTCACTCCGTCACGTCTTTACAGTCATTGCTCAAATGTCTCCTTATCAGAGAGGCCTTCTCTGAATACTTTGTAAATTAGCCATCCCGGCCCTGCTCCTTCACTTTCCATCCTTCTTCTGCTGTTGTCTTCTTCTTCCAAGCCTTTATAACTCACACACACCATCACCCCCACCACCACCACCACTACCACCACCATGTATCAGATCTTTCTTGGTTTACTTGTGTAATGCCCATCTCCCACCACTACAGTGAGAGTAGGACTTTATCTGCTTTGCACACTGCCAGTTCATAAAACTGTGCCTGACACATAGAACTTGCTCTATAAATAATTTTGAGTGGATAAATTAATAAATAGAAGTGAGAGGTTCAGAAGGCTTCCCAAGTGTAGTTTACAAATATATAGGAGTAGGAGAAAAAAAAAAGATCGACAAATATTTCTTAAGTGTCAGTTTTGGGTTAGAGGTGACTTACAAATAGGGTCGGACAGCAGGGATCTTTGTAGAGCTGTAAATTGGAGGGATTATGAAATTCAACTAATTTGAGACAGTCGTAACAATATGTATTTACCCTTCATGGAACCACAGATCTGCAATTGCCACAATGGAATAGTATCTCCTTTACAAAATTTAGTAAAAATAAGTAACAATAATAATAATAGAGCAATTCTGGTATTTTTAGATAATTATTTTATATTAAAATGCAAAAACTTATGTGTAAAGTTGTTTGTGAAGTCAATCACTGACCAAGGATCTACAGTCTCTGTATGGGTGGTCTACGTCTGGACTCCACTCTCCTCCACTGGTCCTAGACCTCAGTTTTTGTTATCCTGAATCCATGAGTTTTGAACATTCTGCTCTTTTTCAGACTTTCAGTCACCTCCTTTGGAATCTGCGAATGACCTTAGGAAGGACGAGACGTTCCAAATGCCAGGCTCACCTGTATGAGTATACTTGTAGGTCTTGATGCCTTAGGTTTTTTTACTGCCTTGTTAGATTTTAAATGCAATTTTATATTCCCTTTATGTGCACATCACAATTTATTCAGTCATTCCCCCTACTGTTAAAAACATGCAGTGTCCATTAAGTTTTTTATTTTCATAAATAAAGCTTCAGTAAATATCCCTTAACAGAAATTTCTGATCTTGTATTTGATGATTTCCTAAAAATAGATTTCTAGAAGTTGGGTGTCCAGGTGAAAAAAAATGAGTAAAATTTTGCAACATGTTGCCAATTCGCTTTCCAGAAATATTGCAGTAAAGCACATCCCTATTCTCAAGGTATTCGATTGTTCTAATTAATAAAATCTAGTTATCTTTAATTTGAGACTTCATTTACACTTTTCTGCTTAGAAGATTAGAGTAATATTTTATTTTCCTTTTTTTATAGCCTCACTTTCCACATTTAGCTCTGATCCATTGAAATTTATTTTGGCATTTAGTTGAGATGACTATCAACCATTTTTTTTTCAGTAATTGACCAATTATCCTTTTATGGACAATTCTTTTTTCCACTAAATTGTTGAGCTATATATATCCTATACAAACTCACTGTGGTTTCTATTGTCTGTTTCCGTGCCGTGTACTCTAATTTTATTCCATTACTTTTTCAGTTGAGTGTTTCTCTCCTGCTACAGAGCTTTGATTATTGTAGCATGATGGCACATGTTAGCTTCTGCCTCGGCAAGGCCCCACTCTAATCTCTTTTGTAAAAATTTATCTGGTGATCTAACTTATACATTATTTCAGATATATTTTTAAATTATCTTTAAAGTTTCATATGAAAATTCCACATGGGAGTTTGATCGTAATAATAAAAAGCTGTAAGCAATTTGGGCAATATTTACAGTTAACAATAGTTGGCATTCCTTTACCAGAAATACATCCCTCCTTTATTTATTTATTTATTTTTTTGGTAAAGTAACACACTTTTCTTCTTTTCTAGCTCTCACACAATTGTTATTATTGCTGTCAAGGATATTCTTTGGTGTTTTACATTATTATTGTGAGTAAGATTACCATTCCATCATATCTTGTCAATAATGATTACTGGTACATAGAAAGCTATTTATTCATTCATTTATTCTTTCATCAAATATCTAGCACTTATTAATACTGAGTAGTTAATAGAATTATGCTGAGCACTTATCTACTGTGCTAGATAATAGGTGTCACTCATTGTCTAAACAAAATTTCCGTAATATTAGAATCAAAAATTTAGTGTGGCAGACAGGCATCAACCAACCAACCAAGCAAATAAATATATAATTATAATTTGTGATAAAAGCACAGGGTGCAGGAATAAAGAATAGCAGGGAAATTCTGGTTTGATATAGTAATCTGAGAAAACTATAACAAAGCCCAAAACAGAAGGATGAGAGAAATCCCCAAGGTGAGAAGTATGGGGGAAGTGTCCAAGACGGAGGGTACAGTGTTTGAGTAGACCACAGATAGGAAAGACATAGTGGAGAGACAGAAAGTAAACCAGATTAGTAGGAACAACATGAGTAAGGGAGGAAGTGGTAGGAAATAAGCTTGAAGAGGATCAAGCAAGCTTTACTGACATGATGGGGAGTTTGCATTTTACTCTTTTTTTTAGCAATAATTTATCTACCTATCTGTTTAAAATCTATATATTTGAATAGGTACGACATGCACATATACAAAACACAAAAGGTAGAGATTGTAAACCCAAGCTTCAGTTTCTGTCCCCAAAATATCCAGTACCTACTCGGTCTGTGCATATAAAAATAATAGCAAATGCTAACCCTTTGCTTTTTTTCCCCTCTTAATATACTATTCAATTGTATGGATTTATAATTTAACTAATCCTCTGATCATGCCCATTTAGGTTATTTCCACTAATATGCTATCATAAACAATATTATGATACCCTTTGAATTTTGCATAGCAGTGGTCATATTTATAAAATAAGTCTATAGATGTGGAGTTACTGGGCTAATGAGTATGAATATTGTCAGCTTTTATACATATTAACAAATTCATACATTCCCCAACTAGGTATGAGAGTGACTATTTCCCCCACAATCTAGCCAGAGAAGTAGTATGTTATCAAAGTTTTGATCATTGTTGATTTATTGGGTAAAAATTGACATCATATTCTATCTCATGTATTCATCAGCAATATATTATTTAGTTTTACTTGTTCTGAACTTTGTCATCGGCATCGTATTTTTTTCTTCATTACTAATTTCTGTACTTACCCATGTTGACGCATAAGGTGAGAGTTGATTTATTTTCACTGTTGAGTAGTATTTTGTTGTTATAATGTAACACAAAATATTTATCTACTCTACTATTGATGGACATTCAGATTCTTTCCAGTTCCAAGCCCATATGGAAAATGCTTCTCTGAACATCTTAGGCATGTCTCCTGGGCAAACATGCAAAGGTGACTCTGGGGTGTGGCATTGAAAGGCGCAGTTGTAGGATGCACAAATTAAACATTAGTGTGTAAAGCCCAAGTAGCATCAATTCATATTCCCACCAGCGTCCTTCCCGTTTTAATAATCTCCCATTTTGGGGGGTGAGGGAGGAGGGCCAACTTTGTGTGTATGAAATGATCTTGCATTTTACCTTTGTTTTCCATGGGATTGGGATTGGTTGTCTTTTTCTGATAGATTTATAGAAGTTCATCATATGAACTGAAAATGAATTCTTTGCTGGTTATAAGTGCTGCAAATATCTTTTCTCAGTATTTTTTCTATTTTATTTATGTTGTCTTTGGATAGAGTCAAAATTCTTAACTTTAATTTGATAAGTGTATTAAGCTATTCTTTATGGCTTCCACTCTTTGTGTTTTATTTTTTAAATCTATCAAGGTAATAAAGATATTCTTCTAGATTGTCTTCTAAAATTTTATATTTTTGCCTTTCATATGTAAAACTTCAATCCATCTGCAATGAATTTATTTTCCAAGTGGATAACAGTTTGTCCCAAATGCTTTGTTGAAAAGTTCTTCTTTTCAACCTGCAATGCCCAGTTGTCAAGATTGTGTGTTTATGTTTCTGGGTTCTCTACTCACATCCATTGGTCATTTTGTGTATCCTTGTACAAATACCATGGTCTCTTAATTACTGTAGTGTTACAATGAGTCTCTATATCTGGAACTGCAAGTCTCCCCATTTTGTTATTCTTTAGGAATATCTTGTGTATTCTTGACCTTTGACCTTCCATATAAATTTTAGAATCATCTTGAATTTCACTGGGGGGAAAAATACCTACTGAGATTCGAGAATTTTGCTACTGCAGTTCTTTCCTATCCATAATATGGTATACAGTCCTACATTTATTTAGAACTTCTTTGATTACTTTTAATTAAATTTCATGATTTTCACAATTAAGGATTCGCACATATTTTGCCTTAGATAATTTTCTAGATAGCTTATGGCTTGATAACACAGTGTGAGAAAAATAACATATATATATAGATAAATTATATATAAAATGTTGAAACTCCATTTTCACTTTGTTTTGGCCTCATGTGTGTATAGAAATGCAATTTACTTTTCGTTTTGATTTTATATTCAGCATCTTAGCTAAACTCTTATTCATCTTAACAATTTTTCTGTAGAGACTTTTGGAGATTCCATACGGCTAATCATATCATCTGCAAATGATGACAGTGTCATTTTTCCTTTCCATCAGGACTTTGGGCTTTTCTTGTGGAAATATTTTTAATTATGATTTTATTTATTTAATTTTTCTCTTCTCTTTTTGAGTCAGCCTTGGTAAAGATGCATTTTCAGAAATATATCGATTCCATGTAAGATAGTATTAGCATTAATCGTAGTATATTTTTACTATTGATTGGTTTCTGCAATATCTTTAAATGTCCAATTTTCTATTTCTAATATTATTTATTTGTACCTTTCCTTTCTTTTCCTTGTTGAGCTTATGAGAAGTGTTTCTGTTTTATTAGTCCTTTAAGAGAACAAAGTATTGACTTTATTGATCATCTTTATTGTATATTTGTTTTTTTAGTTCATTAGTTGCTGCTCCTATTTTATTTATTTTTTTTTCTTCTACATACTTTTGGTTTATTAGGGTTTTTGTTGTTGTTGCTGTTAGTTTTGTGTTTTTGCTAAATCCTTAAGTTGAATGACTAGCACATTCATTTTCAACCTTCCTCCTTTTTTTTAATGAAGACTTTATGATTATAAATTTCTCTGTAAGAACCACTAAATTCTGTTCAGTAGATATTTTCATTATTCTTTAGCTGTGCTACATATTTTCTATTATTCTTAGATCCATGAGTTATTCAGAAATATTTTCAATTTCCAAACAGATGGTGTTTTTCTAGTGATCTTTTTATATTGCTTCGTAACTGGATTCACTGTAGTCATTGACTGTGGTTACATGATACTAGTTCTTTGAAATTTGCTGAGGCTAGTTTCAGGTCCTACTAGAAGATCATATTTTACAAATTTTCAGCATGTGTCTAAAAATAATTTGTACTAATTACTGAATATAAAATCCCATTTTACAGTTGTCCATTGTAGGAGCTATTCAATTTGTCTCTTTGATGATTTTTTTTTTTTTTTGTCTGCTTGGAATGTCAGCTACTAAAAATTGTTAAAATAGACTACTGTAATGTAGATTTATAAATAATTACACAGATTTCTTTATTATTTTACATTGTATATTTTGAAGCTATACTATTAAATTTGTCCTAAGTTCAGAATTTTTATATCTTTCTGGTGAATTAAACCTTCTAACATTATATAGTAACCCTTCTTATCTCTAGTAATGCTTTTTTCTTAAATTCTCTTTAATCTGGTATTTACACAACAAAACTAGTTTTATTCTGTTTGACTCAAACTTTTTATATCAGCATATTTTAGAAATATCTTCTACAAATAGCACATAGAATATTTCTTTTTATCTAATCTGAAAATATTATCATAGCTTAAGAGTATGTCCCTATATGTAACATTTTTCTCTGTTTTCAAGAATTTCTTTTGCTTTTAGCATTTTGCCTATGATGTGCCCAAGCACAGTTGTGTTCACATTTATCCTGTGTGAGGTTTTCTGAGATTCTTGATCTGTAAATGCATGGCTTTATAATATTTGGAAAAAAAATTGTTTATTATTTATTCAAACAAACTATTTTTTCTCTCCTTCTGAGAATCCAATTACATGTATGTTAAGCCTTTTAATATTGTTGCACAGATCATTAAAACTTTTAAATGTTTTTCTATTAATGTATTTAATATATGGATATTTTCTATTGATGTATTTTCATGTTTACTGACTCTTCTTTCTGTCATCTACATTCTGCTGTTAATATCATCCAGTGAATGTTTCTGTTTCAGATATTGTGTCACTTGGTTCTAGAATCCTCATTTTTGTGGTTTCTATTTCTCTGCATATTTTCTATCTTTTTCTTCATCTCTAGCATATTTACCATTATATCACTGATCAAAGTTGTAAGAGCTGCTATAGTTTTTGTCTGCTAGTTCCAATACCTGAGTCCAATCAAAATTGGTGTCTGTTGATTATCTTTTTCTCTTGATAATGAGTCACATTTTAATGTTTACCCCTATGTCACATAATGTTGTATTGTGCTCAGAGCATTGTGAATAGTATGTGGTGAAGAATCTGAATTCGCTTACGTTCCTCTGAAAAAGGTGATTTTTGTTTTGTTTTAGCAGGTGATTAACTGGGTTGGAATCAAATGAAAATCTTTGACTTTTGGAGTGCAACCCAATTCTCAGTTCAGTTATTTTATCCTTAATTCAGTTGCTTGCTGTCACCTGTGCAGGTGTGGTTCAGGGAAGAGTTTATACAAGAATTTCAAGTCCCCCCTTGCAGGCTCTCTTCTTTTGGGGAGTCCTCCCTTACTTTCCAGTAGCTATAGTTGTTCTCTGCTTCTTTGCCACCTGAGTTTTCCGTGGGAGTTTTATCTACCCCCTCAGTGTACCAACTATGACCTGCCCTCAGGCTAAAGCCCTAAAAAAAAGAAATTCTCACTGTGCTGTTCCTTTCGTCCGTCCATGTGTTGATTCAGTTCCCGGATCTACCTGTGTCTCTTCACTGGAGAGTAATTTGGAAGGGAGCACATGTGAAAGTAGAAAGCATTAATTTAAAAGTCCAGCAAAGACAGTTTGATGCCTAGGAATAGGGTAATAGAAATGGAGATAAAAAGCAGTAGACAAACGTGGTATCTTTTCTTGAGTTAGAAACAAGACTTTGATAAGCACTAAAGTCCAAATACAGTAGTAACATTTAATGAATACCTTTCTGTTTCTCATTGTCTCTTCCCCATCCTCCTACCTGATACTGCAGCCCTTAAAAGGTCAAAACCTTCAGCTAGTGAAGGGGAGAGTTGAGGCAGAGTGAGAAAGAGAGAAGAAACCAGTCAGACCCCCTCCCTCACTTTCTTAACTCAGGTTTCCAGTCCAGGTTTAAACTTGAAGTGGAAAAGCTTTAAATTGGGTAAAGTCGCCAAGGAAGGCCTCTCTGAAGAAATGACATTGGACTCGATCTGAATGAAGGGCGTGGTTCTATTAATTTACTGTGAAACATTTGGATTGCTACATTAAGATTTACCTTTGGAATTTTTATTTATTTTTTTCTCTTTACCTACAAACAGCTCTTGTTTTAACCACCTGACGAGGCTGTTTAAAATTCTGTTTCAGATTGTGGCCCAGGCAGTGTTGTTCATGTGTATGAACACAGCTGGAATCTTCATCAGTTACCTGTCAGACCGGGCCCAGCGCCAAGCCTTCTTGGAGACACGGAGGTGTGTGGAGGCAAGGCTGCGCCTGGAGACAGAGAACCAAAGACAGGTACCAAGTGGCACGGCTTTGTGTCCCAGTTATCACCTAACCAGTCTCTGAATTACATGGAGCTTTTTTTCCTCCCAAACACATTCTGACTTGCAAGCGCTCTCTCAAAGTTTGTGTCATGGGATTCCAGAGTCTAAAATAGTTATGTTAGGCTTACAGGTCAAAGTGGGTTTGTCTTATTCTGCACACTCAATTATAGTCACAAGTCACATAATGACAGGAATACGTTCTGCGAAATGTGCCATTAGACGATTTCATTGCGTGAACGTCATAGCCTGCATTGACATAAACCTAGACGGCATAGCCTTCTGCACACCTAGGCTATAAGGTGTAGCCATTATAATCTTATGGGACCACCATGATATATGTGGTCTATTGTTGACCAAAACATCGATATGTGGCGCATGACTCTGATTGTTTCCCACAAGAAATAAAATAATTGTAGTCACAAGGTAGCTTTCTTACACCTGTGACTGACATCTATGTGTGTGAACAAGGTCATGGTTCTAAAAATCATCAACTTTCACCTTTGGCCCTCGTTCTCTGACACTGTAAATTGTTATTGAGGATAAAATCTTTCACTGCGTAGCAATTCAAATTATAGGAAGCACATAGGAGAATCTTGTACATGTCTAGTCCCTAATAAGTCATCCTGATTTTCAGAAGAGGTGTTGCACAAAATAAATTCTATAGACATGACGCCAATTCCAGATTAAGGGTTGCAGTAGGAAAGCAGGTTAGATGGGGCCAGGGGGGAAATAACAAGTTCCAGCTTGCAGAGGTTGCAATAAAGGAGTTTCTTGGACATACTGATCGGGTGGATGTTATGGGGACTTAAAAAACAGTGTTGTCCACAAATGATAGTTTCTCCAAGATGAAATTAGCTTTCAAAGAACAAAGATTTGCCCCATTAAGCTATTCATGTACTCAAAATCCATGTATACTTTGCTTCTAAAAGCAGTTTTCAGAGGGAAATATCAGGAACGTGTTGGAAATTAGTTTTAAAATCAACATATAGTTTCCTGAGTTTATATGCTCTTGGGCATTCTGTGCTCAATAGATATATTAGTTCTACCATACTAGGCTGTTTTTCTTAAAGTTACGTCTTGTATATCATAACACACTTGTTACTTTAAGCTTTATGCAATAATGGTTTGAGAAATTATGAAGAAAGTAGCAGTGAAAGACCCAACATTTTCTTCTTGATAAATTTGATGAAATCACCAGAAAAATACGGATCTCTGAAGTAAGTGAAGCCACGTCTGTGTATAATGGATGAGGCGGACAGGTAGGGCACAACTTGCCAAGACTCAGTGCTCACTGCCATAAGTTATCACCAGGGGCACAGAGGACACTACTGAATTTCCAGCTTCTACGCTGACTTCGCAGGATTTAGAACAGAGAATTTCTAAGTTAATGTCTAAGACAATTATGGAACCTCATTAACAGCTTTATTGTTTTTCTGAATAGCTCTTGGAATAATTTTTTTAAAATAACTTTAAGGAAGAAAGCACCTTATACAATAAACATGAGTATCTCCCAAGACTGTGTATTATGTTGCTGTGCAAAACAGAGCAGCTTCCAGACTGGCACGTCACTCTTTCCATGGAATCTGTGCCAATTCAGAGAATGCTGCCATGTTAATAATTTATTCAACTATTCTTGATGTTCTATCACAACAAGAGCTGCAATTGTGGGCGAGTTGTCTGGAATGCCTTTTATTTAGTGTTTATAAAATATTGAAGACACTGAAAATTATTGCCTTATCATATCCATAAAACTTTTTTTCTTTTCCCATCCTTTAAGTTGGGTATCTTGGAATCACAGTGGTCTAGTAATCTAACTTGCTGGAAGGATCTACTAATCTAACATATGGAGGGTCTTCTACCATCCTTCCTAACCTTTTTTCTTTTAAGTTGGTAGAAGGAGAAAGAAAATAATAATATACAGAGGTGAGAACAAGTGACAACCAGAATGTAGTGAAAAGGCCACTAGAGTTTGTGCAGTGGCTGTCTTCCTAGTTGAACCACCTAAGTCACTTGCCTCCAAGCCCCAGGTTCCTTGTTCATACGTGGGCCATATCTCTCTCTTCAGCACTGCATTTGCCTCAAATGAGATAATGTGTATAAAGCAATACAAAATTATGTCAGTCTTATTTTAATGGATGAAATACAAGAAAAGACAATCTTTTGGTGAAAAGTTCTTTGTTCTGAGGATTAAGTAAAATATGCTGTAGACATCTTATAGTCCTATGTTCACAACTATGATAAAGTATTTCTGGCATACTGACCACCCCTTCTTCCCCCAGGGGTAGTATCTGAGATAGCTAGCTTTATATTATTCGATGATAAAGTTACTTTCCATTGACATTTGATCTCTGCTTCAGGTTTCAATTATCCCTGAGAACTTCCTCAGTGGTAGATGGACAGTGTAGTCTAGATAGAAGATGCAGACTTTCAAACAAGACCACCCTGGATTTGAAATCTTTGCTTAGTTACTATTTTAGTGAGCTTGAGCAAGCTCTGTGTCTTAGTTTCTCCATCAATAGCATGGAGATAATAACACCTTTCCTGAAAATTATCCTTAATGGCTAAAAATATTGTGAGCAATATGCTTGCAAATCAGTGAAGAGTTTCTATTAGGGTTATTGTGCATAATGATTTATATGAGTCAGCAATATAGCTCAGTTTCAAGAGGGCTCATTTGAGAATACATTATTGATTGGCTTGTCTAAGTTGAAGTAACTTAGGGTTATTTATACGGAGGTAGAGCAGGATGGTGGTTCTCTATAGGTACATAGCAACCAGAACACATCACTAAGCTCCATCCATATCCTTTAAAATATCCTGTGTCTTTGACTAATTCATCCCCATTTTCCTCTTATCGGAGCTAATTATAATGCTGTAACTATTAAAAGTTATATACTTTGTGAAAGAGACACTGTAAGACCCTAAGTGACAGCAGATGCTTTTTCCTTGGACAATTATCCCAAAGGTGACTAATGGATTTTCTTTTTCGGCATTATAAGTGCAGAATCAAAAAGGCCCTATTCCATAGCAATGAAGAATTTTGTGGTATTTTCTAAGCACTGGGTTTATCTCATGAGAGGATACAAAGGAATTATTTATGTGACTTAATTTGTTCAACCATGAATTTATTTATTGAGAGTACATTATGTGCTGGGAGCCCTGCTGGGTATTGGGAATATAAATGCTGATAATCAGTTTCTGTCCTTACAGAGTTTACTGGGTATAAAAGGAGACAAATGACTGTATAGATACTTGTGGCAATAGCGTGTGGGACATACCTAATCTAGAGGCTTATAGAAGGATACCCAGAAGAAATGTCATCTGACATGTTAATAGAATTTAGTTTAGTGGAGAAGCACAGAAGAGTACCCCATAAAGGGCAAAAACACATGCAAGCATCTTGAAGGAAGAAAGAACATAATTTGGGGGGGGGGAATTATGAGCATTCCCGTGATCATTCACTTATTCATCTATCCATCCACACATTCATGCTGTAGACACAGAGATAAATAAGACTCAGTCTTTACTCTGGATTTGGCCTGGAAGATGAGTAAAATTTTAGTTATTGGAATAGAAGGAAGAAAGTAATTAACAAAGATACTGATGACAAGACATATATGATCTGTTGAAGGACAGCAATGCTGGGCAGCAGGTTTTCTCTGATACCCTCCAGCAAATTGTGCACTTCTTCAGTGGGACACTACTATTTTCTATTCAATGAAAACTGTATATTTATTGAGTGTTAACTATTTATCAGGCATTGTTCAAAGTACTGTACACCAAAGTGAAGAAAATCTATTCCAGATCTCTATTATAGCATGCCACACTGGATCTCAATCATCACATGCCTGTTTAGGGTAAACTGTGAGACCCTGAAGGATGTCCCATGACTCATTCCTCTATATATCCCTTCTAGCACTGCCTAAAACCCAATGTGGAATATTATGATGACTAAATATTGAGATCATAAATATTTAATGGTATTTACTAATTATTTTTCCAAAGAAAAATTGTCAAGCAGTAGCTAGAGGGTAAGTGGCACATGTACCTTGCTTCCTCTTGCTTGGTGGATCCCATTACATAATGAGATTCTAAAGGTCCTGGGAAATAAGCTTTTTCCTTGGATAACCTGCAATTACATGCATGGTTCTTGAGGTCAAGAGCAAGCAGGCAGGAGAGGCCACAAAGTGTTAAAACCCTTTGCTCAATGTCTCTTCTAATTAAGCTCCTTGAAGGTGACTCTTAACTTTACGTCTATCTTACTTCCCTCCTATAGTAGCTGGCACAATGCTGAGCAGAAACTATTGAATGAGCCCAAATGCTGACATTTTTAATTTAGATGATTGGCTGCAAGAGATTGAGCACATGTTGGCCCTTGTCTTCGGGAAAGCATGAACTTTGTCTCCTTTTTAAATTTTATTTCATCAGCAATTGCAACTAGCATGGAGCATACTAATCATCTCCTATCTGGTATCCTGATCTCCAGCTTCTCTTTCTCCAAACTGTTCTTCATCCCAAAAGCCTGGTCTGGTTTCAGAACCAGAATAGGGTAGTGCTTAAGAGCAAAACCTTCATTTTCTGGAAGATCTGTGTTCCTATCCCACTTCCTGCACTTCCTGACTATGGGAAATTAAGCAAACTTCTCCCATCTGGGGACCTTGATTTTGTGAATGTAAGATGAGCATAATGATTATACCTTCCCCCGGGGGTTGTGGCGGAGATTAAGGATGAACAGTTCTCAGCCCAAGGCAGAGTAAATGCTCAAGGCATATTAGAAGGGATGCAGCAATAATAATGACATTGGTGTTACTCATCTCTGCAGGAAAACCATCCACTGTCCACATTCCCTCCAAGATAAAATCCAAACCCCCATGCGTGGTCCAACAAGTCTTCCAGGAACTACCCCCTGTCCTCTCTCTACAGATTCTTCCCCACACCCTCAACTCACACTGCAGTAAATGACCATCAGCTCCCTGAACTGCTTGCTATTTCACCACCCTCTGCCATGTGGTTCTTTCAGCTTGGAAAGTCCACCTCCCTCCTAATGTGTCTCACCTCTTTGGCTCCAGCATCCCTCCCTCCATGAGGCTTGCTTTTCCCTCCCAGATAGAGTTGAAATGCTTTTTCTGTCCTCCCAGCATCCCATGAAAGTTAACTCTATTACAGAAGGTGTCATAGTTTATGACATTTGCTAATCTGTATTTCTCTCCCTCCACAACCATGAAAGACTAACTCATTCATCTGATTCTCTGATATTTATCTAGCACTGTGGCTAGAATGCAAGATCTTCTGATTAATGTTTATTTAACTGAGTTATATTGATTTCGAACTTTGGCTTCTGGCTTCACTCCTACCTACGTGAATGTTGTAATAACTCTCTGTGTAAAATAAAGAGACATGTGCCCATCATGACACCCATGAAAAGTTTGGTCGGGGGAGCACTCTTATCCAATTCAGGAGAGACTGGGACAACCTGAGCACATGTCTTAAGCAGACCCACTAGGGAAATTTTCCATCTAGCTGCTACATCTTGGAACATCTGTCTTTGGGGAGTTACATTCTAGTTATTGTAGTTTTTGTAATCCCACTTCTCCTCCCAAATGATCCAAATGGCTCACATTTATTTTAAATATTAAAATGAATTAATTGTTTTTCTTTCAGCTTTGAGAATTGCATAAACCTCATTATGGTAATCATGGCATTTCGAGGTGTCTCAGAAGCTCTGGGAGCACTGGAATACATTTTTTGATGATACCATATGTTGCAGCAGCAGGAAGTTTATTTTTAAATGCAACAGATGTTTTAGCTGTATTAAAGCAATCCCGTTTAACTTAAATATCTTTGTTAGACAATATTGGTGTTAGCTAGTGGTTCAGACCAGTAGATTGAATGAGAACGTTGGTTTCCTGAGTTCTGAATTCATTGGTTTGATTCATGTTGGTGCCTTATAACTTCTAGAAGATTTTTTTAAAGCTATAGATACTGTTAACTAGTAAGGCAGAGATTTGTCATTCATTCATTCATTCATTCATGATTCAAGAAAGAATCAAGGTTGACCTGGAAGTGGCAGAAACTCAGATTATTTCTTTCAGCTCCAACTAGTTGGGTCTTACTATATTCCAAAAACTTTTTTGGCCTCCTACTATCAAGTCATTTTTCTTCTATTCTCTATCTCTTACACTCAAGCCACCCACAGACCACCTATCATGTTCAGCAATATCTGTTATTAACAGATTTTATATCCTTTAGTTTATACTGCAACATTCGCTGTTTCCTACAAATTCTTCTTACTTTATTACCTCATGCCTCTGCTTATGATTTTCTCCCAACTTGGTGTTACCTTCCTTTCATCTTACAACCTTTTCTACCCTTCAAAGCTCAGCTCAAATGCCACCTCCTCCACAGAGACCCTCTCTGATCCCCCCAGCTGAGACCTCGATGAGAGTTTCATTTGTACATTTCTTTATGGAATTAATCTCTTTCTACATTCTGCTATGCCCTTGCCTCATTTTTGCTTCTGCACTATAAACTCTTTGAGATTGCAGATATGTTTAATTTGTGTTCTTTATAGTAGCTGTGGACCAAGAAGGAGAAAACTCAAGCTGAAAAGAAAAACACAGATAATAAACATAAAATGGATGCTATTAATAATGTCTTCCAAATATTCTTTCACCCAAAAGCATTTGTGAATAAATAAATTTTGGAAATACTCTCCTCTTGTAATATGATTTCCAGGGTTTTTGTCCTCCAAAACCAGAGTCCAACCTCTCCTTAACAGTTAAGGACTTCATTTAACTTCCTTTATCTATCAATACAACTTCACCTTCTATTATCCCTTTACATAAATGACTTCAGCCTGGATAGAGTGTTGCCTAAACCAACTTTTTAAAAACAAATTTCTCCTAGAGCCATCTTCTTGATCATCTCACTCCTGCAAACTTCAATTCTATGTTCCATATTTTTCATAGTTTCATTTCATTTCTTTTCGTAGTTTCACTTTCATTTCTTTCAGATATTCTTGAGGGAAAAAGTAAAATGTTATTCTAATCACCATATGCCCCCAATCTGTAATGCTGCACAACTGCACTGTCCAGTCGAACTTCCTGTGAGGGAAAGGTTTTATATCTGTGTTATATAAAAGCCACTAACCACTAACAACTATTGAGCAGCACGTGAAATGTGGTCAGTGTGACTTCAAAATTACATTTTTAATTTTAAATTTAAATATGAATAGCCACATGTAGCTAGTGGCTCCATATATGCAGAACATCTTTATACTCTAGACTTCTCCACACAACTATAACTTAATTAGATCTGTTTACAAATAACAATAACCACTTCCTGCTCACTTAAGAAACTAGGGAAGGTTATTGTAAGGTTGCAAAGGAATATCAAAAAATTCTTACAGGGAGAAATAATGCAGGGCTGAGGAAGGGCCTGGAACCAGAAAATCAAGAACCACCAGAAATCCAGGGAGCGTTCTGTCCATCTTTGATTCTTTCTCTGTATCCACTTCGTTCTCTCCTTCTCTCTAAACAACTTTCTCTGTTATTCAGACTACATAATGGAAAATAGTTGTGGCACAAACTCTTAAAAATTTACATCTACTTTGATCTGGAGAAGAGTCCAGAATGAAAAAATGCTGTCTGGCCCAATCTAAAAGTACAGGAACTGAAATCTAACTGGCCACGCTTTGGTTAGGAGTCCAGCCCAAGGCCTGTCATGAGAGGCAGTGTCATACAACAGAAACACAGCTGCTGGGGTGCCTCCCCTGACTGAGGGGTGGGAAATTCCCAGAGATGAATGCCAAGTGCCCAGTAGTCCTCCTCTCCAGAATTTTCTCTCTGTTGCCCCTGATGGAGTTTGGATGTGTTGTCCCCTCCAAAACTCATGTGGAAATTTGATCTCCAATGTGGCAGTGTTGGAAACTGATTGAGTCATGGGGGCGGATCCCTCATGAATGGATTAATGCTTTCCCTGGGGGAGGGGGGATTAATGAATGAGTCCTCGCTCTATTAGTTCCCGCGAGAGCTCGTTGCTTAAAAAGACCCTGGCACCTCCTTGCTCCCTGGTCTCTCTCTTGCTTCCTCTCTCGCCATGTGATCCGCTCGTACCCACCGGCTGCCTTCCACTTTTCCGCCATGAGTAGAAGCAGCCTGAGGCCCGTGCCAGATGCAGCTGTCCCAGAATCGTAAGCCAAATAAACCTCTTTCCTTTATAAATTACCCAGTCTCAGATATTTCTGTTATAGCAACACAAAACGGACTAAAACACCCTGTTCTAATCACCCACGAACAGCCTCCTCTCCTCCTGATCTCTGCAGCACTGGGCACTGCTGACTCGTCCCCACAGCCCCTTTCCTGAAGTGCTCTCTTCCCCTAATTTCATGACAAGGCTGTTAGTTTTCCTTCTTGTCTTTCAGATTCCTGTGTTTCCTCCACGTATCCCACTTCCTCCTCCTAACCCTAAATGCAGGCATTCTTCAAGGGCCTCTCCTCGACCTCTTGTTTTTGCTCCTCTCTCGGCTTCTTTGGTGATTCACCATGACTTCAACCATCACTTCTGGATTGTTCCCGTGTCAGTATCTCTAACACCATCTGAGCTCCAGATGCCCATCACCAACATCCTTTTGGGAAGCTTCATCTGTGTGCCCCACAGGCATCCCCAGCTCAGCCTGTCCCTATTCCTCTCACCACCACCCCTCCCACCAACAAAGTCCCCCTCTTCGTCTATGGCACATCCCTGTACTGATCCATCCAGTCAACTGTGGTAGGGATTTCTGTTGATGCTGTCTCCACCACTATGCACTAACTGCCCCTATATTTCCTTTACTAGTACTGGATGGTTAAGCCCTCCCACAAAATAGAATTCTAATTGGTGCTAACCAGTTTCTAACCTGTGGGAACTGATCTAGCCACCTGGAGTCACTCCACCCTAAAATTCTTCTTGAAAAAAGAAACTGAATTTTCCTTTTTTTCCATTTTCCTTATGATCTATGAAACAGAAACTCTACAAACATGTTGGGCTTTATAGAAATGTCTGAGGCAGGAAGACAAAGCCACTGCTCTCTCCTACCTATTTTTGTCCCTCTCCGTCTTAATGTTGAGATGGTGAGACAGGCATCCCATGATCCTTACTTCTCCGGAGAGTAGGATTCATGTGCCAGGAGTCATCACGCATTCATTGCCCAGGTCTTGTTGTGGGGTGAGCATGAGACTCCTCTCCTGCCTGAAGGGAGCCCACCCATGCAGTGAGCCCTGCAGTGTCCCAGCTGTTCTGCCTCTGGCTATTGCAGAAAGAAGGAATAGGAAGCCAAGGTCCATTCACTTCCCAGCCAAGTCCCTATTCCTTTGCCAGTAATAAAGTATCTGTTTTGATTCATACCTGTTTCTCAAGTGGCTCACTTGAGAGGTGAGGTGTGTAACTAACTCAAACCTCAAAATCCCAGCACAGAATATTATGCTTCTTGGGGCCCAATTTTGAGTATGTGAGACCTCCTGCTAAGGCCCCTGCATTGCTACTGCCCATAGAATACAAACCAATCTCATTTACCCTGCATCATGGCCCATTCACTACCTGGCTCCAGCTCTACTGCAGAAGCGTGTCACTTGCTGTCTCCCTCCTGTATCCCAACACTCCACCCAGACCAGCAAATGTGCCCCGCAGTTCTGCGCCTTTGATTCTTTGCTGGTCATTCCCTGTTTGCCCTCCAGATCCAGTCTCCATTCTTCTTTGCCTTTCACTCTGCCCCAGGAGGCTGACCTTTATGAACTGCATTAACAGGATTATTATCCTCTAACTTCTGGTTGGGTTTGGCCAATGGGAGGCACTCGAAGGGGACTAGAGGGCAGGAGGATGATGAGGTCAATGTATTTATCTCCCTTTTTCCTACCCTGCTGGGTTGTGGATTGGCAGTGGCTGCATTTCTCTAGCAAAGGCCATAGCTCCTATCAGGCAGCCCTCTCCTATACTACAGGGTTTGCCAGGTCCCAGGGTTGTTTGTGGCTGTGCACCCTTCCACGCCTTGGGGGCACTTTATCATCCATTGTGGGGTACCTTAACTCTCATTAAACTCTCTTTCATTATCACTTTTGAGGTCACATGTCCTGCCAGGATCTTAAATGGCATGTTCCTATTGCTCCCTTTGCATAGGATGCCCTACTACCATCTCTGTCTTTATTTATGAGGTAGGTTAATAGAGCAGAAAGATACTGAGCTAGGAGTAAGAAAATCTCTGCTCTGTCCAACATGGTAGCCACTAACCCCATGCAAATACTGAGCACCTATCACGTGCCTGTTCTAAAATGAGATGTGCTGTGAGTGTAATTTACATACCAAATTGTGAAGACAGAACCAAATGAATGCAAAATATCTTATTAATAACTTTTACATACTGACTGCACATTGATTACCCAACAAAATGATATTTGGGGCATATTTGGTTAACAAGAATATCTATTAAAATTAATTTCAATTGTTTCTAATTTTGTAATGGGAATACTAAGAATTTTTAAATTCTGTATGTGGCACACATTATATTTCTACTGGACATTACTGACCCACATGCTTGTCCCATTTCTATTTCTAACTTGCTGGTGTGACTCTGAGCAATGTGTCCAACCACTTTGTGTGTGTTTCCTCATCTCTCAATTAGAAATGATAACTCCTACCCTAATCCATGGGGGTGTTTTGAGAGACAAATAGTCTCTCAAATGCCTGAAAAAGTGTTATTTCAACTGTAAAGAACTGTACAAATATTGGAGCTATTTCTATGAAAATCTCACCAACACCCCAACCTGATGCTCAGATGTCCCTACTTTAGGAAGTTTCCTTTAATGTTTCCAGTTGTAAGTTTTTTCTTTTAACTTACTACTTAGAAATTTTTAGTTAAAATGGGTTTTTCACATTCTGCCTTGTATCAGGGTTAGCACCATGGTTCCCTCTGAGTGCCAGAAAGGTTTTGAGCAGTGAGCAGAGTCCCAGTGTTAATGGCCTTTGATCTTCCTGTAACAGCTGACTTCACTCAAAGCACTATGTTTACCCCATGTGGGTGGAACGCCAACTCTTGCATTCCATCTGGCTGCCTGGTTCTTTGCAGTCTTTCCAGCACATTATTTGCATTTTCTGGCATGGTGGAATGAGAGAAGGCTTTGAAGAAGAACAAAACTGGATTTGATTCCTAGTTCTAACTCCTTATCTGGGTGACCTTGGATACATCATTTAAACTCTCTGAACCTCATATGGTTTGTCTGTCAAAGATGATAATCTCTAAATCTCAAGGTTGCTGTGAGAAAACCAAGCTGTATATATGAAGCACCTGGCCCATTGTCTGGCATAGTGGGCCTGAATAGATGAAAATTGGGGGCCATAGTTGGTTTGACCCTTGAATCATTGGACCAACTGAGCCATATCCTGAGTTTTACAGCAGAAGATACTCTGATTCTAGTAATTACACTTTTTGTTACCTGTGTTCTTATTCAGATTTGGCATCCATAAGCATTACTAATTTTAAATACTCCCCCTGATTCAAAGAGAGGCCATCACCCTGTACTCATTTGCATACAATTAACATTTCTAGAGGCAGTTCAGAAAGAAGAAATCAACCACCATTACGGACCTCAATACCTTCAATCCAGCCTGAAGAAGTTGAGGAGCAGCTGACGAGCCACATGGGGGATTTTCATCTCATAAGTCTGTGCAGGGTATTTTGACTAAAGAAATTGGAATTGGAAACCTAGTACAGCCCAACTATAAAATGCTGAAGGAAACGCATGCTCTGTTGCTTTCATACAATTTCAAAAGTGGCAGTAGAATAGAGGAGGGGAAAAATAAATTACGTATTTTTTTTAATGAGCCATGCCTAAAGTGGCTTATGTTAGTTGGATTTGAGCATTCTACATCCTCTATTTTGCATAAACCAGACTAAAAACAGATTGGCCATAAAAAAAGGAGAAATAATTTAAAGATACTTTTAGAGCAAACTTCATGCAAAATCATTCTAGAATTTTTATTTTTTGTTCTAATCTGTTGCAAATGCCTTGCTACACCTCATTTGAAAGCAACTTTTTTAGAATGAAACTGAAGAGTGTTTCCATAGCATTCTTTTCACATTCACATTTTGTTGTTTAAACCATATTCAATTAAATGTGGCTGTAGCAACAGCAAATACAAGTAACACAAACAGACTTGGAAACAAACATTACTCTTGGTAAAGATAGGACACAACTGATGGACTAGGAAGAACCAGCTAGCAGAATGTTTAGCGTGTACAGAGCCTCCCTCAGAAGGATGAGCTTGTGAATCAGTTAAGTGGGGGCAACGTAATGAAATGCCACACTCTAAATTATTCATGAAAATCCAAAAATTCTAAATTGATCTTTTAAAAATACTGAAACTACTCTTGATTAGCAGGTGGAGTCTGCAAAGTTGAGATAGAGACTGAGAACTTTCTCACAAGGCAAAAAGAAACCTGTCATAGGGTGAAATAACTATTTCGTACTTTACTCACTCAACAAGCATTGATCTTTCCTTCCCCCAAACTTTTGTCCCTCCAGTATTTCCTATCTTAGAGAATAGAATCACTTGTTCACCCATGTCACAGTAATAGCTCCTAACTTCCTACAATTTATTTCTATACTGCAGCCAGAATGATTCTTCTAAAACCTAAATCCGATCAAGTCATCTCTGATCTTTGATACAGTTGGAGACACACTTCAAAAGTGACAGTAGACTAGAGCAAGAGAAAAATAAAATATGTATTTTTTTAAATGATCCACACCTAAAATAGCGTATATTACCTGGATTTGAGTATGAATCCATTCACCAGAATTCAACATCTTCTATTTTGCATGAACTATATCCAAAATGGATTGGCCCTAAAAGAAGAGAAATAAGTTAAAAACACTTTCAGAGAAATCTTGGTACAAAACCATTCTAGAATTTTTCTTTTTGCTTTTTTTAAAAAATCTTTTGACTTTTTTTTTTATTATTGAAACATAATTAATTGTACATATCTGTAGGATACAGCTTTGAATATAAATACCTGGGTGCAAATGTGATGCTCAAATCAGGATAATTAGTATGTTCAACATTACACAGTGTAATCAAATTTCATGGCCCTTTACCAATACCTCCTTTACCCCCCACTCCCCCGCATCCTCTTCCCTCTTTCCCCCTCTGGTAACCTCAGTTCTGTTCTCTCCTTTTGGAAATTCAATGTATTATTGTGATTGGCTTACCTTTCTTTTTTAATTTATGTGTTTATTATTTTTATCTCCTACTATTTATTTGTTTATTTTTTAGTTCCCACTTATGAGTGAGAACATAAGTGAGCTTGTGAATTGGTTAAGTGGGAATTTCTTTTTCTGTGCCTTGTTTATTTCATGTAGCATGATTTTCTCTGAGTTCATCCATGTTATTGCAAATGGCAAAATTTCATTCATTTTTATGACTGAGTAGTATTCCATTGTGCATACCACATTTTCCTTACCCAGTTGTCCATTGATGGGCATTTAGGTTGGTTCCAACTCTTGGCTATTGTAAATAAGAGTGTGATAAACATGGGAGTGCAGGTATCCCTTCGACATGATGAATTCCAGTCCTTTGGGTATATACCCAGTAGTGGGATTGCTGGATAATGTGGTAGTCTATCTGTAGTTGTTTGAGGAACCTCCATACTATTTTACAGTCTAATAAACAGTGTAGGAGGGTTCCTCTTTCTCCACATCCTCGCCAGCATTTTTTATTCTCTGTCTTTGTGATAATAGCCAGTCTAAATAGGGTGAAATGCTGTTTGAATGTGGTTTTGATTTGCATTTCCCTGATGCTTAGTGATGTTGACCTTTTTTCACGTGTCCAATGGTCATTTGTATATCTTCCTTTGAAAAATTCCTATTCAGCTCCTTTGTCCATTTTTTAATTGAGTTACTTGTTTTTTTACTGTTAAATTGTTTGAGTTCCTTGTGTATTCTAGATATTAATCCCTTGTCAGGTGCATAGTTTGTAAATATTTTCTCGCATTCTGTATGTTGTCTTTTCACTCTGTTAATTGTTTCTTTCCCTGCACAGAAGTATTTTAGTTTCACATAATACCATTTGTTTATTTTTGATTTTGTTGCTGTGCTTTTAAGGCATTATTCATAAAGCCTTTTCCTGGTCCTACTTCCTAAGTGTTTCCCCTATGTTTTCTTTTAGGAGTTTTACAGTTTCAGGTCTTATATTTAACTGTTTAATCCATTTTGAGTTGATTTTGGTATATGGCAAGAGATGTGGGTCTAGTTTCATTTTTCTGCATATGGATGTCCAGTTTTCCCAGCACCATTAATTGGGGAGGTAGTCTTTTCCCTCAATGTATGTTTTTGGTGCCTTTGTTGAAGATCAGTTAGCTATAATTACATGGGTTGATTTCTAGGTTCTCTATTCCATTTCTTTTGTCCAAGTGTCTGTTTTTAATGTCAGTACCATGCTGTTTTCATCATTACAGCTTTGCAGTATACTTTGAAGTCAGGTAGTGTAGTGCCTCTAGCTTCATTTTTTTTTTTTTTTTTTTTTTGGCTCAGGATTGCTTTGGATTTTCATAATCTTTTATTGTTCCTTATGAATGTTAGGATTGTTTTTTTCTGTTTCTGTGAAGAATGTCACTAGTATTTTGATGGGGATTGCATTGAATCTGTAGATTGCTTTGGGCAGTATGGACATTTTCACAATGTTGGTTTTTCCAATCTAAGAGCATGGAATGTCTTTCTATCTTTTGGCATCCTCTTTAATTTCTTTCAACAGTGATTTGTAGTTATCATTGTAGAGATCTTTCACCTCCTTGATTAAATTGATTCCCACATATTTTATTTATTTATTTATTTATTTATTTATTTATTTATTTATTTATTTAGTGACTGTTGTAAATGAGCTTGCTTTCTTGGTTTCTCTTCCTGAAAGTTCATTGTTGGAGTATAAAAATGCTACTACTAATTTTTGTGTGTTGATTTTGTATCCTGCTACTTTAATGAAATTGTTTATAAGCTCTAAAAGTTTTTTTGTGGAGTCTTCAGGTTTTTTCTATATATAGGATCATGTCATCTACAATCAGGGACAGTTTGACTTCATCTTTTCCAGTTTGGTTGCCCTTTATTTCTTTCTCTGGCCTGATTGCTCTGGATAGAACTTCCAATACTATGTTAAATAGCTGTGTGAGAGTGGGTATCCTTGTCTTGTTCTTGTTTGAAGGGAAAAGAAGCTTTTCCCCATTCAAGGTGATATCAGCAGTGGGTTTGTCATGTACAGCTTTTATTTAATCTTTTTGACTTCTATACTTGGTTGAATACTGTCTCCCCAAAATTCATGTCCACCTGAACCTCAGAATGTGATCTTATTTGGAAATAGTGTCTTCACAAATGCACTCGAGTTAAGATGAATTGATACTGGTTTCATCTGAATTCAATATGACTAGTGTCCTTATAAGAAGAGAAAAGACCACAGAGAAACCCAGAGACAGAGGGAGAAACAAACAAAGCGACCACCTTATAAAGACTGAAGTAGAATTTGGAGTGATGCATCTATAAGGGTTACTGGAAGCCACCAGAAGCTAGGAAAGTGACATGGGCAGTTTCTCCATCAGTTCCGTCTTGAAAGAACCAGCCCTTCCAACACCTTCAGCAGACTTCTGACCTCCAGAACTGTGAGAGAATAAATTTCTATTGTTTTAAGCCACAGAATTTTGTGGTAATTTGCTAGCGCTACTCTAGTAAACTAATACAATTTCCCATTGTCTTTAGAATGAAATATAATTCATTTTTACCTCTCTCCCACCTTAGATGTTACCAGGATTGAATTAACAATGACTAGCCCTTATATAGCATTTACTATGTGTCAGGTGCTATAGTAAATACACATTTTACTTATATTACTTCATTTAATACTCAGAGAAAACCTATGATGTGGGTGGTATTTTTACTTTCATTTTATAGATATGAAATTCAGAAAACAGAGAGGTTAAATAACAGCTAGTAAGTTGCAGAGCTGATATTCAGACCTAGACAGTCTTTCTCCAGAACCCATACACCCAACTATAGTGCTACAAACTTTTTTCAACATATGATGCTCTTCACAGTCTGTGACTCATCATATACCCTTCTCTCCCTCAGGAGGTCCCTGGCTCTCTTTTGCTCACTGGAGACCCTCTTTTAGTCTCAAATGACAAGAAGCTCAACTCATTTTGGTTTTGGCAAGGAGAATGTATTGCCTCGTGTGATTGAATATACAGGCAGGTGCACAATTGTCACAACAGTACTGTGATGTGATCGATGGGAATAAACATAGGAGTGTGGGGAAATCAGATGAGTTTTCCTAAGGCAGGGAAAAGATACAGTTTGATAAACACTGATGCTACCCAGAGGAAAAGACCCAGCGATCCATGGAGGTGCCAGTTTCCAATGAAGGCTCCCATCCCCAATGATACATCTTGACCAGACCTATGATAGTGGGTTCTTCAGGGACCTCCCTTTGCCATTCTCACATGGGTTTTTATGCCCTTCTGGCTCTTCCCACTGTTCTAAAGGCCCCAGCTTTGTCCTTACCTGCTCACCAAGTGCAAGAAACTGCTAACAACCACAGAAGGTCATTTTTTTCCAAGTTAGACAGTTCTCTTTTCTGATCATCTTTAGACCTGTCTAAGTTTCATTTCCAAGGAGGCTTCAGGCACAGTGTGGTCCGGGAGCCATCCAGGACATTTAGTTGATTTTACTTTTATTTAGAACTCAGTGAAGGCATTTCAAATCCAATCAAAATTTCATATTAATTGACTTTTTCTTAGGGCCCTCCCCTCAGAGTCCTCTTCAGAGCTTTCAGAATAGTAACAAATGTATTATCATTATCTAATTAGGCCAGTATATTATAGAATACATACTGTGAAGCAAGCCCCCAGTTAGGTGCCAGAAGTCAAAAGACAATGAGATGTTTTTAAAAAAATTTTTTTCAGAGTAACTGGAGTTTAGTAAGCTTGACAGTTTTTGACATAGTCTTAGGGTCGTATGTGGCATGTCTTACATCTCTCCCGCTAGACTATAAGTTCCTCGATTCATGGAGGACTTGTGTATTTCCCCCCACAGTATCTACCCTGGTATTTAAACATTCAGTGACACTGTATTAAGTGAATAAAATAATGATTGAATTAAGAAGTTTTTCCCACAAGGCTGCTTCCCCAAATATGTGAGTATTATTGATGAGTATTGAAGAATTACTTCCCTTCTCTCTTTAGTCAATTGGATGCTAGATTTCGCAGAAGTTTTCACATCCAACAAGGGTGTTCTTGTTGAATTCTGTACTCCATCAACTCCTCTTTCTTCATTCAATTGTTCTACAGAGTTCACAATTTAGCTGTATGGGAGCCACTTCCTTTGTATATTCTTTGTTGGGATGCAAATGTTTCATCTCTTCACCTCCTGACTCCCCAACACCTCAAAGCGTTTCAGTTTTCAGCGTTTCATCTATTACATTGGTATCTCTTTGAAATATGAAAGAGACAGGCAGTGCCCTGTGCTGACTTCTATCATATGCTATTAATATTTTTTAATGCAGTCATTTTCCATCTCTCAGCCAACTAGACTGCAAGCACAGTGAAGGCAGAGTGAAGCTTATCTGCTGCTCTACCCAGTGCAGCACATAATGCTTGCCACTAACTCATTCCTTACTACATTTTTGCTGAATACCAGTTTACTGAATGCCTGAATGAGCAGTAGATGATATTTTATAATACATTACACAGTTGTAGAAAAGATCGAGACAGCCCCAGGTGATCCATTGCACCCAAGAAATGAATAAACTGAATTATGAGGCTCCACAGCAGAGCTTGGTACACAGAATTCACTAATGGGTCCAGATGCCTGGGTTTGCGGTGCTTCCACTTACTTGCTCTGTGTCTTAGAACAATTACTTAACTGTGCCTGAATTTCCACATCTGTGAAACAGTCAAAATAAATATATCTTTCTTATCAAGTGTTGTGTGGAGTAAATGAGATAATTCATGTGCAGAGTTTGACACATAGTAAGTGGTCAATAAGATCTGTTGCTGGTATTGGTGTTGTCAACATTTATTGCTACCCTCCCTTTGGCATTTTCTTTAATCATGATATAAGGCATTGCAGAGAAAAGAAAACAGACTACCAGAAACTAAACAGATATTACATAAGTATAGGGAGAAACAAATTGAGATGTTTGGAGTGTGAAAAGATGCAAAAGTCAAAGGAAATTGGATTACACATATGTTGTGAGGGGTAGCTTGTGCTCATCAACAGAAAAAATAAAAGAGAGAACTAATGAATGAACGAGTATGGCCTGTATTGTCCAGCTAATCTCTGCTGATTAAGATATTTTGGACTTTCCAAATGTAAAAGAGTAGGTTTGATTGATTATTGATTATTGCTCTTCTCATGAGCGGAACACTGACACAAGCTCAGAGTTCAACACAAGTGAAAAGTGATGATTCAGGTGAGGAGGAGGAAGGAGGTTGCAGACACCATTGGTCACACCTGACCTGGGCAATTTCTCCAGGCAGTTTGTGCAGGTGTAGTGGCAAAGGGGCTGAGGCTTCTGGCCTCTGTTCAACTTCTTTTTTGGGAGTGCTAGCCTTGACAACAATACTTTTTTGCCAGTTGAGATACAGCAGAAGCAGAATATGCAGTTTGGCGTCCTGCGTGACTAGATAGGCTGCCCTTGATCCAATTACTTCTCTGAGCCTGTTTCTTCACCTATGACATGATTTTAATAATTCCTACTTTTCTAGGTTGTTTTGATGATGAAACGAGCTAGTACACATGAAGGTAATTTTCAACTGTCAATACACTACAGATGTAAATTATTATATTTTTACCTTTTTAAATGTTGTATTTGAGGAGGATGTACAATCTCTTGATAATGCTGCAAGCAAAGGGCTTCTCATTTGGATTTTAATTGACCTTTCAACCTTTAAATTAGCTACTCTAATTGCTATTAAAATATGATGTTCTTGAATAAATGTGAAAAGCGCAGGTCCATATCAAGATAAAAAATAAATTTCACATTTTTAAAATTTCAATGGATGAGTGTATAAAAAATGTATCAATTAATTACTGGGTCAAAGGTGCTGTTCAGATAGCCTTCTGAAACATGCATTGTGGCTTAGTTATAATTGGGTATTTACAAAAACAGCTACATATTAATACTTGAAATAGGCAATAATTTGTTTTATATGTCTACATGCAGCCGCAGGTTAGGTAGTTCTCCAAGGTGTCAGCATCTTTCAACATTTGTAATAATTCAATATAGTTTGCCTGCTCAGAAGAGGCTTATCATGAAGCTAATAAAGGCTAAGCTTCAGGTCCCCTCATTTGCAAGGCCCTCTTGAGGCCCTCAGAGAGGCCGTACAAGTTAGTGATTATGATTTTCATAGTTTTTCTTAAAGAGGATTCCCCCACCAGCACCAACACAAATTATTTAAGTCTCAGGACCTACAAAACCTGGATCAGACCCCTATCCCTGCGCCCTTGGAGTAAAAAAATTCTTCTCTCCCCCACCACATTTTCAGTGCCAAAGTCTTCACCTTGTAAACACTCAAGTGGTTACCTGTCCTCAGACTTTTGGAAATGCATGTGTTCTGCACTTCTGTCCAGTGTTCTTGAGGTGGGGGGAGGAACTTACAATGTAGAGATCTTTTCTATACCAGCATTTGCTGTTATCCATAAGTTAGCATATTGAAGCAATATTTGGTAGCTTTTATAACATTACACCTATTTCCCATCACCAATTATAGCACGTATTTTAAGGGATTTTTGAAGTTACCACAGTATGAAAGGAATTTATCAGAACTTAGGGGAATGTAGCTGGGGAAAATTGCCGAATAGCTAAAGGCAAGTCTGACCAATTTCTGATCTTTCAGTGTTAGAATGTCACTTGAAAAAATTATTTCCGGGCCGACCCCGTGGCTCACTCGGGAGAGTGCGGTGCTGGGAGCGCTGAGGCCACGGGTTCAGATCCTATATAGGGATGGATGGATGGTGCGCCCACTGGGTGACACCAAGCCAAGGGTTATGATCCCCTTACCGGTCACAAAAAAAATAAAATAAAATAATTTCTGAAAGAATCTGTATTTATGGACAACTTAATTGTGACAAGTACAGTAGAGTCAGACAGACCTGATTTTGAATCCCAGCTTTGCATGTGATTAGCTGTATAAACTTGGACAAGGAATATAACTTTATGTGCCTCAGCTTTCTGTCTGTTAAATTGGAATAATCCAACCTACCTCATTGAATCACTGTGAGACTTATTTGAAATAAATGCTTGTGACTTGACTCACTCAGTACTCCTCCCACTCCCCATGTCACTCCTAGTGTCCCCAGAGTTCAGAGTTCTTGCTTCTATGATGGAGCTTATAGTGTGGTTGGGATGTTCCTGCACCTGCATGCCCCACAGGTGTGTGTTATTCAGGGCCAGAGTCGTATTCAGCACCCAGCAACACATTCAGAGTCTGGCACATATCAGGCATGATTACTGTTTACTGAAGGAAATTGAATGGAATACTCAAATAGAGTCAAATATGCATGCTCTTTGGGCATGTAATGGAATGATAGAGAGATGTGTGGTGTGACATTTGCAAATATGTAGTCAAGAGGATTTTCAGGACATACACAATTTCCCAGGGCCTGATGGATTTTAGAAAGGATTTTAGAGAGTGTTAATAAAATTATAAAATGCCTTTTTTCTCCTCTCACCTCTGCCACCATTAAGCAAGAGGACGGTACTGTCCCTGGCCATTGGCCTTGAAAGTGGGTGACCTCCTCTCTCTGGAGATCAATAATCCTCTTCCCATTTGTTGTGAAGGGCAGGGATCAGGAAGCCGCTGCTGCCCCAGCTGTTAGCTCCAGAGCTATGTTGCATCTCAGATCCATCCTGGCAAAACACGGACAATGGCCACCTCCTGAACAGTTACAAAACTCATGGCTGGACACTAGAGGGCTGCTATTTAAAAACCCAGTATCTTCATAACCGTGGTTTCCAGGAACAAAAAGCAGAAGTAGCTGAAAAATAGCCTCCTCTCATCTCCACATTGTAAATCTTGCAGGAGTGCATCCAACTGGCAAAACCCAAATCAAATCCAGAGCGGCAAGGACTGAAGATGGAGTCATTATCTTTCCAACCTCTTCAATTCAGGAAGGGATACTTGGGTCCTTTTTAGTTTTGACTGCAGTTCCCCGTAAAATGTTCACTTTACTTGATGTTCTAGTACACAAAAGCATATGTAAAACAAACAGAATATCCATGAATCAATACTCAACTTTATAGTCTCTGGACACTGATATTTTCTATTTTAAACTATTTCATTTTTACCTGCTCTGTTTGATACACTAAATTTAATTTCAGCCCCTTGAATGTGTCACAAGCTCCAGCTTTAAAAGTATTGCACCAGCTGTGATTGGAAAGGACATGGAGTGCTTGTCCACCATGCCCTCTACTCTCCTTTTATGCCCCATTCCAGCTGGATCTCAGCCATTAGCTTGTAAGTGATTCTGATTCTTCAGGATCCAGAACCCCACAAGGAAGCATCCCATGAACAGGGTATCTGTCCCTCATCCAAGACAGGAGCCAGCAAAAGCCACCATCCTTGATTGAAAAGCATAAGAGATAGTGCAAGTGGAGAACCCATTAAAGGAAGATTAAACCAAACAAATGAATGTTCCTTTGATGGACAGAATGCTAGCTTTATTTACAAACAGACAGACAGCTTTGGAAGCATTTGGTATACATGTGTCATCAAGAGTATTCATAAGGCTTTTGTGTCAAACTTACCAAGTTTTCTAATCTGCTACTTGGAGTTGTTGGATCTCTGGGGCAAATTTCTTCCATTCTGAGCCAATATACGCATCAATAAAGCAAGTTATTATCACACGCTTTGTGGTATGTCCTCAAATGATATATATAGTATCTCTTTGGACTTACTTTTCTTAGCTGTAAAATAGGCCTTTTTGCTCCATTGTGTAGCTGTGTGGATCAGATGAGACATGCTGTATGACACTGCCACGTACAATAGGTGATCAGTGGATGTGAGTCCTCATTCCTAGTCCTGTATCCTAATCGACCACCCTGTCTTCCCATATCTGTTAATGTAGGGTGTCGGTTATCTTTGCTTTGTAATAAATGACCCCAGGATATAGTGGTTTACAACACCATTTATGAAGCTCACAATTCTGTGGGTTGGCTGAAGAGTTCTGGTCTGATCAGCTCATCTGATCTCTGCTGGACTCTTTCCCATGCCTCCAGTCAGGTGGTGTCTGATGGCTGCTGGATGATCTAGGACAGCCTCACACACACGTCTTGCATTTTGGCAGACTGTAGACCAGGGCGTCCAATTCTCTCCCACATGGCCTCTCATCCTCCAGCAGGCTAGCTCAGGTGCACTCACACATTGGCCCCAGAGTATCAAGCATTACAAGAGAAAAACATAAGCATCCATGTACCAATACTTTTCAAACCTCTGCTTATGCCATATTTGTTGTCCCATTGGCCAAAGCAAGTGACATGACCAAGCTAAGAATCAATGTGGGAGGCACTAACCAAGGAGAATTATTATGCACATATTTACAAGCAATCTACCGCATTTAGTAAGTCTGGGTTGTTCATGATTTCCTTCCCAAAAATATCTACAAAATACTGGACAGAAAATATCCACCTTTTTTCTCCCTACCTACAGGCTCACAACAGGAAGAAGGGGAATTTTATTATTATAGACAGCTGTAATTCATCAAAAAAGGTACAGGATTGGAGTGAAACCTCTAATATTAACCTTTTTTCTGGTGAATTTTAAGAGTTTAAAGTGTAGAGGAAAAAAAGTGTGGAGAAGGAAAAGAGAGAAAGAGAAGCAATCAGCATTTATTAAGCCCCCACTGTATGTCAGTGACTCTGAGTGTCATTTTCACATGAGACACTCCATGGAAGGCTGGTTATCATTCTTAATTTATACATAAAGAAACTGATGCTAAAGCAAGATTACACAGCTAGAAAATGGATGGAAACCTAGTCTGTCTTACTTCAGAACAAAATTGCTTCTTGCTCACAGGTAGCATGAAGACCAGGCTAGTAAATGTGTTGGGTCTTATTCCTGCACTTTCCTGAATGCCCACCAGAAAAAATACTTTTCATTTCAGATGAACAAAGCACTTTCAGCCACTGACTACAAAACAGGTTTATAAATATGAATTGGCCCCTAAGAGAATATCAAAGTACTTTGGTTCCATCGATAATTTAAGAAATGTCATTTTTAAGAATCAGGAAGCTATTCCAAAATAGATGCTTTAGGCCTTCTTAATTTTTAAATATTGCCTTGTTTCTCTTTTTATTATTATTATCTTGCAAACTGGTTTGCCCTAACAAGGCAAATGAATCAAAGTCTAACTTGTGATCTGTTTCATTGTGTATCTGCATGTGTGTATCGGTAAGTGTGTATGTGTGTGTGTGTGTGTGTGTGTGTGTATTGCAAATTGATCACAGCCTTGTTGACAACTGGAAAACAAAGGTTGAGCAAAATATACATGATGAGAGATAGTAATAGACTGTAGACATATATTTACCTGTATTGACCTATAGACACTGAAATCTCTCTTCTCCTAACAGGTTGAAGAAAGGGATGTTCTAGGCAATTGAATATACCTGTTAATAGACAGTTACCTTATACATCCATAAATATCAGCTGTTTTCAAATGTTTATCCCCAAGGGCCCCAGACACTCTTAGAACACTGCCACGAGTGGACCAAGGTTTGACAGTCCTTCACTAGAGACTGTGTCTTCTAAATCTTCTTAATCGTTCTAAGCTCATCTATTTGCTTCCCACTTCTCCTCCAATCCACCCACCATTTCTCAGCCTGAATGTTGCTAAAGATACAATGTGAATCATTCATACAGTGACTCAACTGATATTTGTGGAGCACTTACTATGTCTCAGATAATGCTTAAGGTACTGAGGATACCACTGGGAATGGAAGATAAGATCTGTGCTTTCATGGATTTATGGGCAGATGAGAAGAGATAAAGAATAAGCAAACGATCAGATGATTAAGCATGAACATATTGATAGGGATGAATGCTATGATTAAAAAAAGAGAAACTGGTAGGGTGACAAGGAAAACCCCAAGTGCTACTCCAAATTGGGACACTGATAAACTGAAGCCTGAATGAAAAGAGCAAACTAAGCAAGAAACTGAGGGAGACCATTGCAAGCAAAAGGAATAGCTGATGTCATGGGCATAGGTGGGAGCAAGCTGGGGTGAATGGACATACATATGCAGTGATGCCCCTTGCCTGGGTGAGGTCATTGAGGGAGGCAGCAAAGACAAAGAGAGGAAGGGCTGCAGTGCTGAACTCTGGAATTCCTCACCATGAAAAGGGGTGAGCGGAGGGGAAAGAACCAGCAAAGGTATCAACAAGGTAAAAATAATAATAATAATTTTTTAAAAACCCACCCCCAACAACAACAACAACAAAACCAGAAGCGTGAAGTGTCTAAGGAGCTGAAACGGAAAGCATTTCAAGGAGGAGTTGATGACTGCCTTCAGTGGCTGCTGAAAAGTTGAGGAACATGAGGACCCACAGTGACCTATTTTTCCTAGATGTAGAGTGAAAAAAGCCAGACACAAAGGAGAATGTACTATCTGATTTCATTATATAAAGCTCAAAAAGAGAAAAAAATAATCTATGGTGATAGAAATCCTAACTCCTTGACTGCTCAAAGCATTTCAGTTTTCTCATCTATTATACTGGTATATCTTTGGAATGTGCAAGAGACAGGTGGTGCCTTGTGCCGACTTCTATTGCAACATTATTAATATTTTTATTACAGACATATTCCGCCTCTCAGCCAATTAGACGGCAAGCACGGTGAAGGCAGAGGGAAACTTATCCACTGCTCTCCCTGGTGCAGAGCACAATGCCTGTCACTAACTCATTCCTTACTACATGTTTGGTGAATAGCAGTTTATCGAATGCATAAATGAGTAGTGGATATTTTGCAATATATTATACAGTGTCATAGAAAAGGTTAAGGCAGCCCCAGATGATCCACTTCATTCAAAAAAGGATAAATTCTGAATCATGGTTCACAGCACAGAGCCTGGTGCAAAAAATTCACTAATGGATCCAGATGCCTGGGTTTGTATCCAGGTGTTGCCACTTATTTGCTCTTTGCCCTTGGAACAGCTACCTAACCTCCCTGTGTCTTGGTTTCCACGTCTGTGAAACAATGACAATAAAGATTTCTACCCCTTCAGTTATTGTGAAGAGTAAACGAGATGATTCATGGACGGAACTTGACAAATAGTAAGTGCTCACTAAGAGTATGGTTGGTTCTGTCAATATGATTGCTATTCTTTCTTAGGCATTTGTTTCATGAGTGAGATGATGTTTTCCTACTCCTTGCTGGAGTAGTGACCAACCTGAGGCACAAGGGGCTCCTGGGGTGTTTTCATGTTTACTCCTAGATCTAAGTGCTGTTTACAAGAATGTGTTCAGTTTATGGAAATTCATAGAGCTGTACATCTGTGACATGTATACTTTCCCCATGTAAATTATACTTCAATATGAACAAGAAAAAGATCCTTCAGTGGCTCCCCATAGCTTTCAAGATGAAGTTAATACTCTCCGGCTTAGTATATAAGTACCTTTATGACCTGATTCTTGCCTAACACTATATACAACTATTTGAAGCTACATGAATACATTATCTCTAGTAGATCATAATTGCTTCGCTCATATGGTTTCCTCTTCTTGAAACCATTCTCTCTCTTATCTATCTAGCTAAAGCCTACTTGTTCTCCAAAACTCAGCCCAAGTACCACATCTTCCAGGAAGCCTTCCCTGACTGGGACTAAATGACCCGAATTGGGCTTGCACTGTCCTTGATCTTCCATCCGTCACTGCATTTGCCAACCTCAGTTATCCTTATTTACTGGCCTAAAGCTCTATAAGGGCAGCAATATTTTTTCAGTAAAATGCATCCTTTTGAGGAAGAACTTTAAAAAATTGATAAATGATTATATGAATAAATGAATGAGTAATATTATAATGAGCTCCTTTTCAGAATTATGATCATAGAGAGATCGGAATGAGAAAGGGTAGAGCTGTAAATCCTGCAATAATATACAGATTGCCTGGAGTTCTCTAACTATGTGTATCAATATCACATCCAGTATCTGTTTAATCCACATTTAGCCCTTATAAGAGGTTCCCTCTCAGAAGAACTTTTCTGATTGAGGACCATACTTTTACTTCTAAATAATCTAAGGAAGAGTATCAAATGCAAGAAGATAGCTAACTCTGTAACATGTATAAGATTCAACATCTCTATATTTGAAACCCTCCAATGACTTCCCACCAGAGCTGGTATACTCCAAACGGTGGAACCAAGGCAATATCATCTAGGGAGAAGGCAGCTGAGCTAGTCCTGGAAGGCTGCATGGATTTAGGAAAATTAGATTGAAAGAACATGCATAGCTGAGCTGAGGATTATTCAGAACTCACAAAGATGTCATCATCCCTGTACTAAAGGCTCTATAATCATAATTTAATGGAGAGCATAAGATAAATCAACAACATATATTAGAATACAAAATTAAGAGGAAAAGACATAGGACCAAGAGATCTCAGGGCAGGTCTTAGCTCTACCTCCTACAAATTTCATAATCCCCTAAACATAGCCTCCAGAGAGAATGGCCCTATTAAAATGCAGGCCCTAAAAAACTCACTTCTTGTTTGACCTTAGGAAAGTCCCCAAACTTCTTTGAGCCTCAGTTTCCTTATCTCCCCCCAGTTGGAAGGGGTAGAGGTGATGCCTAAGAAGTAGAAGTTTCTAACTTTGTCACATCATTACATACACAAGAAATGTTAATATTTGAACTAGAGCTACCTAAAGGCCATGCGCTCATGGCTAGAGGTGACTTCCCTGAAGGCTCGCTCAGCCCTAAGTGTTGTACACCCAGGTTACAACCCATTTTCAGCATATCACTGTGGCCAAGCACACAGCTGGGAAGTTCTGATAAACTTATTCCAGGATCTGCACATGACACAATGATCTAAGCTACAAGTGTAGTTAATAATGATGATAGTTATAATAACAACAGCAATGGTAATAACCATACTGGGTGGATGTATTAGTCAGGGTTCAACAGAGAAACAGAACCAATAGAATGTGCATGTGTGTGTGTGGTGACAGATTTATTTTAAGGAATGGTTCATGTGTTGAGGGAGTCTGGCAAATACAAGATCTGCAGTTCAAGTCCTGAAACAATCAGACTAGACCTAGAAAAGAGCCAACGCTGCAGTTCATAACCAAAGGCCATTTGCTCCAGAAGTCCTTTCTGCTCAGGGGAGGTCAGACTTTTCATTCTATTCAGGCCATAAACTGATTGGATGAGGACCACCCACATTATGGAGGGCAATCTGCTTTACTCAAAGTCTGTCACTTTAAATATTAATCTTATCCAAAACACCTTCACAGAAACATCCAGAATATCTGGGTACCATGGCCCAGCCAAACTGACATATAAAATTAACCCTCATACTGGGTCTTAATGGCACAATGTTTAGTTGTATTTTCTGTGTCTGAGAAAAGTAGCAAAACTTGTGTAAAAAAAACATTTTTGCACTATCTAAAAAGACTGAAATCTTCAAACCTTAACGAGTACTTAATAGATTTTTCCAAGAGGGGCTGCTTACCAGCGGTTTAGTGCCTAATTTTCCAGACTTGGAAAATATGTTCTTTATTCTCCACATTTGACTAAATTCCTTTCAAGAGAGCTCAGTATTTTACCCAAGTGTCATATTGCCTTTGGTTTATCATTTTATTACCAAAGAAGCAAAGTGCCTTCCTTTTTATTTCATAACTTTAGAGTCATTGCTGTATCAGACCAGGACCTCAACTAATGGTTACCATGGGCACACTAAGCCTTAGTTAGGCTAAGACTGATGGCAAAGGCACGTCAGGTCCTCTACTAAGCAGTCACGTGAGGAGTGGGGAGGAGTATTTTTTCACTGATAATTTTTTAAAACTACGAATGAATGGTGACAAACAGCAGAACAACTTTTAAACCTTTTGTTATTATTTTAAATTCTAAACAGATAAGGGACCCCCTTACTGCCTGCACCTGGTACAGACCACTACCCACTTCCTCCCCCCACTCACGACTCACACGGTATGCCACTGCTGCTGAATGTGTTGCAAAAGACATATCTCACTGGGTTCTGACAAGAATCCCATAAGGGGCCTACTATTATCATTTTACAGAAGAGGAAAATGAGGCTGGGAGAGGTTCAGTAACTTGTCTAAGGTTACACAGCTAATTTACTGAATCTGAGCCGTGGTCTGTGAAGGCATGGTCTCAGTCTGCCTTTTGCCTTGAGGTCTCCTGGCATACAGTAGGTACTCAACAATGATTGAACAAAGGAGGAAAGAGCTTTGTCCCAAGAACTCGAATTTGATATGTCTGGGAACTGCTAATGAAGGGACCTGAGAAAATCTTCATTCCTTGAAAAGATAAAAAGAAGGGAAAAAAATCCCTGAAACTTGAATTTTGTGACTCATCCTTTAAATTCCTCTGCATATCATGGAATATAGACTATAGATTAATGCAGGCCATGGCTTATGAGTTTGCTGCTGGTATGAATTAAAAACACATCTGACGACTGCTGTTATTTAGTAAGCACCTACTGTGTACCAGGATTTGTATACAGAGCTTTGCCATTTAGTCTAAACAACAATCCTGGGAGGCAGACATTATTATTCCCATTCTGTAGATAAAGAGACAGAGGCTCGAGGGGGCCATATAGGTTATCCCAGTCACAGAGCAAGTCAGTTGCTGAGCTCCGCCAGCCTTCGGCTCCATCTTGCCTGACTCCACCTGCTTCAGTCTTTGCGTTTCTGAGCAGAACCAAAGTTCTTGGTGTCTTAGACTACCAACAAGTAGCCCTAAATGTTACCTAGACTTTGAACCTTCTTGCTCAATCAGTCTGAAGTGCATCTGTGGAATATGGTTTTAGAAGCCAATTAAACAACAGGTTCAGCACAGCTGTGCTCACACTTAACTTTCAGAAACAGCTTTGGGTGAAAATTCCATAAAACCCTTTTAAGATATAAACTCAAATGCCAGAGTCGAGATTTTGACAACAAAAATTTTTAATTTTTTTTTTATTTTTTCTTAACTGACCCCTGATAATTGTATATATTTACAGAGCACAATATGATATTTGGATACATTTATACTGAGTGCAATGATCATATCAGGGTAGTAGGCATATTCATCACCTCAAACATTTGTCACCACTTAAAGACAGAAAATAACAAATGCCAGCAAGAATGCAGAGAAAAGGGAATTGTTATATTGGTGGGAATATAAATTAGTACAGCCACTGCAGGAAACAGTATGAAAGTTTCCTCAAAAAAGTGCAACTAGAACTACCATATGATCCAGCAATCCCACCACTGGGTATATTTCCAAAGGAAAGGAAATCAACATGTCGAAGGGATACCTGAGCTCCCATGTTCATCGAGGCTCTATTCTCAACAGCCAAGCTATGGAACCAACCTAAATGTCCATCAACAGATGACTGGATAAAGAAAATGTGGTATATGTACACAATGGAATACTACTCAGCCATAAAAAAAAGGATGAAATTCTGCAATTTATAGCAACATGCATGAGCTTGGAGAAAATTTTGTTAAGTGAAATAAGCCAGAGACAAAAAGAGAAATACCGCATGATCTCATTCATAAGTGAAAGATAAAAAGGTTGATCTCATAGAAACAGAGAGTATGACAGTGGTTGGTCAATGGATACAAAATTGCATAGCACTCTAGGGAGATTTCAGTCAACAACTAGTCACTGTATAACTTCAGGTAGCTAATTGAGAAGATTTTGAATTTTTAAGTTTTTTTAATTGTTAAAAGTAAAAATAGAAAGAAAGATACAACAATCACAATAATATGTTGAACTTTGCAAAAGAGAGAATGGAACTGAGGCCACCAGAGGAGGGAAAGGGGGAGGGAAAGGGGCATTAGCAAGAAATTTGTAAAGTGCCATAAAAAAATGAATGCATTGTGTAATGATAAATACAGTAATTACCCTCATTTGAACATCACGTATTGCACACAGGCATTGATATTCAATGCTGTACCCCACAGTTATGTACAATCAGTTATGTTTCAATAAAAAAGTAAATAAAAGTGCAACTAAAGGTTTTTCACTGCATAGCACAATTGCTTTTTCATGTATTATGTTATTCATTTTCCCTAGATTTTCTGTGTAATGTCCCTATTCTAAAAGCTCAATAGCATTAGCACCAATATACAATCAGAGTTTTAAAACAATGCTTAAAATAGAGCATGCTTGCCAGTGAATTTAAAAAACATTTGGGCTGTGGTTACAAAGTGCTAGACACTATCTAATTCTTTTACAAATATGAACTCATTTAATCCCACGTCAGCCCTATGAAGTAGATGCTCTTATTATCACCCCCAATTTACAGATGGGGAAACTGCAGTACAGAGAGGTTAAGTGTGTGTCCCTAGTCAGAATTAGGAAGGGGCAGAGTTAGGGTTAAAACCCAGAGCCCAGCTTCAGGGACACGCACATGACTCCTGTATTATGGTGCCCTTCACGGTCACTTACCATTACTTCAGGTTCCCTGCCTTGCGTCCTTCCTCTCAGGGCTAGGTGCTTTATACGGTACTTGTTGCTGGTCTGGTTGAGGTATTTATCATGTATTCATCTGTTCCCTCCACAAACATGCACTGGCTGCCATATTGTGCCCTTTTGTTTTCTGCCCTGTCCCTTACTTTTCTAGGACTCCTCTCCTCCCCTCTGCACCCAGCACCTCTCCTTAATGGTCAGCCCAGTAATGACCAGGCTCTTTAATATGACCCTGCACCCCTGGCCCTGTACCTTAGGTAGTAGTCATTGTTTGACCCACACAGAGTCCTTATGCAGACACATCAAGACTTGAACTGAACAAGAGCCTTCTCAAAATGGCTAAAGATATAAAGAGCAAGGATCCAGAGGTCTCAGTGACTGAGGTGTGAGGGGGAGGATGAAACTCGCCTTCAGGAAAAGCGGAGACCCAAGTTTAAGGGAGTCACGATAGGTCATAGTCCTTTGTTTCCCAAGGTCCAGTCTTGGTTTTGCCCTTAGATTCCATGAGACATCCCAGTATACTTACGATAAAGTCAGATTTTGCTTAAGATATATTGAGTCGAGTATCTTTATCTTTGTCACTAAAGGGGTCGAGACAAATATAGCCACCACTTCTTTACTAACCTCATGTTGGGTTCTGGAGGTGTGGAAAACATCATCTTGGCTCTCGAATATTTCACAGTCTAGGGAGGATGACAGACACCCAAACAGGAATTGCAAAATCCCTTTTAGCTGAAATTCTCAAAATGGGTGGTTCCTTGATTAGTTGAAAAAGTAGGCTAACGTGAGCAATTATGAAAAATTATACTTAAACATAAAATAATAAATTCATTATCTGGTCTTTTCAAATAAGGACAAGGCATTTTTTTTTTTTTTACTGTAAATCTATTGCTTCTTATGACGACAATAGCTATGTGCATCCGCCAACATTTCTAGTTCTTTGAAATGGAGCAAGAATTTAAAAGTATGTGCAAAATTACTAGAGTGACTTCTGTATTTTTATGAGTTTTCCCACAAATTGGTCTTGCACACATCTAAATTGGTAGCAATGTTTTAGCTACTCAGCATTACTCAAAGCATTTGATTCCTTTTTCATACAAACAGCATCTTTCTTTTCCTACTTAATATTTTAATTTAATATTCAATTAAATCAAGTAAGTGCACCGCAGATAAAACTGACATGGCTGGTTTGGGGAACAAGCTCAGTGACTCCTGGTCGGTGTGAGGCTGCAGATAGAATAGAAGCAGTAGGCATTTAGAGAGCTTCGCACCTGCCAGAACCTTTCACCCTGTAGTGGCCTGTTCATTTGACATGTGTGAGGGAGGGACTGGAGAGAATAAGTTATTGCAATAAATAAGCTAAGCCAGAGAGTTGGTTAAATGGAGGTCAGCCAGGACAGCTTCTGTCACACTAAGGTGGTACAGATTCAGGCTCAGAGGTTGCTTCAGGTTTCAGTGGGGGCAGAAGGAGGCAGGTCTTCATTGGCATAGGAGGATTCAGGGAGAGCTTCACGGAGGTTGTGTCACTTCAGCAGATTGGTTACAGAAGGTATCCCCGGGTGCAGATCCAGCATGATCAAAGGAATGCATAACTTATCTGGAGGCAGGACAGAATAGAGACACACCCAGGGTGGCTGCTAATAAATATTCAGACTGGATCGGATCGGCATGAACCACCTCCTTGTCTGGCAGTCAATGAAACTCTGATGAGCTGACAACAGCTTAACCACCCTACCAATCAACATGCTACACCTGGCACTTTGCAGAGTGCAAAAACTGCTGTACCTGCACACTTGGAGGAACAAAAGTGCAGATGACCACTATATGACCACTATATGACCTCCCACCCATGACACTAGACCAGAAAGGAAGGACAGAGTTAAAGAAAATGTGACTCCACTGCACATGAACAAAACTTCAGAAACTCAGGGACACGTGACAGAAAGCTGATGCAAACTCACATCAGCCTATTAGGCCTTAATTACCCTAGATCCTCCCCCACAGTCAAATATTCCTCCCCTTAGTTAAGAAAGAGAAACAGTCTCATCCCCAAACAGCATATAAACCCTCCCTCTGAGAATCCAGGGCACTCGTTAATCATGGGGGATGCCCTCACACCCTTCTGTGCGTACTTCTGTCTGTCTCTCCCTCTTCCTTTTCTTTTGCTGAGTGGGTGCCCATTGCAATGTGGACTCCAGTAGGTCCCATGAAAGATTTCCCTTCACTGTTTGACCAAGAACCTGGAACTGCTGTCCAGTAACAATGGAGTAACCGCATGGTTTAAAACAGTGGGGTGAGGAGCACCCATTCCAGTGATGAGCACATGCCTTATTCTTGAGACTAAACACCCAGAGTTTAGACTCTGTAGATCTTTCTGGCCACTTGGTCTCTGTCTTGCTCTGCATTTGGATGATAAACTATGTAGAAGCCCAGCTATTCCTCCTTTCTGTTGTCAGTTCTAGTAGCCTCCGAGGGCCTCCCTGCTGCTGAGAGGACAGTCTGCTCTGAGTCACTGGGTTGCCTGCCCACATTTCTGGTGAGGGTCTGCTGCTGACTTATTGTCAGTGCTTGTCAAGCTCCTGCCAGCCACCTTTACTGGGCCTCCCAATAGCATCACTATCACCTCTTCCCCTTGCATCTCCAGGACTAAGCCTGTAAGCACCCCGTTAAGTCCAGGGTCATGTCTGCCTTGTTCACCCCTGTCTGTATAGTATCTAACACAGTCCCCTGTCTATAGTAGAATCTCAATAACATTTTGTTGGATGAATAAATGAATTTAATGAAAGGCAGTGTACCATAGCCTCAGTACTTGCTGTTCTCCTGGGCCTGAAGCACCTTCTCTGACTTTCCACAGGCTGGCTCCATCTGTCCCAGCTTAACAATCACCTTCTTGAGGAATCCTTCATTGACCATTCAGTCAAAGCAGTCACCCACTTCCCTTAATCTCCACCATGGTCTACTTATTACCTCTAGAACATTAGTTCTGCAAGGCAAACACCAGGTCTGCTTTTGTTGTCTGCTGATTCTCAATGCCCAGCACTGTGCCACCTACGCTTGTCTTGGCAAATAAATGATTAAATGGGTGAATTATGATCCAAGTTGCAGAGGAAAAAAAAGAGCACGGGCTTGGATCTTCTCTGCACTCTTACCAAATGCATGACTTTGATTGCCTGATTTACTTAAATGCTTTGATTCTCAGTATCTTCGTATGAAAAACGAGATGAAAATAGCAGCTTACTCTCTCTTCTAATTAATAGGAGGTTTTAATTAGACAATGGATGTAAAGCACTCGACGTGCTTCATAGTGTGTGGTCAATAAAAATAAGATATTGTCTATATGCCCAGAATAAGTATCTCCCCAGTGCCTGGACCTTGTTTGCAGGAGAGAGAGGGAGGTTAAGGAGAGTCTCTTAGTTTCTAAGAACCTGAGAGTGGAGAGTTCTTCCAGAAGCCATTCAAAAACACTGCTGCTAGGTGTAATCTCAGAAATGCTGCCCGCATGACAGGGATGCCCTGCTCCTTTTCTCTTCCCCACTATAAGCATTTGCATAAAATAAAGATCCTGAATCTCTCACTGTTTTCTTCTTGACTTCCCCAGGGGGTGTATTATAGCAATTGATGCATGTGAAACCATTCTGATGACATGAATAGAGTATGTTATGTGAGAGGAGTGGGGAATCCAGACAGGAGCTGCTAATGGACTTTGATTCAACCCAGGCTCTCTTTTCACTCCAATGGAAAACCCCAGGGAGAAAAAGATGTGCCAATGTGAGCGCAAAGGCCACCCAGGGCCATAGTCTGGCTCCAGGAGAGATTCTTGTACTTCTGATCTCCAGAGCCAGAAAAGCAATATATGTGCCTCAGCAGGAGTTGGGAATTGTTATATAAAGGGCAAACTTTCCTATTTTCTTTCAGATTGCGTTTTCAGGGGATTTGAATGATGTTTCTCAAGGAGTGAATAAATCCAAGGGAAACAAAAGTGTTGAAAATGGGCTTTTGTAAGTAGACTCCAGGCAAACTCCCATCGTCCTGTAGAAAACACTTTACAGAGGGAGGAGCTGGGACAGTTGCCAGTAGCACAACTAGATGCAGGCTGGCAAGCCTGGATGCTGGAGAATTTTGCTTTTAAAATTTTGTTTTCAAAATCTCTCAGGAAAGTATCAATGACATGATACTTGAGGATCGAGTGAGTGTTGCCCCTTAAAGACTCTAACAGGTAATTTTTGAACTCTCTACACCGAGGATAGTCCTGACCAATGTACAGCCTTCAGTCATGAGCTGGACAGAGCCTCTGCCTTCTATGTGTTCACATATTTGTTTAGGAAATATTTATTTAGGACTATTCCTTTCAAGCACTGAGGACATTGCTGAGAATCCTGAGATGAACCAGACAGAGTCCCTGTCTTCAAAGCATTCCCAGTCCTGTTAGGGGAAGCAGACAGCTAAACTTGTGTGATGAGCATTAGCAGAGGGGAAATCAAGGGATAGAAGGTTCTGTGTTGCAGAGCAATAATACCTAGACCTCCTGCAGGAAGGAACATTAAAAGGCTATAAAGCAGAGCCCTGAAGGATAAATGGGAACCCAGTGAAAAATTGGGGAGACACTATGAAGACTCAGAGTCAGGAAAGTGATTAAGGGTTTTAAGGAAGTGAAAGACCTTCACTATGCTTTGAGTTAAGAGAGAGAAGAAGAGTAATGTAAGAAGTGACTGGAATCTGAAACCGTGGTCAGTAGATATTATAAGTGGCTTGGAATTTTTCCTAAGAATAGCAGGGTTTAAATTCAGGATGTGGCAAGATCAGAACTAGGAGCTATGTGAAAACCAATACCAAGTCAGGCAGTCTATGAGAGTGGCCTGCCCATACGATCATGGACTGAGCCATCGAAGAAGACACTAGTCACATGATCACATATGACCCAACCATAGTCTTCCTCCTTTCCCATTCATTTGTTCCTGGGCCACCGCTCAATCCCACATTTGTCCACAGCTAGAATCTTACCTCTCCCTGCTTGGATTTAGTGTCTGCATTCAATCAATTTAGTAATGTTGATGTATCTTCTGGTGCTGGCCCATCCACATTCAGCTTTTCCTCCCCAGACAACTACCTTCCCAGATAGTTGTCCAGCCCACCCCCATTCTGACCACTTCCAGGCTCTTTCTCTGGTTGTGTCACTTCTGCCTGTGCATAGGTAGTTGTGGAAACCCTCCCTTCTGTGCAGCCTAAAGTAAAACAAGCAGGAGGCATAAGGTCAGGCAAGGACCTTGATTTTCTTGGTGATGGTAGCCCAAGGAAATAAATAGATTTTATTTTCTTTGTTAATTCCATTCCACCAGTAATGCCTGCCAGCACTGTTTTGGAGGCTGAACTAGAGTCAGTGTTTGAGTCATTAGTGATGTGTCTGCCATGGACACATGTAGGGAAGGTAAGAAGTACATCTACAAGAATATGTTTCTTCCGCAGTCCAGAGTAAATATTAATAGCTGCTTATGAGACATCCATTTTATTAGACTTAAAGCACCATCCTTTAAAACAACTACAGAGAGAACTACCATAAGATCTAGAAATCCCACTCCTGGGTATATACCCAAAGGAATGAAAGTCATCATGTTGAAGGGCTACCTTCACTCCAGTGTTCATTGCAGCTCTATTTACAGTAGCCAAGATATGGAACCAACCTAAATGTCCACTGAAGGATGACTCGATAAAGAAAATGTGGTATATATATACATACACACACACACACACACACACACACACACACCCCATGGAATACTACTCAGCCATAAAAAAGAATAAAATTCTGCCATTTGCAGCAGCATGGATGAGCTTAGAGAAAATTATATTAAATGAAATAAATCAGGCACAGAAAGAGAAATACCACGTCCTCACCCATAAGTGGAAGCCGAGAGAGACAGAGACAGAGACAGAGACAGAAAAAATGGAAGGAAGGAAGGAAGGAAGGAAGGAGGGAGGGAGGGAGTGAAGGAGGGAGAAAGAGAAAGAAAGAAAAAAGGAAGGAGGGAAGGAAGGAAACACAATATTATGTTGAACTTTCAGAAGGAGAGAACAGAACTGTGGTTATTAGAAGGGGGAAACGGGGAGGAGGAGGGAGGTTAGGGAGAAATTGAATAATGGACACAAAGAAAGATTATGTTTCTTGATGATGAATATGCTAACAATCCTTATTTGATCATCACATATTGTACACAAAAACCAATACTCAACTCTGTACCCCACAGATAAGTATAACCAATTATGTTTCAATAAAAGCAATTTTTAAAAGTTTTTTTTCTTTTTTTAAAAAAAAGCACCATCCTTTACAAATCCAGAAATCCAGGAGTCCTCCTTGATGCCCTCTTGCCCTTTTTCACAGTCCCAATTCATACAAATCTTGTAAATATCCCATCCATATACCCACATTTCTCTATCTCCATTTCCATGAGCTTGGTCTAATCTACCCTCATCTTTTGCCTGGACTAATACATTCGCCATTTGATTGTTTTCATTCTTCCCTACCTCCATATTAACCATTTCATTGAACCATATTTCAATTGAAATGATACTGAAAAATCCAAATCTGCTCATGTCTCTGATCCCTCAGCAAAGTACTTCAGTTGTCACTCCTAACTCTCGAGATAAAGATCCAACAAGGTCCAGCATGTCTTCAGTTCCTCCCTCACTCCACTTCACTTGGCTGACTCTAGCTGTGGCCCTTCTTTTGGTTTCTCAAACATGCTGTGCCTTCTTTTTCCATCAGGCCTTTGCACATGCTGTTCTCTCCTCTTAGAATGGTATTCCGCAACCACCAACACGCTCGGAAACACACACACACACATCAGTTAATGAACTGCTCATCCAAGTTAATGCCCCCGCCGTGAACTCTCAATGCACCAAGTACATCTCTTTCACAGCACTTGTTACAGATGTAGTTGTGCAATTATTTCTGTGATCATTTGGTTAACATCTGTCTCTCCCACCCGACGATGCAGGGATCATGTTCTACTGTATTTATTCCCCGTTGTACTCTGAGTCCCTATTGCAGTGCTTAGCACTATAAATTGCTACAGGAATTAGGTGCTATAGTTTTATAGCTGCTTTATTTTCTTTGAAATTTCAAAGACACATCTTTAATAAGGCAGGTTAAAGGAAGGATGTGTGAATTACACATCTACACCCACCCATTTGCTTATAAGCAAGAAAAATGCCAGGAACATATCCATCACCATAATTACTAAATCAATGGTAGGTAAAGTGACGGTATCAATGAAGTTTTCCATAAACCTATTCATATAGAGAACAAGTTAATACATGTCAATATATACTTTAATATTTTAATAACCAATAACATAATAAGGTTTATTTTTCAACTACATTTACTCTCTTACTTGACAATCATCACTTGTGGAACAGTGGATTGGAAAGGCAAGTCAATTAAAAAAAGTCCTTCATCATAGAAATAATACAATAAATATATATTGGAGGCCTATTATGAGCCAGACACCATTCTAGGTGCTGGGATTATTAGACTGAAGACATGAAATAAAATGTGTACCTTCATGGAGCTAACATCTGAGAGGGATGGACAGACAGAAAAACAAGATAAACAAAATATATAGAAAGCTGAATAACAGTGAGTGCTAGAGGAGAAAAAATAAATAAAACACGAAAGGAGCACATTACTTGGGAGGCCAGGAGTGTCTGACCACTTAGACATGGGTATAAAGGGAGGCCTCCATGAGAAGGTGACCTTTCCATAAAGACCTCAAGAAAGAAGCCACATTCATTATTTTTTATTTATTCAATTATCTACAACTATTTATAAACTGAGTTTTTAAAATATCTTGAAATGGCTGTTTTTACCACCCACTTGCTTATAATGATTACTTATGAATAAACACAAACAGATTTATTCATACATTTTTGTGGGCCTCGTGGAACATCAGGTGCTCCCAAGAGATTATGTTTCTCCCTAAGTGTCACTTTACCTGAATGTCATAATCCAAAGAAAAAGAGCAAACACAAAATTACACCTAGATATGGAAAATGAGTTCTCATGGTATACAGTAGTGCTAAGCATCGATAGTTAATAGTAATGTACTGTATGTCGTTAAACGGCTAGAAGAGAGGAGATCAGATGTTAATGTTCTCATCACAAAAAATGATGAAGTTTTGCCCTGATGGATATGCCGATTACCCTGACTTGATTATCACACACTGTATACACGTATTGATCTATAACTCTATACCCCATAAATACATGCAATCAATACATTTCAACTAAAAAAATTATGAATCGTTTTAAAAAAAGAAAAGATTCAGACCTGCTGTCCTATGTTAGCTTTCAGGATTGGGCCACTCCAGCGCCTACCCTGGAAGCAGGTGCAGTCTTGGATCCAGCAAAACAATGGAAAGGAGCTTCCGTGCCACCCTCTTGAGCTATTTCTAGTAACCAACACAGGATTTTGGAGCTCAGGAATGAAAATCTTGGGCTAGAATTTGATGCTAGGCTCTTAGAGTATTATCGCTTGAGGCTAGTGGTTCTTTATAGGCCCACTTAATTTATTGTGTTTCATATTCGGACCAGGAGTTTGTTCACTCATTCATTACTTATATGTTTATTGGCATCTCTTTATGCAAGAGAGTATGCTGGGCTTTGCACATAAAAAAATGAACTCAGAGATCTCAGAGTTCACCAACTGGCATATAAACAGACAAGTACCGTGTAGTACCATTTAGTGTAATAAATGCTGTGAGAAAGATCTGCTCAAAAGGACATGATATTGAAAGGAGTGACTAATTCTCTTCACCAGGGAAATGAAATTTGACCTAAAGTTTGAAGATGAGCAGGTGTCCATGTGCTAACCAGGAGAAACAACAAGGGAGAAAGGGCATTCGAGGCAGAAAGTACAGCAGCAGGCACTGTAGCGACGTGTGCTCAGTTCAACACAATAAATATCTCATGATCTCCTGCTCAGAATAGAAGACACGGGATGGACAGGATCTTACCATGTGCTGGGGTGGGAGCAGAAAACAAGGGTTAGTCAAGCAGAGCTGCACTTTACCATCCACAGATGCAGCCCTTTTTTTTTTTTTTTTTTTTTTTCTAACGGTTGAGTAATATTCCATTGTGTATATAGAGCACATTTTCCTTAACCAGCCATCCATTGTTGAACACTTAGGTTGGTTCCACGTCTTGGCTATTGTAAATAGAGCTGCGATGAAGATGGGAGTGCAGGTATCACTTCGACATGATGACTTCCATTCCTTAGGATATATACCCAGTAGTGGGATTACTTAGACAAGGAAAGAGAAATACTGCACGTTCTCACTCATAACTGGGTGCTAGGAAGGAAGGAAGGAAAGAAAAGAAAGAAAGGACCACAGGGATACATCGAATTTTCAGAAGGAAAGAAAAAACTCTAAGGATACTAGAGATAGGGGGGAGGAAGGAAGAAGACTTGGGGAGTGATAGTCAGGTAAAGGGCATAAAGAAAGATCACGATTTGTAATAATGAATATGCTAATAATAAAAAATTTAAAAATTAAAAAAAATAAAAAGATACAACCCAACCTTCTGGTTCCACAGATTTGACTTCAGATGCATTGCATTTAATAACCTGCCTCCCAGGTATTTCTTCACATCAAGAGATCCAATGCAGAGTCCACATGTCCCAGAAGCAGCTGACTTCCCTAAAAGGAGACCCACCACCATGTTGTAAAGTTCCTTAATTCATCACATTTTTTAAAAAGTGGTTTTAGTTTGCAGAACATATGGTAGCAAAAATTCCAGGCGTAACTCACATATGTTCACTGATTTCCTTTAACTGTACTACCATGTTTGATTTTTATTTGTTTGCATTAAGGGTTCAATTAAGTAATCACTAAGCATCATATGTGTGCTTTGTTTAACTATAGGCATAATTGTGCACCTCTAATTTCAATGGTAATTATATTTTTGACTTCTGATAAAGTGAGGGGAAGCTTCCAACTGGCTCTGGAGTCTGACACACCAGACAGTGAGTCTTCCTTGCTGTGTAACCTTGGGAAGTTACTTTACCTCTCTTAGTCTTAGTTTTCTCATTTGTTAATCCACAATGAGATATCCCTGCCATAGAGTTATGGGGAATATTACATGATTTTATGTATGAGGCTCCCTAACTCAGTGCCTGGCCCACAGTGGGTGCTCTCAGACCCACATAAATGGTAGCTAGTAAGGGTACATTTCTTGCCATAACATCCAAGGAGCCTCTCAGTTCCTACCTGTAAACCTCCCTCCAGAATCTTGGCTGTCTTATTCCCTGTGTATCTCCTATGCCTAGAACTGAGCCGGCATATATGAGGATACTTCAAAAACTTATGGAAAGATTTGTATTATGTTTTAATTCTATTTTTCCACAAACATTTTGAAGGACCCTCACAGTACATTCTCAATAAATACTTGTTAAATGAATGAATAAATGTTTGAAACCACCCATTTTTAAGGAACCCTCTTTCAGGAACTTGTCTTCTATCCTCCTTAGTGAACGTGGCCCTTTCTTTCTTCAAGGCTTCATTGCATACTCTCAGATCCTATCACAGGAATGTCCCACATGCTGCCTCAATTCATAGTTATTTTCTAAAGAGCCACAAGGATCAGGTAAGAGGTGATTAGAATACATTTTGCAGGAAGTGGAGCTGGTATGGCTATTTTTGGAGTGAGTAGAATTTGGTTTCAATCCTTTGCTCATCTACGCAATCAGTTTTCTAAAATCATGTTTTTGTTTTATCCTGCAAATACATGTTTTGTAGGACTGTAGTATAATAGTGTGCCTAGTAGTGCTTGACACAGAGTTGGCCAGCAGTTTTCAATAAAAACTCTACTTGCCTGAGTCTATGTCAGTAAGTCTGGGATGGGGCCAGGATAGCTGCACTTTAAGACTCCAGGCCATCCTGATGGTCAGATTACAGCCTCACAAATACGTCCATGGACTTGAATCTCAGGGAGGAACAGTGTCTTCAGCAAGTCCTGGGAATGAATGCCTTTCTGTGTCTCTCTTCAGTTTCCACCTCTTCACTACACATAGGTTGTTTTATGTGCTGCACCAACAACTTTTTATTTTCTGTGTTATTCTCATCCTAACATAAGCCCTTCCCTCTTTCTGTCACTCCAGTTCTTAGACATCACCCCTAACCCAACACTGCTAAAAGCATAATTCGCAATGAAACACACTTACAAACGGACCGTGGGGTCCCAGGTACGCATGAACCTTCTACTCCAGCTCTATTGCCTCCCTTGCACAGGCATCTTAATTAGATGTCCCAGCCACAACCACCAGCAGAGCACCAGTGACTAGCTCCTACTCCCACCCAGCAGCAATTGTGTGAACAATCCACAAGTATCTGGAGAGTTGACAAATAGCACTAATAAACATGAAATGGTTCAATCCCACAATGCGAGAGCTTTCAAGAGAGGAAAGAGCTTCATCGTGTGATGCTCAGTGGGCACCTCATTAATAACGCCCTTTACATGAGAGGCAGGGTTACATAGAGGAGAGAGGAAAGAGGAGGGAATGAATGCCAGTCCCCTCACATATTTTATTTCATTGAATTCTTACAGCAACCCTGTGAAGTTGAGGATGTTATTGGTATTTGCCAAATTGGAGAGATGATGTAGTCACTTAATGCCATATTTCGATTAAGTGATGGAGGTGGGATCCAAACTCCTTCATCAAGCTCTAACTTTAGGGTTTCTCCCATCTCACCAAGAATCCAGTCGAGAAATAATGAAGGAAAAGACTGCATCCTGACACTGCCACTTAATTGTTCAGGTTGTGCAAGCAATTTAATGTGTCTTAAACTCATCTGTCCTTTAAATCAAAACAACTTCTTCTGTGTGCTTATTCTCAGGGTTTTGTGAGAAATACACAAAAGAGTGGATGGTGACAATGCTTAAGATCAAAAAATAACTACAGAGATATGAGAAACCTAAATTCAGTTTGACACTATAGTCAACCATGTGTCAGAAGGCCGACTCTTGCCAGTTTCTACAATACAAGGACGTTTTAGGATTTAGTTTATGTTGCTAGTTAACCAGTTACTTGTTTTTATCTACCGGTGTTGATCACAATGGAAAGACTATTATTCTGTCAAGTGTTTGGTCCCCACTTTCAGGCTGCATGTGTCTCAGTTCCTTTCATCTTTGGTAAAGAGTTAGTGCTTCATCATCCCAGCTCCTCTCCTGTGTTCCCTGTTTCTATACATGTAGCACACTGTCCCCATCAACCAGACTCTATTCCTGATTTGAATCATGTCATCGACCATTGTACTCTCTCATTATGGCCTGTTTTTGCATGGCACTTATTGCATTTTGTCAATTTGTGTGGGTGTGTTTGGGTGTGTAATATTTAATATCTGTTTCCCTTATTAGAATGTAAGCTCCACAATAGTAAGAGCCCATCCATTTAATCCACCACTGTGTACACAACACCCAGCACAGTGCCTGACAAATCATAAGTACTCAGTAGATACTTGTCATGCTTATAGAATGGTAAGAAATTAGCAGTTACTCAAAGATTTCATCCAAAGCCCCACAATTTCTACACCCTCCATCCCATCTGAGACCTGCTGGTGAGACTAACGAGGCTGCCCTTCATTTCTTGGTTCCAGGAGCGGCTAGTGCTGTCTGTGCTTCCACGGTTTGTCGTCCTGGAAATGATCAATGACATGACCAATGTGGAAGATGAGCACCTGCAGCACCAGTTCCATCGGATCTACATCCATCGCTATGAGAATGTCAGGTGAGAAATGCAACTCCCCGCCTCGATTCTCCATGTGACCTGTGACACCTGGCTGCTCTCGTTGCACTGCTGTGATTTCTGTCTACCTGAATGTCAGTGCCTTTCCTCATTCAGTTGATTGATTCAGTAACTACTGACTATTCATTAGAGAGTTCTACATCTCCAAACTGAAGCTGAAGAAGAATGTCAGAGAATTCAATTGTATTTGCTAGTTGACTTACTGCCTGGCTCCCCTACAGTAGGCTTGCTTGCCTTCACATTCTGAGTGGGAAAGGCAAAAGCCATTTAAACTATGATTGGAAAAATAATCTCAAAATGCAATCTGGAAGCTTCAGGTATGATCACATAGGTTCTTCCCTATACTCTTCATAAGTGTTTTTAAAACAATACAAAAAAAAAAGACTACAGCTTCTTTTCCTTACAACTTGCAACTATATTGTTAGCCAACCATTCATCCATCTATCTGTTCACCCACCCATCCATCCACCCATCAACTCATCTTTCCATCCATCCACTCACCACCCATCCAACCATCCACCCACCCACCCATCCATCTACCCACCCATTCACCCACCCATCCACTCACCCATCCGTCCATCCACTCACCCATCAATCCATCCACTCACCCACACATCCATCTATCCACACATCATCATCAGTCCATCTATCCACACATCATCATATCCATCAGTCCATCTATCCATCAGCTACCTCTCTGTGCCCAGCACTATACTGGTCAACACAGCATATATTGAAAGTCAAAGGGTGGACTCCATAATGAGGCAGGCCAATTTTAGAATCCCAATTCTGCCTCTTCCTTGTGTGTGAACTTGGGCAAGTTACTTACCTGAATCTCAGGATACTTCTCTACAAAATGAGCATTTTAATAGCCACCTTGCAGAGTTTTTATATAGATTATGTGAGTCAAGATATATACAAAACACAGGACAGTCAGGGTTAAGTATCTAGTAGAGCACTGGATATATTATAGGTCATTTCAGATATGTTTTCTAGTTGCAAGGAAAAGAATACAACCCTGGCTGATTTTTTTTAAAATGTATTTCAAAGGTATATGGCAGCTCACAGAATAATCTGGGAAAGGATGGAGAAGCAGGTGGGGAAATGAGCCAAAATGAAACAAGGCCACAGAGCCAGATGCGTAGCCAAAATCAGCCCAGAGCACTAGTCCAGTTAGGACAGCACTGCCACTGTCCCTGAACAGTCCATTGCTTGTGCTACCAACCTGTGTCCCCTGACATGACTTGCCACCACAGCAGTTCCTCTTGCAGCCCCCAGAAACTGGAGGTTTCTGCCTTTGCCCTACCCCCCACCCCCCGCTCCCTCTGCTTCTTTGCATCTAAAGTTAAAGCCTAGGGCAGATGTGATTGGTTGGCTGAGCCCAGTCATTTTCTAGAAGTGCCTGGAAAGCAAGTATCTGGCATTTGCAGCTTAGACAGTAGAATTGTATTTCCATCCCACCAACATCATAAGGTGAAAATTTCCCAAACATAGGCTAAAAGTCCATAAGTCAAACAGCTCTAAAAATGGCAAATGTACATTCTTAGTTCTTTTCTTTCTAACTTTGGTAGGAGTGAGGAACAATTTTTCTCTCTTATCGGCATCTATCTTTAGGTGTCCTACTCCTGACATGCAGGGATACACATTTTAAAGCAATGTCTGGTAGAGATCATGTTTCTTAAACAACCTTTTAGCAGGAATAGCAATGTAGGTCATTCTCAGGGTCTTGTGCAAGAATTCAGCTAAACTGATTTAGTTGCTTGAGTTTGCAAAGCGGCCCTTTGTCAAACAGCAACTCCAGTAAGAGATGCACCCCAGATCTAGGAACTGGTCCCACAGATAATAGGAGCTCATCAGTATCGATTCTAGAACAATAGATACCTATTAATTGTAGTACAGTGTGGGGTTCTGTTATTAAGTGGGCAAAGAATGCCAAGAGCTCATAAAAAAAGGAAAATCTGGGGCAGGAAGCTAGGGTGTGGGGAGATGGAGATGGGTAAAGAAACCTTCCTGGAAGAGATGACCTTATTTGCCTTATTTGAGACTGAGTCAGCCAAGTGCAAAAAACAAAGACATAAATTCTGGGCAAAGTGACAGCATAAGTGAAGGCAGAATGGTGGCACATAAAGAGAATGATAGTTGATTTTCCATATTCCTTTCCTGGTGGCAAAGTGGCTTGACAATAAAGGCAGGTTCAGAGAGAGCAGAAACTGGGTGAATATTTTGAAAGAAAGTAAATCTATATTTATTATATATAGATATATATAATGTAAATAATTAATAAAATAATATATATTCCTTTCCTAGTGGCAAAGTGGCTTGACGATAAAGGGAGGTCCAGAGAGAGCAGAAACAATGAATATTTTGAAAGAAAATAAATCTGTATTTGTTTATTACATATAAGTAGATAAATAATGTAAATACATAAATAAAATAATATATATGACATATTATGAAAGTGCCTGTCATCATGGAGAAAGAGGGGGAAAAAATAACTACTTTTAAAAAGAAAAAAGGAAAAAATAAACAAGCTTGCACACCCACACCAGCATACTCCAGAGCCCATGATCAATAAACAATATGTTTGGCTTTCTTTTTGCACTAATCATTTTTCAGTGCTCCCTTTAGTCGTGAGCAGCTGAAGTTACTTCTGCCCCCCTCCAACCCCACCCATTTATTTTAAATTATCGAACTTAGTACTTATACTGGAGACTACTTATACTGGAGACCCTTTTCCAGAAGTTCACACCACACTAAATTAAATTTGTGTTGCCTGCCGTACATTTCTCAGCATCTTTGGCAATGAGAGTGGTTTCTAGGGGGAGAAGAATTGACACAGAAACCCGCCAGCACCCTGAGATTTTCCCCCTGGGTAGTCCCAGAGCAGCAGTGGCGAGATGCCCCGGGCTCTGGCGGCAGTGGGGAGATGGACTCAACAACGGGCCACAGTCCCCTCCTGCTTGCTGCAAAGCTGCTGGGTGCTAAGATAAGCCCAGGGACCATGAAAGCAGAGGAGGGTGGTTCTTAGCCTGTGTCTGAGAACAAAGCCAGACTGGCTGCTTTGCCCCCTTTCCCAGGCCCCAGATCAAACCACTGAGGTGCTGGGAGCATTTTTGAAATTATTTCCAATCCTGTCATCTTCATGGTCTCTTCATGGCAACCCTCCTGGTTCATCTGGTTCATTCTTTTCATTCTTTCTTCTTCTTCTTCTTCTTTTTTTTTTTTTTGATCGCCCTTCCCTAAAACCTGCCTGCTGTACATTTCTAAGTCTTAATTATATTTCATACAATTCATTGCCTCTTATCAGTAAAGGGCATGATAAAAGGCACTGTGCCTGGGCGGACTTGTGTGCCCCGATGGACTGGGAGCCAACAGAGCAGGATTTTCATCCCAGACCCTCTCCAGGAGCCACATCTCTGTCCACACTTCGACTGCATCATTTCATTTTTGTGTGCCTCAGTTTCCCCACCCCAAAACTGAGCTGTTTGAAATGGACAAAACATTTGGACTTTCACATTGATATCAGCTATAAACCTATAACACTTCACCAGATTCCCTTGGAGGATCCACCTGGCCACTGAGCTTTTTACTGGATGCCAATTGGGCTTCCAACCCCACCTGCCCAATTCTACTTTTCTTTCTTGTTTTTTTCCTATATACTTAAGACACTTTTTGTATTAGGTAGGGTAATGCTATCTGCTTGTCAAATAACCTCCCAATTGCAATGGTTTTAACTGAATAAGTCATATTCACACAGGTATCCACTGCTGATTTTCCTGGTCAATGAGTGACTCAGGGACAAAGACCCCTGAGTTTTGCAACTACCATCCCTTGGGCCTCAAAGTTCTCAGTATTCAGTTATCAGAAGTACTCACACCGCTTCTTCACCACCTCCACCAGAAATGACAAGTATCCCTTCTGCTCAGATTCCATTAGTGAGATGTGATCACGAGGCTCCTCACAGACACAGAAAGGGCTGGGAACACTGTCGCTGGCTCGGAGGCCTTTCCTAGTGACAGGTGGATTTGCTGTGGAAAGGGAGTAAGGATTTGGTGGACAGTCACCTTTCTCTGCCATAGTTTCTTTTCCCTTTTCCTCTTGCCCTGCGACTTCATACCATGTGCATTTGCACAGTTTCTGGCATGTATTTTGGGGGTCTGTTCAGGAGACAAGTTTGTCTTTATCTCTCCCTGTGTCATAGTAGACAGTTCAGTGAACTTTTTGTCAAGGATCAGAAAAATCCTGATTTTTAGAGTCTTGCTCAGTCTGTCCACCTTTTTGACTGGTTGTTTATTTCCAACCATCCCTGTCAAAGTGTGTGATCACTATATCTGCACTGTGGTCTAGGGCATCATGTACATGCAAAGTGCAACTGAATGGGCTTAGAGAACTTTTTGGCTTTCTAGATCCATCTGTATGGCAATCTATTAAACACTCCCAGATTCCCAAAGATTTCCAAAAAGGAGTCAAATACCCTCCACTTACTGAGGACTGTGCTGTGATTTGCAAGTTATCTCCTTACAGTAGCCTTACAGAGTAATTTAATGGTCTCTGCTTTATTATCAAGAAAATAGAAGCTCAAGGAGGTTAAGTAACTTTTTTAAGAGAACACAGTTAGGAAAAGGAGTCTACACAGGGCCAGTGTTTTTAACAGTTCTACTAAACTCTGCTAAAGCTTCCTTGAGGATTCTATTTGCAGAGTGACAATTAGGTAACATAACTTATTTTTAGCAAAATCAACAACTTATATAACCAAATTAGAGTTGAAAATTACTATGGCTCCTTCCATATATCCCTACAAGTTTACACCAAGAATCAAAAGACCTGAAAACCTTGAGCACATCACCTGGGAGGACCAGAAGGAGAACCAGGGCCCTGGATTCTGCCTCTGGTCTTTTATGTGTCAAACCTTGTGCAGCTATGGCTCAAACTGCTGCTTCTTAACTTTTAGTGTGCACAGGAATCACCTAGGAGTCTTGTTAAAGCAGATTCTGACACAGAATGGTGAGGTATGGTGAGGGGGGCTTGAGATTCTACATCTCTAATAATCCCCCAGGAGAGGCCAGTGGTGGCCATGACCACACTCTGAGGCAGAAGGACTTAATTCTGAATCTTTCTGTTGTTTGGACTCGGGAAATATGTAATAAGGATAACGGTGTGCTGGGCAGGTGGGATATGGAGATGACTTTCCTCCTGTTCTTTAGCTAATACGTGGAGCGCACTTAGCAATACATGATTGTGCTATTGAGTGTTATGTGCCATGACAGAGGGGGCAAGAGGATAGCGGTGGATTGACTGGCTGTGCTTGGGGAGGTCTCCACACAAGTAGAGTCTTAACATATGAGTGGGTTCTTAAAGGACAAGTAGAGTTTTAATAGGTGGCAAAAGGAAAGAAAGCTGTGCTAGGGAGGAGTACCATGTACAAAGACAGGTGAATAAAGTATGGTGTGCCCAGAAGACCTCAAGAAAGTTGATGAGATTGGAACACTGAGCGCATCTGAAACTTTTATGACCTTGGCTCTAAAGGAATCCACTTCTTTTGATAGGCTGTAAACTCCCTAAGGGCCATGAAAGCACTGTCTGCTCACCACTGTATCTCCAGTGTCTGGCACGTAGTAGACATTCAGTTAGCAAGCTGTCGAAGGGCTAGCCAGTTAGTTCAGATGATTAGAGCATGGTGCTAATAACACCAAGATCCAGGGTTCAGTTAACGTACTGGCCAGCTGCAAAAACCAAAAAAGAAAAAGAGAAAAAAAAGCTGTTGACGAATGAACAAATGAATGAACCATTCTTGCCATAGACAGATGGATACTAACAGTTTGGGGTGAATGGATCTATTAAGTGAGTAGGCTGGACTAGATGATCCAAGGGCCTCTTCACTTCCCACCTGCCATGGCAACAACTCTCCTTGCTTCAAAAGTAGTGCAGTTAGCACTAAAAAATATGGATCTCGCCAGGCTGCCTGGTTCAAATCCTAGCTCTTCACAACCGTGGGCAAGTTACTCAGGCCTCACTTCCCTTCCCTTATCAGTGAAATGGGGGTGATCATGATAGGTTCTGCCTCATAGACTGCTTTGAGGAATAAATGGGTGAATACATGTAGACCTCTTACAGCAATACCAAGTCCACAGTAAATACTCTGAAAGTATCGTTGCCACTAGTGTTTTAGGCTTGTCTAAACAAGTGACAAAGAACCCAATTAATGGTCACATTCTTTTCCACCTCTGTTACCTTCTCTTTTTCTCTCTCAAATACAACTGTTCAATTATAGTATAATTTTGTAAAATAATGATAACAACAGCTAATACTTAAAGAGCACTTACTGTGCCAGGCACAGTCAATTGCCAGGCACTGTGCTTAGAGAAGTTCAGGAAGTTACCAAAGATCATAGAATTCATAGCTGGTGAGCTAGTATTTGAACCCGGGTCTATCTAGACTCAAATCCTACGCACACAACCATATGCCATGCCACCATAAATCTGTAGAAGACAGTGGCAGTGTAGTGGCTCTGCCAAAGGAAGCTTTGTAAACTGAAAAGCTAATGGCATCATGCCCATGTGTAAAAGCCTTCCCTAGCTTTCAGCACTCTCAGGACAACATCTATACTCCAGCCTGGCTTACCAGGCCCTTCTTCATCTCCTCCCTGCCCACGTCTCTGACCTCATCTCTCTCTCTCTCTCGATCTTTTCCATCCCCCTTGCTCAGTGCTTCTCTCTGACTAACTGCCCTTGAATTCCTGCACAACTGTAATACATGTGCTCACTCTTCCATCAGATGCTGCTATGTACCAGTCCCTCTGCCCATAGCCCCAGCCTTCTACTTGCTTTGCCCATCACATCCTATCAGTCCTTCAAGATTCAGCTGAGTCTTTGCTTCACTGGGAAACTCCTGATCTTCTTCTGACTGGCCATTCTCCAGTATGTCCTTCCATCACAGTGGTTATCTCCCTGCATTGTTACTGTCTTTCCCCTTGTCTTCTCAGCTTCATTCCCCAGACAGACTCTCAGCTTCTTGAGGACAGGCACTAGATCTTACCTATCACTTAATCCAACTTCCTAGAACAGTGCACAGCTGAGTACAAAGTAGATACATAAATATTTGCTAAAAGAATTAAGGCATTTACTAGTTAACTAAAGCAATTGTTTTTAATCTGGGGTCTAAGGATTCATATGAGACCATGAATGGGATTGGGGGAAGGTACAAATTCCTTGAAATGAGGTACAAAATTTTCAATACTTATGCATTTTTTAGGATAGAGAATCCATAGCCTATACCAGATTCTTAAAGGGATTTGTAACAGAGACAAATTTTGAAAACCACTGAACACAAGGGGTGACCAATGTAAGACAACACACATTCCACAATATTTTCCAGCCAATTTCCCATTTCAATGAAACTACTTTACACTTATTGTAAGACTCACCATTATTTTATGCAACACTAAGAAAAATAAGCAAAAATTTTGACCTGCTGCTAAGATGCTATCAGTTGTAACACACATTTCTATTTCAGAGAATATGAAACGTGAGAAATGATGAAATATGGTATCCTGTTCAGGGTCCCATCCTTCCTTTCAAAGGTCCTTGAGATGACGTGGTAGGGTAGGTAAAACAGTGCCCCTCAGTGCAATTCACACAAATAGACAATCCCAGCTCTGCCACATGCCAGCACGGGGATGTTGAGCAAGTCTCCTTGCCTCTCTGAGCCTCAGTTTCTTCATGTCCAGAATGGAGAGAACTATGCCTGCCCCACAGGGTAACTGGATGGATTAACTAAGGCAGAGTTCATACAGTGCTTGGCTTTTAGACTTCTGAGCACCACCACTTCCCTTACACCCAGCCACATTCACAGAATAAGAACTCACTCACCTGAAGTCCTTAGTAACTGTGAGCATCTTAGGTCATTAATTATTCTGCCTGATGTCTCCCAGCTTTGCCACCTACTCTCATAATTTGGGGGAGATGTCTAACTCTATCTGCCATCCTGGGTGGAGCACGTGCCGTTGGGCTTGGGATGATGAGGTTTTTTTGTTCGCCCCCCACCCCCACCCCAAGTCTGTTTTGCTCTGTGTTTATGCATCTGAATTGCTGATCATTGTAAAAATATAGATAATTTTTAAAGTTTCATTGTGCTTTTCATAACAAATTGATCGATACATAGTGACAACTTCCCTTTGATGTCATTTGCATTGCCCACACTCCATAGTCCTGCATGAAAGAAGGGCTTTCCTTGTTTCCTTGTCCTTCCTGAACTCCTGGGTGGACTCTCTCTGCTGAGATATTTGTTAAATACTGAGACATTCTTCCTGTCTCCCATGGCAGGGAGATCTGAAATCTCAGACCACGGAGACCATTGATTTATCTGGATGGTGCTGATGTGTCTCTAAGAATGGGTTAAAATATTAACACACTTTCTCCCATCCCCACCCCTTCTCTGTTGTTTAGTATTCTTTTTGCAGATGTTAAAGGATTTACCAACCTCTCCACGACCTTGTCCGCCCAGGAGCTGGTCAGAATGCTCAACGAGCTCTTTGCCAGATTTGATCGACTGGCCCATGTGAGTTGGATTTAATTCCCTCCTATTCCTTTGCAGGAGTGAGGGACTGCATGTGGTATTAGAGAAAGACGACTTCAGACTTCATCACCACTGTCATTACCGTTCTGCCTCCCATCCCTGGGCATGGACCACTGACCCTCTCACATTCTGGGGATGAATGTTAGTTATTTACAGGTCTCAGGTGGGAGGTTTGTCAGGTTAATTCTCCCAATTAAAAGACGGCTGCTTGAGAGACAATCAAACCAAAGTTCTTTTTTATCTGCATTCCACTCCCCCACTTTTATTTCCCGCTGCGGGTGGCAGGTGCCATCCAGCTGCAGCCTCAGAGCTCATACATAGCCAGCCCCGGCCATCTGGACTGAATTAGCCAGTTCTCAAAAACGTGTAATCTGCTGGACCCTCCCACCACCATTTTGTCAGACATAACTTAAAACCTTTGTTTTTAGCCAACAAGACTCCACCTTCATTTTTCAGCTGGCTCAATCAGAGCTAAACAAGAAAATAGACTGAAAGAGATGGGCATTTGCTATCAAAACACAGATTCATAGTCCTAAAACCACTCAAGTTACAGAGGAATACCATTATCACACTGTATTTTGGGCTCAAATAGGCATGATTTAATTTCCTCCTTTATAAAGTACATATATTGTCACCAACTTCACAAGGCAGTAGTGAGAATTAAGAAGACCACATCGAGTGGAAGTTCATTTTTAGAGTTTCAAAATGTTCTATTTTAAGGCTGCCTCACTAAGGAAGATCTGTTCATACTTGCATCTGAGCACCTACTAGGTGTTGTGCATGGTGCTGTGAGTAGGGAATATAAAAATGATGAAAACACACTTCCTTGTTTGCTAGAGTTAAGGCTAGTGAGGTGTATATAAGTGGGTAATCGATGCACAATGTGCTGTGTGCTATGATGAACGTAAGCTTGGGGTGCTATGAGAACAGAGGCAACACATGACCCTTGGATGAGAGAAGACTTCCTGGAGAAAGTGACTCTTAAGCTGAGTCTTAAAAATGAGAAAAACAAACACAAAAGAATTCTCTCCAGCACGAAAAAAGAGCTATTCACTAATACATGCAAACCAATTAATCTAAATTCAATATGCCAAGTGAAAGAAGCCAGATATAAAAAGCTAGATATTTTGTGACTCCATTGGCAAGACATTCTATAAAAGGTAAAATTACAGAGGCAGAAAACAATAAGTAGTTGCATAGAGCACTGGGAACGGAATGGGGTGGGGTGATTTGGGGGGTGATGCAGCTGCTTTATATTTTGATCATGGTGGTTGCAATGACTGCACACATTTGTCAAAAGGGTGAATTTTATTGTACATATTTTGTACACTAATTAGCATGGCAAAGAAATCAGGAAGGTACTTTATGCAGAGGGAAGAACAGCAATAAAGATGTTACTGTGTATATATGGAGAAACCAGAAGAGATTGCTGGAGGAGAAAGTACGAGGCAGGAAATATTGGAGATGAGGCTAGAAAAGTAGGCAGGGGCCTGCCAAGGAACCTGGATTATGAATTATAGCAATTGGACAACTGTGAGACAGGAGGCTGACATGGGCAGAGGAGGAGGTGGAAACTGAGTCTCCTCTTACTAGGAAGGTTGGGTTTACCTGAAGGGCTGGAGATTTGGGGACAATGTATATGCCATTTTCTTTTGTTGTTGTATCAGTGGTGGTTGGTGTTAGCTACACATAATTAATCCATTTCCTATTCTGGTTCTGAAAACTTTTGCTCAAAGATCCCAAAATAAAGGAAAATGCACCTGTAATGAGAACAGACAGCTGTGATCAAGGTAAATTTCTGGTGTCACTGTGAACCCCACTGACCCAGAGAAAGGGTAGCAAAGTGAATTTAATTCAAATTATTTAACCAACATTTGTTGACTACTTATTATGTATCAGGGACCATGCAAGACTCTGGGAAGACAAAAACAGTCCCTGCACTAAAGAAGCTCAGAGTCTAAAAAGGGAGAAAGACAAGTCCATATAATTGCAGTGGTGCAGTGCAAGCAATAAAAGATACAGAAGTCTCAATGGACAAGGAAGGAGCTGTCAAACGTTTATGTGTTGGCAGGGGCAGCGGGACAGTAATCTGGAAGCATCCAGAGAAGAAACCATATGCAGCCTGGGCCTTGAGCAAGAGCAGGAGCTTTCCTGGCATTAGATTAGACAAAGAAGCATCTTCTAGGCTGAGCCGTGGTGCAAGGCAAGGAAGTATGAAAATGTACTGCTTGTTTGCGGAGCTGTAAGAAGCTCAAAATTGCTAGAGCATAAAGGGCATGGGAGACTCCAGTGAAATATGAGCTTGAAGAGGAAAAAAAGGAACAAATCTTGGAAGGTATAGTGCAACATTTCAAGGAATGTGGACTTTGTTCTGTGGCCTGGGCTTTTCACCCTGGTGATCCTATACATGGTGGAGGTGAAGAAGCAAAGTAGGATTCACAGCCAACCGAGTACCAGTGGGTGCAAGAAGCCACAGTCTATCATCTGGGGCTTGAGTCTTATTAAAAGATTTGAAAGAAATAAACGAATGCTAAATTAAGTACAGATATATGATGGAGTAAACTTCTCATTGATTTTGATGAAAATAGAAAGGTACTTCAAAAATGTCATGGAAAAATAGAATTAAAAGATAATAGCAATCTTTCTGATGCCAGAGGAAGGGTCTCAGGGGCCCAGTAGTTGGCCTCAACCCACTCCGTCCTCTTACCAGTTCTTGACTCTGCAACAGGAAAGAATTCAGGAGCAGAGTCACAGTACAAAGTGAAAACAAGTTTAATATGATGAATAAGGGATACAGATTTCACAGAAACAGTGCAGCATGGCTCCAGAGACTGAGCAGGGCCCACACCAAGTTTAATACAAAAAGTAAGAAATACACACTTAAAGTTCAGTACAAAGTGCAGACTGGATCAAGAGAGTGAGTAGCCACTTGCTGAAAGTAAGTTTGATACAAAAAGAAAGACACACACTGCACAGGCAGAGTGTGGGCTGGCTCTGGGAGAGTGAACAACAGCCCCACCTTCTGCTGGGATTCGGCTTTTATAGTTTCACTATCTAATTAATGTTCAATTAAGGGGGTGGTTCACAGTTATGTAACATAGTCTTGCACATGCTCAGTGGACTTCTTCTTGGAACATGCTCATTAGTCAAATTCTATCACATGCACTGAACACATTCAAGGGTATTCTGTGCTCTTTAGTTCCCCAAGTGGAAAGTCATTCAGCTACCAGGGTTATATAACCCCTCTCTACGGAGCATGCCCAGCCACTGGATTTGCATAAGCCAGCCCTGTGGGATCTCATTTTCCCTGTTTTGGTACCAAAAATAGGTCTAACTAGCAACAGTAACTTTCCTCTAGGGGAGGGCCTAGAGGAGGGCCCTGAGACTTGGGGAGTGTCTTGAAACCCACAGGTATGTCCTGAAACCCAAACCCAGAGAAACTGAGCACCTCTTATCTTATTTCCATGAATTTTTTGAAGTACCCTTGTATTAAACAGTCCTAAACCACCTGATGGATGTTATGCACTGTGCTGAATGTTTTCCCTGGATTACCTTGGAGGCAGGTAATCAAACCTACGAGGCAGGTTCTTTATGTTTCCATTTTACAGAATCAAGTGACTGAGGCTTAAAGAAGTAAAATAATCTACCCAGAACCATCAGTAGGTGGTGCATCTGTGGTTCAAAGCCAGGCCAACTAGGGCCAGGGCTGGATCTTACCCACTAAACCATGCCACACCCATTTTAGGGGATAGAGGACAAGACGTCAGAGGGGTGTTGCTGCTTCTGAAGGACAACTTGAAGGGTGAGATTCAAGTATGGGCTTGACTTGAATGTACCTTGGGCAGATCACCTCTCTGAGTCTCCATTTCCTATCAGAACTGAAAGATAAACAATCCATGTGAAGTTTCTAAACACAGAGGCTGGCTCAAAAGAAGTACTCACCACACATGAGCTCTCAGTGACTCCCAGTCTACCCCCTTCCCCCCGCCACCCCCTGCCAACTGCATCAGTACCTACTACTAAAGGGACCCTCCTTAGAAAAGTCTGAGAAATATTGCCAGGAGAAACCATTCTACTCACCTTGGAATGAGAAAACTGTTTCTGACCCCACCCTGAGGAAAGTCACTTAACCAGCTAGGTTACAGTTTGTTTGTTTGTTTGTTTTTTCACATTCTATCCTTTTTTTTTTTTTTAATTTTAACATGTATTTGTACATATTTGTGGGGTACAATGTGTTATTTCAATAGGTGCATTGATTCTTTTAGGGTAGATAGCATAGCTTCGTACTCGTTAACCCACTACTTCCACTCCCACCCGTCCCCCTCCACTCCCCATCTCTGGTAACCATTATTCTAGTCTCTACTTCTATGACAACCTTTTTTTTTTTTTTTAGCTTCCACATATGAGTAAGATCATGCAGTATTTGTCTTTCTTTGGCTTACTTCACTTAACATGTTGGTCTCCATCAAAAGTTCCATCCAAGTTGCTACAAATGACAGGATTTCGTTTTTTTTATACCTGAATAGTATTCCATTGGATATATACACCACAGTTTTTTTATTCATTAATCTGTTGATAGGCATTTAGGTGATTCCGTCTCTTGGCTATTGTAAATAGTGTTGCAATGAACATGGGAGCACAGATGTCTGTTCAATATATTGATTTCATTTCCTTTGGGTATATACACAGTAGCGGGATTGCTGAGTCATAGGGTAGTTCAATTTTTAGTTCTCCGAGGTAACTCCATACTGTTTTTCACAAAGGCTGTACCAATTTAGATTCCCACCAACAATGTAGGAGGGTTCCCCTTTTTCTGCATCCTTGCCAGCATTAGTTTTCTGTCTTGTTGATAATAGCCATTCTAACTGAAGTAAGGCTATAACTCATTGTGATTTTAATTTGCATTTTCCTGATGATTAGTGCTATTGAAAATTTTTTCATGTACCTGTTGGCCATTTATATGTCTTCTTTTGAGAAATGTCTGTACAGTTCCTTTGCTCATTTTTCAATTGGGTTATTTGATTTTTGCTGTTGTTTGAATTCCTCATATATTCTGAATATTAGCCCCTTGTCTGATGTGCAGTTTGTAAGCACTTTCTCCCATTCTTTGGGTTGCCTCTTCACTTTGTTGGCTGTGTCCTTTGTGTACAGAAGCTTTTTAGTTTGATGTAGTCCCATTTGTCTATTTTTGTTTAAGTTGCCTGTGCCTTTGTAGTCTTGTTCAAAAAAATGCTGCCCACTCACTCCCATTTCTTATAATGTTTTTCTTATGTTTTCTTCTAGTAGCTTCATAGTTTCAGGTCTTAAATATAAGTCTTTAATCCATTTTGAGTTAATTTTTGTATACGGTAAGAGATAGGGGTCTAGTTTCAACCTTCTGCTTCTGGATATCCAGTTTTTCCAGCACCATTTTTTGAAGAGATTGTCCTTGCCCCACTGAATACTCTTTATGACTTTATCAAAAATCAGTTGGCTGTAAATATATGGCTTTATTTCTGGGTTCTCTGTTCTGTTCCATTGGTCTGTATGTCTGTTTTTATGCCAGTACCATGCTGTTTTGGTTACTATAGCTTTGTAGTATATTCTGAAGTCAGGTGGTGTGATGCCTCCAGCTTTGTTCCTTTTGCTCTGAGTTGCTTTGGCACAGACTGACTTCACTCAGGAGGGTGGAGACGAGTAAGGGGGGGATATCTCTAGGGGAATAGTCCAGTCCCAGATGTGTTCAGACCCTAGGGCAGAATGTATCAGCTCAGCAACTGCTGTATCCCCAGGATGGGAAGTACTACATCAGCTCAGCCCTGGGATACACAGCTGCTTGGCTCCCCCAAGTAGCTTCTCAGCCAAACAGCTTCTCACTCAAAATAACAATTCTCCAGGGAGTGATGTGCCCCTTCAGGGGTGGGGCACAGACACAACAAGGAAGGGTAGTTAAAAATTCTCCAAGAGGGAGTGTGCAGCTTTGCTGCATTGGTTCCAGCCTGATGGGCAGGGGCACTGCTGCACCAGGAAGGAATGGGTGAAGTGGTTCCACCACTGCCAATTCCCTCACCTCACAGTAGGGTATAACAGCTGCTCTCAGCTCAGCTTGGGGAAGTCAGTTCAATGGTGGCTTAGTCTCTGGGATTACAGAGTATCACCTACCCCAAGGTAAGACACCCTCCAACAGCAGCTCCAGTTCCAAGATGGTGCAGTGGCCAAGCAAGCCACAGAGGGCGGGGCACAGTGTGGGCTCCTCTGGGGGAGCACAACTGTGTGGACTCCAGGCAGCTCCCTCATCTGGGCATAGTGCCTGTGAGGACTGCCAGGGTCCCAGTGATGAGGACTGTAGGTGAATAGGGCTGCTGGGGGCCTTCTTGTTTACCTTTTCCCTGTAGGCAGGAATGCCTCCTGGTCCTCTGCTGCTCCTGGTGGGGAATGGAGTGGTGGATCCAGGGTATTTCCTTCCCTTTCCTATGTGGTTATTCTGAGCTTCTGTGAAGCTAGCCTTTCTATTACCCCTTTGATGTGCTCCAGTGCTCTCGTTTAGCTCTTGTCACCCGAGTGGAAATGTTTATTTGTTGTTTTGTCTCTTTGTGGGCCAGGCTCTACTTTTATATAAAAGTGTTACTTTTAATGGTATATTTTTACAGGATCTTTCAGCACCAAAATTCTGCAGCTCTATAGTGCTCTCTACTTGCCTTACTTGATACTTTGCTATAGATTTTTATTACATTGAAGGTCAGAGAGAACCCATCTTACATGTAAACGGTGTACCCTGTACCCATTTATTCATTGCATTATTAAAGTGCAGGGACAACTTCAAAGTCTTCTATTAAATTTCCTCTTAGTTTGATTGAATTCTTCAGTGCCCTTGCAGTTCAAGCTGCTCAGCATAGAGAATTTTTGAACCTTTATAGTGGCCTTGAAAAACTTTGGTAACTCTAGTCTTTGATCTTTTTTTTCATAAAATAGTTCCTGCCTACCCCTTCCCTATCCAAATTAGCAACATAGAATATATATAAATATACACTGTTATGAAGGATTTAAAACAAAGGATGTATTTATTGTTGTACTACTGACATCATTACATCCTAAACCTTTTCTTAAATTGCTGTCAAAACTGGAAGCAACCTAAGTTTTCAACAATAAGGAACAAACCAAACAGTATGGAAAGCCAGTCAACAGTTTAACAAGAATGACAGAGCATTTCCGCTCTGACATAAAAAAATTATATGACAGATTAATAAATGTGATATGATAAATTTAAGTGTAAAGAGCGTGAAAAATAGCACATATGTATAAACATACCTGAAGAGAGTATAAGGAGACCAGGTTTCAAGTGTATTATGTGTCTGACAAGAAAGGGCTATCCAACGGGACTTAAACCTTATCTGCAGTTTTATTTTTACTAGAATAATATGTCCATGTATTACTTGTGTGATTACAATTAGATGAAATACTGTGAAATTTGTCATGATTTTTAACATAACTCTTTTTTAAAAGTACATTAATGGCACTAATATGTTTTTTGACAGTTTTTTTCTCTTTTGATTTTTTATTGATTGTTTTGTTTATTAAAATAATATTTGTTAATTATATAAAATTCAAATCTCAAAGATGTATATAACACAAAATGTACACATTCCTATAATTCTACACCCCCCAACAATATAACCTCTTTGATAATTTGATGCATATATCGCCTGATTTTTTTCTCCTATCTATATATGTGATTTTATAAATTCTCTGGATTTTTCCAAGATTTTTATAATATCAAAGCCATCAAGATAGGAGGAAAAGGATTATAATAAGATTTTCTCAATAAAATTTGCAAGAAGACTTTCACTCTACTTAATTTTTCTTTCTAAATATCTTTTTCCAAAGCAGCCTGGCTTCCTTAATATGAACTTTTCAAAGCAGTTTCTGATAAAAAGAAGTTGCTTGGATATTACTGTCAAGTCATCTGACAGCTCATAGGATTTGATCAGAAAAATCAGAAAAATGTGTCTGCAAATTGACAGAACTTGACAGGTAAGAAGCCAGGCTTTTTACATACATACATACATATAGATATATAGATATATACATATCTCTCTATATTTATATATGATATATAGAATATAGATCATATCTACTATATATATTTTATTTTTATATATAAAATATATTCTATATAATATGTGTACATATATGAGGGTACTTCAAATAGTTTGTGGAAAAATGGAACTAAAAGATAATGTGAATATTTCCATTAGCTTTTTGAAGACTCATACATGTACCATTTATTTGGAATCCACAGATTTCAAGGTTCCTGGCTTCACTTTTTGTTTACAAGAAAATGGACCCTGGACATAACATTTCCACATCATTGTTCAATGTCTGCCCCAAAAGGGTAATAAATCGTTTTATATAATCCTCTTCCAAAACACATTTTTGTCAGAAGACCTACCGTTCTTTTCCGTAATTCCTGCAATTTTGTAAAGAGCATGAAGCCCCAAAGTCACATGGGTTTGAATTACACTTCTGCCTCTTACTTGCTGCGTGGCCTTTACCTCCTTAAGGCTGCTGCTTCTCGTCTGTAAAACAGCACATGACTCAGAACGCAGTCATGAAGACTAAGGGAGATAAATGTAATGCATTTAACACAGTTTATTACATCGTACGTGCTCAATGACTGTTAGTTCCTTTCCCCACTTAGATTTTTCCAAAATGCTTTCAACTCTGTTTCCATGGGAAGATCTGATTAGGAGTTGGTGGGTATCACATCTGGTCCAAATTGTGACTTTTAGCCAGCTCATCTGTAGAACGGGAAGTTTTTCATATCTCTCACACTGAGACTTTCAGATCTATAAAACAGATGTGACTTCTACTTTCCCTGCCATGTCCTGGGTTTTATTGTGAGGCTCAACGAGAAAAAATAAGTATTAGCGTGTTAAACACTGAGGAGGCTATTCCAGGTATCAGTTGTCATTGTCATTATTAAATAATGACTATGATTACTCTGTTATGTATTAAGGACAAGACAGATTATTTGGGCACCTGTCACATATGGGGACTTGAAACCCACATATCAGAAGCTTGTGTCTTATTCAAGGTCAAATAGCTGGTAAATTTGACTGGAATGCAGATGTCTGATTCTTAGACCAAAGCATTCTGTGCTATACCCCTTTCCCTCATCCCTCCTCATAGCGAGCAGGGAGGCAGGTCCATGCACCTCAGTTTGACAGCATCAGGCTCCCATCAGCCTGAGTCACACACACCAGGCTCTGCCCCAACAGACCACATGCAGATGAAATCATCACCCCCTGCCTTCCAACCTCAGTGTCTAATCTGCAGAATCAGAACGAGAGGTTAGAACACTAGTTCTCAAATTCTCCTTCATAGACAAAAATTGGAAAATTTTAATTTGTGGGCTTGAAATGAAAAAAAGAAGCAATGTAGCTAGTTTTTATAGTGTTAAATTTATTTCGGTAAAACACTTTCCTTTGTTCTAAAAACATATCTTTCTACTTTTTGGTGTTAAAAACATCCTTGCTTTTATAAAGTGGTAGAGATAGTAGATAGCATTTGGGTTGTTGTTCTTGGTGCTTGTTAGTAGATGTTTAGTACTTCCTTGGCAAAATTTTTTTTTAAATTGTACCCTACAACAGTTCCCCAGACCCTCTGTTTTTTTTTTGTTGTTGTTGTTGTTGTTGGTTGTTTTTTAAATGACTGTCCTATGGACTCCACAAAATCTCTGAATTCCATTCCGGTCGTGATACTTCAGAGGTCTTAGAAAAACAACTGAAGGCCTTGACCTTTCCTCATTGATCGGACCTCAGCATCAGCTCTCTTACAAAATTAGCCGCATTGAAGCAATCAATAGACAGGAACCCCAAGTTCCTAAAAACAATCCTGGGGTGGCTGTGCATGCTATCAGAGTTCTGAAGACTGCATCTGTCCCCATTTGGGGAGGTTGTCAATGACCTGGAAATTTGATTCAGACAGAGAATCGCCAGAGTTAGTTCTGATTGTCTTTTCCCTGTCTGGTATTTGTTTTTTATTGGAAGAGTGATTTCATTCATTATGTTACCCAAACATAAAAGCCCAACTGCCAATGAGACTAGGAAACCAACACAATGTTTTACAGCTTGACACTACAAGGGCATCAACTGTGTTATTTGCTTCTCAGGGGGCCACTTTTTGTGCACAACTTCCCTTCTCCTTCCCTAAGACCCTACTTTTCCAAGGAAAGCCTCCTACCCACAGAGCCATAAAGCCATAAGTCCCTAGGGCTTTATATCTAGAAGGCATCTCAGAGATCATTCGGTCCCAACCATCTATCCAAGGAAACCAAGAAGGAAAGGCTCCTGCACATGATCAGAGATAGATATGTGAAGGAACCAGGCCTGGAGTCCAAGTCATCATCACAGAGGAAGACAACATTAATTTAGTGCCCCATCTGTCAGACCCTGTACTAAGCCTTCACATGCATCATCTCACTTAATTCATACAATCACACAATGAGGCTGGTCCTATTGTTATCCCCATTTTGTAGATGAGGCAACTGAAGCCCGGAAGTTAAGTAATTTACCCAAAGACACACTGGGGAGGGGAGTGTCTGGGATTTGATCCTGTGTGGTGTGACTCCTCAGCAGAGCTCTTAGCCCCTATGCTATACTCCCTATGCTATACTGCTTCAGGTCTCTTTCCTCTAAAACCTGCAACATCTAGCTGCTTCCTACCCAATACAAAACATATGCACCATTTCCTTGATGTTTGCTGTTCTTTGAAACATTGTAAGAATAATGTCCTCAATACTGGGAATCCACCAAACTAACAAGTGTGTCCTACTTCTTGCCTGTGAAATGAAGATTAAAAACTGTACATACCTCATAGAATCGTTGTGAGGATTAACTCTGTCTAATGTATAGTGCATATTAGGGGCTACAACATGTCATCTTTGTATCCAGAACAATGCTTGCCTTACAGATGCCCACTTGTTGTTTTTTTTTTTTTTCAGTGCACAAGTGTATGAACTAATTAATAAAGAAAATGATGTATAAGACATAGTCCATCTTCTTAATGTGCCAATATCCTAGTTGAAACAAAGTTAAAATAATAGGAATTTATAAGTGATTTACATTTTTAAGGGCTTATTGTTGAGCTAAGGTCTGCAAAAAGCTGTTAATTCAGAGAAGAAAGACATCACTGGAGACTGGATTCATATGGAGACCCTTTGACATTCTTTGCCGGGACTGTCCGAGTGACGCGTGTCCAGGTCACAGAGCTAGTGTACGGCACAGCTTGGGTATGTCCATGTATCTATTTAGCTCAAAATCCAGTATTTTCCATGATTCCACTTCATCTTTGGGCTCTTCAAATCCCCATGTAGGGTACACCCTTAATTTTCTAGGAAGGTAGTCTAATACATTTCAGAGGCAGGTCCTCCTAACAGCAAGGTGCAGACAGCCTCACCCCACTTGCCTCTTTCCCAAGCATTTCTGAGGAAATGATGCTCCTGCTGACACAGTCTCTTCCCTCCCACTTTGTTCCTCCCAGGAGCATCACTGTCTTCGCATTAAAATCCTGGGGGACTGCTACTACTGCGTTTCTGGACTTCCTGAGCCCCGCCAGGACCATGCCCACTGCTGTGTTGAAATGGGCCTCAGCATGATCAAAACCATCAGGTAATTTGTGATTTCCTTCACATTACTTGGCCTTCAACATGCATGGTGAGAAAGATACACTGTCCCATCTGTCCTTTGCAGTAAATCAAGTATATGGCAGAGCCCTTGACTTACTTCACAAAAGCTATATGCCTATTAGTTCTCCCATATAAATCAATGATCCTGTTAGCTTCATTATTTTCTAACTTTGCCTTACCTTCCATTGTTTGTGCAACAAGTTTGTACTACAAATACCCTTGTGGAGATATAGCAAGGAATAAGATGAGCATAGTCTTTGCCTTTGGGGAGGTTATGGTACACTGGAGACATGAACACGTAGACAATTTCAATGCAGTGCAATAAGCTCTGTGACCAATCAAATCCAGGTGCTGGGGGGAATAGAAGAGGAACAGCTAATTTAATCCAGGATGTTGGAAGAGGATTTTCAGTACAGACATGTTTATGGTGTTTTCTGAAAGGTGAGTAGCCACCAACAGGATCCTGGAGGTAGAGAGGAGAGCTTTGAAGAGAGGATGGATATGTGCAGAAATCGGGATGCGCTGCAATGGCAGTTGGTGAGGCCTGGGGTGGAAAAGGATGGTGACAGATGGACTGTAGGCTGGGAGCAGTGTTGTGAGAAACTCCCCTGAGGGTTCCAAAATGGTTGCAGAGCCACTAAGTGTCACATCCTCACACAGCCACAGAAAAGGCAGTAACAGGAAGATACACGGGCAGAAATACCCTAATCTTGTTTATGGTAGAGAAAGTGCATTTTGTAAGCTCCCTCCATGATCCAAATGTACAGCCAGCCTTGAAAACCACTGCATTTAGACACGGTTCTTCAAGGTGGGATCAGAGCATACCAGGGAAAAATCAAGGTAATAGAGGCTATCTCAAAATGTACTGTCACAGCTTGGAACCTTACATCACAAAGTCCCGCCTAGATTGTAATAGAAGACATTTCTACAGACAACCCATCTCCCCCAAACGAAACTGACTAGCGAAAGTTATACTCTCCCAGAAGCTAGGATAAAAATCCCTTTTTTTGTTGAATGAATGCTTTGATGAGATCAATCTTTTGTTGAAAGGATGCTTTGATGACGTGCTGGCACTGGGGGTACAACCTCCAAGAGGAAGTTAAGTAGCAGAAGATGGTCATGTTCAGCAGCCTTTCCAAGTAGAGTGCTGTTTGTGAACTGCAAGGCCTTCTGCTGGACTCTGCACCCAAATGAGCAGGGTGTGCAGTTGCTGAAGCACATTTTCTTGTAGCAGAGGGGCAGCAGGAGGTCACCAGACCAGGCTTAGGTTCAAAGGAAGTGGACAGTCAGTAGGGACCCAGATGCCATGGTTCTAGGTATCTTAAGGCCGAAATATGGACTCCCTTTCTTGTCTGGGCAAGATCAAATTTTTATTCTTGTGCTCAAAAGAGAAGGAATCTCAAGATCTGGAGTAACCCTTTATGCCATATCTAATACAGTCCTAAGCACTAATCAGTCAGTCTTCTCAACCCTGTATTAGGCCACTGACCTGGCCCTGGGTTGGCCAGCTTGGTGATAGGTGTGGATCCAGAAGAATTCAGCTTGCATCCAAGCATGAGTAAAAACTGTCAGGCTCATGTTGCAGCTAGGAACAAAGAGATTAGGAATCTTCTAAATCCCTTTAGTACCTTTTCATAAATAAAAATCATGTACCCATAGTGACAGCAGCCTACCTGTAGAGCTTTTATCATATCTTAAGAAAAATATACAAATGTCACAGTCTTTTCCTCCCATCTGTCCTCACAGGAAGGAAAAATCTTTTTTTTTTTTTTCTTTTTTTTTTTTTTTAATTTTATTTTGTCGATATACATTGTAGCTGATTATTGCTCCCCATCACCAAAACCTCCCTCCCTTCTCCCTCCCCCCTCCCCCCCAACAATGTCCTTTCTGTTTGCTTGTTGTATCAACTTCAAATAATTGTGGTTGTTATATCTTCTTCCCCCCCCCCCCGGTTTGTGTGTGTGTGTGTGTGTGTGTGTGTGTGTATGTGTGTGTGTGAATTTATATATTAATTTTTAGCTCCCTCCAATAAGTGAGAACATGTGGTATTTCTCTTTCTGTGCCTGACTTGTTTCACTTAATATAATTAAATGCTCAACATCACTCAGCATCCGGGAAATGCAAATCAAAACCACATTGAGATACCATCTAACCCCAGTTAGGATGGCTAAAATCCAAAAGACTATGAACGATAAATGCTGGCGAGGCTGCGGAGAAAAAGGAACTCTCATACATTGTTGGTGGGACTGCAAAATGGTGCAGCCTCTATGGAAAATGGTATGGAGGTTCCTTAAACAATTGCAAATAGATCTACCATACGACCCAGCCATCCCACTGTTGGGAATATACCCAGAGGAATGGAAATCATCAAGTCGAAGGTATACCTGTTCCCCAATGTTCATCGCAGCACTCTTTACAATAGCCAAGAGTTGGAACCAGCCCAAATGCCCATCATCAGATGAGTGGATACGGAAAATGTGGTACATCTACACAATGGAATACTACTCAGCTATAAAAACGAATGAAATAATGCCATTTGCAACAACATGGATGGACCTTGAGGGAAAAATCTTTTTTAAAAAATTTTATTTTACTTCTCAATATACATTGTAGTTGATTTTCATGCCCCTTTACCCATTCCCCTCCCCTCCCCCCCATATCATATCTGTTCTCTTGACTTAAAAAGTTCATGGAATTTTTGTGATTATTGTGTCTTATTCCCCCCTCCTTATTTGTTTGTGTGTTTATTTATTTATTTGTTTGTTTGTTTGTTATAGCTCCAACAAATAAGTGAGAACATGTGGTATTTCTCTTTCTGTGCCTGACTTGTTTGAATAGCAGTTCCACAGCTGTCATGTTCCATTTAAAGATTTCTCTAAAAGTCTCCCATAAAGCCAAGAAGAAGATTAAGGAGATGAGCTGGTGAGATGAGAATTTATGGTACTTTTTTATGAGCTGTGTGATGGAAACCCAACCCTTCATCATCTCTAAGACCAAGTAGGCAGATGGATAAAGAGACTTCAAATATCTACTCTAGTATTTCCCTATCTTCTGTATAAATTCAGAAGTTCCCTTATTTAGGGACTAGGGAGATAGGAGCCTACACGTTCCACCCCAGAGCTCCCTTTTGGTCAGCCTGTGGTAAATGCAAAAAGGCTATAGATGCTTCTTCTCTGTTCATTTGAACACTTGAGAGTTTAGCCCTGGAAACTAGAATGAATTGTGATATTGCTTCAAGGGAAGCAATGGGACTGACATCCAGAAGAGCAGAGATCTCTGCAACTAATTAGATGTGTGAACCTTATTATATCAGTCAGTCAACAAATGTTCGTTGAGCTCTACCATGTCTCAGGCACTGTGCTAAGCCCTGGAAGTACAGTGACAAGCATGTCACCTGGGAGCTCTTGCTCATGGCTCTTCATTAGGGATATTACCTGGATTTATCGCCTATGAAATGAGGAAATTGAGCCAGACAGCTCTGAAGTCTCTGCCAGTTTTGAAAATCTATGATTTGTAACCACATATAAACCAACTTTAAGAAGCAAAACTTCCTACAGACTTTACATAGGAGTTTGTATCTTGGCTTTAAGCAGAAGATATACAGCAAAGATGAAATTGGAAAAGTAATAAACATCTATTATCAAAATGCTTTAAGATGCTTAGAGCATTACCATTTCTCTTTCTGTAGAGGACCTTATCTCCTCCTGACCATTTTATCCAATTTAAGGTATTCTTTTTGGAGTTTTGCAGTTGGACAATGAGAAGTGAAATTTGGATAGGTTGAAATGATTCGACGGCTTTCTCTTTTGTTAGTTTATTAAGTGATGCTTTTGCTTCCTTAGGATAAGACAATTTGGTAGCATATTATTTAACTGCATGAGTCAGAGTCTATTAATACCCAAACAACTCCTTGATTATAATGTAGGAGACTTGAGGTCCAGCATTAATTTTTCTAGTTAACAAGAAAGAATGGTACAGAGGAATTAACAGGAGCTCTGGAATTAGGCAATCTTGGTTGTAATTGGCTCAGATTTCTAAATTTTCTACTCTTACCATCAGGTATTGCACTGAGAAGGATGACTGGTGAAAAATATTTGCACTTTAATATGTGTAGAAGAGACTTCAAGTTACATAGCTTTATCAAAATGTTAATAATTTTAACCAAGTGTTACTTACACTACACAAGATGCAATTTTTTATTAATCCCCAAAGGTACTTGTTCCAACTGGAAAACTCAATAAAAGCTATAAAGTCTAGAAACACATATAATATTTTATTGCATGCATTATAACTCAATAGTAATAAATGATTTGTTGACTGGTGTTCCAGGCTTTATGGCCACCCTGTTTATTTGTTGTCAGAAATGAATCCTTGACTGGGTCTCTTCTTGTCCCACTTTCTGGCGTTATATCAAAGAGAAGATCCAGCACCAGTCCCCAGAGTTCAGAAAGACAATGGGGGCTGCTGCACTGATGGTGAGATGGCATTTGTATTTTTGGTCACTGGACTCCAGAAACTCCATTAGTTTCTTTGTTTGGCTGAAATTTACAATTTTAGCACAAATGAAAAACCAACAGTCAAAATGACAAACCACAACTCAAAATGACTCTGATCTCTTACTCACTGATCAGCACAAATGTGTGATGAAAATGCTCTTCCAATCACAGATACATGAGGACAGGGTGCCAAAATCAGGAAAGGCCAGGGTTGGCTGCTGCTCATTAGAGAATCAGCAAGTTTCAAAGTGGACAAGGAGAAGGTGGAGCAAGATGGTGAAGCAGGACTCTCCACCAATCATCCCTTCACAGAAACATCAATTTAAACAATCATCCACACCTAAAAACACGTGCACAAGCGTTAGGGAGACCAAGTGAGAGATCACAGAACCTGGATGTAGCACAATAACAAGAAAAGATGCATTAAAGAGAGTAGGTAAAACAATTTTGTGTTACCTATGTCACTCCTCCCCCCAATATCAAGTAACACAACATGGAGAGAGATACTATTCACTTGGGGAAAAAGAGGAAAATGAGCATAGGACTTTCTACTGAACCCAAACTCTGAGCCACTTGGTACTGGGAAGACCCTCACAAGCCTCTATTCCAGGCCAGTACCTGCAGAGTGAGCCCCTAGATCCACCCCAAAACCAAGAAGGAGCTCACCATCCCAAGCTTGCTTGGCAAACTCAATCTCCATGCAGCACCACTGCCAGGCCAATGTCAGTAGGCCAAGGCTCTGGACAGCCCTCAGCAGGGAGCAGGCCTCAGTGGCCCAAGGCTTTGGGCCTGCCCCATCACAAAACTTGCCATAGCAGGCCTCAGACATCTGGCAGCACCATGACATCTGCGGCCAACCCGGGCATCTATAATGCCTCAACTTCATGCCTACTGTAGGGCTTTCCCAGACAAAGGCAGTCTGTGAAGACCAGGCCTACTTCTTCAAATAAGTACCTACTTCTTCAAATGTGTAGACACTGACACACAACTAAAAGAATAAAGAACAATCAGGGAAACATGATATCACCAAATGAACAAAATAAGATGCCAGTGACTGACCCAAAAGAAATGGAGATGTATGAACTGCCTGAAAAAGAATTCAATGTAACTGTATTAAAAAAGCTCAGCAAACACCAATAAAATACAGAGAAACAATTTAACAAAATGAGGAATACAATAAGTGACCAGAGATATTGAAATAGTTTTTTTTTAACAAAGTAAACATAAATCCTGGAGCTGAAAAATACAATGAATGTAATGAAAAATGCACCAGGAAACACTCAACAGCAGAATTAATCAGTCAAAAGAAAGAACGTGTGAACTTGATGACAGGTTACTTAAAATTATACAGTCAGAGTAAAAAAGGAAAAAAAGAATTAAAAGAATGAAGAGAGCTTACAAAACTTATGGGACAGCATCAAAATAGCAAATTTTGAGTCACAGGTGTTCAAAGAAAAAGAAGAGAAAGATAAAGGGGTAGAGGGCTTATTTAAAATAAAAGTAGCAGAAAATTTTCCAAACCCAATGAAGATGTACAGACACAAGAAGGGCAAAGTGCTCGAATCACATTCAATCAAGTTAAGACTACCCCAAGACAAGTTAAATCAAATTGTCAGTAAAAAATCAAAGACAAAGAGAGGATTCTGAAAGCATCAAGAGAAAAGAAGCAAATAAAATATAAAGGAATTTCAATACAGGTAGCAGCAGACTTCTTGTCAGAATCTGTGTAGATCAAGAGAGAGCAAGATGATATATTTAAAGTGCTGAGGGAAAAAAAAACTTGTATTCAAGAATTTTGTACCTGAAAAATCTTCCCTTCAGAAATGAGGAGAGATGAAGACTTTCCCAGATGAACAAAAGCTGAGGAAATTTATCACTACCAGAAGTGTCATATGAGAAATGCTAAAGGGAATTTTTCATGCTGGGAAAAAGAATGTTAATGAGTAACATGAAAACATCTGAAGGTATAAAGCTCACTTTCAAAAGTAAGTGCACAATAAAATTCAGAACATTCTACTAGTGTAACAGTGGTATGGAAATTACTTATATCTTTAGTTTGAAGGTTAAAAAACAGAATGATTAAAATAATGATATCTGTATTAATTTTTTTCAGAGATATGCCGTATAAAAAGATGTAAATATGAAATCAAAAATTCCAAATTGCAGGAAGGTGGAGAAAAAGTAAAACGTGTGAAGTGATTGTTATTTTTGCAATCACAGTTAAGTTGTCACTAGCTTAAAATAACCTATTTTAACTATAACATGTTTCTGTAAGCCTCTTGATAACCACAAAGCAAAAAAACTATGGTACATACACAAAAAATAAAAATCAAGGGATCAAAACAAACAGGTAGAGAGAATAATTTAGACAAAAAGAAAAACAGAAAAAGAGTAAGAAAAGAACAAGGGAGCTACAAAACAACTAGAAAATAATTAACAAATACCAGCAGTAAGTCGTTACATGTAAATAATTGCCTTTAATATAAATGGATTACATTTTCCAATCAAAAGATGTAGAGTGGCTGAATGAACAACAACAACAAAAAGACCTAAGTATATGTTGCCTACAGAGAGTCACCTTCACCTGTAAGAACACACATAAACTGAATGTGAAAAGATGGAAAAAGATATTTCATGCAAATGAAAACCAAAAGAGAGCAGCAGTTATGTATACTTATATCACATAAAGTAAACCTTAAGTCAAAAGCTGTAGAAAGAGACAAAGAAGGTTATTATGTAATCATACATATTCAGCAAAAAATATATAAAAACTTTAAATATATATGCATTCAACATCAGACACCTAAATATATAAAGCAAATATTAATAATCTCAGGGAGAGATAGATTGCAATACAATAATAGTAGGAGACATCAACTCCCCACATTCAGCAATGTACAAAACATCCAAACAGGATATCAAAAAGGAAACATGGATTTAAACTTCACAATAGATCAAATGGATCTAACAGACATATACAAAACATTTTATCCATCAGCTGCAGAAAACATATTTTTCTCAACTGCACAGGGCACATTCTACACAATAGATCATATTAGGCCATAAGACAAGTCTTAACAATTTTAAGAAGGTTGAAATCATACCAAATACATTTTCTGACCAAAATCATAGAAAATTAGAAATTAGTAAAAAGAAGAAGTTTAGAAAATTTAAAAATACATGAAAATTGAACAAGATACTCATGAACAGCCAATGGGGCAATGAAGGCATTGAACGGTACATTTTTAAATTTCTTGATATTGACAAAAATGGAAACACAACATACCAAAACTTATGGGACACAGCAAAAGCAGCTCTAAGAGGAAAGTAATTAAAGCTAACCTTAAAAAAGAAAAAAGAAAGGTCTCAAATAAACAAACTACTATTGTTGCACCTCAGGGTACTAGGAAAACTAGAATAAAGTAAGCCACAAGTTAGAAGAAAGGAAATAACAAAGATCAGCACATAAATAAATAAAAGAGACTACAAAAAAATTGAAAAGATTGGCAAAACTAAGAGTTGGTGTTTTGAAAAGATAAAATTGACAAACCTTTATCTAGACTAAGAAAAAAGAGAGAAGACTAAAGTAAAATAAGAAATGAAAAAGGAGACATTGTAATGAATTAACACAAAAATGATCATAAGAGACTATTAGGAGCAATTATAGGCCAACAAATTGGATAAACTAAAAGAAATCAATAGATTTCTTGATGCATACAATCACCAAGATTGAACTATGAAGAAATAAAAAATATTAACATACTAATAAGAAGTTAGGACATTGAATCAGTAATAAAAAGTTTTCCATCAAAGATAAAGTCAGGATCTGAGGGCTTAACTGCTGAATTCTATCAAACGGTTAAGGTAGAACTAATACCAATTCTTCATAAACTCTTCCAAACAATTACAGAGGAGGGAATACTTCCTAACTCACTTTAAGCAGCCAAGAGCACCATGACACCAAAGCCAAAGACAGTACAAAGAAAGAAAACTACTGGCCAATATCCCTGATAAACATAGATGCAAAAATTCTCAACAAAATACTAGAAAATGGAATTCAACAGCATATTAAAAAGATCATTTATCATGATCAAGTGGAATTTATCCCTGTCATGCAAGGATGTATAAGTTAATAAATGTGATATATCACATTAACAGAATGAAGGACAAAGATATATTATTGTTTTAATAGGTGCAGAAAATGCATTTTACAAAATTCAACATCATTTCATGATAATAATTCTCAACAAATTAGGTAAAGAAAACATGTACCCCAACACAGTAAATGCTATATATGACAAACCCACAACTAACATCATACTCAATGGGGAAAAGTTGAAAGCTTTTCCTCTAAGATCCAGAACAAGATAAGGATGCCCAACATTACCACTTCTATTTAGTATAGTACCAGAGGTTCTGGTGAGAGCAGTTAGGAAAGAGAAAGAACAGTCATTCTAATTGGAAAGGATGAAGTTAAATTGTCCATGTTTTCAGACAGCATAATCTTATATATAGAAAACTTAAAAGACTCTATCAAAAAACTGTTAGAACTAATAAAAAAATTCAGTAAAGTTACAGAATACAAAATCAACATACAAAAATCATTAGTGTTTTTATACATTAACAGAGAACTATCTGAAAAAGAAATCAAATAAACAATTTAATTTACACTATCTACCAAAAAATAAAATGCTTAAGAATGCATTTAACCAATATGAAAAGTTTGTATGCTATTAAAACATTGATTAAAGAAATTGAGGAAGACAGAAATAAATGGAAAGATATACCATGTTCACAGATTAGAATTAACATTGCTAAAATGTTCATACTACATAGGCGATCTACAGATTTAATGCAATCCCTATTAAAATACCAATGACATTCTTCACAAAAATAAAAAAGCAGTCCTAAAATTTATGAGGAAACTCAAAAGACCCTAAATAGCCAGATCATTCTTAAGCAAAAAGAACAAAGCTAAAGATCACACAATCAGACTTCAAAATATATTTCAAAGCAATAATAACCAAAATAACATGGTACTGGCATAAACACAGGCATGTAGACCAGTGAATTAGAGTAAAGAGCCCAAGAATGAGTACATTTTTGTAATGGTGAATATGCCACCTCTCCTGATTTGATCATCACATATTGTACATAAATACTCTATTGTCAACTCTGTACCCCACAAATATGTATAATCAGTTATGTTTCAGTAAGTGAAGAAAGAAAGAAAAACTCAAAAGTGACTTAAAAAATTAAAAAAGAATAAAGAGCCTGGAAATAAATTAACATTTACAGTCAACTGATTGTAAAAGAATCAAGAACACACAACTGGAGAAGGATATTCTCTTCAATAATGGTTCTGGGGAAACTGGATATTCACATGCAGAAGAATGAAATTACATCCTTATCTCATACCACATATAAAATTTACTGAAAATTGATTAAAGACTTAAATGTAAGATCTGAAACTACTAGAAGAAAATATATCATAAAAGCTCCATGACAATGGTCAGGTCAATAACTCCTTGGATATGTCCACAAAAGCACAGGCAACAAAAGCAAAAATACATAAATGGGATTACATCAAACAAAAAGATTTCTGCACAGCAAAGGAAACAGTCAACATAGTTAAGAGAGACCTACAAAATGGGAGCAAATACTTGCAAACTATACACCTGACTAGTGGTTCATATACAGAACATATAAGAAACTTAACAGCAAGAAAACAACCCAGTTAAGAAATGGGCAAGGGACTTGAATAGATATTTCTAAAAAGAAAACATACAAATGGCCAATGGGTATATAAAGAAATACTCAACCTCACTAATCATTAACAAACTGCAAATTAAAACTGCAATGAGGTATCAACTTGCTCCTGTTAGACTGGCTATTATCAAAAACAAAAGATAACAATTGTGAAAGGGAATCCTTGCACACTGTTGCTGGGAATATAAATTAGCACAGCAATTACAGAAAACAGTGTGGAGGTCGTCAAAAGCTTAAAAATAGAAATACCGAATGATCCAGCAATCCCACTACTGAGTATATATCCAAAAGAAATGAAATCAGTATGTTGAAGAGCTAGCTAAATTTCCATATTTATTGCAGCACTATTCACAATAGCCAAGATATGAAATCAACCTGAGTGTCCATCAATGGATGATTGGATAAAGAAAATGTGGTACATATACACAGTGGAATACTATCTAGGCATAAAATAGAAATTCTTTCATTTGCAACAACATGGATGAACATCAAAGACATTATGTTAATTGAAATACACCAGGCACAGAAAGACAAATAATGCATGGCCTCACTCATATGCAGAATGTAAAAAAGTTGATCTCATACAAGTACAGAGTAGAATGGTGGCTTCCAGAGGCTGGGGTGGTTGAAGGTTAGGGGAGCAGGGTTTGGAGACATGTTTGTCAAAGGATACAAGTTTCAGTTAGACAGGGAGAAGAAGTTCAATAGATCTAAGAGAGAGAGAGAGAGAGATCTATTGTACAACATGATGATCATAGTTAATAATATATTATATTGTTAAAAAATGCCAAAAGTGTGGAAGAAAAGTGTTCTCATCATAAAAATAACTATGTGAAGTACTGCAAATGTTAATTAGCTAGATTTAGTCAATGTATATATACATCAAAACATCATGTTGTACAAGGTAAATACATACAATTTTATCTGTGAATATAAATATATACATATACATATAAATTATTTTTCAAAACATACAAAGTGAATGGAGTCAAGACAATCAAAAGTACAAGCATGAGGAAAACTGTTTTCCCTGTGTTTTGTCATTAACTGAAGTACATACACAGTAGCCCTTTTGACCAAGAACGAGTTTTACTGCTTGGAATCAAAGGCATGAAGAAATAGCCATTCTAGCTGCAAATAATGGTAAAAAAGGCCCTGCTGCCCTGAACCAGCCCCATGCAGATAAGCCCACTAGTGCCAGACAAGCAGTGGAACCATGAAGCTCCACGGGACCCCCCACCCCACTGCCTTGGACCCAGGCAGGGGGGAAGCTCCAGGCACTGCCCCGCTGCCCTGAAGTGGCAATGTTCAGGTAAGCCCACTGGCTCCAGCCAAGCAGTTTAACGACGTGGCTCCACATGGCCCCTCATCTCACCTGAGACCCAGTGGGGAGCACCAGCCTATGGATCTGACACACCAAGTTTGTCCCAGCAGAACTCCACATGTTAGAGGCTCATTCTATGACCACCAAGTCTCGAACAGGAACCAACTTAGTTTAACATAACCACCACCACACTTACTGTCAAGTAAGACAGTTCACCCCCCACAGTAGCAAACAAGGCCACTCCACATCCAACCTCAGTGTAACAGAAGAAGCAAACCCCCTAACAAATAACCAAGCATCAGCAAAAAAACACTAGAAGTACAAACAATAAAGAAGAAATGACACCACTGAAAGTATACAGTAATGCCTCAAAGTCAGACTCCATGGAAGAGTGAATCCTTGAAATGTCGGAAAAGGAATTTTAAGTAATGATCTTAACAAAACTGGAAGAAATAAAAGAAGACTCAATTAGAGAACACAATGAAACAAGAAAAAACATCCAGAATATGAAGGAGGAAATCTACAAAGAGATTAATACCATAAAAAAGAGTGTAGCAGAACTTCTAGAAATGAAAGACTCACTCAGTGAAATAAAAATCATGACTGAGAGCTTGAGCAGCAGGGTAGATCATGCAGAAGAAAGAATTTCAGAGCTTGAAGATGGTCTTTTTGAAATAACTAAGGCAGACCAAAAAAAGGAAAAAAGAATTAAAAATAATGAGGAAAACCTAAGAGAGATAGCAGACAATCTCAAGGACTCTAACATCCAAATTGTGGGTATTCCTGAAGGGCAGGAGAAGTGAAAAGGTATTGAAAACCTACTCAAAGAAATAGTAACAGAAAACTTCCCAGGTGTAGGGCGAGATACAGACCTTCAGATCCAGGAAGCTCGAAGTTCCCCAAACAGATTCAACCCAAAAAGATCCTCCCCAAGACATATTATACTTAAATTCACAAAGGTCAAAGACAAAGAGAGAATTCTACAAGCAGCAAGAGAAGAGCGTCAGGTCACTTATAGGGCAACCCCTGTCAAACTAACAGCAGACTTCTCAACCAAAACCCTTCAGGCCAGAAGAAAGTGGAATGATATATTCAAAATACTAAAAGAAAAAAAACTGCCAGCCAAGAATTCTTTACCCAGCAAGGCTCTCCTTCAAAACTGAGGGAGGAATAGTGTATTTCCCAGACAAACAAAAGTTGTGGGAGTTCACCACCACATAATCAGCCCTGCAAGAAATTCTCACAGGAGTCATTCATCTGGATTCTGAATAATAGTGACCATCAACACGAATACACAAGAAAGAGCCAAACCCATAGTTAAAACAAAAATGCCAGTAAGAAAGAGAAAGAAGCTAAACCACTCTGCCTTAAATCCCCAACTCATATTGAAGAGGAGAAATAAAAAGGGAAATAATGATCAAAAGATATTTAAACCACCTGAATAGCAATTAAATAACAGGAATTAAAAAACACTTCTCAATAACTACTCTAAATGTGAATGTACTAAACTCCCAATTCAAAAGACACAGACTAACTGACTGTATTAAAAAGATAGACCCAAGTATATGCTGTCTTCAAGAGACCCACCTCACCAGTTATGACACTCATAAATTAAAAGTGAAGGGATGAAAAAAGATAAGCCATGCAAATGGAAACCAAAAACGAGCAGGAGTAGCTATTCTTATATTGGACAAAATAGACTTTAAACCAAAAAACATTTAAAAAGACAAAGAAGGCCATTATATAATGACAAAGGGAACTATCCAGCTAGAAGACATAACAATCATAAACATGTATGCACCCAATAACAGAGCAGCCAGATATATCAAGCAAACACTCTTAGATGTAAAGAAGGAGATAGGTACTAATACATTAATAATGGGTGATCTCAACACCCCTTTCTCCATATGGGACAGGACTACCAGGCAACAAGTCAACAAAGAGATACAGGATTTAATCTACACCCTAGACCAACCGGACTTGGCAGATATATACAGAACATTTCACCCAACAGCTAAAGAATACACTTTCTTCTTATCAGCTCATGGTACATTCTCCAGGATAGACCACACATTAGGCCACAAATCTATTCTCAGCAAATTTTTAAAAACTTGAATCATTCCAACAATCTTCTCAGACCACAGTGGGCTAAAACTGGAGTTTAACAATAAGCAAATTGCTGGGATATACAAATACATGGAAAATAAATAATAGGCTCCTGATTGACCTATGGGTTCAAGAAGAAATTAAACAGGAAATCAAAAAATTTCTAGAAACTAATGAAAATAAAGATACATCATACCAAAACTTGTGGGATACTGCAAAAGCAGTAGTAAGAAGGAAATTTATTGCAGTAAATGCTTATATCAAAAAAACGTAAAGACTCCAAATAAACGACCTAACACTATACCTCAAAGAACTTGAAAAACAAGAACAATCCAAACCTAAAGGCAGTAGACAGAAAGAAATTATTAAGATCTAAGCAGAACTAAATGAAATAGAGACTCAAAAAAACAATAGAAAAGATTAACAAGACTAAAGCTTGGGTTTTTGAGAAGATAAACAAAATAGAAATAGCATTAGCTAGATTAACAAAAAAAAAAAGAAGAGAAAAGACCAAAATAATGAAAATCAGAAATGAAAAGGGAGACATTACAACTGACACCACAGAAACACAAAGAATCATTAGAGACTATTATAAACACCTGTGTGACAACAAATTTGAAAATCTAGAAGATATGGATAAGTTTCTAGACACATATAAATTACCAAGACTGAACCAAGAAGAGATAGAAAACCCTAATAGACCAATAACAAGGAGATTGAAGTGGTAATTAGCAATCTTCCAACAAAGAAAAGTCTGGGTCTAGATGGTTTTTCAGCTGAATTCTATCAAACTTTTAAAGGGGAGTGAATACTAATTCTCATGAAACAGTTCCAAACAATTGAAACAGACTCTACTCTCCCAACCTCATGCTATGAAGCCAACATAACTCTGATACCAAAACCAGATAGAAACACAACAAAAAAAGAAAATTACAAGCCAATATCCTTGATGAACCTAGATGCTAAAATCCTCAACAAAATATTAGAATTATAATACAGCAACATTTTTAAAAAATTATCCACTATGATCCAGCGGGATTCATCCCAGAGATGCAAGGATGGTTCAACATATGAAAGTCAATAAATGTGATACATCACATCAACGAGCTCAAGGGCAAAGACCATATGATTATCTCAATAGATGCTGAAAAATCATTAGAGAAAATTCAACATTCCTTCATGATAAAGACTCTCAACAAATTAGGTATAGAAGGAAAATTTCTTAACACAATAAAAGCCATTTATGACAAGCCCACCACCAGTATTACTCTGAATGGGGAAAAACTGAAGGCCTTCCCCTTAAGGACAGGAACTAGACAAGGATGTCCACTCTCACCACTTCTATTCAACATAGTACTGGATGTACTAGCTAGAGCAATCAGGCAAGAGAAAGAAATAAAGGGAATCCAGATTGGAGATGAGGTCAAACTTTCTCTATTTGCAAATGACATGATACTATATATAGAAAATCCTAAATACCCTATCAAAAAATTCCTAGAGCTAGTTAAAAACTTCAGTAACATTGCAGGATACAAAATAAATGCCCAGAAATCAGTAGCATTTATATACTGAAATAATGAATTAAAAGAAAGAGAAATAAGGAAAGTAAGCCCATTTACAATTGTCACCAAAAAATACAATACCTAGGGATCAATTTAACCAAGGAGGTTAAAGACCTCTGCAATGAGAACTACAAATGTCTTCTGAAAGAAATTAAAGAAGACACAAAAAGATGGAAAGATATTCCATGCTCTTGGATTAGAAGAATTAACATTGTGAAAATGTCTGTACTTCCCAAAGCGACCTACTGATTCAATGCAATCCCCATCAAAATACTAAAGACATTCATCACAGAAATGGAAAAAACAATCTTACCTTTCATATGGAACAACAAAAGACCCCAAATAGCCAAAGCAATCCTGAGTAAAAAAAAATAAAGCTGGAGGCATAACTCTGCCTGACTTCAAATTATACTACAAAGCTGTTGTAACCAAAACAGCATGGTAGTGGTCTACAAATAGTCATTCAGACCATTGGAGTGGAATAGAGAACCCAGAAATCACTCCTCAGGCTTATAGCCATCTGATATTAGACAAAGGCAACAAAAATCTACATTGGAGAAAAGACTGCCTCTTCAACAAATGGTTCTGGGAAAACTGAATATCCATATGCAGAAGAATGAAACTAGATATGCATCTCTTGCCATACACTAAAATCAACTCAAAATGGGTTAAAGACCTAGGTCTAAGACCCGAAACTGCAAAATTACTAAGGGAAAATATAAGTGAAACACTTCAGCAGTTAGGTCAGGGCATGGGCTTTATGAACATGAGCCCAAAAGTACAAGCAACAAAAGAAAAAATAAACAAATGGGACTATATCAAACTAAAAAGTTTCTGCACAGCAAAAGAAGCAATCAACAGAGTGAAAAGACAACCTACCGAGTGGGAGAAAATTTTTGCCAACTATGCATCCAACAAGGGACTAATATCCAAAATATACATAAAACTCAAGCAATTATACAGTAAAAAAATAAATGACCCAGTTAAAAAATGGGCAAAGGAGCTGAATAGACATTTTTCAAAGGAAGACATACAAATGGCCAACAGATACATGAAAAAATTCTCAACATCACTAGTCATTAGGGAAATGCAAATTAAAACCACATTGAGATATCACCACACGCCAGTTAGACTGACTGATCAAAAAGATGGTGAATAACAGATGCAGGCAAGGGTGTGGCGAGAAGGGAACACTCCTGCACTGTTAGTGGGAATGTAAATTAGTACAACCACTTTGGAAAAAAATTTGGAGGTTTCTCAAACAACTACAGATTGATCTCCCATATGATTCAGCAATCCCTCTTCTGGGTATATATCCAGAGGAATGGAAATCATCATATTGAAGAGATACCTGCAGTCCCATGTTTATTGCAGCTCTATTTTCAATAGCCAAGATATGGAACCAATGTAAATGTCCATCGATGGATGATTGGATAAGGAAACTGTGGTATATATACACCATGGAGTACTACTCTGCCATAAAAAAGAATGAAATACTCTCATTTGCAACAATATGGATGAATCTGGAGAAACTTACATTGAGGGAAACAAGCAAAGCACAGAGAGATAAATACCACATGTGCTCACTCATATGTGGAAGCTAAGAGAGAAAGAAGGAAGGAAAGAAAGACCACAGTAGTCCCCTGATCCAGCAGAGGGAGGGAACATTCCTAAGGCTACAAATTGGAGTTGAGGTGAGAGGAGGAATGGCAGGGAGGTTGGGGGATAATTGGAAGGGGACAAAGGGTACAAAAGTAATTTCTGGTAATGGGTATTCCCCCAATATGAATCTAGCCCCCACATCATGGGCAGGAGGGGGAACAATTAGCTTTATATCTCATGAATATTTGAAATAATAAATAGATAGATAGATAGATAGATAGATAGATAGATAGATAGATAGATAGATAGATAGATAGATAGATAAATGTAAAAAACGTGTGTGAATATGTGCATGTATGCATGTACATGTATATAGATGTGTGTACATAGGTAGTATGTATAAGTGTGTGTATGTCTTATGTGTGTGTTCGTGTACATGTGCATGTGTGTGTGTGTTAAACATGAAAGCATGGTGATTAGCTCAATTTTAAATTCAGAGAGTTGGGTTAGTATAAGACATGCTGGGACTTTATCCCACAGGCAACAAGAAGTCACTGACACTTAAAGAAGGGAAGTGACATGTTTCTGTCTGGATGTCAGAAAGATAACTGTGGAGATGGATAACTCTCTCTCCAGTTGACGCTGGATGAGAGAAAGCAGAGGTCGAGGAGAAGGAAACTGACTGGGTGATATTTTTGTACCAATCTAGGAGGAGAGAAGTAAGAACCTGAAATAGAGCAGCAGCTGTGAAATAGAAAGGATGGTAATACTCCAAAGCTGAGACTGTTGAATCACCCAAGAGGCAATATGCAACATAGAAATTTTAATTAAATTGAAGATTTATCAATACATTAAGCTTATGTTTCAATTAAAAATACTCTAAGAATTTCAGACAGGATTCACTTTATTAAAGATATAGTTTATTGCTGGCTGTGATCATGGCAAATATTCCCTGAAAGAGTGACTGTTGCACCATAACCTGCAGCAGGAGACTTAGTCTGTTTCCTGCATTTTCCTGTTTTGAGGTGTGTGGTTATGAACAGGTGACAACTTAAGAGCTTCCAAATCCTCTTCTGTAAAGTGAGGATAATAAGATCCCAAATCCAGGGTGCACTTTTGAGAATTCAAATAGATAAGATGCATGTTATCACCATAGAAATATTTTTAATAGAATCTTGCAAGTAGGGCTGAGTTTGAATACTGGAAAATTCAACTTGGTTAAGTTACAGAAACATATTCCTTTACCGTGGCTTCTGTTATATGCTAGTAAAATCATGATAGTAGCTTGAGTTTATTGAACACTTGCTATATGCCCAGCACTGAGTTAAATGTTTGACATGCATTAGCTCAGGAGATCTACAGAAGGGAGCCACCAGCTTCGGAGATTCATCTGTAGGGACTGTGTTATCCACAGTCTTGGGGTGAGCAAGTTCACATGTGAGTTGTCCATGTATTTTGTGTGTTGTGTATACTTTTTTTCAAAAGAAGCCACATAGAGTAATAGAAACGGACCATTGGGTTCAGGCTCACACATCCGGAGTGAAATTCCAGTGACCTAAAGCAATGTAGCTCTTGTGACTCAGGTTCCTCACTTGTAAATGGTGCTGGTAATGATACACAGGGTTCTTGTGGAGGTAGGATTCCACATAGGTGTGAGGTGCCCTGTGCAGTGAACTTAGTTGACCCCCATAACTAACTCCCCTGTCTTTCCTTTTTTCTGGAATGTTCAAGGGCACTGTTTCTTTTAGGTAACTGGAGATCAATCAATTCTTAACTACATTGTAAGTTAGTTCCTCCTGTTTAAATCAGTTTATGCCTGATAACTGCCCAGTTGATATGTTAAATGGATTGGTTGAAGCTATTTTGATGTAAATAGAGTGAATGCAGGCACAGTTTAGCAGAAAAGGGTAGGTAGAGTGATCAATTCATAATTTGTAATTGGTCTGATTCCGCCTGTATAACTGAAAGCTGTTATTACTAACAAAAATGAGAAGTTGCTACTATTTTTGAGTGTTTAATATGCACCAGGCTAAGTGCTTCACATACATGATTTTATGAACTACCCTAACAACCCTGCAAAGGACCAGTCTGTCCTCTTCCCCATGACTCCTGAGAAAACCAAGACTTTGAGATTAACACAGCTAGCCTGAGATCCACAGCTGGCAAATGTAGAAGTCTGACTTCATATCCAGGCCTGTTTAATGCAGACTCTATGCCTTTTGGTGGTGTTAGGGAAATACATGTAACTTGCTCCAGCTCTCACAGCCAGCAAGTGGTAGAATCAGCATTGGCATTCCAGTGTCTGATCCTAAGCAGGAGGTCTTGGATGCTCTTCATCCCACAGTACCAAATTGCTACTCTGCTGAAGATAGTCTCTTTATCCATCCATTTGTTTGACAGTAGAAAGAGTCCCATTTACAGACCAGTGACTGCTACTGGATTATGCTCCCCAGCATTCCTCCAGCAACTACTACAGATTGATTAATTGACTAACAAAAGAACCATCTGAAGCATTTAAATTAAAAGAAGAATTCTACAGTTCATTTTTTACCCTATAACCACAATATTCTTCCTTAACAGCTCAATTAAAAGAAATGTCTTTAATCGTTTGCTTGTTTATTGTTGCATTACTTGTCCACAGCTATATAGAGCTTCATAGTGTATTTTTTGTTTAAAAGAAATCTTAAATGAAAACCCACCATGAAAAACAGAGTGGAGCTGCTTTATTTGAAGGGAGGAGGTTTGGAGGGTCACCTCCCCCTCCCCAACTAGTAGGTCCAAAGGCACCTCAGCTGTTCCCTCTGAGACTCTTAGATCATTTTGCGACAGCCACAAGAGCTGTGAAACAGAAAAACCATTGAGTTTTGTCTAATAATTCAAATAAATACTTTTGAGCACTGACTATGCTTGTGTGCTAACATTGTGCTAAGCAGAAATGAAAGGTAGTATTCCCTCCCTCAAGAGCCTCAGAGTTTACGGAGAAGAGAGAGTGCAGATGTTTATAATGCAGGTGATGTATAGTCATTTTCTCTTAATTTGTGGCTGACTGGGCACAGCAAAACGTCACTGGAGCTGAGCAAGATTTGTAACACTGACCAGAACTGCCTGAATTTTAGCTTCAAGATGAATACTCAAAGGTCCTTCCCTCAAGAACTGATCTTGAAATACATTGTTTCTGTTAGTGGTGCTTTGTAACCATGGGGTAGCCTTTCCAAAGAGGATTAGTGTCTGTAAATTATTAATTACTTTTACATAGTTTCATTCTTATCTTTTATTTAAGTCAAAAAGAAAGGGGGGAAAAAAGCAGTGCAGTAAAGAAATTTTAAGTCTTCTTGTTATGATTTTTGTTTTGTAGAAGAAAATAAAAAATCTAAATGTCTATTCATTAAAATGCTCCAAGGCATTCTCTGTATAATGATAATTACCTAATGACATTAGCTCGGTGTGCTGTTTAATAGTCTCTCACAATTAGTTGGCAAAGCACTTTAACATCTATTATCTTCTTTGGGACTCACAGTAGCTCTGTTAGTGAAGCAACCAGGTGGAGCTTTATTTTACAACCATTGAAACTGAGGTTTAAATTACACTATTTGTCCTGGATCGCATGCCAGGAGTCTTACCTATGTTGCAAAGAGTGTGGGGTTTAAAAATACAACATGGCCAGTTTAGTCCTAGGATTCTGCTAACCAGCTCTGTGGCCACAGGAAAATTCTTTTACTTTCCTGGGCAGTAGTACCTTCATATATGATAGGAGGCAACCAAGTAGTCCTTAGTACATGCCAGGCACAATTCTAAACTTTCTACATACACTTATTCACTTAATCTTGACAATGCTATTATTATTAACATTACATTAATGTAGAAATTGAAACATAGAGAAGTAAAATAACTCCCCTAAGATCATGGAGTCAGTAAGTGGGAGAGCAAGATGCAAACTCAGTAGTCTAACACTAGAGTCTGTGATATTAACACTTATACTGTAGTGACGATCATGTAATAAGAAAAATGTAAATTGGGGCTGATAATTGTACCAGTCCGGATATTCCTGGTTATGCTGAAGTAATAAACATCCCCAAAAATCTCAGTGGCTTAAAACAGCAAAGATTTATTTTTCACTCACATTTCATGTTCATTATGGGAAGGTGGGGAGATGGCAAGATATCACTATTCTCCATCCCGACTCAAGGACCCTAGTTAAGAAGGCTCTATTACCAGCTCCTTGACTGATGGTGGACACAGGAGACAAAATAAAGGGGGAGTATGGTAGATCAGGCTCTTAAAGCTTCTGCCCAGAAGTGACACATATCACTTCTGCTCACATTTCACTGGCCAAAAATAGCACTAAATATGCAGGAAAGTGCAATATTGCTACATGCTTGGCTACTATAATACCTCACAGAAATTCAGTGGGACATGCATCAGAGACTGGCATGCTCCCCTAAAGTGCTGGTTGCTATTTCTTCTCTTGCCCCACTGTTTTCATCGTCAGTAGATAAAAGGCACCATATGTCTTTTATCTTAAAGGTTAAAGTTAAAACAATGGCCTCAAAACTAGGAAGTTCACCAGAGTTAAAAATCATCTCGCCCTTTAGCTACAAGCATTCCTTCTAATGTTCATGAGTTGCCTTTCTGTGTTCTAATTTATTTCAATATTTCCAGATTCTCAACCTACTTCAACTTTACTTTCCTGTTTAAATAACTTTTCATTACCTTATGTCTTGTTAAGAACAGAGAATGCAAAGATTCAGTTTAGCACATGGAATCATTCATTCATCTGTTCTTTTTTCAGAAAAAAATCAAGGTTTTGTTTTAAGCCTCAGTGTACAGAAGGCATGATGCCCAGGCTGAGATACAAAGATGACTCAAACAGGAATATTGCTTTCAAGAAGCTTATACTCTTTATCAAAGACCTTGGATATGTAGGAACATGAATAGAGAGAGTTGGACACCTATTCATCCATCCACCTACTCAACACATTTACTGTGTGTTAACCAAGTGCCAGACACAGTGCAGTGTTAAGAGGGGAATGTAAGAAGTAGTCAAGCAAGTCCCTACCCTGGATTAGTTTAGAGGAGATGGATGATTATAATACAGTACCCTAATTATTGTTCACCCAAGATGCAATGAGAACATTGGGAAAGGCACATGCTCCTGCCTGGGTGGTCAGGGCAGCTTCCTGGCAAAGGTTACACCCAAGCTTGACCCTAAAAGATGAGAAAGAGCTCTTCAATTGAATGAAGCAATGGACATTCCAGACGGAGGGAGCATCACGGGTCCAGAGAGGAGAGGACACAGAGTTCAGGCAGTGACATGCAGTGTGAATGGCTGGAGTCTAGTGTGTGCATAAGAAATTAGAAAAATAAGTAAGGCACAGACAGATCATGAAGGACTTCGTGTGCCAGACAGGAATTCTACATTTCATTTTATAGGCCAGTGGTAGCTAAATATTTTGATCTCCCATCTTTATTAATAAAACTATGTGAAGACATGCAATATGCAATAAGTTATAAATCTTGTCTATTCTATATTCTACTGATTAGTTTCATACACTTAAAATATGAGGGGTCTCCAAAAAGTTCATGGAGAGATTTGTATTATCTTTTAATTCCATTTTTTCCCCAATTTTTTGAAGGGCCTCATATATATACAGTAAAATAGCATGAAGTATGGGTTTTAAAGGATAATGGTGAAATAAATAATACTTTAAGATATTTTTAATTTAATTACAGTACAATAATCTTTCTGCTTTCACCACTTTTTAGTGAGAGCAGTGAGTTTGAACATAGTCATTTTTTTTTAATCTTAATAGTTTGTGATACAATAATGCAAAGGTCAGTTTCCAAATTTAATTTATTTCTGTACCTGGGTTTAATTGCTATCAGAGCTAAATATATGTTTTATAAAGACAGATCTTGAGTAGGATTTGCATCCTTGATTGTCATGGCTCTAAACATTTAATCCAAAGTTCCGTGTTTGTCTGGCTGGTAAATTCTCTCCTTCCTTGATGTTCAGTTATTCTTACAAGCTCCTTAAAAGGCAATACATCCTTATGTTGTTAATAAATGGGTTCATGCCTCACCAAGACTCTTACGTGGAGGATTTTTAAGTAGGTTAGTAAATGTACAGCTTTGAGAATTTTGATAGATGACATAATATAACAGGTTTGACAACAAAATTCCCACGAAGATGGAAACATTTCCAAACTCATTTTGAAAATACTCTCTTCAGTGCATCAATTTCTTTTGAAAGTCAGTTACTGTCTCACTTATTCATAAAGCACCATCTAGAGTTTGAAGAAACAAATTAAGCAAGTTTGAGGATTTTTTTTCAGATATTCACTAGACGAGATATTAATTATCACAGAAAAGTCAGTGAATTTGGAACACTTGTCTTTTTGTCAAAGAAAAATTGTTAACTCATCTTTAAGTCTGACACCTCTCTGAAGCATTTTGAAGTATAACCATTGCATTTTCGTGGCCATCAATATTTTTCTAGTTATTCTATTTTAAAGTATTATGTTCTACCACTTGAATTTTTACATAAATGAGTCATTTAACCATGAACATAAAATTGTGTGAAATACTCTGAAAGTAAAGAAGGATGCATGAGCATGCCTAGAGGAAATCCTCCCATGGTAGAAATCCTCCTCTGTTCTCAAGGTGCCTCCTCCACATGTATAGTCAGAGGATGGCCTGACACGAACCCTGGAAGGTTGTTAAGGTCAACACATATACCAAATTTCAAGATAAAAAACAAAAGCTGTGAATGGAGCATTTTTTTGCTGCATCTCAACAGATGACCCAGCTCAGCCCTGGATGTGAACTATCTATTTCAGAGACCACTGATCTAAGGAGTAGAAAATCAGAAAAGAGTTTTAAACAAAGAAGTGATAGAGGGATGGGTGATATTTACATTTAGAAGGAGCCTCTGGTAGCTGTGTAGAACATGGGCAGGAGGAAGGTCAGGCTGAGGCACGACAGTGGCCTGAACTAGGGGACTAGCAAGGAGGAAACAACAGAAATTTTATTCACAGGAGGATTAGCAAAAGGAAACAATAAAAATTTTAGTTGGAAATGGAATGTGTGAAGTACAAAATCAATCATTTATTCCAGGTTTATGCACTATTGAGTAGGAAAAAATGCTGGTGTCATTCCCTAAGAGAAAGGTTACATAACAAGGTTTGGGAAGAAGGTTTATTAGAGCTCATAAAAGGACAGATAAAAGGCTGAGTGTTCAGAGAAGGAAAAGAATCCTTCCAGTTATTAGGGAACCCAAGAAGGCTTCATGGAAGAGGTGGTATTTGAATGGGCAGGAGCAGAATTTATGGAGTAGGAAAGACTAGAGCTGCTGCCAGGGACCAAGGATGCCCACTCTGGACTTAAGTATGTGTCTCTCCATTCACCTGTGTCAACAGGTTTGTGCGGTCAAGGACGAAGCATGATGTTGACATGCGGATCGGAATCCACTCGGGGTCAGTGCTATGTGGCGTGTTGGGCCTAAGGAAGTGGCAGTTTGATGTCTGGTCTTGGGATGTGGACATTGCGAACAAACTTGAATCTGGAGGAATCCCCGGGTAAGCCAAAGCAAAGCTCTTTTCTTGCTTCACTCCTGTGTTTTGGTCAGTTTGTGACAGTCGGTTTCCCGTGTACAGAAGTCAGAGGTATAGATCCAAGAAGCAATTATTTGAAAGGAGACCAGACATTAAAATGTCATACAAATATTGGCCCCAAAACTCTAGTAAAATTCATCAGAAACAATTAAAATGGTGGGTCAACCCTGAGGTGTTTGCGTCCCTGCCCCAGATAGCATTGGTCCCTAGACTTAGCTGCACATTGGAATCACCAGAAGAGCATTTTCAAAGTACTGCTGTCCAAAAAAAAAAAAAAAAATACTGGTGTCCAGACCCCATGCTGATTCATTTAAATCAGAATCTGAGAAGAATCTATGTTAAGTTCTTAAATCAATTCTAATAGGCAGCCAGGGTTATGACCTACTGACCTGCTATATATGACCACGGGCTCAATTCAGGAAATCCAGGACCTTCCTTGAAAACTCAGCTCTCCAAGTCTGGCTGGCAAAACTGGCTGATATGGAATTCTCAAAGGTGTTAGTGGCCTGGAAAGGCCAATTGAGCCTTAAAAAGTGGTATTAAGATTCTGTTTACACAGATTGGACCTAATAGGACCTCAAATGTATGTAACCCAGTGAGTTGTACTGACTTTCTGCAGCCTCTCTTCCTGAGAGACGCTAGTTGCTAGGTGGAAAGGCAGATGAATGGATAGACAGACAGATAGACAGAGAGTACACTTACATATGTTTCTCTTCCCAACCCCTAGACCTGCCTTTAGAGTCACAGATTTCTCTGGTATCTGATATCGTTTTTTGCTAATTATATTTAATATCAGGTAATATGGTATCGTGGGGGAAATAAACTACAGGAAGTGTGTATTAATCCATTTCTGTTGCTTATAACAGAATGCCTGGAACTGGGTAATTTATAAAGAAATAGAATATTTATTGCTTACAGTTTCAGAGGCTGGGAAGTCCAAAGTCCAAGGAACAGATCTGGTGAGGGCCTTGGTGGTGGTGGCTCTATAGTGACACAGAGTATCACATGGAGAAATGGCTGAGCAGAGAGAGAGAGAACTTCTCACATGCTCCCCTTTCAAAACCATCAGAACCACACTCGTGACCACCATTAAACCATCAATGGAGTAATCCATTCGCTAGGGTACAGTCCTCACAATCTAATCATCTCTTCAAGGCCCCACTTTTCAATTACTGTAATAGGATTTCCCACCCTCTTAGCACTGTCACAGTGGGGACTAAGTGCTAAGTGTGGATTGGGGGTACATCCAATCCACAGGAAGTTAGGATCAGAAAAACTAGGACTCCCCCTCTGCTCCATGCTAACTAAGTTCCATTCTCTTTGGCACGTTATGAGAAGCATGTACAGAACCTGGCATGTGATTTTAGTGAGAACTTGGCTTATATCGCTGCATTTGGGTGATTCAGACCAGTTCTTAAACTTCTCTGAATCTCACTTTCCTGACTGTAAAAAGTGAGATAATACTTATGATATGCTACCTAGTGAATTTATTTCCCCCCTTGATAAGAGTTTGTTTCCTCACCTGCTAGATTGGCATAATCCACCTCACAGATCTCCTTTTGCAAATCTCAAAATGCTCATACAGCTCTGAAGGTTTGTGAGATACTGCTTTGACATCTGGAAGCCAGTTTAGCCAATGTTCTCAATCACATTAAGAAAAAGAAGAGTGACTGAGTTGAAAGCATGAGTGAGTTTAAACCGTGGATTTATTGCTTACTGGCTATGAAAGTTGGGGCAGGTTTCTTCATCTCCCTGTCCAGTTTCTTCACTGTAATATTGGGCTGAAAGCACTATCAGCTTCAAAAAGTTAGTTTCATATGTGATAGTGCTAATAAAGCACTAGTCTTCTGTTCAATATCCAGCTCTGCTTAGGCACAGGATGTGCCAACATGCAGAAGTGCAGGAAAGCCAAACCAGGTCTTCAAACTCTCCATGGTTTGAGATTATTTGAGCTTATATGTTTCTGCTTTTTAAATGTGTCTGGTTCTTGGGCCGGCCATGGCTCACTCAGGAGAGTGTGGTGCTGATAACACCAAGGCCATGGGTTCGGATCCCTATATAGGGATGGCTGGTTAGCTCACTTGGGAGAGCATGGTGCTGACAACACCAAGTCAAGGGTTAAGATCCCCTTACAGTCATCTTTTTTAAAAAAAATAATAATAATAAAAAATAAATGTCTGGTTCTTTACCTTGAGTTACTAGAGCAGTGGTTCTCAAACTTTAGCATACATTGGAATCACTCAGAGGGCTTGTTAAACCATAGATTGCTGGGCCCCACCCTCAGAGTTTCAGATTTAGTATTCTGGAGTGGGACCCAAGAATATGCCTTTCTAGCAAGTTCCCAGGTGATGATGGTACTGCTGGCCTTGATACCACACACTTCGAGGACCACTGTTCTTGATATTTTGTCAAATGAGATACTGCATAAAAAGTCCTTTGTCCTGTGCCCAGTAAATATTAATTGTGGTAATAGTTACCATATAATACAGCTGCAGAGTATTGGAGAGACCCTGAAAGTAAAGTCCTTGTCTCAGACTAGCACTACCACCAGCCACTGATATGGCTTTGGGCCAGATACTTACTCATTGCCTGTGGGCCATTTTTACCATCTGCAAAATGAGAAAAAGAAATGCTTATCAGCCAGGTTTGTTGGAAGAATGGAAATAATATGAGATAATTTATGGAGTCATGCATATAGTTATACCTTTGGCTACGTGATAATGTTTATGCAAAATAAGTGTAGTATAATTGTCAGATCTTATTTACTATCATGACTATTACTATTATGCCCCAGCATTTAAAATTATCAGAAAGTGTAAGGTTTAACTGACACTCAATACATTAGAATACTGCCTGAGAACTGACTCATTTCGTAAGAGGGAAATTCAATCACTAGAATCTAATTTGCAAATGCCTTACCCCACAGCTCAAGTAAGTAGCAAATATGAAAAGAAACATCTAAAACCTAGTTTCTATCAAACCACTTAAGTGTATATTGATTAGAAATTCAGCAGAAGAATCAGTAATAAGTGAAGGTGAGGATGTCTTTTATTACTGAAAACAAAATATTGATTTTTATATGCAAATATTAGTTCCCCTGCACACTGACAGTAGAATAATAAAATGTAGAATCCACAGGAAATGCCAAAGGGAGTGTTATTTAACTTAATTATTTTAAAGGGAAATCAGCCATCAGTCTTCATAAAACCTTTCTAGATCTGTTTTGCCTAGGAGAAAAAAGCAGCCTTCCAGCACCTAACTCTAAACTTGATCTGAGAAAGTAAACTGGGACTTCCATTTCATGGAAGGTCAGATGATTTGTTATCCTTTGAGGTCAATACTATTGAATTTAACAAAATACATCATGAGAATATTGTATATTTATTCAGTATATATCTCAAAAGAGCTCAAACATCTTTCACACTTACTTTTAATATCTTGCACTTGAAATCAGTGACTATATATGAGGATACAAAGGTATTTGGAAGATGCAGAGAATGTACCTTAAATGATCAGAAATGCATTGTTTGTGGTTTTTGTTCCTTTACGTGTCCTTTGCAATGAACTATCCTCCCTGTAAGCAGGAATTTAGCGTAATGGGTTAGAAGGGTAAGGGGGGAGTCAGAGACAGTACTAAAAGCACGGTGCATTTGGAAATGCCACTCTAGAAAATTTAAAGATAAAAAACACTTCATTGTTTTCTTGGATATATGCATTGTTTCTAGACTCATAAAAACCAAGTGAAGTATTAAGCATATATTATTCATTCATTCAAAGGAGCACTAAAGTTGGCTTAGGGAAATGATTTTTGAGCATAATTATGGAGTAGAAAATTGTTAGTAAGCATGCAGCAGCATGTTTAATTTGAAGAAATTGCAATTACTTGAATTGCTGGAGAGAGGATGGGGACTATAATGGAGGAGTGTCAGAGAACGAGCTTTGAAGTGACAGGGCCAGAGAATGGAGGCCTTGGAGGCCTTGTTCAAAGTTAAACTGTCTCCTGGAAACCTTGAGAAGACATAGAATAGAAAATAGTAATATGATCACAGTGGCATTTTTGAGAATACTCCTAATAACTTAAATATTTGCTTTTATAGTATTGTGAAAGTTGACTATACAAAATAGAGTCATTTTCATCATATCCAACTAAAATAGAGTCAGGAGGCCATGAGAAAAACAAATGCCTGCTCCAGGAACAAGCCCATTCCAAAACCACAAGGCCTGCAATGACTTTAAGATTACAGATTCTGTCTAGCAACTGCTGCCACTCACCAATCAGAACTGACCAACTCCTGCAAGACACCGATGTCCCCAATGAATTTTATTTCAAAACAACTTATGTAACCTTCCTCCTTTCCCCAGTACAACCCCAACCTTTCCCTTTGTTCTTTATAACAAACCTAGGGGCTACCCTGGTTTGCGTGCTCTGAATTACAATTCTTATATATTATTCCCAAATAAACCCCTCGATTGGAGATGTGTCTATATACATTTTTATTTAAGATTGACAGTATGTACAGTGTACATGCACTGTTTTGACTACTTTACGTGAATCAACTCATATAATACCCACAATGACCTTAGGAGGTAGGTACATGGGTGATGTCAGGTAGGACACATCCTCCAGGACAACACTTGTCCCCCTTAAAAGTGAGAAGAATAAAAGAAAATAGAAGTACAAGCATAAATCCATGAGTAGTGTTTCACCGAAGCCTCTGATTTTTCTCATCTTTATGGGTGAGAAAATGGACTTGTAGAAAGGTTAAGTAATTTGCCCAAGATCTCTCAGCTTGCAAGTGGCAGAGCTGGGGTTTTAATTCAAGCAAGCTAACAACATGGTCCATGTTCATAACCACTTGCTAGTCTACCCAGATCACTGTACAGCACAAGAAGTATTCTGACTGAGTTAGACAGTCATGAGGACAGAAAAACTCTTCCCCAGAAGGATTTACCATGCGGAGTTGCCACAAATCAAGTTTGATCCTTAAGGTCCTTGATGTCGTATGTTATTTTGCTAAAAAAGAAACTTGAATCGTGAACTACAGTGGCTGACAATTGTGCAGCAGTGAGTCATTTAAGTTGTGAGTGAGCCCGGCCAGCTGCCAGCATGCACGTGTCCGCAGCTCTCTTCTCTGCTCCTTGTGATACAAATGTTATAGAGGAAGATATATCTTACAATGGTTTTTCCAAAAGGCCCTCAGTGTAGCCCTATGGACTTATAAAACCTACCCTGTTCTTATGAAGATTATAGACAAGTTGGAGAAACAAGGCACAAATACTGTATATGAAAAGTGAAATGATAGGAAATGTTCCAAGACAATAAGAGAACTGTGACTGCATGGTGATTTGGACAATTGCCACTGGGGTTTAGAAACGTCTATGGCAGTTATTTTCCCAATATAATCAACCCCACTGGAAAAAAAAATCACTGATTCTTACAGTTTGCTGGGATCAGACCAGCAGTCATCAAAAAAGTCACAAGAAGTACTTAGACGTGGTTTAGCATGGCTCTGTTTTATCAGAGGCTTCAGTGATACACTGCTCATGGATTTATGCTCGTACTTCTGTTTCATCCCTCTCACTTTTTAGGGGGACAAGTATTGTCCTCGAGGATGTGTCCTATCTGACAGCATCCCATGTACAGCCCTGATACTGGCTTTGCACAAGACAAAGAACAGCAATAGCCTTGGCAGACACCATCAGGAATGTATAATGACCTATGCTTTGTACACACAGGAGGATTCACATTTCCAAAGCCACACTGGACTGCCTGAACGGTGACTATAACGTGGAAGAGGGTCATGGTAAAGAGAGGAATGAATTCTTGAGGAAGCATAATATAGAGACCTATTTAATTAAGCAGCCTGAGGAGAGTCTGCTGTCCTTGCCTGAAGACATTGTCAAGGAGTCGGTGAGCTCCTCAGACAGGAGAAACAGTGGGGCGACGTTCACAGAAGGATCCTGGAGCCCTGAACTGCCCTTTGATAACATAGTGGGGAAACAGAACGTAAGTCCTCTCTTCCTTCTTCAGGTTAGCCACGAATGCATGCTTGAGCACATCTTCAACCCAGACACTCAGAGAAAACTGATCCATCTTTAACCTTTTCTGCTCTGAGCACCATAATTGCAAGTGATCAAACTTATCTATCTCCTCAGGACGGAATTAACCTATGTATGCAATTTCAGGAAGTGCCTGAAATACCAGAGGGTTCCCAACTTTTGTTCCCACCCTCCCCCCACTTTTGTTTTTAACCTAGCTAAAAATAAATGTCATGTGAAGCTGAATTGTAATTTTACCAAAAAAAAAAAAAAAAAAAAAAACACTAATGTTGGAAAAGATAAACCTGATATCATTAAACTAAAGGAGAGGGTAAAGTGCATGAGAATACCTCTTTATGGGCAGCTGGTCAGTTGGAAGTTCTGAGTTGCCCTCTGAGATTCAAAATCAGGAGGGGCCTGTTGATTTGGAAATATAAAAGCACCAAGTGAAGCCCACAGTAAGAGTAATGTAGCTCAGGAGCAGCATGCAACTTCAAAGCCACCCACATCATTCTGTTTTTATACAGCATGGAATTACATCTTAGACTACTAAGTGAGTACATGAGGAGAAAATCACAAATAATCAAAATTAGTTACACAGTTTATTTATTTAAATACCAGAATTCCATTAAACCCAATGAGATGCTCAGACTCTGAGCGGTACTAGAGAACTGAGGCTGAGTGAGGTTGGGAACCAAGGTGGATACAGAGATTCTGTCCTCCCGGAATGCTTGTTCAGAGTACCGGCAAAATCACCTGCTTAGTATAGGGTTTCACTTTAACCATTTAAATGGAGCACATGTAGTTGAATTCATGTAGGTTAATGGTGTGACTCCACCATACTTTTTTAAAGAAACAAACAAAAAATCCAAAGTGGAAGACTTACCTGACAAACAGTTGCTGACGTGCTCCTGAGCCAAGCAGAAGCTGAGAGTACCGAGAAGTAAACAGACAAAACCAACAGTGTCTGGAACTTTATGAAGACATATAAGAGTTAACTTTTTAAAACCATAGACCTGAACCTTTCTCATTAACTTATAGATAAGGAAAATCTGTCTGCTTAAAGATGTTTAAAATGGAAAAGGTTAAAATGCTGCAAGTCTTCCTTCCTTCTTCTGCATTTGAAAGATTGATGGGGCACTGTGAGGCTAGGTTCCCTTCAATGTCCTTCCATCTCCATGGGAAGGAGTTAAGACAGTGCATGGGGAAAGCTGGAGGTTGAATCTACCCAAGGTGCCTTACTAGAGTTTACCCTTAGGTTTTCACTACTCTTTGTGAGTGTTTAATTTCCCCCAAAATTATTATGCCTACACAAGTCACCACCAATACCAGCGCCTAGTTTTTTCCATCCCTGAACTAGTGTGCATGGTACAATTTGCTGTTACTTGAATAATGATCTTCTATACTTTATGGAGTGGGTGCATGGCCAGCTGACAGTGCCCTCTCTGCTGTTTCTGCCTATCATTAGCTTGAGACTGAATGCTGGTTATTTAAAGAGACAAATACGTATGCCTCAATCTAATGAAGTTCCCTCTCTTGGTTTTTTGTTTTTGTTTTTATTCTTTCCTTTGGAAACTTCTTACCATTTAAGCTGATTGTTGAAGCTGAGATAATTTCTTATTGTTGAAGTTGTACCTGACCTTGCTACTAATGTTTGAGAACCACGAAGAAAGAGGTGGCGATGCTTGGTTTTATTCTATGGTTGGTTGATCTGATAAAAATTGTATAGAAATACTTGGAATATTTATTTGCTGATTTTCTAAAGATATTTGCTGATGTCATCAAATAGTATTGTAAAAAATGTCATTATTAGTCAAAGATTGTTATTCTGGGTGTTCAACCATATCATATATTTCTTATGATGCCTGAGTTTTACCTGGGTATAAACCATCTTTGCCGTCTTCATCATAAGTAATCTCAATTCATTTTGATGCCTTCAGACTTAAGAGCCAGCGAATGTGTGCTGATATCCATAAATAACCACATAGCACTAATAACATTCTGGAAATTACTGAGCTGATTAAAACAATCGCAAGCATTCAGAGTTTGTACTTATGCTTAACTCTAGAGGTCAGTGAACCATATGTGCAATTCAGGGACATAATGTGTCCCTGGAACAGATCAAGACTGTTCTGGCTGAGCCTCTGCTGTGCCAAAACACCCAGTCAATTCCACAGAAGGCCAGAACATCTGAGTGTTTGCATAACACAGATAAAACATACTAATGCCTCACTGGGGATATTCCAGCTAAATTGGCCAGATGTTTTGGCTTCTATTGATTCATAATGTGTACTTAGAAATTTTTTAATGACATCAGATTGCTGTGTCATATTCTGTGCTCTGTAGATAGCAGATATTCAGAGAGTTACAACTCATATATTCATTCATTCGATAAAGAGCATCTATTACATGCCAACTACTGCTAGTAATCAAAGAAATGGAGGAAGAGAGGAAAGAAACACTTTAGAGGCAAAGTCAGCCAGTAGTTTATATGCTTCATGAAGACAAGAATTGTACCTGCTTCACTTACCATTGTTTAGCTGGCAATTAGAACAATACCTGGTAAATCACAGGACTGATTAAAGTTTGTTGAATGAATTAATGAAATGATAGATGTGGGCGATGAAGGAGAGGAATCTGTCAAGTTTGACATTTAGGTTGTTTTGATTGGGTGAATGATAGACTTGCCAACTAAAATAAGAAATACTGGAATGGAGGGAAACTGAGAAGGAAAAACTAGGAATTCAGTTTAGGACAGGTTGAACTTGAGGTGCCTGGGAGAGATTCAGGGAGAGAGATCCAGAAAGCTGCTGAACACACGCTTCTGAAGCTCAGGCGTAAGAGAATTGTACTAGGCATGAGGATCTGGTGGTCCCCAGAATTTGAGTGCTAGGAGAAACCATGAGAGTAGAAGGTGTCATAGTAGAGAATATGTCCAATTAAGAAATAAGAAGGCATGGGGAAGACCTTGAAGAACATCAGATGGAAATAGAAAGGGAATAAGAACTCCTTGCCAGAGACAGAGAAGAAACAATCAAATTGGCCAGAAGAGAACTGGAGATGGTGGTGTTAAGGAAGCCTAGAGAGCAGAGCATTTTGAGAAATGTTGCCAAGAGTCCCAATAAGATGAAGACTGAGAGCTGCCTATTGAGATTGGATTGAAGAACATCATTGACAAGGGGAAGATTTGATGAGGTGGTGAAATCAGGAGCCAGGTTGTCACAGTGGATAAGAGAAGGCTCTGGGTTTCCAAGAAGAGCTCCAACACCATCCCTGTCTCCTCTCATCTACCCATTTCAGTCAGTAAGATTGTTTCTGGACCCTTGTGTGAGTCTTCCAATCCCTGTCTATGCCTGATCATATTCGTCCAGTTTTGATGTTGTACATCATCCCTGTTCCTGTATCTGTATTAATTTGGGTCAAAACAGAAATTTTGACCCAGTCTGGGTTCTGGTATCCAGTTGCTCTGGGAGTCCTGAGCACCCATGCTTTGCACCTCTGACTCCCGATATGCACAGATGCTCTGCCCATTGGTTTGATGTCTTGGTTCCCTGAACCCTGGCTCAGTTACCAGTGAGATTTCCTGTGCCTTCAGCCTCCAAGTGGAATGAAAGCAAGAAAACTAGAAGGCAAGATGTTTATGATCACAGGTGGACTACTGAAATTTAAGATGACAAAGGTAGAAGTAGGTAGTTGAAGTAAACCAAAAGTGAAGAATTTCACATTCGGGGGAAGATATCCAGAAATCTCAAGGCTGGATTGTTGGATGAGTCATCAGTATGGTCATTCAATCTCTCAGAATAAAAACAAAATTGGGGATGAAAGGAAGACTTAAGAAAAGTGTCCTTATATTAAAGATCATATTTTTCCCTTCTGGTGCGTGCTCTGTCTAAAATCTACATCTGGGCTTGAGGTCTTCTTCATTCAGTTATTTAACAGATACTCAAGCACTCTACATGCAGGGGATCCAGTAATAAAGAGACTTGGTCACTGTCCTCCAGAAGCTCTTGTATCAGGGGAGTGGGAAACACAAACAGTTCACCAAAAAATACAAGTGCTACCAAAGTAATAGAGAGAAAAAGATGACCAGAGAGCAGATAGAATGACTGCAAATAGGACTGTCAGAGAAGGCCACTCTGAAGATTCGATTTGAGTGCTAAAAGGACCTGCACATCACCAAAAGAAGAGCATTCTCAACAGGGGGAACAGATAGTGCAAAGGCCCTGAGGTAGAAAAAATTTTAGTGTGTTTGAAGAAGAGCAAAAAGTCCCAAGTGGCTAGAGCCCAGTGAGCGGGAAGAAGGGAGTGTCAGATGGAGCTGAAGGACATGGGAGCTTAGCCCCGCAAACCTTGGATTTTGTATTTTACTCCAAAAGAAGTGGTAGAAACATTCTAAGCAGGGCAGTGAATGATCTCGTTTCTATTTTAAAGAGATCACTTTGGCTGCTTTGTGGAGAATGGATTCTAGGGGGCAAGAGAGGACTTACAGACAAAATGCAAAAATCATAGACTTATGATTTACAAGAGGATACCAAAGGGTTGGGCTTATGTGTAGCTATAAAATTTATTGTGCAGGATAGTGATCATTTCAACTGGATTTTTATAACAAGTGATATGTTTATAGAGCCCTTTTAGAAGCATCACTCTTATTTGGAGCCTGGGGTCTGTCCCCCACACATTGTGGAACCATCCCTTTCATTCCATCCATCCCTTTTACATTAATTATGGCCTCAGAATTCAGAAATTTGTCTATTACTGCTCTAGGACTTTTAAAAGAGTCAGATAGAGAAAAGTACGCGTTTGGTACCTCCACTGTATATTTCAGTCATTCCCATACAATAGACTGACTGGTCATTACTGTTATCTTGAAGTTAATATGTGCATGATGAGGGTTATTAGTATAGATGGAATTTCTATATTCCACACAAGAAATGGAGAGCAAATGAGCTTCATTGCCTGGAATATAGGTAAAAACGCACAGGGTCACTAACACTAACAGAAGTAGAAGTTGTGGGCTGGTGCCAAACTGGGAGTGCCGTGCACATCTTTCTAATTCTCACATCAACCTGACAAGATAAGTGTGATGTGCCTATTTTACAAACAAGAAAATTGTGATTCAGAGAGATTGATTAATTCCCTGAAGGACATGTAACCAATAAATAACAGAGATGGAATTAGAATCCGGTTATGTCTGACTCCAAAAGACACATACTTTCCATCAGACCACACTGTCTCCCCCTGTGTGGCCTAAAGATATGTGCTGGGTTTCTGCGTTCTATCTTGTTTTCAGGTCAGTCCATTTTAGAAGGTGAGTCTGTATGTACATGTATGTATGTGTGTGTATGGTATTTGCATGCCTGTGTATCTGTGTGTGGTATGTATGTTGTGTGTGTCATGTATATATGTCTATATGGTGTACGTGCATATATGAGTGTGTATATGTGTGTAAATGTATGTGTGTGATGTGTGTACATTTTCAGTGTGTGTATGTGTGTGTATTGTGTGTATGTGTGGTGTGTGTATGTGCATGTGTGTGGTGTGTATACGTATACATAGTGTGTGTGTGTATTCACCCTCTGATATCTGGGTCACTTGCTCACCAGGGCTATTTAGAAATTTTCTGTGAAAGCTCCAGGACATGACCAGGTTCTCCTCCAGCTGGAAAATCTATCCTACCAGTTAGCATCTGATCACCTGAGTGTCCTGGTATGATGATTACGTGCTTGGAAAAATGCAAAGCTGGGGAGTCTCCTGTCTGCCTAGTGCTAAAACAAACAACCATTGATTTAATCCCACTTGGATTGAAGAATGTTAAAACCAGAAGAAAAGGAAACATGAGCGATTAAGGCTGGCTGGGCAGGCAAGCAGGATACAAGAACATATTTAGGTTATTATATCTTTGCTGGGACTTTTCTTAGATCCTGTTCTCTGAATCCATTGGAAGCAAGGGAAGAATTCTTGTCTGATTCCCATCCTGATTAAAACCCTCATTTAGACCTATTGCTAATCTTCAGGTTCCTCACAATAAGCTGGTTAATCCCATAGGCTGTGGGTCTTGCAATCTTGGGATAAATCTCAAGACCCCAAATTTGTCTGTATGGTAGTGGAAGGGCCTGCGTGGAAACTCAGTAGGACTGAGTTACAGCCCTGACTTCTCCACTTACTGCTAACAGAATTTAGGTAACCACTTCTTCCCTCCAAGGCTCAGTGTCGTCACTTGTGCAATGGCAGAACCGGACTGGATGATCCAACAGTTCCTTTCAGCTCTGACATTAACCCATTCAATTTCTCCACCCCAGACACGTGCTGGGATTCTGTGGCCATAATGGTGAATACACTTCAGAATCCTACCATCCAATGCCCAGAGAACAAGTTCACTAGGAAGCAATGGGTACACCCATTCTTTACAGTTATTCTAGTGTAGGATAAAGTTATGCTTAAACTGTTAACCCAGTGACGTGTCTTAAAACATGAATATCAAAGTCTGCAACAGGAGTTAAAGCAAGATATATATATATATATAAATATATATAAATATAAATATATATATATAAATATATATAAATATAAATATATAAATATAAATATATATATATTTGCAGAAGAATTTCACTTAACAGAGGAATGAAATGTACCCTTTCTCTCAGTATTCTGGATAACTGGGTTTCGATTTTCTGGAGGCAAATACCCAGACGTCATTACAAACATCATCACACTTGACCTACTTTCAAGGTTTTGTTTTCAACACGATTATTATGTTCTCTCGTTGAGTCGTGTTGACCCCTGGGATTGTTTCTTCCCTTCTCGATTTAGTCCCTAAAGGGTAGGATGCACACTAAATGGCAGGCCCCCTTTTTGCACATACAGGTGCCCACAAGAAAAAGAGCTCTCTAAGTCCAAACTAATTTTACCTCTGTCATTCAACTTGGGCACGACAGTCCCATCAAGGTGTTCATTTGTTCACTCATTCATTCAGTCGTTCATTTATCAACTACTTATTAGGCAACTACAATATGCCAGGTAAGGTGCCAGGCGCTGGGGATGGAGAAATGAAGAAAGCAGTCCAAGCACTCAGGAGCTCAGGTTCCAGTGATGTTATTAACAGGTCAATAGGCTCAGTGATTATAGCAGGACAGTGTAGGAGTGAAGACAAAATTGATACAAGGGGATCAGGCAAGACCTTCCCAAGGAAGTGACACTTAAACTGAAATCTGCAGGCAAGCAGGAGTTAAGCCAAGAAGGAGAGAACAAGACATCAGGAAGATGGGAAAAACAAGTCCAGCATCTTAGCCTGGGTTTCTACCACTCCAGACCAAAGCACTAGCTTCTCTCTGACCTGAAATTCCTCCCTCTATAAACACTCAGAATATTGGATACTGGTCTTAAAAAGGAAGGTGTGTTTCCAGAGTTTACTGCTTCTGTGAAAAGTTGCAGAATATCTAATTGTCCATATTCAATCTCAGTATGCAGAAAATCACAGGCCAGTTTTTCTCCGTAGTAATTTGTTTTTAACCATTTTAACATCAGATTAAGTTTTGATGTTCATTGGTTGGGACATCAGCAGGCTGGGGGTCAAAAACATGGAAGGCTTTGGAAATTTCCCTGAAGTTCATCTGCACTCTTCCAGTAACATGGCTTTTCCTGACAGTAAAACTGCCCAGGCTGTCCTTAGCCCTGATTCAGAACATAGCCCCTGAGTTCAGCCGGGGAGAGTTATTAGAGGGGTCTGGTTTTTCACTCTTTTCAGAAAGGCAAGTGGATTTGAAGCCTTCCAGGGAGCATTGAGTGGATTAAGTAGGCAATTTGATCCATTAAATTCGACTAATCACCCCTCCTTTCTCTGAAGTTCCTGGGGTAGACTAAGGTGGAAGAGATAAAGACAGAAAACAGTGTGTGGCTTATGTAGAATTGCCAATCAGGAAATATGTATTTAGGTTGGCAAAGATGGAGTGTGCAGCCTGTGGTTACCCCATGACCAATAACTGGCTGAGTTTTCTAAACAAACTAGCTGGACTCTTCTTTCACTAGGGATTGACTAGTTGTTTGGGGAGTTATAAAATCGTGGACTGATAAACAGGAACCAGTAAATGTGTAGCATTTTAAATGTGTGCTGATAGACAGGAAGAGAAAGGACAAAACTCTGAACTTTTTTGTCCCTGACTTATTTCCTCAATTTGAAAACAAAGAAATGAGATTTATTTTATATTAATCTTGGTGCCCACTTTGCCAGTGACTGGGCTGATTCTTCACTGTAAAATTTCTTCATTGAGCTATATCCTGACTGTTCCCATCTTTTTGCAGCCAAGCATAACTTTTATTGGTTTGAACCAGTGCAATTCATATCTATGAGGTTTTTCTCTCCAAACAAAATCACATTTGGTGTGAATGAATTTGTATTCCCATTTTTTAAATATGATTTGTCACACATGCCATTTGTCACCAGCGTTACTTCTCTGCACAAGCAAACAAGTGACATCACTCTAAAGTGATTGAATTCCAGTCTGAGCAAAGACCCTTGAGGGTTTTGTTGGCCTAAAGAGCCTCATCTTGGCTATTTGTGTATGTACTTATATTCACTTCACCTAATGTCAGAAAGGAATTACAGTGGCTTATCTTGGATAAGTGTACAGTATTGATGGAACTTTATATAAGGTCCTCTCACATCCTAAAGATCCACAAACTATTATTCTGAACTCCAGGTTATATTTGGTAGTATTTTCCCACTCTATGAAATTTAAATTCTCTTTAATCCCCTAAAGAATCTCTTCATACCATGGGACAGTAAGGGCTTTGGATATACATCGTATGTATATTCTCCACTCAGAATTCCATACCTTGGGAGAACTTAATTGCAGGACCACTCTTAAGTGATACACTCAGAAACAAATATTGAGGATAATAATACAGAAAAGCTAAATTAATTAGAAAACTTCAGTAGAAGAGTATGTAGTAGGAAGTTTAAGGTAAAAGGAAGTAGAAGCCACGAAGTCCCCAAAACGTGACAGTTTGACCCTAACCTGGGTGGTTTCTTGTTTTCCCAGTTTTGCCTCTCACAACTGGAAAAAGGAGAGGTTGGACTCTTGAAGGTCAGTAATTTGTAGCTCCATTGGAAGCAAATTAAGGAAAGCAACAATAAATTTGATTAGTAAGTCGTATAATAAGAGTCTGAAAAAACTCATACTGATAGACTTAAAACACCAAACATGAACAATTTATCAGTAACTAAATAGTTACTTATGAACCTTAAAGGAGCTAAAAGTGTAGATAATTCTTATGTTTCAATCGTCTTCACATTTCTATTAAGAAAACACATACAAACACATACATATAAACATGCACAAGGACACACACACACACACACTTTCCCCACAGCACTGACATCTCTGAAAAATCTACATCTTTCATGTTCGCAGGAAAACTGAGTCACTTAGGTCCTAATCTTTGTTTATTCATTTCCTGAGATGAAACTCTCCAGGTTGCTGACCCAAGGTCATTCAATCAACAGGATAGTGGTCACCTCTCCAGCCACAGCCTGTGATATTTCAGTCCAGACATTTCAGTGCTAGAGGTACTTTGATTCACACCTATCCTGTGGCCCTAAAAACAAACCATTAATGTTTCAGCTTCTCTCTCCCCAACTCACAAGTCACATGTGAAGCGAGACTCCTGCCTCCATCTCTATATCTCCCCCTATCCCTACACTTATACCACCCTCAACCCTGAGACAAAGTCAGTGCTGGGATGACAATATATTTTCCACACATTACTATGGATTCAATATTTTGAAAGCTAAAAATTCCATTGACAACTTGCCTCAAATCACATGGTTTCAGAGTGGTCATGTGTAAATGAATATGCCAAGTTCTCTTTTGGCCAATTCTGCAGAAGTTTAACAAGTTTTTTTTTCCTTTTTTTTTTTTTTTTTTTTTTTTGAGTAAAAATGGCCCAAGTGTGTAATGACTCAGACGCAATCACATTTTCCCAACAGAGATTAGGATCTTCTTTTAGAGGAACTCAAGGAATAATATCAGAGTCAGGAATCCAGGATTAGCTCATAGACCAGTTCAACAGAGCCGGGCAGGACAAATCAGTGTGAAACACCTCTCATCCCCAGTTAACTTGGCTGGAGTCCTTGGACCAGAGCTCAGGGACAAAATCTAGAATTCTGTAGATTCCTTCTGTGGGCTCTGAGTCTTCTTATCCTGAGAGCTCTGCCGAGTTGCCTAGAATCGTGGTTGGCCCTGGAAGTTCAGTTAGAGCTGACTATTTGCAAATGCCACATCCAAAGAGAACCAGGACCAGCATGTCTGTGTCCAAAGCCATGAGCCATTAGTAGGATGAACTGAAGCAAGGGGCAAGGCATTTAATGCCAGGCAAAGCACAGCAGAAAGAGCCTACCACTGTACTCACATATTCCGGAACATAACCCCAAAATGAATAAACTGCTTTAATGACTCAGCTTACCAGTATTAGCTGAAACATAAAAAGTGAATCGTGAGGTTCAAATAAGTAGCAAACTAGTAAATGCCTACCGTGGGGTCAGTCAGAACTAGGGTACCTCCTCTGTCATTGTTTTATTCTCTTCATCATAAAGAGATCAAAATTTCAGGACACAAAATGACAAAGGTTAGCCAAAAGATTTCACAGATCCTTTAATCCCATCAAATTTAACATCCAGAAAATATTTGGAAACTTCCTGCTTTGCCTAAAGGTGGGAAGCCACAATTATCCAAGTGGCCTGAGCCCCAGAATGACAATGTTTGCTCCTGATTGGGGGTTGGAAACCAGGCTACAGGAGGATGCCAAAATTCTAGGGCAAGCTTGTTAGAAATGTCTGGACTATTGTTTCAGCAAACAGAGTAGACATTCTGACCCTTGTTATTTCGTCTCCTGGGGCAGAAGCAATGAGACTGTAATAAAAATTACCTAAACCACTTCCCATAGCAGTGTCCCACAGACCTCCTCCCACAGTAAGATCTCATTAAACATTCTTTTGTTTTGTCTGGAAAAGAAATTATGGGGATATAAATATCCAAGAAAGAAAAAAAAAAGTAAGCAGAATCTCCAACTAAAAAAGCATCAAACAGAGCATTTGGATGTGATATTTCATTTTCTTTTAGTACAGACAGAAAAAGTTACAATCTTGCTAACATACCTGGCATTTGGGAAATGACCCAATTCACTAGCACCTCCATTCCCATAAGAAAAAATTGTTACATGGCAGGTTCTGGGAGGCCCCATGTGGATATTTTCTCAAGGGTCCCCCAAGTTAGTGTTTACTCACACACCACTTAGTGCCTTCTTACCAGAAAAATATTACATCTCATATCTAAGGAAATCTCTGCTCCCTATCTCCAGATTTGATATTAAAAAAAAAAAAAGTGCCTTTTTCAAACACAACAAGCATTCTCCCTGAGGCCCTGAAGGTAAAACATTGTAGAATTAGATCACCTAAAAGCTTTCCAAAGAAGTCAGGTTTCTTACACAGAATAAATAAGTAAGGCGATGGATGTGTTAATTAGCTTAACTCAGTCATTCCACACTATATACATATATCATAACATCACTGTGTACCCCAAAATTACATACTATTATAATTTGTCCAAAAACAAAAACCACAAAATACCTTTTTTTTTTTAACTAGGAGCCTTTTCCTCCAGAGGTTGGATTGGCGCTTTAACAAACACTAGAGAAAAGAAAGATAGCTCTAATGTATACAGCTGAGGTGCCCTTATTCAGGCTTACTGTTTCTTCTTTGCCCTGCGAGATATAGGAAGTGGGATAAGAACTGAAAGGTAAAATCTCCGCCTTTTCCACAACCTAGACCCCATAAGCAATAAGTTTGAAATAGAGCTACAGAGGCCTCCAAGTTAGGCACAGGAAAATGCTGCCACAGGGATGGTACAAGAGTGGTCCAGGAATTGGTCGAAGAGGCCGTTGGTTCTGCCTATTTCTAAGAGAAGATGCCAGCCTGAAACTCAAAACAAGCAGGGTCATTGGGAAGGAACAGGCCATCCCAGCATAAGAGGCAGAGGCCCCACAGTTATGCTCTGAGCTTGCTGGACTTGTCATCCTAGAGAGGATGACGACCTTTCCCAAAGCAGCAATGAGCTGGCCCATACTGTGAAAACTCAGTCACAACTACCTATAGCTAACTCTCAAGACTGCCACTTCCGCCTTATAGGGACACTAAAAAAAGGATGAAGCTTTTTCACTAGTGACTTTAACCTTCTTCTGCAAGCCGGGTCATGGAAAACACTCAAGCTGAAATTAGTGCAGGCATTGATCACAGAAAAGGCTCAAGGTTACCACCTTTTAATCTGTGGTCTCTGGTGCCCTAGCAGCTAGCACTGGGAGGTAGTAATGGGGGAGGCATTCTCTGGATTACAAAAATCCAAATAAAACCTCACATTTACATGCATCATAAGGCTGCCTTGAAGGGCTCTTGCTCTTGGCTGGAAAATCAACTGTCGTGGTAGTGCCTTCTATCTCATGCTGATCAAAAACTAGGCATTTGATTGAATAATAGGAAAATAAATTATTTTTATTTTAATAGTTTGGTAAATAATCTTTCCAAATTTTGAGTCCATTTGGGAGAGAACAGGAGAAAATTTTGCTAGCAAAAGACCAGAAACACTGCCCTAGAAAAACATCTTCTTATAGAACCATTCAACCTTTCATTTATCCATCCATTTATTCATCCATTCTGCACACGCTTATTAGGAACTTAGCAAATAGTCCAGGTGCTAGAGGATCAATTATAGATAAAACACAGTGCCTGACCTCAAGGAGATCAGAGTCTAGTGGAACAAACAAACACATGAGTAGACAATTACAATAAATCATAGTAATTGCTGTGCTAAGGACAAGTGCAGGCTCAGAGTAGCCTTCCCGGAGAAGGTGATGTCTGAATTGGTTTTTAAAGTAGCAGTAGTACATGCCCCTAGATGCTGCATGTTCCAATGCCCAAGGTCAGATGTCATTTGCACTGGGTCTGATATTCTGTGCAATAGTACACACAGGGCACAAACTAGAAAGCATTGTGCAATGTTTAGAAAACATCTCCCCTACTGGGAAAATCAAATCCATTAGCCTGGAGAAGAAAACTCAGGACTCTAGAAGGTGGCCACATAAACAGATCTAATTCAGAGGTCAGCAACAAGTTCAGTAAGTGGAATTCTAAATAAAAGCAGGGAAAAACTTTGAAATACTGTTTCCCAAGTGGTATTCTATGGAACAAGTAGAGGTAATTCAAGAAAAGGGGGTGTGCAGTCATAAAAAGTTTGGAAAGTGAAGTTTAAGAGTCTCATTTCTGTAAAACTGATCAGTGCCTTTATCTCAGTAAAGTGTACTGTGAGATCCCACTAGAAGGATATAAGAATTGTTTCATTCAGTAAACAAGTACTGAGTGTCTACAAAATATCAGGCATTGGAATAGGCACTGGGGACAAAGAAACAAATGAAAGAGACAAAGTCCCTTCTCTCAAGGACACTGGTGAGGAGAAACGACAATGAACAAATAATGGGCCCACCTTTTCTAAACTGACTGGCCCACAGAGCCTTTTTGTAATGAAGCATCCCAGCATTCTTGTGTTTCTTGGAACACATTTTTGAGAAAGGATGAATTAGGAGGATCTAGTAATGAAACAGAGCACTGATCTACAGTGTCCATGGGGATGCTTTGCAGTGTGTTTTGATATTGGAATACGTCATCCATAAGAGCTAAGGTGGTTTTGACTCTACAAAACTGGATGTATCTAGACAGTGCACCTTCATTCACTGTGACAAACTGATTAATGATTACCAAAGTTTTGGGCCATCCATGAAACGCTAGGGCCTGTAGGGAAAGTAGGTTTTCAGTCGACACATAGATAAAAGATGAGTCCCACAGAAAAGTCTTCTGAAGGTCATAAATTAAATGATGGGCTGAAGAGGATTAATGACTTCCCCCACCCCATTCAAATGCAGTTTACAAAGGGCTACCCAGACCCTCTGATCATAATTTTCACCAGACCCCCCAGACTCTCAGGTAAGACCCTGTCTTCAGAAACATGGGTTCAGAAGGGACACTGATTCTCATCTGAGCTTTGATCTGTCTCAAGCAGCTGTGAGGGTGGAAGTAATTTCTGAAATACCTGAGGAGAGCATACATCTCAGTCAAGATAAATCCAGGGGCTGCAAAATCTTTTTTATGCAGAAAATCAGTCATGAGAGGCCATCTCAGTCACAAATTTAGACATTTCTGCTGCTCTAACGTGACCTCCCAAATATCTACAACACCAGCTAAAATAAATAAACAGCATTATTTATTTATAACATGTTTATTTATAACATTACTGTTCCAATCTCACCTCCCAAATATCTGAAAACACCAGCTAAATTAAATAAATGAATATATTTTTTTATTGGGTATAAATGCAATATGTACTTCAGTTATACATTGAAGCATATATTCAGATATATGTATTCAATTACAATTGTTCTCATGGCATTTCCCTTTTCCTTCCATTTTATTCATTTGTTTTTCTATTCTCTTGCCAATTGCTTAATTTGTTTATGTGAAAGAACTGTCTCAACAGTTTGGAGGTCAATTTAAGATTGGAATCCTATTTAAAGCTTGTGCTATTTTTTGCTATAATCTAACTCACACTGGTGCTGTAAGTCAAAAAGAGAAAGCCCTATTCTATTAAAAAATAGCTCATTTCAGTTTGACTCTAAATAGGGAAATAAGGCATGTTACACATTTCCCCAGTACTGCTTACAAATGAATCATTGTGAATATATCAGTGCCTGGATTTTTGGTGTTGGCAGCATTAGCCCACTGAACGTGAACACACAGTCAAATCTTACTGGTCATTACTAATGGAGAGAAAGGGGTATCACGGATAATCCCAAGCCATAATTCCCCCAAGGTCATGTATGCTTTGTGATGCACTGGGGGTAAATGAAAGCAGATGATTTCCTATGCCCTTCCTAATTTCAATTTGCTTGCCTTCTTGAGTTGAAGCTAGTCTTCCCTTAAGCATATATGCCCTGAAGGGGTGAGGTGATGCTAGAGGGATTGTTGATTAAACAGCACATGTAATTGTCATATGTAATTGACAGAGCAGAGGATCAGAAAAAAGAACACTGAGAATTGACTACCTGCATAAACTACTAGGGATATAATTGTAAGGAATAAAAATAACTGCTTAGACAAGAAAAGAATTCTCCACCACAATATCACTGACATTTTGATGAAAAGGCTCCTCCCCAGCTGTTAACTGTAACCTGGTGAAGGGATGAAAGAAAGAGGGGTGCTTTCAAATCTCTCCCATCTGAAGCAACCACAGACAGCCAATAGAATGTATTGCGAAGTCAGGAAGCTCTGAAAGGAGATTTCATTGGTCTCTGCCCTACAGAAGTGGCCAATGGCATCAGAATCCTTCTCTGAATGGTCAACTATTATAAATTGCAGGCATCCAGGAAGCAATGCCTATTTCTAGATTTCAAATGTCTTCTACAGACCAGTGTTAGGCCCTGATGACATTTTCACCAGTTCACATCAATATGAGAAAAATAAGGAAAAAGTAGAGAGTTATTCATTGAATTAAATGTATTCAATGTAAAGACCTGTCTTTTATTCTGCGATTATATCGTTCTTGTTGGGAAAAAAAAAATGTCCAGTCTTTTTTGAAGTAATGGCCATGTTAGCGAGCTGTGATTATGGTAACTGCTACTATAGTGGCTGCTGCTACTGTAATTTAAATAAATCAGTCCAAAAAAATATTTTTTGAATCTCCCCTGACCTGTGAAATCCAAACGTCTTACAGCCAACAAAGGTATGAAGGACTGGTAGAATGGTTAAGCAATATTTAGTTCAAAGAAGGAAAACTTTAAGAAAATAAAAATTGCAGAAAGCAATAGAGATTCCTAACTATGAATGTAAATAGACATTGTAGCGATTTCATCTCCAGCTGTTAGACTCCAGCTCCAAGCACTTACCAGGGAGCACCAGGCATCCCTAAGCCAGAGGGTGTGCCCAGACATGGCAGTTTGAGTGTCCTTTTCACTTTCTCACCAAGAGAGAAAACTAAGTTTTATTATTTTCCAAGCTGTGTGGAAAGAATTTCTGCCCAAGAAACCAATGGGAAAGCCTTTGAGTGGCTAACAGTCCAGCTTCCTCTGGTTTTGGGGATGCTGTTCTAACAGCATTTAGTCCCAGAGGCTAAACCCTCTGATCCCACATGGATCCTCCTGTCCCGTTTTCTGAAGCATTCGTCCCTGCTTCCTTCTCTCTGCTTCATCCCTTCTCTTGCCTCTCATCCTGCCACACCAGCCCCTAACATCTGTCTAGTTCTCTGTAGTAGTCTTCTTGGTTCTCAGAACTGAAATTAACTGCTTCAATCCCCGGAGAGCATATACTTTGCTTTCTCATGTAGACACATGCAACTCCGACCTTCATCCTGGCTCTGAAGAAGAGAGTTTCAATAAATTCTAACAGTGATGAGTTCCTGCTGTAGAATTCATTAGAGACCTCAGATTTAGGTTACAATGACTATCTCTATGAAAGTTAAAACAAAGGATCCAACAGTAGCATAGGAAGAATCCTTAAGGGCTGGGCTGGATGGCTTCACAGAGGTCAAAGCCCCTGACTCAGCTCTGGCCCTGGAGCAGCTGATCTGGCCCAGATGCTAATGAGCTGATGGCTCTTGAGCAAGTCTCTCTGAGGCTCATCAGGATATAGAGGTTCAGGCAGTGGGATCTCCAGGGTCCTCTGTCATTTGATGACTCCGTAATTTTATATCAATCTATCCTGTGTTCTAAACACAGCCAGGCTGAAAGGCTGGTCAAGGAAAGCAGATGAGGTGAGTGCAAAGAGACAGGGAGTTTCCACTTCCTCACCCTGCAGACGTATTGCATCCTATGCCTCCCTTCAAGGACTTCTCTTGGGGGTATAGGATGGGCTTCCCTGTCCCTATATCTCTTCAAGTCCAGCTCACTATTTTTGTCTTAAATTGGAACTGTGAGTGAGCATTGCATTTGGCTAGATCCAGCCAGTTGATCTTATCACTTGCTGCTGACTCACCAGGAGACAAGGTCTCCCTGACAAACCCGGAGTGTCTTCATAAGCCAATGCAATTTTCCATCCAAGTGTCCATACCCAATTACCAGCTGCAGTGGTTTTACCTTTCCCCACCTCCTGCTGTTTAACCCTGTGAAATGGTGGGAGGCCGCAACTGCTTGCATTTTTTACCTAAAGGAAATTACGCACATATCTATATGAATGTATAGAGTTTCGTATATATCTACATGAATTGTCTATATCTATCTACTGGTCTATGTGGGAGAGGGACATATTTGTGAAGTGCACAAATTGAACAATCTTTATCAAGTGTTTAAGGAGCAGATCCTGGCATATTTGGCTGTCTATCTAAGAAGAATGCTAAAAAAAAAAATGCAAGCCATGGAACCCCAAGTCTCTCCATTACCATTAAATGAAAGACCACACGAAAATGTGGAATCTAACTCAGTTGGAGATGATCATTTTTGTGGGCTCTTCAGATATATTTACTTTCTGTTATTTGTTTGGTTCCCTTTCTCTCATACCTGGGATATGCCTGGTTAGAGAAAGGGTCTTAATTAACATTTCTAATCCAACAACTCTCCAAATATCTCAAAGGAATTCAGTGCACCTACATTGAGAAAGGGGAAGTGTCCCTCTTGGTGTGATATTTTGCAAAGCTGTGTTTCTCTGAACCAAATGCTAACCGATCAACTTCTGTAGGTTTCACTGAATACAACTGCATGGAATGCTATTACTGTTTGCAAAGCAACATGATCTAAAACATTGCATTTCTTTTTGATCCAAAGGGGACTAGCAGGTTTATTGTGTTTGCATGTGCTTTCCCCCTAGACTCTGGCTGCCCTAACAAGAAATTCAATAAATCTGCTTCCAAACCATCTTGCACAAGCTTTGCATGTCCAGTCTGGGCCTGAGGAAATTAACAAGAGAATAGAACATACCATCGACTTGCGGAGTGGCGATAAATTGAGAAGAGAGCATATCAAGCCATTCTCACTGATGTTTAAAGACTCCAGCCTGGAGCACAAGGTAGAGCTGGGTCTCCACAGTGGCTCTTTTTCTGAAGTAAATTGTTATAAATGTTCATGGGACTAGAGAGAGAACCCAGGGGCTGTGGTTTCAGTTTTTTGTTTGTTGTTTGGTTTGGTTTCGTATTGTCTTCTCTTTCTCTCTGAAAATCATGAGTAGGCTGAAGGCCATGAAAGGAGATGCTGGTTAGATAAAGAGAGCCTCAGTATTGCTCTTGAAGGAAATGACTAAAAGAACAAAGAGTCCTTTAACTCAGTAAGCATTAAAAGACTTTCTTCCACTTCGAGATTATTAAGCCAAGTGATATTAGCACCCACTTGCCTTTGATTTTAGATGAATTCACATCATTTGCAACCCTTGTAACATAATATATGAGGGCACCTGATAACTTGATGTAAGCATTGGCAATAAACACTGTCTTTCTTAGATTTTAGACATCTATTTTCCTGTTTTCCCAATTTCCTGCTGGCTCAGAGCCTCCCTGATCTAGGTACAGTAGAAAGAAGATGACTTTTGGATTCAGAGTCAGGACTGAATTACACCTCTGCCACTCCCTTGCTATGTGACCTTTGATAAGTAAATTAACCTTTCTGAGCATGAGTTCCTCTTTGTGCAATGAGGATAATGAATGTACCTCTTTCATAGGTTATTACAAAATGCTCTAGGGCAATGCCTTGATTAAGTAAAGTGTTAAAAAAATGGCAACCATCACCATACCGATGATGACTTTTTCCCATTCCCTTCCCCCACCCTAGCTCTGAACCAGAAAGGGCACTAGGAAGATGGGGTGCTGTCCCTGCTTAACTGGGCTGCTCCTTCAAACTGATGGAAGCTGACAGATCTTCCCTGACTGAGCACAGGAGGTGCTTGGCATCTGCATGAGCCCCAGGAAAGAACAGCAGGGAATTTGCAAGCAAATTTCAGGAGTTTGATCCAATACTCTGTAAAGCTCCAATGAGCAATTTTCTGTGAGTTTGTTCAGCTGCCTGGGAAGAGTCTGCTTACTTTGGTTTGGGGAATTCACACTTCCATGCACAAGCACTATTCCCAATGAGTTTCTCTGATGACTACCCAAAGATTGCACACTCCAAAATTAATACCTTCACCTGCAATTCCCAATTTGAAATATATTGTGTCAATGTGCTAACAAAACAAAAGGAAAAGGAACATTTTGCCTCATTCAACTTCCCCGAAAAATAGCAGGTGGGTTTAGCGGTTTTTTTTGGTTTTTTTTTTTAAGATGACCGGTAAGGGGATCTTAGCCTTTGACTTGCTGTTTTCAGCACCACGCTCTCTGAAGTGAGCTAACCGGCGATCCCTATATAGGGATCCAAACCCATGGCCTTGGTGTTATCAGCACCACATTCTCCCAAGTGAGTCATGGGTCAGCCCTAGGTTTTTCTCATTCATAATGTAATTAAGGGCTTAAGGTCCAGATTAAATGCATTTTCATTCCTGGTTACTACGTTGAAGGAGCTAGGACAAGCAGGGTGGCTTTACAAAGAATCTTCTTAATTAGCCTGGGTAAATACCTGTGTCCAGAGCTGTGCATAACTCTTTCATTCATTCTTGGTAAAGATGTACTTGCTTCACTAATGACCTAACCCTTGCAAACTAGAGATTGTTTCCAGTGTGTTTTATTTAATAGTGTCCACATCCTATCTGCAGCCACCTGGTGATGGAAGCAATGGACCTAAGGGAGGCAGAGCATGTCTAAGGTTAACTTCTGTTACCAGGGGAGATCTTCTAGGAGAGCCAGAGGACAGCATCCTGAACGAACAAGGGGCCTACCCACTGACAGTCCAGCCTTGTCCCATCTAGCGTGAGGGCAATGGGACACATCAGAAAACATTCACTCCCCTCATGTCACAGAGGCAATCCTTGTTGACTCCTGCTCTGAGACCCTCTCTAGGAACTGGGTTACCAAGTACCAAGTACTATTTCTAAGCTGTATGCACAAATTAACAACAAAGTATAAAATAGATGATATTATCAGCTTCATCTTACACCTAATGAAAGGAGACATGGAGAAATAATTATGAAGCTTGCCCAAAGTCAGACTGTGAGCAGAGGGACTGGAATCTGAGCCCACTATGACACCAAAGCCAGTGCTCCTGTCTGTTCAGTACACTGCTTCTGCCTGGAGCCCCGGGACTAGCTCTTCCAGGCTCTTGTATGAGGGTACTTCAAAAAGTTCAAGGAACGATGGAATTAAAAGATAATATGAATCCTACCATGAACTTTTTGATGTACCCTCATATGATCAAGACAATCCTGCACTCTCTTCATCTTCTCCTTTTTTGAGCTCTGGATGGGGTGAGAGTCATAGGGAAGGGGTTTAGGGGAGAGGTTATGTAGGAAAGGGTCCTAGAGCCTTGACAAAATAAAAACAAGGCTTTCAAATCCGGAGGATTCCAGAATCAGAGAATAGTATCAGTGTGCAGCTGCTCTGTGCCTGGTGTTATATATTTCAGTTTATTGCACTTTCAGAGAGACATTACTATCCCACTTACAAAAAAGAAAACTGAGCCTCCAAGAGGTTAAGCAGGGGTCATAGATCTCAAAATCCAGCTATTATATTTCATTGACAGTAAGGTGCCATCAACTGTAGGATGCTCTGTTTTCTATGCAGCACTCAAAAAGAAAAATCACCCAATATGGGGAGTCTAAGAGGAAACAAGTGCACGCGTGTGCACACACACACACGCACACATGCACGCACACACACACACTCAAAGCTCAGCTTACACCCTCAGGGTAAGGACAACAGGGGAAAAAAAAAAAACACCCAATAGACAAGGGGCAGTGAGGGAACCCACATGCCTATACCCTGGTATTGATTAGATGAAGGAAAAGAGCTTCCCAAGAATTTAAACTCGAAAAAGGAATCTGCATAAGTTTGCCCCCTGAGTTCACACATTAAATATTGTCTTTAAAAAAAGCAAACCCTCAGGCAGAGAATATAATTTGAAGTGGTCCCCAGTTGACAATGCCACCTGGTGACCAGCAGAATTAATCACACACACCCCTGGAAAGAACTCACAGTTTTGAGATTCCATTGATAGATGCATTCTGATTTCAGAGATGTTAAAGTATGCATTTTAGTAAAAAATTTATATTTTAATTTAAAAAAATGTGCATCCGAGAATTTTTGAAATACATACAGTCTTTATGACTCCAAAGCCTCTTCTCTTCCACTGCCCTACTCTTCTTCTTGGGAGCAAGTTTGGACCATAAAAAAGCATGTTTACTGAAAGGAAAAATGAAAATGGAAACAATGGTTTTACCCTTGCAATTTTTGTAGGGTGGAAAGGGCTTCATTTTGTTTGAAAAAGAAGGTGCATGGATAAGGGAACCCGTTCACCTCTCCATCTTTTTGAGTGAATTAGAGAACACAAAGCCCCACTGAAATGTATAGAGATATCATTCAGATACTTCCTGGTCACTTTTGCTTATAAGAATTGGCATATCTACCAAAGTGTTATGTGAAACAGGATTTTTATATACCTCATGGTGTTGCATAAATACTTGTTGAATAAGTAAGAAAATGAATAAAGACTCAGGTTAAGAAGAAGATTGGGGGACATTGCCTCGCCCCCTGTAGCTGGTCTCGGGGTATACTTTGCAAACTCTAAGAGCTAATAGGCGTGGGTCAGTTTCTATTTGACCCTTTTCAGTGGAGTTTCAGGAGAGAAGACTAAAGTTCTGTTCACTCCCTGCCATGGAAATTCAAGGTGGTTCACCCCTTCTTCTCCCCTCCAGGTATCTGAGCACATTTTTCTGAGTTAAGCTTCAGAAAAATATGCTCATGACGTATATGGCTTATGAGTCAATTTTGGTCAATACATTTTCCTTCTCTAGTCCTCGGTTTCCTCATCTGTGAAGTGAGGGAGTTGAAGCTCTTAACCTCTTTCAGTAGTTGGTGCTATGAATCATTGACCATTGTGAATTCATGTCCTGGTTTGCCAGGGACAGTCCCTGTTCACACCTGTTTTCCCAATGTCATTATTAGTGGCACCTCTTTTCACTCTCAAAAATCAACCAGTGTGGATGTCTTGTGACAAGGCGTGTGGCCCAAGGCTTGGGCCTCGGCCAGATCAGAATTAGTGGTTTTGGACATTTTCACTTCCTGGCAATTTCATTAGACTTTCTGAACAGACCCCTAGATAAAGGGAGGGGGCTTAATCCGGTCCTCTTTGGCTTCTCTCAGATTTCACAGAAGAGTCCTTTGCCTTTCTTTAGTCAGGCTAAATATTTCCCAAGGGGGGCTGACAGATCTCAGGGACAAGTAAAAACCTGAACGGTGATAAAGAGATGTAGCAAACATAACATGCCTGTCAAATGCAGTTGGTCAGATTAGATTTTTTTTCTTATTAAATGAAGAATGCATTTTTACTAACGAAAGTTCATACCAAGTATAGAAGACAAAAGAAGAAAATGAAATCCCTTTTGATCTTTCAACTCAGAATAATCGCTGTTAACATAACACAACATGCATATGCATATACATAACACAACATAACATAACATGCAACACAAGTATGCATCTATGTACTTGTCTATGCAATTTTTTATAAACAGACCATTTCGTACATAGTGCTTTGTAACATAGTGTTAAGCATTCTTTGCTTGATCCTTTTCCCACGTTATTAAATATTCAATTACAAAATAATTTTAGTAACTACATGCTGTTCCATTACATGTTTCAACCATTTTTGGCTTTTTTTTTTTTTCAGTTTTTTCACTACTATAAATTATAAACTATGTTGTGATGGCCATTGTCACAGTTAAATCATATATCCAGGCTTATTTATTTCCTTAGGATGGAATCCTAAAGATGAGTAAAAGAGAATCTGCATTTTAAAATACTTGATATGCATTCCAAAATTGCCCTCAAGAATTATGCCTATACTTTGTAAAAACTGCCAATTTGATAAGAAGCAAACAGCATCTCCCTGTCATTTTTATTTTAATTTTTTAAATTATGACTGAATTGGAATGTTTTTCTGTACATGTTTTGGTCTTTATATTTCTCTTTTTGTGATTTGCACATTTATCTTAATGGTGGAATTTGCATCTTTGTCTTAATTGCCCATCTTTTATTGTGGCACTCACCTTTGACTTATTGATTTGTAAGCCTTCTTTATACAGTGAGGAACTTAACCCTTTGTGGAGTCATTTGTCTCGGGCCCTTCCATTTTCAGAGCACCTGCAAGAAGGTGATGTTTCTCAGCCTTTGGTCCTCATTCCTCTTCTAGGATAAGGTTCTGACTCAAGCTTACGATGGGGAAGGCAATTAATTGCAATATTTATGGATGTCTTCAGGCCAGAGAAACCAGCCTAGAAGCTTTAGTGCTTAATGATACCTAGAACCTTTAGTGCTTGGAGAGCTTAATAATGCAGGAAAACTTATTTGGAATGGGTTCATTAAGCTTACTGTTCCAAAAATAATGTTACCACCTCAGAATGAGGCAACTTCCTCATCTTGAATAAAGATTAGAATACATTTAATATATACTCAAAAATTGATTGGGTATTTATGCTTTTGATGGGGGCATTTCAGTGAGTTTAATGTTAAAATCAAACCATATCCATGAAGATTAGATTTCCTTCCTTCTTTCAATGCTATTATCTTTGTACTTAACTTTGAAACTTTATCCATTGAGAAAATGTCTCCTCTTGTAATTGTGACAAATTTATGCAGTAAAAACCCTCATTGTTATAGGCTAATAGCTTTCATAACTGGGGATCTTGTTTAAAATGCAGGCACCTGCCCATCACTATGCCCCCAAGTTTCTGATTTTGCAGAGGGACCTAAATTTTGAGAAACTCTTTCTTGGAATTCTGTTATTCTGAATTGCTGGCTACTTTTCTCTGTCCTTGGCTGAGCATGAGACTTGGGCTGGTCACTTGTCCCACACCTTCAGAGACCAGCTAACATCAGAAGGTCCCCAGGGGACCAACATAGCCTTAGACAGGTCTATAGGGGATGTATTTTAGTCAGGGGGTGTCTCCTTAAGGCTCACTATAGTCCCAGGAGCACAGACTCTGGGATCAAACAGACCCTGGTTCAAATTCCATTTTGGAAATAGAAGTGGGCACAAAGGGCTGTTGATTAATTTACTAATCACTAGTGGATACTAACACGTCAATATCTTTTCTGTCACTCAAATGGATACCCCCACAAACTTGCAGGATCCTCACGTAGCTCACAAGTTTTTAGTCTTTATGAAAAAAAAAAAAAAGACAGAGGAAAGAACATAAACTTGATTACGGGGTAGACGTGACTTGAACCCAATTTCTGCTGGTTACTGGCTGGGTGACACAGGACAAGGGGCTTGATCTCACTGAGATGACTGTGCTCAACTGCACCTACGGATTGATGTGACAATTGGGCGACACACTATTTATATAACAAGTGTTTGAGTTAATTTGATAGTCTTTCTTTTCCCTTGTCCTTCCGATTAATATTACGACAATCCAAGCCTGGGTGAGGCTATGTTCTCACTTAAAATAAATCTCACACTTCTCCTTAAGCTTCGTAAAGAAACTACTGTCCTAAAAATTGTGGGACAAGTCAATCTTAATGGGTCTTGCATCCCAGGGTCCCAGGGTCCCAGGGTCCCAGTCTTCATAAATCTAACCAAAGGCTCGTAGTCCATTTGGAGAGGTGTTCCTATCAATGCCTCCAGAGCACTGGAGCACAGACAGCGGCCATTTTGGCCCCCTGAGATATAAGTGGCATTCATTTGTTTTTTCTCTAAATGATTTAGAGGAAGTTCCCTATCATCACCGTCTTCCAAATAAGATGAGAAATATAAGCTCTCTCTTTAAGAGAGTTTGATGTTTGATCATTCCAAAAGGACAAGCCAGATAAGGCTACATTATTTCACAGGTGGGTTTCTTCATGCCCCTGCAAGAACTATCCTCCCATTCATGCTTTTTGTGGTTCCCGGGAAATCCATGCAGCACAGCTCAGAGCATTTTCTCTGCTCAATTTGCACTGAGTTTACACACCATCAGGCATATACCGAGGTATATGTACATGAGAAAGCCATAGCCTCTGCTCCCTGGAAATTTATGCTCCAGCTTGTGCTCTTGGGCCAATCACTGAACTTCCCATCCTAAAAATGAGCATGATCGTGGCTGCCTCAATAGATTGTTGTGCAGATGAAATGCAGATAATACTTGTTAAGTGCCTTTGGAAGATGCAGTGAATTGCAGCTAAGGCAACAGGGTTCAAGGAAATTGCCATTTGTTGATCACTGTCTTAGTCCGTTCCTGCTGCTATAACAATATACCTTAGGCTGGGTAATTTATGTATAGCATAAATTTATTGCTCACAGTTATGGAGGCTGGGAAGTACAAGGTCAGGAAGCACTGACAGGTTTGGTGTCTGATGAGGGCCCAGACTCTGCTTCCAGGATGGCACCTTGTTGCTGAGTCCTCACATGGCAGAAGGTGAAAAGGCAAAGAAGACCTATCTAGTCCCTTCCATTCCTTTCATAAGGCACTAATCCCACCCATGAGGGCAGAGCCTTCATGGCCTAATTATCTCCTTAAGGGCCCATCTCTTTACACAGTTTCATTAGAGATTAAGTTTCATTGTGAATTTTGGAGGAGACACAAACATTCAAACCATAGCAATCACTTACTACCATATCAGGTCCTATCACAAATATTTTATTTTTGTTACTTCATTTAATTTAATTGTTACATCTTTTCTTGTAGGTATTGGTTTTACTATTTGACAGAGAGTTTGAGTAGATTTCCCAAGACCCACACTTATAGAATGCAGCAGAGCTGGAATTCAAATCTAACTCACTCTGTCTCCAAAGTTGAGACTGTTTCTATGACATCTTGCAAGCTCTTATCCTTTTCATGGTGCCACCTTTCCATAAAGTTTGGAATGCATTGAAGATGTGGCCAGCAGGGTGCACAGGGGGAATGTTTTACAGCAGTCATGTGGTGAATACATTGGAAGCAAAAACAAAAAGCAGAACTAAAACCATGAACAATTTTTTCGTCCTCTGTTCACCCCCCCACACACACACTTGAATGTGTGCTCACATATACACACATACACACATACATACAAACAACCCACCACATGTTCCTAGCAACATTCAGAACCTTGATAAAGATAGACCAGTACAAAGGCAACTCTATCACGCTAGCTATCTATGCACATTTATAAAAAGCAACTATGTAAACCCAAAAAATACCTTCTCTCTTAGGACAATGGGAATAGGAATGATGAGTCCTTGACAACCCCTGAGCTGTGTATCCAAAAGAAGGTTGATTAGTTCAAGTAAACAAGGAGTTAGTTGTGTGACCAGCTGGCTTAAAATAGCAGGCAAAACAAGATATAACTTCCTAAAAAGGAATGTTAAACAAAACTGAGGGGTGAGTGAGCTTCATTTTTTACACATAAATCAGCTATCAGATTTTGCCCATTTTTATGTATAATAACTATTATAAATAGTGCTTGCTATGAACCAAGTTCTGCGCTGAGAATTTTTAAAAAACATTCATTTAATGTACCTTTTTTTCTGTAAACAAAGATTTGTCACATGAAGGAAGCTTTAGATAATCCTTTGGCTAAGTATATTGTTACTAATCTGTGTTCAAAATTTCTCTCCTTTTTCTCTGTTTTCAATAAGAAAATCAAAGTTAAATATGGAGGCTCAAAAGATTTCAGGAAAAATGCACCACAAACTTTGAAATGTTTCTTCCTTCTCTCCATCAACTTTTATTAGAGTTATGAGATAATAAAGAATAAGATAATAAAGGAGGAGTTGTGCAAAGAAAAGAAGACTAAGCCAATAAATGAACTTTCTCATAGGTTAGGATGTTGGACTCTGGAATTAGGTAATGAGAAAAAACTGCACATTTATATCTTGGAGACATTCAGAATTTGTTGAAACACTTCATTTCTTATTGAGATGCAGAGAGGTGAGAACACGGAGTGCGAACCAAATCATCTCGGGTGTTCTGTTTCACTTTTCTAAATCAGACACTTCCTCATCATTTGCGTGATCTTATTAAAATTATTTTTAAAAGGAATTATTTTGTTGCAGCATCAGGCTCCTCTTGAGTTTGTGCTGCTCAAAATAGTGTGAGTATTTAGGCTACCTTCTTCAGGTATGAAGGACAGCTTTCATAGGGGCTTAGGGAAGAAAACTTTTCCTTATCCAAACAGCAGACTTAGGAGATCCCTTTATATTCTCCATTTTACCATATAAAATTACTGCTATTTCTACCCTCTAGGTAGTCAAAGGATACCAAGGGCCATTTCATTTGTGTCTTTTTATCAGACTAATTAGCCATCTCCAGTCTCATAAAGGTAACACTTTCAGAGTCAGAATGCCAATTTCACCTATAATAGTATAGTATAGAATGAAAGAATTATGATTTTAACTCAAAGGTCACTGACATGGTCATTGAAGCAGTTCTAATGCTTTTTGTGTGGACATCACCATTATCTACAGCCAGGGGCTTCTAGGCAAGGAATACAGGAACAGTTACCACCCTTGGCCTCACTATGGCTTAGAAGACTGGACAAATCAAGAAAGGAAGAGTCCTTCCTCCCAGAGGTTGAAGATTTAGGGGAGCGTGAGCTGGAAGAATGGTAGGTTGAAAGCTTTGTAAAAGTTCTGCTTGGAATTCTCATACGTTGGTCTAACTCCCCTGCCAAGGAAGAGCGTAACATTAGAAAAGGTACTACTGTTAAGGGCCCTATGTCATCCTGGGGGCGGGGGGGGGTGCCCTCCCAGTCTCACGCTTCTGAAGCCCTCTGTCTTAGATACATGTTAACATTTTTCCTTATGTGCTTCTTAGAGATTCCACAAACTCACTTGTCACTCATAGAATTGCTCCAGATAATGATTTGATTGGACTAAACACCAAGATAGAGAAAATGGTCCATTTCAAAATAGAAAAGTTATTGAAAATTAGTCTCTCACTTTTTTGTTGCAATTGTACCTTTTATCTAAATGATCTAATTTAAGGATGCTCAAGGCCACTGTCATGCTACATAATGCAGGGATTTAACAATAGAACAGAGGTTAAATTTCTTCATTTGTTTGTGCAAAATGAACAGATTGTCCAGGTTGAGATTCTTCTTTCATTTAACAAAACATATTAATGTGCTAGATGTGCTAGAAAACTCTCTTTCTTCAAACTGGATTTATCCAAAGATGAAATGGGATCCTGCACGAGGAGCTGATTTCCCCATCACTGGAAATATTCAGGCAGGTGTTAATGGCTCATTTCTAAGAGATATTGCTGGGTGAAGTCAGCATTAGTAAGGGTTGGACCAAGCTGACAAATACAATCCACTCCACCTGTAAGATTTTGTAATCTCACACATAATCTTGGATTAAAATAATAATAGTAGTAGTAATAATAAAATAAAAACATAGTTGTAGTTTGAACAATTAGTTAGATAATTGCCTTAGCTAGATGCATCCTCTACATCTTGTAGAGATGTAAGAATTTAATCAGTACCTTTTAGCTTATACTCAAAATGGAGAATCTAGGAGAGCAGGATGATTTTCCTCCCCCTCATCCAGGAATATTTTTCAAGACTGCTCAGGCACAGAAACATAGGAGATAGGAGACTCTGTCCATCACTTCTGCAAGCTAGCTTCCCTGAGCATCCCTCTGTGTATGAACAATCTGAAATGGGCTTTTCCATCATGTGATCAGACTTGAGTTTCCTGGCTTCTTTGTGACACTCTAAAAACTCATTGACCCTCATTGCTTTGATTTTATTTCTGAAGATGCCTTGCAAGAGAATACAGGGCCAACATCTCCAGATATGAACAAATGAACACAAGTTCTTTCTGCCCTGTTTACTTAGAAGGAACTCCAGATCTCAACTTCAATAATCCAAGTAGGAATTTTCATTTTTCAAGTAATATTGTAATCTTTCAAAGATTGTGATTCCTTTTCTTCCGTTGTATTTAAATAAAATCCATTGTTTCTTTTGTTTTCTTCCCTGTTATCAGTTCACCCATCCAGGCCTAAGAACAGGGCTTTTTATTCTCCACTGAACTTGCTGATGATCCATTAATCAATTACAAAAATACAACAATGCCATTTTATTGAACTAATTCATAGAGTATTTCTAAAATCTATTCTTGGCCCAGATCATACTTTGCTTTCGTTCTAACCAAGGTTTACATAAACTCAAATTTTTAACGCATTTCCTTTCTTTGTGTCATCACATCACAGAAATATACCAAAAAACACTATTGTGCACACTATGAATAAGATGGCCTTACCCTGAAAACAGCAAAATTATAGCAGATACTGCAGCCAGAGAAACCTTATAGTCTATGGTCAAACTTTTTGGATTCCTATTACAACTGTGAAGCTGTGGTTGAGTTGCTCAATCATTCTAATCCTCATTTTTTTAATCTACAAAATGGGGATATGATAAATAGGATCTTCCTCAAAGAGTTGTTTGATAATTAAATGGGATCATTCATGTAACGCATGTAGCCCAGGGCCTACCCCACACTAGGCATTAGTCATTGTTATTCAAGTTTGTTACACTAGATCTTGACCTTTTTCTGAACCAACCAAAACCCTACAGGTTGGAAAACAATAATATTCCATACTCTAATATAGGCTCTCAAAGGAAATATTTATAATTTATTCCAAATGACATGCCCTTTTAACTGGTATAAATCCCATTTATAGTTGGCTCAGATACTGCCTCAGGCATTTGCTGCCCATAGACAGGGGTCCGATGGAACAAACACTTGGCTGCGGTCAAGAGATGTGGTTCATTGTCTGAACTTTGGCCACCCACCAATACTGACAATGACAAGCTCTTTCCCATTCTGATCCTCAAGTTCCTCATCTGAAGAAAAGAAAATGTTGCCAAGTTCTCTTGCAGTGAATTGTAAGGGTCCAGTGGTCATTCCTAAGGACACCTTTCCTAAGGGTTCCTGGAGAAGTTGAGAACTCCACCCAGTGGTGGGGGACCTTTTAGGAAGCAAGGGGAAGAGTAATAGTGGGGCTTGTTCCCAAGTCAATAGACCATACATGAGATCAAAATCCCTTTGGATGAATCTTTTCTAACATGGTAGACCAATTAGTCAACAACATTATAGGGGTCCCCATTGAGAGCAAAATATGATTATGTACAAAGGAAAAGACGACAGCATTCTAAAAGGCAACACTGTGGTTGAAAAGGCAGGCTTCATGAAGGTAAAAAAGTATATCAATAAAATAAGTATAATGAATTGATTAACAGTAGGAAACACTGTAGAGTTTTGTCATGTGCAAACCACTGCTCTAAGCACTTTGCGTATTAACTCATTTCATCCTCCCAGCAACTCTTATGAGATAGTTCCTATTATTATACCCCTTCTGTAGATGAGGAAACTAAGACTTAGAAAGCTTAGTAAATTTGTCCACAGTTTCATGGTTAGTAAGTGTTAGAGCTGGGATTCAAATCCAGATAGTCTAACTCTAGATTAGTTCATGCTCACAACTAAGATGTAAAAGGAGACATGGGGCCAGGTGAGGACAGAACAGAGGCAAGACAAGGAGTCTCTAACTTTGGCAGGTGTGAGCATACGACTGAATTAATATAGCTATGAACCAGACTGTTCAGACCTTCACAAGTCAAGAGGACATGAAATGAATCACCACTCAGTCTCGGTACCCTATCATCCTGAGCCAATTAGGCATTTTCTTTTCATAGTTCTGCTCTCCTTGCATTTCCAAAGTAGCAATGTGCTCCATTCTGAAGCCCAATATTTTATATTTGAATGACACCAATTTCACAAATATAAGGTTCTTCTTTTGTGTGTCCATGCTAGGCACTGGAGTTTAAACATAAAAACAATAGGATGTTGTAGCATTGCAAAACCTATGAACTGTATTAATGTCCCCATTTGACACAAGAAAAGGTTCAAAGAAATTGGCTTTGCTCACAGTGAAATACTGACAATTCTGCAGGCAAAGTAAGTCGTTCTCTTTTGTCTCCACCCAGCTTTATATTTTTCATCTGAAGAAAATGAAAAATATAAAACTTTATGCAATTTAGTCTGGAAAAAAATGATGATTATGTGACATTCTTTAAGTCATCCGTAAGAAATATTCAGGAAAGGACCACAGAGACTTAGGCTTGGGATCTGTAGGAAAAGACTTTTTCACAGTGAGAACAGGCCAATAATGTAAAGGAGCCTTTTGCAAAGGAGTGAAATCTGAGGCTCAGGCTCTGGGAGTTTTCAGGTTGAGGGTATTTAAAATCATAGGATGCCCTGCCCCAGCACAGAGAAAAGAAGTCCACTTCTCCCGACGAAGCAGAGAAGGCCACCGGAGGAAATCAGCAGACACCCGAGTAGACATCCAGGGTGTTCTGGAAATGATTTCTGAATTGGAAAGGTGATGGTCCATAGCAACTTCAAGATCCTGTGATGATGTTAGTAATGACACATATGATGATGATGAAGAAGGTGAAAAAGGAGGAGGAGAAGGATTAAGTACACTAAAAATTACTGTTGTTATTGTTTTAAAAATCCCATTATCAAATCTATATAACCAAGCCGGTTTGAAATTAATCAGTCGGCCAACAAAGAATATGATGACCTTGTGCAATCAGTTGTTAGAAGAAATTCATACATTTATCTTTCTGTGAATTTGCTTTGTGGCTCATTTGTTTTCAAGCGGGTATGTGTGGATCTCAACGGTTGTGCCTTGTTCTCAGGCAGCACTATTGGTAACTATTAGTAGCATGGATTTTCTGTAGTTTTGTCAGGAGTGAGTATGTCGTAGAGTGATTCCTGGTTCACCTAAAGATACCAAGCAGGTTATCAGCAAGTGGACAGAGGTGCCAATACTGGGGAGTAGAAAAGGCATTCACCTCCAGGAGCAATAAATGTGCAGTCTCTGAGCAGCGTTGTGCTTCATGCATGAAGCTTACCAGCTGCAAGTCATTCCCCAAACCTTAGCCATGACACCGAGCAGTAAATTCCAGTCTAAAACCCAGACCATACCAAGAAGTCAGCAAGAGAGTAAAAACCATATAATTGCTGATTTTCAGCACCATACCAAGAGGGTTGACAAATTTTATTATTTCACTGATCTATGAAACCTTATCTTGGTAATGTGGACATAGAGCTTAAGATGTTGTGAGAGCTCTGTTTACCAGCTTCCTGCATAAAGTAACTGTGAAATTCAAACCAGGGATGACAATGTTCCAAAACCAAGTTCAGCTTTCTGTTCCCCACCTCAAAAAATGGTCTGCATTCTGTGCAATATAGCAAGTTACCAGACCTCTTTGGCATTAAGGCAAACTGAGGTGCTTGGTTTAAGCTAATTCTATGGGGTTTTTTCTGTTTTAAAAACCCTTCCTTTTCTGTGAAAGTAGTAGATTATTCCTCATCTAGAGACTCCAACATGGCTCAGGAGACTCGGCAGGAGTAAGAAAAGTATGCATTCAATGTTGACCTTCCAGAAGCTTTTAAAGCTAGACAATGAAATTACTGAGTACTCTGGATAATCAAAATAAAGTTACCGCCTTCCCCCAGGGCCGCCTGGAGCAGACAACAGAAGGGCAGCAAGCGTATTGGTCAATCAATCTTAGTTTCTCCTCTATGAAATGAAAGGACTACACTAACTGGAGATCTCTGAAGCTACCTTCTATTCTAAGATTCTGTGAATTTAGTTCTAATCACTTTTTTTAAAACAAAGGAAGCAGAAAGACCCCCTGGTAAAACATTTCCCCATGTCCCCAAACCTAACAAGAAACAGTAAGATCCTTAAATGACTTAAGTTCACTTGTGAAGAAAGTCAATGTGAATTTGATTTGCTGTGTATATGGATGTGTGCTCTTTTGTTCTGTTAAAATGATCTGAGTTCCCAGGGAGGTGAAGAACTGCATAGGCTCATGCAAAGTCCCCTCCCATATCCTTCACTATGAAAGGAATTGTATTTACTCCTGAGGTCTCTCTGGAAGGCTGGTGGGAGGGATGGGAGATAATGCTCTGTAAAGGTTTTATTAAGGATTCCTCTTAAATTTTTTAAAAAAATATTTAATTGCCTTGTTTCTTCTTGCTGATCCCCCCAACACCAAACACTGCTAAAGCTTAACTCTTCTGAAAGCCCAACTCTGCTGCAAAGTAATTCATTCTCCTTTTTTTTTTAATTACAGTATTCTCAAATGAGGGATGAAGTATTCAAGTCAAACTTGGTCTGTGCATTTATTGTTCTTCTATTTATCACGGCAATACAGAGTTTGCTTCCTTCTTCAAGGTAAATATTAAAGGATTAAGTTATGAGGTGAAATGTTTTTGTGAGATGATGGTTCCTCACCTGGAGTCAGCCAGCAATCTTTTCAAGTGACCAGAATTTAAGATAAATGAATCCAGGATCCATACCAAAATGTTTGACAGTATTGATGCCTATTCTGATTGTCTTACTCTGCATAATAATCTATTACCCTGCCAATGCAAGAGTCTTTTTCCCCATCTTAATAGAAACAACAACCAAAATCAAAATAGAACCCACTCTTATTTGACACTACAGCCTTGACCACAGAAAGTAGTATAAGAGACTCAATCACCATTTATTTGTTTATTTGTTCATATGAGTTGTTCATGGACACAGCATCATAGCTTCCTGGGTCAGCAGAATTGGCACCTTAATAATACTGCAAACACCTACATGTGGGCAGTTCCAAATATTTGGATACAACAACTCATGAAATCCTCATGGCAACCCTATGAGGTAGGTATTATGATTATCCCCATCTTAGATAGAAGGAAACTGAGGTTCACAGTAGTGAAAAAGTTGCCCAGGCTCTCACAGTTGAGAAGTGTTACAGCCTGGATTCAGACCCAGGAAGTCTAGCTCTGGAGCCCACATTCTTAACACTCTAATAGGCACATAATTATGTCTTACAGGTTATAGATGGCATAACCATGATTTGAACCTAGTTCTGCATTAGTTCAATAGCCATACTTTCTCCTCTCTTCTACACTGTAAGCTAGCTCCTGCTTATTTTTGCAGTTGAATTGCCTTCTCCCTAAACTTAACACAAGTTTTCCCCTTTCGTATGGTTAAAAATAACATCAACAATTTTCTTTTAATATTTAGTATAGTCAAAGCAGCATGCTAGCCCCTAAGTATGGTATAATTTTGTAGGAGGAGGTCTTCGCCCTCTAAGACATATTTTAGTGGTAGAGAAAGACATTAACAGTGGCTCCCAGTTACTGATCACTTATTACATGCCAGGAAAGTACAAAATCCTTTGCATGGATTTTCTCAATAAAGTCTCAAAAATAACTAATCAATGCAGCAGAATTCTAATTCCCATTTTGTAGATGAGGACTTATCCCAAGTCTATATATCATCCAGGCTGGGATTTAAATCCAGAGACAGAGTCTGTGCTTCTAACTACTTAACTGCTTTCCACCAAAATCGGTGATTCATTCTGACTAGGTGGTTCAAGAAAAAATTACAGTTGCAGAAAAGGTGTAATTTTGGGTTGAGTAGGATGAGTGAGAAAGAGTGGAAGAGTATTGCCATTTAGAAAACAGCACTGGCAAAGGCACGGAGGTGTGTACAACCTTGTGTTTGTAGAACACTGAGTAAACAAAAGAGCCTATAATAAAGGATTTGTGCAAGGGTGTGGTGGACACTGTGAGTGAAAAAGGAGTATGCTAACAGAAGTTCAATGTCTACGACTATGTTAGGACTTTAGAATTGATTCTGGGAGCAGGAGCCTCTGAAAAATTTTTAGAAAGGTTGCAGCATGATGCTGTGAAGGAAAGATGTTCAAGTTAACTAACACTGAGGGAACGACAATGTTTGACCTTTTCTGGATTAGCAAGGGACATTTGGAGAAGGTGAGAAGGGATTCTGGGAAGATGGTAGCCGAGGTAACATATTTCTGAATCTCTTAGAATTTTCACATATCTGGCCAATTAGATAGCAAAACCAAAGACCTCTTGGACTGTATTTACAGCAAAAACATGTGACACAGTAGCCACATAAATTCCAAAGTGGAAGTGAGTAGCTGCAATCCCCCAATCGCCCCAAGATTTGTGTAATATCAACATCTGTATGGGAGAAGCAGAAAGAAGTACTGGGCATCTGTCACACCTGGGAATAAAAGGATCCCAATACAGTCAACAGATATTCACTGGAAAGTACCATGCACCAAATTGAGAAAGTTACCAAAAGCAACAGCAGCTGAGTGCAAAGGTCCACAGTGAGTTCTGAAGAGCTGAAACCATCAAGACACTATGAACTGATGAAAAACTGATCATCCAAATCTCCCTCCCAGGGTAGGGCCCTTGAAGGAACTATGTGAATGAAATCAAAATTACTCATAATATGGACTGTAGAGAAAAAGAGGAGGTTCAGGTAAGAGTGGGAAGGGAATCTAGCCATCGTGGTTTTGAACACTACATGAAAACAGCCAAAGAGAAAGCTTTTTAAAATTAAAAAAATAAAATAAACTATCCTGAACCACACACTCTTTCCAAAAGATTGAGAAAGTTAGTTTTACACAAAAATGAGCAACAAAATATATTGGTGGCAATCCCATACTAAGCCATTATAAGAAAAAAAGAGCTTAAAAAAGTAGAATAATATCCCTATCATCAATGAAAGCACTCCAAAAAGACATGCTTACAAAATATACCAAAAGTTTAACCTACTCTTTTAAAAAGATCTAAAGCACTTACTGTGATTCAAGACATGAAATAAAAACATAAATCAGAATTAGAAAAACTTAGAAATTTGGCAAGAGATCTCAGGAAATAAAAAAATAAAGATACCTTTTAGATATGAAGACTGAACAAGCAGGAACATACAGCACATAAACACAGCGAATAATGACTTAAGAGAAAGAGAAAGTGAAAGGAGGAACATTTTTAAGTTAAAAAAAAGACATTAAAAGGATTGACAGTGCCTTCTCCCCTATTCCTTGCTGCCACACCAGCGAGGATCCAATATACTGCCCCTGAGATACAGCTGAAAGAACTACAAGACACAGACTCTTCCTGAGGAAGAGGACTTAGGGAAGCCCAAGTCAAGAGGGGGAAACAAGGACACCAGAAGTACATATAGCTATGGAAATCTGGTATATATAGCTACTGGTATATATAGCTACAGCAAACATTAAACATAGTTCAGTTCCAAGCCAGACTAACATAAATGCTCACAGTTAAGGTCTATTTACCTCAGTTTCTATTACCTGATATAATCTGAACAGTTTTCAACAAAAATTACAAGCTATGCCAAAAGGAAAGAAGAGACAAAGCAATCACCAGAACCAAACTCAGATATAACCCAGATGTTGAAATTATCAGACAGGAATTCAAAATAACTATTATTAATATATTAAATGTTCTAATAGAAAAAAGAGACAACATGAAAGAAGAAATAGGCAATATAAACAGAGAGATGGAAACTGTAAAAGTGAATCAAAAGGAAATGATAAAAATACAAAACAATGTAACAGAAATAATGCCTTCAATGGACTCATCATTAGGCTCAGCAAGTCTAAGGAAAGAATCAATGCACTTGAAAAAAAAAGTCAATAGAAACTTCCCAAAAATGCAAATGAAATGCAAAGAGAAAAGTGAATAGGATCAGGGAGCCAGGGAACAGGTCAAAGCATCCAAGAACTCTGGGACAATTTCAAAAGATGAAACATATGCATAACTGGATTACCAAAAATAGAAGAAAGGAGAACCGAGCAACAGAAATATGAAGTGATAATGGCTGAGAATTTTTCAAAATTAATAGTAGACATCAAACCATGGAACCAGGAACCTCAGAGGTTAAATATTTTTATTAAATAACCAAATACAATAAACATTAAAAAAAAAAGCACACTTAAGCATATTATATTCAAACTGCAGAAAATCAAAGACAAAGAGAAAATCTTGAAAGAAGCCAGAGGGGAGATACCATCTTACATATAGAGGAACAAGGATAAGAATTACATCAGACAGATTGTCACAAACCATACAAGCAAGAAGAAAGTGGACTGAAATATTTAAAGTATTGAAAGAAAACCCACAAATCTAAACTTCTAAATCTTTCAAACGTGAAGGAGGAATAAAAACTTTCTCAGGCAAACTATTTTCACCTGCCTTTCCCTGCAAAAAAAGGAAAAAAAAAAAAAAAGAAGTCCTCAAACAGAAGAAAAATCTATAGAGATCTATATAAAATGGAAAAGAATCAAAGAAGAAATAAAGTTAAATAAAATATTTTTTCTTATTCTTAATTGATCTAAAACATAGGTGTTTGTTTAAAGAAGCAATATTAATATATTTGATGGCTATAAATATGGATAAGTAAAATGAATGACAGCAATGTCACAAGGTACATAAAGAAGGAATTAAGAATGGTTTGTTTTAAGATACCAGCATTACACATGAAGTGGTATAGAGTTATTTGAAGGTAGACTTAGATAAATTTTAAATGTACATTGGAAACTCTTGTACAAACACTAAAAAATTTTTTAAAGAAATATAATTGATACACTAAGAAAGGGAAGAAAATTAAATTATATACAATGCTCAATTAAAATCAGAAAACTTGCAAAAGGGAGTGGACAAAGAATAAATGTAATGGATAAAAAAAGTTACAAATATGGTAGCTATTAATCCAACTATAATAATAATAACAACTTTTACAAGTTAGTGGTCTAAATATACCATTAAAAGGTAGAGTTTGTCAGAGTGGATAAAAACAAGATCCGACCACATGTTGTCCTCAAAAAGCCACTATAAATATAAAAACTCAAATGAAAAAGTAAAAAGTAAAGAGATAGAGAATAATGTGTCATGCAAACACTAATAAAAAAAAGCTGGAGTACTTTTTTTTCAGAAGAAAAATTATCAAAGATAAAGATAACATTACATAATGATAAAAGGGTCAATTCTCCAAAAAGAACTAACAATGTGAACAGTTAAGCACCTAATAAGAGAGTATCAAAATACATAAGGCAAAAACTGATAGAAGGATAAATAGATAAATCCACTATTATACTTGGAGACCTCAACACCCCTCTGGCAGCAACTAATAGATCACACAGGTAGGAAATCATTAAGAATGTGAATAATCTAAACTTGTGTAGTCAACATTTATAGACTACAGACTACTCCACTCAACAAAAGGAGAATACACATTTTTCTCAAGCTCACATGGAACATTCACCAACATAGACCACATTCTGGGTCATAAACCACACCTTAACAAATTTAAAAGATTAAAAATCAAACAAAGCATGCTCTCAGATCATAGAGGAATTAAACAAGAAAACAGTAACAGAAAAATAGCTGGGAAATCCCCAAAAACCTTGGAGATTAAATAACATATTTCTAATAACACAAGTCAAAGAAGAAATCTCAAGAGATATTAAAAAATAATTTGAACCAAAAAATGAAAATATAACTTACCAAATTTGTGGGATGCTGCAAAAGTAGTGCATAGAGGGAAATTTACAACATTAAATGCATATATTAGGAAAAAAAAAGAAATATGAAATCAATAATCTAAGCTTCTACCTTGAGAAACTAGAGGGGAAAAAGCTACTTAAACCTAGAACAAGAAAGAGGTAAAAAAATAAAATAAAATAAAAATAAACTAGGGTAGAATTCAATAAAATTGAAAAGAAAACAGTGAAAAGCAACAAAAATAAAATGTGGTTCTCTGAAAATACCAATAAAATTGATAAACCTCTAGCCAAGATAATCAAGAGAAAAAAGAGAGAAGACACAAATTACTGTATTATAAATGAAGAAGAGGTTTTTCACTGCTGATCCCGTGGATATTAGAGCAGAAAGAAAATAACTCTACAAACAATTTTATGCCCATAAATTTGATAACTGAAATGAATTGGACCAATTTGTTGAAAGACACAAACTATCCAAGCAGAAAAAGCTAACCTAAATAGCCTTTTCTCTATTAAAGAAATTGAATCAATAATTTTAAAACTTACAAAAAATATAAAACACCAGCCCCACATGGTTTCATAGGTAAATTCTACCAAATATTAAAAGAAAAAATAATACTATTTCTCTACAACCTCTTCCAGAAAATAAAAGTGTTCTTAACTCATTTTATCAGGCTATCATTATCCTAATACTACTCTAGTAAAGACATTGAAATAAAGGAAAACTACAAACCAATATTTTTAATGAACATGGACACAAAAATCCTCAACAAAATATTAGCAAATAAAATTCAATATTGTGTAAAAATACTGTGACCAAATAGAATTTCTTCCAGGTATGCAGGGCTTATTCAGCATTCTAAACTTAAACAATATAATCCACCATATCAACAGACTAAAGAAGAAAAATTATATGATCATATCAATTGACAAAGAAAAGGCATTTGACAAAATCCAACACCACTTATGATAAAAATTCCCAGAAAACTAAAAACAGAAGGGAACTTTCTCAATAAAGAACATCTACAAAATCCTATAACTAACATCATCCTAGTGGTGAAAGACTGTAACTTTTCCCCCTAATATCAGAAACAAGACAAGGATGCGCTCTCTCACCACTCTTAATCAATATTATATTGAAAGTCCTATGTACTGAAATAGGACAACAAAAAGAAATAAAATGTGAACAGATTGGAAAGAAATAAATAAAACTATGATTATACACAAATGACATGAATTTCTATATAGAAAATCTCAAAGTATCCACCAAAAAACTCTTAAAACTAATAAACAAGTATAGCAAGGTCAGAGAATACAAGGTCTGTATACAAAAGACAATTGCTTTCCATTATACCAGCAATTTAAAATTGGAATTTGAAATTAAAGGAACAATGTATATATAACAGCATCAAAAATGCTCAGGTATAAATGTAACAAAGTATGTACAAGATTTATATGCAGAAAACTACAAAACACCCACGAAATAAATCAAAGAAGATGTAAATAAATGAAGAGACATTTTACATTCATGGATTGGAAGACTTAATATTGTTAAGATTTCACTTATTCCCAACTTCATCTGTAAATCAAGGTAGTGTCGATCAAAACTCTAGCAATATTTTGTACATATCAACAAATCAATGCTAAAAGACAAAGAATATAGCATAACCAGTATAATACCGCAAAAGAATAACAGCAAAGCTAGAGAATTCACACTGACTTCAAGGCTTACTGTAAAGCTACAATAATCAAGACAGTGTGGCACTGTAGAAAGAATAGACACAGAGTTCAATGGAACAGAAGAAAGAGTCCAGAAAGAGACCCATAAAAATATACCAAACTAATTCATGACAAAGGTGCAAAGACAATTCAATGGAGAAATGATATTCTTTTTGACAAATGGTGCTGGGAAGATTGGATGTCCATATGTAAAAACATAAATCTAGACACAAGCCTTACAGCTTTCACAAAAACTACTAAAAATGTTTCATGTACCTAGATGCAAACTATAACACTTCTGGAAGAAAACAGGAGAAATTTGTGATTTTAGGTTTGGTGATGTTTTTAGATACAAAACCAAAATTATGATCCATGAAAGAAAAAATGATAAATAGGACTTTGCTTAAATTAAATGTCTGATCTGTAAAGACACTGTTTTGAGAATGAAAACACAAGCCACGGACTAGAAGAAAATATTTGTAAAGTACATATCTGGTAAAGGACTTTTGTATCCAAAATACACAAAGAACACTTAAAACTCAACAATTAAAAAACAAACATCCAATCTTTAAAATGGACAAAAGATCTAAACAGACAGTTCACCAGAGAAGAATTACAAATATCAAACAGGCATATGAAAAGATTCTCAACATCATTTGCTGTTAGGGAAATGCAAATCAAAACCAACAATGACATATCACTACATACCTATTACAATGACTAAAATAAAATTTTTACAAACTGTCAATACGATTTTCTGGAAGGAACAACAACAACAACAAAAAAAAAACCTGTGGCACATCCAGACAATAAAATAAGACTTGGCTATAAAAAGGAATGAGCTATCAGCCATGCAAAGATATGGACGGATCCTAAATGCTTATTTCTACGTGAAAGAAGCCTCCCTGAAAAAGCTATGTGCTTATGATTCCATTTATACAAGGAGTCTTCAAAATGTTCACGGAAAATGCATAGAATGAAAAATCTACGCATGGATTTCAAAAATGTTATGCACTAATATAAACTCACACTAACGTGTTATGACATGTCTGAACAAGATATAGCTTGAAGCACTAAGGATGAGATAGCTGTTTGAAAAGACCCCCCTATCAGAGCAACATGAATTCTGCTAAAAGTGAAGTCAGAACAGACGTCAAATTTATGGTGAAACTTGGGTGGAAGAATGGTGAAATTACTGATGCTTTACGGAAAGTTTATGGGGACATTGCCCCAAAGAAGTCAGCAGTTTACAAGTGGAAACTCGTTTTAAGAAGAAATTAGATGATGTTGAAGACAAAGCCTGCAGAGGTAGACCATCCACGTTAATTTGTGAGGAAAAAAATTAATCTTGTTCATGCCCTAATTGAAGAGGATTGACGATTAACAATGGAAACAATAGACATCCCCAATTGGTTCAGTTTATGCAATTCTGACTGAAAAATTACAGTTGAGCAAACTTTCTATTCCTTTTTGCTTCCTAATCTTGAAAAATCTTTCAAGGGAACCCTTTTTTCTATTTTTTTTTTTTTTTTTATAATTAATAACGTGAAAAAGACTACACTGACACAGTTAAATTCCCAGGACTTTCAGTTCTTCAGGGGTGGACTAAATGGCTGGTAGCATCGCTTACAAAAGTGTCTTGATCTTGATGGAGCTTATGTTAAGAAATAAAATTATCTTTTAATTTCATTTTTCCGTGAACTCCTTGAAATTCCCTCATATAACATTCCGGGGAAGACAAAATTATAGATATGGTTAATAGGTCAGTAGGTGCCAGGGGTTTGGGGAGTGAGGGGAAGGAGAGTTGAATAGATGAAGCTCAGAATACTTTTTAGGGTGGTGAGACTATTATACTGTAAGGGTACATACATGACCCTGTGCATTTGTCAAAACCCATAAAACTTAAAAACACAAAGAATGAACCTTAATATATATAAACTGTTTAACATTTTATTTATGAGTTCAGAAGATCCCATGATGGAATCAGCCTGTGACAAATAATCTAACTCTATTGAAAGTGTACAAAACAACCTCACTGAAGGGGGTGGGGCAAAGGGTGGTGTCCTAAGTAGCTTTGTGAATGAGTGGAGTATATAGGACCAAAGGCTAAAGGAACTACACATAGGCATTGTGCTGTAGATGGTAAACATATTTCTCATGGAGGTATGGGCTAACAATTTGAAGCACCTATACAGGTATTTGAACAATGGAATTGAACAATTAAGTAAATGGATGGCAGATGGTAGGAGTCGGATTTCTCATTGTTGGAACAGAGGATTTCAGATAAGCAAAGGGAGAAGGTTAGATCAATCCCTGTAGATTAGAGTTGGAGACATCAGTACGAACTCTTATTTAGCTTAATACAGATAGGTAGTTATATATAGGTATATTTATAGATATGTTTTTATACACAGGTTAAAATACAAACATATTTGTTTCTCTGTCAGTGGAGAGGGCCTGGAGGCAATGACACCTCAGCAGCAGTGAGCACATCTACTACTCAGATCTTGGTTTCTAATGCCCATGTTCAGTAAAATCAGGGCTCCTTGGAGAACTAGCTCATTCTAAAATCAAGTCAGGAAATACACAAAATGAGCCTGGGATATCTTACAGGACCAGAACTTAAGGATGTGCTAACACACACACACACACACACACACACACACACACACACAGAATAAAGGGGGTACACTAAAAGGACACAGGAACTAACTGAAAAAGCTCCCAAGGGCCAAAGCTGGAACAAATTGTGCAACAAAATTAAGTAGTATTGGGTTATCATATAAAGTATAAAATAAATATCCACAGTCAATACTGATATAAATAAATGATTGCTAATCACTTATGATGATTTGTAACTTATGTAGATAATCTGTCCGTGATGAGATGGAACTTAACTCCCCAGTCCTTAAGTGTGTGAGGCTATACTGGAAGTGACTTCCTTCCAAACAGTACATTATAGGCAGGGGGCAAAATAAGGAGAAGCCTGACCAACATCACCTTGGCCAGGTGATAATGATCAATATCAATAGTGATCAGTCATATTGATAGGATGTGATGAGAAAAGCACATAAACCTGTTGTCTTCCTCCCTAAAACCCATAACCTAATCATGAAGAAAACATCAAACAAATTCCAAGTGAAGGATAGTCTACAAAATACCTGACAGGTATTCCTCAAAACAGTCAAGGTCATTTAAAACAAGGGAAGTCTGAGAAGCTGTTACAGCAAGAGCCTAAGGAAACATGGCAACTGGAAGATGATGTCCTGGATTGGAGACATAAGTATGGGAACCCCTAGAAAGAAATGTACAAGATGAGCCCAGAACATCTTGTCCTACAGGACAGCAAGGAAGACATCAAGCACTGTTGGAATCAGGCTAATAGAAACTCAGAAGCCACATTAAAGAAGCCCTGTCTGAAGACAGAATGATTTGAGCTTCAGTATGGATCATTGTTAAAACATTCAATCTAAACTCATCAAATCTATTTAACTACATGCGTTCATAATAATATTTTTAAAAGTTAGTAATCTTTGGTGGATAATAGGGAACTGGTTGGTTATCCTGGGAACTGGTGATAAAGTGAGAGAAACAAATGTATTTTCTGTGTTTTACAAGATCACCAAATAGTAGGTGAGGGAAAATATCATAAAAGTATTCCAGCTAATAATTTTTTTAATGATAAAATTAAAATATCACCATTTTTCAACTCCCAGTGAATTAAAGGGTCTAGGAATTGAGCATCAAAGGATGCTATTAGCACAAAAAGAAGAGACAACCTTACTTTCTGATGGAAGAACATGATACCACTTATGGTCTCACCAAAGGGATCAAACCCACGTCTGATCAGACCTTTGAATCCAGCTTCCAATTTGCAGGAGTTATAGAGGACAAAGGATGTTTAATGAGTACACACCAATAAAATCCAGATAGTGGGAAATGCCACAGGTCAAAGGCACATGTTCTTTAATAAATAAATTTTAAGAAAAATAAAGTGATAGAGAGAGAACTTATAGATATTTTCTAAAACTTAAAAGACAAATCAAATTTAATAAAATATGGGTGAGGCTAAACTATAGTGTGTGCAGATGGATAATAAGCTATAAAGAAATAGAAAGGGTATAATTGGGTTGGCAGAGAGGATTGTGATTGAGATAGGCACATGGATGGGCTTTCGGTGTGCCCTGCAAAATTCTATTTTAGGAATTGGGTGGTCATTACAAAGGCAGACACTTTATCGTAACTAATTAAGCTCCATTTTTGTATGGTTTTCTTTATTTATGCTTTATTTATAATTTATAAAAAGTTCTTAATGAAAGAGAGAGAGATAGCCCAATGTGGGTTCAGAAGGCCTTCTATCAATATTCACTGAATGCTTACTTTGTTCCAGACCTGTTCTAGGTGCTAAGAATACATATCTGAACAAAAACAAAACAAAACAAAAAAATCCCTGCTCTTCTGGTCCTTATAATCCAGTGGAATGAGACAAAGAAATCATTAAAATATATGTATCTGTCTAGATATACATGCTATATGAGTATATGCAGTTACTTATATGCTGTGTATGTAGATACATATATAGATATATATATGCTATGCAATGAATAAATCAGAAAAGGGCGTCAGGGAGCATCAAGAGAGAATGGGTTTCCTGACTACCCAAGAACGTATGAGAACTAGGGTCTAGGAGAAGGGATCTCAGGGTGGTAAGCTGTAAGTGTTGGTGGCATCTTGCCAGATTGACCCAAACTTCCTGGACTCCCCTATTCATTCCTGTCAGTGGGGATGTGGGAGCCAAGAAGGGTGTGGTCATATCTGCTGCTTGGTCCCTCTGGACTCCTGGAGCATAGGGTGTTCACATTCCCACCAAATGTCTTTTAAGCATCTACAATGTTCCTCTCTGTGCTGGACAGTGGAGATACACAGTCAGGGTCCTTGTTGTCATTAAGCTTACAGTCTAGTGGGGGTAAAAGACAATTGGCTGAACAGCTATAACATAGGGTGATGACGATCGTGATAGGGAACTTATAAGGTGGGATAGGATGTGTAGGAGTAGGTGTCAGGCAAAGGGATCGGGGCAGGCTTCCCAGAGGAGGTGACAGTGACAGCTAAGCTGCCTCCTGAAGGAGCTCACCAGGTCATAGAAGAGAACTGAGAGGTATCGGCTGTGGGGGGTGGGGAGCGGAGAAGGGCTGGAAATTGAGCATTCCAGAGCAGAGGGGTCTGCAAGCCTTGTTAATGAGTTGTGACCTTATTGAAGCATTTTAATGAAAGAAGCAATGTGACCAGATTTGTGCTTAGAAGGATCACACTGGACGTGGATAATAGATAGGAGGGAGTGAGGTCTGGGGTTGGGAAGACCAATTAGATGGCAATTGCAAAACTCCAGGCAAGAAATAATAAGGACAAGAGAGTGGCAGTGGGGTGGTCAGAAGAGGAATAATTTGCCAGATATTTAGGGCAGAGAGATGACGGTTCCCAGTGACTTACTGGATGTGGGGGGTGAGAGAGAATGAGGAGACCGGGATGACCCTGAGGGTCTGGACTTGGCACTGGACAAAGTGGCCACTGTCCACCCTAGGAGCCCACCCACATCCTGGGTTCAGGGGAAAAAGACCTGGAACCTTACCCACCACTTGGTCAGAAGGAGTCTCCAACCCTAGGGTTCAAGCTGAAGTTCATAATTGAAACACAGCCAGCACCCCAACCTCACTTGCTTGATGAAGAGAAAACCCTGGCAATGAAGGAAACTTTAAAGCTGAACCCTGACCAGACAACCCACATGTTATGGGAATTGAGTGGCCCACTCACCCAGACACAGCAAAAGCTTTCTTTAATACGTGCTGGTTTCCTCTCCAACTCATTTCATTTCTGACGGATGCTTTGTGACTCAACAGATGGTGGATGCCTTTCACTTGCATTTCTTCTGTCATGGATTCTTTTAGCAGATGAGGCAGTCTCCACTCCTATGACCACAGCTAATTCCCAGCTCCTGAAGCAAAAATTAGTGCGCCCTGGAAAAGAAAGACAGTGCTTGCCTGACTCTTTTCTTTAATTTCCAGATGCACACAGATGTTCCTTTTCCAGAAGAGTAAACTCAGGAAGGACTGGAAAATATTTTTTTGTAATTATACAAAAATGTGTTTAAGTCTGCATGCGTGGTGATGAGAGAAAGAGGGAGAAAGACAGAAAGAGCGCGGTGGGGGACGGGGATGGAGGAAAGAAAAGGAGGAAGGAGGGAAGGGGAAAGAGAAAGAGAGAGAGGTTGTAAACAAGAGAGGGAGAGTAGGAAGAAAAGAAAGGAAGAGGCACTGTGTCTTATTATTTTCTGAGCATCTTACTAGCTGTATGTACGCATTTAACCTCTCTGAAACCTCAGTTTCTTCATCTATAAAGTGGGAATAATAATGCCCACTTCCCAGGATTGCAATAAGAATTAAATTAACCATGCCCCGCTTTGGTAAATTCTGGTTCCCTTCCCCGTTCTCAGCCACAGAATGTCTGTCTGTGGAAAGCACTAGGAATATCTATCTCTCACGGTTGCTACAAGGATCGAGCGCACTATTGCACTTGTAGGCAGATTCTTAATTGTTGTAAAATGTCATCTTTCAGCCTAATCTGAGTTTCTGTTTCCTATTGCACCACGAGCTACTATAGACTGCTCACTCATCCCCCCTGATTCCTGCCTTACCAACAAACGTCAAATCATGATGTCAACCCAAACCCTATTTTAAAGACAGACTGCAGAGAGCAATTAGACCTCAGTGTCTACAAATGATTTGCATAGAGCTGTTTGCAAAGCCCTTGTCATTTTTTATGAGACTCGATTTCAAAAATGAAAGGTTTCCTTAGCTCTTATGTGCATCAACAATGCAAAAGCAAATGCAGAACCCCTGGATGCCCTAGTAGCTCTATAATTAGATAACATTTACAATCTGATGTTATAATGTCTACATGTGAAGAAATAAATGAACACTGAGGAGCTGCTGCTGGAGATTTTTAGAGGAATATTATACACAGTGCCAGTACCTTGCTTAGAAAATCTGTCCTGTAATTAACACTCCTTCTTGATCTTTAAAATACCTTTCATTTCCTGAATTTCAGCGTAAATAGAGAAAGAGAACTAACATTTCTCTGAGGTCTTATTACGCTGCTTTATTACTTTATTTAACCTCAGAGCCTTCTTTAAAAGGTAAGCTTAAAAATCCCGGTTTTACAGATTAAAAAATGATACTCAGGAGAGTTAGTTATCTTGCCTGGGTCTGTACTACTGGCTATATTTTGGAACTACAGGTTCAAACACACAAGGCTTTGCTCTTGCCACTGGACAACACTGCCTATCTTTTACCTCCTTTTCCCTTTTTGAGCAAACCCAGAAGAAAGTCATTTAAAACTGTGCCAGGGGTTCAGGTGGTTCTGTGGGCAAATCCTACACAGCACTCCAGCACACCCTGATGATCTCCCACCACCTAAAGAGTATACCCAAAAGCCCACTAGCTAAATGGGCAACAAGCATCAGTTTTATAAATTTCCAAACAAATGCCTAATTAGCCTATGCAAAACTATGATAAAAGCTGGAATACAGAATGTGGCTAAAGTCAAGAGACCACCACATGGTCTCCATTCTGTATCTCTTGGATCCCTGGACCCAACCTTTAAACTCCAGTGTGAGATCTTCCCGCCATGATGCTGGAAAAGACCAAACAAGGCACACCCACCAGTGCCAAGGATGGGTGAGGCAGACCTAAGCAGGTGCCCACCTGTGCCTAGGACCAGGGCTGGGAAAACCTGGGCTTCCTTGCTTAAAAGGAGAGGTGGCCTGGGCAAAGAGAAGAGATGGCCAGGCTTCATTCTATAGGGCAGATCAAGGTTCTGGCTTCCCTGTTATCCCAGTGGATCTAAGAGGAGGAGAAGACAAGGGTCTGAACTGCACATAAACACCAATGTTTAACAGTGACCCTGCCCTCAAACAGAGAGGTTCACTGAATATCCCAGATAGGTTCTGGGTTAGCCCTTCCTGTTTCCTTGGGGAAGACACAATAAGCGTGTAGAGAGAAAGGCTGGATGTGGAGGTGAGAGTCCTCTTCCCTCTGAAGGCTGGTGAAGGGAGAAAGTCTTCTCTCCCCACAAAAGCATAAGTCAGTGGATATTTATGGATCACCTCTGTGTATTCGGCCCTATGCCAGATGTCACGGAAGAATCTGAAGGAAAGCTGAGCTTGGCAGGATAAACAGAACCTGCCCCAAATTAAGTGCCCACAAAGGTAGACGTAGCATAGCACTGGGGTCAGGCTGCATGTAACTCAGTATTGCCCAGACCGTGGAGCACAGAGTGGGGAGCGGGGTGGAAGAAAAGGCTGGAGAGAGCCAAGAGCAGCTATTCAGGGCCCTGTATGCCATGCTGAGGCCTGTAGACGTGCTCCGGATGGCGGCATTAGACGGTTAGCATCTGAGGCTCCTGCTGAGATTTCACACATACCTGTCCCTGGTTTGCTTCTGCCTCACACTTTGAAATAAGACATTCTCATTCTCCATGGCTGCCTGGCATTACTGAGACACATCAGCCTCTGAATGGGCCCCTTCTCTCGTGAGACTTCCTGACAAAGCGATCCACCTGCTTTCTCCTTCATTTGCCTCCCAGGGGTGCCCAGGAATAATGGTGTGTTGTCAGGGCATGTTTTTCCAGCCTGGGCGGGGGTCGGATTTCCATCTGCCTAGAGCCCTCTGGGAACTCACTGCTGCACAAACCTGCTGTTCTTATCTAGAGTTCCCACAGAGATTTCCTGTCAAGGTGATCCATAAAATCAAAACTGTGCAAATACAGGGGGAAAAAAACAACAACAACAACAACAAAACCCCTCTAGCGGTGATAGCTGGGGCTGTGGGAGGACTGACTTTTTAGTCTTCGTGTTGCTTGCAGAGGGAATTGATGTTCTTGGTTACTCCCTCCTTGTAAATTTCTTATCCTCCGGCTGCCATGATGCCATGCACTCCTGTTCTCCTGCTCATCTGCCCACATTCACTAAATTCCCCCGCCTGCCTTCTCTTCTCCCAGCACATTAGCTTCATCTTGGGTCCTCCTGCCTCCTGATGTCCACACCCTCCTCGGGCAAGTTCTTCCATTCCCAGATCTTCAGCCACCACCTATTCACTCCAGTCCCAGAGTTCCACACCTGTTCCTCTAACTGCCTAGACAATCCGCAAACATCCAACTGTACAATCCGCAAACATCCAACCTGCGCAAAATCAAATTCATCAACCTATTCCCTGTACAGTCTAGCTTCTCTTCCTGTGGTTACCCAGTTAAGACGGTAAAAACATTAGTGTCATCCTTCATGGCTTCTCTCTCTCTAACGGATACAAAACACTTAGTAAGATCACCTCCACACCTCTCCCTGCACCTCCCAGTTATCAGCACTGCTGCCCTGTGCTCCTTCCTTGTTAACTCATGTCTCAGCTGTTTAAATCTTCTAAACACTTTTCCTCTCCATTTCATCTTTCACCTCCTACCACACTTGTCTTTCAAACATAGATCTGATCACGTCCTTGGCTGATTAAACATCTTAAACCTCTGCACATTGCCTACAGGACAAAGCTCCCCAGCACAGCATTTGATGGGCCCCTTACCCTTCAGTCCTACTGCCCCACCACCTGGTTTATTAGAAAACTCTAACACGCTCTGTTCACTCTCGTTCTTCTGATGCTTTGCCCACTCTTTCTTACCTAAAAACCTTCTCTTTAACCTCCAAGGCCTAACACAAGTGTCACTCACCTCTTTCCTGAAGCCTCCCTTGATTTCGTTTTTTATTTTCCAAATGTTGGCTACTTATAATCCTTTATAGATTGTAGAATGTTATATAATAGTTCATTGGTATGTACACACTGGATTATGATCTGCTAGAAGATGGGGAAAATGTGTCTTTGGTTCTCGTATCCCTGATGCCTACCACTGTGCCTGGGCAGAAAGTTTGTTGAATGAAAAAATATCATGATGAAACCACAGAAGCAAAAAAAGATTACAGCAAACATGGGAAATAATAGTTCTCACCAAAGTGATTAGAATAGCAGAGTGGTTTGACAGTGTGGACTTTAAAGACTAGCTTTAACACTTACCAACTGAATGATCCCTGGGAAGTTGCCTCTGGGCCTTAAATCTTCACGTGGGAAAAAAAAGAGATCAAAAGAACTCTTAGGTTTGGGGGAATGGAAATGATATATATAAAGTACTCAGCATAGAGCCCAGTGCATAGTCAGAGCTTAATACATTATTTATACTAGTGTTACTAACAATAAATAAGAAACTTCAGGCAGGAGCATGGTAAGCGATAGTGTAAGGAGAAGGTGGGTTCAACAGCATTCACTAAACACATATTTATTAAATATCAGCCAGTGGAAGATATAAAAGCCAGATGGATGAAATTCAATTTATAGTGCAAGGAACAGGTAAAAATCTCCCACCACTTCCGTCAAGGTACACTTTAACACCTGCTGGCTGGAATAGAAGTGGAAAAATTAGATATGCCAGTGTAGGACACAAATGACTAGACACAGAATAGAAATCAAGGATGGATTCCCAAGGAGAAGTAACGTGTCAGGTGATGAATTGGTTGATATGGAGAGGAAGCAGTCGAAGATTCCTCCAAAGACAGAGTTTTAGATCACTGACTTGCTAGAAGCATCCTGTCACCTAGCAGCGGTGTCCAGTAGACACAGGCTACCACGGGATAGAGCTTTGGTGAGAACTTGAAGCCTGAGATGTAAACCTGGGAGTGATGTTGAAGCCTTGAACAAAGATGAGCTCCCTTTACTCATGTCTCAAATGGCATATTATGCACACTATGCAAACCATAGTAATCACTAACCAAACTGAGCCACTCGGAACCAATGCCAAATCCAGTTCTTGGCATCAGTGTAGATGGAGAGGGAAAGTTTCAGAAAACTCACTTTGAGGGAAAGGAGCATGTGGGTTCCTCCCACAGCCAGAGTACTGAGATAAAACTCCAGTGGTGTGTTTGCCTTGGCAGCAGTTACCTAGTGAGGAAAGGGAATGATACAAGAAGGAAAAAAATGGACAGGCACAAAGAATCAAGCCAAATATTGGATGTGTTTTCCAAAGTTTCTCAATAGTGACAATATTCTAGGGATGGATATAGTTGTTTAACTAAAATCTCTCCTTTTAATAGAACAAATAGAACTTTAGAATGATTGGGTGTACGGGGTGGGAAAGGGAGACGATGAACGTGATGTTGGTGAGTGGGGATCAGTTGATCGATGCCACATGACCCGGCATTCTGTGTTTCCCTGCAGAGTGGTGCCTATGACCGTCCAGTTCTCCATTCTGATTATGCTGCATTCAGCTCTGGTCCTCATCACCACGGCAGAGGATTATAAGTGTTTGCCCCTTGTCCTCCGGAAAACTTGCTGTTGGATTAACGAGACCTATTTGGCCCGGAACATCATCATCTTTGCCTCCATCCTGATTAATTTCCTGGGTGCCGTCCTAAATATCGTAAGCATCCCAAGCCCACCGACCCTGTGGTGTCTAGTGTGCAGTCAACAATTAAGTTTATGGAGCCTACAGCTTCTTACATTGCCTTTCCTGAGTACCAGTTACCTTCATGTACCTGGTCCAGTCCCAAGCTTAAGGACAAAGAACAAAGATGTGGCTACTGTCAGAATTGTGCGTTTTACTGTTAGAAAATTGTCTTTTTCCCAATGGGGGAGGTTATTTGCTCCACAGGAGCTCCAAAAGCCCTTCAGTTTTTGTATTGTCAGTGGCCCAGTGGTAAAAAAACAAAACAAACAAACAAACAAAAAAGTTACCATTTATTTATCAAGTACCAATACCTACCTGCTATGTGCCATGCACTGAAGGAGGAGCTTGACATGTTTTTTGTATTTCATCCTCACATAAACCCCGTGAGGTAAGTCTCATTATCCCCACTTTATGGCTGAGGAAACTGAGGCTCAGAGACATGAAATAACTTGCTAATAAGGTCTGTCTGACTCCATGACCCATGTTCACTCTAATATGCTAAACTGTATCTCTGGGAGTGGGAGCAGGGTGGGAGAAATGGAAATAAAATAGCTGCCATTTATTGAGCATGTACTGCATGGTACAGGTAGGTATTATTGTCCCTATTTAATGGATGAGGAAACTGCATTTTAGGAAGGTTGAGTATCTTTCCTATGACTTTCTAAAAGCTTATATTTGGTGTGATACGTAGAACTCAGAAGAAATTCCAACTGCATACTATTTATCAGTGTTTGAATTTGGTGATCTATATTTTAATTTCATTTTCTCTCTGGAATGGTACCATGGTAGCTATAAGTCTTTTCTGTGTTTAAACAAATAGTCTGTGTTGTTCATGACTGAGTCAGCTAGATTTTAGAGGTGATTTATCTGATCCCAGGTCTTAAACTTGGCACATTGACAAAGGCTAGTTGAGGCATCATCTTGTGGCTGAAACCATGACTGTGCTCTTTGGGCATGAGGGAGAGTCCCCAGGAATTCAGGGATGTGAACTGTAGACCCCCACAGTTATTGGCTGTGAGTTAGAGGCTTAGACTACCTAAAATTTACTGTCCAAATTGTCCCAGTAATTACCTCGATCAAGCTCTGTGGTTGTCCTTGTAGTGAGGGACTCTGTGGGATAAAGAAAAAGTAAAATCATCCTTTAATGAAGTTCATCATCTAATGAATATTTTATAGATTATGGCAATTGAAATGGAAGTGCATAGGTCATTGATCATGGGCTGTGCAGTGGTATTCAGGATCTCAAGTCTTGATGAGGAATCAGATATTTCCGGGGTGCAGGATTTGGAAATAAGCCCTATGACTGTAGGTCAGGATTACCTCTGGGGCCCACCATTCCACAGTGGTGTGGTAGGAAGATCAGAGGCTTTGGAGTCAGATAAACCTGCATTCAAATCTCAGCTCCACGAGTCACCAGCTCGGTGACCCTGGCCAAGTTACTTTACTTCTCAGAGTTTCATATATTTTAGTTGTAAAATGGGGATAAAAAAAAAATAGTTGCTACATCACAAGGTGGTTGTGAGGCTTTTTTGTACAAAGTGTCTGGCACAGAGGAGGCATTCGACCAATGGTAGCTATTCTTTTCTGAGTGCTGCAGAATCTCCAGCAGCAACTTCTGTTCTAGGAAATGCCCATCACCCCTTCAGATTCCTTGAATCCTCCCAGCTACTGATCTGGAGAAGGCTGTGAGCTTACCCCAGACCTCTTCTCCTGCCATCAGGCTCTCTCTTCTGAGCCCCACAAACACACCCTAGTGACCCAAAGTGATGAGCCAACAGAGCAGTCTTAACCTGGTTTTGTGACTGGCTTGCAAAAAGCTCTTTCTAAGACAGTACTTATTTTTTAAATAAAAGAGGAGATCAAAGCTGGCACTTCCATTCTGGAATCAAGCCCCCTGCCAAGGCCCGGTCTACCCCAGGCTTCTGCTGACACCAGCAGCTGATAGCACACGGCCCTATTTCCAGCTCTCACACTGACTCTGTTGTTCCTGTGTTTTTTTGTTTTTGTTTTTTGTTGTTTTTTTTTTTAATCCGCAGCTGTGGTGTGATTTTGACAAGTCGATACCCTTGAAGAACCTGACTTTCAATTCCTCAGCTGTGTTTACAGATATCTGCTCCTACCCAGAGGTATTTATTTACGAGCTCCCCTTGGTGAGAGTTGGACATAGAAATCTCCACCAGCTCCAAATAAACAGGACTGAATAAAGGGCCTTAGAACGTGCTCGAGAGACCCATTTTTCTTCTTCTGCCTCTTCCGCCTGCCTTTCCTCTTCTTTGCTGTCTGCCTTTCCCTCTCCCCTCTCCTCTCCTGCTTCCCATCACCTTTTCTGCTCCGTTCTCTGCCACTTTTCCATCTCCACATTTTCCCCATTTCTCTCTCCCTTAGTCTTCCTCCTCCTTTTCTTCCTCTATTCATTTTTCTCTTCCTTCATTTCTACCTCCTCTAGTCATTTCGCCTAACTCATCTGCAAAATCCTGTTGCAGATTGTGCTGTAATCTCCATTATCAGGCAGAGTTATTGCTCAAACAGTGTTTGCTGCACTAAAAAAGGAGGAGGAAAGGAAGAAAGGGAGGAGGGAGGGAGAGAAGGAAGGAAGCTAGCTAGTGAATCACAAAGGCAGAAAATGACAACTAAACTCAAATCAAAGTGGTACAGAGAGTGCCCAGAGAAACTTTAAGGTCAGGAGTCCCAACAGGACACTCACTGTCACAAAGTATATCTGACCCTGTCTTGGTCACAGAGCCATTGGTCTGTCCCTGGGCCTGGGAGTCAGCCTAAGGGGCCTGTTTGCCATGGCCCAGATATTCATATATTGAAGTAGAAGTTTGGGGTCAGGAGTGAGAACAGCAGGGCCGACCCAACAGACCTCAGCCAACCCCATACCCTAAGGACTCTGGGTAGATTTTTGTTCTCTAAGAGGCTGCCACACTCAGAGACCCTCTCTGACAAGTTGGTGGAGAACAGGCTTCCTGTATTCTCTCCCAGACCTGAGAACTGGTTTGAGAAACATTCTGAAAGTGAAGCAAGCCTCCACTTCCCCCACCTACCTGATGGGCATAATAGCATTAAACCCTCCAGAGGTATGGAGTAGCGGCTGCTGTGATCTCCCTGTTTTAGATCATGAAACTAGGGCTCAGCAGGTAACATGCTCAGTGCCCCTCAGAACCACTCCGGCCTGAGTTCCTCTCTTCCCCTCTTTTTTCCATCCTTCCTTTTTTCTGTCCTTCCTTTCTCCTTTTTTTCATTCAGCTGTCAAGACTGAACCACATCTGCTTTATTCTTGACTCCTCACTTCTGAGTCCAGGCCCAGCCCCTAGAGGAGGAACTAGACTCTTCTCAAGGACATGCAGGGTAGGATGGGACTAGGTCCTGTTTAGGGGCTGTGTGGAGCAGACCATGTGCCCTGGGACTTCTTCCCACCTAGGAACCAGTGAATCCCCAATTTAGCATACTCTGGGGGATATCAGTTCCCTGAGAACTTCTTGGTTTGGAGAGAATGGCAAGTGTCCCAACTTTGGGGGACAGTCAGTAGGCCAAGATTTGTTTCGTCAGAGCTCATCAAAAGCTAGATTTCACTTCCAACCAAGCCCCCTCACTTGCTAGTAGTGAAATCTTGTATCAGTTTGTACTCTCTTTGAACCTCAGTTTCCTCATCTGTAAAATGGGAAAAATAATACCTTCTTCACATGGCTATTGTGGAGTTAAGTATATATTGTGGAGTTAACTATACTCTAACACTGCCTGCCTAGATGAGTCAGAAAATGTTTAGTTCCTAACATGGTGTCTGACATGAAGCATATGTTCACAAACTATTAATCTGTGTGCCTATATCACTCTAAATCAAAACTGTATACCCTTGACCCCACACCTGAACTTCCTAACTCAGGACCACAGCACTCATAGATTTGCCAGTCTTATTAAAGTGGTGGGTAAACTTTTTGGTCACATAGCCTCATTTCTGTGTCTCAGTTTTTTTACCTGTAAAATGAGAATAAAAATAGTGTCTTCCTCATTGGGATGTCCTGAGGATTAAGTGAATTAATCCATGTAAAGTATTTAGAGTCACACCTTGCACAAAGTACCTGCTCATTAAAGTCAGCCCAGATTTATTTATTATTTCCAGTAAAAAGGTTTTGAGCGTGCACTGCCAATGTATATTTATAGATAAACAAATACTTGTACATAACCGTACCACTGTGCTAACATACAGGTACATTATGAAACATACTCCAAAAACAGAAATGTTAAAAAATGAGGTAAAATGAATATGAATTGCAGTTTTACTATATGCCTCCACAACCAAAGGGTTATGTTGCTCAGGGGTCAGCAAACTATGGCCGCAGACCAAATTCACCAGCCTCTAGGACCACCGGGTAGGACCCATCATTTGCTACCTGATATATACGGCTGTGCTCCTCTACCTAGGCATTTGTCTGCAAAACTAGAAGGAACTAAACATTCAGACCTTCTGGAAGGCTTAATCCAGCCCCCTAGCACTCGCAAGTGTGTATCCCCAACCAAATCACGTCACTTTTCTGAGCCTCAGCTTTCTCATCTCCATGCCTGACGTTTTTACCTCATCTCAGAGAAACAATACTTAGTCCAAAAACATGTTACCAGAATGGATGATGTGATATAAACATGAGGCTGTTATAATGCATGGCACAAAGTATAATTTAGGTCTAACTAGAAAACTTGTCAGTGAAAAAGAAGGAAGATGCAGAAAACGGGAGGGAAGAAAGCCATATTCCGTCTGTGTGAGAGAAGTCATCTACGGGAGGGAAAAGACATGGATTTGTGAAATGACTGCAAGTCCTGTGCACAGACCCGAGTGTTATTATCTCATACACTGAGTGTGGTTCTCAGGAGGCTCCATGGGAAGACCCTCATTTTCAAATCAAGCCATTTTATTATGTGCTCTGGTACATTTGAACAAACAGTTAACTGTGTTCATGAGAGCAGCCAGAGCTTGCTATGGTTTAAAGAGGTCCCTGAGAGCCAGTTTTTCCACAGAGATGTCATTATCTGGGTCTTGGCATCCTGCGTCCCTGTACTTTCTCCTGTTTCTTTCCCCCTTACTCGGGTCCCACCCAGCCTCAGGCCTCCCTTTTTCCATAATGTATTTTGGCAGAGACCCGACTCCTTCAGATGCCTCTCCTTCCTGCCATCTCACACACTCTTCTGGCATCGTCTTTGAGCTCACGCTCCATCCTTTCTATAACTGAATTGTCTAGCTGGACATTCTTTTCACCCCCTCAGATTTATGAATTGCTTTAAGGACAGAAGGTAATATTGCAAGTTATTCAAGGTTACCCGAAGGGCCTAGGACAAGGCCCATGGTCTGTATTTAATAATATTTAAAGAGAAAGAAGGTATACTTCCAATAAAGTAACAGGGACAAGATTTATCTTTTCACCTGAAATGACAAAAAACGGACAAACTATGTAAAACAATAGTTTCAAGACACTGGACATTAGGCAACGAAGGACAGTGATTTCGGAAAGGCAGGAAGCAAATAAAGTGAGCCTTATGATTGCCTGAGCTTTATTATTGCTTTAAGAGAGTTTTCAGACTTTGACACATGGAGGGGACACCCAGATGGAACCCAGTGGACTCTCCGATTTGAGAATACAGAGCTGAGAGTCCAGGGAGACCCAAGTGGCTAGAGTCTACAGAACACACCATCTCAGAGAAGAGAATAGTATACGGAGAGAAACCCAGAGCTCTGCAGAGGGTTCAATCGGTGCATGCGTGTGAGTAAACTAACTGATGCTGAGACAAGAACCATCTGAAAAGATCAATGCCTGGAACTGACACAGGGCTGGAAATCATGTTCGTTCCCACCAGCCAGACTGGAAAACATCATAATTCATGGGGCATCGGTAATCAGGAGGATCTTGCTTCTGTAGTGTAAAATAATTATTTTTAAATTATACACTGCTCTAGTTCGTCCTTTAAAAATCTTAAAAGTTAGACCCAAACATTTCAAACTGTTTGTAAGTAATTTAATATGTGTCCCTGGACAAATTTTAAGAATATCTATAGAAATATAAAGATATCCAAGATTTAACCAGGCAAAGTTACAATGTCCTAGCATCCAGTCAAAGACTACCAGGCATCAAAAGAAGGAGGAAAATATGAGTGATAAGGGAAAAAAAATCAACCAATGGAAATGAAACCAAAACTGACCATGTATGTTAGAATTAGCAAACAGAGACTATAAAACATTTATTATAACTGTTTTCCAGATATTCAAAAACTTAAGAGACATGAAAGATACACAAAAGGTCCAAATTGAATATCTAAAAGTGAAAAACTACAATGTGTAAGATGAAAAATTACTGGAATATAATAAAAAAGATTAGACATTGCAGGAAAGAAAATAGTGAAACTGATGACATAGCAATAGAAAGTATCCAAAATGAAATACAAAAAAACATTTTTTTAATTAAAATAAGAACAGCATCAGGGACAACTTCAAGCAGCATAATATATGTAAAATTGGGGTCCCCCCACAAAAAATAAGATGGAGAGAGACAGAAAAACTATTTAAAGAAATAATAGCCAAAATTTTTCCAAATTTGATGAAAACTATAAATCCACAGGCCCAGAAACCTCAACAAACCTCAAGCACAAGAAACAGCAAACACACACACAGGCACATCAAAATCAAATTGTTCAAAACCAGTAATAAAGACAAAATCATAAAAGCAGGCAGAAAAAGAGAAAGCGTGTCACATACTAAAAATCATACTAAAGATAAGAATCACAGCCAATTCAAAAAAAAAGACAAGAATGGAAACCAGTATTTTAAATAAACCAAAGCACAGAGCACCAAACATGCAAAATGCCCCTTTCCTCTGTGAAACACAATCCTAACAATCCAGTAAACAGCTTGGAGAGTCAGAGCAGTGATCTGTACTCAGCACCTTGTGGGGACCCCAGGTTTATGACAGTCTCCTTCCTTGACCATATGTGGAGTCCAGCCTGAGGCTCAGGGAGAAGCAGAGTAGTTTCTGTCTTTTGCCTGTATACACTTCACTGTGCTGCTTGCACCAAGAGCTATAATTGCTATAAATCAGGTTTTGTGTAAGTCAATGAGTTTGGATTATTTCTTTGATCCAAGTTACTTTCAAAAATTGTCTGATTTCTTTCGTTCTTGTCCTCTGAGTTCATAATGCCATGGGATTTGGGCAGCAACCAAATGGGTGCAGAGAGTCCAGTCTGTTTCACTTGTGTGGGTTGATGCTCAATTCCTTCTTTGGTCATCATTAGGTAAAATAATTCTTCTTCCTCCTCTTCTAAGAAGAAAATGTGCACATATTGCCAAGGTAATTTATGGTACATCATGACAATGTCCTGACATTATTAGCGTGCCTTCCAACCTGAGACAATTATTGGTGCATAGCAGGTCCTAAGTAAATAATTGTGGAAAGACAGATGTGTGCTTTAGTTTGTAAAGTGTTTGTTTCACGTAAACAGAATCAGATATTTCTCCCCTCAGCACCTTGCTGTGTCATGGGATTCCAATTCTTTTCAGTATAGACTGAGAAGAAATTGCTTTATTTGTCATTTCCCAAGCCAGTTTATTATCTGAGACAAGAAAACCTTGAGTGTTTAAAAGCAGAAAAGTGCTATGAATACTTCCCTTCTTCTGTAAAATGGACATAAGAATAGTACCCATCCTTGGCTCATTTTAAGAATTAGGTAAGCATATAAAGTCATTTGTAGAGCACCTTGCACAGAATACATACCCAATAAATATTTAGTTACAATTATTACATTTCTTTTCCACCAATTTACCCCTGATGCATGGGAATTCCCAACCCCAGCTGCTCACCCCATCTTACCTGGAGTCCATCTAATTATAAGGATCTGATCTGCCTCACACCTCTCCATCTTTAGTGTTTGTCCATCTTCTCCTTATCCACGTTTCATCCTATCTATCTACTGAAATGCCTTTGACCTCTTTTTCCTAACTTGGGTATCAAAGTGCTGATGTGCATTTCCGCATCCAAACTTAATGGTCAAAAACCAATATTTCATTATGGAGTCTGTTCTTCCCTTTCCCCAGGCAAAAATGATGCCCTTAGAATGCACAGCTTGTCTGTTTCCTTTATCAGAGATGTCTGGGAAATTTGCCCAGTACCTTCCCTTTCTCATGCAAATCTTGGCATTTTTATTTTTTATCCTTAAAAGGCCTAGAAAGAAACATAGAACTTCATTACTAGATGGGACACAGAGTTCTCAGGAGTACAAGGACTCACTCCAAAACAGTGCCTTCAGCTCACTGTCTCACTTGATATTTCATGCTAAAATTAGATTAAAGGACATTACCAAAGGAAATAATTCACTCAAAAGCCATGTTATATCTATGTACATATTTTGCATTGTTGTAATCACAGTGTACAAGGGTACTTCCAGTAGTTCATGGAAAAACAGTATTAAAATGTAATAGGAATCTTTCCAGGAACTTTTTGAAGTATCCTTGTATATATAATTTTATGCCGTTTTTCAAATTATTTTGAAAACACTCTCTATGTTGCCATTTAAATGCTCCTCTGAAAACCCTTGTATGTGGAGCTTTTTATTCTTTGGGCTATATTTTTTCACTATGGTCTTCTAGTTCTCCTATTCACATCCCCAACAATTCCTAATCAATATTCTTATTTCTCTGCATCCACAGGTCCTCAAACATGGTAGTCTCTAAATTTTAGTCTCTGTATCTTTTGTCTTTACTTTTTATATTCTGCTCATATGGTCTCCTTCCCTCCTGTAAGTTCAGCTGAAAGATGCTAAGTGAGCATCTCCAGACCCCATCTATCTTCTGAACCTCAGACTCACATCGGTAATTGCTCACTGAATTTCTCACCTAAGCACCCCTGCCACACTGGAAGCTTGAGAAGCATAAAACTGAATTGGATGCCTTTCCCCCATCATTTTTATGCAGTTTTTTTCTTAGTTAATAGATTATTCCAATGTGAAAATCTTGGCAGCATCTCTGATTTCTGTCTCTTCCTCACCTCCACATAATACTATACAGTGTTGTCCAACCTCTTGTATGGAGCTAAGTCTGTTGGGCAGGCCTCCTACCATTCTTTTAAATCTTCAGCTTTTCTCCATTAATTACGATCCATCCTACACTATTCCCCACCACAATTTATTTCTAAAGCACTGGTCTAATAAATTCTTTGGAAGCTTAAAATCCATTCGGAGCTCCTTGTGGACTATAGAATAAAATACAGATTTCTCAGCAGGACATGTGAATTTTTGCAGTGTAGTTTTGCCCCCTGAATCTACCATACTACACCTATGAACCCTTTATACCCAGGATTCATTCAAGCGACACTTTTGGAGCTATGAGCCTTCTAAATTCCTGGGAAAACATTAAACATGAGCACACATACACACACACACACACACACACACACAACTATTTGTTGTTTGGCAGAAACTTAGTAATGGCATTGGGTTTAGTATCCTCCCAAGTTATAAAAAACATGCAATTTCTTGGTCCAGACCCAGTGAAAGAATAAGGTTTTCACAAAGCTTTCACAAAGCCCTAATACTGCTGTACCTTCTTGTTCTCCACTTCTTTGTCCCACACCCTACTCTCCACTCAAGGTATAAAGGGACAGAGAAGAGGCTCCTGATGTTGTCCAGGGGGATAAAAACCAATTTTAATTGGTTATGAATATTCATGGGGTACAAAGCCAATTGTCACTACTCGTGCCCAAGATGCATTGGCCAGATCCGTACTAGCAGCATGCCCATTACAACTCATTCTCTTCGATGTCAAATGGTTTGTAGCACCTCCAGAAGGTTCAACTTTATTCTTTAAAGTAGAAAGTTACCTAAACCATACAAGGCAATGGGGTGATTCCTTTCAATGGAATGGAAGATGGAGGCCAGAGACAGCATGAGCAGACTAACAGGAATGGTTGAGGCAACAAAAAGAGGAAGATCCATCCAGCAATCTCTTGAGCAAATGTATCTTTATATTTGCCTATTGTACCATCAGGAGCCTGGTAGAGAAAGCAGGAGAGCAGCACATTCGAAAGTTCTCTGCCTGCCTGTGTTACTATTTCTCCTTCAGATTAGTTGCATGATTCTCTAATACAACCCATGGAATTAATTTTCCTGACACCTTGCTCCTTTACCCCTTTGCATTCATGCTATCTGTCTTCTTAGAATGTTCTTCCCTTTCCATTTTCTATCATGTGAAATCCTCTCCATCCTTCAAGGTCCAGTTCAAATTCACCTCTCCTGTACAGCTTCTCCAGAGGTGCCTCTTCCCCACAGGATGCACTTGTCCCTGCCTCTGTACATTATCCTTGGTCACGCTGCTGGCAAAGCACTTTCCACAGTGTGTTACTATTGGTGTTTTCACGCTGCTTCACATTTTAGACCACAACGTCTTTTGGGCCTGAACCATCTCTTATTTCTTTTTGAATTCCCAGTGTCTAATACCATGCCTTCATTGCAATAGGCACTCAATAAGTGTTTATTATATTTTTCAAACTTAACTGTTGTGCCCCCATAAGTTTTTGCTCAAAGGGCACAGTCCTTTCAATGGCTTTTGATCTAATACATCATTTCTAATTTGCATTGACAAAGCCATGCACAATGCTTTGTTGAGATGCAGGCAACAGTGAAACAAGACCCCTCAGATCTAGTCCTCTTTGCTTTGGCATTTGTTAAAATGCAGGGTTATGGAAGTTTCACTGGATGGAGGAAATAAACTCTGGAGAATGAACTTCTTATCACCTCATCACTTTACACACAGCTTCCCGCACAGAGGCGTCAAGATGAATTACGTAAAAATCTTGCCCAAGGGAAGATCTTAAAGGACAGCTGAAGAAAGCTTATGGTCCCATTTGCAACAAAGACATAATCGGATTTGATAGAAAAAGAAGAGACAAAAGTAAAGGATGCAGCAGGCACTGGGCTTCTTAAGGCCACGGACATTGCTTTATTGATTTCAGAGTCCACCCAGTGCACCAGAAAGGCACAGGGCCTTTGCCCACCGTGGGAACTCAGGATGCTATATCCACATTTGTTGATATCAATATTTGTTAAAAGAACACATGAATGAGTCAGTTTGGTTTAAGTCAGTAAATATGTCTTCATAGTTGTTCAGGGATTTTTGCAAGTTCTTTTTTTTAATTTATGTATTTATTTTTAGTTGACACATAATAATTGCACAAATTTATGGTGTGCACAGTGTGATGTTTCAGTACATGTATACAATATGCAGTAATCAAATTAGGGTAATTAGCATGTTCATCACCTCAGATATTATTTCTTTGTTGTAAGAACATTCAAAATCTTCTCTTCTAGCTATTTTGAAATACATAAAGTATTATTTTTAACCATAGTCACCTTGTCGTGCAAGGGAACACTAGAACTTACCTATTTCCCCTGCCCGAGCAGAAATTCTCTCTCCATGTATTAGTAGAGAGAAGACAAGCAGTTGTCACAAACAGCCTCCTATAACAAGACTGGAAGGGATTTTAGAAATTATCAAGCCCAGTATTCCCACTAGAATCACATTTACACAAACTGATTGTATCCAGCTGACCTAGATGCCACTGTCTAGCTGTGAAATCTTGAACAATTTACTTTAAGTTCTACAAGCCTCAGTTTCTTAACCTATAAAATGGAAATTATGATTCCTATATTGGCCAATTATTCTAAATACTACAAGAAAAAATGCGTAGAGAGATCAAAGTATTGTCACAAAATGGGCCTTTAATAGAGTTTTATTCTTTTTTCCTATTTGGATAGTAGAGTCTGAACCTGTCATCCAGAATGATATATTGGGATACTTCTACAAGGGAAATGGCTGAGGAGCTTCTCACGGAAGGCTGATATCTGGTTGGGCACACTGACACCCAGGGGCTACTTCAGTATTCCAGTTAGTTCTTGGGAGATTCCAAATTTGAAATTTGAACAGTCACTTCTAATACAGGATGATAGATGTTATGCCCATCTATGCAGGGTGCTACAGAGGAAGGAAGCAGGATCCAGAGCACCTGGAGATATCCAGGAAGGCTTTTCAGAGGAGCAGACACTTGAGCTGACATTTGTTGGAGGAGTAAGGCTTAGTCACAAGGATGACAGTTGAGCAACAGAGCACTGGGGACACAGAGCTCTGAGGCTTGGTAGAAGGGTTGAAAGAGGGAAAGGAAATCTGATATATGATGGCCTTGCGAGTTCTGCTAGTCTGAAGGGAGAACATCACTTGAACAGTGAAAGGACTTCAACCTAAGAAGTGACATATCAGATCTGCATTTTAGAAATACCGGATAGAGAATGAAAATGTGTGCCAGGTGGAGATTGGGACCTCACAGCAGGCAGAGCTTCCAGAAAACTTTCTCAGAGGTGTCAGTGAGAACTAAGGCCCTAGACAGGTGGAAGCAGAAAGCTGGCTGGGTGTGAGCTCTAGGAAGGAAGTAGAATCTACAGATTTAGGGTAGGGAAGAGAAAGGTGACAAAGATGAGACCAGGGTTTCTGGCTTGGCGACTGATGGAAATGGTGATGCCATCACAAAAATAGAGTAGGTTTGGGGGTAGGAAAATGAAGAGTTTCATTTGGGACCCATTGAATTTCAGGAGGCACTGAGACCTCCAAATGGAAATGCTCAGCAAACATCTGTATAAGAAGACCTACCAACATCCATGCCTAGGAGAGGGAATCTCTCACGTTCCTGTTGAATCTGACCACCTGCATTCTCTGTTTCCAGTACTTCGTCTTCACCGGGGTGCTGGCCATGGTAACCTGTGCTGTTTTCCTCCGACTTAACTCTGTCCTGAAGCTGGCAGTGCTGCTCATTATGATTGCCATCTACGCCCTGCTGACCGAGACCATCTACGCAGGTCTCTTTCTACGCTATGATAACCTGAACCACAGTGGAGAGTAAGTGCTCACCGTCGTGTGTTTAAAAAGTGCTCAATGCTCAGTGGGAAGTGGAACCATTGGGAAAGTGATCAAAGCGGAGCTGTGGAAACTTGGGGACTGATTGAATGTTAACGTAGATTTCAATTCAGACATTCTCTAGCTTACAAATTGCTATGGGTCAAATGTGTCCTCCTCCCCCCAACGCCCTCCAAAGTTCATGTGTCGGAAACTTGATCTCCATTGTAACAGTGTTAAGAGGGTGGGAAATCCAATTATTGTCATGGAAAGGTGGGGCTTTCAAGAGATGATTGGATTGTGAGGACTGTGCCCTGGTGAATGGATTGATCAGCTCATGGAGTATTAGGTGGGATTCTGATGGCTTTCAAAGGACAGCAAGTGAGAATCATCCAGGTTCATCCAGGTTGTAGCAAATGGCAGGGTTTACTTCTTTTTTAAGGCTAAGTAGTATTCCATTGTTTATATATACCATAGTTTCTTTATCCATTCATCATCGATGAACACTTAGGTTGCTCTCCCATGTTCTTTGCAGCTTTCTTCGCAATAGCCAAGATATCAATTTCTTTTATAAGTTTTAGATACTAATTTGTGTCTGTTATACATGTGTATCATGCATTTTATGTGCTTTACCCTATTTAATCCTCACTGTAATGCTCTGAAGAACACAGGCTAAGAGAGGTTAACAATTACCCAGGTGCACATGGCCAATAAACAGCAGACCTGATTAGAACTCGGATCTTTCTGGCTCTAAAGTCCACTCTCATAAATACTGCATGCAGCTCTTTTAAATCTTGCTGAGGAACTTTCCACCATATTCCTAGGGTTTAAAGAAAGTCAAACCAGTTTCAAATTAGGCAACAGATATCCTGTGGCCATGCAGAAATGAGCACAAAACAGGGCAAAGAAATGTATGAACATAGGCCATCTTTGTAGTAAAAACAAAAATAAAACCATCTAAAGTGTATTTGTTCAAAGGAGAACACAGCATTAATGGAATAAGCCAGGGCTTTGACTTCAAATCTAGAAACTGTTGTGTTAGGAAGTCACTTCCCATCTCTCAACCTCAATTTGCTCACAGGTAAAGTAGACTATATTTACTCTCTCTGTATTAGTCACTTTGGGCTGCCATAACCAAAATACCACAGACTGGATGGTTTAAATAACAGAAATTTATTTCTCACAGTTCTGGAGGCTGGGAAGTCCCAAATCCAGATTCTAGATAATTTAGTTCCTGGTGAGGACTCTCTTCCTGGCTTGCAGACAGACACCTTCTCACTGTGTCCTCACATGGTAGAGAGAGAGAGAGCTCTGGGATCTCTTCCTCTTCTTATAAAGGAGCCATCCTATTAGATTAGAGCCCCACCCTTATGACTTTATTTAGCCTTAATTATCTCCTTATAGACCTTATCTCCAAAAACAGTCACATTAAGTGTTAGAGCTTCACCATATGAATGTGGGATAGACACAATTCAGTCCATTGCATTATCCCAGGGCTGTTATGAGGCTCTGATGTGCCTGGCACATAGTAGGTTCTCAATACATGTTCATTCTTATCCTCTCTCTCCCTCTTAGGAGAGAAGTTTAGCTCTGAATTCTGTTTTGAGTTCTTAAAAATAATTTGTACTTAAATTGTTAAGTAGGGTTGTGAAAGTAAACGTGATCCCAAACTTATTGCTACTCTGATCAGGCACTTTTTTCAGCTTTTTCATGATTCAAGGTCAATTTTTGGTTAGTCTTTTGTTGCCTCACTCTTTGCTATCAACAAAATTAAATTAATAAAAAATGAAAGAGTTTATTCAGCCTTTGATCCCAGCTGTGTTATAGATCAGCAGGTCAACAGTCACTGTGTATCATGTTGACAGTCATAGGCTGCTTCTCATGCAGTTGGGATTATCCAACACTTTAGATCAGGAGCATTTCTGCTGGTTCTTCCTGGGTGTCAAGTATCTAGGAAAAGCAGATAAGATACAAAAGATGTAAAGCACAGAGAACACTGAGCAGGGCACCCTGGCTTCATCTCCACTGCAACGGTCCTGAATACTTCAGACCGATATGTCCCAATATGTTCATCAGGCCCCTTCAACAGCAACCTCCTGTCTCAGTGAATGAATCTGAGCCCAAAACAGGAGAAATGCCCTCACTCCCAACATCTTATCAGTCACTAGAGATTCATGCTCCTCAGCATCTTTTGTAGGGAAGCACGACACGATATCATAATGCTTGTGAGTACAAGTTTAGGAGTTAAACCACCTGGATTCAAATCCCAGCTGTGCCATCAACCAGCTGTGTGATCTTGATCAAATTAATGTAAAATGATTTAACTTCTATAAGCCCTGCTTTTCTCACCAGTAAAATGGGAGTAATAATAGTTGCTACGTTGTAGGAATATAAAAAGGATCAAATGTATTCCTAGAAACAGCACAAGATCTAGCCTGGAATAAGCAGTTGATTAATGCTAACACTTGTTATTAGACATGATCCCTCCAAACCACAAATGCTGCTGCTCTAGAAAGATCCTCATCTTCCTCCCTGGACTGCTGTTCCCTAACTGGTCCTCCAGCATCCACTCAATTCACCCTTCCCAAAGCCGTCCGGTCAATTCATACTCCATCTTAAAATTCTCTAGGGGCTCTCTATTAACTCTAAGAAGCTTAAAATTCAGCCTCTTTACTAATGATTTCAAAGCTCTCCTTCATCTGGCCCACACTGACTTCTTCAGTCTTATCTCCCACAACTCCGCAGGTCACCCTTTGTAGTCTGTATTGTAGCTATGGGAAATCACACACTGTTTCCTAAAACAACCTTCTGCACATACATCCCCCTGCCTGATACTTCCATCTCCCTGACTAATTCCAACCCATTATTTTCAAGACCCAACTAAAGGACACTCTCCTCAGTGAAAAGTTCTTTGGTCATTTCTCATTTCCTAATCTGTGTACACAATTTTTTTTTTCATTGCACTTATCTTTCTGTATTGCAGTCATCAATTTCCATATCTTTTTCTTCCATTAGGATAGAAGCTTTTGAGGGCAAGGACCATTACTCATGTTTATATGTGCCCACCCTAGGCACACACATCCAGATGCCTTAATTTCTGACACTTGTCATTCTGCTTTCTGGCATCTGGAGGCTAAACAGCATAAATAAGGGGCTCCTCAGAGGTCTCCAGGCCACATATAAGGCACAGTTACAAAAACCATCCTTGCAAGGCTGTATACCAATAATGCTAGGTATTGAAGACATTTCAGGTGTAAAATGTGCTACCAGATGAGGCTGTCACAAATGAAAATGAGTTGTAATTGATAATATCAAGAAAAACCACATACCTAAAAGCATTTGGAGGAAACCAAAGAAAATTGATACTGGCAGAATCTAGAAGCCAGTCATGATCACTTTGATCCCATTTGTTTATTCCATTGGAAAGATCCATTGGTCCTTTCAGTCCTAATAGATAACTAGAATTTCCAAGATCAATGCTAGCTTCATAACAGTTTTCTCTCAATATATACAATGCTTAGTAGCTCACATATCCCTTTCAAATTCATAATCTCATTTAAACATCATGATAATCTTCTGATGTGGTGTCCTCTCGCTCTTTTTAAAGATAGAGAGATTATTGAGAGCAAGTAGGTGACAAAGCCAGTTCTGGAATACAGGTCTTGATGACACCCAAAGCAGAAAGAGAAGGCACAGACCTCATCAGAATAAATCAATCAAGGTCTGCTCAACTAAAGAGTAAAAATGAGGCCACATTCTCCAAGGATGCTTCAAGCTTTTCCATCCTTAAGTGCTTCATTGGTGGCCATACTGTTGCAAAAAATAATGTCTGCTTGAAGATCACATCAGACTTTCTAGAAGCATAACTTATCCTCTCCAGGCATAGCCTTAAAGCAGGAGCTTGCCCAAATCTATGATGAAGTCCCCTTTCCCTGGGCCATGTGCACCTCATCAATCTGTTACACAGTGCAAAATATGATCACAAAACATACTGCATAATCCACTCAAGTTTGAGCAAACTTTCCATCCATCACCAGCCTCTCAAGACATATGGTTCATTTCTGAATTGAGTGGCATAGAGGTAAAATTAGGATCACTTATCCAGATCTTGCTATTTAACCATGAAAACAGGCTCCTGTACCAGTTTAGTGTTGTTCAGCACAACAGCCCTTCCTAAAGCCTTAGGAACCTGCTCAGCCATCATGGTCTGGACCCTTCCCATTCTGCACTGGTTTGCCTCCTCTCAACACCAGGGAGAAAGCTATTTGGGATGGTCTAGTGTAGGGGTCAGCAAACTATCGCCTGTGGACAAATACAGCATGCAGCCTGTTACTGTGAGTAGTGCAAAAGGAGTACAGGTGAGAGAGAGAGGCATAGGCCAGCTATGGGAGCTTTGCAGGCCACATTAAAAATCAGCAAGGCTTTGGGATGCACAAAAGGGTTTCATCTAAAGGGAAGTTAGGCTATTTTAAAAGGAGACTATCTGCTGTGAATAAAGGATTGGAAGGAGGCAAGAATGGGTGCAGAAAGACCAGTTGAGAGTCAACTGCAATGTCTGGTGTCATGTGCATGTGACCTCTGCATCCACACAGGGCCTTGCACCCAGAAAGGCCCCATGTTTGCTTTAATGCTCTGCTGTCAGTAGTTTGAAATTCTTAATAATATTTTTCATGGAGCGCCCTACATTTTCATTTTGCACTGGGCCCCACAAATTATGGAGCCATACCTGGCTACTGCATTCCTCCACACGAGAGATAGTGGTAGATATAAGAAGTGAACAGCCAGGGAAAATAGTCCATGTGTAGGGAAAAAGCCAAACAGCATTTATTTGACATCATATAACCTTTAACTATCCATCCATCTATCCATTCAATACACATTACACCATTCACTGGGCTTTTGCCAGGCCCTGCAGATTCACAGATGAATAAAACATTATTTCCATCCTTTAGGAACTTAGGGGCAAGCAATTTTAAGTAGGTACATGTAGGAGGGAATTGTGAATATTGAAAACATCACTGAGATCTGGATTGATAGCTAGTCTTCACCAATCACTAGCTCTGTGAACTGGAGTAAATTACTTAACATCTGAATCTCAGTTTCTTCTGTTCTAAAATAAGGACAATAGTATACTATTGTTGATGTTACAATTATAGCAGACAGTATTTGTAAAATGGTTAACAAATGCAGTCATTAGTATGGCAACAGAATGAAATATAAATTCAATCTGGATGGTTTATCATGGCTTTCATAGGAGCAAATAAGAACTAATAACTAAAAATTTGGGGTTGAATGCACAACAATGAAAGCTCTGAATTTGGGGCCTGAAATGTGAATTCTTACCCTGGCTCTGACACAAATAAGCTGTGTGATCTTAGGCAAGTAACTTCTCCTCTCTGGGCTTCAGTATCCTACCTGTAAAATAAAAGGCTTGCAAGGATGCTGTCTTACATATGGTATGTGTAATATGGAATAGAATGAATCTACAAAATGTGCATTGTAAAGTATTTAATTACATGGAATTATTCTCATAATCTATACTAAGTGTAAAAGTAGTCTATAAAACTGTATGAACCATACAATTCCAAACTTGTGAATATATTTTTGCATGGGAAAAAAGAAATGACATTTAGTTGACTCCAAAATATTAACCATTGTTTTCTTTGGGTGGTAGGCTTAAGGACAATTTTTATTTTCTTATATTTGTGAATTTTTATTAGTTTCCAAATTTACTACAATTAGCATAAACACTTCTGTAATGAGTAACACTCTAATTAAATATTAATTTTTATGACACATCAAATAATATGATCTTTACAGATTGTTATAGCCCTGAGAATTACATCACCCTACATCTGCTTTCACTTAATAGTGTCTTTTTTTATTAGATAGGGAGATGGTAGTATGAGTTCGGTGATTTTGTTAATACAAATGAAAAATGCTCTTGGTTTTAAGTTTCTGACACCCAGTATCAAGCAAAGTATTATAATATGGTACAAATGTCAGCCATTTGGGTCTCTTCAAAAGTGCTTCAAAGAATCATAGAAGCTACCAAAAAAAAACCGTCCAAATTCAAATTATAATTCTTTTTGGATGTTCCTCAGTCTGGCTGACTTACTATGCATATTGTGCAGTCTCTCATCAGGCTTTTTTTTTTATTTTTATTTTTTTCATTTGAAAAGCAGCTAAAGACTCGAAGATCGTTCATAATTTCCTTTTACTGTTTATTCTGAGTTTGGTCTAGTTATCTTTCTATTTTTGGTCAATGGCTGCTTTCAAAATGATTCAAGAGGTATTTATGTTTTATCTTGAAAATGTGTTTCAAATTATAAATTGCTAGGCTTAAAAAAGTATTCTCCATCTCAAAGAAAAGGGTATCAGGAGTGCCAGCCAGAGCAGGAGTTTGGGACAGATTCACAAGGAGGAGCCAAACAGGATATCTCCCGTTCAAACTAAGCAATGTGAACAGCCACCATAAGTATGATCATGTCCTGGGTGCTTTACTGGTGGCAAGAAGGAGATGTCAGTCAGGCACAGTGCCAAGCATGTTAGCACAATTTGCTCATTTAATCCTCACAATTATGGAGACAAATGCTATTCAGAGTCATTTGCAGGCGAATAAACTGAGGCTCAGAGAGATTAAATGACTTCCCCAAGGTCCAACAACTTGGTACCAGAGCTGAGATTGGAACCTGGGTCTGCATGAGTCCAAAGCTCATGTCTTCAATCACTTTTTCAGAGGTCTACAGACTTCAGGGACTAGAGAATTAAGTGATATGAAGGAAAGAAAGGGTGATACTGGAATCTGCTTATTCCTCCCTCCCCCCGAACAAGCACGATGATGACTGTGAATAAATGAATGAACAAACAAATGAATGAATGAATCCTCATTTCTAATATACAGAGATGAACATGTGTAACTCACAGTCCAACACTCTCACTTTCTCCTACTGTCTGCATGTGGCCACAAACATGATACATGATATTTACTTGTTATCTCTACACTAGAGACTGCAAACCGGCTAGCTAGACAAAAATACATCACAGAGGTCTCATACCTACAGAACCCATCCCATCTTTTCCTCCCAAAGTCTTATTATCCTTTAAGATTCCGCTCTGAAGTCTTCCCTGAACTCCCAGCCTGCCTTACTTTCTCCTCCCAATTATTCCCATGGCAACAGGATGTATCATTTCCGTAAAGTGTATCATATTAAGAAATTATCTGTATAATTGATTCATTCTCTTACAGGACTACTTTGAGGCCAAAGACAATGTGCTTTCTTTATCTCTGTATCTCAGTGTATGCCTAGCATGCAGTAGATGGTCAATAATTATGTGCTTCTCTGGGACTAAGAAAAGAAACATAATAATGAATACTATCTATTCTTAGCATCTTATCTCCAAGGAAAAGCAAATGAAACTGGGAATTTACAGATGTGAATGTTGTTTCAGCCCGCAGAGTTCTTTGGCCCTCTTCATCCCCGTATGCACAATATCTCCATAAGAGAATGTACGTTTCCATTTCTACACCCCTGTCCTTTCCTGGAGCTGCCTGGGCCTGGCCAGTATGAGCTAGCAGGGTCTTCTAGCGTAAAGGTAGACGAGAAGCTGGTCTTGACACCTGGCTTCCTGCCTCCATTTCCCTGAGCCCTGTGCTCCTCCTGCCGGTCTCCAGCAAGAACCAAGAAGGGAAAGCTCGAGATCGCCTTGGAGCAGCCATACTGATGCTCACTCACCTCCTGCTCTGGTCACCGCATCTCATCTACTATAGCCTTATTGTGTCCTTAGGCACATCAGAGTTACTTCTAAGTGAGTTCTGTGTATATGTGTGCTTGCGGTTGGGAGAGGATTAAACAAGGGAGTGATATGATCTGGTTTTAGTGGTAAAAAATATTCTGGCAACTATGTAGAAGGTAGATGTAGAGGGTAATGTCATGAGTCTGTAGGAGTGCATGGTGGCTGCACTCAAGTGGTGAGGTGGACATGGAGAGAAGTGGATGGACAGTGGATATATTTAAGCGGTATAGGGGACATGATCTGGCTACGGGTCAGATGGGGGTGGTGAGTGGGGAAGACTGACTTCTAGTTTTTCTTTTGGTTCAAGCACAGGGTGAATGAATGAGGGAGCATTGCCTGCTATGGGAAACCTGGGGAACTAGAGTACTGGGTGATGTAAGGCAAGTCACAGCATCCATAGAGGTGATTTGTATTTGAGCATTTTTATTTGGGGTTTTCATCTGTAGCCAGTGAAAGTCTGTCACGGGAACAGTTTATTTCCACATGTCACCCATGTCCACATTCAAAGTCCCAGCATTGCTTCCTCCAAACCCTTTCCCCTGGCCAAGCTTGTCCTGAGAAAGGCTTCATGCTGGACCAAAATGAAAGAGAGAAAGCACTGAGAATCAAGGAAGGGATTCCCTGACCTTCTGAATTCCTTTGATGGCTGAAAGTAACGTCAGTGTTTAAATATATCCTTATCACTGACCATCTTCAGCTGCCTTTCAGCTTGGTCTTCTAGAGAGCCCAGGACAACCCTGGTCAGCGACACCCTAGCTTGTGTCCCCACAAGGATTGGGAATTGAGTGCTGGAGTTTCACTTCAAGAAGAGATGGCACAAAGGGAGCAAAGTCTTTATTAAAAGATTTAAGAATTAAAATGGGGTGACAACCATCCCCAACTCATAGAATTGATATAAGGGTTAAAATAATTGATATAAGAATTAAAATAATATTCAACTCATAGAATTGATATAAGAATCTATGCATGAGTGCACCTAGAATAAAGACTGCCACATAGCAAGTGCTGCATACCAGCCTCTTAAATAGGATAGTACCTTTAAAAATGGTGGAGGGACAGAGACTTGCTTTCACACAGATTATTGTGAGGAGAAGTATAAAAGTTCTTTGAAATCTATTTATTAGTTTTTAGCTCCCACCAATAAGTGAGAACATGTGGTATTTCTCTTTCTGTGCCTGACTTGTTTCATTTAATATAATTCTCTCGAGGTCCATCCATGTTGTTGCTGAAATCTAGAAAAAGTGCTCTGCAAATAAAAGACATTATTATTAACGTGAGTGCACCACCTAGACTCTAGAATCTCTTTCATCAGGGATGTCCTGGGTGACCTCATACCCTTGGTCAACTGATTTCTGAATCAGCCAATGTGCAGAGCCTCAGAGCAGCTCCCATCACATAGTAGATGCTCAGAAAACATTTGTTTCTTTATGTACCACTCCTTTCTGAACTTCAGTTTTCTAATGGGTGTCCTCCCGGGTTATGTGTAACTATGCCACCTTTTATCTTTCTTCTTCCAACAGAGATTTCCTGGGGACTAAGGAGGCATCTCTGCTGCTAATGGCCATGTTCCTGCTTGCTGTGTTCTACCATGGACAGCAGGTAAACTCACAATTTACTCCCACTGCCCTCCATCACCTGGCATTTCCTGTTGCCATGAAACTGCCATGAAACAAGTCTTCTGCTGTTCTTTGCAGCAAATAGCTATTAGCTGCTTGCAACAAGGTTTGATTCTTAGTCAATTCCTGATAAAGACCCCCTAATGAAAAGCAAAGCTGGAGAAGATGATTGGTAAGCAATGCGGTGTTAATATCCTTTAGGTACATCTCTTTCAGAAAGGCCATTGTCCTAATAAAAGAGCTTTTGATTTCTGCCTGAGGCAAACTGGGGTCCTAACTCTGTTGCCTGGATAAGATTATTACTAGAGAAGTCATGTGCTGTATTAGGTAAACATTCAGGTTTGAGGATCCGCTGAGCCAGGGTTCTAATCCCAGCTCTTTCACTCAGCAGTGCATGGCCGTGGGCAAGTAACATATCTTCCTGAGCCTCAGCTTCCTCAACTCCAAAATAAAATAGCAATACCTGAGATAGGGCTGTGTGGGGGAAATCGTTTGAAATTATTGTGCCCTGCATTTTGTGTGCTGCCTTGCGTGTGTGCAGGAAGAGCTTCATTACTGATTTGTCCTGATTAGATAAAGTGCCTACTATATTGATTCCATGTTCTCTGAGCCCCTACTCTTTACCAGGATCTGGAATGGGCACTGTGGGCAGAATTGTACAAAACCCCATCCCTGGTCCAGTCTCCCAGAGGAGAGCAGACCCCAAATAATGCACCAGGGTTATGTGTGGAAGAGACTTGTCCTGGGACTTCAGGAAAGGAGATTATTCTGTATGGGAGCATCATGCAGGCTTCACTCAAGAAGCCTTCACCTTTGCCTCTCAAAGACCAGTAGGACTTCTTCAAGTGGACCCCAACTCATGAGCATTCATCATCTGGGGAGATTTTCACTCCCTGAAAGAAACCAGGTCCTGATAGCCTCACTCCTCTGCCCAGGACCCCAGTCCATCTTTCTTTGGTGTGTGTGCATTTCAAAAAGAATAACCAGAAAAAGAGGAAAGCAAAACAAGAAGACTCTCTGATAGAGCAGAAATAGAAACATCTCACTGGGAAATCACCATGGAAACAGGGAGTCAACAAACTCCTGAAACAGCCAAAAACCCCAAGAACCTAGAGTTACATATATAGTTATTTGTAATAAAGGGGGATGGTAAAATGTACTTAAGAAAAAAATAGCTAATATAAAAATTTAGCAAGTGAAGGAAATGGGGAAAGAGTTAATATTTATTGAGGTTCTACTGTGTGCCTAGCACTTTCCCTCTATTATTTCATTTAATGCAATCCACAACCTGCAATGGGAGTTTGATAATTCCTGTCTTACAGGTGATGAAAGTAAGGCTACTCAGCTAATAAGTGGGAAAACTCAAATTCAAACCCAGATCTGTCCTCAAAGCCCACCTTTTCTACTTCCCTAGACTGGAGCAGAACAAAAACATTGTGTGCACACCAACACAGTGACCCAGGACATTCAGTCCTGCAGTATGACTTTGGCTTGCTTTTATATTTTAGCTGAATTTATGATAAAACAATATGATAAATGTTGAAGTCTAGCCATTTCCAGAATTCCTGTATTTAGGTCTTTCTGGCTATCTGTGAAGACTGGGGTTCTGTCTTCCACACCTTGATGGCTTCCATTTATAGGGGAGAATGCCTTAGTCTGATATGCAAATGACAATCCATTTGAGGGCTGTGAAGACAGAATCAGACAAGGAAATCCTAAAGTAAAACACATGCTCACTCTGTTATAGGTTTTAAACTGACAAGTGAGAAATCCCCAGAAATAGATGAGAGCGCAAGTTCAGTGTGAGGGTCCTCATTCCATAATAAGAAGGATGTTTCTGTTTCCTCTGTCACTTTAAGGAATCACTTTGTGCTCAGTCAGCGACCCCCTCCTAAGTGGGACCCTTCTAACACTCTGATTTAATTTTTCCTATTCTGCATTTGCCCTGGGAAAGCAGATAGCCTAATTGTGTTACGATTATGTGTAAAGAAAGAGTATGTAAGAGTTAGTAAGGGTCTGATCTACTGGGCTTAAGAAACATTTGATATTTTTCTGTTTTATTTCTAACTTTCAAAGGGCTTGGAAATTACATAATCACATTCCATAACCATAGCAGTTACAGGTATAGGCTTTGGAATTGGGCAGATAGTATTGAAACCCCAATTCTGCCATTTGGTAGATAGGTGACCTTCAGCGATTTACTTAACTTTCTGAGTCTCAGTTTCCTCACCTATAAAATGGGTATGAAAACAACATGTTCAAACTTCATAGAGTTGTTATAGTATTCGATGACAATATAATTGTAATATACTTATCCCAGTGGCTTGCACATACGAGGGTACTTCACAAGCATCATGGAAAGATTCTTATCTTTTCCACAAACTTTTTGAAGTATTCTCATACAATAAGTGCTCAAAAATTGTTAGCTATTAATATATTACTTTGAAAATAAGCCTATGACACAAAGAGCAGGTACTGTTATCCATCTGATCCCAAGACAGGAGCAGAGAGACTCAAGTCCCCTGAAGTCACAAGGCCAGCAGAAAATGCCAGACTGAAACAGAAATCCAGATGCTCCAAATCCTAGTTCCATTCTGTTGCCTCCATGTGCCACTGCTTCCCTATGATAGAGGGGCTTTCTGCAGGACTGCATCACTTCAGGTGCCTTGCACTGATAGCATCCTTCAGGATCCTTTTCATCTCAGATCGAGCCTGCTTACTCCTGGGCTTGCTACCTGCTTCCACCAGTTTCCCTTTATAACTCAGTGGCCCCTTTTTTAAAAAAAAGAAAAAAATAGCTGAAAAATGCCCATTGATGCCTGGTACACAGTAGCATCCAGTGGGAACATGTGTAATTATACATCTCCAGTGACAGAGGCACTTACGTAACCCAATAATTGGGAAATTTCATTTTGCACATATGTGGAAGCAATATGCCAAACACTCTGCCTCCTCTGAAGCAGGTGTACATTGCATGGGGAGAGCAAACAGTCAGGGGCCTCCCACCTTGTGCCTGCTTTACTTGCAGCCCTGGAGGTGTGGTCTTTACCTCGGCATCTCTATTTATAGCAGAGGAAGCCACACCTGCACAGGTGACAGAGATTAATCAGGCCATTTCTCCAGTCACCTAATAAAGACAGGTGCCAGGAATTGTGTGGCTCGGAAGGAAGGCCCCAAGCCTTGGAACCAAATATTCTTGCTTGAGTGCCAGCAATGCCACTTGGAGAATTGGTGACCTCTAGAGACTCAGCCTCCCTGAGTTGTCATTTCTTTACCTGTAAAGTGAAAAGAATAATGGTTAACTTGAGAATTGGAGAACACCTGAACGAGGTCACGTATGTATACCGCAGGGGTTAAGAGTCATGGCTTGGAGTCAAAATGCCCTGGGTTCAAAGCCAGCCTCTATTTGTGAGACCTTAGGAAACTGACTTCACCTACGTGCCTCCATTCCCTCAACTGCAAAGTGGAGATAATAAAGTACCTTGCTGAGTTGTTGTGTGATTAAATGAACTTGAATACATGTGAAATACTTAGAACAGTGCCTGGCCCAAGGCAAGAGCTCAGTACATATTAGCTATCATTACTTGAAGCGCCTGGCACAAAATATAGGAACAGTGTATTTCAGTTCTCTTAGCAGTCTTTTCGTATAGCCGGTTCCTCAGTGCTTTGGTTAAAATCAGGAAACAGAGTGCACTTCCAATTCAGCTGATATTTCTTGAGCCAATGCTGAAGAATTTTTACTTTTAAAAGTTCAGTGTCCATATCTTCTGTATACTTTGCTTTTCTCACCATGCCTGTACCAACCACACTGTACTGAAATGATCGCTCTATTCGGTGCCCTCTTGCAACCACTCAGCCATGAGTGAATCAAAGGCAGGGACTGAGTCTCACTTGTCTTCCTATGCCCGAGCACCTAGCATATCTTAGGTACAATAGATCTCTAGTAAATTAAAGAGGAAAGCTTCTTTCTTTGGAGGATTAGTGATATGTGATACCTGCCTACATGATACTTGCTTTGCCAAAGACTGTGCTGCACTTGGATAGATCATCTCTTAATGGACATGCCTTAGATGCAGTTACCTGCAGTCACCAGGTCAAGAAGCAAATTGCGTTCTTGTCTTGTACCTGGAAAATTCTTACTTAAGTCAACTCCAGCTCTCCAGATTTCCCTACTTATGTTTCTGAGTTGAATTCAATTAGATGAGTGCACTTTAATCAGAGAAATAATAAATTATGGCATGCTTCAACCAAGCATGAATTTTAAGGGGGGGGGGGGACCATTTAATTTGGAAATACTTGTAAGTAAGAAAATACTGTCCTGCAACTTGACAAATCAAACCTTGATGCTCTTGAATCCGGAGGGAGAAAATATCAGAGCATAGCTTTGATCTGACTTCATCCACAAATGCCTTAAATTATAGGAATACCTTATAAATCTACATTTTAGACATTTCAGAATGGTTTTGAATGCATCATGTCACTTGATTCCTATAATAATCTGTGTCTCTTGAATTATATACATGACGGGGGCAATTAACCTTAGTTTTTAGAATGGGAACTGAAATAGAGGAAGTTGAATGCCTTTCCCAAGGCCACACACAACTTGGTAAAATATTCAGGACTAGTATTCTTTTATACAACCTGCTGCCTCCACTCACAATTCTTTTAAATCTTTTTTTGTGAGAAATTGCAAACCTGCACAAAAGTAGATTAAAAAGTATAATGAACTCACAGCTTCAACAATTATCAACTAATGCTCAATGTTGTTTCATCTATATCTCTAATTTTGCACATTGTCCTGTCCCCCAAATTATTGTGAAGCAAATTCCAGACATCCCATCATTTTATCTGTACATACTTCAGTATGTATCTAAAAGATGGAGAATTTTTAACCTAATCACAATACTATAAATACGTCTTTAAAAAGAAAACAGTAATTTATTAATATTGTCAACCCTCTGGGCAGTGTTTCAGTTTCTTAATTAGCTTATAAATGTATTGTTTGTGTGTTTGTTTGAATCGGAATCCAAATAAAGTCTACAGATTGCTATTGGTTTATGTGTTTCCTAAGTCTTTTTTAAATCTATAGGTTCAAGATACGATGTTGTTGAGGTGGGGAGATGGAGGGCAGAAAGAGGAATTGGTAAAGGGACATGAAAATCAACTACATTGTATATTGATAAATAAAAATAAAAATAAAAAAATAGAATAATTTAAATAATCATTCAGTAGATGTTATTTTAGGTGATATAGGCACAAGCCAAAATAAAAAAAGCTTTATGTGTATAGTTTTACTAAATAAATAAATAAATCCACAGGTTCATCCTCTGTCTTTTTTTTCCTTCCAATATTTTGTGAGAGCGATTTGACCTTTATAATGTCTCCTAGCCTAGAGTTTGTTCATTGCAACATCTAAGGTTATTTAACACATTCCTCTATGCTTTGTTTTTACTGTATTCTTAGTTATGTCTAGAAGGTTGGTAAGATTCAGGTTCAATGTTGGGGGAAAAAATATTTAACTGGTCTTTTTGGTGAATTACAATTAAGAGGCACATAATGTCTCCTTGTCTCTCTTTTTGTGATGTTAGTAGCTATTGATAATAATAGCCTGTACTCATTTATTTTATAGTGATATTCTAATCCTGTCAATACTCCACAATTTATTCGCTGGAATAAATGAGTGTCCTTACCAACTATTTATTACCTGGAAGTATGACGTATAAAGCAAAAATGAATGCTCAATTTTTTTTCTAAAAGTTTGTTCTCTATAAATTTCCCAATAAGTTTGTCCCCTAGCATCATTCAGAGGGGATGGATGAGGTTGTTTAAGTGTCAATTTATGCATTTAGCATATTTCCTGTGTTTAAGTACATTGTAATTATTATTCTTATTAAAGCTCAACTTGTCACATCTTTGACAAGTGAGAGCCTATTTGGGTTGTCTTTTGCTTCCTTTTGACATAACCCCAGCAGTCTGATAGTCTCCTTGTTTCTGGTATTAAAAAAATGTTGCAGGCTTGTACATTTTCTGCCCTAAACATTATCTATTTCTGGACAGAGTGGGAGTCATTTTTGTATGAATTGATGGTTAGAAACCACTATCTGGATGGTTAGAAACACTATCTGGGAGTGCTCATTGCTAATAGGTTTTCATTGTTTCTAAGTCTTGATTTCAGTGGGCAGAACTAGAAATATATGTACATAGTGACTTCATAGTGGTACTCCCATTTCACACAAAGAACTATAGGCTTTTTCATAACCTTATCAATCTTATATCTGCATCACTTTTTTTCTTCCCCAAAATTCCAGTGTTCGATAATACCAACACAATTATTCATTTGCTTTATTGTATAATTTGCATAGAATAGTATAATATCTAAGAATAATAATACAAATATTACCACCTACAATATGATTATTGTAAGTAGCTTTAATGTTCTCTTTCAGCTCTTTTTATTCTTAGGGTATTTCCCTCTAGGAATGCAATCAAATGACTGTGTAAAAAGACATTTGGTGTAGTTCCTCTCTGTGTGGTTAGACATGTAGGTTCATTTGTTTGCTTGTTTTTACGGAGTTTTTTTTTTTTATTAAGAATATTCATGAGATACAAAGCTAACTGTCACTTCTTCTGCCCGTGATGTGAGGGCCAGATTCACAGTGGGGGCATTCCTACCACCAGAAATTATCCTTGCACCCCCTGTCCCCACCCAACCGTCACGCCCTTCCCCTCCCCCTCTCCCCCCCACTCTACCCCAAGCCCCAGGAGTGCTCCCCCCTCCCTCTGCCAGACCACGACACCACTGTGGTCTTTCTTTCCTTCCTTCTTTCTCTCTTAGCTCCCAAATATGAGTAAGCACATGTGGTATTTATCCCTCTGTGCTTTGCTTATTTCACTCAACATAAGTTTCTCTAGGTTCATCCATGTTGTTGCAAATGGGAGAATTTCATTCTTTTTTATGGCAGAGTAGTATTCCATGGTGTATGTATACCACAGTTTCCTTATCTAATCATCCATCGATGGACATTTAGGTCAGGTCCTTATCTTGGCTATTGTAAATACAGCTGTGATGAAGATGGGGGTGCAGGTATCTCCAACATGGTGAATTCCATTCAGAGCTTTTTTTAAAATATTTTTAGTTTTATAATTAGTAAGATATTTTCATGATTCTAAAGTCAAGTTTACTTAAAGCAAGACACAATTGAAGAAGTTTAAATTCTATTTCTATTCTTCCACATATTCCCTATTCCCTCCCTTCCTCCTCTCATAAATAACAATTTTTATGGTTTATACTTCAATTTTTTAATAAATAAACTAAGAAATGTATGTGTGTATTTGTAAAAAGAGGGAAAGAGAGAGGACATCTCCCTTTTTTAGATAAATGGTAGCATGCTATACACAATTTTCTCCCCTTCTGGAAACTATTCCATCAAAGTATAAAGAGAGATTCATTTCTTTTCATAGCTGCATCATGTCATATTCCATGTGTACACTATAGTTTATTCAGCCAACAAAATGAACATTTCTGTTCTTTCCAAATTTTGCTATTAAAAAATCTGCTAAATGAATAACCTTATGCTTATGTCTGTTCATATTTTTGCTATCCACTGAGACTTTAAAATAAGACAAAGAAAAGAAACTAGCTGAGTATTTTAAATGCTTGAATTCAGGGAAGCTAACCATGTGTTTCTAGGGCATCACATTTTTCATTTCAACAGTAGGAATGAAAGACTTTGAAATAATGACATCCTCAAAGCTGCGGTAAAAATAGCCTGTGAGCTTCCTTGGGAAGGAAGCTGTCAAGTTTCCAATGCCAAGAGAAGATAGAACAAGAAGGAACTAATGTGTACCTGAGTGCCTACTATGTGCCATGTGCTTTATCTATAGCATCCTAAATAATCCCTATTTCAAGTCTGAGTAACTGGCACTCATCTCAAGTTCAGAGGTAAGAAAACTGAGATGAAGTCACTAGTCCAGGGTTATAGTGCTTTAATGTGAACTAGAACTCTAAGCCTTATCTGTCTGACAACTAAATCCATGATCCTTCCATTACTAGTTTATTCATTTCTTCCCTATTGCCTAGTGGTTAAGACCTCGGACTCTGGAATCCAATTTTGGAATTACGTTCAAATCCTGGCTTCACCACTAACTTGTGCATGATCTTGGTTAAGTTATTTAACCATGTTTGCTTTGATTTTCTCATCTGTAAAATAAATATTAATAATAACACCTTCCTATTAGGGTTGTTGTATAGATTAAAGGAATTATTATTTTATTATTATTATTATTATTATTATTATTATTATTATTATTATTATTATTATTATAGATATATTGCTTAAAACATTGCCTGGCACATAATAAGCACCACCTAAGTTTTAGCTACTTTTATTATTGTAACTTATTCATTGAGCCAATAAATATTGATTGAGCATAGGCCCTGTGCCAGAATGTTACTACCTGGTAAGTATATTAGTCTGCTTGGGCTGCTGTAACAAAATACCATCCACTAGGTGGCTAAAACAACAGAAATTTATTTTCTCACAGTTCTGGAGGCTGGAAAGTTCAAGATCAAGGTCTTGTAGGGTTGGGTTTCTGAGAAGGGCTCTCTTCCTGACTTGCAGATGGCCACCTTCTTGTTATGTCCTCACATGGCCTTTTCTCAGTATGTGCCCATGGAAAAAGAAAGAGCATACTCTCTCATGTCTCTTCTTATAAGGACAGAAATTTCATCATGAAGGCCACACCCTCATGACCTCCTCTAACTGCATTATCTCACAAAGGTCCTATCTCCAAATACCATCACACTGGGGGTTAGAGCTTCAACATATGAACTTGGGCAGGTGAGGAGGACACAAATGTCCAGTCCAAAACAGTAAGAATATAATGTTGAACAGGTGAAAGGTCCCTGAACACATGACATCTATAGTCTGGTAGAGGACACAGTCATTATCAGATAATCACTCACATGAGTATAAAATCACAGATGCAAAAATGCTAGGAAGGGCAAGTACAAATCCCTGTGAGATATAATCATCCTCTGACCCTTTAGCCTCAGGCAAAATGCCTCCCAAAATGTTCATATCAAGCACGATATTGCCTGTGAAGAGCCCAGAGATATGCTCCCACCTTCCAGACGTGTGTGCCTGAAGCCTACACCCCGGAAGCTTACCTGTGTCTTCTGTTTCTCTTGCATGAACTGTAGCTGGAGTACACAGCCCGCCTGGACTTCCTTTGGCGAGTACAGGCCAAAGAAGAGATCAATGAGATGAAGGAGCTGCGGGAACACAATGAGAACATGCTCCGGAATATCTTACCCAGCCACGTGGCTCGCCACTTCCTGGAGAAAGACCGAGACAATGAGGTGAGTCCAGGCTTGTGCGGCCTGCAAGAAGGGGTGGTGGGGAGTGGTGTGCAGTTGGTCACATCAATCCCAAGCTCTGGGGAAATTCCACTGTCCTCATATGAGCCCGTGAGAGACCATGCCCACCGCATGGTGCCAAGCAGCTCAAGCTGCCTAGCACTAAGAAATACACGCAGGGCCTCCTCCAGCCTCAGGTGCCTCAGCTATAACATGGGTATAATTAGATCTCCATTGCAAGACTGAATTAGAACTTTGAAGGTTTATGTGTGTGCGTGCATGCATTTAAGTACACACACACACACACACACACACCCTCCATAAGGGGTCTTCAAAAAGTTCACAGAAATATTCGTATTATCTTTTAATTCTATTTCTCCACAAACCTTTTGAAGTATCTGTGTGTGTGTATGTGAGCATGTGTGGTTGCATTTCTCCAATAATTCCATTTCTGGGTATGTACCCAGAAGAATTGAAACAAGTGTCTCAGAGATAGTTGTATACCTAGCAGCATTGTTTACAATAGCCAAAAGGTGAAACAGCTTGAGTGTTCATTGTTGGATGAATGGATAAACAAAATGTGATACATATACACAGTGAAATATTATTCAGCCTCAAAAAGAAAGGGAATTCTGATCCATGCTGCGACATAGATGAACCTCGAGAACATTACGCTAAGTGAAATAAGCCAGTCACAAAAAGACAAATGCTGTATGATTCTACTTATGGAAGGTACCTAGAGTAGTCAAATTCATAGAGACAGAAAATAGAACGGTGATTGCCAAGGGCGCGGGGGAGGGGAGAATGAGGACTTAGTGTTTCAAGGGTACAGAGCTTCAGTTTTGCAAGATGAAGAGAGTTTTGGAGCTGAATGGCGGTGAAGGCTGCACAACAATGTGAATATATTCAATGTCACAGAACTGTACACTTAAAAATGATTAAGATGAGTATATTAATCTGTTCCTGTTGCTTATAACAGAAATCCCTGAAACTGGGTAATATTTGGAGAAATAATATTTATTGCTTACAGTTTTGGAGGCTGGGGAGTCCAAAGTCCAGGGAACACATCTGGAGCAGCCCTTGGTGGGTAGTGACTTTCACATCAATGCAGGCGTCACATGTTGAAATGGCTGAGCAAGAGAGAGACTGACCTCTTCACTCTCTCTCCTTTTAAAGCTATCATAACCACACCAATTACCACCCATTAAACCATCAATGGATTATCCATTTATGAGGGCACAGTCCTCACAGTCTAATCACCTCTCAAAGGCCCCACCTTCAAATACCATAACTGGATTTCCCACCCTCCTAACACTGTCACAGTGGGGATTAAGTTTCAATGAGCTGTGGGAGGACATTCCATTCACAGCACTGGTAAGTTGTATGTTATATGTGGTTTTACAACAATTTAAAAATAATAATAATATAGTATATATATGTATATTCATAAATATGTTTGTGGTTTTACATATATGTGTGTGTATTATATGTAGATATATATGTGTGTATATCTATCTATCCATTTATATTGTCTTAGCACATTGCCTAGCATATAGTACATGCTCAGAAATGCTCTTTTTACTTAAAACTGTTTTTTTTTCTTATCACATAATGTTTGAAGAGCCACTCGGTGAAGGCAAGCAATGCAGAAGTCTGAAATCAAGGTGTTGGGAGACTTGTGCTTCCTCTGGACGGTCTAGGGGAAAATTTCTCCCTGCCTCTTCCAGCTTCTCTGGTGGTCCCCTGTGTTCCTCAACTTGTGGCCACATCACTCTAATCTCTGCCTCTGTCTTCACATGGCCCCTCTTATAAAGGCATGTGTCCTCTCCTCTTTTATAAGGAGACCAGTCATTAGATTTAGGGCCCACCCTAATCTGGTATGATCTCATTTTAACTTAATTGCATCTGCAAAGTCCCTCTTTCCAAATAAGGTCACATTCTAATGTCCCAGGTGGACATAAACTTTGAGGGGACACTATGCAGCCCTTCAAGGATGACAGTAGATGGTGAGTAATGTGGAAGGAACCCTGGCTGGAGCCTGGTGGGTGGGCAATGTTCAGGTTTGAGCACACTTTAAAGTGGAATGGGAGCCTTTGGAAAGTTTTAAGTTTAACCTAATTGATTGGCTGCTGGTAGAGAATGGTTAGGAAGATCACAAGAGTAGAAGC